>NC_054752.1:17277043-20184936 GCF_018143015.1 Lytechinus variegatus | reverse complement strand
TTTTTTTTAGTATTCATGTTTTGTTACACGAACATGTTCAGTCATAATTATGTATGTTAAATCAGGGACCTTCCATACATTATACCATTTTTTGTAAGGCATTGTTTTGCATTTTCGTTTGGTGACAAATAAATTTTATATTTTTTGTAAGAAGAACACGGTTTTCTAAAAATGCGCGTTTTTAAGATTCAGAGGGTTATTCAAATTTTTCTGATTAAAGGCAGAAAAATAATGATAGTTGAATGTTTATTTCATTGAACATCGAGTATAGAATTTTCGAAGATGTAAAATCCGAATTATAATCGGATAACCATATAGGCCTACTTATATATATCCACCTCATTCTCGACCTGAAGCTAATAGCTTATCAAGGAAATGTTTTCTTGGTCAGACTTTCCTGTAAACCTACTTCGTTATCACCATTGCCATGATGAATTGAGATTGCAGCGACTTTCAACATCGAAAGGAAATCAAAAACATGTGTCCAGTCTTGACCATTACTGCAAGTAACGGTCAGTTTAATTGATTCCAATGATACGTAACATGCTTGACCTTCCGCTAGCCCATTACCAGGCCATTCCGGACACATTTCAGATGTTAGCATTGACCCTTTGCTAAATTATGATAAGGAACCAATGTCCCTAGGATGTTTCTAGAAGAGGGACCTGCAAAGACTATTGAGAGGTCATTCCATGATTGTCACGCCCTCTATCGACTTTATTTCTGTATTACATCGACAAATATACATATTACATATAATATGCGCGATTATGGATTCTAATCAAAATATGGTTGGCTGAAAATTTATTCCGTGGTCGGTCATCAATTTTAACAAATGTGCAACAGTTTGCTAATGACTGGCACTAATGTTTAGTTCTAATGACTGGTCGTGGTATAGCAAATAACAAGGATTCGCCTCACTAGCTTATAAAGAGTGTTGTGGCTCCGTGGATAAGTCTCCGGGCTTTGAACCACAAGGTCCGGGGTTCGAATCCCCTCCGCAGCATTCGCGTCATTTGCTTGGACATTTGAATAATTACTCTGTCACTTGTCACCTGTGATAGGTTTACGAAATTCCAAGGGTATTTTGCGTGTAATACTTACTAATGACCGCGATAATGTGTTATTGCTTGTGTGGTATTAAAAGAGTAATCGTCCCAGTAGCAATAGCTAAGGGGACGGACTGGGACGGATTCTATGATGAAACTTGCAAAATATGCTGTTTATCCAGAGTTCATGACGACACCGCTGTTTTGATTCACGGATTTTCGAAATGAGTGTTTTGTCATTAAGTGCTCTTTCAATAGATTTTCAATAGATGTTGTAGAATCAGTCCCCGTGGCAATTGCAAGAAATCCTTAATACCTAATGTGACCGGACATCAATTTTATACTATATAATGATATTTCTGTCGAATTTATTCCCCTCTCTTTCATTCTGCATCAACTGTACCTTGCTTCATAACGTTTGTTCATTCGCCGTCTTTTCATTATTAACATGTTTTGTTTTTCAGAAGATTGGTATGAAGGCTGGCTCGAAACTACGTCTCCAGCCTTCCCGTACCTACGCGATTGCTCCGAATGCCGCATCGAAGTGGAGTCGTGGGGTCACGACTCGCAGGAGTGTCGGCAGCCAGTCGTAATGCTTCCGTACTCGTCTTCCTCGATTCGCATTGCGAATGTACCGACAGGGTGGCTAGAACCACTTCTGGACTGCATCAACAGAAACAGGTGTGTTGAAGAAGAATGAAGCACAATTTGAAATAAGATAAGAGGGGGAAAATAGAACAACTATGTACAATGTACAATGTAATTTGGTTTACTGCTATGAACTCTCAATTACTGTATAAATTACATACCCGAATAAAGGAGTTTTGAAGATATGAAAGTTTGAATTAGAAGATGGCAGATAATAGTATGACATTTGTCTACACTCAGCCCCCCCCCCCCTTCAGCGCAAAGAAAAAAAAATCCACACATTTGAACATTTTAATTCAATGTTCTATGGGAGCACGTAATAAATATGTGCGCCTAAATGTGCTTTAATGGAAACTCTGACGTGATAATTTGGTGCAATATTTATCTATATCTTCTTATTTCACCGATCAATCCTTCATTTATTCCTTTGTTTTTCCACATCCCACCTTCATGCAGTTCTCGCGTTGTCAGCCCGGCCATTGATTCTATCAGCGACTCTGATTTCTCCTACACGTTCATTCGAGGGATGGCAAGGACTGGTGGCTTCAGCTGGTTTCCCTGAGTTCATGTGGACCCATGCTCCCCGAGGAAGTGAGGAGGGTGTGGCAAGATGCTGCGACACCACTAAGGTAAGGATGCGATCCAATAACTCAAGGAGTATAATACCGCCTTCAGTAACTCGCTGGTCCAGACCCCGGGGGGGGGGGGCACTTACATTGGCGAGTGGATACCATGCGCGACCAAAAAAACACGTAAAAAGGATGTCTTTTTCACGATAGGGCACGTTACGTACGTAACGTGATAAGGGTGTCCAAAACACGAAAATAATAAAAGGGGTATCTATTTCGCTAGGAAAAATTACGTGTTTAGGGTCGAATTTGCGGGGATGATAAAACAAATTAAAATGTTTTTAAAAGGATGTCCTTTTTGCCCAAAAACTTCGTGTTTAGAGTCCGATTTGCGAGAGGTGTAGAAGGTGGGTCGTATACTAAACCAAATAAGGTTAAGCCGACGACCGAAAGACCCGTAACAATAAAACATTCCTGTACTTGTTTAGGGGTTCATTTCAGGGAATATTTGCCAAGAGTATCGTTTGTGTCCAATACTTGTTAAGGGTAGGGTTCCACACGCCAATACTGTTTTAAGGGGTGCATTTTCAGAATATGGAAATTACGTGTTTAGGGTGCTTTTCGAGACCCATGGTCGCGCATGGTATCCACTCGTGAATGGAAGTGGCCCCCCGGGGTCCAGACCAGGCCCGACTTAGTCGTAAAATTTTGAGTTCATGAACTTTAGCCTGGGCTATTTTGGTGCTGCTTTTTATCACACCAGACGAGGGCCATCGTAACTATAGCGCGGTTCTGCTACAGTAACTGAACGCTTGTGGTGCGGACTATTCTAGTGCGGGCCTGGTGCAGACATTACAAAAATCATGATTACTGAACCAGTATCGGTGAGTTCGTGTGGACCCACGCTTCTCCGAGAGAGTTGAGGGAGGTGTGGCAGGATGCTGTGACGCCACTAAGGTTAGGATGCGATTCAATAAGATGGATGGGTGACGGATAAGAACAATGGAACAGATTTTACACTCTCGGATTTCATCGTTTAAAGTAAACAACCTTTAGGTTGATTAAATAATACGAACTGGAGATTAACACAAAATTGCATGCACCAACAGTTTTTTTTCTGATAACACTGAAATATTCATCAAAATCATATGTGAAAGTTGATTACAATATGGCAATTAGTCATGTTCTGGAAGGAACCAAACCTTGCTCATTTATATTATTAGGGACATCATCCAACAACGTACTTCGTATTTTGGTAATAAAAAGTAAAATAAATATTGGATTGATAACGTCATCATCATCCTCATTTGCGTATTTGCTTTAATACCGGAATGTTGCTATAACTCTCTTGAAATTAAGCAAACCTTAAAATAAGAAAACTTTGTTTAACATTCGATTTTGATTAATTTTCAGCTTTTGATGTTTTTTATGATCTTTTTGTGTTATTGAGATCAACTTTTTGTCTGGGTGGAGTTTGGCCTTCAGTTTTGTTTGTCATTGCAATCCAGCGTTCGGCCAAAACTGCGAATGATTAGACAAGCCAAGGTGAAAGCGATGTTGAAGAGTGTTTGGACGAGGCCAAGGTTTGAACTTTACTGGCGGTCTTGTTGAAGTTAATTTACAGAACATCGGAAACAGTCTGGATTAAGATGTCTGTCTCGCTATTCTGTCAAAGATCTGAAGATCCTCAAAATCAGGATCCCAAGATTCGTTTTCCTACAATCTTACTTTCATTTCACGTCATTGGCCTTGTTATACAACTCTGAATGTCATTCTGAACCTATGGCCAAAGAAAAGGGTGGTTTTGAATGTGAGGGCACAGGGTGACAATCCCTGTGATTTTCCAACAACCGAAATCAAAGAAAATGGGAGAAAAGGAAAAAATAACGATAAGGGAGTAGTACAATAAAGGTATACAGAATATACACTACCAGGCGCGACGCTCCAGTGGAAGGGGAGGGGGGAGAGGACGACTGGCCCCTATGATTTTTCTTCAAGTATTGAAGAAAAAAGAGATAAGACAGAAAAATAAAAAGAAGGAATGAAATCAAAAAAGGATGCAGAAGAGTATAAAAAAGGAGAATTCGAGGTCATGTGGTACTACGATACGCCTGCCTCACCTTTACAAGGTCTAATTCTCCCACTCCAATTTCAAAATCCAGGCGCCGCAGCTTTATATTACCTCCAATTTCATGTTGGGAAAATATAGCAAACTCGCCCAATGAAATAAAGCAAACTCTTCTGATTATAACCCCCCCCCCAAAAAAAAAAAATCACCACTCCGAACAATATATCCTGGTGCTATCCTCTATTGGCGGCAGGGGCGGATCCAGGATCTACCAAAGGGGGGCACATTTTCCCGATGAAAAAATTGACAACCCCCCCCCAAAAAAAAAAGTTTTCAACCAAGAATTAAGTATATTTCGTCCGCGAAAAAAATTGAAAAGCAAAGAAAAAAGTCCTCACTTTCAAAGGGGGGGGGAGGGCAAACGTGTGTCTTAACGGCATTTTGACATTACAAATTTTAATTGTGCCTCTCAAGGGGGGGGGCACGAGCCGGTTGTGCCCCCCCCCCATAGATCCGCCAGCGATTGGCGGTATAAATGCGACGTATGATACTCCCGTGTCTTTACTCCTACCCCATTCAAACTGATCGCAGACCACTAGCGTACCTATATAGGGGGCAGACTGCCCCCCCATCGATCAAAAAGTTAATAAGAAATAGCCTCTTGCTCCCTAGCGTCTAGAAGCGCCCCATAATCCTTCAAGTATTTCCGCTGGTTAAACCACTAGTGATGGACAGACCGTTTCTCCTTCCGCCTCCCGACACCCTTGCTATCCCTACGAAAATTGACGTCCATCACCTTATGAGTTATTCGATATGACGTCCCCATGCTTCGAGCATGGACCTATTACGAATGCTTCGAGGGACGTGGGATATAATATGCTATTACCCGATAATTGTGGTTATGCACTGTGACGTCCTTGCTTCGAGGACGCCATGATAAATAAAATTATATGACAATTGAATGTTATTATGCAATAACAATAGTGCTTCGAGGATGTCGTTGAAGGTGATAGGATAACCTATCACTTCCGACTTGTTCCAGGCTAACCCCGATGGCCAGAAAAGACAAGATCGTCAAGAAACTGTCATATGAAAACAAAAGGTGATGACTTGCTTTACATTCCATACCGAAAAGATTCAGTTGTTTAAATAAATGGGATTTTTTTTCTTTTTGTTTAAATTAAACCTCAGCTCGAATGGTAATTCGGCAAAGAAGTCCGAAAATTCCTAGGTGCGCGTCTGTAACTTGCGTTATCATATTGCGGGTGCAAAAATGCCGAAACTATGAATATGGACGCTTTAAAATCCAAGTGTGCCTTTTTATGATGAGTCAGTACATAAATCAATAATTTTACATTGCGCATGTCCCATGCATGTATTGATAAAGGAGCTGTGAGTCACATCAAATGATTAGCAGATCACCTGACCTCCTTTACTTTGATCGGCAAAACAACATCATGACTGTGATTGACTTCTCAGCACTCAGTCCGCAAATCATTACTTGAAAATTTAAAAATGTTGTGGAACAATTATCATTGCTTAGAAAATTGAGTGTTGTTTAAAGCATCCCCGTGGGTCGGCGTTCTGTTTTGCAGGCCTAACCGATACGTGATAATGGAAATTTATTTGTTTTTATAACCGATTTCCTTCTTAAGACTGATAGAATATTCCACAATGAATAAATGAATATGACGAATAAATGATATTGCTTATTATGAGTATCACCGAAGAGTATTTTTTCCATTTTGATTTTTTTATGAAAAAAGCGCATTTCTGAAATTACCATTAATGAATAACGTGACCCTTTTTGAGTGATTTTATTGTAATTACCAAGTAATTACAAAGTCCTTGCCTCGAGGGACACAACTGATAGAGGATATTCATTCTTATTAGGCGTAATCATGTCAATTCTTTTTCGTAAATCAATTATAACGTACCTGTCGCTCAGCTCGGAGTTTGCTGTTCGAACTAAATGCTAAATTTGTTGGTCCCACCATTTTCAAAGGCATGTAATCGCAGATTTGTCAAAACTGTGAAAAGTGTTGATTCCCTAGCACTAGCGTAGCTACGGGGGCGCAAGGGGCAGTCTGCCCCCCCCCCCCCTGACGAGTCACAACCCACGCTAAGGACGTATCCCCCCCCCCGACGAGCTTGAAGAATTTTTTTTTGCCAATTTTTTCTGGTACGAAATCCTACATTTTGGGCGGACGAATTAGCCCCCCCCCTGTGGAAAATCCTAGGTACGTACTGTTCCCTAGGTTTAAAAAGTTCTCGAAAGCATGTACATGGGTTAATTGGATTTATCACAGATAAAGGAAATTGTATAAACGTCTCTGTTTATTATATATATTTTTAAATCAAAACAAAATTTCATTACATAACATCGGCACACTTTCAAACAATTCGCTCGTTAAGACGAATTTAATACGCCTTTGTTTATTGTATCCCTTTCATAATGGCTCCCGGGAAGCAGTAGACATTAATGTTTAACATCACAATGTCTAATAAAATCGGTTCTTAAAAGTCTTAATCATTGTTTTTTATTATCCTAGCTTTGGTCTTTTTTGTTGGATTCGTGTCAAAGGCAATTAAAGGTGTAGAATAATATAGATGGCAAACATGACACAAAACGAAATTAGGAAATGAGGGAGATGTGTTGGACAAATTCTTTACAACTTCATCTAAAAAGAATGCCCCGCAAATACATACATTTATAATATTCAGAATGAATAGGAGAGTAAAGTAAAATTATTAATAATTTGGATGTGGCTTGCTGGCTTACAGATGTACATCAGGAGCCGTGCCCTGAAACTTCCACTACCAAAGAAAGGAGAAACGATGAGTAAAAAGAATCAGATTTTCATTTTGAAAATGTCAAAATTGTAACAATTTGCTCACTCGCGTCACTCGCTCTTGACTTTTCAGATTTTGTGTGCGTGTGTGATGTGTGTGTGTGTGTGGGTCCACAAACACTGCCAACTTATCAGAAGGGCCAAAGAAAACTAAATCAGTTCACCACCAGGAAATAAAGGAGCCAAGACTCTATCACGATATCTTGAGGATCAAACATTATTTTGACAGCCCCAAAGATATGCGAGCCATTTAAACATCGCCACGTGCGCAGCACATTTCTGATGAGCGCCTGGATATATCGGAATCCAACAGAACATCTGCTGAACATTTGGTTTAATCTGAGAAAAACATTCGACTTGATTCCCAGCCTCTTGTGAGGCCTGACAAGATAGTACATTTTCTTTCCTTCTCAAATGAAGTGAAACCGACGGGCACTTTTATTGAAAGGGATATAGGGCCGTGGGGTGGTCAGGTGAAAAAATATATCTTGGGCCCCCTTTACCGCCTTTTCACACGGTAAAAAAATCGTAATTTGAATGATGATTTCAGTGAAAACTAAGGCTAGTGACGAATATTTAGCAGGTATGAACATGATTAATCACGAACGCTAATCACAATCACGAATTCAAATTCTAATCCGGTTTAATTTCACTCGAGTCACAGTTTTCGAGTGAGTGTGAAAGGTCCGATGATTCTAAAGACGAATTGCAATCATCATTACAATTATGATTCAAGATTCACGTGTGAAAAGGCTCTTAGTCTATCATCTTCACGTTTTATAATCTAATTTATATAGCGTTGGAATTTTTTTTAAATTTAAAGTGAAAGGATGATTTCGTGTAAAAATAATATGAAACATCATTTGCCGTGTCAGTGTGTTTAGCATTCAACTAATTCAAACAGAAGTTGTTTCCAGTAACTTGAAACGGGAATTAAATGGTTTGTCTACATGGTTGGAAATAAAAAGATTTTATTTTCATTTTGTATTCATTCATGTGATTACTGTAAATATGAATCAATAGCACATACTTTGTTTTTAAAAAAGTCATATTAATTGGAAAGAATTAACTTTCCTTAAAACATTTTAAATTGTCCCAGTAACCACACTATACTGATAGTGTTATCAATCGCGACAGGGCAATAATAGGGGGGGGGGGGGTCGCTCAGCAACAAATGATATATTTGCAATTTTTCGTCAGCTCCGAAACTTAGGACGAAACCGCTGTTCCGTTTCACCACTTTCCTACAAAGACTTCCCATTTGTTTTTTGTCACCTGGCAGACACCCTCAATCAATCATGTCAATACATTTACCTCGTTCTTGAATTTTTATTCTCCGTACGCGCTGAGCTAAAATTCCCTATAACTGTCTGAAAGAGAACATAGTCATTGTTTTTCATCAGGTTTACACACATTCGTAAATTCATGTGTTACTCCTGCATCATTATCTTCATTGAAAAAAAATAGAAAGAATAAATAATCTAGTGACAAAAAGGAGAAAAAATGATGATTCAGGCAGAATGTTAAGCTATAGCAGCGCGAGGGGATTGAAGTAAAATGCAAAAACGCTTAACCGGGTGAATACTGGATTGTCTTCTTCTGATACACATAACACGTAAACCTATCAGTTTCAGGAGTGAATGGGTTCGGGTTAACATGATTCATACATGGATCTTTGCTTCAAAAGACGCATTGATTGATATTTTACATAAGCGGGGAGAATTAAAGGAGCTTTGGCCTTTTTAAAACAAAACAAAACATGACGATTTTGAAAATACTTGAATAAACACTATCTCAGGAGTCTGATCAATGCCGATATTGATTGTGCACGCAACTGTGCAAAAACAACAAAAACAAAGAAACAGATACGAAATATTCATATTCTTGTTGGTGTAAAATTTGGGAATCTAGTATTTGGTAACATTTCTGTCTAAGCCCTCAGATTCTTTGCATGGTGATCATGAGCAAGACCGTGAGCCAAAGTGTGGGCCTGTTATATATTTTTGCGAGCGGAAGTTGAACTGAAATGATATTTATGGCAAAAATTATTTAACATGTGGGGTAAATTTGAATAATAAAGACCTTCTGTTCAGCGAGAGCATATAGGTAATCATTACTTTGCATTTGTCAAAGCTTTCTTTTATATATTTTAAATGTTTTTTTAAATTGAAATCGCATGTTGAACATGTTTTCAAACGTGATTTCAACCTGGTTAAAATTCAAGAGTTCCCAACTCCCCCTTGTCTTTAATTGAAGACTGTGTTTATAGAAAAATCCTCTTGGCGGATATTCAATAATCAACAATTTGTTGGCATGCCAACTAAGATGTTTACTTCCTTGGATGTCGAATGTCTTTATTCAATTAATGGAGTATGTTTGTCAGTTAGAGAGAAATGTGTTTTCATTTCATTGGCTATTTTTACCCCACCAATATCGCGGTAGAATATTATTAGATCTTAAAAATGTATTTTTTGTCTTGCTCTAAATTTGTTAAAAGCAGTAGGAAGGAAAATGAAACACGAGGAATAAAAATGAATAACCAGATAAAAATTAAGGCGAAAATCAAACATCTTTACGATTACGATAATATAGATTTAAAAAATCGCAAATACGTTGCTGTGCTCGTAAAATTGAATGGTCTTGCAAACAAAATATACTCACCCCCCCCCCCAGAAAAACCGAAATAAATTTTCCGAAAACTATTTTCGGAAAATCCAAATGCCTTCTCATTACCCCCTCCATTTGCCACGCCCCCCCCCCCCTCCCCGCGGCACCACTCCTGGTGAAATTTACTGCTGTGTCATTTTCTTAACAATAACAAAATGCAGGCCTGATCGTTGAATGGTACGATTACACTTTTAAACAGACTTAATTGATACTTATTTTAATTACTAATTTGCCTGAAATTTAATCCAATTAATCAATTTAGTCATAGGCGGCGGAAGCCGGGGGGGATGGGGACCGATCCCCCCAAAAAATTTGAGGTTGGGGGACGATCCCCCTAAATTTGTAGTTGATAACCTTTTTTTGGTTTTGTTTTGTTTTGCTTGTCAATTTTGTTTCCTGCGTCCCCCCCCCCTAAATTCTGGTGAACCCCCCTTTAAAAAAGTCTCTTGTCCCCCCCCCTAAAATTTAGGTTGATGACCTTTTTTTTTTTTGCTTGTATAATTTTTTTTTACATGTGTCGATCCATCACAAAATTTCAGGTAGACCCCCCCCTATTTTTTTTTGGCTTCCGCCACCAATGAATTTAGTGCTTGTGATGAATTTAACTTAAATAAATTTGAATATAGCAGTATTACTTCATATTCCCTTGAGTTTTGAAAACAAAAGGCGAAATTTATCGGTTAACCGATAATCAGTGTTTTTTTTTATAATGTTTTGTTACACTTACCTTGTCTTTCACAGGACACCTACAATCGCAGGGGGTCTTTCGCCATCGATAAAAACTTCTTCAAAAGGCTGGATATTACGATCCAGAATTGCATGTCTGGGGCAGCGAAAACTTGGAACTTTCTTTCAAGTAAATTAATCATTTTCTAAAATATTCACAATCTAAATGAATTGAAAAATATGTGACACATGAGCGGACACAGAACTTTCTACATGTAAATGGGGGTGGGTACAACAAGTATCAATTTTGTTTGTCAAAATTTTGACAAGCAAAGATACCCCCACCAGATTCGCTCTTGAAATTTCTGATTTGCAATACTTAGACGAGGAAGCCATTTACCTGAATATGTATTTCCATCATATCATATAAGTTCGATCCTTTGTGCATTATACCGTATTTCTCCCAATGTGCTTTAATCAGAAATTTTCACTATAACATTAAATAAAAGGTCATAAAAAATGTATTCATGATAGTTTTCTTGGTAAGCTCAGGTGAATGAGGACATGACCGAGACAGTTCTCTTAATAGATTTATTGCCAATCCTATTTTCCGGCGGAAATATTTATCAGGCAAATTTCCTTTGATTGATGGAACTTTTTTTTCTCAAGAAATCACGCGGTTTGTGACCTTTGTTATGATTCTAAATGGTGTGGCTGCGTGCAATGGGGGGGGGGGGGTGACTTTAATTTGGATCGTGATGGGGGCATTAGAATATTCCTTTCCCAATTTCATGGAAACCTGGGTCTACTATTAAGCCGCGTCATTGTTTTTTTTTTCGAGAATTAAGATTGATGATCTGTTTTGAATAATTATATTGAATTTCATCTATATATTCCTTTATATATCTTTCACTTATAGGTATGGCAATGTGGGGGAAGTCTTGAAGTAGTTCCGTGTTCCAGAGTAGGTCACGTGTTCAGATCCAAACCGCCTTACGACTTCACTGGTGATCCAGAAGCAGTACTCCTACGCAACAACAAAAGAGTTCTGGAAGTATGGGGCGGGAGAGTCAAACACTTATTTTACGGATTGACGCCGGAGTACAAGGCAGTTGATCCAGGGGACATCTCAACCAGGATTCGGCTGCGGGATGAACTGAAGTGCAAAAGCTTCGAGTGGTATTTGGAGAATGTGTATCCAGAAAATATTCTGCCAATTGAGTTTCAGGCTCTTGGAAGGGTAAGAATTTGTTTTAATATTGTCGTTGATGTTAGCAATGACAAAAGGCAAAGAAAAATGGAACACAAAATGGAAAAGAAAAACTCTGATGTTTTTTTAATGCTAGTGCAGAGAGGATGATAATCATGTTCATAAAGTGTGGCAGTGGTGATGATGACGATGATGATGATGATGATGATAGTGATAATGATGATGATGGTGGTGATGGTGGTGGTGATGATGATGATGTTGCTGATAGTGATGATGACGACGATGGTGATGATGATGATGATGGTGATGATGATGATGATGATGGTTATGATGTTGATGTGAATGATGATGATAGTGATGATGGTGATGATAGCGATAATGATGATGGTGGTGGTGATGATGTTGCTGATAGTGATGATGATGATGGTGATATTGATGATGATAATGGTGATGATGATAGTGAAGGCGAATTTACGATGGTAGTGATGATGAGGAAGAGGATGATTATGATGATAAGGATATTCATCTTTATCCTTGTCTTTATTACTTTTTGCTGATAATTCTTGTTTTATGTCTTTCATCACTTTTGTTGGCAGATAATGAACGAGGGGGTCAATCTCTGCGTTGACGTGCTCCATGCTTCGGATAGGAGACGTATGGGGGCGCACCTAGCTGTAAATGCATGCCGGGAAGGTGCTCTCGCTCAGGTGAGGTTTTATGCCGCAGTCACACGATACGACACCAACCCAAGACCCACTTAACCTATATATCTTTTTTTTTATTCCCCAATGACATATTATTGGTCTCGTTGGAGTCGGTTTCGTTGGTGTAACTGTGACATTACTTTGGCTTTTTATTGATTTTTTTAATGTAAATTTCGAATAAACATAAAACATAAGAAAGAGTGATACAAAAAGGTAAATACAAAACAGTAGCATAATCAAAATGATGGTTAAGTATATTCAATAATAATGTTATAAGAAATCGCAATGTATATAAATGTTAAGTATGGCCACTTTGTGACATCCAGTGCACATGCAAATAATGAATACCAACAATTAATATATTTATATATGCATATATTATTATATTCTATATTTGTTTATGCTGTTAGTCATATCCTGCTCATAAGTCTTTCGCCATGTCCACTTTCCTTTTTTATCAGATGCTTTTTACCTTTGCTGTGGACTTCAATATCATGCTTGCGATCTTTATTATATATTATATGTAAAAATTTTTTTTTTGTTTTTTCTTTACAGTTTTGTTTGATGATCAAACGATTCTTTTCCACCAACTGCTCTTGACTTCTTTTTTTTGCAGCAGACTTTTTCGTGGAATGTGGGAAGTCAACTTCAGCATGACCATTTCTGTATCACGGCCATAGAGGGCGACAGTCTAGTAATGTTGCTGGAGTGTCAAGATGTGCAATACAACAAACAACTCACCAATCAACAGTGGCAGTATGACGAACGGTTTGTAATTTTTGTCATTTATTTATTTATTGATCTATCATATATTATTGTTATTATTGTTTTGAAATTGACTGATTAATTAATTAATTTATTTATTTATCTATTTATTTATTTTTCATTTATTTCTTCATTTTTTTTTTTTGGGGGGGGTGAGATGGGTGCAGTGTAGTGCATTCTATATGGTGGGGGGGGGGGCAACTAAACCAGAGGTGAATTCGATTTATATTTGGAATGAAAAAGCTAGTAGTATTGTTGGCTGTGGTGCCATCCCTTGTCAGTACCAATGAAAGGGATTATTAATCGGGAATGTTATTTTCAAAAGAATTCTAATTTCTAAGAAGAAAAAAAATCCTCAGATTTGTCATTGCTTTATTAAGTGCAATTCTTTTTTGTGCAGGTGACATAAGGTATGATCTAATAATGACCATTCAATTCGCGTAGGCCTATAGGCCAGCATGGCGAGGATATGCATTAACTCTATCTAGGCCTATGGCGGGGGGGGGGGGGCCTCTCAGCCCCCCCCCTAAGATCTCGGTCGTCGACTGCGCGATCGCGCCGAAAATTGGCACGCGGGTTGTCTGGGACATAATCTACAAGATTGTATAGTAATTTATTTCATGCGAGTCGCTATTAAGTGATTATGCTAATTTATGCGTAATTAGTATGCAAAATCATACTTTTTCCTCTAACTCCCTAAATAAAGCTCCAAATGTACTAATTTTTGGTATAGAAACTCTTTGTGGTGTCCTTAGCAAGAGTACATGAAAAAATTGTGATATCAAATCATTTTCTTATGTATTATATTGTTTTTTGCAATTTCTTATGTATTTCTTTTTTTTTACCTTTTGTTTTTCATTGTTTTTTCAATGAAATTTGTTGGGGACTCTTCTGTGATCATAAAAATCATAAAATAAATACATTTAGACTTGCAAAACTAAAAATAATCATACATTTATGAATTTTGGTTGAAAACACAATTTGCATTGACTTTGTACACGAAATCACGTTTTTGAGCAATTTTCGGTCTGACATGCACTTACATAATGTTGCGTAATTTCGGAACCACGTACCCGGGTGACGCAAAATTGGTCTCAAAATTTGCGCAAGACTTGAAAGTAAAAACTCAGCGAGCGGCGCGGTCAAAAAATTTCGCACGGCGAAAATATCGCGCGATTTGTTAAGGGGGGGGGGGCTCCGAGGCCCCCCGGCCTAGATAGGGTTAAATCACTTCACAATTACAGGAAACTAAAAATAATGAATTCGATTAATGCATCTGTGTATACATTTGTCAGATTAGTAATGATGAAAAGAATATGATATATTTTCAGCATTCAATGAACTAAGTTTGATTCATTCATGTCTTTGTATTTCCTTCAGATTGGAACATTCCAGCACCAACTCACAGGTCTATGCATGGGACTGAGGAAGAAACTGGACCAAGATATTTTAAAATCATTTGTAATACTCGAAGAATGCAGCTCATTATCCACCCAGCAGTGGGTCATTCTAGATACATTCACTGAAATCACATGGAGATAGCATACAATGTGACTTGGCATAAATTTATTTCAAGATAAATGTTTGTACTGTTATTGAAATAAGGTTTAGACTGACAAAAGGTTGATTATTTATGTAATTACCCATATGACATCATATTCTGTCATTCTAGATCTGAGCGTACTTCCAGATCAAAATCAGAGATGAATTTATTTTGTGTTCAGATTAAAACTGCAGAATTGATGATGCTTTATGTTCAGTGTGTATTTCAAGGATTTTTTCCCCAGTGATTTGCAGGACCAAATATAAACTTAGGACCAACGTTAGTTTTCACCCATTCCACTTGGAAAATTAAGGCAAGATTATTGAGTTATATGTAAATATTATTATCATGTCCCTTGTTTTCTCATTTTCACTTAATTCTTGTATTGTGTCGTTATTTTCTTCATACACGCACGCAAAAATAAAAACACATCAGAGCTCCGTAACACAGAGATTATATAGCGATTAATCGCTAAAATGGAATGACCAATCAAGGTCAATGCTACATGCGCATTTGGTTTAAAATACTGACCAGGAACCAATCAGATTTTATATTTGATATTGATCGTTAAGCTTTGTGTAAACGGGCCCTGGACTCGACTAACTTTAGTTTTAGTCAATGTTTATTCATTTCCGACCTAAATGGAAATATTCTCTTAGTTTATGATACAATAGTGCAATAAAAACATGAATACGTAAAAAGTGTTTTGCCACCTGAGTTACATAGCCACTGATTTGTCGAGATGATTAATGATGTTATAGAGACAGGGGAAATCATTTTCTTTTCATTATCAAAAGGGATCAAAATTGTGCTTTTTGTTGACATTAAAACGGTTCCATTTGAGATATGTTCCAATCACTATGTCATGGTATTTTTAAGTTGACTCTGTTCTAATTTCCGTATTATCCTAAGACAAATAAATAAAATAACTCGATTTGCAGCTGTTATTTAGGGCCAAACTAGTTGAATCAAGAGAGGATCAGATTTTTGTTATCATGCCTCCTTTCTAGAGATATTTCCACAGAGATAAAAGTGTTTCATATAGGCATTTATTTCTGGAATATGATTGTGAGTTATTAAATAATTCACAAATTTAACTTTCTTTTATTTTCGTGTGTGCCAAAATTGTTCTGTTGAAACTTGTCTTGAATATTATATCTAATGTTGACATCATGATTATTTTTGTTTTATTGTGCAAAGTTTAGATATGTGGAGGTTAGAAAAGACGTAGCATTGGCTTTATCTCCTCGTTAGTCTTTGATGTTACTATTATCTACAACTCAATTCCGTTTGCCAAATAATGTGTTACATTAATGTTTGTTTCATGATGTTCCATTAGGATAGAATGTATGTATGTTGTGTGACAGGACAATTTTTTTTAATAAAAATAAATAACGAAGGCAGTTGATTTGCTATGTGTTATAAAGAATATTAAGAAACATCGAAGCTTTCTTCGTACTTGAAAAGCAGAAACAAAAACATATCACTAGGGTATACTGTACATGGCAACGATCAGTGCTCTATGATTACACCCCTGTTCACCGACACAATTAACAATTAATGTTATATAGCAGGGTGACCCCAGTGGGCAGGACAGCTTTCTTTATGTTTTTCTAAGGCATAGAACAAAGGGAGAAAAATAGGGAGAGAAGAAATTATTAATGCAGAAATGAGAGCTCTTGCCCGGGTAATTATAAAATACCCATATTCAGTTGAGAAGAGCTTTGCTCGGGAATCGGACGAGTACATAAATTATGGCATCTCCCCTGAGTGTTAGTATCTGGATACATGACCGATTTGAACAATATACACCTGTGGTCAATTATACGTCATATTGACGTTAACGTTCTTCATACATTTGTTTGAATAGGAAAAAAAAAGAAAGTGCAATAGACAATAGGTTTACTTTGAATAAGCTAATATCCTATTGATATCATCAATCGTTGTTTAAACCTTCGAGAATATTTCATAAAAGTTGTCGACTCCGATCGAAAATTAGTGAAAATTTTTCACTCATAATTTCAAGGATTTAGAATAAAATCAGATCGGCTGTGAATAATGACCATCCAAATATTTGATTTTTTTTATCTTAAAGATTAATTTCAAAATTTCAAAAAGATTTAAATTTAAATCTTTTGGGTTTGCACAATGTTTAAATCTAATATTCGGCTTGTTTTTTTTTCACTGCCGACCTGGATTCATTTTAAATCCTTGGAATTTAGAATGTTGATTGGGCGATAATCACCCGGGGGGGCACTTACATTGACGAGTGGATACCATGCGCGACCCCAAAAAACACGTAAAAAGGAACTTTCTCACGATAGGGCAAGTTACGTACGTAACGTGATAAGGGTGTCAAAAACACAAAAATAATGAAAAAAGGGTATCTATTTTCGCTAGGAAAATTACGTGTTTAGGGTCAAATTTGCGGGGATGATAAAACAAAATTAAAATGTTTTATAGAGGATGTCCTTTTTGCCCCAACACTTCGTGTTTAGAGTCCGATTTGCGCGACTGAGTTGTAGAAGGTGTGGTCGTACTAAACCAAGTAAGGTAAAGCCGACGACCGAAGGACCCGTAACAATAAAACATTCCTGTACTTGTTTAGGGGTTCATTTCAGGGAATATTTGCCAAGAGTGTCGTTTTGTTTCCAATACTTGTGAAGGGTATGGTTTCACACGCCAATACTTGTTAAGGGATGCATTTTCAGAATATGGAAATTACGTGTTTAGGGTGCTTTTCGAGACCCCATGCATGGTCGCGCATGGTAACTACTCGTCAATGGAAGTGCCCCCCCCCCCGGGGATAAGCACTGGACTCACCTTACAATGTATTTGCTAAACCGATTTCGTATCAATTATCAATAAATTAAAAGATATACACCTTCAATGTATGCTTGTTGTCACCTTTTTCTTTAATTTGTGTCAATTTTTTCTGTAAACTGAGATATATTTATTCACATCCTTTGTTAAAAAAGGAAAAAAAGACATAATTAGATTAGTAACAAAACATTAATAACAATTAATAAAAACTGTATAAAAAAAGGCTATATTTCCGAGCGTTGTGCCGAATTTGATTAATAACCAGTCGTGATTTGAAGCATGACATGCCACAACCCGATGGATTTTTAAAATTAAATCTACAATTCCTTATAATATACAATCTCAAACACTATGAGCATTTGTGATATGGAGCTTTGCACTCTCTATTTGATTCGCAGTCAATCACAATATAAGACTATATAATTGATTTCATTTTTGTAGTCCATGAACATGATGAACGTATATACATACCCGTGTTTTAACATATCTAGATTATCAAAATCATGATAATACAATTATGATAGATATTTGTTATTTCAATTTTCAAATCGTATACATCCTTTTACTATACAAAATATTACTTTTCTTAGTTCTCTCACAATTTCCGATTCTGTAAATTTACACTTAAGTGCAAACCATTTCTCTATTTTTGGAAAAAGAAATATTTAGCAGTTCAAGCACATAAAGATTTGTGAATGGGTAGCTTTATAATTAATTGAACTAAGCCCAGGATGAATTATAGACCCAAACCATGTTCATTGAGATTTAAAGGGGAATGAAACCTTTGGAACAAATAGGCTTGTGTAGAAACAGAAAAATCAAAGAATAAGAATAAAGAAAGTTTGAGAAAAATCGGACAAATAGTGAGAAAGTTATGAGCATTTGAATAATGCAATCACTAATGCTATGGAGATCCTCACATTGGCAATGCGACAAGGATGTGTGATGTCATTGATGAACAACTTTCCCTTTGGTGGACTATAAAAATACCCTTAAAATGTCTCTTTTTGCTTTTTGTTATGATGATACACACTCTTTATCCATGATGTATTCTTAAAGAATATGTATTACATGCCCTCATGTAGACAGAACACATGATTTATGGATAGATGTGATAAAAGAGGCAATTCTAGTGAAATATATACTAAAGTAATGGGGAGAGTTGTTCACAAGTGACATCACACATCTTTGTCGCATTGCCAATTCGCTATCTCCATAGCATTAGTGATCGCAATATTCAAATGCTCATAACTTTCTCATTATTTGTCCGATTTTTCTCAAATTTTCGTTGATCTGTTTCTTTGATTTTTCTATTTTCACATAAGCTATCTTGTTCCAAAGGTTTCATTCTCCTTTAAATACGGATATCACCGAATCCTGGTCATGGCTATGTCCAGTCGGCAAAGTGTCTGGGGCCCGTGTGGGTAATATATGGGCTCATCTGCGCTTGGATATGGGCCCCATTATGGGCAGCTCATATGGGGCCCATATGGCCTTTGCACCATCCAAACCATCCAGGGCCCATATGGGCCATGTGGGTTTCATGTGGGGAAAATCTGATCAAGCCCACATGAAACCCATGTAAACCCCACATGGTTCATCTGGGCCCCATATGAAAACGATACTGGGTTTTATATGGGTCCCATGTGGGCCCCATGTAAGTTCACGATGTTTTAATCAATTAAAAAATTATATTAAATTGTGTCATTAAGGTGACTTTACAACCCAATCCCTATTATTTTATCATATCCTATAATCCTCCAAATCATAATCCTATCCCAATCCTTTATCCTACACCCAAGTGACCCAACCACTGAATCTTCTTATTGACTTCTATGTAGAGCGAGTTTGCTATACTTGACAGGCTATGGTTAATAACAATTTTCAATAACTAACCTTGAAAATTTTCTCCTGAAATTATGTTCCTATTTTAATTTTATGGTAATAAATTACATACTTTTCTGAAACTTTCCATGGTGGAATCCTTGCATAAACATATAATTCATTTGGTCATTTACTGTTGTATTAAGTTGAATATTCATGAGTGCAGTCTAGATCGATCGATACTAATGATGCCACATGGCCCATATATATCCCATATGGGGGCCAGATGTTTTTAGCCATATGGGTTTCAGGTGGGCCAGCCTATATGGGGATTATATGGGACATGATGGACCCCATATGACCCACATGAAATCCAAATGGGGCCCATAAGTTGGCCCAGATACTTTGCTGACTGGGTGATTATTCTTGAATTGCCAATTTTCTGAACAAATGGAATAATCAGAAAAAAATACAGATCAAACTCATCCGCAGAGTACTACATGTAATTTAAAGATGATTTAGGTCAAAAGGATTTGTCGGCCATTTTTCAAAACAAGCATAACTAATGAGCCATATCAAAAACAGTTTAAGGAATAGACTCCAAACAAAGGTGACTTGATCAAAATCAGGTTTAAATTGTTGTTGTTGAGCCTAATTGGATTGTCTATTACTTTGATACAAATGAGGGATAAAGAAATTGAGGAATCAAAATAAAGATATGTACATTAGGCCTACAAAGCGCAGAATGCAGGTAAGATTTTTTTCAGTTTATTCTTTAAAGGGGAATCCTTGGCCATAAAATGTTATGTTGGGAAGGAGAAAAAATTAATAAATTAAACAGAATGGTGAAAGTTTGAAAGAAATCGGACAAGCAATGAGAAAGTCATAGCTGCTTTAATATTAAGATCACTAATACTATGTAGATTTCAAATTGGCAACTGTGTAAGTAAATTATGACAAGGGGCAAGGACAACTTTCCCATAGGCCATGTACTTTATTATCAGGGATTTGTGGTTTTCTCCTAAGTACCCATTCCCCTGGGGCAGTAATCTAAATATATCCCAGGTAGTATATTGTAGTATGTCCTCATGAAAGAAAAATATAATTTGAAATAAAACTTTTGGGAAAATGACATTTTAGCCATAATATGTATTGGAGTTCATGGAAGAGTAGTCCTTGCCTTACATCACTATGACATCCCATATGCGGCCAATTTGAAGTCTCCATGGGTATAGTGATTACAATATTTACAACTTTTAAAAATTCATAACTTTCTTGTTGTTTGTCCAATATTGTTCACACTTTCACCAATTTGTCTGATTTTTCTTTTCCTTAAACAAGTTTTTATTTGGGTTGGATTCCCCTTAATATTGGAGCTCCCTTACTCAACCGGCCATATTGGGGGTGAAGTGGGACAATGTGGGGGAGAAGTGGGACAAATCAGGAACAGCTTGGAAATTTTATCCCATTTTTCTCAACACTCCCAAAAATCAAAATGGCTTCTAGATATTATAAACGCATTTTATTAAGTGCTAGTTCATCATCAAATTATTAGGGAATGATATGTCTAAATGAATTATATGTATGGTCTAATGTAGGTCTATGTAGTTAATCTGAAATTTAAATGGCAATAAATGTACAAAATAGGTAAAAACTGCATGGTGAAAAAGTAGGTTCGAATTAACTTTCCAGATGGATCGTATAGGTAAAGGCATATTTGCTGATTGGTTCTCTATTTCCCACTTCTCCCGCTCTCCCTGTTTAGGCTGAAATTTTTATTGTGTAATCTAATTATGTATGGTAATTACAGGCCCATAGCTAGGATTTTTTGTTTTTGGGGGGGGGGGGGGGGGTGGAAGCCCCTTCCCATTTATTCCGCGACCCCTGATATGAGACCCTGACCCCGTTTGAGCGAGCTAATAAACGCGCAGGCTGGTTACTAAGACTAATTTACATGACGCAATTTAACAACATAACTGTGGCGCAGATATCATAAAAACGACTTGTTAAAATCTGTGGAATCAGGTAATTTCTCACAATTTCGAACGAAAAATATTTGATAATGAAGAGAGTTAATGATGCATTATGATTTGAAGTGTTTAGTCGAGAATAAGTTAAAGAGAAGTGTCTTTTTCAGTTGCACTTTTGCTACCCCGGAATTGAGAGTGGTCCCACCTACTCACAATGATGCTGCTGATGCGGTCAACATTTACTGTGCCGCGGATGCGGGGGTCAGTTTACAAGTTAGACAGCTGGCAGCCGTGTATTTCTCCCTTTTGAAATTCTGTTTTCCATGTCACCCATTCCTCCGCCTGATTTTGTTAAGGTTGCACCCAAGATACACAAATTCGTTGACATCTTTAGTTTGAGTTTACTTCTCCATTGATGTGAATTCTGTCAACATTTCTTGCATTAAAATAGGTATGTTGCAAAAAAAAAAATAAATCTCAGAAATAAAGTGTTTTCTTCATGGCATCATTTAGAGCTCATCAAGACCTTTAATTTAACACCTCATTTATCTCAATAGCCCCAGAAATAAGAAAGTTATTGCAGTTTTAAGGTCATATAAATTGCCTATTCAATTCTTATGTATTCCTTTGTTTTTTAAGCCAAAAGTTGTGATCTTAACTGGGACCAAGGTGCACTAATAGAAAACAGCAATGCGCATGCATTTGCATATGGAAGTGCCCCAAAACACTCCAAAAAATAACAGACGCCGCGAAACAGGGACATAAAAAAACACACTTGGCGTCAGTAGATTTCATTAAAATTTCACCACAATATAGTTAAAATGTTGATCTATCAGTATGAATACCTTTTAAAGTGGTATTTTTTTGAACCTGTAAATGTGAATAGCAAGAGGTTGAAAGCAAGGCCAAAGTTCCAGTAGCACACAGAGTCCCAAGATCGCCAAATGATTTTTTTTTTCAAGTCTAGAGAGCTGCTATAAACATTCAACTACGTAAAAAACAATGATGCCAGGGGCAATAACCTTTCCTTGCACATGCAAAAACAATGCAAAGCACTGCACCAACAATCGCCCTGCAAATCAAGCCAGCACACATTGCCTCATTTAGAAAGCACCTAGAGGGCGCTTTTGCAACATACCTACATTAATCATGTTAATTCTCATCATGCTCATTACTTTTTTCTTCTGCGAATTTAATTTTAGGCCAACTCGTTGGGCTTCTCTACATAAACCTGTCTTGTTTCAATTGGATGTGTTGTTTTATGGATGCTATCAGGGCCAATTCATCTGCAAAATCCAGGGGGCCGTTTCATAAAGCTGCTCGTAAGTTAAGAGCGACTTTTAAGAACGACTGGTAAACCCTTCTTACGCGCTGAAACCATCACCAATTCAATATACCATTTACCACAAGAAAGGATCACCAGTAGTTCTTAAAGTTGCTCTTAACTTACGAACAGCTTTATGAAACACCCACCAGGTCATATAACTTTGAATGATGTGAATTTCCATCTAATTCCTGTTTCACCGCATCGTACAGTCTTTCTCATGACCCAATGAACCAACCGCCCAAATTGGCTTTGTGAAACAGTAATGAGAGATATCTTGTTCTTATGTAGAGCAGTTCTACCAAGGACCCTTTCATGCAACAGGCCCCTGGAATGGCTCTGTGACTGACGATTGCCGAAAGTGTAATGACTTGTAATTATCATGAATGTTCCCTGAAACAAAATGAAGTTATTTTTTTAATCAGTGAAAACTGATAAATTCTAGGCAAAAATCATGCCAGTGTCATGGCAATGCATAATTTATTTTAGTTGATTCTAACATTAGATAATTGTGTTATTTCAAGCATTATTTTTTGCACGACATACACTTGCAAATTTCTATAGATATTTGGAAATGAGTAAAGGGCGACAAAATTTTGGCCTCTGGGGCCCGTTGCATAAAACTTTTTACCTGAGAAAACTCTGGTAAAAGCTGAAAACTAAGGTTATGTTGATTTCTGCCATTGGCTATAACACAGGGCAAAAACTCCGGTAAAAACAACATGAGTTTTCTCAGGTAAAAAGTTTTATGCAACGGGCCCCTTGTGTATTTGATCTTTTTACACTACAGATGTGTATCATGTGGAATTTGGATATAATTAATTACATCTGGCATATATTTGCGACCAACTAGTCAGGAGGTTCCTAGAGCAGAAAATCATTCACTAATGTGTGCTTACTCTCCATGGAGCCATTGATTGTGCCTACATGTATATCATGAGCATAGAGGACGGGCAAAATTGAAACTTATGCCCCCCCCCCCCCCCCCCGACTTTCCCTGTAAGAGTTCTAGCCCCAAATCATGTTAGTGGGCTAAAACTTCATTTCCGACATTTCTACATTATTGATTACATGAAAGAAAGCCAAGCTCAGACTGGTTTGCAGTAGTTCAGGTATTTTATTCTATGAAAACAGCCTCGCTGCAGAGACAAAGAATAATAAAAATACAATGTAAATATATATTGATAAAATAACATCATATGGCCCATGTACAACATTTATTCCATGTGATAACTTACAATTATTTCAATAAATAGTTTACACAATATGATGATTATAAGTCTCAATATGACATTTCTTTATTCTTGCTTCACACATGAGGTTTGATAAAATATACATTTATATCATCTATAACTAGACTGCAGTTTGGATAAAAATGCAAAACAACAATTCCTGAATATTACACAATAAAAGACAGGTTTTATTGCAATACGATCCAATTAAAATAACTCACCGCCCACTACTCTCAATATCTCTAGGTTACTCTACTCTGGTAATTAGGCCTACATTCATGACAGTGTAGATGCAAACATCCTCTATAGCGAGGTTGAGCTAAAGGGAAAAATAAAACAATCAACATCATGAAATGGATCTGATGGTAAGTGGGTTACATTAATGTAAAAACATTTATAAAAATCTTAACTTCAGAGGCATAAAATATGTCAGTTTACATATAAAATCATCCAGTAGGCATCAATAATTATTTAGTAAGAGTAAAATACATGATTACACAAAGTTTACAAGTACAGTAGTATAATAACAATAATAATTAACTCACTTGTACTTTGACTCAAACTGACACGGGGAAGACAACCTTCTTCTCCAAAAGCTCAATCTCTTCTGCCCTCTTCCCGCCAAATTTGTGCTCTAGCTGGCTTGAAAAGAAAGCCTTCTATACCTATTGGGGGTACATTATTGCTACCCCCAACTGACTCTTGATTGGTCAAGAGATCAACTCAGCCAAGTATATCCAGGGATGCTTAAATGCATACCTGAATACACTTTGAACAATAGCCATTGTTCACCAAACTACAGCAAATTTAAATAGCCTGATACAACCCAATAGGGGTAGCCGATTTCACATTACAACATACACATTTAAAAAAAAATTATTATGAGAAGATGGATTTAACTCACTGATGTTTACATCACCATCTTGCCCTCTTTGTAAGTAGCTAAGCTACAAGAGGCATATAGAGGGCGGCAAACATCAAATAGTTGAAATAATTGTTAATGTTTATTCCTTAAATGCTGTCTCTCATTTATACTTTCAAATTATTTATGAATCATTGATTGCACAGTTCCTGAAATCGTGTCTGGAAAACTACAACTGTGCTTACTCGTCAGACACTGAGACAACACTTTGTCTGATTAATATATTTTTTTTGCCAAATTACATTGCAAGTCGCTTAATGCACTCCTTTGCTATTTGTTGTAGGTGACTTGTATACTGCCATAAAACTCTGAAGTGTTTTTATCCACTGCGACTTTGTTTACAAGCTACTTGTCAACAGCTCAGATTGACCAGAAGTAATATAGATTATTTGCATGCTAAAACAAAAGGTAAGTACACTACAGTGCGTATCAAAAAAAGTTTACACTTTGAAAAAGCTCTGGGAATTAAAAAATATACTACATGTGGGTAATTTTTTCACATATAATCTTGGGTTAGGGTCTCATCTATCTAATGAAAGTAAAAGTTTTGACAGAATTTTACACTTGAGCGAGCACTGTCCATTTTTGTAAAGCTCGCAGAAATCTGTTTGCGCAGAAATGCTCGTTTTCACGCAGTGTCAAGGGGAAATCGCAAAATCAAACTTAACCTGTGATACATTTTTCCTACATTTCCCTTGCACTTTTAGTCAATTAAGATAAAACAGATACATTAAAGCATTTTAATCAAATTTGCCACCCAAATTGAAATTTCAACACTTAGTAAGGACAAATTTTACCCTCTTTGTGCCAGCTGGATCTGAACAAAATTTTACATCAGACATCTCCAGCATTTTTTTTTCACTAAGTCTTTGTTATTCAAAGTGGGTTGACATTTAATTTTTCATTTAATACTTGTTTCTCTACACTTTTCCAAGCTTGACAATGATTAACAAAATGAAAATCAAACCTAATTCATTTTATGCAAATTACAGCTCAGTGTAAATCAAATATCGTCTTGATGGCCTTGGTGTGTGGGGAGAGGGGGCGGGGTGCGATGCACTCTTCGAGGTGTATGGAAACAATTAAAAAGAGGTCAAAGATATCTTCAAATCAATTTTACTTGCTAAATTCTACGTGTTCTTCATGATAAAGGTTTACTCTTATTTACATAGCTTTTTCAAAGTTCTGTGCAAATCATTTTTCACTAACTTTTCCAAAGTAATTGGTGCTCACTCAAGCGGAAATTTTTCGATAGTTATATCGTCATTTGCTTAAATGGATCTGTACCAATGTTAAAATGTGAAAAAATCTTCAGGATATTACAAATCTAATTTTAAAGGATTTTTCAAAGTGTAAACTTTTTTTTATACGCACTGTATAAGACCCGTATTCTGCACTCAGGTTTGAATTAAACCCTGGTTTAAAGTTGTGTTTTTAACTTTGGAGAGCCAATTGGAGCACAAATCCCTTACAGTACACATTCAATATATTAACTCATATGACAGTGACACCAACATTATTTGTGATTGTCTGGGAATGATAACTGAAGTATTTTTCTTTATTGTGAAAACAATAGAGAACAAAGTAGTAAAAACATAGGAAATAAACAATATAAACTTTTGGCGTACTATAATTTTAGTACAGAGTTATACCATGGTCTAAGTTAAACCTGACTTCAGAATACGGGCCTAAGAGTTTGAACGCGTGAACCTGTGATGAAGGGACATGAGTCAGAACCAATACATCATGACTCTCTTCCATTACCGGTACCTATCCATGCTGTTTTGCATTATGAAAAGTTGTAAAGGGTTGCAGCTTGCCTTTAGAATTTAATGGTTGTATCTCTTTTTAAATGTTCTTGTCAATTAGATGTAGACAGATTTTTGAATTATAATTTTTGTTTTAATGAGTGTTTTTTTTTATGTATTTGTTTTGTTTTACCTCAGGCACCAGACACAGATTTGAAGCGAGGAATGGCAAAAGTAGGTTAACCACTTATTCTAATCTATTATATACACTCAGATTGTTTCATGAGTAACACAATGTTTAGGGATTTTTTTGTCACTGTGTGTTATGATATTGATATAGATTTCAACATTCATATGATATTTCTTTATGCTGCTCTTTAAAAACATGAATTATTGATTTTTCTTTGAGGTAACATGTGCGAAAGTCAGTGCTTTGATTTTTTTAAAGTGCACTTATTTTTATGTCAAAAATCTCATTATAAGGAGCAAACTGTTTATTCAAAGTTTGATCACAAGTTTGGTATAAAAGTATAAAAAAAAATCATGTAAGAATGAAAAAAAACATAAGGTGCATGTAATGTTTGATCTGTAAAAAATGTACCTCTTTAAGGGAAATTAAGGAGTAAGGATATGATTTAGAGTTGAAATATATATCAAAGTACAAATTAATTCTATCTTATATGAAACCATACTGTTGTATTATAAAAATAGAAATGGGGGGGGGGGTGGATTGGTGCTGGTGGAGACCTGTATACTTACCATAATACATTATGAATGATCCTAATAATTCCCTCCTTTTGATTCCTTTCCACCAGCTGATCAGCCGGACGGGTTTCCTTTCCTACACCTCGGGGCTGTCAGCATTTAGGGCCGCCATCATCCAAGGTCATCGCACTTTCTCTGAGTCGACCAAACACAAGCAGAACAACGGGGAGGACAACTCTGGTCGGACCCCATACACCCTGTGGCCCGATGCCAAGCTAGGTCCGCTAGCCCCACAGGATCCACGATTTCCTCTCCCGGGCAACGTCGGCCTTGGATTGAAGCTGCAGCCTCCACAGTCTGAGGTACTTGTAGGTTGTAGTAGTATGCAGGGAAAAATATGTAATTTTTACTTTTTTTTTTTTTTTTTTGGGGGGGGGCTAATTTTCACAACCTACATGTACTGCCTAAACTGACTACATTGGATAAGCTTTAACACTGCATTGAATGGGTAATATCTCTAATGGTGTGGAATTTATTATGTACTTTTATCATAAAAATAGTCCAATTTATCAAGTATTATAAAGTTTGATTATTTATGGCAACCATGACAGTTGTATTTTTTTTTACAATATATTGTATACATATGAATATATCAAATTTGTGGAAAAGAAGAGTGAGTATAAGGACAGATTATGGAAGGATCAGTAGAAGTAAATAAAGAACAATGAAGAGATAACAAAGGAAAGAAAGTACATTAGAAAAAAGAAGAGGGAAGAGGAGAAAGGAAGGAGGAGAAGGAGGAGCAAAAGAAAAAAGAAATGGGTTTATACATGTTTGACATGTCAAAGAAAACATATTTAACAGGTTACTGACAAAAGAAGAGTAAAGGTGAAAATAGACATCCTTGTCTAACTCCTCTCTTCATGACGAATACCTCCACTTGAGAACACTATACCCCAATTTCCCTCAATCAATTCTCTTCTCCAAGTACGACAAACCCACTGCCCCAAGCAAGCAATTATATTTAAGTATCAAAACACCAGTTTCTTGACCTCGGTCTGAAGATAACACAACAGCCCGAGTGCGGTCCCTGCAAAGCATGCTGTCATTTTATTTACTTACTTTCCTTATTTCGAGGTCGATTTTCTTTGATCAAAATTGAAAGTGGACTAACATTTGATCTCTGAATACAATATGCCTTTCAAAATGTGATTAAATATCGAATACAATAATTTCATTCCGAAGGTCCTACTACAGGCAGAGAAGTCTTACATAATAGCACAGCTGTTGTTTATCATTTCGTTCTTGGCTCAACACTCGTTTACTAGCCTGTTGAGGTGAAATTGAGACAATGGGGATTACCTGGCCAAGAAGGGTTTATCGGGGCTTGGAAATGTTATTGAGATTTTCAAATGAATATTGGGGTCTAGAAACGCAGTTTGCAATCTGAACTGCAGTCTTTCTCCAAACGGGAGTTTGACGTAATGTCACGCTGATGTCAATCCCTTGTATAGATTCTTCACAAAATTGGTAATTTAGTGTGGTGTTTTAAAAGTTTACTGATTATTCTAATGATTTCAGATCCCCAGCCCATCAGCAGGTCCAGATGTACTAACACACCCCCTACCATCAGATAGACATGCCATTGTGTGGGCTTACTATGTACAGGCTGTGTCAGAGGTAAGTGCAGTGTTATCAAATTTAAAGATGAGTGTGGTACCATAATGGCCCGTATTCACAAAGGTGGTTTTGAAAACCCACGGTTGAGTCCTTGGTTTATGCAGATTTCCACGTATATAAAAAAATGTCCAATGCTGATGCGCACTTTTGTCAGAGTGCGCCAAGTTGACGCCTGTTGCCGTGGTTATCCATGCTATTTTATTCATGAATCTACTGTTTTGAATAATGAGTCCACTCTTCAAACAGTGGACTAATGAATAAAATAGCGTATCTAACCATTGTAACAGGCGTCAATTTGCCGCACAGTGACAAAAGCGCGCATCAGCATCGGACATGTTTCTATACAAGCGCCTGATATGCGCTAAATTAAGCGTAATTTATACAGGAAATCTACATAAACCTTGAACTCAACCGTGGGTTTTCAAAACCACCTTTGTGAATTCGGGCCAATAATTTCAAAACCAGTTCATACAGAATCCAAACAACATGACCACCCACTGCCTGTACATTTATGTATGAATAGGGGCATCATGGTCTAGTGGTTATGACTTGTCTTTCAATCAGAGGGATGTGGGTTCGAATCCCAGCCATGGCATGTTTTCCTTCATTACCCACATTGTGCTGCAATTGACCAAGGTGAGGTGAATGAGTATACGGAAGGATTTATTCCTTGAATGTTTAGCGTCTATATGGCGACTCGGCTAGTAACAGCCGGGTAATACTATGATACCAAGTATCAAGCGCAATAGAATATATACTGCAATTATAGTAGCTGCGCTATATATGGACCATATTATTATATTAAAGGATATGTGTCAATATTCTGTAAGAACTTGTATAATTGCTGAGAAACCAGCAAAATGAAATGATGTTCAAGCACAATGCAATAATAGTTCAAGCGCAATGCAATAATGATAATAATACACATGTACTGTCCCATGTATGCTTATCTGTGTTACCGGTCTTCTGTGTGATTTTTTTTCAGCTTTGATTTCAAGATTTCAGGAAGTTTGGCTAATGTATAAACTCTACCGGATCTAGATCTAGGATGATGCGGAGACTATTATATTGGTTTAACAGACTTTCTCATGAAAGCAGTGATTACTGCTGTTAAGCTGTAATGCTGATACATGTCAATGATTGCCCTGAAAACATACATTATGACACCTGTCAGGGTGCTACATGTACATAACTTTTAGAAGTACTTGCCCAGTTTGAAATTATATACTTGCCCTAAAGTCTATTTCACTTGCCCGAAAAATCCTTGAAAAAAAAGTTTTACCTCTTTAAAAGAAAGTTTTGCAGTTTTATAAACCATTGACCTTTTTATCTCTTTTGACATGAACTGATCTACTTAGTGATTGCATTTCTTTTTCCAAAGTGATTTTATCTTGCCTGCCATGACCAAAAATTAGGGTCAGTTATCATATCGACCCTAATTTTAGTTCTACTGTGAAAATTTTGCTTGCCCTATTCGGGCAAGTAGTTTTGGTCTTTACTTCAAAACACTTGCCCGACTCTAACATTTACTTGCCCTGGGCAATCGGCCAAGTGCTTATGTTGCACCCTGCCTGTCATAATAAATCTATATTTGGCCAGTTTCCTACTATTTATCCATCCTATCCATGTACCCCAAGGCAACTCTGCAAATGAAACACAAATGTACATGTTTATGACAGAAACATGAAGCTCAATATCGAAATACATTGATTATGATGATGGTCATCATTATCATCATCATGATTGTAATCATGATCATGATAATTATTAGTAGTATTGTCATTGATATTATTGTTAATCATCATAACCATCATCAATGTATTTATGTATTGAGCTTTAATGTTCTATATTGTTTGTGTCTTTTTTTTTCTTTAATATTTGTATAGCACACACCTGTCTTTTTTGTTACAGTGAACATTTTGACCCAATCTGAATTCAGGTGACTCTTTTTTTCTTTTTTTATAGCTCTATGGGTTTTGGGAGTTTTGGAGGCCCTGGTAATTTTCCTTGTCTACAACAACAAGAAAATCTTTTATTTCTTAACAAGACTCTTTGTTGTCTTTGCATTTCGTGCTCATATCTGGCCATATCACCATAGGGACAGGCACTTGGTAGAACTATAATATTAAAGATATTTCTTTCTTCCATTACTTCAGGCTCAATCTGATTCTGAGATCAAGGAAGCTTACAATGCTCTCCGTAACCATCCCACAGCACTGGAGTGCATCGCTCAGGCTTGTCCAGATAGCCTCAGGAAAGGTGGGTCAATATCTACTAATTTTAAAAAATGACTTATATATTTATTTATTTTTATTCATTTTTTGTTTCTTTATTTATTCATTGCATTTATTTATTTACTATTTTGTGGACTGGGGGGGGGGGGGGTGATCAATTCTCATAAGCCTGTGTTCTGGGGTCTGGTTAGACCATGGTCTAAGCCATGTTTATGCTTCCACTTTTCAGGCCAGAATCAGCGTTTCTAAACGAGATTAGTCCAAAACACAGTTGTGTCCATGCTTACTTTCATTTAAACGCTGTTTCAAAACACAGATCGTAAACTCACAAAGGGTGTTTTTGTAAACGTCGTTTGACCAGAATCAGGCTTTCTGGGGGAAGTATAAACAGAACCATGATCATAAACATGTTTAAATGATGTCATTTGGTACATGCTTCCGGTGAGATGAAAATCTGTGGGCAAATACAGTCGCATATATTGCTCCACGGTTGCATGTTGCCTCCACGGAATTACCTATCATCTCCCTTGTTTTGCATATACAGTACTATTACTAGTATTACTCTTCCAATTTGTCATCACGATGGACGTTGAGGGATTTACACCAAAATTTAAAAAAATCCTGGAACATGAGTTACAGTATAATGAGGAGACATCACCCAGTAGCATAAAAAAATAGATATTTTATTATTTATTATACCTATTAAATATTCTGTATTTTTTTCTTACTATTATCCTCACCATGGTGGAAATTATATCGCTATATCAAGAAGCTCCATGCAATAACTAAGATATCGGAAATTGTTCGATGTTTATATAACAGTCGACGTACCTTCCCCATAACAACACTTGGAAAAACACTTTCGAATATGGGCACGCCCAATTTGACCTCGCTTTCCTGCTCAACAAAATTTACGATGCGAAGCCACTTGGAGATCGTGATTTTGCCTCTGAAAAGTTAAGCATAAACAGCACTCCCAGAACCATGTCAACGATTGGCGTTTCGAATCGACATTTGAAAACGCTGATCCTATCCTCGCAATGGAAGCGTAAACACAACCTAACTCTTTACCAAATTAATGGGAAACTGAAAATGTAATAGTTCAGTTGACATTTTTAGAAATTTATTTATTTATTCATTTTATTCATTCATTCATTCATTATTTATTTATTTATTCATTTATTTTGTTTAATTATTTATTTATTTATTAATCTATTAATTTATTTATTCATGTATTTATGTATTTATTTATTATTGTTATTTTTTTTTTGGGGGGGGCTTCATCATCATCATTAATGTTATCATCACCGTTATCATCTTCATCATTGCAACCACCATCATCTTATAGTTTTTACTCAGATTATCATCATCGCAATCACCACCACCACCATCAACCATCATCCCCTTCACTGCCATCATGATAATCATCATCATCATCATTTTCATCATCAACAACTACCTAAAATCATCATCACCACAACCATCACTTTATCATCGATCATCATCACTATCATCTTCATCATTATTGTCATCATCATTATCATCATCATCAGCATCCATCATCACCACCAGCACCATCATCATCATCACTATCATCATCATCATCATCATCATCACCACCACCACCACCATCATCATCATCATCATCATTATCATCATCATTATCATCACCATCAGCATCAATCACCACCTTCACCATCACCATCATTGCATATGAATGTATTGAGCAGTAATTTTCAATAATCACTCAAGTGGGCCTATGTTTACACTGCTTTAATATTGCATTATGGGTATTGAACCTGGCCACATATGAGAAGTGAAAGTCTTGACGGGGGGGGGGGGGGGGTGTTACATGTATTAACTCTGCTGATCCATATGCCCTTTACAATGTATTTTTAAAAATACATATAGGTCCATTCCAATGACTGGGATATGATGACAATTTCAACATCCAATGATTTTCTTCCTTTGATTTAACTGTAGGATTCAGTGAGTTATTCCCAAGCAGCGATATAGGATCAGATGCCAGTTTAACAGTAGTCACCATGTGTCAAAGAACACAACACGACATGTCAACTTGGTCATCGGACGTAGAGGAAGAGAGAGAGGAACTTCTAGAACATGTGAGCACTTTTAAAAGAGTACAAGTGATACTTCCCATAATGTATCATTTCTGATAGTTGAGGGACAGTTTAAAGATCAATATCACCCCCCATAAGAAAAGATAAATAAATAAGTAAATAAAAGAATAATAAATGAGCAAATAAATAAACAAAATAGATAAACGAATGAATAAAAATAAAAAGGAGAATGAAACCTTTTTAACAAGTTAGTTTGAGTGAAAGCAGAAAAAATCAAGGAATAAGATCAATGCATGAAATGGATAAAAAACAAAGTTATGTACATTTCTCTTTGGTCACCCCTTACCGTCTGACCAGCCTCCTGAAACTCAAGCACACCCCAGCATAGAACATTTGATTTTTCCTTTGCTGCCACCGCCGTGGTTCAACATTATACAACCCACAAGAATGTTCTGTGATCCGATTGGTCCAAATCAGGTCATGATATTCAGCGAGTTGCACTATTGCATCCAAAATGCACTATCCTGCACTCTGACGTCATACCAAATGTACTATCCTGCACTCTGACGTTAGAGTGCAGGATAGTGCGAGATCTGGAATTATCTAGAATTATCTAGAATTTAGATGAAATATAGCATTCGGGGCAACTCAGTAACTTGGGAGAAGGGGAGGGGTTGTATAAAACAAACAATTCACGCATTCTTGTGCATAGCGGACCTAAATAATGAACTCTGTGCTCGACTTGCCAAATGGATATACTGCAATCGGTCCTGTGGACTTCGGTGCGGTATATCCATTGGCTCTTCTCGCACATCATTCATTCTTTGGTCCTGCATACACGCTCTTACGTGCATTACATGTATTTGTATATTGATGCATTATCACAAGTAAATTATGCATATATGTGACCAGCCACTCCAAAACCAACAACAAGTCGCCAGGGAAAGTTATCGTTAAATAGCCGGAATAGTAGTTTGGCCTCCAAAAAGCAAAAAATTAGTAAATTGGTTATCTGAAAGAGCAATTTTCTTCTTCGTACTGTAATAATTTGAAGTTGTAAAGTGGAATAATATGAAAAGATACATGAGTTTCTTTGGCATCAATCTTCTTTATGGATGGATTGGAAGAGATTGTACAGTGTGCACATCTTGTGCTTGAGTAAACCCTGATCTTCAAACCATGTTTCCTCCTTATTTTTGGAAGCTGATGATAAAAATCCCGGCATTAATTGAAGTATGATGGTGGTCCCCAAGTCTGCGCACCCTTTTTAGTTAAGATTTAACATGAAATTCTTTTAATTCACAAAATCTTTCCATTAATAATGTTCCTTATCTTATTATGAGTAAGTGTACGAAATATCTCATGAAAATTTGAAGGAAATATAGGATTTTTATGGAAAAAACCTCGGGCAGTCATTTTCGGATTGAAAAAAATGGAACCCCGTATCTGCGCACCCATTCACTTTGCACATGATTCGGATATTTAAATGAGAAAGGCTGCATTTTGAGGCCATCACATGAAATGCCCAAAATTCATTATCTTTCCAACATTTTGAGTCAGATTTTTTAATGAATATCTCTGTATGTTGCATGTGTAAAGTTTGAGTTTGTTGCATATCTTCTTTTATTAGAATCGCGCAGATACGTGTGTGTGCAGACAAGGGGGACTGCGAAGACTTGGGGGAACTTGCAATAATTGTGAGGGTTATTGTTGATTAATTTCCACATGTTATATATCAGTTTTAGGTACAGTATGTATATGAATTTTTTTTTTTCAAGTTCAATACAAATCTCATTCTCACTATTCATTTTGTGCCACTTATTGTTGGTTTGGGGCGGCTGGTTGCATATATGCAAGATTGCACTGGTGGTTAACACCCCTTCTAATAAAATCTCTCCGCTATTTCTCTGCTATTTTTGATTTTTTTTTCCTAGTTTGTGATGAGTGCTAAGGAGATTTGTAAGATCCTCAGAGATGCTGGCTACTGGGCTGACTTTATAGATCCGTCATCCGGACAAGCTGTAAGTACATGTATACATAGAACTTATTTTATCTGTTTACTCTCGGAGGGCTGTTTCAGAAAGAGAAGTATGACTTTAAGAATCGTGCTTTATAACGCCAACACATTCTAACAAGTAATCTGATTGATGGTTACATGGTAATGTGCTTCCCATGCGCATCACAGAGCTGCCAAGTAGTACGATTATTCTGCTTTTCATACGGAAGTGTTCTCTTACAGAGGCAATAAAACTCACTTGATGTAGTGTGAATGGGTACATGAAATTTATTCCATGGGAGCATTTCATGAAAGGACTTGTCGGACGTTTCATCCGACAAGTACTTATTTATCCGACAGTTACCATAGTGACTGTGCCTCTCAGCCAATCAGATTCAAGGAAAGTTGTCAGATCTGTCAACTTGTCAGACAAAAATGTTGATAAAACACTCCCCAGGTCCTTGCCGGGATAACTTTTTTCTACTGTGAATGCATTTATAGTGGGTTTATAGGGTGTCACCGTCCTGTGGCAGCACTGGGATAAACTTGAAACCAATGTGAGAGGGGTATAAGTGTTTGAAAATTTTCTTTGCGCATTCTTGTGCTGCTATCCTCAATAATATAAAAACAAAAATTAATAAAATAAATGATTTCCAAAACCATGGGTCACCTTTTCTGGTCCCTCAAAATGCGAAATTTATTAGTCCCACTTGAAACTTACTTGTATTTCTTCACATAAAATTAAATGCAAGTATTCATAGTGTGCAATGTCCAACCCCTTGGCATGATCAATTTACCTCAAATGCTGTATTGCTATAGTGCCCTCTGTTGATCAGTATTTGCCCAAACTTATTATGGTACAACATAAAAAGCCATGAACCCTATTAGACTTTTATTTTTGTTATTTTCTTTACATACAATTCAAGCACTTTTACAGGCATAAATTTCAGTTGACTTCAATATTTTCAATAATTTTGATAGAATAGAACAGAACCTCTACACAGGGCGCAACAAACCCGCTTGCCCGGGGCAAGTGAATATGATGTGCGGGCAAGCATTTCTCAAAGTCAATTGCCCGATCAGGCAAGTGGTTGGAAATGAAATAATTAAATATCAGTAGGTCTACCCTCTAAATTTCCATATATTTTGGATAATCACAACTATTTCGCACATTATGTCAAACCAGTAAGCAGTGGAAACTGATGTAAAATCAGCGCCAATTACCAATAATTTATCGCCAGGTATGGTTGAAACACTACCCTTATCGACCAACTGATTTTCTAAGCATTGTCTGCGAAAATATTGATCAGTTTTACTAGGCCCGTTTCGGGTACACGTGTACACGCACGGTCAAGTCAGTGCACGTGTACTAAATTCCATCACCGTGTACACGGTAGCATCTGCATAAACAAGCTCACAGCCTCACATTAAATCTTAGTTCTCAGACACTGCACATGTTTTAATTACTAATATGTCAACATATTTCAATTAATCCAGAGTGAGTTCACTTCCAAAATCGCCAATTTAATCCACATTCTTTCTGGGACTCACGTTTTTGTACCACGAAATGGGTCTGCTCCGGTCTCAAAAGCTCGAAAGCGTTGCTCAATCACACTCAGAGTCAATTTGAGAATCACCAATTGCGATAGCGATCATCGCTACAACTTACGTGTTATACGCTCGCACACAAGCCTACAAACAAACGCTCTTCAAATTGGCAACATAATGAAAATTAATCGATAACTTCAGTTACACTTATTCTGCAGCGATCTGTGCATGCATGTACGGTACAGTATACAAAATGCGCATCCAACGAGCGTCGGCGCTAGCTAGGGCCCTGCACTGATTTTCTTTTGCATTCTTTATTAATTTAATGCGCTGGTAAGCCGAGTAAACTTTAATTTGCACCAATTTTTGTGGATTGATACTTCAAACTTCTCAGGTAAGCTTTAAAACCGTGACTTAGGCTAATAGACCCCTTTTATGACATATTGATGCGGGTCCGTGTCGACATGAAAACAGAACTCGCTCTCACAGTGTTTACAACGTGTACACGACCGAAAAACACGCCGTGTACACGTGCATCAAAAATGGACTTTCAAAACTTAGTTTTCGTCTCATTTGTACAGAAAATTGAGCAGTTCAGATTTCCATGTTTCGATCGGCGACTCAGATTCAGTTTGCGTATATATCGGTGAACAACGAATGCGACAATTTTACATTTGCTCATTTGCACCGTTCTTTTGAAACTGACAACCCGCGATACTTTACAGCCAATTCTTGTCGCGGTGGCGAAATATTTTGACTCTTCCAAATCAGTTCTATGATGTCAACATGCTAAATGATCATCTCACTACTTCCACTGCGAGCATCGGCACATTCTTTGACAATTGACGAAGGATATTTGTTCTAAAGCTGTTTCCTATCGGAACGGGGCGGGGATTGGGTCTAGTCAAAACAATTTTGATAAATTTTTACTTTTTCCCCTTTTTATATTGTATGAGCTTTAAATATAAGAGTAGTGCCGTCATAATGAAAAAAATTATGAAACAAATTGGGCAAGAAGTTTTTTCTATCGGGCAAGCAAATTTTTTCATCACTTGCCCGACAGGGCAAATTTTTTTTTGTAGAGGCCTGCTCACATGCAATGTTAATGATGCACTCATTAACAGAGGGATACACTCACTTCTTTAAAAAAAATCACATATAATACAGGCTTTTTTTCTGTTCTGATAATTTAATCCATTTTCAAATGCAAGACATTCACAGGCTCATTAAACTTTGTTACAACACTGTACACTTAGCTTGACCATGTTTGTAAAGGGCAATATTTTCAATTTCTCTTCCAACCAACTATCAACAAGATAAAAAAAAAACATGTAGGGCAGGGGGGGGGGGGGGCTAAGCTGTTCATACCATTTAACCTTTTTAGGTTAAGATCCTTGTAGTTAACAATCATTTTGATGCAATGTTCCCAATGTTATTAGGATTATTAGGAATAACATTTGTTCAAAACTCCAAACACCTTGATAATTTGGGGTGTCTCAGGGATGTATTCCAGTCATAAAATACTGCATAACTCACAAACAGCTTTGTAAAATACTGCAGACCGATATTTTTTTCCTGGGTGCATAAAATAGCATCAATGTAACTTGCATTGTTGATAATGTCTATTGTGTAATTATAAAGTAAATCAATAGCAATGATTTACATATACCATCAAAGTCAATTTTTAACTTTCTTTTTTTCGATGGGTGACTTCAAGTAATCAGTGTTGTTTTTTATTTTTTTGGTTGTACAGTCCAGGGAGGAGGGGTGTTTCACAAGGATTTACGTGTGACTTTAGGGTGTTGCAATATAAGATATTTGCAATCAATTGGCAAATATTCTGTTGGTCAACTATAGCAACTGAGATCACACTCATGCAATGAGTCACATTTAATTCAAATTGCATGCATGTATCACTGCATTGGTCAAATCATGCTCTAACGCAGACCCATGCTACGGCATAATAATCAACAAGATTGTAAATAAATATGTGCATTCCAAAACCTGAGCATAACTTTAAGTCACATTAAGCTCCTTGTGAAACACCCCCTGGTCACCTCAAAAGTAAAGAAAGTTTTCACTAAGAAAAGTTAAATAGCATTACTGCATTGATAGCTCAACATCTAGTAAGATTAATGCTATGACTAGCTTCATTTGATGGTGTGCTGGTTTAAAAATCCTGCATACATTTGTCATTCCGAAACTTCATTATACCGAAAGTTTGGATATTCTGAAGGTTCGTTATTCGAAGGTTCTTAATTCCGAAGGTTCGATAATCCGAAAACGAAATGAGGTTCGTAATTCCGTAGGTTTGTTAGTCCGAAAACAAAATGAGGTTCGTATTTCCAAAGGTTCGTTAATCCGAAAATGAAATGAGGTTCGTAATTACGAAGGTTCGTTAGTCCGAAAACGTAATGATTAACGAAACTTATTTCGTTCTCAGACTGACGAACCTTCGGAAAAACAAACCTTATTTTGTTTTCGGATTAACAAACTTGTGGAGCGACGAACCTTATTTCGTTTTCAGACTTATTAACCTTTGGAACATCGAACCTTATTTTGTTTTTGTATTATTGAACCTTCGGAATGAAGCCACGAATGTTTTGGATCAACGAACCCATTTACGTTTTCAGATTAACGAACATTGAGGTAAAGGCAATTTACGTGTTCCGGAATTACGAACCTTCGGAATAAAGAATCTTCGGAATTACAAAGTGTAACCAAAAATCCATGCAGCGCCACAAGGTCAGCAACAATGAAATCTACCATGTCCCAGAAAATTTTTACATTAGCTGTACTTCTTGATACTAGTAATAATAATGATAGCGGTATACGTGTATTTTCCCAGGGTATCCACTTCAGTTCCGAAAAACTGTTCTCCAATGGGCCCTGCTATTATTATCCCGGCTTTAGCTGGGCTGCCTAGGCATTCAAGCATACAAGGAATTAATCCTGCTGGGTACCCATTTACCTCACCTGGGTCGAGTGCAGCACAGTGTGGATAATTTCTTGCTGAAGGAAAACACGCCCTGGCTAGGATTCGAACCCATGACCTTCTGTTTAAAAGGCCAGGTTGATCAAACGCAGATCGCATTTGGGAAATTGATCCTGTGTTTGTCTTTTTTTTTTATTTAAAGTATTCTACAAGGAACACTTTGTGCAGCATGAACATTTAACACTTGTAAAGCACTGACACCTCTATTACTTTCAAAACATATTCAGAACAAACAATGCAACTCACCCATTTATTTTAAATGAAAATAAAGCACATGACACATTTGCACATCATTTGATCAAATACTTTCAGATACATTTAGTTGCAAAGATGGGCCTTTTTTTGTCAAGTTTTGTTGAATTAATAAAAATATTTGAAATATAGGTATGGGGGAGGAACAGACACTTGAAATTACATACCATTTAGTAGTTACCAGTTCCATCTAAATAATTTGAAATAAATTGATAATTATTAATATCCTTTGATTTTTCTCAATAATAACTTTCATAAATCTTGTCCTGAAAATATAAAACTTTAAAACTCCAAACAAATTTCAGAGGAAAAAAGTCACAAGAAATAAATCCGAAAAGTATGTATTTATCATAGGAGCAGTACATAATTCTGGAAATGTACTGTACATGATATTACTTAATACCCCCAGATAACTGCTTGCCGAGAATGAATTACATGGTTATTTTAACAGGCCATGTTGATTCGCAAAGCTCACACCCAAATATGTTTTTTTACTAAATACATGTACCGGTACATCAATTCAAGATTCCTACAATACTGCATTCACTTTGGTTTATAGGCACACAAAAAATCAATATATCTTTGTTGTTCAGTGTATATTTCACACAATTTTCTGTACAATAGATATAGACATAATATCTTGCAAACAAATATAATGTCCTAAGATTCATATGGTATACGGTATCGCCAAAGGCAGTGATGAAACATGTCTAGGATGATTATGTAACCATCATGTGTAACATCGATGCGTCCGGTGTTTGGTTGGATAAGCTCTAAAGGCAGACTTCCTGCAAATCGATTCTCATCCAAGTTAACAATCTGTATCTTCTGGCTCTTCTCGTCGTGCACCAGAAGGTGACCTCCAGTCGTTATGGCGATGGATCCGGGTTCAGCCATTTTGTCCTTGGAGCGGAGTTCTTTGACGTAAGAGCCAATGTTGCTGAGCTCCTGGATGCGGCAGTTGCGGGCTTCGCTCACGAATATGTGATCATCGGAGCCGATGGCGATGAAATGGGGATGGTTGAATTCTCCCGGGCGGGAACCGTCTTGTCCAAGACGAGTAAGAAGCTTGCCGACCTTGGTGAAGATTAGAAGGCATTGTAAGGTGAGGTCAATGATGTGGATGTTTCCCTGGGAGTTGAGAGCTATACCATGAGGATGGGTAAGCTGGTCATGTCCAAACTGATGGACGGGGTAGCCATCGTAGGTGTAAACAACTACTTGCTTTGAGCTTAGGAACACTGCTGCAATGTGAGCAGAGTCGGAACCTATCAAAGCCGGTTCTTGGAAGTCTACTGGGAATTGACTGAGGTATCTACCGTCTGAGGAGAAGCGCTGGATGCGAGAGTTTTCTACAGTATCCGCTACAAAGATGTCCCCATGAGGGGTTATGGTGAGGTCTGTCGGGTTGAGCAGTTCCCCTACACCACTTCCGCTGCGTCCTATCTGTTCCTTTGCATGAACGGGTATAACCTGTTGAGCGATGACATCACCTGTTGTCTTTAGAAGCACATTGATGTCATAATCCCCTGGTGATGCTGGCAAGAAGCGAACATTGTAAGTTGAGACTTCCCTGTCATTGCAAACGCAGCCTACGACCGAGGAATCCACAGGTTTCCCCTCCTGATCTCTTACGAAAATGTTCATCATATCAGGAGTGAGACGGGCCCGTTCCATCTCGCTCTCATCGCGTTTATCCCCAAAAGGAACCCTATACCTGTTCGGAATGTCCAACCCAAACATGCACGGACCACCAACAAAGGAACTCTTGGCCTGTAACCTTACTGGCTGTACTTTGACCTGCAAAGGGCTGCTTTTGATTGGCTGTCCAGAGACTAGAATGTTCAGTTCATGTGTCCCGGCCACTTTTGGTCTGAAGGTAATAGTGTAGGTCCCATTGTCATTATCAAAGAACTCACAAGGGAGCGACCCTCCATCAGGGGTTTGCATGTTAGCAGTAAAGCTGTCCCCTCCTTGCTTACATTCTTTACCCCGCTTATCAATAGCTTTCACTTTGGCAGTGCACTTTGCGCACACCAACGCTGGCCTTGCCACTGCGATTGTTTTTGAAGGATCCGCATTCCCGACATAGATCAATCCCAAATTCTGGACAGCATTTTCATATTGTTTCATCTCCTTCTTGTCTACTTTACTCAAGTGAAACTTGTTTAGATTTGATGTGGGATGATATCCATTCTCATCCTTGAGGTCGACGTGCCTGGCAGTTTTCAGCTTTCTTCCACGTTTTCTTTTCAGAGTGTCTTTGGCATTTAGTTCCACCTCGCATCCGTTCTGCTTCTCTTCTTCCTTGTTGTTCAAGGGTTTGCTCCCGTTCTCATCACTGCCGCTACCTTCCTCTATCGACCCCAGTGGGTTCAGCTTGAGCTGATGCGTGTGGTTCTTGACTGACTTTCTCTTCTTTGTCAATAGAGGGGGCTTTATGACTTTTCTGTCTTCAGAAAGCTGTTGTAGAAGGGCCTGTTCTCTGCTGTCAAGCATTTCTCTGCATCTACGGAAGAACTCCCTGACCTGAAAATGTTGGAGAACCAAAGAAAAGAGATCTTTAAGGATGAAGATGTCAAGATTATATTCTTAGCATTTTATTTCATGAAATTGGTAGAAAGTCATCAAATGGATTATACACTGAGACACAAAAACACAATAAGGGTTTTTGTAGGGGGTGTCTGGAATATCATTGAAAATTAAGAAAATACATAAGGAAAGCATTTAGTGAAAGGACTTGTCAGACTTTCTATGAGACAAGTCATGTTTTATCTGACAGTTACCATAGTAACAGTGCTTCTCAGCCAATCAAAATCAAGGAAAGTTGTCTATCTGACAACATGCCAGATGACAAATGTTGATGAAATGGGAACTCTGTATACCTTTCAGAGTGACACAAGTTTAAATAGTTTTGCATGTGTGTGCATGTATATCCTGCCTTGCTTTACTCAGCATGGATCACTCTTGACAAGTTCGAATTAGGAATTTGTTCCATTTTAACAAGCTTCTTTCCCCTGACCTCTAAGATATCCAGCTGGGCAGAAAAATGAAACTAACGATTATCCCATGCTTGGTTGCCTAGCAACATGACATTTCTGACATTCTGACATTCTGACCTTATGGGCAAAGAGATAATGATCTTCCCATAACTGGTTTGCCTTTTCAAGGGAAATATGGCATAGTTTACTTGTACCCTGTACATTTTTTTTGCATTACATATATTTGAAAAATTCTGAAAAAATGAGAAAATTTGAATTATGCTGGCAATCATATAAATCATAATCCTAGCAATTATAAATTGTTTGTGATTCTCATTCTTTCTTATGTTTACAATTACAAATTACTTCAAGGAGATTTTCTTCAAGCTTCATTCAAACAGATATTTAACCTATTTTCCTTTTCTTTTCATCTTGATGGAAAACCTAATCTCAATTTTGTGGGGGGGGGGTTCTTGCTTCTGAGTGACTGATCTAGAATATTAAGTTGAAAGTGATGTTTAATATTTAACAGTTTCACCATGATTTATTGAGCCCTGTCTATCTCATCGAAAATTTCATTTCAATTGGATTCTTTTCGGAATTGGTAGTTTTCGAGGGATCATATTTCTTCAATTTAAAAGGGAGATAACAAAAGATTGTTGAGAGGGAGAGAGAGGGGGGGGGGGGGGGTGGCTGGAAAGAAAAGGGGATGAGAGTGAATGAAGAATATTGAGCTTACTATGTACTAAATGACGGACCTCCTGTCCAATTTTAGAAAAACATAATTATACATGTATTGATGTACAGTACATGGTACATGTATGAACATTCAAAATGGAATCCAAAGCATACTGTCCAAATTGTTGTTTTAATCTAGGTTCTTGCTATTTCAAACCTGTTCGTAGGCCAAACATGAAGTCTTTCCATAACTCTGTCAGTATATCTAGAACAAAGAGTTGGGATTATAACTTAAAGCTAATTTTTAAGATGACAATTAACCCCCCCCCCCCGACACACACACAAAAAAAAACCCAGATAATTTTCATATTCTCCCACCCCTAATTTTGCTTTGAACCTCCAATACATATAAAACCTTTTTTTTTGAAATCTGCATCGTTTACAACTCTTTGTTTTGAAATCTGGTGGTCGACTGGTTTCGATTTGCAGTTCATGTCACTGTGCTTGTTCGTTCATGCATAAAGTATTTAGTAGGCCCAAAATGCACTTTGAGATGTATGTGTATAGGCCCTACATTATTTTCCATTCATGTACTGTATGCTGCAAAATAAATATCCACCCACGCATGATTGTGATGAGAGTTGCACCTGTAACTTTAATTCCATTAAAATCCGACAAGCGAGAAAGAATGTCAAGCGGGGTGAATAAAGCAGGTCGTCGTTATATTATGATGATTTTATGAAAACAGAAAACAATTGTGTCATTTCCTGCTCTGGATTTACGGTGTGTATAAAACTGGTATTAAGTTATTAACTAAGATTTATTTATAGATCTGATGATATAACCTGCTGTAGGTCTATTTGGCATCCGGGGGGGGGGGGGGGGGGGGGGGGGAGGGTCAACATACGAGTAGAATGCGTAAATGCACGTTTTTCCATAAAATAAGCTCCTTATCCTTGACATTGATGATTGACATGCTATTGCATACTGTATCTTTTTATGCAAAACAACTTTAGAGCTACATGTAAGTCAAATAAGTATGCACTGTACGTGAGTTCAATAGCATCTCTATTTTAATAATAGTCTTCCGTTTGCATCAATGTTAAAATCACTAAGGATGAGGACATCCTCCAATTGGCAATGCGGCCAACATAGTGTGATGTCACACAAGTTTGTACAACTCCCCAGTTACCAATTACTTTTCTACATATTTCATTCAAGCTGTCACTTTTTCAAGTATCTCCATAGCTATACATGTAGATCTGAGGCCCGTTTCATAAAGAGTTACAACTGTTGTAACTTTGCCATTATGGCAGCTACCATGGTAACATTGATTGTGATTGGCTGCTGAACCCTGTTGCCATGGTAGTTGCTATAATGGCACAGTTACAACAGTTGCAACTCTTTGGCCCGAATTCACAAAGGTGGTTTTGAAAACCCATGGTTTATGCAGATTTCCTGTATAAATTACGCTTAATATTTAGCGCGTATCGGGCGCGTGTTTAAAACAATATCCAATGCTGATGCGCGCTTTTTTCACAGTGTGCCAAATTGACGCCTGTTACCATGGTTAAATTCGCAATTTTATTCATGAGTCCACTGTTTGAAGAGTGGATTCATGAATAAAAACAGTGGACTCGTGAATAAAATAGCGTATCTAACCATGGCAACAGGCGTCAATTTGGCACACTGTGACAAAAGCCGTTAGCGTGCATCAGCGTTGGACATTTTCTTAATACGCGCACCCGATACGTGCTAAAGAAGCGTAATTTATACAGGAAATCTACATAAACCATGGATTCAACCGCGGGTTTTCGAAACCACCTTTGTGAATTCTGGCTTTTATGAAATGGGCCTCAGGTGTTTTGGGGGTTTATTTTCATGGGAGGACGTGGAGTGTAGTGGAGATTGAAGTTGACACAGAATAAGCAAAAATTGATGTTATGGGGTATATTTCCAGTGTTTGAAGGGGAGATTTCTACTTGTGTGACATCACAAATCTTGATCTCATTGCCGATGGGAGGATCTCAATGGCATTTATAGTGATTTCTCCACTCCACTTGTTCTTTTGTATTTTATTATATGAAATTAGGTTTATTCATTTTTTTCCTCCAAGAACTAGAAAAATTGGATTGACAACTGATTTAGTGCATTAGTTATTTATTGCTGCAACTTATTTCATTACAAGGGAGACATATTATTCACACGAGTATTAAATAATGAAAAAATTATGATTTTATGTAATAACGTAAGAAAACGGAAAGTGGAGATGTGACATGATCATCCCACCTAATGAATATTTATGACGACTGTTTTCACAAAATATCGCTAAACTTAAACTTCAATAACTTTATTGTTTGTTATCCGATTTTGATAAATTTTGGCGTTTTACTCAGTGAATTCTACTCTATGTATTAGGATATAAATATTTTCAGCTGGGACCATCCCTTTAATTCATCTGTTTCCAGACTAACTTGTTCCAAAGGTTTCATTCTCTTTTAACTTGGGATTCAAATTATCTTTTGAAAATTAATTTTCATACAAACCTCTGTTCTGACTGAGTCCATACTGTCAATGGGCTTCTCTGAAACTTCCGTAGAAGTAGCAGTAGTACTGGGGGCAGGTGGGTGTGGAGTATCCCCTGTAGGTTTAGGTGATGTGGGTGGGGTGAGGTCGATGCGAGCAGTGCTGATATGTCTCTCGTCTCCTTCCATCTTATTACCTTGCTGTATTTCACGATTCCTGCAAAATAAAGATTTTGAAGTTAAAGATAAATTCCAGTTGTGGGAACGATCTCAAAATGGCTTTGTACTGAATTTAATATAATGATCACCAAAGTGTCTGTGTGTATGAATAAAAAATATGTGCCAAAGGATTCTGGAAGAATTTGTGTAATCGCTGAGAAATAAGCACAATAAGCGCAAATTCGGTCACTTCCGTTGGTTCTTTATTCCAGCAATAATAATATACTGTCCCACGTGTGCCTATCTGTGTTGGCGATCTTCAGTTTGATCATTTTTTTTAGCTAGATATTATGATTTCCCAAAGTTCAGTTTATGTAAATGTACCAGATCTAGATCCATGATGATATATTAATACTTAACCTTGGTTTTAAAGACTTTCTCACGAAATCAGTGTTTTACTGCAACTACCTTCATTTAGCTTTAATTTCTTTATAATGTTTACAGGGTAATGCAGTCTAATTGATTCAGATTTCAGTTATTCTTTCATCAGTTTTAGAGGAGTTCCTCCATGCTAAAGGCTGAAATCCAAAAGCTACTACTGAACTGTATGACTTTGTAATTTTAAGCAAATAATGACCAAACTGTATGATGCCTTGGAAATTTCAAGATATTAATGGTCAAATTAATTTTGGTATTTAATTTACTTTTACATGTAGTTGCAACATGAAATAGGCTAAGATTTGAAATGGTTACATCTGAAGAAAAGGTCAACATTTGTGATTAATATATTTGGGTATATTGCATTTATGTAAATCTGAGAAAAATGTTGAATTTTTCAATAAAAACAGAAATATAAAAAAAATGAAGAAGATGGTGTTGTTTAGCCCACCACCCACACACCAAGGAAGTACATGTATGTATCGAAAACAAACCCATTTCCTACCGGCTTTCAAAGAATAAGGCCTTTGCATACTGATCTAAAAAGGGAAGGCTTTAACTCATTACACATTGCTATTGATAGCATAAAACAATTATGGTTTAAGATAATTGCAGTCTGTATCTAAGTGCAGGTAGAGTATAAACTGCCTTTTAGATAAATGCATATTAGTACAATATGTTCATGTAGCATTGTGGAACTTTAAAGATGGACATGTCCAAGAATTTGAAATGAGAACATGACTACATACATGTATTTTTGCTCATCCGTGAAATATGTGATTGTCTTATTTGATCAAAAGATATGTGTAGACTGCATGTGTGTAAGATAAATATTTGAAGAGAGATTAAGCACTTAAATCAATCTTTTGCTTTCATTTCAATTGACTATTGGAGAACCAAAACCAATTTTTCTACATTCATGTCAACATACAAAATTACAACATTAAGTATTGAAAAGACTCAGAGACATGGTATTTAGATCTTAATAAACAGAAAACCAATCTTTTGAAAAGGGTGAGAGTCTATCTATAATCCACTTGATCCTCATCATGATGTCATTCTTTTTTCTGTTTTGAGATTTTATTTAAAACTAGAAGCGATACCAAAAGCAATTTTTTTGGAGGCGCTACAAAATGGGTTTTACTCCAGCGTTAATACTTGTGAGTTTTTGCAATTCATACATGTACTGCTTCTCTCTAAAGTCTGTAGATTGAAAGTCCCATCTTTTAGATTGTGGTCAGGGGCCAATCCGAAATTGGATTGCAAGTTTCAGTCGAATACAATTAAATTTAGATGTATGAGATTGAAAACCTCAATCCATCTTTGGATTGGTCCCTGATTGCAATGTACATATGTATTTCAATCTAGGAATTTTGAAAGTTCAATTTAAAGTCCTCTCTGTTGACAGAAGAGACTGCTAAAACACCTTCTATATTATAATTGTGCTAGCTTACATGTAGTTTGAACCCTAATCATCTAGTTACAAGACCACTGTTATCATACCACCGAACCACCACCTCTCCTGTTCATAACAGAGTATTTTTTTACTCTGCTGCTTTCTTCTATAGTGTTCTCATGCACTTTAAATTGAGTCATTACAGCTTTAACATGCCAAATGGAAATGGAAATGATTATAACACTATCACGGTGTCGATTGAGCACTGACGCACATACATTGTACATGTAGGTGAGAACAGTCATAAAGAGCGGTCACATTCTTTTATTGAAGACCCAGCATTTCTTCCTCCCAAATTACTTTCATTTCATAACCTGTGTATTATTTGTTTTGTAATATATTGCTCTTTATCATCTATGTCTTCTTGAATGGATTTGAATTTTCAAGCTACAATAGGAAGATTAAACAAGTTCTGTTAAAAGATTTCTCTTTGGTTGCTCTATGTACTTTGAAAACAATGGCTTCAGTTTTTTGACAAAACATTTGTAGCCTACATGTATGTTTTGTGCTTGTGCCTTCAAGTTTTAGCAAAATAAAGTTTATCCAAACATTGATTCTTAGTTGGTTTGATCAAACATTCTTAACTCTTTTTAGACAGTTTCACTTTTTCATTTGATGATTAGATTCTATTCTTTTTAAAGAATTTTATACTTGAAAGCAGTAAAATACACTTGCCACATGTTGAAGATTTCATCATGGTAACCTGTCTTTCCGCTCACAAACTTCACCATTATGTCAGTGTAAAATCCACAAGTTTGTTCCAATCGTAAGTTGAGTTTAATCGGCCTTCCCATTCATTCAGTTAAAAGTTGAAATAATGAACTAAAGGGAAGTATTTTGGCTTTTATATACAGGGCGCTTGGCACACAAGGGCTTGTTCATTGGACGATTATAACTATGACTATGTCCTGCTAGTATGATAAATGAACACCAATGATTGGTACTTCTGGTACCCTGAACTGTCCCCTAGTCTTGTGGATCAGACCTTATATCAATAAGGTTTAGTACATGTAATTATAAACATGTCCAAGAGTGCCCAAAAAAATTGCTTCAGCAGTGAGGTAGAAAGCTATTGATTGCATTGGCAACTTTCTTGGTGCTACTTCTATTGTGTTGTAGATTGTGAAAGTGAACTGCTGCTTCAAAACAATTGATAAGTCACCAAAACGATATTTTTAAATATTTTTTTTTTACTTTAGAATCAATCTGAAATGTATAGATTCTGTTCTTTCCAATGGTATATGACTCTGGTCTAAATTGGTCTACAATAACCCGCCCAAGAGCACATTAGATAATTAGAATTCAATAAATATTCATTCAGAGAAATTAGCCTTTAAAATTATGAACAAGAAAGTGAAAGCCTGAGCTCTCTTTATGTGACCGGAATAAACAGGTTATTGAAAAATCACACACAAAAAAATAATTCAATTGACTATGAGTCCTAAGCTGCAGGTCCAATGTGTGAAGGGATTATTAACAAATAGGGCCTATATTTAGAATATTTTATGATTCACTTTGAATATTCAGTTTGATACCTAAATTGTTTTTTTTTTCACTTAGAAGGAAAAGGATGAAGACATATTAAGAAGACAACAAAACTCATATATTTATCTATAGCATAATCTGTATTACACTGGGCAGTTTAACTTGGTCTTGAAATGCAGCACAAAATGCTCTCTGATTAATTATGCAGAAATTCTTCATAGATTTTTATAAATTAAAAAAATCATATGAAAGGACTGCAACCAAGTGGATGTGACCTTCAAGATTTTTTAAAGAAAAAGGTGCATTTTTTATACAAAATAAATAACACATGGTCAATTTAAACAACTAAAAATGACCTGGAAACTTTGTTATCAAATAAAACTCCAGATTTATGTTTCACATGTACTGTAGTATATCTTCAGGCGGATTTTGTATTAGATTTATACATGTAAAAAGACAAAAGTAGTCTTGTTGTGAAGACTATTATTTCAAACTAATTGATTTTTCCCCAAATTCACAACAATGAAATTGCAAATTACAGGCTTCCCCCAATATTTCTTCCCCTGTGTAAATGGTCTTCCTATGTTAGTCTAATTACCTGGTGTCATAACAATTCCAGGAAATAGTTCATTACTATTCCATGCTATTACTATCATACTATCACCTTTATAATGATATACCATTTGACAAATTTAGTTTCTGATGTATATTCTCTGATCATGACTAGTTTCCATTCTGGACGGGCACTACAAATCTGATATCCATAATTTGTTCACGCATTTAGTGATTTATAACCTGACTCCCCCCCCCCATTGCTCTACAATTTGGATTTAACATGGAGTTTAAATTTATGATGACTGATCATGATTATGATGTGAGCTCTACATGTACAAAGAGCACATCCACAATTTGTTTTATCTTTTTAATACATACTGTAGTTGGTGATTTATAACCTGACCCCCCCCCCCACTCCTCCATGATTGTGATACAATTTGGTAGATTTAGTTGGCCAACCTGTATTTTTTGTTGTTGCATATTTCTATGAATGAATAATAATTGTACATGTATGTTTTATGGTCTCCAGGGATTATAATAGAGCCTATTGTCTTTTACTAATGAAGCCACCCTACTGAAAGAACAGGAATAGATAGATAAATAAATAAATAAATGATCAAATGAATAGATAAATAAATGAATAAATAGATCTATAAATGAATGAATAAATAGATCTATAAATGAATGAATAAATAGATGGATAAATAAATAAATTAATAAATAATTACATATTGAATAAATGAATATATGATTTAATTGATTTATCAATCAATTAATAAATTAAAATCAAAAAAACCAATCATTAAAGCTGTTTATATGATATCCAAAGCACCACCCCTACCCTTTAAATTCATCAAGGGCTGTGGTGAAATGGGGGAATCCCCTTTCCGCTGTATCCTGTTTGTCATTTTTTCTTCTTAGCAAGGCATTTGTGAGCAGCCTTGGTAATTTGATAAAGTCCTACTGTATACCTTCTTGAATGAGGTTCAGCTTTATGTTTTCTTTAATATGTTAAATATGTAGGTTATATGTGGTCAATAGTGCTGAAACCCAAGTAAAAGAATCAAAAATACAATCTTGACGGGATAGACTGTTTCTAAAAGTTTTTCCTTCTCTTTACTTTTAGGCGTACTCAATTTGACTCTGTTTGTTACTGAAGATCCCATAGTCCAGATCCCATAAGTTCCAGCCTTTTAAGAATCATGTTTTATTTGTCCAGGATCAATTTAAACAAAAACAACTCACATATTCTTATTTTCACCATGTCAGCACTCAAATATTCTTGTGACTATGAATAATTGTGAATGATTGTCATGAGAGTGGTGGTTTGCACTATGATATCGCAATTTTCAGCGCACAATTGTTGTAGGTCAAAACAAGGTGAAATCTTCCTCCTCGGTTTAACTTCCTCATCTAAACTGTCAACAGTTGTACACTTTTTTTGGCCTGGCTTTACCAGAACTTATACACACTGTACACTGCAAAAACTCTGGTGTTGATTTAACACTAGCCCGGAATCTATATATATCCACACCAGAGAAGTATTAAGCAACACCAGTTTCTTTTTGGTCTAACACCAGATAGGTGTATACAACACCAATTAGTATCAAAACAGCATCGGTTTGATTCCAAACTGGTGTTGTTTCAATACTTCTCTGGTGTGGACATATATAGATTCGGGCTGGTGTTAAATCAACACCAGAGTTTTTGCAGTGTAAGCACCATTTTTCTGATGGGATGGCATCAAAATTCAATTTTTAACCTGAGGTTCAGTAAAAGCATGTACATCTAATTGGTTTTTTTTTTTTTTAAATTGGAATTACCCAGTTTTCCTTATCATCTAGACATGAATAGTAGTGAAATTCACAAGATCATGGTCAGAGATCATTTGATATCAAGTACAGCATGTTTGGAGTTGACTAGTATGCATATTTAAAAGAATGCGAATGTTCGTTCTGCTCTATTGTATGTTAAAGGTAGGCGTGACTTCACGGTCCACTTGTTTATTTTTTTTTTCTATTTATTTTATTTTTTTGCCTAGATGATATTTTCTCACTTTTAAATCTCTAATGCAGCAGTAAAATATAAATATGCAAAAGTGCAGAAGCTTTACTTCTTTGTTGTCAGATTTTCATTCAAAATGCTTTTAGTTTGCTTTAATCGTGGACCTACATGTACATTTTAACTTACTCCGTTTGATCAATTTTTAAGGATGTAATATTCTGAAGAAATTTGTGATTTTCACTGTGAGGATAATTATTATTTTTTAATTGATTTTCCTTTTAATGACAATCTCCCTCTTGAATCTATCTCTTCAACCAGACATGAAAGGAACGTAATTATGTAAATTCTTTTCCAAGGATTCTTGTCTAGTATGGAAATCCAAGGGGGTAAGATGGGGATTTTTAGTCTTCTATCAGAGTGCCTGTTGTGTACATGTGGGGCATGCGGGGATTTAAGATTATTTCATTTCACGTTTCGTTTAACCCTGAGGGAATGAGATAGGGTATATAGGATCACTAGGGTGGCTGTTAGGAAGACGAGACTGAACATATTGGATTTAGGGATAACTGCAAGGAATGCTGCGATCTCTCAACAGAGATGATATACAGAGTAATGCCTAGTCTACAGTGCAACTCTTTAACTCAACTTAAGGGGACTGAATATAAAGCCTATGAAGGTTCTTGCCAATGACTTGTGTTGAGAAGCCTCTTCTCATTCCGAAATTGAAACAGCAACTTGTTTTTGTGCTAGCCTTGGGAGAAAACCCACTTGTAGATCAAGATTTCAGTCAGGTTCTGAATAAGCAGTGAGTTGTATTTGTGCTAGTCTTGTATGGAGACCCACTTGTTAATCAAATTTTCAATCAATCGATGGCAAGTCGATAATTTGAGAAGATGACGTAACACTGCAGTAACCCCAAGATGATTAAGAATGAAACATGGTCAGAGTGGGCGTGACACATTTCTCGTCGGACGAGCCGACTTCTCTACCTCGATACCCCATGGTTGAATCGTCATCCCATCCGCTCGAAAGAACAAACAAGCCACGCGTGCCCCCAGGCGGAAGTAGCTCCGAAGATGCGGAGGTCGAAGCTGGGGGGCGGGAAGGTGGTGGGCTAAGTGGAAATAATCAAGACGACTCCGTCGCCTTTTTCAATGATGATTCAGTATGAATGTGAGACTCTACCCCTTGGGAAGCCAGCGCCACATAATTTCCACACATGTAGTGCATGGTATGTTGTAATGCTTCTTTATATGAATGATGTGAATAAAGATAATCATTTGGAATTTCAGGACCTAACGCAATTTGTAATGAGCAATGGAATCTTAGGGGGCCAAACATGGCGCATGGGGAAAAGTTTATAAAATGTTGCAGGAGTATGGTGTGAGCAAGCTAAGTTTTCCCCATTTTAAAATGAAAATCTAATTTGATGATGTAGACTCTTACATTCATGTTATTCAGAAATTAACATCCTATATATCAATTTCTCCTTTCCTTTCCTTCCTAATTTCTTATTCTTTCTCTTTTTCTCCTTTTTTCCTTTTTCTTTTTGTTTCCATTGTCATGAAATTTTCAGGGGTGGGATGAGTGCTCCATCATTCCCCCTGCTATCATTTATTAGCCAGTGATAGAATGTAAAATTTAAATTCACATTGTATGTGATGGTCAAGTTCGTGATCAATGCTTACAGATCTACCTGCTTGCTGTGGATGTCAAAAATATTTGATATTCACAAATTGCAATTATTTTCCATATTCCTCTTTCCCTTTTCTAATTTTATCAATATGTTCACTCTTTTTTTTGGGGAAAAAAAGTACATGCATCAGAGAAACTAAGTGAGTACGATTTTTTTTTAATTATTGTGCTGGCATTTATTTAAATACCATTATTCATAAAAGCCACTAATTGTTTGCGTCAGTAAAAAAGTGATACTTGATGTATTTTAGTCATTTTTCCGCATTTCCTTGAAAAACAAGTTTTTGTTTCATTCTGTACATGTTGTCCTTCAGCTGGCAGGCTGGTGTCTGACCATAATATGTATCGATTCCCCCCCCCCCCCCATCAATGTGTCGAAAAGATCACATACTACAAACTGGGAGCTATTAATCCATGTATTGAATGGATACAGTAGATCAGAAAAAAATATTTATCAGATGTGTTAAATATGAATCAATCAAATTAGTCAATACTACTCTCTAGTCACGAAAACATTTGCATCATTTCAACTACAAAAGTGCATCATAGAATTTGGGGATAAAAATACATGTACCTACATTATAGGAGGGAAACAAATCTCTCATGACTTCCGATTAGTGACAAACGGACATGCACTGGAGACAGATTGATATGAATGTATGCCTGTTGTATCAAAGATATCACTACCTTTATGGTTTCTATTGAGGAAAAGGGTTAGTCTACAAGCACAGACTTGAATTTGACAATTGAGCCAAAACCGTGTCTAGAGTGAAGATTAGCTAAACTCCAAACTCCCTGACTGTATAGAGATTAGCCATAGTACATTGTGAATCTAGTCTCACATACTTCAGATTTCAGACTCTGCTTTATGCACTAAGCAAAAAAAGGGTCTGCACCCTCAGACTAGAAAAGAATTACATATATTTCCTAAATGGTATCATATTATAGTCACTCTAACGGGAGAGAGATGCTTTTCATAATTTCTTGGCTTAATGGATACTGGGCAACTCAGCGCATCAGGGGATGAAAAAAGAATATTTTCTTTATACGCAACTTGCATCTACATAATCAGTGTATCAGTGTAGAATATCACTGGTACACCATGCAAACAACTACTGCCATTTGTTATTGTATTCTCAGAGTGATAGGAACTATTGATGGCGTTTTTAGCTGAAATTGGGAAGAGGTTCAACATCTTTTGAGTCTGTTTGCGATGCGTATTTTCTGTCTCGAGAGAGCCGTCCCAGTTGGTGTGAACTTGATGCAGTTTTAATCCGATCAGATGCCCAGCCACACCCTGAGGCGTGGAATTAGAGATGGAGAGAGATGGGGAGAGGAGAGAGAGAAGGGGAGAGTTGGAGAGAGCAAAAGAAAGAGGGAGAGAGAAAGAGAGAAGAGGGGAGCAAGAGAATCAAGAGCAAGATAGAAGATATATGGTACATGTAGACAAGAGCTCAGGCAATCCAAGAAGTCAAAAGAGAAATTAAAGGGATGGTCTAGACTTGAAATATTTATATCTTAATAAATAGAGAAACATTTACAAAGCAAAATGCTGAAAGTTTGATCAAATCGGATTAAAAATAACAGTTATTGAATTCTAAAGATTTGCATTATTCCGGTGAAACAGTTCTAGGCATGTCTGTATGAATATTCATAAGTTGAGCTGATGATGTCATATCCTCACTTGTTCTTTTGTATTTTATCATATGAAATTAGGTTTATTAAAAAAATTTCTACCAAGAACTAAAACAATTGGAATGACAACTTATTGCCGCAACTTATTTCATCATATTTATTCTTGAAAAAAATGAAACATTTATTATTTCATGTAATAACATAAGAAAAAGAAAAGTGGAGATGTGACATCATCCGCCCACCTAATGAATTTTCTGATGATGTGCATATGACTCTTTCACAAAATATTGATAAACTTTAAAATTCAACAACTTCGTTATTTGCTATCCGAGTTTGATGAAATGTTCAGCATTTTGCTCTGTGAATTTTATTGTACTTTATTAGATATAAATATTTTCAGCCCGGACCATCCCTTTAGGTGTTGGTATGGGGAGGGGGTGGGTGGGCTCACAATGGAATGGAAAAATGTCATTAAAGGACCAACACTCATACATTGATAAACAACATGATATAGACATGAGATAGTGAATGAGAGCTGATCAGTGTGATGTTCTACTTACAATGTGTTTCTCTTAACATGAAAAATACAGTGGGAAAATATGGGAGTTTTATGATCAATTACTATTAAATCTCTTGTGTTATGGAGCCCTTGCTGCCTGTTACATGTATCTGAATTTTAAGGCCGTCTCCAGGTACAACCTCGGTCCACTTTCGATGTAGGCCTACATGTATATGTACCCCCCCCCCTTCTCCCCCTCAATAGGTGGTTTCAAACCGCCTCGATCATAAGAATCCCTGTTACATTACGAGAACTTTTTTAGGCTAAAAAATACCCATTGATTATTCCTGCACTCACACCACCCCGAAACATACCTGAAGTTCCTGAAGTTATGAGCATGCGCAGTATGGTCTGATAAGCAGGCAAGGCGCGAGATTCAAAATCACTAGCCCAGCAGCCACCCATGGCGCACGCGCCCAACAACATGCTGGACTAAAAGTTCCCGTAAATTGCTTTCACATTGCCAAAATACCTGTGACCTTGGAAAATCCCCACAAAAAGATCTAAGTTATTTCGCCAAGAACAAACTATTTAGCGGGTATTTTCTTTCGGGGGAAATTACGCGTAGTTTGCTTTCACATTACCAAAATACCTGGAACTGACAAACTTTGAGGTGGTCTGAAACCACCTAATGTTGCAAGCTGAATAAAGTTTGAAATACCAATATTATTGGAAAGGATGCACACACCTAATGTATAGAGACAAGCTGATCTATTGATGCACGAGGGTTGGCTTCATTCTACTTGTGGAGATGTTCTTCTTGAAAGTCCCTCGTTAATTTACAGGTTGTTTATCCAGCGCAAGCTGCTAGTGGGTTTTTCATTATTGGCTCTTTCATAGATCATAGGCTTATTCACACGAGTGCAAATGCAGTTTAACAAGGTCTTTGAACTATTAGAATCAGAATGATCTTGCACTGATTTTTTTTATTGAAGGAAGCCTTTTGTCAGCTACCCTACAAGCTTTCAACTTATCTTTTTAGATTAACAGGTTACTTCTAATCTCAATTAATTGAACTACTTTCCCCAACACATCATTCATTTCATGTCATTTATCAGGTCTTGTCCTTTTTATTGGATCATGTGGTCATGTGCTGTGTATATTGTATGTACATAAGGCTTATAACCATATTCTTGTTTTGCGTTTAAGCTAAGCTCACTTGTATAACATTACAGGGGGAGGGGGGGGGGTCGGTGTGTGAACTTGTTTAGGGACCGTATTTTTACTATTGAGGTCCGTTCGCATGCAGGAGATCACTGGACAGTGTAAAGTACGGGTTCCGACGATTTGTGGGCGTGGCAATGAACTTATCGGCGGAACGAGGCGTAATGGTGATCGGCGGACAGCAGGAGAATGGTACCCAGTCACATCCTGGCGTCAGCTATGTGTGAATCAGCGGAACGAAGCGGAATAGGACCTAGTCACAGCACACGCGCAAAACTGGTGCGCCGGAGATCTCGGCGCCGGTATAGAATGCTCGCTCAGCTTAGCTCACAAAACAGCGGCATGAGTACAAGTGCGCCTGCCTTTAAAAAAGGGTGTCAAAAACACTGATTTTCAAGAAAAAGGGTGGTTTTGAAAGACTGGTCAGTGGTCAATCGCGGGGTCAAACGTATTTAGGGTATGTTTTTTCCCCCCAAAGCTTTTTTTTTAAGACTAGCCAAACATGTTTAGGGTATGTTTTTTTCCCAAGCTTTTCCCCGAGGTCATATTTTGGCGACATCTTGTTTAGGGGCCAAAATGTGTATGAAAGCCCGCAAAAAACTTGTATAGGGGGTAATTTTGCACACAGAGAAAAACTTCTTTAGGGGGTGTTTGGAAATTTCTTGGTCACGCGTGTGTACAGCAATATATTTAATGGCCCCCCCAGGATAAACATGGATCACTTATACCCTTTTTACACCGGATTTCCTTAGCCCCGGACTATCGCTAAACCCGTACTATTTTTTTCCTTTTCACACATGCCAGGTTGTTATTGCTAACCCCGGATAAGCAATGCTTGCGTTTCACACATGAAACTCGCTAACCCCGACTAGTGGTTTTTGTCGATCATTCGTAGTACAAGTACTTCACTCGTACCTTTTTACACCTACACTAAAATTTCCTTAACCCATACTATAGGTGGGGCTAAATTGCCATTTTAGCCCACCTATAGTACGGGGTTAAGCTTAGCCCACTTTCGTTTTACACTAGCAATCTTAACCCCGTACTATCGCTCTTAGCACCGCAATTGCTGGGATAACCCTGCTTTTTTGCAGGGCCAAATAATCCCGTAAACTATAGGTGGGGTTAGCCCACTTTGCAAAAATGCTGTGTAAAAAGAAAGTGGGCTAAGCTGAACCCTGTACTATAGGTGGGGCTAAATGGCAATTTAGCCCAACCTATAGTAGGGGTTAAGGAAATTTTAGCCTGTGTAAAAAGGGTATTATACATGTACTGCAACAGCAGGTGTTATGTAAACATTTCTGAACATTTCAGTGAGAGAAATTATTCTTCAAATGGACTCTACATGTATATAGTTCCAATGATTTATGTGATTGTGAAATAGAAATTAAACAAGGGTTTATGGTCTACAGAAAGATGTGGATATTTATTATTCATTATTGAATGAAGGTGTATTATTTAGGATCTGAAGTTCAATTTTTAGATGATTGATATTAACCAGGTGATAAATATCACAAGATTGACTGGAAGGGGATATGTCCAGGATCCGGGTTTTCAGTAAACAAGAAAATTGAATGTGGTATTTAACCATCTGTGTTTCTGATCTCGAATTTTTCCTCAATTATGAGTGCATGTTCATGTACATACATGGTTATTCATATGAACATGCTTCCGATTGATGTCAGTTAGTCGTAAATCCATTAGCTCATTCAGAGGCCTAATTTGAATGGGGTTGGGATAATGCCATTTGAGTTCCCTCATAAAGTTTTGATTTATATTGAGGTTTCTGGATGATAAGATTAGGCCTATGCATAGTTGATCTTGTCTCCTCTCTGTCTCATTTCTATTTTTGTCCCCCCTCTCTCCTTTTATTTCCCTCTTCTTATTCTATTCAAAGTAAACACTTGAAGAATTTCAAAAAGTGTGTGCCAAAGGCAGCATTAACGATGGGGGGGGGGGCAGTTTTTCAGTAATTATGAACAAAAATTTGAAAATTACAATCTTATTGTGACTTTCACATACTGCTGCCCCCCCTTCCTCTGGTAACTTACAGCTTCTGGCTTCTGTGTGTTATATTTTAGGGAATTGTAGAGGGATTTTATTCTGAAAATATATAGAAATGGGATTCTTCAATGATCATTTTCAAGTATTTTTGTCATACTCATGTAGCAAAATGTTATTTTGGTAGATGAATTCAATCTCTTTTTTTTTAGTGTGAGAGAGTGGGTGGTTGTCCAAGGTCTAGCTTACATCCTGCGCATAAAGTCATTGCATCACCATACAGTAAATGAAATTTCTACTAAAAAAAAAAGAAGAAAATTGAGCCTGTAACCATGGAACCCCTGTAACACTCAATACATTGAAAAACCATTTCATAATCATATTGGTGAAAAATGTCTAGTCTCCGAAATGATCTTCATATTCATTTGGTTTTTGTATGATATTGATATTGCATGATGTTCACTGTGTGTTTTTCAAAATGCAAAGCTTGACACATACCGTACTATACTCAGAAAATTAGAAAATGAAGTAGTTAAGTATACATGTAGAGATTAATATTGCCATGGTATTAGGGTTGGCAGTGCAAAAGTTTTTTTTTCAGTTTCCTGCTATCTGACTTGAAACATGTCACTGAATTGAATTCCTTTTGTTGTTTCAAATCATAGCATAAAGTTTGTATTTGATTGGAATTTAAATTGCTGTGGCTGGTATTTTATCATCCCCCAATCATGTCTTGTCTTACCGAATATCAAAGAGTGTGGCATTGCTCATGGTATCTGTCTTGTCCAGTCATCAATGATGCAAGCATGGTTTCCTAACTATCCTATAGGTTCTACTAGTTGTCACAGATAATCTGTAGTTCCTCCTTTGTATCGAAGACTGATAAAGCTTAAATATCAAGGTACGATGTAGTTAAATTGGTTTCCATTGATGATCTAGGTCGTTATGTGATACTTGTCGCAACGTCAGAAAATAATCATTCCATTTTTGATAAACAAGTACGCTGCAAGCCTAAATTTAGCTCCAGGAATAAGGAAATAAACATTCACAGCATCTCGTAATTGAGGAAACAATCTTCGGTGCTGAGACAAGGATCATATAAAAAGGTCAATGACCCCTGCTCTGCGGTCATGCATATCTGGGGTAATGACTGTTCCATGATCCAAGCTGCTTGCAAGATTGGGTTAGGTTTCAGTAGTTGGTTGGCGAGAGGAAGAAGTTCACTGAATTAGTTCCGTGTTAGCACGAAATGCAAGAGAAATGAAGCTCTAATACTAGTATAAGCATGGAATTCATATCTCCATGCAACAACAATCTTTGTGAATATCTATCTCCCCTATTGCATCTATTTTCTATAGAGGTCACACGATGCAGCTGTCAGCAGTAGATTGACATCGGCTGGGTAGTCCATCAGCAACATCTCTTTCCGCTCTCTCCTTCAGCACGGAACTTTTAGAATCCAAACTATTCCCCTATACACCCGTGATATCCAGCAGAGCTCAGTCTCCTCGCCATCCTCATCATTCACATGTGGTATCACAATCCTCCCTCCTACACATTGAAAGGAGATGCTACCAAAGGATTGAACCTCATCACCCGTAACCACGGTGCCGCATCCATATAATCCAATCAGGAGCGGTAATTCGGTCTCACCCGGCATCAGCCCCCATGCGACCCTCACTTCCTGGCTCCACCAAAAGAAAATCCTCTTTCATACCCAATTTCACAATTTTCCCTCCGTGATGCTGCCGTCACCCAGTGGTATTCCAATTCCATATGTCTGAGAAGACATGTTGATCATTTCTAGATAGCGTACACAGTTCCCATGCCTCCGTCATACATGTATCTCCCTCTTAAAGACGGCGTACACACACAATTTATCTTTGGATGGAGAAAAAGCAATGAATGCTGCTTACTCCTCGCCTGTGACTGCGTCCTTGTCTCGATTCAATCTGAATGGTGTCAGCAATGTGGAATTTATCCTCATGCTTTAATACCCAGTCAAATATAGTCTATTACTTCAGCCTTCTTGAAAGCATCTCAAAATTAATGCTTGATTAGTTGTTGCCACCATTGCATGTGTAAGGACTCATTTTACTGTGAATCTGTACATGTAGGTCAAAAATCCGACATTCGGTCTGTACAAAATGTTCATGTTCCTGTTGAATCTTTTATTGATTCATTTCAAATGCCTATTAAAGTGTGCAATGTGTGAAATCATACCGTGATTCTTATGTTGTGTTTGTATTGTGTTTGAATGGGATCAAGGTCCAATAATTACTTGAATTGACTTGTTCTGTTCTATATTCACTTTTCAAGTGAAACATATATACCCCAGGTTGACTCTAATACATGAGTAAGTTGCAACTGTTAGTCCTAGAAATGAGATCCATACAGAAATGAATCAAATAGGCCTACCTGTATTTATTTTCAAAGTGCAGCGTCGCTTTTGTCCAAACTATCAGTTTCAGGGAAATTTGATGAAGATTTGATGAAATTCGATGAAGAGTAAAAGGATGTATGGACAAGAATAATTTGAATTGAATGAAAAAGGAAGTTCAATAGGCTTATTAAAGGAAATAAATTCAACAAAATTATGTCGTTCACAAATACATTTACATACCGTATTTAGGCTTTATATTCTCATGCAGATTCTTCATATTTCTATTTTGTAATACTGCAGGAAATAAAAAGAAAATTTATCAAAATACAAAGTATTTTATTGGCCATCTGTAATTCTGAAAAAAAGGTTAGGAAGTCAATGAAAATGTTGTTCTTAGTTTGTCTTTTTGATTGTGAGTCTCCCATCGGTTAATAGTACAAGTGTAGTAGAGTAGAGTGTTTCTTTGCAAATTGGTTTTGGTGAAAGACTAACCACATATCCTTCAGGACTGTGAAAGAAAAGATTTGTGTGGGAATCTTTTGTGTTGTTATATGAAAGGGGGCGTGGCAACTGTGCTTGAATGGGATCAGGTGTATGGAAAGATCATATATGTTGTTTTTTTTCTGTTTAGTTTAACCATTATTGATTGTCTGTGGTCATGCACTGTGCATTATAACCTTTTCCCCTCTATCGTCTGAAATTTCCTTCCATTCCATTTGTTGTTTGTGTTCGTGCATTGTCTCAATTTTATAGGTTGAGAGCAGGTTGATAAAGAAGTGGATATATATATATATTTCCTGATTAAATTTGTACTGTAAAAAACAACAGCCATACAGAATATGACATTTTGTATAAACTATCATTTGGTGCCATAAATATGTATGATAAAGGATGGCATTGCCCTAAAAATTCTGAAATTAAAGACCTTTTCCCCGAGTCCTGACCATTTTTTGCGGGTCACTTTTGTCTGTAGGCTTTATATAGGTTTATTTAGAGCATATCTTTTTGCAGGCTCTTATACTGGATTGCATTTAATAGAAGAAATACAGTGTAGTTAGTATATTGTGCAAACATACTGTTCACTCCTTTATTTATCTGTCTGCTCAGTGACTCTTCTTTTCTGGCAATACTGCTTGCATGACTGCATTGAAATACTAATCATGTGTGTGCGTGAAGACGGCATATTTGTCAGGAATATGACAAATGACAAGTAATTTGAATAACATACTGTATTCATTTTATTCATTTTGTAATTATCTGTGTTGTTGTTTGAACAATTTTTGTGACATTATTACTTTGTATTAAAAAATACATCGCAATTCAGTCATATCTGCAGTCTTGATTGTTATTGATAAACCATCTATCTATCTATCTGTCTGTCTGTCTGTCGGTCGGTCTGTCTGTCTGTTTGTCTGTCTATCTATCTATCTACATGTATCTATCTATCTATCTATCTGTCTGTCTATCTATCTAAATCTAAAATGATAGCCAATATGCTTTTTTTTAATGTCATGTAGCATCCCGGATGGAGAATAAAACCTACATTTTCTATGTCTCACACCTCTCTACCTCTTTCTCCCTCTCACAGTTTTTTTTATTCTTTTAATATAAACATATTTTTTTACTCCATGTGGTTCTGAATTATTTTGAATGAATGTACATTTTGTAACCTCAAAAACCTGTGGGGCCTGTTGCGTTAGAGATTTTTTTTTTTGCCACAGTTTTTTGTTTGAGTTTTTTATGGCTAAAGTTTTATGCAACAGCCACCCCCCCCCCCCCCCCCCCCGTGTCTTACTGATCTGAAAAGAAAAAAAAACTTTGGAAAAACCTTAAGATCCAAATGAGCAATTTCTTACCTGGTTTACACCAAACAATTTTCAAAGTCTCTTTTGTCAGATGAGTTTCTATTCAGCTACTACATGTAGCTAAGTATCCGATTCAAAGTCGATCAATTGAAAAGCATCTCCTGTCTCTTAAAAATAAACAGAAACTTTTCACCTGTGCAAATCCTTTTCAAGACACTTTTGTACGATAAAAATATGCAACATACATTTGTTTGCAAAGTTGTGCCTGTTGTATCAGAACAGGAAGCGATGTGAAAATAAGCTAGTGTACCAGTTCTTCATCATTTTATTGGAGGTACAGAAGCGGACTTGAACCCCTTCTTTTATGTGGTATTCAGGGAAAGACTTAGAATATTAACCTCTTGTTTATACCAGCATGTGTATATCTTACCCTCTGTGTATACCAGTACTATGGTATCTTGTTACTCGTCCAATGTTGTTATGATTGATGTGTATGTGCATTGTAAAAACTGTGGTGTTAAAACTGAGACCAATTGGTGTTAATAGAGGACCACACCCTGAGGTGTTAGAATTACACCTGGAGATTGAACATAACACCAAAGAGTGTAAATGTAACAACCAAAGGTGTTGTAATAACACCTATAGGTGTAAAACTAACACCACCAATTTATTCACCGGTGTAAAAAATTGGTGTGGTCCTCTATGTACACTGGTTAACACCACAGATTTTGCTGTGTGTATAGATGTAGAGAAGTTTTTTAATCTGTAGGTATCATTTTTTTGCCTTGATTATTTCAAGATGATATGAATGAAAATGATAAAAATTTACAAAACCTCAAAATCTATTTTATTAAATTTGATATGGTAAGCATAAAGAGATCTTTAACTTTATTCTACTGTAAAACTGTTTCTAGATAGAGATTTGTTCATTTACCAATCTATCATTTGAGCTGGATATACATGTATGACTTGACAAAATTGAGTTTTGCTACATTTGAACAATGTAACAATAAGGAAGATACTTCATGAAGCTGATTTAAGCTTGCCAGTTGCACTGGCCTCTTTACAACTGGAAGGCAAAAGACATTCATTCGAGCCAACCCATTTTCAATTTTTTATTATGATATAACTGACTAAGTATATGAATGTGATTTAAGTACCAGGCGCGTAGCCAGGGGGGGCGGTCGCCCCCCCAAAAAAACGTCCCCAAAAAGAAAAAAAAAGAAGGGAAAAAAGAGAGGAAAAAAGGAAAAGGGAAGGGAGGAAAGGGAAGAAAGGTAGCTTTGTGTTTTTTTTTCCTTTTTATTCTTTATTTTTTTCTCAAAAGAGAAACTCCTTCACTCTTCTTGCTCTAAATTTATATATGAATTTTGCTTCCGCGCTGTGCGCGGTTAAATGACAATATTGAAGTTTTCCATTGTTTCCCCCACCTTTTCTCTAACCCTGTTTTTCCACCACAGATATGTGCTTCTTGCCAGTAAAAGTTAAAATTGTATACATTAGAGCATGAATTTGAGTAAGGTTAGGCCGAAGTAAATATATGAAGTCATCTTTTTTTTCAATTGATCGCACAACTTCTGGTCTGGTCGGCTCCGAGCGGGTAAAATCTTTATATCAGTTTCTGCCTTCAACTCCATAAAGTCAACTTCTCCCGCTTTTCAGCTCATTACTAAACAGGTTCCTAATTTATAAAGAGGAAGGTATGAAATTCGTGTCGTATTAAATAAAAAAGTACAATATTTTTTATCAAATTGTATTAAACTTCATGTCATTTTCCTGTATACATTCATCTCCTGTCCTGTTTTGCACCCCTCAGTTTGAAATTTTTAATGACACTTAAGTTTCTTTATATTCAAAATGAAGCGCTTCAGGATAAGTCACAAAAAATAGGCATCCATTTTTTATAGATAATTTCAATAAATCACAGAAGTTTCAACTTTTTGCACAGTATTTCCCTTGTAATGAAGTTCAATAATCTTAGAAAATCAATGGAATTAGAGCCGATTGGTATTAGAGATATCTACATTTGATGAAACGTCCGCCCTTTGAAATTTCAGAGTTTCATTGCTCTGCGCGGGGAGGAAAAATCTTCCTCTACCATTCTTCTCCTCTGTTATGCGAGTTAAAAATATGCACTGTTGCTAAATTGTTTGTAATCAAATCTGATCTTACCAAAGAAAGTATTCAATATATCTTTGAGAATACCCTTTTCTCGGGACCCTTTTTATGGCAAGAAAAATTGATAAAACGCTTTAGCTTCCGCGGAGTTATTATCATTTTGATTTCCTCCATTCTATACCTCTTTTGTGCGTTCACAATCACTTTTGAAAACAAGGTTCAAAATCGCAATATAGTCAACCGAATTGGAGGTACTAGAGACAAGAGAAACGGCTCCTTTTCATTTTAATTTATGAAACACTAAGAGCTTCGTGCTTCGCGCGGGAGGGGGAAACTCCTCGCGCGCTCTGTAAGTGTTGGCACGCTTCGCGTGCATTTACCGCCCCCTCCAAAATGAAATCCTGGCTACGCAGTTGTTAACTACTGAACTTTCTTTTCCCAAATTGGGAAGAAAGATCACTAACTTTGGAACTATATTTGACTGGTGGAAGGATTTAGTCTATTTTACTGTTTCAGGTGATAACTTTAATCCCTCAAGAGAGGTCTTCATTAATGCCAATTTATTTTTTTATTGGGCCGGTCGAGGGACCCTTTTCTGGTCAGATATATATCCTATCGACTGCTAGTGAACATTCTGCCCCTGAATTTCATCCGTATATTTTATGATTTTTTATAAGTGCCACTCTAACACAAGAGTCTGTGGGAAATGTTTTAGGCTGGTAAAACCTCTAACCTGCAAGCAGCACCTATCTTATGATGTGCCGAATCTTATGTGCCCCAATACTGTTTCTTGAGGAGGTGTATTTCAATTATTTATTTGCATTTAATCAGCTTGATATATTGTCATTCGTGAAGTTGTTAACAAGGAACTATTCAAAGCTCTCAAAGTATGACTGGAATGTTGCAAAAAGCCAAATAGATTTTTTAAAACCAATTTAGTTACATAGTAAAAATTCATTATAAAAAGTGAGATTATGATATAAACTGTCAAACTGTATAAAAAAAAATTGTGGCTGATTTTTTGGCACTCCACAGTATATCAGACAACCTTTCCTTCCCATCCAAAGTTTGGTAACAAAAGTAATATGTCATATGACATATAAATATTGTAATACCTCACCTGGCTATTAGGATAAAGTTTGAAGCCAAGGAATAATTAAGCAAACAATGCATGAGTAATGAGCAATTAATCAACTCAATTACTGCTCATTAAAGTATATGGACCATAAACTGCTTTAGTATTAAGGCTATATTTAAAGGCTTTCAAGTTGATTTGAACAAATTGAGGCAGTTGCCACATTTGGTGGAACACTGCCAATGATCTGTTTGTCTTTTTTAGTTCAAATAGTGGTGCAATTGCTGGTTTTTTGTTTTTGTTTGTTCTCCAATTCCTATATTGAACTTACCTTTTTCTGTTTCAAACAATCAATGGGAATCACCATTAACTTTTTTTTTTTAAAAGAACAGCCCACTTGAGTCACAACCTTTGTACCATTCTTATGAGTAGCACAATGAGCAACAAAGTTTGAGGGGGCAAGAAATTAGTGCATGGGGCAAAATTTCTAAAAGGCTGTGAGCAAGCAATCAAAAATGTTGACAAAATATACATGATCGATTTTAACATTATTATGGAGGAGGTGCTCGCCTGTGACTTCACAAAATCAAAGTGTTAAAAGTTCATAATCCTCGTTAGTTATTCTTTCATCAGATCTTCCCCTTTAAAGCAGATAGGAACTAGTGGCCATAGAGGCACCTCCTCAAGTCCTCAATGCCAGGTTCCCAACTTTTATTTAATGCAGCATTCCGAGGAGTGTAGTCTTGTAACATAGACCCACTGTTTTAACTACCCATAATGCCTTCATATCAATAGTTATGTACCACATAGCAAAACAAGGACTATATTCCTCGCCAAATATTTTAGTTTCACTTTTTATGCTATTTTAAGTCTTAGAAGGTATCTTTCAAGACTAGCCAATTATAACGCACAGTTGATGCAACAACAAATAGTATTGGTGAGTTTGCTCCACCTATAAACCTGGGGCCCATCTTACAAGGACTTGCGATTGATCTGATCAATTGCAACTATGGTAAGCCAGCAAAGTCAACGTATAAAATGCATGTTTGTTCCAAAAAAAAATCTAGATGCGAATGCATATATATTTATTGATTACTTGCCAAATTGGTGTGTTCTCTTTTGTTTACAACTTAGGACATTTTTTACAAATTTTTTGTAGAAAAAATTATGACACTGATGGATTTCCAGAGTTACGATTGATTTGATAAATCGTAACTCTTTGTAAGACAAGGCCCAGAATTGTGTGGGTTGCCTCACTGCATAATGCTCCTGGAACATGCGTGCCATTATAAAATGACGTGATGAAAATAGAATGGAATCGGTAATCTCCTTGATGAAGACACATTAGCGCGGTGTGACAATCATATTTTGTAATATTCTAAATGATGTGCGTGATGAGATTAGGCTGATGATAATTACTGTTATGCACCTGATGCCGGAGGCCTATTTTTATTCCTACATTAGTAGTACGTCTTTGGTTGTGCATAGGGAAGGAATTGAAAGTTCATTGCTCTCTTTCACAGTGTATTAAAGCCCCTTCCTTGTTATTTATTTGGTTATCTCTTCTATTAACATGCCAATATCCAATTGCCTCTCTCTCTCTCTCATATCTCTTTCCCTAAATTCCTTTCATTATCTTCTCTGATTATTTGCCTGTGCTTTTAAAACTGTAGCTGTTCTCCAGATCTTTGGATTATTTATGTATTCTTTCTCTTATCCCTCCAATCTATTCCTTTCTTTTCACCCCCCCCCCCCTCCCTCCTCCCCCATCTGATTTGTCCCCTCCCTCTTCCTCTTTTTCTCTTCTAAAGTTATCTTTGTTATCATACCTTTCATACCTTTTTTTTCTCTTTTTGTCTTAATGCAGTTCCTTGGCGACCCGAACCCGAACTCCTCCCTCTTTGAGACGGACGAGAGATTCAAACAGCTTGGCTTCGATATCGAGGACCTCGGATGCTGCAAATGTATACGTCACGCCATGTGGGGGACGAACATCTTTGTGGGGGCGATATTCACGGATGCCCCCAACAACTGCGATCTTGTCAAATCTATTCTGAAGCAGGGATCGAGTACCGACGTACCGCCAAAGACTAGTTAGCTAAAGTAGTTCTTAGTGTTTTAAAGGCCATGCACCTGACTTTGTTAATACTATTATCAGGGGAAAAAAGGTTTTATTTGTTTAAAGGACATTAACAGAAAAGTGTTTTTATTGAGTAGGGCATGGTACAGTGTGTATCAAAAGAATGGTAATCGGAACTCAGACGGCTAGTATGATCATTGAATGTTACAATTTACATTTACCAGAATGTGAAAAGAGCAGGCCTTCATCTTCTTTATTACCTTATTTATACAACTGACATGCAGAACTGAATGAATTAATTTGGAAGACAAGAGCTACATGTACAGATTCCATTTTTCCAAGTTTTAGGGAATCGCTGAAGAAAATGGAAATTGATCAGTCATTGAGGAACTTCAACCTTTTCAGCCTAGCATGATTCATTGGTGCATGTATATTATACAACAGGGCTATGCAGAGTGAAAACAAAAATCACTTAGCTGAGTGAGGCATTTAATCCCAGCCTAACTTAATACGAAAACTTGAAAAATAGCATTTGTGCTAGATGTCTTCAACGTCATTGAGTCATGAGTTGTGTAAGAGTTACAAATAGGGTAACCATAAAAAGATGAGTCGCTCTTTCATAATTTATTCTGGTATCAAATGAAATGTAATAGTCGATAATCTCTAAATATTAGCCTTCAAAAATTGGATTATTGGTACCTTTGTTATGTGCACTGTATATCAACATTCATTTGCGTACGTGTGGTATGCCTCCCTAGCTAGTATTTAATGCAATTTTACAGATTTTTATAATATGGCAAATTCTTGGGCAATTTGGGTATTAAATTCATGAATTTAGTTTATAAAATAATCGGTGATTATTTCATGAACTTGGCTATCATAAGTGTCTTACCCATACCTCATTATTTGCCCTTGGTTGTTTCACAATGACAATGTGACCTTGACCTGACAATGCTTTTCCAAAAGGAATTGGGCTTGAATTCACCTTCTTTTTTCTAAATTAGATTGATGATTTTTTTTTCTTCTAACAAACCCAAATTTAATGAATTACTAAGCTAATTGAAAGACCTTAACATTTTATTGTAATTTGAAACATAAAAAGTTGCTCAATTCAAGCATTGAACTAAATTCTGGCTGAGAAATTTTACAGGATACAAAGACTATGATTAAACAGGTGACATTTTTTTTTCACTCGTTATCAGAAAGGTTGTATAGATGTTTTCGTTGTTGCTCTCTCAGATCAATGCAATCCTCCCAAATATTGACAACTTTCTTCATTACTCCTGGCAGTATTATATGTTATTTCATACAATTTAGAGGAAATGGTGTGTACATTGAATTTACATATACATACAAAAGAAGCCAGAGTTATGAGTTGTATCTTTGAAATGAAAAATGTGACAGCCTTGGCAACGAAGGCTAAATGCTGCAAAGTTTTTTTTTAATTTGAAAGAATAAATCGTCAAAAGTGTCATCTATGTACCAAAAATTTCCCAGAACTCCTGGGGAAGATTTCCAAACATTGGCTTTTCTTGGTATTGCCTCTTTTTCTCAGAGATACGACAGAATTTCTGTTCTGATAGATGGGCCTACCTATTGGTGTGCTCAATCAGAACTAACGGTGATTTTGATTGGTTTGTCTGTGAAAATATGGGCGGGACTTAGAGAAATATGATAGAGAAAAGACCATCTTTAGAATACCGAGTTGTGACAATGATAGCAGTGTTGTATTTTGGAGAGAAATGGCAAAATTTCCGACAATAGAAATGACAGTTTTCCAGAATATCACCCCTGGGTTTACACACACGCTTGTCAACTTTATGAAGTTCATTTGTCCAAGGTAGAAAATAGTTTTTATTTTCAGGGGCTACTCATGATTTCGAATTGGGGAAATGGCAGAAATTTGGGGGCTACATGTATTTCTTTCATTTTAAGGGCTACTCTTTAGGGGTAACAAGCAATTATGCAGTCAAAGCAAATATTATTCTACCATATGGTACATGTAGTTAGAATATTGGGTTTTAGCTGTCGCTGTCATGAGGGCGAAATCACCCATTGCCCACATCGCTGCATTTGCCCAAAGAAATTGAAGAAAGTGGAGGCTGAGGGATTGCACATGTGATAACTAGTCCGGCATTGGTCAAAATGTTGCCTTCAATTATGTGGCAATCATACAGAACGACTGAGAATCTGACTTTTCAGCCAAGAAATGGATGCAAAGTTGTTTTGTAACTTTACAAATAGCTTCAATGAAACTTGTGTGATAATTTATCTGACAAGCCCTGTTTTATCCGACATTCACTATGGTGACAATGCTTCTTAGCCAATCAAAATCAAGGAAAGTCGTCGGATCTGGCAACTTGTCGGACGAAACTGTTGATGAAACGCGATCCCCCGGTAGATACAGTACGTTGTACACATGCTTTGCATAGATGTTTAAGTCATTAACCAATTTCATACAAGGTTAAGTAATTGGGGGAGAGATAAGTTGCAAAGCGCTTAAAGCATCTGGGGCCCTGTTTCATAAAAGGTTTACAACTGTTGTAACTTTGCCATTATGGCAACAGGGCTCAGCGGCCAATCAAAATCAAGGTTACCATGATGGTAGTTGCCATATTGGAAAAGTTACGACAGTTGGAACTCTTTGTGAAACGGGGCCCCAGCTCTTGCTTCTCCCTATTTTTGTATCATCAAATAATCTTGTTAGTGAGAGAGCTGAAAGTTCATACTCAAAGATAATGATATGGTTCAATCCAATTTACAGATGTGCCTATGATTGTTGCTTATCGCTGCTATATATCTTCAAATTTATTGAGCTATTAAGACAAATTACATTATAGTTTTGCCATAAGTGTTCTTCCAACACTAAATGGTTTCATAAAAGCATGAAACTCAAGACATGTTGAAGCTCAAATTGCTTTGAAAGATTGCATGTGTACAGTTTGTAGATGATTTTACGATGATCAATTTGACTTATCTGTAGGAAATACTGTAATGGTTCCATGACATTTGCTCTGGCGACAATTGCTCCAAGGAAAAATCTGCATTTCAAGCCAAACATAAAACCAAAACTAGGTTAACCCACATCCTAACCTTTTCAAATTACATTATTCATAAAGAATGGTTTTTCCCGTTATATTTCTTGGGCATGTATTATAATACTCTAGTCTTGCGCATGTATTCAGAATACCTTTTATTTTCTACTTGTCAACAAAAGCATTATATAGTGTAAACAGGTCCAAAACTGTGAAATCAACACCTTTTAAAACAAGTGTAAATTGGGTTTATAGGGTTTACAGACAATACACCTACATGCGCATGTCCTTATTTGTTCCCTACATGTAGCTTTCTTTTGTTTTATCAAAATGTTAATGGAAATTGATGACAACAATGTAAGGATCAGGTGGATGCTTCATAGAGCTGTTCTTGTTAAAGTTAAGAATGACTTTATGCACGACTGGTGATCCTTTCTTGTGCTAAACGATATATCCCTAATATGTAACTGACTTAGCACCAAAGAACATGTTCCAGTCGTGCGTAAAGTTGTAACTTTAAGAACAGCTTTATGAAACACCCACCAAGTTAACTCACCAACATCAGGAGAAAAAAAATGGGCAAGCATGCAGTGTAACACAGAAAATATTGTCTATTTCTATCATTTAAACAAGTTTGATGTCAGAGAAAACTTTACCTTTAGCATGGTTGTCAAACTTTTACAACATATCAAATCAAATTGAAACTTCAAATATATAGGAACTATATATTTGAAGTTTTAATTTGATTTGATATGCTTTTAAAATAATTTTTTGATTGAGATCAATAATATTTCATCATTTTATTAAAGAGGTTGGCAGGTATTCGGTTGTACATGTATATAAAGCTACAGTATTGATTTAAAGTGATGGGAGAAGAATATTTGAAGAAGCAGATCAAATAATTCCCATCGAAAGGTATTTATCATTACCTGTATGTCTTGAATTCCTTTACCTCATGTTTCAATAAAGGAAGATGCTGAAATAAATGTTATTTCCATTCTCATGAATTCAATTGTCTTTTTCTTTCTTGTGAGATCAGGGGCCCTGTCTTACAAAGAATTACGATTGATCCAATCAGTCATAACTCTATGGAAATCCATCAGTGTCATAATTTTTTCTACAGGAAATTTTGTAAATTTTCTCTGTAATCAAAGGAGAACACACCACTCAAGATTGTCAATGGATATACATGTACATTCATATGTAGAGTTTTTTTGAACAAACATGAATTTTATGTTGACTTTGCTGGCTTTCCATAGTTGTGATTGATCGGATCAATCGTAACTCTTTGTAATACGGGGCCCTGGACATACATGTACAAATCAGACTTCAGCCATATGACAACACCTTGAACCAGTTGAATAAAACTTTTGCCTCTAAAAAACTCTTGCAAACAAAATTATTCAATTGAAACTTGTACATTAAAAACTCTGGCCCAAAAAATTGCCATATTTTTTTTATGTGCAGAAGCAGAGACGACAGCCTTCAGGTTTTTCAGGTTTCAGGCTCTGAAAAATTCCAATTTCAGGGCCCCCATATTACAAAGAGTTGTGACTGATCTGATCAATCACAACTATGGAAGGCCAGCAATGCCCACATCTACATTGCATGTTTATTCAAATTTCTCTTTAAATATGATGTACATGTATATTCATACATTCATCGTTTTCTTGACAATTCAGCATGCTTTTCAAAGGACAATTTTCCTGTAAAAATAATTATGACACCGATGGATTTCCATAGAGTTACAATTGATTGGATCAATCGTAACTCTTTGTAAGATCGCATACCATCACATTCATACCAATTTGCTATTTGTTTGATTTTCTCTTTATATTCAAACTAACTTCTTCCTTTTTTTTTTGGGGGGGGGGGGGGGACTCATTTTAACGAATCAATACAACAGTCACAACTCTACATGGAAAGTAAAAGTCACCACGCTAAGTTTGTTGAAAACAATAACTATAACATAATTTATTGCACTTAATAAACTATAACTGAGAAGGAAGACAAACTAAATCACCTGTCTATAAAGTTGATGATACTTGTATATATATCATTTTTGGAAAGTAATTAAATCATCCTCAGCTAATCCACCTTTATCCACCAATGACAACATCGATTTATTCCATCAAGAATCAAGATATAAATCAATATTTTGAAGTTTCAAAATTGTGTTTGTAACTGATACAATAACAGATTAAGGAAACATGATTAAGCTCCTTGTCATATGCTGTAACTTGACAGGGTTGGGCAATAACATGCACTTTGTCAGGAAATCGGAAGTTGAAGTTTCCCACCATCCCAAAGAACACCACGACACCACGGCCTCCGTGACACAAAGATTTAATCGCTTATTCAAGTGCTGGGGCCCGTTTCTCAACACCGTCATAAGTCTAACTTCTTGACTAAATTGGAGATAGTGAGCTACTTGTCCGCTAACCGTTTCATGAAGCCCTCTTTACCAAGATCGGGTACAACAACCTCACTAAATATTTATGACACCTCGAACCTGTCCTTACTTCTTTCTTAATGACGTAGTGGCATCACGTGGGTAGACTATGATATGCAAAAGTGCTGAGAAATTTTAAATTTATAATCTTACGTAATCAATCATAGAGGTTGAAATCACATAAAAAAACAAGTGGGATAATGCATTCAATGTTAATTGTAATAAAAATAAACTATACTGTTGTTAAACGCCACAAAACCATTCATTTTGAAATAGTAAAATGATTTAATCGATAAAGGTTCTACCACGTCAGGCCATCCATAACTGAGCTCGTATTTGTTGTTTTCAGACCCCTATTAACAGTTGGATAAATTCTATCTCTAATTTATGCATATAATTTGTCAAATATTGTATGTTTCGGTATCAATAATTAAATAGGCTTCGTTAAACTATATTTTGATGATGTTTAGAATCATAAAAGACCGTATAATTATCATAATTTTACAAAGAAAACCATTATGGTTTACTTTCGTAAACTATTAAAATTGGATATCCCGGGGGTACCCATCTCAACGTCCACAAGTGATTTTTTAGTCATGAAATGAATTATTCATTATTTAATTTTCTCTGCAATTGAATGCTCCAGTCTTCATGGTCTAAGTGTGTATGATGCATAATTCACCTGTGCTATTATTTTAAAAAGATTTATTTCCTAATTTATCACAATATTTGCCATTTTGTCATAATTTTAAATTTTGAAAATTATGATATTTTGTGACTAAGGCTACGTCTCGTCTGCTCTTTTTACCGATAGTATCGATATCAAGGTTTTCTAGTTAGGAAGCATTTCGAGAAACAGGTTTAGTAAGATTGGAACTAACTCCGTGGTTTGTGGATAAAGATATGACTAACTTGTCCAGGTGTTGAGAAACGGGCCCCTGTTTGATTCCTAGTCAGTGTACAGGGCAAAATGTGCATGCAAGGATGATCTTGATAGGCCATTTCATTTTGCGATTAATCTCTAACCTTTGTGTTTACGGGCCCTGATGGATGTTTCACAGAACTGTTCAAAAGTTAAAAGCAACTTTGTGAATGACTGGCGACCTTTGTTCGAGGTAAATCAACACCAATTGGCCCAAATTCACAAAGGTGGTTTTGAAAACCCGCAGTTGAATCCATGGTTTATGCAGATTTCCTGTATAAATTACGCTTAATTTAGCGCGTATCGGGCACGTGTATAAAAAAATGTCCAATGCTGATTTGCACTTTTGTCAGTGCGCCAAAATGACGCCTGTTACCATGGATAGATATTCTATTTTATTCATGAGTCCACTGTTTCAAGAGTGGACTCATGAATAACAAGTGGAATGCCTCTGGCCGTCTCACCTGCACCACGCAGTTCAATATAGCAGCAGTGCTGACTTTGAATACTACTCTAACTCGCACAAGATGTTCAGTGATACATGGTTACTCTATTATGTCTACTTTTTATGAACTAGACCAATAAACTTACAGAGATATGATGGTTATTCAACAAAAAACCCCAACATGGCCAAAGTTCATTGACCTTACATGACCTGTGACCTTGATCATGTGACCTGAAACTCGCACAGGATGTTCAGTGATACTTGATTACTCTTATGTACAAGTTTCATGAATCAGATCCATAAACTTTCAAAGTTATGATGGTAATTCAACAGATACACCCAGTTCGGCCAAAGTTCATTGACCTTTGACCTTGGTCATGTGACCTGAAACGTGCACAGGATGTTCAGAGATACTTGATTACTATAATATCCAAGTTTAATGAACTAGACCAATAAACTTTCAAAGTTATGATGGTAATTCAACAGATACCCCCAATTCGGCCAAAGTTCATTGACCCTAAATTACCTTTGACCTTAATCATGAGACCTGAAACTTGCACAAAATGTTCAGTGATGCTTGATTACTATTATGTCCAAGTTTCATGAATCAGATCCATAAACTTTCAAAGTTATGATGGGAATTCAACAGATATCCACAATTCGGCCAAAGTTCATTGACCCTAAATGACCTTTGACCTTGGTCATGTGACGTGAAACTCGCGCAGGATGTTCAGTGATACTTGATTAACCTTATGTCCAAGTTTCATGAACTAGGTCCATATATTTTCTAAGTTATGATGACATTTCAAAAACTTAACCTCAGGTTAAGATTTTGATGTTGATCCCTCCAACATGGTCTAAGTTCATTGACCCTAAATGACCTTTGACCTTGGTCATGTGACATGAAACTCTAATAGGATGTTCAGTAATACTTGATTAACCTTATGGCCAAGTTTTATTAACTAGGTCCATATACTTTCTAAGTTATGACGTCATTTCAAAAACTTAACCTCAGGTTAAGATTTGATGTTGACGCCGCCGCCGCCGTCGGAAAAGCGGCGCCTATAGTCTCACTCTGCTTCGCAGGTGAGACAAAAACAGAGGACTCGTGAATAAATAGCAAGGATAACCATGGCAACAGGCGTCAATTTGGCGAACTGTGACAAAAGCACACATTAGCGTTGGACATTTTTTAAGATACTGTACGCGTTAAATCTGCATAAACCACGGACTCAACCGTGGGTTTTCAAAACCACCTTTGTGAATTCGGGCCATACGGATCAGGGACCCGCTTCATATAGAGTTGCAACTGTAAAGTAGCCATTATGGCAACTACATGTTAACCTTGATTTTGATTGGCTGCTGAGCCCTGTTGCCATGGTAGTTGCCACAATGGCAAAATTACAACAGTTGCAACTCTTAATGAAACAATTAAACAATAAAGCAATTTCTAATATTCCTGTTTCTGAGACATGGGTAAATTAATTGTGCTGGGGGAAAAATGGTGATGTTGCCAAACATGGTATTTGACACAACGGTGTTTGACAGAACTAAAATTCCAATTTTCAGTTAGCATATATATTCAGTTTTCATTCTCCAATGCTAAAATATTATAGATATTGAATATACATATCTCAGGTAAGCAGGGAGAAACTAAAAAACTTACAGGGTTATAGAAGTAATCAACTTGAAAAGAAAATATTAAAAAACAAATACATAAAACAGAGAAAAGCTACAATTGTGTGCCATGGATATCTATTACTTTGATCATTCTACATGTTGAAAGAACATGCATATGAAGTTGTTCATGTATGTATACAACAACATAGAAAATATGTTTACAAAAATATATGCATATGCAGTTGTATGAAAACATATCAACAGAAAATTGGGGAAAGGTTTTTTTTTGTTGTTTCCATACTTTTCCAAAAGAAATTACATGGTATAAAAGATGAAGTGTACTTGGTATATAGCAACATGGCTTTGAAACCGTTCAGAATCAGATACCATCACTTGCTTATCTATAAGGAAGATAAACTGGTAAGATGAAAACGTTTATTCCCTGAAGTTTCAATAAATAGTTTGTTGAGTGCAACAATTTATTTTAATACCAGGTTTCATATCATACATGTACAATCTAAATCAATAATAATGAGGCTCTTCATTCTTTTCTTGTTTATGGGTGCTTTGTTTGAAGTGGTAATGTGTGTAGACGTTATTCGGTGATAGGGTAAGTTCATCATGACAATAACTTTTGTTTCACTAAAAGCAGAACAAATTGGGAGAAAAAAATTTGGGTGATGGTCTGTTGAATATCCATGGAAGAATAAGTTTAATTTGATTTCATGGCCTCACATCAAACTTTGAATAACATAACTTTACTTCATGGATTTTCGACATTAAATGCAAAATGAGACTTGTTTTACAAAAAGTCTTGTAACGGATCATGTAGTGTACGCCTGCCATTAAAACAAACAGAATACACAAAAACTGGATTTGTTTACTATCTGAACTTAAATACCATAGGTCTGACAAATCAGTTTTGATATATACAATGTACATATCTAGTATTAATGTACATATTGTATACATAATTGGCAATATCCACAAATGAAAACATACATTGTACATGTATATTTTCCCTCCAAACTTAAGTGATAATAATGAAAATGAAATACACGTACCAAATATGAGCCATGATTCATACTACCCATCTATGAAATTATTGAGATACAAGAACCAAACATAGAAACAGAAACATTAACAATTATTTGACTTATCCAAATGTACCATTATAAAGAAACTATCACAGACACTGTATATGGATTTTAAGCATAAAAATTTACACTAAAAAAAAATTCAAACCCTCTTCTTTCTTTTTATGCAGCATAATTCTAAAGAACATAAGATATTTCAAATTTCTATGGTAAAACAAATAAAAAAAAATCATATGACTATTAGGATATATTTTTTGAAAATGAAAGACTAATTACTTAAATTTCTACTGCCATCACACTTCCAAATGCTGACAAAAAATATCAGTGACTTTTAATACAGAAATCAATTTGTCATTTACTATCAAACAGATAGTAGAATTACTGGTTCACTATACATACAAATCTTTACAAGAAATATCAAATTTAAAACATTTACACATATCATACATACATTGAAGTAACAGCTTATGGATTCAAAACAAATATACATTCATCTGTGTAAAAAATGGAGTACTATCTAGATTTTGAAGCAGCTATGATATTCAATTCTGTTTGTACAGTTTAATGCAATATGAGACGAAAATCCGAAATCACGAAATTCACAATATCTTCCACTTACAGAAAGTACCAGTAATATTTTTTGTCTACCATGAAAGAGGGGAAAATGATCTGAAGAGCCAAACAGACTGCTTCTCCACACATCAGGCATTTTCAAATTTGGTGTTAGTGATAGTTAATGCCTTATAGCACAATCATGCACCATATTATAGCCATTACTGCCAATAATTATCAATTGCAGACACGGCCGCAATGCCCTTTATGCAAAAATAGTCCATTTTTGGTAATGGAGGCAATGAGAGAAAAAACAAACTATTCCAGGGTCTGAAGCAAACTATGAAGTTGGCCACCATGCTTCAGATTATGATCTTTCGCTTCAATGTGATATGAATGGCACTCTCCAACAATTTTTCATGATTTTACACATTCCCGACAACAAATACTTTTCCAAAGCGGAAGCTCTAGGGAACACACACTGCTTAGGTGCAGATATAATAATAATGATAATAACAGCATATTTACCCAGGGTAGCCACTTCCGTTCTCCCAGCAGGCCCTGATATTATTATGACCTGGCTAAGCTAGGCTCCGGATTCAGGTGCACACAGCTTTTTGAGAAAATATTCCCTGCCGGTACCCATTTACCTCACCTGGGTTGAGTGCAGCAAAGTGTGGATAAATTACTTGCTGAAGGAAAACAAATTACGGCTAGGATTCAAACCCACGATCCTCTGTTTGAAGGTGAAAGTCAGAACCACTAGACCACGACATGCCCATATTATCACCGGGAAGATGGCATGACAAGGTTTACTTACCTGTATCGCTCCCCAATGAGATATGCAATCATGTAAATCAGTGCCCTCATTTTACTAAAATACCAAACATGCAAATAATTGTCTTAATGATTGTAATTCATATCACAAATAAGGGTTAATATTTTTTCTACATTTTAATGGATTGAAAATCATTGTAGGACTTGGAAGTTTTGATGAAGATTCAACCCATAGACCAGTACAGGACCAGAAGAGCCTCTGCTAAGATTCTTGCTTCACCACTAACCCTTTCACCTAAAAGTAAAATGCCGCTGCATATGACGTGGAATCAAGGCTACTTAAGTCTTGGTTCTTGCTCCCTTTCTGTTTCTACTTGAGGATCACCACAATCAGAAAAAAATATTCTCTTATTTTCATATCAAAAAGATATTTATGTTGTTGAAATGTGCTGTATGACACAGCATGGAGTTGCCCAGATACAAAATGAGCCAAGTGATTTATTTATCAAGTTAAGCCTTGGTTCTTGTTCCTTCTGGTACTACTTAGAATCCCCATCAACGAGAAATTATTCTTTATTTTTCAGGTCAAAATGGAGTTAAAATGTTGTCAAAATGTCCCATAAGACACAGCATGGAAATGCTTGGTGTGTTTCATGAAAGGACTTGTCAGAAGTTTTATCTGACAAGTGATTATATCCAACAATTTCCATGGTACGGTGCTTTCCAGCCATTGAAATCAGGAAAAGAGATCTGACAAATTCTCCGACAAATATGTTGATGAAAAGGTCCCCAGAATGAACCAAGTCATTCAATATTCAGCAATGAATCCAGTGACCGGGTAATAAAAATTGTGAAGCGCTTTGAGCAGTCGTAGATTGATATCACGCTACATGTACATTATATAAAAGCCAATTATTATTTATTTAATAATTGAAGAAGGGCATTGGCATTGAGATAGTGGTTGTTCTTCATTTCACCTCGGCATTCGTGTCGTCTTCCCCTTCCTCCTTCCATTCGCTGGCAAGCCCGTAAAGCCACGAAGACACGGCTGACTTGGCCGTGGTCAGCGCCTCTCCGACGACCTTCCCGGTCTGCATGACAGCCGTGCCTGTCCGGTTGAGGGCGCTGTTCAGTCTCTTCCCTCGGTCGGTCGTCTGCATCACGCTGGTGGATGTAGAGGAGCAAACAGAGAGATAGGGAGAGGAGAGGTTAAAAGAAGAAGATTTTATAGCAGGCACAGATCCAGGGGTGGGACAGCGATTATCCTGGGCTGACATGAAGTTTGCTCTATCTTGGCTTTATACATGTATCTCAGAGGGCATATTGTTAGAGTTAGGATTTTAATTAGAGTTTTGGGGTTTAGAATAATTCAAAGATAAGGATTAGGCTTCAATTGGTTTTGGAGGTTAGGTGTTGGGGAGGGGGATTAAAGTGCAGATTTTCCAACAGAGCAATCGTCGCTGCAGCAAATGTCATGAAAAAAGCCTTGTCCATCCCTACCTTTTCTTTCTTGTCAAAATGACTGAATTGGAAAATGCTCTCCTTGAGAAGAAAAGTGATATTCTTCTTCTTAATTTGGCTTATCAATTTTTTTTTTCTTTAAAAGTGCTCCCCCACCGTCCGGTCTTGTAAATCCAGGACCTGTCACTAGTTCATAGGGTAAGCCTCTATCAAGGCTTTGTGTAGCCTTCGCCAGAGTCTTTTGCCTTCCAATGTCATTTCAACAATAAAGCATTTAAAAAAAAATCATAATAATTATAATAATGTCGGTAATGTACCCAAGGCAGCCAATTCAGTTTTGAAAACTGTTCTCCCAGCTGGCCCTCTATTATTATAATAATAATTATAACTATATTTGCTTATATAGCACCTAATACTTACTTTGTCAGAAGTCTCTAAGCGCTCTACAGTATATGCAGCATAATTACCTTGGCTTTAGCAGTGCAGCTGTTACGCGAGCTGTGTTTCAAGGAATAAGTTCCTGCCAGGTACCCATTTACCTTACCTGGGTTGAGTGCAGCACATTATGGATCAATTTCTTGCTGAAGGAAATTAATACATAGTTGGTGTACATGTATTATTACCCTGGATTTAGCTCAGTTACCAGAGAGCTCCGACATTCAAGGAATTTCTTCCTACCGGGAACCCATTCACATCACCTGGGTTGAGTGCAACAAAATGTGGGTAAATTTCTTGCAGAAGGAAAGCATGCCATGGCTAGGAATTGAACCCACATCCCTTTAAATGAAAGACGATAGTCATAACTACTAGACCACAAAGCCCCCCCCCCCCCATGTGCAATCTCAGGTCAGGTGAAAGAGAGATAAAGTCCGAGCTAATTCTAAATAGATTGTGGTCTAGAATCTACATGTACCTAGTACCTTCCTTTCTAATTCTGAGTATAATGTTTGCTACGAATACTCACCTTGATAATCTAATCTTCATATCGCTGACACTGAGGTGACCATGGAAGGGATGCCTAAAACAAGCAAAAACATAAGAAAATTTAGGGGAAAGGAGAAAGAAGAATTATGGAGTAATGCAACACTCAAATAAAATATTAGTAACACACACAAAAAGAGTGTAAATGTCAATTGCAAAATCCACCTGGGGAAATTTGTCCCCTCTTTAAAAACAAAATACTGCAATAAACCAAAATTTTCAGGTGATTAAAAATTGCGTCACCCTCCAAAACAATTTCCAAACCAGCCAATGAGTAGAGAGAGACCACCTTCTAATTCCTACAGCTTTTGTACAGTGACCACGTGCTTCAAGTTGGAATTGCGTAAAATCAAATTTTTTTTTTAAGTACAGATAGTCGGCAGGTAATCCTTTCCTCAAAAAATGTCATGTCTGATATTATTTTCATCAGACACCTTTACCTCTCATATACTGTATTCTACATACTACCTAACACCATAAACTGGTGAAGGTTTAATGAGTGGGTTTTTTAAAATACGCAGAAAAATAGAGCAAACATTGGTGACGGTTTGATGAAAATCCATTAAAGAATATGAGTTATGAATTTCCGAAAGTTTTCAATATCTGACGTCATATGCAAGCAACTCCTTTATAAATTGTGTGATATAAATTTCATTTTCTCAAGAGTTGAGATTTTGTAGGGTGGATATGTCATCACACACATCACTCTTCACACATTTCTCTTTTTAGAGTAATATATAAGAAAAAATAAATTTACCCATCTTGTTCAATTAAAATGGGGGAACTGCTTGTCTGTGACGTCACAATATCAAAATATTGAGAGAAAAAAAAATAACTCTGCTGTTCCTCAGCAAATTTTCATCAAACCTTCAGCGATGTTTTTGTCTATTTTTCTGCGTTTATTAAACCGAATTATTGTCAGGATGAATTTTCCCTTTTATAGTGTATTTTTTAATAAGTAGAGAAGATCTTACCCAGTATGTATTTGATCGATGCCCGGATGAACCTTACTGTTCCACATTCGGAAGTTATGAGTTGTTTTCCAAGCTTGCACAAAACTCTCATTGAAGTCTACTATTTCGTTCACTGAATAGGTTCCTGAATAAACAATAAATAAGTTACATGCATATCAGAGAACTGAATCAAGTACACAATGAATGATATTTTTAAACTATTAGTTGATTAAAAAAAATCGAGAAAGTCAAACAATCATAATTGCACACATACACTATTTCTTCTATATTTTATGGCACGTATTCTGAAGTCAGGTTTAACTTAAACTCAGGTTTAAAGTTGTGGTTTAAGTATGGGATACCAAAAGTATCAAATACATGTATATTATTATTATGATGTATGTTTCTGATGTTTACTGTGCTCTTTCCTGATTCGTCGATGGTGGAGACAATCATCTATTTATATTTTCTAGACAATTATGAATGATTTGAGAGCCAAATGAGCTGAAGTATGATACCTCTACTGTTAGTGATTTACGTAACATTTGGCTATCCATACTTAACCCACAGCTTTAAACCTGAGTTTAACCCTAAAAAGACTGGGGGGGCTGATTCAGCCCCCCCTCGACATTTTTCGCAATAAATCCGCCGCGCAAAATTTTTGGACCGCGTCGCTCGCTGACTTTTTACTTTCAAGTCTCGCGCAACTTTTGAGACCAAAATTGTGACCCCCGGGTACGCGGTTCCGAAATTACGCAACATTTCGTAAGTGCATGCAGACCCAAAATTACTCAAAAACGTGAATTTGTGTACAAATCCAATGCAAATAGTGTACTTAGCCAAATTTCATAAATGTATCATTATTTTTCCTTTTACTGCTTAAAATCAATTAATCTTATCTTTTTTATGGTCAAAATAAAGTCCCCGACAATTTCCATTGAAAAAAACAATAAAAAACAAAAAGTCGAAAAACAAAGAAATACATAAGAAATTTAGAAAACAATAGAATACATAAGAAAATAAATGCGATTTTGAATTTTTTTTAAAATCAATTTGATCAGATGCTTATCTAGAGTACGTGAAACAAAAATTAGCATTTCTGGGGCATTATTTTATTAATTAGAGCAAACTTATGATTTTACGCATAAATTAGCATAATTAATGAGACATGAGATTTTTTGCAGAATTCGATGTTATAATTTTGTAGACAATGCCATGGGTAACACGTGTGCCAATTTTTGTCGCGATCGCGGGATCGACGGCCGAGATCATAAGGGGGGGCTGAATCAGCCCCCCCAGTCTTCTTAGGTGTCGAAATAGCCCAGTCTATTTAGGGTTAAGTTAAACAACAAAAAGGACATATTGGAGTTGGGTCAATGGATGAATTCACTGATTGATATTCATATATTTATTTCCTTTTAAATGTGGACAAATCACTGGCGTAAATTCAAGCGGTGAATCTATGGTTGTGGGGGGGAATTAACTATTGTTTCATCCCGCCCCCGCTTGAATGGTATGACATCATGTATTTACGCCCATGGAAAAATGTACACAGTAAAGATGAATAAAAAAAAAGAACAGTGAAAAGAGAACATACACTTCATTTGATGTTTAAGGGTTTGCTTGGTGGTATGAAAAATCAGGGAAGAGGCTTATGGTACACCATGTGTAAAATCCTGGAAAGAATGAGATAAGAAAATTAGATAGAAATGGAGATGAAATGGAAAGGCGAGAATGTGGAAATTTGAAGGTAGAGTATTCTTTTCGAACGAGAGTAGTCCTTGAAAGGACTGTAAACCAGAAGGGCCCGTATTCTGATAGCAGGTTTAACTTAAATTCAGGTTTAGAGTTGTGGTTTAAGTATGGATAGCCAATTCTTACATAAATCACCAACAGTAGAGATATCATACTTCAGCTTATTTGGCTCTCAAATCATTCATAATTGTCTAGAAAGTATAAATAGATGATTGTCTTCACCATCGATGAATCAGGAAAGAGCACAGTAAACATAAGAAACATACAACTTAATAAAAATTTTGATACTTTTGGCTTCCTATACTTAAACCACAACTTTAAACCCGAGTTTAAGTTAAACCTGCTATCAGAATACAGGTCAAGGAGTTTACAATCAGTTCGAAAAGAATCCTCTACCTTCAAATCTCCACTTTCTCGCCTTTCCATTTCACCTCCGTTTCTAACCACTTTTCTTATCTCAGTCCCTTCAGAACTTTACACATGGTGTACCAGAGTTGAATATGTTTCTTGTAAGATGATTAAATGCAATTTGCTCTTAAAAAGCGAATGTCAAATTTGTTACATTTCCATTGCTAGGTAAGGCAAAGACTTACTTACCAATACTTGTACATGTTGATACAAGAGAGAGTAGGTAGAGTTTGAACTGAGCTCTTATCCATTCATCACTTCCTTCCCATCCTAAAAATACAAGAGAAGAAAAAAAATGGATTGATGGAGACAAAAAATATAATATCAGTTTTAAGTTTTTGATTTGTGATGTTAGAAACAAGCAAAATACATAATTTTTTTTATGGTTCATGAAGACTGGTTTTTATTTTCTTTCGGGGGCAGATGTGACCTGATTTGTCTTTGATATATTGAAGGCAAAATGAAAACAATTTTCATAAAATTTTCATTTTTGAGAAAATTACATTTCACAATTTCACAAAAAGATATATAGGGGAGCTGCACTCATATGTTACAAATCAAAAATATAAAATTGTAATAATTTTCTCAATCTCTGATGGATTTTTCTCAAAACTTCAAAGATTTTCTACTATTTTTCTGCTATTTTTACAATAAGCTTTAAGTCAGGGTGAACTTTAAGGGCTACGAACTGAAGATTTCACAGATTTGTATAAATCCATAATAACAAAATCATAGACCCTACGACGATTTGGGATACGTATGAAAATCATACCAAGATCGTATTACCTGTGCCATCGAGATATACATCGCGGCAGTCAGTTACATTCTTGATCAAGAAGTCTGCAAACCTTATATCAGCTGTGCTTAAAGACACCTGCTTCTTCAGTTCATTGCCATAAAAAATCATTTACAAGTGGCTGCGAGTATTGTATATGGTTTGCAATACAGTCGCACCTAAAAATCATACAAGTGCTATATCTTTTATATGCCAAGATCGTATTACCTGTGCCATCTAGATATACATCGCGGCAGTCAGTTACATTCTTGATCAAGAAGTCTGCAAACCTCAGATCAGCTGTGCTTAGAGAGACCTGCTTCTTCAATTCATTGTCTAAGATAGTCACTTTACCTTCCTCAACCTGTAAAAGAATAGAAAAGAGAAATAGGATGAAAAATGACTTGGCAATTTGAGCGCCTTGAATGGCATTGCTAGAATACCCACAGGGAGCGAATATTATTCATTTACCTATCAATGCAGGAAAGGGTACTACCGATATGTAAAGTGTTTAGAGACTTTGTTCAGATGTGATAAACACTATACGGTATTAAAGTGGAATATTAGTCTTTATTGGATTTCCAGACTTTTTACACAAACAACATACAATTTGTATGACAATAAGTAAAATAATAATAATCAAACAGTGGTAATCATTTTGATGGAGCAGGACAATCATATAATTCTTTTGCTTTGGAACCCTTCCAATTTAAAGGTTTAGGTAAGTTAATCACCACTAAAGAAATTAATGCACCCTCAAAACACATGCAAAACCTGGGAATGTTTCACAAGATTTATGTGTGACTAAAACTTGCACTTCAAGCATTGATTGCATGCTGTATACAACGCATCACAGCACTGATTGCATCATGCTCAGAGGTGGAGCGCTACTGCTCATTCATCAATTAGATTGCCTGTTGAGTATCATACGTGTGTCAGCATTATGATTTTTTTGCTTTAAATCACACTTAATCTTTTTGAAACACCCCCTCCCAGGTAAGATGGTATAGCATGCTTGATTTTAGATTTGTATGATTGCAATTCTTTCTGTGACTGACCCCAACTCTTCTACCAACTCGTCCACTCATCAAATGGTGTACATGTACCTTCATTTAGTCTAATGCCATTTCGTCTAACAACCATTTGGTCCAATACCATTTGGTCCCATCATCACTTCGTCTAATCAGATCATCTGTGACCATTACGTCTCATATTCAGAGGAGTGTTGTATGAGAAAAGACTTGTCAGACGTTTTTATCGGACAGTGACCATTTGCTTCTCAGCCAATCAAGAATCAGGAAAGTTGCCAGATCTGACAACTTGTCAGACCAAAATATTGATGAAATGCTCCCATGTTGGTCTAATACCCATTTTATTTTCATTCATTTTGCCAAACTAAACCTTAGTCCAATAAGAGCAAATGGTATACAGACTATTGGTCTATTGGTCCAACTGGTTATTAGACAAAATGGTGAGTGGACAAAATGGCAATGAGACCATGTGGATAGTGGACGAACCGATGGTAAACCAAATGATAGTAGACGAGTAATAGTAACTGGACGAATTGGCATTAGACCCAGTGGCCCGTATTCTGAAGTCGGGTTTTAACTTAGACCATGGTCTAACTCTGTGCTAAAATTATGGGGAGCCAAAAGTGTCAACATTTTTATGAAGTTGTATGCTTCTTATGAATAGTGTGCTCTTTCCTGATTCATCGAAAGTGAAGATGATCCTGTATTTATACTTCCTACACTATTTTGAATGATTTGAGAGCCAAATGAGCTGAAATATGATATCTCTACTGTTAGTGATTATGTAACAATTGGCTCTCCATACTTAAACCACGACTTTAAACCTGAGTTTAAGTTAAACCCGACTTCAGAATAGGGGCCAGGGAAACCAACTGACCCAGTGAAACCAACCTCCACAATGACGTCCATGAGATGCTTGTGGTGTTTGAAGAGAGCGTTTGTTGCTCCGATGACGAATGACCTGACATTGACGTCCTGTAGCATGTCGTGCTGCTGGAGAGACATGTATGGATGGCACAAGGAACCCTGAAAAACATCATCAAACATGTCATGTAATCAACATGTACAGAGAGCAAGCATTTATACAATGCATCAAACATTTTCTGTATCAAATTCTTTAAAACTTTGAGCAGGGAGGGGGGGGTAGGTTTATTCTTTATTCTTTCAACCTTTTCACGAGTACTGAACATTACATATTTCAGCTTGAGATTGGTGTTTCATGTAGAAGAGAAGGAAGGTAGGTTCAAAGGAGGATGCAAACAATTTAGCAAATGGAGTGGAGGAGTAATGGTGATCACCGCAAGAGTGAAGTGAATCCAGTGTTTTCTGTTCAAAAGGGACATATGCAAAAAGTAAATCATTGAAGAACAGACTAATTGCCTTCACATAATTGTAACTGCAAATAACTTGTCAGAATAATTTTCCAAATGAATAGAGTCCTTGATACATAAATTCATTACCAAAGTGCAGAATGAAGAAAAGAAAAGAAAAGAAAAATACCCATCTGCATTTGCACTTCTCCATTCTGGAGGCCCGATCTCTTTAAATAAATTTGAGATACCCAGTGCAGAAAAAATACCTTTCAGTCCTTCACGTTTATAATTTCGTGGAGCTCAATAAATCGCTCTCCTTATTTTTTTGAGGAGCTCAATTGAGCTCCTCAGGATGGCTCTCCGTGAGGAACACAAATCAATTCATTACAATACATTTATGATCAATTTTAGATTTTTCTTAACATTGTATGCATGCAATAGCTGTGTTAGCTATAAATTAATCTGTGGTGAAACGAGGCCAGGGTCAATACGTTTACAAGATGTTGCACGCGCTCCTGCTTTTAAAAAAAAAATGGGAAAAAAAATTGCTAAAATTTCACATTTTACATCTTTGATTTCATTAAATGGCCTTCTTTTTTCCATAATTCCTTGAAATTACTTTGATTTAGTTGAATACCATCAGAATAATGAAGAATATTCAACTTTTCCCCGACTCTGATTTGAACTTAATTGGGTAAATATTGTAGTCCCACATGCAGACTTCCATGGTGTTGCCATGAAAATCTACATATGGGACTAGTTGGGACTGAAATATTTACTAAGTTTAAATTAAAATCAGAGTAGGGAAAGAGATGAATATTCTTCATTTTTCTGATAGTTTTCAACTAGATCAAAGTAATTTCAAGGAATTACGGAAAAAAGAAGCAAAATGTGAAATTTTAGCAGTTTTTTATAATTTTTTTTAGGAGTGTGATTTTTTGCTCTTCTAATTTTTTTTAGGAGAGCAGTAGGAGCGCCGGTGCGATCGAGTTCCTCAAAAATGAAGGTCTGACCTTTTTTTATCAATATGACACAATTTTCTTGTCTTACCTTTCCAAATATGGCAAGTGGAAAGCCAAAGCCATCCAGCTCCATAGGCTCTTGCTGTGGCATATTTGGAAGAACTACATAATCTTCAGCTCCGCTTAATCTCTCCATCTTCATCTCCCCTACACCCTCTTCAAATGCCTGTGATTGACCACTGCTGACCGTTGATGACCTTTGGCAGCTACCAATGCCACTGTCACCAGATTGAATACTAGCCGAGTGCTGGTGAAGCCGGTTCTGCGTCCGCAGTTCACCGTCTTCTTTGGTTTCGTCGGAGGCATTGCTCTCTTTCCTGGATTCCAAAGAGTCGCTGACTTTGTCCCTTTCCTCCGAGTTCAAATCTGACCTGCCCTCGCTGTTGCCTTTAGAGTTCTCAAAGAAGTCTCCATAGAGCTCCTGGTCAATCATATCTAGGAGCTCTTCTTCAGGTGAGACATCATCTTTAACCTTCTCCTTTGATTCATCACCACCCCTTGACCCCTGAGAAGGCGACCGACTGGCTTTCCTGCTTTCACTGTCCCGTCGAATCACAGGAATGTTTTCCTTATCAAATGAATTTGTCCTTGAGAGGTTGTCATTCATTTTTCCTTCAGACTTTGTTGTGCCTACACCTTCGTCCTCCATCGAGTTCGCGTTAGGGTCTCCCAGAGGTATCCTCAAGCACTTCTCACCGCTATCGCTGCTCTTTTCCGAACTGCTCTCTTGGCTCTTCTGGTGACTGTAATTGGGCACATGCGACATCTTCACATCCAGATACTCGTCCGTGTTGATACCATAATCTGTGAGCTCAATGGATGAGATGCGCGGGTTGTAGTGCTTGGGACAGGCTGACTTTTCGAGACCTCGTTCAATCATACCTTAGTAGTAAACAGAAATATGAGATGAGATAATGAGATGAACTTGAACCATTGCACATACATAACCCAAGAAGAGAAGCAATCTTTAGAAAGAGTAAAACAACAGGAACACTTCAAAACAAGTTTCATCAAAATCGGTTGTAAAATAAGCAAGTTACGGAAGTTTAAAAGTCTTGTACTTTCTATGGGGGTCCTCAAATTGGAAAACTTGCTTCAAAATGGCTGATTTTGTGGACAACTCTTCATTTGTTTTGTACACAAGTTTTCAGATTTTCCCCATTATCTTTGAAATTGCATATTGCCTCATTCTGAGCATAACATACATGTAGGTCACAGGAAAATATAATTCACACCACATATATCAAGGTCGGGAGGAAATGATGTGAAATGTAAAATAAAGGGGAAAATCTGAAAATTTCTTGGGTTTTGGGTTCTTTCAACCGAGCATTACAGAGCGCACCATCGATCCAAGCTACATAATAGAGAAATGGATGCAGAGGTTCCATCAATGATCACATCTTTCTGATGCTGACATTAAAGTTTGGTCCCGGATGTAAATAATCATATCTCAATGACACACATCAGTAAATTCTCAAATACGCAATATGTTCCATTTGAACAGAGACTTTTGGAGTTTATAAAATGCATCAATATTGTCAAAAGTTAAACTAGTATAAATGTATGCCTCAGCTGCAATGCCCATCTAAAGTAAGAAAGATATTGCAAAACAGAAATGTGACACAGTCTCAATCAATATTAATTGAAAAGAAGGAAATTGTTTAATTACATGAAGGAACAATTGACCTGGGCAGTGACTCACAATATATCTCCTGTCCTCATATGAAATATAATAATTTGCTGTACATTAAGAATGGTCCTTACGGAAAAAGTTTGTTTCATTTAATATAAAGCAAATAGGAAGTACAGCAATATTACACAACAACACAGGCAAAGGTTCAGAATATGAGTTAAATGAAATATCGAGGTGTGGTTTACCTGGGAACAATGAGACGATAGCAAGAAGTGCATTGCAGAGTTTATGAACGGGAGATGTGTAGAAGAGGATCCTTCTCTCAAGCATCATCAACTTGAACAATACCAAGATCTAAGGCAGGTGAAAGAGACAAGTTTGAACTGGATTTGATGCAACTACTGTACATTACATCAACCCCAACATTTTTTTTCCATGAGCAGTAATCACTTGTTAATTTAATAAAATTCCTATTAACATATCTCTTCCTGATTAGTTAAATAGTCATTTATTCCATTTTTTTGTATCACATGCATTTCATTAGGTTGTTTAATTTTGTTTATCTTTTCTTTTTTTTAGTAAAAAGTGTGATATGGGATATACTACTACTACTACTACTACCACTACTACATATATGTGTGTATATATGCTGGTTATCATTATTAGTGTCATCATCATCACAGTGTTAATAGGGAAGGCATATATATTATCAGATTTAAGCAGAAATTTACAGAATATGTCCAAAACTATTCTAGTGAAACTGGGTAGCATGAGTACTGCACTCAGACTCTTCCCGTTCTGAGCTATACATATATATTTACCCAAGCTCTGACGAATTAACCAATCACAGCTTGCCTACTGGGCACTCTTTCATGTGAATCAACCTCTTGTACCTTTAGCATAGGATGTGAATGTAGAGACTTACCTTGTGTTTGAAGGTTATGACCAAGTCCCTCAAGGACAGACCAAGAAACACTTGAGAATCGTCAGGTATCGTTCGCGGTATACAGTTGTTCAGATTCTCATAGAACTCCTGTTAAAGATAAAAACAACACATAAAATGAAGTGTAAATCAAGGGAAGTTTACAGTATGTACAGTGTATGTATTAAATGAGGGCTCGGCACGATTTCGCCTCCTAAAAAAAATCAAAAAGAGCCTTGGAAAATCCTTATTCATTGGAATGTTATAGCTTTAATATCCAATATTGCAGAATTACTCAGTAGGTTGTGAGAAATAGCCCTCAAATTGTCTTTTTAAAATTGATTGATCTGCAAATCCATCAATGTCATAATTTTTTCTTTAGGATATTTGCCCAATGTCCTTTGAAAACAGGGAAGCAAACTGAATGGTCAAGAAAAAAGTGAATATATGAATATACTTATATACATCGTTTCTAGAAAATATTTTGGACAAACATACATTTAGATGTTGACGTTGCTGGCTTTCCATAGTTTCGATCAATCGGATCGATCGTAACTCTTTGCACGATTGCCCCTGGTGTGAATGAAAGGCGAGTTCATTGCTGATTTTCAAATTTCAACAACTTGAATCATGATACAAAAATTGTTAATATACAAACACAGAACCAGAACACATACAAGATCAGCAGTGCACTGTACACAGTCACAAACTTAAAGGTGATCATATGTACACAGGGGCGGATTCAGGATTTTCCAAAGGGGGGGCACATTTTTCTGAGGAAAAGTTCGACAAGCAAAAAAAAAAGTTTTACAACCAAAAATTAAAATTTAGTCCCCCAAAAAACTTGGCAAGCAAAAAAAGGTCTTCTTTATCAAAGGGGGGGGGCACACTTCTGTTTCAATGGCATTTTTACAATTACAAATTTAATTTTGCTTCTTAAAGGGTGGGGGCACGGGCCGGCTGTGCCCCCCCCCCCCGCCGGATCCGCCAGTGCATGTACATGTAATTGATCATCTGTAAACTTACATAAGCGCAGCTGTGCAATTTTACCCATCAAAAGAAAGGTGTACCTTGAGCCACACTTTTTCCACATAATGTGTGTACGGTATTACAGCTTCTACTGCATGAACAACTAAAAACGTGTTTGCATTTCCTTTCATCCCCTCACAGCAGTTGTAGGGTACATATGCAATCCACTAGTAATCTACATACGGTGCACTCATCACAAGCCATGCTTTCTGAGTTGCTACCTCCTCTGTTTTGGTCATGTTCATGAAATGTATTCATGCTTTAATCATTGGAAATAAATGTACTTCATTCATTCATTCAAATGAATTGGAATAGCAACAAACGCATTTGGGGAATGTACCAAGCTACATGTACATGTACCTGTCCTGCATGTACATGTATAAGGCAGGCTTTAAGTTGATCTATGAAATCTGTACATGTATCTTGTCAAAACTACAATAATTCATTCGTAATTCATCATATCTTGTACAACTTATGATGATGATGACCATGTGACCATATCTATCTCCTGGCAAAGTCATGAGGACCTCTTGATACCATCTTATAATCAGTATCACTTTCAGTGTAAACAGCTTCCCAAGTTGTATAGGCCTGCTCTTGAACGTACTTCTCTCAATTACAGTCATAAAAGTATCGTAAAACACAGAGGCATCATGCTTCTGGAAGTGTCATTTTTCAACCAACAATCTTAAAGTCCAAATACTAAATAGCAAAGTTTCCAAGTAACGATGCTAGTTGAGACTTCTCTATGGATTGTCTAATATCAGTTTGACCTACATGTAATTGCTAGTATACCCAAACATCACTCAGTCTAGATAACTGTCATTTAGTATAATGCACAAACAGTCTAATTTCCACTTGTTCTACTTTATTATTTTGCACTTTAGGGTTCAATGAAAATATTTTGAAAGAGTGTTTATGGACATTATGAGATATAATATTGTCGCACGCATCACAAACCGTCCTCTCTGCGCAGATACAGTGCGCTATCGCGCCTCGCGATTTCCCCATGAACCATCCTCTCTGTTACGATGCCCACTGTGGCGTAAATAATTCACTTCAAGAAAATGTAAAGATAAGGGATGAAACTTTGGAACCTGAACTTTCGAACAAAGACACGGTGAATAATTTCCTCTCCTTGTAGGTGCAATTATTGCTGGTTTTAAAAACCCTTTTTCTTAATGCGTTCTCTGCAAAACTAACTTTCGCATCGAAGTGCGCAGAGAGGACGGTTCGTGGTGCGTGCAACAATATGTTTACCTTCTTCAAAATTCACATTTCCACAAAGAAAACATTTATTTCACTGCCAGGTGTGAGAAGCAACCAGGCTCAAGTATGTTTGAATGAGATCCTATCATGAGTTTCTTGTAAATATTCTTTCTTTCCTTTTCTCCTAACCCCCTGCTTTTTGGGGGAGGGGGTCTGTTTGTTTGTTTTTTTCCACCCCCTCCCCCCCCTCTTCTTGCATGAAAATCCAGAGATACATATAGGCCTACAAGTACACTGTATTGTAGCTTCCTCACTTCAATTTTGATACCGAATTCTTCCTGCTGAAAATATGTATATTCTTCTGACCTGACCTGACCTTTCTCTTCTTATTCCCCCCCCCCCCCCCTCAGTTCCCTTCATTCTCCTCTCTCTTCCCCCTCTTTCCCAACTAGCTCCCCTCTTCCTCAACAACCTCCTTTTTATTAATTTTTCTTGGTTAGCACATGTATATGTAGAGGTTTATTTCCAATTATTCATCCTATTAAACACATCTACATGTACTATCATTTTGTCTACCATTAGTTCGTCCACTGTCCACATGGTCTCATTGTCATTTCATCCACTTACATGTACCATTTTGTCTATAAATAACCGGTCATTTTATAGTCCATATACGCTTTTGGTCTAACTGGAGAAAATGTTAAATGGGCGAAATGAATGAAATGAAAATGGGTATTAAAGTGTCATAGACAAATCGGTGATTAGTGAAGTGATGATTGGGTCTAATTGCTATTAGAGGAAATGTTGGTTGGAATGGTATGAGACTAAATAAGGTACATATAAACCATGTCATGAGTGGATGAGTTCACTTGGCCATAGATGAATCGGCAGGTTACCCATGTAGATAGCATCCACTCTGTACAAATTGATTACTCTCCATTTTGGGTCAGATAAAAACAAACAACTACCAGAGAGTCCCAAGACATCTCCGTGCAACCTCTTCATAAAACGGGGCATGCTGCCAAGTCAGTCACATCACAATAAAAGCCACGTCTGGATTTGGCTCACCTATTCTTCTGGGAATATTCCCAAGACAATACCAGCGGATCGTGTTACATGAAAAGTTTTGTCCGATATTATCACTGACTAATTGCTCTGAGCCAATCAGATGCAAGGATTTCGGTAGCTTATAACAAAAGTCTGTGAAAATCGCTCACTGTTTCATGAAAAGCTTCCTAAGATTTACTAATGAAGAATAGGTGAGCAAGCAGAGAGGAAGTGCCTGAATTTGAAATCAACTGATCTTGAAATGCCGAGCGCATAAAAGCTGCTTGAGCTACAGCCAGGGTAACAATATCCAAGTCCTTTGGAAGCACATAGAGATGTTATTCATAATGTGTAATGCGCTATGCAAGAACTATATTATTATTATTATTTTAATACTGCATCATGAAAACAGACCAGTCCACAATACAGTCGATTCAGACCAACTCGAAATTCAAGAATACCAGGCAATCTCTGCTCGGGAAATTTACAGTCCGCTCTGCCCAGATCAAAAAAACTCCAGGGGCCCCGTCTTACAAAGAGATCGATCCGATCAATCGCAACTACGGAAAGCCAGCCACGTCAACATCTAAAATACAGGTTTGTTTGGAAAAAAATTTACAAACGTCCGTAATTCATATATATTCACCTTTTCCTTGACAATTCAGTATGCTTCTCTTTCTTTTCAAAGGACAATGAGCAAATTTCCTAGAGAAAAAATTGTGACACTGATGGATTTCCAGACTTGAGATTAACTGGATCAATTGTAACTCTTCGTGAGACAGGGCCCAGGTATATTTGGCAATGTAAAAGCAAACTACCTATATAATAGTCCTAGAAATAGTACCTGCTATTAGTAGGTACTTGTCAAAATCATGCAAAGGTTGGCAGGTATTTCTCTACATGTATGTCGCAGGTATTCTGATCAACAATGTGCTGATCCACAATGTGCTGCACTCAACTCAGGTGAGGTAAATGGGTACCGGTAGGAAATAATTCCTTAAAAATCTGTGTGCGCTATGAACGCCTAGCTTAGCCAGGTAATATAGGAGCGCCTTGAGCACCTACATGTAACAAGGTAGATATGAGCGCAATATAAATACCCTATATTATTATTATTATTATTCTTGAAGTCCTAATTTTCATCACACTAGTCGGAAAGGCTCACATGATGAAAAATGTTATTACTATGTGTATAAGAATATTGCATACGATTCAGTTTTCCAATGATTCAACATCCAAGACTTCCCTTCAACCACTGCTGTAATAAAATTCTCTAGATATAATTCCATAAGGGATATTTGTGTCTGGGCTATCAACCTTGGTGCTGTAATCTGTCTGGATTAATGATACCTGGAGATTTAATTCTCATTCCATACCTGAAGTATTTTTGTCTTGGAGAAATCCCGCTCACAGAAGTATGCATGAGTGATGAGCTCTAACTTGGCCTGGATCAATCCATATAACGGCTGAAATTTGAAGAAAACAAAGGGGGAAAAGGGGAAAAGCGGGTTTAATATAAAAATGGAATTTTGGTTGAAAAGTAATAAGCTGTTGTACAACCTGAAAATTAAGTAATATCAATCCTTCTCAAGATAAAGAATATTGAATTATTTTTTTTCTGTTGAATTAATGTGAACATACAATACTTCACTTCAGGTCTATTCAAATGTACATGTACCAGTGTTCAAACTTGTGAGATTTCTCTTGTAAATGTCATATCAACAAATAAAGTTGAAAAGTGGAACATAATGAAAGAAAAAAACAATATACATTGCTTGCAAACTGCAAATTTTGCTTTTGAAAGAATAATCATCAACAACAACAACAACAAAACTTTAATACAAAAATAAAATCGAGCACACATGCAGTACATGTATTGTATTTATACATGTTTAGGGCCAGCCTCCGACAAGGAAATTATGGAATACAACTTAGTATCAACATATTGTCAATATTGCCGATCACTTCAATTACAGTTTATTAAAGTTTTTTATGACTGATCTTATTTTCTCCTTGAATTTCATTTCTTTTTTCATTTTCCCCATGTATACCTGAGCATCTCATTCAATGATTTAGTGGGTTTTTCTTTGGGGCACTGCATTCATACATAGTTCTCAACTGCTACATGCATTCAAGAATTATACCCCTTTCATATACCCAATTATGCGGCTAATGCTGCATAATTTGGTTGTAAAATCGGAGGAGGACCAGAGTTATCCGCATTATTTTTGATGCTGCAATTATCCGCATAATAGCAGCATCGGGACCAGATTTTGACTTTATGAACGCATTTCGAAGGTAATGCGGATAATTGCCACGGTGCGGTCACAAGTTCACCCTTTTCCAACGCAACTGCATCGGAGGGGGTGTGTGCGGTTGCCATGACGATTATCCGCCTTTTTCAGGACGGGCGCTCGTAAAAATTGTGCGGATTATTTTCGGAGTTTGTGAACGCAATTTTTATTGAATTATCCGCATTACTCTTAGGCGGCTAATTGGGGGATGGGTTTATGAAAGGGGTATTAGATGAAACAATTGTGATATAGGAAAAACATTTCAACAAGGTCGAGGGGGAAGAGGAGGATCTTATATTTGGTACCCAGCCGTCACTTTAATTCGTCCTTCTGGAATCAAATATCTTGTCATATCTGCTTTCTTGGCAGACTCCTGGATATTAATTGGGTGTGTTTTTCCTAGATTAATCAGTCCCTTGGGTATTTGCCAATCCTTTATAGAAAGATCACCTTTCAAGATATAGCCTTCATTCATAGTACACTGTACATTCCATGTATGTAGGTATTAAAATCTACCTACAGTGTGCACAATATGCCAACCTCTTGCAGTATTCTAAGGGATGAAAAAAAAAATTTGGGTACAAAAATTGTATATTCCTTTCAATTCTCTGCAATAAACATTGTGTATAATACAGTTTGGGGAAGGAATCAGGCCCCCCCCAAAAAAAAAAAAAAATTAATTAATAAAGTTTTTTGGGGAAAAAATCGGGAGTAGTTTTCATAACATACTGCCTGTTACAAATCTGCAACATTTATAAGGTTTTAAAATTGAAATGAATATCGCCCCCCCCCCCTCCCCTAGCCCCCATGTATTTTTTCCCCCTGAAAGGAAATACATGTACATGTATAAAACCTATAAAACAGGTGGAATTTCTGTACACTGCAATATCAATATAAATTTTTCCATAAAAGAGAATTTGACAGATTTTCGCCAAATCTTCACTTTTTATATTTCCTTTGGATTTTTGCTTTATCGAAACAAATCTAACATCAGGAAGAACTTCCCCTTTAAATAGAACTCAGGAAATAAAAACAAAACAATTCAAGTGAAAATTATTCAGGCATTTAAAAAAAGGAATTGAAATATTAAAGTGTTTTCAAAAGCTGAGCCTGATTGGCACAAATAACAAAAGGACATTTTCAATAAACTTGGACAGTTTGAAGGCTTACAAATAAAAGCTAATGTCTGTGTAAAGGTACTTTATAGAATCCTTTGTATGCATTTCAAATCCTTTGTATGCATTTCAAATGATATGAAGGGTATGTACCACTGAATTTGCCAAATGATAGTGAATTATTGGTTTCCAGGGGCGGTATTCTGAAAACGTTCTTATCTTAATTTTGTTCTTATCTACGTCACTTTCTTAAATTGGTATTCTGAAAACGTTCTTATCTTTTTCTTATCTTTTGTTCTTATCTTTGTTCTTATCTTGCTTTCCATCCAATGCAGAGCGCGCAAATTTACCACTCGCGCATATAATACCAAAGCTCGCTAAAAGATAAGAACAGAATGAAGATAAGCGGTATTCTGAAAACATTCTTATCTTTTTTCTTTCTTATCTTTCACGATATTTAAGATATTTAAGATAGCTAGAAGGTTATCACATCTCACGATGTCCGCGTTTTTTTCTTGCTCAAAATCGATGGCCTCTAGTAGTAACAAATACCCACAAGTATTCCTCCCACCATTTCCTTCATTTGCCCTTTATTTTGCCCGTCTCTTTTTTCTATCCCTTCTTTCTTTTCCTTTTTTTTCCTTTCTATCTGTCTGTCTTTCTTCCTTTTTATCTGTCTGTCTTTCTTCCTTTCTCTCTGTCTGTCTTTCTTCTTTTCTTTCATTCTTCATTCATATCTTTTCTTTTGTTCTGTTTGAATCTTTTTAATTTCTTTTTTCTTTTGCTTTGTTTCATTTATACTTCACCTTTCTTCCTTTTTTATTTTCCCTTTTTGTTTTATCCCTTTCTTTTTCTTTACTGAGTATTTTGTCTACTTTTCCCCCGTTTCTCTTCCTTTTCTTTCTTTTTCCTTTTTCTTTCTTTCTTCCTTCACTTGTTTGTAATCTTTATTTTTCTTCCTTATTTTTCTTCCTTATTTTTCTTCCATTCTTTCATTTTTATACATGCTTTACCTTTTTTAATGAATCATTTTATTTTTCCCCTCTTTCTTCCTTCCCTTTAATAATTCTTACTTTTTCTTTCCTATCTTTTTTATTTCTGCTTTTTGACACTTGTGTCTTTTACTTTCTTTCTTTTTTTCTTCATTTTGCTCATTCTTTTTTTCGTTCGTTCTTAGTTTACTCTTTTTCTTTAATTTTTTTCTTCCATCTGTCTTTCTTCTATTAACTTTTTCTTTATTTTTTCCATTGATTTTTTTTTTTCGTTTTCTTTTCCCAACTTCATATTTTCCCTTTTTGTTTTCTTTTTCTTTCTTTCTTTCTTTCCTTCTTTCTTTTTTTTTTTTTCTTTCTTTCTTGGAATTTACCTTTCTTTCCTTTATCTTTTTGTAGTCTTCGTATTTTCTCTCATCTTTATTTCTTTGTTTAATTTTCTTCTTTTTTTTTCTCTTCCTTCACTTTTTACATTTTTATTCCCTTTTTTCTCTTTTTTTTCTTTCTAACTTTCTTTCATTCGTTTTTTCAGACTTTTTTTTCTCTTTCGGTTCCTTGTTACTTTATTTTATCTTATTAGTTTGACCTTTTTTCTATTTTTGTGTGCATTCATTTTAGTTAATTTCTTTCTTTTTTTCATTTTTGTTCCTTCACTTTATCATTGATGATTGTTCTATTTCTTTCTTTTTTAATTCTTAAGTTCTTTTTGCTTGCTTTCTTTCGTTTACTCTTTATTTTTTCATTAGGTATTTTCTGCTTTGTCCCTTTCATCTTTTTTTTCTGCCTCTTTCTGACCCTTTTCTGTCTTCTTACTGTCATACCTACTTACTTTCTTTCTTCATATTTTGTTCTTTATTCGTACCTGCTTTATTTACTTTTCTTTCTTTTTTTTTGCACGTGGACGTCTCGAAATAATAAAATCAGTCATTGCGTATAAAATGCCTATTTGGCGCAATGCGCCAGAAACATTGAACGCGCAGCGCCCATGATATTCTCTTCACATAAGAAACGCTCTTATTGGTTAAACTGCCAATATAAAGCACATTTTGATTGGTAAAATCTTAAAAATGGGCGTGTTGGAGATAAGAAGGGGGCAGTCCTTGCAGAGATAAGAACGCGTTAAGAAGATTTTCAGAATACCGATTTGCAATGATTTTAGAGTCTTCTTATCTCAGTAAGATAAGATAAAAGATAAGAACAAAGATAAGAACGTTTTCAGAATACCACCCCAGTTTCCAAACAATCAAATATTCAATGTCATTTAATAGACGGACAGGAGAGATACATGTACAGTACATGGATTTATTGACCTTGACATAATCTTTTGACAATTCTACATGTACATGTATCTACCGGTAGCGCAATTCTTGACACAACAGAACTTAATAAACACTACTCTGAACACACATTCATGGATCAACAGATTGATTGCTCCCATGTTTCACTCAAAAATTTCAATCTAAATTCAAATCTTCGCCAGAGACTCAAACAGCTATTTATGGATGGATATTGTGATGCAAAGGTAAATATGAGAGAGAGGATTGACTTAAAATTGTTTTGGCTTATTTTTACTTTGTATATTGCCTAATTTCATAGGGGCAATTTCTTCCAAGATAGGTGCATCTACTCTATTAATTCTATGCTACATTTTTCAAATGATTTGCTCATCTATAAACAAAACGCATCTTTTCCTTGGTCAAGTCCACCCAAGAAAAATATGATTTGAATTAGAGAAAAATCAAACTAGCATAATGCTAAAAATTTCATCGAATTCGGATGTAAAATAAGAAAGTTACATGTATGACATTTTACAGTTTCGCTTATTTTCCACAAAACAATTATATGCACAACTCAGTGACATGCAAATGAGACAGTCGATGATGACCCTCACTCACTACAATTGTTTTTGTTTAAATTATACAATATTTCATTTTTTACAGTAAGGGCGAACTTGACTGAACCATATAGTACTAGAATAATGCTAATTCCAGGTGTTTAGGGAAGAATTAATCTTTTTTTCTCTTGACAATGAGAAATTTAGAATATTTCACATTTCATCTCATAAAATACAAAAGCAATAGTGAGTGGATGATGTCATAGTCTCCTCAATTTCATACTGACCAGGATGTGCATACTGTTTTGTAAATTTAAGTGAAACTTTAAAAGGTTAAACTTTCTTTAATACTTTACATGTGATTTTGATGAAGTTTTCAGTGTTTTGCTCATTAGATTTTTCTCTTTATTCAAATAAACTTTTTGTTGGGGTGGACTTGTCCTTTAAATACATGGAACTATTAAAAAAGGAATCTAAAAAAATGATATTTTGTGGTGTAGCGAATCTTTCATTGAAGAGAATGTCAGTTTCATATTCGTATCTAAAGCCTAGATCTTAATTTCCTTGTTTTTATATCCCTTTATTGTCTTGGTTTCTATTATCATACTTCTTGCTCATAAACTAATAATCCTAATCAATATATGCAATTCTGATTCATGACTGTGCCATAAAAAAAACATGTCATGAGTTAAAATTGTACATGAAATCATCTACATAAAAACACATCCATCTGTGGCAAATTCATAACAATGTTAACATTGAAAGAAAGAAGTGCTGTTAACAGTTGGGTGCCTCATAAAGCTATTCGGAAGTTAAGAGCGACTTCAAGAAAGACGGGAGAACTTTCTTGCTAAATAATCACTGATGAGCATTAATGGTGAACATCATTTACTACAAGAAAGGATCATCAGTCATTCTTAATTAACGTTTTATACTCCATGATTCATTATTTTCAGAAAAATTATAAATTAATCATGATACTGTATTAAACACAAGGGAACCACGTTCAGGGACCTCTTGCATAAAAATAAGTTAGTAAACTTTGCCATCCAATAGTAAATACCATGGTTACATGCCTCAACAGCCAATCAAAATCAAGGATCAAGGATTTCATAGAAATTACAAATGGACGGCTATTACATGTAGGAAATGTTTGGACTTCTATGCAAGGGGTCCCTGGACTACTTTTTGAGCTAAACTGCTCAAATTTGCTACATTATAATGAAGCTTTATTTAACCCAGATGTACATGTACATGTCATTTTCCAGGGCCTTTAGGGGCATTTCAGGGGCAAATCTAGCCCAAGTCCCAATTTATTCATTTGTTCCCTGGTAAAACTAGAATTTCATTTAATGCTTACCAACTTGCTGAGGACACAGACACACTTCTGGACAGTTCCTCGAGTCATATCAGCCGTCTTCGAGAGAAGATCCTATTAACAGAGGAGAAAAACCCTGGATTTTTTTGATGGAGCATATTCAGCAGTCAAGCCATGGCTTTTATTGGTAGTCACATTAATATCACAGAGATTACAACATAAACAATTTCCAAGATAAAACCTAAAGGTAAAATACAGTAGTTGCAGCAAACAATCATTTCATGAGAAAGTCTTTTAAATCAAGGTTAATTGTCAAAATATTATAATACACCTACATGTAGATCTAGTACTGTAACTGTACATGTTTCTTTGTAAAACCATGGAATCTTAGCTAAAAATCAATAATTCTGATGATCACGAACAAATAAAAGGCAAACGTTGGACATTGTATAAATATTGCTTCGAAAAATACCCAACATTTGATGGAATTCTGTGCTTATTTTGCTCATTTCTCAGCAATTAGTCCGCACTTTCTTCCAGAGCTACATGTACATGTATTCGGCACATTATATTTATAATAATGTGTCAGCACTTTTTGCTCTATTAAAAGGGGAGCAAATTGACCAACACTTTTTGTGGTCACTCATGTCTCTGGTGAAAAAAAAACTATTGTAGTCCTCATTGCAATAATTATTTTGAGTCTAAAATGTGCTGATAAATCAACTGTAAAAAAATTGTGTCAAATTTGGCTAATCCCACATTTAATTAAACCACAGAACTATCCCAGTAAAGTTTAAATTGGAATTTACATAAATGTAGATGTGTAAAGTACATGTATGCCCCATGACTAAATTGCTAAATACTCATTTTTACTTCAAATGAATTGAGAGAATGCCATGCCTAGATTTTACTATAGAGATTTAAAGTGAAAAAAAAATGTTTCATAATTGCATAATTACCCCTTGTACATGTACAGTATACACTGTACTTTTATACTGCACATGAATGTGAACCCCCCCCCCCCCCCACACACACAAGCTACCAGTTTCACTGAAAAAATATGGACTGATGCTTTACATTACATAAACTTAAAGGGAGAAGGAGAAATGCGATCTACAGAGCAACCATAAATTGAAATTTTAGAGCTCTGCTCAAGGGCAATTATAAACTACTGTACATACAACATGTACATACATGTACAGTACAGGGAATTGTTAGTGAGATTTCCTTGTGTTTTACTGTAAGTCCATCTTAAAACTTATCTTGGTCTCCTAACACAAAGCTTTAAAGGGGAAGTTCACCCTGACAAAAACTTTATTGTAAAAATAGCAGAAAAAATAATAAAAAATATTGCCGAAGGTTTGAGAAAAATTCATCAAATAATTAAAAAGTTATTAGAATTTCAATTATTTGATTTGTGACGTCATATGCGAGCAGCATTCCTACATGTACATAGCGAATGGTAAAAAATCAATAAAATGTCATTTTCTCAGAAAATTGAAAATGGTTTTCACTGTACCTTTTGTATATCAATAGACAAATTATTTCACACCCGATCATGAATAGAAAACAAAATTAAGTCATCAGGAACCATGCAAAATTTGAAATTCATGCATTTTATATTACATAACACATGGGGCAGCTGCTCGTTTATGACGTCACAAATCCAAAACTTTGAACTCTAATAACTTTCTTACTCTTTAACGGATTTTCCTCAGACCTTCACCAATATTTATTATTATATCCCTTACTTAAGATTGTTGTATTGAGAGTGTACACAAGGAGAAAAACAATAGTTTTACTACGATAAACGTTTGCCGTGATATAGTTCATTTTCCTTGCTGACGTCACGCATAGTCCATTTTTTCCCTAGGGAAAAAGTGAACTATACGTTTTTTTGACCCCCCCCCTACCTCGCGATACGCGAGGTGTGCGGTGCGATGCATGCGAGCAGAGCGCTACTCAGCCAAACGGTACTCTCCACTGCATGCCACGGGAAACTTTCGGCGAGCTGCACTAACCAGGTGCGCTCGCTGAACAGACGATCCATTATTATTTTCTCAACTTCTCGACGATTGTTCTATATCAACTTATTAAAAATCGTTTCGCTGTAAATGGTATAAGTGGAAGGGATATAAAACAAATATACAATGACATATTCTCGGAACCGGCTAAAAGTATTCGCACTCAGGAACATCACATAGTACTATTCTCCCTCGGGCCGATGGCCCTCGGGAGAATAGTACTATGTGATGTTCCTTCGATGCGAATAGTTTTAGCCAGATCCTCGAGTGTCATTGCATATTTGTATACTATTTTTTTCTGCCATTTTTGCAACAAAGTTTTCTTCAGGGTGAACTTCCCCTTTAATAGCAATGATCGTAGAACATTTTTCTATGATTGATTCCATTGGCTACAAGGTGCAATCAATCGTAGGAATCAAGCATACAAGTCATCACTAACCTTTGTACTACGGGACCCTGGTCCTGCTACAGAGCTATAATTTATGGACATGGTAGGCTACTTATTTCAACTAATTAATAAGCTAAGGATGGCAAAGTAATATTGTGCTTCTAATTACACCAACAATGTTCAATAATGAACTTGAAATCCCCCCAATGTACATTTCATGTACATGCACGTTATGTCACATATTTCCATGAATTACACACTACAAGATTGATTTCTACAATGTATCACATGACAACCAATAATCTTTCACTTCCTCAATTTAGGTCTTTATTCTTCTGAGCAGTATCAAATGAAACTGATGATAGGCTAGACATGGATTAATTCTTGGGAGAAAACCATGTACATGTACAAGTGAACTATGGTGATTATAAAGTATAGCACATGAAGGTTCATTGTGTCTCAAATGACATGTCCCTCTCATACTACAAATAATTTTCCTGTACATGCGTGCACACAATGAAAACTGGCCCACTGACTGCGGGTTTAATTCAAACTCTGGTCGAGTGTCCTGGTTCGATTGCGACACAAATCTCTATCAGTAAAAGTTAATTCTACCACCTCATATCAACACTCTACAATTCATAACTAGAAGAATCAGGAGGTGGTTTAAAACCGCCTCGATCATAAGAATCCCCGGTAAATTACGAGAACTTTCTTTGGCTAAAAAATACCCATTAATTATTCATGCATTCACACCGCCCTGAAACATACCGTTTGGGATAAGTTCCTGAAGTTACGAGCATGCGCAGTTATGGTCTGATAAGCAAGCGAGGCGCGAGATTCAAAATCACTAGCTCAGAAGCCACCCAACTACGCACATGGGCTAAAAGTTCCCGTCAATTGCTTTCACATTGCCAAAATACCTGCGACCTTGGAAAAATCCCCGCGAACGTTCTCATAATTTCGCCAAGTACCTACTATTTAGCGGGTATTTTCTTTCTGGGAGATTACATACATGCGTAATTTGCTTTCACATTACCAAAATACCTGGAACTGACGAACTTCGAGGCAGTTTAAAACCACCGAGGGAGTATTATCAGTGGTGTCTTGCAGATGACTGACAACAATAGGTGTTTTTCAGACCACCTCCAAGTTTGTCAGTTCCAGGTATTTTTTTTATTTTTGTCCTGGTCTACCCCTAGTTTTGGCACTGGTGTGAAAGCAAATAATGTGTAATATCCCCAAAAGAACATACCCGCTAAGGCGCTAAATAGTAGGTACTTGTCAAAATTACGATAAGTTTCAAGAGTATTTTTCGAGGTAGTTTAGCAATGTGTTATAGCCCAGCATGTACGGGGCGGGTGCCATGGGTGGCTGCTGAGCTAGTGATTTTGAATCTCACACCTTGCCTGCTTAATATCAGACCGTACTCCTAATGCTTGTAACTTTAAGAGCTTTTTCCGAGGGTGAGTTTTGTAGCAGTGTGAACGTGGGAATAATTACCAAGTATTTTTTAGCCTGAAAAAGTTTTCATAGTTTAAAGGTCAAGTCCACCACAGAAAAATATTGATTTGAATAAATACAAAAAAAATCAAACTAGCAGAACGCTGAAAATTTCATCAAAATCAGATGTTGCAAAAGAGAGTTATGGCATTTTCATGTTTCCCTTATTTTTCACAAAACAGTGATATGCACAACTCAGTGACATCCAGATGATTCTGTTGATGATGTCCATCACTCACTATTTCTTTTGTTTTTTAGTGTGTGAATTATACAATATTTCATTTTTTACGGATTTGACAATAAGGACCAACTTTGACTTAACCATATAGTTAAACGATGCTGATTCCACATGTTCAGGGAGGAATTAATCGTTGTTTCACTTGACAATGAGGGGAAAATTAGAATATTTCATACAATAAAATACAAAAGAAATAGTGAGTGGATGACGTCATTAGTCTCCTAATTTGCATACCGAACAGGATGTGCATATAACTGTTTTGTGAAATTAAGCGAAACTTTAAAATGTCATAATTTTCTTATTTTACATCCGATTTCGATGACATTTTCAGCGTTAGGCTTGTTGTATTTTTCTCTTTTTATTCAAATTAACTTTTTGTTGGGGTGGACTTATCCTTTAACAGGGATTCTTGTGATCAAGGAGGTCTGAAACCACCTATAAAAAGAACCTAAAAGCCTACCTGAGCCTTGATTTGCCTGTAGCACGATACTCCATAGATCGTAGACTTACACTCCCCTCTGCCAGGCAGATGAAAAAATATGGTGTCTGAAAAAAAGTAATGAATAAAAGATAATAGAACATGATGCAAAAGATTTACAGATTAATAATCTTTAATAGCACGCAATGATATGATCTTGCTTTTTTACAAAGGAGCAATAGAAAGAGGTGTTTATTGTTGAACATGAGCAGTTGAATTTCAGAGTACTTTGTGGAGATTCAAAATTAATTGGTGTGTCAACAATTCAAGGTAGGGTTGGGAAACTATCAAACTACATGTACATGTAGGACAGCATGAGCAAATGACCATTCACTTTATTTTTTTGGTCAATACTAAAGGTTTTAATGAAAATGCCCTCCTACAGAAAGAACAAATGATCTACTGATAGATATGTGATAAAAGAGGGAAGTGAAATATAAAAGTAATGGGGAGAGTTGTTTACAAATGACATCACACATCTTTGTCCCATTGCCAATGTGAGGATCTCCATAGCATTAGTGATCACAATATTCAAATGCTCATAACTTTCTCAGTCCAATTTTTCTTAAACTTCCGACGTTGATCTGTTTCTTTGATTTTTCTGTTTTCACATAAGCTATCTTGTTCCAAAGGTTTCATTCTCCTTCAAATTAGAAGTAATATATCATGCAAATTCTCAATTAAACTCACAGTAATCTTTTATTCAGTTCGGATTTTAAATGCTGGATAATGGATAAAAGCTGTATAACAAGTCCACATTCTGAAAATGCTATCATCTATACAGTATACATATACATTGTACTACATAATTATGATGAATATTAAAGTATGTAATGCCTGTCTTATGCTTTAGAAAGGTTCAGTAATATATTTTACTCGAGCATCATCAAACAAAAGTGTAGAAGTCATTGAAAGCATTCCATATATTGAATGCATTTAATGATGTCTACACTTTTGCATAATATCCATGTATATTCCATATTCTCAGCCCATTCCATTCTTGAGAAGGTCTTAAACAAGACAGCATATATATATATGATTCTATCGGGTACCTGATCGAATTGAATTTCGATGTAAAATCGGTATTCCAATAAAACACATTTTTAGTGAATAATGCACATCCTTCACACCACAAATGCATTGGGGGAAATGCATTAAATACCCCTTGACCCGTATTCTGAAGTCGGGTTTAACTTAAACTCAGGTTTAAAGTTGTGGTCTAAGTATGGATAGCCAATTCTTACATAAATCACTAACAGGAGAGATATCATAATTCAGCTCATTTGGCTCACAAATCATTCATACATGTAATTGCAATAGGAAGTATATTAAAATAGAATAATTGTCTTCACCATCGATGAATCAGGAAAGAGCACAGAAAACATAAGAAACATCCAACTTCATAAAAATTTCAACACTTTTGGCTTCCGAAAATTTTAGCACAGGGTTAGACCATGGTCTAAGTTAAACCTGACTTCAGAATACGGGCCCTTGTCTTCATCCCGTTTCCCATGAAATGGAATAATGACATGCACCTATGGAGAATATAAAGTACATGTAACTATATCAGGTTTCAAAGTAATAAAAGAATGAGGGGAGGAATATGATTAAGGTCTATCTCACCTTCTTCAAAATTATGAGCTCCGTCCGGTAGGGCAAGGAAAGGGAGATGCTTCCATTCACTTGGTACCTCATGACTCTCTTCAGCACTGCCCTCTACTAGAGGAGGGTAGGAAAAATCAACCTGTGTCATAAACAGAAAGAAAATAAGCATCGTAATACATTTACATGTACCTCTGTTAACCTGGAGAACTTGGGGACTTTTGAGGGAGTACTGGGGGTCTTGAAAATTTCAACCAAATGGTTATGCATACCTCATTAGTTTTGAAATACTCCTGATATACAAAGGGATGGATTGAGCCGACATTTGATTTAAAAAAAAAAAAAACACTGATCGTTAAAAAGGTGAATGAGAAACACTAAATAGTAACACTATACAGTGCACCAAAAAAATTCACAAGTAGATTTCACAATTAAAAAATATATTCTTACAATAAATTTGACAGTTATGGATAAGAAATTCATGTATGGTAAGAGTGGAATCTCGCCTTTAATTTGAGAGCAGCAGCTTAGCAAACCATTCACACATGGCAAGTTACAAAAAATGAATATTGAGGCCTATCAGAAACAATTTAGGCAGAAACTCACAAGTGAATCTAAATCCACTCTCATTTCAGAGATCAGAGAAATAAACTTAACAAAGATAACAAAAAAAATGCTCATGAGACGATTGCCGAATAAGCGTGAACCAACTCTGTCCAATTTTTCTGCGCAACCAGGGGCCTGTTGCATAAAACTTTTTACCTGAGAAAACTCTGGTAAAAACTGAAAACTAAGGTTAGTCTGATTTCTGCCATTGACTTTAACACAGGGCAAAAACTCTGGTAAAACAACCCGAGTTTTCTCAGGTAAAAAGTTTAATGCAACGGGCCCCAGATACTGACAATACATATTTTTTTCTAATTTGTCTTGCTCATGATTGCCTGAAGTTTTTGTCTCATATTGGGTATCAAATATAGAGGAATAATTTTATGATGTACAAGTAAATAGATTGATTTTTTTTTGTATTTCAATGAGAAAGACATGGAATCCCTGCTTCATTTTTTTCTGGGATGCTCTATACAATGTACAGTATAGACTTTTATAAAAGTTATTATTTTGAGGTATTTGACCTCAAATATATGTATGTATATATTTATATTGCTTTCTTTTGTATATATTTATATATATGGGCAAGTCCAAGAAAAGGTCACCCTAGAAGGCAAAATTTCATCTTTAATTTAAGAAGTTATCTTTGGTGGGGTAAGAAAGCCTAAATGTTGAATTTTAAAATTTCATTAAGAAAAATTTGATAATATGCATATTTATGCTAATTTGGGGCACCTAATTTGCATAATTGGTAAAATGGGCGTTACGTATGGGACAATTATAAAAACTCATAGAAAATGAAAAGAAAACTTGTGAGATTTAGTCATAGGTGGGACATGGACCCCCTAACATCTTATTAATTTTTGGGGAAAAAAAGTGGTGTCATCTAATTAATTATGCAAATTAGGTCTTGTCCAACGATGGAATGTCCCATACGTAACATTTTGAGGACGTTTTTTTAAGTTATTTCTCATAATACAATACTTGTATTGTTGCATCTCTGGGAAGTTCTAATTTATAAAGTATGAAAATGTTATACCCAAAAAAGTTTCAAAAATAGAGTTCACCTTTTAATTAAAAGTTAATTAAAAAATTGTTACGTATGGGACAACATGTTACGTATGGGACATTTACACACAATGTCAATGGGGAGATTTGTGTACAAAGTGAATGGAGAAAAACAAATTTCAAGATTGCTCTAAAAAGTGATTATTTACCTTTTCTTTAGTTTTTAAAGACTGAATTGTTATGAATACTGATTAATGAAAGCAATTGAAACAAAAAATTTGTGAAAATGGAAAAATATGAAAAAAAATAAAAACAATAGAAATACATAAGAAATTCATGAAACCATGAAAAAACAAGAAAAAAAATGTTGAAATGGCTAATTTCCTCTTCAGTCATATCAAATGTGTCTCAATAGAACATTTTAAAAGACTGAAACTCTTTTGTTATCTCCATATTTTAAATTATTTCAATTTTTTGAATTATGGGGAAAATTGTGTACGTTCTCTATGGGGACAAAATGTCCCATACGTAACTGTCCCATACGTAACATGTCATTAATTTGTTTAATTAGAGTCTGTAATTAGAGGGATTTCGCTTATGACATGAAACTTGCCTTAGATATACTAGAGTATTGTGACTTTTATCACAGTAAGTTACAAGTTGTCAAATGAAATACTTTTAGAGAATTCTCAACTTGAAAAAAAAGTTTCGAAAATTGTCTTTTTTCTGCGTCCCATACGTAACGGCCCATCTTTTCCCTCTAAAAGGTCAAGATCAAGGTCAAATGTCACCATTTTTTGCATGATTATTCTTTTCCTAGATGTCTACCATCATGAGGGTATTCAATCTAATCAAAGTCATTTAACACTATTTTTCAGGTCATTAAAGCCTCTGAAATGTCCCATACGTAACGCGCGAATTCTTGGACTTGCCCATATATGTTTATACATGTATGTTGATATATGTTGTATATATTTAGATTCTTTATGGAAATTGATTTCATGTGAATTCTTGTTCACAAAAATGAAGAAATTTTGTAAAATGGAGGAAAATAAATGTTTATTTGCAATGAAAAGGAGAAGTTTGCAAGTAGAGCACACACATACAGTAAAAATAGGCTAAAGGTTTGAATATGGGGATGCATTACCAACTTGAAACCTTTCTGAGTCATGTAGAGCCTCTTTCTGGGAGAAAGACTTCCCTTCAATAGTAACAGCTGATTCATAGCAAGAACCAAAACTCCAAGACAGACCTGTCACTTTAACAAACTTGTGACACTTGCAACGTGTACAAACAACCAGTCCCTGCTTCGACTGTATGGGATTTAACTGTAGCTGAACCGCCGAACCATAAAGAAGTTCACTGCACTTGACACTTCCGAACCGGACCAAACTGAACCGAACACAAAAGCTTGGTTCGGTACATGTATTTTTAAAAATCCAGACCTGTGCATTAATTTTAGTTAAATAAAAATTAATTTTGGAAGGGACTTCATAACTTTAATTATAAAATAATCAATATTTTCATTAGTTAATGATTGTGCACCAGAATATTAAATCCACTATGAAAGCTTCAGCCTTGTATTTCATTCAAATCTTTCAATTATCAATTTCAGAATTTTTATAAACGTCAATATTTTTTTAAAGAGACATTTGAAGCAGGCATAATATTCCCCTCAGCAAAATAGCCAATGGTTGCTAAGTCACCGACGAAGGGGTTACAAGCTCTTGCATAGTAAAGAAATCGAAAGTGATTTTTCAAGGTGAGTCTGCATGATAGTTTTATCATTCGACTTTAAAAAGCAGTAGAAAACAGCATGAGAATGTTCTTGGGCAAAGGATTACACTTAAAAAAATTGTAATGAATACAAAAATAAAAATTTGAAAAAAAAAATTATTAAAAAAAAATCAGAATTCTGATTTTATTCTGGAAAATATCATGCCTATTGAAACTAAACTCAGTGTAGAAATTTGGTTGAAGTGTGTCCATAATCTATTGTAATTGTAATAGGTCATAATCATTTCACAATAAAAGAAAGAAAATAGACATCTATAAAAAGTAAAAATCCCTCCTCATAATTGACCAAAAAATGGTAAATCATATTTTTCATCTTCTGAAATGTCCATATGTGAAAAAAAAGAAATAAACAAGAAATCAAACTATGATGGTAGAAATCTAAAGACCAGAAAACACCAAAACGGCAAAGCAAAACAATACATCACCTTGGGGAAATGGTTGATCTACTGTACATGTACATGTAGAAAGTTGAAACAAGAGATTCATGTTTTTAGAAATTCTAAGTTATTCACTTTGACTTTACTACTAGCTGTTTAAAGTCAATTAGTCTTTTAAATACCAGTACATTAAACTGATTAAAAAGTGCTTCAGACGTATGAACAACTGCCTTATTACGTATGGGATATAAAATTATGTACAAAGAGAATGGGGAATATACATGTACATGTATACAAAATCTTTATGAAGGAACGAATGAACTGATTTTTTTCTGTCTACTCTTTTTTAATGTTTTTATCAAATTCATTCATAAAAAAAATGTTATGAAACTAATTTCTTATGTATTCTTTATTTTTTTGGGGGGGAATCATGCATTTCTTTGTTCTCCACCTTTTCATTTTTCACATTTTTCAACTGATTTATATAAGTGACATTATTACTAGCATAAATTGCATAAATTTAATGAATTTTGACAAGTAAAACCACAAATTTATTCATTTTGGCTTAAAACACATTTTGTATTGAAATACATGAAATCATGCCTTTTAGCATTTTTGGCCTGCCGCTTTTTTGAAAATTATGTGTAACTTCAGTTCCATGGTCTAGTTAAGTCAGGTTTTATTATCCAAATAAATCAAAACTTGACAAAAACGTTTCCTATCTTTGATAGTTACTTCTCAACACAAACATTTCAGATTATACATTTTTTGTTCAGTGGTGACATATCATGATGGAAAATGTGATATGAATCATAGATTTGACATTTATATATTTCTACATGTATGTATCGATGTTTGAAAATATAATAAACAATAGAATACATTAGCACAAATATTACTTTTTTCTTTCATGAAAATTCCACCTGGAATATGAATTAATCCCAACAGCATCCTAATCATATGAAAGAGATACTTCGCTCCTTCATTTGATACCAAATTCGTCATGGTAGTATTTATATTTCTGAAGAAACATGTATAGCAAATTTTACGATGTTTCGCAAGCAAACAAATGTTACTGAATTCCATGGGTGTATGTACATGTATACTTTTGGCCTCAACTGTATGTCATCAAGCTTTAAAATGATATTTTTTTCATTTATAGGTATATATATGATATAACACAGAAAAATCCAAATGCTTTTTGAATATTTTACAGAGGTTATACATATATCTGAATGACCCATACATAATTTGTGCAATATCTTGGACTTGCAAAAAAATAAATTTAATAAAAAATAGAGCCAAGTTATGTGATGAATAGAACTTTGCAGTTGAAACTGACAAGGTAAAAAATCAAGCATTTTTCCCCAAGAACAAGAGAAAATAAGCTAAACATTGCCAACCTTATTTCACCACACAGGGAGTCCTATTCAGAAAACAAGATTATATTATTGAATGAGTGCCGTTCAAGTGCAAAACCGATTTGCGTGCTGTCGCCAAGCGGAAGACAAAGAAATCAAGATGGCGACGTAAACACGGCCGTAAGCTCTTCCCATCTTTTCATAACAAATTTCTCATTTTTTTAATGAATTCTTCTTTAAAAATGAAATCAATATGGCAGAAATGTTGGAAATTAAGTTGAACCCCATGTATGATGGTGGGCCCCAAGTGTGCGCACCTAACAATTCGAGTTAAGATTTAAAATGAATTTCTTCTTACAATGTATTTCACAAAATCTTTTGGTTAATATGTTCCTTATATTAAGGGTAGAGTAACCCTCCCTTCATTCGACCGTCGCCGAGATTCGACATGGCAAATCTATTTTACAAACCTGCACACTCAAACACCAAAACTCACCCCAAACACATTTTTATATACATGTACAAAGACACTATCACTTACCTTCAGAAAGTCCTCATTTTAACTAAAAATTCATCTTTAAAAAGTCGAAATTTTCCCTCTAAAATGCCGGAATATGCGCCGTACATGTATATCCAGAGCACAAGCGGCTTACCTCAGATTTAAGAAGCGGGGTCGCCGAAAACTGCGCCAAAAATGAAGAAATATTTGGTTCTGTTCCGAGTTAAAAGCTTTCTTGCAAATTGAGTATCGTATCTTCAAATTTCCAATCAAAAAAGAAAATTTCGGCGGCACTGGAAAAAATTTTGATTTTCACAGAAATCAAGTTGACAACATGTGTGCGGCAGGCCTTTTTTTTTTACATGTACTCCGATCGCAATGCGGAAGCGAAAGACCGCGGCACTTCCGGGTTGCACATCGCAAGCGGTGCAACGCAATTCAGCGGCTCTTGCACGCATTGAGTTTTGAACACGAGATGCGCCATGTCGAACGAAGGCAGAGGGATGTCGAATCTCGGCAGTAAAACATGGTAATACATTTCAAGATTTTATGAATTATTGAGATTGAATCTAAAAATTAACATTGCAATTATTAAATATAGACAAATATATTTAACAAATATTGGGGCAAATATCATTTTGTGAAAAGAAATTTGAGAACAAAAAATATTGCAGAAAAGGCTTAACATGTCGAATCTTGGGCGTGTTACTCTAAGTGTACAAAATTTCTCATTAAAAAATGAAAGAAAATGTAGGATTTTCTTGAAAAAACCTTGGGCGGTCATTTTCAGATTGAAAAAATAAATGGTATCTCATGTCTGCGCACTCATTCACTTTGCACACGATTTGGAGATTTTGATGACAAAGGCTGCATTTTGAGGCCGTCACATGAAATGCCCTGAATTCATTATTGTCCCACCATTTTGAGTCAGATTTTTTTATACATACCTTTCTTTGCATGTGTAAAGTTCGTGCTCGTTGCGTATCTTCTTTTACTAGAATCGCGCAGATACGCGGATGCGCAGACTTAATTGGGAGACCGCGCAGACATGGGATTGGGGGAACAGACCATACATGTTTTTAGGGCTAGATCTTTTAAAGGGAAAGTAGAAATCTAGGGGGCGAAAGTTTCAGGTTTTGTACCCGTACATGGGTGAATATAGCTTGGGAAGTTCTCTGGAATCCCAGGCGTCAGTGGGGACGTACAGAGCTACCAAGTCTCACGCATTTTGCGTGAGACTCGCACATTTTGGACTCTTGTTCATCCCCTCAAATCTCTGTCTCACGCAACTATCACAGCCTGTTCCCATAGCATTGTACACAATGTCTATGATGATCTCACTCAGATTCACAGAAAATCTCACGCATAGCCTAGCTGGTCTTTGAACTTGGCATCTCTGTACGTATGGTAGAGTAGATGACTTTTACTCCTCAGACACCTCCAGATCCAGGCTACACAACACACGACTTCGACCATGGCAATGGCTACATGTATGCCTATGGCTATGGCTTGATTATTGTTGTGCGCGGCGGCATGAACCCTTGATGAGTGGCTAGGCCTGGGCTTTGGCTGCCAGGGCCCAGGCACCGGATCCGCGGCTGCACCGGCCGGGCCGAGCGAGCAGCGCAGTCGTACCCTACCTGGCATCCTCGCTTGTGATGAAAACCGACCACAACAACATGCAAAATTGACCCGCGATCATCTGATTCTCCAGAGTTGTTTTCTTCATTGTCTTTTAAGTCACTCTCTGCCATTTCTGATGGGGGATGACAAACTTTCAGAATCAGAGCCGTATATAATAAGGCTTTAAGGCACACAGCTGAACATCACTTCCATCGAACTCATGCTCCGTATCTTACATACAACATTCCTTTTCTATATACGATCGACGTACCGTACAGTTATAACCAGGGTGACCAGATTTCACAAAATGAAATACGGGACAATCGACAAAAAAAGATCAACAAAGAAGGCTACACAGTGTTACACCCAGTGGTGTACCGTGAGTCACGGCATTGGGGGGGCACCAGCAAAAATTTTGATTCACCTAGTGAGCGCGCGAAGCGCGCTCTTTTTGTAGGTATACTGACTTATAGAGACATTTTAAGGACAGTGTCATTAAACGAATATGTATGTTACTGATCACATAATGCGAGCGCGAAGCGCGAGCTGAAATTTTTGTATATATTGACCCCAAACGGACACTTTAAGGACTATATTGTAGGAATCTATAAGAGTATACATATCTCACCATAGTAATCTAATGCGAGTACCAAGCGCTTGCTGATTTTTTTAGAAATATATGCATCCAAACACATAAAGCACCTGTAGTCATTGTAATCATGATTAACATGCACTTCTCACTAATCAAATATTGCGAGCGCGAAGCGCGAGTTAAAAATTAGGAAATTCACACCTGAAGAGGGGCATTCTAAGGCTTGTTGTTGGAATTCACGTAGTCCATGCGTATTTAACTAACCAAATGATGCGAGCGCAAGCTGAAATTTTTTATATTCGGATCAGAAAAAGGGACATTTTAGGGACTGGTTTTAGGAATTCATGAAGAGCGGACATATCTCACTAATCCACTAATGCGAACGTACGTGCGGACGTGAAATGTTTGATATTAAGACCTTAAAATGATATGTCACTGCATAAAACAATAATAATTCGAAGTGCGAGGAAATATATTTGGTGTATATTGACTTGAAAACGGGAGGTTTTAGTACAACAGGATTATATATCTCGTTAAACAGACAATGCGAGCTTCAGACTCTTCAGGAACAATGAAGACATAGGCCCTGAGCAAATTATGTTTCATAAATTTATGATATTTTTTTATTTTTAAGTAATATAACATAATTATAATATAATATAACATAATTAACAATAATTTTCCTTCCCACTACGTTTCTCTCACTTTCTCCCTCTTTTTCTCTCCCCCCCGTTTTTTTTTGGGGGGGCCAGCCGATTGGGGGCACGTGCCCCCCGTAGTTACGCCACTGGTTACACCTGTGAATAATTATAAAGAATTGGAAGGGTGGGTGAACGAAAGAATGAAGGAGAGAAAGAAAAGACGAAGGAAAAGAGATGAATTGAGAAGAAAGAAAGAAAAAATTAAGGGGAAAATGAAGGAAAATTGAAAAAAAGAATAAAAGAAAGTTAGAATAAAAGAGCGAAAAATGTTACCGTCATTCTTTGAATTGAATACAGAGAGAAAGAAAAAGAAGGGAATGGAAGAAGAATACAATGTGTGAAAGACAACATAAAGGAGAGAAAGAAAAAAAAGTAAGAAAAATGAGGAGGAAAGAAAGAATGAAGGAAAGAAAAATGTTTCCTTCATTCTTTGAAAGAAAGAAGCAAACAGAGAAAGAAGGGAGGAGGGAAGGAAGGAATTAAGAGAGGGAGATAAAGAATAATGGAAAGAATTAGAAGGAAAACTCGAATGAAAGAAAGGAGGAAAGAGAGGGAGAAAGAATTTAAGTGAGGATCGAGGGAATGAAAACATAATGGAAGAAGAGAAAGAATTTAAAGAAAAAGGAGAGGAAGGGAGGGGGGAGAAAAAAAGTTTTAAGAAAGAAAGAATATAAAACGGGAAATTTGATAAAGAAGACGGGTAAGAAAAAGGGGGAAAGAAAGAAAAATGAACAGAGAGAGAAAGGATCAGGAAAGACAAATAGGAAATAAAGATAGATGGAACAAAAACGGGCAAGCAGGAAGGATAGAAGGATGAAGAAAGAAGGATAGAAAAGAAAGAAAGAGGAAAAAATTTCAAACTTCAAGCAAAAAAAAATCCAATCATCTAACAAAAATCATAATGATATTTGGTGTTTTTCAAATATAATTTTAGAATTAAAAATAATGTTTTAGAAATGAATAAAATTTCAAGGTGATTTTTTTTACTTAAAAATTAGATGAAACATCGCGGCATCATACACAACAAGACTCAAATCGAAAGCTGAAACAACTAGATCTAGTTATGAAAACTCAATAACTTAATTGTTCCTCCGAGATTACATCTCCAAATCAGTAATCTGAGAACCCATAATATAGTCATACAAATTTCCCGCCGATTTTGTGATTATTTTGGCATGTTTGGTGGAGAGAATCTGCTCAGATCCTACATGCCTAGCTAGTAGCCTGCCACACAATGGCAGGAGGCCAGTTAGTTTACGATGTATTGGGTTAGCAAGAAAATCACCGTAGAACTTGCAAATCGATTTTATTGTTGTCTCTGCTTCGTCATCTGTTGGTTATTTTGATGAAAATTCGTCACTTTTAAATACATTTTGTTCAATATTCTGAAATACGGACAAATATGCGTCCCGGAAGGGTTTGTCGGGACGCCGGGACAAAGAAGCAAAATACGGGACAATCCGGGAAATACGGGACGTCTGGTCACCCTGGGTATACCGTACCGACGTCCAATATAGAGATAGTGAAAGTAGCGCGTAAAAAAAGTAGAATACTGACTATAAACGGTGTACGAAAAGTTACAAACTGTAAATAAATACCGAATACTGTAAACGTAAACTACTGTATTCCAATGAATTGGGAAAGGCCATAGAGTAATAGGATGGGGGTGGGTTGCCCCCATTGGCGGCGGAAGCCAAAAATTTTAGGAGGGGACAACCAAAAATATTTTGACAAGCAAAAAAAAAAAGGTTCTCAACCCAAAAATTTTAGGGAGGGAACGTAGGAAAATAAATTGACAAGCAAAAAAAAAAAAAAAAAAAAGGTCATCAACAACAAATTTAGGGGGGGACCGTCCCCCTCCTCAAATTTAGGGGGGACACGTCCCCCCCCGCTTCCGCCGCCTATGGTTGCCCCGGGGACCTCGACACGTCTTCAAGGGGGTGGGATGTCCGGACACTTTATATTTTTGAAGCCTTCTATTTTGTCTTTGGATTACACTAAAAATATGAATTCAATAGTTGTAATCATCATCTATTTTGTTCTCTATAATATTTTGTTTTGTATAACAAAAATTGATGAAACTTCGCGCTTGTAAATTTTTCCAAATGATTTTCTAAAATTGATCGTCTGGACACACAACCTGTCCGCACACACAACAACTGGGTATCATACTCGTGATTTTTTTAAGGATGTTTTATTATATTCTCTCAAAAATCAACTCACAATCAGATATTATAAACAATTTGTACAAACTATTTGAAACATAATTATAAATTATACAATAAATCCATTACAATATAATTATACAATTATACATCAAACTTCAAAAATACTAGAAATTAATACTAATGCGTTTCAGCAATTACAAAATGAAATATTAACAAAATATATGACATGATCAGAGAGAAAAAAGATAAAAAATGTTGTTCCACCTCCCCCCCCCCCCCCCTCCCCTCCGTCCCCAGGTTAGGAGCATTCTCCCCTTTATGCCTATACTCTACATGGAAGGGACTGCAATTCTCCGTATTGTTTTTTTTCTGTGTTTTTATTTATTTTGTTTTGTGGCTTTGTCTCTCGTATGTATACCTTTGCCTCACTCTCCCTATTTATTCTTTTAATTAAGATTTTCCCATTTCCTTAAATGAAGAGACATCTTGCTCTACCTAGCGCCAGCCTTTAAATTTCCTTTTAATTTCATCCATGGTTATATGTGCACCCTTTCCCCTCCCTTTGAAGATTAAAAATTTAACAAAGATTAAAAAGTGATTGATTAAGCGTTCTTTTCCTTCGTCCTTTAATTCTACCCCTACAAGAATTTCCTCCCAGCTTAAATTACCCGTAGAAATAAAACCAAACATCTCCTTACAATTATCCCAAACCAGACAAGCATATTCACATTCCAAAAAAAGATGGCGATATGTTTCCTCCTCTTTTTTACAATAACAACAAAGGTTATTTTGTGAGATTTTAAAACGGAACAAGTGATGATTTTTGTAAGCAATGCCGTGTAACAGGGCCCGTGATACAGGGCCCGCTCGAGGAAAAAAAAGGATTGTAATCGATCATACCACGATATCTAGGGGCGGTATTCTGAACATTGTCTTTTCTCCATATTTTATCTTTTCTCAGAGATATGACAAAGTCTGTATTCTGGCGGATGTCATAACTTTTGTCACAAAAATTGTTATAAATTTTGTCTCTTCTCTTTAACACGCACCAAAAATATGCGTAATCCTTAATTTACACAAGCAAAAGTTATGACAGGGTAGCAGTCATAAATTTTGTCATATCTTTTAGTACAAAATATCACGATACCCTGCCGACTGAATGTCAAGCATATAATGATATTTTTTACTAGTAGATTAGATTGGGGAATTAGTTTTATTCATCATCCGAGACAATTTTCAAAATTATTTTTTCATGCTACGTATAGGTAGGCCCTACATATTTTTTTTTCTCTGCCGTTTCCTTCTTTTTCTACTTCTCTAAAATCCTTCACAGTTCCCTGTCTCTCTTTGATTCGCGTTTATTGTGCGATGCCAGCAACTGTATTGAGTATACGTCATACCTGTCACTTGGCCTTCATTCCTATTGGCTAGAAGAGCTCCCACAGGGACAGTGGCGTAAATACGGGGGGGGGCATGGGGGGCACGTGCCCCCCCCCCATCGGCTGGCAAAAAAGGGTGGAAAGAGGAAGAAAGTGAAAGAAACGTAGTGGAAGGAAGAAATTATTGCTAATTATGTTATAATGTATTATATTAAAATTATGTTATATAATACATAAAAAATAATAACTTTATGAAACGTAATTATTTTTCTCAGGGCCGATGTCTTCATTGTTCCTGGTGCTCGCATTGTCTGTTTAACAAGATATATAATCCTGTTGTACTAAAACTTCCCGTTTTCAAGTCAATATACACCAAATATATTTCCTCGCACTTCGAATTATTATTGTTTATGTAGTGACATATCATTTTAAGGTCTTAATATAAAACATTTCCCGCCCGTGCTTACGTTCGCATTAGTGGATAAGTGAATATGTCTGCGATCTTCATGATTTCCTAAAATCATTCCTTAAAATTTCCCTTTTTCTGATCTGAATATAAAAATTTTCAGCTTGCGCTCGCATCATTTGCTAAGTGAAATACACGTGGTCTACGTGAATTCCTGCAAACAAGCCTTAGAATGCCCAATTTCGGGTGTGAATTCCTAATTTTTCAGCTAGCGCTTCGCGCTCTCAATACTTGACTAGTGAGATGCTTATGATAATCATGACTACAATGGATTACAAAAAATATGTCTTTAGGTGTAATTCTAACAAAATCAGCATGCACTTGGCACTTGCAATAGATTACTATGGTGAGATATGTGTACTCTAAATGGATTGTTTTAAAATATAGTCCTTAAAATATCCATATTTGGGGTCAATTATACAAAAATTTCAGCTGGCGCTTCTTGCTCGCTTCACTTGGTTAGTGAAATACGTATGGTCTTCGTGAATTTCTACAAACAAGCCTTAAAATGTCCCTTTTCAGTTCTGAATTTCCAAAATTTTAAGATCGCGCTTCGCGCTCGCAATATTTGATTAGTGAGATACGCATGTTACTCATGATTACAATGACTACAATTGCTCTATGTGTTTGGATGCATAAAATTCTAACAAAATCAGCAAGCGGTTGGCACTCGCATTAGATTACTATGGTGAGATATGTGTACCCTTAATAGATTCCTAAAATATAGTCAAAATGTCTGTTTGGGGACCATATATACAAAGATTTCAGCTCGCGCTTCGCGCTCGCATTGTTTGTTTAGCGAGACACGTACAGGTACATATCATGATTACAAAAACTTGCTTATTATGTCCCTTTTTAGGTCTGAATATCAAAAATTTTGTGAAAGGTCACTGACATACATATCCGTTAAATGACACTGTCCTTAAAATGTCTCTATTGGGTGAGCATACCTAGCAACTGACAGCGCTTCGCGCGCTCACTAGGTGACTCAAAATTTTTGCTGGTGCCCCCCCCCCCCCCATGCCGTGACCCACGGTACGCCACTGCACAGAGAACTAACAATGATTTTGATTGGTTTGCTTCATTCCGAAAAGATGGGCGTGCACTTTACGAGATATGACAGGGAATAGACAATGTTCAGAATACCGATTTGTGACAATCATAGCGATGTCACATCTTGGAGAGAAATTACAAAATTTATGACAAGTTATGACAGTGTTCCAGAATACCACCCTAGGTTGCTAACTTCAGCTCAATACGTATACCACTGGGGCCTGTTGCATAAAATGGTCTTTCGTAGAACCATTAAGAACGAGATATCGCTCAACTGTTTCACAAAGCCGATTCGGGCGATAAGAATGGTCCTTGGAAAGACACCTCCAGACATGTCCTACGTAGGCATGATCTTCTTTGCACACCGCCCGCCATCGTCGGCATTGAGAGAAAATGCGTTTACGGCAAGCCACACTGACATATCACCTTTAAACATATTTTTTAGGGGGTTGATGATGCATTTTATCTGGGATGGCGCCAGTTATTTTGTAAATGGGGGCTAGTTGTCGTCAATTTCACGTCCACAAGATGACCAAAAACGAATGTCATTTTAACTTCTCCGGGGTAATGTAGGCCCAAATATTTTTTTTAAAATATGTTTTTCTTTTATTCTCCCTCCATCCTATCCCCACCCCTTTTCCATTAAAAAAATAAACTTGAACTATCGAAATGGGTGGCACTATCTCTCTGACCCCTCATGCTTTCTCATTATAGATAATTAAACATGAAAACAAACTTCTTTTAAAAGAAATTATGTAAGGGAAAAAACATGTTTATAACGTTAAGCAAAAAAAAAAAAAAAACATACAAAACTAAGATGTTAAACATGCTAAATCATTTATTTATTTTTTTAAATTTAATTTCATTGATGAGATTAATTTTAATCAATGAAAATTAATTCTTGGATTTGGGATAACTTGAGATGTGAAACAAAACAAAAATCTGCAGTATCAAAATAGCTAATGAAAATTAAATAGGCTTAGCTAACGAATCCATCACAATCGTTACAAATGAAGATAAGTTCGTCAAATAACATTTTATGGAAATCCATACGAGGAGGCGCATTTTAAATCGTACTTCAGTTTCTTAGCTCAACTTATGAATAATTCATGTACCATAGCGTTTCCATGTACGGAAAAATATTCGCCAGCGGGCGCTATATAGTGAGCTGAAGTTAGCAACCTAGATTTTTTTAAGGACGTTATATTGTATTCTCTCAAATCAATATACATATTCACATTCCATAAGCAAGTTGTACAAACTATTTGAAACATGATTATGAATTATACCATAAATCCATAACAAGTACAATTATACTGGAAATTAATACTATTGCGTTTCAGCAGTTACAAAATGAAATAATAACAAGATGTATGAAATGATAAGAGAGAAAAAAAGGAAGATAAAAGTGATGTTATCTACCTCCCAACCAGTCCCCCACCTCTCTCCCCAGGTTAGGAACACCCTCCCCTTTATTCCAATAGACCAGTTCGTAATTACTTCATGGGCAATTTTGGTCAAATGACCTTTCATTTCTTTCATCATGATAGGCAGATTTCAAAGCAAGATATTATGTAAGCTTGCCTTACATAGCAGGATGAAGAAATTGAATAGACCAGGAGAGCGTTTCATGAAAGGACTTGTCGGACGTTTTATCTGACAAGTCCTGTTTTTTTCCGACAGTTACTATAGTAACAATGCTTCTCAACCAATCAGAATCCAGGAAAGTTGTCAGATCTGACAACTTGTCGGACGAAAATATTGATGAAAAACCCCCCTGGTGACTAGAATAGCACACCAATGAACACTTAATGAAGGTATTTGTTGCATTCCTACTTTGAATGCATATCTTAGCATGTTGCACAATGTACTTGACAAACTGAAATACCAGTCGTTCGTGGAAGCATTGTTGTTTTTGTGGATGTAAATGAAAACGACAATTCAAAAGAATATATGAATAATCAAGACATCAAAGTTGGTGCTTATCTCATTAGATTTTAAAGCCATGTCACTTTAGTACAAATGACCTTCTTCTGATGATGCGTAGAATCTTTTGATCATGCGCAGAAAGGAACTACGAACTGGCCTACTCTACATGGAAGGGACTCCAATTCTCCTTTTTTTTCAGTGTTTTTGTTTATTTGGTTTTGTTTTGTGGTTTTGTCTCTCGTTGTATACCTATGCCTCACTCTTCCTATATATTCTTTTAATTAAGATTTTCCCATTTCCTTAAATGTAGAGACATCTTACCTCTACCTAGCGCCAGCCTTCTTTCTTCCCATTAAAATTCCTTTTAATTTCATCCATGGTTATGAGTGCACCCTTTTCCCTCGCTTTGAAGATTAAAAATTTAACAAAGATCAAAAAGTGATTGACTAAACGTTCCTTTCCTTCGTCCTTTAATTCTACACCTACAAGAAATTTCCTCCCAGCTTAAATTACCCGTAGAAATAAAACCAAACATCTCGATCCTTACAATTATCCCAAAGCAAACAAGCATATTCACATAATTTATGGAGATATATTTCCTCCTCTTTTTTTTACAATAGCAACAAAGGTTATTTTGTGAGATTTTAAAATGGAACAAGTGATGCTTTGTATAAGCAATGCCGTGCAACATTTTAAACTGAAACCCTCTTAATCTACTGTTCAGAGTACATTGTCTTGGTCTCATAAAAATGTGTACAATCTTTTCATAAGAAAAAATATATTTGTTTTTTAACCTTTGATTCGAAAACATCAGGTATTGCGAAGTTACATTTCACAAAATTTACATAAACGTTTTTAGATACTGACTGCTCTATAATTGACAAAATTCTTTTTCCAGATATAAATGATATTTCTTCCCCTAAGAGAAGCCTCTTTGCTATCTATTTTCAAATTTCGTTTCTAGCTGACTGGAATGGTTTTATAAATGGACTCTATCAAAACCATTTATGTTTAAACCCTGTCTTTGGAAATACGAAAATTACCTTAAGTTTCCATCATATATAATCCATAATATGTTTCAATCTGTAAATATATTTTTTCATATATTTTATTGATTGATTGATTGATTTATGGTTAAATATGCATTTCCCCTTCAATTCGTACAAATTTATTGTTAAAAAATATCTTATTTTCTCTAAATATTTCAGATTTTAATCGAAAATCCCTAATCTAATATCCATACTTCTAACAAATCTATATAAAATTGCGGCAATGCTATCTCCAACAATCCAAGCAAGTAATCACATGAAATTTCCTCCTAGATTCATGTTTTTTGGCATAATTGAAACATTGTTTCCATTTCATTGCATTATTTTCTTTTAGTCTTTTAATCCACATAACTCTCTGTGCCTTTATTAACCATTGAAAATTCATCATTGTCAAGCCGCCTTAATGGTAATCTAAATACATCGTACTTTTGTTAATCTTATTTCTGCCACCCCACAAAAAAATAAAAGCCAACTGATCAAGTTCAACGTAAACCCAACCTGGGATTGGTGTGAGAGATGCCACATATATGAATTTTGAAAAGATAAACTGCTTTGATAATTGTATTTTGCCCATCAAAGTTAAATCTCTTTGCTTCCATCAGTTTAACAACTTCTTTATTTTACTTAGTATTTCTTTATAATTCAATCTTTCTTTTACTTCTACATCTAAAGAAAAAAAAATACACCGAGAATCTTTACAAAATCCACCTTTTGGCCAAAAGATAAATCATATGATTTTCCTTGAGAGGAACCTAATAATAAAACCTTCGTCTTATCGCTATTAACTTTAAGTCCTGACACTTTTCTGAATTTTTCTAAAATTTGTATTACTTTTTTAACTGAATCTAGATCTCGGACAGAAATAGACATATCATCTGCATACATAACCTGTTATACTTCTTCCTTTCCAAAGGAAATTCCTTTAACATCATTATTATGTCTTATATTATGCGCTAATACTTCTATGCATAAAATGAAAAGATATGGTGAAAGCGGATCTCCCTGCCTTAACCCCTCTTTCAACATAAAAATAGCATGTAGAATCTCCTCCATTAAAAATACAACTTTGGTTATTTGGAAATAATATTTGTGATATTATAGTATTGTGGTATTCGATATTAGATATTGTGGATTGACCAATTATAATATTTTCCCGAGCGGGGCCTATATGACGATTTTTTGTTGTTGCTAATGTTGATTTGAATCAACTGAGAAAAATCAAGCAAGCATAATGCTGAAAATTTCATTGAAATTAGATACAAAATAAGAAAGTTATGACATTTTAAATCTTCGCTCATTTTTCACAGTTATAATAACATGCACAAGTCAGTGATATGCTAATGACTAATGAGAGTCGATGATGCTCCTCACACTCTTTTACTTTTACAGATTTGAAAATAATGACCAACTTGACTGAACCAAAAATGTTACACACTGTAAAAACTGTGGTGTTAAAACTGACACCAATTGGTGTTAATAGAGGACCACACCCTGAGGTGTTAAAATTACATCCTAGAGATTGAACATAAGACCAAAGAGTGTAAATGTAACAGCCATATATAGGTGTTGTAATAACACCTATAGGTGTAAAACTAACACCATCAATTTAACACCGGTGTAAAATAAGTGATGTGGTCTTCTATGTACACCGGTTAACACCACAGTTTTTGCTGTGCAACAATGGTAGTTCCACATGTTCAGGGAGGAATACAATTTTGTTTCACATGACAATGAGGAGAAACATTAAATATTTCATACTTTATGAAATACAAAAGAACCAGGGTGTGCATGATTGTTTTGTGGAATTTAGCGAAACTTTTAATGAATATGAGATCATTTCTACTACAGAATAATTATGTTCAAACTTGTACAGTAACTGTTTAGGTAATATAGCATCATATATATCATATACATGTATCATTCATTGCTCTCTCTGAAACCCAGATATTAAAAAGAAATCACCCTGCCGGAATAAAAATAAAAATTTCTTTCATTTAATGTTACAATCATAATCTTATTTCGTTTTGCTTATTTCTTTTATATGTATACCTGAACTGTTTATATAATTATGAATGTATACATTTAATGACAAAGAATAAATGAATTGAATTGAATTGAATTGAATCGAATATATTCCGGTTGAAAAGCAAATTTATGATACGAGGTGGGGAAGTTGGTTTTGATATTTAAAGGAAAATCGCATTGATATCATAAACTATAAATAAACATGACTGATCTTGGAATGTTTTTATCAAGATATGATGTCGTAATATTGGTCATTGGTATTTCGGTTACACTTCGTAATTCCGAAGCTTCGTAATTCCGAAACACGTAAATTGCCTATACCTCGATGTTCGTTAATCCGAAAACGAAAAAGGGTTCGTTAATCCGAACATTTGTGGCGTAATTCCGACGGTTTGATAATCCGAAAATGAAATAAGGTTCGTTGTTCCGAAGGTTCGTTAATCCGAAAACGGAATAAGGTTCGTTGTTCCGAAGGTTCGTTAATCCGAAAACGAAATAAGGTTCGTTAATCCGAAAAATGAAAACCGGGAAAGCAGAGGCAAGGGGAGGGGGCGGGGGACACTGTTGCCGTTCAATTATTATGAGGATGGGAAGGCAAGGGCGGCCGAACGAATTTTCGTTGGGGGGGTAAAGCCAAAAAATGAAACTCATACGTCAAAATGGGCACTTTGGTGATATTTTCACCTTAAGATTATCATCTGCTTGAAGTTATTGTGTGTTTGATAGTGATTAAGTAGAGAAAAACTTTTTTTGAAGTGGCTTCTTATTATGGCAAATTGTATATTTAGGCTTTATTTTTCGGGAGAGAGTATAATGAGCGAGCGGCTTGGTAAAACAAATTCAAAGGTGAAGTTGTAAAACGTTTTTTGGGGTCAATTATTCTTAAAATGGCATTATTGCGAGGTGTTGCGAGCGTGAATCACAAGCTATAAAACTTTAGGGTATTTCAATAAAAAATGAAAATAAGTTTTTAAAAATCCAAGCAGATTTCTGCTGTCATTAAAAAGATGTGCATCTAACTAAAGAATTAACACGAGCGCAAAACACGAGCTTAAACATACTGACCAGAAAATTAACCTGTTAAAGAAAGAATTTAGTGACCTCTTTAGGATGCATATTTCACCAATCGAATGAGAGTGCGAAGCGCAAGCTGAAAATTTGCAATATTCCAGCCTGAAAACTTAACTTGTATACTTTAAAAAGAGTATTTCATTTCGAAAAAAAAACATGAAAAACGGCATATTTATTTTTGAAAAAGGAACTTTCCCAATTTGGAAAATATTAATTTCCCTGTTTTTTATTTCCTTTTTAGGGTGCAAGTGCCCCCTGCCTCCCTCCCGGCGGATCCAACTTTCGTCAAATAGGGGGGGGGGCAATTTTTTTTTCAGCCATATTTTTCTCGGTCGGCAGCTTAAAGTTGATTTTTGTTTTCTTTGAAAGGGTAGTCCTAACAGTCAATAATTAGCTTTATACTTATAAAATAAAGTAAATATGTAATGACATGATAAACCCTTTTTAAATAATGCGAGCGCGAACTATATATTTGTTTTAATATGATGGGCAATATGTTTGTGATCTTCAAAACGAGATGCCTATGTAACTAAATTTAGATAATAACTGCGAGCAAGAAATTTTAAATATATAAGCTCTGATCTAATCTAAAGGGGACATTTTAAGAACTTTTTGCAGTTAACCATGAAGACGATGCGTGTTTCAACCAATGGCGGCGGAACGTATTTTCCTTTGTGGGGGGGGGGGGGCAAAGCAAAAAAGGGGCCAATAGGGGCAATTTGGTGCAAACGGATATTTTCACCATGAGATTATCATCTGTGTAAAGAGGTTGTGTGTTTTATAGTAATTAAATTGAGCAAAATTTTTTTAGTGATCACTAAAGTTATATATTTACGTTTCATTTCTGCGAGCGTAGCGAGCAAGCGGTTTGGGGGAAAAAATCAAATCTGAAGATGTAAAATTCGCCTTTTTGGTCAATTACTGTTAAAAGGGCAACCTTGTGAGATGTTGCGAGCGAATCACGTGCTCAAACTTTTGGAAATTTCATGTAGGCCTAGAATGATAATAATGATAATATTGATATAGATATTATTTACCCAGGGAAGCCACTTCAGTTCTGAAAACTGTTCTCCCAGCTATATTATCATTATTATTTTTACAAGAATGCTTAGAATGTCCAGTTTTCAGGTTGGAAAATCTGAAAAATTTGGCTCACTTTTTTCGCTCGCATCAAGTATTGTTTATTGAGGAACTCATTCTATTCCTGGTTACCAAAAAAAGTATAAAATTTCCAGTTTTCAGGTTGGAATATCACAAATTTTAAGCTTGCGGTTCGCGCTCTCATTATTTAGTTCGTGAGATATATATTCTATTCATGAGTCACTAAAAAAAGATTACTTAAGTCCTTAAAAGATTACTTTCTGAAGCCTGTTGCATAAAACTTTTTACCTGAGAAAACTCTGGTAAAAACTAAAAACTAAGGTTAGTCTGATTTCCGCCATTGAATTTAGCACAGGGCAAAAACTCCTGTAAAAGCAACCTGAGTTTTCTCAGGTAAAAAGTTTCATGCAACGGGCCCCAGGTCAGAATATAAACAAATTACAGCTCGCCCTCGCATTAATTCTTTAGAAAGATACACATCTTTCTCACGATTACAAAAAAATGCTCCGAATGCTCACTTCACGTCTTGTTGCATGAAATGTCTACTAGTTTGAGCTTGCGATTCGCACTTTCAACATCTCACAAGGATCATTATTAGTATCATTTTATACAGATATTGACTGATGGGATGTGTAATATAAACATTCTTTGGACCGCCGGATTTGTATTTTCCCAAGGGGTTATATTTTCCCGAAGCGCGCAGCGCTGAGGGAAAATATGATCACGAGGGAAAATATTAATCCTTTAGGTGGTCCAAAGATTTTTTTTACGCATCCCATCAGTCAATATGTGTTATATTAGATAACCTCTAATGATGAAGATAAAGTTAGGCCTAACGATGCGTGCAGCATGTTTATGATATTCACAGTGATTGATTGATCTTGATCTATTGATATCTAAGTAACGTTAGTCTAACGCAGTGAATGACCCTTTTCTAATCAAATCAACTTTGTTTAGGCCTAGCCCTAGATCTAAATCTAAGTTCGAGTCCAGTCCAGGTCCAGGACCCAAGGCAGGCCGATAATGCATTAGTCTACAAATGTAGACCCACATCTGCAGTGTGTGTACCTTAGCTGATTCAACGAGTCTGCATAGCAGACTTGGTCTACAGAGGCTGCAGAAGTGGCTCGCCCCAGGCTGGTTTGCTTCGCAAACCAGTAGCAGATCCCACCTCATGAGCCATTCAGAGTCTGCATAGCAGACTAATAATGCATGGTAACATCTAATTCACAAGAGGGCGCCATACACGTAGACAAATATATTCATGGACCGGTTGGTCAATATATTCATCGGAGGTGGACCGGCTGGGAAAATACATTGATTTCGATCATATCACGTGACGCGCTATGGACCAATCGCGCTTGGCTATCTGTCCTCGCTATTTAATATATATTTTTATTTCCAGCAGAAGCTGTTATTAAAAATGACATCCCCTCCAATACAAATCCTATTATCTGGAGGTTACTCGCACGCGACCAACACACTTGACCCCCTGCATCTTTAAACCATTTCCTTAGGCAGCAATTGCTCAGATAAAATCGAAATTAGCCTATGCTTGATCAGGGCGCCTATATTCTTAATGAAATACATGCTTTTGGCCACAACACACACGTGTATCATCGATCGTTATTACTATCATTGCATAATATCGTGTAATCTTGTAATGACAACATCGTTGTATTTTGTTACCAAAATGAATTATTTTCATTTTCGGAATTACGAACCTCATTTCGTTTTCGGATTAACGAACCTTATTTCGTTTTCGGATTGACGAACCTTCGGAATTACGAACCTTATTTTGTTTTCGGATTGACGAACCTTCGGAATTACGAATGTATGCGGGTATTTCAAGAAGGTTTGAACAGTTGTAAAATATCGCGTGATAATAAGGGCCTCTATCAAAGATCTTTGTGTGATGTAATTTACTTTGAGTAACAACAACCTAATGATTCAAAAGTCCATTTATCCAACCCATAAAAAGGTGTCGTATAACCATCGAATACTGTATTTCTATATGAAATGGTGATTATGATACTCATTTTAGATACTGGAAATTTGGAAATTTCCCCCTTTCCCATTATATTTGTTTTATCTCAAACAGGGGCTTTTATTACAGTGCACACAACAATATATATGCCATATATATTTATATATACATGTATTCAACATGTTCAATATGACCTCAGCAGTCACCAGGCGCCCTCATTATGTGTGCCAGTCCGGGGACTTTCGGTATTGAAACCTACCGATGTATATCGCCACAGTAGAGGAATTTAACACATCAGATAAGTTTGTGTAAAGTCATTCTATCATTTATTGAAACCAAGGCTGAACATGTAGCCGGCTATAAAATTACATATTGGCGTGTTCCATTTTTCCATTTCTCCTCACAGATCGATAAATCATAGATCCTGAATTAACCAAACATGCATAGTGGCAAGAACCTTAACTAAACCGGGGGTATTCTACCTTCGATTTTAATATATGTTGACGCTTGGCATTTGTTAGCATTTGATTTTGATGTGGTGTGAGGGGTTTCGGGTTAAACTAGGCCTAAACTAATGCAATAACTGGTATCACCCACTGTCTTGTTTTGATCTAATATCAACCTGTTTTATTATTATTTTTCAGTCTTTTAAAGTGTGTTTTTATAATTTAATTCAATTCATTTATTTTCTCTTTCAATCTTTTTACATTTACAATGAGAGTTTAAATATACATATTTACAAAATATAACATTTAAATCATTTCTATAATACAATAATACTATGTAATCGAAAGAGACCAACTAAAAGCAGAGATTGTGGGGGTAATTAATGTTACTTTTACCAGTTTCAAATGAGCATTGATTATTGTAAACTAATAAAACACATAAAAAATGTAATGCTATGAAAAATAGTTATTGCTTTATCAGATAATTTTTTTAAAATATCTCTAAATATTTAATTATTTAATAACATGGGGTGGTCAAAGGATTATACCACTCTACCCTCATATGTCAAATCTGCGCATGCTCCTATATATATATATCTATTCAATTTGTGACGTGTGCTGCGTGCGATAATCTATGCTTTCCCAATGAGATACTAGTAAATACTTTCAATCTATTCCGTGGAAACTTCATGTAGGATTAGAACCCATTTCACGAAGATGTCGGCTCCGGTAGCGATGGATCGAGAAAAATGGAGCTGGAAATTGGATTTTCTAGCAACAAACATCGGTTTTGTAGCGTGTTTCGAGAATATGTGGCGCTTCCCTTATCTCTGCTACTATTACGGAGGCGGTAAGGTCATACCTTGTTAATTAAACTCAGTTCAACCACAAAGGCCTACGAACACCAGTAACATCGAAACAAGTTGGATGAAATTTTATTGAGGTGGAGGGGATGGGGTCGGATGAATGCGTGAGCAAGAATAACAAGGACAGAGTGTATGTTATTTTTTTGCGACAATAAGATAAGAACGAGCAAGAAGTTTGGGGGTGCAACATGGAGTATGATATTAAAATCCGAAAAAAATTGCAAGAGAGCAAAATGAGCGAGCGAAATTTGTGATTGTTTTAGATCAAAATCTTGTATTCATAAAATATTATATTTAAGTTCCATTCACGTTTTTCTGTTTTTTTTTTTTTTGGTTATGAAGCTTTTTTTTTTTTTTGGGGGGGGGTCTTGTGCCCCATCTATCACCAGTGATTTACGTGTATAACGGAATAATATACCCTTCAATGCATTTTTTAAGTATGAAAATGTAAATTATATATCTTTAAAAATATACAAAAATAATATATGTTTCTTTATCTAAATCAATGCATTGATTTGATTAATCCGGTTTTCAATGTCAGTGTTTGACTAAAAGATATATTTAAAATAAAGATTAATCTCGGTTTATTCATTTGACCCGTATTCTGAAGTCGGGTTTAAGTTAGACCATGCATGGTCTAACTCTGTGCTAAGATTATGGAGAGCCAAACGTTTCAAAATTTTGTTTACAGTGATTGCCTCTCATGTTGCCCGTGTTTACTGTGACCATTACTCATTATTTTATTGTGAAGACAACTGTCATACCTATCCTTCCCAGGCAGTTAAAATGTTTTAGTAGTCAAATGAGCTGATACATGGAACCTCTACTGTTAGAGATTTATACAACCGGCTTGCCATAGTCAAACCACAACTTAAAACCATAGTTTAAAGGACAAATCCAGCCCAACAAAAAGGTGACTTGAATAAAAAGATAAAAATCTAACAAGCAAAACACTGAAAATCGGATGTAAAATAAGAAAGTTATGACATTTTAAATTTTTGCTTAAAAAAGTCACAAAACAGGATGTGCATTCACATCCTGTTGGGTATGCAAATGAGGAAACTGTCATTCACTCGCCATTACTTTTGTATTCTATTACATGAAATATGAAATATTCTAATTTTCTCCTCGTCAAGTGAAACAATGATTGATTCCTCCATGAACATGTGGAATTAGCATTGCTTAATACAATGTGATTCAGTCAAGTTGGTCCCTATTGTCAAATCTGGGCAAAATTAAATATTGTATAATTCATACAACAAAAAACAAAAGAAATAGTGAGTGAGGGACATCACCGACAGTTTCCTTTGCATGTCACTGAGTTGTGCATATCACTGTTTTGTGAAAAATAAGTGAAACTTTAAAATGTCATTAATCCTTATTTTTTACATCCGATTTTGATGACAATTTCACTGTTTTGCTAGCCGCTTCATTTTTCTCTATTAGATCAACATTTTTTGGGGGGTGGACTGGACCTTTAATTTAAACCCGACTTCAGAATACTGGCCAATGTGTGTAGGCTTACGTTTACCATGTTTACTGAATTCGTTATCATTCAACTCTTCAACCTGAATTCGTTTACGTATGCATTGCTGAGAGAAAGAATGTATATTTTACGCTTTTTATAAATAAATTATGTAATTAAAAAAATTCAACAGGAGCTCAGTTGCAAAAGGGGTTAGGTCGATTTTCATCATTTTTTTGTCTCAATGTATGGACTTTTAATAGCTCTACATGTATAGGATGATACCAAAGAAAATTTGAATTTCCCTTTATAAAATGAACAAAAATGGCAAAGAAAAATCCTTTTTAAAAAGGGGTTAGGTAGACTAAGAATTTTTTTGGGAAAAGAATATTTTAAAAACTTGAAGACATGTAGATTTTTTTTACACCCAATTTTCTCTTCACATGGTAGGGTGCCATGCAAATTTAGTTTCGCTTAAGAATATTGCAATATGGGAGAATAAAAAATGATTTTCTTGGAGTGGACCTAACCCCTTTTGCTACCAAACTCTTCTGAAGAGCTCATTTGTCAAAAGGGGTTAGATCCAATTTTCATAAATTTTATTGTTTTCTGTCTCAAACCTATTGGTTTTTAGTTGCTCTGATGATACCAAAGACCAAAGAAATTTGAAATTCAAAAGTGAATAAAAGTGGCAAAGAAAATCACTCTTTTATTCAAAAGAGAGTGAATTCATTTCAGTTTGCTTGCAAAAGGTGTAGGTCTTCAAAGATAATTTTTGAAAAATATAAATAAAAAAAATTATGTTCACATGATGTACATCATGACAATTTAGTTCCAAAATATTGCAATAAGAGAGAATGGAAAGCATGATTTTTCTCGGAATGGTCCAAGGTAGACCCCACCCTTTTGCGACCAAACTATTCATAAATAATTACATTTTTTAAATGAATTTTTTTTGAATATCTATTAAATTGAAATTTTATCCATCCCTCTTGAATCTAGCCTTGTTCCTCATCCCGTATGTCTTGTGTGTGTTCTTCATCGCGATGCCTCTTCTGTTCTTGGAGATGGCTCTTGGCCAGTACACCTCTTCGGGATCCCTCAAAGCTTGGAGGATTAGTCCACTTTTTAGGGGTAATGTTTTCATTCACTTTCAATGCTATCTATGCTTTGAAAAATATTTGGTAAAAGTGTTTCGTAAGGGTAATTATGCATCCGACCATTTCTTTGGGATATTTTTTTTTTCATTTGTAGAATAAAACTCTGTTGTTTTGTGAGAGATTTTGACACAATATACTCCTTTTTCTTTCCTTTCCCTTTTTCCTTTTATTCTATCATTTTTCTTATTTTCCCTTGGTCATAAAACTTCTCCCAGTTCTTTTAACGGGAACTAGGGGGTTATGATGCCCAATATCTAATAGTATTATGGCGAAGCTAAAATAATAACAAGACATTTCAAGCTATTTTCATCTTCTGAAAGTAATGTTTTATTGAAATGCATGTATGATATTTGAACGCATAGTGCTCGGCACTGTCGAAAGAAAGTTTCTTCATTCTCATTTCCTTCTCTGTGAATTTGAATAGTAAACATTGTTTCCAAGACGGAACTTCATCGTCAAGGCCTTTATAGGGCAAAGCTGGTCTCCTTAACCCAAACAATATTGACACCACAAATATTGCGGAGAGGGAAAATGATAATGTGGGCGGCGCACTATTTGCTCAAGGGATCCTACGAAATCATGTTTATGATTTTAGCAAATAATGTTTCGCAATATTCTTTGGAAAAGAATGGAAAGCGAAAACTTGTGTAATGCCCATAGTATGATTGTTCAGATCTAGTCCATGGTAATAGGAAATATTACTTAAGTTTGACAAAAGTCTATTCATCTACGGTCTACCTCTCTTTTGAATAGAGAAAGACAGAGACTATCCATTCTGAATTTGGATAGACTTTGATTTTCAAGTGGTGAGAAAAAAGGGAGGAGAGTAAGACAAAAATAAGAGCTGGGCAATTTAAGTATAACGTCATAATTATATCAGCCCCCCCCCCCCCGTCAAAATGTTCTGGCGACACTGTTACATGAAAGTCGAATTGCACCCATTATAAGTTTTGCGTTTATTCAAACAACTTTCGTTTTATTTTATTTTTTACTTGGAATTAAACGTAAGTTCCTGGCGCGACATTGTAACCTATAGTCTATAACATTTTAAAGATAAATGCCAGTTGTGCAGGGGCTGATCCAGGATTTTCCGGGGCGTTAGAAAGAATTAACAAGCCTCCAAAAAGATCCTCTGGCCCAATTAATGGCGATTTATGTCAGGAAAAAAATGACCAAAAAAGGGCCCTCACTGCACGAGAAATTCCCATATACCAATATTTTTAATGACTCCCAAGGAAGAAGGGGGGGGGGGGGGCACGGACCGGATATGCCCCTATACGTGAACCCGCCACTGCAGTTCTAACATTCAAAATGTATTCGTACACAAGACAATCGAATGGCAACCCTTGTGTCTGTACGTAATATGAATAGAAAATGTGCGTCAATTGATTCTGGAAGTAATGCTGGAAAAATAGCAAAAACAAGCATGGCATTTCAGCGAAACGTCTGGTGCTTTTACAAACGATTAACCACTATACATGTCCCAGGACCAAAATCCAGTTGAAACCAATTAGAGCAAAACCAATTGAAACCAGTTGGCCAACTGGTTTCAATAGGGAAATTGGAACAACTGGTTCCAATTGAAAACCAGTTGCCAACTGGTTCCAGTTAAAACCAATTGGGCAACTGGAACCAGTTGGCTATTGGTTACAATTGGTTTTCAATCGGTTCCAGTTGTTCTAATTTCCCTATTAAAACCAGTTGAATCCAATTGGAGGCAACTGGTTTCAATTGGTTCCAGTTGAAACCAATTGGAGGCAACTGGTTTTCAACTGGAACCAGTTGAAACCAATTGGTTTCCAACTTCCAGTTGGAATGAACTTAATTAGTTACAAATTAATTAGCATTTGCACTAACTATTGCTCATGCCAACACAGAAGCAGTGTTATTTGTCTATTAATACCAATGTAAAGGGCATTGATAAAATACAGATTTTCATATGTATATATTCATATTGGAGTTCTTCAAATATATGCATTTTTGTTTGATGTATTTGGTAAAAGTTAGTGGTGTACTTATTATCTTTGAATCTGTTTTAATAAAAATCTATAACATTTATAAACATGGTTTTCACTGCTAAGTATTGGAAACACTTATCTGAAAAAAGTGTGGAACTTCAAATTGAAAAAAAAAATAAATAGATACATTGTAAATTATGATCAATCTCATAAAACATTAATCTGTGCACACTGGCAGAAAATATGCAATTTACTGGTTTCAATTGGATCCAGTTGGGTAACTGGAAAATTTCCAATTGGAAACCAATTGGAAATCATTTCCAGTTACCCAACTGGATCCAGTTAGGATTTCCAGTTACCCAACTGGTTCCAGTTTTATTTCCAGTTACCCAACTGGTTCCAATTAGAATTCAGTTACCCATCTTTCCAGTTAGAATTCATCTCCAGTTAACCAATTGGTTCCATTTAGGATTTCCAGTTACCCAACTGGTTCCATTTTTAGAAATCATATCCAGTTGGAAGTCATTCCAGTTACCCAACTGGTTCCAGTTAGGATTTCCAGTTGCCCAACTGGTTCCAGTTAGGATCCAGTTACCCAACTGGTTCAAGTTAGAAATCATTTCCAGTTGGAAGTCATTTCCAGTTACCCAACTGGTTCCAGTTAGGATTTCCAGTTGCCCAACTGGTTCCAGTTAGGATTTCCATTACCCAACTGGTTCCAGTTAGAAATCATTTCGAGTTGGAAGTCATATCCATTTACCCAACTGGTTCCAGTTAGGATTTCCAGTTGCCCAACTGGTTCCAGTTAGGATTTCCAATTTCCAAACTGGTTTCAACACTGGTTTCAACACTCGCGCTACGCGCACACATGGGACATCAAAATCTAGTATTCAAGTCAATAGAGTTTTCATTGTTCGTTTTAAGCGAGATATACACATCCTGCAATTTTCATGAATAAAACTCACTTGATAAAGAGTTGCAGCTGCACTCGAAAGCTCGTGAACTTGTAAGCTAGTGAACACTTTTTGCGAGAGTGATCACGAATTTCCTTGTTGACCATAGTAGATTGCGTGACAAATGAATACCCTCTAGCGATGGTTTCAATTGGTTTCAACTGGAAATTGTTAAATTCAGTTAAAACCAATTGAAACCAGTTGAAATCAATTGAAACCAATTGAAACCAGTTGATAATCCAACTGGTTTCGATTGGATTTTGGTCTGGGTGCTTATCTGTGCCGGTTATGTTCAGTGTGATGGCTTTCTTTTTTCTTTGATTTCATGATTTCACATGTGAGTTCAGTACCATGCAGATTTGTCTACAATGTATTATGCACTTAACCATGTTTACTTCAGTGTTGACAGATTTGCCATGATTTTCACTTCTATTTCCTCCTCCTTATCCTGTGTGAATGTGTCCTTTGTATGATGAATTTCGTTTTTCCATTTTTTTCGTTGAATTTCGCTGAAGTTTATTGTAAAAATACCAGATAATTCATGGTGAAGGTTTGATGATCAAGATGACCATATATATTTTTTTCTGTCAGGAGCGGTAGTGAAATGATCGATCTGTTGATATGCTGTCAGTTTAATAAAATATTTTAAAGTTTTGGAGAAAATGACATTTTAACTATTTTTCTTTTAGTTCACGCTACATGGAAAGCTGCTCGCACATGACGTCACAAATAAAAAATAACTTCTATAAGTTTTTAATCCTTAATGGACCTTCCTCAAACCTTCACCAATATCTTTGTTTTTTCTGCTATTATTTTTGCAATAACTTCCCCTTTAAGCCCGTCTATTTGATGTTGATCTCTCTCTAGGTATTGGCATAGCTTCTACCGTGGTACTGTTTTGGCGTGGCATCATGTGCAACGTCATCTTGGCTTGGACTCTGTATTACCTCTACAGCTCCTGTATTGGTTTTGGGAGTGATTTTCCTTGGACGAGATGCGATCAGTCATGGAACACAGCCAATTGTCTTGAATCTGGAGTAAGTTTGGATGCCATGAGCCTGATTACAACAGGAAGGCAAAAGATATTCATATTCGACCCAATCCATTCGAATTTTTTTCAGTTTGATATTGCTGATTGACAAGTGTATGAATATGATTCAAAATCTTTCACTGATTCTAGAAATGGTAACTACTGAACTTCTTTTGCCCAAATTGGGAAGATATCAATGACTTTAGAACTACTTTTTTGACTGGCGGAAGAATTAGGGCTATTTCACTGTTTCAGATGATGAATTTGATATTTTGATCCCATCATAGTTATCTTCATAAATGGCGATTAATTGTATTTCTAAAATGAGCTGGCTACGATACCCTTCTCTGGTTAGGAATGGAATTTCAGATATATATCCTATCCATTGGTAGTAAACATTCGACCCTCTAACTTCACGTTTATTTTTTATTATTTTTTTTAAGAGCCATTTTAACACATGAAGTCTGTGGGAGAATGTTTTTCGCGGGTGACACCTTGGGAATCTCAATCGCGTCCCCTGTAGCTCAATCAGGGACATTTTGGAGTCTGAGTTCCAGTCGTTTCTAATAGATCTCTTATGTTAAAGTGACACTTTAAAAATCATGAAAAAAATAATGAAATTCTTAAAAAGGTCCCTCGACTGGCTCATTTACAAATAAATCGGCATTTATGAAGACATTTCCTGATGGATCAAATTCATCACCTGAAACAGTTAATTAACCCTAATCCTACCGCCAGTCAAAATTAATATAGTTCCAAAGTTGGTGATATTTCTTCCCAATTTTGGAAAGGAAGCTCAGTACCCTCCGTAGAATCAGTGTTAGATAGACATTCATATTCATACACTTTGTAAATCAGCTAATATATAAATAAAAGCAATTGAGAATGGTTTGTTTAACAAAGAAGAGGATCGAGGGTATTTGAATTCCAGTTCATCGTGGCTTAGCCGTGAACCAGAATAGCCTGGTGGTTGAGTCGCTGCCCGGAAAGCAGTAGATGGCAGGTTCGAATCCCAATGGTTCCAATTTTTTCTGACTTATGATTTATGATTTTCATACAGATCGAGCATACTGATCTTATGATTTTCATTACAGATCGAGCATACTGATCTTAAACAAATAGGAGTAATGCCGAAAATTTGTTAAACAAATTATAATTTCCTCCTATAAAGTCTCTTAATTTACTAATTGAGAATGGGTTGACTCGAATCTTTGCCTTCCGGATGGTTAAAAGGCCCGTGTGACTTGGAAGAAAGGTGTAGAGGTGCACCTCTTCTATTTTACTATTTTCAGCTTAGTAGCATTTAATTACTCTGTTATTAGTAATATTAATACCATGATTATTATAGTTAATTTTGTTATTGTTATGATATCATCTTTCTCCCCTTCCTTCTTCTTCTTCTTCCTATCATTAACAATATAATTATCATTATTTTTATTATTATTATAACTATTATTATCGTTACTCTTATTATCATTATTACTCTTATTATCATTATCATCATTTGTTATTATCAGGGGCCGTGGAAAGGTTTTGAAAGTGGGGGGGGGGGGGGGGGGCTGACCATGCAAAAAATCATAATCACAAGGTAATTTTTTTACGTTTTTTTACACGATTTTAGAAAATGTGCGGGGGCTGATCATGCTGCCATCAGTGTGAATACAATAATTTTTATTATAACATCTGTCTAATCTCAAATGTACTCTAGTACGAATGGGGATGCGTCAACGGAACGTACATTCCTGTCAACAGATACGATAGACCACCGGACTACTATTACTTCGACTTCGACAGTGAAATAGATTATCGATCATATTCAAGCGAATGCGGGGATCCCCCTTTCACGTCATTTCCAGAAGGAGAATTCTGGGGGTAAGATTCAATCATGTGATACTTGAACTTAAATTGAACTTAAAGGTCAAGTCCACCTCAGAAAAATGTTGACTTGAATCAATAGAGAATAATCAGACAAGCACAATGCTGAAAGTTTCATCAAAATCGGATGGAAAATAAGAAAGTTATGACATTTCAAAGTTTCGCTTGTTTTAAAAAAAAATAGTTATATGAACGAGCCAGTTACATCCAAATGAGAGAGTCGATGATGTCACTCACTCACTATTTCTTTTGTTTTTTATTGTTTGAAATATGAAATATTTTGATTTTCTTGTCATTGTCATGTGAAATGAAGTTTCATTCCTCCCTGAACACATGGAATTCCATTATTTTAACATTTTGTGCTTCAGGCAAGGAGGTCCTAATCATCAAATTTGTAAAAATTGAAATATTGTATAATTCAAACAATAAAAAACAAAAGAAATAGTGAGTGAGTGACATCATCGACTCTCTCATTTGGATGTAACTGGCTCGTTCATATAACTGTTTTGTGAAATGAAGCGAAACTTTAAAATGTCATTGCTTTCTTATTTTACATCCGATTTTGATGAAATTTTCATTGTTATGCTTGTTGAATTTTTCTCTTTTTATTCAAATCAAGTTTTTGTTGGGGTGGACATGTCCTTTAAATAAATTGTATAACGTGTAAACATGCAGTTTTCTCGGTGGATTCTTGCGAAGACTTGCATATGGGCAACAGCACTGAATTTTATTTTTTTTGCGAGCCCTGACCCATTTAAACCATTTTCACTCCCTTCTTCTTTTCTGTCATTATCATTTATTTATTTTTTTATTTACATTGTACGATTTGTATGTTTTCATGTAAGAACAATTAATAGTGATAACAACAACAACTCAACCAAAAAATTATAGTGATAATAATAATAATGACAATAATAGTGATAATAATTATAGTAATAGTAGTGATAATAATAATAATAACAATGATAATAATAGTGATAATAATAGGTGATAATAATAGTAATAATAATAGTAGTGATAAAATAATAACAATAATAATAATAGTGATAATAATAATAATAATAAATAATAATGATAATAATGATAATAATAATAGTAATATTAATAATAACGATAATGATTAAATAAGTAATATTAATTCAATTATGATGTTATTGGTGGTGCTCACCTCCCCCCTTCTAATTCCAGTGGCGCCACACCTAATGGTGTTGACATCCCTGTTCAAAGAACATTATTGATTGGCTCCTGGTCGTTGTTTGAACAAAACACGAATGCCACGGTGATCGCCATTGGTTATTCCCTTGATTTAGCGGCTGATTGGAAAGTTTTATGCAATAACGGGCGGACCCCCGGATTTATTAAGATTGATATCACGGTGATTTTAAGTCGCCTTCTGTGTTAATTTTATGGGATGAAAAACATTTCAAAAGTGCATTTGAATCGTAATGTTTCCCACATTTACTTGGCTCTATTTTCATGATCCACAAAACTGTTTCAGTAATTATTCCAATTCAATTATGGATGCTTTGAGTGTCAAATTAGCTGTGTAAAAAATATATCTTTAACCAGTGGTGTAGCTAGGATTTTTTTACCTGGGGGGGGGGACCGGGGGTCCTTGCTTTTTCCGGGGGGTGGGGGGGGGGCACCGGCCATTTTTTCCGGTGTGTGTGTAATGTGTCACAAGGGCGGATCCGACTTTCGCCAATAGGGGACGGGGCCCAAAATTATCTTCACCTATATTTTCCCCTATCAGTCACTACTTAGTTTTATTCTCATAAAACAATATAAACATGAAATAATCTCATAAGCCTTATAAAAAGTGCGAGCGCGAAGCGCGAGCGATTTTTTTTTTTTACTTTCATGTATTTTGTCCTGAAAATTAAATATTCTGGGCAATGTTATGTGTGATCTTCAACAAGATTCGTAGTAACTAGATCGGTAATGCGAACGCTAAGCACGAGCAGAATTTTGTATTAACTGATCAAGCATTGTCGAAAAGGGACCTGTTAAGGACTGCTTACAGTTACCCACGAAACGGTATATATTTCAATAATGCGAGCGCGAAACGCGAGCAATTTTTTTTGACATTCCGACCTAAAAAATGGTCATTCTAAGCACTTTTTGTATTAATAAATAGTATAGGTATTTAACTAAACGCTTGATGCGAGCGCGAAGCGCGAGAGGAAGAAAATTGAGATTTTGGACCTGAAAGCAGGACACTCTGGCATCGTCATTAATGCAATCGTGAAGCGTGAGCAAACAATTATTGATATTCTGATGTGAAACTGGATGATTTAAGTACATTTTGAATAAAGAACATGCAGGATATCGCGCATGTTTTCTATTTAGACCTAGAATTTGGGTATTCTAAATACACTTGTTTAGTAGAACATTATGGAATACACGTAGACAATATGAACTTAGCCAATCAAACAATGTGACCACGCAGCGTGAGCTTAAAATGCTGATATGTAGACCATAAAACGGACATGTTACAGAGCACTTCAATTTGTAAATGAAAAAAAATAATGAAATCTCGATGTCCGAGCTCAAATAAGTTTTTGTATATTGACTTCAAAACTTGCTCCATAACAGCCTAATGAGCAAGATATGAATTTCATCGAACAGGCAATTCTGGCGCGAAGCGCAAGCAAAAAATATGTAGTAACATGAAAGATTTTTTTTTGCAAGTCTTCCCCTCACATTATTTCATTCACTCGTCTTCCTCCTCTTATTTTTTTTTCTTCCGTCTTTCTTCTTCTTTTTCCTTTCTTCTTTCTCCTTTTTTTTTGCTCTGCCAATTTTTTTCTTGGGGGGCACCTGGGGGGGGGGGGGGTGTTGCACCCACAAATGTAATAACGCCCACAAATGTAATAACGCCCACAAATGTAATAACACTTTACCCACAAATGTAATAACGCCACAAATGTAATAACACTTTACCCACAAATGTAATAATTTCACCCACAAATGTAATAATGCACTTTACCCACAAATGTAATAATTTTTGATCGCCCACAAATGTAATAAATTTGAAGGGTTGTTAGCAAATTCGTTCTGAACTAAAATCGTATAGTAATGCGTTCATATAGAACAAAAGTGCAAAGTTTTTTCCTGACCCGGTTAGTTAACAAATTATAATATAAATCCAAAGTCTCTATTTCAGACCGGTTGTTTCAAAAATTATAATATAAATCCAAAGTCTTTATTCCAGACCCGGTTGTTTCAAAAATAATAATATAAGTACAAAGTCTTTATTCCAGACCCGGTTGTTTAAAAAATAATAATATACGTACAAAGTCTTTATTCCAGACCCGGTTGTTTAAGAAATAATCATATGAACCTAAAGTCTTTATTCCATAGCCGATTGTTTAAAAAACGATAATGTAAGTCCAAAGGATTTTCTCCAGACCCGGTTGTTTAAAAAATTATAATATAAATCCAAAGTCTTTTTCCAGACCCTGTTGTTTCAAAAATTATAATATAAATCCAAAGTCTTTATTCCAGACCCGGTTGTTTAAAAAATAATAATATAAGTACAAAGTCTTTATTCCAGACCCGGTTGTTTAAGAAATAATCATATGAGCCTAAAGTCTTTATTCCAGACCCGATTGTTTCAAAAATGAAAATATAAGTCCAAAGTCGTTTCTCCAGACCCGGTTGTTTAAAAAATCATAATATAAATCCAAAGTCTTTTTCCAGACCCTGTTGTTTCAAAAATTATAATATAAATCCAAAGTCTTTATTCCAGACCCTGTTGTTTCAAAAATTATAATATAAATCCAAAGTCTTTATTCCAGACCCGGTTGTTTAAAAATAATAATATAAGTCCAAAGTCTTTATTCCAGATCGATTGTTTAAAAGATAATAATATAAGTCCAAAGTCTTTTCTCCAGACCCGGTTGTTTCAAAAATTATAATATAAATCCAAAGTCTTTTTCCAGACCCGGTTGTTTCAAAAATTATAATACAAATCCAAAGTCTTTATTCCAGACCCGGTTGTTTAAAAAATTATAATATAAGTACAAAGTCTTTATTCCAGACCGGTTGTTTAAAAAATAATCATATGAGCCTAAAGTCTTTTTTCCAGACCCGTTATTTCAAAAATTATAATATAAGTCCAAACTAAGATACCATAATGATATTCCAGTGGAAAAAAAGAAAATCGAGCTTAGCCTTTGCTCCAAACCCTGTTATTCAAAAATTGTAAATAACAATACAACAACAACAAAAACCGTATAAGAACCCATAATCTTATTAATGCTGGATAACATGGACATATAGCGTAGTCTTTCAGCCAGACCCAGTCATTTGTTTCTCAAAATAAGGCTAAGAGTAAAAATATAAATAACTCCAAATCTAATACCAAGCAATTCTTGAACCTAAGAACATGTTTTTTAAAAGAGGTTTAGAATGTTGTCTTTATCCCAGACCTAATTATTACAAAACTTACGAGAAAAAAAATCTAACATAAGACCATATCATATTCTCTTGGAATAACATGAGTTGTAAAACGTACTCTTTCCTCCAGACCAGGTTATCTAAGGAATGAATTAAAAAAGAAAATCAAATCTAAAACCAGTTTTCAAAAGTTACACCCAGTAAAAAATGTCTGTACCCCAAATCCAGATTCTTTTGTATAATAATACTAAGACCCCTACAAAACATTGTAATTATGCATTTGCAAAGAAAACGTCCATTTTCCAGACTTGGTTATTATTTAAAAATAAAATTGTTTAAAACAAATACCCAATAATCTAACTACTGTGGAATAACATGGAGATCGATTGTAGACTTTCCTCCAGACACAATTATTTCAAGAATAAAAAAACAATAAAACCCAACCCCCAACAACGAATCTAAGAACCAACAATCCTCCAAATTAAGACCAAGTACAAAAGCACATGTTTAGAGCGTTGTCTCTATTCCAGACCCAGTCATTTAGAAATTAATTCAAACAATATATAAAAACATAAGACTTTGTCATATTCTTATTCCTGTTGAATAACATTATTATTATGCTTAGACCTTCGTCTAGACCCAGCTATTTATAAGATAACACAAGTATTGAAAAAAAATCAAAGCTAAGACCAATCTTTAAAATTAAACCCATTTAAAATGCTTGGGTTTAGAGAGTTGTCTTTACCCCACATCCAGTTCTCTTAAAATACAAATTAAGCAAAAGATTAATCTAAAAACTTAGACACCAGCATCTCCCAAATTATAAAACCCTGTAATAAGGCATACCGTAAGTTGGTATACAACTTGTTTTTGTTTGATGGAAGTGAAATAAATAAAATTGAATTGAATTGAATTGAATACCACAAAAACGTCAAATTAATAAAAGGTGTAAATATTCAGATATGAATGGTACGCGCCTTAAAAACCCAAAATAACAACAACAACAACGTTATTCTACATCAATGATATTGTGGCGTCTTGGTTAATATTGTTTGTCTGTTTTTATCGTTTTATCATATCTTATCACTTCTTGATCACATAAATCCCCCCTCTCTCTCTCTCTTTACTTAACGGGTCAATATAACCCAAGAAAATATATCTTAGGCCACTGAGATTATTGGAATTGTAACTAATAAAAAGAAATGCTGAATATATTACAAATGGTGTTTGGTACACTGAAAATTTAAAATACCGAAGAATTTGTTAAAACTTTATCCCCTCTTGCTAGAATGATTTTCTTTTATATAATATCTCATAGATCGTCGATCAACAACCTTATCGTTTACGGGAAGTAATCCCCATATTGTGTGCTGATATCTTATTCCTCAGTTTTTTGTTTTATATGTATTTAAAGGTTTTGTGTTTTTTTTCATAAAAAAGGAATGAATATACAAGAAATAATAATAACAAACAAGTGGAATGCCTCTGACCGTCTCACCTGCATCACGCGATTCAAAATAGCAGCAGTGCTGACTTTGAAAACTACTATAACTCGCACAAGATGTTAAGTGATATTTGGTTACTCTTATTTCCACGTTTTATGAACTAGACCAATACACTTACAGAGATAGGATGGTAATTCAACAAATACCCCAATGTGGCCAAAATTCATTGACCTCACATGACCTTTGACCTTGATCATGTGACCTGAAACTTGCACAGGATATTCAGTGATACTTTATTACTCTTATGTCCAAGTTTCAAAAGTCAGATCAATAAACTTACAAAGTTATGATGGTAATTCAACAGATACCCCCATTATGGCCAAAGTTCATTGACCTTTGACCTTGGTCATGTGACCTAAAATGCACACAGGATGTTCAGTGATACTTGATTACTCTTATGTCCAAGTTTTATGAACTAGACCAACATACTTTCAAAGTTATGATGGTAATTCACCAAAAAAAAAAACAATTCGGCCAAAGTTCATTGACCCTAAATGACCTTTGACCTTGACCATGTGACCTGAAACTTGCCCAGTATGTTTAGTGATACTTGATTACTATTATGTCCAAGTTTCATGAATCAGATCCAAAACCTTTTTAAGTTGTGATTGTAATTCATCAGATACCCCCAAATCGGCCAAAGTTCATTGACCCTAAATGACCTTTGACCTTGGTCATGTGACGTAAAACTCATGCAGGATGTTTGGTGATACTTGATTAACCTTATGTCCAAGTTTAATGAACTAGGTCTATATATTTTCTAAGTTATGATGATATTTCAAAATCTTAACCTCAGGTTATGATTTTGATGTTGATTCCCCCAACATGGTCTAAGTTCATTGACCCTAAATGACCTTTGACTTTAATCATGTGACATGAAACTCTGATAGGATGTTAAGTAATACTTGATTAACCTTATGGCTAAGTTTCATGAACTAGGTTTTTATACTTTCTAAGTTATGATGTCATTTCAAAAACTTAACCTTAGGTTAAGATTTGATGTTGACGCCGCCGCCGCCGTCGCCGTCGGAAAAGCAGCGCCTATAGTCTCACTCTGCTATGCAGGTGAGACAAAAAGAAGTAATAAATATAATACTAAATAAAATTGTTACCCTACTTCTCATACAGTGGGTGGCAAAAATAGTCAATCATGACTTATTGCCAAATAAAAACATGGAATGGAATGGTTATCCCCTCTTGTTAGAATGTTTTTCTTTTATATAATATATCATAGATCGTCAATCAACAACTTCATCGTTTTCGGGAAGTAATCCCCCTATTGTTTACTGATATCTTATTTCTCAGTTTTTTTTTCATATATATTTTAATGTTTTGTTATTTAGGTTTTTTTCATAGAAAAAAGGAAGGAATATACAAGAAATTGTTTTTTTAAAGGACAAGTCCACCCCAACAAAAACTTGATTTGAATAAAAAGAGAAAAATTCAACAAGCATAACACTGAAAATTTCATCAAAATCGGATGTAAAATAAGTTATGGCATTTTAATGTTTCGCTTCATTTCACAAAACAGTTATATGCACATCTCGGTCGGTATGCAAATGAGGAACTGATGGCATCACTCACTCACTATTTCTTTTGTATTTTCTTAAATGAAATATGAAATATTTTTATTTTCTCGTCATTGTCATGTGAAATGAAGTTTCATTCCTCCCTGCAACACGTGGAAATTTATTATTTTAACATTTTGTGCTTTAGGCAAGGAGGTCCTAATCGTCAAATTCGTAAAAATTGAAATAATGTATAATTCAAACAATGAAAACCAAAAGAAATAGTGAGTGAGTGACATCATCGACTCTCTCATTTGGATGTAGCTGGCTCGTTCATATAACTATTTTGTTAAAAATAACAAAACTTTGAAATGTCATAACTTTCTTATTTTACATCCGATTTTGATAACATTTTCAGCATTGTGCTTGTCTGATTTTTCTCTATTGATTCAAATCAACATTTTTCTGAAAAGGACTTGACCTTTAATGATTGCAGGGTCTTTGTTTTGTTGTTGTTGTTGTGTTTTTAATGACTTTTATAACTGGGTCTGACAGAAAGACTACGCTACATTTCCATGTTATTCAACATAGATAGGATCGTGGGTCTTTGTTTTTTTCTAATTATTACAATTTTTGAAATAAATGGGTCTGGAAAAAGACTTTGGACTTATATTATAATTTTTTAATTAACCGGGTCTGGAAAAAAGATTTCGCATTTTTGTGCTATATAAACACATTACTATAAAGTTTCAGCTTTTAGTTACCGGGTCTGGAGCAAAGACTATGCTTGATTTTCAATTTACCATTAGCACTGGAATATCATTAATGTATCTCATTTGGGACTAAAATTATAATTTTTGAAATAACCGGGTCTGGAAAAAAGACTTTGGATTTATATCATGATTTTTTAAACACCTGGGTCTGGAAAAAAAGATTTTGGATTCATATCATGATTTTTGAAACACCAGGGTCTGGAAAAAGACTTTGGACTTGCATTATTATTGTTTAAACAACCGGGTCTGGAATAAAGACTTTGGACTTATATTATCATTTTTGAAACAATCGGGTCTGGAATAAAGACTTTTGGCTCATATGATTATTTTTTAAACAACCGGGTCTGGAATAAAGACTTTGGACTTATATTATTATTTTTTAAACAACCGGGTCTGGAATAAAGACTTTTGATTTATATTATAATTTTTGAAACAACAGGGTCTGGAAAAAGACTTTGGATTTATATTATAATTTTTGAAACAACCGGGTCTGGAGAAAAGACTTTGGACTTATATTATCATTTTTGAAACAATCGGGTCTGGAATAAAGACTTTTGGATCATATGATTATTTTTTAAACAACCGGGTCTGGAATAAAGACTTTGGACTTATATTATTATTTTCTAAACAACCGGGTCTGGAATAAAGACTTTTGATTTATGTTATAATTTTTGAAACAACAGGGTCTGGAAAAAGACTTTGGATTTATATTATAATTTTTGAAACAACCGGGTCTGGAATAAAGACTTTGGGCTCATATTATTATTTTTGAAACAACCGGGTCTGGAATAAAGACTTTGGGCTCATATTATTATTTTCGAAACAACCGGGTCTGGAATAAAGACTTTGGATTTATATTATAATTTTTGAAACAACCGGGTCTGGAATAAAGACTTTGGGCTCATATTATTATTTTTTAAACAACCGGGTCTGGAATAAAGACTTTGGGCTCATATTATTATTTTCGAAACAACCGGGTCTGGAATAAAGACTTTGGATTTATATTATAATTTGTTAATTAACCGGGTCAGGAAATGAGACTTTGCACTTTTGTGCTTAATGAACGCATTACTATACGATTTAAGCTTAGAACGGATTTGCCAAAAAATCCCTTCAAACTTATTACATTTGTGGGTAAAGTCATTATTACATTTGTGGGCGATCAAAAATTATTACATTTGTGGGTAAAGTGCATTATTACATTTGTGGGTGAAATTATTACATTTGTGGGTAAAGTGTTATTACATTTGTGGGCGTTATTACATTTGTGGGTAAAGTGTTATTACATTTGTGGGCGTTATTACTTTTGTGGGCGATTATTACATTTGTGGTTGTAACAGGGGGGCACACCAAATCTCGGGGGGGGGGGGGCACGTGCCCCCCCCCCCCCCCCCCGCCGGTAGCTACGCCACTGTCTTTAACTGTTAGACGAGTATTAAAATTGGCTATTCATAGTTAAACTACAACTTTAGACCAGAGTTTAATTCAAACCCGAGTTCAGAATGCAATCCACTGGTTTTGAAGATTGACATTTCCTTTTTTTTCATTTCTCAAACGAATACCCCTGTAGGTGTTAAAGGAATGCTGGTTAAGGCCTGGTCACACCGCCCGAGCGTCGTTGGAGCGGTCGTGGAGTGGTAGGGAAAGAGGGTCGAAAGGCGCTTTCAAAATTGGGGAAAAAATCGAAAACATAAAAAAAAAACAATCAAAATCGAAAATGGTGAACGGTAGCGAGCGGTGTTCATTTTTTTTCTCTCCGCTCCACGACCGCTCTAACAACGCTCGGGCGCTGTGACCATGCCTTTACAGTTAAATATTCACCTTTGTCAGGGACGGATCCAGATTTTTCAAGGGGGGGATTTTCTCCAAGTAGGAAATGCCCCTTCCCCGCATGGATTCGCCACTGACCTTTGTCATGATTATATTAATTCTCAAATATTAATTCTCAGAAACAACGTGTTGGGGCAACCGGAATACTATGACGGAACGTTTAACATTGGAGGTGTCACTGGACACCTTGCCATACCGCTTCTCCTAGCGTGGATGCTGATTTACCTTTGCCTATCGATACCCGTAGGATGGACCGCCAAGGTAACGCACATCAGTTCTCCTCATCATATTTTCAGTCAAACTTTGATTATTATTGTCATGATTTTCTGGGCATGGTGGGTCATCGGTGGTACACTTAAAGAAATCAGTCAAGCACCCTTATCTTAAAGTTTGACGCATTGGCTTCATACAGTGAGAACAGAACAAATCCGAAAGTTAATACACTGTCAATCGACAACTGGGCGTTGTGGCGTGCGCCTGTAATCCAAGCTGTGGGGGAAGTTACAAATTGATGCACAGGTTCGAGGTTCGAGCCTTGATCACGTCTTTCGGATGGTAACGTTAAATGTCGGTCAGACGTAAATAATCAAACCTGATTCATACACGTCTGACGAAACTCAAACACACACACACGTTCCCCACGTCTTCATTAGGAATTATTGATCGGGGGAGTGTTTCATATCAATATTTTCATCCGACAAGTTGTCAGATCTGACATCTTTCCATGATTTTGATTGGTTGAAAGGCACTGTTCCTATAACTGTCGGAGAAAATGGTACTTGTCGGATAAAACGTCCGACAAGTCTTTTCATGAAACGCCCCCCTGATCAGGTTCATCATGGAGGTATCGCCCGCCATAAAGCAACGATATACGTGAGTATTACGAAGTGCTAGCTGACTTTAGAAATGTTGTAGTTTGCATTTAAAGAAAACGACACTAAATTCGATTTGGGTTAGAGTGGTTCTTTGTAGATCTTAGGCATTTACGTCACCAGGTCGCCATCTTAGAGGATGAATGACGCCATTGCCTGTTTGATCATCGATGTACATGCTGTCACAGCCATGGGGAGGGTTGGATGACCTGTTGGTCCAGTGGCTACTTCTTAAATACAGAATTCAGACAAAGTAACAATGGAGACAATATTTTTAGGATTTTTTTTTAAAAATTTCAATCTTCAAGTTCACGTGTTCCTTGGAACAACAATTAAGTTAATTTAAAACATAAAATATGGAAGAGTATTCAATTTAAACAATCATCAAATTCAACGGAGATCATACCTTGCAATACAATCCAATAATGCAACCATTAACTGTTCCTGATCAATTCGTTATATAAAATAATGATCGATATATCTAAATAAATAACCAAACGGTTTACTGTGTTAATGCTTAAAGTCCAAAAAAATCTTTTATTTCTATATTTTCATTTCTTTAAAATATGGAACCTGATCTGAAGAAATACTTGGGAATATTGGAATCAACTCGTTGATCATCTAACATGGCCGAAGTCCTTGATGTTCGCCTAATTGACTGACTCAACTTGACTAGTCTAGACTTTACATCATACTGTAGTTTACATCGGGTGCACCCTTTGGGTGCACCCCTGTGGTTGAGAAGCGCCTTCACGCAATGGACATCATAACGTCGTCCTTAAAACAGTCGACACCACGTCAAAGCCATATACAGATAATTAAATACCAAGGCATAAAACTACCTATCCCTAACAAGACATAACCTATCTCATATCCACAAGAACAATCAAGAATATTCAGTCTCATGCTATTTCCATAAAACAACTTCTGATTTCTGGTTACATTATGACATGCAATAGTTCATACTAAGCAACATCCATTTTGGAAAAGAACAATTAATATCTATGACAATTAAGGATAACAATCGAACTTACAAGAATATATTCTTTAAAATGTTTGCAATAATATACCTCAGCTTCAAGTCAAATGACCCTTTCGATCTAAATAATATCTTTAATCCACTTAATGGAAAGCATATGCAATACTACAAATTTAAATCAATCATTAATGATTTGAATGATTGCAATGTAGCCAATTCTTTCTTCATAAATATCTCTCAACAATTTGCCTAATAGAACTGTTACAAGGAAGTGACAATTTATTTCACTTACAGTTTAACTGATGACAAGAAAGCTTGGAAGACCGGAGCAGCCCATGTCCAGTACAGACAAAATGTGGTGCAAAATAGCCAGAAATATATACGAAACTGCCACGCCTTGTTTCTAGATGTACATCCTAAACATGCTGTCGTCGCCCTACCCTATCGGCCTAGCTGATGCTACCAAAACCTAGCAGGCGAGCTGCTGCGGCTGCTCTTAGAGAGAACTCGGAGGTCTTGCCTCTCCGATTCCTATAAGCTTCAAGAGACAGTAATGAATTCTAACTCTGGTTCCTCCCATTTAAGAATTCCAATCTGAACCCAGCTACTTAAATATTGCATTCACCTGCTTATAAACAAAACCTTGCAAGAAAATTATATGAACCATCTTTGCATTGAATAGGATCAGAATTTAAAACTTGCAAGAGAGCCCATTCGAAGCTGCCTAATTAACAGCGAGTTAAAGACAGTATGAAACGCACAAATGTAAATGTGACAATAGCCTACTGCATTGCATAACTCTGGACAAAAGGAAAATATTCATGACGAAGACAAAATATTTGGGTCACTGGCATAGATAGACTTGACTTGTGACACATGCTTTGGTGATCTGCAGCTGGCGTATCTCTGAAACCCTATTTTAGTCCAGTCATTTTAAATTTTCACTTGGAACAAATTGCAACAGAATTTATTCCAATGCAGAACGTTTCTTTAAGGTCCAAAGAAGACCATACTAAAAGTCCCAGAAAATCCGAATAGGGGAAAGTGTTCTAATTTGCATAAACATAATGGTTAATTTTGGTCATATTCGCTCATTAAGTTTACGTAGCAGACGACGCCAGTGTATGCTATGTACTCAATCCCGATTACAAATCATATCAATTCCGGCCTCGATATGCTATAAACATTGACTTCCTCAAACTATCGCTGTATCATAAATATCAGTAAGCAAAGATTTATACCACAAGAACATTGTTACTATTAACATTAAATACATGAATTCAATTCTGTTTGGACTGTATTAATTGTTTAACATAAAAGGGTCTAGGCACGGAAACTATCATATGCTAGTCACGTGACATTGTACACCAAAATAATGACATTTTCTGCTTGCTCGATCTCAAAGTTCAAGAGAAAAATAAGATGTATAGCTATTAGACCTGCCACATCCTATTATACTACTATTTAACTGTATACCAAAGTAGTTCTTTTTTCCGTATTTTGCCAATTTATGGGGAAAATCTGTCAATTTGGAGCCCCTGAAGAGGGAAGGGGTCGATCGCGCCGTATTTTGCCAATTTATGGGAAAATCTGTCAATTTGGAGTCCCTGAAGAGGGAGGGTCGATGCGCTGATAGACTAAACCTACTCATCTTTAAGTTTCAAATAATAAAAGTGACTTAACCATATAGCAGAAATGCCTTTTGCCCGAATGGGGGGGGGTCAAAAACTGCAATTTTGAGACTTCGGGAACCCCTAAGGGAGGTATAGGCTTTGCTGAGCCAGCACTTCTTTATTGTAGTTGATGGAGGAAAATCTACTTTTTTTTATCTCCAAGTGGTTACGAAACAATGAAAGAAGTTTGCTATAGAGCAGAAACAACGTTTTGCCTTAATAGGGGCTCCAAATTGGCAGATTTTCCCCATAAATTATAAATAAAATAAGGAGGGGAAAATAGGCAAAAAGGGTGGGGAGACTTAGGGAACCCCTGAGGGGGTAGGCTTTGCTGAGCCAGAACTTTTTTAATCTCTAAGTGGTTACGAAACAATGAAAGTGGTTTGCTATATATATATATATATATATATATATATTATATATATATATATATATATATATATATATATATATATAATATATATATATATATATATATATATAAAAAACATTCTTGCATCAATGAGGGGTCCGAATTGATAGCAAAATATGGAAAAGGGATGGTTGACTTCGGCAAACCCCTGAGAGGTAGGGTTTGCTGTGCCAGCACTTCTTTGTATGTAGCTGATGGAGGAAAATCTAATTTTGTTATCTCCAAGTGGTTCCAAAGAATAAAAGTGGTCTACTGCAAAGGGGGAAACGCCTTTTACCTCATTGGGGCTCCAAAATTTTACAAGAAATGGGTAAAATACGCTTTTGCCTCAATGAGGGCTCCGGATTTATAGATTTTTCCATAAATTGGCAAAATATGGAAAAGGGGTGATTGACTTTAGCGAACCCCGCAGGGGATAGACTTTGCTGTGCCAGCACTTCTTTAAATTTAGCTGATAGAAGAAAATCTATTTTTCCATCCCCAAGTGCTTACAAAACAATTAAATCGGTTTACTGCAAAGGGGAAACGCCTATTGCCTCAATGGAGCTAAAATTTGTGCGAATTTTCCAAGAAATGAGCAAAATACAAAAAGGGGTTGGTGACTTCAGAAGACCCCTGAAAGGGTAGGCTTTGATGTGCCATCACTTCTTTATATGTAACTCAAAGAGAAAAGCCTGCTCTTTTGCCTCCAAGTGATTTCTAGACAATAAAAGTTTTTTTCTTTGTAGCCTCTAACTTTTTCTAAGAAATTTCATTAACATAAAAGTTACTTTCAAATGAAGAAAAAGCCCTTTGCCCACATATCAATTTAAGTAATATACACCTTTGTATCGCTAGACGTCATTGTATTTACGCGTGTTAGTCACACCAACAAAGGCGAGGCAAGACCGATTTAGTTTATTGTACTATCTTCAAAGGCATCCAAGCGATCGCGTTGTAGTCGATATAAAAGAGTGACTAGACACGGAGGTTGGTTTTTGGTGTCACTTTATCGCATAATACATTCGGATGTATTTGCCCTTAATCTAAGCAAGTTAAGACATTAATACTGTTATGAAGCATATCAATTTTTTCGTTGATATATCCCCTTTCTTGTCGAATGCTGATATTTTACATTAGTTGTTGATGCTAATGATAAAACAGAAAGATTTCAACGCACATGCAAATTTTTGACCGAAAACACGGAAATTTTGGCATAATTTCTCACATTTTTCGAAAAATATGAACCGGACAGTCCCGGAAACGATTGCAATCGATTTATGATATCTTAATCATAGTGAATTGCGTATTCATTTCAAGATTTTTCCATTATCTGTACAAAAATATTAAGGATAAGGCATATCAATTAATTTTGGCAGCCATCTTGGATTTATGCAAATTAGATGCCTTTCCCCTATTCGGAAAGTTTGGGACTTTTAGTATGTTGTACTAGGGACCTTACAGAAATGCATTGTGATAAAAAAAAATCTGTTGCAATTTGTTCCAAGTTTGGTCAAAATTTGGGCTAAAATGACTGGGCTATTTACCCGCAGTCCTTCATCCTCTAAGGGAGGGAGCTGTGACATTATGACGTCATATATGCAGAAGGTCTATAGGGAGCCGGGGGGGGGGGGCACTTACATTGACGAGTGGATACCATGCGCGACCAAAAAAACACGTAAAAAGGATGTCTTTTTCACGATAGGGCACGTTACGTACGTAACGTGATAAGGGTGTCAAATACACGAAAATAATTTTTTAAAAAAGGTATCTATTTCGCTAGGAAAATTACGTGTTTAGGGTCGAATTTGCGGGAATGATAAAACAAAATTAAAATGTTTTATGAAGGATGTCCTTTTTGCCCCATCACTTTGTGTTTAGAGTCCGATTTGCGCGAGGTGTAGAAGGTGGGGTCCGATACTAAACCGACGACCGAAGGACCCGTAACAATAAAACATTCCTGTACTTGTTTAGGAGTTCATTTCAGGGAATATTTGCCAAGAGTGTCGTTTTGTTTCCAATACTTGTTAAGGGTAGGGTTTCACACGCCAATACTTGTTAAGGGGTGCATTTTCAGAATATGGAAATTACGTGTTTAGGGTGCTTTTCGAGACCCCCTGGTCGCGCATGGTATCCACTCGTGAATGGAAGTGCCCCCCCCCCCCGAGATAGGGAGTAGACAATAATTTCGATGACTAAAGCCGTTTTTGTTCTCTTTGTGTAATAACCTTGCAGGTGTTTTATGTCACCGTTCCCGTAATTCACCTACTTCTTATTGTCTTTATGATACGCGGAGTAACTTTACCAGGTGCGACTGAGGGTGTAGGCCTATTGTTTTATGTCTTTGAGGAAAAAACAAGAATAAGAACAATCCTCGCAAACCCACGGGTAAGTCTAAGGCTTTGATAAGTGAACATACATAGAGGGTTTCAACACTTTGCAAAGTAGAGATGACGCCCTCTTCGTTCGTTGATATATATACACCAAGATTTTATATACATGTATATATATATATATCTATTATATATATATATATATATATATATGAAAGTTTACCCGACATATCACCTTTGCTGATAGGAGCCCAATATGGAAATGCTATCGCCATCGTTTATAGTCCTCATCAGGGTGGATCCAGGGTGGGGTGGAAATGTGCGGGCGCACACTGTAAAATTCCAACAACAACGAGAGAGAGAGAGAGTGGGGGGGGGGGGTAAATTATCCCAAATCCACAATGTCTTCTTTTGGTAGCGATGACCTTTTCGTTTTTGCTCGTCAAATATTTAGGACAAAATGCTCCCCCTTAGAGAATCCTAGATCCGTGCCTGCTCATTTATTAATATTAGTGACAATTTAATTGCATTAGAAATCTCACCTCAGTGGGTTGAAGGAAAAAAATAATATTCATGCCAAATGTATTCTAGTGTTTGGTATTATATTTCAAACATTGTTTCATACAAATATATCAATTCAAATCAATGATTCATATTACATTTTCTATCATGATACGTCACCACTGAGAAATTGTAATCTGAAATGTTTGTGTTAAGAGGTAACTAGCACAAATATGAAAATTTTTGTCAAGTTTTTATTTTAATTTGTATAAAATATTAAGATACCTGGGGAGAAAATGACACCTAAATATTTTTTTCAGCTCGTAATGACAAAGCGATGTGATGAAGGGGCATACTCATAATACTCATTGTTTGATATCAAATTCGTCGTGATAATGATAGCACAAATATTTCATAAGATACAGTATTTTATAATGTTTGGCAAGTGTCGAACTTGCGTAAATTTATTTGTATACTGCTAAATACTACTACTACTACTATACTGCAAAAACTTAACACTTAACTTATTTAACACCAGCCCGGAATCTGTATATGTCCACACCAGAGAAGTATTGAAACAACTCTGGTTTGGAATCGATCCGATGCTGTTTTAATACTAATTGGTGTTGTATAAACACCTATTTGGTGTATAGACCAAAACGAAACTTGTGTTGTTTAATACTTCTCTGGTGTGTACATATGTAGATTCTGGGCTGGTGTTAAATCAAACACCGGAGTTTTTGCAATGTACAACTACTACTACCACTACAAATACTACTATTACTACCACTACTACTTCTACTGCTGTTATTACTACTGCTACTTATACTACGACTTCTACTTCTACTGAGCCCTTGACTACTGCAGCTACTACTACTACTACGACTACTACTATACTATTATTTATATTATATACTATACTACGTTGTCTCCTAAGCTTCTATCACGATTCTCGATGACCAAAAAGGCCTTGATTATCTTTTTTTTTTCAAACTGAATTAAAGGTGTGGCTAGCTGCTGCAAGAGAGGTTTTCTGCTCCTTCTCGATTGGTCTTGGTGCTTTTACAGCCCTTGGAAGTTACAATAAGTTCGACTACAATTTCTACAGGTTAGTCGCAAGCAATGGTCATTCCACAAACTCTGCACTACTGAACTATATTCTTTGATTCTACATGTATGTGCGCCGTTTGGAAATGTAATTTTTTAAAGATTAACCTTTAACCTTAATTTTGAAAGAATACAGTGCATCAATGAAAAGTTTGAATAGGCGTACACTTTGAAAATGTCCTGGGAATTGAACATGGGGATAATTTTGTAATATGTATTCTTGGGTTAGGTTTTCATCTTTCAAATGAAAATAGAGAAACTGAAGCGGTGTAATAATAGGAGCACTTTTTAAAAGCACTATACAAATCCAGTTATTACTATCATTATTATCATCATCATCATCATCATCATCATTGAATTCAATTCTGGAAGGTTTTATTCTGAATCTAATGTTCAACATATCATTCTTCGCAGCCGATCTGGCTATGTTTGAAGTCCTGTAAGGAGAGTGAAAGCTTTGGAACAAGATAGCTTGTGTGAAAACAAAACAAAAAATCAAAGAAACAGATCAACGAAAGTTTGAGAAAAATCAGTCAAAAATGAGAAAGTTATGAGCATTTGAATATTGCGATCACTAATGCTATGGAGATCCTCAAAATTGGCAATATGACAAAGATGTGCGATGTGTCTTGTGAACAACTCTTCCCATTAATTGCCTCTTTTATCACATCTATCAGAAGATCATGTGTTCTTTCTTTACAGGAGGGCATATGTAATACAGATTTCTAAAGAATACATCATGGATGAAGAGTTTGTATCACTATAAGAAAAAACGAAAAGAGACATTTTGAGGGTATTTTATAGTCCATCAAAAGGAAAGTTGTTCATTTGACATCACACATCTTTGTCGCACTGTCAATAAGGAAATCTCCTTAGAATAAGTGGTTGCAGTATTCAAATGCTCATAACTTTCGCATTATTTGTCCGATTTTTCTCAAAGTTTCTTTGTTCTTATTCTTTGATTTTTCTGTCTCGGCACAAGCCTACTTGTTCCAAGGTTTTGTTCCCTTTAACATTTAAAGACATCAACAATGAGGGTACTATTTATCAATCAACGAACGTAGAGGGCAGCAGACATCAATAATACTGCAACGTGTTGCTGCCCTCTACGTTCGTTGGTATCAACCCACACTGGGAGCAACTTGTATGATTGAAGCCCTTTCAATTTTAAATGAAACCTGGCAGAAAATCTGACTTTTACCGCTTTAATAAATTTCCGTCCTATTTTATGAAACCAGTTTGTTGGACTTCTACAATATGGAATACCATCGATTTTCCAGGGAATGCATGTAATCAAAGGGGCATTCCTTAAAATATGTATGTCTGACCCCCTATAATTATGTGGGACCTTCATATTTTTTTCTTTTTGTCTCTGATTTCCTCTTCTTTTGTTATGCTCTCAAATGACCATGCCTTGGTCAATTTATGAAGTGAAAGACCTCAGAAAAATGAAGGTCGCACTGCAAACAGGTTGATTATTTTTATGGAATTGCCCAAAGGCATAAAACGAATCAGGGATGTGCAAAGTCGTTTGGTTTATTATCGGGCAGCTCCAGTGTCTGTTAAAGGGGAAGTTCATCCAAACGAAAAGTCGGTTAACAAAAGGCAGAAAAAATAATTTTAAAAATGCTGGTGAAGGTTTTCGGAAAATTCATCAAAGATTAAACAATTTATTAAATCCCCAGCCCCTCATTTTGACGTCATATACGGGCAGCCCACTAATATGTTAATGGTTCTTGATTTTGTTTTTCTTCCTTTCTTTCTTTCCTCCTTTCTCTCTTCCTTTCTTCCTTTTTTCTTTCTCCCTTTCTTCCTTCCTTCATTTCTTTCTTTCTTTTTTCATGAGCGGGTGTGAAGTGATACGTCTATTGAAATACTCAAAGTACAATAAAAGCCATTTTCAATTTTCTGTGAAAATGACAGTTCATTGGTTTTCCACCACATGATAATGGAAAAGTTGCTCGCATATGACGTCACAAATCAACAGATTAAAAATTTAATATTTTTTATCATTTGATGGATTTTCCTAAAACTTTCACCAACATTTATTTTCTGCTATTTTTACAATAAACATTTTTGTCAGGGTCAACTTCCTATTCAAGTGATTATCTCACGCTTGTAAGATTGCATCTAACTTTTTGTAATATTTTTTTAACCCCGTCACTTCAATAACTTTTGTTCACACGTTTAAACACCTTGTTAAATCGTTTTAAACAAGCCCGTCACTTTATTGTTTAAACTTTAAAAAAAACGGGCTTAAAATTTATACAGCGTTTTGACAGTGTACAGAAGTATATGAATCCCAGTGTCATCACAAATTTTCATTGTTATTTTTTCTTTAGGGATAGCATGATCGTTACGTTTCTCAATGTGATGACGAGTATTTATTGCGGTGTCATCGTATTTTCATTCATTGGCTTCGCATCCAACGCAAGCTATTTACCACTAACTGTTAATTCACTAGCCGTGCCAGGTGTGTATAATGTGGGAAATTAAAGTCTGTCATATCAAGGGAGTTTTTGCAACCGCTACGCAGACACTATCTGGGCGGTAGAGAGTCTACTGTCAAAATCCAATCATGACAAATAAGTCTTTGTCGAAAATTGGTGAATCGAAACAGCAGTGTCTTCCGTACGTAACACTGGACAAACGACATTGAGATTTCAAGTACGGTGTTGACCTTTTGGTGTTGGTGTTAGGTCAATTTTTACACGATTATAACACCAAACATAAAATGAAGATGCTCCTGAAAAGTAAGTCACTAGTTGTTGAGGTGTTAATAATGTGAACTGGATCAGTTTCGCAAACTCTGATATAAGTTATAGAGCCGAGCCAGGGAAAGCAATCCAAATTTCAACACTAATACCAACACCGAGGCCAAAACCGGACTTGAAAATCACCCATTATATAGTCAACTTTTCGTTGGCTCACGTGTTTTTGACTAAGATAGATTTACTATGTTGTAGAATCTGTCAATGTTGCAATTGCAAAAACTCCCTATTCCGTTTGTGTTTCTGTTTGTGGTAACTCCCGTAGGAACTCGGCAGGACAGCATTTTCTGCTGGTAAACGCCAAGCTGGTATATAACCAATTACCTTGGAAACATTTTACGTCTAGGTTAATCAGTCATAGTGGCTGACGTAATAGACGACAAATATCACTCTTGGGCCTTTTTATCAAAGTGGAGACAATGGCAGAGTTGGGATTCGAACTCGCAACCTTGCGATCATTAGTCCAATGCTCTAACCACTGGACCACACGACCTATCATGCGTTTATCATTGTTCCAGTTGATTACTCGATTATATGAATATGTACACAGCAAAAACTGTGGTGCTAACCGGAGTACATATAGGACCACACCAGTTTATTTTACACTGGTGTTATATAAACATTGAGTGTTTGTTTAACACCTATAGGTATTATTACAACACCTTTAGTTGTTACATTTACACTCTTTGGTGTTATATTTAATCTCTAGTGTGTGATTTTAACACCACAGTTTTTACAGTGTATGACCTAAAACAATTATGATGTGGAGGATATTCGGGAAAAAATGCGTTTTACAGGAAAATCCTACTTCTTCCTATAAAAATATTTGTTCGGGTGCCTGATGAAAATTATTATTATAGGCCATTTTTTTAAAAATTTCATTATTTATTATGTATTTATCTGTTTATTATAATTTTTTGGGGGGGGGGGGGGGGTCGGGGTAAATGTAAAACAAGTGCCAAATCATATCCATTCACAAGGTTCCTAAGCCAAGTGCTTAAAAGCCACTTCGAGAGGAAAATAAAAGAAATCGCCAACTGGAGAGAGGGTGACAGAATTTTACGAAACAATGTCAAATTTGTATTCTAACGATTAAAAAAAAGTGCAATAGCCATTTATCATACATGTATGATCGAGTATGTATGACGAGTGGGTAGGGGCAACTGTATCGTTATCAACTACACATCTACCCCGGATCTACCCATTACAAAATATAATTTATGGTAGCCTTTGTCGACATGGTATAAGGTGAGTTATCTCGTGATGTCGACATGTAAACTTCGTGTTGTTATAAGTCGATTTTTTTTTACATTAGCCCCGTATTACAAAGAGATACGATATCCAATCAATCTCAACTGTATGGAAATCCATCCATATCATAGTTGCGATTGATCGGATCAATCGCAACTCTTTGTGAGACAGGGCCCAGATATGTGTACATTTTTTTTTTTTTTTCAGGTACTTATCTATTTTATCAGGTCTTTCCACGTGCGTTTCCTCTAATGCCTGGATCAAGAGCGTGGGCATTTCTATTCTTTTTGGTGGTTCTTCTGATCTGGTTTAACTCTCAGGTAATCGGTGACGATCTACCAAGATTATACACGAAAAGGCGATTTCATTACTGGGTAGTAAATGTACTTGATGGAGAACGAATATGTTTTCATTAGAAGCATTCGGAACTTACGTTGGACTTTTTCTATGCCCTTAGATATGTTACTATACAGGTCTTTATCCAGTGGTTGATTATAGCCTTAAAAAACACTCAAACTTCACCCAAGTTTTTTTTTAGTTAGGCTATTCAAAAATGATAAATCTTGACAATTCAAATCTTCTGCGTTGTTGAATTTAAGTTGGGTTCTTTTAGTTATTTTCTATGTGTGTGTGTGGGGGGGGGGTTGGTTCCATACGCCATGCTTACGCCACTGTGTGGGCATCTAAATCCCAGATTGTCAACGAAAACATATCTCTAACCGTTACGTTCTGTACTATAGTTTGTTACAGTGAAATCGTTCATTGCGTCTGTCGTGGATGTGCTCCCTTCGTGGCTCCAAGGCGGATATTACCCCCACATCGTCGTGTTTGGACTCTGTGTATTACAATTTCTAATCGGTATTCTCATGATTACCGAGGTAAGCCATTCTCATCTCTTCTTCACTGAATCGCCATAAAAAGAATAAATGATTAGGACTACTTCATTCAGTTATCATATATCAAACATACTTGCTTCAAAAATTTGGTTTTCATGAAATAGGGAAAAATAATTGCATCCATCTTCATCTGGTGTGTGTGTCGAGCGATTCCATGATGTTTGCTCCGGCGACAATTGCTCCGATTGAAAATCTGCACATCAAGCCAAACATAAAACCTAACCTTCAAAACTTAACAAACCTTAATCCTTATCTTTTCATTATTCTGAACCAAAAACTCTATTACAATCCTAATTCTGACTCTATGCGGTCTGATGTATATATATATATCTAGACAGGAAAAATTGTCGCAGGAGTAAATGTCGTGTCACCGTGGTGGTTGTTGAGCGTTTATTAATGCTACTGAAAGATACACACCTAGGCTAACATTCTGAAGTCAGGTTTAACTTAGACCGAAGTCTAACTCTGCTGAAATTATGGGGAGCCAAAATTTAAACAATCTCTTTAGATTGCAATTTCTTATTATTACTTTATTAATTCCTTTTGCTTTCATAAGGAAAATACTTCATTTTATCATTGCCAGACAAATATGAACAATTTGAGTGTCAAATGAGTTAATAAATTTGATGTATACTGTAAGGGATTCGTGCCCCAATTGGCTCTCCATACTTAACTACAACTTTAAATAAGGGTTTAATTTAAACCTGTCTTCAGAATAAGGGCCTAGTCTAGCTATGACTTCATAGCAACATTTACTTCCTAATTTTACGATTACGGTAATAATGTGATTACGTTAACTTCCATGCAAAGCTTGCTGTTGATTGGCTGGTTAGCCTGTTACCATGTTAGAAACCATAAAGGAAGGTTATGGTACCAATAGTAAGTTCTTAGTAAAAATGAACCGTAGAAGAAAAAAAAATGATTCATTTAACATTTTGAATGACCGTCATATCTTCATTGTAACAAGTAAAACTATCATATTGAAAATGATAACTGTACACAACGCCCTAACTTCGAAAGGTTTGAGGGGGGATGCACCTGTTACACCATTGTCGATGTATACGACTCGTGTCGTTTACAGGTGGACGTAAATTTTGGTAGGCACTTAATACTTCAGTTTGAAAGGACACTCGTAAAATGACGTCACTCTCGCCGATGAATATTCATTAGATTGTGGTCGTGTGTGTTCCATACAAACATGCACACAGAAGTGCATACATGCAGAGAGTTTATGAGAGGAACATTGGCTCCAGAGAGAAGTTGTCAATAACGTGTGTGTACTATTCCATGCTGTCCGCATGGGAGAGAGTGCATGGCAATTCGGTTAAACGAAGTTTCCGATATAAAGAGATAATTACTCTATGTACAGTAGACGTATACTGTAATAGAGGCAAATGTCAGATCAGGGGAGGCTGGAGTACAATCAGGTTTTCTTTTTGTAAGGGAAGAATAGTGTATAATTATAGCCAATTGATCTAAGTAAGGGAAGTGAACAATGATGTTTTTTAAAAAGAATGGAATATACCTGCATGGTGAAGCCAATTTGAAAGGAGGTGAGGCAAGTTTCAATGGAGGTTATTAAAAAAATAAACTGTACAACACATTATAGTGAAGCCAGTTTAAAAGGAGGTGAGGCAGGTTTCAATGGAGGTTTTTTATAAAGAATAAACGGTACCACACATTATGGTGACGCCAGTTTAAATGGAGGTGAGAAAAGTTTCAATGGAGGTTTTTTCAAAAGAAACTGTACCACACATATCATGGTGAAGCCAGTTTAAAAGGAGGCGATCAGTTTCAATGGAGGTTTTTATAACTGTACTCTGAATTATGGTGAAGCCAATTTAAAAGCAGGTGAGGCAAGTTTCAATGGAGGTTTTTTAAAAAGAATAAACTGTACCACACATTATGGTGAAGCCAAGAGGTGCTGAGGCAAGTTTCAATGGATTTAAAAAAAAAGAAAATTAGTGTCATACATATTATGGTGAAGCCAAGTTGAGAGGTGTGGCAAGTTGTTTGTTGCATTAATCGGCATTGAGGCTGATCAATAACTATTTGATGCAAGACTAAATGACCTTTGTGTTTTATTCAGTATTGTTAAAATGTCTCATATCATTCTGAACATAATTTGCCACAATTTTTGCTGCCCACATAACAATTTTTGCTGCCCACATAACAGTCATTGTAGATGTTTGTGCATAAACCTGATTAGAATGCATGCCATTAGCACACAGTACTTGCCAACTTTTAGTATCTTATCATCTTTTATCATGATCCTAGGCCTGCCAGTACTGAAAAATAAACGTATTTTAAACTGTATTATAGTGTATATTTTTATTTACTCAAACTGCAGTTAATACTTGCTGTTAACTATTGTAATTATCACTTGTTCTTTTTAACAGCAAGAGTATGTTGCTATATGTGTCCAGACACCCCAATACCAACAGTAAATACATTGATTTAAAGATTCTCATTGATCTTGAACAATCACATCCTAAGCTGTAAAATGATTTATCTTGATAATATTGATCAATAATATCCCTCGCTAGTACTTGATTGAATGCAGAAGAAGTTTGGTGAGAGCTTCAAATAAGAGAACAAGATATGGGGTTCACTTAAGCATGCGATGTGTAATATGTAGTTCAACTACTTAGCAGTGAGCAAAACACGGATATCGAAGTCTTGTATTTTGTCTTCAACTTTTACAACCTCACATTTTGACAGTATGAAGAAAAAAAATACTTTTTTGGATAACCCAATGTTCTAATATACGTTTGGAAAACCGAATTACTATTTTGGTTATTTTCTACGAACCTTCACTGGCAACTTATTGTTGATATTTGGGGGTGCTGGCCAAATTTCGTTATGTTGAGAAAAATATCAAAGAGCATATGAAAAAAAAAAATTTATGTAAAAAAGCTTGCCGAGCTGCTAGTATTTTCGTCTCTTGTACTATTTCATGTTACTCTGATAGATTTCATGTTGTTACACAAAATGGGGTTTAGTATTCAGAACAACCTTAACTTTGCCTCAACCACAACAGTACTTGCCAAACTGGATAAATCAACATTATCAAGCTGTGTAGAAGAACTTCATGATCATATAGATACCATTAAGTGCATACATATGTAATGTCTTTCAAGCTGTATGACATAGATTTTCTTTTCCATCCAATATCAGCTTCTATATTTTTTAAGCTTAGTATTTATTGTCATGTTGGCAAATTGTGAAATAGTTCATGTTGAAATATGTTGTATGACCTGTCATGCAGTTTTAATGTTATTTTTTAAGAAAATATTCTGTCATCATTTTCAGTACATATACAAGGTTTAAAAACTGTATCTTATAAAAGTTTATTCAATGTATGCCTTTACCAAAGTTGGCCATAAGCACAGTGGGTACGAACTATCACTGAAGACAACAGAGCAATCGCTCAAAATATATGTATAGCCTTATAAATGTGCAAGTCAATAAAATCTACTATGACTACTAGTTTTTCTTTGTGCAACACAGTCATATTTCATTTGGATGAATTAAAAATTGAGTGGTGTGTTGGGGTAATGCTATGGTAACTGCAGTTCTGTTGTACTCTGACGGTTGGTGTTGTAATGATGTGATTGCCAGTGTGTGGACGTCATGTTGTAAGAGAAAGTTAAAGTGAGTGTTTGCTTTGAAATGGACTCAACCCATGAAAGTTCAACTTTGTGCTGCAGAAACTGGTGTGGTAGTGGGATAATAATGATGATGAGGAACAGGGTACCCCAGTATTCAATGCTATTCTTAAAGCCACAATTTTAAGTATATTTTACTCAGTATTTTGCTAGAGTAAAATACTTATCCATCGTTGGTATTCAATTGCATTTTTTTGGCTAAGTATTTTGCCTAAATGTAAGTCGGCCATCTACTAGACTTAAGTCTGCATATCCAAAAATGAAACGCACAGAAATTCATTCATACATTTGGCACTATTTGGATAAAAATTTATAACATCACAATGGGTATTAGTATTTACCTCATTTTGGATAAGGTAAATTCTGAGATCTGATCTGCATGCAAGTTTAAGCATTTTGTTAAGCCAGCCAAATTGCTAAGTAAAATACTAATAAAATCAAAACTTAGAAATTAAAAGGCGGCCAAGGTATTATTTTTTCTCCAGAGGACATGTACAGATTTCTTGTTGACAAAGGATGACATGATTATTTTGCATAACCTGGCTTATAAAAAAATATATTATGTATATTCCATTTCAGTGATAATTGGATTTTGGGAAGGGGATTTTTACGTATTGGGGGAATGGAAAAGTTTGCTTCTACATAAAATCCATTCCATTCCTCACCTCTCAAGTTGGCTTTACCATCATTTGAAGTACAGTTTATTCTTTTTAAAAATCTCCATTGAAATTTGCCTCACCTCCATTTAAACTGGCGTCACCATGGGTGGTACCCTTTATTCTTTTAGAAAACCTACATTGAAACCTGCCTGACCTCCATTTAAATTGGCTTCACCATAATTTAGAGTACAGTTATAAAACCTCCATTGAAACTTGCCTCACCTCCTTTTAAACTGGCTTCACCATAATGTGTGGTACAGTTTATTCTTTTTAAAAAACCTCCATTGAAACTTGTCTCACCTCCATTTAAACTGGCGTCACCATAATGTGTGGTACCGTTTATTCTTTTTAAAAACCTCCATTGAACCTGCCTCACCTCCTTTCAAACTGGCGTCACCATAATGTGTGGTACCCTTTATTCTTTTTAAAAAACCTACATTGAAACCTGCCTGACCTCCATTTAAATTGGCTTCACCATAATTTAGAGTACAGTTAATGAAAAACTCCATTGAAACTTGCCTCACCTCCTTTTTGAACTGGCTTCACCATAATGTGTGGTACAGTTTATTCTTTTTAAAAAACCTCCATTGAAACTTGCCTCACCTGCTTTTAAATTGGCTTCACCATAATTCAGAGTACAGTTATAAAAACCTCCATTGAAACTTGCCTCGCCTCCTTTTAAACTGGCTTCACCATGATATGTGTGGTACAGTTTCTTTTGAAAAAACCTCCATTGAAACTTGTCTCACCTCCATTTAAACTGGCGTCACCATAATGTGTGGTACCGTTTATTTAAAAACCTCCATTGAAACCTGCCTCACCTCCTTTTAAATTGGCTTCACCATCATTTTGTAGTAGTTATAAAAAACTCCATTGGAACTTGCCTCACCTGCTTTTAAATTGGCTTCACCATAATTCAGAGTACAGTTATAAAAACCTCCATTGAAACTTGCCTCGCCTCCTTTTAAACTGGCTTCACCATGATATGTGTGGTACAGTTTATTCTTTTGAAAAAAACCTCCATTGAAACTTGTCTCACCTCCATTTAAACTGGCGTCACCATAATGTGTGGTACCGTTTATTCTTTTTAAAAAACCTCCATTGCAACCTGCCTCACCTCCTTTTAAATTGGCTTCACCATCATTTGTAGTAGTTATAAAAAACTCCATTGGAACTTGCCTCACCTCGATCCTTTTAAATTGGCTTCACCATCATTTGTAGTACAGTTATAAAAACCTCCATTAAAACTTGCCTCACCTCCTTTAAAATTGGTTTCACCATAATACCAGTACAGTTTTTTTCTTTTTAAAAACCTCCATTGAAACTTGCCTCACCTCCTTTTAAATTGGCTACACCATAATTTGTTCTTTTTTAAAAACCTCCACTGAAACCTGCCTCGCCTCCTTTTAAACTGGCTTCACCATAATGTGTGGTACCCTTTATTCTTTTTAAAAAACCTACATTGAAACCTGCCTGACCTCCATTTAAATTGGCTTCACCATAATTTAGAGTACAGTTAATTATAAAAACCTCCATTGAAACTTGCCTCACCTCTTTTTAAACTGGCTTCACCATAATGTGTGGTACAGTTTATTCTTTATAAAAAAAACCTCCATTGAAACCTGCCTCACCTCCTTTTAAACTGGCTTCACTATAATGTGTTGTACAGTTTTTTTTTTTAAATAACCTCCATTGAAACTTGCCTCACCTCTTTCAAATTGGCTTCACCATGCAGGTATATTCCATTCTTTTTAAAAAACATTATTGTTCACTTCCCTTACTTAGATCAATTGGCTATAATTATACACTATTCTTCCCTTACAAAAAGAAAACCTGATTGTACTCCAGCCTCCCCTGATCTGACATTTGCCTCTATACAGTATACGTCTACTGTACATAGAGTAATTATCTCTTTATATCGGAAACTTCGTTTAACCGAATTGCCATGCACTCTCTCCCACGCGGACAGCATGGAATAGTACACACAGTTACTTATTGACAACTTCTCTCTGGAGCCAATGTTCCTCTCATATAAACTCTCTGCATGCATGCACTTCTGTGTGCATGTTTGTATGAAACACACACGACCACAATCTAATGAATATTCATCGGCGAGAGTGACGGTCATTTTACGAGTGTCCTTTCAAACTGAAGTATTAAGTGCCTACCGTAAATTTTCATATTTTCTGTGTGAAAAAGGAGGCCATTTTCTATGATGATCATTATACTTATATTTTATGTATGTTTGTTTTTCAGGGTGGGGCAAATATAGTACTGGACTACCTAGATCTTAGGTACTATCAAGTGTATTCATTGCCCCTCGTGTGGATCTGCTTTCATGAGAGTGTCGCTATCGGATGGTTTTATGGTAATACAGTAGTTTTTTATTTGGTATACTTTTAAATTAGTGTAAATGATGATAATGATTATGAAGGCGCTCGTGTAGATAGCCCAGCGAAAACACAAAAAACTGCACATAATACATGTAAACAAATTCTACAATAATATTTTTGATCTTAAATAACAAAATGTACAAACATATTACGTATAGAATACTAGTTTTCATAACTCACCAAAATTTCCGGCTACATCCTGGCCTGGAACTGCTTGTTGCTCCGTTCACTGACAGTTTAAGGGACGATTAAGCCCTGTCAGCTTACTACTCATAGGAACTTTATCAAATGACACTCATAGGAAGCCATTCAGATCAGTGAGTGATACAAAGCGCTGCTATCATTACCCCGGCTTTAGCTCGAGCTACCACCACCGGCGCTCAGTACATGCAAGGAATTACTCCTGTCTGGTACCCATTCACCTCACCTTGGTCGAGTGCAGCACAGTGTGGATAAATTTCTTGCTGAAGGAAAACACGCCATGGCTTCGATTCGAACCCTCGACCTTCTGTTTCAAAGGCAAGAGTCAGAACCACTAGACCACCACGCACCCATCTATCATTACATTCCAATCTATATTGCATCTAACACGGATTATTGGTGGATCGATGGCAATTAAATCCCTGGGTCTCTGTTATCCCTCTCCAGCTAAACCGTTTCACATGTGTTCATCTGCATAACAGCTAAAGTCCGTCTAAAATCCATCTGCATTTTTTTTCTTTTGCTTTGGTTCCTCCTACACAAATTGGCAAGACATCTCGCATACAATGCGAAAGACATACGGTATGCCCCGTGGGCATTATGTTCGCCTCCCCCCCCCCGAAATGGGGATAAGTTTTCAAATCATTCTTACATTGTTAGGACATTATACCGAGGTGGTGATGATTATCAGATTCTATTTATTTTCAAAACCTGAATCTATTATAGACCAATATTTTGATAAAAAATCTTGTTTTAATGGAAAATTTAAAAATTCATTTTGGGGCGCAGGTTCCCTGCACAGAGTGCAATAATATAAGAATCTATGAAGAGGCGCGCTGATTGACTGTTCCTTCCATATTACAAATGCGCTCTCGAGATCTACGACGACGCTCCTGATGCTCTTGTGGTTGTAAGAAAAATCGTCCCAAATCGGACTGGTGTCGCTGTTACCACGATAGGAACACCTAAAATTTTGCACACGAACCGCAAATCTAAGGTCACCGTTGAGGTCGTGAAAAGTCAAAATTCTATCATGTCATAAGCAATTCAAATTCACGACCCTTTATGTTTAAAAGGCGAGCGACGGAACCAGCACCCCATAGCAATAAGTTTAAAAAGATGCAGTTTTGACTCTTGCCTTTAAATCAGAAGGTCGTTGGTTTGAAGTTCGAACCCTGCGTTGATTTCCTCCAGGAAGAAATATAATACCCGACCCAAGTGAGGTATTATACAGATATTGACTGATGGGGTGTGTAATATAAATATTCTTTGGACCGCCGGATTTGTATTTTCCCGAGGGGTTATATTTTCCGAAGCGCGCAGCGCTGAGGGAAAATATGATCACGAGGGAAAATATTAATCCTTTAGGTGGTCCAAAGAATTTTTTTTTACACATCCCATCAGTCAATATCTGTTATATTAGATAGCCTCTAATGATGAAGATAAAGTTAGGCCTAACGATGCGTGCAGCATGTTTATGATATTCACAGTGATTGATTGAACTGGTATAGATCTAATGTCAGATCTTGATCTATAGATATCTAAGTAATGTTAGTCTAAACACAGTGAATGACCCTTTTCTAATCAAGTCAACTTTGTTTAGGCCTAACCCTAGATCTAACTCTAAGTTCGAGCCCAGTCCAGGTCCTGGACCCAAGGCAGGTCGATAATGCATGGTAACATCTAATCCACAAGAGGGCGCCATACACGTAGAAAAATATATTCATGGACCGGTTGGTCAATATATTCATCGAAGGTGGACCGGCTGGGAAAAAACATTGATTTTGATCATATCACGTGACGCGCTACGGACCAATCGCTCTTGACTATCTATCTTGGCTATCTAATATATTTATTTATTAAAACGATTACCTCGTAACAGCTAGATCTGCGGTCCAGAGAAGCTGCATTTATAGAGCCTTTATTGAGGCCTCTTATAAAGTAGTTAGTCAATGATAATAGCTATATTATAAGCAAATATAATTATGACTCATATCACCAAATATATTATCATTATGATGACCCTCTGTTCATTCTGATTTTACAGGATTTAGACGGTTCTCATCGCACATTACAGAGATGTTAAAATGGCAGCAGATCCCATGGTACTTGATTGGCTGGATTGTCACGTGTCCTATTCTTTCTATGGTAAGCCAAATGCCAGAGAAAGAAGTCGTGAAGTCAAACTGATTATCAGGACCCTGTATCACAAGGCTCAATAACTAATCGTATACATTAGATTTTTTACGACTGATTGCATTTATAGTAATATTAACTAGACTTAATCAGCTGTAATATCAATCGCTAAGTTGCGTATGTTATCATATTATAGCGTAAAAGATAGACATATTCTGTTTTAAGTGGGGTATCATTCATGCCCTCTCTTTAGCTGTCACATGTTATTTTTCTTCCTTTTTTCTTCTCTCTTATTATTGCTGAAATAGAATATGATTGGAAATTGACAATTATGGCGGTCGATATGTGATACAGCGCTAAAACACTCTTTTTTTACGTGCTTTATTGTTTACTCCTGTCATTGGATCCTTTCATGCCCGCATACTATATACATAATATATGCCGTTCTCCATCCCCTGGGGAGCATTCAAAAAAGAGTTCAAAGACTCATTTTTTTTGCCTGCTATACAGACTTTCACATCATACCGGGTACCCATCAGTGGCGGATCTAGCTGTTTGCTATAAGAGGGAGGTTTGACAAGTTTGACCCAATAACGATGAGCTGCGACGTGATGCATCTTGTCCCCCCCCCCCACCCCCTCTCTCTCCCCGTAGATCCGCTACTGTTCTGCTTGCGCGACTCTCGTAAACAGAGAAGAGATGTTGGAGTTCAACCCTAAATTACTTTTTTTTTCATTCATTTTTAGGGAACTCGAAGTAAGTGTGTAGGCCTAACGATGTGATTTTGTTTCATTGCTCCTCCTATAGCTTGTGTGGATTCTCGACATTTATCTTCTAGTGTTCGACGAGGTTCATAGTGACTACTGGAACAGTCAGCTTCGCATGATCGGCTATATAATTGCAGCATCTTCCATGATATGGATTCATGTTGTGATGATATACACAATTGTCTACCAATTGGTCAAAGGGGATGGGCCTATTCTCACGGTAAGATGGAATGTTTAGTCTTAGAGACTAAAATAGACGAAGAGTAGACTAGGTCTATCAAACAGCTTCACCTTCTCTCAGATAGGTTGTCTATATGCTTTGTCCCCTACAGCCGAGTCTAACTGCCATTCAACCCACTTAGCATTTTTCTCTCATTTTCTGTTAGGCTATACATGGCACTGGGAAGCGGGGTTGCTGGGAGTTGCTTCAGCGCTTCCCAAAAAAAATCCGTGGGGGTGCTGCGTGTATTATTCTCTATACAGTGCGTATAAACATGATCAAATGGAACAGTTTTGAAAGTCGACTATGAAAAATCGGTTTCAAATCATGATATCTATATTTTTGATGTTAATAGATGCTCCGAAATCTTATCTCTGAAACGCAATTTAAAAACTATTTTTATTCATGCTTGAGCGAACACGGGACGTCTCTGTCGGAGGTTCAAAAAGAAGCTTGCACCATGAAGGCAGAATATGAGTAATATGATCAGACTTCTTGCTAATCAGCAGACTTCCTCTTAATCTTTTCATTATCTGTGGCATGATTTTCGAATTATGCTGTCAAATTTTATTTACAAATTTATTTATTTATTCATTTAAACTTCTTTTACCTTTGAATTTTTCTTCATAAGTATAAGAAAAGACGACTTTTTGTCAACCCAAGCAAGAAGATTTGCATTATTAATTGGGAAAATTGTAATTATTAAAATCCTTTTATTATTTGAAACAAATTATGTTATGGAACCTTTAAAAGACATGAATCAATTTTCCAGGGGTTATTGATTCATTGACCAAGTTTAATTGTATGCTTGACAGGACAAACAGGGAGTGATTCATGTCTTTCAGTGGCAATGGTGTATTGAGTCAATTTTGAAGGAGCTAGATATGGCAGATGGGTAAAGTGTATTAACAAGTTGTGAGTGAGCGAAGCGAGCACGCAAATATTTCCACTTTTATATTACAAAACAAATTTTGTGATAGATTTTGACATAATATTCAGAAAATGATATATTTTTTACTTGTTATCTTTCCTTTTATTTGCTTTCCACTTTTTCTTGGTCATGATTTTTTTTTTACTATTGAGGGGGGAGCGTAGCTTCCCCGAGCCCCCGCCCATCTGTGTGGCACTGTTCAAAAGACATCATAACCTTTGTAGCACACAATGAAAGGATTTTAAAAAAAATACACCCTCTCACATACTTCGGTTGAAAAAAAAAGTTTTTGCTTGAAGAAGGAATGTCGAAAGCTAAAAGAGAACATATTAAAAATAACCAACAGATAAATGAAAAAGTTGAGAGGAAGTTTGCTGTTTAGCAAGAAGTCCGATCATCATAATCATTTCATGCTCTACCACTGAGCCACCATGCCAATTTCCAATATTCTTTTGAATGATTTTAATCACCTCTTTATCTTCACTGCTAACATTTTGTAATGTTGCTTTGTTCGACGTCACTCGAGATTTGACGAGAAAATGTTTTTTTTTTCTCCACCCCAGAGGCTGAAATTGGCCTTCCGCCCCGCTGTTACACCAAACCACGACAGAGAGGGACTAGTTGGAATGGAAATGACATAACGTCATAAAAGACACGAAGGAGGTGGGGGCGATCAGAGGGTGGGCAACGACCCAAGATGGCTCGATTTTAGAATAAAGACCAATGCCCCCTCTTTTCCTCTTATAGCTTTTCTCTTTATTATAGTCCCCCATTCATTGTTTTCCTGTTCCCCGTTCTCCCGTAAATTATGATGATGATGGTGATCGTAATAGTAATAATCTATAATAGTTATAAAAGATCAAAGAAGGCCGTCGCCCGCTGCTCCTTGTGACTTCGCCCCAGCATTGATGTCTGCCTGTGAGCGAAACCTTATTATAGCTACATAACTTCACGATTTCTCCTGAGGACGACAAGAACACACTTGTCGAAACGTCGAGATTGGTGGTCCTTTTCAGGACCAACACTTGCTCAAGAGAGATACATGGTGTACCGTGAAACCTACTACACGTACTATTCTTCGCCATGGAAACCTTCAGAAGTTATATTCACGAGCAAAGACGTTGAAAACTGAAATGAATCAAATTCAGGAATGAAAATTCAATGGCCCTCGACTTTGTCAAGTAGGAAAGGGGGATAAGGAAGGGGTAGGGGAAATGAAAGAAAGCGAGACCTAGGAGAATAAAAAAGATGAAAGGTATGGTCCATGTTACACTTTGATTTATCTCATTCTTAAAGTACTTTTGTAATCTGAGCCACTGAAATTTGGCATACCCCAAGTGTGTGTGTGTTTTGGGGGGTGGTATCATTGTGTGGTAGGGAGTATGGGGTGCGTGGGTTAGTGAAAGATTATATATATGCAATCTTCCTCTTAAAGGCTTGTAGAGTTTCATGAAAAAAGTAGTTTATTTGATTTGACATAATTTTGATATTAACATGATATTGAGGTAATTTCTTTTTTCACAAAAAAATGTTTCACATTGTTATAGAAGAAAAAATTGGCAGTTTGATTTCATTTGTAATCATTTTTAAAATATTTGTAATCTCATTGATATTGATATATTTATTTGTTTGATTGTTTATTGATTCTATACATGCAAAGAATCTTTATTCATATGAATTGTGATTGTCAATTTATTGTTTTGAAAGAGGAAGAAAATAAAATATTATTCAAAAAAAATAACGTTTAAATTTTCATCAAAATCGGATGTAAAGTAAGAAAATTAAAACATTTTAAAGTTTCACTTATTTTTCACAAACAGTGATATGCACAACTCAGTGACATGCAAATAAGACAGTCAATGATGTCCGTCACTCACTATTTCTTTTGTTTTTATTGTATGAATTATACAATATTTAATTTTGTACAGATTTGAAAATAGGGACCAACTTGACTGAATCATGCAGGTTTAGTTCCACCTGTTCATGGAGGAATCAATTGTGGTTCTCTTGACAATGAGGAGAAGATTGAAATATTTCATATTCATGTAATAGAATACAACAGAAACAGTGAGAGGATGACGCCATCGGTCTCATTTGCATACCGACCAGGATGTGCGTATATATAACTGTTTTGTGAAATTAAGCAAAATTCTAAAATGTCATAAGTGTCTTATTTTACATCTGATTTTGATGAAGTTTTCAGTCACCTTTTTGTTGGGGTGGACTTGTAGATTAGAATTGTGGAGATATAACATTTTAGAACATTCATTTTTTTGTACCAAATTATTGGCTACATTTTACTTATTCAGACATAGGTAACAAAAATTGTAAATCATCTTTTAAACAATACCTACCCCCCCCCCCCCCCCATTTTATCATTTCTCTTGTTCTTCTTTCTAGCTCCCTCGTCTTTCTGTAATTGTTCTCCTTCTTCTTCGTCCTCTTTACTTATCTGTCCTCCCCCTTTCTGTTCAATCCCTTACCCCTATCCTCCATCATGTCTACCCCTCTCTCTCCCTCTGTTTATTTTCTTCTCCCTTTTCAGTATCCCCTCTCCTCCCTATTTAACAATCGCGCCTCCTCAATCTGTTTAAGTCTCTGTACGGTGGGGATAGTTCTTGATTCTCCCAAATACCCAATCAAACTATAAATAATTAGGCCTATGTCTCTAATCCCCCCCCCCTCTGCATTTCATTTATTATCTAATATAAAAAGATGCCTTTTAATAGAAGATGTGAGGTGTGATAAGTAGTTTAATGTTTTTATGTATAATGATAACAATGAATATTTATACCCAGATGTTGTCATTTATAAGGCTGTATTTATATGAGTATGTCAACAGGTTGCTGCATGTTGATTCCTGTATATATTTACTTCTTGTGTTTTTCTATGAATACATGTAAACAAGATGAATTTCTGTCCAGAATTGAATAATATTGAACGAATATATATTTTATAGAAAATATAAGAATAAATGATTACACAATGCATTGATCGCCAATTACGATTAATAAATTCAAATAATTATCAAAAGATTGTCATATTTTTTTTGCTTATTCTTCCTCCTTGGTCTTTGTTCATATCTCATGTATCGTTGACAGTTAACACGTAGGACTAATTGATTCCCCCCCCCCCCAAATGTAATACAATTAACTGTGCGGTTTATACTTCTCGTCTTTCTTACAATGACTTTTGTATTTATCAAATTGTCCAATAATCCAATTGTCTGATCGTGGGTGTCGATCGGGGAGGGGGGGGGGGTATATCCCTCAATATTTCATGTCGAGGGTTGCCTGTGTTATCATCCCTCCAATAATTTAAAGTCGAACACAATAATGATGATTATTATGGTAATAATGATTGAATGATAATGATGATAATAGTAATAATGATAATAAAAAAACTAATCATAATGAAATAATGATAATGAGAATAATAGATAATAATAGTAATCCTGATTATCATGATGATGGTGGTTATCATATCACGCATAATTACCAACGGTATTATTTCTCGTAATTTGATCAAGTTTATTCTTACTAAATTAAACCAATCCTTTCGAAAACTGTTACAATATTGATGGAAAGAAAATAAGAATAAAAATAAAGAATATTTCAGGATAAAATAGAGAAGCATGTTCACTTTTCATGTTGTTATACAAATTATTTCTTTTTTTAATTTACCCCTCCCGCGACCAAGCGGTTAGGGTGTTCCCTGTTTATTTTACCACCCTTTTGAATACCACTTAATTTGTGTCGTTTTTTTTATTAGGGTTCATGATATAAAGTAAGTGGAGAACAAACAAAAGAAATGAGAATCGAAATTCAAAAGAGTGCATTTAAGAGGCATATAATGATGAAAATAGTTAAGAGCCCTCAGAGTGGCTCATTTTAGGTCAATTAGAAACATAACATTATACTTAAAACTTTAATCTTAAAGGTCAAGTCCACCTCAGAAAAACGTTGACTTGAATCCATAAAGAAATATCAGACAAGCATAATGCTGAAAATTTCATCAAAATCGGATGTAAAATAAGAAAGTTATGACATTTCAACGTTTCGCTTATTTCTTAACCATGTTAAAAAAATGGTTATATGAACGAGCCAGTTACATCCAAATGAGAAAGTCGATGATGTAACTCACTCACAATTTCCTTTGTTTTTTATTGTTTGAATTATACAATATTTCAATTTTTACGAATTTGACGATTAGGACCTCCTTGCCTGAATCACAAAATGTTAAAATGATGGAATTCCACCTGTTTAATGAAACTTCATTTCACATGACAATGACGAGAAAAAAAAATATTTCATATTTCATAGAATAAAGTACAAAAAACAGATATAGTATGTTGAGTGAGCGATGTCATCAGTTCCTCATTTGCGTACCGACAGAGATGTGCATATTATATTTCTTTTGTGAAATGATGCGAAACTTTAAAATGCCGTAACTTTCTTATTTTACATCCGATTTTGATGAAGTTTTCAGTGTTATGTTTGTTGAATTTTTCTCTTTTTATTCAAATCAAGTTTTTGTTGGGGTGGACTTGTCCTTTAAGGACTTTCCCCACTGACATTATGACGTGGGGCTTGGAGCCATGTACCCAATCCCCCCCAAAAAATGTCGCTACCGAGAAAGGAGAAAAGAAAAAGGTTGAATATGATAAATGTTTCAAACTATGTCAAAATCTGTTACAAAGTTTGATCCTTTTTCATTTGAAAGGTAATATTTTGCTTTGCTCGCTCGCAGGTTTTCTTTTCTAAAAATATATTTTGCCACTACGCCATGCCTGCCTCTTTAAAATTTTAGACTAGTAAAGCAACTGACCCCCCCCCCCCCTTTGAAACAATATTTGTGTGAATCACCCCCCCCCCCCCTCCCGCTCTGTGAACACCGATCGACAACAATGTGTCCGATAATACAATAATCAAATTATCTAATAATTAAATCCAGTCCAATAGTCACATTGTTATGGGTGCTATGAATAACATAATAAACATGTATTAAAAATAAATAAACGTTATTATTGTTATCAAAGACGTTTGCCAAATTCTTTCATTGTTAATTAGTTTCCCTCTCATAATACGAACCTCCTTGTGGATGATTCAACGGTTATGGTTTCGAAGAATAATAGATATTGAAAAATGATGTTGTTGCATGTAATCCATCGCATTATCGAACGGGCTATTTGCCAGATGACGACATCGTTAATTATTGTCGAAATGTTTAAGGAGATACGATTGTTATTTAATGTTATGTCATTTTGACAATGATGTATAGATCTGTCGGCCGCATTTAACACCGTAGACCTCATCTTACTTATTAACACTCTGACTAGTTTAGGTGTTCAGGGCAAGGCCCTAACATGACTGAAATCTTATTTCTCATTACATTCACAGCCAGTCCTCATACAGGATGTTACCTCTTCATCTAGGCCACTGGTCTGCGGCGTCCTCCAGGGCTCTGTTGGAGGGCCCACTTTTTTCCCATTTATTTGACAGGGCTTCGAGATATTTTTAAACGTCACTCTGTTCGCTATCATTTAAATGCAGATGATATTCAGATTTTTGTATCATTTTTACCCAATCAAACTAGTGCCACACAAGCCCTGTGTAATCCTTAAAGATGCACAATCAACATTGACACTTGGTTGAAGTCAAACTCGCTACGTTTGAACCATAGTAAATGTGAGTTTTTAGTTTTTGGCTCAAAGTTTCAACTTAACAAATTCAACATTGATTCCATTTCTATCTCGGTCAATGGCATCCCCTTGTCAAAGTCATGGTTCTCACATATCCATGTCCAACCAGATTACAAGCATTTGCAGATCAGTTCGTTACCAATTGCGCAATATTGGCTTCATAAGAAAATAGATCGCTCAGCAACAGAAAAACTGAACTGAACTGCATTTATTACCAAGTAATGTCAAAATACACATTATGATACAGGGTAAAGTGTCATATAAACTTCATTAGTAAAAGGACTTCACAGAAATAGCTAGAACTGCTAGTAGGACGTAAAGCCCCTATCCTACAATATACAGAATCATAATTGATAGCATGAAATAACGTTTAAATAGCAAGTTTATAAATTATCACGCTCTACGGCAAATAACATATCTAGTGTATAAAACAAATGAATAGGTCTAGCACAATAGGGTAAAAGCAAGAATTGCATACAAATGAATGATAAACATACAATATTCACAAATGATTGAGGAACTCATGAATATTCTTGTAAGAAAATGTTTTTAAGTGCTCTGCGGAAGGAATTTACAGATTTAAGAGGAACTCATGAATATTCTTGTAAGAAAATGTTCTTAAGTGATCTGTGGAAGGAATTTACAGATTTAAGAGGAACTCATGAATATTCTTGTAAGAAAATGTTCTTAAGTGCTCTAAGGAAGTATTTACAGATTTAAACCGTTTTACTTCATCAGGAAGGCTATTTCACATTTGTGAACCCATAATTGAGGTTGAAGTTTTGCCATGTTCTGTCCTCACCCTTGGCCTTCTTCACGATTCGATTTTGGTAAGAGCCTCCTTTACAACTTACCAGATTCTGAACTTGTGGGAAATTGCAAAGGTTGCAATTGTAGCTGCGCTATTATAATTCTATCTTGCAAGCACAGCCACATCACGTCTATTGAAAACTCTTCACTGCATGGTTGCCCCTGAAGGAACGTATAGTCTTAGGCGCGATAGCTCAGTCGGTAGAGCATGGTTTCGGATGTCGGTGACCCGGGTTCGATTCCCAAATGGTGCGCTAGTGCCCTTTGGTAGGGCATTTGCCCAAGAGAGATACATGGTGTACCGTGAAACCTACTACACTATTCTTCTTCGCCATGGAAACCTTCAGAAGTTGTAGCATTTATCCTCATTACCAGGTCCCGCGGAGAGGGCCTTAAGTCGTTGGTCCCCTGGTTGCTTGCTCACAGGCATTCGTGCTTTCTTAGCAGTCAGGTAAAATAACCTCGGTATAACATAACATTCTTTTGATTTTTCATGTAGTGAATGGAACTTCCCTCGTTGCAATAGGCCTTTCATGCATAATTACCAACCCTCAAGAAACTAACGATACTCATAATATAATCTCTTACGAATTCCAGTAGCTAAGAAATCATGCGGGGAACGGGCCTTTGCTCATGCAGGGCCTAGCCTGTGGAATTCTCTCACACAGAGTGTCAATTCCAAGATTTCAGTGACAGCCTTCAAGGGCAACTTGAAAACATACCTGTATAAAAGTGTTTTTTGATAGACATTGACTTATTGCTCAGACACGTATTATATGCAAATGGTTTTTGTTGTTCTGCTCTGAAACGCCTTTAGCATCTAATCAAAATGGTAAGTGCGCTATACAAATCTCATGCATCATTATTATATAGTAATATATTCGCGCCAAATGTATCATGTTGTCATGATATTTACAAAAATCGTTTCATAGAATTATATAAATGTCAAATCAGGGATTTATACTATATTTTCTATCATGATATGTCACCACTGAAAAAAAAGTGTAATCTGAAATGTTTATTTTAAGTATATAGCACAAATATGAAATTTTTTTTTCAAGGTTTTATTTCTAAAAAAATTGTGTAATATATGAAGATTTTTCGGGAGAAAATTACACCCCAATTACACCTAAATATTTTTCAGCTCCAGATGATAAAACATTGAGATGAACAATGAAGGGGCGTGAAATACCCATTTGTTTGATATCAAATTCGTCATGATAGCACAAATATTTTATAAGATACAGTCAATTGTATGATATTTCGCACGTGTCATCTTTTCTTTGAATTTCCTGGGTGTATATAAACTTCTGGCCTCAACTGTACATGTATTAAATATATATGTGTTCTGCGTCATGTGTATGTAATTATATATATATATATATATATATATATATGTTGTGATGACAAGCTTACTTTTACCAAGCGCTCTTGAGGTGGTAAATATGAAACATAATGAGATGAGGCCAACTCAAAAGATGACGCAGGACACCATTATTTGCTTAAGCTTTCGTCTTTTATTTAAGACTTCATCAGAAGCGTCTGAAAAATATGAGGAGATACAACAACCAAGTTTGTCTTGCACATCAATGAATTATCATCAAGTTGAATATATTCCATAATTTCATTAGACAGATGAATGAACAAATATATTAATTAATGAATAACAAATGATTAATTCGATTAATTAGATTAAAATAATAATAATAAAAATGAAGAAGACATACTTGTATTTACAGACTACTAGTATTGTGGTAGTCAAGCAGGACCGTATCCTATCTCGTTTTTAAAGAAAGTGGCCAAAATTGCAAAATGAAAACACTAATTGCGCTTTCACCACCTAGCATGAAATCTCTTTGAAAAATTGAAGGATGAATTGCTCTGCATGCAATTACGTTCAAGAACATTAAACCATAGTCTCGCAATAGCATGTCAAAGTTACCCCCCTTATCCGTAGCTTACTTATTAGAATATCCTGCTTTTTGGAGCCCCAAACATGACAAAGTGGTGTTTTGCTACAGAATTTTTTTTTGTCTTGAAATCACTTAGAAGGCCAAAAAGTAGGCTGTTCTCTATCCGTTACATATAAAGAAGTGATGGCAGGGCAAATCCTACCCCTCAGGGGTTTGCCGAAGTCACCCACCCCTTTTCCATATTTTGCCTTTTTATGGAAAAATCTACCAATTCGGAGCCCTCATTGACGCAAAAATGTTTTTATGATATAGCAAACCACTTTCATTGTTTCGTAACCACTTGAAGATAAACAAAAATTAGATTTTCCTCTATCAGCTACATATAAAGAAGTGCTGGCTCAGCAAAGCCTACCCCTTCGGGGGTTCCCGAAATCTCCCCACCCTTTTTGCCGATATTCCCTCCTTATTAATTTATAATTCATGGGGGACATCTGCCAATTTGGAGCCCCTATTGAGGCCAAACGTTGTTTCTGCTATATAGCAAACATCTTGCATTGTTTCGTAACCACATGGAGATTAAGACCCAAAAAAAAAGATTTTCCTCTATCAGCTACTAATAAAGTGCTGGCTCAGCAAAGTCTACCCCTTAGGGGTTCCCAAAGTCACCCTACTCCCCATTTGCCTATTTTCCCTCTTTATAAAAACAATCGCAGTTTTTGACCCCCCCCCCCCCCATTCAGGCAAAAGGAATTACTACTATGTGGTAAAGTTATTTGTATTATTTGAAACCACTTAAAGATGAATAGGTTTCGTCTATCAGCGGATCGACCCCTTACCTCTTCAGGGGCTCCAAATTGACAGATTTTCCCATAAATTGGCAAAATTGGAAAATTGATGAGTGACTTTGGTAGTTGAATAGTAGTATAATAGAATGTGGCAGGTCTAATAGCTACATTTCATTTTTTCTCTTAAACTCTCAGATCGAGCAGGCAGAACATTTCATTATTTTGGTGTACAACGTCACGTGACTAGTATATGATAGTTTCCGTGCCTAGACCCTTTCATGTTAAAGGTATTGTTTAACTTTGTGAGCAGCCGATTTAAAAAATTCTCAAACCAAGATCAAACATGTGTACAAGTGCATGTATTAGAACTAATAAACCCTGAAAACAGCCATTATTGAGAATGAAAAGCTAAAACTTCAAGGCAAATCCTGATTTTGTAAATAGGTGTCTTATAGACGCCTAAATAGTACACATAAGTGTTTGGGCCAATTAAGAGGGTGTTTCCAGTCACTATATTTCAATTTTTGTAGCACTAAATAATTATTTTCGAATGCAATTTTTTCTGGGCTTCATTTTTGTAACATATCACAGACACAGGTTACTAGTGTGACCTTCTAGCTCAGATTTTTTAAAAGTCAAACCAATGTTAACCAATCACTTTAAGCAATAAATACAGTCCAAACAGAATCGAATTCATGCTTTTGATGTTAATAGTAACAATGTTCTTGTAGTATAAATCTTTGCTTACTGATATTCATGATTTAGCTATAGTTTGATGCCAATGTTTATATAGTATCGAGTCCGGAATTGATATAACGTGCAATCGGGTCTGAGTACATAGTATAAACTAGCGTCGTCTGCTACGTGAACTAAATAAGAGAATATGACCAAAACTAACCGTTATGTTTATGCAAATTAGAACACTTTCCCCTATTCGGATTTTCCGGACTTTTAGTATGGTCTTCTCTGGACCTCAACTAAATGTTCTGCATTGGAATAAATTCTGTTGCAGTTTGTTCCAAGTGAAAACCCCCCATGCCAATAACAAATGAGTCAGACATTGTGGTGGTGTCATGCATTGATGACCCATTACATAACTTTAACCCCATCACATTGTTTTCAAATTTGAAACAAAAATACTTTTTTAGAGGGAAACATACAAATTTGAGCCAAAAAAAGTATTTTTTTTAAATGTGAAATAGATGGGGTAAGTTGAGCTCTGGTAATTCTTATGGTAATGTAATAGCAAACATTAAAAAAACATTGATATACAGGCAGAAAGGACCAAATTCACATGAAAGTTCTTTTACTTTTAGAGGATGTTAGTATTTATAGAGAATTAGCAAGTGTAAAGACTTTAAATAAAGATTTGACGTGCTGGTTCTTCCCGCATACATTTTGTACATTATTACCCCAAATTACCCCAGAAGTTGGCACAACTTACCCCACAGATGGGGCAAGTTGAGCCATTTGACAGTGTTTTTTTTCAAAGGTGACAATGACATTTCCCCGCCTTCCCCTACTTAGTTGAAGGACAATAATCACAAAACACTAAACCAACACCTTCTTTTAGTGTCAATTTTGTATCAATTCATTTCTGTCATCTCTGTTTATACATCAAATGTCCTTGGTTTATTTCTGTTTAATGAAAAAAGCGTAGAACTAAATACATATAAAGTCGTTTCGTTTAAATAATTTTCCGAAAATTAAGGACATTTGACATATCATCTACACATAGAATAGAAGCGAACCATAAATAGATCCCTGTGAACATCTATGTAAGGACAGAAAGTTTTTTGTTTTTTTACTCTCCAATTATTCCCCTCCTTCCTTTTATCCTTTTTTAAATTCAATTTTTCCTTCATTTTTCCCTCTCCCTTTTCCCCTTCCCTTCCCCCCTTTTAAAGGATGAATAGGTTGTGGGCATTGGTCCTCTACATGTATACGGCATCTGTGGTTCTAAATACGGCCCGTGTTCCACACCCAGATCATTTCACTTACGTTCAAGCTTGATATAAAAATACGAATTCGCTTCTTCGACACGACGTTTCAGATCGTCTTCGCTGAATTGGAAGAGCTGAAAGTCTTCAATGTTTCTAAGAGGAACTCCGACCTTCTTCAGGCACATCCCAAGGAAGACGTCTTCCCACTTGAAGGTAGGCGTGGTTAAGGCAGCTTTGTAGACTTTCTGGACCACATCCGTAGACAAGATATAGACCGGCCCATCCAAATATGGCGGATAAGTTGGAAAAGGATATTCCTCCTTCGAAATGTAGAATTTTTGTGTTCTATTCCGCGACGAAGTTGCCCCGATCCATTTTTTTCCAGCAGCATAGTTGGTGTAAGAAGAATTTCCCAGCACTTTGTCGAGAAAATGCCGCTGGTTCATCATGGTGTCATCATCAATCTTCACAGCAAATTGAGCATGCTTGCAGAAATTGTTAACCCATTTTAGACCCATAGTTGTCTTTAACGTCAGGTTAAGGTAGCTATCAAGAAAGTTCTCCTGGACAATATCCCTATGGCGAATGGCTTCGTAATCAATATAACTTTGTAGAGTATCATTTGACGTGGACCCTAGTAGGAACACAGTGCGCATCACTCTCGGCTCACCCGAAGACTCCCAGTGGCTTGAATTACCGTAAGTCTCACGAATCGCTTGCCGTGTCTTAAAATGATCTGCTGTTGTAGGAGAATAGAAAAGCACATGGACCTTCATTTTAGATCCATCTCTTTCATAGCAGGTGTAAGATGGGTTTTTGATATATCTGTAGTCGTGTCCAGTTGTCGCGTTCTTGAAATTACCGGTTTCACTTCCGTTGTGTATTCTCCTTGAAGCTGGTAACTGATTATTCCTTCCAACCGAAGAAATGTTTGAAATAATTACTCCTTTTTGTACATTTATTCCTACGATCTCGCAAAACAATGTGGAAAGAAGAACAGAATGAAGTTGAACTACAATTAAAATGCTTAAGAAAACAAAAGTATAGAAGAGGATCCGCTTGCATCTTCGAGACATAATAAATCACCCGTTGCTTTCTTAAAAGAGTTCTGGAGAAATATCGAAGACGATTCGCAAAATACCAGAAACGTGTTAACTTTAGATGGGATATTTCCTTAAATGCCTTCCCTTTAAATGAATACTTATTTTGTCTGATTTGTATTACGAAATTGCAACAACTGACTGAATAGCTCACTATACACCAGCTAATAAGTGAGAAATAACACACATTTTAGGGTTTCTCATTTCAACGCTCTGTATTGTGGCCAACTTGAATGTGATGGCGCTCTTCTATCAGGTCCACTGCTCTTCCCGTGCCGCAAAAAGAGACAGAAATTTTAACTTGGTTAGTACAGGGATGTGTAAGGAAGAGGTGAGATCAAGCTGCTTTTCGTGGATTCCGTGCTCGACACCGACGATAAAGTATGCGCTAATCTACATCAGTTAACCAGCTGGTTGTATTAATAATAATAATAATATAGGGTATTTATATTGCGCACATATCCACCTTGTTAGGTGCTCAAAGCGCACCTATATTACATTAAAGAATGCGTAACACCATCTCCTTCTGCATCAGAAAATCGAATCTCGGAAAACGTTCGCTGTTCATTTTTATATAATTTTCTCATCAAACTGTTAATGTTTAAAGCAATTTCATGATGGAAATTTGCGCATGAGCAGATCAAGGTCATTGACCGTACACCGGAAAATTGTTTCCTAAAACACACACCCTCATGTGTGTTATTTTATAGATATGCTTGATAACAATAAGCTTGATATACCATAATTATAATAATACCAAAGGGTTCAGTCATGTTTGGTATTTGACAACGGGTCAAATGATAACCAATTACTTTAATTACTTTTTTTGCATTTTTTTTAAATGCAAAACAGATCGTTTTAGAAAAAGTGCAATACCATATTTCATTGATTCACTAAATTCTAAATACATTTTTATTTTCATACCCTTGAAATCAACTCAAATTTTTGCCATTGTTTTAGTTTCCATTTCAATCCAATTGATATTTGAATTTGTAATTGTCTAATATTCATCACTTTTTGATATTGTAATTCTTTTTCCGTTCTATTTTAGTATATTTAATGAATTTTTTATGTACATTTGCTCTTTTAAATCTATTCATTATCTATGTACATTTTAAATTGTGTTTGCTTTTATCCATGACTTGTGAACGTTTTATTGTAAACATGCTTATTTCAGCCGTCTGGCTGTGTAACATGTATTGTTTTTTACGACATAAACCATAATTGAATTGAATTGAATTGAATTAAGGCCGGCAATATAAAGAAAAATACAACAAATTTAATGAACGTAACCTACAAGTCGCGTCACCTGGACTATGTAGTGGTACATTTATAAGAGTTGAATATCGCAAAAAAATGTTATACCAGGCAAGTAGACATAACACCTAATATACTAAAAATCAACCTTATAATTACGAAATGGCTTATTAATTCATAAAAATCGATTTGGCAGCATTCTCTTTAAATAACAATGATTCATTCACAAAATACGACCAAGTCACCTTCATGAAAAGACGAAGACCCTTGTTACTTCTGAAAAATTGCTTTCTCGAGTCTGTCCCGCCCTAGACCCATTGTAACATTGAAAGAGATATGTCTACTGTACTCCACCCTAAAATAATAAGCTGAATTCCGCAAGAATGGACTTCAACAGGCTGGCATTCGAAAACTTATCGAAATGGCTTGAAGAAATAATGAGGTTTGATATTTCCTAGTTTTGAATTATAGGATTTCGTATTCTTTAGCAGAGATATGCAGTCTCTGTCTGCAATTTAATCAGTGACTAATTGCCTATACGACCTTGGTTCCAAACCCATATCATTTCGGTAACATTCAAGCCTGATATAAAAGCATAGGAGTTCACTTCTTGCACACGACGTTTCATACTCCCTCCGGTAAATTGCATTAATCGAAAATTCTTAATGTCCCGAAGTGGAACTCCAACTTCCTTGAGGCACATCCCTAGGTAGACATCCTCCCACTTGAAGATGGGCATGGTTAAGGCAACATTGAAGGCCCTTTGGACCACATCCGTAGATAATATATAGACCGGTCCATCCAAATATGGCGGATAATGAGGAAAAGGATATTCCTCCTTCGATAGGTAGAATTTGTTTTTTCTGTCCCGTTTTACCACTGCCCCAACCCACGTTTTCCCGGCTGCATAGTTGGTCAATGGTGGCTTGGTCAACATTTTGTTAAAGAAACGACGTTGGTTCATCATGGTGTCATCGTCAATTTTAATGGCATATTGAGCATGTCGGCAGAAATTGGTAACCCATTTCAAACCCATCGTTGTCTTTAATGTCAGGTTAAGGTAGCTGTCATGAAAGTTCTCCTGGACAATGTCCCCATGGCGAATGGCTTCGTAATCAATATAACTTTGTAGAGTATCGTTTGACGTAGACCCTAAAAGGAAGACAGTGCGCATCGTTCCCTGTTCACCCAAAGACTCCCAGTGGCTTGAATTACCATACGTTTCTCGAATCGCTTGACGTCTCTTAAAATGATATGTTGCTGTAGGAGAAAAGAAAAGCACATGGACCTTCATTTTCGATCCATCTCTTTCGTAGCAGGTGTAAGATGGGTTGTGGATATACTTGTATTCGTGTGCATTCGTATCGTTCTTGAAATGACCAGCTTTGCTTCGATGGAGTTTACTTAAGGATTGCACATGCCTCGCTACAGTAGACATGGTAGACATGTTCAGAATTCTCTGTTCCATCCGGACTATCTTGCTAAAAAGCGCGGGAGAGCCAACTTGATAAATTACGTAGAAAATGCCCAAGAAAACGAGACAAATTATGGTTCGTGCACGAGACATGTTTAATCATTTATCTTGGTATCGTGAGAGCTATTTTTCCAGATGAAAGTTATACCAGTTTCCATAGAATTATGATCCAAAACGAGGCGACTAGCAGCTGATGCAGTACTGAAAATAATAACATTGGCTTTTTCAGTTTTTTCGTCGTGTTGACGGGACTTATTTTTCGCCGGAAAACAAGAGCAAAATGTGTTTCCAAAAGGTGATCAAAAACGAGTTTAACTGATTATAAATATATATACTCTTTAAAAACCGATTCTGTTCAAAAGGAAATACAGTAATGATAATTCTTTCTTAGTGGTGACGGGATTCTATTTTCTGGCATATCAGAGCCAAATGTGTTTCCAAAATAGGATCCAAAACGAGTTTAATTTAGTATTACGGAATACTATAGTATTACGGAAATATCATCAGCTAATGTAGTATTGCGAATATAGCAACGTCCGTTCTTTCAGTCCTTTCTTAGTGATGACAATTTTTTACACCAGATCAGAGCCAAATGAGTATTCAAAATATGATCCAGAAGCGAATTTACACCCTTCAAATAAGCCGATCGATGTTAAAAAACGGCAAAAAGAACTTCAGTTCTGTTGGTTCTGTCGGGATTTTCCGATGCAATCATAAGCTGGCGTTGATCGAACCGATACCAGTTAATTAAAAGGGATGCATAAACACGATAAAGCGACCATCCTCACTCGCCGAATATGCACTATTGTTTGCTTAGGGACGATGAATAAAAGCACACGTTTTTTTTTTTTTTTTTGTCATATACGCTCGTCAAGTCTTGGTAGACAACGCGCTCGTGGACGCACGTAACAGCATCAATTTCCATAAGAGAAGGAAGATGGATAGGCTGGACTCTGGATATTATGTTAGGCCTTCCAACTCACGAAATCATGAGTTTTGATTAATATTATGCGAGAGAATGTATTGTTAATTTCATTGAAAATGTATGGCTTGAGTGATGCTGTCCTTGTCTTCAAATATAGAGTTGAATGCCAAAGTACATGCCTATGAGAATATAGAGGGGCATTAACTCGACCGTGATAAAAACCAAAAAAATCTAGCTCTATCAATACGTGCTCTATCGTAATAATTATAATTGAAATTCACAATTCAAAGTTATCCTACATAATGATTTCACTGATAAGCCAATATATTCTTTTTTGCAACTTAAAATTTTAAAAAGTCATGAAAGGATCTTTTGCGCAAGAATTCCTAACTTCCTATCACTGCATGTATTCGTTAAAAATAAATGTCATTTTTTAATTTTCAGGAATGTTTCAAGCTGTCATCACAGTATAACACAGCTACATTGTTAAATCATCGGATAGAAATATGCTAATGGAACATTAGCCAACAACTGTACTGATTTTCGAATATCATTGTATAGAATTGTAAGCATTTGTTTTTTATAGATATCAATGTATTTACTTCAAAGGTATGTGCTGTGAGATTTTTAGTCTAGGTGATTGGTGACAAAAAAAATCAGAAAATGGAATTGCCACAAAGATAGAGTAGGCCCCTAAGTTATTTCATACATTTCTAACAGGGGTGCCAGCGTGAGTTTCCCAAACGGCTATTATGTAAAATATTTACTTTAGTAACTGAGGTTTATTGGGCTTGAGGAGCATTTTCACAAGCAATTCACAAACAAATATGTCAAATAAATTTTAACCAAAAGCTTATTTCTTTGTATCAAAACAGTTCTGATCCATTTATTCATAGCAATGGTTGCTAAGGGACTCTTTTCGAAAGCAAAAACTATTGTTTATCAAAGTTCAGGGGTCCGTTGCATAAAACTTTTTACCTGAGAAAACTCAGGTTGTTTTTACCAGAGTTTTTGCCATGTGTTAAAGTCAATGGCAGAAATCAGACTAACCTTAGTTTTCAGTTTTTACCAGAGTTTTCTCAGGTAAAAAGTTTTATGCAACAGGCCCCTGATCATTACAATTTACTCAGAAGAGCTCAAAATTTAGTTTTGGCCGATAGATTCCGTATGTGATGAATGTTTCCATAGTTACATCCAATGAACATCAAAGCTCAGTAACCAATACTTATAGGGTGTTTATGATTATAATTTCTATGAGCCACCACATCTTTTGTATTTAAGCACTAATACATCAATCCGCACATTAACCCAGGAACATGACTTATACCCGCGCATGATAAGTACCAGTTGCTAAGTAACATGTTTTCTGCAAGCGATTGTTATAGGCCGTATGGTAACATTAACAAATGTGTTTATAGTCAGGTAAAAATATGTGCTCAGAAAAAGTGCTTTAGGCATTTTGTGTTAATGCTGATTTATCGATTGTTTTAAGGTAATTCAGGGGTGCTGAATCCAAAAATGATGTTTGCCAAACTTGATTCTGACGTTATCATCCTCAAATCGGCAAAAAAAACAAAATGGCGGCCTTTTGAATGCAGTTTTCCATATCAAACGGTTTGTATGGGTGATTATATTTCAGAAATTGGGGTCTATGCCTTATTATTGATACCCTGGCCTTGGTTGCAAAAAAATGCGTCCAACTGATTCTTCAGCCATCTTTAATTCTAAAATGGCTGCCATGATTCACAATTGCTGATTGATGAATAATGTTTGATAACTTGGGGGCAAAGCTGGCATAATCACATAGTGATATCCTTAACGTGTCCGCCATTTTTCCTCGCCTGCATAGCAGAAGCAAAACATGGACGTCGCCTTTCCGACGGCGGCGATGACCATGGCGGCAGCGAAGTCAACATCAACTCTTAACCGAGGTTAAGTTTTTGAAATTTCATAACTTTTTAGGGTATAGATGTCTATTTCATAAAACTTGGGGTTAAACAAAGTCTATTGAGACAGGTTATAGTTACAAAAGGTCATCCAGGTTACCTGGAAATCCAACATATATCGTCCATAACCGCAGTCGTCGTAACATCAACTCAAAAAAATTAAAGTAAATCATCAAAATAAAAATCGTCAAAAAGTTTTCGAGGCAAATAAAAAAATTAGGAAATGTTTACAAGATAGTCAGTGAGTGTGTCAGAGATTTTCCAAAATGCCGTCTACAATGGACGTTGTAACTTTGAAATGGTTTAAATTCATGTAATATCTACCTGGTAGAAATAACTTTGGGGTCTGCCGAAAAAAAATAAAACATATAACAAATCATGGTTCCAAGGGGGAAAATTGCATTGGAAAAATTTCAAGGTTTACCAGTGGTTGCAGTTTGACAAAAAAAATCATGATGGCTTAAAAATGGTTGTTATTAGTTAAAAATTTGGCTACAAAGTGCATACATTATCTACCTAGAGACATATTTGTGTCTTATGATTTCAAGGGTCAAATAATATAGGTGAAGACGAATTACAGGGATAAGCTGCTGTCCATTACGTAAAAAAAATGAAGAACGCTAAAAAAAATGCATTACAATTGGCCACCATTGAAACAAAAATGGCAATACTTCATATCCCACCTAGTGCCACTATTTCTGTGTCTAAGCTATGTTTTTAAGGCTCATAAATATATGTTTTACAAGAGTTACTGACAGATTAAGGTGCAACAATAAGTAAACATCCGAAAAACGAAATGAGGTACACTTTCACCTAAAAAGTACCATAATTCACTGATTAGTATTTCAAGACACAACATTTTAGTGCTTAGGACTATCCTATGGTTGTGGGAAAGCATTAATTGGCGGCAGCGAAGTCAACATCAACTCTTAACCGAGGTTAAGTTTTTGAAATTTCATAACTTTTAGGGTATAGATGTCTATTTCATAAAACTTGGGGTTAAACAAAGTCTATTGAGACAGGTTATAGTTACAAAAGGTCATCCAGGTTACCTGGAAATCCAACATATAGCGTCCATAACCGCAGTCGTCGTAACATCAACTCAAAAAAATTAAAGTAAATCATCAAAATAAAAATCGTCAAAAAGTTTTCGAGGCAAATAAAAAAATTAGGAAATGTTTACAAGATAGTCAGTGAGTGTGTCAGAGATTTTCCAAAATGCCGTCTACAATGGACGTTGTAACTTTGAAATGGTTTAAATTCATGTAATATCTACCTGGTAGAAATAACTTTGGGGTCTGCCGAAAAAAAAAAACATATAACAAATCATGGTTCCAAGGGGGAAAATTACATTGGAAAATTTTCAAGGTTTACCAGTGGTTGCAGTTTGACAAAAAAAATCATGATGGCTTAAAAATGGTTATTAGTTAAAAAAATTTGCTACAAAGTGCATACATTATCTACTTAGAGACATATTTGTGTCTTATGATTTCAAGGGTCAAATAATATAGGTGAAGACGAATTACAGGGATAAGCTGCTGTCCATTACGTAAAAAAATGAAGAACGCTAAAAAAAATGCATTACAATTGGCCACCATTGAAACAAAAATGACAATACTTCATATCCCACCTAGTACCACAATTTCTGTGTCTTAGCTATGTTTTTAAGGCTCATAAATATATGTTTTACAAGAGTTACTGACAGATTAAGGTGCAACAATAAGTAAACATCCGAAAAACGAAATGAGGTACACTTTCACCTAAAAAGTACCATAATTCACTGATTAGTATTTCAAGACACAACATTTTAGTGCTTAGGACTATCCTATGGTTGTGGGAAAGCATTAATTTTTACGCAAATTTAGAAGTCGTCTTGGACTTTTTACGACGAAAAGGAAAACTGACCATCCTTTATATTTGTCTCGATTAATTATTTTATCCTTCAAACCACAATAGTGTAGATGTTGTTCACCTAACTATGCCTATGTTTGAGTAATGAAAATCTTTTTAGAATCGTTTTTCAAAGCCATCTTTGAATAATAGGCAAAATGCACAGCTTCATACCATTGTAACTAATCCAAAAGTATCATTTAACCCTTGAAACCATAGTGTTCACACCAAAATCATGTTTCCCAGATGGATTCTAAATGGATTATGCCAATTTTACAGTATCAACAGCCATTTTAGACTCCTTTATTGGACGCCATCTTTTTTCAGACATACAAAACCATTGATTGCCCTTGTAACTTATCCTAATGTATTACTTGAGCTTTTAAACCAAGGGTTGACAAGACAATCATATACCCCAGGCGAATTTTAAACAGACTTATGTCAGTTTATAGGCAATAATAGCCATTTTAGTAATAATACTAATAATCCACTTTTATACAGTGCGTATCAAAAAAAAGTTTGCACTTAGAAAAAATCCTGTAAAATTATATATTTGTAAAATCCTGAGAATTTTTCCACATTTTAACTTTGGTACAGATCCATTTAAGCAAATGACAATATAACTGTCAAAAAATATTTCCGCTTGAGTGAGCACCACTTATTTTTTAAAAGTTAGTGAAAAATGATTTGCGCAGAACTTTGAAATAGTTATGCGAATAAAAGTAGACCTTAATCATGAAGAACATGTAGAATTTAGCTAGTAAAATTGATTTGAAGATACCTTTTACCTTTTTAACTTGTTTCCTTGCCCAAAACACTTCAAAGAGTGCATTGCGCCCCACCCCACTCTCTCACACACCGAGGCCATCGTGACGATATTTGCTTTACACTGAGCTGTGATTTACATGAAATGGCTTAGGCTTGATTTTCATTTTGTTAATCATTCTCAAGCTTGGGAAAAGTGTAGAGAAACAAGTATTAAATGAAAAATGAAATGTAAACCCACTTTCAATGATAAAAACTTAGTGGGAAAAATGCTGGAGATGTCTGATATAAACTTTTGTTCAGATTCAGTTATGTCCTCAGATCCAGCTGACACAAAAAGGGTAAAGGTTGTGCTTACTAAGTGTTGAAATTTCAATTTGGGTGGCAAAATTGTTACAAAATGCTTGAATGTATCCGTTTTATTTCAATTGACTAAAAGTGCAAGGGAAATGTATGAGAAATGTTTCGCAGAGTAAGTTTGATTTCGCCCTTTCCCCTTGACACAGCGTGCAAACAAGCATTTCTGCGCAAACAGATTTCTGCGAGCTTTACAAAAATGGACATTGCTCACTCAAGTGTAACATTCTGTCAAAACTTTTACTTTCATTGGATAGATGAGACCCAAACCCAAGATTATATGTGAAAAAATTACCCACATGTTGCATATATTTTAATTCCCAGGGCTTTTTCAAAGTGTAAACTTTTTTTGATACGCACTGTATAGCGTTTAATCCATCAGAACGACGTGTCTATTAAAGCGCTTTACAGATATATTATTACCCCGGACATCGGATTCAATCAGCCATTCCCACACACAATATATGCACATCCTCCACTCCCTGGGGAGTATTCCAGTCAGTCGCTTGTGAGGCGCACACAGTACTGCACAAGCTACAATGACTTTCACATCCTACCGGGTACCCATTTAGCACCTGAGTCGAGAGTGGCAAAGTGTGGATTAACGCCTTGCCAAAGGACCCCAGACCGCAGTGGGATTCGAACACACGACCCTCTGTTTACACAGCGAGAGTCAGAACCACTACACCACGGCTCCTCCATTTTAGACTCTAATTTTTTGAAGCCATTTTGGATTTTTTGAAATTCTGGAACCACTCACTGCCCTTGTAACTTGTCCCAATGTAATACTTGACCCTTTAAACCATGGGTTTTACTAAAAAATCACATTCTCCAGGCGGTTTTTAAACAAACTATATCGGTTTGTAATTAACGACAGTCCTTTTATACTCCATTTTGCAAACCATCTAGGATTTTTTTACATGGAGGACCACTGATTGTCTTTGTTACCTGTCCCAACCTATTTCTTGACCCATTAAGCCATGGGTTAGATACCAACATTGTATCCCCAAGGCAGATAATAAACAAACTATGTCAGTTTTTCGGTAAGAACGACCATTTTAGACTCCATTTTTGGAAGCCATTATGGATTTTTTGACATTCTGGAACCACTCTCTGCCCTTGTAACATGTCCCAATAGTTGACCCTTTAAATCATGGGTTATACTAAAAAATTTGTGTAGATAACAATAGTTATTTTAGACTCCAATTGTGAAAGCCATCTTGGATTTTTGGACATAGTAGACCGTTGTTGACTGTTCTTGTTACTTGTCATGCTTGTCCCAGTTTACTACTTGACCCTTGGAATCACCAATGAACAAAACCCAATTAAAAGACACTAAAATATGTAATAGATGAATTGTGATTTTTTAGGCCATGGCAGCCATTTTTACGCAATATTTGATTTTCAGGTACCCTGGAGTGCTTATGTTCACTCTTTCCTTTTATTCCCTACACCATTGAATACATGTATGCACCGGAAAATATGTTTAGGGTAGATAGAGAGTCGGTTACGTTAATTTTCAGTGAATGGCGGCCATCTTAGACGTCATCTTGAAAATAACCACTTTCCCGGATGCAGATTTTGGTAGATTTTTAGTATGTTTTTCCTGAAATCAAATAGTACCAAAAACAGTTTACAATCATTTTTGTTACAAATTTTGGGGGTTCAAAATAGAACAAAAATAATGTAGAATGGCGGCCATATTGTTTTTGCCAATTTGAGGATTTTAACATCAAAATCAAGGTTGGCAAACAGCATATTTGGACTCAGCGCCCTCAAATTATGCTAAAACACTTCTCAATCTAGCATTAACACGATTTGCCGAAGGCAGTCTACTTTTCTCAAATCTGGACCTGACTATTAAGAGGTTGTTATATAAAGTAGAATTGTAAGAGCAATTACATTAATTTATTTAGTTATTTCCTCTTTAAGGATATTCATAGCATATAATGATTAAGAATATTCCAGAATGTCTCAGTAAAGCTTTGTTAGGCACGCCTGCACCTAATCTAGTGAGAGTAATTCTTTGTTATTTCTGGAATGTGTAAGGATACATAAGAGAAGAATGCTGCACAATAGACTCCGAGTGGCAGTGAAAAGGACAATAGGGTCAGCTATGTTGTTTACATTGTTAATTTCACTGAGGTCATTCTTGAAGTGGACTATTCTAGAAAGAAGGATAATGTTCCTTTTTAACACAATAATATATAGAAGCTTGGAGAATATATATTCTACGGTATTTACTATACCTTTTATGACTTTTATATATATATATATGTGTGTGTGTGTGTGTGTGTGTGTGTGAAGCGATACATGTACAACAGCTTTGGCAACTCTTTTATTTTAAATATTATGTATCAAATTCACTCAAACGTAGTATATTTACTACATGTAAGTGTAAAAAGAAATGCATATTCTGAAATTGGATTTAATTCAAGTCATGATCTGTTTTCGTGCTAATATCATGGCAAGCAAGCTATATAGTGCGTGTGTATGTGTATAAAGCTTTACATGTACAACAGCTTTTGGCAACTCTTTTTTATTTAAATATTGTAAAGAAATGGATGAAGAGAACAATGGTAGGCGTAGCTTTAATCAAGGTTCCCCAGAGCTATCTACCCCTTTGGAAAAATTGGTGATGCCGAAAAAATGTCTCTGCCGGGAATCGAACCCGGGCCCCCAGCTTTGAACGCCGGTGCCTTAACCACTAGACCACAGAGACGGGTTAGTGGCTAGGCGACCCTGATCCAATTGACCGTCAGACAGTCAGATTTTGACACCATACCAATTATAATTTCCTTTGTCGGGTGAAGTTGGGTTTTGAACAATGACAAGCCGCTATACCTCAGCTGGATCAAAGCTATTTGCTTTGATACAAAGCTAGTGCTTTGATACAGTACACGTATGGGAGAAAGTATACAAATGTCTGTGAAGCTAAACATGTAAAACAGCTTTGGCAACTCTTTTATTTTAAATAAACCTAACCCTTGTTTTCTGCTCATGATCTGTCTTTATCAAAATTGTAATTTAATTCACCAATAGAAACTACCTCAATATTGTCTGGCATTTTTCAAAAGCATTGTCAAATTTGTAGAAAATGTTTTTTCTAGCATTTGGCGGTCGATATAAACAAATGTACAAAATATGTGAAGAAAATTTTGGTCGGACTTCAGGGCAAATCATTTTACTCTCAGCATTGATTTTCAGGCTCAACATTAATTTCAAAATCCTCTCAACATTTAATTTTCAAGTCAAATCTTTTACTCTAGCTAAGCATTTGATTAAGACCCCTCTAACGTGCGATTGATGATGTACTATCATGTAAGAGATTATAAATTACGTCGGGCCTCCCAACTGATATATAGTTGGTAGCGGCATTATGCTATTTCATCAAAAATTTATCTGAACCTTATTTTTGTCTTCAATATTAGCCTTTTAATGTATCTCTAAAATAAAAAAAAACTTAATAACTAAAAAAAAATAGAGCCAAAACCAAAATTCGTAATTTAAAAATGCAGCTTTTACTCCAGTGTTCCGTCCTTTTTTTTTGCTTGTCAATTTTTCCGCGGACCAAATGATTACAATTTTTGGTGACCCCCCCTTTTTTTTGGGGGGGGGTCAAATTTTCATCGGGAAATCTGCCTCCGCCCCCCCCCCCCTTGAAATCCGGTTACAGCCCGATAGACCGCGGGTCCGATAGTCCGCGGTGTGTGTAAAATTATGATCAGCACAATATAGTGAAATCCATGTCATCAAGAGGTCAAAAGGACAATGATACGAGTCCATGGGGTTCTATAACGATGACCCACAGGACAATCGCCCCCTGACATCTACTTCAAGGAAAATATTATCCCCATATTTTTATCGGCGGGGACTGTTCCCCCCCCCCCCCGGAAATTTACCCTCTAGACGCCATACGGAGCCTCTAAAATGCCATCGACTTGACGACATGGCGAGATACTTTATCTTGCCATGTCGACTAAATAGCTTATTATGTCCGCATGGCGAGATCCATACGTTATCCTGCCAAGTAAGCCCACTTAAAAAAAGTTATATGTCAAGATGGCGAGATATTTTATCTTGCCAAGTCGACTTAAATAATTATGTTACATGTCAACATGGCGATATATCGGGATTCTTACCGGGAATTGTACACTTCATATCTCGCCATGTGGACATATCGACTTGACAAGATAGAACATATGATGTCAAAATAATAACCTTATTAATTACTTAGGCGGCGGAAGCAGGGGGGATCTTTCCCCCTAAATTTGAGGCGGGGGGACGGTCCCCCTAAATTTTTAGTTGATAACCTTTTTTTTCCTTGTCAATTTGTTTTTTTTCCTTGTCAAAAAATTTTGGTGGTCCCTCCTTAAATTTTGGTTGATTTGCTCGTCACATTTTTACCTGTGTCCATCCAAAAATTTCAGGTGGATCCCCCTTAATGTTTTGCCTTCCGCCGCCAATGATTAATTAAGACATGGTAAGATAAAATACCACGCCATGTCGTCACGTTGGTGGCATTTTCACAGCTCCGTACTAGGGGTAATTATCTGGGGTAATTGTCTGGAGAGTGAATTTCCGGGGGGGGGGGTAACAGTCCCCGGCGGTAAATAATATTTTCCTTGAAGTAGTTGTCAGGAGGTGATTGCCCTTATTGGGTTGTTACAGAACCCAGGCGAGGATCCAGGATTTCGTAGGGAGGGAGAGGGGGGGGTCAAATTTGACCTGATGTTTGGCGGTTATGTGTACTTTTCGAAAAATTGCACCCACTCCCTCCCGGCCAGGCTAACTTAAATTATCTTATAATCACATTTAAAAAAAAATAAAGACCACTTTTTAATGTGTTCTTGAAAAAAATTCATGAATACATAAATACCAAAAGGTAGGGGGACACAGGGGCGGTTCCCTCTTTCGCCAATGGGGGGGAGGGGGTGGGCGGAAATTTGTTTTAGCCATATTTTCCCCGATCGGCAGCTCGAAGATAATTTTTGTTTGTTTCTTTGACGGGTTAGTCCTCATTAGTCACTTTTTGGTTTTATTCTAATAAATCAATATATAATATAATAATCCTCATTTTTATGATGCGAGCGCGAAGCGCGAGCTGAACATTTTTGAACTTTTTTAAAGAAAGAATGGAAAATTTCAATCAGTTTTTGTAATCGTGAACAGGATAGCGATGTAATTTAACGATTGATGCGAGCGCGAAGCGCGAGCAGAAAAAAATCGAGATTTAGACCTAAAATTTGGCCACTCTGTTCATGTTTTGTAAATCATCAAAAGGATGGGGTCTTCCCACATTAATAATGCGAGCACAAAGCGCGAGCAGAAAATTTTTGATATTGTGAACTGAAACTGGATAATGATTTCAATTAGAGAACAAGTTGGGTATCTGAATAAACATGCGCGAGCGTGTTTCATATTTAGACCTAGAATCTAGGCATTCTAAATACAACTTTAATCGTAAAAACTATGAAACTCTGATTGTCCGATCTGAAAAAAAGAGTCGATTTCAGCTTTATATTTCAAGCACATTGTAGAAAAATTGTAAGCTGGATATGGATCGCACTTACAAAAGAGCTGATATTATTATTACTTTGAGTTTTGACATAGGACCAGGACATCCTTATGACATGCCATCATATGAAAATGATGACTATCTTCCTATTCCTCTTGCTAAGCGCGATATGATACAAAAGGGACAATTTAATTATTAAATTGATATCATGGCATAAAAACTGGACATTTCACTTTTGTGATTATGAATAGGATGCCTCAGTTAATATATTTTAACCATTAATGCGAGCGCAAATCGCGAGCTATAATTTTTGATAAACTGTCATGAAAGGGATATTTTAAGTAGTTTGTTGTATAAACAATATTGAAACATTTATATAACTCGCCAATCAAAATGCGAGCGTGCAGCGCGCTAGCTGATGCGTCTTAACAATCAGACCAGAAAAGGAATATTTTGAAAATTTTATGGAATACACGAAAATAGGTACCTGATAAATCAAAATTTGCGAGCGCGAAGCGCAAGCAGCAAATGTTAACATTCAAACCATAAAACTGACATTTTTACAGAGCACTATTTAAAAACCAATTTGTAAATTACACAAAATAATGAAAGTTCGATTTCCGAGGTGAAATATGTGTTGTATATTGACTTCCAAACTTGATATTCGAACTCCATATTGAACAAAATATGTAAATCACCTAACAGACAATGCGAGCGCGAAGCGCGAGAGAAAGTTTTATATAGTGGCACGAAAGATTCTTTTTATTTTCCAAATCTTCCCCTCATCTTATTTTATGCACTCGTCGTCCTTCTCTTTGTTTTCTCCTCTCTTTTTCCTCCTTTTTTTCCTTCTTTTCTTTTTTTTTTGCTCCGCCAAGGGGGGGGGAGCTCGGCCCCCTGGATCCGCCTAATGGGACAAGGGGCGGGAAAATATGACAAGCCAAAAAAACCAAGGTTATCATCGCCAAAGTAAGGTCATCTCGTCCCAAAATACATGTTTTATTTTGATTTAGAATGATGTATTTCTATGATCATAAAAGACCAAAATAGTAGGGGGACATTTGATATTGTGTCCCCCTACTATTTTGAGTAGGTGGGACACGCCCCCCCCCCCCCTGGGATTTCCGCCCATGATGTAATATCAATGGGAGCGCGAAGCACGAGCGATTTGGGGGGTTTAAATTTGGTTTAACTTCTCACCAGAGTAGGCCCTAGTAGAATATTGTGAACGGGAGCTGTAGTGTTGTTTTAGTATACCCTTCAATATTATTAATGATAACCTCTTGGGAATATGCAATCTCGACTAATTATCCTCATCATTGGCGTATTGATTTAGCATGGGTGCAGGGGGGGGGGGGCGAGGGCACCAAGATAAAAAAAATAAATGAAATGGGGGGGTAGACGTTAAAGAAAATCTGAGATTTTATTCTTGAAAAACAAATTGAGGTATCTCACAAGGCCTAAATAAATAATGAGAACGCGAAGCGCGATCTGATTTTTTTTTTTTAGAATTTTCCTGTATTTTATCCTGAAAGCCCAAATCAGGGGCGGACCCAGCTTCCGCCAATAGGGGAGGGGCCATTTTTTCACCCATATTTTCCCCGATATCGGCCGCTCAAAGTTGATTTGTCCAAGTGCCGTAATGAGCCAACAATTTCCAGGGGGCTCGGTTCGGCGTATCGCATAAGATTAATAAGAAGTTGGCAGTGAGCGAAGCGTGCAAGCAAATATGTTGACACTTTTATTACAAAAATACAAGGTTGTGATAGATTTTGACATAATGTTTGGAAAATAATAGTATATTTCATCCTAATCCCATTCCTTTTCTCTCTATTTTTTCTTAGTCTTGATTCTCTCTTTTTGTGGGGGGGGGGGCAAACGCCCATGTCCTAACAGTCATTTCCTAGACTTACTTTATAAGCAACATAAATGTGTTTTAATCTCATAAGCCGTATGCAAGCTAAAAATGAAATTTCTTGTATATTGTCCTGAAAATTTAACATACTGGGCAATGTTTGTGAACCTGAACAGGACGCGTATGTAACTAGATAATTCCCACGAGCGCGAAGCGCGAGCAGAAATGTTAAATATTCGTTATGGCCTGGTCGAAAAGGGACCTGTTAAGGATATTTTGCAGTTAGCCATAAAGACGATACATATTTCAACGATTAAACCGAACATTTTTGATATTCCAACCTAAAAAGATGAGATTACAACCCCCCAATGGGACATTCGATTCATGTTTGTCAATCATGAAAAAGGATGGGTAATTTTTGGTATCTTTCTACAATGATAATGCGAGCGCGAAGCGCGAGAAGAAATTCTTTGATATTCTGATCTGAAACTGGATAATTTTAGCCCCTTTTTCTTTTCGTTTTTCCCATCTTCCTTTTATTTTCAATATTATTCTCTTCCTATTTTTTCTTCTTCTTTTCCCTTTTCCTCTTTTTTTCTCTTTCCCCTTTACTTCTCCCTTTTTCTTTTTCTTTCCTTCCCCTTTTTTCTCTTTTAATCTTTTTTTCTTCTTTCCCCCTTCCACTCTCTCTCTTTTTTCTTATCTTTCTTCCCATCTTCCTCTCTACTTAAACGATCTTCTCTTCCTTCCTCTTTTTTTTCTTCTTTTTTTTCCCTCCTTTTCCTTTCTCCTTTCTTTTCTTCTCTTCCTTTTCCCTTTTTTTTCTCTTCTTTCCCCCTGTTCTCCCTTTTTCTTTGTCTTTTCTTTCCCCCTCTTACTCTCTTTTCTATTATCTTCTTTTCCCATCTTCCTCTCTCTTTTTATTCTCTCCTTTTCCCTTCTCCCCCCTCTTTTTGAGCTGGGGTGGGGGTGGGGCAGTTCCCCCTCGGCCCCCATGGATCCGCACCTGATAGAATCCCATGGTCTCGTATCATTTGACCTTTGGACCTCTCGATGACATTTGATATATCTGATCATAATTTTACACGCACTGCGGACTATCGGACCCGCGGTCTAACGGACCCGCGGTCTATCGGACCCGCGGACTATCGGACCCGCGGTCTATCGGGATGTCCCCTGAAATCCTGGATCCGCCCCTGAACTTGATAATTATCATTGTGATGGCATGGATAGTTCAGATTCGTTCTTGCTACGTGATCTAATGAAAGGAAAAGTACACACGATATAGCCTACCGTGTTATATACAAATTAGGCTATACCGTTACATTCGAACAAATAGGCATGGTACCTGGCTTTATTCGCGGGGAAAATACCAATTTCCCCTTCTAGACAAGACCAATATGGGGAGAATTTGAGTTCAAGAAGCATTTTGGGGTAAAAGTTGGGAACCGGTCAATTTCATCTAATTTGAATGTGCTGAATCTGATAAGACCGGTTCCCAAGCCAATTTTTCATGTTTTGACCACCTAATTTGCATAAACAAAATGGCTGCCAAATTGACTATTTATAATCTTATTTCTACAATATTCTTTTATAATATTTGCTTTCACCATATGGATACTGCAAAATCCTGCATACATAACTCTGTACTATTCAGGAAAATTTGTTATTTCTGTTTGGTGCTAATTAATTATGCAAATTTATGCATATTTTGCAAAAATGTGCTATAATTTGATAATTACACCTCAAAAAATTATCATTCTGGGTACAAATATAATTTGTATCATTATGATAATTGTTTGGCCCCTAAATATAATATTTAAGTCAATTTTTATATGTATTTTATCATACTTTGATTTTTGTTATGTTCTTGTATTTTTTGCCATTTTCTTTGTATATGTTTGATATGAGATCTTGAAAAAAAAATAGTATCAATGGCAGACATATATCAAGCTTCAATCATTGAATCATTTGATAAACTTCTTTTGCCACAACTGTTAATTGTACTCTGGAACAAATACACACACATGCTCCAATACCTGTATATAGAAAGTAATATACTTGCAAGGTATATTATACATGCCCAATATAAAACACATTGATGCTGATCCTATAATCATGACAATTACCAAATTCAATGAACACGTCAGAAAAGAAGGGTTTAGAAGTTAGAAAACCTGTCTGTAATCATGATGGAATTAGATTTCTTGAAATATCTTTTATAATTAGATAACAGACCCAATAATCAATGATCTTTATTTATTTTTTTCAGTGTAGTTTATCAATCGGATTTAAGTATCAGTACATTGTTAACATCCTTGTAGCAAAATTGTATATTTGATTCGTCTCCATCAGAACGGCAATCATTACAGTTAACAAAAGAGGCAAAGGGTCTGTATTACCGGATCACTTACTCGTTTTCTATCATTACTGATATATTTATTTCCTCTGAGTCAATCATCAAAGTAATTACTGAAAACCACAGCTTCTATCCAATCCTTGCCATTGAAGATTCTTTGCCAAACGATACTGAATACAGAAGAGGAAATGATAAAAAATAGGGGGCTAAACACAGCTTAGCTCAATGGTAAAACATGGGCAAAACAAGGTTTCCAGCTGCCCAGTCACTGCCCAATGCAGAACAAATTTCACACTGCGTACTATGGTTGAAAAGTGCTAGGGATGCCTGATGAAGGTAAACCAGCATGGAGACAGTTTGCAGAAGTCCAGTCTAGAGGTTATCTGGTCATGGATGATATTTTCCGCACCACCTCATGTAAGACAGTGTCTGATCTCAGCAATTCTGTGAAGCTGGTAATATGCAGATTGGCAGACATGTGATGTGAGTTTCTTCATGCTCATTGTTCTATCAAAGACAACGCCAAGATATCTACCCTTGCATACTGGAGATATATAGCTTCCTCACCTATTAAGACTGGAGTTGTAGTCATAATAATTACGCATATGGAGATGACAGAACAAGTTACTTCGCTTTTAATCGTTAAGCTCCAAGAAGTTGACCTTCATCCAACATCGAATCCTTAGTGGCAGCACCAACAACAGCAGCAGCTACACGAACCTCTGTATCTTTAAATTTTGGATCAAAAGTGAGGTATACAGCTGGATGTCAACAGCATAGAAGTGCACACCAAGACCAAGTTGCCACATTATAGAGCCAAGAGGAGTGATGTACAGTTTGAAGAACAAGGGACCAAGGACAGACTCCCAAGGAACTCCATAGCAAAGGATAGTAACAGGAGACTGCTTGTCAGTGATGAATACAGCTTGTCCTCCTGTTGGCAAGGTAAAGGGAAAGCCATTGGAGTGCAGAATCATCAATTCCAAAACAGACTGCCAGTCTCCCAAGAAAAATGACATGTTCAGTGGTACCAAAACCGGTTGACAAGTCAAACATAACTTAGGCATCTGCTTTCTTCATAGAGATCTCCTGGCTCTACAAAGAAATTATTGACCTAGACTTTGATGGTGATATCTCACACTCGCATGCAGCCTATCAGAGCTGGGTCAGCTATTGGATGCTGTTGGGTTTAATACCGATCAAAAGAAGTGGATTAATAATAACCTACAGGAACACCAAACATGTCAGGAACCCACCATCCTCTGACAGATATCTTCGTTATCAATTAGAAATAATCTATCTTATGATGATATGAATATGTGAGAATATTAGAATTTCGATAAATGGCCAAGGGGATATTACACAATTCACTGCGGTATTGAAAGGTGCACTCCGAGCATTTTAACACCTGAAACAAGATCTGGTCAGAGAGCAGATTCTCTCTCAAGACAAAAGTTTAGGTTTTCTCTATGGATCTGTGACATAAGAATCAGACATATCTCAAGAACACAAACACGATGACTTCGATACCAACTGCCTCCGCATAATACTTGTGCTAAATTGATTTGATTTCAACAATTTTATAATATGAGGCTGCATGCCCGATCAATCAAGCCATCCAATGGAACACCAGCTCTAAGTTGGTATTATATTCTAAGGGCCGTATAATTATTCATAATGATGCAAATACTATTTGTACCAAAAATATAAACATTTGAGCTGAAATTATCAAATTAAAGCATAATGATCCAAAATATGCATAAATCTGCATAATTAATTAGCCTGAAACAAAAATAACAATTTTTTCCGAAAGGCCATGTATGCAGGATTTTGCAGTATTTATGTCTGTGAAAGCGAATATAAGTAAAGAACATTGTCAAAATAATATTATGAATTATCAATTTTGCAGCCATTTTGTTTATGCAAATTAAATGGTCAAAACATGAGAAATTAGCTTGGGAACCGATCCTATCAGATTCAGCATATTTGAATTGTGTGAAATAGACCGATTCCCAACTTTTACCCCAAATTGCTTCTTAAAGTTTTTACAGGCCTCTTTTTCCAGAGCATTCGTAATAAAAATGACGATTTAATGCTTGAATCAATGTTGTCTTGGTGGAAATTTATGTGCAATTAAGATAGCCTAGCATGATATCGGGATATTATGCGATATACAGTTACGGTTGAATGATCCCGGACCCATTGCATAAAAGTAACAACTAACTTTGCCATCCAACTGCCCAAGGGAATCTTGTATAGAACCCTTGATTTTATTGGTTGCTGATCAACGTTACCATGGTAGTTGCAATAGGATGGTTAATAGTGGTAAATACCACAATAAAAACTTGTATATGCAAAGGGGCCCAGAAATGCACTTGCTTGATGTGCGGATAAAATACACCACAATCCCCTCCCATTAACACAATTCTACTACTACTACGTAGTACTACTACCAGAAGTAATATACAAGTGTTATGCTATACCGTTACGATTGAACTAAGTGTGAGCTTCATCAAGCAGGGAACCCCCCCTTGTTTTCCTTCTTATTACCTGAAACAGGAAATAACATCATACAAAGTCGTGATGATGTCATATCCGTATTTAGATATTACGTCATTGAGGAAAGCAAATTACCCTGCTCTACATGGCCTACCGGTGGTCTGTCTAAATACTACTGACGCAGTTCGTCGCAGCTCATCTTCATTGCGTCAAATTAACTTGTCAAATCTGCAACTGACAAAACTTCATCATAATATTCCTCATTTTTTGTACATTGCACATTTTTTTTTTTGTTGAATGCGGGTTTCGGCTCAGTGATATGCTATATAGATTTAACCGTATATACACGACTGCATGCTTACTCAATGACAATATGGTGGCAACTATCAATAATAATTATGAACACTAACAATTGATTCTTAAATCAACATTTAAACTGTTGGAGGCTGACAACCGTTTCTAAATGTTGCATTTACCGGCATTTACCACTTTAGATGGTTCGACAAGAAACTTTAGGTTATTGGATTCAGCTTTATGCAAGATTGGTAAAGGGTGTCACTCTACCAATGTTAACAATTATTTTAAGAGTGTATATATTTGCTCAGCTTAATGTAAACCCTCGTAAGTAATTTTAGAAATTCACCCCAAATGTGTTTGCAACTGTTTTAGTTCGTCACTATTTGCAGTGGCGTAATGAACCCAACTTTTTGTGGGGGGGGGGCAATACAAGTCATTGCGTATCCTATAACAATTCTTTTGGGGGATGTTATAATTGGGGTGATTAATTTAATCCCTGTCTTTATTAGCATTGAAATGTACTAGTATATACAAAGACAAAAAGGCAATATTTTGCAATTTACAGAACCAACGTGAAGGAAAAACTCTAGCAAAAAAATGATCATATACATATATAAATTATATATACATATATATATATATATATATATATATATATATATATATATATATATATATATATATATATATATATATATATATATATATATATAAACCTGGTGATGAAGCCAAGTATCAGCTTGGCATAGAAAGTCAATTAATTCTTTCAATTATATATATATATACATTGCTTTCATCCCTCATAGAAATGAGTTTCCTAATTCGCATATCCTTGACATTCACATGAGCTGAGTTGCCTTATATCATACCAATTCTACTCCCAATTATCTGTCTCGGGTCCAACATGTATTTATCATTCAGATGTAATTATTATGATATGACCTCCAAGCACAGAAACCGAACCAAACTGACTCGCTTTTGTGATATCGATGGCGTACATATATATGGGGGCTAATTGGGGCTTTCTCACGACCACGAAAAAAAGAGAAACAAAAGGACAGAAAATGAAAGAGAGAATGGTGAAATATGATATTATTTTCTGAATATCAAGTCAAACTCTTTCACAAAATTGGATTTTTAAATACAATTTTATAAAATAAATATGTCGACAATTTTGCTCGCTCGCTCCTTTCATAAACTTGACGCGATGCGCCATCTCGAGCCCCCTCAAAATTGTTTCCTCACTACGCCTGCACTGTTTGATATGAAACTATAAAGTTATCAGCCGTATTTAATTTAAGCACCTGTTATGAAACCATCATTTTTGTTTACAAAAAGGGGAGAGCACATTTGTTGGTGTTCTACAGCTTCTGCTTGCCATGCTTAAGTTCAACCTAAGCTAGACCACGGTTTTATGGAGTGTCGGTAATTGTCACCTCATCTTTCACCAATTCTAATAATTGTTAGCCTACCACAAAAATTTGTCAAAAAACATAAAGCGAGACATATAATGGTAAGATTATTATTAGTAGTATTATTATTTTAATCGGCACTTAATAAAAACACGACAGCATGTACAATGCAAGGTTAAGAAATAGTACAAAATATACAAATATTTTTAGACCCTTTCTCACCCAAACTTAATAGCCATGGCCCACAGGCCTTCCCTCCCACATCTGATTGGGTGAACAAAGATCATTACATATAAGAGTTCCAAAATTGAATAACATGATATTGTAAAACAGGTAGGTTGCACAAATAAGGAACCAGCATATGTTTAACATAACCATAGAATAACCAGGAATACCAGCAAATATTTGATTAAAATAATATTAATTATTGAGCCAGAATTATACGGAACAGTTGAAATAAATAACTTCACAACGCATGAGCTTAAAGATATAACAAAATCAGAATATTGGACACCGTTTAGAAAAAAAAATGAAGCTTGAAAATGTGTTGAAAATCTTTAGACACATTTGATTCATATTTTAATCTAACTGGAACTTTAGGATAGCTCTCTTGAGGACACCCAGAACATATGTTTAATGTTTCCTGAGACTATTTCATCTCTGCATTCAGAGGGCATGGCTTCCCATACTTTCTATTATAGGATATCTGTGAATAGTTGTCTGATGGCGCTGATGAATCTTTTAGGTGTACCATCTACGTCAGAACGCCTTACACGTATTACAATATTATCCCTTGTGACTTCGCAAATGATCAAGCCATACAACAATTTAACAAAAAAGGACACTTTTTAAGAAGATCCTAGAGTGCCATTTCAATAATCGCAAACGCTGGTCATATGGCATCTCTTGACGTCGCTGTCTGAGTATCACTCATGTCGCTCTTCTCTAAATGCGCTCGAGAATATCAATATGATTTTGAGTATATATGAAAATATAATGAATTTAAAGAAATTAATTGACGTATCATAGTTGCCATGAATATGGAAGAACTGTGAAGCTCAGCATTTCATTTCTGTTTCCTGCTTCTGTTTATGATAACTCCCATAAGAACTCGGCGGGACAGCTTATTGCTGGTAAACGCCAAGCAGGTATATGACCAATTACCTATAGGAAACATTTTACATGTAGATTAACCAGTCATAGTGGCTGATCTTATAGACGACAGATATTACTCTCGGACCTTTTTTTCATCAAAGTGGAGACAATGGCAGAGTTGGGACTCACAACCTTGCGATTATGAGTCCAATACTCTAACCACTGAACCACACCACCCATTGAAGTGTGAATTAAAATTCTAGTTTACACTGGGGTTAAACCTGGGTCAGAATATCGCCCATTTGTGTGCTATGCTTTCCAGGGAATTGTCTAATCTCTGCGAACAGCTATATTCTCCTATGTTTGAATAAGGCATCCAATGATGAATCAAATAACGCATGAAATTGTCATCCGTTAAAGCTACAATAAATTTTTTAAGAGTGTAGTGGGTTTCACGGTACACTATGTATTATTTGGTTACACTTCGTAATTCCGAAGGTTCGTAATTCCGAAACACGTAAATTGCCAATACCTCGATGTTCGTTGGTCCGGAAACGAAATAAGGTTCGTCGTTCCGAAGGTTCGTTAATCCGAAAACGAATATGGTTCGTCGTTCCGAAGGTTCGTTAGTCTGAAAATAAATAAGGCTCGTTAATCATTACGTTTTGGAACTAACCAACCTTCGGAATTACGAACCTTATTTCGTTTCGGATTAACGAACCTTCGGAATTACGAACCTCACTTTGTTTTCGGACTAACGAACCTTCGGAATTACGAACCTCATTTCGTTTTCGGACTTACGAACTTTCGGAATTACGAACCTTCGGAAATACGAACCTCCGGAATAACGAACCTTCGGAATAACGAAGCGTCGGAATTACGAATGTATGCGTATTCTTTCGTGGGCATAATTATGTTGGTCCCGAAAAGGACCATCCAAACTCGACGTTCCGACTAGTCTGATCAGGGGTCCGTTGCAGAAAGCTGAGTTACAATCAATCGCAACTCTAAAAATCCTCCGTAACTTGATTTTCTACCAATCAACAGCGCGCGTTTCGGACTTGCGATTCATTTTTTTTTACTTGAGTTTAAACGTAACTCTTTCTGCCTCGGACCCATTGTCGTCTTCAGGATAATTTCTTAAAACAAAATATCATGTAAACTCACTTTGCATGTTTGAAATTGCTTAAAACGATGTCAATTGAATTGCACTGACGAATCATAAAAATCACCAATAGGTTTGGAAATACCACTGAAAATATCATGGCTTATGACAATGACCAAGATGACAAATTCTGTCAACAACGTGAACTGGACTACCACTGATTTCAACCTTTATCTATTTGCCATCACATATAAATCTGGGGCCTGTTGCAGAAAGAGTTGCAATCAATCGCAACTCTAAAAATCATGCGCAACTTGATTTTCAACCAAGCAACAGCGCGCATTTGGGACTTGCGATTGATTTTTGGCTTGCGTTTAAACGCAACTCTTTCTGCAACGGGCCCCAGCTTACTCGTCTCACTTTTGACTTTGATATCATATTCCAAAGCATAATCCTGACAAGTATAAGTCTGCTCTGTCTGGGGCAGCACTGCAAGGTGGGAACAGGATTAAGTCATCGGCATAACAGAACGCCCCTGCAAATAAAACTTGTCCCATAAAACAACCCTCACCGTTACTTTGTAATTTTGAGAAAAGCCAATCAATATACGTACAATCAAATCAGAATGGGAGATACAATTCCATCACATCTTACGCAGTTTGAGACTGTAAAAAAGGTCAGTATATACAGCATTCCATCTAGGACGTGTCTTTCTGTCTAAATCAACAGATCAATGTAAGCTTTCAGAACATCGAACAAACTCTTCTATATAATTAAAACAATTTAGAACACAATTAACTTTTATGTCTCTATCAAATGCTTTACTCGCATCCAGTACAAGACCGTAGGCCCATTTCGTAACAAAGTACGACACTGTCTCTTTTATCATACATGCAGGTGCTCCTTTAAAGCCAAATTGCAATTCATTAGTGCACAGATAATTGATTCATCTTTTCATTATCAGCAGCTCCAACACTTTCTTAATCATGCTGATTAGCATGGGTGTCGATCGGTATTCTTGGTTGGGGGGATGACTGACACAATTTTTTTGTGGATGGGGATCTTTCAACATTACCCCCACTAAAATCACAAATAAGGGCATTTGGGAGTGGTTGATATGCATGGTGATCTTGGAAATTCCTTCATTGTTGTAGTGTACTTTACTTACATATTTTTTTTTTAAATTCAAATTGTGTTACAAGTGAGCCTATTCTAAACTCATGCGAAAGAAAAAAAATGACAAAAATTGTCTGGACCATGTACATAGTGATCTGTTTATTGGGCATGATGTATACACAGGGGCGTCGATCCATTTTTCAGATGGGGGGGGGGGCAAAATCATGAATCAACGTTCTAAAGGCGCTCTATCACTCAAAACGAACAAGCTCACCCATCCACACATAGGCCTATATATATATATATATGACTCATGAGAAAGAGACTCATATCTCACCAACAATGCGAGCGCGAAGCGCGAGCTGAAATTTTTTAGTATGACATGAAAACAGGAAAAATGTACCTGTTTAGGTTTGTTTGTAGTAACTCATGAGGAGGATAGATACATGTATCTCACTAGAGAACGAGCTGAAATATCTTTATATTTTGACCTGAAAGCTTGATATTCTGAGCATTTTTGGTACCAATGATTGAGATGGTTATCTAGAAGAACAATAGATGCGAGCGCAAAGCGCGAGCTGAAAATTTTGATATTTCGATCTGGAAAAAAAAGACAGATTATTGGACGCTTTTAAAAGAACAAGATTTATATCCAACAAAAGATTATTGCAAATCGAAGCGGGAGTTCTTTTGAGGTTTAGAACTGAAAACAGGACATTCTATTCACCTATTTAATCATGAATAGTATGAGTTTTTGGTACAGAAATGATGCGAGCACGAACTGAAAAGCTTTATATTCCAATCTGAAAAGCAGACATTTTGAGCACGATTTTAAATCAAAATCGAGTTGGTATCTCAATCTCGCTTGCTGATTTAAGTGTAGCATTACAATCTTATTTTTTAGTTGCACATGCGGAATTATTGAGGATCGACGCCTCTGTGTATACAACCCGACTGGCAATATCTTTTTTCTTCTTAATGCATAATGATAAAATGCAGATTCGGACCAATTGAATTGAATTGAATTGAATTAAAACTAGCACAAGTTACAAACTGTGTGGCTTCTCGTGCACCATCGGGCTAACCGTCATTCCTTAGACGATTTATCTTGCCACCATTTTACTCCCGTTTATTTTCCACCCTTTTGAATTAATTGATTTATCAAAATTAATTTACTCACCACTGGTGGGATGGAACACCCTATCAACAAAAGTTGTTTTTCGTTGGGGTCCTTTTATGCCATGTGTTAAAAATATCATATAAATAAACATTTCATTCTTTTTCATCTTGAACCTCCACCCATCTGTTTAAAAGTCCTGGAAAACAATATACACAAATTGCGAGGGAAACAAACTGATATATGGCATACTATAATCATCATGATCAATCTTCTCATTTTTTCATCATTATTATAATTTTTCTACCCTAAATTATTGGGGGGGATGATAATACAGGCCATCCCCCCACTTGAAATATTGGGGGGATATATCCCCCATCCCCCCCCCCCCCCGTGATCGACACCCATACTGAATAGTGTAACTGCTCGAAAGTTGCATGAATCACCCAAATCAGTCCAGCGTCCCTTATAGAAATTGGAACCACTGTGCCTTGAAGAAACGTATGAAGTACATTTTTACCATGAACTACACTGTGAAAAATTCCGGAAAAATTTTGGGTAAAATTTTAACCAGCACGAGGGTAATTATGTGCCCAACAAATTTTGGGTAGTATTTTACCTAATGCGGGAAGTATATTGTCCATTAAGGTTTACAGCAGGAATAGACCAGTTCATAGTTACTTAAGGAACACTTTCGGTCAAATGACCTTTCATTTCATTCATTATGATTTCAAAGTAAGATATTACGTAAGCTTGCCTTACATAGCAGGATGAAGAAATTGAATAGACCAGGTGACTAGAATAGCACACCAATGAACACTTTATGAAGGCATTTGTTTCATTCCTACTTTGAATGCATATCATAGCATGTCGCACAATGTACTTGGCAAACTGTAAAATACCAGTCGTTCGTGGACGTATTGGTTTTTTTTGTGTATGTAAATGAAAACCACAATTCAAAAGAATATATAAATAATCAAGACATCAAAGTTGGTGCTTATCTCATTAGATATTAAACCACCATGTCACTTTAGTACAAATGACCTTCCACTGATCATGCGTAGAATCTTTTGATCATGCGCAGAAAGGAACTACGAACTGGCTAGCGCTAGAATGGGCAAAATTTTCCTCACACTGGATGAATGAAAATGCCAAAAAGAAATGCCCAATGTTGGTTGGACACATAATTACCCTCATAGTCCAGGATAGGCCCCATAGAAACTTGAACAAACCTTGTTTTTTATATATACAATATTTTTTGATGGTTTCTTGTCAATTCGAGGGTGCTGATTCCGAATCTGGATGATGCCACTCGTGTAACCTTGAGCATTTTCCGCAAATTGGCAAAATCCAATATGGCCGCCAAAATATGCAAATTACCCATGAAAATCCTAAAATTGTCCGCACATTGGCTATGACATGCATGAAATCGTGTTGCAGGGGTGAAATACTCTCTGAAAAAAATAATTTTTGACAAAATATTTATTTTCCTGATATTCAAAATGGCCGCCATAGGCCATTGTATACTCTATTATGTACAATATGAATAGAAAACTAATTTTCACAAAAAGTAGCACTAATCCGCAAAAAATCGCGATGTATGAACGAAGTAATATATGCAAATCATCATTACTAACGAGATATATCACTTATTATCTCATATATGGGGATATTGCTGTATTTTGATGTCTAAAATAGCCGACACTGGCCCAAAGAGATATAAAATGGCAATGGCTGGGGCCAAAAAATGACAAGAGTGAGGACTAAAATGCATATTATTAAGATAAACAAGTGGAATGCTGACTAAAAGCATCATTGCCATCATTGCCATTAATATGCCATTTATGTGATAAATGCTGTATTTTGACATTCAAAATGACCGCCACCCATATAGGCCCTATATTTATCATGTACAATGCGAATGGACGAACTAATTTTCACAAGAGTGAGAATCATAAATGCATATAACTGTGATATACGATTAAAAATATTGTAAAAAAATTATTTCTAACTAAATACATCACATATTGGTCGTGGAGGTAATGAATGCTGTACTTTGAAATGCAAAATGGCTGCCATAGGTCCTAAAAGTATTGTGTACATTGTAACATGGGACAAATTTTGACATAATTTGGCTTTTCTTGACTCTAAATATTATATATAATTGTGAATTGTGAATTGTGAAAGGGTGAAATATTGTCTAAAACCATGTTTTCTACCGAGATACCGAGATATAATATCATGTGTAATTAAGTTGATAAACGCTGCATTTTTAAATTGAAAATAGCCACCATAGGCCCTTATCGTAGAATATACAATTTGAGTGGAGATAAACAATGTTCACAAAATGGGCATATGGCAGCCATTTCGAATGCTGAAATACAGTTTTTATCACCTTAATTACTTAAGATATGATATATTCTGTTATAAATCATGTTTTCAGACAATATTCCACTCATACATCACCATATGGCCAAGCAAAGCCAAATTCTGTTGATATAATTTGTTCCCATTCACATTGTGCATAATACCATAAGGGCCTGTAGCAGCCATTTTGACTCTGCAATAACAGTATTTATCACCTAACTGGCAGAATAAATGATATATCTTTATAGAAATTTTGCTTTCAGACAATATTTTACTCATAGATCACCATTTATGGTGCTCACTCCTGTGAATATTGGTTTCCCACTTTGCATTATACATAATACTGTTAATGTCTATGGCGGCCATTTTGAAAGTCAAAGTACAGTATTTAACACAAACTTGAAACCTGAATGATGAATTTCGTTAGAAAATATGTTTTAGACAGTATCCCATTAATTTATCACATTTATGTGCATTTCAGTGCTCTCTCTTTTGATTTCTTTGCTACTCTTTCTCATTGTGCATAATACTTTTAGGGCCTTTGGCAGCCATTTTGAATATCAAAATAAAACATTCATCACATAGATGGCATATTAATGATATATTTCGTTAACAATTATGTTTTTTAGTCAGTATTCCACTCGTTCAATCTTTATAATATGCATTTTATTGATCACTCTTGTGACTTTTTTGGCCCCCATTGCCATTGTATGCAATACTGTTTGGGCCAGTAGCGGCTATTTTAGATATAAAAAAAACAGAAATGTTCCCAAATATGACATAATAAATAATATATCTCGTAAGTAATGATGATTTGCATATATTACTTCGTTTATACATCGCGATTTTTTGCACTTTAGTGCTAATTTTTGTGAAAATTAGTTTTCCCTATTCATATTGTACATAATAGAGTATACAAGGGCCTTTGGCGGCCATTTTGAATATCAGAAAAATAAATATTTTGTCAAAAGTTTTTTTTTCAGAGAGTATTTCACTCCTGCCACACAATTTTATGCATTTCATAGCCAATGTGTGGACAGTTTCAGGATTTTCATGGGTAATTTGCATATTTTGGCGGCCATATTGGATTTTGCCAATTTGCGGAAAATGCTCAAGGTTACACGAGTGGCATCATTCAGATTCGGAATCAGCACCCTCGAATTGACAAGAAACCATCAAAAAATATTGTATATATAAAAAAACAAGGTTATGCCTCTTCTATCCTGGACAGTGTTGTAGTGCCTTGATGCTCGGCCTTGGCCTTAAGGCGCCTTAAGGCCTACTTTTTCAAAGCCTTGGCCTTGAACATTCAAGCCTTGGCCTTGAGAGGGCCTTGGCCTTGGCCTTGAGGATTTCGAGCCTTGAAATTTCAAGGCATTTTCAAGGCATTTTCAAGGCTTTTTCAAGGCATTTTGTATTTTGTACTTTTATTTGCTTTTATAAAAGTAAGTATAAATGTTTAAATTGTTCTGTATATCTAATGACACAAATGGTCAATACTACCAGTCAGCAGTAGTAGCAGCTGTAGTAGTAATATACTAGCAGGGCCATCAATTGTGATTATCACCATTATCAAGAATTATCATCACATAATTATATAACAAAGAGAAGTGATGAAAATAACATTATTTATTGGTAATATCATGACCAATGATGATAATGACAATATTAATAATAATGATAATAATGATTATGATAAAGATTATAGTGATTTTATGACAGGAATAATTGTAACAGATCCGACTGCAATTTCGACAATTTTCAGACTTTAAAAATAGCTAACTCTAAAGAATGATAACAAGGTTGATTTCTATTCCATTAGGATTTTCCTTGTATTATTTTCTTTGACCAACAAGAATGTTTTAAGTCTTAATGATTATCTGAAAAGATTTTGTAAACTTGAACACAATCTTTAATTTTGTCATTTCCAAATAGGATATGTCAATGGCATGATGAGCCAAAATTTTGAGAGGCTAAGCATGGCATCTAGAGCAAAATTTCTGCTCCAAAAAGTTGAAAGCGATTGAAGCGAGCACAATTTTTCACCCTTATACTATTAGAAAAGCTAATTTTGTGATATATTGTGACAATATGTTCAGAAAATGATATCAATTTCTTTTTATATGTTTATTCTTGGTGGTGGAACTTCTTGTCTCGCTCTTTTTTTCGGGGGGGGGTGTCCTGTTATTTATTAAACAGGCAAGAAAGAGGAATGGGAAGAGAGATAGAGAGGAGAAGAAGGGGGGCTGGTTTGGTAGAAAATACTGCAAAATCGGTTAATATGTTGATTGACAGTACATCTAATTGAATTGTTTATATTTTGTTTTGGGTCTAGTGTCTCAGATTGACAAAACAAAATAATGGTTTGGCAGTGAATTTCATTTCACTAGTTTCACGGAAATAAACAAACAAAACTGACAAGATTCCTAAAAATGACTCGTTTTCAGGTCAGCATTTGAACATTTCAACTTGTGCTTTGTGCTCTCTTGCCCCCCCCCCCCCGGAAAATTCTCTGTAGGAAAAAAATGCTTATTTTCCAAAATCAAAAATACCTTTTCTCCCAAATTATATATGCCCTTTTTAAAAAAGAAATACATTTTTATAGTAAAACATGATACATTTTAGGTTATCGCGATCGCGCTCGGACGCATAAATTATTTAAAGTAAGGTTCTTTCTGTTCCTGTTCACACACAAAAAACGCTAAGAATGTCCAGTTTTCAGGTTGGAATTATCAAATTTGTAAATTTTGGAGCTCGCGCTTAGCGCTCGCATAATTTGATTGGTGAAATAAGTATCCTATTTATGAGTCACTGAATGTAGTCAAGAACAGCTTCCTTTCTGGTCACTAAAAATTTAAGCTCACGCTCAATTCTTTAGTAAGATGCACATCTTTTTCATGATTACAATAACAGCTCAGAATATTTCATTTTCATTTCTTATTACACGAAATGTCCAGAAGTTTGAGCTTGTGATTTGTGCTGGCAACATCTCGCAAGGCTGCCCTAGCTTTTAACAGTGATTATCGCAATAACTGACCAAAAATCGAGTTTTACAACTTCAGAATTGATTTGTTTTTTTCAAAACCGCTTGCTCGCTATGCTTTCTTGCAGAAAAGTAAAGCCTAAGTCAAAATATCTGTCCTATCAATTAGAAATCACCTAAAAAGGCTTTGCTGAACTGAAATTCTACAAAACACACAACTTCTTCATGCAGTTGTTAATCTCATTTGAAAATATCTGTTTGCACTAAATGCTATTTTTTAGCTTTGACCCCTCCCCCAAACAAAAATATGTTCTGCCTCTCCTGTCTCAGGGAGTAGAGAAAGACATATGTTGAGATTGGTCATGCCAGGATCAGATCACCTTGGTAATACCGGTAATAATCAATGCAATCTAAATCGCCTAGAAAAATAATTAAATGAACAAAGGTAACTATATCATTATTTTAGAAACATATGTCCAAATCTATCATGAAATTATTTTCATTTATGTACAAGGGTCAAAATTTTCACTCGCTCACACCTTTTATACACTTTGTCTTGTGCGTCATGTCTGCCGCCTAAGAATTGTTGTCCCATTGTTACATATATTGAAAATTTGAAAATGCCTTGGCCTTGGCCTTAGCCTTGAGGTTTTCAGGCCTTGGCCTTGGCCTTGGGTTTCCATGCCTTGGCCGCAGCCTTGGTTATTGAAGCCTTGGCCTTGGTATTAAAGCCTTGGCCTTGGCCTCGGCCTTGGAGGTTTGAGCCTTGACTACAACACTGATCCTGGACTATCATGGAGTATTTTACCCAGTATTCTTTTAGAGTGTAGATGGTCAGACATCAATCCAATAATATCATCTTTTTCGATACATGCAGCTAAGTTATTACATTACAAAGTCGGTCTTCTGTTAGTGTTATTACTTGCTCATTCTGTACACACTCAATGCATCTGCTTTTATTCTTCAACAATATCATTTCTGAGTTCTGCCATATCGATTTCACTGAAAGATATACATAACGCATCGATTTTATCAGCAAACATTCCGGCTATCTTTTCCTTGCAAAACCGTCAACAACATCAAATGACATTCTTAGGGGGTGTTGCAAGAAAATATTTGCAATCAATCGCAAAAATACTGTTGCAATTTTAAAACTGATTGATCACTTATAACTATAGCAAATCAGATTAGACTCCTTGTTTCATGGAGCAGATTAGCAATCAGTCACAAATCTACAATTAGTTGCACGGCATATGCTTGATTTCGGGAACGAAAACAGACTTGCAATTAATCGCAAGTTCCTTACAATGCCTCTTTAGATCTACTAACCTCTGACAAGAATGAAAGGACAATTCTGATTGGTCCCTCGCCAGTCTACTGAGCAAAATGCGCTGCAACGATGATCTTGATAGGCGGTTTCATCTAGCGATCAGTCGCTCATCTTTGTGTTACGGTGCCCTGGTATGGTCCCATCGTACACTAAATTTAAACGATTGATTGTTCATTGTAGTCAATGGAATCATTCGTAGAAAAATGTTCTTCGATCATTGCCAAGTTTTTTTGTTACAGGTTCCTGATGAAATAGCAGTGGTCATTTTATTTTTCTGCCTCTTTCAATTAAAGTCTTTTCAAAACTCAGCTCTTGTTTTCTTCCTCGAGTAAAAAAAGTTAATCACTTTTGACGGAGGCGACCGTTTTCGACCCATAACTTTTGTGCCAAAACGGTGCATTTTTGAAGTATAATATCTTGGTCACATTTGTTCTACGGCGGCCGTACGGCGAGTCGAAAATAGCCGTTTTATTATTTTTTTCAAACCACCTCTATATAGCTGGTACAAAAAAAATGTTAAAACGGCTGTTTTTGACTCCCCGTACGGCCCTTGTAGAACAAATGTGACCAAGGTAACTCTCTTTCTGCATGACCATTCAAGCCAGGTATTTAACTCACATTTCGGTTTCTGTGATTATCACATGCATGACAGCATTCAGACAGGCATCAACATTTTTTTAATGAAAAATACTACATGAAGCAATTACTAAGGCGTGATCCTTTGCTTAGCTAACAATAGTTGATTGCACTGGCGGATCCAGAGGGGCGGGGCGAAACAGCCCTTGCCCCCTCGGGAAAAATGTGCCCCCCCCCCTCCCTTGGAAAATCCTGGCTCCGCCTCAGGTTGATTGTGCTTGAAGCAATTGCTTGCTAGCAATCTATCCATCTGACATAATTGTGTGTAGAGGTGTCATTATACGTGTATAACCGAGATGTTTCTATGACTGGAGTTCCACCGGGCAACACATTTATTCAAGCAGCTGTTCATTTCTAAAGAAGCACAAAAGAAAGAACGGCAGTTAAGACCTTTTTGATGTCCGCCTTCGAAGCCACCAGTTTCAGTGAAGAAATCCGAAGTGAAATTTTACGAATATCCATTTGGATCAATCATTTTCTATAATTTATATTAATAAACAAACAGAAATTTGCACGCATGACAAAACATAAATACCCAAGCACTATTACGCTGAGATATTTGCCCAGATTATATCAATTTACCTTTAATTAGCAAACAAGTAATTATCATCACAATAGCATATTTCCCTTTATATATGACCTATAGCTGCGGGGTCACGCGGTGATCATTTTTGTCTACACAATTGCAAGCGATGTTGAGCAAAGTGCATGCCTGACATAATTTCTGCTGGCGGCTTCGGAGCTTGTTGATAGGGGTTTTGTTTGCTGTTACTCCATCTCATTTAAACCCTTGGATTGTTTATACTTCGTCACAATTGCACACACAATTCGCATAATTTTGTTTTAAATAAACTTTATGTGGCGTAGTGGAGGGAGAATGAGAGGGAGGTACAACAACGACAACAACATGGCACATAACCCGTATGGCAAAATCTCGCGAGCAAGTGAAGGAAAAAAAAATTTAAAAGCTTATTTGAAATGGAAATCTAGTTTTTTTGTAATAGATAGTGACATAATTTTCCGAAACAACACATCTTCCCCTTTCCTGTATGTTGCCTTCCTTTTCCTCCATTTTTCTCTTGTGTTTCTCTTAGCCTTGGAACATGAAAAGAAATTGGTTTGTACTACATCATTGCCCAGGTCATACATTTGGTATATTTTATGGATATTTTACTTTTAGTGACTAATTGTGATATACTGTACATTTCTCAATAGACACAACATTTGATAAATCTTTCTACTTTCTTGAGAGAATTCTAAACCATAAAATATAAAGATTCATATATTATATTATATTATTAGGATTAGTGGCTTACATGAGGAATTCAGGTGTAGAAATTAAGATTTCTAGTGAATATTTTCATTATTTTTTACCGTATTTTCAAATGATTTTGTACATGTTGCCGGTGAACATGGTTTGTACATGTTCAGAGCACAGAAGAATAAGTAATTTGAATTTTTTTTAAAGAAATGGAGTCGCCAGAGTAAGGCAATTAACAGTAATAATGGTGATGATGATGATAATCATGATAATAGATAATAATGATAATGATAATAACATTGATAATAATAATGAAAATAGCAATGATAATAAATGAATAAGAATCGAAAATTTCAATTCAAATCAGTTTTTACTGCATATTTTGTAGGTAGGATTATGCATAATTAAAATGGTTAGCAATATTCATTTCACGATTCAAGGATTGATAATTACTAATTATTCAAAATAACGAAACCTGATAATAAATCGTGTGCACTCTTAAAAAAACACATGAAATGTCATAACAAACGTGCTATGTAAGAGATGTGAAAGTCGAAATATATAACTCACATATGCAATCGTTGGTGACAGATACAGTGGATGATTAAGATATAATTGACAATTTTCAATAACAGCTTCAATTTCTCTTTTTGTCATGAATTTTCTCTAAAATTGTATTGACTATTTTACTGCACTTTTTTCATACCATTGTTGCCTGAAATATATAAATGGTCAAGCAATCTAATGTCGTGGAATTACCCAGCTGCATTCGTTTCTATATACCGGGACTAAAGCATTACAGCGTCCGTATCGGTTATAGGCCTTTATTTGCAATTCTTTTGTTGTTGATTAATTAGCATCGCCAACCAAACGTAGCGCCAAGTGTATAGGCCTATCGGACGATAATCAGCCCAGTCGAAATATCATACTTCGTACACCCACAGTCACACTGCGAAACCGACTTCAGACAGATAAGAGCTGTTAAGAGGTGTGGTTTCACACGCTTGCATTTTGTGTCATTTGATTCCTGAATAACGACGCTAGAATTATCTTCCGTTCACTCGAAAGCTTCGCGAATTCTGCGGTTTTACGTTTCACACCGATTAAGAACGGGTGTGGCTCCTTTAGGGTACCCCTTTAATCATTCGGCCAACAAGGCAGATAAAAGCGATTTTTTCTGCTGAAGTGATTGAAAGGTCACCGTTAGCTCCGCCCCCATACATTTTGAGGTCAAAGTATTAATTTGTATAGCGCACATATATCTGTGGATGACACTCGAGGCGCAAAATTAACAACTTATACAATACAGAAAATAAAATCAATAAATAAACAGAGATGAGATAAGCACCAACTTTGATGTCTTGATTATTCATTTATTCTTTTGGATTGTTTTTTTTTATTTACATCCACAAAAAACAACAATGCGTCCACGAACGACTGGTGTTTCACAGCTTGCCAAGTACATTGTGCAACATGCTATGATGTGCATTCAAAGTAGGAATGCAACAAATACCTTCATTAAGTGTTCATTGGTGTGCTATTCTAGTCACATGGTCTATTCAATTTCTTCATCCTGCTATTTAAGGCAAGCTTACATAATATCTTCCTTCGAAATCTGCCCATCATAATGAAAGAAATGAAAGTCATTTGACCAAAATTGTCCCAGAGGTAACTACGAACTGGTCTATTAAGGAAATGCTTTCCTTCGTGAATTGTAATTCCTTTAATTTGTTGCAGAATAGATCTCTCGACTGGCAAGACCTAATGTTCACACGGTTGTTTCGCTCCGTCATTTTCAAACATCTTTAACACCTCGATACCATCATCATTTTCGATTTCAAATTTCACTATTTTGCATTTATACGCTCCAATTGGGTGATTTCAAGGTCAGTGTTGACTTTTGGAGTTGGTGTTAGGTCGATATTTACACGATTATAACACCAAACATAAAATGTAGATGGGCCCGAAAAGTCACTCACTAGTTGTTTAGATGTCAATAATGTGATCTGGAAGAGTTTTACAAATTCTGAGTAAGTTTTGGAGCGAGGGGAAGCAATCAAAAGTTCAACACCAACACCAAGGCCAATACCGGACGTAAAATCACCCCATGGTATCATACGAATGATCACTCTCGAGTGCCGCACTATTCATGTGTCACATGAATGATGCGGTACTCGAGAGTGATCATTCGTTTCACACGTTCGCATTTTGCGTCATTCACTGAATGACGCAAAATGCGAACGTGTAAAACTCCTCTAAATACTTTCAACGACAAATTATGAGTCAGTTGCATTGATGTGACGGGGTGTGAAAGACGAAGCAAAATTATAATAAAAAGCTGATGGATGGGATTGACTACAAGGGCATAATGAATCCTCGGTATACACGTCATTGACAGTCAATTTACAAATTAAAAAAAGCGAAATAATTCCAATAGGCTAGTAAGGTCAAAGTCGCGGATTTGAAATTGGGTCATCCCGCTATAATACAGCATAGCATTTTTATTTATTTTAGTTGTGTTTAGTTCTAGTGCATTCGAGTATTCATATCTAGGGTTAATATTCCTTTGTATATTTTCAAATTAATGAAGTTTTTTTAATGATGATTTAGGATTTTTTTATCCCAGTGCACGTAAATTGTGCTTCTTTCGTGTTGTGAATTTGAAAAAAAAAATTTACTGGTATTTGCAGGGGTAACACCAGAGTATTTTCTCTTTTTGGGGGGCGACCTCATGGTAATGTTATATTTTCATAAATCATTAATGCGTCCAAGGTCACCTTAATTCTTTTTTGTTTCTTCCTTTCTCCCGTTTCATATTTTTTTGTTATTTTACTTGACCACTTTGAAAAGTCATAGCCCTGCCCTAGGCTTGCTCCAGATATGATTTTATTTCATTTTGTTTTGTAACAAATTTCTTTAGGTTAGACTTACCCCAAACTATTTACAATAAAACAAATAAGGCAATACAAGTGTGGAATACAACATTGGCAGTATATCAGCTGGTAAATGAATGTTTCGTTCCCGTTTTCATTCAAAACTTAGAGAAAAACGTTGAATATGAAATTACATTATTGTACATTTAGCCCAGTCATTTTAGCCCAAATTTTTACCAAACTTGGAACAAATTGCAACAGAATTTTTTTATCACAATTCATTTCTGTAAGGTCCCTAGTACAACATACTAAAAGTCCCAAACTTTCCGAATAGGGGAAAGGCATCTAATTTGCATAAATCCAAGATGGCTGCCAAAATTAATTGATATGCCTTATCCTTAATATTTTTTGTACAGATAATGGAAAAATCTTGAAATGAATACGCAATTCACTATAATTAAGATATCATAAATCGGTTGCAATCGTTTCCGGGACTGTCCGGTTCATATTTCTCAAAAAATGTGAGAAATTATGCCAAAATTTTCGTGTTGTCGGTCAAAAATTTGCATGTGCGTTGAAATTTTTCTGTTTTATCATTAGCATCAACAACTAATGTAAAATATCAGCATTCGACAAGAAAGGGGATATATCAACGAAAAAAATTGATATGCTTCATAACAGTATTAATGTATTAACTTGCTTAGAATAAGGGCAAATACATCCGAATGTATTATGCGATATTGCGATAAAGTGACACCAAAAACCAACCTCCGTGTCCCAGTCAGTCTTTTATATCGACTCCAACGCGATCGCTTGGATGCCTTTGAAGATAGTACAATATACTAAATCGGTCTTGCCTCTCCTTTGTTGGTGTGTATGGCACGCTCATAGGGAAACAATTAAATATATATTTCACTTGAAAAAAATATGTTTCTCTTCCACTAAACCATTTCACTTTTAAAAATTGTATTCCACTTTTAATATTAAAAAAAATATATTTCACTTTTCAAAAAAAGTATATTTCACTTTTCAAAAAAATATATTTCACTTTTCAAAAAATATATTTCACTTTTCCAAAAAAATATATTTCACTTATCAAAAAAAATATATTTCACTTTTCAAAAAAAATATATTTCACTTTTCAAAAAATATATTTCACTTTTCAAGAAAATATATTTCACTTTTCAAAAAAATATATTTCACTTTTCAAAAAAAGTATATTTCACTTTTCAAAAAATATATTTCACTTTTCAAAAAAATATATTTCACTTTTCAAAATAAAATATATTTCACTTTTCAAAAAATATATTTCACTTTTCAAAAAAATATATTTCACTTTCCAAAAAATTCATTTCACTTTTCAAAAAAATATATTTTTTTCGACGAAGAATCATTTCACTTGTTATATTTTAATTTTGAGAGAAAACAAATCCTTTCACTTTTTATCTACAAATCTATATATCTGTCTCTTTATCTATCTATCTCTATCTATCTATCTATGATGTATCTATCTATTAATCAGGGGCCGCGGAACGGTTTTCAAAGTGGGGGGGGACCATGCAAAAAAATCACAATCATATGGTCATTTTTACGTTTTGTACACGGTTTCGGAAAAAAGTGGGGGGGTGGGTGGGTGAAGCCCCCCTCCCCCAGTTTTTGCGCCCCCTGTTAATAAATCTATCGTATATTAATCTATCCACCTATCATTTATCTCTCCAGCCATCTATCTATTTATCTATTTTTGTTATATGTATCTGTTTGAATATGTATGTCTGTTTGTCTATTTATCTTTCATACTTATATCCACTCATTTGTTTAAATAATTATGTACGTTTATCTCTGTATCTACGACAGACCATCTCATTCATCCGCACGACGAATTAAAATCTAATTTCACTTGTCACATTTTAAATCTGAGATAAAATAAATCCTTTCACTTATGTTGGATAACACTGACACATACAGCTGCAGTATTAGACCGTAAGTAAATTTCGTTCTTCACGTAAATATCCATTCCTCTCGCTACGAAAAACATTTCACTCATGTTGCAAATTCATTTCACTCAATTGCAAAAAAATACGTTCCTCTTTTTTCTCGGCCTGTAGGCGGCGCACACCATTGTTGGTGGGACGAGGACAATGCACCACGAGGTGGGCCCATAAACACAAATCGTGAAGTTTGAATTTATCGCTGATTATACACAGCTGCCAGGGCAATCAGCTGTTGCATTCGGCCCTACGATCAATCACTAACCTTAGCACGGTCTGGCAATGCGTTTTGTAGGCATGAGGCATGAATACTTTATACATACACTATCTACGGAGCTGAATGGTCAAGGTAGAAGTGTTGAAATTTCCCTTTTCTCCCTTCCGTCTGTCTTTTACTTCATTGACATACGATGGTCATAATGATTGATGAAATGAAGCTTACAAAAAGCTACATTTCACTGGTCAACTCGCTTGTACCTGCACTGCAAAACCAAATTCTCTCCATTTTGTATGAGACATGAATGGGGGTCACCATTCTTAGAACAGACATAAAAAGTGAGTATACGGGACTGAAGTAGGGTAATGACATCATGGACATTCTCGGCTAACACCACAGAGATGTATACTAATTACGCGTTATAAGTATCTCTATGGCCAACACCAACCTTTTCGGGCTGAGCGATGACGTCATCATCCAACTTCAGTCCCGAATACTCAACTTTTTATGTCTGTTCTAAAGATGGTGACCCCCCCCCTCCTTTATCATGTCTCGGACAAAATGGAGAGAATTTGGTTTTGCAGTGCAGGTACAAGTGAGTTGACCAGTGAAATGTAGCTTTTTGTAAGCTTCATTTCATCAATCATTATGACCATCGTATGTCAATGAAGTAAAAGACAGACGGAAGGGAGAAAAGGGAAATTTCAACACTTCTACCTTGACCATTCAGCTCTGTAGATAGTGCATGTATAAAGTATTCATGCCTCATGCCTACAAAACGCATTGCCAGACCGTGCTAAGGTTAGTGATTGATCGTAGGGCCGAATGCAACAACTGATTGCCCTGGCAGCTGTGTATAATCAGCGATAAATTCAAACTTTACGATTTGTGTTTATGGGCCCACCTCGTGGTGCATTGTCCTCGTCCCACCAACAATGGTGTGCGCCTCCTACAGGCTGAGAAAAAAGAGGAACGTATTTTTTTGCAATTGAGTGAAATGAATTTGCAACATGAGTGAAATGTTTTTCGTAGCGAGAGGAATGGATATTTACGTGAAGAACGAAATTTACTTACGGTCTAATACTGCAGCTGTATGTGTCAGTGTTATCCAACATAAGTGAAAGGATTTATTTTATCTCAGATTTAAAATGTGACAAGTGAAATTAGATTTTAATTCGTCGTGCGGATGAATGAGATGGTCTGTCGTAGATACAGAGATAAACGTACATAATTATTTAAACAAATGAGTGGATATAAGTATGAAAGATAAATAGACAAACAGACATACATATTCAAACAGATACATATAACAAAAATAGATAAATAGATAGATGGCTGGAGAGATAAATGATAGGTGGATAGATTAATATACGATAGATTTATTAACAGGGGGCGCAAAAACTGGGGGAGGGGGCTTCACCCACCCCCCCCCCCCCCCCACTTTTTTCCGAAACCGTGTACAAAACGTAAAAATGACCATATGATTGTGATTTTTTTGCATGGTCCCCCCCCCACTTTGAAAACCGTTCCGCGGCCCCTGATTAATAGATAGATACATCATAGATAGATAGATAGAGATAGATAGATAAAGAGACAGATATATAGATTTGTAGATAAAAAAAGAAAGGATTTGTTTTCTCTCAAAATTAAAGTATAACAAGTGAAATGGTTCTTCGTCGAAAAAAATATATTTTTTTGAAAAGTGAAATGAATTTTTTGGAAAAGTGAAATATATTTTTTTGAAAAGTGAAATATATTTTTTGAAAAGTGAAATATATTTTATTTTAATAAGTGAAATATATTTTTTTGAAAAGTGAAATATATTTTTTGAAAAGTGAAATATACTTTTTTTGAAAAGTGAAATATATTTTTTTGAAAAGTGAAATATATTTTCTTGAAAAGTGAAATATATTTTTTGAAAAGTGAAATATATTTTTTTTGAAAAGTGAAATATATTTTTTTTGACAAGTGAAATATATTTTTTTGGAAAAGTGAAATATATTTTTTGAAAAGTGAAATATATTTTTTTGAAAAGTGAAATATACTTTTTTTGAAAAGTGAAATATATTTTTTTTAATATTAAAAGTGGAATACAATTTTTAAAAGTGAAATGGTTTAGTGGAAGAGAAACATATTTTTTTCAAGTGAAATATATATTCAATTGTTTCCCTATGAGCGTGCCATAGGTGTGACTAACAAGCGTAAATACAATAACGTATAGCGATACAAAGGTGTATATTACTTAAACTGATATGTGGGCAAAGGGCTTTTTCTTCATTTGAAAGTAACTTTTATGTTAATGAAATCTCTTAAAAAGTTCGAGGATGCACAATTGCTCTGCATGCTGTGTGGAATTACGTTCAAGAACATCACAGCATAGTCCCGCAATACCTTGTCAAAGTTACCCCCTTATCCGTAGCTCAAATATTACAAATATCGTGCTTTTTGGAGCCCCCAATGTGACAACGCGGTGTTTTGCTAAAAAGAAAACTTTTATTGTCTAGAAATCACTTGGAGGCAAAAGAGCAGTGCTTTTCTCTTTGAGTTACATATAAAGAAGTGATAGCACAGCAAATCCTACCCTTTTAGGGGTCTTCCGAAGTCACCAACCCCCCTTTTTTTTGCTCATTTCTTGGAAAATTCGCACAATTTTTAGCCCCATTGAGGCAATAGGCATTTCCCCTTTGCAGTAAACCGATTTAATTGTTTTGTAAGCACTTGGGGATGAAAAATTTGATTTTCTTCTATCAGCTAAATTTAAAGAAGTGCTGGCACAGCAAAGTCTATCCCCAACGGGGTTCGCTAAAGTCAATCGCCTCTTTTCCATATTTTGCCAATTTATGGAAAAATCTATAAATCCGGAGCCCTCATTGAGGCAAAAAGATGTTTCTGCTACAGTGTATAAGCCACTTTTATTGTTTTAAAACCATTTGGAAACAAAAGAGTAGCTTTTCTTCTATGTGCTATGTATAAAGAAGTGCTGGCACATCAAAGCCTACATCCTTTAGGGGGCTACTGAAATCACTCCACCCTTAAGCGTATTTTACCCATTTCTTGTAAAATTTTGGAGCCCCAATGAGGCAAAAGGCGTTTCCCCTTTGCAGTAGACCACTTTTATTCTTTGGAACCACTTGGAGATAACAAAATTAGATTTTCCTCCATCAGCTACATACAAAGAAGTGCTGGCACAACAAACCCTACACTGTTAGAAAATTTATCCTTAAAATAAAAGAAGTTCCTGCAGCAGAGTCTCGAGATCATCTGTAATCTTATTGAATTGCGTTACAGGAATTTGGTATTTGGTGTATGGAATCTTACAAATTTCCTTGAATAAAACACCCTTTTCCCCTTTAACAGACCTGTTATGTTAAATTGCAGAAAAATTCCTGTTTTATGAATTTACAGAATGATTCTGTTATTGCTTTCTGCAAAATCTTCTGTTTATTTTCTGTAAAATCACGGTTTTTAATAACAGTGTACCTCTCAGGGGTTTGCCGAAGTCAACCATCCCTTTTCCATATTTTGCCTATTTATGGAAAAAAAATATATCAATTCGGAGCCCTCATTGGTGCAAAAATGTTTATATATATATATATATATATATATAGCAAACCACTTTCATTGTTTCGTAACCGCTCGGAAATGAAAAAAAAATCCTTTATATCAGCTACATATAAAGAAGTTCTGGCTCAGCAAAGCCTACCCCCTCAGGGGTTCCCTAAGTCTCCCCACCCTTTTTGCCTATTTTCCCCTCCTTATTTTATTTATAATTTATGGGGAAAATCTGCCAATTTGGAGCCCCTATTAAGGCAAAACGTTGTTTCTGCTATAAAGCAAACTTCTCTCATTGTTTCTAATAGCTACAACTTATTTTTCTCTTGAACTCTGAGATCGAGCAAGCAGAAAATGTTATTATTTTGGCGTACAATGTCACGTGATTAACATAATGATAGTTTCCGTGCCTAGACCCTTTCATGTTAAACAATTACAGTCCAAACAGAATCGAATTTATGTATTTAATGTTAATAGTAACAATGTTCTTGTGGTATAAATCCTTGCTTACTGATATTTATGACACAGCGATAGTTTGAGGAAGTCAATATTTAAAGTATATCGAGGCCGGAATTGATATGATTTGTAATCGGGTCTGAGTACATAGCATTGGTGGCGGAAGCCAAAAATTTTAGGAGGTGACAACCAACAAAAAAAAATTTGACAAGCAAAAAAAAAAAAGGTTCTCAATCCAAAAAATTTTTTAGGGGGACGCGTAGGAAAATATATTGACAAGCAAAAAAAAAAAAAAAAAAAAAGGTCATCACCTACAAATTTAGGGGGGTCCGTACCCCCTCCTCAAATTTAGGGGGGACACGTCCCCCCCCCGCTTCCGCCGCCTATGGTACATAGTATACACTGGCATGACTGGCGTCGTCTGCTACGTAAACTTAATGAGCTAATATGACCAAAATTAACCATTATGTTTATGCAAATTAGAACACTTTCCCCTATTCGTATTTTCTGGGACTTTTAGTATGGTCTTGGACCTCAAAGAAACATTCTGCGTTGGAATAAATTCTGTTGCAATTTGTTCCAAGTGAAAAGTTAAAATGACTGGACTAATTGTGAGGGACAATGAAACCTTTGGAACAATAGCTCTTGCAAAAAGAGAAAGAATCGCATAACAATTATATCAGTAACAAAAGTGTGAGAAAAAGTCGGGTGATAAAAAAGGGCAAGAGGCAAAGATGTCGAGAATTCAAGGCCAATGCCATGGCGATTATTAGCCACAGACAAGGTGCGTACACAAAACACCCCAACCCTGATAGCATTTTATAAACCTTTGGCATTAACCCTCTGCACATGTCGCACTTCGCAAATCCACAACAAACATCTTCTCGCAAAAAAAAATTAACATGACCAACCGCCGCTCTAACAGCAGACTCATCCGAAAACTAGCACAAAAAACAAGAGCTGCAGCTGCCCTTTTTTTCAATGTCTGGCCGGGTCTCGTTTCAAATTCAAAGACTTGCTATATACAGTATAAGAACAAAGGCGTAGTTTTGATAGCAAATCAGCCAATCAAATCGAATGATTATGTAGCTTAGAACTGGTATTTAAAGTTTGGTATTAAAACAGGTTTTGTGAAACGGGCCCTTAATTGGTTGATGTTTCAATAGGCAGTTCCGCGTAATATTATGCCAGAATTTACGCACAAATGATTTTTTTACGTTTTTATATGCATCCAGTGGCGTACCGTGAGTCACGGCATGGGGGGCACCCGCAAAAATTAAGTGAGCTCGCAAAGCACGCTCAGTTGTTAGATATACTGACCTAACAGAGATATTTTAAGGAAGCACTTGTAGTCGTTGTAATCATGAATAAAAAAATACGCACCTCAGCAGTCAAATAATGCGAGCGCATAGCGCGAGCTGAAAATTTTTGATATCCAGACTTAAAAAGGGATATTATAATAGATTTTGTAATCATGATACGTACCTGTCTCGCTAAAAAAAAAAAGCGAGCGCGAAGCGCGAGCCGAAATTTTTGTATACATTGACCCCAAACAGGGAGATATTAGACTATATTTTAGGAATCCCTTAATAGTATAACATCTCACCATAGTCATCTAATATCAGTGCCAAGCGCTTGCTGATTTTGTTAGAATTACATCTGATCACATGAAACACATGTAGTCATTACCATACGCATCTCACTCATCAAATATTACGAGCGCGTGCTGAAAATTAGATAATTAAGACCTGAAGCGGGGGATTCTAAGGCTTGTTGTAGGAATTCACTAAGACCGTACGTATTTCACTAACCAAATAATGCGAGCGCGAAGCGCGAGCTGATAATTTTTGATATTCAGATCAGAAAATGGGACATTTAAAGGACTGATTTTAGGAATTCACGGAGAGCAGACTTATCTCACCACTCCACTGATGCGAACGTAATCACGGACAGGAAATGTTTTATATTAAGACCTTAACATGGGCAATCATTTTAAGTAGTCATGAAAAAAGAAGCATCATGTAACTAAATAAAACAATAATACACTTGGTGTATATCGACTTGAAACGGGAGTTTTTCGTACAACAGGTTTATATATCTCTTTAAACAGACAATTCGAGCACCAGGAACAATGTCAACATAGGCCCTGAGCAGTTTATGTTTCATAAAGTTATCATGAAAATGTTCCCTATGTCATATACCATAACATGATTATAATGTAATATACCATTATAATGAAAAAAATAATTTCTTCGTTCCCACTACGTTCCTCTTCCTTTCTCCTTCTTTTTATCCTTTTCCCCCGTTTTTTTTTGGGTTGTCAGCCGATGGGGGGGGCACGTGCCCCCCCATGCCCCCCCCCCCGTAGTTACGCCACTGTATGCATCTTTTAGAAAAGATACACCAATGACAAGATCTTAGATCCGAGATCTCGATCTCATCATCTAATTATCTCTTCCACGGGATGTAGACGTTACGAGATCCAAGATCATGTTATCTGAGGATGCAAACATTACGAGATCCAAGATCATGTCATCTGAGGATGTGAACATGACGAGATCCAATATCATGTCATCTGAAGATGTAAACATGACGAGATCCAATATCATGTCATCTGAGGATGTAAACATGACGAGATCCAAGATCATGTCATCTGAGGATGTAAACATGACGAGATCCAAGATCATGTCATCTGAGGATGTAAACATGACGAGATCCTAGATCATGTCATCTGAGGATGTGAACATGAGGATGTGAACATGACGAGATTCAAGATCATGTCATCTGAGGATGTGAACATGAGGATGTGAACATGACGAGATCAAAGATCATGTCATCTGAGGATGTGAACATGACGAGATCCAAGATCATGTCATCTGAGGATGTGAACATGACGAGATCCAAGATCATGTCATCTGAGGATGTGAACATGACGAGATCCAATATCATGTCATCTGAGGATGCAAACATGACGAGATCCAAGATCATGTCATCTGAGGATGTGAACATGACGAGATCCAAGATCATGTCATCTGAGGATGTAAACATGACGAGATTCAAGATCATGTCATCTGAGGATGTAAACATGACGAGATCCAAGATCATGTCATCTGAGGATGTAAACATGACGAGATCCAATATCATGTCATCTGAGGATGTGAACATGACGAGATCCAAGATCATATGTCATCTGAGGATGTGAACATGACGAGATTCAAGATTATGTCATCTGAGGATGTAAATATGACGAGATCCAAGATCATGTCATCTGAGGATGTGAACATGACGAGATCCAAGATCATGTCATCTGAGGATGTGAACATGACGAGATCCAAGATCAGGTCATCTGAGGATTGAACATGACGAGATCCACTATCATGCCATAATAATAATAATAATAATAGGTCCATTTATATAGCGCAGTTACTATGTGCATATACTCTACTGCGCTTTGATAATTGGTATCATATTATTACCCCGGCTGTAGCTGAGCTGCCATATTAAAAGGCGCTAAAGCGTTCAAGGAAAAATCCTACCGGGTACCCATTCACCTCACCTGGGTCGAGTGCAGCACAATGTGGATAAATTGTCATCTGAGGATGTAAACATGACGAGATCCAAGATCATGTCATCTGAGGATGTAAACATGACGAGATCCAAGATCATGTCATCTGAGGATGTAAACATGACGAGATCCAATATCATGTCATCTGAGGATGCAAACATGACGAGATCCAAGATCATGTCATCTGAGGATGTGAACATGACGATATTCAAGATCATGTCATCTGAGGATGTAAACATGACGAGATTCAAGATCATGTCATCTGAGGATGTGAACATGACGAGATCCAAGATCATGTCATCTGAGGATGTGAACATGACAAGATCCAATATCATGTCATCTGAGGATGCAAACATGACGAGATTCAAGATCATGTCATCTGAGGATGTAAACATGATGAGATTCAAGATCATGTCATCTGAGGATGTAAACATGACGAGATCCAAGATCATGTCATCTGAGGATGTGAACATGACGAGATCCAAGATCATGTCATCTGAGGATGTAAACATGACGAGATCCAAGATCATGTCATCTGAGGATGTGAACATGACGAGATCCAAGATCATGTCATCTGAGGATGTGAATATGACGAGATTCAAGATCATGTCATTTGAGGATGTGAACATGACGAGATCCAGGATCATGTCTGTTGAGGATGGAAACATGACGAGATCCAAGATCTTGTCATTGATCCCCCGTTATACAGGTTACAAACATGCATGACGAGATCACAATGTGGATAAATTGTCATCTGAGGATGCAAACATGACGAGATCCAAGATCATGTCATCTGAGGATGTAAACATGACGAGATCCAAGATCATGTCATCTGAGGATGTAAACATGACGAGATCCAAGATCATGTCATCTGAGGATGTGAACATGACGAGATCCAAGATCATGTCATCTGAGGATGTGAATATGACGAGATTCAAGATCATGTCATTTGAGGATGTGAACATGACGAGATCCAGGATCATGTCTGTTGAGGATGGAAACATGACGAGATCCAAGATCTTGTCATTGATCCCCCGTTATACAGGTTACAATCATGCATGACGAGATCAAAATTCTTGTCATTTGATATTCTGAGGAGCATTGTGGCCAAGTGGATTAGTCCCCAGGCTTTGAAACAGATGGTCGTGGGTTCGAATCCCAGCCATGGCGTAAATCCCTTCTGCAAGAAATTTATCCACATTGCGCTGCACTCGACCCAGGTGAGGTGAATGGGTACCAAGTAGGATCTATTCATTGAACGCCTTAACGCCTGTTAAGGGACGCACCATTCGAGACCGGGGGTGGAAGTTTGGCTTGATGCAATTTGTTTATTACTTTCTTCTTTGAGTAAAGTTTTTTTTTAGTCCATTGAGACAATTTTTTCAGATGACCGAGATTTTTTGTTTTACTCTGATAGTGAGTCAAGTTGTATTTTTTTTGCTCTTTGCTCATAGAACGAGTCAAGTGTTTTTTTTTGGGGGGGGTTCCAGCCCCCTAGATATCTAATGGTGCGTCCCTACACTGTTAAAAAAACCCTGATTTTACAGAAAAAGAAAGAAGATTTTTTTCAAAAAGCAATAACAGAATCATTCTGTAAATTCATAAAACAGGAATTTTTCTGCAATTTAACAGAACTGGTCTTTTTAAAAAGGGAAAAAGGTTGTTTTATTGAAGGAAATTTGTAAGGTTCCATACCCCAAATAGCAATTTCCTATAAGATTACGCAATCTGGTAAGAGAGAGAGACTCTGCTACAGGAACTTCTTTTATTTAAGGATAAATTTTCTAATAGTGTAATATGGCGGCTCAGCTACAGCCAGGGCAATAATATGATACCAATTATCAGTATATGTTAGTGCGCTATAAATGGGCATATCATTATTATTATTTATCATCCTCTATTCTCTCGGGGCAGTAATCAAAATATAACAGAGGTAGTGTGTTATTTTAAGTCCCCATGAAAGTCAAATAGGAAAAAAAATAGCTAGGTATTTTACAATAATTGTGAGAGTATATTTTCATTACATCGCTATGAGATCACAAATGCTGCCAATTTGAAGTCTTCATGTGTATAGTGATTACCAAACTTTTTAACTCATAAGTTATATACGTCTTGTCCGATACAGTTCAAACTTTGACCCATCTGTCTGACTTTTTTAACTCTAAGAATAACTTTTATTTTGGGTTTGATTCTGTCGGATAGGCCTACATCTAAAGGGAAGATTATATTTTTTTTTGGTTGGATTTAGTTGGATTCAATCTGGATGCAAGGCATGGCGTTGGTCATAACAACATAACGCATTTATCTTTTTAGTAGCTTTATCTTATTATTATAGTTTATTTCGGTAAACAAGAATACACCAAAACAAGTTAAACAAGTTCCTTTTTAAAAATGTAATGAGTTTATTCATTACATGAACAAAATCAAATAAAGTAGAACTACATAAAGTAATAAATGAAGGACACTCGGAAAATCCCCAACCAAAGATAAACAGAAATACAATGAAACAATTGAGGAGAATAATTAGCAGCACGGCGGTATTGCCACCAACCATACATGTAGTTCAATTTGGGAAATGATTCCACTTTCTTGCAAAGCTGTCGTACGGTACTAAGGTCTAAATCTATGGCTAAACTGTATTTTTCATCAAATGTAGATAACCTTACAAACGTTATAGCGCCCTCAAACAAACATTCTGCAGAACTTCTTGGCCCTGCTGCAAATATCCAAACTCCGAATTCCTTTAAACCCCTACTGTGTCATGTACACCGAATTAATTATTAGATTTATAGAAATATAATTTCTTGCCACGGTGGTGCTAATAAAGCTAATCTTGCTTTCATTTTCAATTTATTTAGTTCATGGACAGTTTCGTTTTGTCATGAAAATTACCCCATATTTTCCCGGGTTTTTTTAACACTTTTAAGAAAAAGACGAATAATTGATATCAACTTGGAACAAGGGGGCGTATGTCATTATACAATCAATGCACATTTATGAGTGTGTTATGACGATGCAGCACACTCGAGGGTATTTACAATTATGCGAAAGCAAGAGGCGCTTGCGCCGAGTGCTTTTGCATGATATTGTGAATGCCCGAGAGTTGCTCGCATCGTCACTAATGTAGGGATTGATTTTGTACTTTTATTTCTTTCCACTTTTATTTCTTTCCACTCTTAGTCATGAATCATCCCTTGGGTTGTAATAGAACACCCCTCATTTATATTCACCCTTTTCATCCTCACACAAGGTTCTTTTGTATTTATTCACTCCACCATCAATCTATAGTAATTTGACATATACATATATGTAGCTGTATATATAGAACTCTGTTATACACATTTAACACCCTACCATCATGTTTCGACTTGATCTCCCTGAAATCTTCACTGGAGAAGATGGCAGAAATTTCGGTCAATGGGCAAGGAGATTAGAAGTTGCTGCCGAGGTACTCCCACAGGCAGAGAGGAAGCTTCATCTTCTTCTTCCATCGAGACTTGCCGGTGCCGCATTTACAGTATGGGAGAGCATACCAGCCTCTGACCAACAAGACTATAGCATAGTAAAGAAAAAGTTGATGACAGTGTTTGGGAATACAAATTACCTGAATTCCTTCAAATCATGCATTGATGCAAGGAAAAGACATAGTAACGAGGCCCTAGAAGTATTTGCAGCGGCGATAGCCACTCTCGTTGAAGAGGCCTTTCCAGACTATGATGCTGCAGGAAAGGACGGCGAGAAATTTCGCAGATTTCTTGCAGGTATTGACAAACCCCTTCAGATAAAGATATACGAGATGGGCGCTAATACTTTCGCTGAAGCATTAGACATTGCCGTACGGGTCGAAAGAGCCAATCAAGTTGGGCAACCGCTAGATGAGACAATAGCTTCAGTTTCACCGAAAAGAAGTGATCCAAACTCTGTATTATTGGAGAAAGTGATGAAACGATTAGACGATCTAGAACTGAAATTCGAAGGATACAAATCTAAGCCCAAACATCAATACTACGATGGGCATCAGAAGCAGTCTAGATCACCAAGCCCTGTACGCAACCGACATGAACATCAATCTAGATCGAGGTACCGAAATTCAGATGATCACTGGCATCGGTCGTCTGGACATCATCGGTCACCCAGTCCATACTCTCCACACCATAGACGATTTAGGTCACCAAGCCCTCAACGCTTTCATCGCAGCCCTCCCCGATCAAGTCCACTCAGATATAACACTTATGATGGCAGATCAACTAGCCCTCACCAACGCCGATACCAAAGTCGACCTAGCTGGCAACCTACATTTTCTGATGACCGCCATCCCTCTGATGTGAGAGATTCACCCTATCGTCAGATGAACAGTACTCAGTCGAGGAAAGTTCACTTTGATCACAACCAGGGAAACTATTCATAGTTGATGACAAGGGTCGACCATCAACTTCATCCCTCTTTGATAAACAGACCCAAACTGAAAATGAATGTCATCCTATCACTCTATATCGACTGTCAATCGTATCCCATACTCCACCACCATACATTCCCACAATTGTCGACAACAAGTATATTTTAGCCTTCATTGACAGTGGTTCCTTTATATCGCTGATGAGTGCAGATTTCTACTACTCAATCCCAGAGAGCCAGCGAAGTCCATTACACAAGACAATAACTTTGGCTTCAACGATAACCAGAGAAGATATTGACATTATTGGAACGACCTCACCAACCATCCATCTTGGAAACAAGACAGTCAAGCATCTGTTCAGAGTAGCGAGAAACATAACTCACCCTTTCGTCATTGGTTGGGACTTCATGGACCAACACGATGCCTCCATCTCTGCTCGTACATCTACATTCAATATGCCTGGTATGAGTATTCCACTTGTTGAACGACATCAACACCAAGTACCACTCAAATGTAATGTTTGTCTGATTGGAAAGACAACTCTCCCTGGAATGAGTGAGGTGCATGTTCAAGGTCGATTGATTTCACCACAACCTGATGTAGTTCCACAAGACTACAATGGAATATTTGAGCCCTCTATCGACGAACATCTCAATATTGCAGGTGCGAGATCCCTTCTCGACCACACAAGATGGTATCATCCTACTCAGACTGATAAACCCTACATCTGAGATGGTAGAATTGTCTGCTAACACTGCACTCGCAATTCTATTCTACTACGGGCAAGTTCTATTTACTACTGGAGACAGAGAGGGAGTACGTCTTGGTTCTGGTGTGTGAAGGCACGGAAAGCTCACCTTCTTGACTTTGCTCTCTCAATGCTCCCTACTTCGAACCTGTCCAAAACCGAGTATGAAAGCGCTGAACGTCTACTCAATTCTTATTCTGATGTTTTCAGCAGCACATCTGAGGATATTGGACAGACTAATTTTGCCTATCATGAAATCAACACAACAACAGAGACGCCAGTTCGAAAAAGAGCATACAGAACTTCACCTACTATGAGAGTTGAAATACAGAATCAAGTCGATGAGCTACTAAGACGAGACATTATTGAGGAAAGCTTCAGTCCATGGGCCAGCCCAATTGTGATGGTGAGAAAGAAAGACAATACCTACAGGTTTTGTGTAGACTACCGAGCATTAAATGCTATCACAGTCAGAGACTCCCATCCTATCCCACGTTCTGATGATTCCATCGACGCTTTAGCATCATCTTCCTATTTTAGCGTTATCGACTTGTCATCTGGATATTGGCAGATCCCACTTGAGCCACAGGACAGAGAAAAGACTGCCTTCACTACAGGAACTGGACTCTATCAATTCAAGGTCATGCCTTTTGGCTTGGTTAACGCACCAATGACGTTCCAGAGAGTAATGGAAGCAGTTCTCCATGGGTTACATTGGTCAATATGCCTCATCTACTTGGACGATTGCATAGTACTTGGCAAGACATTTCAAGACCATCTACACAATCTCGAAGAAGTATTGCAACGATTCCGAGATGCTAACCTCAAGCTTAAACCTTCGAAATGTCAATTCTTTCGAAAGGAAGTAACCTATCTTGGTCATGTGATCAGTACCGACGGGGTTCTCCCCGATCCAGTCAACACCAAGAAAGTGTCATCCTGGCCTCGACCAACAACTCCAACCCAAGTGAGATCATTTTTGGGACTTGCCTCCTTTTACCGGAGATTCATACCAAACTTTGCTCAAGTCTCATCTTCACTCACTGACTTGACACAGAAAGGCAAGAAGTTTATCTGGACGGCAGAATGCGAGGAAGCCTTCAACCAACTGAAGTCCTCTCTCACAAGCCCACCAATCCTTGCATATCCGGATTTTGCCAAGAAGTTTAGTTTGGCAACTGACGCTTCACAAGATGCTATTGGGGCCGTACTTTCTCAGTCACAAGACGGAAATGACAGAGTAGTTGCTTACTACAGTAAAAAGCTAACTCCAGCCCAACAGAAATGGTCGACATATGACAGAGAACTATGGTCCATAATTTCATCTGTTCGACATTTCAGACATTACTTAAGGGGCAGAGAATTCACAATCCATACAGATCATCGACCTCTCTTGGCCTACAACAAGGTTCCGATACAAGATGATGCCACAGGACGCAGAGCAAGGTGGATCGTAGAGTTGAATGCATATTCTTTCACCATGAATCACAGAAAGGGCACTGCTCATCGTAACGCTGATGCTATGTCACGCATGCCAGACGAGACAGCACCCCTTGTGAGCATGGTAAACACACGCTCCTCTACGAGAAATCGATCTACAACTCAATCCGACCAAGCATCTACCAATCCAAAGTCATGTGACTCTATGAACGACAAAGTTACTGAGAACTTTATCCTTTCTAACCATCATGCTAATTTACAATACCACCAGCAACATGACATGGACATTCAAAGGATAATCAAGTACATCAAGGAGCACCATCATCCGACAGTGAGGGAAGTAAGACGACAATCACCCCGTCTTCGACGTCTTTTATGGCAGCTCCCTCGATTTGTATTTCAGAATGGTCTCTTATACCGACGACGACAAGACAACTTTGGAACATCCTCACTTCAGGTAGTTGTACCAGAATCTCTCGTCCCTCGAGTGTTAGAAGAGATACATGGTAATCCATCTTCTGGACACTTCGGAGTTCAACGCACACTACACAGAGCTGAAGCTATGTGCTATTGGCCGTTCATGCACAAAGATATAACCAACTACTGCAGAACCTGCCATGCCTGTGAGTCGATAAGATCACCAAACCCAAAGCACCAAGCTCCGCTTCAGAACATCAAAACAGATCACCCTCTTCAAATTGTATTCGCGGATATAGCGGAACTTCCTACTTCGAGAAGTGGATACCACTATATTTTGGTCGTGGTTGATCACTTCAGTAAATATACCAACATTTACCCTATGCGTGACCAGACCGCCCAAACTGTTGCGAGACACTTATTTGAAGAATACATCAAAGAACACGGAGTTCCAGAGTCATTACACACTGACCAAGGAAGACAATTCGAATCACGACTTGTTCAAGATCTCTGCAAGAAGCTTGGTATCCGCAAATCGCGTTCGTCTCCATACCACCCACAAGGAGCAGGTATCGTCGAGAGAGCGAACCGAGTTATTAAGGAACAGCTTGCAAAGTACATAGCCGATCAAGGAGGTGACTGGGACAAACATATACATCAACTACAACTAGCCTACAATACCAGTGTTCATTCAAGCACAGGTATGACACCCTATTTCGTCATGCATGGTCGTGAAGCACGGACCCCGGCTAGTATCACTTGTCCTATCATGAAACAGTCATATGATTCTCCTCAAGAGTATGTCACCGATGTTTGTTCTCGGCTGAGAAAGGCTTTCCAACATGCCAAGCAGAAGACAGACCAAGCTCAACTTCGACAGAAAAAGGACTATGATGTCTCAACTAGAACCATCAAGTACACTCCCGGAGATCTTGTTTGGTTGCACGATCCCGTCAATGCTAGACACAAATTAGAGCCTAACTGGAAGGGACCTTTTATCATTGTCTCATCCTCTCCTGATGAACTTGACTACAAGATTGCCGACATCCATAATGAAAATGTGAAGAAACTGGTTCATCACAATAGGCTCAAACTTTTCAGGTCAAAAGCATATCTTCAAGGGAAGACTCCTACCACTCGTCCTTCTTCAGACAGTCAGGAAAGACATCTTTCCATTCGTCCTCCTTCAAGTGCTCAGGCAAAGCCTGATATTCCTCCTCCATCTAACTTAGCATCTCAGTCTTCAATAGAGATGCCATGGTCAGCAAAATCTCAAACACATGCTGATCAGATCCCCATCCAGCCGGTGGAAAATCTTCAGGTTCCACCTCAACAACCAATCCACCCGGTGAGAAGTGAGACTGATCGACCTTCACGGTCAGATTCATTTTCTCAATCTGCAGACCAATCCATTCAACCCCAGAGGCTAGACAACTCTGATCCACCATCAGGGTCAGAGAAGTCTAAAGAACAGTCATCTACCCAATCCATGCAGTCGTCTACCCAATCCATAAATTCACACCCTATGTTGGATGATTCTGACCAACCACCATGGTCAGAGTCTATGGGACAGTCGTCCACTCAGTCTCTACAACAGCAGGCTAACCAATCCATTCAAACTTTGGAACCAAACCAGGTTAATTCTCAAGGACGACAAGTAAACTCTCCTGACCAATCCAATATACCAGGACCCTTTAGAGAGAACCAAGGTGACAACCTGGAGGTCACCAACCGAGAACGCCCTCCTCAACCATCAACTGATGAATCTGTGAGCCAGCGTGTAACTCGTATGCGAGAAGATCCCTCTTCGACTTCACGAACTTCACGAACTCGTTCAGGCCGTTCTATACATAAACCAAAGAAGTATAGCGATTATCAGTTATGACTCTTCCTGGAAGTGAGACATTTTGTATTTCACCGAACTGAAGATGTTATGATCGTCAATGTTAATTTTAGATTACTTCCCGAAGGAAAGATCTGAACATTTAATAAATTCGAATTTGACATCTTTATCCAAAAAGAAGAGAAAACTGAATAATACAATGGACGTGTCAGATACTGACTTCAACATGAAAAGTGAATATTTTGTATTGAACTATTATATCGGACAGAGACATCTACGAACCAAGATTAATATTTAGAAGAGTGAACGATTCGTCACATGCAAACTGATTCTTCATGATCCGATATTGAACAGACTCAAATTTCATTGATCTACAAGTCCAAACATAAGAAATTTGAACTGACTATTTTTTTCAACACACGGATAAATGAATTTGAATGAACTTTAAATCATATGGATTAGTCATTTTGAAACAGAAAATGAGTTTTTTTTTTAAATATGGACAGCATTTGAACATCAATCATTGATGTACAAGTTAAGAGTATCAGAATATTAATTTGAAAATCATGCATGTACTTGGTTTACTTTTTTTAATTAACTGATTGACTATTGACATTTATGTAGGAAAATTGAACAAAATACCGTTATTTCTATGTCAAAAAATTGTAAGTCAAACATTTTTTTTTTTAAAACATGATAGAATATGAAAAGGATCAGATAGAAATGCTATTGAAACCAAAAAAATTTGACAAAAAAGTAAAGATATTGTTTTCATATACTGTTATTCATACTTATACATGCAAAACTAAGATTATTCCAAGACAGACATCACTCTGTTTATATTGTCAGTTGAAATAATTTATGATAATTGTAAATTTATCTTTATAGGAAAAAGATTACTATTTTGGTACAGTAGGTTTTTTTTTCCAAAAGTGAACCAAGAGGAAAAGAATTCCTTTCAGAATATAAGGTATTTAAGTATTTATTATTTATTTATTTATTTATTTCACATCTTTATCCAGAGTAGCCTGTTCAGCTTTATACAAACAAATATGCAAAATTACACAATATATGCAATTAAAATATTCATTAAAAATCGCTGGTCTTCCACAGGGCTCTGTATAAATACCAAAAAACATATATTTCATAACATAAAGAAAACATAAGTAAAGAAAATATATATACACATCAGAATAAGATTTGGAATGAGAAAGTAAAAGGACGTGGTAAGATAGGAAGAAAGAGATAGAGAGAAAGGGCCAGAGGTAAACAGAGAGAGAGTTCAGGAGCAAAGGTAATTATGTAATATTTGACCAGTCAGGCATATTCTTAAGAAAAGCATGAGATAGCATAGGATAAAAACCAAATCGAGGAAGTGATCATGCATTTCTAATAAAACACAATACATGTAGCATGTGCTGTAAGTATGAGAAGTGATGTCATATTCTTATCTGTGATTATATCATTTTAGGAGTAATTTAAAGGAGGCTGGCCGCTTTTCTAGTCGCGTAGCGTCCGGAAGGTTGTTCCACTTTGTGGCACCTGAATAAAGGAAAGAATTTTGATAAAAAGAGGTGGAACATTTTGGAGTCTCAAAATCAGTTTATTTGATCGTCTAGAGTTCCTCATTAGTACAGTGTCTAGAAGTACAATTCTACGTGAAAGTATAGGTGGAGCAAGTTCATGGATTATTTAAACATTGTGCAGCAGGCAGATTTCCAAAAGAGTTTGTCCAATGTTGGCCAAGATAATTTATTAAATACTTCATTGGACGGGGTTTCCCAAGTTAAGTGTGAAATTAAGTATGCTGCCCTTTTATGTAGGCGATTAAGGATATCGTAATTGACATCACTTCTCCCTGTCCACACATTGCAACAATAGAGAATATGGGGCACTATATACCCCCAGTAAATCTGTGACAATTGTTCAGCGGAGAAGGTAGATCTCAGTCTCCTCAAAATACCCAACTTTTGCTTAACATCTTTTGCAACTTTGTTTGTATGACTCCTAAAGTCTAGATATGAGTCAATGATAACACCAAGGCATTTATATTCATTTACACATGCTATGGATTTTCCGTCTATAATAATATCTAAGTTTTTATCTTGTAATGTGCAAACTCTTTGACGCGAACCAAGTAGCATTGTCTTAGTCTTATCGACATTGAGAATAAGCTTGTTTCGAATTAACCATTCATGTGTTCGCTTCATTACTTCATTAAGCTGTGTTTCAATGTCGTGTTTAGATGTGCCTGATACAGATATGGTCGTATCATCGGCATACATGAACACAGATCCATTTGGAATACTCTTTGGTAGGTCATTTATAAATAAAACAAACATTAGTGGGCCAAGTACCGACCCTTGGGGAAGACCTATATTGATATCTTTAATTGTCGACTTATTATTTTCTACAGAAACATACTGTTTGCGATGAGCAAGATACGAGTGAAACCATTTAAGACTACTTGCACTACAACCATACTTTGCTAATTTATCTAAAAGGAGTTCATGGTTCACAGTGTCGAATGCTCGACGTAAATCGAGGAAGATAAGTCCATTCATTTTCCTATTGTCGACGTTACGAGACCATTCATCTATCATACAAAGAAGAGCCGTTTCACACGAGTGGTTTGGTCTGAAACCGAACTGGCTCGAGCATAATAGCGATCTTCTGCTTAGATAGGACATGAGTTCTGAATGGACAGCCTTTTCTATTACTTTTGATATAACAGGCAATATTGTTATTGGCCTATAGTTACTTGGGTTACTTTTATCGCCCGATTTGAAGATTGGTTGAACACGGCCAATTTTCCAAGCGTCAGGGAAGGTACACGATTCAATTGATAAATTCAAAATGTATACAAGTGACTGTATTAAATTTGGTAGTTTACATGCATATTTCAAGAGTCTTACAGATAAGTATTTTCAATGTGATATGTGATGCTGAATATCTAAAACTTAAAGATATTATTGAGTTGATTTTAATCCTGCACAAAAGGTACTACTTTGATCAGATCGATATGTGTTTCAAAAAAAAAATCATTTTTAAAAAAATGAAATAATTTTGTGATTATATTTCAGATTTATTGGTACAATCACATATTTCAGTATAAAATAGGTTTGGATAGTGATGATAATGATTTACCTCATTTTAGTGATTGCGTATAGCAGGATAGTTGGTACAAAAAAAGTGAAAAATTAATCAGTTTACTTATTGAGTACAAGGATAACTCATAGGACAAAGCTTTCTAAAAGTTTTGATAATTATTGAAATTTGTTATCAATGGTTTAATGCCGGTAGAAATGAAGTAATTTCTGCACTTGATAATAACATCTAGGATAAATGATAAAATCATGGAGATCTGAAATCATTCATGTAACTTTGGAGAATTTAAAATTTTCAGATTATCCATACCTATGTATTGATCTCATTTCATATTTGGTACAGACATGATCTTGTTTAAAAAAAAAAAAAGATTGTTTACATTGATGAAATTTTATATATTTTATACAACAAAAAAAGAAAAGAAGAGAAGAAAACACAAAAAAATGGTGTTCGAAAAAGAAAAATTGTTTTCTTTCATAAAAAAAAAAGAGGAAAACATAAAAAGGTATTTTTTTAAACTTTAAAGTCGAATCATCTGTTTGAAAAAAAAAAAAAGAATAATTCCATCCAGGTGTATGGATAGTATGGTTGATACAAGTCAATCACTTTAGATATGTTTATATTTATGAAAGTACTCCATTTGTTAAATTCCATTGTTTTATAGCGACTAATGACAATTTATTATTAGTGAAAAGGATATATATATATATATATATATATATATATATATATATATATATATATATATATATACTTGTTGCTTGATAGTCATTTTCCAATTATTACAAAACGATGGTACATTTTCAATAGTTCTGATGTTTAGTAAATTTTCGAAGGTGGTTAAGATATTTCGAATTATAAAATGAGGACATTTTATTTGTGAAGGAAAGTCTAGTTTGTAGGGATTGATTTTGTACTTTTATTTCTTTCCACTTTTATTTCTTTCCACTCTTAGTCATGAATCATCCCTTGGGTTGTAATAGAACACCCCTCATTTATATTCACCCTTTTCATCCTCACACAAGGTTCTTTTGTATTTATTCACTCCACCATCCTCCATACAGCTTTCTTCACTCCTCTCTCTCTCTCCCTCTCCCTTTCCTTCCACCTCTCTCCTGATTGGTTATAGTTGATGCACTCAAGCCTGGATAATAATTTGCATATAGTTTGAATATCTTTTGTTTGTATATATAAATATTCAGTTATACTTTGTTCTATTGATTTGCATTTAAATGAATATTGATATGCTTTAAAATTAATTTGAATGGAATGTTGCTAGAATGCAACAAGGCTTCTGTACATTAAAAGCTGGGAGTTGGCCAGTAAGTTCTGAACATGATAGCATGTCTTGTCTGCTGGGCTGTCTCTGTGCATGAAGAGTGCTAGGAATGAGAATTGATAAGAACCCCGTACTACACTAACATCACGAATCTTAAAATGTGCATTAATTGTTTTATAAAACGGGTCGGCAAAATGAATTTTTCATGGAAATCTTGTTCAAATCCCTCCAAATTGTGTACGATCGCACAGACGAAGAGATCACAAGACTGTCAATTATGACATCACAGGCGTATCTACTATGCGCGCCTAAGTAAGCGCATCAAAATCCTAGCCAGCCTCTTTTACTGAACGCGTATCAGTTTTTACGTGCTATTGAAACTAATGCTGCACAAAAATTGCACAGTGCTGCACAAAAAATGCACAGTGCTGCACGAAAAATGCACGACTGGAAGGTTGCGCGTAATTAAAGCATGAACACGTGACTTGAATACGCACTCTCCATCGGCTACATCCTTGAACCCGTTTTATAAAAACAATTAATAGTGCCACACGTTTAAATAGAAATCCCTTTGTATGTTTTTTTTTCAACTTAAAAAACAAAAGAAAGAAAAAGCATGGCTGCAACTTACATTTTAATAGCGTTGATTGCAGGACAGGTCAAGGTCAATAAAACTATTGAAGTCCGTTGTTTCATCACTCGGGTTGTTTATTCTGCTTCAGTGCAATGCACACCCGGGAATAATCTGGTAATCACGAAGAAACTCGAAGAATAAATATAGCTTGATAAAACCCTGCTCAATTGCAAGCCATGCTGGTCGATCCTTTCAACTGACTGGGTATGTTTCCACCTAGCATTTTTCCTGCAGGCTCATTGCAACGAGCCTGATGTAGCTCTGTAGAATGCATTTTTACTACCCCCTGAAACTCAATCAAATACCTGTCCCTTTCTTAATCGAACAATTCCCGATTACTCGTGCATTAAAGACCTATTAACCGTTTCGCATTGTTACTGTGCATTCTTGCCTCTAATCGTGCGCTAAAATAATGCTCCCCAGCGCAATTTTTAGCCTAATTCTTCCAGTGGCGGTCACACACTAACAACTTCATTGAACCACAGAAGTCCAGGGCCCGTTGCATAAAACTTTTTACCAGAGAAAACTCAGGTTGATTTTACCAGAGTTTTTGCCCTGTGTTAACGTCAATGGCAGAAATCAGACTAACCTTAGTTCTCAGTTTTTACCAGAGTTTTCTCAGGTCATGCAGGTAGAAAGTTAAATGCAACAGGCCCCAGGGTTTAAATCCCATCGCATGCACTCGCGGCATTTTGCAAGGCGTTTATCTACACTTGCTACTCTCCACCCACACTGCAAAAATGGTGGTGTTAAAACTGGCACCAATATAGAGGACCACACCCTGAGGTGTTAAAATTACACCCTAGAGATTGAACATAACAAGTGCACCAAAGAGTGTAAATGTAACAACCAAGTATGTTGTAATAATACCCCATATGTGTTAAATTAACAATTTAACACTAGAGTAAAATAACTGGTATGGTCCTCCATGTACACCGGTTAACCCCCCCCCCCTGGGGGGCACTTCCATTCACGAGTTAATACCATGCGACCATGGGTATTGGCGTGTGAAACCCTACCCTTAACAAGTATTGGAAACAAAACGATACTCTTGGCAAATATTCCCTGAAATGAACCCCTAAACAAGTAATGTAACAGGAATGTTTTATTGTTACGGGTACTTCGGTCGTCGGCTTTACCTTATTTGGTTTAGTACGACCCCACCTTCTACACCTCGCGCAAATCGGACTCTAAACACGAAGTCTTGGGGCAAAAAGGACATCCTTTATAAAACATTTTAATTTTGTTTTATCATCCCCCCAAATTCGACCCTAAACACGTAATTTTCCTAGCGAAATAGATACTTTTTTTCATAATTTTTGTGTTTTTGACACCCTTATCACGTTACGTACGTAACGTGCCCTATCGTGAAAAGGACATCCTTTTTACGTGTTTTTTGGTCGCGCAAATGTTGGGGTTAGTATGCGGAGGGGTGTCGGGGGACACAGAGTGAGAGAACAGACATCCATTGGGTGATTTAAATTTCAATGTGGACCTTTTGGCGTTGGTGTTAACTATAGGGCAAGTTTTAGATTTGAGCATTACACCAAATCTAAAATGAACGTGGTCCTGAAAAGTCACTCACTATAGGTGTTGACCCTTGATATTGTGATGTGTATCAGTTTTGTTAACCAGGAAACACAATCCAAATTGGGCTACCAACACCAACACCGGTCTTGAAATCTCCAATCGGGGTGTGAGAGGAGAGAAAGAGAGAGGGGGAGGGGGGTCGGGCAGAGTATTTGTTTTAGATATAGAAAAGAAAAGAATAATTATGCTGCCAGGCAAAGGCAAATAGGAGTGAGTAAATACTGAAATTATACCCTGGAACGATCGGCTATTTATCGCCATGGCAACGTGACGGGATATGATTGTGTATAGAAATGGCGCCGCGGAGGATCGGAGTAACACGTATCAACATTATACATAGCATACTAGTAGTTTTCGCAGGGTGAATTCGTCCTATTCGTGCCCTGATCCGACTGTTTTTCGACGCACGATTTAATTTGTATCTTAAAAATCATTATTTCTTATTTCATTACAGTCGTAGTAAGGACAATTACTTCAACTGAATGCAGGAAGGAGTAAAGCATATACCAGGGAAAATATTGTTTGTGAGATCCCCGATACTCCGCATGCGAATTCGCGTTGGGATCGTTTTGCATTCTTACTGGAAGTATATATAATGCATTGTCATGGGTTTGTGAATGAGAATAACACGGTGGTTCTCTCATATTGGATTGACTGATATAAACTGACTTCAAGTTACAGTGTTTAATACCATCTGCAAGTATAGCTTTAGATACAAAATGTGGACAGCCATTATCACCACGCTACTTGGATTTCTCATTGAGATTCAGGTAATTAATAACTTTCTACTACTCTAACATAAAATTAATAAGAGATAATGCCGATGTTTTTTTTCTTCTTAAAACCGTGTTATTATTATCTATTTATGTCAATTGGCTGGAACGTTTGCAAGGTTTGTTTTCCAGCTCCAAGTTATGCAATTAGTTACATGGGTAATCTAGATTGAAAGTAATATTATTTGAACAAAATAATGAAGCAAAATCAGACAAACAGATCAATGTCATAAAATCAGACAAGGAATGACAAGGTATTTCGGTGAAAGAGTTCGATGTCTTCATGAATATACGTTAAGCCAGCTAATGATGTTATACCCCACGTATTCTCACGCATTTTATTTGTGTGAAGCTATGTTACTTAAATTTTGTCATGTAGAACTAAATCAAACCGTGAGTCTTTTTTTTCCCGTATAGAATGGAAAAAAAAATAAATTGGCTATTGATTTAATGTGTAAGATAATAATTCCTGCAACGAATTTTGTTGCATTTATAAAATTAAATACAAGATTTCATGTAATAACATAAGAATAAGGAAGAAAGTGGGGGCATGAGGTCAGTATTCATATTGCATACTCATGACGGCGTGCATATAAATGATTTCACAAAGTAATGCTAAATTCTCAAATTCAATAAATTCGTTTTTGTTATCAGATTTTGATGTCATTTTCAGAGTTTTGCTCTATTATTTCACTATTTTCAATTGAGATATAATTACATGTCATGCCATTTTCGTTTGATAATGCGCTTAACTGCTTAAATTTACGATCGTTATCATTGAAAAGATATCTTTGAATTTCATTCAAGTAGAAGATAGGTTTGGAATATAAATATGTAAAACAAGAAAAGAGGCAACGACGATCGACTGAGGCTTTAGAACATCGATCTCTAGAAATTATTATTACATTAGTTTTCTTCTACGTTAAAACTTTGTGCGACAGACCCCGAAATTAGACAGCGCAAAGCATGGTTTTCGCATCGACTTTTTTAGTATTTCTTTTTTACACTTAAATGTAGTAAATATACCACGATTGAGTGAATTTGATGTAAAATATAGGAAAGTGACATTATCGTTTCTATTTTGTTTTGCTCCAGAGCGTAGACGCATTATCATGCTCCTATAGAAACGCTTTCGGATTTTATCAATATTACATGTAAGTACCTTTGCTTTATCTACCTCTCTCCCATTTGCTACCCCTGCCCCCTCTCTCCCCCTCCCCTTCCTCTTTCTTTCTTTCTTCTCTTTCTTCTTCTTTCTTCCTTTCTTTCTTTCTTTATTTATTTCTTTCTTTCTTACTTACTTTCTATCTTTCTCTATCTGCCCCTCTCTCCTCTTCCCCCCTCTTTCTTTCCTTTCTCGCATTTCTATTCTATCTCTGCTCTCCTTCCCCCTTTCACTTCTGCTAAACGATTTTTTAAGTATTGGTTGATAAATTTGACATGTTAATATATCATGAATATTCTCATTTTATATATGATATCGCCAACTGTATAGATTTTGATAATGCGTGGATAAAATAATCATGTATCCATCTATTTGGGCATTTTTTTTTATATTTTAATTTCTTTAGCTTTATGTCACTATGCAATTGATTATCATAACATTCTTGTTCTCGTTTTGCAGGGGCCGCAGAATGGTTTTCAAAGTGGGGGCTGACAATGCAAAAAAATCACACTCCTATGGTCATTTTTACGTTTCGTACACGGTTTTGGAAAAAAAGTGAAGCGCCCCCCCCCCCCCCCCGCTTCCGCGGCCCCTGTTTTGTAAAATATTCTGCAATTCAGCCTTTGGCTGCGAATGAATTTTCAATAAACCATTACCATTACAACATACAAATATAAATATATTGTTTAATTATGAACCTTGATAAGCCCAGTATAACAAAGTATTATGACAAATGTTCTAATATTGTTTTGGGATGTATGATGTACTCTTTTGTTTGATTGGTTTTAAAGTCTGACTGGAATCAATATCTGTCGGTTCGGTGGATCATTCCAAAGCTCAAAACCTGACGAAAACATTAATCATGCTAACGTTGGTTTTATTTCATAGCCAGGGCGGAAATCTCTACCAAAAGTTAAGGGGCCAAGGGCCGGAAAAAAAAAACAATACAAAACAAAAAAAAGTTAATACCTATACTCAAGAAGTAAGGTCATCTCGTCCAAAATATATGTTTTATTTCGATTTCGAATGATGTATTTCTTTCCATCATTAAAGAACAAAATAGAAGGGGGACATTTGATATTGTGTCCCCCTATTATTTTTGGTAGGGGGACGCACCCCCCCCTTGAGATTTCCGCCATGTTTCACTGATGGTCTAAAATGACTTCGAGCAAAATAAGAATGGGCATGCACAGAATATACTTGGGAAGCGAAATGAAATGAAAATAATGGCTGTTTGTAACTTGTATCATTTGTCTAGATGTTCAAGCAATCAATACTGCTGTGGAACGCGCAGCTGTTGTTATTACTCACGAGGTGTATATAGCCTCTGGTATTTCTGGTAGGTATATCAATAATTTAATTTTCAATATCTGCCTTCATGATTTGTCGCAAGTGAACCCATTTTCTTTTCTTTTTTTCACTTCTGGTTGACAATGTAAATAAATTTCGTATGTAATATGGCCGATATTTCATGTAAACTTCATGCACCATTGTCATAGGTAGCTATCATCTAAGTACCCCCCCCCCCCCTTATGTAAAAAAAAAAACACTGTCAAATGGACCGTTTTCATTATTTTTGTTAATTTGGAAGACATTCTAACTCATCAGTTACATAGCAGGGGTGTTAGGGCCTTAGGGGCAATCCCTAGTTCGGCATTGCTGCCCGCCCATTTCCCCTAACTAGGGTAAAGGTATCAGTATATCACCCCTTTTCGTCACCAGGTTCGGTATCATCCTGTTCATCCTCATCTGTTCCGGAGCAAGCGGGGCGTATTACAGAAAACGACAACGCATAGTCGTTCGAACACACCCCGCCCCGGTAGTACAACACCCCAACGCAGTACAACAGACCATGGTCGTTTCAGCCACAGGTAATTACCGTAATTTCGCAATTAATACACAGACGTTTTGTCCATCGCACCAATTCCTGAGAAAATGCAAGTCAAATCACAATGTCCAGAGGTCATTGTCGAAAGTTGGTGGAGCGAAACAGCACATCGTCTAAGATTCGGACCGGATACAAATTGCAAAAAAAAAAATGTGTCGTTAACTTTATCCACAGTCCGGGGGGGGGGGCGTTCCATATAAAGCTGTTCGTAAGTTAAGAGCGAACGACTGGTGAACCTTTCTTACATGATAATTATGCTAAATAAGCACCAATGATACAGTATTGGTGAATACCATGTACCATAAGAAATGGTCACCACTCGTTCTTAAAGTCGTTCTTAACTTACGAACAGCTTTATGAAACGCCCCTCAGGACGACACTTCTGTTTTTATTCACCGATTTTCGACAAAGGCTGATTTGTTGTGAAGGGCTATTGACAAAATTAAAGAATCTCTGCTCTACAGAAAGCGTAACTTACGAAGTGATTGCTTGATACGCCCAAAAAGGGGCCCCAAACCAACACTCACACCCGGGGGCGGGGCACTTACACTGGGTGATTTCAAGTACGGTGTTGACCTTTTGGTGTCGGTGTTGGGTCAATTTTTACACGATTATAACGCCAAACATGAAGTGAAGATGGTTCTGAAAAGTACCTCACTAGTTGTTGAGGTGTTAATAACGTCATCTAGATCAGTTTTGCAAACTATGAGTAAGTTTTGGAGCCAGGGCAAGCAATCCAAATTTCAACACCAACACCAAGGTCAACACCGGACTTGAAGTCACCCATTGAGGAGTGGATTCCATGCGCGACCAAAAAACACGAAAAAATTATGTCTTTTTCACTATAGGGCACGTTACGTACGTAACGTGATAAGGGTGTCAAAAACACAAAAATAATGAAAAAAAAGGGTATCTATTTCGCTAGGAAAATTACGTGTTTAGGGTCGAATTTGCGGGGATGATAAAACAAAATTAAAATGTTTTATAAAGGATGTCCTTTTTGCCCCAACACTTCGTGTTTAGAGTCCGATTTGTGCGAGGTGTAGAAGGTTGGGTCGTACTAAACCAAATAAGGTAAAGCCGACGACCGAAGGACCCGTAACAATAAAACATTCCTGTACTTGTTTAGGGGTTCATTTCAAGGAATATTTGCCAAGAGTATCGTTTTGTTTCCAATACTTGTTAAGGGTAGGGTTTCACACGCCAATACTTGTTAAGGGGTGCATTTTCAGAATATGGAAATTACGTGTTCAGGGTGCTTTTCGAGACCCCATGGTCGCGCATGGTATCCACTCGTGAATGGAAGTGCCCCCCCCCCCCCCGGACTCACACACACCAACGAAACCGACTCCAAACCGACCGACTGGTCTATATATATATATATATATTGATATCTCTTTTTGTTTCGCACTTTTGTTCATGGTATATTCTTTTAGCTCTAAAAATATTTTTGCTATACGATAAAATATTAGACGCTTATATAGGCTCAGTCACTCATCTTTCATCCGAGCTTAAATTTTGCCGTGTGTTAAAAACTATATATGTTCTTTTGAAAGCTTCCGGGTATAACAAGTCTATATGAAACCTCTCGTCATCTTTGTATCTCTTTTATCATTATCAGCATCATCAGGATATTCTGGTTATCCAAACCCACCACCAACGTACAACCAGGTGATTACTACCACCGGTCCAAATATGGGTGTAACATCGTACCCCATGGGGTACAATTCAGCTCCTCAAGGGGTGACGGTTCATCATTATTAATGCCGCGTTGTGAGGTGTCTACTTTTCCTGCTACTCGATTCTTCCTTTACTTCATCTTCCCCTTCTTCTTCCTCTCTTTCTTTCGCCTCTTCGTATTCCCCTCTCTCTTCTTTTTCTTCTTCTCCTTCTAATCCTCCTTTTACTTCTAGTTCTTGTTCTTTTTCTTCCTCCTCACTTTAAAATTCTTCCTTTTCTTCTTTATCATCATGACAGAGGAAGATGTCCACCAAATGTAATAACGGTCTGCTTCTGGTTTTATTATTATTATTTTTGTTTCATTTAATGGCTGTGAAACACATTCTAAGACTCAATATTATTCTACGATATTGGTGACGTGAGACCCCTCCTTGGTATCATTTTTCTTGCCTAATCTTGAAACCATACGGATAAATTTTTTTTTACTTTTGTTATTTAACAAAGCAATCAAGTGTCATTCAGTTAGGAGAACTTCCCAATTTTAGAATGTCTGATTAATATTTTTTTCTTCACAATGAATGACAAAACTTAAATATTGTAAATAGATATTCTGATATCTATCTTGAAGTACATTCATAGATTATTATCAAGTTAATAGCTGAGAGAAATAACGCGGTAGTGGAGGTGATAGAGTGTGGTCGGTCAAATACCTTTTATTGTAGTACCCTGTGTTGTGGTTCAAACTGGTATCTATTTGACATGCTTGATGTGTACATGTATTACTATTGCAAGGGAGAAAGTATGTGCACGTACAGTATAAGGAAGACATCGAACTTTTAAGTTATCTATACATCAGAAATATCTCTGTATTAAGATATCTTGTTGGTGTTTTTCAAGAACAAGCAAGAACATGTCTGGCAATCATAAAATTGTACATAATTTTCATTTAAACATTGATTTTGAATGTTATACGTGGTGAATTGGAATAATTCTAAGTTATTGATCTGTACACATCAAAAGAGCTCTTGGGGTGAAGTGAATTGTAAATATTCATAAGCATTTAATGGGACCAGAGAGGTAAACTTGTATAGGATGAATGATTTTGAGCTATCTCTACCACATTTCTGGGTGCATATTGTGTTGTGTTGACCGTACTAACTGCAGACTGTTCCCTCAAGGAACTTTGTATATATTCATAGTATGTAATAAACTCAGTGTGTGCAAAATCGTTTCATAATTATTGCAGCTTAGAAATGTACAACTCGTTTCATATTCACATATCTCCCTTTTTTAGTTGTGTTCTTTATACCAAGGGCTTTCACAAGTGCAATCTCCGTGAATATTATATTTCTTGAATAAAGACAATGTATTCTTTCTGTAATTGTCATGGTGTATAATTTGTACTTAATCAGGAAACGTTTCAAAACAAAATCATTTGTATATACCCAGAGACATAGATCTTGGGAGGCATGGGTCGAACACCTCAAAAACTCTGGTGTTGATTTAACACCAGCCTGGAATCTATATAAATGTCCACACCAGAGAGGTGCGAAACAACACCAGTTTGGTTTTGGTCTAACACCAGATAGGTGTTTATACAACACCAATTAGTATTAAAACAGCATCGGTTAGATTCCAAACTGGTGTTGTTTCAATACTTCTCTGGTGTAGACATATATAGATTCCGGGCTGGTGTTAAATCAACACTGAAGTTTTTGCAGTGAATACAACCCCCCCCCCCCGCCATTATTTTGACAACTTGAAATATTCATAATACCCATAGGGGAGACCGGGGTTAGTTGGAACATGGGGTAAGTTGAAACATTGTAATTTTCTTTAACGCCTGTAAAGTAAATTTATGCATTACTTCCCTCAATTTACTGTTATTGATACTACAACTGTTGTACTATTAATAGCAATAAATTGAGGGCAGTACTGCATAAATTTACTTTACAGGCGTTAAAGAAAATTACAATGTTTCAACTTACCCCATGTTCCAACTAACCCCGGTCTCCCCTACGATGCAAAATATGTTTTAAGAATCACTCAAATATATCTCAAAACCATTAAACTGCCCTTTCCACCCACACAAAATACTGTATCATAATCAGGGGCGCTGAGCACGCCAAAAATTTGGGACATTTTTTTATTTGCCCCCCCCCCCTTCATCTGCAACATGCACTGACATTCCTGTGTATAACCACTGTATTCATGGTAACAGGATAAAAATACAACTAAGCATGGAGTAAAGGACAGATTAGTTCAAGTTGAAGGATTCTATTCAAGAATTGCACCACACACAGAACTGAAATGGAATTAATTTTTCGGTACATTTTTGCTAGAATCCAGAATAAGAAAAACTACAAAAATGGCTTGAATTAGACTAAAACTTGTATATGATAATTGATAACAGAAATTGCACATGGCAAAAAATTCTACTTCTTTGTATACATTAACTTCTTTATTTCATTTTAAAATCAAATTCTCACATAATCAACATAATTTTAAACAGTATCTACAATCAGATACAGGGGTATTAACATGGCAGGCTTCTATTCAAACCAATATTTTAATGTAAAATTATTTTTACTCTCTCTACAGTACATGTACATATGAAACAATTTACACTCTACATTACAAAGAAGAATATATATACATTTATATATCTAATTTACATACTGATATTACAAACTTTGTTTTACAAAAAAATATATTTACAAAAAAAAGTTTTACATAAAAAAAGCTCTAAAAACACTTCCTGTGTCTAAATCGATACACAGATATTGGATAAATTATGGGGTTATGACAGGCCCTTTGATTTGAAAAGTGGGTAATAATTTCAATTTTGGTGTTGGCCAGGGTGACAAGGAGCATTATCAAGTTGCAGGACCTTAGCTAAATGGAGGTTCATATATACAAATTATTGATCATTATTATAACATTTCCTCACGGCAACGTGGCCACATGAGCATCAAAGGGCATTTTCTACACAGCTCATTTTGTAGAATAAAGAATAATAATAAAACATATCTAGAGTATTTCTAAAGCACCATATCAACATTGATAATGTGCTCAAGGCGCTGAGAAAAGGAAATAAGAAAAATTACAAGGATAAAAGAAACACAGTTGTGGCAATGAGAGGAAACTACTGGAAGGTGATTTTAAACAAATAGGTTTTTCGAGCAATTTTGAAACATTCGATGTTTGAAATTCTACGAATGGAATATGGCAACCGATTCCACAAGGATGGTCCAGCATGTGCAAATGACTGATCCCCCATGATTTCTTAGAGTTAAGAACTGCAAGCAATTTGAATCTGAAGATCTTAAACGATAGTTTGGAGACTCCCATCAAAAGGAGAAAACAAAGGATTTTTTACATGTTCAATTAAATATTCCAAGGTCAATAAATATGCACAACATATTTCATGCTAAAAATATTTGAAGAAATGAAGTAAAAGTCCTGGTAATTAATGTGCTGTACATAAAGGCAACTTATATATTTACAGTGATAAATTCATGACTTAAATAAGTACAATCACCATAAACAAGAATAGAACACAATTCAAACATTTTAGGCATTTCTCGATACTCTCTACACCCAATCCTCATTATTAAGTAATATCTGTTGAATTAGACAGGGTCAAACTTTTGAGTTTGGATTAATACTGGAGTGATTGTCAGCGTCACTGAAACAAAGTTTATGGAAATGGAAACAAGGCACAACCACAAGGTTGTGAGTTCGGATCCCCACTTTGATAAAAAGGCCCGAGAGTAATATCTGTCTATAAGGTCAGCCATTATGACTGATTATTAAACCTTGACGTAAAAATGTTTCCTAGGTAATTGGTTATATACCAGCTTGGCGTTTACCAGCAACAATGCTCTCCTGCCGAGTTCCTAAAGGTGACCACACACCTTACAATTGGTCTGCGACTCAATTTTGGAATAAAACGTGGTAGACTTTGATGCTAATTTTGAGACTTCATCGTACAAATACCCATGTTCAAATCTGTGACTATGTTATCATCCTTAGAATAAAAGCAAATTTAATATCTAGTCGTAATGACATCATAACAGTCGTAAGATTGGCTACGATTTGAAACTAATTTAGCCTTTACTCGAAAATAAAGGCTTGCAATCTTATTGCAGTATTCTTTCAATAAATTTAACCTCAAATAAAATGATATGTTCCATTCACATTTTCAGATAACGAGCAAAATGCTATTTGTTCCAAATCGGATAGCGAACAGTCGGAGGGTGTGCGGTGGCCTTAAGTGAGTTACCATAAACAGAAACAGAATTGAAAATCACTTTAAGGATTACACTAAAAGAGCTAAATGTAATGTCAGAAGGAAACATGTTGTACAACATAATTTTACAGGGAGAGCCGGGTCCAACTGACTTTTAAGAGCAACCTCGTGTCACCACATATTTGCGCCCCCGATAATTGCGCCCCCATCTAAATTTCTCTAGAGAAACAGGCTCATAATCTGAACTCTGGATCCTGTCATACAAAAGAATTGCTATTGATTCGATCAGTCACAAGTCGCAACCATGGAGGGCCAGCAACGTCAACATCTTCAGGCCACAGCACACCTTACGACCCGACCGGTAGCTGACTGGCTTGCGACTGAGTGAGGGGAGATGAGTCCCAAGGCATTCATAAGCCTCGACACCGCACACCTTGCGATCGGATCTGCGACTCACCCATGCGCTTTTTGGCATAGCATCTGAGAAATTGCACTTACTACTGCGTATGCGCGTTGTTTATCATGATACGCGTTATGCAACTCTGTTGGCTGGAGGTTGGATTGAGCTTGTGATCCAGTCATAAGGATTCGACATGTCAAATCCTTCTGATTTTCCTTGCGACTTGTCTCTGACCGGTCTGCGACGCTCAAGGTGACAAGAGCTATGACGTAACATCTCCCCTCACCCAGTCGCAAGCCAGTCGGCGACCGGTCGGGTCGTAAGGTGTGCAGTGGCGTTTAAATGCATGTTTGTTAAAAAAAAAAACTTCTAGATACAATGTATAATGATACATTCATTGATGTCTTGACAATGTGGTGTGCTCCTCTTTAGTTTTCCAAGGACATTGTGTAAATTTCCTGGATGAAAAATCCTGACAGTGATGATGGATTTCCATCTAGTTGAGGTTGATTTGATCAATCACAACTCTTTGCAAGATGGAACCAAGGTTTAACTTTGATGATGGTCCCATGGGCATTGCAAAACACTTACTTTCAATTGCAAATCAAGTGCAAGCCCCTAAATCATCTGTAAAGGAGCGCTGCAAGAAAGTTGATCTGCAATTGAACACAAATCAACTACAAATTTATGTTAAATTGAAAGGACTTTTAATGCGTGATTTTGGACTTGATTGGGCATAAACTGTTAGTTTCTTGCAACACTTCATAATCCTAAGCTACAATTGTGGGAAACATGGAACTTTCATAAGAGTTTGCAGCTTTGCAAGTGCCTATATCTCACCATGATGTGTTCGTACTTTGAATCACGTTGCTAGGTAGTAATTGGAGAAGGCCGATCCAACTGGAGAGGCAACCAAAAATTCAATATCTCTGATCGGAACAAAATGCTGTGAGTAATAAAATAACACAAAGGAGAAATGGTTAGGATCAAGCAGATATATCATTCATTATTTGTGATTTGCTTTTAATAGGAGATGTCTAACACAGTTATATGACATTATATTGAGTATGGATTCTCGAATGCACGCAGTCAAAACTTATGACTACGCTCTTGGAAAATCAGGGATATATTACACTCAAATTTTGTGATAATAACCTCTACGATCTTTGACCTTGGAACTCAATGATTCTTTATTTATCAGGAGACCAAGATACTTTCAGTTCATGTATATAACTTCCTGGGTCCCGTAACACAAAGGGTAACGATTAATTGCATGCTTGATTTTCATGATTGATTGTACATTGTAGTCACTGCAATATCGTAGAAAATGTATGATCATTGCTAAGTTCTGTGTTACGGGCCCCTGCTCATGATAACATAAAACCAATCAGATCATCTTTCCTCCTATACACACACTTGGTCAAAGTTTTGAAGTTGATATGTTAATTGATTCTGCTATTATTGCGAGAACAAAAACAGGATGGACAGACTGACCTGAAAAATACAATGCCCCTGGCAACTACCTAGTGAGACAGAGGCATAATACAATTGGTGAACAAATGAAGAATATAACACTGAATATGGAAAATGTTCTCCTTATTTAAGCTGAATTTGTTGTTGGTACATTCAGATGTTTATTAGTGCAGGAGGGGAGGTTTCTAAAGAGAATGCATTCCCAGATTAGTCTTACAGTTCCATGACATTTGCTACAGCGACAATTGCTCCGCTATAAATTCCGCACACAAATGGAACGACCAACTTCAACCTGGATTTAACACTATACTCTATCCCTAAACCCATCAACAACCCTATTGCAACCCTAACCCTACATCTAAGATGAAATTAAGCCCAGAACAACTGTTACCGGGGCACATGTCATGTCACCAGTCTCACTGCTATATTAAAGCGTGAAGTTCTTACCATATCATCGCCGTACATGAGGACTTTACCGACAGGATTGAGGGGACGGGGTTCTCCCGATTCGAGTGTGTGTCTTCCTTTCAATCGACAGGCATAGAGGGCGCACTCTTCATCTAACAGTACTTGGTGAAACAACTGGCCACTGGTTTCTGTCAGAAGGAGATGGGGAGGATTTTTTATTATATTTTTTTTGCTTAAAGTTTAGCTGTAAGGCTAACCTTTGTAATAGCATACTTAGTAAAATAGAATTATATAAAAATTATACCAGAAAATTGTAAAATTTCACCCCAAACCATTTTTCTTTTTTCTTATTTGGTAGGCTTTGACTTTTGCACTACTTTATGCAATATGTACGAACATAAATATATTTAGAATGAGTTGGGGAAGATCATCGTAAAAAGTAAATTGCTACATGGTCTTCATCCATTTTGTCTAATTAAACACCACATAGTCTATTTGATTAGGTTAGCTGTTCAAGAACCAACATTTCATTTCATCATGTAAATGGAGTGGAAATTGGACCATCTGGATAGCAGACTAGAGGACAGTTAGCCCATTTGAGTATTAGACTACATTATGATTAGGTTAGCTGGCAATAGGACCAAATTTATAGTAGACTAAGTGAATTGTATCTGATGATGTTAGATGATCTTTGAAAGAGACCATCAGAAATTAGAATAAATGACATTTAGCCCGATTACATATTAGACTGGTTTGACCAAGTGGATTGTTCCCGATAGTGTTAGATCAGCGCTCTTTAAATGGTGGGCCGCGAAGCTCTCCCAGGTGGGCCGCGAGAAGCTCCAGAGGAAGAAAAAAATGGGGGAAAAACTATAGTATGTTTCACAGACCCTGGACCTGTCCGACTGCCCGAATGTTATATTTGATCGGTCTACGTGGGTTAAGCAAAGCTAAAGCATGCTTCATGCATGTTGCAATATGCATAAACATTATGATGGTTTCGATATAACTTTAATGTGAACCTCATCATGTATTCATATTGTGAAGAATTTAGTAATTATCGCCCATTCACCGGGACCTTTGCGAATGCAGTTAGTTCTGTTTGTTTCGAAAGTGCTTCAGGGCTTTGTGTTCAAATTTCACGAAAACATACTTTCAACAAAATGGACCTTTTTTAATAAGGGTGAGGATTCATCATGACTGGCAGTGATGCAAAACCATAAAGCAATGTGTGTCAAATGTTGAAGGTATTCAGCATTCTTGTTATTAAGTTGTTATGTTGTCATGGTTGTATATGTTTGGAGGAGGGGCTCAAAGGCCGGGATACTGAAAATTATAGGGTTAATATGCTAACTATTATAATCACTGTCAGACAAGTAGTCATATCGCTTTCTTAAAATTTTGGTAGGTGGGCCTCGAAAAAAAAATTTGATAGTCAAAGTGGTCCTGGATATTAAATAAATGATAGTTAACCAATCTAAGTATTAAAGACAAAGTAATGGTTGGACCAAGTGGCAAACTGGACTTAAATGATAGTAGACCAAGTGGATATGTCCATGACTGTGGAATTTTAGAATGAGTAAATATACTTGTAGACCAAATGAATACAAACGCCTATAAAGAAAACAAAAATGAGAACAGGGACCAACAACAAAAAGGTTGGCGATTAATCGTCCACTTGATTTTTAGAATTATATGTAATTGTACATTGAAGACAATGCAGTCAATTGTGAACAAAAATGATACAACCACACTTCTAACCTTTGAAACCAAATGAGAACTCCCCTTGCCTCTGTGCCTTGTGGGTGTAAGAACTGTTCCAAAGGTATTATGCGTGTGTAATTCTTATTCATTCCTTCCATGATGTGTATTATTTTTATAACATCTACTTCTTCAAAACCAACTTCATATGGATGAATTTATTATGTTCATCATTAGAAATTATACTGAAACAGTATCCTTACCTCTCTCTGTCATCATTTGCCGCTTCACTGGAAGAACTGGCTCTCGATGATGACCACCTCGGAGACTGTCACTAAGAGAGAGTGACCCGGCAGCCCCTGCACTCTGACTGGAAGCGATCCTGGGGCACTCGGAAGACACTGACGCAGAATGAGGTCGCCTGTACTGGAAAGCCGTAGACGCAGATCCTACAGGATGTTCTGGCCGATTTGGCAGTGAGCCAACGGGATGAATCGATGAGGACGCAGCTGCTTCTGGATGGCTGCAAGATGTTGTAGTCTGATGAAAATTCTGTTGCGACCTGTCCATGTTTGATGACCTAGGGGCAGGTAGGTTGTGACCGTATGGAAGGAAGCGTTGGGCAACAGATGTTGTTTCTACTGACGAATGGCTGCAAGATGTTGCAGTCTGATGGTGATCATACAGTGGGAACCTTTCGGCATTGGATACAACGGGAGACGGCCACTCTTGATGTTCTCTCCCCGAGGACAAAGTCAATGAAGAGTGTCTCATGGCCAAGGGTGTTCGAATGGGAGTTGGCATCATTGATGAATGGTGAAGGGGAGTTGACATGGTACGCAAATGTGGAGTGGGATTGAGGAATGAGTTTCCTCTGGGTACAGCTCTTGATGGCTGAGGCGTGTGTATCGTCAACCGTGGATTGTCAGTGGGTGCTGTGGCTTTGGTCGGAACACTAAATGCTTGGGGACCGTCATGGGATATGTGTGGTTTAGTACTTTCTATAGAGGATTGTGGTACATATAATTGAGGAATAGTTTCTCCCCCATGCGGGTCAGTCCTTGCAATTGTTTTGCTGTGGTCATAACTCAGCATCGTAGGCAACATCTTGTTCTCATTGTCTCTGGCTGCCATAGGGTGATGGTGATTATGATCCATGTCTGCTCTCAACCTATTGATAGAGTCCCCTACACCTGTTTTCACTGTAGAGGGTTCAGGCATTATGGTATCACTCTGAGCACTTTCCTGACCAGATAATTGATTGGGATGCCTAGACGATTGGTAAGAGTTCTGCAGGAATGGAGGGAAGACACCACAAAAAGCTTCTGTACTATCGGTAACCATCAGCCTTGATCCTGATGGAGACTGAAGCCGCAGCGAGCCATCACTCACATGATCAACCTCACGCACAACACCATGAAATGTCACTTCTGGCTTGATTACGTTCGGCTTGTCAGCAGCGGTTGAAACAACATGACTGTCCGATGACAAGGGAAATGAGCTTAGCTCTCTCTTCACATCAATACCCGTACTAGGAACAGCACTTTGAAAATAACTTTCTCTTGGCTGCGCTGTATCACTGTGTTGATGATTGAATCCTCTATCAAGGTTTGATGTCTGCATATGGCTCAGACCTCTCTGGACCCTTTCCTGCAGATGTTGTACTTCCCTTGTGCCATGCTGCTGAAACCCTACCTCGACACTGTGCTATACCCATGTGTTGTATTCTCAGGTGTCGGTACATGGGCCGTGTCTGCTTTGTAGACTGTGGATAGCTTGACTGGATCAAGATAATTTGCGGGCTGCTTCGTAGGGATCTGGTCAAGAGTGTTTGATGTAATGGAATCAACCCTGTGCAGGTTAGGGTCTGGTTGGGGCACAGATGAGGCAGTTTGACGGACAGGCTCTTCAAGATCTTTCTGATCTCCTGCTTCATGAAGACGAGCTATCTCCAGTTCCAGTTGCTTTTCTATCTCCTCCATTTCCTGGAAAAGCAATGACAAGAAAATAAACCCATTATTAGATTTCATTTCATTTAATAATGATATGTCATATTTATCCAGGGTAGCCACTTCAGTTCCGAAATTTCTACCAGTGGGTCCTGATTAACATGATAATATTATTACCCAGGATTTAGCTGCCCTGCCTATAGGTGCTCAAGCATTTGAGAAATTCATTCCCGCATGGTACCCAATGCACCTCACCTGGGTTGACTGCAACACAATATGGGTAAATTCCCTGCTGAAGGAAAACGCACCATGGCTGGGAATCGAACCAACGTTCCTCAGATTGAAAGACAAGGGTCATAACCACTAGATCATGACAGCCTCTCATGTTCATGTATTGCTTCAATTTTTTTTTTAGCAGACAAATAAAAAAATTATTCAATGGCACATGACAACAGAACATTATACAAAGTAAAACTAATTAGGGAGCCTGGAAAAGCAAGGACTTGTAGGTACATGTGAGGCTTCCTAATCCTATACAGTAAGTAACAAATAACAATGAAGGTACAAAGTCAAGTTTTAAGATGTTAACTTCTGATAAGTCGTTGCAAATTTTCTTACATTAAGCTTTTGCCTGTTAAGGACAGTCTCGGCCTCAATCTTCTGCACCTCCTCAAGTCTCGTCTTTGTCTCGGGAGAAACTACATCTTCGCAATCATCGCCAAAATTGAGAACAGCTACCACATCCTGTACACAAGAGTCAACATGCAAGAAGTATACCTTCCTTATTAATAACAGTAACAGCTGGATGTTTATAGTGCTTTTTGCTAAATTTCAAATTTCTATATAAGAGAAATAATAGCTTAATATATTTCCAGCGTATATAAATGAAAGGAAATTCAAAGTCAAAGACATATCTAAATTACAGAAAATGGTCAGGAAATAAAAAAGTTCTGGTTATTTGAAACAAGGCTTGCTTTTCATGATTTCATAAAATGAAGAGAATTAACAGGCTAGCGTTCAAACTCACTCGACACTCTATTTTGTTGAAGATCAGCCATGCATTAAGTCTTTTGTTAACCATGCGATAGCTTCTGTGGGAAACTGGTGAAAACGTGTTTATTCAATGAAATTATGGAAATACAAGCATTATTTCGAGGGGTCATAACTTTTTAACTTCTTGACCATTTTCTTTTTTTAAATTTAGATACCCCCTGCCAAATGAGTTTCTGGCATCCTTTCTTCAAATTGTTTTGCTCACTCATGCGTGAATGAGGAATAATCTAAGTAGTATCAGATGAAAGAGGAGATTCTAAGCTTTACGTTGGTAGGTCATTTGTCCATTTTATTTACGATTAAGTTATGATAAATCATCGCTAAATCTCTGTTTCGTTTTTTGTGGGACGCACTGTATAGGATACTGCAATTCAAACAGTAAAATAAACATATTATTTTGACCATATTGGGGAAATGGATAACAAAATTAATGTAAATTACAAATAATGAGTGGTCAAAACTAAAAAAAAATATAAATAAATCAATTTTATTTGTACAATTACTCTACCTTAGTTTGGTCTGCTATGTCTCCCTCTGTAGGTGACGAGAGGACATCAGCCCAACGAACATTCTTCTGACTCTGCCCCTAACATAAAAGAAATTTACAAATCACAAAATTACTGAAAGTTTAGTTCTGGATGTGAATTTAAATAATGAGGAAATTGTGTCAATTATCATGCAAAGCCTATTTGGAATCACCAACTTCAAGTTAAAAATTGACCCCATTTTTCTACTGAAGATTACACTCACAGCACACAGATGAAAGCATATGGGACCACACCAGGACTGAGCAAAACCCAAATCTTCGGTCCAATAGATATTTCTGCTTTGATAGAGTACCAAAGGGATGACACAACATTTGGAACCCGGTCATCAATTTCAATGGGGCTAATTTTGCATTCATGAGGTCATACCTTTGACCCCCCCCCCTCCATGGACTGATTCCCACCAAGTTTGGGTGGGAGAGGTATTTACTCAGGCTCTATGGAAATATGGTATCCAAATGCTGAAAGCCAATATTGCAAAATTGATGACGTCACACTTCAGGACTCATTATGAATCTGTCATATTTTCAATGTGAGGGCATCTGACTGTTTGCTTTTAGAGATTTGTGTCACAATTGGCTATCCCTTAGTCTATCCACATCTGTTAGACTAGAGTTTAAATTCAAGTATAAAAGCCATGTTTGTAAGTTAAAGCATGACCTACCCCGGGTGTTGTAGGGATGCGCCTCGCTGGTGTAAGGACAGGAGAGCATGACTGGTCCTGCTTCTTGAAACGAGGATTAAGAATTCTCGCAGCCTAAAAAGGAGACCAAAAACAATAAAAATAAAACATTCAAAATTATGGTATTGTCTTCAATTGAAAATTTGTACGGAAGTGCAAGAGATGCATTGTATGGACTTTACACACATTCCACAAATCTGCACATATATGATCAGTTAAATCGTCGGTGAACTGTTAAAAATAAAACCTTGTCAAAAAATTTAGCAATTTTTAGGGCAGTTCAGAAACCAGCTCTACATGACAGTTATGAAATAACTTGCAACATTTTCTTTATTCTAGAAGGAGTCCTACTCTACATGAATTAAGAGTTTTGGGATCATAAGTATCTAGGTGGGTGTTTCATAAGGCTGTTCGTAAGTTAAGAGTGATTTCATTTGTTTAAGAACTGGTGCAAATTTCTTACAAGCTAAATAATCACCAATGACCATTTAATGGTGAATATCATTTACCACAAGAAAGGATCACCACTCACCAGTAGTTCTTAATATCACTCTTAAATTGCAAACAGCTTTATGAAACGGCCCCCTGATTATTTGCAATAACTGCTCACAAAGTGGTAAAAAGCATCATGAGCTTTGTAAGTATATGCATTTCACATCAAATCTGTTATCTGGAAACACATACTGCATGGAGAGTGGCTGGGCATTATGAAAAAAACCATAACAGCAAACAAGTCTGACAAAAATTACAAGCGATCTCACCGTTCCTGGAGTTCTACTGACGGCGGCAGAGCTCTTTGGTCTGTCCGTGACTGGTTTTTCGGGAGCTGGGTTACTTGGTTCTACAGATAAAAATACAAAATCATTATAAACAATGAGTATCAAACATAAACACAAGTTGTGGTAATGATCTAAATTGAGTTCAAACACAATGAAAAGAAAATACATGACCACTGACAAGTGTTTGCATAGTTCATCTAAAAACATGGTGACATATGTTTCTGGGGGGGGGTATTCTGAAAAGTCTCGTAAGTTTCCACTTAACTGTCCTCATAATTTACCCATTTAATGAAGCGCTAGTGTACCTCCAAATTCGTATTCTAAAAACTCTATTAGCGCTCAATTAACTCCCTTTAGGCCACTCCCCTACTGAGCCGAATTAAACCAATCAAATACGCTCTTACAACGTAAAATTTTCTACGAGCGCGAAGTGTTTCTTAACTTTGCTGGCTTGCAGCGCAGCGCCCATCTGCTGCAGGTGCACTGCACAACGATCTTAATACAAAGATTTTGTGCTGAAAAATAATGCTTAAAGTATTTGCATCGGGGATTAGAGGTTCTTTATGTTGCTGAAGTAAACTGTTGACTTGACCCCTTCTCTCTCGTTTATTGTACCTTTGTGCTTTTCTCTTTTTTTCAAACACGTTCTGATTTTCACATCCACCTATTTGAATCCATTTGTAGCTTTCTTTGTTTTGTTTTTTTTAATAATATTTTATTTGCCTCTGTCTCAGGGACCTGATAGGGGGGTGGGGGAGGAGGTGGCGCGGACCATCCCTTGAATGGGATGGACCGGGCTGAAAATATTTATATTTAAATAAAGACAGTAAAATTCACAGAGCAAAATGCTGAAAATATCATCAAAATCTGATAAAAAATAAGGAAGTTATTGCATTTTCTTTTCTTTTTTTATAGTTATATGCATATCATCATGGATATTTATTACATGTAGGTTGGCTGATGATGTCACATCCCCACTTTCCTTTTTCTTATGTTATGACATAAAATCATAATGTTACATTATTTTCATACATGTGTAAATTATGTGTCTGCATTATGATGAAATAAGTTGCGGCAATAAATAAATATACTAATAATACTTAATAGTTGTTTTAGTTCTTGGTAGAAAATTTTTGAATAAACCTAATTTATATAATAAAATACAAAATAACAAGTGGGGATATGACATCATCAGCCCACCTAATGAATATCCATAAAAACATGCCTAGAACTGTTTAACTGGAATAATGCAAGTTTTTTTAAATTCAATACCTTTGTTATTTGTTATCCGATATTGATGAAATTTTCAGCATTTTGCTCTGTGAATTTTACTCTATTTATTGAGATATAAATATTTCCAGCCCAGACCATCCCTTTAATACTCACTGAAGTATATGGAGCCTCTGTTATCTGGCAGAAGGCTGTTGATGAAGTCATTCTTGAAGCTCGCTTGGTTCCCATCCATAGTGAACCTGGACAAGGTCCTCTTGGCAAACTCACTGTAGACCTTGGTGACATCATGGTTCTTGGGTTTCTGGTAGTAGATCGATGTCCTTCCAGTTGTCTTTCAAAAACAAACAAAGAAACACAGAAGATTATGGAGCCATCGATGGAGCCATCGATTTGTGGCGACCCCAGTGTAGACCTTTATAGTGACATCGTGGTTCTTGGGATTCTGGTAGTAGATCGATGTCCTTCCAGTTGTCATTCAAACAAACAACATTAACAACATGTCTTTCAAGCAAAACACAGAAGATTATAAAAGTGAACTATGGAGCAATCAATTCATGGCGACCCCAGTGTAGACCTTGGTGACATCATGGTTCTTGGGTTTCTGGTAGTAGATTGATGTCCATCCAGTTGTCTTTCACAAAGAAAAATATTTTCAAAGTGTTTCTTTGGGTTTCTAGGTTAAATCCTTTAATAAACAACATGCACTCTCACTTGAATTAGACGGTGTATTTCATCCGTGGTTGGGTATACCTCAAACATGATTTTTAAGTACCATAGATGTATACTGATTCAAGTTAAAAGTAAAAGAATATAGCTGTAGCAAACAATTATTTTATGAGATAAAGTTTTTAATATCAAGGTTTATTGTCATCCTATTATCATCGATTTGGATCTGTTATGTCAACATAAACTTATCTTTGTGACGTCATGAAGTCTTAGCTGAAAACTAATGATCACTTACACAGAAAAGCAAATGTGGGACAGTGTATAATGCTGCTTGAAAAATATCTGTCATTTGACTGAATCCAGGGGTTAATTTGCTCTTTTCTCAGCAAAAACATATTTCTTCCAGAGCCATTTGGCACACATTTTTATTTATACATACATGTACAAACACTTTGATGGTCATTTCATTGCATTCTATTCGATATCATTTTGAGATTCTGACCGCAACAGGCATTTCTCTCTAACAACATATCAAAAGAAAAATGGAGATAACTGTATGATTTTTATTTCATGATAAATAATAATGAAATTAAATAAAAGGCGTTTTACATATACTTCATCCTACCTAATCAAAACTTAATATAGGGTTTGTACAAAAAGGTTAATAATAAAATGAAGGCTCACCATATTGGATCTAGCAGACTGTCTCTGTTTGGCAGACATACCGCCAATCGTCTGTCGCCCTCCCATGATGGCATGTTGTTTATGAGATGAGTGTAGCCCGGTGTTGTTCAAAATGCTGGCAAGGGAGTCAGCACTGGTCTCAAACGTTATTCCAGCTTCTGTATACCAAACAGATGCAATAAAAATATACTAAATTTCTTTTTAAATTTTTTCTCTTTCTTTACTACATTTTCAGATCACATAATGTACTTTCTAATCCAAGTAGGGGAACAAGGGAAATCCTTGGCCCCTCTATATTTTGATAATTGCCAATAAAATTTTTTTTTTTAAATGGTGGTTCAACCATTGCTACAAGAGGAAGACCAAAATGGAAATGGAGAATCATTGAACAGGGGATGAAGCCAATGAATAAACCAAATCTGAAATGGGCTGGAGACACTGCCTCAAATCAGAAGAAACTGGAGCACAGCTGCGGAGGCCTTATGCTTTGACAAGTGTTAATATATGCTCATTTTATTTAGAAGTAGCATACTTACATATGAAATAAGGCCTATTTCCAATTTTGAAGCACAGAGATTTTGCTTCAGACTTGTGGAATATGGTCTCCATTCCCCACTTACAAACAGATTTATATTTGAGATTAACTACTATTCCACTCAAGTTCTACAGTGGATATCAGTGTACAAACAGGGAATTCTTGGGGAAGCATATTCATAACATGAATGAGATTGACAGAACCAACAGTCCCAACTTTGGTTTAAAAAACTGTCAAATTTGACAGATTATGTTGATACCTTGTGAATCAATTAATTTACAATGGTCACTACTGTACCTGTCTGTTCTTGTGTAAGAGATTTCTTCCCACCATGTGAAACTGGCTTGCTGATTTCTCTGTCCGACAAGATGTTTGAGGAGTTGTTGACCCGCCCCGCCCCTGTTGATGGTAATTGTCCTAAAGTTTGCCTCCTGCCAGCAAGATGTGAGGTAGGTCCCGTTGATACACCTGTAAGTTGAAGGAGGTAATGTAAATAAAGTTCTAACCACACTTAAAGATTAAAGAAAGCACTTGCAGCAAACACCAAATTCATGAGAAAGTCTTTAAAACTATATATCATCCAAGATCTAGATCTGGTACAGTAACATGAAACGATTCAGCTGAACTTTGTGAAATCATGATAGTTGACCTGAACAATCACACTTAAGAACTCCAACACAGATCAACACGAGTGTATGGAGTGTATCATTATTGCTTGGAAAAGACCTGAATTCTCAGTAAAATGTCATGCTTATTTTGCTTATTTCTCAGCAATAACACAATTTCTTTTAGAATCCTTTGGCAAATATTTTTCATTCAGAAGAAAACAGACGCTTGGAAGGTCATTTTATTGGATTCTGTACAAACTCATTTTGAAATCTTTACAACTTGTATTTATTTCCCTTTAAACAGAAGGGCAAGTGGCTTGCATTTTTTTTTAATAAATTGAAGTCCATATAAAAATCTTTTTGCATGTCAACCTCTGATTTTTACTATTATTACTTTATTTCATGTTCAGCTTGATCCAAGAAATACATTATAATTGAAAGCATTGCAATTTTTCAGAAAAAAATAAAAGACAAATTATTTTAGGAAGGTCTGACTCCCGAAAACAGGGGATGGGACGTATATACATGCACTTTATGATATCAGCCAGGAAGCAATACATGTATATTGGGCTATTATGTGGAATCTTCATGACATTTGTGATGTGAAGTATACATGAAGAAAAAAAAAATGGGGTCCAACATAAAAAATGGTTATTTCATGTAATTACCCATTTGTGATTAAAGTTTCAACCGCAATATAAAATTAATATAGTTGGGATATCTCTAAACCAAGGGGTGGAGATTTAGCAATTTTACAAGAGTTTTATGAACAACACAGTCACATGTGATACTAGTATGAATTAGAGAATTGATGGTGCCACATATTCACTATGTCTTCTGTATACTAAACATTGAGTATTTCAAGTTTCGCAGATTTGACCATAAGGAAGCATTTTCATTGAATTCAAATAAATAAAATGCAGCAATAGCAATCCCACCCATTCATGGAGGAATCACACCTTGTTTATGAGGAAAAAATGACATAATTTTAACCTGTCCCAGCAAGAGTTGCTCTTGAAGACACTTTCCCCTGGTCCTCATCCTCTCCCTCGAGCCCTTGACCATTGAGGATGTCATTGAGGGCCCCATCATCGACATGAAAATCATCACCATCCGGCCTGAAGCCGAAACCCGTCTGCCGCCTGCTTTTAACGTCTTTCTTCGTGCCGTCGTAATATGCCCTCCTGAACTCCGTGCCCGGTCTCGTCAAATCAAAAGCCTCCGTCTAGAGTGAATTTAAGAAAGGCACTTGGTTGTGATTATTTGAACACACAGATGCATTGACGAAATAAAAAATATTTGCTTATAATAGCCTCTGACAATAATGCAAGGCGACAGTACTTATTAAAAGCTCTTCCAAGACAGTCATGAAATATGCCGATGGTCATAATCAAGTACATGTACATGAACACCAATATCTGCCCTAATTCTTGGAATAGTTCTGGTATTCCATTCTGAGCAATTCAATTTAATAATTATCCAATGAAGGTAAAGTTTAGTTTAACTCTTATGAAACAGGCTCCCTGTACCTGTGTACACGGTTTCTTTGAGACAGCTTTGCCTTGCTGGAACTTTTTGTTCCATGACTTGTGAAGCTTCTCAAAGTCCGGGACTTTCCTGCGCGTCGGGGTCCTGGAAGAAGCGCCCGATGTCTTGGAGGCTGTTGATCTGGTGGTCTTTGCGATAGGTATCCTACTGTTGCTGGAGACAGGGATCTTGCTGTTTGGCACAGGTATTTTGCTGTTGAACAAAGGGCAAGTACAGTAACCGCTAGTTGGGATCCAGGTGGGTTTTTCATAAAGCTGTTTGTACGTTACCAACAAGTGACTTTATGAATGACTTGGAATCCTTTCTTAGGAATATGAAAATCTGGTAAGCTGCATCATTTATTTTACGACAAGTCATTTACAAGTCGATGTAAACTTAAAAACAGCTTCAAGAAACACCAACCTGGGTATAACCCATTGCATAAAAGTTACTGTTATGGTAACTTTGCCATCCAATGGCAACTTGCATGGAATCCTTGATTCTGATTGGCTGTCGATCAGCGATACCATGGTAGTTACCATTAGATGGCACAGTTACCATGATAATAACTTTAATGCAACAGGGGCCAGATGAAAAATTTATGAAAGTGCATACCGGTAGTCAGTCAACGCTCGCAGAACAAGGCTGCGATGTCATGTGATCATTGCAAGTATCTCCCGATGAGGGAAAGGGTGGCAATAGGTAGCAGAAATACAAACTCACAGTAAACTGCTTTTTTCACCTTGCAGAGTTTGCTTGGATTTAACAATCATAATTCCTGCTATTAAAGTGTATAACAATTAGGATTTTTGAAAATTTGAGGTAAATGGCAATCCGATGTTCTGTCGAATTTGTACTGTCCAAATTTTTTATCACATTAATCCCAAGGGCTCATGTGACATACAGATTATGTGGTGCAATTTTAAAGCGTTTTGCAATTTCTGTTCTTCCTTTCATTCATCCATGATTTATGACTTTCTTTGCCCTTTAACAAACTACTCAGAGAAATTTCTATCTATTCTACAGTAAGAGTAATAATAACAAAATTGGATTCTTTTTTAGCGTTTTTTGTCTGAATATACAGGGTGCTGCTATTATTACCCCTGCTTTAGCTTGAGCCTCCTCTTTATTAACGTCACTCATCGCATTCAAGGGATTATTCCATAAGTATGGGGGTAAAATCAGTTGTTGTTTTTTACCTCTGTTCTGCCTTTTTTGTAGTCCTTGTAGATCTTGTTGATGCTGTTACCTTCCCTGTACTGATATTCTCCTTATTAGAACTCCTGGTAGTAGGTCTACATGAAGTCTTTGGCAAAGGCCTACTCCTAGAAATCGGAAATAAAGTTGAAAATGAACAGTAATTCAAGCTTAAAGGTAAAATGGATCCTCTAGACAAGGACAGTTAAGATTAAGGAAGCAGAATTCCACAAATCTATTGAAGTACTAAAAAATGGAAAATCACCCGGTATAGACTGGATTTCTCCTGAAGTACTTAAACATGGTGGCAAAGTACCCGGTACTAGAGAAAAAGCATCAACATCTCTTCAGCATGTCATTTGAAGAGGATGATGTGCCAAATGAGTAGAGAGAGGGCATAATAATCACCCTACCAAAGAAAGGAGACCTGAGCAACTGTAACGACTGGAGAGGAATCACGCTACTCTCTGTTCCAGGCAAAGTTTTTTGCACAATATTACTCAATAGGCTTGAAACTCCACATTAACTTTATAGACTTCATGAAAGCATTTGAGAGCATAGAGAATCTGTGTGGAAAATAGCACAAATATATATGGCATTCCCCCAAAGTTCATTTTTAAAAGCGTGTATACATGTAGAAACTCACAATGCTGTATCAAAACAAACGCTGGCCATACGGACTACTTCAGCATCTTGTCAGGAGTACGCCAAGAATGCATACTGTCTCCCTTGCTGTTCCTTATCACCACCGACTGTGTGATGCAACAAACCATGATCGACCAAGCGCTTGGTATAAAGTAGACCAACTCCACAAAGCTGACAGACCTCAACTTTGCAGACGATCTGGCCCTCTTAGGAGACTCTGCCCAGAACTTGCAGACTATGACAGATATTCTCGCCACCACAGGATCGAAGGTAGGACTCAAGAGTCAATGCAGACTGATCAACCCACAAATATACACTTATTAAAACCAACAAATTGTGGAAGAAGTTTCTACTTTCACTTACCTTAGAAGCACAAACTCTAATCAGGGGGACATAACAGTGGATCTGTCGCACCGCCTAGGCAAGGCAAACTATATTTTCAAAACACTCGACAGGATCTGGAAGTCTAGGGAAATTGCCCAAAACAGTAAACTCACACTTTATACATCCCTAGTTACCACAGTTGCCCAGCAAGACATGGAAGATGACTGAGCGGTCAGCACGCAAGCTTGATGTCTTTCATCAAAGATAAAAAAGCCTTCAACATCGTATGGCAAGGAGGCTTGTCCTACAATGTCGCTTCGACTAGGATCATCAAAGCTAGATTCGGGCATTCAGAATATGCTTGTGTCTAGGCCCGTTTCGGGTACACGTGTACACGCACGGTCAAGTCAGTGCACGTGTACTAAATTCCATCATCGTGTACACGGTAGCATCTGCATAAACAAGCTCACAGCCTCACATTAAATCTTAGTTCTCAGACACTGCACATGTTTTAATTACTAATATGTCAACATATTTCAATTAATCCAGAGTGAGTTCACTTCCAAAATCACCAATTTAATCCACATTCTTTCCGGAGACTCACGTTTTTGTACAACGAAATGGGTCTGCTCCGGTCTCAAAAGCTCGAAAGCGTTGCTCAATCACACTCAGAGTCAATTTGAGAATCACCAATTGCGATAGCGATCATCGCTACAACTTACGTGTTATACGCTCGCACACAAAGCCTACAAACAAACGCTCTTCAAATTGGCAACATAATAATAAAAAATAATCGATAACTTCAGTTACACTTGTTCTGCAGCGATCTGTGCATGCATGTACGGTACAGTATACAAAATGCGCATCCAATGAGCGTCGGCGCTAGCTAGGGCCCTGCACTGATTTTCTTTGCATTCTTTATTAATTTAATGCGCTGCTAAGCCGAGTAAACTTTTAATTTGCACCAATTTCTGTGGATTGATACTTCAAACTTCTCAGGTAAGCTTTAAAACCGTGACTTAGGCTATATAGACCCCTTTTTATGACATATTGATGCGGGTCCGTGTCGACATGAAAACAGAACTTGCTCTCTAGTGTTTAACAACGTGTACACGACCGAAAAACACGCCGTGTACACGTGTATCAAAAATGGACTTTCAAAACGGGCCTACTTGTGTCGATGTACCAGTGTCTAGAAAGCAGAGATTTTTGGAAGCAAAAGTCAGCGAACAGATACCAGTCATTCAAGGTGTAAGACAAGGGGGCGTCCTGTCACCAACATCGTACACTGCGTTTGTGGATGGACTCAGAAATGTCATGCATGAGAAGACCCTTGGCTGCTCTGCAGGAGATCGCTTCTCTGGTATAACTGTACTGGATGACGATGTCATACTCATCCGTAACTCATCGTTAGAGCTTCAGCAGATGCGAGGGACCATGTTTGACTACATCCAGCAGTGGCATTACAAGATAAATCCCTCCAAGAGTGCAATGATTGTGAGCAGCAGGAGAAAACAACTATCTCACTTATCCTGGAAATCGATGGATCTACCATTGAAGAGAAAGTCAGTTATCCCCATCTCGGCATCGTCAAATTGAGGACGTGATTGGATCCAACTGGTAATATCATTGGCACTTCATAATCAAGTCTTCATACTTTCTTCGCTCTCACAGGTACTGGAGCATTCACTGGAAGCTTGGTTCCTACTCTCATATCTCACCTCTGGAAAACTGTTTGCATCCCTAGAATGCTGCACGGTTCATCTATCCACAAAGTCACAAAATCTATGCTGGTGAAGTTAGACCGGCCCAATCTCATCTTTTTAAGCAAGTACTGGGGGTCCCAAAGTCTGCGGCCGACAAGATCACTGATCTTCTTCCAGTCTCTTCACAAATTGATCTTAGGAAACTGTTGCTTCTAGGTCAACTTTTCAATCTCGATCACAGCCGCTTCGAGTTTAGAAAATTCCTAGAAGCCCTCAACTTAAGCTCTCCCACGATAGGCTCTTGCACGAGATAGCAATGAAATATGACCTTCCTGATCTCCAGAGTCTTCTTTCAAATCCTCCAGTATGTCTTGGAACACCCACTACCAAAATTTGGTGGGAATCGGTCCATGGGGCTTTAGAAATGTCCTCATGAATAGAGAATTAGCCCCACTGAAGTCAATGTATTATTGCCCTGTTTTTTTAGAACCAGGGGCCCGTTTACGACAGTTACAACTGTTGTAACTTTGCCATTATGGCAACTCCCGGGGAAACCCTGATTTTGATTGGCTGCCGAGCCCTGTTACCATGGTAGTTGTCATAATGGCAATGATACAACCGTTATAACTCTTTATGAAACGGGCCCCAGGCCTATAATATATTGATCTCAGTGAGGCTAATTATGTATTCATGATGTCATATCCAAGGCCTTCATGGACCGATTCCCACCAAATTTGGGTTGTGGAGGTATTTCATCATATACTACCAAAATATGGTGTATAGATAAACAGAATGTTGAAATGCAGAAAATTGAAATTTGGTGATGTCACACTTTGGTACTGTACTGAACCAGACAATAGTAATAGTGACCCCCTCCCCCCCCAGTGTTGATCATCTAACAACCCCCCCCTGAAAAAACTGATTCAAGTCTTGGTCTGGCAGAATGAATGTCAGGTGGGCATGGTAACGAATTCAGCCAATCAATCTATATCAATATGTACATTCCTAGAAACTTATCCTGAGACGATGCAGCCTCCTTCATAAGCTCACCTTAGGTTGTATGTAGATGATGGAACAATTCCACTTTCTCCTGACGTCGGCATTGTTCTGTAAATAGATGTGAAAAAGTTGAAGAGAAAAATACAAAAGAAAATCACATGTAACTTGAGCTCTAGAGAAAAAAAAACATGGGTAAACTTGCAAACAACCTCGTACATTGAAGGGCAAAAAAAAAAAATAAGTACATTTTGACTTACTCTGCAGATTAATAATTTGAATTGAACAAGTGGAATGCCTCTGGCCGTCTCACCTGCATCACGCGGTTCAATATAGCAGCAGTGCTCACTTTGAATACTACTCTAACTCGCACAAGATGTTCAGTAATACATGGTTACTCTTATTTCCCTTTTTATGAACTAGACCAATAAACTTACAGAGATATGATGGTTATTCAACAAAAAACCCCAACATGGCCAAAGTTCATTGACCTTACATGACCTTTGACCTTGATCATGTGACCTGAAACTCGAACAGGATGTTCAGTGATACTTGATTACTCTTATGTACAAGTTTCATGAATCAGATCCATAAACTTTCAAAGTTATGATGGTAATTCAACAGATACACCCAATTCGGCCAAAGTTCATTGACCTTTGACCTTGGTCATGTGACCTGAAACGTGCACAGGATGTTCAGTGATACTTGATTACTCTAATGTCCAAGTTTAATGAACTAGACCAATAAACTTTCAAAGTTATGATGGTAATTCAACAGATACCCCCGATTCAGCCAAAGTTCATTGACCCTAAATGACCTTTGACCTTAATCATGAGACCTGAAACTTGCACAAAATGTTCAGTGATGCTTGATTACTATTATGTCCAAGTTTCATGAATCAGATCCATAAACTTTCAAAGTTATGATGGGAATTCAACAGATATCCCCAATTCGGCCAAAGTTCATTGACCCTAAATGACCTTTGACCTTGGTCATGTGACGTGAAACTCATGCAGGATGTTCAGTGATACTTGATTAACCTTATGGCCAAGTTTTATTAACTAGGTCCATATACTTTCTAAGTTATGACGTCATTTCAAAAACTTAACCTCAGGTTAAGATTTGATGTTGACACCGCCACCGCCACCGCCGCCGCCGCCGTCGGAAAAGCGGCGCCTATAGTCTCACTTTGCTTCGCAGGTGAGACAAAAATGGACACACCTACCATGCCTATACAGAATGAGTCAGAAAAAAATGTCCCATTAGTCCGAAGAACTTTGTCTTGTCTGAAGCATGAACATTTAATCCCTGATTTGATACATGTATGTCCTGATTAGAGGGTTTTTTTTATGTTTTCATTAAGAAATCATCAACATACAACTATTTTTGAGTTATTCTTCCCCAATTATTTTGGTACTATTTTCATACAGATGACAGATGGGAGAACTTGACGAATGAAAATTCTGGCATGTTCTTCCTTTTGCTCTAGTTTCCAGACTATGGTACTTAATTCAAAGGTGGATGGTATATTAGTAAGTAAATTACATTTGGACTTGCATTGCAGATTAATAATTTAAATTGAAAAATGGACGACCCAACCATGCCTGTACAGAATGAGTCAGGAAAAATGTCCAATTAGTTTGAAGTTGTCTTGTCTAAAGTCCTGAATAGAGTTATTCTCCCCCATTCATTTCTCAACAATTGGAAAGTTTTTCCCCAATCCCTCATCAATGTTTTTCTGCTATTTTTAGTATGATGGTGGGCCCCAAGTCTGTGCACCTAACAATTTGAGTTAAGATTTAACATGAATTCTGTCTTATTTCACAAAATCTTTTGATAGTGTTCCTTATATTAAGAGTAAGTGTACCAAATTTCTCATTAAAAAAATGAAAGAAAATATAAGATTTTCTTGAAAAAACCCCGGGCAGTCATTTTCAGATTGAAAAAAAAATGGTACCCCATGACTGCACACTCATTCACTCTTCACACGATTCGGGGATTTTGATGACAAAGGCTGCATTTTGAGGCCGTCACATGAAATGCCCTGAATTCATTATTTTTCCTCCATTTTGAGTCTGATTTTTTTTCATGAATACCTGTCTATGTATTGTATGTGTAAAGTTTGTGCTCGTTGCGTTTCTTCTTTTACTAGAATCGTGCAGATACGCGGTTGCGTAGACTTTGGGAGACCGCGCAGACATGGGGAACTGACCATATATATATATACATATATATTGCTATATAACACCTCCTCTGTTAATAAAATCCCCTCAAACAGAGGAGGTGTTATATAGCAATATATATGTATCTATTGGACCCCCCCCCCCTTGTGCCTGCGCCCCTTAATAATGGAGCAGTTCATCCCCTCTTGCCACCACCCCTTCTCCTTGCTACCAATGTCATCATTATGCCCTAAAATGTACCCCCCAATGCCACAATTAATAAAATCCCCTCAAACAGAGGAGGTGATATATAGCAATATATATGTATCTATTGGACCCCCCCCCCACCTTTCGCCTTGACTCCCCGGGAGAGCAGTCAATTGACTAGACCAAAAGCTTCGGTCTCTGTTTTGTTGGTTGTTCAGCTGAACTTCGTTGGCTTCACTCACGAGAACGAGAAGTAAAAAAAAAAACATTAAAAAACTCCTCTAAACCAGTCAGTCGGCAAGCCCCTGTGTTAATGAGCAAATGGGCCAGATTTATCCAAGTCCTCTCGTGGCTGAATTCATGTCCCTGCAAAATCTCGTGAATTGTGAGACTTTCTTTCTCAAAGAATTTAACCACTTTCTCCTGGAGTAAAATTGATTATTTTTGTACCATTAGGAAGAGTAAATGTTACTCTTTCATATTGGTTATTTCTTTTGAATAAAATATTTTGATAAATAAGTGATTTTTTTACGAGAAAAGATGCATCAAACAGAAATTTCTTCCTCTGTTTTCACTTGCAAATTGTGCAACATTTTGTTTTTCGGTACCAACATTATTTATATCATCAGAAAGCTCAAACTCTATACTTTCTTACAATGTCACTCTTGATATGTGGCATCTTTTAGATGGGTCAGCAGCCAGCTTTTTCCATCAAGATGCAAGACGAGATTTCTAAAATTTCTGAGTAACATAAAATCCAGAGTTCTGATTGGCTGAATAATGTTTTCACAACAACAGGCGCGGGTTATTTGAAGAGATTACCACATGGTGAGTGTGACCTTGCAGAGGCCCAGTGTGGGGAACATTGGAATTTGCCTGGGTGTGGTCTCTGTGACCAATCAGAGCGCAGTATCCTTGTTTTTGAGCTGCTAAATGTACTTGGCCTATGAAAAGCTGGCTGCTGACCCATCTAAGATACATCTTCTTATACAAATTACATCATATTAAAGCATAGATCTTCAGCTTTATTATGATCTGAAAATCATTTGTACTCAAACAGAAATCAAGTGTGAAAACAACAACATTTGTTGTATGAAAAAAATCATTTTGTTTCATGTTTTATATCAAAAGTTTTCCTTATACTACAACATTTTTAAAGAATTCCAAACACATGACCTGAAAGAATGATTCATCTTCTTTACAAAGATACCAAAAACATGAAATTTGGTTAATATTTAGAGCAGCAATGGCAGAATAAAAAGAGGTGTTTTGGTTCGCACCAAGCTCATTAACTATGCAAAAACCCTATAGTCATGAATATCACTTGGATAAAAGAAGCTACTTTTTCAGGGCTTGCCGACTGACTGAAACAGCCGGCTGCCAGCTGTCTATCAATTGACCAGCCAGGCCGATAGGCGATCGAGCGCGCTCGTACGTTCATGGCCTTGTAAGTCGTAGCTTGCGGACGACTTACAGTCTCAGTCATTGTAACAATGTAACTTGTGTAAGTGCATTTGACTTGTGACTTTTGCCTGAAGGCTGAAGTTAGCAACCTAAAAATAATTTGGACCCCTAAAACAGAGGATTACCAACTAATGTTTAATCTTAAGTCCAATGCTGATATAGCTAAGTTAACTTGCAATGTTCTGACTTCTGTCTTTCTGAGAACCGACGAGTCAAGAGACCAACTCAAACACAAGTCACAACCAACACAATTTTGCATATGTGGGCCTACGCACCAATTTATGCCGCAAAAAAAATCGTGTGAAAGAATATCTCAACAATTTTTCCTGATAACTGACAAGTTATTTTTAAGAAAAAAATATATATACTCACAGTATGAAAAACTTCAGAATCCTCCAAAAAGTTGAAACATGAATCTTTTTAGAAGATTTCCGAGAACATCGCAAATCCTACTCAGCTTTACTATTGAAATTTCCCACGGTGACGTCACGAAAACAAGTTCGACCAATCAAATTCAACGACAGCGTCGTACAACAACAAGCGTGGAGATTCGATCGCTAGGGCACAATCGACTCAAAACAACGATGGGGGGGGGGGTATTTGCAGTGACGAAAATGCGACGACAGACCGGATTTCGATTTCAAGAATTCTGCTGCTTGTTGTAATAATAATAACGGCGATGATCATGATGATCATGATGATTTCAAGAATTCTGCTCGTAGTTATAATGATGAAGAAGATAAATAATGATGACAATAATACTGTATAATGATGATATAATAATAACAGAAGATCGAATTATTATTGTTATTATTATTATTCAATTTTTTATTATTATTATTATTCTTATTATTATTCGGCCATTAAAAACATGCAAAAATACTGTACAATGTAATTACAAAAATACGATCTGACATTGGATAGTTATAGGTAAAGTAGAAATGAAATAAAAGAAGAAAAGAGTAAGAAAACGGTTTTTCCATGGGCCAGGGCTCGCAAAAGTAAAATTCAGTACTATTGCCAGAGAAAAACTTTAGATGAAGAAGACGAAGGGAAGAGATCGGATCTAGGAGGATCGCGGGATACAGCAAGAACTAGCTAAAAGACGAAGAAAGCCGAAAGAAAGAAAGAAAGAAAGAAAGAAAGAAAGAAAAAAAGAAAGAGAGAGAGAGAATTAATGCGAGTGCGAAGCGAGCAGAAGTATTTCTACATTATTTTTTTACGTAAAAATGGAAATTCGAAGCACTATTTTTTGTAACTTAAACAGAATTAACTTATTGATGCGAGGGCGAAGCACGAGTGGAAAATTTCGAAATTTAGACCTACTGAACGAGACACTCTATTCATGTTTTGAAAATCATGAAAAAGGGTAATTGGGGATATCTTCCTTCATGTCCTTACATTTATAATGCGAGCGCAAAGCGCGAGCTGAAAATGTTTATGTACGTTTTGAACTGATCGAAAATGTATATTGCTTGCATTTTAGCCATGGAGACGGGATTTCAACAATTAGATAGGCCTAATGCGAGCGCTAAGCGCGAGCTGAAATATTTTGACATTTCTTACATCGTCCGCCAAAAAAATTGACAAGCAAAAAAAAGGTCCTCAAGCTCGTCAGGGAGGCAATAGAGGTCTTCAAACTCGTCAGCCGGGGGGCAGGGGATACGTCCTTTGCATCGGGTGTGGCTCGTCAGGCGGGGGGGGGCAGACTGCCCCCTCTGCCCTCCCCCCCCCCATTAGGTACGCTAGTGATGCGAGCGCGCGGCGGAAAATAATCGAGATTTAGACCTAAAAACGGGACACTCTATTTATATTTTGTAAATCTTTAAAAAGAATGAGTATTAATTAAGGGATCTTCCTACCTTAATATTACGAGCAAAAAGCGCGAGCCGAATATTCAATTTTTTAGATTGTGATCTGAAACTCGATGATTTAAATAGAGAGCAAGTTGAATAAACATGCGTGAGCGTTTTTCTTATTTAGACCTACAGCCTGGTGCGTATCAAAAAAAGTTTACACTTTGAAAAAAATCATGTAAAATTATACATTTGTAGTATCCTGATGATTTTTCCACATTTTAACATTGGTACAGATCCATATAAGCAAATGACGAAATAACCGTCGAAAAATATTTCCGCTTGAGTGAGCACCATTTGCTTTTGAAAATGTAGTGAAAATGATTTGCGCAGAACTTTAAAATAGTTATGCAAATAAAAGTAGACGTTAATCATGAAGAAAACGTGGATTTTAGCAAGTAAAATTGATTTGAAGAAATCTTTTACCTTTCAAAACTTGTTTCCATGCCCAAAACACTTCGAAGTGGGCATTGCGCCCCACCCCCACTCCCCCACACACCGAGGCCATCGAGACGATATTGCTTAACACTGAGCTGTGATTTACATGAAATGGCTTGGGCTTGATTTTAATTATGTTAATCATTGTATAGCTTGGGAAAGGTGTGGAGAAACAAGTATTAAATAGAAAATGAATTGTAAACCCACTTTAAATGATAAAAGCTCAGTGAAAAAATGCTGGAGATGTCTGATATAAGCATTTGTTCAGATTTACTTATGTTCTCAGATCCAGCTTGCACAAAAAGGGTAAATGTTGTGTTTACTAAATGTTGAAATTTCAATTTGTGTGGCAAAATTGTTACAAAATGCTTGAATGTATCCGTTTTATTTCAATGGACTAAAAGTGCAAGGGAAAGTATGAGAAATGTTTTGGAGGGTAAGTTTGATTTCGCATTTTCCCCTTGACAAAGCGTGAAAAAAGAGCATTTCTGCGTAAACAGATTTCTGCGAGATTTACAAAAATGGACAGTGCTCACTCAAGTGTAAAATTCTGTCAAAATTGTTACTTTCATTAGATATAGATGAGACCCAAACCTAAAAATTTACCCAAATGTTGTATATTTTTGAATTCCTAGGGCTTTTTCAAAGTGTAAACTTTTTTTGATACGCACTGTAGAAACTAGGCATTCTAAATAACCTTTTATTATGAAAATCAAAGCGAGCGCGAGCTTATTGATATTCCGATCTGATAAAAGAGTCGATTTCCCGCTCTATATTTCGAGCACGTTGGATATGGATAAATAATAACTTAATAAAGAGAAGATATTTTTCATTATTATTGAGTTTTGACATAGGACCGGAACATCCTTAGGACATGTCATCATATGAAAATAATGACTATCTTCCTATTCCTCTTTGCTAAGCGCGAGATGAAAAAAAATGGTAATTCAATTTTTAATGAATATCTAATTCATTGTGATGGAGCGAAATCTGATGATTTTATTGCCTGGAAACTGAACATTTCAAGGATAGCAAAAGAACTAAACAATATTCATGCAAGCGCAAAGCACGAGTGAAAAAAAATCGAGACCGAGATTTAGACCTAAAAGCCACACAAAATGCGAGCATGCAGCGCTAGCTGATACATTATGGCAATCAGACCTGAAAAGGGATATTTTTAAAACTTTATGGAATATACGAAATATAATAGGTACCTGATAAATCAAAATTAGCGAGCGCACAGCGCGAGCAGAAAATGTTAGTATTCAGACCATAAAACTGACAATTTTACAATGCACTCTTTAAAAATCAATTTCTAAATAACACAAAATAGTGAAAGTTTGATTTCCGAAGTGAAATGTGTTTTTATATTGACTTCCGAACTTGATATTTAAGCTCCATATTGAACAAGATATGAGGACCACTTAACAGGCAATGCGAGCGCGAAGCGCGAGCAAAAAATTTATATAGTGACATGAAAGATTATTTTCCAACGGTCTTCCCCTCATCTTATTTCATTTACTCCTCTTCCTCCTCTTCTTTTTCTCCTCTCTTTTCCCTCTTTTTTTCTTTCTTTCCCTTTCTCCCTTTTTTGCTCTGCCTTTTCTGCGCGGGCAATAAACCCGGGGCAATAAATTGGGCCCGTGGATAAACAATTGGAAACAATAATGACCAACCATATTATGATCCCAGTCTTAAGCAGGCAACAATGTATTAAAGTAGCCCTGCGATCAGATATCTTAAACGATTAATAATCACAAATAGGCCTAATAAACAGGACTATACAGCGCGTCCCAAAAAAAAATATACACTTTTGAAATGGCCGCCAAATAAAAAATCTAGCAATTTGGTGAAAAAGACTCTCATATATGGATAGCCAATGAAGTCAACTTTCAAATGACACCAAGAAGTTGGAAAAATATTAATGCTTGAGCGAGCACTGCCCACTGAAACAAAGGGTATGAAAATTAGGGTGGGCTGGAATTAGCCTTCCAATTTATTTCAGTTGTTCAGAGGCAAATCATTTCGAACTTGCAAAGTTAAGGCGTTGTGATAAATTAATGATCAACCTTGATCAGTTTTGATAGCTTCAGCAAATTTTTTAAGTTATTAAATTGAACTTTATGCATGAGTGAGCACAAATTACACTTTTGGAGCAGCATTTCAGCTTTATCATTTGGATCTCTTTGGGGGCAGCGTTTCAACTTTATCATGGCGATCTCAGCAATGTGTTCATGGGAGTCGGCCAGTCGGGAGAATAGGGGGTGAGATAGGGCTTAAGTGGGAGAAGTAGGTTGATGGAATAAGGGTCAACAGAACATTCAGCCCCGCCCCCTCCCTCTTTCCCACCCTCCCCTCCTGTTGAGAGACTGATGGCTATTCTTATGTACGCGTGAAGTCCAGAGCAGAATGTTGGTTTAATGATTAATTCTGAATTAGGGCATCAACTTTTTCCTATCAATCATTCAATCAACAATTTATCAGTAAATTAACTCATTCAATGTGCAATGTGATCAATAAAACATTCATTTTTTTCCAATAAATTATTTCATTAATCATCATAATTATTAATTTTTTTGGCAATCATTCAAACTGACCATCAGCCACCGGTCACTTGGCATTTAAGTTTTGAAAAGGCTACAATCCGGGAGATGAGACAGAGAGAGAGGGGGGGCTGGAAAATGGAGATGAAGAGGGGGAGGGTACCTATGACTTTTAATTTGTAAAAGGACAAAAAGAAGAGGAATGCTTTTTAACCAAGTCTTAGCATACCTCGCCCTCTTGCTTGTAACAGGTACATGTACCATCACATTACTCTGACTCTCATGAACACACTTCTGATGTCCACAAGATGAATATGCTACACTAAAATTGCATTCCTGTGCACTCATGCAGTACATTTCAATTGAGTAATTCATGAAATTTGCCTATTAAAACCAAAACTTATCTCACTCATGAATAGCAGAACACCCTTAGCTTTGTAAGTTCCAAAGGACTAACCTCTCAAAAAACTGTATGGCTAATTCCTGCCCAGCCTAGCCAAGCTTAGTCTCCCAGGAGGAGAGAAGTGGGGGAGGGGGTAGAGATGGAGGGAGGGGTTGCTAAATGTTCTGTTGACCTTAAGCCCATCAACTTACTTCACCTACCTAAGTCATATTACCCCCTCTTCTCCTGACTGTCATGAACACATTGTTAAGATCCACATGATCCACATGATAAAGCTGCACTAAAAATTGCAATTCATGATCACTCATGCATTAAATTTCAATCTAATAACGTATGAAATTTTCACAAACAACAAACTGATAACATCTGATCTTAACTCACCAAATAACCTTCAACTTTGCAAGTACCAAACAAAACATCTGAAAGAAATTGGAAGGCTAATTCCAGCCCACCCTAATTTGCATACCCTCTGTTTCAGTGGGCAGTGCTCGCTCAAGCATGAATAATTTTCCAACTTTTTGGTGTCATTTGAAAGTTGACTTTATTGGCTTTCCATATCTATAAGTCTTTTCCCCCAAAGTGCTACGTTTTTTATTTGGCAGCCATTTCAAAAGTGTATAGCTTTTTTTGGGACGCACTGGATATCATCTCGACATGTATATTCTACAAAGTTGTGAAATCCCTGTTACAGTATCAAACATGACTTGTGATCATGGAAATGAGAAAGGAAAAAATAAGGCTACCTTATCACTGTGGTGGAATTTCACCCTGACGAATAGACTATTGTAAAAAAAAATAAAAATAATCACAAAAAATAATGGTGAAGCTTTGAGGAAGATGCAGACAATGTTTAAAAAGTTATTTGAATAAACTAATTGTGACGAGTAGCTTCCCCTTCTTAAAAAATGTAAATGATTTTCAATTATTTCCTATAAGCCTATTAAAAACAAATCATTTTGCAGGCAGCTCCTGAAAAAATGGAGTCATTGTAAACCATTATGAAATAAAAATTCATTTTAAATATTACACAAAGACGTACGTCATAAAATAAAAAACTTGTGAAATTTATGTGACCTTCGTTTAAACATAGGCCTATAAGGCATGGCCGCTACGTACGCAGCGGGAGGTGGGGGTGTCTAAAAGTGTGCACAAAATCTTCCAATATCTCTTGAAAATGCAAAAGCTCTTACATGACAAGCTTGCATTGGTCGCTTCAGTCCCTCGCTTTTGAGTTTCTCCGAAAATTTTTACACGTCTTGCCCCCCCCCCCCCCCTGGAAAATTTTGCGTACGGCCTTTACTTGGCTAAAAAGACGTTTAATATTATTGGCTCCCCATCGGATCCGTCACCAAAAAAGTTATTATGACGTCATAGTCCGCGCCCTCAAACTTTACAGCTTCTGCGCGTGCGTAAAAACTTTCACACACTTACGAAACACTTGGCTCCAGGCATGACAACCGATGATGACATCCACGACCACGCCCACCTGTTCAAAAAAGCTATTGAAACGTAATTCTTAATCCGAATCTAATGAAATTTAATTCGTAACGCTAACAAATAACTAATTTCCAGGATATAATTAAGTAATTTTAAATCATTTGCTTCTTGAATCAAGGAACAAAAGTAAAAAAAAAATGGGATGTGCGGCATCTAAAACCAAGGTGATTGAAGTGAAATCAGTGAAGCCCGATGAGCCCGAGTGTCTCCGCGTCAAGCTCAGTCCAAAATGCGATGGGGCCAACGCTGCTCTAGTCAAGAAACAAGTTTGCGAAAAACTCCAGGAGTTTTCCAACAGAATCACGGTAGAAGCAACCAAACAGAAAGAATTCTACCTGGTAACCGTCAATACCATCCCCGGGGACGAGCCGGGGACTGTACCGGCTACCATGAAGAGACTCATGGCCACAATCTTGAAAGAATGCATCCCTATTGATGACAAGTGCAAGATAATCAGCTCGAAAGTATATGAAACAATTGGGGAAGATGATGTCTAAAATACACCGATCTGGGTTATCACTCAGTCATCACCATTCAAGATTGTAAACATTTTTCAATAACTTAAACCAATTATTGTTGACAAAAAAACTGTTATCACACTTAACTTAGAGCATGGATGTGAATACCTTCTTGATGCGAATCCGGAGTCTGGCTGAAATATGCAACATGCAGGTATGTGCTTTTGGTAATTGACAGCGAAGCCAAAAAATTTAGGGGGTCCACCTGAAATTTTGGGATGGACACCGGTAAAAAAATTGAGCAAAAAAAATAATAATAGGGGGACCATACCCCCACCTCAGTCTAACCGGGGGGCAGGACCGCCCCCCCCCCCCCCCCCCCCCGCTTCCACCGCCTAAGCTTTTGGTGTGTGCATATGTAAATTTTATTACCTTCAAAATTATTCTTCGTGCAGAGGAAATTAATCAGCATTGAATCTGCCTACCGCGGCCAATCGATGAGGATTCTCTTCAAAAACTGGATCAATAAAAGAAGAGGCTTCCACTATGATTTTAAGGCAAGAATGCCCCGAAAACAAAAATATTTTTTACAATAAAAAAGGTAAAAAGAAATAAAGAGAAAAGCGGAAATATCTGATGATTTTGTTTTTATTAAAGGAATAGTAAATAATAATATGTATGCCGACGATTGAATATAGAGACAATGATTAGACATGTACACATATTTCGCAAAATCTTATTCTATTTATGTTTTCTTCCTTTCTTGCTCTTCCCCTTGCCACCTGTCTTCTCCTATTCGTCTCTCTCATCCCGCCCCTTTTCTATCTATCACATTTTTATTTTACAGATGACAAAAATGAGGTCCTTTTGAGATGGCTTTATACTCAAACACTTGCTCGTTTTGAAGAACATGAAGGAAATGTTTATATTGAACGATGAATGACCTATAATTGTGAATAAAAACATACTAACTTGTAATTATTGTCAAATGGCATGGCTCTATTAATAGGCTGGCTATGAATAGTAATTCTTTCAGCTCTACACATGGCAATGGGAACGATTTTTATCATTATTTTTTTTCTAGGACGGAGTGCTGATATAAATTTGAAAAGAAAAAAGGGGGTCACTAAAAAATGGAGATCCATTTAGTCACCATGAGAAATTTGAAAAGTAGAAAAAGAAAAAAAAAAAGGATTTCAATACAAATTGAAGGTCATTTTGGTTACATTTTTCAATTTGTACACGTCTTCCAGCATACCTGGGGCCCGGCTATAGGGGTGCATGCTGCCTATGGAAAAAAATATACCCCAAGAAAATTTTGGGGTATGCTTTTTTGCAGGCCAGTACCCCCGCTTTCCAGGGCCGTGGCTCTACAAAAGCTACATAAAAGATTAACAAGAAGCATGTTTCTACATTAACATTGCGATCGAGGTATTCATTGCATGCTAATGTCGACTTTTAGAAAACCTCCGTGGTGATTCCCCCCCCGGATTTCTCTGTAGTATATTTTATTCTGAATCTGAGGTAGAAGAAAGATATAGGCCTCATGCACTGGCGGATCCAGGAGGGGGGGCAAAAGCCAGCCCGTGGCCCCCCCCCTTATTTTTGTTTGTATATTTTTTTTGGGAAAATGAGCCCCCCCCCCCCCACTTTGGTAAATCCTTGATCCGCCCCTGCTTATAGCAAAAAAAAAAGAGGCATGATACCAAACAGTATATGACAATCATAAAATAATCATGAAATAATGTGTTACCTCAAAATGAAAATTTGATTTCGTCCGATGGAAATATACCGGTAACTACCATATTTTTCATCAAAATATAGTAACCACGAAATTATATTACAGAATAAATAATTTCGTAACAGGTTCTGATGAATATATCAGGCATTGACATGCCTTTAACTTTAAGGTAATTGAAATTCTAACTTCAAAGAAGATATCGAAGGACGAAGGGAATGCCGGCGATTTCAGTTTACCAAGTTTGTCCCGTGAATATGAAAGAGATTAATAAGATTCAAATCTGTCGGAAAGTCGTCACCCCCAGGCCTCGATCATGTCGAAACTGAAAATGATGCTGTAAGCGAAATCGTTATTGAAATAAGTTTGGATCGAATTAAGCATATCATCTGAAATGGTGTTGGTATATCGATCAAGTACGTGATGTTGATCGCGGTGTCTTTGTTATCTGATGATGATCTCAATTGTTGGGGTCGGGTGTATTCCATGTTGTAGATGATGGCGGTGGCTGGTGGTAAATACTGATGATGCTTTTGATGGTAATTTCAGCGTAAGTTAGATTACATATGGTGGTGGTGTCATCTTTTTCTATAAAAGAGTTTTTAATTAGTATATGGTGGATTTTTTTTCTAAGATAGTGTAAAATGAACATGACAATGGCAGCCGGCGGATTGAGAAATTATAGTGTTCGCTTCATCGATGCACGACAGATTCTAGAACGTAGAAAATGTGCCCGTCATATGACAAAGCACAGCCAAAAAAGGTCTCGAAAAATGGCATAGCAGCTTAATTCGTCCCGGAGTCTGGACAAACGACATGATTGTTTTTAATTCTCGTCAGCTCCGAAACTTAGGACGTAACTGCTGTTCCGGTTTACTAATTTACTGCAAAGACGTATACTTCCCAGCTGTTCTTTGTCATTTGACGGACATTAAATTTTCAATACATCAATTCTATTCTTGAATCTGTCGCCGTGTAGTTACGAAAACTCCCTTTTGACATGATTGAGGCAAAGACGATGTTATACTGCCGCAGTAAAAGCCTAGGCGAGGTTTTAAATTTACCGTCGTGTCTATCCTGTTCTTCCATTCCTTAGTTCACAACTGTATTTCCTACATCATGTGTACCGTCGTCTACACTCTATCGTCGCGTTCTGTATCCACCCATTCTCCACTTATTCCTCCTTTCCTTATATACACTTTTCCCTCCTGTGTTATTCTCCTCTTTCTCCTTCGCATCCGGGACCCCTCCCCATCTTCTTTTACCGTTGTCAAACCTTGTAGTGGCTGACCTGGGGGGGGGGTTTAAACCCCCACCTCGGGCTCCCTAAAAATAATAACAATAAAAAGGAGTGCCAGACCAAACTCCCTGTTTACAAGGGTGGCGCAAGCAGAGCTTTTGCGGGAGCATTTGCTGATCTAGGAAGGGGGGGGGTATTAATTAGGACGCATCATGTCGCATCTCATCGTTATTGGGTCAAACAAATTTTATCATCTCCCCTCTTAGCAGAAAGCTACAGATCCGCCGCTGTAACTCTTTCGATCTCCTATCCGCATCCATCTCTTCTTTTTCTGTTGCACGCCACCTTTGTCTATCTTCTTTATTTAAAAAAAGAAAAAAAGAAATTGGATACCCAATCTCCATTACTCTCTCTCTCTCTCTTCATCCACTCTTTACCTCATTTTTATTCCAACACTTATCAAGTCAGATAATATGTAACATTTCAAGTAAATAATCTTTATTCTTTGAAGTACATGTATATAAAAGAATAGATACATATTATGTGGCATTTCATACAAAATGATGGCATTATATCTTCATATTTTCATGAATGTTTCACATAATTCAACAGGGCTTAAACATTGACAATTCACATTACAATTAACCAAGTAATTCATTGTGGCTAGCTGTTATCTCATTTTCACTCAAAGATACAATTAATATTACTAATACCTGAATTTATAAAGCGCTTTTAGTCTGAGCACATACAAGCGCTGCTATTATATACCCCGGCTTTAGCTTGAGCTACCTTCACTGGCACTCAGTGCATGCAAGGAATTAATACTACCGGGTACCCATTCACCTCACCTGGGTCGAGTGCAGCACAGTGTGAATAAATTTCTTGCTGAAGGAAAACTAGCCATGGCTAGGATTCGAACCCACGACCCACTGTTTGAAAGGCAAGAGTCAGAGCCATGAGACCAAGACGCGCCCGCAATTATATCACTGCTGCTAACACATATACAACAACAACAAAAAACAGAGCATGTACTGGTTTCTAAAGAATAAATGAATAAATGAATATGATCAATACCAATTCAACTCGAAGTTTATTAATGATCTCTTTACATTCTGAATTAATTAAAAACACTAATCAAATGCAATTTTCATATCAAAGACCATTTATTTACATGCAATCATGAAATTAAATCATCAGCTTTGGCTTATCTGTTCTCCTAGAATGCATGTAAAACAGAGTTAGAAGTACTTCACCATAAAATACCTGAAATTAAAGATTATTTGCATACTTGAAACATTTTTGTACTATAAGTATTATAAGTGATGAACCTAAGCAATAAAACCTTGCATCTTGTAGAAATAGCAATCAATATTTGAAAGACAAATCATTATTAAGATTCATACAAGTTTCCAGGTAGCTCTTTAAAATTTGCACCCTTTTAATTGACCTTGTTATTAGTAATCTAGTTTACTTTCAACCAATCAAGTGATAGATAAAAATAAAGGGAGTAAAATACACAAGAAAACAGTAAACAAGTTTCAAAATCTGATAAAAATGACAAGACTTTAAGAAACACAATTCCATAAAGTTTTGTATAGCATTACACTGTACACATATTATATGCAAATAAGTGAGCTGCAGATATCACAAGTGAACTATATTCTTTTTAAGTTTATCATGCAAAATTTGAGACATTTTATTTCGTCACAGATACATAAAGAATATCTTGCTGTGTTAAAATGGATAAAAATGTTGAATATTTTACATTTTAATGATGAATAGGATTTCTCTAGTGCCATTTATCAGTAAACATTCAAAGAGTAAGACACATATCCTGTGACAAGCCAAAATATGTTCCACATTATTAGGAGCAGAAAATTTCAATATTTGCAATCCATATCACAAAATTTACTTTACAAAAAGGTGGGCTTTGTGGCATAAGCACTACACTCATACCATATTGTTCACAATTTTACAAACAATAAGAACTTCCATATACTGTATCTTTATCATTTTCATCCAATGTTTAATGAAATTTTCTTTGCTTATTTAATACTATTTTTTTTACTGTACATAATTCCTCCGAGATGGTAGGGAGGAGCATGCAGCCCTTTAATCTACTTTCTCATGATAATTAGTACTACAGTGTACATATACATGATTAACTATTCATTGAGAAAAACAAAACACATACAATAGTCCCGCATATATATATAAATATTTTCAGGTCAAGTCCACCTCTGACAAAATGTTGATTAGAATCAAAAGAGAAAAATCAGATAAGCATAATGGTGGAAATTTCATCAAAGTCAGATGTAAAATAAGAAAGTTATGACATTTTAAAGTTATCACTTATTTTTCACAAAATAGTCATATGCACAATTTAGTCACATGCAAATGAGAAAATCGATGTCACTCACTAAATTTGTTTTTTATTCTTTGAATTAGACAATATTTCAATTTTTACATATTTGACAAGAAGAACAAACTTGACTGAAATATAAAATGTTGTAATTCCACATGTTAATCAAGAAATTAAACTTTGTTTCACAGGACAATGAGAAAATTAACATATTTCATATGATAAAACACAAAACAAATAGTGAGTGATGTCATTAGTTCCCTCATTTGCATACCAACTGGGATGTGCATAAAACTGTTCAATGAAATTAAAAAAACTAAAAAAATGTCATAACTAGCTTATTTTTCATCCGATTTCGACGAAATTTTCAGTGTTATGCTTGTTTGATTTTCTCTCCTCATTCAAATGAACTTTTTGTTGGGGCGCACCTGTCCTCTAATAGGTAATAAAACAAGAGTCACAGCCTTTGCACCACAAAAATATACATGACAATAATAATTCATAAATTTTCTTAACAGGTCTGACTTGGTAATTTGTTTTAGATGTAAATGACTTGCTATAAGCATGTCTAGTCATTTTATTATCGTTTTACGTGAGAGGTGTCCACAGCTTGGTGAGAGTGTTCATCATGAAAGCCATATTAAGTGCCCCGTCTTACAAAAAGTTATGATTGATCCAATCAACCACGACTATGGAAAGCCAGCAATTTCAACATCAAACATACATATTTGTTTAGAAGAATATTTTCTTTAAATGATGTATATTCATATTTTTCTTGAAATTTCAGTTTGCTTCTTTTTGTTTAAAAACGACAAACGACATTGTGCGAATTTCCTGAAGAAAAAGTTATGACATTGATGGATTTCCATAAAGTTGAGGCTGATCGGATCAATTGTAACTCTTTGTAAAATGGGGCCCAGGGTCCCGTCTTACAAAGAGTTGTGATTGATCTGATCAATTGCAACTATGGAAAGCCAGCAAAGTGAACATACGAAACGCATGTTTGTTTAAAAATTTTTCTAGATATGAATGTATATCCCCTAAGTCATTGATTTTTTGACAATTTGGTGTTTTCCTTGGTTTACAAAGGACATTTAGCAAATTTCCTGTTGAAAAAAAATTATGACAATGATGGATTTCCATAGAGATATGATTGATTGGATCAATTGTAACTCTTTGTAAAATGGGGCCCAGATTTTTTTACATCAAGACTTACAATCAATTGCCAATTAAAACAAAGCAATCTGATTGGTTCACTGCAAGACTTCACTACGAGAGGTATTTGCAACACGGATCCTGATTGGCTACTATCGATTTGCAATTGAACTTAACTGTTACAGGGCCCTTGACGACAAGCAGACATACACATAACAAGCTATGTTATTATTTCATTGCAATAACTGATATCAAAAATACAATTCTGAATATCAGGAATAGCAATTTGGTAGCAACATAACATGTTTGTCGAGACTACCGAAATCATTCAATTTGATTTGCTGACAGCAAGCTCATTATATTGTCATTATCACAATTCTTTATGAAGCGGCTCACAAAATACGCTGTCTAAATGTGACAGAACCCGTAGCAATAGTTCTTTTAGAAAAAGAAGTTTTCCGGCAAAGTGAGATAAAAAAAAATTCTCACTATCAGCCAATGAAATTGAATGATTTCAGTAGCTTTAAACTATTCTTGGAAATGTTTTGATATAACGTGTTTTAATGAAACTGGCCCTAATTCTGCCCCGATGGGAACTTCTCTGTATGAAATTTTTTCCATGTGCAGAATATCTGAGTAACAATACATTAAGTCACTACATACATACATCAAGGTAGGTAAATCTATATGTAGCTAAAGGTAAACTTTCTATTAAAAAATAAGAGGCTTTAAATCCTCCTTGAGACTCTCCATTCTGTCTACTCCCTTGTGTTCACTGAACTCACCAATATAAACAGTAGCCGTGTTACATAGCCATGGTGTTGGCAATGAACTGTGGAGAAAAGAAAAGAAAAAAAAAGAAATTTATAATTCAACAAAATTTCAAACATTGGCTACGAACAATAGGTTGAAAATTAACACTCTCTGAAGCTTTGGTGTAAGGGTTAATAATGTGAAAATTACAAGAGCTTCTTCTTAAATTCCAGTCTAAAAACAGTGAGTGGCAATTTAATATAATTATCCATACCTGCCAACCATGACAGCAAATAAAAAGGAACAAATCACTCAAAAAATTCAAAAACTAGGATAAGTTTCCCATTCAATACTAGGTATTTTCACAGAAATATATATTTTCACAGGTACACATGGGTTAAAATCGCATTCCCCCCCCCCCCAAAAAAAGGGGGGGAATGTTCCTATTTATAGGAACGACTGACAGACTCTATGATTGTTGAATGGTAAATTATCAATTCTTTAATTTGTGAGGAGATTATTAGTCTGGCAAAGTTTTTTAAGACCTCTATCTCTTTTGATAAAAGCTCCCCATTCCCCCACTAAGCAGTTCAAAATTTCCAATTGAAACTACAATTTTAATCTCTTTTAACCTTTTTTCTTAATAAATACTTATTGTAGATGTAAATGTAATGTAATATTGTATGAAACAAGTGATATATTGACAAAGAAATTAGAATTTGAATGATAATGAACAGAGATACATAGCAGATACAAGTAGTGAAACAAATTACAATCATCAACATTGAACAAATGAGACAATGAAACAAAATTATACCTTTTATCTTTTAATAGCTCTGTCAAAATTTTATATCAAAGTGGTAATTAAAGCTGAACATACTGAATCTCATGTCATAGAGATGTATTCCAATTCAAACAGACTACCAGTTTGAATAGCAAATCAAACAGTATTTCAAATAAGAGGCATTTGACTTTAAGGAGATAAATCACAAATCTTCATATAATTGTAAAGAAAACAGGCATAATGGCAGAAAGATCAATTCACACAGAATGGAGAAGCATGACTGGTGATCCTTTCTTGTGGTAAACGATAGATTCATTGCCGATGGTTTAGCGTGTGAGAAAGGATCACCAGTCGTTCTTAAAGTCGCCCTTAATTTACGAACAGCTTTATGAAACGGCCCCCTGGAGGGAAAGCGCCTAACAAGTGCCAAATTTTTTTCTTTAAAATATTTCCAACAAGCATATTCTTTCTGATCAACTTTATACTATCATCCCTAATTTTGGAGATCCATTATTATTCCAAAGATCTCTTTGTTGACTTAGTTAACAATTCTATTTGTAGTTGTTTAAGAAAACTGTTGCTGCACTAGCGGCATGAGCGTCTTTGGACAGTGTGTGCACTCAATGAAACATCACCATTATTATTTATTCATCATTGATATAGCAGCTTGTCACTCATAATACCGCTGGTGCAAATTGGCACCATATAATATACACATCAATCCTAGAGCTACGATTCGTCTGGCACGTTTTCAAGAGCTAATGTTAAAGCGGTCTTTAGAGGACAAGTCCACCCCAACAAAAACTTGATTTGAATAAAAAGAGAAAAATTCAACAAGCATAACACTGAAAATTTCATCAAAATCGGATGTAAAATAAGAAAGTTATGGCATTTTAAAGTTTCGCTTATTTTCAACAAAATAGTTATATGAACGAGCCAGTTACATCCAAATGAGAGAGTTGATGACATCACTCACTCACTATTTCTTTTGTATTTTATCATATGAAATATTTTTATTTTCTCATCATTGTCATGTGAAATGAAGTTTCATTCCTCCCAGAACACGTGGAATTCCATTATTTTAACATTTTGTGCTTCAGGCAATGATGTCCTAATCGTCAAATTTGTAAAAATTGAGATATTGTATAATTCAAACAATAAAAAACAAAAGAAAAAGTGAGTGAGTGACATCATCGACTCTCTCATTTGGATGTAACTGGCTCGTTCATATAACAATTTTGTTGAAAATGAGTGAAACTTTGAAATGCCATAACTTTCTTATTTTACATCCGATTTTTATGAAATTTTCAGTGTTATGCTTGTTTGATTTTTCTCTATTGATTCAAATCAACATTTTTCTGAGGTGGACTTGACCTTTAATGATTTTAAAAAAATGGATGGGTACCTTTTATTTTCTTTGCCTTGTAACATCAAACAGACATGGTGTATGTAATGAACTGCAGTATGAAATGAAGAAATGTATAAAGCAAAAATGAAAATTGAAGAAATGCATGTCGGCTACATGTAGTAAAACATACAATACCATCACCAAAAAGCAGTTCAGGGAGCGTTTCATCAATATTTTCATCCGACAAGCTGTCAGATCTGACATCTTTCCTTGATTCTGATTGGCTGAGAGGCACTGTTCCTATGGTAACTGTCGGATAAACTGGTACTTGTCGGATAAAATGTCCGACATGTCCTTTCATGAAACGCCCCCTGGTTACTGTCTTTAGAGAGTTGAGATTAATCCGATCAACCACAACTATGGAAAGCCAGCAACATCGACGTCTAAACTGCATGATTGTTCAAAAACCTCTAGATATGATGTATGTAATACATTCATTGCTTTCTTGAAAATTCAGTGTGCTTTTTTTACAAAGGACATTGTGCAAATTTCCCGTAGAAAAAATATTACATTGACAGATTTCCATATAGCTGAGAATGATTTACTGATAATTTGGATAAATCACAACTCTTTGTAAGACGGGGTCCAGGAATCAAAACAAGTTCAATTAACCTTTAGTAGGCATCATAAGAATTCTATGGTCTTTGTTATGGTAAGGATCCCCCTTCCGTCAAAAAGTTTGCCAGAATTTCAGCCCCCCCCCCCAAAAAAAACAAGTGGAATGCCTCTGGCTGTCGCACCTGCATCATGCGGTTCAATATAGCATCAGTGCTGACTTTGAAAACTACTCTAACTTGCACAAGATGTTCAGTGATACATGGTTATACATGGTTACTTTTATGTCCACTTTTTATGAACTAGACCAATAAACTTACAGAGATATGATGGTTATTCAAAAAAAAAACCAACATGGCCAAAGTTCATTGACCTTACATGACCTTTGACCTTGATCATGTGACTTGAAACTCGCACAGGATGTTCAGTGATACTTGATTACTCTATGTCCAAGATTCATGAATCAGATCCATAAACTGTCAAAGTTATGATGGGAATTCAACAGATACCCCCAATTCGGCCAAAGTTCATTGACCTTTGACCTTGGTCATGTGACCTGAAATGCGCACAGGATGTTCAGTGATACTTGATTACTCTAATGTCCAAGTTTAACGAACTAGACCAATAAACTTTCAAAGTTATGATGGTAATTCAACAGATACCCCCAATTCGGCCAAAGTTCATTGACCCTAAATGACCTTTGACCTTAATCATGAGAGCTGAAACTTGCACAAAATGTTCAGTGATGCTTGATTACTATTATGTCCATGTTTCATGAATCAGATCCATAAACTGTCAAAGTTATGATGGTAATTCAACAGATACCCCCAATTCGGCCAAAGTTCATTGACCCTAAATGACCTTTGACCTTGGTCATGTGACATAAAACTCACGCAGGATGTTCAGTGATAATTGATTAACCTTATGTCCAAGTTTCATGAACTAGGTCCATATATTTTCTAAGTTATGATGACATTTCAAAAACTTAACCTCAGGTTAAGATTTCGATGCTGATTCCTCCAACACGGTCTAAGTTCATTGACCCTAAATGACCTTTGACCTTGGTCATGTGACATGAAACTCTAATACAATGTTCAGTAATACTTGATTAACCTTATGGCCAAGTTTCATGAACTAGGTCCATATACTTTCTAAGTTATGATGTCATTTCAAAAACTTAACCTCAGGTAAAGATTTGATGTTGACGCCGCTGCTGCCGCCGTCGGAAAAGCGGCGCCGATAGTCTCACTCTGCTATGCAGGTGAGACAAAATTAAAGGGCCAGTCTATATTTTTGTGAAGGTATGAATCATAGTATGAAAACTAGACATATCGTTTCTTGTGAGTGCATTGGGGACTCCAACACAGAGCCATACACATGTACAATACAAATCAAATAGAGAAAGAAGGTTGGTCAATATAGAAGTAGCCCCCAACCCCCCCCCCCCCCCCCCCCCCCAAATCCTGAGGTCAGTTGTGGCCCCAAAAAAGAAGAAAAAATTTGGACTGCTCAAAACTTTTCATCATCAACTAGGAAAGGCCAATCATAACAAATTGCTTGGCATTAGCAGAAATCCTGCCAGTTTTTCTTCAAATGTTGCTATTCCTCAAGATATCATCTCAGCCCAAAACAGTGCAGACAGTCAACTACATGAAAGCTGCTACAATAATTGCTTTATAGTGGGATTCTTACTTATAGGCCAAGCACAAAATTTTTGCTCATGATTGATACATGTATACATAAAACTATCAACACATAATTTTTGCTCATGATTGATACATGTATACACAAAACTATCAACAAAAGCAGAAAATGAATGTCCACAGTTAGAGCAAGAACCAAACGCCATTAAACCCAGAACCCAAATTGTCATTAACAATTAGAAAGCAAAATAGATATTAAAAAAAAATAATGAATGTGATTAGGCCAGTTAAAATGCATGCAATATCTACCTCGAAATATTACTTTCAATTTTCAAATAAATGGAAGTAAATTGAAGTAAAACAATTATAAATGAATCAACTAATTTCATAGCATACAAGAAAGAATGTAAATGTATCACCAAAGGGCAAGAAATTTTGTTTTTACCTCATCATACTGCATCATCGCATTTCCATTCTGTTGTGTGTCTTTTCTCCTGAAGAAATCTAAAGAAATGAAAAAAGTAAGAAAAAAAGAATTAATTGGGAGTGTTGGTACAACCATTCATTAAATTCCATTATCATTGCTAGTGGTACAGACAGAGGGCAATTGGATGATGAGTAAATGTTACATTTGAGCTAATTTCAAGTTCTAATCTTATTCTTTTGTACCCCGAATCTACTCTCTACTCTCCTCTGATACAAATATGTAATCATCATGATGTTTTGCATTTCATAGAATTTTGTGACTTTCGCTGTTCGCCCCATCACTGGGTGATTTCAAGTTCGGTGTTTGGTGTTGAGAGTGTGAACAGGCTGGTGAACCAAGCTCCAACATGAGCTGGGTTCAAATTGACGATACTAATCACGTTTTCAATAGCATGTGGTGTCTCAACAATGAAATGGAAATTAGGTAGAAATTGCAGTAAAATTTTGATGTAAAGAACGCAAATACAAAAAGCACTTCAAGAATTAAAAAAGAATATAATTGTTTATTACAAGGCATAAAGCTCTTATTATTTCCACCCATCTTAAGAGGAAGACGAAACTTCCCTGTAGAAGCTAATTTTATGGGGATGTTTCATCCTCTTTGCCACCTGTTCTGAGTTTCAGATTACCAACACTAACATCGAACTTAAAATCATAAATTTCCCAGTCCCTGGGGGTTGGTGCAATGACATGAAGGTTATCAACAGTAGCTGTAATGCTTGGCTCAGCAGATAACAATTAACGCCACCTCTCATTGTGAAATGCCTGAGAAGCTTAATATCCAATGTACATTCTGACACCAACTTCATTTCAGGTACGGTGTTGTGACCGGGGTTGTCACAACACCAGCACTAGATTTTAAAGGTCAAGACCACCCCATATAATTGTTGATTTGAATATTTAGAGAAAAATCAAAGTAACATAAAGCTGAAAATTTCATCAAAATCAGATGTAAAATAAGAAAGAACTTTATGACATTTTAAAATTTCACTCATTTTTCAAAAAACAGTGATATGCACAACTCAGTGACATGCAAATGAGACAGCCGATGATGTCCATCACTCACTATTTCTTTTGTTTTTTATTGTTTGAATTATACAATATTTCATTTTTTACATATTTAATCATAAGGACCAACTTGACTGAACCATACAGTATTAAGCAATGCTAACTCCTCATCTTGAGAGAGGAATTGATCATTGTTTCAGTTGACAATGAGACGATTAGAATATTTCATACTTCAAATAATAAAATATGAAAGAAATAGTGAGTGGATGACGTCATCAGTCTCCTCATTTGCATATTGACCACAATGTTCATATAACTGTTCTGTGAAATTAAGCAAAACTTTAAATATCATAACTTTCTTATTTCACATCCGATTTTGATGAAATTTTCAGTGTTATGTTTGTTTGATTTTTCTCTTTTTTTATCAAAATAAACTTTTTTTTGGTGTTGAATTGTCCTTTAACACTGTACATACTTGAAATCGGTGACACATTTGCTATGGCGACAATTGCTCGGGGCTTTATTTTGTCTAAGGTTAGGGTTGCAACAGGGTTTTATGTTAGGTTTAGGGTAAGGAACAGTGTTAAATCCAGGGTTGAAGTTGGCCATTCCATTATTGTGTGGAATTTGCGTCGGAGCAATTGTCGCCGAAGCAAATGTCATGGAACCTTGAGATCACCCAGTGGGGTGATGACAACACGATACCTGTCAAGGCACGTAGACGTACTGCACATCCAACAAAGGAATCAAACTGAATCTGACCGTTGACTCCATACCGTCTCACGAGGGCACCAATGGCGTTGGGTGATAACCTATATCCTGTATTAAAAACACCAAAATATAAACAAATCAATGCTTTCTTCTTTAAAAACAATTCTACCTTTTTATGATCATGAGTACAGAAGTCATAACAATTAAATCGTCATCGACGCGTAAACAATACAGGACAAGCTAGAACTTTCACTTACTAATGTGTTACCCTTTCAGCACCTGGGTGGAGAGTGGCAAAGTTTGGACTGATGCCTTGCCAAAGGATGCTAGGCTGTTGTCGGATTCGAACACACAACCCTTTGATATCAAGGCGAGAGTCAGAACTACTACACTACTACTCTGCAACAATAAACTTCCGATAAACTTGTTACAAAAATTGTAATTTTTTTTGTGATACCAATTTTTTTTAAAAAGGAACCCCCCTGAAGGGTCCCCACAAGGAAAGTACAGAACTGACAGAACGTCCAAGTTACCGAATAAGGCAAGTGCCCCTGCCAGTTCTCGACCATCGATTAGGCCCGAACGGTCTTGGTCAACTTGTGTAAAGGTTTGTTTCCACCGCTGGAGCACCGTCCACAGTTTCTTTGAATTCTGTGAAGCCCATCTTTCCTGAAAAATCTCTCTGAAGTGAAGGGTGAAGTCAGTCAAGGAAATGCTATTGCTTGGTTAGTATAAGTTCTCTTCATTATATTTGATAAAGAGGATGATTTCAATGATTAATATTAATAACTATTATCATAAAGTTATTATTCGATCATCATCTTCATCATCACCATCATCATCATTAACATCAACATTATCATCATCATCATTATCATCATCATCATTATCATCATCATCATCACCATCATCATTATCATCATCACCATCAACATTGTCATCATACTCATCATTTTCATCATCATTATCATTATCAACATTATCATCATCAACATTATCATCATCATCAACATCATCATCATCAACATTATCATCATCATCTTAATCATTAAATTCCTCCTCCATCCCTTCTTCTCTTCCTCCATAATCATCGTCACTAAGTATTCACCATCATCATCATTTCCATCCCAGCATAGCGATATAAGATGTCAGATTTCAAAGGATACATCAAGCATGTTGATCATCAATGTACAGGTCTCTATACTAAATGCTGGAAATGAAAATAAACAAGATATTAAGAAAAATTTTAAAACACTTAATATTAAAGATACTCTGACAAAATACATGTACCATAGCTACATGTAATACAGCATACAAGTTTTATTTGTATACATGTAGAATTCAAGCATTTTAGATTGTGAACATTATATTGATAATTTTTTGTCCAAACTTTTTTTAAACTTACGGCATTGGTGGCAGAATATTATGCTATACACTTAATATTGTTGAAATGTTTTAAAATAATTGTACTAAGGTATCCATCTTCATGTTATTGCTGATGCAGATACTTCAGGATTTTATAATGATGTGCAAAAGCATGTTGCTTGTGATTGTTTCACCGAACTATAAAGGCAACTTGTCAAAGGTCTACTCCTCAACAGCAGGAGTCCCACTACAGAGGATTTAACTTTGTTTCATATTGCTTTCTTGCCTTTCTCTACATTCCCCATAGAAGTATTTTGTCTAAAGATGGACTGCGAAGATTGATAAAAGAAATAATGCTTGCAGGATTCCTTCGGAAAAGATGCAGCTGTTTTTTTATATATAAACACTGTATACTGGTATTTGAATGTACATCATTTGTTCTAACACATGACGGGCTATGCATTAGTACTACTGGAATCTATCCAAGTTGATTCTTAATGGGGGCACAATAATCTATCTGATTTGGGCAAAATGCAACTTAGGAGATGTAAACATAGAATATATGTTGGCATTTTCTGTTCTGAAAAAAAAATGCCTTGGCCTAGATAATTATTCAACTTCAGGAAGGTTGACTAACTTCAGCAAACTCTAATGTATACTATTTCAGGTTCAAAAGTTTTTAAAAAATAATTTGCCATATATCAAAAAAAATTATGGCTTACAATTAACTGGAACAGGTTCGAAATACATCTTGACATACATGTACACTCAGCAAAAAAAGTTCTTGGACACTTATAAAAGTTAAAATATTTCATATCGATATTTGATTAAAGGCGACTTATTGTATGTCAACATGACCAGACAATATTCCTCTTCCAGTATGACATGAGATTTTCATGTGAACAGTCGCGCATGTGTGGTTAATTAAACAATAGCAATGTCAGCGAAAGAAAATTGCAAGAAAATGGATCAGTCAGTGCATGGCTGGTTACAGGCATTAAACAATAGCAATGTCAGTAAAAGCAAATTACAAGCAAACGATCAGTCATTCTTCAGTTGTGAAAGTTTGAGTTGCATAAAATATCCATTAAAGGGGAAGTTCACCCTGACAAAAACTTTATTTATTAAAAATAGCAGAAAAAAAATAAAAAATATTGCCGAAGGTTTGAGAAAAATTCATCCAATAATTAAAGTTATTAGAATTTCAATTATTTGATTTGTGACGTCATATGCGAGCAGCATTCCTACGTAGCGAATGGTAAAAAAATCAATGAAATGTCATTTTCTCAGAAAATTGAAAATGGTTTTCACTGTAACTTTTGTATAACAATAGACAAATCATTTCATACCCGATCATGAAAAGAAAGAAAATAAGGCATCAGGAACCATACAAAATTTGAAATTCATACATTTTATATTACATTTTATAACACATGGGGCAGCTGCTCGTTAATGACGTCACAAATCAAAAAATTTGAACTCTAATAACTTTCTTACTCTTTAACGGATTTTCCTCAAACCTCACCAATATTTTTTACTATTTTTTCTGCTATTTCACGACAAAGTTTTCTTCAGGGTGAACTTCCCCCTTTAAAGGGCAGGTCCAAGCTATTGTCCCTCTGAAGCCAAAATTAAATCTTTGCCTAAAACTAGCATATTGTATGTCTATAAAAGCTTATACTATGAAGTTTTTTGCCCTATATTTTTTTTCTTCTGAAAACGTAAAGTTAATGAATGCCAAGGTCACGATTCCAAGAAATCATTAATTAGCGTGACGTACGGGACATCACATTTTTTGATCTGCAGATAATGCTAATTATATATTTGAAAATTATTCTGTGGGGACTTGTTGTGCTAAGTTCATGCAAATATTTGAGAAAAAAATAATTTAATAATTTTGAAAACTAATTAATTAAGTTACTTATCTGGTGTCCAACAGGCAGTGTCCCGTATGTCATGATTTAGCATGTGTTTTTTTTAGATTCTAATTAAGAAAAAGTTGAACAGTTTTCTTCAAACTTTGGAGAGTTCTAATTTATATTACAATTTATCCAAAAATTAAAGTGAATTTACTGAATTAATTTCATGTTTAATTATATCAGCTAATTAAGTTTTGTGACATACGGGACGAATGTGTGACGTACGGGACACACCATGGGATTTCTATGTAATTTCAATTAGGGTTATTTCTAAATAAGGAGCAAAGATAATGTAAATTTAGATAAATAATATTTTATCAGTGGTTGGTAAAAGGCTGATAATAAAGTTAAAATTTGTAATAAATAACATTAATCAGTTTTAATTAGTTATGTTATGAATTAAATGTATAAGGTAATAAAAGTTTTTATGTTTTGTTTAATCATATACTATGATAGAAATATATATAAATCATAATAATCCATGTAAAACTTACTTACTTTGGTTTACATCCAGTTTTTATAAATTTTGATGAAATTTCAATTTCCCCATTCGTTTAACACATGAAATTATTTGCAAGGCATCTTTCATAATAGGTTGTAAAGTGTTTGCTATGTTTTGTGTCAGTGTGTGCTATATCATGATAATCCATGTAAAAATTGACTTACATTTGTTTGCATCAAGTTAATTATTAATTTTGATGAAATTTCACTTTCCCATTCGTTACACATGGACAAATGTCCCATACGTCACATGTCCCGTACGGTACAGTGCGGTTGTTTATATTTTGAGCTATTACATAATAACACCAATGAGTTCTATCATTTCATTCATGGCTAATGAAACTTGATAAGTTACAAGATGAAAACATGATAATGAGAGATTTCCAGCTTATTCCAATTCACAGAGTTTAAATGACAATATCTTTTTTAAAAAAAATCAACTTTTGTCTAGTCCTGTACGTCACAGTGCATATTAATTAGAATATTACATTGTTAATGGAATGGTAGATCACTAATTTTTTATGAATTATGAATAAAGAGGGCATGACTGGCCTTCCAAAACAAAAACCATAAAAAAGTTTTTCTGTTGTGCATTTATTTCTTATGTTACACAACTTTAAAGTCTCTAAATGTCCCGTACGTCACAAGTCAAATAGCTTGGACCTGCCCTAAACGATAAAAGCAAACTTAAAGTCAAATACCACTCTAATAGTGAAGAGAAAGTTATGAACCTTGGATGCATCACTATTCCACTGGAAATTCAGTCAAAGTTAGACGATGAAAAAAATGTCAAATTTCAGTATCTTGGCATAAGCAAAAGAAAATTATCCTTATCCTCCTATCTTCTGCAGGGGTGGTTGCCCTACATGTACGTCGACCACTCCTAGCAGTCTCTAACTTCATTAATAGCCAAATACCGCTGGTTCAAATTTGAAATTGTTGTTGGTGAAAATTGGAAATATCGAGCTACTGTTCTAACTGACTGCCCAGCCTGCAACATTCTTATTGCTCTTGCACGCTCTTGGTTGGAAAGCTTCATCTTGAAAGTGAGTGTCCAAATGATCCATCTCATGATGCATTCCTAAGCATTCAATTCAAATGATAAACGCCTGTTGAAATTGTTGAATGTATGCCTACAGGATGGCCATGATCATTAGCATTTGAATGGCAATTTCTTGCAATTTTCTTTTACTGACATTGCTATCATTTAAAGCATTTAACCACTCATGCATGACTGTTTCACATGAAAATGTCATGTCATACTGGAAGAGGAATATTGTCTGGTCATGTTTACATGTATGCATTTCATCTATATGGAATATTATAACTTTTATAAGTGTCCAAGAACTTTTTTTGCTGAGTGTTCATTATTCACAAAATTTATAGAATATATACGACTATAAGCAGAAACAACAATATAAATACATGTATATAAGCAGATAATGTAAGCACAAGTGTGTTGGCTCAATTAGTAGACCAAAATTATTTTTTGAGGATTTCTATATCTGACTTCTATTTTCAATAAATATGGTTTCCCACAAAGAAGATGAAATGTTGTATCTTACGCTGATATGTTCCTGCTATCCCACTACTTGTCAAACATTGTTGAAGCTCTTTCTGATCTATCTGTTGGTCCTGTGAAGAAAGACAAGGCAAAGTGGTCATCAACTAACATTATAGGAAAAAATTATTGCCTACTAGTGTGTAATGCACTGGACTGTAAGAGAATAATAGCATACATTGTTTGAAATATAATCGGATCACTGGAGTAAAATCTGCTTTGTTTTGTTCAATTTTGTCTTCTTATCATTCTTATGTTTGCTCTTTAATATTTCAAGACTAAGAATTTTTTCAGTGCATTTCTTAAAAATTCATTCATTTCAAACTCATTGACCTGGGGGTGTTTCATGAAAGGACTTCATTTTATGCGACAGTTACCATAGGAACAGTGCCTCTCAGGAGTCTCAGCCAAATGAGCCAAATGAGCCAATCAAAATCATGGAAAGATGTCAGATCTGACAACTTGTCGGATGCAAATATTGATGAAACGCTCCCCTGGAGTGTAGACTACCTTGTCCAATTACTTAAACAAAATTGCATACCTATCACGTACATGTACTGTACATGTACTTAAAGGGCAAGTCCACCCCAACAAAAACTTGATTTGAATAAAAAGAGAAAAATTCAACAAGCATAACACTGAAAATTTCATCAAAATCGGATGTAAAAGAAGAAAGTTATGACATTTCAAAGTTTCGCTTCATTTCACAAAACAGTTATGAACGAGCCAGCTACATCCAAATGAGAGAGTCGATGATGTCATTCACTCACTATTTCTTTTGTTTTTTATTGTTTGAAATATGAAATATTTTGATTTTCTCGTCATTGTCATGTGAAATAAAGTTTCATTCCTCTCTGAACATGTGAATTCCATTATTTTACATTTTGTGCTTCAGGCAAGGAGGTCCTAATCGTCAAATTCGTAAAAATTCAAATATTGTATAATTCAAACAATAAAAAACAAAAGAAATAGTGAGTGAGTTACATCATCAACTCTCTCATTTGGATGTAACTGGCTCGTTCATATAACTATTTTGTTAAAAATAAGCGAAACTTTGAAATGTCATAACTTTCTTATTTTACATCCGATTATGATGAAATCTTCAGCATTGTGCTTGTCTGAATTTTCTCTATTGATTCAATCAACATTTTTCTGAGGTGGACTTGACCTTTAACGCAAGAAAGTGAGATGAATGGAAAGACAGAGGCTGAAAATAAGAACATTGCCGACTTCAGTACAGAAAGATTATAACAAAAATAAGGACAAAGTGGTTAATTGTTCTCTCCTTCAACAAAATTGGGATTTTCTCTCTTAAATACTACTAATAATATGGTCAATACCGTCAATTAATATACGGTAGCCATTATATGCTAATGTACATGTATACAGCAGCCAATGACTTTGACTTAGTACATTCAGTTCATATGAATTTTTAACTATTTTTTTTTTACTTTACATTCCAATATTATTATATACAAACTAATACAAACAATGTCAAATGGAAAGTAAACAATACGATGTATACACAAAAGATAAAAAATTTGTTAATCACAGACATCAATCAAATGACATGACAAAGATATGTGGGTAGCTATAGTGTAATGTGTCCTAGGGCCGATTGCACCAACGGGTCCTTGCAAGAACCGTCTTTCGTGTTGCCCGTTTATTATGATGCGCCATGTGAAACGCATTTTAATTAAATTACCTGCAAACATATTTTATTCATCCATTAAAAGAAAACAAAATCTTTGTTTATGAAATGAAGTGATATATCATGAAATTGCATACAAATTGGTTTAAATGCCAGCTAACAAATTTTATTTGTTTATCATACATTTCAGGAATATCCCGCATACAGTGCATCATAAAAGATGGGCGACATTAAAGACAGTCCTTGGAAAGACCCTTTCGTGCAATCGGCCCCAGCTTACAGAAATCAGCATTTTGCACATGTTTGTTTGTTGTTAGTTTTTTTGTAGTGTTTTTCCAGAGATGAGATTGATTGCATCAATTCCGAGCTCTGTTTGTTCATGAAATGCTCCCTATTTCATATCTTCACAATTATGACTACAGAGCGTTGTTGCATTGCATCATTATAAACTAGGCGACATGTAATTACTCCTCCTGGCTGGAAACTTAAAACAAGTTTTAGTTTCAAATCATATTCCATTGAACTTAAATTCTAATAAAACTGCATGTGTCTGCATATAATGTAAATTTGCACAAAATCATTAAACAAACAATGGGTCTGAACGTTTACCCACACAAGCGGATCAAATACAGAACGTCATGATGTGGGGTCAACTAGAGCAATTATGGCTTCATGTCTAAAAATAGATCTTGGGCATGCAGTGAGTGATGTTCCATGACATTTGCTCTGCTGTTAATTCCACACACTAATGGATTCACCAATTTAAACCAATTACCATGAATTTATTTAACACTATATCCTATCCTATCCTATCCTAAACCTTACCCTAAACTTACACGTATACAGTGTAAAACCCTATTGCAGCCCGGAGCATTTGCCGCTGGAGCAAATGTTGTGGCAAAAGTGAGTGAACACAGTTCAACGCACGGTGACAATATGAGAGAATTATGAGTGAACAAAATAGAAACAAACCAAAATAGTCATAAATACTGAATACTTTCACATGTACTTAATAAATGATTATAACACTATTGAGCAATGACAAAATATGGTTCAAATTGTATCATAGGAAAAGAATAGCTTATTTTTTCGTTTATAGGTTATCGAAGCTCTGTCAGTTGCGAATATGTCAGCTGCTCCATTCCTTACCATCCCCCCCCCCTTTTCCCCAAAAACATAATCAGAAGGGGGGTAAGAAAACAAACAGGCAATGTCTTAATTTCTAGCATGAATAGTTTTTTCCTTTTTTAATTTCAGTATATTACAAGTTTTCTTTTAAAGCTAATTTTGATTCATTGATGCCGAAATATAATTTCAATAGGAAATGGTTGGGAGCAATCCAAAGAGTTGATCAGAAACTAGAGTGCTTTATTCAGAGCAAAGTTTAGTTGAAATTATAATATATACTTTTTAAATTTCCACATGCTTTTCCTGTGATAGCTAACACAGGAAACAACATGTGGGACAACACTAGATATTAATGGACAGACATTTTCAAAAAGTAATTTTTCTGAGATCTCCATTTGTTCATTACTCAGTAATTCATACATTTTCTTAAAAGGTTGTTTGGCAGATATCATACTTTTATTCACAATTTGATGTCAATTTTGTTCAAAAAAATCGTGTTTTTGTACTAATTGTACCAATACCAGACTTTATCTTTAATAAGTGAATTGATTTTAAAAGAAAACTCACCTGTCCAGCCACAGCAGCAAAATACTGATATAAAGGGTCCTGTTAAGGAAAAGAAAAGTAAAAAAAAAAAGATTAATAATTTGAATCATTGAATGATACAGTACGCACACGTAGCTCTCTAAATATGATGATCAAGAGTCCATAGAGGTTGTAAAATTACAAGTACATGTAGATGTACATGTAGTTATATTTAGGTAGATAGGATACATTGTAGGTAGTAGCAGGAGTAGTAGTAGTAGGAGTAGTAGTAGTAGCAGTAGTAATATTAGTAGTAATAGTAATCGTATTAGTAGTGGTAGTAGTAGAAGTAGTAGTAGTACATGTAGTAGTAGTAGTAGTAGTAGTAGTAGTAGTAGTAGTAGTAGTAGTAGTAGTAGTAGTAGTAGTAGTAGTAGTAGTAGTAATAGTAGTAGTAGAAGTAGTATAGCATAAATAGTACATGTAGTAATTAGTAGTAGTACTGCAGTAGTAGTAGTAGTAGTAGTAGTACTACTAGTAGTAGTAGTAGTAGTAGTAGTAGTAGTAGTAGTAGTAGTAGTAGTAGTAGTAGTAGTAGTAGTAGTAGTAGTAGTAGTAGTAGTAGTAGTAGTAGTAGTAGTAGTAGTAGTACTAACAGTAGTACTTAGTAGTACTTAGTAGTAGTACTTAGTAGTCAGTAGTAGTAGTAGTAGTAGTAGTAGTAGTAGTAGTAGTATAGTAGTAGTAGTAGTAGTAGTAGTAGTACATGTAGTAGGAGTAGTAGTACTACTACTAGCAGTAGTAGTAGAGTTAGGAGTATTTGTAGTCATGGTTGTAGTAAGAAGTAGTGGTTCTTGGTCAAAGTGGTTGTAGTATATAACATTAGCAATAGCAAATAGAAGTAATAGCAGATTAGAAGTATGGGTAGTATCAGCATCATTATTATTAGTAGTACTAATAGTTGCCATGGTACTAAAGTATCTTTGTAGCTGGCTTACCTGTATCTCTATATGTTGCCCAACACTTTGAGGAAAGCCCCCTCCCCCTGGCTTGTCTCAAAAGGGTGTATTTTTCATTGAGAACGAGTATTAACGGAAACTTTCAAGACAAGCAGGGGCGGGGTGATTATTTCTTTTCTTTAAAGAGTATAAAAGGATGCGTTATACTTATCTTCCACATCAGTCATGTATAATGAAATCAAAATACTGTGTACACAAAATACTGTGTACACATGGCATTCAGCTTGCCTGTCTTTGAGGAGATACATGTAAATATGATAATGTAAACTATCTTTTTAAAAGTCTGTAAACTGTTTTTATTGCGTTGGTTATTACATGTAGATTTATTTACAAAAAAACAAATCAAATACACAGAAAGACGGGGATCATTTTCTTTCCTTTTTAACAAAGAAAAGACTGGCATTCTACATTTGTAGGTCTCGTGCTAATATCCTGGATTATATTCAACATTTTAGAATATTAAAGTATTTGACTGTGTCAATTTTTTTTCTTCTTACATTATTAATGATTTTCTGTCACTAATAAAATCATCAAAATCTACTGATTTAAAAAGTCATAGTACTTTTTATTTTCAATTTTCCAAGTGTACCTTCAATTTCTTATTCATTTTCTTTTCTGTTTTCATACAAGCTACATGTTCCAAGGGTTATATCTTACCTGAACGGGAGGTGCACCGTACCCTGGCATCCCACCAGGGTAGCCTGGCTGCTGGGGAGCTCCATACCCAGGATACGCCATTTTAAATAGAAATCTGAAATACAAAAAAAAACAAAAGGGGAAATCTACCAGTAGATGGAGACCCAACTGCATACAAACTGTTTTAAAATTCATAGGCCAAACTACACCATTTTCTGAAATAAATCAAATAGTTTTATTAAACTATCTTCTTAAATATTTACATGTAAATCAAAATGCATCTTAACATGTAGCACTGCTCCATTCTGTTTTGTTTATGACACACCATGTTTGTATTAGACATGTTTTATGATTTGATAAAAATGAAGGAATAAATAATCAAATCATAATGATAACATTCTGTGTTTATAGTTAGGTAATAAGCGTGGAGCGTTGTGGCCCAGTGGATAAGTCTTCTGACTTTGAAACAGAAGGTTGTTGGTTCGAATCCCAGCCATGGCGTAATTTCCTTCAGCAAGAAATTTATCCACATTGTGCTGCACTCGACCCAGGTGAGGTGAATGGGTACCCGGCAGGATTAATTCCTTGAATGCAAGAGCGCTGAAAGGCAGCTCGAGCTAAAGCTGGGGTTAATAATAATATAACGTGCCTCGGAATAGAATATTTCTAGATAGATGGCGCTACTATTATCATTATACTATTATCATTAAGTATAATTTTTCTATTTTGATTCAAACCAATTTTACGTTGGTGTTGACATCCTGAATTGGCAAGAAGATCTAATCTTATGACTTTCCCCTGTAGCCTCCTTTCTATTGCACACTTGCAAAAAATTAAGATAAAATTCAAAATTTTAAAGTGTATCAATATGATGCAACAGATTCTGACTCATACTATTTTTAAAGGCCAAAGCTAGACTCCTCTAGTCTAACATTAAAAATGAGTCATAATTTGATCTTAACCCTATCTAGGCCGGGGTATTTTTGGAGATTATATGGCTGGTCGTCGTAAATTTGGCTTCAAAAGATGCGCAAGACTTGAAAATAAAGTCACTGAGTGGCGCGGTCAAAAAGTTTTGTGCTGTGAAAATATTGAGCAAATCGTTGAGGGGGGGGCCCTCCAAGGACCCCCCCCCCCCCGGGCCTAGATAAGGTTAATGCTAAATCCTGTTCTGAGGGGTATACCCAGTTGTTGTGTATCCGGACGGGTTGTGTGTCCGGACGATCAATTTTAGAAAGTCATTTGAAAAAAATTTACAAGCGAAGTTTCATCAATTTTTTAGTGCAAAATGTTAGGAAATATTATAGAGAACAAAATAGAAGATGATTACTTCCATTGAATTTGTATTTTTAGTGTAATCCAAAGACGAAAAAGAAGGCTTCAAAAATATACAGTGTCCGGACACCCGACCCCCCATCCTACTCAAGGCTGAAAATAATGAAATATATAAATAGAATAAAATTTAATGAGCAAAATGCTGAAAATTTCATCAAAATCGGTTAATAACGAAGTTCTAGATTTTAAAAGTTTTAGCAATGTTTTATGATAACATTTGTAGATCTATATATGAGCATCATCATGAATATTCATAACAAGGCAGACAGATGTCAAATCCCCACTTTCCTTTTCTTCATTATTACATGAAATCAATTTCATTTTTCATTTATAGCTCTTTGTGTGAATAAGTTGTAGCCATGAATATCTAAGTTATTGCAGAAGTCTAAAACAGTTGTCAATCCAATTCAATAATCATGATTTGTTTTATTTCTTGGATGAAAGATCAAGTGGTATTATGACACCATCAGTTTGCTCATTGAATATTCATGAACGCATGCACAGAATAGAAATTTTTCAACAAAAAATAAAGCAAATGAACTTTTAAATGTCAAAACTTTGTTATTGACCTTGTCCAAGTTTGGTAAATTATTTTCATTAGTCTGGCTTTGAGTACAATGTATACCAAATATGCATAACTGTCTGTCACCTTCCTTCTTGGATTGTGCTTTATTTATACAATAATTCAATGGGATGATTAGACATCAGACTCTAGAATAGACCTATAGGTGAACAGAGCTGCTGCGTGACACTGCAATATATAGTGTGTCCCACACAAAAAAAGGAAACCCGTTTTCAGAGATAGAATTCACGATCATTAAATATGATTCTTACGGTAGATCTCAATTTGATACTCATGGCAAGAGTGGAATCTCATCTCTCATTTGAAACCAACATTTTTACTAAAAAATTTTAGCAAATCATTCACACATGGCAGATTATCAACAATAAATGAAGAGTTTAGTTGCAAAAGGGGTTACATGTAGGTCCAATTTGGACCATTCCGAGAAAAACCATGTTTTCTATTCTCCCTTATTGCAATATTCTTATGACAAACTAAATTGTCATGATGTACTATCCCATCATGTAAAGATGAAATTGGGTATAAAAGGAATCTACCTGTCTTCAATTTTTTCTATATAGGAATATAATTTTGGACCAACCCCTTTTGCAAGTAAACTGAAATGAATCCAATCTATTTTGATTAAAAAATTGATTTTTCTTTGCCACTTTTATTCAAGTTTTCAAGTGAAATTCAAATTTTCTTTGATTTCATCTTTCTTTGCTTTCATCAAAGCAAATAAAATATAGAGGTTTTGAGACAGAAAACAATAAAATTTATAAACAATGGACCTAACCCCTTTTGACAAAGGAGCTCTTCAGAAGAGTTTGTTTGCAAAAGGGGTAAGGTCCACTCCAAGAAAATCATTTTTTAAATTCACGATTGTACCTTGCTTCTCTCGTTTCAGTTCCTCCGCTGTTCGGAGATCGGCATGTATAACTGCAAAAGTTGAGTCAATTAGTCTGGTAAATGTCAAGTACCATGAGAACATAAAATTGGGTATAAAGAAATTTACCTGTCTTCATATTTTTTTAAGATATTCTTATCCAAAATAAATCTGTGTGGACCTAACCCGTACCCCTTTTGCAACTAAACTTGGTCGGACCTAGGTCCTAACCCCTTTTGAAAAAAGTTATATTTCTTTGCCATTTTAGATCACTTTTTAATAGGAATTTTGTGCATATATGAATGAAATATCATAATCTATTGTAGGATGGTTTTTTGCTATTTTGTTTATTTCCTTTATTCTTCAGCTGTTGTACATTTCTGTTCTGTCTAGACTTATGTTCATTTGCATTTCTTTTCAGCACTGCCCTTGCAGTCTGAACTTAGGTTATTTGAGTTTAATTATATTCAGTTGTCATTCATTCATTCTTCTCTGAATGCCTTTCCTCCAATTCTCTTTTGTCATCTTCATTCCTTCTCTATTCTCTATTCAGGTGTTCCATTCACTCACCTGACTCCTTAGTTTCTACTTCCATTATTACATAATCACCAGACATCTTTGTCATCTCATCTCATTCCTTATTTGTCTATCTTATGAATTGGGTTCTTACATTTTAGTTTGATCCGATCCTTCCATTTTCTTTAGTTTGATTGGTTGTTATTTCTAATTTAAATATTTATGTAAGTTATAGAATGATTTGATTTTAGCTGAGGCAAAGCAGCCCAGATATTAAACAGTGCACTACCAGACTTCTTCGGTTACAGTTCTATTTATTTGCGTCTTAGTTTCACTATTTCCCCTAGTTTGATAAATAGAAGGATCGAACTAAAATGTAAGAACCCAATTCATAAGATAAACCAATATAAGGAATGAGATGAGATGACAGAGATGTCTGGTGATTACATGTATGTAATAATGGAAGTAGAAACTAAGGAGTCATCAGTCAGGTGAGGGATGGAATGAGTGGAACACCTGAAGAGAGAAGGAATAATGAAGATGACAAAAGAGAATTGGAGGACAGGCATTCAGAGAAGAATGAATGAATGACAACTGAATATAATTAAACTCAAATAAAAACAGTAGAGGCGCTGGTCCAAAAATTGGGATTGTCCCAGAAAACAAGGATATCCTCATAAACCAAGACAAATCATGTCTTGATAAATTGAGACTGTCCTTGTGTATGGGGACGTTTTTTTTTTTCACTTCCCCCTCCAGGACAAAGAAAGCAATTACGGAAATTGAGAGTGCTAAAAGTAGATTCAGTGACCTCAATTCCCCCCAGTTCACCGTCTACTTTTCATGACTTACCGTCTTCTAATAATCTTGTTATGAAGATATGTTTACATTGACTAGCACACTTGATTGGTGTCGGTACTTGACAGGTGAATGAACTTTCCTAGATTTCTTGTGTGAAGAAATGCTTATAAACTGAGACAGTCCCTGTAAACTGGGACGATCCCAATTTTCTGACCAGCGCCTCTACTGAAAAAAGGCTAAGTAAGTTCAGACTGCAAGGGCAGTGCAGTTATTTCCTTTATTCTTCAGCTGTTGTATGGTAGTGGATCGTATTACCGAACACTTTTCATGAATTTGATCATATCAAACACATTATTCCATAAAATTCACCAAACTTTCACCATAAATACACAAATACCTACAAAGATATAACATGCAGAAATTTTGCCGAAATTGTTTTTCATTTTTACGACATCAGCTTCCAATCGGACCCCTCTTCGCAAGTGAAATATTTTGGTCACTTGAAAAGGTATCGTATTACCGAACGTGTGTTTTCTATGGGAAAAGTTGGGAAAACAACAAAGTCACTGATGAGCTATTTTGACCATATTTTATTGTTTTGAGGATATAAAGACTTCGAAATTGTGTTTTTGATAATTTTTCATCATTTTTCTATTTAAGTTCCCTTTGGAAGGAAGTTGCAAAGGTTTGAGCGTATTTGATTATTTTCTGACGCATATGATGCGCGCGTTCGGTAATACAAGGCCGGTCGGTAATACAATCACTCACTATACATTTCTGTTCTGTCTAGACTTAGTCTTATGACGTTCATTTGCATTTCTTTTCAGCACTGTCTGAGACAGTGCTGAAAAGAAATGCAAATGAACATAAGTCTAGACAGAACAGAAATGTACAACAGCTGAAGAATAAAGGAAATAAACAAAATAGCAAAATCCTACACTATTTTGAATTAAAAAGAGGTGGGAATCCCGGTTTCCTTTTTTTTTCTGTGACGCACACAATTTACTAGCACTGACTGTATTCTGCCTTAACGGTCCCACATTATGCTTTTCAAGTTAGTTATCCGGGTCCCAACCGAGAGGCCGGTACGGTAAGATGAGACTCGGAATTCGGAAAAGCCTCTTCTTATAAATCTTAACTCTTGTCTTTACCCCTAAAATTCCCACAATCCTTCTTACCTTGGTTCTGGATGAAAAGGTAAAACCGAAAGAGTACCAGTGTGGTACAAAGCTGCAAGATTTGAATTCGAGAATGAACGACAAACGTCAGCGCCACAAAAAAGTCAACTGATTCCAAAAATATATGATTGCGCTAGCGCTATGATCGATGTGTGTGGCGTGGGCGTGGTCACCTCTGAGTGCTCTTTGAAAACGATACTTCCACATATCGAGTTCCTGGAATTTTACAAAATATCCCGGATATTTACAAATGATGCTATAATTCTTCTATGCACAAAAAATGGCCCAGTGCTATGGGTGTCGATCAAGGGGGGGGGGGGGGGTGATATATATCACATAAGTAGCGCATCTAATTTTGTCTGAAGGAGAGCAACAATAGACATTTCTACTTTGATCGATGAACAGGCTTCGTCCTACAACATCGTTGGAGTAAACTAAACTAACTAAACTAAACAAACAAAAAAATCAGGTGGGGGGATCGAGGTGCATATACAATCACCCCCCCCCCCCCCAATATTTCGAGGTCATGGAAAAAAAATAACAGAGTATCTCCAGGAAAAATCTATTAACATATCAGTAGCAACTGAAAACACAGAATACAAAAGAAAGAAAGACTGAAAAACAAAATTCGTTCCCCCAAATTAGCTAACTTATAAGATTTTTTGTTCTGAAGTTGAGAAGTCTGTTTTGAAAACATGACGCATTATAAATATAAGTGAACTTAACTGCCAATATATATGGTAATTTAATGCGCCATGGATAATGCATACTTATGTTTAGACCCTCTCTCATTATATATATATCAAAATTGTTTTAACAACAAATGCATTTTATATTAATTTAGCACAAGTTACACGTACAGGTTGGGAATGTACAATGATAGAAAAAACATTTTTCCTTATTCAAAATACACTTTTTCTTTCATACACTTTCCCTTATTCAAAATACATTTTTCCTCTTTCAAAATACGCTTTTACTTTTGTATTCCGATCCAAAAATAAAATAATGCATTTCATATTGTTTCGTGGCTCTTCATTTTCACTGTAATATAGCATGTTACATAAGCTATGAGGTAGTATTCGTAATATATTTAAAAAGAAATATCGCATTGCGGTAATTATTGAATTTATAAATGTAAATCCTCAAACAATTAAAAGATTTGTATGATCAAGACGTAGATAAGGATGCAGTTCTTACAAATCTCTTCTGCAATAAATAGAGTACTTTTTAAGAAGGATAATGTGTATTACTCTATTGGCAATGTTACAAGATTTTTTTTAAATGGCAAGACTATATAATATACTTGTGTATCTTACTGATGACACCAATGTTCTGTGACAGGTTCTTTCTGACAAGTTAGATTAATCATGATCGGTGTAAATACCAAGAAATTTTGTACAATTTACAAACTAATTGACAAGGATTATCATGCAGTTGAAAACAAGCTATTTGTGTCAACAGCAGGGGCGGCGATATGACCGCCATTAAAGTTTAGCCCTGTTAATTATAGACGAAGTAGTATTACACCCTTTCTCAATGGAACAAGATCGACCATACAGGTTGGGACCTTAAATCAGGGGCGGATCCAGGATTTTCGTAAGGGTGGCACATATTCCCCGAGGAAATATTTAACAAGCAAAAAAAGAAAGGTCTTCACTGAGGGGGGCATACTTCGGTTTTAACGGCATTTTTGCATTACAAATTTTAATTTGGGCTTCAGACACCCACTTTTTTTCCAAAACCGTGGTAAAAATGTAAAAATGACCAAGGCATATGATTGTGATTTTTGTTCATGGTCAGCCCCCACTTTTGGCTCAGCTCCCCCCCCCCCCCCGCCTCCACTTTGAAAACCGTTCATCGGGAAAGTCCGGGGTTCGATCCCCGGCCGCGGCACGTATGCTCATGAGCAAGTCATTAATCTACAATGCTCTCTTATCCAGACCTGCTTACAAATAAATTGAAATGCTGTACTAAATGTGCACTTGTTAAAAAATACTAATAAAATAGAGTGCTTCGAGTCAACAAATGTATCAGTGGAAGGGGGGGGGGGGTATAAATAACAACAACTGTACGTGGTTCATATTAATTGAATTTAAGTAAAAATAACCCTATATGGTAATTGTGAGAGCGATGAAGTTGATTTGTTTTCCCTATAACAAACAAACATGCATCGGAGAATGAAAATAAAATTGTAAAATAAAATGCAGAGGCACGCCAAGGCTAAACGGAGAAAGCTAGGGTAAGAGAAAACGAATGTGGCTGGGTGTGAATGAGAAAGCTTTTCATCTGTTTCAAAGAAAAAGTGGCAAAGTATACAAAAAAAAAACAAATCAGGAGATCAGACATTATAGGCGCAAAATAGTCTAAAAGGCTCCGAGCGAGCAAGAAAAATCTTTGCCCTCTTTAAAGGTCAAGTCCACCTCAGAAAAATGTTGATTCTAATCAATACAGAATTTATTTATTTATTTATTTCAATATATTTAACCAGGGTAGCCCACTCAGCAATAAACTGGTCTCCCGTGGGGCCCTGTATTACATGATAAAAAAAAGTATAAAAACATTCAAATAACATGTAAAATATACACAGAAATATTCTAAATAACATGACTCATATCATAACAGAAAACATAGTAGCAAACATACGACATCGTTAAAAGCATGATACTAATTAACGAAATTACACACGAAGCAGTACATATAAATAAAAGTAGTAGACATAAAAAGTTGATTTCAAATTTAAGAGGCAATAATAAAACTTAGAATTTAAAAATATGCACTTTAAGTTTCTGTTTAAAGATTGATAAAGATTTTGACTGTTTCAAATTAAATGGCAAGTTGTTCCAAAGTAAAATCGCTGAGTAAAATAAAGAGTGTTTAAAAATTTCGGTATGAGTTTTTGGGGTGATCAAATTATCTTTTGCTGCATATCTAGTATTAAAACAAAGAGATTCACTTGAAAAAGTAAACACATTACGATAATATTCCGATGACAGGCCGTTGATACATCTATACATAAAATACACTTAAAATAGGTAACGCGGTTATTGAATGGGAGCCATTGGAGTTCACGAAATATTTCTTTGGAGGGGGTATAAAAATTACATTTCAGGGTTAATCTAGCAGCTCTTTTTTGAAGCTTGATTATACGATCTGCATGACTTGTGTGCATATTGAAACGCAACCCCCAGAAAAATCAGACATTAGCATAATGCTGAAAATTTCATCAAAATCAGATGTAAAATAAGAAAGTTATGACATTTTGCAGTTTCGCTTATTTTTCACAATAGTTACTAGTATATGCACAATTTAGTCACATGCAAACCAGAGAATTGATGATGTCCCTCACTCACGATTTCTTTTGTTTCTTTATTGTTCGAATTATACATTATTTTTTTTGCAGATTTGACAATGAGGACCAACTTGAATGACCCATAAAATGTTAAGCAAAGGTAATTCAACAAGTTCAGGGAGAAATAAAAAAACTTTGTTTCCCACAGGACATTGAGGAGTAAATAAGAATATTTCATATTTCATGGAATAAAATACAAAAGAGATAGTGAGTGATGTCATCAGTTCTTCATTTGCATACCGAACAGGATGTGCATATAACTGTTTTGTGAAATTAAACGAAACTTTAAAATCTCATAACTTTCTTATGTTACATCCAATTTTTATGAAATTTTCAGTGTTATGCTTGTTGGATATTTTTTAATTTCATTCAAATAAACTTTTTGTTAGGGTGGACTTGTGCTTTAATAAAAAAATCCAATATAGTGATAGGTTTCAGGGGGGCGTTTCATCAACATTTTTGTCCGACAAGTTGTCAGATCTGGCATCTTTCCTTGATTTTGATTGGCTGAGAAGCACTGTTACTATGGTAATTGTCGGATAAAATGGGACTTGTCGGATAAAACGTCTGACATGTCCTTTCATGAAATGCTCCCCCTCTTTTCCCCCTCTTCTCCCCTTCATTGGCAGTCGTGCATGCATTGGGAGGGGTCGTCCCGATGTATCCCGGTATAGTCCTCGTCTGTTCTCATGTTCAGTCTTGTCGACATTAACTCGTTACAATGGTTAAAGCCGCATTCCTTTTACTTTCATTGTTAAAAACAAGGACCGCGGACCGATTTTTAAAGTGGGGGGGCTGAGCCAAAAGTGGGGAGGTGACCATAAAAATAGTGGAGGGCTGAAGCCCCCAGCCCCCTCCCACCGCCTCCGTGGCCCCTTAAAAAGGAAGAAATAAATTGTGAATTCCTTGTATGGGTCTTTCAAAGTCGGTGAGGAGCTTAAGTGACCGCGCCCCCTTAGTCGAAGTGAGCCCTCTCTCGATCGTCAATTACGTTACATATTGCGTAATCTTTGATTGTATCAGATTCGATTCAGAGGCGGAGCCGTAGGCGTAGCTGTAGTGTAGGAAGGAGTTGTTGGTAAGGTAAAGTATATCGTAATCATTTTTTGAAGAAACTAAACCGCTTCCCTGAACCGCAGTCTTCAATTCTATATTTTAACTCGGTTTTAACTGCAAATTGCAATTTTGGCAGGTTATTCCACGGCTATTTATTTATTGACCGTCTCGTCAGTCACACATGACACAGTCTCGACACCCAGGCCAGATGAGCGCCCGGCGGATCCGGACGGCAAAGCCAAAGCAGGCCTAGGGCAGGGGTGGTAGGATGGGGGGTCGGGTGTCCGGGCCGTACAGTTCATCTTATGAAGCCTTCTTTCTTTTTCTTTGTATTGATACAAATTCAATATTTGTAACCATCTTCTATTTTGTTCTTTATGATATTTCCTAACATTTTGTACTAAAAATTGCTGAAACTTTGCTTGTAATTTTTTCAAATGACTTTCTAAAAAGGCAGTGTATACAGCCACACGCGTGTGTCTTTACCATCCAGCCACACGCGTTTGGTTATATCCAGATTCCAGAACACCTATCTGTGGATACCGCCACACGCCGCCAGTAATAACAGTAAAACACGTACCGGTATGTAGGTCTGACCGTCTATATCACGATCAAAATAACCTCATTTCTTCATTAAATTCTTACATTCTAAACCCCTTTGATATCCTTAGATCGTTTCAATTTCATTCTCACTGTCTTCTCTCCTTGCTTTTCTTGTCTTGTTACAAACGGTCGTCTGTTTAACAGCAAATTCTCTTTTTCTACTTGTGTCGATTCTGGCTTCCTTCGCGGTGGCAGACCCATACAGCGTTAGCGCAGCGCAGTACTAGTAGACATACACAGTTTGTACCAAGCGTTAAGCATGCACGAATCCCGAGTTTCGTACGTACGCGCACATAGCCTAGAGTCAGTAGAGAATCGACACAAGTAGAAAAAGTGTGGAAATTTGCTATTTAACAGGCGGCCTTTTGTAACAAGACAAGAAAAGCAAGGAAAGAAGACGGTGAGAATGAAATTGAAACGATTTAAAGAAATCAGAGTGGTTTAGAATGTAAGAATTTAATGAAGAAATTAGGTTATTTTGATCGTGATATAGACGGTCAGACCTACATGTACATACGCGTTTTACTGTTATTACTGGCGGCGTGTGGCGGTATCCACAGATAGGTGTTCTGGAATCTGGATATAACCAAACGCGTGTGGCTGGATGGTAAAGACACACGCGTGTGGCTGTATACACTGCCTTCTAAAAATTGATTGTCATCATTGTCCGGACACACAACAACTAGGTATACTGGTATTCTAAGATCCATTTTATCTTAGATAAAATAAAATAGTTTATTTCCGTTAAAATCAGTGAGATAAAATACCCTTAAACTCTCTCCGAATTGGTATTCTGACATGTCTGAGAACAATTTTAGCTTCATTTTTATCTCTGTGTAGGCCTAGCGTCTATTGACTATTGTAATGGTAGGGGGTCCTAAAGCTGCACAGATCCTAAAGCTACACACCACTCATCGCGCATGCAGTTTTTAATGGCAAATGGCAAAGTGCGTAGCTTTAGGTCCCCCATCATAAGACACACCTTTTTTTAAAATCAATATCCAATTAGAAATGCGCTTTCATAGCTCTCTCATATCACTCAACCAATGGAAATCAATTCCGCTAGGAGGTGTGGCAAAGGAGTGAGATTGCGCCAATATATTAACTTCAAATATGCTTACACTAAACGCGTTTGCGTCTTTAGAGAGATTTCTTTTTAACAAAAATGACAATACTCATTTTTTTAAAGTCTATATATCGCATCTTTTTAAGCATCATTTCAAAGACAACAACATTAGTCAAGAAAAGTCTTATAAAATGCTTCCTGATTGCAAAGGAATTACTTTGAAGGACAAGTCCATTCCAACAAAAACTTGATTTGAATAAAACGAGAAAAATTCAACACTAAAAATTTCATCAGAATCTGATGTAAAATAAGAAAGTTAGGGCATTTCGCTTCATTTCACAAAACAGTTGTATGCACATCTCGGTTGATATGCAAATGAGGAACTGATGACATCACTCACTATTCCTTTTTTTATATTTTTGTCATTGTCATGTGAAATGAAGTTTCATTCCTCCCTGAAGACGTGGAATTCCATTATTTTAACATTTTGTGCTTCAGCCAAGGAGGTCCTAATCGTCAAATTCATAAAAATTGAAATTTTGCATAATTCAAATAATAAAAATCAAAAGAAATAGTGAGTGACATCATCGACTCTCTCATTTGGATATAACTGGCTCGTTCATATAACTATTTTGTTAAAATAAGCGAAACTTTGAAATGTCATAACTTTCTTATTTTACATCTGATTTTGATGAAATTTTCAGCATTGTGCCTGTTAAGATTTTTCTCTATTGATTTAAATCAACATTTTTCTGAGGTGGACTTGACCTTTAAGGTAATGTTCTCAATGAATATATCAATTTTCTTAATTTTCATCCTAACATTTGGAGTTAATTCATCTAGAAATATTGACAAAATCAATGTCACGGAGATAAAATAGCCCCTACCCTCTTTTAAGTTTATTTTATTTTTTGCAATGGCCAGATACGCGATGGGTATGTCTACGCAGCCATTGCTCTGTTGTGTATCATCATAGATACGCAAGATAAAATTTTAATTTTATCTGAGAGACAAAATATCATCTCAGAACTTCATTTTAAGAGATAAAATAAAGTATTTTAAAGATAAAATGACTTCAGAATACTGCCCCAGGCCATGGCATGGCCCTGGGTGCATTGCGTCATGCATTGCGTTAGTACGAACCTCGCATATACGTGTGAGTGCATTGTGCACAGCAACGCATGCAAAACTTCTATGATGGGATTAATGAGCTCTTGAGAAGAGTTTGGTTGCAAAAGGGGTTAGGTCCACTCCAAGAAAATAATTTTTTAGATTCTCCCATATTGCAATATTCTGATGCAAAACTAAATTTTCATGCTACCCTACATGTACCCTGAGAACAAAGCAAAAATTAGGAGGAAGATACAAAGAATTTGGTTAAGAGATAAAACCTGGAAACTCCACTACATTTTTCCAGTACACCTGGTAATAGGGTAAATAAAATTGGGTTCAAGAAATCTACTTGTCTTCATATTTTGTAAAATATTCTTTTCCAAAAAAATTCTGTGTTGACCTAACCCCTTTTCCAATCAAACTGAAATGGACTTAACTGCTTTTGAAAAAAAGGTGATTTTCTTTGCCATTTTAGTCAAATTTCAAATGGGAATATCAATAGGAGTGGGCTATAATTGGGTGATTTTTGGTTTTACTGTGGGAACAGTTTTTTGTGTTCCTTTTACCTTATCTCAACATGAAATGACAATATTTTCTGTCGGGTGTGCCGGGCCAAAATCCAAAATGGCCACCAAAACCCCCCAAAATCACAGTTTTGGCCACAACTTCTTTACTTGGTGGTCTTTTTCTCTGGTTTTGGTGTCTATTCATATGTACATGTATTTGGGGGCAGGCAATTTGTTTTTCCTATAATTAGTATATTAAACCATTATTTGTAGAGTTAAAAGGTAATTATACCTAAATTTTCCAATTTTTATAGTCCTTTTTCAGCAAAATGTAGGTTTTATCGCCCTGGGGCCCCGTTCCTCAACACCGTCATAAGTCTAACTTCTTTACTAAATCGGAGATAGTGAGCTACTTGTCCGCTAACCGTTTCACGAAGCCCTCTTTACCAAGATCTGGTACAACAACCTCACTAAATATTTATGACACCTCCGTACCTGTCATAACTTCTTTCTTAATGATGTAGTGGCATCACGTGGGTAGACTATGACATGCAAAAGTGTAGAGAAATTTGAAAATTATAATCTTACGTAATCAATCATAGAGGTTGAAATTACATCCCAAAACAAGTGGGATAATGCATTCAATGATCAATGTAATACAAAGAAACTATGAAAACTGTTGGTAAAACGCCAAAAAAAACATTCATTTTGAAATAGTAAAATAATTTAATCGATAGAAATTCTACCACGCCAGGCCATCCATAACTGGACATGTATTTGTCGTTTTCAGACCCTACTGACATTTGGATAAATTCTAATCTCTAATTTATGCATATAATTTGTCAAATTGTAAGTTTCGGTATCAAAGACTTATAAAAAAAAATGTTAACTATATTTCGATGATGTTTGGAATCGTAAACCATTGTATAATTATCATAATTTTACAAATAAAACCGTTATGGTTTTACTTTCGTAAACTATTAACATTGGATATCCCGGGGGTACCCATCTCAACGTCCACATGTGATTTTTTAGTCATGAAATAAATTATTCATAATTCCATTTTTCAGCAATTGAATGTCCCAGTCTTCATGGTCTAAATATGTATGATGCATAATTTACCTGTGCTATTATTTTTAAAAGATTTATTTCCCAATTCATCACATTTACAATTTTGTCATAATTTTTCTTTTTGAAAATTATGCTATTTTGTGACTAAGGCTACGTCTCGTCTGCTCTTTCTACCGATAGTATCGATATCAAGGTATTTTAGTTAGGAAGCCTTTCGTGAAACAGGTTTAGTAAGATTGGAACTAACTCCGTGGTTTGTGGATAAAGATATGACTAACTTGTCCAGGTGTTGAGAAACGGGCCCCTGGGGTTCTTGGATATTAGATGGTACGGGTCAACAATGGCAAGCAGCTTCACAGAGCTCTATTGCTTTTATTCCTCTACTATGGGTTATACGGATATTTGTGAAATCTATCTTATTAAATAAAGAAAAATTAATTATCCATAGGGGCAATACAGTATACAATGTACTGTTACTGTACATACTACACTGCATATTTCCATGCATTGACCACCATGACATATGGCAAGGCCTGTATATAAACTATAGTGTCATAGAAAATAAGCTCTTAATAAATAAGCTCTTAAGGTTTAAAATTAGATTGTGAATTTGATTGCTTGTCAGCTGATGTACATGATGAAACCAGCAACGTAAATTGCACATAAAATATCACATACTTACATCACATATCGACATGTACTAGCCATATCTTCATTTGGAGGCTTTTTTTCCTGGTTGTAGTGTCTAACTGGCCTATGTTTATGGGGTCAGGTAGCTATATAATCATGGTAAATGTTGATCAACAGACAATCAGAACCAAGGATTCCATGTAAGTTACCATTAAGTTAACATAATGGTTAAATTTTTATGCAACGGTGCCCAGAATATCTACAGTGTAAATGCCATGATGTGGGGTTAATTACCTTTCTCCACCCCCTGAATTAGCCTATTTGACAAAACATGTCCTCAGTTTCTGAGACAAAACATATCTTCAATTTCTGAGGCAACTAATTCTAAACCTAATACCTCTTTCATAAACCCAAACAGAAACTTACATAAACTTTCAATATTACAAAATATATTAGATGATAAATTAGAATGGACAAACAGTAATCATATGACACTAAATCCTAGTAAGTGCATGGCAATGAACATAACATTTATGAAAAATGCACCCTTTTGTGAGTCTTTGCATATCGGGGAATCAGAACTGCCTTATGTTGATACTTTAAAGATTTTAGGAGTTTATATTCAACATAATTTAAAATGGGACTTCCATATAAATGAAATGTTAAAAAAGTGCAATAAAACTTTATATGTTTAGATTAGTGAAAAAATATAAATTACCAATTTCTGACTTAATACAAATATACATCGGATACATCCGCCCTGTTTTAGAATATTGTGTACCTGTGTTTAATGGAAGTTTGACTTTAGACCATGTACAGAAACTAGAAAGAATTCAGAAAAGAGAATGTAAAATCATCTTAGGTCAAAGTTATTCAACTTATAAAGATGCTTTAAAACGATGCAAACTGGATACACTTAAAGATAGACGTCAACAATTATGCACTGATTTTGCAGTTTCTATAAGCAAAAAATCAACATTGTAAAAAATGGTTTCCAGAAAGGAACGTTGTTGGCATGAATTTACGCAATAAACAAAAGTATATGCAATACAAATGCAGGACCTCCCGTTTTAAACAAAGTGCAATACCATATTTCATTAACCTCCTTAATAACTCATAAAGTGTATATTTTCATTGTAATTTCATTGTATACTGTATTTTTTTAATGTACTATTTTATCATTACACTATTGTTTTATGCTATACATGTTCAATTGTAATACCTTTGTAAATACATACATTTCAGCTTTTTTAGCTGCAGTATGTGTATGATTGTTTTACTGGAAATAAACCATGAAATGAAATGAATTACTATGAATTAGGCGGCTAATAGCAGCATAATTTGGTCGTAAAATTGGAGGAGGACAAGAGTTATCCGCATTACTCTGATGCTGCTATTATCCGCATAATAGCGGCATCGGGATAAGATTTTGAGTTTATGAACGCATTTCCAAATAATGCGGATAATTGCCATTGTGCGGTCACAAGGTCACCCTTTACCAACACAACCGCATCGGAGGGGGCGTGTCCAGTTGTCATGGCAATTATCCGCCTTTTTCAGGACGGGCGCTTGTAAAAATCATGCGGCTTATTTTCGGAGTTTATGAACGCAATTTTTATTGAATTATCCGCATTACTCTTAGGCGGCTAATTGGAGGATAGGTTTATGAAAAGGGTATTAGAGCTCATTTTTCCTTTTTTTATTTTTTATACATGCCTTGTCATGGTGGCCAATGCATTTGTGCAGTGCAGTACGGTATGTACAGTACAATGTATACTGTATAGCCCCTATGGATAATTAACTTTTTTTTATTTAAGATATATTTCACAAATATCCGTAAAACTAGGAGTGGGCTATAAATGGGTGATTTTTGGTTTTACTGTGGGAACAGTTTTTTTGTGTTCCTTTTTACCTTATCTCAACATGAAATGACAATATTTTTTGTCTCGGGTCCGAGAAAAAAGTGTGCGGGCCAAAATCCAAAATGGCCGCCAAAACCCCCAAATCACAGTTTTGGCCACAACTTCTTCATTTGGTGGTCTTTTTCTTTGGTTTTGGTGTCTATTCATATGTATTTGGGGGCAGGCAATTTGTTTTTCCTATAATTAGCACTTTTAAACCATTATTTGTAGAGTTAAATGGTAATTATACCTAAATTTTCCAATTTTTTATAGCCTTTTTTCAGCCAAATGTAGGTTTTATCGTCCTGGAATTCTTGGATATTAGATGGTACGAGGTCAACAATAGCAAGCAGCTTCATAGAGCTATATTGCTTTTATTCCTCTACTATTGGTTTTACGGATATTTGTGAAATATATCTATTAAATAAAAAATGTTAATTATCCATAGGGGCAATACAGTATACAATGTACTGTTACTGTACATCATGTACATACTACACTGCATATTTCCATGCATTGACCACCATGACATATGACAAGGCCTTTATATAAACTACATGTATAGTGTCATAGAAATAAGCTCTTAAGGTTTAAAATTAGATTGTGAATTTGATTGCTTGTCAGCTGATAAACATGATGAAACGAGCAACGTAAATTGCACATAAAATATCACATATTATATACACGTGTACATCACATATCTACATGTACATGTAGCCATATCTTCTTCATTTGGAGGCTTTTTTTTACCTGGTTGTGGTGTCTAACTGGCCTATGTTTATGGGGTCAGGTAACTACATGTATGATCAACAGCCAATCAGAGCCAAGGATTCCATGTAAGTTACCATTAAGTTAACATAATGGTAAATTTTTATGCAACGGGGCCCAGAATATCTAGTGTAAATGCCATGATGTGGGGTTAATTACCTTTCTCCGCCCCCTGAATTAGCATATTTGACAAAACATGTCCTCAGTTTCTGAGACAAAACATATATTCAATTTCTGAGGCATCTAATTCTAAACCTAAGAGCTCATTTCTACATGTATAACACTATAGTTTATACATGCCTTGTCATGGTGGCCAATGCATTTATGCAGTGCAGTATGTACAGTACATTGTATACTGTATAGCCCCTATATGGATAATTAACATTTTTTTTATTCAAGATATATTTAACAAATATCCGTAAAACCCATAGTAGAGGAATAAAAGCGATATAGCTCTATGAAGCTGCTTGCTATTGTTGACCTCGTACCATCTAATATCCCTAGAACCGCAGGACGATAAAATCTACTTTTGGCTGAAAAAAGGCTATAAAAATTGAAAAATTTAGGTATAATTACCTTTTAACTCTACAAATATTGGTTTAAAAGTACTAATTATAGGAAAAACAGATTGCCTGCCCCCAAATACATATGAATAGACACCAAAACCAAAGAAAAAGACCACCAAATAAAGAAGTTGTGGCCAAAACTGTGATTTTGGGTGGTTTTGGCGGCCATTTTGGATTTTGGCCCGGCACACTTTTTTCTCGGACCCAAGACAAAAAATATTGTCATTTCATGTTGAGATACATTACAAGGAATAAAAAAAAACTGTTCCCATATTGAAATTACAAAAAAAAAGTATTTTTGAGACCCATGTATAGCCCACTCCTAATATCAACTTTTCTTTGGTACCATCTTATAGAGCTACTAAAAATCTGTACATTGATACATTGAGACAAAAGAAAAAAATGAATCAAATTGATAAAAAATGGACCTAAACCGTTTTTTTCAAGTGAGCTCTTCATTTGACAGTTCATTTCACATTTGATAATGGGAGATGGAGACAACAGGTCATACAGTATCTGTTTCATGTCTAATTCCAACAATATCGCATGTTAATTTTCATTACCGGTACCTTTTTATAAGTTTAGCTGCTGAAGTCAAGTTAATTTTAATGTATATCAAAAGAAGGAACATAGATAAGTTTCCTTTCGCAAAGTGTGATTAACTTGTGGATTCCCCTCCATTGTTCAGTTTATTTTACTCATCCGTCATTCACAGTTTCTTTCAAGTTGGTGCACTGATTCCCCTTAATTATCATCAACAAATTTTTTTTATCTTTATTGTTGTTCTGAACATGCCCAAGTTTATGATTTGATGAGCCTGGATAGAATTAAGGAAATGTCCCTGCTCAGATCCTGAATGTAAAATGCAGAAATACATCTGTTTTCTGTTTCTGTTTATGGTAACTCCCGTAGGAACTCGACAGGACAGCTTTTGCTGGTAAACGCCAAGCTGGTATATAATCAATTACCTAGGGAACATTTTACATCAGTCATAGTGGTTGACCTCATAGACAACAGATATTATTCTCAGGTCTTTTTTTTATTGAAGACAATGCCAGAGTGGGGATTCAAACTCACAACCTTGTGATTACGAGTCCAGTGCTTCATACTAGACCACACTCCAATGCTAATACTAGACCATTTATGGCATAAAGTCCAATGCTACAAACTTTAAACGGACTAAAATGGAAAAAAAAGCAAGATCAACAACATTTTTGTAGAATTTAGAACATGAAATGAGCTTCCAACTGCTGAACATATAATTGAGAGCTCTATCATCTTGGAATTAATTTAGCCCTATGTCAGAGGGACATTTTTTTGGGGACGCACTGTATACATTTTATGCACATCTGCGGTAGTGCCATCTAGTGCTCATTGTAGATCCTGCCAAAAGAGGGCCCACAAAAAAACTCTAATTTAAAGTGTTTGAGCACTCGGGTGAAAAAGAAAAATGATCCCCAAGATTATAGTAATGAAAAAAAAATTATAACTGAATGGAACTGAGGATTGATGAAGAAACATCTTTGTAATTTTAGTATTATAGGCTTGGTGCATCCACATTTATTTCATTTTATTTGCAGTTTTCTTCAGAAAATTGAAATTATTGAACATAATTTGTCTTTTTCTGACAAAATGCAGTCTTGATAAGTTCCAACTGTAGATCGTATTGTGTGAGTTTTTGGTGATTTGTGAAAGAGTTACAATCAAACGCAACTCTAAAAATCACACGCAACTTGATTTTCAACCACTCAAAAGCGCGCATTTTGGAGTTGCGATTGATTTGTTGACTTGCGTTTAAACGCAAGTCAAAATATCAATCGCAAGTCCCTAATGCGCGCTGTTGATTGGTTGAATATCAAGTTGTGCGTGATTTTTAGAGTTGCGATTGATTGCAACTCTTTCTGCAACGGGCCCCTGGTCACATAAATCGTCTACAATGATAAATGCCTAGTATTGGGCAAACATACAGATTTGTTATTGGACCAAGTACCATGAACTTGATATCATATTGCAAATGCAGATGAGTAGGATATACATGTGCTGTGCTGTGCAGTCTTATCATTGTGATAGATTGTACATGTACAATATTAAAAAATATTGTACTGGTCGATGCTTTTATTATATACATTTATGTTTTTCATAGAGCATTTTCATTGGTACTGTGGCTGCATGGGGAGGAGTAAAATTGGGAAAAATGCTTTTTAATAAGACTGAGCGTAGATGGACAGATCATTGAGCAGGTTGTAGACCTGGGGGGGGGGGGGGGGCAGGGGCACACAAATCATTTTTTGATGGGGGTGTGCCTCACGAAACTTTAAAATGGGGGTCTAAGGAACTGACTAAAAGGGTAACGTACAGGCAGGGCCTTGTGAAGTAAATATCTACCGCGCGGTTCATGGGCTAGCCATGCATGGAGAGGTTACATGTTATATCATGGACCTACTACAACCCATGGTTATACATGTATGTAAGGACATGTGTAGGGAGTTGCGAAGCCATACGCGCATCTCTCACATGCGCAATTTGAGCAGGGCTTGGGAACTGAGATGTCTCGTAACAGGGTCTTGCGAGCTGGGCTGGGCGGCTCCTGAACTTAACTTTTGTCATTCAGGGTATCTAGAGAACTGAAAATTATGTACAGTATGTAGGTCTGAAAAGGGGGGGTCTTCAAAAGGGCATATCCTTGTACCACCAACATATGTGAGTCCCCACCCCCCTCCCCCGCCGGTTTGTAGACTGGTACTGTACAGACACACGTGTATTTTGGCACAGAATACATACATACTAGCCTATATGCTCAATGAAAGATCTATTTTATATAGAACTGTTAACATTGCCTAATGGGCTAAAGCTCCTGCATGTATTGCTTGGAGCTGATGTTTGGGCAGTCAAGGCTACAATGTTGTATGAAATTGGGATTTACCAAGTTTATAGATGAAATATCCTGGAACTCAAATTTGCTGATGGGTTATAAAAATAAGAAGTAATATTTGATGCACAAATAATATTATATGACAACCCCCCCTTCAAAAAGGAGTGTTGAAGAAAGGGTCAGGGGGGGTCACCTCCCCTCTCATCTGTGTATACAAAGCACTTGTTTCATTATCTCACAGGCTACACTTGTCTCTCATTGAACTACATTTTACCCATTCATTTGTGTGCAGCTCAGCATATTTAATCTTCTTGGACTTTTTCATGTACATTCAGGGAGTTCATTGATCGGATGAGCCCTGGCCAGTTTTACCTGTGAAAAGCTGTGGATGGCATGGAACACAATTATCAGGTTAAATATTGAAGAAAAAAATACAATTCATAGACTCAAGTGCTTATTCCCACCAGCTTAAATTGTTTCATTACTAATCCTCACATTCTACAATTTTAAGGAAGCGGCTCTGAAAGACACAAAATTGCCTTTGATTATTAAATTATATTAACTCATTGAGTGCTTCGTGCACGCTACGTATCCTACTATAACATGCCACACTCGTGCTCGCATGCCTACTATTGATTGCTTTGTGCTTGCATTGTTTCCTACCCTCGCCTGCTTCGTGCATGACTGCGCACATTCGGAATAACAATCATTGTTACGCCGTTTTGCATTGTATTGGGCATCGCATGCACGCCGCAATTAGCACTATTGTGTGCAGTGTGAACTCTGCTTTCTGACAGATAAACGTACTCACGCGGTTTACATTCGACTTTTTCGAGTATTTCTACATTTTTTACAAGATATGGCTCCGCCTCTGAGAGGGAAGAGACCTAGGTTTTTGATCCATACAAAACACTCCACAAAATGGAACTACTTGATACAACTCATATTTTAGCGGTAAAGATAATAACCAATCCATATAATGAGGACATCATTATAAGGGGTATGAAATTTCCTACAACTTTACTACACAATATTTTGTGGATAAACTAATTGTTTGAGAGTTACAAGCAATTGTAATCATGACTATTGGAAGGAGTGAATACGACTCGCAATCCCAAAATCAATGTGGCACAGGGGGGGTTTTGTGGCTGGCACAGGGGATTAGCATCGGATTAGCAATGTGGCATTGGCTTAGTAGTGTGCGTGGCATGTTAAGAGTTAAATCTTGTATATTATATGCAGCCGCTTTCCATCATTTGTGTACTACATTGACTATTTGAGTGTAAAATATAGAGATTAACAATGGAAAATTGCTGGATACTGGTCTGCATGTAATACACAGCATAAAATATAAAAACTGTCATAGGCTACTTTATGATACAATTTGTCTATAAAGTTTATCATGAATTTGATGATATTTGTGTACTTAATCGGCATTTCTCAGAAATCTGTATGCCGTGTAAAACGTGTGCCAGGCCTCCTTGGACTGATATTTTGTTGATGCATGGTCATTTCCATTTCTGCACAAATTGCACTTTATACTTTTTTTGAAAAATGTTTTCTTGTGTCTTGTGTGTGTGCTGCATGTTATACCTGTTCCATTGACACTAATCATTCTCATATAGTAGGGAAGTCATATTACATGTAAGATGAGCCATTTTTTTGCTTTTTGCATGTTTAAAACTGATACATTGTATGATTAATATTCTTGGAGAAATAGTACCTTGCCTTACATTACAATTCTAGGGAAACATTTTTTACCTAATAGATGTATTTCAGAGTTTGGAATGCATGGTACACAGCAATGTACATTTCCTGCTAAACTGGGGTTTCCCCTACATGTAAATACAGAGCTACATGTGTGCATGTTGCTGTACAACTTTTACAAATGTGAACAATTGCACCTGCCCTCCCATATACTGTGCAGAGTTTTTTCAGGGTCATACACACAATCAAAAAGTGGGAGATGAAGTTTGCTTTGAAATATTTTACCCTCTTTCACTTGCATACTTTATGGGAATTTGGGAAGCCAGGGTCAGGAGACCCCCCCCCCCCCCCGACGAAATAAATAAATGTAGAAAAGCAAACACATACATGTATAGATTTATAGATGAATGAATGAATCTAAAATAAAACTGAGATGCAGTGTATTGCATGATAGTAATAATGATTAGAAAGTCGTTGAAGACAAATTAAATAATAAAGCAACCCAAAAAACAATGGATGAAAACAGATACTGTAAAAATCAACCAACACTACTTGTACATGTATAGAATGATGGTGTTATTATATTTCCCCCTTTTTTTCAAAGGTGGTGTAATGTACATTGCTACTTCCTCATTTTCAATTTCATTCAATATTTTTAGTTTGATTTTTTATTTCACAAACCAGACAAATAATTCATTTAAAAAAAGTAGCCCAATCATTATTGTTTTGAAATCGACTAGACCAAATATTAAAACAGTACCTTGCATGAGGAAAAACATAGTGCCAATAGAGCATACTCTTGTAATGCCCAATTAATACATAGTTTTCTAATTACTCCCAATTTCTGTTTCATCTTTAATTCTACTTTCAGAGATGCCAAGTTCAAAGACCAGCTATGCGTGAGATTTTCTGTGAATCTGAGTGAGATCACAGACATTGTGTACAAAGTATATGGGGATAGGCTGTGATAGTTGCGTGAGACAGAGATTTGAGGGGATGAACAAGAGTCCAAAATGCTTGAGTCTCACGCATAATGCGTGAGACTTGGTAGCTCTGTACTCTATCAATATGGTTAGCAAACAACATGTATACATGTACATGTAGTTGTTTAATCCTTCACCAAGGCATTTGTATGTAGATACTGATTCAACTGTGATGTTTTGATATGTGCAATCCTGGGGCTGCTTTTCTCTTAAAATTTTATGAATAGTGTATATGTACGGTACATTACATTCAGACCTTGAACAAAACTGGCCTCCTCAAAATTGGTTTGCCTGATTAACTTTATTACGTCACTTACTGTTCATAGGCTATTCAGGCACAGTATGTGCACATTTTCTATACACAAGGTACATAGTATTATTTATAGAGTCCGACCAGCACATAATGTCATTTTTCTTCTTCTTTCCCCCTATTAAATCCTCTCGGTAGGAGCTGCCTTTAGAAGAAAGCATGGGCGAACCTTCACAAACAGAACAGGTTCCTAAGAACATCTCAAGCACACAGCCTCATGAAGAAGGTAAAAGACTACATGCGTGTACTGTGCATGCACTGTGACCGATAACTAAAATTACATGTGTGGGGTTGTTAGACTTTTTTTCTTATTTTGTAAAATCTGTGCCATTTCACATTTTGATTATGTTGTTCATTTCTGTTATTTTTCATGAATGTTCACACTAACACTGGGTTGAATATTTGATCAAACAATAATAATAATCAACTATTATTCAGTGTTGTTCGGTGAAGGGTTCAGGTTTCGTTTGTAAAATCAGTGTCATATTTAACATTTTTAGTAAAAATTTTAAGTAATTTAATTCATTTTATTCAATTATCAATATTCACACTAATAACTTGAGTTACAAATTTTTTGATCTCTTTACTTTTTACAGTTTGTATGATTATGGTAAACAAAACAGTTTAATTATTTAATTCCTCCATGTACATGTACAGAGCTGCCAACTATTAAGAAAAGTTATGATTTTCAATTTCATGTCAATTTATGCCATTATGCTCTTCTTTATATTACCTCTTCAAAGAAATTCATAATAACGATTTGATTGGTGCATACATGTATGAAATTATGACTTTTTTGTCAAAATTCTAACTTTTGAGCTTCAGGATTACTACTCTTTACTTTCAAAGGTTGGCAGCTCTGCATGTATACGGTACATGAAAAAAAGAAATGCTCTTCATACACATATAAACCACCATGGTTTTTACAAATCGTACCACATCTACCTTGGTACCGGCTGTCATTATCAAGTTCATTTAGGTACACAACATCTATACATGTACATCCAAGGTCACATATCATCAGGCCTACATGTATGTAGTCTGCTGTGCAAACCCTTCTCTCGAGTTAAGGGTCTGAATTGCAGCCTACTCATGCCTTGTGTACTGAAGGCCCTCTCAGTTTTGTATGTCTTTGCGTGGAGACACACTTGGTGATCAACGGTGGCGGCGGCGTCAACATCAAATGTATTACTTAACATCCTATTAGAGTTTCATGTCACATGACCAAGGTCAGAGGTCATTTAGGATCAGTGAACTTTGGCCTATTTGGGGGTATCTGTTGATCGGCCCACCATCGCAATGTAACTCCTAGAATGTGAAATGCCCTACAAATGTTATTATTGTAAAATTATTATTATACCTTCCATCTTCTTATTAAAGTAGCTTGCCCTTGCTTGTGATCATCTTAAAGATTCATGTGGTCTGGAGACAGCAGGCATGGATCGGGGGGGGGGGGGGGGGGGGGGGGGGAATGGAAGGTGCACCCAGTAAAATTGAAAGTGAAATGGTGCACCCCATAGAATGTCTTAATCATTGCGCGATCTGTCATGCCTGTGAAACGAGCGATGACCTTTTTTGGGTGGGGGGGGGTGTCAAACTTTTCAGGAGACAAAATGTCTTTTATTTTGGATTGATGACCTTTAATAATTTGCACCACTAAAAGTCTGAAGTCCTCTGAATATGCGCCTGAATAGGTATTGCCTGTGATGCATTTCTCACTCAATATCATGAGATTGATATTTAAATAGGGGACCATTCTAATGTGGGTGTGTATGTTTGGTAATAAACCACACTCATCAAACTCTATCCATTTCATTAATACATGTGACTTTACATTCAGGAGGTGGTGGTGTTTCTTTTTCACAACCGGGTCAAGGTTCATTAGAAACTGAGGGAGAAGGTAAGTTTCTCCACGTTATTTTCTTTTTGAAAATTAAGAATATACATCTGGGATTTTCTCCAACTCATATATCAATCGAATTAAAGTTTCTGTTGGAATATAATATAATATGAAGTGGTACAGTGACTTTGGATTGCACTATTAATATGCTTGTATAATGTTCCTTGTCCCATTATCAAAGTATTGTATACAACAGTGCAGCTATTAAAGATTTAACTAGTTTTCTATGTTTACTAATATTTGTGTTAATAGAGGGTAAAGTGACTGTTACACTAATTTATAATTTTTGTTCTTTATTCTTTGTTATTTTAACAATGGGTTTTATGTTTGTAAAGTTAGCTTCTATGACACTAATTTTTGTTCTTTATTCTTCATTATTTTTACAACAGGGTCGTTTCATAAGTTTTTAAAGTAATGAAAGACTTTACAATGACTAAAACATGTCTTTGATTTCGTACTATAAACTACATGTATGTGTAAAATGCCATTTTTTTTTTGCAAAGTACCATAGGAATGGATGTCCTTTTTATTTTTCTGAGAAATTACATGGATATGTTTGCTTGTAATAATTCTAGTCTACAATTTACAAATATCATAATCTCAAGCTGATAGTCAATGGAAATACTCTGTTTTTATAAAATCCTGCATGACTTTTCAAAAAGCTACTAGTATGATGATATAGCCCTTAAAGGGATGTTTCATCAAGAGCTTTAATAGGGCCTTTTCCCACATGAATATTATTATTATAACGATGATTACAATTTGTCTTTAGAATCATCAAACCTTTCACACGGAAACTTTGTACTGTAATCTGAGTGGAACTAACTGGAATTCACCTCCGGAGTAATATTTGAATTTGTGATTTTGATTAGCATTTGTGATTATTGTTTGGTTTCACACGTGCTATTTTTACTGGCATCATTCAAATTACAATTTTTACCGTGTGAAAGGGCATATAGTGTGACATGTACGTACACATGATACAGGTACATGGTACATAACACATTGTACATGGTGTGATTTGGAGGTGGTACAAATCAATTTTCAAATGAACATGAATTACATGATACATGCACTTCTCAAGAACTATATTATGGACTATTAGATATGACAATGAAATTTGATTTTGAACCTTTTGTTGAGAACCTTTATAATAGGCTGCATTGTGGTACATACATGTACAAATAATAAATGTTCATGAGTGCAATGGACAGAATACTTCATGAGGTGAAATATGAAATGATCCAGTCAACGAGGCGTAGACAAGCTGAATGGATCACTCATGTAATCTTTCACTGAATAGAAGAATCCTGTTCATTGCACGAATGAAAAGAACATTCATTATTTGATTTATATGCCAGCTAAAAGTAGATCCTTATCATTTAAATAGGAATTTAAATTTGTATGCAAGAGTGCATTCAAGGTCATTGCGAACGCAGTATGTTGATTGTCACATGCTAACATACAAACCCACGCACTATGTTTATGTGCACTGCCGGTGATCTTGGCGCATGCGTGCAATGGACAAAATCTTATTGATAAAAAATTGCATGATGAATGGATCCAAAAATTGCATGAATTGGATTATGACGTAATTGTAAAAGTGGGCTGAATGATCGACATCAAACGACCAATCAAATGGCATGGATTTATCTACTAGGTGTCACATAAATACTATACATGTATAATGAAAGCTTTATGTACTGTACATAATAATATGCATTGGTCCATCTATTTATTTTCCACCTCTGTTCATGTATTATCCTTTTAGATCCAGTGCTATCCAATGGACGTCAGACACAATATGCATCTACAACGGAGAATGGGGGAACGTACTTTGATGAAAGGATTCCAATCCCAGACCAAGAAAATGTAAGTGGGCCATTGTTGGTGACGTGTGACCCAAATTATCAAAAATCTTAACTTTAAAGGGAATGAAACCTTTGGAACAAATAGGCTTGTGTAGAAACAGTAAAATCTAAGATTAAGAATAAAGAAAGTTTGAGAAATATCGGACAAATAGTGAGAAAGTTATGAGCATTTGAATATTGCAATCACTAATGCTATGGAGATCCTCACATTGGCAATGCGACAAGGATGTGTGATGTCACTGATGAGCAACTTTCCCTTTGGTGGACTATAAAATACCCTCAAAATGTCTCTTTTTGCTTTTTCTCATGATGATACAAACTCTTTATCCATGATGTATTCTTAAAAATATGTAATATGCCCTCATGTAGAAAGAACACGTAATCTATGGGTAGATGTGATAAAAGAGGCAATTCAAGTGAAATATATACTAAAGTAATGGGGAGAGTTGTTCACAAGTGACATCACACATCTTTGTCGCATTTGTCTCCATAGCATTAGTGATCGCAATATTCAAATGCTCATAACTTTCTCATTATTTGTCCGATTTTTCTCAAACTTTCGTTGATCTGTTTCTTTGATTTTTCTGTTTTCACACAAGCTATCATGTTCCAATTGTTTCATTCTCCTTTAATTAGTTATAAATCTAAAAATTTTAGAAATTTATAATTAATTATGATGATTTTGAAAGTTTGATTTCTTTTTAAAATTCAGAGGAATTTCAAAATGAAATAGGACTTTCAAAATCATGCTTCTGTGTTAAGTCACACACTTGATCCACTTTTTTTGACCTCTGACTGTGAACCTGCATTTTGGAGACTGCAAAAAATATTTCCAAATAATACATTTAGCTTACTATGAACATGTTAATGTTATACAACCTTTGAATTATCATTTATCTCTATTTTTTAGATTTCTAATTAAAGTCAAGATTTGTCAAAATTAAATAGTTCATACACATGACCAAGAATGGCCAAAGTATTTCATTTCTTTGCTTCTCTGATGGTTAAGCCCACCTATGTAAAACTTTATTTGAGTAAATATTGAAATATTGAACAAACATAAATCCAAAATTTTATTGAAATCAGATGAAGAAAGTTAAGCCATTTTTTAAATTTTGTTAGAAAGTTATTGACAAGGAAAAAAAAGTGAGGCTTATAATAGAATTTTGTAATGATACCCCAGTATTATGCATTGGAATATATTCTACTGTATTTTGTAATACCATCTTTACTCTGTATTGTTCTATTTATGAAGTTTGGAAAAAAAATGAATCAATATTCAAGTGATATGTATATCTTCATATACAGCATATTTTGGGGTTGTCCTACCCCCACCCTGAAAATTCCCTACACTGTTTGTGATATACAGTAATTATATAGTTTTTGTCTCACCTGCGAAGCAAAGTGAGACTATAGGCGCCGCTTTTCCGACGGCGGCGGCGGCGGCGGCGGCGGCGACGGCGGCGGCGGCGTCAACATCAAATCTTAACCTGAGGTTAAGTTTTTGAAATGACGTCATAACTTAGAAAGTATATGGACCTAGTTAATAAAACTTGGCCATAAGGTTAATCAAGTATTACTGAACATCCTATTAGAGTTTCATGTCACATGATCAAGGTCAAAGGTCATTTAGGGTCAATGAACTTAGACCATGTTGGAGGAATCAACATCGAAATCTTAACCTGAGGTTAAGTTTTTGAAATGTCATCATAACTTAGAAAATATATGGACCTAGTTCATGAAACTTGGACATTAGGTTAATCAAGTATCACTGAACATCCTACATGAGTTTCACGTCACATGACCAAGGTCAAAGGTCATTTAGGGTCAATGAACTTTGGCCGAATTGGGGATATCTGTTGAATTCCCATCATAACTTTGAAAGTTTATGGATCTGATTCATGAAACTTGGACACAATAGTAATCAAGCATCACTGAAAATTTTGTGCAAGTTTCAGGTCTCATGATTAAGGTCAAAGGTCATTTAGGGTCAATGAACTTTTGCCGAATCGGGGGTATCTGTTGAATTACCATCATAACTTTGAAAGTTTATTGGTCTAGTTCATTAAACTTGGACATTAGAGTAATCAAGTATCACTGAACATCCTGTGCGCGTTTCAGGTCACATGACCAAGGTCAAAGGTCAATGAACTTTGGCCGAATTGGGTGTATCTGTTGAATTAACATCATAAGTTTGAAAGTTTATGGATCTGATTCATGAAACTTGTACATAAGAGTAATCAAGTATCACTGAACATCCTGTTCGAGTTTCAGGTCACCTGATCAAGGTCAAAGGTCATGTAAGGTCAATGAACTTTGGCTATGTTGGGTTTTTTTGTTGAATAACCATCATATCTCTGTAAGTTTATTGGTCTAGTTCATAAAAAAGTGGACATAAGAGTAACCATGTATCACTGAACATCTTGTTTGTTGAATAACCATCATATCTCTGTAAGTTTATTGGTCTAGTTCATAAAAAGTGGACATAAGAGTAACCATGTATCACTGAACATCTTGTGCGAGTTAGAGTGGTATTCAAAGTCAGCACTGCTGCTATATTGAACCGCGTGATGCAGGTGAGACGGCCAGAGGCATTCCACTTGTTGTTAAGTTATTTTTCTTAAACTTATGCTTTTAACATGTCTTTGGTGAATATACTGTATGATCCTCATGCACGAATTGTTTTCATGGAGGGACGGGGTAGATTTAAATGTCCATGTACACGTTTGAATGACTTTAATGATATTATATTAATATTTGTAGAATATTTCAGGGAAGGAAACCATATGAGACTTCCTTTATTGATGATTTACGGTCATGTTGCTTTCCTGTGTATGGAGTTTTAATGAATTTGAAGAAAAAAAATAGGAACAAATGATGTAAACTTCCTCTTCCTTTTCTGTTTCCCTTCCTTTAGAAGTTGACCCATAAATGTCTCAATCAATGTGAGGACCCATCAATGTGGAATTTGATGACTGTTTTTCTTTTGAACTCTCATGCCATTTTGAGACGCTTGTGACACCTGGTACGAGGTTCTGCAATTATGCAACAAAAAGTGCATGTCAGACCCGAAATTTCTCAAAAACATTTCCAGTACAAATCCAATCTTAATCCGTTTCTATCCGAAATTCATGTAGTCTTGATATTTACTTTCATATTCAGAGTAGTGTCCCAGGGATATCGAAAAGAAAACAACAAAACAAATCAAACAGAAAAGAGTGCTAGGTACCCATTCACCTTGGATGAGTGCAGCACATTGTGGATAAATTTCTTGCTGAAGGAAAACACACCGTGGCTGGGATTCGAACCAACGTCCCTCTCATTGAAAGACGAGATACGTAACCACTAGACCATGACGCCACCAATGGTAGATTAGCATGTCAAAAGAAAATGCATACTTCATATTTTACCTGTGTCGCGGTTGTTCTGCTTGAGTTTGCACATGAAGGAAATACCTGCGGGCTTGAATGATTGATGAACTTTGAACACATGTTTTTTCTGATTTTTTTTTTTTCTGTAGTATGCATTCAGTTTCCGTAAGTTATGGGCTTTCACCGGGCCTGGTTTTCTGATGAGTATCGCTTACCTGGATCCTGGTAACATAGAGTCTGATCTACAGTCTGGATTTGTCGCAAAGTTCAACGTAAGTTCCTCGTTGGTTTATCAATTATGATATTGAAGGGGAAGTTCACCCTGAAGATAGTTTGTTGAAAAAGTAGCAGAAAAAATAGTAAAAAGTATTGTTGAAGGTTTCAGGAAAATCTATTAAAGATTAAAATAAATTAAAAAAGGTATTAGAATTTGAAGTTTTGAATTTGTGACGTCATAGTCATACATGAGCAGATGCCCCATTTGTTACAATATGTCATGTAAATTGCATAAATCAATTTTTTTAATATTTTAAATGTCCATTGCTGATGCGCGCTTTTGTCACAGTGCGCCAAATTGACGCCTGTTGACATGGTTACCCAAGCTATTTTATTCATGAGTCCACCGTTTTGAATTAATGAATTCACTCTTCAAACAGTGGACTCATGAATAAACTAGCGTATCTAACCATGGTAACAGGTGTCAATTTGGCGCACTGTAACAAAAGCACGCATCAGCATTGGAATTTCTTATACATGTGCCCGATACGTGCTAAATTAAATGTAATTTATACAGGAAATCTGCACAAGCCATGGATTCAACCAGGGTTTTTTTAAAACCACCTTTGTGAATTCGGGCCACTACGATTTCAGGGGCCATATCGTTTTTGCACTACAGTTGACCCTTCGAAAATTATTGTGTGTGATCCAGCTGGATCGGCACCTGTTTATATTAGCCACATAAAATTCAGGATTCAATTCTATAGATAGGTGAAAATGTTAAAACTTGATAAAATCAAAATTGATAATTTATGATACTATCCAAATTGACAAATACTGAATTGAGGTGACATGTCATGGTGTGGTCAATTAAATTTTGGTTTTTCATTAAAAATGAGAATATTATATTAAGTCATTTCTGAAGTCTTTGAAATGAAAATATTCAAGTAAGAAAGTTTAGGATAAACTTAGATATGAGCATGCTCCATATTTTCATGGTTCACATGCAAATTAAACCAAACTTGAACCGTAAAATGTATTTTGTATAACAAGTAGTAAGTGAATGAAGTTGTAAAAATCCATCCATAATTTATTGTTCGAAATAGACATGAAATGAAATGCTCCAAAAATTTGCTTTGCCCAATTGATCGTGGGCCCGGCAGCCACTGTGCAGCGCCACATCGACGAGGCTCTATCCCTTTAATCGTTGAACGCCAAACAGGGTAGCAGCAACTCCCATCTTTCAACGTCTTTTGGTCTGACGCCGCCGGGGTTTGAACCCCCGACCTCCCGGTTGTGAGACGGACGCTCTACCAACTGAGCCAACACACTTATCTCACAAATTTACTTTTATTCTCACTTGATACCCAATTCATCTCCTGATCAGTTGCTATGGATACTAATGTTTGCCACCCTCCTGGGTCTGCTGCTCCAGCGACTGGCGGCCAGACTGGGCGTGGTCACCGGTATGCACCTGGCGGAGGTGTGTTACCGGGAGTATCCCAAGTACCCTCGGATCTTTCTCTGGATCATGGTGGAGATTGCAATCATAGGTTCGGACATGCAAGAGGTGATCGGAACGGCCATTGCATTCTATCTGCTCTCTAATGGAAAGTGAGTTTGAATGTGTTTTATTTTATACTGAGGAAGGGGGTAGGGAGAAGAAGGGAGGGGAGGGGTAGAGACAAGGGGTCATGGTAGAGATTGCTATCAAAGCTCCTGACATGCAGGAGGTGATTGGAACAGGTATTGCATTCTATCTGCTCTCTAATATGGAAATTAAGTGTGAATTCATAGGGTTTGAGAGAGAGAGAGAGAGAGAGGGGGGGGGGGTCAGAGGAGAGGGAGGGTGGAGGTCAAGGAGTCATAGTGGAGAGTGCAACCAGTGGTTCAGACATGCAGGAGGTGATCAGGGCTCCGTCTTACAAACAGTTGCAATTGATGCAATCAACGTAACTCTATGGAAATCCATCAGTGTCTTAATTTTTTCTACAGACAATTTTGCACAATGTCCTTTTTAAATAAAGAGAAGCATAGTGAATTTTCAAGAAAACAATGAATGCATAAATGTATTACATCATAGTTAGAAAACATTTTGAACAAACATGCATAATAGATGATGACGTTGATGGCCGTCCATAGTTGTTATTGATCGGATCAATCGCAACTCTTTGTAAGGCGAGTTCCAGAATGACGATCACATTCTAACTGCTCTCTAATGAAATTGGGTAGGAATGCATCCATCGATGATATACTGAGCAAGAGAAAGAGAGAGAGGGGGGGGGACATACCCTGACAGAGTGTTGATATTGCTACATACATGTACTTTTAGCTTAAAATCATGTAACTTGTCAAATCACAATACTTGCATTTTTTTCTCTCTTTTTTTTTTATTTACAGAATCCCTCTTTATGCAGGTGTCCTGATAACTATCACAGACACATTTGTCTTCTTGTTTCTAGACAAATATGGTAAGTCACGGTCATTGGCCCGTATTCTGATGGTTTGAACTCTGTTCGAGTGAAACTTGATTTTAATTGTCATGCCAGTTTTAGCCAATGCATCGACTCAAGTGTAATATTGAATGAGACAAGCAGAATAGTCTTGCAGTTACGTGTAGATTGGTTTACAATTATGCCAGATAAGTGAGAGGGGGGGGGGGGGGGAGTAACAGACCATACTGCTGTAATAAAATCAAAGTTTAAATGAAAATGACAAAGAACTATTAAAATTATTTCAACTTAAAGTGAATTCTGCTGCATCGACTTTGATAAAATTAGCAGCAAGGATGTAAGGTATACATATACAGATTGAGGTATACATGGAGCATACATGTACATGTACCTCGAAAGAAAGAAAATGACTCGATGAGACTAAGTTTTACAATTGGATCATCGTGGCAGGTATCACAGCTTGGCAATATCAGCCATTGTTACACTGTCTGTAGGCTCAAACATGATACTTGATACATGTAGATGGTGCTGTCCGTATTGAGGCCCAGCGCTGGCTAGCGAGACGTGTTATTTTTTCCCTGGGAAATAAAAAGAGAACGTGGTGAAATGTTTTCGCTGCGCCCTGATTTAGGACTACTGGAAAATTATCCTGTCTAAGTTCTTTGGTTCAGATATTTTCATGAAATATAATGTGGTTGTAGGTAGACTATATTGGAAATTTTATATGTAATCAAAGTGAGTTTGCGTAGGATTGAGTTTACATTGAAATCTCATTTCCCAAGGTACTACTAGATTGAATTGGAAGAAAAAAAATCTCGGCAAGTGTGCGTCTGGATAATAGAGAGATCTGGATAAGGGGAGGCTGGATAAGAGAGGTCCGACTGTAATAAAGTCAACACCAAAGACTTAACTGATAAATTCAGCAGCACAGATGTGAATATTAATTTCAGAGGCGAAATTTTTCATAATGAATTCAGCAGCAAGATTTATATGATAAATCAGCGGCAAAGATCATAGTAAATTTAGTGGCAAATATTCCAATATTGATTTGAACAGCACAAATATGAATGATAGATTCATTGGCGAACTGGGATTAATAGGTGGCAAAGAATTAGTTCTCTGCTGTAAAATTTTCTAACAATGATACATGTCCACTTGTTACACCATTGGGTTCATTGCAGAAATGCATGTACCTGTAGGTGTATTCAAACTCCCAAACAACTTTTTTTCCAGCCTCCAATTGTCAACTCAATTTTGAATTTTTATCTCATTACTTCCTGATATTTCTTGCAACCCACTTTTCTGCAGCAATGCTTTCAGGAGAGTCAAAGTCACCTGAATCCGAGAAAGGATGGAAATGGTTAACTTTTTTATCCTGCGGTTGCTCTGCAGATAGCGTAGATCCATGTAACTTTGATTATTCGACTTTTAATTGGAGAAATCTGTCTTTTGGGTTTTGGATTTGATTTTGGGAAATGGCCATCATTGCTCTTGATCTTTATAGGATGTACATTTCAATTCTATTTTAGCTCAAACAGGCAAGTTTTAGAATAGTATGTACTGGGTATTTTGTAACTTTGGTTTTTCCACGTTAGCATAAACTGTTGTAGATTCTTTTATTGGGAAATATCTTTAATTTCCTTTGTTCCCCCTTGTTTGATTTTTAGTTAAAAAAAACCCTTTTGGATTAGGAAGTTGGTAATATAGGTACAAGAAAGATACCAAAGTCTTATCTTTTTTAATATTAGCAGTACTTTTTGACATATTGAAACTAGTCCAAACTTTCTGATACATGCATTTTTGCTATTTTTTTTTTATAGATAGAGAGTGATGTAAACGCCTAGTAATTCCACCTTGGTTTACTCGATCTCATTTCATTTGATAGTCACACAAAAACACCCATATTTTTCATTTAGTTTCAGATAGGCAAATTGAATGGTATATTTGGGTTTAGTAGGTTTTCTTTTTTATTTTAACCATTATTTGAATGAAGCTTCCATGGAGCATTTGCAGACCATTTAAACTTTATTTCCCATAGTTCTATTTCAAAAGCTTGACTACGATAATCTTGAAGGTTCTTTACTTACGCCCTTTTTATAAGAATAGAAAACAATTATATGTCAATATGAGCCTCGGCAGTGATGTCATAACACCATATCTTTTAAATGCACACTAATAACAAAATGTAATTGCTAAAAAGGGAAAATATTATATGAATTTTAGATCAGAGGTCACCAGTTAATTCAATTGCTCAAAATACTTCTGAGTAAATTTTATAGTGCACTTCATGCTGTTTTTGAATTTATTTTCAATTCCTGAATCCGTGTGTGGTTTCTGTGCATTAAATTTTGTATTCCTCGCAAGCATATTTAACATGCACAATCGCCTTTTCCAAATTGATCCCCAATGCAACAGTAATACAATGAAGATCACTGACGATTGAAGGATTATTTTTTTGTTTTACTTATTTGTATTGAACAAGATATTCTCACTCTGTCCTGTGTCTGTGTCTACTTAGGTCTACGTAAACTAGAAGCCTTCTTTGCATTCTTGATAACAGTAATGGCATTTACCTTTGGCTATGAGGTAAGAATATCACATACATTAGTGTTCAAAAGTTAAAGAACCCCATATCAAAATGCACTCCTCCATGCTGAGTGTTGAATGTAGACAACCACGCTACAATTTTAGCCATCTCAGAGAAGCAAACTTTATTGAATGTCATATTTTCATCACCTGACTTCACAGTATATCTAAGATATGGCAGAACGAGACCACTTTGAATATGTTGATTATCTGATGGGGTCATTAACTTTTGAGCACCACTGTACTTGTAGACCTGGGGGGTGTTTCACAAAGATTTAAGTACAAATGTATGACTTAAGGATCGCACTTAAATGCTGATGCGTACATGATATAAAACGCGCAATCTTATCGATCAATGCACGTCCCCTTTGCATGATCTGACCAATGCGGCCATGCCATTTATAACGCACGCAACTTGGCATTTAAGCGCGACTCTAAGTCTTGCTCAAATCTTTGTGAAACACCCCTGGACCCACCTGTTCAGTTTATGTAGTTTATTCAACTTGAATTAATCTTCCATGTGCCTAGTAGTGCTGCACAATGTATATTTTAGATTTTTTTTTTTCATTGGCATTTATTTCATTGATGTTGAGACGGGTTATCCCTAGCAAATCACCAATACTTCCTACTAATCTCATTTTTTAGTTGTTTTGTTTGATAATAATTTATATCCCTGGAAGCAATTCTAACGCGAAGAGATTGTTGTTCAGGGGCGCATTGCAGAAAGAGTTATAATCAATCACAACTCTAAAAATCTTGCGCAACTTGATTTTCAACCAATCAAGAGCGCGCATTTGGGACTTTGGCTTGCGTTTAAACGCAACTCTTTCTGCAACGGGTCCCTGAACATTTAAAAAATTAACTGATAGATCAATCATGGTAGATGTACAGTACTTCAGACTCTGTGGCAGTTGCCTTGTGATTGTTGACCCCTCATCTCTACTTCCTCCATGAATTAAGCCCCTGTCACATCTTTCAGTGCAAGCTACTAAATTCCATCACCGTGTACACGGTAGCATCTGCATATTTGCATGGGACTACAAAGTCAGTGAACAAGCTCACAGCCTCACATTAAATCTTAGTTCTCAGACACTGCACATGTTTTAATTACTAATATGTCAATATATTTCAATTAATCTAGAGTGAGTTCACTTCCAAAATTGCCGATTTAATCCACGTTCATTCTGGAGACTCAAGTTTTTGTACCACGAAATGGGTCTGCTCCGGTCTCGAAAGCTCGAAAGCGTTGCTCAATCACGCTCAGAGCCAATTTGAGAATCACCAATTGCGACAGCGATAATTGCTACAACTTACGTGTTATACGCTCGTACACATGTGCTACAAGCCTACAAACAAAAGCTCCTCAAATTGGCAACAAAATAATGAAAATCAATCGATAACTTCAGTTACACTTAATTCTGCAGCGATCTGTGCATGCATGTACGTTACAGTATACAAAATGCGCATCCAACGAGCGTCGGCGATAGCTAGGGCCCTGCACTGATTTTCTTTTGCATTCTTTATTAATTTAATGCGCTGCTAAGCTGAGTAAACTTTTTAATTTGCACCAATTTTTGTCTCACCTGCGAAGCAAAGTGAGACTATAGGCGCCGCTTTTCCGACGGCGGCGGCGGCGGCGTCAACATCAAATCTTAACCTGAGGTTAAGTTTTTGAAATGACATCATAACTTAGAAAGTATATGGACCTAGTTCATGAAACTTGGCCATAAGGTTAATCAAGTATTACTGAACATCCTATTAGAGTTTCATGTCACATGACCAAGGTCAAAGGTCATTTAGGGTCAATGAACTTAGACCATGTTGGAGGAATCAACATCGAAATCTTAACCTGTGGTTAAGTTTTTGAAATGTCATCATAACTTAGAAAATATATGGACCTAGTTCATGAAACTTGGACATAAGGTTAATCAAGTATCACTGAACATCCTGCATGAGTTTCACGTCACATGACCAAGGTCAAAGGTCATTTAGGGTCAATGAACTTTGGCCGAATTGGGGATATCTGTTGAATTCCCATCATAACTTTGAAAGTTTATGGATCTGATTCATGAAACTTGGACATAATAGTAATCAAGCATCACTGAAAATTTTGTGCAAGTTTCAGGTCTCATGATTAAGGTCAAAGGTCATTTAGGGTCAATGAACTTTGGCCGAATCGGGGGTATCTGTTGAATTACCATCATAACTTTGATAGTTTATTGGTCTAGTTCATTAAACTTGGACATTAGAGTAATCAAGTATCACTGAACATCCTGTGCACGTTTCAGGTCACATGACCAAGGTCAAAGGTCAATGAACTTTGGCCGAATTGGGTGTATCTGTTGAATTACCATCATAACTTTGAAAGTTTATGGATCTGATTCATGAAACTTGTACATAAGAGTAATCAAGTATCACTGAATATCCTGTTTGAGTTTCAGGTCACATTATCAAGGTCAAAGGTCATGTAAGGTCAATGAACTTTGGCCATGTTGGGTGTTTTTGGTGAATAACCATCATATCTCTGTAAGTTTATTGGTCTAGTTCATAAAAAGTGGACATAAGAGTAACCATGTATCACTGAACATCTTGTGCGAGTTAGAGTATTATTCAAAGTCAGCACTGCTGCTATATTGAACCGCGTGATGCAGGTGAGACGGCCAGAGGCATTCCACTTGTTGTGGATTGATACTTCAAACTTCTCAGGTAAGCTTTAAAACCGTGACTTAGGCTATATAGACCCCTTTTTATGACATGTTGATGCGGGTCCGTGTCGACATGAAAACATAACTCGCTCTCACAGTGTTTACAACGTGTACACGACCGAAAAACACGCCGTGTACACGTGCATCAAAAATGGACTTTCAAAACGGGCCTAGTGCAAGCCGTGCGGGTGAGTTGCAGATGATTACCCGCAACAAATGGGAAAATATAATAAAGGGCACCAAACATAATGCCAGTGAGAGGGGCATTAGTGCCAAGTAATACGACTTATATATAGACAATGACCTTAGTGGCCTCAATGAATTTTAACCCTGGGCCTCGTCGCATAAACATTACCATTACGGTAGCTCTGCCATGCAATGGTAACTAGCATGGAATCCTTGATTTTGATTGGCTGTTGATCAGCATTACCATGGTAGTTACCATTGGATGGCAAAGATACCATAATAGTCACTTTCATGCAACAGGCCCCAGATCATATAATATTCCTTGCTTCTTTCAGTATATTGCTGCAGCTCCAAATCAGGTTGAGGTTCTGAGAGGGATGTTTGTGCCATCGTGCGGGGACTGCGGAGAGGAGGAGATCCTCCAAGCTGTCGGGATCATCGGGGCCATCATCATGCCTCATAATATATACCTGCATTCAGCTCTAGTCAAGGTATGCCTCGGGGCTGGAATAATAAATAATATTCATAATTACATTTTGTATCTATAAGTGCTTTATACTTGTATGTTTCTAGGTGCTTTACATTATAATTGGAGCGTTGTGGCCCAGTGGATTAGTCTTCGGACTTTGAAACAGAGGGTCGTGGGTTCGAATCCCAGCCATGGCGTAATTTCTTTCAGCAAGAAACTGATCCACAATGTGCTGCACTCAACCCAGGTGAGGTAAATGGGTACCGGTAGGAAGTAATTCCTTAAAAAGCTGTGTGCGCTATGAATGCCTAGCTTAGCCGGGTAATATAGGAGCGCCTTGAGCACCTAACAAGGTGGATATGTGCGCAATATAAATATCCTATGTTATTAATTATTATTACAGGTACCCCAATAGTTGATTCCTGGCATGAATACACGCAATTTATTCACTTTCTCCACTCCTTTGGGACCATTCCAATGAGATTTCCAAGACGCAATTGCTAGGGATACTACATACATGTACTAGGCGTGAGCATCCTACCGGTTACCCATTTAACACCTGGGTGGAGAGTGGCAAAGTGTGGATTGACGCCTTGCCAGAGGACACTAGGCCATGGTGGGATTCGAACACACAACCCTCTGATTGCAAGGCGAGAGTCAGAACCACTACACCACAAAATAATAACAATTTTGATTACCCATTTCCCAGTTTTCCTTTCTTTTAATTCATTTCACAAATTGGTCTACCCATGAATATTTGAGACCATAACAACTTTTCATACTGTATGAACAAGAAAACAGACACAAATCATTTTAGGAAGGTCCTACATGTAGGGGATCAAGCATAGACGCTGTAAAATTCAAGTTTATTTTGTTTAAGTTATCCAGTATTTATTTTCTTAAGTCTTGCTTTTGTTACTCCTTGAAAATAAAGTTTCAGCTTTCACATTCATATTCAATTTATTACACCTTTCAAATCTCAACTTCTTTATTCGTTGCTTAGTCACGAGATGTGGACAGAACTAAGAAAGAGGCTGTAAAAGAGGCTAACAAATACTATTTCATCGAGGCTAGTATCGCTCTCCTGGTTTCCTTCATCATCAACCTTTTCGTTGTCTCCGTCTTCGCAGAAGGACTTCATGATAAAACAAATGCACAAGTGGTAAGCGTCCGTTTGGCTGATTCCTGAAGTAGTTCTTCGTGGGGGTAGTGAATTTACAAGCGCTGTATGTTTTCCTCATTGACTGTGTGTTATAAAATGGCTAGTCTTAAACTATACATTTTTAGATAACTTTGTACAGATACTGAGTTTAGAGGATAAATTAGCCTGTGATTTTATTTGTGTAGAAAAGCTATAAAACGTTTTTTTAGATAGTGCAGTAGGTTTCACGGTACACCATTAATCTTTCTTGGGCAAGTGTTGGTCTTGAAAAGGACCACCCAAAGTCGACGTTTCTACAAGTGTGTTTTTGTCGTCTTCGGGAGAATGAGCAGTTTGTAAAAGCAGGCCTTATTTACTCTTGCTCAAGAAAGATAGATGGTGTACCGTGAAAACTACTACACGATTCTTCTTCGCCATGGCAACCTTCAGAAGGTTTCGAGATAGGCCTCTGTTTTACTACTTGGTAATATTCATGTGATTATTGCAATACAAATTTATTGTGTAGTGCGTTATTGTGTTATATTTCAAGATGACCTATATTTTACACTTGTATTGTGGGTAATGAACTTAGCCTGATGTGAGAAGTGGGGCTATCAAGGCTGCTGGTTTGTTTGTCCTTTAAGTTGTGGCATTCCCTCGCAAACAAGTGGAATTTTGGCTCATTAACATATAATTGCATCAGTTAAATTTGAATAGCGCAGATGTTAGAGGGGTACTGAACTCGACAATGAACCATGTGTTCATTTTTTTAAATGTCAGAGGTCAGTCAGGCCTTCATGTGGTATGACAGGCATCACCTCAATGGTCAGATCATGCTAAGAGGACATGCACTACTGCACTATTAACCAATAAGATTGCGTGTTACAAACCATGTGTGTGTCGGCTTTAAGCATGAACTCTTTGTGAAAACACCCCATGGACTCTATTTTAAATCGATTTTTCCCTGCATTACCTCCTAAATTAACATGATGGTATTACAAAAATCTAGTTCAGAAATTCAAGGTCAAAGTTCATTGGAAGTCGGTCAGAATTCCACTGTTGCAAGTTTATGAGTCGGGTGACATATTCTTTATTTGTAGCTTATGGAAAGATGGATATTGGTGTCCCTTGTCATGGTAGAGATATACAGTACCGGTATGCATTGTATTGCTTTGTATTGTCTTGTTTGATTATAAATGAAAGTAGTTGCAGTAAACACTGATTTCACAAGAATGTGTGTGAAACCAAGCTTAATCATCGAGGATCTAGATCTGGTACAGTTCCGTACATAAACTGAACTTTGTGAAATCTTGAAATCTACGCTGAAAAATGTTCACACTGAAGATCACCAACACAGATAAGCGCACATGGGACAGTGTATTATTATTGCTTTGAATGTCGGCCCAACGCTTGACCCGAATCCCGTGCTTATTTGCTAATTTCTCAGCAATTACACAATTTCTTCCAGAATCCTTTGGCACATATTTTTTATATACAAACAGACATTTTGTGGTCATTTCATTGGATTCTGTACGAACTCATTTTGAAATCGTTACCACATCTGGAATTTATCTTTAAATTGCTTTTTCTCATCCCCTTTAATACAGCATAACAAGTGTGTGGAGCACAATCTTAATATGTATATAGATGTATTCCCAGATAACAACTCGCTGGTTGAGAGTGTCGATTTATACAGAGGGGTAAGTGTATCCTCGTAATGTAAGTGTTTACCCTTTGAACCGAAATCATTTGGGGTGGCCGTGACCCATTCCCTGAATTATTTGCACGTGTCAACCACATTCACAAACTCCCATGATTCGAGCCCCTGCATAGGATCTCAATCTATAGCAGGGGGAATACTTGTAGCCGTTGCGCTTTGTATACTCTAAAAAGAACTACAAATAAGTCAAGCTATTTGTATTTTTATCATTATAACAAGTGAATATTTAGAAATCTAAATGTAATATATCGGACCTCAAAAGGTACAAATTGAACTTTTGAAATAGTAATGGACTGGTCACTTTTCAACCTTTCTTGTCTCGCCCACCAGAGGTGAAGGCGAGACTTAGGGATCCAAATGTCGTCTGGCGTCCGTCCGTCAAAAATCTAATGACACATAACTCCACAATCGTAAGTCGCTTTTCAACCAAACTTGGATGGTAGATGGACTTTGGGGACCTGCATGTTATGCTGCAGTTGGAGGTCACATGGTAAGGTCAAAGGTCATTTTCAGGTCAACGTTAAAGTTTACATGCAAGACTCTCTTATGACACCTAACTCCGCAACTGTAGGTCGCTTTTCAACCAAACTTGAATGGTAGATGGACTTTGGGGACCTGCATGATATGCTGCAGTCGGAGGTTACATCATAAGGTCAAAGGTCATTTTCAGGTCAACGTTAAAGTTTACATGCAAGACTCTCTTATGACACCTAACTCTGCAACCATAAGTCACTTTTCAACCAAACTTGGATGGTAGATAGACTTGGGGGACCTGCATGTTATGCTGCAGTTGGAGGTCACATGATAAGGTCAAAGGTCATTTTCAGGTCAACCTTACCTAACTCCGCAACGGTAAGGTGCTTTTCAACCAAACTTGGATGGTAGATGGACTTGGGGGACCTGCATGTTATGCTGCAGTTGGAGGTCACATGATAAGGTCAAAGGTCATTTTCAGGTCAACATTGAAATTTATGTGCAAGGCTCTTAAGGCAAGTGTTATTCCATCCCAGTCATATTACTATGAAGTTTTGATACAATTCTGTTGCATGCTCTCGCGAATCACGATATTTCTGGTTATTTTCATACGTGGGCGAGACACAAAATCGCTTTTGCCTCGTCTTTTGATATACACCAGGCTCTTGTTCTTCCAGTTAGGAGCCAAACTTTAATAGCAACAAACGTGATAAAAACTAAAATCATATTTGTTCAATATTGCCTCATTAATTCCTCTGAACTTATAAAATGCCAGTATTGTTGAGTCACTTCAATATTGTAACTATTCTCTTTGTAATTGTCTTTATTTCCATTGAGTGATATTTTTACTTCGTTATTTTTTTTACCAGGGTGTGTTTTTAGGTTGTCAGTACGGTGCTGCTGCCCTATACATTTGGGCTGTTGGGATCCTGGCATCAGGTCAAAGTTCAACGATGACTGGTACTTACGCAGGGCAGTTTGCAATGGAGGTAGGTCAAACAGGTTTCGGAAAGGGAAGTCATCGCGATTTTATCGCTCTACACTTTTGGGGATTTAAGATGATTCTGTAAGATAAATAGAAACCTTGTAAAAGAACCATGATGTGCAACAATAATGATGAAAGATAATTATCAGTTTGGCTGGCTGTAGAGGTTTAGAGTTAGCTGGTTTGGGGGCCCCTATTGTTATAAATCTGAACCCTACCAAATTTCAATTTCCAGGTGGGTGTTTCATAAGCTGGTTGAGCAACTTTACGAACGACTAGCTATAATTCAATAGGAACTCCTATGAAAATATGAAAAAAAAATCCACAATTTATTGTTCGAAATAGACATGAAATTGAATACTCCGAAAATTTGCTTTGCTTAATTGTGGGCCCGGCAGCCACTGCAGCGCCAGATCAACGAGGCTGTATCCCTTTTAATCGTTGAACGCCAAACAGGGTAGCAGCAACTCCCATCTTTTAACGTCTTTTGGTCTGGTGCATATGGTGCATATTATATACCACAAGAAAGGGTCACCAGTCTTTCATAAAGTCGCTCGCAACTTATCAACAGCACCCATCCGAAAGGGTTAAAAATACACCTGAAGCCGACACAACTTCTACTTCTTCCTTCAGTTTTTAACATGTATAAGTCTGAAACCAACCAAATTTCTTTTCTTCTTACAGGGCTTTTTAAATCTGAAATGGTCCCGATGGAGGCGGATCATTTTGACCCGGTCGATCGCCATCTGTCCAACCCTCTTCTTAGCCATCTTCAGTGGTATAGATGACCTCACCGGAATGAATGACCTACTTAATGTTCTGATGAGCTTACAGGTATACATGAAAGGGCAAATATATGGTCAGTTCCCCCATGTCTGCGCGGTCTCCCAAGTCTGCGCACCCCGCGTATCTGCGTGATTCTAGTAAAAAAAGATACGCAATGAGCACGAACTTTACACACACATGCAATACATAGTATAGACAGGTATTCATAAAAAATCCGACTCAAAATGGTGGAAAAATAATGAATTCGGGGCATTTCATGCGAAAGCCTCAAAATGTAGCCTTTTGTCATCAAAATCCCTGAATGGTGTGCAAAGTGAATGAGTGTGCAGACATGGGGTACCATTTTTTTTCAATCTGAAATTATGACTGCCCGAGGTTTTCAAGAAAATCCTATATTTCCTTTCACTTTTTAACGAGAATTTGGTAAACTTACTTTTAATAATATAAGGAACACTATTAACCAAAAGATTTGTGTAATAGGAAGAAATGTTAAATCTTAACTCAAATTGTTAGGTGCGCAGACTTGGGGCCCACCATCATACATGAATAGGGCAAATATACAGCGGTGCTGAAAAGTTAGTGAATCCCTCCAGAAAATCAACAAATTCAAAGTGTTCAAGTTCCGCCGTGTTTATAGATAATATTGTGTAGTCTAGGTGAAAAAATATTACCTTCTGTAATAAAGTTTGTTTCTCTGGGCTCTTGAACATGGTAGTGTTGTTGTCTACATTCACACTCATGAAGGAGCGCATTTTGTGGTGGGGTCCACTCACGTTTGAACACAACTCTATGTACTTCATTTTATGTAATTTCTTTTTAATACACATTTATTTCCTGGGTGTATGGTACAACAGTTGGCATACAGTTTCAAAGTTAGACGGACATTACCATCTAGAGTAATATTTAAAAGCAAATAGGAATAATAAATAAGAATTGTGCACATATAAATATAGATGTATGTTTTATTTTTTGATAAAAACTTTGTGGAATCTGGAATTGCTTCCCTTAGTTGCACACTTCTAATATTTTCAGCCAAGCTACAGATTTATTTTACTTTGCAAACTCAAAGGAATATAATTTCCAAGAGGTGTAATTAGTATCCTAATACCCCTTTCATAAACCTATCCTCCAATTAGCCGCCTAAGAGTAATGCGGATAATTCAATAGAAATTGCGTTCATAAACTCCGAAAATAATGCGCACTATTTTTACGAGCGCCCGTTCTGAAAAAGGAGGATAATCGTCATGGCAACCGCACACACCCCCTCCGATGCGGTTGTGTTGGAAAAGGGTGACCGTGTGACCGCTCCATGGCAATTATCCGCATTACTTTCGAAATGCGTTCATAAAGTCAAAATCTGGTCCCGATGCTGTTTTTATGCGGATAATTGCAGCATCAAAATAATGCGGATAACTCTGGTCCTTCTCCGATTTTACGACCAAATTATGCTGCTATTAGCTGCATAATTGGGTTTATGAAAGGGTATAAGTTTGATTGTTGCACATATTGTACAAGATAAATATTCTGTGATATGAGTATTCTTGGAACTGTCCTTCCCAGTGATTTGGACCTTTGTAAAAATCGTTGCCTTTCTGCAAGTGCAAGAAGGGGTTATATTTTGACATTTTTTTTTTCAAATTTCAAATATTGAAAGAGTACATCATAGGCTATCCAATGATGCAAAAATTATTTCAAAATTTTAAGTAAAACTAAAAATATTAGCAAATTTAAAAAGGGCATGATAAAAAGTAATTGTAAAAATACCCCTAAATCCCTTCTTGTGGGAAGCCGATAATATTGAGTTATGATTTTACTGGCTCTAATTTCCTTTAGGCCTACATAAATAATATACTATTTAACACCTGACAAGCAAGTACCGTAGTCTGAAAGCAATAAAACCTCTGACCATCTTGAATTCTTTGAGTTTACCGATTTGATCACCTTTCTTTTGCAGCTTCCATTTGCATTAATACCGATCCTGACATTCACCAGCAGCAAGCCTATTATGGATTCATATAAAAATAATCTGTAAGTACGCTGTATGTAATCATCAATAGACCAGGGCCCCGTCTTACAAAGAGTTGCAATTGATCCAATCGATCGCAACTATTGAAAGCCAGCAACGTCAACATATAAAATGCATGTTTGTTAAAAAAAGTTCTAGATATGAATGTATATCCATAAATTCATTGATTTCTTCACAATATGATGTGTTCTCCTTCGTTTACAAAGGACATTTTGCAAATTTCCTGTAAAAAAATTATGACACTAATGGATTTCCATAGAGTTATGATTGATTGGATCGAGCGTAACTCTTTGTAAGATGGGGCCCAGTTCGTAGTTACTTCATGGACAATTTTGGTCAAATGACTTTATTTCTTTCATTATATCAAGATAGAAATGAATCTGTGTTATGTACTATTCCAATGTATAAAAATATTTGGGCGCAACAAAGCTCTGTGATGCTTTGACCAGAAACATTCTAGTATGTGACCTGGTGAAAACACTGTGGCATGCCGGGGCCACTGAATGGGGGGGGGGGGGGGGGGGTATTAATTCAAGCAAAAAGTGAGGGGCTGACAATGCACAAAATCACAATCAGATGGCAATTTTTATATTTTTTACATGGTTTTGGAAAAAAAGTGGGGGGGGGGGCTCAAGCCCACCCAGCCAAGTCATTTCTAATTCTGTTTCCTCTCTCTCTTCCAGCGTATCAATTATAGCATGTGGCTTGTTAGCCATAACGGTGATCGGTATCAACATCTATTTTGTAGCCGTCTTCCTACCCCAACTGCCACATCACTGGGCGATGTACCTCTTAGAAGCCATTATTTTGGTGATCTACTTTGCTTTTATATTTTACCTGGTAAGTATTAAGAATTGTTATTTGAAATGTATGAAACCTAAAAAAAGCCTGTCTAAATTTTGGCTGAGATTCAGTAACATGAATTATATTTGAATGGTTTTCTAAAATTTGAATCCTATAGAAAATTACTTAAATTTGTATCATATTACTTGCTCGATTCCAGGCAAAATCTAAGTTTGATCATTAAGGTTAGAAATTTTGTCACATTCCATGCTTTATTAGTTGATATTAGGAACCCTTTTGCCCCCATTTTAGGCACTTAATTGTATAAAATCATGCCCAGTTTTACAAGATCTTTTTGTATGATATTTTTTTTCACAGAGCATTTCTTTTTGCATGCATTGATGGGTGCAACTTTTTCATGGGCAATTGAAAATCGCAAGAATTCTATCGCTTCCTTATTCTACATGTATATTGATTACAATAAGATTGTAGATGACGTTTTTCAAAGTTTTGCCTGCTTCCTTTTTCCCTTATATGATCACTATGAAAAATTGATGCGATTGTTGTTGTCATATGAAGATGGCTGTCATAATAGTTCAGATATGTAGCCTTTGGGAATGTGAATCTGCCAGCTATAGCATTATCTATCTGCTTGTACTTTGTTCTTCTCTCATACAGGTTGCCTTCTTTGCACAAATGTTCGGATGCAAATTTCCTCCATCAATACAGGTAATTATCAAAGGTTTTTAAGAGCATTATGGCAAGGCCAAAATTTGTTTTAAAATTCTCTCTTCATTCATTCATTGTTGTCTATTTTACTTCATGGACCTGGCCAAAAAGCATATCTATAATTATTGCTGGCGGTGCTGTGACAATGCTCAGCACCCCCCAGTAACAATAGAATAATCCTCCGAGGACAGATCCCTGATTTACTTATTTATTTACAATTTATTTATTTGTTTATATACAAGGCACTGTTGGGACCTGTTGCCTGTAAATTTTATTGCATTTTCCAAGGAAGTGAACATGAGGAACAGATGAGAAAATTTCAGAATACCTTTTATCATAACTTGATATCTTTTTCTTGTGTGCAGAGACATTTATGTGCTGTTTTTAGCTTTAAGCAAGTAGCTCTGAAGTCATGTGTGCTCATTGAATGTTAACCAGGAAAGAGAAAAGCATTTTCAGAATATGGACGTTATTGTAAGTCTGTACAAGAATGTTTGTCCTAAAGGCCATCGCACACCTTACGACCCGACTGGTCGCCGACTGGCTTGCGACTGAGTTAGGGGAGATGTGACGTCACAGCTTTTGTCAGCTTGAGAGTCGCAGACCGATCAGAGACAAGTCGCATGGAAAATCGTAAGGATTTGACATTTCGAATCCTTATGACTGGATCGCAAGCTCAATCCAACTTCCAGCCAATCAGACAGCAGAGTTGCATGATGTGTATATGATAAACAACGCGCATACGCAGTAGTAAGCTCACTTTCTCAGTTGCTATGCCAAAAAGCAAAAAGCGCATGTAGAGTCACAGATCGGATTGCAAGGTGTCAGGTGTCGAGGCTTATGACTACCTTGCGATTCATCTCCCCTCACTCGGTCGCAAGCCAGTCGCAGACCAGTCGGGTCGTAAGGTGTGCGGTGGCCTTAAGACAGTTATTAGAATACGGCCCCTGGATCTTATGGTTAACACTTTGAGGCCCATATTCTGAAGTCAGGTTTAACTGGTCTAACTCTGTGTTAAAATTATGGGAAGCCATAAGTGTCAAAATTGTTATTAAGTTGTATGTTTCTTAAGTTAACTGTGCTCTTTCCTGATTCATCGATGGTGAAGACAATCATCTACATGTATTTATACATCCTAGACGATGATGAATGATTTATGAGCCTAATGAGCTGAAGTATGATATCTCTACTGGTAGTGATTTATGTAACAATAGGGCAATTGGCTATCCATACCCTCAACCACACTTTTAAGCCCGAGTTAAACCCGACTTCAGAATACGGGCCTGAGTAATCTCATCTGATCCACAGGAGCTCTATAAAATTTACAGGTATGGCTGAACACTGCGACTTTGCCTGTTAACATTGAACTATCCTATTTTTGCAGGGATTGTTCACTGGCCCAAACACGTCTTTCATTTCGGATCAGTCGGAGGCCCAAGAATCTTCGGCTTTATTGTCTTCATCAATGTGATAATGATCATCCGCTTTACCATCATCATCTGCTTCATCCATCAGCTTTCTTGAAAATCACCTCATGCTTTCGCTATTCATTGCTTTTCACCGACTTGGTGTATTGCACCTGCCCCATCAGTATCCATGAAAATCACCTTACGGTTCCTTCGTCGTTTATAGCTTTTTACAATCTTCATGGTGCATTAGTCTTTTGGGTGACCATATATGGATTGTCACCAATAAACACCTATCTGAGAGAGAGACTCGCCCCCATCAGTATTCGTGAAAATCACCTTGTGCCTTCGTCACTGCCCATTGTTTTCACTGATGGTTCGTTGTAGTATTTTACATGGTTGTACTGCCTGGATGTATTCAGATTGTCATCTTTGACTGGGAATTTTTATCTCCAGTCAATGCCTTTGACTGTGCATGTATGCCGCTATCGTCAGTTGACGTCAATTAATGTACATAAAATCCATAGAGCTGCAATTCATCTCACCCTTTATTATGTATATAATGAATTCAATTGCGGTTATTCACATGAAAAGCAGTACTACGGTCTCACATTGTTCTCTCTTGCTCTACAGCGGTTCTTCACAGCATCCGCTACGTCCTACAGTTTGGACCGTACAGAGTTTCATGCTGATGATGACGAGGTCGAGCTGTCAGGATCATACGGTCCGAGAGAACTTGCATCTTTTCCCAATGAAGACACAAGGGATGATATCCATAGAGATTAGATGCGGAGGGGAGACCTTGACCATTTGATGCTGCTACTTGCCTCAATACCATGGCAATCAAATGTTGGGCTGACGATCAGAAGGACATTACTCAATTTTTGCCATTTTGAGGATTTGGTACCATAGACAAGTAAATCAGCATCACACAGATTCTGGAATCCTTATAGAAGGTTGTAACTCAGTTTGTGCCATTTTGAGAATTTGTAATCAAGTAAACAAACCAAATCATTTTGCTTCAAAGGATTGACTGATTTTTTAGCAATAAATATGTCGTAACTGTCAAACAGTTATTCTAAAAGATTTAGAATATACTCTAAAAATCTAAAATCACTTCATCACATCTCAATAGATATCGTTGGTAGAATATTGTCAAACATGGCTACAGCCTTCTGCTTGGCAGTCCTTTAAATCATTTTGAAGTTTAGCACAAGAAATGTTAAGTCCTTTTAACGTACAATCACAGCTAAGAAACACCATTTATCCTGGGGTAAGGATAGTACATCATTTGAAATATTACAATGTATCTACACAATACAAGGTTTTCACACTATGTCTTCATCATTTCATATTCTTATCAAAATATCAAGTTTTGCTTTTAACTACATGTTATTGTGTCTTTTTATGCTTTACCAGAAGTAATATTTCTATTGTACTTTGTAAAGATAATAATCTATTTTCATAAATATCTTTCTTCGAGTCTTGATTGCTCTCTGTCATGCCGGAAGGCGGGCCTTTGCTGGCAGAGGGCTATTTTTATGACTCCATTAGTTGTATTTTAATAGGTGCTAGAAAAAGATCTGGGCCCCGTCATACAAAGAGTTACAATTGATCGGATCATTCGTAACTCTATGGAAATCCATCAGTGTCATAATTTTTTTCTACAAAAAATTTGCATGTGCAATGTCCTTTGTATGCAAAGAGAAGCGCCATGAAATTTTCAGGAAAACAATGAATGCATGAATATACATGTACATCACAGCTAGAAAATATTTTTAACAAACATGCATAATAGACCAGACTAATCAGACCAATCGTAACGCTGAAAGACGGGGCCCTGTTTTATATAGTATAAGTGGTACATGCGCAATTGTTGCATCGTTATTCCTGTATGAAGTGAAAATGTGCTCACCTCTTTATTAACATGTGCATTCCAGTCATACAAAAATAAGACTTCAAATTTTCCGTTTTCCCATGTTTTGTGACAAGCAGTCATATTGGGGGACATAACAAGAGAAAAGCTCGCCAGACCATAAAAATCGATGGTTTATCACAATTTGATGAACAGATTCTTATTGATCTTTGTAGGTTTGCATGGTGGAGTTTATAACGTGGAGAAGGTTTACAGTTCACCATGTGTAGGGGAGACCGGGGTTAGTTGGAACATCATTACATGGGTTAAGTTGAAACATTGAAATTTTCTTTGAAGCCTGTAAAATAAATTTATGCAATACTGCCCTCAATTCGTTGCTATTAATAATATAACAGTGTTGAATTATTAAAGAAAATTTCAATGTTCCAACTAACCCCATGTTCCAACTTACCCATGTTCCAACTATTTTGTTGAAAATAAGCGAAACTTTAAAATGCCATAACTTTCTTATTTTACATCCGATTTTGATGAAATTTTCAGTGTTATGCTTGTTGATTTTTCTCTTTTTATTCAAATCAAGTTTTTGTTGGGGTGGACTTGTCCTTTAAAGGTCAAGTTCAGCCCAGATTTGAGTCGACTATAATAATAACAGGCATTTATATAGCGCCATCTATCTAGAAATGATCTATTCCGAGGCGCATTGTGATTTTTATTATTATTACCCCGGCTTTAACTGTATACAGTGAGGAGAAAAATCAACGAAGATGAATAAGGAAAAGTTCGCAAGAATCAGATTTAATTCATTAACACTCTCTGGCATTTTTAAAGGGGAATGAAAGCTTTGGAACAAATAGGCTTGTGTAGAAACAGAAAAATCAAAGAATAAGAATAAAGAAAGTTTGAGAAAAATCGGACAAATAATGAGAAAGTTATGAGCATTTGAATATTGCAATCACTAATGCTATGGAGATCCTCCTATTGGCAATGCGACAAGGATGTGTGATGTCACTGATGAACAACTTTCCCTTTGGTGGACTATAAAATACCCTCAAAATGTCTCTTTTTGCTTTTTTTTATGATGATACAAACTCTTTATCCATGATGTATTCTTAAAAAATATGTATTACATTCCCTCATGTAGAAAGAACACATGATCTATGGATAGATGTGATAAAAGAGGCAATTCAAGTGAAATATATACTAAAGTAATGGGGAGAGTTGTTCACAAGTGACATCACACATCTTTGTTGCATTGCCAATTTGCTATCTCCATAGCATTAGGGATTGCAATATTCAGATGCTCATAACTTTCTCATTATTTGTCCGATTTTTCTCAAACTTTCGTTGATCTGTTTCTTTGATTTTTCTGTTTTCACACAAGCTATCTTGTTCCAATGGTTTCATTCTCCTTTAATTTTCACAAAGCACTGAATTGCATTCCATTGGTGTTATGGGAATGAGTGAGCCAGTGACATCACTTGCTCATTCTATCATTTGTATGTTATTCTTCTACATTTTTTATTTTGATTTCTTTCATTTTCCTCCGCTAATTAAAAACTTAGTTTGATTCCGTGTGAAATAGGTAAAATCATTATAAATCACAGTTTGTCATTTTTTGATAGTGACAAGATTATTATCATATTTATTAAAGTGAAAAAAATTATATTTCTTGTGATAAAATATAAGTGAAAGAATATGCGAAAAACGAAAAACATCATTAGTTTCCTCACTTTGCATACTGAGCAGGATGTGCATATCACCGTTTTGTGAAAATACATTCATGCAAATCTTAAAATGTAATACCTTTTGTATTTTGTTACATAATTGTGATTGTAATTAAATTTCCAGTGATATTCTTTTTTTGATCACTCAATTTTCTGTGGTTATTCTTTGTCGGGGAAGACTTGGCCTTTAAAAACGACTATTTTTTTTAGTTTTTTAGTCAAATTGTTTAGCTATTTCATCAGAAAAATCATGCAAAATTTTAGACCTTATTTTTGATTTGATGACATTAGTAGCCAAACCCATCCAAGAACAAGTTGATATGAATTTTCAATATGGGAATTTCAATGAGGTGTTTTCCCCAATAGGACAATTTATTGATCATGTTTTTCGAGAGATGGTAACTATTAATCACAGCAATTTGGCATTGAAGAATGAAGTTTTAGCAAAAATTTTATTAGAATGATACTTGTATGTCAAAACAGAGAACTATAGGCATGAAGATTGTCATCTCTTTAGAATTTATTATATCAGCACTTCTCAATCGGTGGGCCGCGAAGCTCTCTCAGGTGGGCCACAAGAAGCTCCAGAGGGAGAAAAAAAAATAGGGGGAAAAACTATATTATATTTCATTTTGGGTCAAACAAAACTAAAGTTAGGTATCATGCATGTTGCAAAGCATGCACACAATGATGGTTTTTATCCATCTTTAATGTGAACCTCACGTGCATGGGTAAAGTGTGTGTAGTTAATTGTCACCCATTTACTGGACATTTGCAAATGCAGAGTAGTTCTCAAGCTGTTTATTTCGAATGTTCAGAGCTTTGTGTTCAAATTTCTTGAAACATTTTTTCATCAAAATGGATGTTCTCTTAAACTTTTGGTAGGTGGGCCTTGAAAAAAAAATCTGAGAGTCAAAGTGGTCCTCGAGTAAAAAAAAGTTGAGAAGTGCTGTATTATATCACACATGTATTTGCCTTATCAAATATTTTCATCAAAATGTGCCTTGTGATTCAGTGATTTTATATTATGTACTCATGAAAATCTACTCAAATGTATTTAATTTTAATTGTATACATGTACATGCAGTAAGATTATTTATACATGTGTTAAGAAAACTAGTATTGTATCGGAAGGAATTATGCTTTGATTTGGTTTATATAGCCACATATCATTACATCGTTTTAAATCTTGTGACCAAAAATTGTTTTTGATGGAGGAATATGTAAATGGAGAGTTTTGATATTTCTATGCATGGATCACAAAGAGAACAAATTTAGTTGCTAGAAAATAGGGGAGTCTGGATGGATGGTTCTTGGATACATACAGGGTGTCTTAATAAAAAGTGAAACTCTACTTTTTTATTTAGAAAAATAGTTGAGTCAATTGGCGTGTTTCTACAGAGAATCGTTAAAAACGTTTTATCTTTTCCAGAATCGAAAAACCGTATCGCCCTTTAACCAACCTGTTTCTACAGAGCAAATAATCCGATTAATTCACATTCCGTGTCAGAAATAAACGGATTAACACGGCAATAACCTGTAACCTCCCAAAGGTGGTTATGAGAAAACCGAATTTTTCGTGATTTAGTTTATCAATAAACCGCATCGCGTCTGTTTCTACGGGGAAGTTCTCCGGAATTCAGGATTCTTCCGCGGGTTGAACGATTCTCCGTCGAAACATGCCGAATGACAATTGTGCTGAAGGTGATTCAGAATGTTGCAATTTGAATTACATGTTGATTAGGTTTCTAGGAACATCATTGAACACCAGTGTTCCAAAAACAAGCATAGGATTGGCATGTCTACCTGTGAACAACACGAGTGTAAACAATGCTCGTTACTAAAATCGCTTCAATAAATGACTATTTTTATATTTCATGTTATCAATTTCTTAATATCTTTGGGAGATTAGAAAAAGACACAAAAGATATGAACCACAAAAAATGTTAGAATTTTCAAGATATTGCCCAATTTATGTCCATTGTGACTAATATACTGTACCATGCTAAAGGACCAACTGCAATTTTTACGTTCATGTATTTCATAATAATGGTGTTCAGTGATGCATGGCCTTAGAAAAGTAATGTTATTATTCCTATATTTATGCCTGAAAATATATGATGTAAGTATATTTGTGGCCAGATTGTTTCTTAATCTATTTTAATAGGCCTACTCTAATGAAATGGTGACTGTTTCAACTATTTCGCATTCTTCAATCCCCCCGCCCCATTCAATGGGATGAATGTTGTACTTTTCTACTGCCAAAGCAGCCTAATTATAATATGAATATTTGGATTTATTGTGAAGATTAATGGAATAAAGATAATGACATTTTCTAATGAAAAACAATTTCATTTAAGACCACCTTATTGACCTCACTTTTCATATACTCAATATAAAGCATAATTTTCTTCCGTTTCAATAAACACTAACTGCATGGTCAGGATCACACTGAATATTTTTATTTCAAAACATGATTCTGAACAGAAACTTTTTTTTATATAGTTTTTATTGGGTTTTCATGATTTTGTGTAACAAATCACATGTAAAATATACAAGTAATCTGAAAATAAAAACTTACATTAGAAAAAGTACAGCTTATCAACATAATGAGAATAGATGAAATCAACAGGTTTATATCTCATCGATGAAATATAGAATATCAAAAACAAGGTTATTTCTTGAAAATAAAATCTCCCCATCCTACAGATTTACAATTGACATCGACGTCCATACCATCGATAATTTGATTTGAATGAACAGAGAAAAATCAAGATGAAGGGCACCATTGATATTCATTCGATGTTAATTTTGATATGTTAAAGACCCTCAACTGAAATTGACAAATCATTTACAAATTGAAAGTTAATAAACTAAAAAGGCCAAAACTCGAATAAAACATTTTCATAACATCTTCCTTTTTGTCTAGTTTGGTCTGATATTTATTCGCCACCACTTATCTATATGGTACGATTAACTTTTCCTGAACCAACTATTCATTTGTCTGACAAAGTGAAAATTAGAAAAGCATATGTGGCACTGTATTAATATTGCTACATTCAATGGAATTCCAGGCTTATTTTGCTAATTTCTCAGCATTAATTTACGCATTTTTCACAGCAATTTGGCACATAATCTCTATTTATACATACTAACATTTCATTGGATTCTGTTCGAATTCTGAGATCGTTACCACAAGTGGTATTCATCTTTAAGATAGACTCTTTAGATTTATTTAAGTATCTGTGAGCACCTCCCTGGTAATAACAAATTGCTCGATTAAGCATCTCGTCAGTTTCTTGCGAAAGATTGAAACCAACACGATACATGCACTGACCATTGCTGCCTATCTGCAACTTTCCATCTGGTCCAGATCGTGACTGGTGAAACCTTTACTCACCTATCCGTATGTAGGAGTTATCACATCTGTTTAAATAGTGACAGAAAAAAAATGGCATATAATTTAGATGGATCATCGACTAAACTTATAAAATATCCTAAAAACGGTGGTTAATCTTATCAGACAGTCACTCCTACAAAATATGCATACACAAACAAAAACAATTCTGATTTATCTACTGATAAGGATTGTAAATTATAGAAAATATTATAAGCGGCAAAAATGTATATGTAAGTATACAGTGTAGATTTTATACAACATTCAGGTGTGCTATCAGATCTTGATATTAATGTAACAATGATTCATAACCTACATGTATATGACCTTTGACCTCAGGGCCCCAGGTCTAATTAGATTTTTTTTTAAACCTCTTTCGAGTTACCTCATTCCAACTACAGGAATTAAGCAAAGGTTTTTTTAAGGAATGATGGGGCTTTTCTTAATGTAAGAGCTGATTTGAAAAAAAATAAAAATAGGCATTGATAGTGTCATTTACAAAAAATATGTAGAAATAATCTATTCTGAGAAGCACTAGTACTGTTTCGAAAGGTGAATTGCTAATTCGTCCACTGCCAACTCATCCACTCACAAGATGGCCTCCCTTCATTTAGTCTAATGCCATTCCGTCCATGAACGACAATTTGGTCCAATCATCACTTCGTCTATGACTGTTTCGTCTCATAACTAGTTGGTCTAATATTCGTTTGATTTTCATTCAATTTGCCCAATTAACACCTACTCTAATTAGACCAAAGAGTATATGGACTACACGGCTACTAAACCAACTGGTTATTAGATGAAATGGTGTGGACGAAATGGCATGAGACCATGTGGATATTGGACGAACTGACGGTAGACCAAATGATAGTAGACGAGTAATAGTAACTGGACGAATTGGCATTGGACCAAATGGAAATAAACCTTTTGAAAGGGCTGCGGTTTCTAGCCCTGTGCATTCAAGGAATTCATCCTGCTGGATTACCATCCACCGACAGTGTGTTGCATGCAACCCAACGTGGGTATCAAATTTCTTGTTGTGGAGAGCATGCCCTATCTAAGTTCACAAGATCCTCTGATTGAAAGATAGTGAGAACCACTAGAGCAAGATGCCCCCACGATTCCCAGAGGTTATTATTCATGGGTATAATCAGTAGCGGACCGTGACCCGGTCCGCCACTGGGTATAATAATAATAATAATATAGGTATATTTACCCAGGGAAGCCGCTTCAGTTCCGAAAACTGTTCTCCCAGCGAGCCCTGCTATTATTATTTGACAAACTTGCAAATAATTTATACTATTATCTTTTTTTGCATCAATTTCAGTTGTGTACAAATAATCTTACTCTTCTAATTGTCATCGTTGCTCTTGTTTTGCCTTCATTTTTTCCAATGTCTCGATCTGACCTACAAGATAAGAAAAATAAAATTATACAGGGTGCAATGAAAATGAAAGGGTGGCTGAAAAAGCTGGCTGCTATGGCTTCAAGCAGTTATCTGATTACAATAGCTGGTCCCTGCATTTTACCCTAACTACTTTTTTACATGCTTTATGCATAATTCTCAGTCTTTGTCTTTCCCCATTATTAGAAAAAATGCATAACTCCTGTGAAAAAAATGAAAAAAGATATTAGACTCATATGACATTTGACGTTGTAAAAATGCTATGCAGAATTGTATAAGGTTTTACACTTAATACTGCAGATTAGATGCAACAAAAAGAAACATGGCATGATCATCCAGAAATTGTTAATGTTCTGAAACATTTTTTTCTTTAAAAAAAAAACTATGAAATTTTCATAAAATATTTGTATGCACACCATAGGTGATATTCAAATGAGAGAGCTGATGATGTCACACAATCACTATTTCCTATATTTTTTTCCATGTGCATCTAATGCATGTATATTACAGCAATGGCAATTACACATCCTCAGAAAGAAACTAATTGATCTCTTTTCACATTTATTATAATTAGAAAAAATGACAATATTCCATATTTCACAAAATAAAATATACAAGAAATAATCAGCGGTAGATATCTTCTTCTTCTTAGTTGTTCTTCCCCCGGTATTCGAGGATCAGCGGCTATCCGCAGGTTGGGTGTTGAGTAGAAGTAATTTCTCTACACGAATGTGATGAATTTTAAGAATGTATCTGAGGCAGTGGGTCATAACATTGGCAGCAAGAGTGATAGAAAGGTGCGAGGAGGGTAATAAGATATTAGTGGCAAGGATGAGGGGGTGAGCAGAGGTGAAGGCTTGGCTGACTGAAGCAGGGAGGTTTAGAGATAGGACATGTTGAATGAGAACACACCGTTGGGGTTTGAGGACTGGGCAGGAAGCAAGGAAGTGGGTGGAGCTTTCTTCCTCCGTTGAGCAAAGTCTACAGGTGGCGCTGGGAGACTTGCCTATGGTCTTCAGTCTTTGTTGTGTTAGATATGTGCCTGTCAGAAGTTGGGAGCGAAGTCTTGCAGCAATACGGAGGTGTGAGGGAAGTGCAGGGGGGAATAGATGGCTAGGGCCGGGGAACATTGGTTCTCTACTAGTAATTTGAAGAAGGAACTGGGGCATATTCCAGAAATAGCATGACTTAGGGGGTGTTGCAAGAAACTATTTGCGATCAATTGCAAATACTGTATTCTGTTGCAATTTTACAACTGATAGATCAACGTTAGCTGTAGCAAATCAGATTAAAACTTCTGGTTTCAAGGAGCAAATTAGCAATCAATCACTAATTTGCAATTACATGCAAGACATACGATGGATTTAGGGACCAAAAATTGACTTGCAATTGATTGCAAGCTTCTTGCAACACCTTCAAGCAAACTTATTGATTAATATGCAGAAGTGAGCATCCTCTTATCATCATTTGACAAATGCAGTTAATCCTTTCATACTGCAAACAACTGGGAATTTAGGTGTAACACTAAATCTCACATAAATCTTTGTGAAACACCCCCCAGATACTCATGAGACTGTTTTGTGTAGTTAAGCAATAGTTCAAAATGTTATCACTCTCTTATTTCCCATCCAATTTTAATGAAATTTTGCTCATTTGATTTTTCTCTACAGTTACATGATTTATTCAAATCAATGTCACCTTGTTGTCCCAGGGGGGGGGGGGGCACAGATTCCCCCTAAACAAGTACAGCCATATTTTATTGTTATGTCACAGGTCCTTCGGTCGTCAGTTTTACCTTTGCACATCATTTGGTTTAGTACCACCCCACCTTCCACACCTTGCCCAAATCGGACTCTAAACACGTAGTGTTGGGGCAAAAAGGACATCCTTTATAAAACATTTTAATTTTGTTTTATCATCCCCACAAATTTGACCCTAAGTACATAACTTTCCTAGCGAAATAGATACCCTTTTTCATTATTTTGTGTTTTTGACACCCTTATCACGTTACGTATGTAACGTGCCCTATCTTGAAAATGACATCCTTTTTACATGTTTTTGGGGCCGCGCATGTTATCCACTCGTCAATGTAAGTGCCCCCCCCCCTGGGCTTGGTGTAGACTTGACCTTTTTACATACAGTCTAGATTCTGATTTATAGCTTAATATCAAGTGGCATTTTGTATACTTACTCTTGCACCGACTTTGACAATGAGCTTTGTCCGAGAGGAAGAACACATTGCTATTTTGTTGTTGCGTGTAGACCTTCTGAAATGATCATAAAGAGAGGATGTCAAATCACATATTTCTCTGATCATGTACTTAAAGTGTTTTAGTTGTATTTCATACATGTACCACACTTCAAAACTATATGAGTGTCATGGTCTAGTGGTTAAGACTCTCGTCTCTCAATCTGAGGGACGTGGGTTCAATTCCCAACCATGGTGTGATTGCACAGCAAGAAATTTACCCACATGTGCAGCTGCACTCAACCCAGGCGAGGTAAATGGGTACCAGCAGGAAGTAATTCCTCAAAAGAGCCGTGAGCACCAGAATAGGTAGACTAGCTTGCCGGGGTAAGATAGGAGTGCCTTGAGCACCTAACAAGGTGGACACATGCACTATAAAAAATCCTATATTATTATATTATTAATTTATCATTATTATTAGTAGTAGTAGTACAAGTAGTAGAAGTAGTAGTAGTAGTAGTCGTAGTAGTAGTAGTAGTTGTAGTTGTAGTAGTAGTAGCAGTAGTAGTAGTAGTAGTAGTAATAGTAGTAGTAGTAGTAGTAGTAGTAGTAGAAGTAGTAGTAGTAGAAGTAATAGATACAATAGAGTGGAATATCAAATCATTGAGTTTTTTCATGGAAGTTAGTCATTTTGAGACCATTTATTAATTGGCTTCATATCAATTATCCTTTAACTATCACTACCTGTCTTACTTTTAAAGAATAGAACTCTTTGGAGTTATGAATAATGATCATAAATCAAATCTGACATGTCATGAATACCAATGAGGGCCGTGACTAACAACCAAACAAATGATGAACCCACACATATGCTTTGAGCATCGTGGGATCAAGTCAATAACAACAAAACAACAGAAGCCTATAAAGTATAACTATGAAAATGATTTTTAGAGGCTTGTTAAGCAGTACAGTCAAACCTAGTGGCCACCTGTCTATAGTGACCACCTGCTTATACTAGTCACTTCAATTCCCCCGCAGGAAATTTGTGTGTTGCAGACCCTGCCTATAGTGGCCACCTGCCTAATGCGACCAGTGGCCACTCATTTTTCGTCCCTTGGTCAATATACCACCCTCTATAGTGGCCACTAAAATCAGCTACACTGAAAATTTTGACTCTGACAGTAATTGAATTTGTTAGTCCTTGCACTTGGAGCTGCATCTAAACACAAATCATAACTCTTAAAATAATGATCATACAATCAAACATAAGTATTTGGTGTATTAGAATAGATCCAGATATGCAATATTATATATAAAAAAGTAAGTCATTAAATAACACATATTCTGTGTCAAGTGTATTGCACAATATTTACAATACACGGCAAATCCAAGATGGCTGCCAACCTGTCTATAGTGGCCACTTGTGTCGTTCCCTTCGGTGGCCACTATACACAGGTTTGACTGTATATTAAGAAGATAATCTTTAGGCACTGTTAATAAATACCTGTATTACTATGTAGTATGTATGGTTGTAATTCTCTTGTTTGTTTTTAAATTCTGTTTGTTGATTATGCTGTTGTATTTTCAATGAATACTCAATTATACCAAAAAAAATCCTCTTTGCCTTGAAGAAAGGGTTTTAAGACCTACTTACTGCATTTTTCTTCAGTGAAGAAAGTTCACTCTGAAGTACTTGGAGCTCGCTAATCTGATAACAAGAAGAAAAAACATACTCAGTATCAATAGTGGGTATCACTACTAACACATACAATTTATAACACTCTTCGAAGTTCAAACAAAAGTGCATGAAAAATGGAAATATGACTGATGCAAAGAAGTAAAGTAAAAGAATATCAATGACAAAAATGTAATTACTGTAATGTCTTATAATGTTTGTTAATCAGAAGTAATGATTTTTTTTTAATTATCATATAGGCCTAAATACCCTTGGAGGGTGGGGGACAAACTTGTCGAAAGAAGTGTGTTTTCAGGAGTGACTTTAAGGAGAATGAAACCATTGGAACAAGATAGCTTGTGTGATAACAGAAAAATCAAAGAAACAGATCAACGAAAGTTTGAGAAAAATCGGACAAATAATGAGAAAGTTATGAGCATTTGAATATTGCGATCACTAATGCTATGGAGATAGCAAATTGGCAGTGCGAAAAAGATGTGTGATGTCACTTGTGAACAACTCTCCCCATTACTTTAGTATATATTTCACTAGAATTGCCTTTTTTTATCACATCTATCCATAAATCATGTGTTCTGTCTACATGAGGGCATGTAATGCATATTTTTTGAGAACACATCATGGATAAAGAGTTTGTATCATCATAAGAAAAAGCAAAAAGATACATTTTGAGGGTATTTCATAGTCCACCAAAGGGAAAGTTTTTCATCAGTGACATCACACATCCTTGTCGCATTGCCAATGGGAGGATCTCCATAGCATTAGTGATTGCAATATTCAAATGCTCATAACTTTCTCATTATTTGTCCGATTTTTCTCAAACTTTCTTTATTCTTATTCTTTGATTTTTCTGTTTCTACACAAGCCTATTTGTTCCAAAGGTTTCATTTCCTTTTAAATATTCAAAAAAATGATTTCTCGTACATTGATGGAGAGTGGGAAACTCATCCAAGTCAAATGTATTGCTGCACACATGCATGACCAATTTATTTCCAAACACCCCCTAAATAAATTTTCGCCCAGAACTGTTTTCTCCGTGTGCAAAATAACTCCCTAAACAAGTTTTACACAGGCTTTATTTACACATTTTGGCCTCTAAACAAGTTGTCGCCAGAATATGACCCCGGGGAAAAACATACCCTATACAACCCACTTGCCAACATTTGAAATCTAAAAAGAGGGACAAATTTGGCCGGGCGGCCCCTGGACCCCGGCCGGCCGGGGGTTCAGGGGGCCGCTTAGCTTAGGCTCCCGACTTGGTTCAGGGGCAGCGCCCCAATTGGGGCCTCAAGGGGCGTTGCCCCCTTGAGGCTGAAAGAAAAATAGCACTATGGAGGGCCATTAGATGCTTAAAATGATACCAGAATCACATAATACATATATTAATAGACACTCTACACACATGCCCCAGTTCTGTAGTTCAGTATCCATGATCTTGAAAATATTCTCCCCTGTTGATCTGTCAGAGCACTGTTGCAGTGACAAAAGTTCACATGCTACCTGACCAATATTATCGTCATAAGTTTTCAGGAGTATTGGGTACAGTTTCACGGCTCCTTGATCGGTACTGCCATCTGTAGTCTGTAAGGCTGATGCTTGACTTTACTGACCAAAGCTTTCGCATAGCTGTCTGCTAGGGTACAAAGGATGTTACTTGTTTTTGTCCGAGCAGCACTGTAACCCTTGGCTTAGCAATTTTTGAGTCGGGAAACATTTGTCTGATTCTGAACAAATCACCAGCATGGTCAGAAACATCAATTGCAATGTTATGTTCCACCAAAAAATCAGTAAATCTTACCTCGGCTCCAATGACAGAGGTATCCTCTTTGGGCATAAAGGAAGATATTTTGGACATGCGAGTCGCATCGAGATCCGCCTTTTCATTGTCGATGTGTTTTTTCTTCTCGGCGTGCCTTCTTATATCATTAGCTCCTCCACTTGAGATTTTAATTTTATGTCCTGCCGGCAACACATGCAAAATGCAAATTCAACGCCTTCCCAACAGGTAATCCTATACCAATATTCCCATAATTTTACCACAGTGGCGCTGCGAGCAGGGTACGAACCTGCGCGGGATTGTGCATTGTGCTTGTTTTCTTTCACTTGTTTGGCTGAGCATTAGTTCAATAGTTTGTTGAATACTGTATAGTCACCACATTTTCCAATTTGAAATAATTATTGTTTTCTGGATTAAAATAAAATAAGTGGATACTTATTTTCAGCCATTTTCCAAGGAAGTTCCTTGTTTAATAATTTAAAAAAAAGATAGCTTGACTTTAGGAATTGAAATCAGGATAGTCTATATTTGATATTCTTCGGTATATTGGCTTGCTATGAAATCTCAAGGTGGGATTAGGAATTTTGATTTCTGCTTGGAATTCCGCATTATCATCAAATTTGACATTGTTCTGCGCTGAATGCAATTTAGCAGGAAGGTATTTTTAGCCTGGAATTTTATATTCTACTTATATTCCTTCACTGTGATTGGTTTAAATCTTTGAACTAAGCAAATTTGCAAAGAATTTTCTGTTAATAGGTCCAATTGGGTTTCATGTTTTTGAAATATGGTGGTTTGAAATACTTTTGATCAAACTGTGGAGGATACCACATGTTTTCTAGAAGTCAATGGCAGACCTCTTCCACTTGGTTTAATAAAGAAAAAGTTTCTGTTTTAGACAAACCAATTTATGATGGCATTAATGGTAGTTGGAAAGTTTTTCTTCAACAATTTTCTCGGTATGCCGATAAAGCAGGTTGGACCGCCAGGCAGAGAATCAATAATTTGTATTTGTGTTTGCAGGGGCAAGCTGCTGAATTTTGTGCAGCTATATTTGAAAGCAACCCAGAATTGATTACTTTGATTTAGTTTTTGAATTGGGACATAGGTTTGGAATCGATTCACCTAATACATACCCTCAGAATGTCCAAACTCACCGAGGGCATCCTGCTTTTGTTTATAGCCAATTTTCTTCACATTATTTTCCAAACCCCAGAACACAATGTCCAGTCCAGGCTACCCCTGATATTTTGCGGGATTCTACCCCAAAATCATGTAAATATAATTCAAGGGACTCTGATGGAGTTGGAAAGTCTCAATGGAAGACTGAGATGGCCTCTATTAATAACAAGTTAGACAATCTCATTAGTACCCTTGCTTCATGTAAACGTTCAAAATCTAATAATTCCCCAAACTGGGAAGGGTTGAAGATAAAGGCCGACCTTCAACCCCAATAACAGAAGGCCAGGGTTCCAAAAAGAAATTAGATCCACCCAAATCTGGTAGTCTGATCTCTGTCAATGGGGAGGGCTTTGACCCAACAGTTGAAATAAATGTGGCTTTGACCACAGCTCTTGAAACTGAGGGCTCCCAAACCATTGGGGAGGGCTTTGACCCAACAGTTAAAATAAATGTGGCTTTGACCACAGCTCTTGAAACTGAGGGCTCCCAATCCAGTGGGGAGGGTTCTGACCCGAAAGTTGAATCAGAAGTGGCTTTGACCACAATTTTTGAAACTGAGGGCTCCCAATCCATACCTGACCAGGGACTGACTTCAACAGTAAGGGGGAAGTTTGATTTCAGTAACAAATTAGATGAAGGTGTTTCCTCATTTTCTAGTAAGGGTCCATCCTTATTTGTTAATACTCCTATTATTTCTGAATCTGCAAAGGAGCAGTGCAAAAATATTATTTCTGATCCTTTATTTTTAAGTCCTAAAGTGGTAGAAAGAGAAGCCACTCCTGCCAAAACAGAGTTGAGAGCTAACACTGTAAATAATAAGGCTGTCAACTCTGATGACATTTCTGAGAAATTGTATTTCAATCCAAGTCTGAATCGATTATTGTAAATACTGGTAAGATTGGGTTGAATTTGTTAGGATTTAATCCTAACCCAGATAAGCATGCAGTCTGCTGGGATAGAGCTATAACTATCTCTTGTCAAGGTCTCTCTTGCAATGACCTGCAAATTATGCATAATAGGTTTGCGCATGATCACCGTTGCTATCCCTTTAGGTTGTACGGTACAACCTTGGTACCACCGTGGAATTGCATGAAATTATTTTGCCTGCATACTTTCAAGAAATGTATTTTGGCATTGATGATTTTCCTTTACTATAATTTGAAAATACCTTGTTATTAATTTGCTCAAATTTGATAAGGTATTCACTGAAGAGAATTCTCGTAACATACTTTGTGTATTTATTACTCAGAGACAACTTGTCTTGTATTCTTTGATTTTGTTCAATTTTTGACAAGTTTGGGAATTTACACCATTGCTTGGTATTCATATTTTGTACCAAAATTGATTTAGATTCAAAAGCATGGTGTTCTAAATATCCAAATGTGAAGATAGTCTTCCATTTGGGATTAGGAATCAAAATCCTACACTCGTCATCTGCACAGGTGTCTCGAACACAATTAACTCAAAGTGTCGAGAACACAGCCCCCAAATATCAGTCCCAGGGGAACGAAACCCTAGAAGAATTAAAAGACAATCGTTCGCTTAAACATTAAATTAATAAAAAGGAGGGGGTAGGGAATAATGAAAATTTCATTAAATATTTAGTAATTTTATTGATTTAAAATAAATCATGTCTGTGAACATTGTTACTTTATCCCTTTAAAGTTTAAACAGTTATATTGGGGAATGCTTTGGAAGTTAAGTTTCTTCTATCCAGGCTTATGATGCGCATATAACATACAGCACACCCTTTAGGTTTTATCAAAAGGGGTAAAATGCTTCTGAATTCAAAATGATTCAAAGTTATTTCCATTCATAATGTTTGTAAACAGATTCCTCAGGTAATTGTGTTCAAAGTTTTTATACAAAACTACTCCCCTTTTAATTAAGCAGATGCTTTAGATAATTTCTTTAAGTGCTTTCTATAGAAAGCTATTTCATTGATCAAGGGTTCTTCAGTCAATTGGAGGATTTGCAGAAAGCCTCCGAAAATAAGCTATTGATCAATTTCCATCAAATAATACAAATGTATTTTGTTCAAAGTTTCTTAAGCAGACCCTCTGAATATTTGAGAGCAGACTTGAGAAACACCAAAATCTATTGTCTTCAACCCTGGTATTTCTTCCATTTAATTGCAGAACATACATAATAGGTTGGAATTGCTTTTGTCTATAGAAAGGTAGGGCAATCTAATTGTAACATGACCTCAACTTTTCAGACTAAAGGTGAAAGCATTGTAAATGGCTCACCTTTGGAGCAATTCCTCTTCTAGGGCAATGAGTTATGTAATTTGGATTCTTTCTCTTAAGAATCTTCCAGGGCTACTGTAGATACAATAGTTCATTGGAAGCCAAGTCTGTGTGAATTAATCTTAATTGTCCAGACAAGATTGCCTGAATTAATCTTAATTGTTAATCAGGGGTGTTACTAGGGAGTTCCAATTCAGTTGGTTCAGCACATATTTATTTTGAGAGTACTTGCTATTTCCCCATGTGCTTGTCCATGGTCAAAATAGTTACCTTGGAATATTTTTTGTGCTGATGAGCTAACAATGTCTTTGTTGAGTAGCTGCAAAATTGACATTTTTACTATCACTCAGAATGTCAATGACACCATTGAATACAATTCTTCTTTAACATTGACATAAAGTCACTTAAAATAATGGGAAATATTATTTATCATTATGCTATAGATCATTAATTAACTTGAAAAGCTGACACTGTTTTGATATTTTTATGTAATTGGAGACAAGAATTATACAAATGTAAACACTTGTCAATAATTTCAATCTATATATATCTTTGTGATAGATGGGAGATTAATTTGTGGTCTTTTCTTAAATTAGTTAATGAATAGAACTTATACCTTGAGCAATGAGTTTCCAGTCCATTGCTTTCAAAATGTTTGAGTAGTTTACAAATCAGGTGAAAAATATTATGCTACTTAACATTTTGGAACAATATTCCTGGGATATTTAATGTAGGTTACATGTGTGTGAGGTCTTGAATTTTATGACTTCAGACGTTAGCATTGTGCAGAGCTACATGTATTCATTTTTAAACTTCACAACCAGAAATGAGAATGTGTTCTTTATTCTGGTTATAACCTCCTTGGGAATCTGTTAACTTATAGATTTCTGCAAGGAAGATATAAAAATTGTTAACTAAGCAAATTGATAGAGTTCACTAAGGTTCTCTTTTTACTGGATAGATGACAAATATTAACAGATTCTCCTGAATCTGATTGCTTGTCTCTTGGCAAGGAGGGCGGAGATCTATCAGAGGACTCCAGACCCAATCCTGTCCGAGGACTAGCCCCAGAAATTGGGATTTGTACATTGTATTTATTCAGTAATAATAATCAAGCCCCAAATTCTTACAAGTCTAAGAATTTATCTTTTTGGAAGGGGTTAAAAAATAAAGTCAATTTTATAGAAATGTTGAAAGACCTTTGGGTCAACTATTTTTCTGGCTGCTGCAAGCATGCATTCATATATTCATATGTACATTACAAATTTTAGACATTCCAGTATTCCTCGGATGAGGTTAGCTTGTCAAGTGAAGGGTTCAATCAATTAAAAGGATCCTTTCATAAACTCACATTGATGAGCTACCCCATTAATCGTCTGCTCAAAAAGCTGTAACTTTTTCATAAGAATTATTTTTTCTGGTTTAAGGGAAAATGTACATATCGGCTTCCGTAGACAATTGTTCAGGTGTCGTTCCCTTACAGGAGTAAGATTTCTAGATCTTGACTTGTGGGATGATAGCCACCAACAAAGTCTTCCCAAGCATTATTCTCATTTCCCTTGTGGGCGTAAGGCTTGACCTTAGCTCTTCTGGCAGTCCATTTTGATATTAATATATTTTTGCAAAACTTTAGAAATCCCTCTTGTAGTCTCGGTATTAGCATCAAGTTTATCATGTGGCAGCGTTTGTTTGATTAAAATACTTGTATCCAAAAGTCACATTGATAAGTCCCCCCTTGACCTTTTACCTGAGAAGTTGGATAGTTGTTTTATTTAAAATAAATTTGGGCATATAAATATACCGACTAAATGGCATGTTCATCCTCTGACCCTTGCGACTCCAGACAGTTTCTTGCAAACCTCTGAGAGCGGCAGTGGATTAACATTTATCGTTCCCTCCTTTCACTGAGGACTGCTTAGATCCACATGTGTACATATGACATATGGCCGGACGTCGGCAGTCCAAAAATAAGGGAAGTAACGATGTTCTAAAGTCGGGGGGAGTGTGGTAAAATGTACCACAGTCTGGGGCACGCGCGACTGCTCCCTACATATGGTACTGTGGGATGGGTTGGAGCATAGAGGATTCATGTACAATAGAGGCTGTGTGCACACAACAATAGATCCCAAGCCCTGTGCATTCATCCATGCTTGGGTGCACAACTCAGCAGAGGTGCATTGTCAGGCCAGCCAAGAGATCTCATAATCACTTGAAGAGTCGACATGAGCGAGACGAGGACGTCTGTGAACACAACACAACCTTTGCTTCGCCCTTTCGCTCTTCGAGGTTATCTACAACAAGCTACTATATATTACATCTACACCAAGAATACATCACATCTATATATACATCAGTTTCTTTGGTAAGTATCACTGAATTCCCTCCTGATAACCCCTTTCCTTCCTTCCCAACAGGTAATCCTATACCAATATTCCCATGAAATCGTTGTTTGTACTCCCCTTTAAATTTCTGCAACCGTTTTCCACTCATTTTGATCAAATCCTCTCTAGTTTTGCGAAATAATCCCGTTAAATCCACGATCGTTACATACCCCGTGCACAGCTCAGCAAGCGTTAATACATGTCCCACATATAGAGATCTGTGCTGTGCATACATGCGTTGTGCACAAGTACATGGGCACTCCGCATCGCATGCAAACAAACCACGTTTTCGCAGTCTAGTCAGTCGCATGTGTACACCGGTCACACAGCGGAAAATCGACTTGGGAGAGCGATCGAAACTTGACATACCGTACACATGACCGTACATGTACCATCAGTCAGTTTCGTTGGTGGGACTGTAACATTACGTGTATCGATAGCTCAAACCCGGGAAGTCATAGACAATACTGTACATTTCGTAATATTGAACACGCGCAAACACTTTTTTCTCTTGTTTTCTTTATTGATTTTTTTTTTGTCTAGGCTCAAAAATCGGAACATTCCGATTTTTCTGCTCTAAAAAATTTTAAAAACGGGACAATTCCGATAAAAACGGGACAGTTGGCAAGTATGTATACACGTTTGGCTAGTCTTAAAAAAGAAACTTTGGAAAATAATCCCCTAAATAAGTTTGAATCCACGATTGACCATTAACCAGTCTCTCAAAATTACCCTTTTGTTTTTAGATCAGTGTTTTTGCTACTCCTAACGAATGCGCGTGCGGGCTGCATCCAAAACTGAAAAACAAAACAGTGCCCCTTTAAATGTGTTTTTTGGATCATGCATGTGAACAGTAATTGTTCATTGAATGAGTGTTCACATCCATGTTTGTTCATATTCTATGGTGCGGGTCTTAAAGCTTCGCGCCATTGTGCATACAATTTCAAGGCAAAAGAAATGCACTCTACCTCTGTGTGTGTGTGTGAAGCTGTGACGAAAGATCACTATTAAATTTTTCTACAGAGGCTGCAATAAAACCTTGAGGCAATCATAACCTTGTTCATTGAATGAGTGCCTTGATGTAGAGAAAACAACAAATGTTTGGAATTTTTGAGTTATATTCATTTTAATTTCATATTATATAAAACGGACAAATTTTAGGAATTGAGGCACAGGAAATACTTTTTCCTTGCATGACTTAAAATCAAGTGCGTAGCCTTAGGACCCCTTCGAAATCGGATGGAGAGGTCAAGAGGTTTCGGAAAACATGGCGGGATTTTCTTTATTGGTGAGTTTTTAACTTTTGTAAGATTTTCTTCTTGGTTAAGCCTTGCGGATCTTTAGAATATTCATTACAAATTAGTAAAATATCATTTGTCAAAATTTTAAAATTGGCATAGTTTTTATGACTATGCCTGGTTTGAAAATCTACAGGTAGAACTGTGGTATGCCAATGCTGTACTTAGCACACACTTTAAAAATATCATTAAAATATCACTTTTGTGACCAAAATTACTAATTACCATTAAGTTGCAATATATTTTTCATTTGTAACTTGGGAATAATTTTTGTATTCACCAGAGCGCTCAAAAACTTGATTTTTGGGCATATTTTTGTGAAAGCCCTCTATTGGTAGAAAGTAATATGGCAATGCAATTGTCATTTCTCAATCGCTACTTTTAATTAAGAAAAAATCATTTAAAGAATTGAATTTACATAAGAGCCAAGTTATTTGATGAATAGCTGTTAAGGAAAACTGACAGTGTAAGAAAATCAAGCATTTGTCCCATAGAAAAAGAGAAAATAAGCCTAACATTGCCCCCCCCCCCTATTTTGCCACATGGATATGTAACTGAGAACAAGGGGCCCGTTTCTCAACACCGTCATAAGTCTAACTTTTTGACTAAATTGGATATAGTGAGCTACTTGTCCGCTAACCGTTTCACGAAGCCCTCTTTACCAAGATCGGGAACAACCTCAATAAATATTTATGACACCTCCGAACCTGTCATAACTTCTTTCCTAATGACGTAGTGGCATCACGTGGGTAGACTATGACATGCAAAAGTGCTGAGAAATTTGAAAATTATAATCTTATGTAATCAACCATATAGGTTGAAATTACATCCCAAAATAAGTGGGATAGTGCATTCGATGATCATTGTAATACAAAGAAACTATGAAAACTGTTGGTAAAACGCCACAAAACCATTCATTTTGAAAAAGTAAAATAATTTAATTGATAAAAATTCCACCACGTCAGGCCATCGCTAACTGGATTTGTATTTGTTGATTTCAGACCCTATTGACATTTGGATAAATTCTAATCTCTAATTTATGCATAGAATCTGTCAAATCGTAAGATCGATATCAAAGATTTATAAAAAAAATGTTAAACTATATTTCGATGATGCTTGGAATCGTAAAATATTGTATAATTATAATCATAATTTTACAAATAAAACCGTTATGGTTTACTTTCGTAAACTATTAAAATTGGATATCCCGAGGTACCCATCTCAACGTCCACATGTGATTTTTTAGTCATGAAATGAATTATTCATAATTCCATTTTTCAGCAATTGAATGCCCTAGTCTTCATGGTCTAAGTATGTATGATGCGTAATTTACCTGTGCTATTATTTTTAAAAAATGTAATCCCAATTCATCACAATATTTGCAATTTTGTCATAATTTTTCTTTTTGAAAATTATGCTATTTTGTGACTAATACCCTTTTTACACAGGATTTTCTTAGCCCCAGACTATCGCTAACCCCGTACTATTTTTTTTTCCTTTTCACACATGCCAAATTGTTATAGCTAACCCCGGATAAGGAATGCTTGCTTTTCACACACGAAACTCACTAACCACGGACTAGTGGTAGCTCATGCTTTAAATACATTTGTCGATCATTCGTAGTACAAGTACTTCACTCGTACACTTTTCACACGCTAAAATTTCCTCAACCCCATACTATAGGTGAGGCTAAATTGCCATTTAGCCCCACCTATGGTACGGGGTTAAGATTAGCCCACTTTCGTTTTACACTAGCGATCTTAACCCGTACTATCGCTCTTAATAGCACCGCAATTGCTGGGATAACCCTGCTTTTTTTGCAGGGCCAAATAATCCCGTACTAAAGGTTGGGTTAGCCCAATTTGCAAAAATGCTGTGTAAAAAGAAGGCTGGCTAAGCTTAACCAATTCATACAATTCATAACAAAAATGGCCGATCGAGACGGGGGTAGAAGCACTCCTAGTACCAATGAGGTCCAAACATTAACATGTATGGACCTCATAGGCGACATTACCCAAAAATATGGGTTAGACAATGCTGTTCTGATTTCCAACCCAAGACTTTGGTAAATGTACGCCTTAATACAAATTGGAGTTAAGTGATATGACTTTCATTTGGTGGGGAGACATTAAAAGTATTAATTAAGTAGTTCAAATTAAAATAGATTATCATTAAACTTACATTTCAGGCCCTTTTGTTGTTTTTCGGTGAGCGTTCCACACAGCTGCGACGAGTGATCAACTCCGAAGTGATACGCGAACTGGTCAGCTGATCGGTCAGGTGATCGGTAGATTATCTTTTTGTCAGACGTTCATAATTTATGTAAAGCGTATCAATCTTCAGTATCTTGATTCCAAAGTATCAGTATTGCAGATGTCATTATTGATTGGAATCAGTGGCGGATCAGGGGGGTGGGGGGTGAGCATTTCTGGCGGATCGGGGGGTGGGGGTGAGCATTTCTGCCCGATCCCCCTATTGAGATTTGTAGTAAATATTTTGGAAATTAAATACGTTGTTCATACTAGTTATGCGACCCCTCCCTTATGATGATCACAGCATTATTTGTAATGGGGATATTTCGTTCATAATATTCTTTCTCTTTCTTTCTCTTTTTTAGCCTTTTTTTGCTTGTTAAAACCTTTTTTCCTTTTTTTTTGGGGGGGGCTCGCCAAATTTTACGTGGGTCAAAATTACTTCATTTTTTTAGTGACAATCTTTTTTTCATTTGTCCAGTTCTATGCGAGACAAAATTACCTTCGATCATTATTATAGTTAAAAACTTTTTTTATTTTTTATTTATTTATTTTTTTTTTTTTTTGGGGGGGGAGGTTGCCAAATATCACGCGAACGTTTTTCAGCTTTTACTGTTTTATTCGACTTATAATCAAATATTAAATGGGGCTTACACCACAGTTTTTTTTAAAGTCAATTCATAAGAATATTCCTCCTCGGGATTTGAGCTTTCTTTCATGAAATATCAATTTTTTGATGATTACCAAAAATACTTTAAAATTTTTTATCGGTGTATGCCTATAAAGCTTTAGCTCATGCGTTGCGCCTGCCATATTTAATGCTGATCAACTTTATGCTTTTAATGAATTCCTAAAAACAATAAATTCTCAGATCATCAATTTTGTCGCAATCGAATAATTCGATTGCGTCTCTCTATCAGTTTTGAATATTCATAAAAAATATCAGCTCGTGCTTTTTGCTCATAATATTTTGATTAGTAAATTCTTCTCTTATATAATCGAGTCGGATAGATAGATAACTAGAGAGAGAGTTGGGGGGGGGGGTCCCTCAGCTACTTGTCCTTGCTTATTTGTTATTATTTGTTATTATGCTCATGTTGTGAGAGCTTTGTGTTTTCACATTTTTTTCTTTTTCAACCTTTTTATTGTCTCGGAGCTTCCCTCTATTTCTTTACACTATATAATGTAGTCCTTTTTACCTCATTGTTTCAATCATTGGCGGCGGAAGCCCCAAATTTTAGGGGGGACAACCTAAAAAAATTTGACAAGCAAAAAAAAAAGGCTCTCAACCCAAACATTTTAGGGGGGACGTAGGAAAATAAATTGACAAGCAAAAAAAAAAAGGTCAACAACAAATTTAGGGGGGAACGTCCCCGCTTCCGCCGCCTATGGTTTCAATTCTTTTTTTGTTCTCATTTCAATGAAAACATCATTATTAAACTGACGTAGAAGACTTTATTACGAAATTTTGACATTGTTTTGTTTCATTTGTTTGGCTTTCTTTTTTTCTTCTCCTCATCTTCTTTTTCTTCTTACTTTTTCCCTTTCCTTATTTTCTCTTCAGTATTTCATTCAGGTATCCGCCAATTTATACAACACCAAGCATATAGAGGCGGATAATCAGTGAGGGAGCATGACGGTGTGCCGCTCTAAAAAAAAGGAGGAATATTGAAGAAAAAAAAAAGAAGGGATGGGGAAAAAATAAAGAAAAAAAAAAGATGATGATGGCAATGACGATGATGAAAATTATCTTGGTGATGATGATGGTTGTGGTGACGGTTGTGGTGATGATGATGGTGATGCTAATGATAGTGGTGATGATGATGACGAGATGTAATTTTGTTATTTTGTCTTTGAAAAAATTTAGTGCAAAGTTGAATTCATTTAAAGTTTATTATGAAAATAGCAGAAAAAAAATTGGTATGCGTTCGAGGAAAATCCATCCCCCACCAATCTTTTTCAAAGGTAAGATTTTTTTTTTGCCCGGGGGGGGCCACTTCCATTCACGAGTGGATACCATGCGCGACCATGGGGTCTCGAAAAGCACCCTAAACACGTAATTTCCATATTCTGAAAATGCACCCCTTAACAAGTATTGGCGTGTGAAACCCTACCCTTAACAAGTATTGGAAACAAAACGATACTCTTGGCAAATATTCCCTGAAATGAACCCCTAAACAAGTACAGGAATGTTTTATTGTTACGGGTCCTTCGGTCGTCGGCTTTACCTTATTTGGCTTAGTACGACCCCACCTTCTACACCTCGCGCAAATCGGACTCTAAACACGAAGTGTTGGAGCAAAAAGGACATCCTTTATAAAACATTTTGATTTTGTTTTATCATCCCCGCAAATTAGACCCTAAACACGACGGTTTTCCTAGCGAATTAATAGATACCCTTTTTTCGTTATTTTTGTGTTTTTGACACCCTTATCACGTTACGTAGGTAACGTGCCCTATCGTGAAAAGGACATCCTTTTTACGTTTTTTTTTGGTCGCGCATGGTATCCACTCGTCAATGTAAGTGGCCCCCCCCCCCCAGGTTTTTTTGTGACGGCGTAGGCCTTTGCAAGCAGCTATTATTATGGTAAAAAGTAAATGAAATGTCAAGAAATACATGATAATGATTTTTATGGTACATTTTAGTAGGCCTATATCAATTCATACTTGTTATCAAAAAGAAAAAAGTGGGTCGTTACGGACCATTAAAAATGGGAAATTTGGGCATTTTATATTTAGGATAGAGCAACTGCTCGTTATAGACGTCACAATGAATCAACCATTCTAAATTCTATCAACTCCATTTTTTGTCAAATAACACCTTCATCGATATTTTGAAATGATTTTTCTCATATTTTCATCATCTTTTTATCAGGGTGAAATTCCCCTTTAATTTACAAAACAGATTCGCAAACAATATCAAGAGTAGTGGGAGGCAAGGGTGGAAATCTAAGGTAGGGGACCAGGGGCTGGAAACAGGCAAAAAAAAACAAACTAACAAAAAAAAAACAAAAGGAAGGTTTATCACCCCCCAAAGAAGGTCGTCTCGTCCAAAATACATGTTTTACTTCGATTTAAATGATGTAGGCCTATTTCTTTCCATCATATATAAAAGAACAAAAATAGTAGGGGGACATTTGATAATGTGCCCCTACTATTTTGGGTTAGGGGGAAGTGTCCCCCTGGGATTTGCGCCCATGTGGGTGGGGGGTGTTGCACCTCCTTTCGGAATCATTATGGAACAGTGTGAATAGTCGCTGTGATTTTGATCTCATACCTATAAAAAAATAGAACAGAAGAACGCCTTGACCACAGGCCAAAATGCCTAACAATTTTTCCGCGGCATTAGCGACTCTCGTAAGGGGCGCTCCATTTATAAATAAAGTTGCATGTGTAGCTGTCTATGGCAACAGAATCTATCGCAGAATTGAAGCCAGAAGCGTGGGAATTTTCAAGAAAATTCAAGAAAAGAACCGGTGAGTACCGATTTAACAGTACTAATCTAATTAGTTACATGTATCGCTTGTTCACTGCTACCATCTGGCCTGTGGAGAATCTACAGGTAGGACTATGGTATGCCAATGCTGTATAGAGCCACACACAAAAAATCATTAAAATATCACTTTTGTGACCAAAATTACTAATTTCCATACATTTTTAATTTATTTATCATTAGTAATGTGGGAATAATTTTTGTATTCACCAGAGCGCTCAAAAACTTGAATTTTGGGCATATTTTTGTGTACGCCCTCTATTGGTGGAAAGTAATATGGCAAGAAAATTTTCATTTTTTGATCTCTATTTTTAATTAAGAAAAAAATGATATAAAGAATCAAATTTAAATAAGAGCCAAGCAGTATAAATTAACAGGTCTAATGGAAACTGTCAGTGTAAAAAAATCAAGCATTTGCCCCAAAGAAAAAGAGAAAATAAGCCAAACATTGCCACCCTTATTTTGTCACACATGGAGATATAACTGAGAACAAGGTTATATTATAACCTTGTTCATTGAATGAGTGGTTATATCATAACCTTGTTCATTGAATGAGTGACATGTATTGAATTATAAGAATATTCAATTTTTCGTGAAACAAAGCTTAGTTCTAAGCCTAGGGCGGCCCAAATGCGCGTGAGTGGAGTCCCAGTTTCTTAACAGGGTAAGTATTGCGTTGTCGCCTAGAGTGGGTAGGAGACAACTTTTCGTTTTTTGAGAGGTTCCAGTCTGTGCCCAGATGTCGGAAAAACTGCCACTCGTTATACCATCACCCATATAATCGTGGTAAGTGCATAATTTCTGTTTTCATAATTTATCTTGCTAGATATTTTGACCATATGATAATCTACCCTTGTCCCGTGAGTATGGTGGTCAATTACACGGTAAGCTCCTGGGCTCCCGACTGCGTAGCGGGCGGGAGTTCCCTTGGGTCATAGAGATGTATATATTGACACTAGAGTAATCGCTCGCATTGACGCGCGCGTAATGCGGCTGTGATTCCATGTATTGCGCAGCCGCCATCTTAAAGAGGGCAAGAGCGCGGATTTATAACACACGGCTCTATGGGAGAATATCACATATTTCACTTTTTTACATTATATTTTCAATTTAATGCTGTATGCAACGTTAAAATCACAAGGCAAAACATTTTTATGTTAAAATATATGATAACCATGCATATTTTATAAAGGAGATGGACTGAACATCCAGAAAACGGGGGAAAACGACGAGGTCGACTGAGTAGTAGTTATTCAATATATAGCATATACCGTGACAAGAGTGTCAGATAAGGTCAACTTAACACTTTAGAGTGTTCATATGTTCTCTTGATTTGGTGCTCATTTGACACTCAGTATTCAAGCAATATACTGGATTGAAAGAACACTTAGAGTGTAAAATAAACACCCAATACTCAGAAGTGTTGAAACAACTTGGTGCTCATTTGACACTCTGGCAGTGTTCAAGCAATATACTGTGTTGAAACAACACTTAGAGTGTAAAATAAACACCAAATACTCAGAAGTGTTGAAACAACACCGTGACAGGTGTTGGATAGAAATATTTTAACAAAAATTAGTTACACTTCACTGGAGTAGCTCAACACTGTCTGATGTTGGGGTAGTTTTAAAAAAATACCCTAGTGTTAAGTTACACCGTGAGGCTACAGGTGTTAAGAACTTGAAATCGGACACCAAATGGTGTGAATCCGAACCGTGAACCAACACCAAAGCTGGTGTTGGTATTTTTTTTTTTACACCAATGGGTGGTTTAAACTTCGGCGTTTAAATGTTCGTTTCTGCAGGTGTTCGAGGGTGTCAAATGAACACCAAATGGTGTCAACTTCATAACATTCTCCGACTCGTGTTCAAATCGAACACCAAGACTGGTGTTGATATATTTTAGCATCCTAAATGTTGGTAATCTTAACACCAGTGGCAGTGTAACTCCAACACCAGATGGTGTGGTCCTTTATTGATTGGGCTGCTAGATTTAACACCCGTGGTGTTAAATGTAGCTATAACGTCGCATAGTCTCCAATATTATATTTAATGGGATTATCAGTGATTCACCATATGATTTCTACTTTAATTTCCTCAAAATTAACTGAAAGGAGGGGAAACTTCAGACCAAGCCCTGATCTACATCATATAATGCACGTACAGCAACCTATTTTTCCCCCTTTTTCTGGATGTTCAGTCCATCTCCTTTATAAAATATGCATGGTTATCATATATTTTAACATAAAAATGTTTTGCCTTGTGATTTTAACGTTGCATACAGCATTAAATTGAAAATATAATGTAAAAAAGTGAAATATGTGATATTCTCCCATAGGGCCGTGTGTTATAAATCCGCGCTCTTGCCCTCTTTAAGATGGCGGCCGCCCCGAACATGGATTCACAGCAATTTGATGAAGTCCGCCCTCTAGTGTCAATAATATACATCTCTATGCCTTGGTTAGCTCCCGCGTAACGCGCGCTCGGACCAAATGACAATGTCGATAAACACAAATTTATACGTATGGGACTGAAGAAGTGAATCTCTTACGAATTAACCTACCGGTGGTAAATCTTTACAGAGCTACAGACCTGATTCCGAATTTCATAATGCAGTTAAGCCAATAAAAGTGAGAGATTCTATTCACAAATATGGACGATACCTGTCTATTCACATGGATTTTTTCTGCGTCTCCAACATTCGATGTCGAATAAAAATCTCCCATGGGCGCCGCCATTTTCTCTCAATCTGCGCGCGTGGGGCAGGTGTAGTCGCCGAATGAAACCGTGGACTGGCGGTCCAAAACGGCTAGCCGATTAGTCTCGCCAGTACCAAACGGCTCCAGTCGTCGATCGGGCCTGCCAGATCCAAATGACTCGTTTAAATTTTGGCCGATACGAAAGGGGAGCCACCGTTTGGTTCCACATGTGTCCAAATTTTCGAAGGTAGTAAGTATAATTATTTACTTTGAGGATAGTGTTTCAAAATATATCTTGGTGTAATTTTTAAGAATTCTATAATATTTTGGTATTTATCCTCGTATAATATTACTACAAGAAGGATTTTTTGCCCCCGGTGATATACTGTACGGGGGTATTCTCTCCTAATAAGTAAGGGGCGGATCCAGCCTTCGCTAATAGGGGAGGGGGGCCGGAATTTTTTTCAGCCATATTTTCCCCGATCGGCCGCTCGAATACGATTTTTGCCGGGATTTTTTGTTTCTTTGAAGGGGTAGTCCTAATGGTCACTTTTTAGCTTTATTCTTATGAAACCTAAATGTATAATACCATATCCCTTATTTATATAATGCGAGCGCGAAGCGCGAGCTAAATTTTTTGGAATCTTATGTACTTTTTCCTAAAATTTTGAACATTCTGGGAACTGTTTGTTTTCCTGAAAAAAAGATGTGTATATGCAAGTTAATAATTACTACTAAGAGTGAGCAGAAATGAAGTGATGGAAAAGGTACCGTTAAATACTTGCTTGCAATTAGCCATGAAGACGTTATACATTTTTAAAAAAATCAAATAATGCGAGCGCGAAGCGCGAGCCGAAATTTTTTGACTTTTTTACCTAAGGAATGGAAATTCTTAGCACGTTTTGTAACTTAACAGAATAGGGTATATAATTAAACATGCGAGCACGAAGCGTGAGCAAAAAAGTTCGAGATTTAGACCTACTGAACAAGACACTCTATTCAATTAGCTTTGTAAATCATGAAAAGGATGAGTAAGTGGGGATCTTCCTTACATTATTAATGCGAGCGCAGAGCGCGAGCAGAAATTTTTTGTATACGTTTTGAACTGCTCGAAATTGTACCTGTTATGGACTGCTTGCATTTAGCCATGAAGACGTTACATATTTCAACATTCAAATATTGCGAGCGCGAAGCGCGAGCTGAAAAATTTTGACTTTTTTTACCTGAATAATGGAAATGCTAAGCACTTTTTGTAATCTTGGAAGGACTCTAAGTATATAAACTAAACTTTATTGATGCGAGCACGAAGCGCGAGCGGAAAAAAATTCTGGACACTCTATTCATGTTTTGTAAATCATGAATAGGATAAGTTATTTATCCGCGAGCAGACACTTTTTTATATTGTGATCTGAAACTGGATAATGATTTAAATAGAGAACAATCTGCGTATCTGAATTAACGTCTGTTTTAGATTTCGACCTAGAATTTGGGTATTCTAAGTACCTTTCCTATTATGAAAATCAATAAAGCGAGCGCAAAGCGCGAGCTAAAAATATATGATATTCCGATCTAACAAAGGGTCAATTTAAGCTCTGTATTGCACACACTTTGTGGGAAAATTGTGAATCGTGATGGATCACAGTTAAAAAAGAGCTGATGTATTTTATTATTATTTCCCTGAGTTTTTACACAGGAACGGGACATTCTATAAGGGCATTATGTCATCATAAGTAAATGATGACTATCTTCCTATTTCTCTTCCTAAGCGTGAGAGCGCGAAATCTGTTAATATTATGGCCTGAAAACTAGAAATTTAAAGCACTTTTGTAATTATGCATAAGATGCATGATATCTATCAATGCGAGCGGAAATTGCGAGCCGAAATTTTTGATAAACTGTCATCAAAGTAGTTTGATTTAGAATTAATATTGGGATATACATAACTCACTAATCAAAATTCTAGCGTGCAGCGCTAGCTGATACGTTTTGACAATCTGACCTGAATAGGGAACTTTTTGAGAACTTATGGAATACAGTAAAATAATAGGTACCTGACTAATCAAATTTTGCGAGCGCGCAGCGCAAGCAGTAAATGATAATATTCAGACCATAACACAGACATTTTTACAGAGCACTTTTTTAAAATCAAACAATTAATGAAAGTTCAATTTCCCTGCTGAAATATTTTTTGTACATTGACGTCAAAGTTTGATATTATCAAGCTCCATATTGAGCAAGATGTGCAAATCCTCTAAAAGACAATAAGAGCGCGAAGCGCGACCGAAAATTTTATATCCTAACAAACAGATTTTTCAAAAAATTATTTTCAAAGTCTTCCCCTCATGTTATTTTATTCAATCATGTTCCTCCTCTTATATGTTTCTTCTTTTTCCTCTCTTTTCCCTTTTCTTTTTTTCCTTTTTCCCTTTTTTCGTTTTTTTTTTTGCTCCGCCAATGGGGGGGGGGGCGGCCGCCCTCCATCCGCCTATGTAAGTGATGCGCTGGCCGGCGTGTGCGAGGATTTGTTTTATATCCCTTAAAATCACACCCTTCATGGTGTTTATATGGCTTAGGTCTTCTCTCAAATTTGCATCCCTAAATGGCAGGAAATGGCGTAGATCTATTATTTGCAACCCTCAATCATGGCGTAACAAATTAGCCTAAATGGCGTGAAGTTAGAGAGAGAAAAGGCTATATCCTAAACAGCGATTTACCAGCGAATGGTCCTGAAATGCAACTCTTTTTGCCAAAGACTTCGATGACGCCTGAGTGCCTGAAACGGGACCCTTTTCGACGCTTTTTCTGGACGCGGGTGCGTAGCCATGTGGAGATCGTGACCCCCCCCCCCGGGGTTTCACCCGCCAATACTAATTGTTAAGGGGTGCATTTTCAGAATATGGAAAATAATTGTTTAGGGTGCTTTTCGAGATCCCATGGTCATGCATGGTATCCACTCGTCAATGGAAGTGGCCCCGGGCATTTTCAACCATATAGCTCTTTCAAACCACACCCACATTGGTGAACAGAAACAGAAGATTTGAGAATCTTATAACGGGAATTTACGAATCATTATTAGTTTAGTTTTCTCCAACGATGTTGTAGGTCTATCCCTGTTCATCGATCAACGGTAGAATAGGGTAGCCTCGCTGCTCTCCTTCAGACAAAATTAGATGCATGACTTGTGTCGGCAGAAGGGGGTGTTTAAACAATATACGGTATAGGACACCCCTGATCTTGAGTCAAGCCCGATTCACAGTGCTTCCTTTAGTACGCCCATGCTATCGGGTGAATAAAGCGATATTGGTTTTAACTTTATGGCTGGCTTGAAATTGGAGCTACTCATGCAAGAAATAGGATTGGATTGGCGACTTGGGCGGGGTAAAGAACTGCCCCTGTGCTCATCAAAATCTCAAAAGTAGAAATAAGAATAAATGAATGAATGGATAAATAAATGAACATAAAACAATTAAAATACCTGATTAATTAAGTCCAACAATTTAGAGTGCCAAAAAGCACAGGGAATAAATAAATATAAACTAATGAATAAATAAATGCATAAATAAATAAACATAAAACAATTGAAAATACCTGATTGAGTCCAACAACGCGGGGTGCCAAAATAAGCACAGGGAATTCTCATTGACCAATGCACTCACACTTTTCAAGCACACCGACCCCCACTCCCCCTAAAAAAAGCGGGAAAAAGATGAGGAGTCTTTTACCCCCATTTTCAGATGTAGCAATTACTAGAAAATAAATCCAAGAATAATGAACAAGTGTATATACGGCCCCTAAATGATGTTATAGTAACCTGATAATAACAATATCGATAGCAGTAATATCGAAATTAAAGTAGCCTTTACCGTATATGTCACGGACGTTGGTCGTCGGTTTTCGTTGGGTACCGCAGCCCCATGCACCTCCAACATCTTGTGTAAATCTTGATCATGCACTCTATCTCTTGGGGCAACAAGTACCGGTACATCCTTTATAAAACATTCTCCTCTTGATTTTTTTACCCCCTCGCAAATTTTACCCTAAACACGTAGATTTTGAATTCCTATCGAAAATAGATACCCTGATCATTACGTGTAAATGCTTCCCCCCCCCCCGGGTTAAAATGACGACTAGAATATTACCTTTTGCTCCAGGGGTGTTTAACGGCGGATGACGATCGCACCTCACCACCAGACAAAATCCGGAATAAATCGGCGGGTAAACGAGCCGCCGATAAGTTCTGAGCTGTCGGTACCAATTCGACTATGATACCTGCGCGGCCATCGAGACTGCTCTGATAGCTAGGCTAGGCATGATAGGCCCGGATCGATGTAAACAAAATGTTGCTTGTATGGCCACGTGGAATGATCAGCAGTTTCTCTCGATCTGATTCTTACAGACGTTTTAATTGGATTGACTGGAGTAATTCTCAAGATAAGCCCGGCCCAGGATGTAGAGTATGGTAGGTCTCCTCGGCAATCCTGTATTTTACCCGGTACCCAGGGGATCGCACTCATTCGATGAACAAGGTTATGATATAATGGGGGATCGTAGCGTAGGTAGGCCTACGTGCAATTTGGCAGCCATAGGCCCTACTCACCTGACAAGCGTGAAGTATGGTCAAAATAATTCTCCGAATAAATAGTTAAAACAGAAATCAAGCACTTACCACGATTATATGGATGAAACTATTGATTAGACCTCATTTGGAGTATGCTCATGCAGTATGGAGTCCAAACATATTCAAGCAGCAATAGAAAATGTACAAAGAAGGGCCACTAAGTAGGTATGTGACAAAAAAAATGAAAATCCTCAAATCTCAATGAATTTGGTATCATTTGAAAGCCCTTAAAAAGACCTTTCAAATGATACCAAGAACTCAAATTTTCATCAAGAAATTATAAAGTTATTCCAGTTTAAGTCGCGCATATTTATCCAAATTTGTGGTCATTGTCTTAATGTAAAGTCAATGGAGTGCATAACCGATTTTTGTGACCATTTTGTGACCATTTTGATCCCAAGTCTTCAACGGGCTCTAACTTCTTTGTTTTTGAGCCCTTTGAAGTAATTTAGGTATCAATGGAAGGGTGAAAGAAAACTCAATTGATGTGTAATCATTTCACTTGGTAATTTTTCTTCTTATGTGTAAAATAATTTCTTTTAATTAATTAATTATGCAAATTACAATTACTCGCCTCTTTTTTTTGCCAAATGAAGGTGATAATGAGAGATAATTTGTATATAATTTAGTTGGCATCAAAACAGCATCATGTAGATAATTTCCTAAATGAATTTGTTTAAAGTATTGTTTTGTAATTTCTAATATATTTCTTTGTTTTTCTGATATAAATTACAATTAGCTCTTTCAACTTTAGTATTGTGTACATGTATGTATGGGGTCTTTTTTTTACAAATGAAAAATATCATTCCTTTTGTACATGTACTTTGTATGGTATAAAAATACAAGTGTGCTTTTCTGATGTATTTGATTGTTTCACCAATTCTTTATGTATTTTATTGTTTCAACAATTTGTTTATAGATGGATAATGTAGCTTTCATTTTGGAGACCGTAGGCATTCGATTACAATTTTTTTTAGGAAGGATGAGCAGCAGAGTCTGAGGGTGTAAAGATGTAGCATTGCATGTAATTCAAGTATCAAGAAGGAAACATAAAAATTAAGCTTTAATATATGCATTTCTTAGATATGTATGATTACAACAAAGGCCATGTTCGAGCACTCCTTTTTTAATGAAAAATAAGTTCATATTCTAGCGTGAAATCACTGCACATAAATAAAGCTCAGGGGTGGTATTCTGAGGTCATTTTATCTTTAAAATATTTTATTTTATCTCTTAAAATGAAATCGGTATTCTGAGATGACATTTTATCTCTCAGATAAAATTTACAATTTTATCTTGCGTATAAATTTTATCTTGCGTAACTTAATGATACGCAACAAAACAGTGCCTGCGTAGACAAAGGCATCGCGTATCTGGGTATTGCAACGCAGATGATGTACTTGCGCCCGAGATAGTTTGAAGAAAAAAATAAAATAAACTTAAAAGAGGGTAGGGGCTATTTTATCTCCGCGACGTTGATTTCACCAATATTTCTAGGTGAATTAACCCCAAATGTTGACATGAAAATGAAGAAAAATTATATATTTATTAAGAATAACACCTTAACGTTATTCCTGTACAATAAGAAAGTATTTCATAAGACTTGTCTTTACTAATATTGTCTTTGAAATGATGCTTGAAAAGATGCGATACAGACCTCGAAAAAAGATGAGAGCATTGTCCTTTTTGTTAAAAAGAAATCTCTGTAAAGACGCGCGAGCGTATAGTGCAAGCGTATTTGAAGTCAAAAATTAACGCAATCTCACTCCTTTGCCACACCTCCTTTTGGAATGGATTTTCATTGGTTGACTGACACGAAAGAGAGCTCTATAAAAGCGCGTTTCTAATTGGATATTGATTAAAAAGTAGGTGTGTCTTACAGAGATAAAATGAAGATAAAATGGTTCTCAGAATACCAATTTGGAGAGATTTTAAGGGCATTTTATCTCACTGATTTTAACGGAGATAAAATATTTTATTTTATCTGAGATAAAATGGATCTCAGAATACCACCCCTGAACAGCAACAAAAACAGGCATCAAAGCTCCAACACTCAAAACAAGAGAACAAAAGTGACACAAAAACTTATACAAATCCCATTCCCATTTCAACTTATGAACACAACCCCCCCCTGCACCCTTGAAAAAAAAAATAATTATAATAAAATAGAAAAAAAATGAATAACATAGAAAAAAAAATAGACAATAGAGCCATGTGGAAGTGAAATATTTCCTCTGAGAGTGAAAAATTAAACAACAAATTTTTTGCATTTTAATCATGGGCAGAAATTGGCCCCAAAGGTAGGGGGACGCTGGCATCGGCGGCGAAAGCCAACAATTTTAGGGGGGACCACCAAATTATTTTGATAATCAAAAAAATACACCAAAGGTTATCAACCAAAAATTATAGGGGGACGCAGAAAACTAAATTTGACAAGCAAAAAAAAAAGAAAAGAAAAAAAAAGGTTATCAAAAAAAAAAAAATTGAGGTGGGGGGATCGTCCCCCACCTCAAATTAAGGGCGGGGGGTACACTTCCCCCAGCTTTCGCCGCCTATGGATGCTGGCAACTCTGACAAGTTTAAAAAAAAAGTTTATCCCCAAACTGTTGTAAGGTCATTTTAACCCCAAAAAGTTTGACCAAAAAAAAAAAAATGTATTATTGTTACATGTCCCCCTATTATTTTGGTAGGGGGACATGTCCCCCTGGGATTTCCACCCATGAATTTAATTTTAGAAAAGTCAACATTGATATTCCACTGTCAAAAGCAAATCCAGTTTCCAAATGAAACGATAATCAACCACCTAGACTCTTGACTTGAGTCACATAACCTTGGGATGATAAAATCTTTCTGTGACAAATGTATGTATTAAAATCAATATCAGAATAATTATCTACGGTATAATGACAGAGATTTCCCAAAAAAGGCACAACATAATCATCAAGTAAGCAATTTACGATCTAGTTCAATCCAGCATGAACGACTCACTATCGACCGCTCCCATCACCCTGCCAACCGCAGGCGCATCGGGCAGCTCGACTGCCGAGAGACCGGCTGTGACAAGGGTAGCTGGCATCTCTTATATCTGGACTGCGCAACGTCAGAATCGCGTAAGTTTGGATTTTTTGATAATTCAAATATATTTCCAGTCAAATTGTATACCTAATCGGATTCTTGTTTTACTTACCATAAAAAAATTTCGAACATTTACGCGTCCAAAAATTTGATGAACTTTCAAGCTCCGATATCCACACTTTACAGGCGAGTATCCACATTGAAACTTATATGTACAGAAAGAGCACATCTTCAGCTGTCTGTTAAAAGGCACGAGATTGCACCTACTATGTGCGCATGCGCATTAAAGGGCAAGTCCAAGAAAAGGTCACCCTAGAAGGCAAAATTTCATCTTTAATTTAAGAAGTTATCTTTGGTGGAGTAAGAAAGCCTAAATGTTGAATTTTAAAATTTCATTAAGAAAAATGTGATAATATGCATATTCATGCTGATTTGGGGCACCTAATTTGCATAATTGGTAAAATGGGCGTTACGTATGGGACAATTATAAAAACTCATAGAAAATAAAAACAAAACTTGTGAGATTTAGTCATAGGTGGGACATGGACCCCCTAACATCTTAATACTTATGAGGGAAAAAAAGTGGTGTCATCTAATTAATTATGCAAATTAGGTCTTGTCCAAGGATGGAATGTCCCATACGTAACATTTTGAGGATGTTTTTTTAAGTTATTTCTCATAATACAATACTTGTATTGTTGCATCTCTGGGAAGTTCTAATTTATAAATTATGAAAATGTTATACCACAAAAAGTTTCAAAAATAGAGTTTACTTTTTAATTAAAAGTTAATTAAAAAATTGTTACGTATGGGACAACATGTTACGTATGGGACATTTACACACAATGTCAATGGGGAGGTTTGTGTACAAAGTGAATGGAGAAAAACAAATTTCAAGAGTGCTCTAAATAGTGATTATTTACCTTTTCTTTAGTTTTTGAAGACTGATTTGTTATAAATACTGATTAATGAAAACAACTGAAGCGAAAAAATTGTGAAAATGGAAAAATATGAAAAAATAAAAAACAATAGAAATACATAAGAAATTCATGAAACCATGAAAAACAAGAAAAAAAAATGTTGAAATGGCTAATTTCCTTTTCAGTCATATCAAATATGTCTCAATAGAACATTTGAAAAGACAGAAACTCTTTGGTTATTTCCATATTTTAAATTATTTCAATTTTTTTAATTATGGGGAATATTGTGTACGTTCTCTATGGGGACAAAATGTCCCATACGTAACTGTCCCATACGTAACATGTCATTAATTTGTTTAATTAGAATCTGTAATTAGAGGGATTTGACTTATGACATGAAACTTGCCTTAGATATACTAGAGTATTGTGACTTCTATCACTTTAAGTTACAAGTTGTCAAATGAAATACTTTCAGAGAATTCTCAACTTGAAAAAAATGTTTTAAAAATTGTCTTTTTTCTGCGTCCCATACGTAACGGCCCATCTTTTCTCTCTAAAAGGTCAAGGTCATATGTCACCATTTTTCCCATGATTATTCTTCTCCTAGATGTCTACCATCATGAGGGTATTCAATCGAATAAAAGTCAATTAACACTATTTTTCAGGTCATTGAAGCCTCTGAAATGTCCCATACGTAACGCGCGCGAATTCTTGGACTTGCCCTAAACCCCTTTTTCAATGAGCCGCCCAGACAGAGGCGATGCCACTCGCAGCAAAACCCGCGCGAAAACTGTGCCACCAAAACCAGCGCTCGCGATGCCCCGTATTCGCACATAGCTACACTAAGTTGGTACCTGAGCAGGTTAAGAACCTCCCATATGAACAAAGATTGATTCAACTAAAACTTCCTACATTAGCTTATCGCCGTGCGCGAGGAGACATGATCGTAACATACAAGTTATTTCACAGGTATGACCAGGAAGTAGTGCCAGATTTGGGACAGGTGCAGGGGCCTACCAGGGGTCATGATAAAAAATTGTACATTCCGAGGTCAGTAACTGAGAAACGTAAGAATTCCTTTTATATAAGAATGAGGAAACCTTGGAATAGCCTAAGTAATGAATTAGTAAATGCACCCAGTGTCCACAGCTTCGAGAATGGATTGGATAAATATTGGAGATGTGAACCTGTGAAGTTCAAGTTTGATGCTGACCCACCAGGACATGACCCGGCCAACCTAAAAAGGAGACAGAATTTGGAACTGAATATAGAGTCTTAGACTGCGTTCAGAAGCATCCATAGGTATCCATAGGTAGGAAGGAGTGGCAGTTTTTCTGACATCTGGGCACAGACTGGAACCTCAAAAAACAAAAAGTTCTCTCCTACCCAGAGCTACATGTACCAAGTCTCACGCATTGTGCGTGAGACTCACGCATTCAGAGTCCGTCTCACGATCTAACGCATGGCACCCATTTTTCTCATGAATCGGGACCCGACAGAAAAAAAAAGAAAAAGTAGCATTATTCGCCAGATTATACGACTAGCTGACCGCCTTCGCCTCTAGCCCGGCACGCGAGACGAATCGAGAGTGCAGTCAGCGCACAGCTAGTACGTAATACGATGAATCGCGTGCGTGCATATCGCATCGCATGGTTTTGAAGCCCATATCTCATGCACGCGTGCGCCTTTTCGCAACGTACGTACGAGTGTAATGGCCGCGCGCGCACAGAGACGTCGAGTCATGAAAATCTCACACATAACATTTTTTTGAACTTGGCATCTCTGTCTACCCCCGTCTCGATCGGCCATTTTGTTACAATTCATAACAAAAATGGCCAATCGAGACGGGGGTAGAAGGAGAGAACAATGTTATATCATAACCTTGTTCATTGAATGAGTGGTTTGGATAGGCTCCACTACACTTCACTACTGCTACCCTCCGCTCCAGATCCGAATGGGTGGAGTGCAATGGAGCCTATCCGAACCCTTGCCTGAGGTACATGGACATCTGAATTCATTAATTTCAGTGCAGTCATGCCTTACTTTGGTGCAAATAAAAATTTACGTCACTGCAAATAATACCTCTTGATCATCCAAGCGATAGTACCTTAACTGCCACATAAATCAGTCGAGGCGCACGGCCAATATGGGAGACTCTTGCTCTCTTCAATGTGGGATACAATCTCCCATATTCAAGACTTGCTTTGCAAGAGAACAAAAACAACAAAAGTGCAATTTCTTCCACCCAAAATTTTTTCTCACTAAGGTCAGAAGCTCATTTGTTTTGTGTGTGGATGAGAACAAAAATCCTTATCAAAACCAAAGTTGACTGTAAATTTAAAGTAGACGGTGAAAAGTGGTAATTTTTCATGAGGAATTTGGTATCACATTTTGATTTGCCACCAAGGTAAGCCTTTTGCAGCAAATGTAGACAAATTTTATAAACAAAGGAAATTAGTCTCTCAAAGTGGAGACTGTCTCTGAAATGGGATACCCAAATTCTTTACAAAAGTCTCTGATATTGGAGATAATCTCTCTCATGGGAGAAAGTCTCCCATATTGGCCATGCGCCTCTACTGTAAATGTGGTATCAAATTATTTGGGGTTTGTGAGGTGTCATACTGTCAAGCTTTTTTTTACTTACAGGCTTTAGATTGTAAGATTTTATCGACTCTACCAACCCCCTCTCGGGGAATGAGAGAACAAACATTACAATACATGAATACAAAAGCACAAGTGATAATACAAAAACATAAGTGATAATATATGTACAACATGTACGTGAAAATAAAAGAACATATTTACAAGTCAAGGCGTTTAGGGCGTTTGACTACCCTACAACTACGTGTACACACATTCTGATCTAGATCTACTTTACTTTCTATAAAAACTACTGTCTTCTTTGGTATTGAAAAATGCAATAAAATTATTCTGACAACTTTTTTCTATTTTTTTTTAAGTGGCAAGCATTATTTGAATTAAATAGCTTAGCCATGTGCAATGCATTTGGTCTACTGGCCGCTAGATTACTTGGTAAATGTAATGAAATTCATCTCCTATGTCTGCATGTGAACATAGAGTACAATACAGTTCATCTGTCAGGCTTGCATCAAACCTTCACTTATTACAGGCAATCCATCTGAATTTTATAGTAACAAAGTCTTTCTTACACAGGATCTGTAAATACTTTTCAAACTTCAAAGTATCCTTAAACATTCTATAGTATGTACAAATTCTATTTGACCATTTGTCTGCCCGCCACTCTTGAGTATTTAAATAAAATCTAACTTTAGCAGTGTGTGAAATGCATGTAGCACTTAATCCATTCCCCTGTGCTAACCACACCCTAGTCCTGCGTAAAATAATAAAAAACTGAACAACCGTACAGTAAAACAGGTAAAACAAGATGATAAATGTAAAGTTCTACATGTACATTGTAAACAAAATTCTCTGAAGTTTAATGTCTGACATAAAGCTGAAGAATGTGTACATGTAGTTACTTGTCGTACCTACTACAGTGTACATACTTTGTGTTTGTCTAGATGCATTGAGTGTTGAAAAGAATTGGCCTTAAATGGCTTTGTTATTAATCAAGAAATTCAACCAAATCCGTATACATTAACCTAAATCTTATTTGACAACTTGGGAAATACGGAAAGAGGGGAATGATTACCTGTAATTTTATCAAGATCTATGCATATACTACTATAGGTATATTTTTCTTAATATGGTCTTCCACCTTTTTTTGGTCTCTCTTTCAGTTCAACTGATGATGTCACACCAAGAGCAGTACACTCACACATGAGATGAATTGGAAGAATATTGTTCCTTTATTACTAGGACTGCTCACTGGAGTACTTTCAGCCATCAGTCTGTTGCAGTACCAGGCATTGGTCATGCCAAGCATCGCACCCGATCCCGAATACTCATTGGGAGGGACCACCTTCTACTTTGTATCGCTCCTCAAGAGGAGAGACTCGGAGAAGACGAAGCAGAAAGATGATGGCAGAATCAATGATGACAGAATAGAAAAGTGGCTCAGTCATGAAGGAAATGAGAATATGGGTAGGACAAAGCGTGAGAGTGCGGAGGGTGGGGAAAACAAGAAGGAAGCGACGGAACTCCATGCAGACTTAAAGGATATAGGCTCAGGAAATGCTTTTGATACTTCCCTCGATGCTCAACCTTCCAAGGACAAGACAAAGATCCTCTGCATGGTTGCACTTGCAGGACTGGACGTTGCAAGCTATGCCACGTACAGCACAACCCTACAGGATACATGGGGGAAACACTGTAGCAAGGTTCTGTTTGTTAGCGACAGGTCCATCAGAGTGCAAGCAAACATTCTTCGGACAGACCTTAAACCTGGGGAATCTCACTCTTGGTCAAGGACTAAGATCCTGCTGAAGGAGGCCTATAGTTTTGTAGAAGAGTTTGATTGGTTTGTCAAAGTGCCATATGATGGATTTGTGGTCTTAGAGAACCTTAGACATCTCGTACAGCTACATCAAACTAACATCCTGGGTTACATCGGCCAAGTTTTCGAGGGACCCGGTACAGACGGCTCTGTCTTTGTCCTGAGCCGCTATGCAATGGAACTAATAGTGCCTACCCTAATCACCTGCACCCCTAAATTCCTGCAAGGTTTTGATGATGGTGAGGTGTTGGAATCCTGCTTCAGGAACACTGATGTGATCTCCTTGACAGATGGACGTGACCAATCTGGTATTTTCAGATTCCAGATGAAGGTCCCTGAATTGGAACTACCTCATCTTGCTACCAGCCGTATGCAGTGGAACTTGAAATACATTGAACACCCAGAAAGACAGGTGGGCCTAGGAACAAAATGAGTCTGAATGAAAATTTACAGCTTTAAATTCGGAAAAGTGATCTAGGCATTCATGTATTGTCCATCTAGTTCCTTTTTTTGTGTGTGTTATAGCTGAATTTCCCATTCCTGAAAGCTTATCCCTCATATTCAGCAAAATATTCACTTGTCAGTTGAAAAGGGAAAAGAGGGCAAATTAAAACATTTTAACAGAGCTAATGGACCATTTCCTAGTTGTCAAGCACTTTTGGTTGAATAATTGATATGTGAAATTCTTCATTGTCATTGGATGACTTGGCTTTGATTACACATGAAATTGTGTAAACAGTAGAATATGGTATTAGACTAAAAAGTGAAATTATACATTATTTTCCCTTGGCGCCCCAAATCTGTTAAGAGTTCAGAACCACTTTACATTTATACTTTATAGGGGTCATCGTGCTTCCGAATGAACCAACAATGATTCCTGTATTAAGCTCATGGATACATTCGGTCAGATGCATGAAAGTAGCAATTGCTTTTGCTTGGCTTCTGCCTGATTGGTATGCACAGAAATTAGCAAGCAAATGCTTTTGTAATAAGTTCAAGCAATCTATTCTATTTGCACTCCTTAAAGGGGAATGAAACCTTTGGAACAAATAGGCTTGTGTAGACACAGAAAAATCAAAGAATAAGAATAAAGAAAGTTTGAGAAAAATCGGACAAATAATGAGAAAGTTATGAGCATTTGAATATTGCAATCACTAATGCTATGGAGATCCTCCCATTGGCAATGTGACAAGGATGTGTGATGTCACTGATGAACAACTTTCCCTTTGGTGGACTATAAAATACCCTCAAAATGTCTCTTTTTGCTTTTTCTTACGATGATACAAACTCTTTATCCATTATGTATTCTTAAAAAATATGTATTACATGCCCTCATGTAGAAAGAACACATGATCTATGGATAGATGTGATAAAAGAGGCAATTCAAGTGAAATATATACTAAAGTAATGGGGAGAGTTGTTCATCAGTGACATCACACATCTTTGTCGCATTGCCAATTTGCTATCTCCATAGCAATAGTGATCGCAATATTCAAATGCTCATAACTTTCTCATTATTTGTCCGATTTTTCTCAAACTTTTGTTGATCTGTTTCTTTGATTTTTCTGTTTTCACACAAGCTATCTTGTTCCAATGGTTTCATTCTCCTTTAACGATTAAGCCATTGCGAAAAAGTGTATGCATAAAGTGAACATTTTACTCGTGCATTTAAGCACTTGCTTGGGTTTTTTTCAAGCTCCGTCAGAGCAGCTTGAGCGTTTGCTTGATCAGGGCATTCGCGTTTTTAATCATGTTTATGCACCTGCAGCCTGTTGCATAAAACTTTTTACCCGAGAAAACTCCTGTAAAACCTGAAAACTAAGATTAGTCTGATTTCTGCCATTGACTTTAACACAGGGCAAAAATTCAGGTAAAAATACCTGAGTTTTCTCAGGTAAAAAGTTTTATGCAACAGGCCCCATGATTGGCGAGCAGTTGCTTACCAGCAATTGCTACTTTTTATGCATTTGACCCATTGCCACTTGAAGACATTGCACACCTGTGGGTGGTCTAACATGAAAACATTTGTCAGTTGCACAGAAAAAATTACAGTTGCCCTGGAAATTGAAAAAGAATCCCCATTCATTGCGGTGTTAAAGCTTATCCAATGTAGCATATTTAGGCAGTTAAGTTGTGAAAGGTAGCCCCCAAAATAAAATAATTTCATTTTTTTTGTCTGGTCCATCGCACATAAACTTTCCATGTGTAAATGTATATCTTCCCAGACAATTTTCCTCCCACTATAAATAGACCCGATGTCCTTTCCCACTTACCAGATTTTATAACAAATGATACCTTTTTTGAGATGAACTTGTTTTATCATCTTTCTTTTCAGGATGAGAGTTGTTGTGAGGAGTATCCAGTCACTTTCCATGCTGTTGATTTTAAAGAGATGTACACGTTGGAATATGCGATTTATCATCTCCGACCCTTTGGCATAGGCAACTATATGTGCCCCTCTACCGGTGGACTGAGGTGATCGCTGCAACCTTTGACCTTTCATGACCAGAACAATAGAACTTGGGGGCTGCAGGTTAGTGGATATGTGCTGACAGAGTATGACGAGGGCCAGGATTTGATTGCTATAGGAAAATATGTGAGTTTTCACACAGGTGTAATAAGGTATGATACAAACTGTGAGCCTCTCTACGGGATCACTAATCTGATGATAAAGCGGTCTGTAGTGGAATATTTTTTCATAGTGTGTTTATTTAAATGCAGAATATTTTTGTTGAGAAAATTATTTTTAATACCACACCTTTTTGCCTGGGAGGCATTTTGTGTAAATACTTTCATGTCGAGCAAAGTCTGTTCTGTTTAAAATCTGTTAGTTTCATGTACAGTGTACCTCAGTAAGACTATAGAGTCAGACACTTGTGTTGGCAAACTTGTCAGACTGCAAATGTTAAACTCTCCTGTTGAGGTGCTCAAAGTATAATTGAACTCTTACCACTCATGTCTACAACTCTCCAATGGTCACATTGAAAGCAATAAGGGTGGAGAATGAACAGTTTTCCACACATGTCGCGGATAAATTGTTGCCACATTTGGTGATTAATATCTCATTTTAAGCTAGAACTATAGGCCAAATATATTAAATTAGTAAAATTAAACCTTGTTAATGAATTAGTGTAATTAATATGCATACAATAACAGATAATTTGTTTCTGTTATGGATTCAAGTATTGATGTTACAAGATTGAAAATGCTAAATACTAGAGTGATCCAATGAACATGTAGCTTGAACTTATGACACCATTTTTTGTGGAGCAGGTCCAATTTTGGAGAAAAAAAACTCATTCGAGAAATCATATTTACATGGATGTCAATGTATTGATTAGCAGTTAATGAGCCATTTAAAAAGGAAAACAAAGGTATTTTGGGACTTACTACTTTTTCATTATTAAATACCTATAACATAAACATTTAAAAAATAATAATTTGACCCTTTTTTTTGCGAAATTGAACCACTTTTTGACTTGTGACCCCAATTTTTTTTTCCACAAGTATGGATTATTTTCTACCAGCTACAAATTTACATTATGGTAGAGTTGACAGGAAAAAGAGATATATTATACACATATACATGTATCAGGCTTGAGAAAGTAAAGTGGGATTTATCCGAGGTTGGACTGGCAATTACTATTTTTCCTGAGAAAAATAGTTACATTGCCAGTCCAACCGAGGATTAATAATTCCCACTATGCTTTCGAAATAAACGCCTGATTTATTTGTTTTATATCCCCTCTTTAACTTGTGGACCTAGTCCTTGCTGATGTTTGACCAAATCTAACGTTGCCAGACCTAGTCCTAATCTAACATTAAGCCTGTTGAGCCAATGCTAAGCAGTTCCTGTTTAGGCTTCGCGCGGCTTCTACACGACTGCACTCAATGAGAGGTCCGCTGCGCTGCGTTGGCCATACAGTTGCACTCAAAATGTAAATAGATATGCGCAGGCTAAATATAGGTCTAAATTCTAACTGTTATGCTCTAAAAATTAGTATCGGATCTTGACTCGCCTTGTTACGTAGGCCTATATTCCAAATTTAAGGATCCTGTATGAATGATAGTCGGAATTATATTTTCTGCATTGTAATCTAGACCCAATTGCAGTGTTTTTTCAAATTATTGGTAGCGGTCATTTGATCGAGAGTTTGTATTCTTTTAAATTTATTTATGATCGATTACAGATGATCTGGGTCAAGTCAGGGAGCATGAGCAGTCCAACGTTGAGAGAAAATATCAAGCATGAGCATGCGCAGTTCTGCCCATGAAAGTATATCGAAAAATATACGGAGCCACAAGAAAACTATACAGATCTATTTGCAGCGATGTGTTTCCTAATAAAATTATACTTTGTCACACGATTGCGAATTGACCAATCGTTAATCTAGAATACTCATGAATATTCATAAGAGGGATATAGACATTTCTATCCTTAAGTAATTTATAGTGCATTGCATTTATCTGTAATCCCTGGGGAGTGTTTCATGAAAGGACTTGTCGGACGTTTTATCCGACAAGTCCTGTTTTATCTGACAGTTACTATGGTAACGGTGCTTCTGAACCAATGAGAATCCAGCAAAGTTGTGACATCTGACAACTTGTCGGACGAAAATATTGATGAAACGCTCCCCTGATCATAAAATCTGTAGAATCTATTGATGGTTCAGTCAGGAGGTACAGTATAAAGGTAGTACATTCTATCACGATGTCTTTGTATTTGAACATAATGACCAGAAATTATTGTCTTCATCAGGGTTCTTCACAAGAACTGTTGAACCACATAAGGACCAACAGATTTGAATTTTCTTGTTTTCAAGATGTTTAATGCCAGTGACTCGGCGACTGGACTTCTTATGGCATCAATATACGTGCATACAGGCTGTGTGGTATGCAGCCAGCCAGCTGCGCTCCACTGCATTATCGAGTTAACCCCCATATGTAGCTTTGCTTACCAAGAGGAAGAACAAGCGCTGCAGTGACGTGAATAAGTACATACATGTAATGACTTCAATTTCCAATCTGAAACCGTTGATTTGCTGCAGAATCTATCAGTTTTAGAAATTATTCTACCTTATACATCCACACGGCAGAGAACAGCCCATTGATTGGCTACGAAACTCTTGGCCAGTTCCAGCACGGGGAGTATCACTCAACTTGCTTTTTACTAGCGGGTTAATTGGTTGGTTTTGTCAGAGTACTTGTGCTTGAATGTTATGGTTGATCCATCCTTGGTCTAAGCTGTCTATAAAATATCACATTCCAATATGAAATACCTCCAGGTTTTATGTGATTTTTTGCAGAGTTAAGATCAAATCGAATCTAGGTGTTTCGGCATGGTTGATGGAGAGCCTCACACCCCCCCCCCCCCCCCCCTCTTTACTTGGCATATTTACTTTGTTGGGGTCTTCAGGGACTCCTTCTTGAGGAGCTTCCTCTCATATTCTTGGCAGCCTCCTTCATTGACTTTACACTCGCATTTGGATGCTGTGCAGCCGCTTTTTCTTTAGAGCTAGAGCAGGGTGAAAACTCATATGAGCATATGAACTTTAAAGGAAATGTAAGATTATAGTAAAGTTCAACAATTTGACAAGAAATAAAACACAATAGCAATCTTTGAAAATGATGTCCTTATCCCATGTTTCTATATCTCTGTAGTGAGAATGATTGTCATCACAAAATGAAAACATCCATAACATCCTCATTCTTTAACGGATTGCCCTCGTATTCCATTTGTCTGTCTTTATCCTGCTTGTAAGTCTTTTGGTATTGGTATTTGTATTTATGCATTGGCACTTGACGCTCCACCTATCAGGGAATGACTTGCCATTTCCTGCCTTGTAAAGAACTTCTTTATTCACATTTATTTTATCAAAAAGAGACAAGTCATCTGGATACTAAGTGGGAAACATTTTCAGCACGGTATAACATGAATTGAGGGCTCTCTGTTCACTCCAATGATACAAATTCTTAACAACAGGATAACTTTGAAAAAATACGATACAGGTACTTTGTTTGTCTTAAAACAAATTATGTATGTATAGACAAACAACTGAATATACATTACAATGTAATGATTAAAGGACAAGTCCACCCCAACAAAAACTTGACTTGAATAAAAAGAGAAAAATTCAACAAGCATAACACTGAAAATTTCATCTCGGATGTAAAACAAGAAAGTTATGGCATTTTAAAGTTTCGCTTCATTTCACAAAACAGTCATATGCACATCTCGGATGGTATGCAAATGAGGAACTGATGACATCACTCACTATTTCTTTTGTATTTTATTATATGAAATATTTTTATTTTCTCGTTATTGCCATGTGAAATGAAGTGTCATTCCTCCCTGAACACGTGGAATTAACATTTTGTGCTTCAGGCAAGGAGGTCCTAATCGTCAAATTCGTAAAAATTGAAATATTGTATAATTCAAACAAAACAAAACAAAAGAAATAGTGAGTGACATCATCGACTCTCTCATTTGGATGTAACTGGCTCGTTCATTGTTTAAAATAAGCGAAACTTTGAATTGTCATAACTTTCTTATTTTAAATCCGATTTTGATGAAATTTTCAGCATTGTGCTTTTCTGATTTTTCTCTATTGATTCAAATCAACATTTTTCTGAGGTGGACTTGACCTTTAATGTTTGTATACTCTTGCCATGTTTGAAATTCATTAGTTACATTTCTCTTAATAACCTGTTGGATATTCCATTTTTTCCCATAATGACACCATTAATTGGCCAACTCCTTAATGCCACTCGCTATTAAATAGACCATATTGATTTCCACTACATTGAATATATAAAACTTTATTCAAAAGAATACCTGCATAATGAAATATTTAACTTTGTGCTCATGACTTGTTATTGAATGTAACATGTAAAACCTGTGTATAGTTTTCATTAATACCAAAATGCACCTAAAGTATCACCATTTCAATTCATTGCCAATTAATAAATATGGATATAACCTATAATAGTTATGATGTGAAAGATATGAAATGAAATGAACAATACCATGAATTTACAAATTTCTCAAAACCTTTGTTTTTGCTTCAGATCACATATTTGGTTAAAATTCATACATATAGAAATTGTTACAAAAATCATCCAACACAGCCAAAAAAAAAAAAAAACCTTATTTGTATTCAGAATATGCACATAAACATTCAATGTATGGACTTAAACAAACCTACAGAAACCTACTATAATCACAAAATTAATACAAAAAGTACACAAGGACCCTTTTTAAAAACAAACATCACCAAAAGATAACACTATATCAAGAATTTAATATTTCACATTTTCTCAGAACAAAGGCAGTTGAAAAAATATTTATCAATCTCTAAACGTTAGTAAGTCTGTCATATTAGATTATATTCAGTTATCAATTTCATTGTTGACCAATTACCAAAAATATACACAGGCTTTAAATCATCCTCCCATTTAACTTCAAATACCTTCTAATCATACAATAAACCAATAATCTGCTATTGCATATCTAATGCTGTAAAAACAAAATTACGATATAACTTTTTAAAATGATATTATTCACCTTGACTTGGTCATCGTCATCTATCACAAACAACTCCCGATACTTCCTTTTAATTCCTCGAACATCAGACACCTACACATAATTCACAAAACACAAAAATATAAATTGATGTTTTCAAAATACATAAAATATCGAATTATATATATACAAAACTCACCATCATAATAAAAAACATTATTTATAAAATAATAACTATTCTTCTACGTGTACATGTACATGAACACTATTTCCAAAACATGTGGAAAACCTCTCGCAGTCTCACCTTCAACACACCATTCAATATACATGCAGCACCAGTGCTGACTTTCATGGTAAGGGTCATTAACCCTAAAAAACTTTGACATTGACTATATGACCCACAACTCATGCCAACTTATCAACAATACTTCAAGTATTAAATATCAATACATCTATCTACCAAAATCCCCAAACATACAAACACCAATATAATCCTTTTAATTACTTTTAATTGTGTATTAAACACATTACAAAAAACAATACACATTATTAAAGTATCTCAATAAATAATATTCCTAATGTGTTATGTCATAAAATCTCAAAATTTAACAAATGGCCATGAGTCTTCAACTCGCCACTTTTTTGTTACATCATCAAAGACAATAATATCACACCCATAAAATTGGTCACAACTTTGAATAAATTTACCCTATCCATACAAATACTTTTCCTCAAAAAAAAAATCAATTTTTAAAATAACAAACAACTTACACTTGATACAACTCCTGTAATTGACACTCTTCTCTTGGCTGGCGACTCTTTTGCAGTCCTAACGGGAACAACACGTGGCTTCAAGTACTCTACTATTTCTTGTCTAACTTCAAACTTTCCACATCTTGAACATACCTATAATTACATTTAAGCAAAACAAAAAAAAAATATATGAATAAATTAGAAATTAATCATATGATTTAAAATTCATCTCAGCAACACCAATCCATGTCATATCAACCAGTGCTTGTTACCAAAACTTAATCTTTGGCTTCAATTTCTTAATCTTATACCCAAAACAGTCTTACAAAACCTACTTTTGCAAAAATGAACTAACATTAAATAACAAGCAGCCTCCAAAACCAACAATACACATTAAAAAAAAAGTTCAAATCTACATATCACTCTGAATTATTAATTTCCATACAGTTGCAATTCAATTTTCAGTAGTAACTCAGAATAATTTTTGTATTGGCCAGAGCACTCATAAGCTTGAATATTGGGCAAATTTTGTGTACGCCCTTTAAACTTTCTTCTAATCTGCGCTTTCATTTTTGCATTGCTTCCCGCTTTTTTAGCTCTACATCACTAGACCTCCTTGTGGCATCATAAAGTCTCTTTTTGTTTTTCAGATCAGAGTCCCGTATTGTAAAATATCCTCCTGGGATATCCATGGCTCTCATTACCCTTTTTCTCCCTTCCCCCCCAACATTGAATTGTAAGATTGCAAGATCCACTGCGGCTTCTGCTCCAATTGTACCACGCCATCGGTGCTTGGGCGCCCTATTCCATATTAGCCCGTTCAAAGACTCATTCTGATTTTGTGAAAAACCAGGCAAACAACGTTCTAACAAATTTGTGTCAGACAGCCTTTTGAACAGATCTTTGAGCAAGTCTAGGAAAACTGGGTCCAAATGGTGCCTCTGGTTGTCCATTTTCCCATTGAGTTTGTATGGGCACCAGCTGTCCGATGGACAGTATTGATGTCTGATATTATCGTCTGGAAGCTTAGTCTCGTGATAAAGAGTTTCCCAGACTGCATTGGACATGTTGGTAATGCAGGCATTTCTTCTTGTTTTGACTGGGTAGTATTTTGACGTATGGCATTCCTGTACAGTTCACCCATTCTTTCACACATTTTTAGAGTCAGTCGACCACCCCCACCACCAACTGGCTTGCCATCGGCCAATTTTCCCTTGGTTGTTGTCCGAACCTTATCTAAACCTTTGTACATCCTTTTACCAACATGTCCAATGCAGTCTAGCTACACCACATCCTCTTCGCTGTCTCCATACACATTCCTAACTGCCTCGAATGCAGAGCTATCGCCATCTCAAATCATCCACTTATATCGCATGTTGTGCTTTTGTATGGAATTTTTCCATAGGACAAGAGCCCCGGCAGCCTCCATAGCATTACTTGAACCATCATGATTTCTTTGACAGTTCCCGTTCTCTTTGTGTTGCTTCTGCCACTTTCAAAATTCGTCTTTTTACATTTTGCCTCTGTGCTGTTTACATTCTTCACATATTCGGGAAAGGATGTGGCGGTCCAGCACTTTGCCTGTATCCGCTGATATCACTAGGCCAACCCCGATGTTTGATCGATGGCCTCGCGTCATCCAGGTTCCATCATATGAGACGGTGACATCTAAAATTGAGTCCGAGGTGACACATGAATCCTCCTCCATCAGGAGTTCACGTAGACCCTTTGCTGCTTCAGCCATTTCTTCTTCTGCAACGGTTTTAGCTGAAGATGCTACATTTTTTACTTGACGTGCAAATGCTTTCTCTGACAATGGTGGAGGCATGTTCAGAATAGCGCAAATATCAGCTATGCCTCTTCTTCCGGTCCCCACTTCGATGGATGCCAGAGCCAAACGTTTGTTTATGTCACTTACCTACTGGAAAGTAATATGGCAAAACATTTTCATTTTTCAAGCTCTATTTTTAATAAAGAAAAAATAATTTAAAAAATCAAATTTAATTAAGAGCCAAGTTATATAATGAAAAGCTGCAATGGAAACTGACAGTGTAAAAAAATCAAGCATTTGTAAAAACGAAGAGAGAAAATTACCCAAACATTGTTAACCTCATTTTGCCACACGGAGAGATGTAACTGAAAACAAGGTGATTATATCATAACCTTGTTCATTGAATAAGTGATGCTAGTCTACATTTTATGAATTCAATTCCCTATTTCTATGGGGCATTTTGTCAAAATTAAGTAGGCCAACGTTAGGCTTAACCATCTGACTTAATTTTTAAACTTAATGATTATCTTTGTTCTTATAGAATTAGATCTTAAATGTTAACCAACCTTAGTCCTCTTTTAGTGACTCTCACTTGAGGGATGCCATCTCTTGACGTGACAACGTTTGGGTCCATCAACATGAAAAAATCCCTCGCCTTCAATTTGTTTACAGTCTCTACTGCTTTCTCATTAGATGGAACTTGAATTTCAACAACTTCTCCCCTCTTCTCGTCGATGGCCGCGCCACGAAAAAACTCATAATTTGACTTGGTCACGGATCGTACCTCGAAAACCTCCAACAAACACAACTTTATCGTAATCACCATTATGATTAACAAACAAATCGATGTCAGAAATCAAAACGATGAATCAATAAAATAAGAGGGTATAACAATGTAAACAAATCAAGCTTGGGTCCATGAACATGAAAAAATCCCTCGCCTTCAATTTGTTTACAGTCTCTACTGCTTTCTCATTAGACGGAACTTGAATTTCAACAACTTCTCCCCTCTTCTCGTCGATGGCCGCGCCACGAATAAACTCATAATTTGACTTGGTCACGGATCGTACCTCGAAAACCTCCAACAAACACAACTTCATTGTAATCACCATTATAATTAAACAAATCGATGTCAGAAATAAAAACGATGAATCAATAAAATAAGAGGATATAACGATGTAAACAAATCAAGCAATCATCACTTAAATCGAACGAAATATCATAGAGCAAAGAGCAAAGAGCTAAAACCGTACACGAGTGAGTAAATGTTAACAAAATGGATGCCGCACCAACCAAACAAACATGTCTCAACTGCCTCACTTTAAAGTTAATTAAAAACAATACGCCTAAAGAACTACTTCCACGGCCACACACACATACACACAGCACGTGCCTAGACACGTGCCACTACAAAAAATACACATAAGACACACGACCTTAGCTCATGGAACAAAACAAAATCCCAAACCGTAGCACAACACCCATCAGCAAACCTAATCATTAAAAATATAGTTCATTGGAATAAAAATAATCCACAGCACAATTAAATATATCCTACATGTATGGCAAACAAATACACACATCCATTTCCAACTCACAGGGTAAATATCCCAGTATATATCAAATATCACTTAAAAAATGAATTTCTTAAATATATGCAAATAACAATGTTAAAACGCGACGTGAACATACATCCAGTGGTTATCGGTCCATACCAATCAAGTTTCCGGACAGTTGTCCAGCCACCTTATTTATACTTTCAATTTTATAAGAATTACAACCAATATATTTAATTTATTTATGGTAACAAAATACTATAAGGAACAAATATCAATCAGAATCAGCACAATTTAGGCTATACTTTCAAATTATTCTTGAAAGAAAAAGAATACAAGTGCGAAGAACTTTAAGTGCGAAGAAGAAGCATTTTGATATTGTGGACGAACAACGAATGCCATGGAATAAGCTTATCTGAAAAATTAAACAAAAGGAAAGAGATTTTGTTACCTTTCACTGCCTTCAGCTTTGCAGAATCAAGTGCAGGCCGTACCGCATGGTCTTTGTACCTGTTGCACGTCTGCCCAGTTACAGAACTTTCCCTTAAAGAGGCGTTCCAAACACTGCTACTGCGAGGTTTTTCACCATGAGGCTATTCTTAACCTGCCCAGTGATCGCTTCCATTTTTTCTGCAGGTAGGATTATACCTGCTCCTAAGGACACCTTGAAATGAGAATGAACATACAGCAGGAGTTACCTTGATTGCAAACAAATAATAAATTTAATACCTATCATTGTTACTTGATTTTAAATTCATTATAAGCCTATCCCACTTTAAATAATTTTTTACATGAAAGATTGCTCCAACCAAGGAGCTTCTAAGCCAGAGGTAGTCAAGCAGTGGGACCATCTAAACAGCGTAGCAAGTAAAATGATGCCATACAGGAAAGATGTAGAAGTATCGTTACTTATCGGTAATGATTGTACAAGAGCAGTTAGACCACGTGAAATCATAAGTGGAAATGAAGATGACCCATATGCCCAGAGATCATTGCTTGGATGGGGAGTAGTTGGGAGAGTGCGTAAAACTCCTGGAGAACTCAAGTCTGCAACTTGTCACAAAATCTCAGTCAACTCATGCCCCAACTCTAGTTTCCAGACCAAGGTTAAGACAAATATCGGCCCTGAAAAGACCATTCAAGCATTGGAAGCCGACTTCAAAGAGGAGAAGGAAGGTCGTCCATCACTATCGGTACACGATGTGAGGTCTCCTGATATCTTGGAGGAGGGAATAACAAGGAGTCAAGATGGGAATTACGAAATGCCTGCACCCTTCAAGTCAGATCAAGTCCAAGTGCCTGATAATCGTCCTCTTGCTGTTAAGAGATGGAATCAACTGAATATTCCCCATCTTTCTCACATAGGGGGAGTATGGGAAAGACAAATTGCTACTTTTCGTCGTACTCTAGAGCCCCTTCTAATCAGCTCAGGAAACCAGCTCGACGATGAGTCTTTCAGAACATTCTTAACAGAGGTTGAATCAATAGTCAACTCTAGACCTCTTTCGACGACAAACCTTTGTTCTCCAGATGCTCCTGAGCCTCTAACACCAAATCATCTGTTGACTATGAAACCTAAAATCGTGCTACCACCTCCTGGAAAGTTCCAAACGGCAGATTCCTATTGTCGCAAATGGTGGAGACGAGTTCAGCATCTCTCCAATGAATTCTGGCTGATATATATATATATATATATATATATATATATATATATATATGAATTTCCAGTTAACATAGCACAATAAAATATTTAGGAATGCAAGTTTTTAATTGAATTGAACTCATTTATTACCGAATATCACTGTCAGGTACAATTACATGTAACAGTACATCACATATAAACAAAACATTTGGTAAATGGAGCTAACATACTAGCAAGATGCTAATAGAGGTTAGCCCCAAGCAATGTCATCATAGTTCAAACAATAATTTTAACTAAATCTCAATATTGTACATCAAATTCAGTACTGATTCTACTTTTTACTTTTGCAGAAAATTGCGATCATTTCTAGTGAACATATCTACACTATTTACAATTTAGTTTTACTTGGCAGATGATTCCATAGAGGACCAGAATATGAAATTTATTGTTTTGTCAAGATTAGCATTTGTTTTTCTCTATTTCTCGTATTGTAAGGATGGTCTATGAATGAAAACAATAAAACTATGTGGCAAGTGATTATTAATAAAATTGTTCATTATACTATCAAATATTGGTATTGTTTGAAAATATTGAGAATATTTAGATCATAAAATTAAGTAGCAGAGTGATAAGTATGATGGTTGATCATTATTATTCTAGCTATTTTTGTTTAAGTAATAGTACATGTATACAGTTCAGGGTTGTTTTGCACGTCCCACCCAAACTTTACATGGCGGATAATTTTAATCCCTTTATGTTTTGCTTGCAATAACACAACATTAACAATAGTATTCAAATCGGGATGTTCCATATATTATATATCTGTCGATAAATACTTACATGTATTGCATGTTGGATTTAAAAAATATAAGGCACAATAATTTGACGAAATATAGACATGCAATGTAAATGCATGTTTGTAAAAGGACCTGTCACACATTCTGCCTCCATCAAACAAGTTTTGTCAGATAGTGTTACGACGGCTGCATATTTTTCTTGCCGTGAAACAATGTGTTTGAAATTACGTGTATCTGAAAACTGAGATAAGTTAAATAAAGGTACATGGAGTGGTCAGTGGTCACATGCAACTTTTAGATTGTTAGATGGCAATATGTGACAAGACTTTGCTAAGAGAATGCTCCTGTTCAATCTTTGAAAAAATTGCGTTGTGAACTTTTGATTTAGAATTTTTATCATGCTTGCACCACTCTTATAAAAAACAAACCAACAAAATTGCAAATGGTCTTCAGATAGTAATAAACAGACAAGTTGGACTGTGAGTAGACATTTAAATGGCATACACTGTGGCTTTCAAGAATAGAACCATGGAACATAGTATTAATTCCCTAAAGAGTTTGAATATCAATTATTAGATGACTATTGAACAAAAACTTATAATTAAAGTGCATTGTACTTGCATTTTCAGTTATTATGTTACAACAAAGGGAGCTGCACATAATTCTTCACATATAGATGTACATCAATACACGTATGAGTGTGAGTTCTGTGTTGATAATTCAATTTGTATATTGTCAGAGCTATATTTTTGTGTTATTTGTCAAAGATATGAAAGAAGAGAATACAAAAATACATGTAGAAAGATATTTGACTTTTGTGTTGCAAGGTCTCATTTGTCCTTTTCCAAACCTTTGCGCAAACTTTTTTCTCCTTTTTTTGAAAGCTTCTCCTGTTTCTTATGCAATATTTCTTCTTTTCTCAAAATATTCATATAGAATCTAACATATGCTTTAACTCTGATCTTCACCCAGTAATTTAGTACAGATGAAAACAGGATTTCACTATCATCAGAACTCAAGGACTCACACAAAACTTGCCAGCATCGTATGACATTTTCATTACTTGATACGGTTTTACAAAGGACATCTTTCAAGTTTTCGTTTTTTGCGATAATCATATTCAAAGTTTTTTGTGTTTCAATTTCCACGGCCCGAAATAGTTTGAAGACCTTGTCATTAACTGTAAACAGACCACCTCTGTTCACTAAATTTGTCCACGTGCAGGTATATTCCAGAAAGGACTCTGCTTCAATGTCCTCTTGTCCACTTTTCCAGCTTTTGAGAATGCTCAAAAATTTCTTTGCTTTTTCTGATGTTTGTTTCTGATATCTCTTCACAAGAGCATGAGGAATATATCCTGCCACATATCGAATAACGTTTTGGTCATGGTCAGTTAATGTCGCTTCTCCTCTAGCTTGGTCACTATCCTGCTGTATCCTCCTTTTAGTAATGATGAACAATATCTTTCTCATCAAATATTGTTGAGTGAGACGAATGACGTCTAATGGCACAACTAAAGTGGTTGCAGAAATGAGATCCTCCCATACTCGGCAAACTTCTGGATCAATTCTCAAATTGTGGAAGGTTGAGCACATCTTACTACTGGCGAAGGAACCAATGCGAGCGTTGTCTCCAGCACTTGCTGCATCGTAGACCTGTTCTATGATTACTCTTATGGATGCAAGAAGTGTTGTCGTACTCAAGATTAGCAGTATTCCTCGACAAATCCTCAAGACACTTTGCCCACGCTCTGTCCCCTTCAAATGCTCCTCTTTCTCAGCTGCATGCAGTGCCTCTTGGAATATTGCAGTGCTGTCTCTCAGCAAATCCTCCTTGGACATTTGGACCTTTGACCTTTGTGCTATAATAAGAACACAAGTGAAACACAACATTAATGAATAAATTAATTACATAGCAAATATAAGGCATGTCGAATTTCACATGTAACTTAAAAAAGGATAAAAAATAAATCTAAAAAAAAATAATTCATACTCTATGTACACTTTAAAATTAATGCTATCTGAGATTGCCACCAGCCCCCCAAAACATGTGATAATGGTGGTAATGACAATAATAACTTAATGATTATTTACTGATAATAAAATATGAATAATTAATGAAAAAGGTCAAGAGAGAAAAGAAGATCAATGTTGCCACAATAAGATCAGAAAATAATGCATCTTGCAACAAGCCAACATCATCTCTCCTGTTGCAGCGCTTAATATCCCACCTTTGATACTAGAGATGTAAATAATAGAGGGAACAAAAATGTGCACAAGCCTGTTTTATTTGTTCTTTGATCTGGACATATCATGGACATAGACTATCTGTAAGAGGTGTTCCTTGAGCATAACTATTGCTTGAAGCTGTACTTAATTAGACTGATTCAATATTAAGATCTACTTACAAGGAATTTTCACCCTCTTCTTTCCAGTTGTGGAGGTGCCTGCATGGGACCCATCATCAATTGCTGTATTTTGCTCAGCTGTCGGTTTTCTTTTAGGATCTGTAGCAAAATAACAGAAGAATAAACAAATAAGAAAATGTTACTGCTCCGTTAACTACATGTATATGTGAAAACAAAAATTGTGCACTTATCACGATATGGATGAAGGTCTATTGTATGGCATTATCCTGGCATCGAGGCACAGACTAGAACCTAAAAAAAAACAATGAAAAGTTCTGTCGCGATTATTCTCCTTCTACCCCAGTCTCGATAAGCCATTTTGTTATGAATTTTGAAAAAAAAATTAGGAGGTACGTATCGCAAAACAACTTTTCGTTTTCTTGAGGTTCCAGTCTTTGCCTCGATGTCAGGATGCTGTCGCACGATAGACCATCATCCATATAATCGTGGTAAGTGCATAATTGCTGTTTTCGCATTTTTAAAGTAAGTTATTGAGAGTGAGACCCCAATCTACTCAAGTCCTGTGTTTATGTCTAATTGCTCTGTGGACTCCTGGGCTCTGGCCCTGGGTTTCATTCTGGGGTGGTCTTGGGATACAGGGAGTGTCTGTAGCAGTCTTTATTTGATCTTACATGTAGAACGTTATTTAAGAGTTCCCTTTAGTCTAGTTTGATATCCCACTCTGGAAACAATGAGTAACATGTATCAAACTTCCATTCATCAGATCAGTGCCCTGGCCTGGGAACAATTTTTCAAGTAAAGGGGGTGCCGGTTTTCATGAAAGCCCCCCCCCCCAAAAAAAAAAAATGAAAATAAAACTTTTAGAAGAATAAAAAAGATTCCACTACGTACATGTAGAACCCAAGTCTGCGCACCAACCAATTTGAGTGAAGATTTAACATGAATTTCTTCTTACATGTACATGTATTTCACAAAACATTTCAGTTAATAATGTTCCTTATATTATTTTGAGTAAGCGTACCAAATTTCTCATTAAAAAATGAAAGAAAATATACAATTTCCTTGAAGAAACCTCGGGCTGTCATTTTCAGATTGAAAAAAAAAATGTAACCACATGTCTGCACACTCATTTACTATGCACATGATTTGGGGATTTTAATGAGAAAGGCTGCACTTTGAGGCCGTGACACGAAATACCCTAAATTCATTATTTTCCCATTATTTTGAGTCGAATTTTTTAATCAATATCTGTCATGTATTGCGTGTGTAATGTTCGTGCTCGTTGCATCTACTTTTACCAGAATAGCGCAGATAACGCATGTGCACAGACAAGGGGGGACTGCGCAGATTTGGGGGAACTTGCCACAATTTAGTTCTGGAGAAAAAAAATTGACAAGAAAAACAATTTCTGGCCCATTTTTATTTTAATTTCTTGTAGGAAGTTTTTTTTTAAATTCTGCTCTACTCTTGGAAAAACAAATAAGATTCTGAACTAGATCTAAAGCTGAAAACTTAAGCTTTTGCTTAGATCCTTCTTGGTTTTTTCCAAGAGTTAAAGAAAAAAAATCCTAGTTCATATGAGAAATTAAAAGAAAAAAATGGGCCAGAAAATACATGTACTAACATAACGTAGATCTCCTACGATCAGACCATATGTGAAAGTAAAAATACTTTTGTTAGTTTATTTTAATGTAGATAAACCTAGTAAAAATTTGATCATGACAATTTCAGAATTTATTGGATCAGATTCAGACATGTTTGAAGTCATAGTCCTATAATAAAAGTGATAGCATCCTATTCCTAACGTTAACTTTAGTTAAGAGAGCAAAATTCAATTACCGTCAGTTTCAGTGTCCTTGGCATTGGAACAAAATTCGCAATACCATGACCATAAATTCCGCTTCAATGTCCCCCGCGTCGAACCACTTCGGCTCCCAATACCAGCCGCTTTCCCCGCCTTGGCCATAGGGGTCCCGGCAGCGGAGCTCTCGTCTTCAACTCCGAGTTCACTGTGACCCTCGGCGGGATCACAATTCAGCTGAAGTCCGACACACTCCGCATGATACAGGCCTATTGGGCAAGTTTCGGACGAACAAGCAATCAATTGATCTGTTTTCGGCAGAGAACAGATACAAATGCCCTCATACGCCTCCGTTTCCCAGTCCACTGCATCCAAAATAAGATTTTCTTCGGTCGTAGAATCCTCCATTTCACTGACACTCGGTACACTAGTAAAAGCCGCATCCATGTTTGTTTACGGAATTCACAGTCCCATAATGCATTGCGCGGTATCGCTTCCGCAAGTTTTACGAGCGGCAGTACCGCCGCGGGAGATTTGAAAAGGGATTTCGCCAGATTACTTTTCCTGCTGATAACGATCGCGGCATCAGAGTCCAATCAAAGGAACAAGATGCGTTGTTCCTCCATAAAACGCGACGTGAACATACATCCAGTGGTTATCGGTCCATACCAATCAAGTTTCCGGACAGTTGTCCAGCCACCTTATTTATACTTTCAATTTTATAAGAATTACAACCAATATATTTAATTTATTTATGGTAACAAAATACTATAAGGAACAAATATCAATCAGAATCAGCACAATTTAGGCTATACTTTCAAATTATTCTTGAAAGAAAAAGAATACAAGTGCGAAGAACTTTAAGTGCGAAGAAGAAGCATTTTGATATTGTGGACGAACAACGAATGCCATGGAATAAGCTTATCTGAAAAATTAAACAAAAGGAAAGAGATTTTGTTACCTTTCACTGCCTTCAGCTTTGCAGAATCAAGTGCAGGCCGTACCGCATGGTCTTTGTACCTGTTGCACGTCTGCCCAGTTACAGAACTTTCCCTTAAAAGAGGCGTTCCAAACACTGCTACTGCGAGGTTTTTCACCATGAGGCTATTCTTAACCTGCCCAGTGATCGCTTCCATTTTTTCTGCAGGTAGGATTATACCTGCTCCTAAGGACACCTTGAAATGAGAATGAACATACAGCAGGAGTTACCTTGATTGCAAACAAATAATAAATTTAATACCTATCATTGTTACTTGATTTTAAATTCATTATAAGCCTATCCCACTTTAAATAATTTTTTACATGAAAGATTGCTCCAACCCTCATATCTGAATCTGAATATGCCATGTGTAGTTAGGTCATTATTATCAAAGACATGATAACTTTAGTAATAAAAGCTTGCATGTTACACTTTACACATTATGGGCTTGACGCCAACATCGGCAGTCAGTAGACAGGTCCTCCAAAAGTAGCTTCTTTCATCTACGTGATATTCATGACTAACAAGATCTTTAGTATAACTTGGTCATTGCTGCTCTAAATATTTATCAAATTTCATGTTTCTGGTATCTTTGTAAAGAGGAAGAATTATTCTTTCAGATGATTTGTTTGAGTTTATTAATAAAAATGTAATACTATAAGGAACAAATATCAATCAGAATCAGCACAATTTAGGCTATATACTTTCAAATTATTCTTGAAAGAAAAAGAATACAAGTGCGAAGAACTTTAAGTGCGAAGAAGAAGCATTTTGATATTGTGGACGAACGACGAATGCCATGGAATAAGCTTATCTGAAAAATTAAACAAAAGGAAAGAGATTTTGTTACCTTTCACTGCCTTCAGCTTTGCAGAATCAAGTGCAGGCCGTACCGCATGGTCTTTGTACCTGTTGCACGTCTGCCCAGTTACAGAACTTTCCCTTAAAAGAGGCGTTCCAAACACTGCTACTGCGAGGTTTTTCACCATGAGGCTATTCTTAACCTGCCCAGTGATCGCTTCCATTTTTTCTGCAGGTAGGATTATACCTGCTCCTAAGGACACCTTGAAATGAGAATGAACATACAGCAGGAGTTACCTTGATTGCAAACAAATAATAAATTTAATACCTATCATTGTTACTTGATTTTAAATTCATTATAAGCCTATCCCACTTTAAATAATTTTTGTCTCACCTGCGAAGCAAAGTGAGACTATAGGCGCCGCTTTTCCGACGGCGGCGGCGGCGGCGGCGGCGGCGGCGGCGACGGCGGCGGCGGCGTCAACATCAAATCTTAACCTGAGGTTAAGTTTTTGAAATGACGTCATAACTTAGAAAGTATATGGACCTAGTTAATAAAACTTGGCCATAAGGTTAATCAAGTATTACTGAACATCCTATTAGAGTTTCATGTCACATGACCAAGGTCAAAGGTCATTTAGGGTCAATGAACTTAGACCATGTTGGAGGAATCAACTTCGAAATCTTAACCTGAGGTTAAGTTTTTGAAATGTCATCATAACTTAGAAAATATATGGACCTAGTTCATGAAACTTGGACATTAGGTTAATCAAGTATCACTGAACATCCTACATGAGTTTCACGTTACATGACCAAGGTCAAAGGTCATTTAGGGTCAATGAACTTTGGCCGAATTGGGGATATCTGTTGAATTCCCATCATAACTTTGAAAGTTTATGGATCTGATTCATGAAACTTGGACACAATAGTAATCAAGCATCACTGAAAATTTTGTGCAAGTTTCAGGTCTCATGATTAAGGTCAAAGGTCATTTAGGGTCAATGAACTTTTGCCGAATCGGGGGTATCTGTTGAATTACCATCATAACTTTGAAAGTTTATTGGTCTAGTTCATTAAACTTGGACATTAGAGTAATCAAGTATCACTGAACATCCTGTGCGCGTTTCAGGTCACATGACCAAGGTCAAAGGTCAATGAACTTTGGCCGAATTGGGTGTATCTGTTGAATTACCATCATAACTTTGAAAGTTTATGGATCTGATTCATGAAACTTGTACATAAGAGTAATCAAGTATCACTGAATATCCTGTTCGAGTTTCAGGTCACATGATCAAGGTCAAAGGTCATGTAAGGTCAATGAACTTTGGCCATGTTGGGGTTTTTTGTTGAATAACCATCATATCTCAGTAAGTTTATTGGTCTAGTTCATAAAAAGTGGACATAAGAGTAACCATGTGTCACTGAACATCTTGTGCGAGTTAGAGTAGTATTCAAAGTCAGCACTGCTGCTGTATTGAACCGCGTGATGCAGGTGAGACGGCCAGAGGCATTCCACTTGTTTACATGAAAGATTGCTCCAACCCTCATATCTGAATCTGAATATGCCATGTGTAGTTAGGTCATTATTATCAAAGACATGATAACTTTAGTAATAAAAGCTTGCATGTTACACTTTACACATTATGGGCTTGACGCCAACATCGGCAGTCAGTAGACAGGTCCTCCAAAAGTAGCTTCTTTCATCTACGTGATATTCATGACTAACAAGATCTTTAGTATAACTTGGCCATTGCTGCTCTAAATATTTATCAAATTTCATGTTTCTGGTATCTTTGTAAAGAGGAAGAATTATTCTTTCAGATGATTTGTTTGAGTTTATTAATAAAAATGTGATGTACATGTAAGTGAAATTTCAATCTAAATCATGGTCAAAAATAATTATTTTCATTTGACAAGTTGTTGTTTTAACACTTCATTTCTGTTCGAGCCCAAATGATATTTAAACAATGACAAAGCTGATGATCTAAGCTTTAATATGATATATGATTCAAAGATTTGGTTTAATCGGGTCAAAATCACACTTTTCATAGGCCAAACATGTATAGAAGCTTGAAAACAAGAATACTTCACTCTTTATGGCCAAAGATACCACGCTGCGCACCCGCCAAAGGTTTGAAAGCTGGGGCCTATCCAAGGTCACACTCTCAATGTAAATGTAATCTTAAATTACATGCGCCAATTGTTTTGAAACCTTATTCAACCAATCAGAATTATGGATTTCCTGCTACTCTCAAATGTCAGAAATCTTGTCTTGTATCTTGATGGAAAAGTGTGATCTTGACTCAATTAAAAGTTCCCACATATCAAGAGTGATATTGTGAGAAAGTACAGAATCTCGGCTTTGTGATGATATAAATATCATTGAGGCTCAAATTTCCTCAAAATAAAAAGCTTTACACCATTTGCAAAAGAAAACAGGGAGAGAAAATTCAGTTTTGAGACATTTTTCACACCTGAAATTCACTTATCAAAATAGTTTAGACAAAATAAATTACCGATATAAAAGAGTAACATTTACTCTTTCTAATGGTACAATACTATCTAATTTTACTTGATGATAAAGTGGTTAAATTCTTAGAAAGAAAATTTCACAATTCACAAAATTTTGTAGGGAGGACTCAGCCACGAGAGGATCTGGCCTATTTGCTCATCACAGGTCACTGCCGCCTGACTGTAGCCAGTGTAGGTAAAAGCCACATTTCACCAAGACATTAAGTCGCTCATTACTACAGTGCACATTAAAACTTACTTGACCATCTTCAGGCACATATTTATCTTCGAGAACTGTTGGTGTTGGTAGTTGTTCAGCTGGTGGGGGGGGTCTGGATTGGTGTGGGTCTAGGTTGCGGAGCCTTGAAAAGGGGCGTAGTGTGTTGTACAGAAGTGCTGGAGGGGGGCAGTTTCTTTTGGTAAGGAGCGATGAGAAGATGAGGATGAAGATGGATCAGGGTGGATTCTGAGACCAACTTTCTTTGCCAGGTTGCTGACTACCTCCTTCTTTTTCCTGGGTGACCTGGGTAGAAGTTTTTCAGTTTTCTTGGTTGCTCTTCCAAGACCCTGAGGACTCTTGTAGGCCTTCTGAAGTTGCGCTGATTCTGTTTTGACTTTATTAGCACGTGACTTTTGCTTTCTTGCAGCAGCTGCTTTGCGAAATGCAGTCAGCTGAGTTTGCGTCATTCCTCTTACGTGTTTCTTGCGTAGTGCTTCCACTCGTTGACTTTCTTTGGAAGAAAAGTCAGGATCTTGTTGCTTTCTTTTTGCTCGAAGTCTCCTCATTTTCTTGAAAGCAGTGAATACATGCTCTTACTCTGTTGAGAACTGACTCTTCTGTTCATGAATCAGGGTTGCAATATCCGGTGAAGGTCTCATTGCACTGGTATGGGTGCAATCTCCGGATATCAACTTTAGCCATTGACACATGCTAAAAGAGGTGACCTTCACCTGATGCCCTCTTCTGAAACACTCCCTTGATCATCATCAGCTCTGGTATGTAGGTCTTCTGCTCCATATTGGGTGTACCACAAATTGCTTGGTAAACTTTTTCCATCTCTTTGCCCATTTCAGTTTGCCATCCTTTGTCTCTGCCTGTTCCTCTCATCAGAATTGAAATTGAAGTCCAGTACAGCCAGCTTCGTCTTTGTGGTATAACCAACAAACTAAAATGATGATCATCAGCTCTGGTATTGGGTGTAGGTCTTCTGCTCCATGATTGGGTATACCACAAATCGCTTGGTACACTTTTCCCATCTCTTTGCCCATTTCAGTTTGCCATCCTTTATCTTTGCTTTTTCCTCTCAGAATGGAAATTGAAGTCCAGTACAGCCAGCTTCGTCGTTGTGGTATAACAAACAAAAAATTAAAATGATCTCTTTAGAGGATACATTAGAAGTGTTCAGTGAAAGGACTCCAGCTACCCGTGTGGAGGAAGTCCCGATAATAGGGCAGGGTCTTCATGAAGCGCTTTATCCATGACGATAGTTTTTCATGGGCTGGGCTGCCTGGCCGCAACCATGACACATCCTGTTCACGGTCTAATGGTACATGTTCACATGATCCTGCTCTCCCATCTAATGTAAATAGCCATTCATGTTCATTGACAATGTGATGCAGGATGGTTACAAGACTCGGTGAGGTTGCTTGCATCACCACCACATGACTTCGCGCAGTACCAATAATGGTTTCTGTGGTATACATGGCAACAATTCATGCCCACTCTTGTTTTGGACTGCAGCACTGATTTTTTTCACCAAGTTCTTGCTGCCATGCCACACCTCCCGCTGGTGTTTAATACCCTCATATTTGAGAGTGCGCTTCATCATCACTTAAATCTGGGAGAGTGCATCCGTTACTATCGTTTGAACCTCCACCTTTGTCCTCAGGAAATTCAGCCCCCTCCCAACTGCTATTCGCTTGATATTCGGATACTTTCCACTGGCTTCCTGCACCATAATGTCGTTTTGTGTGCAGGATTTTCTTAGTTCTCTCACTAAAGAAAGAAAGTTGCACTATGACCCAGAGGGTCAGCCCTTCCTTCTCCAGACGGAAAAACGAGCATTGTATTGAGGACTGCAACTTTTCTTGTCTGCTGCAGTACAAATCCTGGACAGCAGGAGCAATACAACTTCTGAATCCTGTTTAATGCTGTCCTGCTTATCATGCGTAGCTCCAGAAGTTTTGATATTGTTGCCACCTTCTGAAAACTATTTCTAGAGAAGATTATTGCAATGTGTAGATTTCCATCAAACATTCCACTGTATCTTGCCCCTAAACACCCTTTCTCACACTCCCAAGTTACAATTATTACATTACCCTTTGACACTAACCGATAGAGAAATGAGTATTGCACCTACCACAGGGCAAACTGGACTTTCTGGAGGAGTTCAACAGCTTGTTCTCATTAACGACGCACTTCTCCTCCAATAATCTCCACTGTTTTCTCCTTTGCACTGTCCTCAAAGTCCATCCCTGGCACATTCCTTCTCATCAAATTTGGTATGGTCTCTGACTTGTGAATCTTTGGTCATCTCATGTTCAGTAACTGTTGATAGCCTTTTCTAGTGAATGAAGTATGTGGGCGTAAGGGGTGCTGTCTACAGCCCTGTTGAGTTCTCTGCCCTTGTCTAGAAATATCTCTGTTTTGTAATGTTGTTTGCCAATTTCCTGGATTGAGGTCCTTTAATGCTTGTATCTTTCCTCCTGGCAGAACTTCATCACATCAACACATGTTGATGTGATTACTTGGCTTCGACCTTGTAAGTTCTTACATGATAGGACTTTCTGATCACTTGATCATTATCAAATCCAACAAGGTTTCTGAACAATGTACAAGCGTAAAAACCCTGCTTGCACTCCTTTGATGCAACCAATAATTTCTTGGTACCAACTAGTACCAACTACTGACCTGGTTGACATTTCACTTTGTTGTCATCAGCTGGTAAAGATACTTGTTTCCTATGTCATCAAGGGTAAGAGTAATTTTTTTAGGTACAATGCTCACCATGAAGATCTCCAAGCAAACCAGTCTTCTTGCTTCACAGCAAGGTAGGCCACTCTCTCTGACAAGATGTACTCGTCATTTATTCCAGCCAAGGCCTTGGTTACTAGAAGTTCATTCATTTGGTGATGAGGGACCTCCACCCAAACATTTTTCACAGAGCAAAGCTTTGTAGTAAGGATTCTGCTTTTTTGAACTTTTGACATCACTTCTTTCTGCCTGGTAAGAATGTTATTTAGGCTCTCAGATAGGTTTGTGTATGGCTTGTCTGGCAATCCAATGTGGTTACATGGCATCTCTCCCTCTTCTCTCTGACACTTTATCATGTTGTTTGCTAACATATTTTTTTCTTTTTGATGTCTCTCCAAAATCCTGAAGTAGCCTAGATCTTCTTTCATGCCCCAAACCTGCCTTTCATACATGTCCAAAGATGTTTTCCTTGTTTTGAGTATGGCCCTCAATTCAGCTGGAGTGTCACATTCAACCAGACTGTCTTTTCCACACAAACGTCAGTCTATTGATAGAAGTATGCTGGTCATGTTGTGATTGTATTCTGATTTCTCCTTGCTTCTGTTTTCAGTTTGTGTGCACATGATGAAAGCACCTTAACCGTGTAGCTTATGGAAAGCCTTTGACGAGGCTGCCCCACCGTGAACCAGAAAAGACTTCTTCCATATGTATTACTGAATGTTGTATGACTGTGATTGGAGATCTATCATTCTTTCTTAAAGGTTATTTTGTCTCTCCATCATGGCTGTCATTGCCATTTTGAAATCTGTATCCTCTCTCCTCCTGTGGTCCTCCAGGGTCATCCTCCTTTGCCAATCTCCATGATCTCCTCATCTGCCTTCTGCTGCCTTTCCTCCTGTTCTTGCACAACTTTCCTCATCTGGTCTAATGTAGCATGGATCTTTGATGCCCTGTCACCTGCTCTGCCTTTCTTTTTATCTGAAGCAGATTTCAATTGATAACAGAAATGTACAAATGTGAATTTAAACATAATAGAGACAACCATACAAAAAACCACATACAACTAATTCAATATTACCTGCAATACCTGCTAGTAGAGACATTAAAATGAAAGAAAACCAAAAGGACATCACTTGTTACTGCCTGGTTAGAAAGTTATTTAGGCTCTCAGATTGGTTTGTGTATGGCCTCTTTGGCCATTCGATGTTGTTACATGGCATCTCTTCTCTCTGAAACTTGGCACCATCATGCCTCAATTGGCCACAAAGCATTCAGCTCTCCTGTGTTTGAGTTGCAAACTTCTTCTGGCTGTGTTTTGGTCTGTCAGCTACAGTTCTTTGTCTTTCTTGTTCTACTGGGGCAACATCATGCATGCTTGATGGAATCAGGGTACTAATGGATAATTCGTTTTTCATACCCGTTCAGCGTACAGCGAAAACGGAAAATCAGTACGTGGTTCGGTCTTTGAAAACAAAAAACGAAATCACAGCGTGAAAACCCGTGCTGTGATTTCGTTTTTGTTGATCAAAAACAGAATAGGAAATCAGAAATGTTTTGGGCTCTCTCTGATTTCTCATTTTATATTTGTGTTTTTATGTATCAAAAACAAAACCAGAACACGCTCTCCGCTCCGTGATTCCGTTTGTAAATACGAAAGCAGCGAAGACGAGATCAGAGACTCCCTTTTCCAGTCCCTGCAACGTGATTTCGTTTTTCGTACAACCTACAGGCATATTAAAGAGCGCCCTCCAGGAGGTGAGGCAAGTTTCAATGGAGATTTTAATAAACTGTACCACACATATTATGTTGAAGCCAGTTTAAAAGGAGGTGAGGCAAGTTTCAATGGAGGTTTTTATAACTGTACTCTAAATTATGTTGAAGCCAATTTAAATGGAGGTGAGGCATGCAGGTTTCAATGAAGCTCAGTTATTTAAAAAGAATCAACTGTACCACACATTATGGTGAAGCCAGTTTAAAAGGAGGTGAGGCAAGTTTCAATGGAGGTTTTTTTCAAAATAATAAACTATGTAGGCCTACTACACATTATAGTGAAGCCAGCTAGTTTAAAAGATGGTGAGCTAGGCAAGTTTCAATGGAGGTTTTTATAACAGTACTCTAAATTATGGTAAAGCCAATTTAAATGGAGGTGAGGCAGGTTTCAATGGAGGTTTTTTCGAATAAACTGTACTACACATTATGGTGAAGCGGCACCAGTTTAAATGGAGGCGAGGCAAGTTTCAATGGAGGTTTTTATAACATACTCTAAATTATGGTGAAGCCAATTTGAATGGAGGTGAGGCAAGTTTCAATGGAGGTTTTTTAAAAAGAATAAACTGCATGTACCACACATTATGGTGAAGCCAGTTTGGAAGGAGGTGAGGCAAGTTTCAATGGAGGTTTTTTTAAAAAGAATAAACTGTACCACACATTATGGTGAAGCCAGTTTAAAAGGAGGTGAGGCAAGTTTCAATGGAGGTTTTTTAAAAAGAATAAACTGTACCACACATTATGGTGAAGCCAGTTTAAAAGGAGGTGAGGCAAGTTTCAATGGAGTTTTTTTTAAAAAGAATAAACTGTATCACACATTATGATGAAGCCATAAAAGTAATTGAGGCAATTAGTTTCAATGGAGGTTTTTTCAAAAGAATAAACTGTACACATTATTGTGAAGCCAGTTTAAATGCAGCTAAGGCAAGTTTCAATGGATCGAGGTTTTTTAAATAGAATAAACTGCACATTATGGTGAAGCCAGTTTGAAAAGAGGTGAGGAAAGTTTCAATGGAGGTTTTTAAAAAGAATAAACTGTACCACACATTATGGTGAAGCCAGTTTGAATGGAGGTGAGGCAAGTTTCAATGGAGGTTTTTTCGAATAAACTGTACTACACATTATGGTGAAGCGGCACCAGTTTAAATGGAGGCGAGGCAAGTTTCAATGGAGGTTTTTATAACATACTCTAAATTATGGTGAAGCCAATTTGAATGGAGGTGAGGCAAGTTTCAATGGAGGTTTTTAAAAAGAATAAACTGCATGTACCACACATTATGGTGAAGCCAGTTTGAAAGGAGGTGAGGCAAGTTTCAATGGAGGTTTTTTAAAAAGAATAAACTGTACCACACATTATGGTGAAGCCAGTTTGAAAGGAGGTGAGGCAAGTTTCAATGGAGGTTTTTTAAAAAGAATAAACTGTACCACACATTATGGTAAAGCCAGTTTAAAAGGAGGTGAGGCAAGTTTCAATGGAGGTTTTTTAAAAAGAATAAACTGTACCACACATTATGGTGAAGCCAGTTTAAAAGGAGGTGAGGCAAGTTTCAATGGAGTTTTTTTTAAAGAATAAACTGTATCACACATTATGATGAAGCCATAAAAGGAATTGAGGCAATTAGTTTCAATGGAGGTTTTTTCAAAAGAATAAACTGTACACATTATGGTGAAGCCAGTTTAAATGCAGCTAAGGCAAGTTTCAATGGATCGAGGTTTTTTAAATAGAATAAACTGCACATTATGGTGAAGCCAGTTTAAAAGGAGGTGAGGCAAGTTTCAATGGAGGTTTTTAAAAAGAATAAACTGTACCACACATATTATGTTGAAGCCAGTTTAAATGAAGGTGAGGCAGGTTTCAATGGAGGTTTTTTTTTTAAAGAATAAACTATACCACACATTATAGTGAAGCCAGTTTTAAAGGAGGTGAGGCAAGTTTCAATGGAGGTTTTTTTAAAAAGAATAAACTGTACCACACATATTATGTTTAACCCAGTTTTAAAGGAGGTGAGGCAAGTTTCAATGGAGGTTTTTATAATTGTACTCTAAGTTATGGTGAAGCCAGTTTGAAAGGAGGTGAGGCAAGTTTCAATGGAGGTTTTTTAAAAAGAATAAACTGCATGTACCACAAATTATGGTGAAGCCAATTTAAATGAAGGTGAGGCAGGTTTCAATGGAGGGTTTTTTTAAAGAATAAACTATACCACACATTATAGTGAAGCCAGTTTTAAAGGAGGTGAGGCAAGTTTCAATGGAGGTTTTTTTAAAAAGAATAAACTGTACCACACATATTATGTTTAACCCAGTTTTAAAGGAGGTGAGGCAAGTTTCAATGGAGGTTTTTATAATTGTACTCTAAATTATGGTGAAGCCGATTTAAATGGAGGTGAGGCAGGTTTCAATGGAGCTCAGTTTTTCAAAAAGAATAGGCTGTACCACACATTATGGTGAAGCCACTTTAAAAGGAGGTGAGGCAAGTTTCAATGGAGTTTTTTTCAAAAGAATAAACTGTACTACACATTATAGTGAAGCCAGTTTAAAAGGAGGCGAGCTAGGCAAGTTTCAATTGAGGTTAACTGTACTCTAAATTATGGTGAAGCCAATTTGAATGGAGGTAAGGCAAGTTTCAATGGAGGTTTTCTAAAAAGAATAAAATAAACTGTACCACACATTATGGTAAAGCCAGTTTGAAAAGAGGTGAGGAAAGTTTCAATGGAGGTTTTTAAAAAGAATAAACTGTACCACACATTATGGTGAAGCCAGTTTGAATGGAGGTGAGGCAAGTTTCAATGGAGGTTTTTTCGAATAAACTGTACTACACATTATGGTGAAGCGGCACCAGTTTAAATGGAGGCGAGGCAAGTTTCAATGGAGGTTTTTATAACATACTCTAAATTATGGTGAAGCCAATTTGAATGGAGGTGAGGCAAGTTTTAAAGGAAGTTTTTTATAACCGTACTCCAAATTATGGTGTAGCCAATTTAAAAGGAGGTGAGGCAAGTGCCAATGGAGTTTTTTTTATAACTGTACTACACATGAGTGTGAAGCCAATTGAAAAGGAGGTGAGGAAAGTTTCAATGTACGTTTCTTAAAAGGAATAAACTGTACCACACATTATGGTGCAGACAGTTTAAAAGGAGGTGAGGCAAGTTTCAATGGAGGTTCCACTTTCTGCACCATGATTTGTTTTTTTTGTATGAGCTACAGGCAATATTAAAGAGCACCCTTCACGATAATTATACACGTGAACGCAGCGCTTGCATCGAGTCAGTACATACAGTGCAGGCATTTTTTTATACTACCACGTGCGTGATTGTGAATCAAGAAGTTGACAAGAAGCTACAAGATGGCTTTTTCAAGTGTGTCCATTGAAACTTGCCTCACCTCCTTTTAAATTGGCTTCACCATAATTTGGAGTACGGTTATAAAGAACTTCCTTTAAAACTTGCCTCACCTCCTTTAAATAATACCAGTACAGTTTTTTCTTTTTAAAAATATCCATTGAAACTTGCCTCACCTCCTTTCAAACTGGCTTCACCATAAATTATTCTTTTCAAAAACCTACATTGAAACTTGCCTCACCTCCTTTTCATTTGGCTTCACCATCATTTGTAGTAAGGTTATAAAAAACTTCCTTTAAAACTTGCCTCACCTCCTTTAAAATTGGTTTCACCATAATACCGGTACAGTTTATTCTTTTTAAAAAACCTCCATTAATTGAAACTTGCCTCGCCTTCTTTTAAACTGGCTTCACCATAATGTGTAATACATTTAATTCTATTAAAAGAAAACCTCCATTGAAATTGCCTCACCTCCTTTTAAATTGGCTTCAACATAATTTAGAGTACAGTTATAAAAACCTCCATTGAAACTTGCCTCACCTCCTTTTAAATTGGCTACACCATAATTTGTTCTTTTTAAAAAACCTCCATTGAAACCTGCCTCACCTCCATTTAAACTGGCTTCACCATCATGTGTAGTACAATTCATTCTTTTTCAAAACCTCCATTGAAACTTGCCTCACTTCCTTTTAAACTGGCTTCAACATAATTTAGAGTACAGTTATAAAAACCTCCATTGAAACTTGCCTCACCTCCTTTCAAACTGGCTTCACCATAATGTGTGGTACAGTTTATTCTTTTTAAAAAACCTCCATTGAAACTTGCCTCACCTCCATTTAAATTGGCTTCACCATAATTTAGAGTACAATTATAAAAACCTCCATTGAAACTTGCCTCACCTCCTTTCAAACTGGCTTCACCATAATGTGTGGTACAGTTTATTCTTTTTAAAAAACCTCCATTGAAACTTGCCTCACCTCCTTTTAACTTGGCTACACCATAATTTAGAGTACAGTTATAAAAATCTCCATTGAAACTTGCCTCACCTCCTTTTAAAGTGGCTTCACCATAATGTGTGGTACAGTTTATTCTTTTTAAAAAACTGAGCTCCATTGAAACCTGCCTCACCTCCATTTAAATTGGCTTCAACAGAATTTGTGTGGTACTGTTTATTCTTTTTAAAAAACCTCCATTGAAACTTGCCTCACCTCCTTTAAAATTGGTTTCACCATAATATACCGGTACAGTTTTTTCTTTTTAAAAACCTCCATTGAAACCTGCCTCACCTCCATTTAAACTGGATTCACCATCATGTGCAGTACAATATATTCTTTTTAAAAACCTCCATTGAAACTTGCCTCACCTCCTTTTAAATTGGCTTCACCATCATTTGTAGTACAGTTATAACAAACTCCATTGGAACTTGCCTCACCTCCTTTTAACTTGACTACACCATAATTTGGAGTACGGTTAGAAAGAACTTCCTTTAAAACTTGCCTCACCTCCTTTAAAATTGGTTTCACCATAATTTAGAGTACAGTTATAAAAATCTCCATTGAAACTTGCCTCACCTCCTTTTAAAGTGGCTTCAGCATAATGTGTGGTACAGTTGATTCTTTTTAAAAAACTGAGCTCCATTGAAACCTGCCTCACCTCCATTTAAATTGGCTTCACCATAATTTAGAGTACAATTATAAAAACCTCCATTGAAACTTGCCTCACCTCCTTTAAAACTGGCTTCAACAGAATTTGTGTGGTACAGTTTATTCTTTTTAAAAACCTCCATTGAAACTTGCCTCACCTCCTTTTAAACTGTCTGCACCATAATGTGTGGTACAGTTTATTCCTTTTAAGAAACCTACACATTGAAACTTTCCTCACCTCCTTTTCAATTGGCTTCACCATCATTTGTAGTACAGTTATGAAAAACTTCATTGGAACTTTCCTCACCTCCTTTTAAATTGGCTACACCATAATTTGGAGTACGGTTATAAAAAACTTCCTTTAAAACTTGCCTCACCTCCTTTAAAATTGGTTTCACCATAATACCGTTACAGTTTTTTCTTTTTAAAAACCTCCATTGAAACCTGCCTCACCTCCATTTAAACTGGATTCACCATCATGTGCAGTACAATATATTCTTTTTAAAAACCTCCATTGAAACTTGCCTCACCTCCTTTTAAATTGGCTTCACCATCATTTGTAGTACAGTTATAACAAACTCCATTGGAACTTGCTTCACCTAGCTCCTTTTAACTTGGCTACACCATAATTTGGAGTACGGTTAGAAAGAACTTCCTTTAAAACTTGCCTCACCTTTAAAATTGGTTTCACCATAATTTAGAGTACAGTTATAAAAATCTCCATTGAAACTTGCCTCACCTCCTTTTAAAGTGGCTTCACCATATAATGTGTGGTACAGTTTATTCTTTTTAAAAACTGAGCTCCATTGAAACCTGCCTCACCTCCATTTAAATTGGCTTCAACATAATTTAGAGTACAGTTATAAAAACCTCCATTGAAACTTGCCTCACCTCCTTTTAAACTGGCTTCAACATAATATGTGCGGTACAGTTTATTAAAACCTCCATTGAAACTTGCCTCACCTCCTGGAGGGCGCTCTTTAATATGCCTGTAGGTTGGAGGTTGTACGAAAAACGAAATCACGTTGCAGGGACTGGAAAAGGGAGTCTCTGATCTCGTCTTCGCTGTTTTCGTTTTTACAAACGGAATCACGGAGCGGAGAGCGTGTTCTGATTTTGTTTTTGATGCATGAAAACACAAGTCACAGAGCGAAAATCGTGTTCTGGTTTTGTTTTTGATACATAAAAACACAAATATAAAATGAGAAATCAGAGAGAGCCGAAAACATTTCTGATTTCAATATTCTGTTTTTGAGCAACAAAAACGAAATCACAGCACGGGTTTTCACGCTGTGATTTCGTTTTTTGTTTTCAAAGACCGAACCACGTACTGATTTTCCGTTTTCGCTGTACGCTGAACGGGTATGAAAAACGAATTATCCATTAGTACCCTGATTTGATGGCTCACAATTCCCTCAAATGACTGGTCTGTTCGCCTTGCGAGCCTCTGCCTGTCTGCTCACTTGTACAACTTTTTCCAATGTCAGATCATCCTTTGCCTGCAATTGATCCGACAAGCCATCCTCTAATACCCCCACAATCACGGATCAATTCATCTTTTATGTTTATTGTACTCAATCTTTTGATGTCTCTCCAAAATCCCGAAGTATCATCTTTCATGCTCAAAACCTGCCTCTCATACAAGTCCAAAGATGTTTTCTTTGTTTTGAGTATGGCACCCAATTGAGCTTGAGTGTCACATTCAACCAGTCTGTCTTTCCCACGCAAATGCACAGTCTGTTGACAGAAGTATTGCCAGTTATGTTTTGATTGTATTCCAATTTCTCCTAGCTTCTGTTTAAGATTGTGTGCACATGTCGAAAGCACCTTAACCCTGTAGCAAATAGAAACCCTTCTTTAATTGACTTCAAAAGAATAGGGCATAAGATTACTCTTATACCAATTCATTGGTTCCACGTGAAAAACACAAGTATAACTTTTATAAATGATATTTATGTATTTATTTTATGATCAAGAACAAATTACAAAATATTAACAAGTGATCAAAAATTAAAGAGACAAACACAATAACAATACTAAAATTTTAATTCGTCATGAGGATGAATTAGGTGATCTGTCTCTGATTCTCATGATCAATACAATCACCATGTTAATTTAGATTAATATGATCATCATGATGAAAACTAAACTGTCATTCTGAAAAGAATGTGTTGATAACTTGAAAAACGGGAAAAGGGAAAGTTATGTGACAGATATATACACACATGTATTTTATATTTTAATATGCAATATTTTAACTTTTATACTGAAACGGGGGTTGGTTATATGATTGAATGACAATATCCAAGCACCATTTACCGACTTTAGGCATGTAGACAAATCTAAGTAGAAATCCTCCAATATATTCAAAATGTTCCAATTATTGTACGATCCTTATATTTGACACAAAACCACCAGATGTTATAAGAAAACTGACTTGACTAGCACAAACGTTCTTTTGGACTTTTCTCTTGGTGAATAACAGAAAAAACGGTAGTACAAAACTTGTATATGAGATGAGGTGGAAGATACATGTGGGTTATTCCACGGTTACTCACGTTACATTTGGAGACACCTTGACTCATACTTGGAGCTGTAACTCCATATTGATAGGAACTAAACATCCCCTTATCACAACAAAGTACATGTACACAGTCTGACTATCCTTTGTATAAAAACAAAACTTAGACCATGTTGGAGGAATCAACATCAAAATCTTAACCTGAGGTTAAGTTTTTGAAATGTCATCATAACTTAGAAAATATATGGACCTAGTTCATGAAACTTGGACATAAGGTTAATCAAGTATCACTGAACATCCTGCATGAGTTTCACATCACATGACCAAGGTCATTTAGGGTCAATGAACTTTGGCCGAATTGGGGATATCTGTTGAATTCCCATCATAACTTTGAAAGTTTATGGATCTGATCATCTGATTCATGAAACTTGGACATTAGAGATCACTGAACATCCTGTTCGAGTTTCAGGTCACATGATCAAGGTCAAAGGTCATGTAAGGTCAATGAACTTTGGCCATGTTGGGGTTTTTTGTTGAATAACCATCATATCTCTGTAAGTTTATTGGTCTAGTTCATAAAAAGTGGACATAAGAGTAACCATGTATCACTGAATATCTTGTGCGAGTTAGAATAAAAGTCATCACTGCTGCTATATTGAATCGCGTGATGCAGGTGAGAGGTGCCAGAGGCATTCCACTTGTTTATTCTTGCCACAGCTGTTTGCACAAATACAAAGTAATACAAAAAACAAATCTGAAGTTGTAGCCTTATAAATTTGATCCAAAATTTACAAATTCTACTTTATACTAATAATGAATTAATGATAAAATTATTGTACTTTTCTCAGTAAACCACATTAATATCTCATCCCCCTTCCATCAAAGAAACTATGCTGATGAAGTGGGGGTTTTTTATGTAGGAATAATGGATCCCTTTTTTCATTAAGAAAAAAATTAAATGTAATAATTGAATTTGAATTACAAGATTAATAAATGAGGGGGGGGGGGGGGTTGCCACAGTTTGGGTGCATGTGACATTTCAATAATAAAGTTTGTTAATTCAAATTATCCTTCAATAGTCATTGAGATTATAAAAAACTAGATATTTTGGTGTAGGTTCCTTTAAGAAAGGGATACACTTAATGACAAATGTACATACCCACTATCTCCAAGAAGCCACTCAGCACCATCTGCCCTTGCCTCCAGCTGTTCCTTCTGAGAGCTCTCATTGAAAATCCGGGAATCATGAGTTCTGCCAGGCCACCTTGCCACAATACTTTTTCCCAGCAAGATCACAAACTACCTATTAAATTTGAAAAATAGTATACTTATGTGAATCACACATTTACATGTACATCGAACTTCAAGCTTTGCAGGTAATTTAACTGCACTTCCTTTCCTGATTATTGCAACATATTCTTCCAAATGTGTAATTTGACTCAACTGCCTGCGGTAATCTCCCACATATGAATTCAAATGAGTCTTGGCAAATTATATTCAGTCTCCTTGCACTTACATTCTTTAACATAAACCAAACAAATAAATTACCCTTTCATTATCACTGGCAGGGTAAGAAGTTAATAGTTTAATAACTTCAATTTTTGCAATATTGAAATGAAGGGTATAAATAGATGACATTTATAATATTATATTTAAGAATTGCAAGCTAGTATTGAAACATGGCCTAAATCAGGTATTCTCATATGGTGGTATGCACGCCACTTGTGGCGCCCAGAGCCCTGCAGAGTGGCGCATGGGAGTTGGTACAAAAAAGGTGAAAAATAATAAAAGTTTGATCTATTATTAATTTGGAATTGAGGTTAATTTACAAAAGCATGACTGTATTTGAAAATTCTATGCTTGATTTCCTTGGAATTTGTGTAATCTAGCATTCGATAACCCTATTATCGAGGATCAATCGGATGGTTTTCCTCTTATCAGAGATGCCAACCAGTACGATTTTATCGTATTTAGTACGATAAAACAAGTAAAATACGACAGTACGATTTTGGCCATCAAAAATACGATTTCCCGACTTTCTGTCATAGTCCTGTTTTTGTCCCATATATGTGTGTTGTGTATGTATGCGCCCGCCCGTCATGCCCGTGAGTGAGCAGTGAAGCCATATCATATGTAATTTAAATATCTGAAAAGCCAAAATCAAGTAACTTTCAATTTACGATAAAGCACAGTTTCAAATTGTTAAGTGCGTGTTTTTTTCAGTACCATAAAAAGTGAGCTACGTCCGTCTTTTTTTCCTGTAATACATGTACGTACGTGCTTCCAATAGCGGTAACAGTTTTTCCCTACTTCACCATGTGCAATTTCTAATGCACACAGTTCCAGTCAGGATATCACAATTCTGTGATATAGTAATTTGAATTGCACAGGAGATAAATCCCCGTTCACAACACAGGATATGCGAGTCTTGTATCCTCACAGTCGCCGACTTTGCTTGTCAAAACGGAGCCTTATTAATCCAAAGTGTCAATAGTTGTGAATTATAGCTTTTTAATTTCTTTCTTGGTGAGGGGTAAATATCAGACAATAAATCATCAAACAAGGCTCCATTAAAAAAAAAAAATAGGAGGACGCCGTGCACGTGAGTGTGGTACTTGGATGCTGGTAGCTAGCCAGTTTGAGCTTATATTCTCTGCCAGAGCTCTGGGTGAGAATTCTGTCAGTAATGGCCTAAGTGATGGTGATTTTCTGTTTCAGATAGAGTTTAGATTTCATGTTAATTTTTGAAAACTGTAAAAAAAACTTCATGATTTCTTCATTGTGATGAATATTTAAGTTATTAATGAATACATTTTTGTCTCACCTGCATAGCAGAGTGAGACTATAGGCGCCGCTTTTCCGACGGCGACGGCGGCGTCAACATCAAATCTTAACCTGAGGTTAAGTTTTTGAAATGACATCATAACTTAGAAAGTATATGGACCTAGTTAATGAAACTTGGCCATAAGGTTAATCAAGTATTACTGAACATCCTAATAGAGTTTCATGTCACATGACCAAGGTCAAAGGTCATAGGGTCAATGAACTTTGGCCGAATTGGGGGTATCTGTTGAATTCCCATCATAACTTTGAAAGTTTATGGATCTGATTCATGAAACTTGGACATAATAGTAATCAAGCATCACTGAACATTTTGTGCAAGTTTCAGGTCTCATGATTAAGGTCAAAGGTCATTTAGGGTCAATGAACTTTGGCCGAATTGGGGGTATCTGTTGAATTACCATCATAACTTTGAAAGTTTATGGATCTGATTCATGAAACTTGGACATTAGAGTAATCAAGTATCAGTGAACATCCTGTGCGCATTTCCGGTCACATGACCAAGGTCAAAGGTCAATGAACTTTGGCCGAATTGGATGTACATGTATCTGTTGTATTACCATCATAACTTTGAAAGTTTGTGGATCTGATTCATGAAACTTGGACATAAGAGTAATCAAGTATCACTGAACATCCTGTGCGAGTTTCAGGTCACATGATCAAGGTCAAAGGTCATAAATTATGTTAAAGAAATGAAGAAATGAACAATGAACTTTGGCCATGTTGGGGTTTTTTGTTGAATAACCATAATATCTCTGTAAGTTTATTGGTCTAGTTCATAAAAAGTGGACATAATAGTAACCATGTATCACTGAACATCTTGTGCGAGTTAGAGTAGTTTTCAAAGTCAGCACTGCTGCTATATTGAACTGCGTGATGCAGGTGAGACGGCCAGAGGCATTCCACTTGTTACAGAATTTAGACTCTCCCAGAATGAAAGGCATTTTCTGTGAAGATCTGCGTTTTCAAATAACTTGTGAAAAACTTAAGGTACATGTACATGAACCTACAATACATGTACATTTAAAAATTTTCATGTAGCCTGTGGCTATGTGCTGGAATTTGAATAGACTGAGTTAGATATTGATTAAATTTCTTCATTTCTTTAACATAATTTATATGCAATCCAAGTGCACCTCACAGTCACAATCATACACAAACAAACACCCACACCCGTGATTCTAACCATAAAAAACACCTTATAATTTTTTTTTGTAAATTTATTATTTGATCTGAATTCTCTATTTTTTATATGTTTATTTTATTCATTTATCTATTTTTTTTTTGGGGGGGTTCATTGTTTGTGGTTCATTAAAGATGAAAAGTAAATAAGCCCATGTAAAGGGGATGTGGAGTGAGGCAAAACACACTTAAACATTTAAATCTGATTTCTTAGTTGTTTGAATAAGCCTATTACTTAGCATGCTATTTCTGTACTAATTGAAAAATTGCAGGAGCTGCGCTTACTATAAACAAATTTGAAGTGTGGTTCACAGTTATATTCTTTTTTTTTTAATTGCCCCTTGTTCCAGAAAATTGCCTCCGGTTCCTGTAAAAAAGCTCGCGAGCCGGGGCAATTTTAAAAAAAAAAATTGCCCCCGGCCTGCAGCTGCTTAATTCAAGGCTTGCACTGGTCATATTGAGTTTTCGTGAAAATCTGATTTTTCACTAAAAAATATGATTTTTTAGGATATTCAGTCTGATTTTTTGTGTCAAGAGGTTGGCATCTCTGTCTTATTCGGTTTTAAAACATGAATCTCAATAACAAATGCAGAAACATATGTAACAACCATTCATTTGAGGAAGCCATTAATCCTTTTTATAAATATATTGTGTAGTATGTTGTGATTTTTATTTCTTTAATTTCGAACCCCTCTTTGCCATTTAAGAAGGCTTCATATTTCAAGCGTTTCAGGGAGCTATGCATCCTCGCCTTCCCTCCCACCACAATGTTTAGCTCGTTACGTGTTGACAGTGGAGCAGTCCAGATTTTTGGAGCTTAAAAAAAGTAATTGAGCTGGCCTAAATAGTATTGCATTATTCACATAATTCTGGAGCTTTTTAGTTGAAAATTAATTTGATTTCCCCAAAAACTTTAAATTTCGGATGGGAAATTAAAATTCCAAATTTACTAACCTGAACATTGACGGAATGCCTGTTCTTCCTGTTCAAGAAGTACATGGCTTGCTCACCACCGGGACTATGGATGTAGACATGAGTCCCATCAATTGCACCAATGACCCCTGGAAATCTGCAGTAGTCATAAAATTGGTGCTGGGTTGTTTCAACTTCTTCTCTCGATGCAGGAAAGGTCATGAATTCCTTCTTCCTTCATGCAATAGCTTCTGACACATCTCTGACCATCAGATGACTGTGATTCTGTTGCCTCATCACCATGCATCCTCTGGAAAGATCCTATGTTAAAAAGAAAGTGAGATCGAATCAATATTCATAAAAAAATCTAAACGAAACTTCGCAAGAAATAGTTAATGTCATCAGCAGTAATAATAATAATGATAATCCTTATATTAATCACAATATGAGTAATTTAATAGCCGTATCAAAAAGCTATTCAAATCTGAAAACTAAATATCAGAAAACAAAAGAATAGATTGATGGACCAAAATTCAATTAAGGAAATTCATCACTTAAAGCGAAGCCCATATCATTATGACCAAACTATTTAACTGAATAAAATATAATTACAAGATAAGTGTAAGCCTCTGTAAAACCCCATGATTTCACATCTAATCAGAATGCACTTTCAGTCGATTTCAAATCAATGGAATAGCAAAGCAATCTTTATTTGCTCAGAAAAGATAAATTTTTGATGTTATATCAATGTTACATCAGTTACTCACCAATGGCATAAAATCGTAGAACTGTCAAAACCTGTAGACCGACAGGTAGAGGATTGTTCCTCTTCAAGTCTGCTTCAAGCAGGTTGATATAGATGACACTTTCTTTGGAAAAACGATATCTGATCCTGAATGCTTCTTCATCATACAATTCAAAATGGTCCTTCAGGTCCCGTGGACCTCTTTGTGGTCTTCCTTCTGGATTCTGTGTCCATTTAGGGGACAGTTGCATGTCATAGAAATATCTTTAATTTGTTCAAATAATGTGAATATATGAGTTCATAGATCTAGATTGCCAATGAATTCCAAACTTAAAACCAGAATAGATCAGGGTATCAGGAAGTTCTTAAAGACAATTACAGGTGAGACAAAAACATAATAAATAGTGAGGGACATCTCGACTGTCTAGCACATTAATGGTTCATAGATCAAATACAGGATTGGTGATCCGATATTCCTACGGCTACATGTATACAAGACTTTAACTCCCAACTTCCTGAAATAACCACAACATGAGATACATGTTCATTACTGTTACTAAGAGAAAGGAAAAAATAAATTACACCATGCAACTTTAGCATCTGCACAGCACCAAATGGAAATTGAAGCTGATCCTGGAATGAATATCACTAGATTTTGCAGTGACATTAAAATGACCCAGTTTATTTTTGTAAACCCAGATTAGATTTCAAGCTGTGAAAGACACTCTAAATCTAGCTTTGAATGCTAACACCTACATCGAACTTGAATCGCCAATTTTATCATTGCCTATAAAGTGGTGAGCATCGATCGTGGAATGTGTTGGTAAGTTCACCAATAACTATTTGTAAATGCACAATTTAATCCACTGCAGCAGAAACAAGTCAAGCCACCATGCCTTCAGTGAAATCACAGTCTCTCTTTCCTTTAACATGAAATCTTGTCTTCCAGTCCTTGTAGACATGTCTGGCAAATTCCAGGACACATGCTGACATGAGTGGCCACTTCTCAAGCAGCAGATTTCCCTTACCAGTAGACATCTGTACATGGTGTCATAGTCTTGCTCAATCTATGTTATAAAGATAGAGAGAGAGACATACGATCAACATACAAATTAGTATTATTTTAAGTTCGGAACCGAATAACTAGCACTAGTATTTGCATCAGCATGGTCTACCTAATTAGTCTTTTCCCCATTCAGATTAAATCACTTATGATAACTAGCTGAATATAATTCAGACAGATAAAAAATTAAGTCACAAATGGCTGAAATAGTATAAGAAAGTGCTTCGAATACAGAAGGAGAATCCAAGGTTGCAATTAATCTGGATTAAAAATTAACCAATATATCCTGCAGGCAGTTTCCCTTGTGAATCCCTTAGCTTTGACATCTGTAACTCTCTGAAGTTGGTGTTGAGCCATAACACCCTCAGCTTGGTCAGCTGTTTCTCCATGATGTTGGACACCAGTCACTCCCTGAAGTCGGTGGACAGCCATGATGTTGAACACCCGGAGCTTGGTCAGCTGTTACTCCATGATGTTGGACATCTGTAACTCTCTGAAGTTGGTGGTCAGCAGTAACACCCTGAACTTGTTAAGCTGTTAGTCCATGATGTTGGACATCTGTAACTCCGAAGTTGGTGATCAGCCATAACACCCTGAGATTGGTCAGCTGTTATTCCATGAAGTTGGACATCTGTAAAGGATTAAGAATAAAAGATGAACAAATTTTTCTCAAACCTTCGGCGATATTGTTTTTTTTCTGCTATTTCTACGATAATTTTTTGTCAGGGTGAACTTCCCCCTTAAAAACATTCATTATTACCATTACATAAAAACATAATAATAAGAAAGATCTAGTATATTACACAATAAAGCAACACAGTAAGCAACAAGAACAAATAATTACATCAAGTACTTAGAGATGCTAAGGTTGATTAGATCTAGAGCCTGGCAAAATACACATTAACATGAAGTACTCCAGAGTCAACATCAAAATTGCTCAAAGAAAACAAATCACTTTCTAATGACATTTATGCCCAAATTCACAAAAAGAGGTTTAAGCAGATGTTTGTACATGATTCTGCTTATTTCATCACGTATACAAAGAAAAATCCAATTCAATGCACACTTTTAGCAAATTAATGCGCACAAAGTGAAGCACATAAATGAAATAAATCTGCATAAACCATGGTACAAGGGAAAGCTCTTTTGTGAATTCGGGCCTTATTTAGTTTAGTTAATTTAGGTCTAAATATCACAAAGCTTTGTTGAAAGTAAAACTGTATCTAGAGTAGATGTGAAGTTATCCATGGCAGGAAGCATGTCTGTCTAGACATGAACAATCATCTTTTCTGGGGTTTTATTAATGATTTCTATCGTTAAGTACGTGAAGCCAGCATAGTTCAGCGGAACGAGCAAAGGTAAAGAGACTGAAATTTCTGGTCTAACGGCTGGTCTAGTCAAAGCCTAAGCATAGCTTAAGCATACGGAACAAAACAAATAGTTCTAGATCTAGTAATAACAGTTAGTCTACAGTAACACTAACACTGACTTAGACCGATATTATCTACACTCTAACACTCGAGATAAATGTCAATCCCATCAATAAGAAGCTCCCGAGTGTAGATAGGTCATTGATTATCGGTCTAAGAGAAGATTTAACACTTCCAGGCCTAGCCTATCTAGTAGATCTAACATGAGGCCTAGCCTGGCTGGAGACTTCATTTCTTGCAAGGCTGGGTTGAAAAAAAAAAATTATTTAGTCTAGAATCTATCACTAAAAAGTTGTAAGAATTAAATCATTATACCATTGCTATATGACTTTGACCCAGCCCTGAAAATGAGTACCAGAGATTGACTACCATAAAAACGCGGCTAACCGAACGTTGACGGGCCAACTTCGGGGGGATTTAGGATAAGACAAGAAAACCCAACGTACAATGCATCGTATGGGTCTACACACTAGTACTACAGTACACTATCTTTGGGAAGATTATTTGTTAAAACTTAACTTTAATTGCTTTGATGCATGAAAATTAATCATCTTGCAAAGGAAGTTACATGAAATCTACCACACTTAATAATAACTTTGTACTTTTGAATGATTCTAAAACCGCAAACGAATCCTCCTGGCTCCTGTGCCAGTTCAGGGGGCCACTAAATTTTTTCGTTAGCGCCTTACAGGCTGGTTTCTACACTGACCATGAACCGACACAGCTAGTCTGCGCCAGTTCGTTTGTGACGACTTTTTGCAATTCCTGTATCTAAAAAAATATCAAATATCATGAACCGAAATTTTGTGAAAATGTAGATTTTGGTATGACCTATCATGAAAAAATCTCAAAATGCAAAATTTACACATAAAATGCCAGTTCGTGATGTCGGTGACGAATTGTGGGAGAATAAGATAAAAAATGGAAATAAAATCTTAACCTGACCCGCTGACCGACTTTATTTCAGAACATCAGAGAACAATCTTTACATTAAAAAGATACAATGTAGAGATTAAGAGGGGGGGGGGGGGTAATTTTCTTTGCCCGACATAATGCATTGAACATTATTTAGTTTACTATTATTTTGTCAATCATATATATAATGCGAACATGCAAAGAGTAAGAATAAATGACTACAACATGAAATGATCAAGTAAGTCTGCCAATCGACATGAAAAAGTTTTGAATTTCACTTTGTACCACTTTAAAAAGTTAAAAAGGGAAAACAAAGAATTCAGTTGGGAAGTGTGTTAACATTTTCTGCAGAAGAAGGCTTCATATCATGGTAATTGTGATAATGTTGAAAATGAAAGTACTTCTAGTATTAATGATACTACTAATAAAATATAACAATCATTGCCATTAAGCCTAACATAAAGCAAATGCGCTTTGTTTAAACTCTGAACCTCTTACGGCAACTTGAGATATAATGCAAAATTTCGAATAGATCATATTTGATTAACAGAGAATCTGGCAAATTTAATTCAAATATGTATCATTCAATATTTCATTGAAGCTACTTACTGAGTATTCATGCAGCTCCATCCAGTGGAAAGTGACCCACTTATACTAAAAGCTCTGACGAGATCTCCACAAGTCTGTCATTAGGGAGATACTTCCAAGGATCGAATTTCGTATGTCAAAGATGAGTTTCTCCCTCATCTCATTGGAGAGGCCAGGCACCACAGTTTCAGAGAAATACGGACGAGATGGGATGTTGTATCGAGGATCCAGCTTCCCAAGAAGCTGCTTGAACCCGTCGTTCTCGACGATACTGAAGGGTCTAAGATCAAAACCCATCATTTTGCCAATGTATCTGTCTATTTCATGGGATCTAAGGCTATCCCTCCTGTATTTGGCCCTTCTGGCAATGTTTTCCGCTAAAGTTTCTTGCACATGGCCATCTCGTGGACGAGGCCGAGGGGCCAACGGATGTCATTCACGTTCACGATTGGGTGCTTGCTGCATCCCATCTAACATGGCATACAGTGTAATCTTCCTGTCTAGGCATGTGTCCCAGTCAAAGTTCAGTTGCCATAACCTCTGCGAGAGTATCTTTTGGCATCCAAATATAATGCAAAATTTCGATTAGATCATATTAGATTAAAAGAGAACCTGGCAAATTTAATTCAAATATGTATCATTCAATATTTCATTGATGGTACTTACGGAGTTTTCATGCAGCTCCATCCAGTGGAAAGTGACCCACATAAACTGACTTTTACTCTCTTCTAAGCTTTTTGAATCTCTTGTGTGTGTTGAATCTCTCTTTATTTTCGATATTTTCAACTGAATCTTGGACTTAATTCGCCCCATTGATATGGATTGTGAGTATCACCTTTGTGAGTTTGACTTTTATTAACCATGTAACATTTTCCTTTCATCATTGGAGTGTAAACCAGGAAAAATTATGTGGAAGCAAAACCTTCTGATCTGTTGAATTTGATCTACAGTCCCATGTATATGATCTAGTGATGTTCCAGTAAACTTTATCTCTTCTTGTATGTCCTGAAGGTGATCTTCAAGTTCATTGCTCTTTTCCTCATTTGAATATCACCACTTGCATGTAATAGCCATTGTTATTATTATCTGTGCTGAACAAGATTAGTTGAGAGTGAAAGCCTAACAGTGTATTAATCCCAACACCTTGTTGAATAGAAAGTACTACGGGCTTTATTCTGAACAATGGCTGGTCCAGCTCCTGCTCCAGGCTCAATGAATACCAGACAAACAGCAGCTGTAACATGCCAAGTGATCAAAGACCTATTACAAAATGAAGAGTTCCTTAAGATTCTTGACTCGGCTGTCAGTAGAGCTGTGGATAAAAAAATGTCAGAGTTAATTGAACGCTTGGACAAACTACAGAGCTCCATCTACGACCTGCAAATGGAAATGGATTCCAAGAATAGAGAGATTCAGAATCTAACAAAAGTCACCACAACACAAAAATCCCAAATCGAAATGCTTGATCGAAGTGTTAACAGTCTAGAGCAATATTCTCGTAGGTCATGTATCCGAATCCTAGGTAAAAATGAAACACAAGGAGAAAACACAGACAACATTGTTACAGACATCTGTCAGTCAAAGCTAGGAATTCAGATTGATGTAACCAGAGATATTGACAGATCGCACCGTACAGGAAGAGCAAGGCCCCAGTCCTCAGACCATCCGCTGTCTCCGCGTCCAATAATCGTGAAACTTACTTCATATAGGAAAAGGAAAGAAATACTCCAAAAGAGAAGGCTTCTGAAGGGGTCCGGCATCATCATCGTGGAGGATCTTACTGTGAGAAATCAGAAACTGTTGAAAAAAACACGTGAACACAGTTAAGTTGTGCAGTGCTGGTCATCCGATGGTCGCATCATCGCCCTGATACCAGCCCAAGGAGGGAAGACCATGACTAAGCTGATTACCTGTGAAGAAGATTTGAATAAACTATGAATTTGAAACAAACAGAACACGAACAGAACAATACAAAAAGAAATGCATGTAATAAACATTTGTCTTCACTTCTTAAATGAATTATTATGTGGGTAATACCACACCGAACATATCTTTTACCCGGTGAACTCCATGCATGTTTTAATGATATTGCCTTTTTTCACATTCTTATGTACTTTTATGAATATTGATGTTTTTTTTATTTATTTTTTTGTTTGTTGTTGTTAAATGTCTACGTGTAATTTTTTTAGAGAATGCCTAAACAATTGCAACCATGACTTAAACATCTTGCATGAATTTCTATCGCTTGATAATTTTGAATTTTCTCCTTGTAAGAAATATTTCACTCCTGATGAGTTTAACACATATATTGAGAGTAGAGCAAAATCTACAAATCCCTTTTCATGTATCCACTTGAATTCAAGAAGTCTACTCAATAATTTTGATAATATAATTTTATTTTTAAATAGTGTGAAACTTAAACCTACAGTAATTTGTGTCACGGAAACCTGGTTCCGGGAGCACACTATACACCCTTTGTGTAATATAGATGGATATAGTTTTGAAGGTGTTAGCCGTTTATCAAGAAGAGGGGGAGGAGTTGGAATTTTTGTAAATAATAGTGTGCAATACATAAGACGCTCCGACTTAGAACACAATGATAGTTGTATCGAAAGTGTATTTGTGGAAATCGTCAATAATAATTCTGGTATTATTGTTGGTTCAATCTATAGGCCCCCAGATCAGTCAATTGATGATTTTTTTGAGAGATGCTCAAATGTTTTAAGTATTGTAAATAATGAAAATAAAATAGTTTATTTATTAGGTGATTACAATATCAATTTATTAAATGTGGGTAAAGTGCAATATGTTGATAATTTCATTAATTTATTATTATCACATCATATGTATCCATTGATTGACCATCCTACCAGAATCACGGATGACACAATCTCTTTACTTGATAATATAATCACCAATGATATACATGCAGACAAAGTTGAATCGGGAATACTAATAACTGACATCAGTGATCATTTACCGGTATACTCTATTAGCTGGAACGACATCAACACACAGCAAAATTTGGATAAACCGCTTCGAATAATCAATGACAATAGTATTAAGTGTTTTTTAAGATCCCTTCTAATGGTCAATTGGTCTTGCCACAATAATAATCCAAATGCAAATTACGTGCAATTTTTAGGTAAGTTTTTAAATGTATATAATTCATGTTTCCCCTTGGAATATTTGAAGAAAAAACCTAAAAAGAATAAACCATGGATTAATTTTGATATTCGAAAGTTGTCAAAGAAAAAATGTCGTTTATATCGACTTTATCTAAAAAATCCATCACCATATCGAAAAGAAGTGTACAGAAAATGTAGAAATAAAGTCAGTAATATGATTAAAGAAGCTAAAAAATATTATTTCTTGGAAAGTTTTGCAAATTCCAAAGGAAATATGAAAAAAACTTGGAATACTGTTAATTGTGCAATGGGTCGTGCAAATAAAAAGTGCAATATTGATTTTTTGAAATGTAATAATCAAGTATTATATGATACCTCTGATATTTGTAATGTATTCAATGAATATTTTATCAATATTGTAACTGAAATGAATTTTCCTGTTGATCAGGGTAATAATTTAAATTTGAATTTTTGTAGATATTTGGATAGAAATCCAAGGACTTGTTTTTTCAAACCAATCACTTGTACTGAGATAATTGATATTGTGTCAAACATAAAAAATGATTGCAGTCCTGGGTATGATGATATAAGTATCAAGGTTATAAAAAAATCAATACATATTTTATGTCAACCCCTTTGTGCAATATTCAATCAATGTTTAGATCTCGGTATATTTCCCGATGAATTAAAGATTGCTCGTGTTGTTCCTGTATATAAAAATGGTCCAAGTGAAAACGTTTCAAATTACAGACCCATATCAGTCTTGCCAATTTTTTCTAAGATTTTAGAAAAGTGTATATACAATAGATTATTTGATTTTATTAACAAGTGCAATATATTATCTCTCCATCAATACGGTTTTCGTGCTGGTCATTCAACATCTTCGGCTCTTATTGATTTTGTCCATACTGTTACCAACGCACTTGATGATAAGAAATATTTGATAGCAATGTTTTTAGATTTGAAAAAGGCTTTCGATACAGTTGATCACGCTATTTTATTGAAAAAACTCGAATTGTATGGCATAAGAGGTAATGTACTTAAATTATTTAAAAGTTATCTATCTAACAGAAAACAATATGTTGAAATATCCAAATGCAAATCACAGCTTCAGATTATCTCATGTGGGGTTCCTCAAGGTTCTATTTTAGGACCGCTGTTGTTTCTCCTCTTTATTAATGATCTTAGTAAAGTATCCAACTTGTTACATTGTATTATGTTTGCTGACGACACTAGTCTGTTTTTATCTCACACAAACTATCATGTTTTACACAATTTATTCAATTCTGAACTTGAATTAATATCTGAGTGGTTTTATGCAAACAGAATGATAATTAATCTTGCCAAAACCAATTATATGATATTTAGTAATTTATGTTTACCAGATAGTCTTTCAATTAGAATGTGCAATACAGATATTAAGTGTGTATCGTCAGTAAAATTTTTAGGAATAACAATAGATAATAAGTTTACATGGAAAAATCATATTGATAATCTGTGCAATAAGCTTGCCAAAAATATAGGGATTATGTATAGATTAAGATCATTTCCCAAGGAGATATTAAAACTGATGTATTATGCTATTATATATCCATACCTCAATTATGGTATTCTAGCCTGGGGAAGTGCAAGTAGCATTCACATTTATAGATTATATATTTTACAAAAACGTGCAATAAGAATTGTGTCTCATGCTCCTTATCTTGCCCATACGAATCCTCTATTTGTCGAATTGAATGTATTAAAATTTTGTGATATTCATGCATTTCAAATTCTTATATTTATGTATTTATGTAACAATAACCTCTTGCCAGATTATATCAAAACATTTTTTAAGTTCAATAGTGATTTCCATGGATACAACACAAGAAATGCAAAGGATTTTCATCTACCTAAGCCAAGACTCTCATCTTTTAAAAACTCAATTTTATTTCAAGGACCACAACTCTGGAATTCTGTTTCTGTAGATATCAGGCAATCAGTTTCATTAAATGTTTTTAAGTCAAAATCAAGGCAAATTATTTTAAATAGTTATTCATAAAGTTTGTTTGTATAAATTTAATTTAGGCATATTAGGCAACCCCCACCCCTTTTATGTTGTAGTTTAGTGATTTTTTTTTCTTTGTTATTAAAGTCTTTGATTATTATGTTATAGGGTCAGCTAATCACAAGGCTCGTTCCTTTCTTGCTGTCCCTCTCATATTCAATCCAATGTTTATTTCTATTTGTTGTTGTTGTTTTTCTATTTTGTTAATACGATGCTTTGTATATGTTGTGTTTTTGTATGGATTTTTATGAGAAAATAAATTGAAATTGAATTGAATTGAAATTGAATGCTCTGATGAGATCTCCACAAGTCTGTCATTGGGGAGATACTTCCAGGGATCGAATTTCGTATGTCAAAGATGAGTTTCTCCCTCGTCTCATTGGAGAGGCCAGGCACCAGTTTCAGAGAAATACGGACGAGATGGGATGTTGTATCGAGGATCCAGCTTCCCAAGAAGCTGCTTGAACCCGTCGTTCTCGACGATACTGAAGGGTCTAAGATCAAAACCCATCATTTTGCCGATGGATCTGTCTATTTCATGGGATCTGACGCTATCCCTCCTGTATTTGGCCCTTCTGGCAATGTTTTCCGCTAAAGTTTCTTGCACATGGCCATCTCGTGGACGAGGCCGAGGGGCCAACGGATGTCATTCACGTTCACGATTGGGTGCTTGCTGCATCCCATCTAACATGGCATACAGTGTAATCTTCCTGTCTAGGCATGTGTCCCAGTCAAAGTTCAGTTGCCATAACCTCTGCGAGAGTATCTTTTGGCATCCAAGAATTCCTGATAAGATGCCGAAGATATCATAGAAGCTAACTGTCCCAGAATGTTACGTTTTGTTGAACATCTTTATGTGGGTCGACTTATTTAACCTTTAGTGTGTCTTTGGTGAGATCTCACTTGGTCCCAAGTACAATAGCATTGCTATCATCTCTAGACTCGTCACAGATCACTTTGGCATTGGATTGCCATTTTCTTATAGCAAATTTACCCTTCCTGGGAGTCTCAGTAAGTTGTACTTTCAGATCAGGATCAGTAGGCTTCTCACGGAACACAAATCTGTGAAAGTGGGCATCATCAGGTCCTATCTCGATTGCTTGAAACATCTTAGAAATATCTGGCTAAGCAAATTTAGTAGTTTAGTAATTGAGTAATTTAGTAGTCTTTGTCGCAGCCACTATCACTTGGTCGGCGGCCAACATAAATTCTGAGGTCGTCAGTGGAGATCCTTTGGGCATGGGTAAAGAGACTAGTAAATATGTAGTTTTATGAGCAGGCTTTTCCTAGAAATGATACAAAAATTCAGTTGACCCCACTGACATACATCACATCTACATGCCTAAGGTATTGAGGGAGTTGAAACTTGAAAGCTGAAAGTAAAATCATTGAAGTCTTTCATAATTTGTGCATTTCCATTGAAGATCAAGCTACTGTCCCAATAGGAATTAAATAGAAATTCAAGCTTTATGGCCAACAGTATCAGCAGTTTCCAATTCATCATCTCCCAAGACGTTGATTGGCAATCCACTCTTTACATATACCGGAGGTACACAATGTCCAGATCCCTGTTGCTCACATCTGTAGAGGAATCCACCAATATGCTGACATATCTCGCATTGTATCCTTGTTCTAGTTCTCGTTTTTGAACGCCCGTGTAGATGTAATCTGTGAATCTTGAAAATAAAAATAAATAATTAAATAAATCATCAGCGGAATATTACATGGTATTTATTGAATTTGCTTGCCAATCAGAAGTGAGGATTTTCATTTTGTTAAACCATTTTTTTTGTTAGTTGGAAGGCCTTCATATCCCCACCAGTCATTCAATTTAACTTGTGGGGTGGGAATTGCAGACAAAGCAATCATAATCAAAAGTTGATTATTATGGCAAATAGAATAAGGAAGATAAATGAGGAGGACACCTGTCCTGCAATGTCTCAAGCCCATTTAGTATCACACTTCTTGTCTGCTTCTTTCTTCCCCCCTGCATTTTAAAGAATATATTTTTAAATTAAGTTTTTTTAAGGAATGCTCTCCTCAAAGGCGTTATTAAAGAGAAATTCCAGTAGTTGCAGTAAACACTGATTTCATGAGAAAGTCTGTAAAACAAGGCTTAATTGTCAGTATATCATCGAGGATCTAGATCTGGTACAGTTACATTAACTGAACTTTGTGAAATCTTGAAATCTACGCGGAAAAATGTTCACACCGAAGATCCCCAACACAGATAAGCGCACGTGGGACAATGTATAATTATTGCTTCGGGCGTCGGGCCCGACGCCCTACCCGATTCCTGTGCTTATTTGCTGATTTCTCAGCAATTACACAATTTCTTCCAGAATTGTTTGGCACATGCGTTTTATTTATACAAACAAACACTTTGTGGTCTTTTCATTGGATTCTGTACGAACTCATTTTGATATCGTTACCAAAACTAGCATTTCCCTTTAAAGCAATCCAGCATCCTCTAAAAATTAAGGACAGATAATCAATAAATTCAATCATTCATATCGAATATATTGTTTGCATGTATTTAGCCAGGCTTAGCGAAATATATACAATCTCTATATAGTACTGCAGAGAATTAAGTTATTCAAACATGATTCAAAGTTGATAAAAGAATTTATCATAAGACCATATACATTTTCCTGTAAAGTTTGAACTGAAAATACGCATTTGAAGTACAATCGATAGACCATGATATTTTTTATGATTAATTTTGTTCATCAGTTTTGAATAAAAATATGAAAAGTTAAAATAAAAAATTGGCTTACCTCCGACAAGCTTTGTCGCTAGAATAAGTGGAGCACAGATCCACACCATTTGTTTTTTGCAAGTTAAGGATTCCATGATAGATCGTAAATGGTAATTCCTACTTAACCACAAAGTAAGCAGTGTTGAATATCTTCACAAGACACTGGTGTGCTGTAGCATCCAGTCGCAGGATGTGTTGTGGAATCGTAGACGGCTGTTGCGTAAACCCACGATCACAAAGTTTGTGAGCCTCTTCACACTCTCTGTGGTGGCGAGAGCTGTGGTGCTGATCTGAAGAGACTGCTTACGAAAGTTCCTACTTCCTGTAAAAAGGGAACCATTCTCATCAGCAATGGCTGGAAATTTCCTGCATATTGTGCAGAACATGCCAACCTCTTCGTTAAAATCGAGCTATATGAATTCTTCCTTCCATTGCACGTGAAATTTTCTTGACCGTTTTAGTTTGTAAGCTCGTTTTGAGTTATCCTGCCGAACTGCCCGTGGAGCTGGAGATTCGTCTTCCTGTCTCGTGCCTGGAGCTGCAACAGCGCTGGTCGAGGCTGTTTTGGGAGCTCATCTTCTTTTCCGTAAAGTTGAGTGTCTTCGTCGTTCTCATTGTTTTTATCCTCATGTCTTTTCCTTTTGGAAATAAAGCCAAAGGTGACCAGACTAATCAGCATTCTCCCTTCTTAGAAGATATCTATGGCAGATCTGACTCTGCCAAATGTCAATTTTGTCCAATTTGTTGACATGCCTACTTGAGTTGATTGATGAGCCTCACAGTTGGTCTTGGAAGTTTCAACTTTCTTTTTAAGTCAAACATAACCTCCAAGAAAGACAGTGTGTTTTGCAACTCTTTATGATATTCCCTATCGTATCTAAAAAATAAAAAAATGCCACAATGAGAAGGCACCATACCTCCGGAATATCTGTTGCCACAGCGACTTCAATTTCTTCACACATGATCGAATATCCATCATTGGCACATTTCACTTGAATGTGTTTGGATGCATCATTAGTTTTACCTAAGCAGCCTGAACTTGCTCTGGATCAGGCTGGATCATGCTGAATATCTTTGAAGTGTCAATCCAAACTTGAGTTAATGTCATACTTCTTTCTGATAACATAATCACATACATCATTTGAGTGAGAGCTTATGATTTTCTTTTCGGAGCCAGAATTCACCAAATATCTATACTCGAACTCCATGATTCACGAATTAATGAAATGAACTTTACACACTTCCAGAAAAAAATGTAGCCAACTGGTAAAAATTTTAACTAACAGTTGGTTTCCTGGTGCCCTGACCAACTCTTGGTTAAAAGTTTAACCAACCCCAGTTGGTTAAAGTATTAACCAACTATTAATTTAAAAAACTTAAATATATTTTTTAAAATTTTTTTACCAACCCTGGTTGGTTAAAGAAATTAATCAACAGTTGTTTAAATCTAAGCTTAACCACACACAAACTTTGCATTCATATCACGTTGAAATGAAAGACACAGTAAATGAGTAAGTCAGTGAACCAATCTTCGCGTTTGAATGGATTTTATTTGAAAAAGCGTACAGCTATTCATTACCATGGATTAAAAACCAAAGTCAAGGCCTTGAAATATAAACATTCTTTACATCAAAATACAAGTTCTTTGCATTCATAACAAATTCCTCTGAAAAATTTGGTTTGCATGAAGCTTTGAATTTATAAAGAGGTTCCACTACACAATGATATCTCTTTGTACATAACGAGGTCCTTGGGACCATGAAAATTATCTTATAAGCCATTCGTAGTTCCTTTCTGCGCATGATCAAAAGATTCTACGCATGATCAGAAGAAGGTCATTTACACTAAAGTGACATGGTGCTTTAAAATCTAATGAGATAAGCACCAACTTTGATGTCTTGATTATTCATATATTCTTTTGAATTGTCGTTTTCATTTACATCCACAAAAAAACAACAATGCTTCCACGAACGACTGGTATTTCACAGTTTGTCAAGTACATTGTGCAACATGCTAAGATATGCATTCAAAGTAGGAATGCAACAAATACCTTCAGTGTTCATTGGTGTGCTATTCTAGTCACCTGGTCTATTCAATTTCTTCATCCTGCTATGTAAGGCAAGCTTACGTAATATCTTGCTTTGAAATCTGCCTATCATGATGAAAGAAATGAAAGGTCATTTGACCAAAATTGCCCATGAAGTAACTACGAACTGGTCTATTACATGTACCGTAAAACGGGGTGAATATAGGGACAGTTTTTGAAGTTTTTGTATAATTTATCGTTTATGTGACATTGCCAATCGAAAGGATTTTTGTACAACAATATGTCCTTCCATGATGGCGTATCATTGGTGACAATTTTTTTTCAAACAATGATAGAAATTGTAAGCATTCATGGAGATATGACTTCACCCCGACTGTGGGGTGAATAGGGACAGTTTGCTTTCCCGCTTGATTCTAAAGCACTTCAAATAATGGAGATGGGAATCTTAGCAATCCTTACTAACCCAGATAAACAATAGGCTCTCAGGCTAGAGTGGTCTGTTAAAAGAAACCAAAACCCAAGAATAGAAGCAATCTTATTGGAAAGAGTAAAATGAGAGGAACAATTTAAAAAAGTTTCATCAATATATGTACGGTACGCGTCTGAGGATAATTACTGCAAAAGTTTTCTTCATAAAAAATAAGAGGAAAGAGCAAAGTAAGGACAGGAATCATGTCACTGCAATTTTGAAATATTTCGCTTACCATAATTTTAACGGGGCCCGAGTTAAACTGAAATTCAGAATACAGGCCAACATTTGAGTAAGAATTTTCTGGCACTAATATTTCTACATCGCGCTTCCATTTAATTTTCAAGCTCAGGCGCTAATAATTATATCAAAATTTTCCCTTGATTTTTGACCTGTAATTGCCGACAATTATTCCTAAAAGCATATATGGGCCCTGTTGCATAAAAGTAACTTTGCCATCCAATGGTAACTACCATGTTAATGATCAACAGCCAATCAAAATCAAGGATCCAGATTAATTACCATTAGATGGCAAAGACATCATCATGGAAAATTTATGACTGAGATATAATTTGTTTACATGGGGTCCAAAACAAGAAAGAAATCCCGAAGGAATGAAATCCATTCAAGACCTTTAATGCACTAGCAGATCCAAGGGGGCACAGCCAGCCCATGCTCCACACCTTGAGAGGCAAAATGAAAATTTGTTTGGTCAAAATGCTGTTGAAAGTGAAGACCTTTTTTTATTTTGCTTGTTGATCGAGGGAAAAATTGCCCCCCCCCCTTGGAAAATCATCGATCCACGCCCCTGCTTTGAAGCTTACTTGCATCAAACTATTATGCAGATGTGTCTTTATTCTTCAAAGCGATAAATGTATCAGGCAAAATGAATGGTCACTATTTCATATAAATTGATTTTTCAGAACATTTTTAATAAAACTAATAAATACTTTCACATACATGAGTTGCTGACAAATTTTAGGGTGAGGCAGTTCTTTGGCAAAACAAAAATATTAAAGAAATGGTTTGTGGCAAGAAAATAATTTATACAATACTGACTTGGTTGGTGGCAGCATTATCCATCAAAGAAAATATCTAGATGTGAAAAAAAAACATCTTTTTAATGGATTTCCTTTGAATTACAGTCGTTGATATAGAGCATACAATATAGGCTATGGAAAAATTTGGCCCCAAAAATAGAACTGAATACATTTATCTACATGTAGATACTCCACACACATAATGTAATTGGAGGTAGTTAAAGCCTTGTTAAAACCTATCTTGCACCTTGTAAATAATTGAAAGCAAAATGTTATTGCCATGAACACTGGAATACTTCATATAAATAAAATGTATCTTTCTCTTATTTACATGCATCTCCAATAGAGCCATTCATAAAAAAAAATACAGAAAGCAAAAAAAAATCTACAAATTCATCTCCATTAATGGTGATAAACTGGACCTTTTTCCATGTACTGTCAAACCCACTGCTTACTCAATAAAAAAAAATATATATTAATCTAAAAATGTAGCCCCCAATCTAATATCTGTAACATAGCAATGAATAAATATAGTGTTCCCTTAAACTAAACTACAAATTAATGCGTTTGTGTAACTACAATTTCAAGAGTTGACAATAGAACATGTATTTAAACTTCCCAAAATAATGACTTTCTACTTAAAAACAACACTTAAAGATAGTTGCCAACATTATCAATGTTAAATTCATTTTCATCTCGATGAAATTATCCTAATATCCTTCTAAGAAAGTATCACCTCTAGTGTGGATAAATGACAATAACAAATGAAATGTTCACTTAAAATAATCTACAAATCAATGCTTTCATGTAACTACAATTTCTAGAGTGCTGACAAGCTCCCCAAAAAATAATTTTCTACTTTAAAAATGAACCTCTTAAAGACAGTTGCAAACTATATCAATGAAATATTCATTTTAAACACGATGAAATTATGCTAATATTCTTCTAAAAGAATGTCCTCTAGTGTAGATAGATGACAATAACAAATGAAATGTTCACTTAAAATAATCTACATGTTTTTCTATCCAACCAAATATAGTGATTTTCTAATGATAATAATAAGCCCTCTACAATAATGCAACATAATTACCCTGGCTTTAGCAGAGCAGCTGTTACGTGTGCTGCATTTCAAAGAATAAATTCCTACTAGGTACCTTTAAATCTCACCTGGGTTGAATGCAGCAAATTGTGAAGGAAAACGTGCCATGGCTAGGAGTCTAACTTAGTCCCTCAGATTGAAAGACGAGTCATGACCACTTAACCAGGACCCTCACTTCTACAAAAACAATCTTGAAGAAAAAAATTCTGGACAGTAGACAGTATCATTCACTTAAAACAATTCACTCCTTACAAAAAAAAACCCATCTAATGTATGAACTACTTTACTACTTGGGCAAAAAACTGCAAAGGACTAAAGCTAACTAAACATCTGATAACTTTGAGGGAGACACAACATTCATTGCCGGAAGCACAATTTCTTCACCCTGAGCTCAGACTACAAATTCACATAGTCCTTGTCTAACTCTGACTGCTGTGGGTCCTGAAATAGTTGTTGGGATGTGGGTGGGTATTGTTGATATGTGGCATGTAGGGGTCCATGACTGGCATACGATGGTCCTGGTGTCATGTCCCCCATCATCCTTGCAAGCATATTATTTTGGCGTTCCATGATGTTCATTAAGGCCATGTTGAATGCTCTTGACTCTCTCCTGTCTTCCAATACCATAGCTCGATCCTCCCTCCTCCTACGCTCTTCCACTTCCATCCTCCTTTCCCCAATCTCTCTCCCTCTATTGACACTCCTGCTACCTCACTTCTTCATCAGCCAGGTGTTGTCTTTTCTTCAGTATTTCTATTTGAGCCTTGACTTCATTTTGCGATGTCTCTATAGCAGCTTAGCTGCCAAGTTCGATATAAACATTCAAGCAACGCACATACCTCCTCTGCATCAAGCAAGCTTGCTGGTTGAACAAATTCTTGATCAAAGATCTCTACTCTGAGCATAACATTTTGTTTCAGCTGGAAGGCACAGCTCTGACCTACTTGATGCTTCTTTGCAACAGTTTTTGATATGTTTATGTAATTTGATGACATCTTTGCATATTTTTTGCACGGTTTGTGTTTACCTTCAAACCAGATTGATGAGAATGGTGAGAGAGGAGGGCCAAGTAACCGTATTGCTCTTGGGTAATGTATCATGTGATGCTGCTTTGGTGTAAGAGGATACTCAGGAAAAATTTCCTTAAGTGGTGATGTTCTCTGATTTGTGCTTTTAGTAGGAAGGTAGCCTCCTTACTAATACTACATGCTGTTATTGTTTTATATATGTCAAGTAGAATTAACAGTAATTCCCAAACATCACAGATTTCATCTTCATCTACCTTATCCCCTATTATAAGTGGAAGATAAGTAAACAAGCACAGCATTTGTGAAGCTGTGTGTCCAGTAGGCCCCTTTGGCTTTGCTAACGATGCAGCTGATATTGGATATGGCTGATTCTGCGCTTGTCTACAAAACCGTAACTGAATGATGCAATCCTACTATTGAGTTCAAGTAATGTAAAGCAGTCTTCATCAATCAGCGAGTTGATCACCAATTTAACTTCCATGGGAATCACACCCTCCAGGAAGTCATGCATTGAATCAAACATAGTATTCAATACTACATGGTAGTAGCTCAATTCATTCAGTACACCATCTCTGGAAATTCCGGTTTCAGACAAGTTACCGATCTCCACATCTCTAGCAAAATTCTCCATATTTCTTAAAAGACCCCCATCTTCCTCTTCTTGTTCTTGACATAGCTCTCTTGGAGCCTTGCACTCCCGACATGGGAAGTTAGCAGTAAAGCCACCAGCAAACCCCAGAAGTTGATGTACACCTAAGTTATCCCCACAGATCTGAAACAGCTTGGGCTTAACATGTCCTTGGAACTCATAAGGACTGTTGATATACACCCCATCATCATACATCTTTTGCAAGTCATCAACTAGTACTTTGAGAATGGCATCAATGCCATATTTGGAGGCCATTTTTGTTTCTGCAAGTGCCACCAAGAATATATGATCAAGATTACTTTGAAGTTTCCTTGGAATATTAAGAAACTGCATATAAAATGCCCTTAGTTTATGTTGGCCTCTTCTTTGACCTAGTGTGGATTGGCTGGCTCATATATCATCACTGTAGATCAGAATAGGAAATACAAGTGCTTCTTCATTTGCTTCAGTAAAAGTTTCTGTAAAGAACTGACCATCTCTATATGACTACAAAATGATTTCATCTTCATCTTTTTTGTAGGATAAAATTGCCTGCATCATCTCTGGCTGCTCAAGATAAGCTTTTACCAGATCTGATAATGGGAATACTTTACTGGTTTGCACACTTGAAGCTTTCTCCCTGACTTATTTAGCTTTGATTTTGTTTCATACCCTAAGATTTTGTCAACTGGTAGTACAAGTGCTCCCTTTTTGATCAAATACTTCTCTTGTTTATACTCTGAACTAAGGTTTTCATATGGCTTCCTAATTAAGGTACATGCTTGGCTTGCTTCTTCAAATGATAATTCACAATTTTTACATTTTAGAGGTACTTATGTAACAGTAAAGATTTCATTTTTCTTTTTAAAGTATTCAGTGTTGGACTCGGTCTGATTGTAATCGGTAATTAATTCCACCTAAATAATAACATTTAATAATAATAATGATAAAAATGATAGTTCCATCCTTTATACTTTGCACACAACTACGGTACATGTAATACGATCGAAATGATGCAAAAATGACCGAATATCCCGGCTCCTGCACTAAACGATTTCATGAAATTGATTTGAAATTCTGTAATTTCATCAAGCGTGCATCGCGCATCATGTGCAGTGTCGATCATGATGTTCAAAGTAGATCCACTGTTTAATGTATTTTGACTAAATAACAGACATAACTCAGGGAGTGAAGCGCTCAAGTTAAGACAAAGTCTAAGGCTAGAGGCTGATGAGCTCCCCGGGCCAAGTAAAGCAGACGGCGCATGCCTACGGTACGTTACTTAGACCATACCGGTACACTTAGTACACATCTAAGTTAGATCTAGGGCCCGTTGCAGAAAGAGTTGCAATCAATCGCAACTCTAAAAATCATGCGCAACTTGATTTTCAACCAATCAAGAGCGCACATTTGGGACTTGCGATTGATTTTTTGACTTGCGTTTGATTTTTTGACTTGCGTTTAAACGCAACTCTTTCTGCAACGGGCCCCTAGACTACCGTACCGATACGTCGTGCATCGCCTTCGATGATGCGACTTTTAAGTCTACGTATTCTGTTATTAAAATGCTATAAGGTGGCAACTGTAAATTGATTTCTAGAAAAATGATGAAACTTACCTGCAAACGTTGAATTAATCCCTCGAACCCCCATTCAGTCAAAAGCTCTGGGACTTCCGCCATGGTGACCGGTACAATGCATGCGCTGTGCGCTTGCGTATTTGACTGGCACGTGACACATGACGTCATTTATAAACAACGTTGTTTACTATTTCGCGCCAATCCGTGTCATACACTTTGTACGCATTCTTTACATTTTAAACAGTGCATGTTTTAAGAAAAATCAATTCATTTTGAACAATGTTTTTCACATTTTGTGCAACTGTTGTGTTAAAGTATTCAACAACGGCGATTGAAGAGCGATCTTCTAAACAGCGTTTCTCTGTGTACAATAAAACATTAAAATAGTGTAAATATACCATTTTTGTATACCTGATCATATTTCAATGATTTCATTCGACATTTTTGCCCATGAAAAGACAAATTAAAATGATGACAATCAGACCCAAACAATAGATTTTGAATACAAATGGCCTCCATGGGGCACTCTCCCTATTCACACCACCCAGGGGTAAAAAAATTAGAAAATGACTAAAAATCAGCATTTTATTCAACACCAAAATTCACCAAATATTGTTTCTTTTACAGTACACAGGAGGCAATATTTGTGAGGTCTTGGCCAATATTGAGATTGTAACCCCTTCTACATTCAAAGATACAACCAAAGTTTTGACCACACCCCAATTTAACACATTTTACAACACCCCATATTTTCTTTCATGCATGAGTAGTTATTCATTATTTGAAGTCAAGTTGGCCATGACTTGGTAGAACAAACATGTATTACCCATGTGTAAGAAAATGAGAAGTCGAGTATTTTCACTTTGAGAAATATAAAACATTAAACAAACCTTTTATGTAAACTGTCCCTATTCACCCCGTTATGTGGTAAATCAAAAGTGTACTACTAAATCAAGTACATGTATACACAATAAGATGAAATTTCTTTTTGAACTAAAAGTTGTGCTTTCAACATCCATGTTAGGAATTGAGTATGACAAAGATGTGTGAGAAAAACAGGGCCCGTGCTAAATAACACAAAATTTTCACCAAGAACATCCCTAACCAAGTTTGATGTAAATGTTTGAGGTAAATTTTAATGTTTGACATAAAATGACCGTTAAAATTACCATGTGATGCAACAGCACAATAGCATGAATGTATCCCCAAGTGCATCTACCACCAAAATTTGGTTGCTATTGCAGCAAAATATGCCAAGTTATGTGTCATAAAAGAGTCTTGTAGGTAAACTTTAATGTTTGAAATGAAATGACATGTGACATTACCATGTGACCTCCAATACTACTGTAACATGAAGGTTCCCCATCTAAGATCTAAGGTTTGTTGAAAAGTGGCCAACAGTTGATAAGTTATGTATCATGAGAGAGTCTTGCAGGTATACTTTAATGTATGTAACAAGTGTCTTGCATGGACTCTATAACAATATGACCTCAACATGTGACCTCCGACAGCACCGCAACATGATGGTACCCCTAGTGCATCCACCACCCAAGTTATGTTGGAATTGGACCAGCAGTTGCCAAGTTATACTTCATAAGAGAGTCTTGCAAATAAACTTTAAAATTTGTGACGGACGCCATTTGGATACATAAGTCTCGCCTTCACCTCTGATGGGCGAGACAAAAAAGCATATTGTATATGCTGTATCATACCTTCTGATAAATCCTTGATATCCACAGACAGACCGATTTTTTTTCTTCCCAACTTCTGCGGGCGTCTACATTGGTGACATATTCAATAATTCGTTTGGACATCTCTGGCCATGCCAACAGCAGCCTCTTGGAAGCTTCTCTTGAGATAGTCATCTGAAAATCCTGCTCCACCTGAAGCAAAAAAACACAGAATGCATAATGACCACAACTGAGCAAAAATCAATGTACTGCAGGGTTGGCAAAAATCGTGATTAAAAAAACGGATTTATTTGATCTAAATCAGATTTATTTGATTTAATTTGATTTTTTTAAATATATTTTTGGTTATTAATAACTCCAAATGTTACAAGCTCTTTGTCATGAAGGTATAAGTAGAGGTAATTACTAAAGGAAAGGTTCACCCTGATGTTGGTTTGTATAAGCAGAACATGAATGAAAGAAAATCCAACAAAGATGATATCAAATAAAAGTCTATGTTGTAAAAAGTGGACATAGTAAAGTTTTACCTATTTCAATACAGTTCTTTACAAAAATATCTAATCATCATCGATCAATCAACATGAGGTTCCAAATCACTGATCCTTCATCAGTCCGTTTCATAACGAGTTTAAGTTGTAAATATTGAACATTAAACAATTTTCCATTTTCAATTTCTTCCCAAATACCATTCACTTGAGGGTCCAAATCACTGATCCTTCATAAGATAAGATAAGATATTTATCGTCTTTCTGTCTGCACATACATTTATCTTACAAGTGTGATTTCACATTCTACAAACGAAAATCAATTAACCATAAATCATTGTTACAGTAGAGAAAAAAAAGAAACACAGCAAATAACTAATTACGTATTGAGAGAAAGACAAGGAGAACCCCTGAAAAGCAAGGCTTGTAAGGCTAGGGTCTCCTTTGTTTCAAATACATGACTAAATAGTATTCAGTGTGTACATGTAATATCCTTAAAAATAAAAGAGAAACAAAACAACTAAAAAAAAGCAACAACAATAAAACACACAAGAAAAAGAAAAACTAAACTAATCAATGACAAAAAACACACTAAAAAAAAAAAATAGAATACATTGCTTGAATGTACAATTATGAAGTCTAATAAACTAACAACAATATGATATAATTAAGGGATATATGATGGAAGAAGAAATAAGTATGGATAACATGGCATGAAAAAAGAGGAAGATCGTATGTAAAATAGTAAAGTAAAAAAACAAAACATGACAAAGGTAAAAGATACACAAGAAAAGAATAGGAAAAAAAAAACATGGGCTGACCCTCTGCAGAAGAAACCAGTTAGACAACATACAAGATAAATAAATATTGATATATCATAACATTCTCCAGTCTTATATACAGTTTTTTTATAGGCTCCAAAATTAAATAATAACATAGTATATAAAAGCATATCTTAACCTAGAGCAACTCACAAATAACAGTTAAGAAGATAACCTTTAAGTACACGCTGAAAAGTATAAATGCTTACCGATTTTTTAATATTTGAATTGAGAGAGTTCCAGAACCTGGGTCCTGTATTTACAACTGTCCTAAAAGCAAAACTTGTATGTAACTTTGGTAAGTGGAATGCAGAAGCATTTCGTGTATAATAGTTATGTATGTCACTATTTTTCATGAACATTGTGACCAGAGCTGGTGGCATGATGCCTGCATTGTATGCATACATTAGAGTACCAAGTTGAAAATCATAGATATCTTGTAATTTAAGAATTCTATGCTCATAAAAAAGTGGGGTAGTATGCGAGCGATAGTTAACATTACAAACAATTCTTAAAGCTCTTTTCTGAATCAAGTACACCCTTTCTAGATTGGTTTTAAGAGAATTACCCCATGCAAGAACACCGTAATTGAGATAAGGGAGAATTAGTGTTGAATACATCATACAAAGAATATCAGTAGAGAAAAAGGATTTCAATTTGTATATTACACCACAATTTTTTTGATAATGTCTTACATAGATGATTTATATGGGTTTTCCAAATCAGTTTTTCATCTATATGCAACCCCAGAAATTTGGTCGTCTTTACTCTATCTATTAACACATCATTGAATATAACATCACCTGGAACTTCTCTAATCCTGTTGCTAAAAAGCATGTAATTTGTTTTCTGCAAATTTAGAGATAATTTATTTGCTTGAATCCACAAAGTGACTTTCCTCAGTTCACTATTAACTGTTTTTAAAAGGGTCTCAGGATTTCTGTGGGAATAATACAAACTTGAATCATCTGCAAATAAAATGAATGATAAAATATCAGAGGAATAGTGAAAATCATTAATATACACAATAAATAATAACGGACCAAGGAGGGATCCCTGGGGAACACCACAAGTGACATTCTGTAAACCTGACTCAGCATCCTTTATCGAGACAAATTGTTTCCTGTCAGCTAAGTAACTCTTGAACCAGTCCAATGCTGTACCCCTGATACCATAATGTGATAACTTGCCAATCAAAATATCATGATCTACTGTGTCAAAAGCTTTCGAATAATCAAGAAATATACCAATTGTATGCATCTTTTTGTCTATGGATTGTGATACTTTATCAATAAAATGTAGCAAGGCATGGGTGGTGGTATGTTTCTCACGAAAGCCAAACTGAAATTTAGAAAATATATTACTCTTGTTGAAAAATTTCAGAGTTCTAACATAGATCACTTTCTCAAGAATCTTTGAGAATGCAGTCAATAGAGAAATAGGTCTGTAATTATTCAGATATTGAGGGTCCCCTTTCTTAAAAATGGGTACGACCTTCGCAATTTTCATGTCAGTAGGAACTTCCCCACATGACATTGATAGATTAAAGACATGAAGTAGGGGTTGAATAATTCCTAAGATAATTTCTTTAATTAAGTTGTTAGTAACCCCATCATAACCGGGACTTTTCCCGTTTTTAAGAGATTTCACAATGGTAAGCAGTTCTTCCCGAACTACTGGTAAGAAAAATAAACTTTTACTATTTCGCTCTTTCATAAAATCTCTGTAAGTCTGCTGAGAAAGTGGCACTGCCCGTGAAAGTTTTGGACCAATGCTGCAAAAGTAATCATTAAAGTTGTCTGCTATAATATTCCTTTCTTCCACCACATGACCGTTAATTTCAATACTCTTTACATGTGATATCTTTTCCTTTGACTTGAATACTTTCTTAATCACTTTCCAAGTTCTCTTGATATTGTTTCTTGTTGCTTGAAATCGAGTGCAATAATATGATTTCTTTGCAGTACGAAGAACTGAAGTAAGCGTATTTTTATAATTTACATAACGTTTACGTGAAGATTCAGTACCACGCACTTTATACGAATAATACAGCTTGTTTTTCTTGTTAATGGATCTCAACAAAGAAGTACTAACCCATGGCATAATAGGAACAGTTTTACAATTTCTTCTACTTTGCTTTACAATTGGTACATTTTTATTATACAGAGACATGAATTTTTGTAAGAACCTTTTAAACGATATGTTCACATCATTTTCTTTAAGAACTTCACTCCAGTCAGTTTCCATTAATGCTGCCCTCAGCTTTGCGATATTAGCGGAAGTGTTTTTCCGAATTGATTTGGATTCTTGTCTACAGCCTCTATCCAAGTTTAGACGAGCGAAGATTGGGAAATGATCTGAAATATCTGATACAATGATCCCTGAGGATGGAAAAGGTTGTCTATTACAGAAAATGTTATCTATGAGCGTAGATGAAGCTTCAGTTACCCTTGTTGGTTTAATAATTAATGGCATTAAGGAAAAAGACAGCATCATATTAAGAAATGCATCATAATGATAATTTTCATCACACTGAAGGAGGTTTATATTATAGTCACCCATTATGAAAATTGTTTTGTTTACGAAAAGTGGGTTTGAAAGAATACTATGCATTTCGTTCACAAAATTCTCTAAGTTACTCTGAGGGGGTCTATACACAACTCCAAATAAAACATTTCTTTTTCCTGGAATGAAGCACTCTGCAAATATTGATTCCATATGCTCAGCCATCATATTAGCTCATCCCTTAATTGAAAGTCCACTGAATCTGGAATATATAAAGCGACTCCACCTCCTTTTTTAGCATATCTATGATTAGAAACAAGATTATGCCAGGAATATGATAAAGATTTGAGTCATTCTCACTCGAGAACCACGTCTCAGTGACTCCAATCACTGTTTTACTATCTTCAAATTTGTCAATTAGTGTACTAAATGCATCAAAGTTCCTAGGCATACTTCTCATATTTAAATGCAAGACAGTAGCAATTTCAAGATTGTCTTGAAAACTATTAATAAACTGATTTTCTGAATAGTATTGACAGTTAATTGCAGAAGCATGTCCTAAATCATCAGTATCACTAAGCTCTAGTATTCTTGAATTATTTTCTAAGGAGCTACAAATGGCTTCTTCTATACTAATCATTTGGATGTTGAGTATACAATTTCAAGTGAAATCTAACTGTTTGCGCCATAAAGAACATGTCAGCATGAAAAGGAAGATTGTCAAGATGCACACATAATATATAAGAGAAAAACATACAATAATGTATATAAAATAAAATGAACATATTATATAACTTACAAAAGCAAATGAAAAAAAAGCAAAAAAGATGATTAGAGATTGTAATAGAAATAACAATGAAAGAAAAAAAAACACAAAGGAAATTACAAAGGAAAGTTGAATGGAAAAAGAAAAGTAATTTTGGGTTATCATGGGATTTGGCTTGCAAGGAAATAACCTTTTTTTTCAAAGTGGGCATATAGGTCAGCATGATATCCTACAATAGGCATTAATTATAATTCAAAGCTTCAAAATATCATCATCACATGTGATGAGTTTTTTCGTAAGTCCGCCTCCCGTGTTCTTAATTCCAGCGAAAATTTTTCCATCGTTGCTCCAAGACCGCTCAACTTTCGGTGAGTGACGAACATTGAAAAGTAGCTTCTGTCTTGTGGGAGTCAGATCGTCGTTAACAAAGATTTTTGAACCCTTCAACTTTGATCTGGCTCCCATAATACGAGCTCGGGTGCGGAGGCTGGAAAACTCCACTAGCAGTTGACGAGGAGAACTTCTCCTTGCTCCTTTGTCTACTGGAGGACCCAGTCGATGACATCGGACAAAGTCGGATGAACTCAAGTTGACCCCCATCCTCCTGCCAATGTCAAGGACAGCCTCCTCTGGATCCTCATCTTTCATCTCTGGCACTCCTTGGATCCTGATGTTGCGTGACCTGGATTTTTGCTCCAGGTCATCAATTCTTTGCTCCAAGACTGCCATCTTTTCCACTGATTTCTTTTCTGCCTCCTTATGTAGTTGAATCTCTGACTCCTGGGCCTTTATCCTCCCCTCAAGATCCATGATCCGGCCCTCCTGCCTCTCTAGCCCTCAGTCAGTTCTATCACTAGTTTTAGTTGTAAATATTGAACACAATACAATTTCCTGTTTCCAGTTTCTTCCAAATGTATTGTATCATCTTCATACCATTCACTTGAGTGTCCAAATCACTGACGTTTCATTCGGCTGTCTTGAAATGGTAGTAGGCACGAAATGTTTCTACTGCTCCAAGTTCATGCTCCACCTACACGTCGTATACCAAACTGTCAATAAAATCCAAATACCCTGAGTCTGTGAACAATATTGGAAGTTCAGGATTTAGTAGATCTTGTATGTCAGGTCCACCGCTGCAGTCAAGGTTCTTGTCTCGAGGGCTCTCATTTCCACGCTGTGAATTGTTGTTGGGGTTTTGCGATGGTCCCTCCCAAAGCTAGGATAAAGGGCTGGCTTCTCTCCCGCTCATCTGTCTCCTGGATATATCTATCCACAAGTACTCTTTCCTGAGAAAAAGACCCTGTCAGGTGTAAAAACAATCATATCAAAAGAAAGGTAATGATTCATAGAATACAAATATAAAAAAAATATTACACATATCTCCTTCCATTTCTTAAAAATGTTAAATAAAAATCAAAGAATTTGCTCCTCCAAAGTACGCTTCGATTGAGCACCCCCGCGTCGCCTTGAAATATCACGTTGTGTCTGGAGGGTTATGATTCCATAGATTTGTGTACAAAAAGCATTGGGTATTTTCTTCCATTTCCATGTTATATGAATCCATTTTTTTTTGTTTTAGATGAAAATGGCACTCATAATTATTCACTGTTCAATTGAATGGAAACCTACAACTATTCACTATATACGTACTAAGTCATTACAATAGAATATGACTACTGAATTTATAAAGGTTCCTCGATTGTAATTACTTCACAATGAGCTCTCTAAAACTAGAAGACCATGAACCATTTACTGGCATGTTACACCATATATTTAACACTTATTTAGTTTACACATGATAATGGTAATAAGAGTCCTCAACTACAACTATGATAAAAAAAACCAAAAATTTATATCAATGTAGTTTTTCCCCCTGTAATATCTTCAAAGAACATGCATTCTTGAACAACTTATGCTCTATAAATGGCGATGATCAAAATTGAGGTGTCAATAAATACTGAAAGAATCTCTTAAGGCTAAACCTTAATAAAAAAAAACCTGTTGAAACAAGGTGCATTAGTACGTTTTGAATTATAAACAACAACCAAAAAATATATGAAAAACAGTTGAATGCCTATATTGGTCTTTAAGTGTTTTCTGGAAAGCCCTGAACTCTCTGACAATGGGACATTTTACTTGGCCTGGCATTTCATACACAATGCTTTGAATAAATTCCCAAGTTGCTTAGCGTTGCGCAAGATATTCAAGATTGTAGGCACAGCAAGCTTTGAAACACAGATCAACCGCATCAGTGACAGTTTTAGTACCATGCTCGTACACAAAAGCACGTTAAATGTGTTGTTTTTCATGGTAGGGCGATGTACACGTGTACGGTGAAACATGGTTTCATCCTCCTCAGATATATGATTTTTGTCCCTGGAAGTTTGGGAGATATCTCCATTCTCTGATGAAACTTTGTCAGCATACCTGATAGTTGTCATGGTTTCATTCTCTTCTGGTAGCATTTCCTTGTCCCCGGAAGTTGGGGAGATTTCACCATTCTTGGATGACACTTCGTCATCATCCGTGATAGTTGTCATGGTTTCATCCTCCTCAGATACCATTTCCATGTCCCCAGAAGTTGGGGAGATTTCTCCATTCTTGGATGACTTCGTCATGGTTTCATCCGCCTCAGATACAATTTCCTTGTCCCCGGAAGTTGGGGAGATTTCACCATTCTTGGATGACACTTCGTCATCATCCGTGATAGTTGTCATGGTTTCATCCTCCTCAGATACCATTTCCTTGTCCCTGGACATTGGGGAGATTTCTCCATTCTTTTATTGATACTCCGTCAGCATACCTACGTAGTTGATATCTAACATTTTGTTGGACTTGAGTGATATGGTTGCGAAAAGTCATGTCCTGATTTACTACACTGCGCTATACTTACCTATACCATCTCATCAAATTGCTATTCGTTACCCTGACTCGAATAGCCACCGGTAAAAAACTCCCCGAAAGAGGCTAACTGCAATCAGATAGCCTGGGAAACCCGTCACGGGACGAGACCCATAAAACCCCCTCGCCACATATAAGCCTCCTCTTTCGTTACCGCGACGTCGTTGAGTACACTCGAAACGTTTAGCCACCGCGCAATTATTTTTTTTATGAATCACGATGTCTGAAGAAATAACTGAAATAAACATTATTTTCCAACCCTAAGATCTCAATAAATAGGGGAGATCAACTCGGTCAAGATAAAGCCGAGGGCCATTATCTCGGTCAAGACAAAGCCGAGAAATAATAACAGCACGATGATAAGGCGGCCAAGATAAAGCCGAAGAATAAGAAGTCTAACACTTGTAACCCGGCCAAGACAACGCCGGCTAATGACACTACACAATCAGACACCCAGCCCCTTAGGCGGGAAGTAGACAAGGGTACGGATAAATCGGAAGAAGCTGTTTACACTCCTTCCGATCGGGGTAACTAAAACTTCTCATCAAAGAGTATAGGGCGGGCAAGAAGAAGCCTCGCGATGACCACTCGTGTTCTAATGACAATCAGGCTCGAGTTAACGACCCACTACAACCCCTATATTTTATAAGAAGCTTCGACTGGCCCGGGATTGTGACCGGTCAGTCCATTCATTGCCAGACCCCGCCGAGACGGGTCATCATCAGTTATCATTACAGTCCACCAGGTTGGTGTATCATCGTACTTGTAGAATTGTGCAGGAGTTCATTCAGTGCTGTGGAATTAAGATCTATTCTACGTACATGCGGTTTAAATAATAATTAAGAGAAATTATTAACAATTGTAGTAGTTGGATCTTGGAAGCCTTGCAGGCGATCCTCCCCCATCGGGTGCTGCAATCGACCCATCCCGACCCCTAGCCGCCCGAGACAATGAGCTAATGAAAACTCGACTCATTCTAGACCATAATTCAATGCTCTAGACGTAGAGAGAAAGAGGCCTAGATCGCCTCATACAGATCGCGGAGTTGGGGCTAATGATAACTCGCCTCGTACTAGCCGTAGATAATAGTTTTCCATCGTGGGAGAATCTGATTCGGAATTCGATTACCACCGACCCAATTCATGAGAAGAGATTGGGGGCGTTTTCCCCAATCAAATCCTTATACACTGTAAAAAAAAAAAAAAAAAAAACACCGTGATTTTACAGAAAATAAACAGAAGATTATGCAGAAAGCAATAACAGAATCATTCTGTAAATTCATTAAACAGGAACTTTTCTGCAATTCTACAGAACAGGTCTGTTTAAAAAGGGGAAAAAGGGTGTTTTATTCAAGGAAATATGTAAGTCTCCATACACCAAATACCAATTTCCTGTAAGATTACGCAATTCGCTAAGATTACAGGTGTTCTCGAGACTCTGCTGCAGGAACTTCTTTTATTTTAAGGATAAATTTTCTAACAGTGTAGCAGCTCCTTGCATTCCCTGAAAGCTGCCCAGCAAATGGGATTCGATCGAGAGATTCACCATTAGGGGTACGAGAGAGTTCTGGCTTACTCAAACGTGATACTCCGACTAGTGGGAACATGCCTTTTAAATACTGCCCTCATGTTCGGGCCGAAAACAGTATACCAGTAGCGTATACGTACGTAGCGAATAATGAGTTGAGCGAGAGAGAAGTCAATCTTCCGCCTGAACTCGTCCGTCTGCGATCAAGATGGACGTTCCGTATATAGATCCTGCTTTCGGGACGTCCGCTCCCAGATAAGCAACACTCTCGGCCTATACCCATCAGTAAAGAAGTCTCGAACTTTATCGGTTTACCGCTCAAGACTTTGAGGATTTTTTGTGCATCCCTTCGGCCCCGGACGTTGCTTTCCGTGTCGGGGATGCGGGAGCGAGGAAGACTAGATCGGGCCGTAACCCTCGCCGCGGCACTGGTTACCACTCAGCCGACTATCAGCTTACAGTTGCAGCGCTGGACGTGGCCGCCCGGAGCGGTATGGTTTTCGCGATGTACTACTAGGGGTATCTGATATCCGCTCGTAGTGAAGCTGAGCGGCTTGGACTGAGTCTCTACCAATGACAAGAACTTATTGCTAGAGTCACAAAATCGCTGATCTCCAGTATGAGCAAGCAGCAATCAACACTGCTATGCACAAGGGCAAGGAGGGCTAAAGACTAGATGCTCTCAAGATGATTGAGAAAGGGGCAGCTACTGAGCTGGACTTCTCATTCTCAATAAGCTTCCTTGCGAAGGTAAGGACTTGTTTATGGACACTTTCATGAAGTATTGCACAATTCTTTTTCAGCCAACACCACAGCTGACAAGACTTATTATTAGCTCTCCTCGAGTAGACCTACACATGTAGTCCGCCAGGCCCTAGTCCAGGGCCAGGCCCAGACCAGAGACCTCCATACGCTAGCTCTAGCTCCATACCCTAGACCTATAATGAACTTAAAAGGTCATCCCCCTCTTCCCTTGCTCTGGTAGCGACGCCAGGAATGAAAGGGGCCGCTGGGAAAGTCATAGGAATCCTCATGGTGGGGAACGGGGCCGCCAGGCGTTCTTTCAATGCACCATATTTCAGGGCCCCCACTCATAACCGGGACTTATGACAATCTAACACTAACCCTTCCCCACAAGCAGTAGGGAGAAGACTATTTCTTTGCCTTTACTTTTCATTATTTGAAATCTGTTCCAAGTCCTCAGCAATATGTAATATTGAGGTGTTCATGTGCCAAAAAAAAAAAAAAAAAAAAAAAATACCCTTTCATATCAGAAGAATGTAGAAAGGAGGAAATAGTGGTGATGGATGAGGTTGTCAAAATCATACCAGGCAAATCATACAGGCATAATGGTAAAACTTGCCAAACTTGGGTTACTTACAAAGTTGCGTTCACTTGTATAGAATGTAGACCTAGTAATATTCTTGATAATTTTGTGGCATCTGAGGTGTATATCTACACTATTTTTGGCTTACAAAGCAATGACAGAAGTAACTTGTAGATGTGGTTTATGGAGTGGTCTTTGGATGCTCAGACAGTCTTGAGATCTCAAACCAAGGCCTGAGGGTAGTGAACCCTTAAGAATTGCTGCTATTGTCCATCAGTTTCTACCACACTTGCCACAATGATATCAGCTTCTCCTTGGAAATATTTATGACATAAATCTACTGTGTGTTCCAATGATAAAGATTCCCATACAATCCCAGGGTTTTCAATCAGGGATTGTGATTAAGATAATATTTTAATGTTCGTAATAGAAATCTGAGTTAAGAAATATTCCATAATTCTCTTTACCCAATTTATTGTGAGCCCGGCAGCCACTGTGCAGCTCCAGACCGATGAGGCTCTGTACTCTAAATGTTGAACGCCGAACAGGGTGGTAGCAAATACCCCCCACACCTGTTTGTGAGAAGTACATTCTACCAACTGATCCAACTAACTGGTTCTGGAAGTGTACAAGGGGTGGTCAATTTTTTGCCTACATCAAATTGAAGGCCAATATGGTATCTCATATATTTTGCCTGCAACTTTCATCAGGAATTGGTTAATGATAATAAATCAGTTCTTGTTTAGCACATATCACATTATGTCCAATGACCTGGATATTATTACCCTGGGTTTTCGAGGAATAAAGTCCTGCCAGGTACCCATTCATCTCTCTTGGATTGAGTGCTGCGCAATGTGGATAAAAAAAAAAAAAAAAAAGTTGGAAGACTAATCCACAGGGCCACAATTCTCCACATCATCTGTACGATATTCATTAATATGCAAATGTCATTGGTTTGATCATGAAATTGAAATCCATCAGTGTCGTAAATTTTTTTTTCTACAGGAAATTTGCATGTCATTTGTAAACAAGAGAAGCTCATTGAAAATTTAAGGAAACAATGAATGCATGAATATACATCTTAATTAGAACACTCATGATTCTAGACTCCAGAGATACTTCAGATGGTGTGGCATTACAAATTGATCCAATTTCTGCCTCGTCAGATAGCAGATTTATTTCCTTTATTATTTGATGAAGGTTTATCAGTCTCTTTTATAAGGGGTTACTGGTCAACCATAGCAGCCATTCATTCAGGCTTCTATAATAGGGAAACTACCTCAACTCAGCTGTCCTTACCAGACTAACAAGACCCTTCTTAACAGATTCCTCCCAGCCGAAGACTCTTCCCCAATTGGAACCTGCCAAGAGTCCTTCGGTGCCCTAGCCAAATTCCCCTTTAAACCCATAATTGCTCCCTTGATCTTTCCATTAAGACAGCCTTCTTGTTGACTATAGCTTCAAGTCTAAGACGTAGTTTGCTTCATACACCACGGTGAGACCGGGTCATATTCGTTGGGAGAAGGACAGAGTCCGCTTGATCCCTAGACCTGATTTCCTAGCTAAGAAATAGAAACCCCTAAATCCTGTGATGTTCTTCCAAGGGGGATATCATGGCTGAATGGATAACGCACTTGACTAGCGTCCTTGGAGTCCCAGGTTCAAGTCCTGGGGTGAACAATGTGATTTTACAGTCTCTCGTCAGTTTCCGAAGATAGGTTATTGATTGATTGATTGATTGGCCGATATGGGTCGATTGGCCGATATGGCCTTTGTTATGTTGTCCCGTACGTGCCTTAAAGTGGTACATTGATTAAAGTACATTCGCACTTCCCACCAACTGTTCATTAGTTCAATAGAACCTCACAGCCCTGTTAATCCAATTACAATTTCTCGAAGGTTAGTGCAGGGGATCAGGTCAGATGGAGAAAATGCCATTTTATCAGGATCCTTTAGAGCCCACGATTCACGGGGCATAGCAGCATCTTGAGCACTTTTCAGGGTACCTCTTTGGAGGAGATCCTCCAGGCATCCTATTGGACCTATTCAATATCTTGTATCTTATTACTTATTTGATGTAATAGCCAAGACACAGGTTTTGCCTTGGCGGTTCTTGTCTTGTCCTAATTTTTCCAAGACTATTTCCAGTTGATATATTTCATTAACGTGGTTGATGATTCTTATCCCTTTATTACAAGAGTAGCTTCTCCAGTTGGGAGACTACTCAATTTTATAGTAAATCAGTTTCTTTATCATTGTTTTGCCTACTTGTCTGGAAAGGGTCTCGTTTCTGCCCCTCCTCCAGTTTTTCCGTGCTATTCTAGCAATTTGATGAGATGGTATAGGTAAGTATAGCGCAGTGTAGTAAATCAGAATGCTCAGTAGTGAGCATATTATTTACTAACAAGCTATACTTACCTATAGCTCCCCTCCCGTCCTCCCCAGCAGACCTCGCCCCTCCTTGGCAACGAAAGAGGAGGCTTATATGTGGCGAGGGGGTTTTATGGGTCTCGTCCCGTGACGGGTTTCCCAGGCTATCTGATTGCAGTTAGCCTCTTTCGGGGAGTTTTTTACCGGTGGCTATTCGAGTCAGGGTAACGAATAGCAATTTGATGAGATGGTATAGGTAAGTATAGCTTGTTAGTAAATAATATGCTCACTACTGAGCATTCTGATCAATTATAACCCAAAGGTTACGGGCTGTTTTAGACGGAGTGATACAAGAGCTACCAAGATGGACATGTCATGACTGAAAGTCAATTTTTCTAAGCATAAACTTCGATCCAAGTATTAAGAATTCTGATTTATCATCATTCAGTTTCAGGCAGTTAGATACAAGCCATGTCTTAAGGTCTTGTAGACATGCTTCAAGTTTTGTGATAGCAGAGTTCAATGCAGACATTGAGGGTTGAAAAGACAAGTAGAGTTGTCGTCGGCATAACAATGGTATTTTATGCCATGTTTACGAAATATCTTGCTGAATGGTTGCATATAGAGGGAATAGAGCAGTGGACCTCCATGTCCACTACATGTATTTGTATATGAACAGGGGATTATATTGCTCAGCTTTGTATGGTGTGGGTAACAAATCAGCTTTTAATCAATGTATAATTGTCCAATTTTACATGAAAATATGTACTTTGATCAAAATCTCAATCGAAATAATCATTCAAAATTTCCCTTGCGTTAGAAAAAAAATATTTTTTTAGAAAACGATGGTTTTAATATTTGGGTATAATTTTGTTGGAAGTTTTTCATATTTTAGAACATGTGTAAGATGAAAAATATTCAACTGGTGTTCTGAAAAGAAATATATGATAGACTGAGCCAATGAGCCGTTACTTTTAATTATAATCGTGGTCACAAGAAAAGTGGATTGTAAGGCAAGTGATATACATGTATTGAATAGGTCGATTCAGATAGATTTGTGGTAAATTGACACCTTGTCTACTAAATACATGGTCCAGCATCATTCAGTCTGCCATTTTGTCCAACATTCTAAAAAATATTTGGTTAAATAGGCAGTTTGTCATATCATCAGTTCATTTATGGCTATTTTTCTTATAAGTATTTAGTCTAATATTCACCCAATTAAAACTTAGTCGAATAAGACAACATACTGTAGTATTCTAAATGGCTATTGGACCAACTGAAATGGTGAATGTATGAAATGGAAATTAGACCATGTGGATAGTGGATGACATGGACAAACTCGCAGTAGATCAATTGAAGATAAACCTTTACTGTTATTGTTGCATAAAAAAATGTACGTTTTATCTTTAATCTCATGCGTTTTAAAGTTATATCGATTGCTCCCTATCAATTCCTGCTCACTTATTTTAATTAAATATTCGCTCCTTCTGGTTTTCTGTGGTTATGTTGAACATAAATCGGTTCATTTTTGTGCAACCTTCTTGTTTTATACTATCTTGTTATTCCATTTTGGAACTCTATTTTATGTATTGTAATGATCTTTTTTCATCCAATCAGGTGTGGGAGATATGGCCTGTGGGCCATAGCTATTGAGTTAGCTTATTCCCTACCCCGGCTACCTGGTTGGGTGAGCAAGGGTCTACAAAATATTATACTTTTTTTATTCTTCCATTGTACATGCTGTCTTGTTTTTTTTTCTGAAAGTTCCAAATAAAAATAATAAAATAAATTTTAAAAAGTGGTAGAAATCAATCAAATCATCTACTGTAGCCAGCAGATTGGTTAAAACATGCATGTCATTCGTGATTCGTTGCATATCCTATTATGTATATATTAGATTTCTTGTAAATTGGAAATAAAAATAAAGGATTTGTTCCTCCTTGCACGTGCAACTGTAATCTTATATACATTAGATGTAGGTATATTTTAGGTATATGAATTATGTATCATTGCTCCTATGTCACATTGTTTAATTGGCTAGTTGTATATTAACCATGCCCACAACTTCCACCATATATGTTTGTATTTTTGTGAATTTCTCATACATGTGACATGTCATATTATTTTGACCGAGATTGATCTCATGTATCTTACAAAAAATGTCTTGTAAATCTTGTTTTTATAATGTAATGGGCGCTTCTGCATAAAAGTTTCTGTTAAAGTAACTTTGACATCCAGTTGTAACTACCATGGTTATGCCCCGGGTTATGCCTAAGTGACCAATCAGAACCAAGGATTTCATGGGAAGTTACAATATTAGATGGTAAAGATACCACGAAAGTAACTTTTATGCAATATGATCAGGAATGTGTTTTTTTTTTGGTTGTTATGCCATGGTCACATTTGTTCTACGGCGGCCGTACGGCGAGTCGAAAACAGCCGTTTTAACATTTTTTTTTATCCAACTCCATATAGGTGGTTTGAATCAAAATTGATAAAACGGCTGTTTTCGACTCGTCGTACGGCCGCCGTAGAACAAATGTGACCATGGTATTAATGTGCAGTTACATAGGGTCTACATTATCCTTGCCTTCATGGTTCTATGTTCCATTTTGAAGAATAAACGTATGTGCTTATGAATGTAATTGAATCATTTGAATGTTTCTTTTTTTTCTGATTTCATTTGAATATAAATGAGAGTATGTGTGTAGAGAGAGAGAGGGGGTGGGAAGAGTGATGGAAAGCAAATTAATCCAAATCTGAGAATTAATTGAAAATCAATTTTTTTTTAGGTAATGATCAAAGTTCAATCTTATCTTATTTTTAACACGAACCCATCCCCTTGATCTCAGGAGATTACTAAATAAGCCTACATCCAGAATAACAAAACACTATAACGGCATTTTCTTTACAAAATTACCATGTTCCTGTAATTGATGGCGTCACTTTTTGTAAGAAAAAGATTAGTGTTTGATCCAACATTATAACGTAAGTATTTCGCCGCGAGTACAAAACCACCCGTCTTATAACGTCAGTCTTAAAGCAGCTCTTTGTGGGTCTACTGCGATTCAATGGCAAACATAGGATGCAAATTCCAGATATTTGGGCATGACTGGATAACTTCAGAAAGCACATGAACATGTCACGCAACTGTGCATCACGGACAGTATAGGGAATTCTCACAACACTGCGCAGACATATTCTTGAAATTAGAGAATCTATTGTCAAAAGCACTTAAAGGGGAAGTTCACCCTGAAGAAAAGTTTGTTCTAAAAATAGCAGAAAAAATAATGAAAAATATTGGTGAAGGTTTGAGGAAAATCCGTTAAAGATTGAGAAAGTTATTAGCATTCAAAGTTTTGGATTTGTGACGTCATATGCGAGCAGCATTCCTACATATAATTTTTTTTTGCTATTTTTACAACAAACTTTTCTTGAGGGTGAACTTCCCCTTTAATGACAGCAGTTTTGTCCGCGTCTCTGGACAAACCTCAGCTTCGAATCTTAGGACGATCTGCCCTCCCGGTTCACCAATTTTCAACAAAAACCTCTCAGCTGTTCAATGTGATTTTACGGGCATTTTCAATGCATTTACTATGTTCTAGAATCTGTCCCCGTTGCGGATTGCGAACAAAAAACTGGCTATTGTCAACGATGACCGGTTGATCCCACGTATGCCTTCTAATCCCCCCGGCCCAACCCCTGTAATCAATCCCTTTTTGTCTGGGATTTTTTTTTATTTTTATTTTTGTTTTGCTAACATTACACCAAACCTGGAGGAGCTTAACCTGACATAAACTCAACCGCATGAGAAGAGAAAAGAGGGGGGGGGGGTGTTATATTGTGTGATTTTGTGTTGTGGCATTGGTTAATGCACTTCACCTTGGCGTCTAAAGCTCAGCATTTCACAAACAAGATCATACCATGGGCGCGCAGGCAGTGGAGTAATCACACATCCGTGACGATCTGCATCTTTAACGCTGGGGGACTTGTCTTTGGCTGATGATTTATTGAAGGTGCGTGAACCACAGGAAATTTCGAAAATGATTAAAATGGAATTGGTTTTCGCAATTTTGACCGCCCTTTTCACCACTGGATTCGCCAGAAATGTGACATTTCACAGGGTTCCTGAACCAATCGAAGACCACTACATCGTTGTGATGAAGGTGAGAAAGTTAGGGAATAATCACTTTCTTATATAAGGACTTGTGGTAATAACGAATGATGTTTCTATAAGTTTATTTCGCCAATCAAATTGAATGATTATCAGTAGCCTTAGCCCTGATTTTGAGTGTTGTTAAAATTTTTGTGAAACGGACCCGGATTTGGGGGATGAAATATGGGATCCAGAAGAAGGTGGAAAATTAAATGACACCTAGCCCCACGAGATCTGTGGAGAGGAATGAGATGCAAAGGCGGAGGCCTAAGCGGGGGCCTAAGACATTCATTGGCTCACTAATGTTACAATTTTGCACATAAAATTATATGTGTACAATTATTTAAATTCAACAGTCGTAAAAATGTTCTTCTTAACCTTTTTACTGGAGAATCTATAGATAAAAAGGCCATCGATCTTGTGTCGAAACATCTGTATAATTATCAAAACTCATTATACAGAGATCTAGATCAAATAAAAATAATCTTATCATTTAAATGATGGTGATTATCATCTCCCACAGTCAACTCAGTGTGCAAAATTTTAATGAAGATGTAATATGAAGTTGGAAAATGCTAAATTATAGAATCCAAATGTTGCGAGAAAACAAATTGAGGGATAAACAATTGCGATGTCTAAAAGGTTAGTTCAACCCAAACGTAAAGCGAACCCGAGTTGAAACAAGAAAAATCAGACAGGCTCAGTAATTAAGATTTCATCGAACAGGGATGTAATATGAAAAGTTATGACAAAACGATTATATGCACATGGCGATTTGCATGGATAGAGCTGATCACAGTTTAGAATGTTGCACGGGATCTTGAATGTTATCATTTTTATAAACAAATTCCGCTTGACGATTTCACTTTTTTAGAAAACAAAGTTTTCTTTTTCTGAATAGCGGGAACTTCCTCCGGTATAAACATGATGAAGGGGCATTACCAAGTTGCCTTCTAAAAAGTATTATGTTATCACGGTAAGATAAGTTATCTAGCGAAGTCGACTTATCAACAGTTGTGTTTCGACATGGCAAGATACGCTATATTGCCAGGTCGACTGATAAATAGTTGAATAATTTTGATAGACTATATACTCGAAACACAGTTATATTCGGAAACTTTGAAGTTTCATCCGCTCTACAAGATCGCAAGATTTTAATGTAATGTCGACTTAACATTTCTCTTTCCAAGAGAAACGTATCTTGCCAAGTCGACACATAGAAAGTCTTGACGTAAAATTGGCAAGAAGATATAGAATTTGATGTTTTAGTATTTATTTTCTATTTCTATTTGAACTTTACTGATGATTCAATTTAAATATCAATCTGAAATTTCAATTTGTCACTGAATTTAGCCGAAAGAAGACGTGGTCGCTGTCAAGAAGCTAATCCAACTAGATCGGTCTGGAATCTTCAGAGACTCATATATCAAGCACACCTACACAACGGCCATTAATGGCTTCTCCGCTAAACTATCAGAGAGAGCTCTCGCAAAGGTAGGGTACACTTCTGCCCTCCTCCGCAAATTCTTTTCCTCTCACCCTCCCCCCCCCCCCCCCCTCCGTCCCATGGCATTCATTGAATCACACATGCGTTTTCACGAATAAAGTTTCAGCACCTCCAAAACTTAATAGATAAGTTTCTTTGTATTATATCACGCGACCCCCCTCCCCTTCACCGGACTGGTGCCAGGATTGGTCCAGGGGTTCAATGCCATTTGCTCCGGCGACAATTACTCCTCTGTAAATTACACACACTGATTGAACGACCCTGGATGGAATCGATATCATGTCATGTAATTTTCCTTTTATCGATGGGTAGACCACCATAATATTTTTTTTACAGAAGATTGCAAAGATGTCAACATGACTGACAATTGTTGGCCAATAATGTTTATGATACTATAACGTATACTTTAGAACATGACGCCCTCTAGCTAATACAGCATTAGTCATTTTGTATCAAACGGGTTTATCTCTTTTTTTAATGGTTATTAAAACGATAGTCAGGGTTAGTTTGATTTAGGATTGGCGACATATGCATGTGAGGCATGCAGAGTGCAAGTACCTTTTGCGGAAAGACCATGAATTTCGTATGGATGAGATAATCCGCTAATCTCGTATCGGACATTGGTTTATATTGGACAGATCCAACTAACTTAGTTGCTTAGACACCTTTCCGTCCACATAATCGTCTGGTTATTTATAGGCATGGGATCATTGATTGAAATTAATTATCAATAGCAAATTATATAAAAAAGAGTTTTAGAAATAAAGAGTTGATGTCAAGAGGTTCCATACCCGGCCTGCAAGAAAAAAAATTGTCAGTTTTTCGGTGCCCCAAAAGTTCATTCTTAGTATGACAAATTGTATTCAGTACCCCCTCCTCCGAATAACTGGTGGCAGATGTGCATGGCCATGGGAAGCGGGATGCTAGGGGATATTGCGTGTATTACTCTTCATAGGCAGCACTCCTTGGAATTCTGGTAGATGTTAAAAATGCAGATTATTTTTCTTGTCAAATTTACATCAGCACCCCTAGTAAAAAAAAAAAAAATCGTTCCCAGGGCCCCTGCAGATAGCCAGCCATATACTGATCTTTTATAACAGGATTTGATTTTTTTAAACAAATTCGACATTTATTTTGTCGTCTTCAAGATCTCATCTTTATATATCTTCCCCTATATCCATTATCTTATCTTACATTACCTTATCGTATTTTATCTTATTTTATTGTCTTATCTTCAAATTCAAAAGTAAAATTCAAATCTTATCTTGATCTTCTCGTATCTTTTGTTATCGTATCTTTTAAACTATTTTATCCGATTTACCTTGACTGGTTCCGGACTGGTTCAGCTCTTGGCTCGGGATGAGATCGACTACATTTCGCAAGATAGTAAGGTCACCGCTACTGCTGTAGCTCAATGGGGCTTAGACCGTATCGGTCAGCGGAACCTTCCACTGAGTGGCGATTATAGTTTCTTAGGTAAGTATCAATAAACGTAGAGGGTGTCAACACTTTGCAGTATTCACAGAGAACTTTCCCACCTAATCAAAGAACGAACTCTTTTTTCCTTCCTTCATACCTTTCTGTCTTTTATATTTTCTTTCATTCTTTCTCCTTTCTTCCTTTATGTTCATTTTCTTTTCAATCTCTTTGTTTCTTTCTTTCATTCGTTTTTTCTTTCTTTCTACCTCTCTTCCTTTATTTTTCTGTCTTTCGATCTAGGCTAAGGCTTTTTCGCTTTCTTCATTTTGCTTTTTCTTGCCTCCAATCTTCTTTTAAGGAAACGGTTCTGGAGTCAATGTGTACGTCGTGGATACAGGGATCTTCCCAGGTAGCTCTTTCTTTGGTGGTCGAGCAAAGGTAGCCTATGACTCGGTCGGAGATGGACAAGCTTATGTAAGTGAAATCAATTAGGCGGGCTGTTGCGATCTTTTTCTTGATTGGATTTTGTTTTTCTCTAATATCATTTAAAACCATCATGCGCGGCGAGTTCGTGAAACTTTTGTTCTCTAAGGGAGGGAGGAGTGGTATATAATGATACGATCCAACCCTTTTTAAAATTCTAGGAGGGTCTTTTTGGCCGTTATGTCTACTGGAAATGCATTGATCCGAAAAGAAAGTTTAGATATATATAATAATTTTCACGAGATCTACACTCCATATTGCACATAATTTTCTTCAGTGGAGCGGAGGGGGTGGGACAAATTTTTTTTGAGCGTCTGGGCGTTTTATTGCATAATCTTTAGGCAAAAAGCATAATCAAATTTTAAAATACCATTGCAATGAATATAAGATCACTTCGCATCCTTTTCATTTGTAATCAATAAAATTTATATGATTTTCAAGTATTATATATATCAATATCGTCATTGTCCAAGACAATCTCACCATCAACATCATCGTTATCATTATTGCCAGAACGATAATCATCATCACCATTTATATTATCAGTGCTCATCATCATCGTGGTCGTCGTCAATTTTTTTTTTCTAGGGCATTGATTGCAATGGTCACGGCACCCACTGCGCCGGGACCATAGGAGCGGAGATATTTGGAGTTGCCCCGGGTGTTAACCTCTTCGGAGTACGTGTCCTCGACTGCCAAGGAAGCGGTACAGCTGCTGGCGTCATCGCAGGTAAAACGATAGGGAGCTTTCAGAAACTCGGAGCAAGGGACATGCAGTAAACAGTAGTTTGAAATAAAAGGCTATTTGTGCACGCCTGAAATAAAAGGAGTCGCCTTTTCTGCATCAATCGCAGACGATTGCCACTTAAGCTAGGATTACATAAAAACCGAATTTTCCTCAAATAAATTCTGCCCGAATATGGCCTGATTTGGATGGATTCGGTGGGTTCGGAACCTATACGTCACTGATTCGGGTAGCTCCTCCGGTAGAGACGAATGGGTCCAGAAGAGCTAGGTCCCGAATCAGCACATGGACCTGACCACGGAGGATTATCTATTGTTACTGGGCAATGCTGGTAACAATTAAATAGACTAATCCTCCGTGAATAGGTCATTGAATCAGCACAAAATTGGTAAGAATTGACCAGAATAAATTTTTGCCATGCCGAATAGAGAGAAGAATCGAACCAGAGGTGCTCAGAATCTTGCCGAATGTGTCCGGATTGCTTCGATAACAGCCGAATGACAACGCGATCGGAACGAATATGGCCGAATTAATGCGCCAATTAGCGCGGACCGGTACGCCCCGATTGAACGAATAGATCCTAATCTGCCCAGAATACAAATACCTCCCCCAATCCAGCCGAATGTCATCAGAATACATCCAAAATGTGTGCGGAATAAAATTTGTTGTGGCCACATTCGAGAGTATTTTGGAGGGTATTCGGCTGAATTTGAACACTTCAGACCAAGCCCAATTTCTCCGCGAATGTTCTCGAATCCCTCCCAAAGTAAGGCTAGGGTTACGCCATAACCGAATTCTCCTGAATAAGTTCGGACCGATCCTGCCCGTATATTGCCTGATTCGGATGGATTCGGTAGTTTCGGAACCTTTTCTTCTCTGATTCGGGGAGCGCGAATAGAAACGAATGGGTCAGAAATACATCCCGATTCAGCGCAGAATCTCCAAGAATTGACCCAAATCAGTTTTGGCCTTCCCGAATAAAGCCGAATGCCACCTGAATATTTGCAAGAAAATAGAGCCAAATGTGATTAAAGCCGAATAATGTATCGAAAATTGACCATTATTGGGACGAATATGAATAAATGCGCCCTTCACGGACCGTTTCTCTCCGAATGATACGAACAGTTCCGAGTCTGCCCAGAACACTCCAAATACCTCTCCTTATCCAACCGAATGTTATCTCAGTACACCAAATGTGGCCCGAATACATGGACCTGGCCACGGAGGATTATCTATTGTTACTGGGGTACTGTGACAAGGCTCAGCACCCCCAGTAACAATAGACTAATCCTCCGTTGATAGGTCCCTGCCCGAATGAAATTTGGTATGATCACATTCTAGAGTATTTTGGAGGGCAATCGGCTGGTTTTGACGATTCGAAACGAGCCGAATTCCTTCACGCATTTTCCCGAATCCCTCCCGAATTTCCTCGCATTCGCGGAGGGGGAGCAAAATAACCACTCGAATACGAGTATTCGGATGGATTCGCAGCGGAATGGGTTCAGGTGTGGGGCTTTAGCTCCATCTAGTCAAAATCCATGCAGAGCCGAATCTCTCCAACATGCATTCCGCAAACGGCTTTTTATGACCAGTCCTTGCATTTCATCGCAGACAATTTAAAATGGAAAATGCGAGAAAATTGAAATGAAACGACGCAAATGCGCCTTCGTTGTGGGATTCCTGCGAGAAGTGTTTCATCTCATTTTTGGCATTAAGAGTTTCTCGAGATGAGGTTACTAATTAAGTATTGTAAATATATAGGAACATAATCGCGGTAAATGGTGGACTAAATATTCGATTTTTTTTGTTGGACGGGAAGATCAGTGCAATGATATGTGGATACATTTCGAAATTCAAATTTTTCTTATACTTTTTTTCACCCAGGTTGTGATTTTGTTGCGCGTTCAGCTATGAAACCCGCCATAGCTTCTATGTCACTAGGAGGCTTTGCGCAGCCGGCGTTGGACGATGCTGTGAGAGGGATGTTTCATGCTGGCGTTACCACAATGGTTGCGGCGGGCAATTCCAACAATGACTCCTGTTTATTCTCACCAAGCAGAGTCAGAGAGGTTTGTTGACTTATTTTTGTATAGCTTAGCTAGACATTGCATCATGGTTTGATATCACATCGTAAAAATTATCTGGGGCCTGGGAACGATTTTTTTTTTCAGAGGGGGTGCTGAAATGGAGAAAAAAATGACGATCAAAAACAAAAGAAATCTCTTAAAAGTGATCGTAATATTCGTCAATATTTCTACATTTTACCGTACCAACTGGATTTAGAGAAGCCACTGCCGATGGGGTATTCGCAGCACCCTCGCTTCCCAGTGCCATTCGATACCTCTCTTCCGCGTTCTTACTCGATGACACAACACATGCTCCTGCGACATTTGCTTTGATGATTGATGATAGCAACGCAGAACTCGCGCCCTTTGGCGAGGCGTGTATCTATATACATTTGCCACTCTCCACCCAGGTATGGGTACTCGGTAGGAAAAAATCGGTGAATGCTCGAGCGCCCGATAAGAGTAGCCGTGCTAAAATCGGGGTAATAGGGGGTAATAATATGCAACGCATAGAAACATTGTATTGAGCGCTCTGTAGACGATGCAGAGTATTTATTAGTACAAGCTAGAAGATTTTACCTGGGTAAATAGTACCCGAACAATGTCAGGAAGTGGGCAACAGTATCAACTTTAGCCTTGCCAAGAAACAATTAACTTTCTTCTCATACAGGTCATAACGGTTGCTGCTACGGCTATCAACGATCGCCGGGCTTCTTTCTCCAATTATGGTAGTTGTGTTGACCTGTTTGCCCCGGGTGTGAATATCCCCAGTGCGGCAATAGGCGGTGAGGAGTATATCGCAGCATTCAGCGGAACGTCTATGGCTTGTCCTCACGTGGCAGGTAATTAATGCAATCAATAATTACCAGGATATTTTTACTCCCATTCGACCAATATTTCCAAATGGCCTTTGTTTCAGTCCTTTTGTTCATCATGAAATTATCAACCCCCTCCCTTTCCCTCCGACGTCGGTCGTTTCTCGCCGCGTAATCGTATTGAAATTCGGCATGCGGTCTATACGGTACCGCGACGATATCTCCAAGTATCGTCGTAAATTCATCCAAACTTATTTTTTTTACTTATAAATTATGCTAATTAAAGAAATAGAATAAGAATGTGGTTCTTTATCTTTGAAAAAAGTTCCAAATACTGCTGAAATTTGGTCCGGGTGGTTTTAGGATTCTTACCGATTATGACAAATGAAAATTTATAAAGATTGGCGGTATCATTTTATATATCATGCATATTCCAGTCCCCGCCTAGCGCCTCGATCGTTCCCAGGATCCCTCCTCTTTCTCTTCTCTATATTTCCTCTTTATTTTCTCGATCTTGGTTTTTTCGGGGGGGGGTCCATGACTCCAAGCCCCCCCCCCCCCCCTCTGTATGCCAGTGTTAATAAGTATATATAGGCCCTAACCTTGAGGTAATATGTTGATCATCTTACGCTGCTGCTCTTGGAACTTGGTTGTCCCTTTAGACAAGGCACCATGTCTGATGTGACGTGTATTTCAGAAACTGAACGACTTGGAAAAAAAATCGCTTAAGCCCTGGTGAACGACAAAGTCGCTCGATCTTCATCCGGGTTTCGCCAGCTCTCGTCCTCGACCGTTAGTTTCGTTTCTGCCACTACTTGACGAAGATTATAGAAAAGTCACGATGCCTTTACTTGTCAAAAGGCTAGTAGACAACGTGTTAAAATACTAATAATCATTTCTTGATATACATGTATGTTGTAGGTGCTGCGGCTATTGCTCTTGGCAAATCTGGATCGATGACCCCTGCTGAACTGAAAACCAAGATGCTCGATGACACAACTCCAGACGTGGTTGCCGATGTATCTGGCTCTCCGAACCTCCTTCTTTACGTGCCATAACAACCTGAACAGACTTGGACACCAGGTGGGTGTTTCATAAAGCTTTTCGTAAAGTTACGAACGACTTTACGCACGACTGGAAAATGTTCTTAAGTCATAACTCAATTACATAAGGATAACACATAGTATAAGAAAGGATCACCAGTCGTGCGTAAAGTCATTCGTATCTTTCGAACAGCTTTATGAAACACCCACCAGGATTCCGTTCATTAAGATTTGTTATAATAACAAATGCATGTTTTATCAAAAAAGTCTATATCAAGGTGAATAATTCAAGTAGCTTTTAACTGATGTTATTGCAAATTTGTTTTCATCACAAGTTTTATGAAACAGGGCCCTGGATCGTACTGGAATACGACGTTTGTCCTAAGCATCACCGTGTCAAGAAATTTTTTCCTTAGGAGCAAGAATTAGCATAAATATTAAGCAGAATATTAATGAATATGTACTGGAAATGCGAACCGATCGACCTTATGAGAATGATGTGTTTTATCTTACATTTACAATAAATTTTAGAAAGCAATAAAAATTGCATTATTCTACAATTTTGTAGGTCCTGTGCACTGCACTTTTGCCATTGTTGCTTTTTTAATGTCTTGGGACCTTCCGGCTCACGAGCAAACAGTGAATATTTTATTCAATAAATGAACATGCACATGAAACGATTGAATGAAAATTGCAGAACACAACGAATGACATAGGATGCGGGGTTTTCTTAACCCTAAATAGACTGGGCTATTTCGACGCCTATAAAGACTGGGGGGGGGGGGCTGATTCAGCCCCCCTTATGATCTCGGCCGTTGATCGCGCGATCGCGACGAAAATTGGCACACGCGTTACCCATGGCATTATCTACAAAACTATAACATCAAAATCGGCAAAAAATCTCATGTCTCATTAATTATGCTAATTTATGCGTAAAATCATAAGTTTGCTCTAATTAATAAAATAATGCCCCTGGGGAGCGTTTCATGAAAGTACTTGTCGGACGTTTTATCCGACAAGTCCTGTTTTATCCGACAGTTACCATGGTAACACTGCCTCTCAGCCAATCAAAATCAAGGAAAGATGTCAGATCTGACAACTTGTCGGACAAAAATGTTGATGAAACGCTCCCCTGAAATGCTAATTTTTGTTTCACATACTCTAGATAGGCATCTGATCAAATTGATTTGAAAAAAATTTCAAAATCAAATTTATTTTCTTATGTATTCTATTGTTTTCTAAATTTCTTATGTATTTCTTTGTTTTTTGACTTTTTGTTTTTTATTGTTTTTTCAATGGAAATTATCGGGGACTTTATTTTGACCATAAACAAGATAAAATTAATTGATTTTAAGCAGTAAAAGGAAAAATAATGAAACATTTATGAATTTTGGCTAAGAACACTATTTGCATTGGATTTGTACACAAATTCACGTTTTTGAGTAATTTTGGGTCTGCATGCACTTACGAAATGTTGCGTAATTTTGGAACCGCGTACCGGGGGTCACAATTTTGGTCTCAAAAGTTGCGCAAGACTTGAAAGTAAAAAGTCAGCGAGCGACGCGGTCAAAAAATTTCGCACAGCGGATTTATTGCGAAAAATGTTGAGGGGGGGGGCTGAATCAGCCCCCCCCCCAGTCTTATTAGAGTTAAATCAACATCCGTTTGACATGTTTGAGCTTTGGATGTATTCGTTATTTGTAAAAGTATTTTTCTGCTTGCAGGAGAAAACGACAAGAGGTTATAACGAAAGTATAATATTCGCAGTACTATGTAGATAGCATACATAAATTCTGAAATTCTACGAAAATTGTATTTTTTAATCATTGAACAGTACAATTTCATGTAATTCTCTCTCTTTTTTATCTTTTTGTTCTGTCATTGAATTCTTCCTCTTTCTATAATGCCGAACGCCTAAGATTTCAGCCATTTATTTTTTTTTCCTCGGTGACGTGCGATTTGTATTAAATGATTATATTTGACGAAAATCGAATTCATAGCTTCACTATTACACGTCCAGAACATCAGAAGAGAAGTTTAAAAGTAAATCCGACGGTTGTATGGAAATAGTACGATAAAGATTTATTTTATGAGAGAAATGTTGGGGTCTGTTTTATATGAATGATGAGCCTAAAAAATGCAGAATAGACGTGTAATTGGAGCGCAGTTTTTATCATTATATGCATGCATGCGAGTGTGAAGATATAGGCCTACGCTATTTTATTGGTATTGGTTAATGTAGTGTGAGGTGAAAAATTATTTTTGTACCAATTCAGCAGGTATTCACATTAATCTTGTTATGTATTGAGTTTACAACATATGTGGGCGTCGTCATTGTATTGAACAATGAGCAGCTTTCTTCATTGAAGACGAATCATGCATTTTTTCTTTTTTTTTAAATAGTCATTCGCCTTATTGTTTTAATATTTCATCTTAATTCTGAGAGCAATTCTATGAAAACTGCACATTGCTATTTCAATTTCCACAGACATCTGGATGACATATGGTATAACATTTTTTTTGCGCTCAACATGTTACAAAACTGAATAAAGATTATTCATGAAATCAAATAAACAATCTATGCACTACAAATAAGAAATTGATAAAAGTGTTATTCGAAGGAAATAAGGCAAACCACTTGTACTATGAAGTTTAGATGTATTATTTTTTCGAAAGGAGAGGACATTCACCTTTTCGGTATTTAATCTGTACGTTTTGATAGGGGATAAATACATTGTTCTAAAACAGTAATTTTCTATACTCTCAGTGGGGTACGGATGGGAGCGCTTGGCCCCAGAAATTTTCATGACCAAGAATACAAGAGAATGGAAAGAGAAAAGTGGGAAATATGGTATTATTTTCTCAAAGTTATGTTAAAATCTTATCACAAAATTGGATATTTGTTTTTAAGAAAGTCGAAATTTTTGGCTGATTACGCCCGCATACATTCGTAATTCCGAAGCTTCGTAATTCCGAAGGTTCGGTTATTCCGAAGGTTCGTATTTCCGAAGGTTCGTATTTCCGAAGGTTCGTAATTCCGAAGGTTCGTCAATCCGAAAACGAAATAAGGTTCGTAATTCCGAAGGTTCGTCAATCCGAAAACGAAATAAGGTTCGTAATTCCGAAGGTTCGTTAATCCGAAAACGAAATAAGGTTCGTAATTCCGAAGGTTCGTTAATCCGAAAACGAAATAAGGTTCGTTAATCCGAAAACAAAATAAGGTTCGTTAATCCGAAAACGAAATAAGGTTCGTTAATCCGAAAATTGAATAAGGTTCGTATTTCCGAAAATGAAAATTATTCATTTTGGTAACAAACACGGATAATAATAATAGCTGGGAGAACAGTTTTCAGAACTGAAGTGGCTTCCCTGGGTAAATAATATCATTTTTATAATTTTAGGCCTACATGAAATTTCCAAAAGTTTGAGCACGTGATTCGCTGGCAACATCTCACAAGGATGCCCTTTTAACAGTAATTGACCAAATAGGCGAATTTTACATTTTCCCCCAAACCGCTTGCTCGCTACGCTCGCAGAAATGAAACGTAAATACATAACTTACCAATCAGAGATCACTTAAAAATTTTTGCTCAACTTAATTACTACAAAACACACAACCTTTTTACACAGATGATAATCTTATGGCGAAAATATCCGTTTGCACCAAAATGCCCCTATTGGCCCCTTTTTTGGCTCCCCCAAAGGAAAATACGTTCCGCCGCCACTGGTTGAAACACGCATCGTCCGTACCGAAAAACGAACCTTATTTCGTTTTCGGACTAACGAACCTTCGGAACAACGAACCCTATGTCGTTTTCGGATTATCGAACCTTCGGAACAACGAACCTTATTTCGTTTTCGGATTATCGAACCTTCGGAATAACGAACCGTCGGAATAACGCCACAAATGTTCGGATTAACGAACCCTTTTTCGTTTTCGGATTAACGAACATCGAGGTACAGGCAATTTACGTGTTTCGGAATTACGAACCTTCGGAATAAAGAACCTTCGGAATTATGAAGCTTCGGAATTACGAAGTGTAACCGATTACGCCATTGTCTTTACTCTCGATCTTTCCGGTATATTAACAAGTGAAATGTTTTAAAATGTACATGTAGAACAAAATGTGTTTTTAAAATTAATTTCAATTCAAAATATAGCTTCGTTGTCCCAAAATTCCTAGCTATTTGTGTGTATCCATCCATAGACCTAAGTCCATAATTATTGGGTTTCTGTAGTAATTCATCACTTTATTACATTTAAATCGTTCAAACAAAGGAATAAAATATATACAAACATAGAAGAAAGGAGCGCCCACGATATATTTGAGTAACAGAACAAGCAAAATATACACGAATAAATAAATATCAAAAGATACATAAAATTTTTTTATTACTTTTCATATTTTTCTAATTTTAAAGGAGTATTTTCCTATGATTTTCAAATTGGAGAAAGAAATTTCAATACTTAAACTGAAGGAACAATCGGACATATGGGTCAGCTTGTAACATATTGGTCGATTGATCGATTTAGCTTGGATAACAGCCGCACATCAAACCGCCCAAGCTCATCTTTCCATCTCAATATCAGCCGTAGGGGGCGCTATCCCGATTTAAAGGCACATAGATAGGTCTTAAAGGGATGGTCCGGGCTGAGAGTATGTATAGCTGATTAAATAGAATAGAATTCACTGAGCAAAATGCCGAAAATTTCATCAAATTCGGATAACAAATAACAAAGTTATTGAGTTTTAAAGTTTAGCAATATTTTGTAAAAACAGTCATCATGAATATTCATAAGGTGGGCTGATGATGTCACATCTCCACTTCTTTTTCTTTTGTATTTCATTATATGAAATTAGGTTTTTCCAAATTTTTCCACCAAGAACTAGTTAAAAAATTGGAATGACAACTGATTCAGTGCATTAGATATGTATTGCTGCAACTTATTTCATAGGAGACATATTATTCACACAAGTATGAAATAATGAAAAAATCTGATTTTATGAAATAACATAAGAAAACGAAAAGTGGAGATGTGACATCATCTATCAACTCGTCTTGGTTCCTAACATTTAGTACCAGGTCAATAATACACCGAGTTCAACGGGGTTAATTATTTATTCATGAGGTCATATCTAAGACACCCTGGAACCGCCGCTCCCGCCAAATTTTGATAGTGGGGGGGGGGTCATCATGCTCTACCAAAATATGGTATCACCATAGTCTGAAATGCTTTTAAAAATTTTGTGACGTCATCACTTGGGTACTATTTAGTTGCCATGAGATATTTCTTATCCCAATGCGGGAGGGGTCACGTGACCACCGTCTCCCATAGGCTGCAGACCAAAGTCAAGGGGGAATACCCCGCCTCCTCATCGGGATCGCCGTCTTGATATAATTTGCCCTAACAAAAACAATTAAATGTTTCCTGATGTATGTTGCTTCGTCAAAATACTCGGCATGACAAAATGTGAGTTTTATCCACGATGACGTATTTATGATATTACTAATCCGTGAATAATAAACCACCATAACCACTGCATGTCAAATTATGATTGAGATATCCTTTTTTATCACAAAAATAGGTGGATATTTACCCATTTCCACTCACAACCGGGGGGGCCACTTACATTGACGAGTGGATACCATGCGCGACCAAAAAAACACGTAAAAAGGATGTCTTTTTCACGATAGGGCACGTTACGTACGTAACGTGATAAGGGTGTCAAAAACACAAAAATAATGAAAAAAGGGTATCTATTTCGCTAGGAAAATTACGTGTTTAGGGTCGAATTTGCGGGAATGATAAAACAAAATTAAAATGTTTTATAAAGGATGTCCTTTTTGCCCCAACACTTCGTGTTTAGAGTCCGATTGGCGCGAGGTGTAGAATGTGGGGTCCTAAACCAAATAAGGTAAAGCCGACGACCGAAGGACCCGTAACAATAAAACATTCCTACTTGTTTAGGGGTTCATTTCAGGGAATATTTGCCAAGAGTATCGTTTTGTTTCCAGTACTTGTTAAGGGTAGGGTTTCACACGTCAATACTTGTTAAGGGGTGCATTTTCGGAATATAGAAATTACGTGTTTAGGGTGCTTTTCGAGACCCCATGGTCGCGCATGGTATCCACTTGTGAATGGAAGTGGCCCCCCCGGGACTCACAATAATTTTAACCATAATGAATTTATCAATCCCTCATCTCTTTTTATTTTATTATGTGTACAAACGTCATTTGCTAATCACCATCAAATTATTTTACCGAAGTTTTGAACTCCCATGATGGTTCTGTTTTCACTGACGCGTTTAAAAGCCAGGAACTTACGGAGACCGGGATGTCACTCTCAATTGCTTTGATATCCGGTGTTAGCTCTTCCTGCCATCACAGAGTATGGGCATCGTTGTTTTGTGTTGAGATATGTTTTCTCCCGACGAGCAGCAACCCAGCTCACGTCACCGGGCATTGTACCATTCGAGATAATGGGGCCAAGTATATTTTTGATGGCTAGTTATCTGTCCTTCGAAACTAGGTTTTAATTGGAAAGTAATTCAGTGATGATTGTTGGCTATTGTACTGGATCTCACTCCTGACCATGTTCGCTGCGAGTATAACCTTTTGACATATTGCTTGGATATCATAAGTCGGACTTGTCTTTGTGGCTCGTTCGGTGATCTTTAACCTGGATAGTTTCAGAGATAGGTCCTAGATCTAATCACTGACAGCAAACATGGGCATGGGGCTTGTGGCCCAGATTGTTCTTCTATGTGCAGTTGCTTGCAGTGCGCAGAACAACGAGACGACGGTCGAAGACTCTGAGAATCATGTCAATAGAGTATCAGTGGACAATCAATATCAAGATGTTATCAACGTCACCACGGACGGAGAAAACATCCAAAAGTCGGGTGATAGCAAGAGTCAGGAAAGATTCGTCTGTAGGCCACATATCACAATTCAGGCGCCACCTCTGCCGGTGCCGATTTCAACAGAAAGTAGCTGCGACTGCAACTGCAGCAACAGCAGCAGAAGGAACTCTGGTGATGTAAACACAGAGGAGAAGCAGACGGAAAGTCTAGTCCGACAGCTCCGGGAATTGGTACAGGAGTGTAGGGCTGGAGGGGATGGAACAGGAGGAATCGGTAGAGGGGACGGTGGTTGGACCCGTGGGTCACAGGATGGTACCAGGATACTGGCCGAAGCTTTAGTGGACCTGGCTACTGTCCTCAAGCACTTCCAGACACCAGGAGTTCCTGTTCCAGGTAGTTACTTACTAAACACAAGCACCTTACTCCAACATGTTTAATATGCAAGTTACAGTGATAAATCCATATCTGTTACGCGTTCAAGTGGCTTGGTTAGATATTTGTTATTACCGAACATTTCATGAAATGATATTGATTTATTTTGTAAAGAAAATGAAAGATCATTCTTTCTATGCAAAGGAATATATAAAGAATTTATCAACTAAACTTGTAACACGGTTAATCCAAGAATTATATTGCAGTTTTCTATAAAAAAAACGTGCAAAATGAATTCATAATTTGATAATTCATAATTTATGAATTCATAATATATTATTTGAAATTGTAATTTTTTATGATGAAATAATCTGATCGTTCTGACTGAGTTTATAACTTTCTATGGTAACTAGAATTGCAAATATTTAGTTATTTTATCAAATAATCCACAGAGACATATCTTACGTGATTTTTTTTCCACTTTCAAAATATATTTTCATATTTGAATGTTTTAAATGCTTCATCATCATTTGTTATCTAATTTATTCTTTTATTCATTCGGGTGCAGTTTCATGAATTTAAGAGAGACCCGTATTCTCCATTTGGTACGAGTGTGAACGAATATAAATTACAAGAAGGATCGAACAAAGAATTTCTGATTTAAAAATGAAATTACGTGGATCATAAGGAAAATGTGTAAAAAAAAACAGATAGGCCTATATAGCCCTCAGGGACTTTATATTGAGTCTTTTGTCACAATGAAGAGTAGAGTGCAAACCATTGTTTAACCCATTGTTTTTTTCATAAATCCAACAGTAGGCCAACGTCTCTTGATATTTAAACCAGTATTCAACATTTTATCAGTTCATCCAGGCTACCCCTTATCAATATCATCGTCATAACCCTCCTCGACATCGTCATTATGTAATACCATCATCATCCTCACACCTAATGTCACCAACATCATAATAATCTCCATCATTATCATCGTCATCATCATCATTTCCATCACCAACATGATTGCGATTACCATTGTAATCATCGTCATTACCACCATCATCATTATCGTCGTGATCATCATTGTCATGTATTCGTCATCATCGTCGTGTTGCCTTTCTGAACCCAAGCTCCAAAAAAAACTCTCATGCCATGCTCATGCCCTGTGCAACAACCTCATTTCATTTCAGATTTATGCAGAGCGTGAATTCTGTTCAGTTTTGACAATCACAATTTTATGTACATATGAAACAAACTCCAAACTTTTAACCCGAGATAGTTGTGAAAATGGTGTTTGTTTTGACTCTCATTTCCCCTTTGGAGAGGAAGTTATTACGCTGGTGGTATAGAGATTGATGGTTCAAATACTATCCGCTGTACTATATCAGCAATCTAACGAAGACTAAACTAATTGGTAAAGACTGCATTGAGTCCTCCATGGCAGGTTAAGAAGAACTGATGATTTACACTTGAATTAAATACCATTTTCTGTCACTTATGTACAAGTCATTTTCCCCTGATATTTTGGTTGACTATGCCCCCCCCAAAAAAAAAAATAATAATAATAATAAAAATGAGGAGAAAGCAGAACAGACGAGAAATTAATTTAAGATTTTGAATAGCACCTGTCAATTTGTCACTTTGTATTTTCATATCAGAATTACAAAATCAGACAACCCGGTTTGATACTTGTGTTTTCTGAATACACGACCTGTATCTCCGGTGGTTGACCTACGAATAATACAATTTACAATAATACAGTTCACACTGAGATGCAAATCAGATCATGTCATTCCAACCAAGCATAATTTTGATGTTTTATTTTAATACCATGAATTCTGTAACAATCACAAATCGAAATCGAAAGTGCTTTTGAGATAAGACTTTTCTCATCATTTAAGCTCCGAATGATAACAAATGCAGATTAAGTGCGAACCCTAGCTGTGAATGATTTTTAGTGGGGGTGCTGATGTAAATTTGAAAGGCAAAAACACCGCCCCCAAAGGGGAGGGGGGTATTACAAAATGAAGGGTCACCTGGGGGTGCTGCCTATGGAAAAATAATACTTGCAGCACCCCCAAGGAAACTTTATGAGATGCTTCAGCAGCCCCGATTCCCAGGGCCGTCTACTTGCCCAGAAATTACTTCATATTTTCAACAAACACTGCAAAAATACCGATGTTCATTTAACGCCAGTCCGATGTCTATATAGGAAAACACCAGAGGTGTTGAAATAGCACCATTTCGGCTTTAGGCTAACACCAGGTAGACATTCAAACAACACTAATCAGTGTTAAACCAATATCGGTTTGATTCTTAACTGGTGTTGTTTTCAACACTTCCCTGATGGTGTTTTCCGATCACGGCTGGTGTTAAATCAACACCGGTGTTTTTGCAGTGAACTAAATACAAGCAAGGATAATATAGAAGAAAAGAAGGTATCACTACAGAGCAAGAACTATAACACTGGTTGGTGTTCATATAGAGGACCACACCACTCCAGTGTCAAACAGCAACAACCAAGAATGTTAGAAACAGCATATTTTGGGTGGTACTTTGACACTGTTAGGTGTCATATTAAGACACTGGGGATGTAAGATTAACACCCATGGACGTGGACCTCTAAGGAATCAAATAGTGTAATCTGCAGACATATACCCTGAAACTTTAATCAATTATTGGGTCTCCATGCAAAGACTAGTACATGCAAAACGTGTTGTTTCAATTCCTGATCAAGAGGGCCTTCAGTCCACAATTGAAGGCATCATAGCCTGCACATTCAGACCTGTTACCTGAGTGAATGGTTTGCACAGCAGACCACAAATGCTGTAATTTTCAGTTTTCATATAACACAGCACTGATAATGGAAATATTACCATCAACAAAAAGAAGACGAAAATTAACAAAGAAATAGTAAATTGTCTTGTATTCTGGTAAGAAAATAAAATAAGACGGGAAGTTATGGATATACTTTTCCCCGATGAACCCGAAGAAATAGGCTTAGATGTCCAATTGTATAACTATACAAGTAAAGCCATGATGGTATATATGAATGAAGATTTGTAATATTATATTTTCAGATTAAAACCAGGACCCCCCCCCCCCGATTCCCATACGTTCCGAGCTATTTTGGTTTCCTATCACATGATTTTTATTTACAGGTAACTCTACGGTAGGGTTATTCAAAGCGTATATAGTGCTTAGTAACAATATTTCAGAAGGTCAGGTAATCAAAAACGTCGATTGTCGTATAATCAGGAACAATATGCCACTAATCTAGAAAAATAGTTGAATCGGAAATAATATCGGATATCCGGTGTCGGGTCAGAAGTCCTTCTTGTTATTTGTAGGGTTGTTTTCTGGTTCTCCCAAAATAATGGTCTACTTTCATAAGAGTTAAACTCAATGCCAACGTATGAGAGGTGTTATTGAGTTCTGGAATATCTTGACTGAATTTGAGCAGAATTTGTATAAAAAGGATCGTGATGCAGTGATGTTTGAAAGTGTAACCACACACTAAAAACAAATGAATATATATCATTGAAAGGTTGTATTCTCAGAGTTATACAGAAAATAGTAAGGAAATATAACTGGATTTTCTACTCTAGGTAGGTACACAGCAAAAACTGTTGTGTCAACCGGCGTACATAGAGGACCACACCAGTTATTTTACACCGGTGCTAAATTGGCAGTGTTAATTTAGCACTTATAGGTGCTATTACAACACCATTGGTAACATTTATACTCTTGGGTGTTATGTTCAACCTCTAGGGTGTAATTTTAACACCTCAGGGTGTGGTTCTCTATTAACACCAACTGGTGTCAGTTTTAACACCACAGTTTTTACAGTGTACCGACATATGTATCATTTCATTTACAGGGCCTGCAAGTGAACATTAGTAAGTGTTCACAAGTACAACGGGAACGCATTCAAGAACACAGCAAATGTATTGAAAATGCTCAACGTCAAAATAGACAATGAACAACTGGGAGTTCTTTGTCGTAGTTCGGTGAACCGGAAGAGTAGTCCTAAGTTTCAGATTCTGACGAAAGATTGCAAATAATTATGTCGTTTGTCCACGCTACAGTCCAGTCACCAATTTTCGACAAAGGCTTCATCGTCATTAAATGGATGGTCCGGGCTGAAAATATTTATATCTAAATAGATAGAGTAAAATCTACAGAGCAAAATGCTGGAAATTAATCAAAATTGTATTTTGAATTTTAAAGTTAATCAATATTTTGTGAAAACAGTTACTAGTATATGCACATCGTCATGAATATTCATTACGTTGGCTGATGATGTCACATCCCCGCTTTCATTTTTCTTATGCTATTACATGAAATCATAAATGTTTCCTGATTTCATACATGTGTAAATGATGTGTCTCAATTATGATAAAATAAGTTGTGGAAAATAAACGACTAATCGGCTGTCAATCCCATTGTTTTAGTTATTGGTAGATTTTTTTTAATAAACCTAATTTCATAAAATAAAATACAAAAGAACAAGTGGGGATATGTCATCGATCAGCCCACCTTATGAATATTAATAAAGGCATTCCAAGAACTGTTTCACCGGAATAATGCAAATCTTTCAAATTCAATAATTTCGTTATTATCCGATTATGATGAAATTTTCAGCATTTTGCTTTGTGAATTTTATTCTATTTATTGAGATATAAATATCTCTGCCTCTGCCTTTAAGGGTATTTGACAAATACTCTTTAAGGGTATTTGACAAACGCACTTCCTAAGTTCTTAGGTATGTCGTACGTCGTGGAAACAAGAAGTCACTATGGGTGTTAAGTTCCTACTCGATCTAGGCTTACACTGCAAAAAGGCCCATGTTAATTTAACACCAGCCTGATATCGGCTTTGACCAGAGATGTGTTGAAACAACACTGGTTTGGCGTTAGGCTAAAACCAATTTGGCATTAAAGCATCACCAATAATTAGTATTAAACCAATATCGGTTTGATTCTAAACAGGTGTAGTTTCAAAACCTCTCTGGTGTGGACCGATATAGATACCAGGCTGGGGTTAAATTAACACCGGCGATTTTGCTGTCCATGCTCCTGACCGTGTTTAGTTGGCCAGTTTGTATAGATAATAGTCATGATAGCCAATCTTCAATTTGGTAAATTTTCCTTATTCCCTTAAAAACATTTGGTCAAATGTATTTTCATTTCTATTATCCCGAGAGTGTGGGTGGGTGGTGTGTATACATGGGTATGTACACATGGGTGCTATAGTGTCCTAATTAGCAGAACATTACCTAGGCTTAATGGTATGTCGGTTTTTATATTCGCGTATATGCATCATTCAGTTTAGTTGCCCCCATAATCATACTGCCCGATACAGCGTTCTGTGTTTATACTAGACCTTTATTCCAGTTGTATTATGAGTAATGGAAGCCAGAGAAGCCCAAACCACTGCCAAGGTCAGGCCGTCCGAGGCAATGCCTCGCTGCCGGGGCCAAGGGCCCATGGTATCGTTTCATAAAGCTGTTCGTAAGTTAAGAGCGACTTTAAGAACGACTGGTGAACCATTTTCACGCGCTAAACCATTGCCGCCAATGAACATTCACCGCAAGGAAGGATCACCAGTCGTTCTTAAAGTTGCTCTTAACTTACGATCAGCTTTATGAAACACCCACCCGGACAAAGGACTTATTGGCAACTGAAATTGCTCAAGGACATGGCTAAGTCGGTCCGTCTGTGACCAATACCGAGATCAACACCAACACAAGGTTGACTTAAAGCTCAAAACGAGACTTGCATTGATTATCGCCTTTCAGAAAAGCATGGCCACTTACTCTCCACAGTAGTCATAACTGCATTCTGGTGTCCCTATCGGGTGTTCATTAGAACACGTAGAATGAAGAAAAAAATCGGAGATCAGCAATGCTAATTGTCCTTGGTCATTCTCGAGCCATCGATCATCACTTGAATTTACAAGACCAATTTTCCGAGATATATGTGTCATTCAGTACACCGTATACGTGACATTATCATGCTATAATCATCTTCTTCATCATTATCATCGTTACAATTACTTATCCACTCGCCATATAGAAAGCGAAGGTAACACGCGTCTAACCAATTATAGCAAGAATCGTGATCACGGTTTTAATTAACAGGATTTGTTTTCTTCTTGCAACTAAACGTATCGTTCTCCGTTAATATTCTTGATATTGATTCATTGAATGATCTATTGATCTACATGATTCAGAATGTTTTGTTTTGTATATCACATGTATATCTTCACAGGTTCCATTCTGTCTTTGCCCAAGGATTGCTCCGAGGTTTTATCCAGAGGAGCTACAAATAGTGGGGTATACACCATCCAAACCTTGGACTCTGGAAGACCATTCCAGGTTTACTGTGACATGGAGACGGACGGAGGGGGTTGGACGGTAGGTGCTTTGGTGATCTCTTTTCTCGAATTTATTCATTGACCGGACATTCGTTTAAGTTCGCCCATCAATCTTTATTTTGGAAAGATATAGGGTTAGTGTATAGGGTTGAGAAAATGATTCTTTGGTTCAGGGTGACGTACATGATGTAAGGACGGAGACCATTGAAAGACCACTGAAAGACTTAAAATTAGTGAGGTCTTTCAGGGGTCTTCCAGATCACTGAAATTGTCATCTCTGTGGAATGGCTGAGAAAGAAACCTCAAAGAACTCCGAAAGACTCATGGATATTTCTTGTCTTACTGGTCTTAGACTATAGTCCTTTTAGAGATCTTGCAATGGTCTTTCAGATATCTTTTATGCAACAAGTGATCTTTCAGAATTCTTTCCATGGACTTTCCTGGTTTTTCAATGATCTTTCAATGATCTCTCATGAGTCTTACAGTGATCTCCGCAAAAATCTTGAGAGACTGCCGAAAGATAATTGAAAGACTATTAAGACCTTTGAAAGTTCATCGAAAGACTGCTGAAAGACCATTTTCCTGTGAGACTGTTTTGAACCGTTTCAAAAAGTTTTGGAGCCCATGAAGATCACGAAGACCACTGAAAGATTGGTCAGGACTTGCGTAAGACCTCAAAGACCATTGTAGGTTCATTGAGAGACCTCTGAAAGATCAACCAGAATTCATGGTCTTTCAAAGGTCTTTCAGCAGTCTTGTTCTCTGTGGAATTGGGGTTCTAGTGTGAGGATAAATTTTGAATATAATGTCTAATATTCTATCCTGGCCATGCCACTGGACAATATAAAATGATTCTTTACCACAACTTTTATAGGTTCTACAAAAGCGACATGACGGTTCGGTGGATTTCTTCCGGGGCTTTGCGAGCTACCGACGGGGCTTCGGGTCTTTGGATGGGGAATTCTGGCTCGGAAATGACCAAATCCATCGCCTAACTTCACAAGACGAGTACCATCTGAGGATAGATTTGGAAGATTTCAACGACGTGACAGTTTTCGCAGAGTACCGTGTGTTTAGAGTTGCTGATGTGAACGAGGATTATAGAGTCACTGTTAGCTCTTACCATGGCACCGCTGGTAAGTCACAACGAGTTGAATATTAATTGCTAATGGTGTCTCGCCAAGTGACGAATGCTTGCGGAGGAGACAAAATGGGATTTCTCAGTGTTTTGTAAAAAAGAATCAGTCTTCTCAAAAGAGGTTGTGAAAACGTTCTCAATTACAGTTTCCATTGTCGCAATTTCTGAACAAGCAAAATGTTTTTTGCGAATGTATTTCCCGCAAAGTTTGCGAGCATTTGCAAAATAGTCAAAATTATTGTAAGACAGAATCGCTGATGTTGATTGGCCAATTCTAGCGACCACGTGACCACATGGGTCCTAAATGAAAACAAGCCACTGTGGAAGGAATTGCGTCGAATGTTTGCGAATGAATAATTGTCTATTCGGAACAGTTCTCAAATAGTTTTTGATGTCGGCAACGAACAGTTGACATTGGGTACAACATGCATTAGTCAAGTTGACATGATTGTAGGCCTATGATGGCGAATATAATGTAGCCCCATGATCATTCGGTCCTCGGTGACCTTTGAATCAGGGTCTTCGAAACTTGGGGAAGTGGAATGGGGCATGAATTTCTTCCACGTACGTAATTGGCTCATATTATGCACTCTTTTATGATGCGTTACTTTCTTCCGGATATTCATGATTTGATGACAATTTCGAATAATTATCTCCTATTCCGTTCTAAATCGGGATCAACCCTGTGAATCTATGTCTTTCCCACGACGAGTTCTTTAAACACTAATTTCCCATAGGCTTCAATGTTTAACAGAAGAGTTTATAATGTTAGCTGACTATTGGTTACCTTCCGGGTTAACTAACTTTTCCTTTCAGAATCGAATCAAGTTTGAAAAGTTATTAGGAACTAATTTGTGTGAAATTAATGGTCAAAAAGTGTTCAATGTTCAAAATATATTAGATTAACTTTTTTCATTCTCATTTCATTTCTTCTTTTGATCCATTCTGACACCACTGAAACCTTAATGCCTATTCACGATTTTCTTCACTGACATCATCGTCGTCGCCACGTTCATCACCGATGCCATCTTCGTCGAATCCGTCAGGTGACGCGTTCACGACACACAGCGGCCAGCCGTTCACAACCAAGGACCGTGACAACGACAACTGGTCCAGCAAGAACTGCGCCCGGGAGTACCATGGTGCCTGGTGGTACAATTCTTGCTACTATGCCTCGCTTAATGGGGAATATCTGCGAGGGATATCAGAGAGTTACGGGACTGGGATCGTCTGGTATCAATGGCATGGCTATTACTACTCCCTTAAACGCACGGAAATGAAGATAAGACCGGCCGACTGATGTACCAACTACGAACTACGGAATAAAAAACTGATGTTCTTTAAAGCACAAAATTAATAAACAGTGTGTCAATAATCCCCCCTTTTTATCACGTGTGAGGGTGGGTGGGGGGTGAAGGGTATAGTGCTATTATGACCAGGGACCCAAGGAACACGCTAGAAAGTAGTCCACATAATAGACTCCAGAGTCGCCGTCTAAATAGCCTGCTACCTATCTGTACAACCTCATAAAGTGATAAATACACCCAACATGGCGTCGTCTCCGTATCCAAAATGTATACCTACAACCTTAGGTATTCCAAGTGGCGTGACGATGAAGAAAATGCTAGCCTGTAGTGATTGCCGCAGAATGATGCGGGAAAAGCAACCCATTTTCCAGAATTGGCGATTTCTGGTGACTCAGTCACTGGACCACATTTGGCACATTTTGTCTCGCCTGCATTTAGCAGAGCGAGACTAATGGCGCCGCTTTTTCGACGGAGCTAGCGGGGCGGCATCGTCATCATTGAAATCTCAACCAAGGTAAAAGTATGTACACCTAGTTTATGAAACTTGGACATAAGGGTAATCGATTATTACTGAACATCCTGCCTGAGTTTCAGGTCACATGACAAAGGTCATTTAGGGTCAATGAACTTAGACCAGGATGGGGGAATCAATATCGAAATCTTAACCAAGGTTAAGTTTTTGAAATGTCATAACGTAGACATAATGATAATAGTGTATCACTGAATATTTTGTGTGCCTTTCAGGTCGCATGACCAAGATCAAAGGCCGTGTTTCATGGCCGGTCAATAAACTTTGTCCATATTGGGGCATTTGTTGAATTGGTATCATAACTTTAAACATTTATGTAACCCTGATTTCAAGTGAGAATGTACATCATTTTGAGACTTGCCTCGGGTATATCTAACATTGGGTGCGGGGTCAGAAATGTTTTTTCTTCCATGCCGAGCATTTCAAATGTTCGGCATGGAAAGAATGCAATTTTTATCAGAAACTATATAGCCTACAGTTTCTGACTTCGATATCTTCAATGAAATACTAAGAACGGTTTATCATGTAGGATCTTTTAGCATGCATATTTGCATTTATTGTATTGTGTTAATTTCTGTTTTCACTTTTGTCTTTCCATGTTTACGCGTTTATTTTCTTCTCGATCGCCTTACGTCACCCTATAAGGAGATCGTACGATAGACAAGATTATGCCTACGTTATGATTTACCCTACGAAGGTCTTAGACCAAATGTCAACGGTTTATTTTCAGTTGGTCTAATGCCAATTCGTCCGATTATCATCTCGTGTACTATCATTTGGTCTATCATCAGTTCGTCCACTATCCACATGGTCTAATTGCCATTTCGTCAACTCACTCACCATTTTCGTCTTATAACCAGTTGGTCCAGACTGGTTCAGACTAAAATGAAGGTACTACTATACGATGAGTTGGAGAGTTCGTAATAGACGAATTTGCAATTTATTAGGTTAATGTAGCATTAATCGTTAACAAAGTGCTACCATCGATAAATGTAAATTAATTCATTCATTAAATAAAATTTGATATCAGAATACGTGTTCCAGGATCAAACTTTCTGTAATCCAACGTTGTGATGGCCATCAGTCTTAAATTGGCAACAATCCAATCTAGAGTACCAAGTGTGACGTCAGTTACCATGGCGTCATGACGGGCTTCTAAACAGAGTCGCAGCTGACGATCGTTTTTACACATTTGTATTTGCAAATGAGTACAGACGACTGAAAAATAGGTTGCAAGCGATCAAATTCCAATAGCAGCTATTTTCTCCTATGAGAAACACACGTTTTCATTCGGCGGGTTCATTTGTTTAGAACCAGGCCGCCATGGCACCATGCTAACTGAGGTCATCGCTTCGGTACTCTATTAGGGTTCTTCTTCTACTTCCAGAATCCCCCAGGACTGTTGAAGGTCGCTGTGAATTACAAAAAAAATATCTATATATATATATTGGAATTTCAACCGAAAAATATACCTCAAACAGGTCACAATGTGTTTCAAACAATGGCAGATAAACTCATTAATTCACATCTTCTAAATTATACATTTTGAGAACAGACCCCAAAAGGATATTATTTTATCTCAAAGAGTTTTACCTCTAACACTCTAGCTAATAATATGTTTTGGACCTTTACGATAATGATACCCTAAACTGATGGTTAGAGAGCAGGCAACAAAATGTATACCCTATGGAGTAAGAGGTGAAATCGTCCAGTAATAGGCCTAGCACCCACATGACCTTTTCATCTTAAAACAGCACTGATGTTTACACTGTAAAAAAGTAAGTGCTAATTAAGCACTTACAGTGCTGATTTTCTACTTCAAATTTATACTAGAAAATCATCACTCGAAGTGCAGTCACTATATAAGCATTGTAAGTGCTGAATTAGCACTTCATTTTTACAGTGCCGATGGATACACAACCCTAATGTGTAGAATTTTTTTTCACGACAGATTATCCAAATCAAACATTTCCTTGCACCCAAAATGGCATAATCTGTATTAATGAATGACAGTGGTAATTGGGTGGTATTCTGATTCTGATAATTCAACCTAAACCACACTTTTTATGGACTGCTGGTCTTCATAATATTTGTTCTGTATTTGTGGAAATTTTACTAATGTAACAATTTATTCATTAAAATTCACAATAATTTCGTATTTTCCTATTCTTCCCATGTCATGGCTCGGCTACTTTTTAGCAACTGTTTCCAACATGATACAAAATGATTTTAATAGGTGAATTAGTTGACAACTGGTACCCCATAAATTAACCCAGGTTTAACCATGTTGTAATAGGTCCATGGTTTAAATGGGTTCTCCAGGCTTGTAATAAAATGATTTGAGCAGATAAAGTAAAATAAAAACAAATAAAATCAAACATCAAAATTTGATAAAAAACGGAGGAAAGGAATAACAAAAAAATATGGCATTTTAAATATTTGCATTATTCCGTTGAAACAGTTCGAGGCATGTCTTCATGAAAGTTCAATGAGCAAATGAGATGATGTCATATCCCCACTTGTTCTTTTGTATTTTATTATGAAATTCGGTTTATTCAATTTTTCCTCAAGAAACAAAAATATTGGAATAACAACTGATTAAGTGTATTACATATTTATTGCTGCAACTTATTTCATTACAAGGGAGACATATCACACATCTATGAAAAATTAAAAAAAATATGATTTCATGTAATAACATAATAAAAACTGGAAAGTTGGAATGTGACGTCATCAGCCCATCTAATGAATATTCATGACAACGTGTACATTAAACTGTTTGCACAATATGTTGCTTAACTTAAAAGTTAAATAACTTCGCGATTCGTTATCAGATTTTGATGAAATTTTACTCCTTTATTTAGATATAAATATTTCCAGTCCGGAGCATCCCTTTAACTAAACTATGGCTACTCGAATACCACACTGTAAAAACTGCGGTGTTAAAACTGACACCAATTGGTGTTAATAGAGGACCACACCCTGAGGTGTTAAAATTACAACCTAGAGATTAAACATAACACCAAAGAGTGTGAAAGTAACAACAAAAGGTGTTGTAATAACACTATAGGTGTAAAACTAACACCACCAATTTAACACCGGTGTAAAATAACTGGTGTGGTCCTCTATGTACACCGGTTAACACCACAGTTCTTGCGGTGAACCAATAGGTTTTCTATTCTTACTACACATTGGTCCTGTAAAGAATGGAACGCAGACACATCTGAAACCGTCCAATGTCTCCAGGCAAGTGCCGTCGTTTTTACAAGGATTCGAAAGACAATCTCCAGAGGCAGACAGGAGCCCCACAGGATGTGGAAAAAAAGATGACATTTATTAAAGTCATTGTCACTCAATATATGATACAAAATACTCTATTAAAATGGATTAAAATCATTATACAATTCGTTACATTTCTATGAGCATTTATAAGTAAACGTCATAGTATCGTAGCATCATTTATATTGGTTACCGGTCCAGTTTTGAATCTAAATTAAAGGTCAGCTCCACCCCCCAAAAAATGTTGATTTGATAGAGAAAAATCAAATTAGCATAACGCTGAAAATTTCACCAAAATCGGATGTAAAATAAGAAAGGTTTCGCTTATTTTTCACAAAACAGTGATATGCACAACTCAGTGGCGTGCAAATGAGAGAGTCGATGATCTCCATCACTCACTAATTGTTTTGTGTTTATTGCTTGAAATATACAACTTTTCATTTTTTACAGATAAGGACCATATAGTATTAAACTATGCTAATTACACATGTTCAAGGAGGAATTAATGGTTATACTTGACATTGAGGAGAATATTAGAATATTTCATATTTCACATAATAAAGTACAAAAGAAATAGTGAGTGGATGACGTCATAAGTCTCCTCATTTGCATACCAACCAGGATGTGAACAGAACTGTTTTGTAAAATTAAGCGAAACTTTAAGATGTCATTACTTTCTTATTTTACATCCGATTTCAATGAAATGTTCAGTGTTACGCTTTTTTCTCTCTCCCTTTTTATTCAAATCAACTTTTTGTTGGGGTGGATTTTTCCTTTAAGATTTTGTTACTAGTATAGGCCTTTCTATGGCCTTGATCCTTCATACTTAAATGATTTAGTTGATATCTACAAGCCAACTTGTCATCTACGTTCACAAGGTAAGAATTCAGTAATCGTTCCTCGATCCAATATCAACCAAAACATATGGTGAACGTTCATTTACTCATGCAGCCCCTGTTTTATGGAACAAACACCCAAATTCCCTGAAAACAAATGAGTCAGTTAACAACTTCAAAACAGCCCTTAAAGTCCATTTATTTAAATTTTACCTAACCTCAACAAAGTGAACTCACTAACGCATCTCTAATTCTCCTTTGTTTTCCGAAGCGCATATATAATTATAAAGACGTAGGGCCTATATTTGTCATGTGTTTTGCGCTATATAAAAACGGACTATATTATGATCATTATCATTATATTCATTATTATCATAGCAAAATTTGATAAAGGTAGGCATAGCATGGTATTATTGAACGAACTTACTCTCTCAGAAGTAGGAAATGGGGTTGTTTAACATAATACGAACCTATTTGGTGAAAAAGGGCACGTAAAACGACTTAAGATGTTCCCCCAACCATGCCAACCAACTGTTGTGTATGATGTCCAAAAGTACAATAGAATTTTTTTTCTTTTAAAAAGTAATGAATAGTCCCAGGGGTCAGACTATAGCAGGCCTACAGACAGATGGTGAAACTAGAGGTGTCTGTTCATTAAGTAAGAGTGTTCGCGACCACTTTAATAGCGGCCTACTAGGGAGTTTCCGTTCCGCGGTGCGCACGTACGACGGACAGAACACGTAAAAGAACGATAAAAGGAGAAATTACTGGATCATCAATGTGCCTACCTGGCATACCGCACCTAAGGTTGTTGATAACGTCTGCTTTACATGGTGCTGCAGCCTTAGTTACTAGAGGAATAGCCTCTCCGTTTTCTGACTTTCTGGTAATACCACAGACGACTGGAGTGTCTTGTTTATTGCATCTTCCGGGTAATACCTCTCCTGAAATTGTAGGAAGAAAGTAATTTTATCATTAAAAAAAATAGGGAATAAACTATGACAATTGAATTAGAATAGTGATGTTTTCCTCAGAGATTTAGCTCTTTGCCTCAATCTGGTGTTATCATGGTTAACCTTCAATATCTGAGTTAGGTGACACGTTGCATAACGCGAAAGTGCCTCGCGATATGGGCATTGGCGGCGGAAGCCAATAAATTTAGGGGGTGTCCACCTGAAATTTTGGGATGGACACATGTAAAAAATAAGACAAGCGCCCCAAAAATTTTTGAGAAGCAAAAAAAAAAAAAAAAAAAAAAAAAAAAAAAAAAAAAAAAAAGGTCATCAACCTAAATTTTAGGGGGGGACAACACACGTGTCAAGGGGGTACACGTGAATTTAGGGGGGGACGCAGGAAAAAAATTGACAAGCAAAAAAAAAAAAGTTATCAAAACAAAATTTAGGGGGGGACCGTCCCCCCCCACCAAAAATTTAGGGGGGGACACGTCCCCCCCGCTTCCGCCGCCTATGGATATGGGCTCAACCGCAGTTGAAATTGGTGTTATTGCTCTAGTCAGGCCCATAACAAATGATACGAAATCTTAAGCCCCCAGTCACATAAGGAAGGATCTTCAAGGATCTACACGGCAATGATCCGGGGATGTCAGTGATAGTTTTGCCCCGGAATGAACGTCGGCGAGCGTCCGTGACTGTACACACGTACGGCAATCCACACGGATCATACTGGTATAGAGCACGTAGACTACACGGACCAACACGGTAGCTACATGGACCATATTGCTTGGGCAACAAGGCAGTCCACTGCTGACGCCGGATGTTTTCGACCTCCCCAAAACTGATGCATTGACCTACAGGGCGAGCTAACCTCAACGGATCGCCCAACCATGCAAGGATGCCCAGGGCGTAGGATATCTCCCCCGGATCAATACGAATCTGATCCGTGACGGACTGATGTCTATATTTATAAAGCCCCTTTTACACCTTCACGGATCCAACATAGATCATCCTGGATTATCAATCTGGGGTCATCCGTGGACAGTCCGGGATTACCGTGTACATACCGGCTTCTCATCTGGCGCCATCCTTGATGTACCGGCATATCCGGGAGAAAAGTTGAATATATTCATCTTTTTTCCCTGAGTACACGGTCGGATCTCATCCGCGTTCATCCTCGTAGCCACCTTGTACATCCATGTAGCTACCGAATACATCCGGGAGGCTCCTTCAAGAACTGGGAGGTCCTAATGCCGGTTACTTCCGGGTCGATTATTTTCCATTGTTTGTTTAGGTGAACAATAGTCCGTGTTCTTGGCCATGTCTGTGTACGCTTCAGACGTTGCAAAAGTGAAAGAAACTTCAATCTTGGCCAATGGTCTAGAGATATCCCAGTAGAGACCGTAAGCCATCGTGAACATGGTGAAGGTCTGTGTAAGGACCCAGTAACATCCGTGTATTCTGTGTTGACTCCCGAAAGCTTATCAAGCAGATCCGTAGTGCTACCTTGTCTATCCTTGTGAACCGTACATTTCCTACTTTTCCGTGTACATGCCCAGCTAAATCCGTGATCGCTCAGGCAATTGTAGCAAAATATCAATTTGGCACCCGGATCACCGGACTGAGATCCGTGATGATCCATGCTGCATCCTTGAAGGTCACAGTAAAAGGGGGTTAACTGTGGCCATAACGGCGACTACTTTGAAGCTACGAATAATAATGCCCTTTTATTTGACAGAAAATTGTTTCAGCATCACCCTTTAACACTTATTGTATATTGATGAAGGGCCCGGGAACGATTTTTTAATAGGGGGTGCTGGCTTTATTTTAACAAGTCAAAAAAAAAGAAGAAGATTCAGTAAAAAGATCAAAATAAAAAAGTAGGGAGGGAGTGCATTAAGTCCAGGAAAAAAATTACATGCAAAAAAAAGAAAGAAGTTAATAAAATAAGCTTTTCACTACAAATTTAAGGTGATTTTGGTTGAATATTGTGACATTTTCGGCTACTTGGCTGCTCAGACCAACAGACGCTAAAATATGGGAGTTGCTGCTACATTGTTTGGCGTTCAACAATTCTAAGGATAGAGCTAAGTCGATCAGGCATTGCTCAGTGGCTGCCGGACCCACGATCAATTTTGGGCAAAGATAACTTTCGGAGTATTTCTACTTCAGATTTCATTTCGAACAATAAAACATGGATTTTCATTTCTTTGTTAACATCTTCACTCTTTTCAACTTTGATTTATATGGAGCACTATACCAGAGCCTATTAAAAGATTCTCATTTTTTAGACAAACGTTAAATTTATGTTATCATCAGGATATTTGAAGTAAGTTTTCTGTGTCAGTATCTCAGATAATCATTAAATCACTCTTTTTTTAATTTAATCACCAAATACTCTCCCATAACCACCATCACCATCATCATATCCATGAGCATACATATTCCGAAGGTTCGTTATTCCGAAGGTTCGTAATTTCCGAAATGTGGTTCGTAATTCCGAAGGGTCGATAGTCCGAAAACAAAGTGAGGTTCGTAATTCCAACGGTTCGTTAATCCGAAAACGAAATGAGGCTCGTAATTCCGAAGGTTCGTTAGTCCAAAAAACGTAATGATTAACGAACCTTATTTCGTTTTCGGACTAACGAACCTTCGGAATAAAGAACCTTCGGACTAACGAACCTTCGGAATAAAGAACCTTCGGAATAAAGATCGAACCTTCGGAATTACGAAGTGTAACCATATCCATGGCCTTCATCTTCACCATTGTCACAATCATCCTCATTCTTAATTATCATCTTCATCTTAAAAATTATGAACAAATATTACCATTCTGCTTTATAAATACATTTATTAATTTGATGAGTTTTATGCCGGGGTTGTCTTTTTTTCCAAGTAATCTGTTTAAGATGACAATCCTTCTCCTGCAACTGTAAATGTTAACATATAATTATTTGGTAGTAGATCATATTTGTGACTTTTTGTTTAGTCCATTTTTTGTTCTTTTTTATTCATCCCCCCAAAAAATAAACCAACCATTTATTATGTTTGCTATGTAATAAAAATATGTATTGTATGTGAATGTTATGAATGCAGAAGAAAACAATAAATCACATGAAATCAAAACTTTAAGAGATTAGTGCTATATACTTACCAGAAAATGCGCAGAAAATAATGATTAATGCTTTAATCAACCTCATAAACGTCATCTTGCTGAAGTTATGTTGAGTGAGGCTGTGGATTAATTCTTATTCGATAATAAGCGATTTTTACTACTCTGGGGCTTCTTTTATATTGATAATTTTATTGCTTTTGTGTGACTATGACCACGGCTGTAAAGAGCCAAGAAGACAATCATGAAGGGGGAAGGGCGGGCAGCGAGGAGGGGGGGGGGGTAGACTGCTTATCCTTGCGTGTGCAGACTGCCTGAAGATACCTACGATCTCCATGCACTTTTACAGGGTTTTTTTTTTCTTCAAAGATGAAATATATTGGCCTATATAACCCGAAGGTATTTCAAATGAAGGAAATACCATAAGACTAATAATTTTAAAGCGTGTTTAATAATCTACATATACGGCCTTCCTTTTTTCGATTTTTTTTCGAAAGTGATATTGTGATTTTGAAAGAATTAGAACGATGAAAAGTAATTAATAATTTTTGTGCAGATAATAAGATAAGTCCTTATGTAAAATAAAATATTTGAATTATCAGTTTATACACTAAAAAATTTGGTGTTAAAACTGACACCAATCGGTGCTAATATCAGATATAAGACAGTAAATGATAGTGAATAAACTAAAACTAAATGACAATAAAACTGAATTTTTTGTTGCGGCCTCTACTTATAACTTGCGCAATCTTCCAAATGTTCAAATTGATGTTGATGGTACACTAATCAGAAAAAATACGAAACCTTGGTGTCATATTTGATTCCCGCATGTCAATGTCGTACCATATCTCTCATATCTGTAGCATAGTCACTTTTTATTTAAGGAACATTTCTAGAATCAGAAGGTTTATTGACCAGTCTGCCTGTCACAATGCTGTTCGTTCATTGGTCCTGTCTCGTATTGATTATTGCAATGGGCTCCTTTCTACAATTCCCTCTAATCAATTAGTCCATGTTCAACGACTACAAAATTGGGCAGCACGATTAATTTTACAGGTTTCCCGGGATCATCCTTCCCAACCACTCTTTAATTCTCTTCACTGGCTTCCTTTTAAACAGAGAATTACGTTCAAATTACACTTGATTGTCTACAAAAAAATTGAATAAACAGGCTCCACAGTATTTAAGTAACTGCTTGAATCTTTATACACCAACTAGAGCTCTTAGATCGGCCAGTGATCACCTTCGCCTCACATAATTAATTATTTATTAACCCGTACATTAGCTGGTGACAGAACTTTTACGGTGTCGGCTTCAAAATCCTGGAATGACCTGCCACTAATAATTAGACAGTCTCCATCATTAGCAATCTTCAAAAAGTCATTAATAACTCATCTCTTTCATACTTTGTAATTTTTTACATATTACATCTTACAAATAATAAGTAATAATAATAATAATAGAGGACCACACCCTGAGGTGTTAAAATTAAACCCTAAAGATTGAATATAACACCAAAGAGTGTAAATGTAACAACCAAAGGTGTGGTAATAACACCTACAGGTGTAAAACTAATACCACCAATTTAACACCGGTATAAAATAACTGGTGTGGTCATCTATGTACATCGGTTAACACTACAATTTTTGCTGTGTATAATCATTTCCTTTATAATTTGTGTTGCCAATTATACTTGTCTTAGTATTTTCTGTCTAGTATATTTTATTTTATTTAGTCTATTTGATAAACTTTATTTAGTTTGTAAACAAATAAAGAAGTTATTGCATTTCAAAATTTACCAATATTCTCTGTAAATAGTACTGCATGCCGTCATGAATATTCATTAGGTGGGCTGATATCATGCCCCTCCCCCTTCCATTTTCTTATTTTAGAACATGATATCATAATCATCTCCATATTTGTATACATGCATGCATAATTTTTTCTTTAAAAGCAATGATCATCTCACACATTAAGTCAGTTGTAGGTCCATTTTTTTCATTCTAGGTTGTTATAACTAGAATAAAATATTTAAAGTACAAAAGAATAAGTAGGGCTTGCTCATTGAAAATGTCGCAACTTTGATTTTCGTATTTGTATATACATATCATACTACATTCATCCTATAGAGTACCCCTTTAATACTCCTTGGTTAACCCCAAAATAATTGAGGCGGCATGCACATGCTCTCATACAAAAAGAAGAGCTGATATTGAAAATATATTACATATATATTTGCACCTTTTCAAACGCCAATTGTTGAAAACAACGCAGTAAACATCGTCATTTGCTAGTAATTAATAAATGAAAACGTCCCGGCTTTCTTGTAATCACCATGTCTGTAAAGAAAAATAAAATAAACATGATAAAGACGAAAAAGTGGCAAAAGTACAGTGCTTTTTACAAAAAAGAGTAATAAAAGTGATATCAGCCCAAACATAAAACACTGGTATTAAATATGAATTGTTTGGAATGTAATAAATGGGAACACAATATAAAGAAATTTTTATTACGCATCAGTGTTCATGAACGTGCACGTGCCCTGCAATGATAAACACGATGAAATTAGAAATGGCATGGCCATGCTGTATTGCATGTCACGTGCCAGTTGGATTCATTTGGTTTATAAAGGTTGATCACCTGTCTGGTTTATCTTTATTTCGCTTCATTTTAATGTTTTCGGCGTAAATGGCGCCAAATCGCCGCGGCCCTGCCTAGACACACACGAAACAAAAAGGCATGCACTTTCTTTGAGCAGTGGAGGTCATTTGAATCAATGAGGTTTGAAAAAACCACCTTAAATAGTGATTTTCAATGATTATTTGAAGACGCCCACTATGATATAAGTAATATAACAATTTAGTCGCCCAATGCATTTTACTTGCAAAGGGTATAGGGGATACACCACTATATATACCCGGGTACTTAGCTCCCGAGTACCTGGAAATGCCGCATGGCCCTGGGAAGCGGGTATGCTGGGGGCATTGAAGCACCCCCAAAATTTTTCTTGGGGTGCTGCGTGTGTTATTTTCCATAGGCAGCACCTCCTGGAAATCTGGTAGGTATGATAAATGACAGAATGTAATGAAAATGAACGACGTTTTGTAGAACCCCTCCCCCCCCTCCCTTTAGAATTTTCCGACATAGTACTTGAAAAAGTGTTTAAATTCACCCTTTTTCAGATCGGAATATCAAATATTATCTGCTCGCGCTTCGCGCTCGCATTAATGATTTTTATAATATAAAAAGGTATTTAAAATTCCCAGATACTAGGTCTTAATCTAAACAGCCGCACGCATAATTTTTTTAGATACGCAGCTTGTTTGGGGGTTTACTCCGGTCTAAAAACATTTATATTAAATACATTTAATCAAAATTAACAATTTTTATCATGATCTGATAACAAATAATTAAGTTATTTAATTTTCAAGTTTAGCGACATTTAATAATAAACAGCGATATGCATGTCGTCATGTATATTTAATAATGGGTTGATGATGTTTCATTCCCCTCTATGATTTTTCTTAAGTTATTACATGGAATAAAAATTGTTTCACTTTTGCATACCAGTGTGAATGATATGTCTCTCTAATAATGAAATAAGTTGCAGCAAAGAATATCTAATGGACTAAATCATTTGTTAATTCAATTGAATTTGGTTCTTGAAGGGGAAAAATATTTAATAAACCTAATTTCATATAATAAAATACAAAAGAACAAGTGGGAAATCATTCGTTTGCTCATTGAATATTGGTAAAGACATGCCTAAAAGTGTTTCACATGAATTATAATGCTAATCTTTAAAATTCAATAACTTAGATATTCCTTGTGTGATTTTGATCAAATTTTCATTATTTTGTTCGTCTGATTTTGCTTTATCTGATCAAACCATTTTACATTCAGTCTTGAGTACCACTCTAAACGTGCTTAAATCATAAGGTTTCAGATCAGAATATCAAAAATATGTGCTCGTGGTTCGCGCTCACATTAATTATGTAGGAAGATATCCTATTACCTATCATTTTCTTGATTTACACAACATGAATAGAATGTCCCGTTTTGGGGGTCTGAAATCCCCGCTCGCACTTCGCGCTCGCGTCAATAAATTGTATAGTTATATACCTATCCTGTTCATGATTAGAAAAGTGCTAAGGATGTCTCGTTTTTAGATCTGAAATCTCAATCCTGTTTCCGCTCGCGCTTCGCATCAATTGTATAGTTATTTACCTATCCTGTTCATTATTACAAAAAGTGTTTCGAATGTCCTGTATTTAGGTCGGAATGTCATTTTTTTTTCAGCTCGCGCTTCGCGCTCGCATTATTTGATTGTTGATATATGTATTGCCTTCATTGGTTACTGCATACAGTCCTCATAACAGGTCGATCGATCAGGCCAGAGCGTATATTAAAAATATCTGCTCGCAGTTATTATGTATTTGTTACATTTGCTTGTTGTTCAGAACTATACAAACATTGCTCAAATGTGTGTGTGTGTGTTTGTATAAAAGAACAATTGAAAACTAAATATATGTCCCCCCCTCCCACCTTTGAGGAAAGATTTCAGCACCCCTACTGACAAAAATCGTTCCCACGCAGGGCCCTGTGTTTTATTTATTCACGGATTAATGAGCACACATGCACATTCATAAAGAAAATAAATACCAATGTCCATGCTGAAAGACGCCGGACTAATTTAGAAGGGTACTACTAATAATCCGTTCCCATCCATCATTTCTACCCCTCACACATTACGTTACGGACTTATACGGATACGTTTTCTTTTCTTCTTCTTCTTCTTTCTTCTTCTTCCTCCTCCTCTTCTTCTTCCTCTTCTTCTTCTTCTTCTTCTTCTTCTTCCTATTCTTCTCCTTCTTCTTCTTTCTTGGAAATCTGTTTTCTTCTTCTCCTTCTTCTTTCCTGGAAATCTGTTTTATTCTTCTTCATCTTCTTCCTCTTCTTCTTCCTCCTCTTCTTCTTCCTCTTCTTCTTCCTCTTCCTATTCTTCTTCTTCTCCTTCTTTCTTGGAAATCTGTTTACTTCTTCTTCTTCCTCTTCCTATTCTTCTTCTTATTATTATTATTTTCCTTCTTCTATCTTGGAAATCTGTTTTAATGTTGACCCCAGTCTGCCAGCGAAGATGACAAGTTTCCACATCGAGGATGGGAAATAAATGGCGCCGTTTCTCTTAGTGCGAGAGCGCCATCACCCGTCATGTTTTATTTTCATAAAAGAACAGTCTTTGCCAGCGTAAAACGGTGATGATGCTGATAGATTATCAATTGATTGATTATTGATGTATTATTATTATTTCAATGTTTCTTTTACCATTCTGGGTAGCCCATTGACAGTGGCGGATCCAGTTAGGGGCACAGCCAACCCGTGCGCCCCCCCTTTCAGAGGCATAACAAATATTTTTTTGGGGGAATATGTAGTGCATATGAGGACTTTTTACGGGACTTCTTATTCTTGCTTGTCATTTTTTTTTCTAAGAACAAAATGCACTCCATTTTGTAATGACAACCTTTTCTTCCCTTTTCCCCCCTGTCAATTAAAGTGAAGAACCTTTTTTTTTTGGGGGGGGGGGCATGGGAGTCATTTTTTCCTGCATGTACAAAATACCCCCTCCTTGGAAAATCCTGGATCCGCCCCGTTAGGTAAACTGATTTACAAGAGTTCCCTGGGAAAGATAAAAGACATACAAACACACCATATACGGTAAAAATTTAAGATTATAATTTTGAATTAAAATGTTGCAGTCTTGTAGTAATAGAAATTAAATCAAATTAAGCATAAAAAACCACAATTCAAATTATACTGCTTGTATACTGGTAGTTGAGTCAATGAGTCCCCTCACCCCATATTGAATCCGGGTGCTTTCATTGAAAAAAATCACCAACTATGACTTAAAAAAGGATACGTTCGTTTGAAAATATGAAGATGATGATGATATGGTGACGAAGATAAGGGTGATGATGATGAGGATGAGGAGGAAAAGGATGAAAAATGTTCGATGAAAATAACGAATCAAACAAAATGACAAAAAACATTAACACGTAAACAAACACGACAGTTGGGAGGGGGGTTATTCAACACAAATAATCCTCGAAAATCAAATCTATAGTGGAAACATGATTATCGTCATACTGGGCCCAGTCGAATTATTTGCATATTTCCCATATAGGTAGCACCACCTGGAATTCTGGTAGGTGCACGTAGGCCTTTGTGTAGTTTTGTATGAACCCCTCGCGAATCAGCACACCCTGCCCAAAATCGTTCCCAGGGCCCAGCGAATAATCGCCCGAAAGTGCCTCCTTCTTGCCATGGGTTGCGATTTGAAACTATATGAAGCGGTTTGAAATCATGATCTATATTTAGATCAATTTAATTTTTAACACTTCACATTATAAAACAACACTCAGTTAGTCCAGGGGCGGCAGAACGAAGTTGAAAGCGGGGAGGGGGCATATTGAAAAAAAAGGCACCTTTCATTTTGATAAGGACACTATCGTAAAACAGAGAAAAAAACGATTTTAACTACAGTGGTGTAATAAGCAAAAAAAATTTAAGAGGGCTAGATGTGTAGTATCAACTAAAATTCATAATTAGCTGTGAGTGAGCGAAGCTAGCAAGCAAACATTTTAAAATTAAACAAAAATCCAATTTTGTGATATATTTTGACATGATATTCAGAAAATAATATATTTCACTCTTCTTTTTTCCGTTTCTCTTTTTTTTTCATGCTAGTGGTTTTTGTCTCACCTGCATAGCAGAGTGAGACTATGATAGGCGCCACGTATATAATTGTTTTTCTTGGGGGGGGGGGGTGGGAGCAAGAGTCCCCCATCTGCACGGCACTGCTTATCTACCCCACTCACATGACTCATGAAACTAAAGGCGTGTAGGGTTATTCTTCTAAGTAACATATAAAAATGAGAATGTTGTTTACTTCTTTCAAAAGGACACTTCTTCACACATAACACGAGTCCTTCTCAGGGGCACAGAACATGTTTGTTAAGGGCACTTTTCTTAGGTAAAATTGGCACTGATACGAGAAAGGGCACTTACAAGAAGGCAAGGGCCACTTGCTCACACATAAAACGGGACCTTCTCAGTTGGCAGGGGTACAGAACATGTTTGTTAGGGGCACTTTTCTTGGGTAAAAATTGTCTCTGATACGGGAAAGGGCACTTACAAGAAGGCAAGGGCCACTTGCTCACACATAAAACGGGACCTTCTCAGTTGGCAGGGGTACAGAACATGTTTGTTAGGGGCACTTTTCTTGGGTAAAAATTGTCTCTGATACGGATAAGGGCAATTACAAGAAGGCGAGGGCACTTACTCACACATAAAACGGGTCCTGCTCATTTGAAAGGGGGCATGGAACACGTTCGAGAGGGGGCATTTTTTGGTTAAAAATGGACACTTGAAGCAGGAGAAATTGCACTTGGTAACACTCGAAACGGGTCTTCCTCGGATGAAAGGGGTTCGTGAGGGGCATGTTTTGCATAAAAATGACACTTTTTCAGTGCTTCAAAAAGTGGGGCACTGTCCTCTGCCCCCCTCCCAGGATCCCCACCCTGGGTCAGTCCAATAAAAATATAATACTAGTTAGCGTTATTAGTCTATATGATCAGTCCATGACATTCCTGCTCGAGGTCCATTATGGTCAGTCTGTTTCGAGATTGGCTTGCCATACAAGCGCAAAAAGTTGAAGAGATCTCTCTCGATCTCTCTCTTGCATCGTGACGATCGACCGCATAGCTAGCTAGCTAGCTAGCTGCAGAGATTATTCAGAAATCGTTGTGGGAGTGTGTGCAGTGCTAACGAAATTGTTTACAAACTTCGTTAACTACGTTTTCGGGCTTGGAAATTCGTCTTTATTCGTGGATTGATTCTGATACCGATTCTGTGATCTTGGATTAATATTTCTGTGTGACAGAGATTACTGTCAACCCGACGTAAATAGGTGAGTTTGATGTTTTATTTTGTCGCACTTTTGATCCTTTTCGCTGCTTACCATCACCCCCGGAGAATCCCGGGAGATTGATGTGAGATATCCGATGGTTGCCAAATATGCCAATAGTGCATTCTTTAGCTGTTGTTGATAAACAGTGCTGCAACGTGCAAGTAAGTATTAGTACACGTAGGCCTAAAAGGTTAGATATATTTTTTCTAAGTCACTATTTCACAGAAAGTAAGAATGTAATCATGGTAATAGACCAGATATTTCATTCTACCCATCTTCTTCCTTCATGTTCATGTTTTTATAATTTTTTTTTTTAGTCTAGGTCTAGAGTCTACCGTCTAGTCTCTAACTTAGATCTATTTATTTTTATGTCATTTCTTATACAAAAAAACCTGTAGATATTGTTCTAAGTTTCTTACACTTCACTTGTTAGTCTTCATGACAACTTTATCTTTTAAATTTAACAATTCATTTGGAAATAGATCGCAATATAATTGCGGCCCTTCCACCGGTGCCTTGGATCTCCGATCTTGGCGGAGGAAGAACACGGAAGAGATTGAGAGAGAGAGAGAGGTGGTGTTAGTTTGGCCTGCACACTATTTGTATTGAAATTAATAGGCCAGGGACGGAGTTTAGATCATTAATTTGCAAAGAATGTATTAAAACTTTACTCCACTCTATTCTTTTGTACAAGAACATGTAGACTCCCTCTAGTCTAATTGCCATTTTTCATTAATATTCACCGTTGTCTCTTCTTCTCTAGGAGTAGGAATCGACTGGATTTTATTCGGGAATTGATAATCTAGGATTCAGGGCCTTTTAGTGAAAAAGACTCAACCATGGGGAACGGCGAGAGTTCCCCCCAGCTGAAGCGAAGGAATAGCTACCCTTTGATGGCATCAAAGCAGGCCATGCCAGAGAAAATGGAGCTCGATGATCGTTTCATGAGAATTTTGGTAAGTGGATTATGACAGAAATTGCTATGTTGATGAGTAAATATTCAACCTTAGTATCAGGGTAAACGTTATACCAGAATTAAATGTTTTTATCCCCATTTCTCCCTCTTTTTTTCTGCAGGCTCCAAGTATATATTGCAGCTTTAATCAAATTAATTGCCTTTTCACATCCTTCTGTTACATGATAATTCTTTGCCCTAGATTGGTGATTGACTGCCATTGGAGTTTTGCCAGACAGTCGCTAGATGACACAGCTATAACTAATACTTTTACACTTTTTTATTCCTTGTTTTCTAATGATTTTAATGATTTTGATTCTTCTATGGTATATATTTTTCATGCTACAGTGTATTTTATAATGCTTGTTTTCCTTAAAAACAATATTCCAATCACATTTTTTATGAATGAGTCATGTCTGATTTTATAGGGGAGATTCGTCTTTCATCGCTGGACATGGATTCTTACATGTATATATAAAAAAAAAATGTACATGTTTGTATGTATTTCAAATTTACCCTTGTTCTATATTTAGATATTCTCATTTTTATCCCTTGCATTTACTTTGAAATAAAAGCATTCACTGAATATTACATTTGAGTTTTAATATGTAGAGCTGACTCTCTCTTCAAGTGTGAGATTTGAGGGATCCTACATGTATTGTGATATAAACCTCAAGAACATGGAGTGAATAAATAATGAAGAAATATTGTTGGGTCACTGTACCCACAATGATCTACTAGACCTACATGTATACTTTGCCCTTGACTTTATTTTGTGCAAAATCTAATTGATCGTTGAATTTTGAGAGGTGAAAGATCCCATTGTAATATAAAAATGAAGCACAGAGCAAACAAATATTTGTGTCAAGTATTGTAACTACAACATTTACATCTATAGATCAATGTTGACAACCCGAGAACTTCTTTAAAATTGAGGTTACCACTAACTGCTCTTATCCATGACTAATTTAGCTAAAAAATACTTCAAATGATAGAATTGTTCAAGAGAACTTTTGGTTAAAATTAGGTATTCAGGAACTTGGAAGGACACTTTATCAGCAAGGTTAAGTTCAGGAAATGATGACATAATGGCTGTGACCACACTGAATGACCGATACTATTCTTAAAATGCACCTCCTCTTTATACCGAAGAAACACAAAAAGATGTAGGCTAATCCACACATCCTGAAATGGTTTTCATTGTGGATGTAATTTTTAGTAGTTAAAACTAACAGTATGAGGGGGTTCTTGCATTTTTATACTAATAGCTCTATTACAACACTCCACAATAACCTCTAGTCTAAAGTCTAAACCACACATTTCCTTGTTTTTGCCAAATTTTTAAGAATAACATCTGTTTTTTTTGTTATAAAACCCATTCTCCCCAGGGCTTACAGGTCTACAGTTTGGCATATTACATGTAGGAAACTTGGTGTCTACTCAAGCCATTGAGCTAAATTTCAAGATCTTAAAAGCCAAAGACAACAAGGAATTAAAACAAATACTTTCTAATTTTTTTTGGTTGGTCACTCATAGGCCAGTTAGTTGTGAAGAATTGCCTGGTTTTGTTTATAGTAAAATATCGAAAGCTCATAAAAAGAGGAGGAAACTCCAGTTGTACATTGGTATTATGGGTACAAATGTTATATTCATCAAGTCAATGCTTCAAAGAAGAAACATTCTTGATTAGGAAGGGGTGGGGCCAAGGGGGTGGGGACCAGTGTTCAAAGGGGGTGTGGCATTAAGTTCAACTCTTCCAAAATAGAGCTGTATTCTATTTGACCTTTCATACTGACTGTTGCTATCCTTGGTGTTTTACAGTGGATTGTTGATTGCCTTGTTGGGTTTGAAGTAGATCTTTGTTTCAGTTTGTGTTCGATTATCGATAGGAAGCCATGCAGACAGGTTTGATGCAGAGAAGGAGGCTAGGAAATCCATATGAAGGGCCAGGCCCATAAGCTGCTTTACAGGCATGCTTGGATCTTTCTACTCATCATCTACTCATCATTATCAGATCATGGACCTACACGTACTAGAGTAGTCCATGATCTGATACACTGCTACCTAGACACTTTCAGTCATTGCCCCGAACTTTGTATTTAACTTCTGTAATAAAGTTATGAGTGTACAAGTATCATACTTTACGCATAGTACATTGAAGCTTTGACAGGGAAAAAGTAAGGAAACTTGCAAAAAGAAACACCTCACAAAATAAGTTTCATCTCAATATTACTGGAACAGTTTTTAGTTCTTTTCAAATGATTTATTGAAAGAGAATCATACACCGTCAAACTCCATAAAAAAATGCATCGAATACCTGTACACTACTGAGGTAGTCATTATCAATATCACCAGTGTCTTTACCACAAAAATTGATTTGTTATTATAATTTGCTTTTCACAGTCATCTGAATGGTCCATAATTTACTGTAGAGTTCTTAAGTGAGTTTTAATGTAATTACACTGTACAGTCACTTTTTATTATTTTTTGTCCATGGAAATGCAATCCCTTTTACAATGACAGTGTATCTGTACAAATTTGTAATGCTAGTGGTAATATACAAATACATGTAGGCGGAAATTAATGAATGTACATGTAATTTTATATAGAAATATACGATGTATCAGGCTGTCAAAACATCATTTCACTTTCATATCAAGTACTTGTACTTACATACATGTACATGTATATTGCATGAGCATGTACATGAGATTTCATACATTTGAGAGGTAGAACCAATGCAGGATCATCTGCTTCCAGCATTGATTTCATGACTGAATTGAGGAAGTATACAGTGAAACAGGGCACGCCAATACATGTACATGTAGGTCTAGAAGTCAAAATAGCAATTAGCAATAGGTTTATAGAGTATGTATGGGTTCTCAACTTCTGGTACTGGAACTAGTACTAAAGCCATGGTATTAAGAATGGTGGTAGTTAAATAATTATTAGTGCTCGGAATGCTTTCATCTTTGATAGTGGCACAACTTCTTTCTACAGGAACTTTCAGAGGGAAGGGGGGGGGGGTGTGGCAGAGTACAAGGCTTCAAGTGAAAAAGTATATGCACTGTACATGTAGGCCTATGTATTAAGCCTGGAATTAAACTACTGACATTGAAGTGGTGTATCAGTATTATAGGCCTATTCATAATGTTTGTACCAGCTATAATACTGCATTAAAAATGGTATGGCTAAAAATATCACAATTCCAATCAATTTCAATTTAAAGAGACCTACATGTACATATACATGTAACTGTCCTCAGTTATTATGCCTTTATTGCCTTGCAATAATAGTGCATCGATACCAATTATAAATCCAATGAGAATGCAGGCTTGAAATCCTGGATCTATTATCATGTGTAGCTCTTAATCATCAAATTCACTACATGTAGTCTAGTATTTTACTATCAAGTCTATCAAGTAATTAAGATAAAAAAGGTGAAATTTGTTAGACCATATTTTGTTCCTTGCTGAACAGATTGTGGGAATCGGTTTGAAAGATTAATAATGTTCACAGTGGGTTAAACTAGTGGTGGTCACAACTCCATGGTCATTGAGGGTCATGATAATATGTGTGCAACCAAGGATGGCTATAATGTAGTATGTACTACTTATTATTTAAAGGAAAGTTTGAATTTGTAACAAAATTCAAAGAACGCAAGGAGCAGAGATCATGTTGTGTCTCACAATACTAATTAAAGTACATAAAGGCCTCTTTACAGAGTCTCTGGACTCTACAGTTTGTGGACTTTGACATTCTGAATTTGACTTCAACTTCTGTTGTTTTCCCAGCATTAAATCAATACTTGTCTACAAAAACTTACAATGTTTGTAATAGATTGGTATGCATTCATATGTGAAATGACTCATTCATGCAATCAATAGAATTGGCATGTAATTGGGCAAACATACATTCCTTGTACATCTAATCCATGGATGATAATATCCTTCAATACGATAATGAAATGATATTTTTATCATACATGTAGTCACTTTGATCAGACACTTTGGGTGAATTTTTTCATTATCTGTCTGGTATTCATGGTATTGACTTGCATGCATTGCTCTTGCTACATGTATTATTATGGTTGTGGTATTGTAGTGGTTTGTTAAAGGGGAATGAAACCTTTGGACCAAGATAGCTTGTGTGAAAACAGAAAAATCAAAGAAACAGATCAACGAAAGTTTGAGAAAAATTGGACAAGTAATGAGAAAGTTATGAGCTTTTGAATATTGCAATTACTAATGCTATGGAGATCCTCACATTGGCAATGCAACAAAGATGTGTGATGTCACTCTTGAACAACTCTCCCCATTACTTTAGTATATATTTCTTTTAAATTGCCTCTTTTATTACATCTATCAGTAGAACATGGATTCTTTCTATAGGAGGGCATGTAATACAGAATTTTAAAGAATACATCATGGATAAAGAGTTTGTGTCACCATACAAAAAAGCAAAAAGACACATTTTCAGGGTATTTCATAGTCCATCAAAGGGAAAGTTGTTCATGTGTGACATCACACATCCTTGTCGCGTTGCTAATGGGAGGATCTCCATACATGTAGCATTAGAGATTGCATTATTCAAATGCTCATAACTTTCTCATTATTTGTCCGATTTTTCTCAAACTTTCTTTGTTCTTATTCTTTGATTTTGCTGTTTCGACACAAGCCTTCTTGTTCCAAAGGTTTCATTCCCCTTTATTAACTTTTTCTTTTTATAGTACATACATGTTTATGCTGGAATTTAATTACATTTTGTAGGCCCTACATATGTTGCTGTGTACTGTCTCTATTATACTAGGAACATATTTTTCTCATAGTTTATTGCATGGGGTCTTGCAGTGAATATATCTTTCTCAAAATATTTTCCTCTTACCTTGCACTTTGTAAGCCAAACTGTTGATGACTAGTCTTTGTGGAATGTTTGGGAAAGTGGAATTATCTCTAAGGACCTTGGTACATTCATGGGACAATGTATATTTTCATTCATTTGGGAATAACATTGCAGGTTGTGACAATGAACTTTGGTCCTTCAGTATAAGAACAGTCTTTTCTGGGTGAAGTTTTTCGATGTCTGAGTGCATTTTGAAATCGATCAATAGGAGTAGCCTGTACAGGCTGTAAAGAGATTGCTTATCTACCAGCATTTCCATTGCATGATAATGATAAAATATTACTGGTGTGGATATGAAACCATGAAAAGTTGAATATCATCACACAGCTGTTGGCCTGTAGTGCAGTTTCAGAAAGGCCTCTGTGAGACTGATGATTTAATTTTTTGTCATCAAGTTCATGTCTTGTATTCCCCTTTAAATGGTCTTTGGACTTTGTATTAACCATGATAGCGGTTTTAGTGTTTCAACCAGGAATTTATGATTTATCCAGTTTGACTGTTTATATCAAAGCCATGTGAACAATTACTCTGTAGGCTAAACTGTCCTTCCACATTTGAGTTTCATATCCTTGTTATAAAAAGAAAATGAAGTGTGAGAGCTTTATAGAGACAGGATTGTAGTATCAGACTATAGTGAATAATATGTACTAGATCCCGCTTGAACTATAATCATACAGTGTCGTATGATTGCATACTCTGCTTGCAAAAAGATTATTTCTACCTTTAAAGGTCAAGTCCACCCCAGTAAAATGTTGATTTGAATAAATATAGAAAATCAAACAAGCAAAACGCTGAAAGTTCAACCAAAATCGGATGTAAAAATAAGAAAGTTATGACATTTTAAAGTTTTGCTTATTTTTCACAAAACAGTGATATATGCACAACTCAAATGAGACAGTCGATGATGTCCCTCACTCACTTTTTCTTTAGTTTTTTATTGTTTGAATTATAAAATATTTCATTTTTTTGTAGATTTGACAATAAAGAACCAACTTGACTGAATCATAATTAATCAATGCTCATTCTGGCACATGTTCAGCGAGGAGTAATCGTTTCACTTGACAATGAGGAGAAAAGTAGGATATTCCCTATTTCATATAATAAAATACAAAAGAAATAGTGAGTGGATGACGTCATCAGTCTCCTCATTTGCATACCCACCAGGATGTGCATCCAACTGTTTTGTGAAATTAAGCAAAACTTAAAATATCATAACTTTCTTATTTTACATCCGATTTTGATGAAATTTCCAATGGTATGCTCGTTATATTTGTCTCTTTTTATTCAAATAAACTTTTTGTTGGGGTGGACTTGTCCTTTAAATGTGAAAAGGTACAAGAAGAGTATTAATATAGGCATGCTTGTACATGTCAAATTGTCAGTGTTGGACATTGATTTCCCTGGCAAAAGATTCAAATATTTGAAATATAGCCTATATAATATGTTAAATACTGCAGAATTTTGTTTGTACTTCCCCTTTTACATGTACACATGTTTGTACAGTATTTATTTGCTGCTTTATAAAAGTTGTGTTACAATGTAGACTGTTAGCCTACATGTACATACATGAACACTGCTATTTGCAAGTTTTGCGAACAAACAAACAGAGCCCTTGATCTGCTTGTCACTGGAATACCCCCCCACCAAAAAAAAAAAAAACTAAACAAATACAGAGGGGGAAAAAGGAAATGAAAGAAAGAAAGACACCATTGGCTGAGCAGTGATGCAGAGAGGTGATCTTAGATAAAAAGCTTACAAGGACAAGGGCAGTCTGAGAATGCTGTGGACTTTGAACTGAACATTGTAGATTTCTAGTGTACCCTCCCCATTCTGAAGGGATAAATCTTTGAGTAAATACTAGGTTAAAGATCATTGAAAAGGAATGGAATGTATTTAGAAGAATGAGTCATTGTGTGTGGGTGTTTTCCATATGATAAATAGTCCTACTGCAAAATACAAACTTGTAATCCTATTAACCTGTCATTCAGTCTCGTCTATACCCACTTTATAAATCTTTGGATGTAAGAACCTTTGCTCCTGTAGAATGTCATGAAAGTTCCTTTTTTGTCCAAATTCCTTATCATGCCTAGTTGCCTTAAAGTGGTAAATTGCGATTCGTCTGTACTGCAAACTCTTCCACTCATCAGTCAAATGTCATTCCGTCCATCAACATTTTGTCTAACAACCATTTGGTCCAGTAATCACCAGTTCGCCTGTGATCATTTTGTCTCATATCCAGTTGGTCTTGTACCCAATTTCTTTTCATTCAGTTCACCCTAATAATCCAATTCGATGAAATCAAATGACTGTTGGACCAATTGGTTGTTAGAAGAAATGGCGAGTACCGGTAGACAAAATGGCAGTTAGACCCTGTGGATATTGGACAAACTGATGGTTAAATAACAGCAGATGGGTTGGTACTTGGACGAATTGGCATTTAATAGACCAATTGAAAATTAACCTTAAAAATCACCAGACCATAGCACAAGACACCCTAAAGTTACATGTAATCATCAAGTTTTTTTTTTTACTATTGTCATATCTGTTCCTAATAAACAATGAATAGTATTTTTGATAATGTATAGTCATCAAGAGTAGGATTCAAATTCACTCGACCGTGATCAATGATGGCAGAATTGAGAATTCTCATATACTGTACCTCCACTTTATATTTCTTTATAGCCGAGGTACATGTAAGATTCTTGCCAATTGGAAGAAGCTTTGTATAGGCCTATATTTTTTATTATTACAGTGTAGCCCCATTTATAAAAGTTAGTTTTATAACAAGGACCAAATTTTGGAGGACACTTTATACCAAAAGTTTGGGTCCTTGTTCCATTTCTATTGGCCTGGGTCATTAACAATACATGAACGTGTACAGTATCTGTACAGATCAAATCATTGATTTTAGGAAGTTTGAGGCCAGTTTAACTTTTACAGAGAGAGTTCGAGCTGAGTTCAGGTCTTTTTTAATGTGAAAGGACAAAAATGGTAACTGAATCAACCTTCTTTTCTGCCTTTCTGCCCACATGCACAAATTTGTGTATTATTATTGTCTATTCTTTATCAAAATCAGTTTGGATCGTGGACTAGTTGCAAGGTGTGCTGGGGTCTTTATAAGAATCACAATTTGATGGTCATTTTAAAATTGGTCAAATTTCATTGGTAATGGTATGTGTACACAAAGAAAATTCATGTAGTTTTCAAACAAACAGTGCACTACAGTGTATGGTTCCTTATTAACACTGGATTTGGGAGGGAGGGGGGGGGGGAGCTCTCAGTTGTGACTCATCAAAAGAATTGCAAATTCATACAACAGAACATACCGAACCTCAGTTATTTACACTGTTAATAGAAATCACACCCTGAACATTTAATAATGCTAATCTTGTTATGAAAAGCCATCATTGTCCCGTATGCTCATGAGCGATTTTGTGTTGATCTCATCAACAATATGCCCAGGCATTCAACGACGTTCATAGGAGCCGAGTGTGGATTAATTAGAAACTACAGCGAGACGAGATCAAGGTCAAAGAGCTTTTGGCCGCTTACGTTACATTCTCTGTAATTACAACCCATAGAGTGCGAAATTGCTTTTTAAAGCGATTAGGGATTCTTTCATACAATGGCAGACTTGATTTTATGGTATGTGGTAGAAAAATTAAACTGAAATTGATAACTTGTGATTGAGGTAACATTTTATGAAAGAAACCAAAATTTTGGTGTAACATGTACACTGTACCTCCATGTATTTTCCAAAAAGAGACCAATTAGCTAAATTTTATCAGAAGTCAGTGTACTTATACATGTATGTACATGTATATTCAAAATGATCAAAACAAATTTAGGGGCTTGGAGCAAAATTTCCCAAAAGTTGCAAGCACAAATGAAAATGTCATTTTTATTGATAGATTTTGACTTGAAATTGGAAAAATATTATAATTCACAATGTGTCAATTTCATCATTTCTTATCATGGATATACATTTGAACTTTCTCTTTAATATAATAATATGTATTTTTGTGATGGGGCTGCGTGTGATAGCAACTCGAGTTTCCTTGTTATGTTTTTTATTCTTCACACTTCAGTTATCAATATCATCAAGGTCATTTCCCTGAGGTATACATGTATGTTGACTTTGGAATAGCTTTATAATCTATGTGCTTGCTTGTTCAACTGGTCTGCTTTAGCGCATGTTTACTGCTATCAAATGATGGAAAAATTAATCTGCTGATGCCGCCACATGGAGAAGTGATAGGTTAGGGATAGGAGATAAACTGAAATTGGCAAAGTGTATTCACTAGGTACTGCATGTGGTATATATATTGCGCAAAATCTGTACAAATCAGACTTTTACAATTTTTGAAAAAGTAGAGCCATTTTGCTCATCTGATCAGATTAACAATGCTTGATTTCTAAATTTTTACAAAAAAATTAGATTTTGATATTTGCAGACATCCCAAACAAACGTCTTTTTGATTGATATTTATAATCATAAAGCTAAGATTATGTTCTGTTTAACTTCTGTAATCAAAATGCCTAGGTTTTGTTAAAACTACAAACAGCTATTGTACTGTAGGATGAGGGCAATGATATGCAGTTTTTATTGCTGCTGGCTCTTTTTAGCTTTTATATTGATTTTCTCGATCAAATCAGTTGCACAGCAGGTTACAGTACAGTACTGTAGCCCATACAATGTTCTCCAGGTGAGAATTTCATGAAATGACTAGTCAGCGAATTTTACTGACTATACGTTAAAAGCTATTGAAATCCTTGCATCTGATTCGCTCAGAGCACCAAGGTGCATCATCATGAAACATGCCCCAGTCACCAGACAATGCACAGCTTCAGTGTTCACTGGAGAAGAAAATTCAAGAAAATAAGCCATTACATATTCAGAAGGTGGTTGCCATGGTGACCAATTTACGAGTAAACCATACCCAGGGACCCTTGCTTGTGAATTACCTTGGAAACCAAGATTATTGCACCATCAGGTGGTTTTAATGCCTAGCGAAATATATTGGTGTTTAAAGCCTACCTTAGGGCAGACAACAATAGAGAAATAAAGAGATAAAGAGAGAGAAATTATATATACATGTAGGCCTACATTGTAACTATTATAATTGCAATCTACTGATGCTAAATAGACACTCACAGGTTCAGGTGTACATGTATACGTACATGTAGAGTGTAAAAACTGGGGTGTTACTGTTCAATCTAACACCAGTTGGTGTCCCTAGAATACCACACCCTGAGGTGTTAAAATTACACCCTATAGATTGAACATAACACCAAATTATCAACCTGAAAAGGTGTTGTAATAACACCCACACCTGTACATGTATGTATTGAATGAACCCAACACCAGAAATGTAACACTGGGGTAAAATGAATCAACACCACAGTTTTGTATGTGCAGGGCCACACGGATAGATAATGTACACCAGTGTAGTTTGTCAAAAGCGAAGAATAAAATGTAGACAAAGACTACATTATTAATTGCCCTAACTCGTCAGAATAGTGATCTCATGAAGCGCCATGAGCGTCATGTCTGACAGTGGTGTGCGCTTTAAAAGAATCCACCATTATTCATTATTATGAATTATGATGCTTTGAGAAAAAAGTGTACAGTGAAAAACCCCTTATAGAATGGTGTAGAGAAGGACAAGTATAATAGGGGGAGAAAGATGAGCATGTTATACATGTACATGTAGATGGAAGATAGATAGATGGATGGATAGTACATCCAGACACTAATGTTGAATATCAATAGATTAATAAAACATGCAGAGAGGTGAGAGAGCGAGAGAGAATAATCACCCCTTGTAAAGTACTGTGTTGTACATGTACATGTATTGTAGCTTTGCTATATAGAGAAACGTTATTGTATAATTTGCAACATGATACCTGATAGCATACAAAATGATTAAAAACTTGAAACGATATTCATTTTCCTATCCATTATTTTCATTTCCCTGATTAGCCCGATCCCAATATTGACCCTCTTGGCAAATCTGTCAATCCCGACAGCTTCTCCGCTCGTATTGATCAGATGTAACCAATATCTCAGAAGCACAAACCAAACCAATCTCAGCTTGCCTTTCGCAGTCTGTGGTCGGGACACAAGGGGTTATTCACACAGGAGAGATTGGTGGGGAATAAAATAATGGGTAATTAGTTATTCATTTTAAAACCTATAGATCTGTTTTGAATTCATCCAATTCATCTCTATGAAAGAAGAGTACCGGGTTAGACAAACAGGACACTAATAATAATTTTGTGATTTGAATTGATCAATATTAATATTCAATATTCCCATATAAGTTGTTGTAGTTTACAATCTTTTATAAAAAACTAATTTTTGATTTTATTTTATGATTTCATTAAAATATGTGTGTTTTTTCATTATTTTTTATTAACTAAGTTGCTAATTTGTTTCAAGGATTTAAAAAAATGTGAATTATCCTTTGAACTCTGGACTACACTCTGCCTATAAACAGAATGATTTGTATGGATAGTTCCTTGTATCATCCAGGCCTGTGAATATTTAGAAGTGACTTGATGAGTTGGTGGCTGCTCATCAAAGTCAATATCCCGAATTGGCTACATGTGCTTAAACTTTCCCGACAAGGATGTTAAAACAAAAAGGAACTTTGGGGGGTATTCATGAAAGTATAATTTTATATCAGAGGCTTAGAATTAACACTAAAGAATAAAATGGACTTCCATACAGAAAGTGTAATGCAGTATAAATTATTTTTGACCAGTCTGAATAGGGGCTGGTGCATCCTGTCTGGGTTAATGTCAAAATATTCAGCACATTAGCAGGTGAAAGGCGCAGAATGATGTCTGTATAGGAGTTCATTGGAAGATCAAGGTGTGATTTTATGTTTCGACTTTCAGAGGCTGAAAGAACAAATTTCATTTGCAAATCTATCTTTAGTCCTATAAACCCACAATTAAATGAAGAATGAACTCCTGTGAATGATAATAGCCAGCATCTTTATCTGAAATCTGTTATAATCAAATGCAGTCTCTGTGCTGTATACAATTTGACTGTTTAATACTATGAACACTACATGATTCAGATTCAGTTTTATTTCCAACAGAAATAACAAATATTGATACAAATCATTTTCATAGATTATAACAAATATTTACAATACATTAATAATAATCATGATAACTAACATATAAAAATATAATACAAAATATTTTATAGACAAATAATATATAGTTAGGATAGAAAAAAAGTATCATGTACATACAATCAAAATAAATTTAGATATAAGATTATCAGAGCTTTGCACTTTATGTATTCAATTCCAATGAAGATGAGTACTGTCTCATTAGAGGAAAAAAAAAAATAATGCATTTTAAATACATTTACAATCTAAATTCCAAGGATTGAAAATAAATCCAGATCTGCTTTGAATAGTGACCAGCCAAAATTTGAATTTATTTTAAATCTGAAGGATGAACTTTTAAATCTCGAAAGATTTAAATTCAAATCTTTTCGATTTATATCAAATCAACAAGGTCTAAATCTGAATCTAATATTCAGCTGGTCACTATTCACACCCGATTTTCAAATCCATGGAATTTTGAGTGTAGAATGTACATGTATTCAATTTGACTCTGATCTTGTAATTTTTTTAAAAATAAAAATTGACAAGTGCCCCTTTGAGTAGACTGACTTTATCGAGTGTACATTCATGCCGAACTATCCTTTGCTTGTAAGCTGGTGTTTATAGTTAGTCTGTAGGGGATTATTAGATTAGTGGACTCATCCAGACCACTGAACTACTCACTTTGCGTGTGGATTTGAACTAGACAACTCTAGCATCCAGAAATATACATATTTTTTATACAGAAAGCAGGAACATTTTGGTTGAAATCAGACTTCATACTGAAAAAATATTACCTGTACTATAGTATTTTTTTTATTGAACATTAATTTTTGTTTTGGTAGTGATGAGAAAATCAACAATTCACAGGTGTGATCTAAGGTGGGGGTGGGGGGTGCTTGCCTTAAAAAACCCACAAAGTGCCCCTTCTCTTGAATAGTCGACCCATTACTTGCATTTCTGAAATGATTATGATAGCAAATTATTGAATCAATGATTTTTAATAACAATAATTAGTTTATCTTCAGTCATTACTCCTCCCTAAATTTGCCCCCTGTGTCCATGGAGTTAAATCTGTATAAGTCTCATGTTTATATCATGTTTTTGAAAACTCCTGGATTCCCTGGGGTCTTCGAAAACAAATAACATCCTTGTGGTATTTTTCATGAGCCCTCCAATCTTGCTAATATGTCAATTCTCAATTGACTTCAATCAACCACTTCCCACAATTACAATTTAACAGGACATTTAGGGGTGCAAACCCTTAAAAAAATAACAAGAGTTTATTAGAATTTAGTTGGAAGGAATAATCATCATTAGACAAAGCATGGGGGTGGGGGAGGGGCAGGGGGCACTGGAAAGTAGGCCTATATGTGGGATGAGATTAATATTTAGGAAAAATTGAAGAATAACAATAAACAATAATTTTCCCTTAATATGAATTTCACTCTTCCTCAGGAATGATACTACTGCTTCATGTAGTTTATATCTTGATTTTCATGAAGTTGAACGGAAATTGTAAAGGTTTTGTTTCATAATAAGTTTCCTAAATACAAAACCCATTTTTTTTCTGTTTCTTTTTGTATTTCTTCTTCCCTTGTCATTCTTAAACTTCAATGCCATATCACACTTTCTCATGTGTTGCAGTTTTTCCATTTCTCTTTCTCACTTTCTCCTTCTCCCTTTTCATTCATAAACTTTACACTTTCTGTGTGTCCTTGCTTCCCCATTGTCTTCCCTTCACAGTAAAAAACAATAATTGTTTAAGTCTGCTACTCTAACAACAAGATGTTTAAACTTCTTGTAATTGTTTAAACTTCTTAACTTGTTTAAAAAGGTTTAAAAGTTGTTTAAAAGTTTAAACAGTTGATTCAAAAGTTTTAACAATAGTTGTTATATTGACAGGCTTAAACAACATTCTTAGAACTTTAAACATCTTTTTTTACATTCATTTCCCACTGCCTGTTTTCTCTTCAAATTCTTTAATAATAGACCCCTAAATAGTTCAAAGTTTTCACCTTTCTCTTAACTTTGATTTCGTATTTTCTTTGTTCTTAATAATAAATCAATCAATTTTCTATCTTGAAGAAGCTCTACCTGCCAGAAGCAACAGACTGAAAATACTCCCTGCATCCCGGTCTTCTTCCGGTCTCATTCAAGATTTATTTCAGGGTACTATGAAAAGAGTTTCATCGCTTCATAAACCGGAGGGTCATTTCCCTTCATGAGTCAGAACTATTTCTGTGATCAACTGTTTTGTGTGATCATGCTATCAAAGCTTATTTTGACCAGCGTGCAAATCTCATGTCAGCAATTTTTCTGTGTTGCAATGCATTTTGTGTAGCATCCATTTTGGAAAAGTAAATTGATTTTCTATCTATATGTATTAGAGAAAAGAAACCCAAAACAAAAAATAAACCCAAAACAAAACAAACAAACTGGATCCTCTGCAAAGTCCTTGTAATCTGCATGTGTAGATAAACTTTTGTCAGCAAAATTATGTCTACTTTTAGATATTTTGATACGAAAGTTCATGAAAAATGGAGAGTATTTTTTACATTTTTTTCATAACAATGATAATGTGACTGTTAATAATCAAACTTGACTTTAAGAATTTCGTAATGGACCTCAGGTACCAAGTTTGGTAGATTTGGTTGTTAAAAATAAAAATGAAAATGATTTCATTAAACTTGAATTGCCAGGTAGTATGTAAGCCTTCATTATATAAAGGTGATACCAATTTGCATAATGTCGGCCCTATACTGGTTTTTGGACCCCATTTGGACAAATTGGCTACAAAATTGATTTTGGACATGATCTGTGCAACTTCTGGTCACCAGTTTGAAAGATTAAATGGAAACTGCATGACTTCTGCTGCCAAATTGTTGTGATTTTTATTGTCAAAAGCACCTGTAGTAGGCATAAAGTATAAAGTCCAATCACATCCAATCACATTAAAAGAAAAATTTTGCCAGCTAATATTACATAGATCTCTCATCCCAAACTTTTGCAATTGTCAACTTTGTCCATAAATGTAGAAAGGTTGTAAGAATTGGCCTCTGATTCTACAACTTGCCATTAGGTGGTTTCAGACCGCCTCGAAGTTCGTCAGTTCCAGGTATTCCCTGATCGGGAAACTTACCCCGATCAGAAAATACCAGGTATTTTGGTAATGTGAAAGCAAACTACGAGTAATTTCCCCGAAAGAAAATACCCGCTAAATAGTAGGTACTTGGCGAAATTACAAGAACTTTCGCAGGGATTTTTCCAAGGTCGCAGGTATTTTGGTGATGTGAAAGCAATTTACGGGAACTTTTTATCCCAGCGTGTCGTTGGGCGCGGCGGGGTGGATGGCTGCTGGGCTAGTGATTTTGAATCTCGCGCCTTGCCTGTTTATCAGACCATACTGCGCATGCTCGTAACTTCAGGAACTTATCCCGAAGGGTACGGTTCAGGGCGGTCTGAATGCAGGAATAAATTAATGGGTATTTTTAGCCTAAAAAAGTTCTCGTAATTTAACGGGGATTCTTGTGATCGAGGCGGTTTGAAACCACCTATTGACTGTACTACAGTACATGCATGTACATTTCAGGCCTATACTTGCCGGTATAGGACCTGAAACAGTACATGTACATACGTATATGACCTCGTTGCCAGTGAACCTGTAGAATGCTCATTTAATAGCAACCTGCACCTGTACTCCAACTGTTTCTATAGCATTAACTTTTATGGCTGTATATGTTTATATTGTAAAAAGATACATTAACTGTTTTCTTTGAAGTTATAAAATTTCAAATACCTGAGGTCATGAATAACTGTTGCGGTTTATGAAGGGCTATGAAATTTCTGTCGTGGCAGTCAGCTTTATAATGAAAAAAAAAGTGTTGTTGATATTTGAAGTGATACAAAAAGGAGAAAATAGTGTTCCCTGTACTGCACCTGAACCAGTATTCCAAAGGCAAATTTAAAGTTTCATTCTTTGCCTCGATAATGTATGTTCCAAATCAGAATACTGTATGAATAAACTCATATACATGTTTTGCATTTCTTTCTTACATGAGATTACATATTTGATTATTAAAGTCAACTTGCAAATGAGTGAAATTATCTAATACACACATCCACCTAACTGATTTTAGCAGTATTGGTAGGATACTGATTAAAGATAAAAAGAAAAGCAATTTTTAAAATTTTTATGTATTTCATTTTATTTTATTCTATTTTATGTTATTTTATTTTGTTTTGTTTTGTTTTATTTTATTTTATTCTATTTGTTTTCATTGTATCCCCTTTTTTTTTGGGGGGGGGAGGGGTGGTGTTTTCGGGTGTCATCCACACCTGTTAGTCTACATTTTAAGATTCAACAGGTTTGTGATACAGTATGTTCTATTGGCGAGGTGTGGAACTCAACCAAATTTTGACATGTTGATGGATGACCTCTTTGTGTGATTCTGATGTAGAACATTTGCTGGCAATGTTTCCTTTGTTATTGGAATGTGGCTCTATGTTCATGTACACTATTAAAACATAGTTATTTTCCAATTCTATGACAAGAAATATGTTAGTTTTTGTCTTCCACCAATTTGTTTTGTGCTATACTCAATGGTAGGTCTATGCACAAATGTAAAAAGCTTTTTTATGTGTAGGCCTACAACATATATGTACATGTACATGTTGATACTCTTCTCTTTTCCCTTTTTTCAGACCAGATTTTTGCATAAATATTGTTATGTGTAGTCCTCGGCCTATACTTTGTACCTGTTAGTATTCTATGAAATGCAATGAGTTAAACATATTGCTGTGACCTTACAAAAAAGAGCTTTGACTTTACTTTTACTTTAAATATCATCTTCATGTACATGTACATAGCATACTTTATTTGCAGGCTACCATTGATATATCATCTCCTTAAAGTGGAGCAATATGGGGTTTATTTGTACACAAGCATAATTTTAGAAGCATCACATGTCCTGATCTCCAAGGTACTTTCAGTTTTGTTTCACTTCTGTTGCTCTTCTGTAGTACATGATATAGCACCAATTTAGTATAGTCTTCTATGCAAACCCTTCACACGAGTTGAGGGTCTGAATGTGCAGCCTACTCATGCCTTTTTGACTGGAGGCCCTCTCGCTCAGTGCTAGTCTTTGCATGGAGACACACTCCAAAGTTTCAATCAGGGTCTGTGCTTGCAGACTACATGTAAATTCAGTATGCCTATAGCCTCTAATTTAATACAAATTGAAACAAATATTTTCTGAATCCAGGAAGTGAGGACAACCCGTTACTCTTCCTTTATTCTGTGGTCCCACTTTCTGTACGTATAGGAAAAAAGTGGGATGGGTCATTGTGAAACTCTCTGGTTAAGATTATTCTTTTAACCCATTGATTTTGATTAATATACAGTGAAAAATACATGATTCTTTCATATAACAGAAGGTGGTTTCAAACCGCCTCGATCATAAGAATCCCCGATAAATTACGAGAACTTTTTTAGGCTAAAAAATACCCATTAATTATTCCTGCATTCACACCGCCCCGAAACATATCCTTCGGGATAAGTTCCCGAAGTCAGGAGCATGCGCAGTATGGTCTGATAAGCAGGCAAGGCGCGAGATTCAAAATCACTAGCCCAGGAGCCACCCACAGCACCCGCTCCAAACGACGCCCAATGACACGCTGGGCTAAAAGTTCCCGTAAATTGCTTTCACATTGCCAAAATACCTGCAACCTTGGAAAAATCCCAGCGAAAGTTCTCGTAATTTCGCCAAGTACCCTCTATATAGCCGGTATTTTCTTTCGGGGAAATTACGCGTAGTTTGCTTTTACATTACCAAATACCTATTATTTTCTGATCGGGGTAAATTTCCTGATCAGAGAAAACCTGGAACTGACAAACTTTGAGGCGGTCTGAAACCACCTAGAGCCAATCATCTCCTTGTTGAACAGCATGCTGGAAAGATCACTGTTTTACACAGTGTGTGTGTTCTTACTCTCTCACATTGTATTTGCACAGTGGACTTCATGTCCATGAAAATACTGTTCACACTGATAAAATCCTCCAAATTTATCACAGTGTAAAGATCTTTTTTTATTGTGCTGATGTGGGTTCTGTATTATATTTGAAAGAAAGAAACTAATAATAGTTTATGACTTTCTGTGTAAGAGAAGAGAAGAAAATCCATACGTGAAGTTTAAAATCAAACAATAAATAAATGTCTATTAATATTAACATGTATTGTATCAGTGTAATGTTTATATTTTTTCATCATTCAAACATTATTTAAAATCCTTTTTACAATGTTCGTTATATTTCTTTTAATATTTGACTGATTATTTTGATGTTTTTATACTCTCATTTCTTTAAATCTGTTCTCATCTTTGATTTGACTTTAATACATGCCTACTTGTACAACAACTTGATGTACCAATGTGCATTACTCGCCATTACCTTTTTAAAAAAACCATTACAGTATGTAGCTTGCACTTCTTCCCCCCATTCTCCTTAATCTGAAAAAGCCCAAAGCAACATCTTGAGCAAGGCATGTTTAAAAGAATTGTCTTACAGCTTAGTAAACACCCCACACTAACTGCTATGTAATTTACATCAGTTATAGATTCAGGATACCCTCCCAAACAAGAGAAGACAAAACAGACAAACAGCGGGAGCCTCTACAATTGGCAGCAAATTGCACCCCTGTACTGTTCAGGGTTTGCCTCTATCCGTGAATTGTGTCTCAGTACCTGAAAGCGCCAGGGAGCTTATTTTTTCTGGAGAAAATTTCAGGGGCTGCGTCCTTTGATTGCATTCTTCCTTCCTAGCTAACATTCCAGTTTCCTATGCCTGTCACGAGTGATTGTCGCAGCTAAGCGCCCTCGATCCAGTGCGGTGCGCTCGATGTCGTCCCCTCACCCGGAGAACTCTCCACAACCTTTCCAAACTTTGTTTTGCTTGTTATTATGAGTAATAAACGTGATAACGGTGTGTTGGGTATGAATTTGAGCATCTGTTTATGCTGCGAACATGTTTTTGTTTGAATGCACATGCAATACACTTATCTGCAGGATACTGTATATAAAACATTTAAAGGGGAAGTTCACCCTGAAGAAAACATTGTTGTAAAAATAGCAGAAAAAATACATGTAGTAAGAAATATTGGTGAAGGTTTGAGGAAAATCCGTTAAAGAGTAAGAAAGTTATTAGAGTTCAAAGTTTTGGATTTGTGACGTCATAAACGAGCATCTGCCCCATGTGTTATACTATAAAATGCATGAATTTCAAATTTTGTATGGTTCCTGATGACTTGATTTTGTTTTCTATTCATGATCGGGTGTGAAATGATTTGTTTATTGATATACAAAAGGTACAGTGAAAGCCATTTTCAATTTCTGAGAAAATGACATTTCATTGATTTCTTACCATTCGTAATGTAGGAATACTGCTCGCATATGACGTCACAAATCTAATAATTCAAATTCTAATAACTTTTGAATTATTTGATTAATTTTTCTCAAACCTTCGGCAATATTTGTAATTATTTTTCTCCTATTTTTACAATAAAATTTTTGTCAGGGTGAACTTCCCCTTAAAAGGGCCAGATCTTGGGTGTAAAAAGTACTGATCTGACTTTTTAAAAAAAAATAACTTTAATTAAAACAAAATACATTTATAAAGATAAAACAAAATGATAATGACACAGTCACAGAGAGTGAAAGATTATTTTGGGGAGCTGTTTAGTCACACAGATGTGATGAACATACATGTAGTCTTTCTCTTTATTATCTCCATGGTACAGTGTGTATAGGTGGCCGGTTTTCAGGAAAACAAAATAATCAATTCAACCATAATGGTTACAATTCAGGGTAAAAAATTACAGGGGGGGGGGGCTGGGAGCGATTTAGCCCCCTACATGTTTAGCCCCCTACATGCTCGAACAGCCCTTGAAAATTCCAATTTGTTGCAATGTTAAAAGCTTATCCAATGTTTTAGATTCAGGTAGTAAAGTTTGGAGAAGTATTTTTCACATTTTTTGGGGAAGGTTACAATTTCAATTATCAATATATTGATATAAATATACATCAATGCATGCTTGTAAAAACATGTTCATGTACTGTACATGTAGGTCTAATTTGGGCAGATGCTGTAGTAGGCCTGCTGTATAATGATGTGACAAAACTGGAGTTTGATGCTGGTGTGAAAGGGGGCTGTCTCTGACTCCACAATGACAAGGGTCCATTGTGTCAGGGAATGAGTAGGGCAATGAAAGCTACATTCAGCTCCGCATTCCAATCATACCATGTATCGCATGCCTCACATAGCAGGCGCGAGGCTGATAAGTTCATTACTGATACCATGGCAGCTAGCGCGCCTGGAGAAGATATCAGGGAGTGATATATCAGACCCGCCGCCAAGCCCACGCTGCATGTTCCTTGCATTTTAATTGTGGTTGGGTCGGAGAGATGTCTCTTTGATTGCTTTTAAAAATAACATAACTCCGTTCCTATAGGGAGTCAATGAACAGATTTTGGGATCTAGAGTACTTTAGATGTAAAATGCCTTCTGATTTATTGCCCACATTATAATGGGGGTTTTAACACACTGTGGGCCCATACTCAATGGTAGCCAAGCGTTCATTCATGCTTTTCTAGAAGATGGAGGCAGTGGAATAAACAGGATATTTCGCTCCAGTAAAAAAATGGAAATTTAGTGCTCGCTAAAATATCAGCAAATTCTTATACGGTGTATAGTTAAGTGATTTAAGTAGCAATTGAGAGGTTTGATACTTCCTTTCAGTTTATATTTTATCCTCTCATAACACTGAGAATTCTCTCCATAGTGAGATTTTTCAAGACTTTCATGACAGTCGATCCCAGCAAATCTTGGAGACCATTATCCTGGACTTTGAACATTCATTTTACCAGTTTCACATTTTATCACAAGAATTATTTTTTTTTTTGGAAATGCATACTGGGGCAAGAAATGAAATTTGGGGAAAACAATTCCCTATGTTTAATTGTTTCCCTGACAAAGAAGCTTTGTTAGGCAAATCTCTTATACATGTAACTGTCTGCATACCCATGCTGACAAGAATTGAAGTCTTTTAATATTAATCCACAAAATAGAATATTCATTCGATCTACAAGTTGGTTTACTTCTCAATTAGTCTAATACCCCATGCACTGATACCGGTTTGGTCTACTATCAATTGGTTAATGCCAATTCGTCTAATTACCAACTTGTCTGCTATCACTTGGTCTATCATCAATCCGTCCACTATCCACATGGTCTAATTGCCATAATCACCATTTTGTTTAATAACCAGTTGGTCCAATAGCCATTTAGTCCATAATCCATTTGGTCTATTTCTTGGATGATTATGAATTGGGCAAAGTGAATGAAACGAAAATGGGTATTAGACCAACTGGTCATTGGACGAAATGGTCATAGACGAACTGGTGATTAGACAAAGTGATTATTGGACCAAATGGTTGTTAGACAATGTGTTGATAGATGGAATGGCTTTATATAGTAGAAGTGGGTGTACAGAGCGGTGACACAACATTTGCTCCTGCGACAATTTCTCTTGGCTTTATTTTGTGTATTAAAGATATAGGGTTAGGGTTACAATGGGGTTTTACTTTTAGGTTTAGGTCAGGGACGTGAGCATCCCTGTTTAGGGTTAGGATAGGGGATAGTGTTAAATCCAGGATTGAAGTTGGCGATTCTGTGGAATTCACAGCGGATCAATTGTCGCTGGAGAAAATGTCATGGAACCGCGTAGGCAATTTACCAAAAAGTAAACAGGATGAGAGGAATAGCTTGTCTATCCGTGTTTAACTGTTTCAGTTTTGAATCGTGGTTAAGTTTTATATCCAAGGCAATACATGTGGCTTGATAAAATAAATTATACCAGTGATATCCACTTCATACAAGAATATGCAAGGATTGTGAAGATCCAAGGTCTGTACATGTAGTTGTGTTATATTTTATCGCGTACCAGCAATTCTGCCATTGCAATCATAAAAAATGAAATAAAAATACCAAAAATATAATAACGAAAAGCGGGTTCCTTGTGTCTTTATCCTTTCCTGATACAAGTGAATGAGAGGAATTTTTCAAGGATTTTTAGAATGAATTATTGCGTGTACTTTTCTCTTGTGTAATGACACGTGCACACTTAAACTTCCTTTTACATACACTTTGAAAAAAAGTTGTGATATTGCATTAATATTGTAGTGAAAGAAAGCTTGAAGTTCTTTATTAGGCCCTGTTTATGCTTCCACTTTTCAGGCCAGAATCAGCGTTTCCAAACGTGGTTAGTCCAAAACACGGTTGCGTCCATGCTTACTTTCATTTAAACGCTGTTTCAAAACGCCGATCGTAAACTCACAAAAAGGTGCGTTTGTAAACGTCGTTTGATCAGAATCAGGCTTTCTGGGGAAGTATAAACAGAACCACGATCGTAAACGTGTTTAAATGATGTCATTTGGTACTTGCTTCCGGTGAGATGAAATTCCGCGGGCAATACAGTCGCATTGCTCCATGCTTATCTCCACGTAATAACAACAATCGGAAAAAACTTTCGAAAAAAGGCGCGCCCAATTTGACCTCGCTTTACGATGCGAAGCCAGCTGGAGATCATGATTTGCTCTGAAAAGTTAAGCATAAACAGCACTCCCAGAACCATGTTTACGATCGGCGTTTTGAATCTACGTTTGAAATTGCTGATTCTGTCCTGGCAATGGAAGCATAAACACACCCTTAGTCAGGAATAACATGCAGATTGAAATCATCGTCAGGTGATGAAATCATTAAAGATGAGAATAAAACTCCCCATTCCACCTAATTCAGTTCAAATCAATCAGACATACCTGTATGTTTGATTTCATACTTGTAAAAAGCACAACAATCATCAAAATAATGATTGTACATGTATGTACATGACTTTTTTCAAAATGAAAATATATAAATTTGATACGTCCCTGTCGCACTTGACAAAATTTATTCAGAATGACAAAAAATATATAACAAACTATATTATAGCCGTTTGAGGCTTGACAGATTGATGGTCCAAAATTAAATGACAAATACCTGTAGTTAAAGATAATGACAGGGAAAACATAAACATTGAGAGCTTTCTTGACCGTATTGGAGCCTCGAACTACATGTAGATACAACTGGTACATTGCCAGTCATGTCCTGTACATGTACAATGTACTTGTACGTACATTACGAGTCATGTATCATGGAGTACATGGATGTTGTGAGCAGTTGGTCATTGATAGTTAATTGGAATTGCCAATCATTATGTAATGGCACATGTTACAAGAATATGAACATCCTGTTATAAGACATATCAGACAGATGCTTCTGCTGTCCAAATTACACAATGTTTCATCAAGGAGCTTCCATTAATAGGCATTAAACCTCCATCCATGCTCGATCTGATTGTACATGTCGATATATCTCAGCTCTTTTTCTTTTGGAAAGTACATGTGTCTATATCTGAATATTTTTAGTTTGATCTTTTATGATTTTTCAAAGGTTCTATATTAAGATTCAATATCAATTCACCTTTTTATTCTGAATTACACATTTTGATCTACATTTTATTTTATGTTTAGATTCTCCATGAATTTAAATAGCATTGTATTCAGAGAGAAGGAAAAATGCAGGAATATGATATGATAAAGGATACATGTATCATGAGCCAAAGGCAGGCCTTTGTATCTCAGCAAATGTTTCCATTTTATCCCACTAGTTCTGATTCTGCAAGCTGCAGAGCAATTAATATGCTATTAATTTTCTTATTTTGTCTTTACTGTTTACATGAAATAAAAATTCTGATATGTGATATTTGATATTTTGTGGTACTTTACCCAGTGCCCACTGTCACGATTTGCGCCATGATTCAAACGGCATACTGTATTTAATTGTCGAGTAATCATAGTGATCTTCAGATCGTATCAGATTATATTGATCACAGACAAATTTTGATTGATTAAAAAATTTCAGTGATCATTTACAAAAGGCCAATCGTGGCTTTTGTTAAGGATTGGATGACAACTCCTTACTTTGGAAAAGTGAAATCTTTGAAAATTGATAAAACCAAATGGAAAATTTTTCACAGAGTGTGCAGTGTTACGATACTGCAACAAATAACAAACAAGATTTTAAAATATAAAGTTAAAATTTTCCTTTTTTTTATTACAGGAAATAATTATACATAAATAAAACAAATAATGATCTTACATAAATCTCTTGAAGTGTCCGATGTAAAATCCCGAAGTAATGATACTATATCCAAGTAATAATCCAAATGATAAAATCCCAGTTGACTGGCGAAAATTCACAATGATGGTGATGATGAAACTGATGTTGAAGTCCGATGAATAATAACAGTCACTGTAACGAGTTGAAATGTCCGTGAAGACGATGTTGATGATGATTAACAGTCAATTTCAGCAATCCATGGGTTGAAACGTGTTCATTGAACAGGTTGATGATGTTGATGAGAACTGATAATTTCTCTCTCAAAATAACTGCAAACAGTTCATTGATGCATAAACTGCTCTGATCTGATCTGGTGAAGTGATCTCATATGATGTGATGATCAAGTGATCTAATATGATGTGATGTGATCTCCTGCTCTCATATGATGTGATGATCATCTTGAAAAATCTGCAGCTTTATACTAATTACAAGTGTTCTAGATCATTCTCAAATTTCAACTAATCTACAAGCTTCTAGAATTCACTCTTCTGGAAGCTTCTTTATTTCTAAAACATTCTTGAATGACCTCATTGAAATCAACATGGGTAAACAAAATACCTAAGCCTATTCATTTCCACTACCAATACAATTCTATTGTTTGGCTTTTCCCTATTCAACAATAAAACTCCTTGGCCTTTAAATAGGCAAGGCCTGCATAATAAAAAGACATTCTGGAAAGTTCTTTACAAACATGCTGTGGAATGTACTTGATCATTCTAGGCTATTCTTAAAGAGGAAATAACTAATAGATTAATGTAACTGCTTTCACAATTCTTCTACAATTATTCTTATATATAACACCTCCCCCACCGGGGAAAAGAAAGCTTTACCGTAGTAAAGGTTTCTTTAAGATTACTTTTTTTTTCTTTTAACTTTAACTGGTACTCCAATCTCATTTTCTCCATTTCAATGTTTTCTCTGATTCTTTCCTTTTCAATGTTTATTTTCTCCTTTTCAAGGTTGATTTTCTCCTTTTCCAATTCAATATTTGCTAGTTGGATCTGAGCATCATCTGAAATATTGATAGAAGTTTCAGATTCCTCTGTAAGCTTCATGTGACTAGCTAACAAGTCAATTATCTCTGCCTTCTTTAAACCTGGGGCTAGAGATACACCCAAATGATCACAAACTGTTATCAAATCATCTTTCTTCAGTGACTTCAAATGATCATATGACAATTCTGTCTTTGCAAGAAATTCTTCAACATCAAATGTAGCCATAGTGAATATACACAAATACAACCAAGTAATAACACAGTAGGGGAAGGCGGGTAAGTTGTGACAGTTTTTGCTTTTTGCATGTTAGAATTGATATGATTAATAATCTTGTCGAAATAAGTACCTTGCCTTGAAATTTCATTCTTCTGAAATATTTTCCACCTATATGTAACTTTCTACCCCAACACTGAAAGTCATCGTGACCTTTGAAAAAACCGATGTCAAATGGCTCAACTTGCCCCATATATGGGGTAAGTTTGAGCCACCTTCTGGGGTAAGTTGAGCCACAAAAACTATGTACAAAATGTATGGGGGGACAACCAGCATGTCACTTTTTTGTTTAAAGTCTTTTCACTTGCTAATTCTCTATAAATACTAACATCCTGTAAAAGGAAGAGCAGTCATGTATATTTGCTCCTTTCAGCCTGCATTTCAATCTATTTTTATGGTTTGTTTGTTTTTTAAGATACATTACCATAGGAATTACCATGGCTCAACTTGCCCCATGCTGTTTGGCTCAACTTACCCCAGTCCGAACTTAGTGCGATAATTTTTGTATCCACAAATTTATTATGCATCCATCATATAAAAGACTATGACAAGAATTAAGATCCATACCTGGACTAATAATATTGTTATCATGTCTTTATTATATTTAAAGACGTGTGTGTTTATAAAGCACTTATCTATTTCACACTCTTTTTTACTTTTTTGGCTGAAATTCATATTTTTCCCTCTAAAAAACTACTTTTTGTTTCAAAGTTGGAAACAATGTGGTGGGGTTAGGGGTTATGCTATGGGTCATCAATACATGACACCACCACAATGTCTGACTCATTCATTATTGGCCTGGGGCTGGTGGCTCAACTTGCCCCTATGCTCAACTTACCCCGCCTTCCCCTACAGTATATTCTAGAACTTTCCAAAAATTTCCAGAATGTTTTCAATTCAAATTGAGATTTGTTTCAAACTGACTTTCGTCTCAAATTGGCTTTCGTTTCCTGAAAAACTGGTTTTAGTTTCAAATTGGCTTATACAAATTTGGTTTTTGTTTCAAATTGCCTTGGCTTGTACAAATTTGGTTTCCGTTTCCCGGACAAGCCCCCAAAATTATTTGTTACGATACTGCAACAAATAACAAACAAGATTTTAAAATATAAAGTTAAAATTTTCCTTTTTTTTATTACAGGAAATAATTATACATAAATAAAACAAATAATGATCTTACATAAATCTCTTGAAGTGTCCGATGTAAAATCCCGAAGTAATGATACTATATCCAAGTAATAATCCAAATGATAAAATCCCAGTTGACTGGCGAAAATTCACAATGATGGTGATGATGAAACTGATGTTGAAGTCCGATGAATAATAACAGTCACTGTAACGAGTTGAAATGTCCGTGAAGACGATGTTGATGATGATTAACAGTCAATTTCAGCAATCCATGGGTTGAAACGTGTTCATTGAACAGGTTGATGATGTTGATGAGAACTGATAATTTCTCTCTCAAAATAACTGCAAACAGTTCATTGATGCATAAACTGCTCTGATCTGATCTGGTGAAGTGATCTCATATGATGTGATGATCAAGTGATCTAATATGATGTGATGTGATCTCCTGCTCTCATATGATGTGATGATCATCTTGAAAAATCTGCAGCTTTATACTAATTACAAGTGTTCTAGATCATTCTCAAATTTCAACTAATCTACAAGCTTCTAGAATTCACTCTTCTGGAAGCTTCTTTATTTCTAAAACATTCTTGAATGACCTCATTGAAATCAACATGGGTAAACAAAATACCTAAGCCTATTCATTTCCACTACCAATACAATTCTATTGTTTGGCTTTTCCCTATTCAACAATAAAACTCCTTGGCCTTTAAATAGGCAAGGCCTGCATAATAAAAAGACATTCTGGAAAGTTCTTTACAAACATGCTGTGGAATGTACTTGATCATTCTAGGCTATTCTTAAAGAGGAAATAACTAATAGATTAATGTAACTGCTTTCACAATTCTTCTACAATTATTCTTATATATAACAGCAGGAAATATTAAACAAAATTTCAGTTGTTTTCCCTTTGTCTCCTCATCTCATACATACATGTCAAAGTTTTGTTTGGCCCAATGACTCTTGGCACTCTCAGACGATGCTATTTTGGATCGATTTATTTACGTGGCCCTTCCTTTTATAAACTAGAAACATATATTTTTCTCACACACTTTTGGTTCCCTGTCATTCTCATCTCTACAAATCTTTAACAAAAAAAAACTATTTTTCAGAATGTTAATCTCTCCCCAGAGCATTTTTTTACATCTCTTTACTGCATGTAAAAACACAAGCTTTGCCTGAAAAACTGGAGCACTGCAGCCCCGCCCCTCCACACCCCATCCTGCACTCACATCTGTGTTAAGCTTCTACGGTTGCTAAGCAACCACTGAAATCTAAGCCTAGGGAATGCCTCAGTGCAGGTCATAAAATAGGTCAAGTTTTAGACATCAACAACCTGGTTCCGTGGCTGAAGATGTGATTATATTACCCTATAAATGCTGTAGTTCATCATTGAACGTTGGTTTGTTGAGCATGCTTTGGTTTTATAGTAGAGATAGTAGGAAGTGCGTGAGAATTCAAAGAGTTTGAAGAGGTTGTGTCTGACAAAGCATTTAGACAGAGATTTGTGCCAATTTCTATTCTTAGTTGTATTGATGTTAGTATTGGCAGGAAGTATCATATGAGTCTTAACTACATTTTCATTGCCTGAAGTACTCCACCCGAACAGAAACAAATGTTTGTTCTTTCTACAAGCTGATTTCTGCTTGAGACTTGAGATGGTAGATTGCCGTTTATTCTACAGCCACTTTGCCTACTTTCTCTTTGGTCAGGAAGAATATTGAACTTCTGCTTAATATTCCTTTCGATCTCATTAGAATCACCATTTTTGTTTTTATTCTTCAGTCATACGAAAGCAAATACTCCATAATTCATTTACGTGTAGCAAAACAAAGTGATTTATATAGGCCTAGGCCTGACACCTACAAACATTTTGCACTTGTCCTGTTTATGAATGGAATAGTTTTTAATAATTCATGATAAAGCACTTAAATGCTCTCTTTTCTGTGTCTCTGTCAATGGGATAGCATGTGATGACAAATTTCTGGTCAATATGCAGTGTTAAATGCCCCTTTTTTATCACTGCAGAGATAATAAAACCCATTACGTATGATGAAGAGTATGCAAATTTTTTACCATCTCAGAAGTGGTCGATAGTCCAGAATAATGCATGACTAGAAAGCATGAGTCACGATTGATAGTATGTCATATAAACCACCATTTCCTGATTGTAGTGTCAATATTTAGGCCAATGCTATTAGGACCAACTGTGATTAAGGGTTAATAGTGCTGTAGATTGATCTTAGTATTACAATGAAAGGCACGTTTCAAGGGAAATATTTATGGTTTCAGAGGAAAATGATAATGGCTGAAATGTTTACACAATCTTTTGTTAAGGGTGGTAGACAGACATTTCATCACAATATTAAAAAAATACAATTTTCATATTTGATGTAGGTGTGTGTTTACTTGTAAATCTAAACAGAATTGAAAAAACTGAGTTGAATTTATCATTTCTTTTAGTTTTTTTAATTTAATTTCATTTTCATTTTTATCATTTTTTCATGTTTAGATTTTTTTTTTTTTTTTTGGGGGGGGGGTTAAAAGGGGGATTATTTTGGATCATGTATACTGTTTGAAAGTCCCTTGAAGAGTTTGTCATACTTTTGTTAAATAGAAACCGTACTGTACCTACATGTAGTATATTCCTCATTATGCATACATGCACAATAGGCAATTAATGTAGATGGTATTTATTATTTAGTGAATAGAATATAAACATGCGATGGCATGTATGCATCATCATGTACCAGTTATTGACAGTCATTATCGTAATTAATAACACTCCCAAGCTCATCAATTTGTCTCTGTTTCATAGAAAATATCAATTTGATGTCATGAATCAGTCACGCTTCCCACTCGGCTCTGAAATACAACACAATTACTGCATTTGCGTGCAGTTGTACTACATGTTCAGTAGAAGGTTCTAAATAATTATAGTCGATCCTACTATTATAATTCACAAATTTCAGGTGTGTAATTAGCAAAAAAAAGTGCAGTCATTTGTGTTCTTTTACCTCTACATTTTGAAATTCCTTTTCTCTCTTTCATTTGTTTTCACTAGCCCCACCCCCTATAGCCTACTTAGGCCTGTGTTTTATCTCAGAGCTGCACAGCACCGATAATTCCGCGGTAAAACAAATATCACAATACAAGTAGAGAATGTGAACATGTATGTCATATATTTTACCCATCTACATCTTCCCCCCACGACCCCCCCCAAAGAAAGTTAAAAAAAAGGATTAAAAATAGCCCCTTGTAATTTCTTTTATGCAATAAGCCATTGAAAAAAAGTCTGAACAAGAAAAAATAATCACAAAAGATGTAGGCCTATAATTATTTAATTACCTGACTTCTAGTGAGTTTTTTTTCTAGTATTTTAAAGTCTGAATGTGTTGTTTCTGTGATGACAAATCATCACTCTACACTATTATAATAGTGGTGAAACATGTGACTAGCCCTTATGCTGTTTGTATCCTGTTGTTTTATCATATTTCTTGATAAATGGCCCATCAATAATAGGTGGTTTCAGACCGCCCCAAAGTTTGTCAGTTCCAGATATTCTCTGATCAGGAAATTTACCCCGATCAGAAAATACCTGGTATTTTGGTAATGCGAAAGCAAACTACGCGTAATTTTCCCGAAAGAAAATACCTGCTATAGGTACTTGGTGAATTATGAGAACTTTCGCTGGGATTTTTCCAAGGTCGCAGGTATTTTGGCAATGAAAGCAATTTACTGGAACTTTTAGCCCAGCGTGTCGTTAGGCTCGGGCGCTGTGGGTGGCTGCTGGGCTAGTGATTTTGAATCTCGCCCCTTGCCTGCTTATCAGACCATACTGCACATGCTCATAACTTCAGGAACTTATCCTGAAGGGTATGTTTTAGGGTGGTGTGAATGCAGGAATAATTAATGGGTTTGTTATACCCTTTTTACACAGGCTAAAATTTCCTTAACCCCATACTATAGGTGGGGCTAAATTGCCATTTAGCCCCACCTATAGTACGGGGTTAAGCTTAGCCCACTTTCTTTTTACCCAGCATTTTTACAAAGTGGGCTAACCCCACCTTTAGTACGGGATTATTTGGCCCTGCAAAAAAGCAGGGTTATCCCAGCAATTGCGGTGCTAAGAGCGATAGTACGGGGTTAAGATCGCTAGTGTAAAACGAAAGTAGGCTAACCTTAACCCCGTACTATAGGTGGGGCTAAATGGCAATTTAGCCCCACCTATAGTACGGGGTTAAGGAAATTTTAGCGTGTGTAAAAAGTGTGCGAGTGAAGTACTTGTACTACGAATGATCGACAAATGTATTTAAAGCATGAGCTACCACTAGTCCGGGGTTAGCGAGTTTCGTGTGTGAAAAGCAAGCATTCCTTATCAGGGGTTAGCAATAACAATTTGGCATGTGTGAAAAGGAAAAAAAATAGTACGGGGTTAGCGATAGTCCGGGGCTAAGAAAATCCCGTGTAAAAAGGGTATTAGCCTTAAAAAGTTCTCGTAATTTAACAGGGATTCTTATGATCGAGGCGGTCTGAAACCACCTATTGAGTCTTCTCTCAGACCTGTTTTTAGATAAATTTAAATACATGTAGCCTATTTATTGTACCAAGGTTTATTCAGGGTTGACTATAGTAGACTGGGATCACAATATTTCAACAGTCTTGCAAAAATAATATAGTTGTGAGTTCTATGCTATGCTTCTTTGTCAGAATTTATCATTCTGTCATAAACTGTCAGATAAGAGTATCAGTCAGATATATTTGTGGTCCAGGATAAATTTGTAGGAATGTTTGGAATGTTTATGACAGGAATGATTCCAAATCCCGAATTGAGTCAATTTCACAGTCTATAATTCATTTATGGCCCTATAAAAACATGACCCCAATCTGTTTTTTATTGGTAGATATTTTTTACTTGGATGATTTGTTCCATATACTTTTCCCAAACTTGAAAATACATTAACAAACATTTTATTTTGCAAAGAGCACTAATTTATGAATGGATACTTTATGTAGGCCTACCATTTTGTCTAGTTTTATTAGACTTGATGAATGTTTTCATGATTTGGGTGAGGCCTAAATTATTTATAGGCCTATCATCTTTCAACAGATACCGGATAGAAGTAGCAGTTATTAAACCTCTTAATAGCTCTGGGGCCGTTGCAGAAAGAGTTGCAATCAATTGCAACTCTAAAAATCATGCGCAACTTGATATTCAACCAATCAACAGCGCGCATCTGGGACTTGCGATTGATTTTTTGACTTACGTTGAAACGCAACTCTTTCTGCAACGGAGCTCTGGGTACATAGGGGCCTACCTTTTCAGTATAAACATTGGTAAATCAGGTCAGTTTGATTAAACATACATTAGGAAATGTTATATATGTAAGTCTAAAAATGTGTATTTCACATCTATTAGACAAAATTATAGTTAGAGACCAATACTGAAATGGGTCACAATACATGATGTAGTATCAAAATAGGCAAATATAGAAAATACCGGTACACATCTTTCGGGGTAATATCCAAGTCCTTGGCTTTGAAAGCACATAGAGGTGGACTGTGATATGCTCCAGAAAAGAACTATTTATCATTATATTTTTAAGATTGTATATTACAAAATGCAAATACACAATGCTTAATATTAAAATTTAATAAATCTTATTACCCTTCTAAAGGCCCCACTGTTGTTAGGGTATAATTTCATATGCTGGTATGATGATCATACAGGAGTGTATAACAGGTTTTAAAAATGAACGACCGTTAAGCTATTAGACATAGTCTAGTGATTATGAAATGACATTTGCTTGAAAGGAGGCTTATGCTTATTCTTTGAGGCTCAGAAAAGGTTCTTGGTTCTCAACATGAGATAAAATTGCACTAGATCTTGCTCGTTCAAAACACTGCCCACATTTTATTTATCGTTAATTACATTTATATTTTATTTGTTGATCGTGTAGGCCCATTTGCTAATAGTCTATTCTTGGAATTTATATTTGCACTTTATATGGATCAGCGAAATGTGAAATTAGGTGAACACTTTGAATGTCTAATCTCTTGAAGTAGCATTTTTCATTGGCATCAGAAATAGAGAGGCAGGAAGGGGGAGGGTAAGCACCTCTTGCACCTGTAGCTACCCCCCCAGCTACCCCCGTAGTCTATAATGATAATGATAGCATTGACTATAGCCCCTTTTCTAAAGAGATACAATAAAATATTACACAGAGTGAAAAAGAAATAGTGATGCATGAAAACATTAAAACATACTTCAACTGAAAATTAAAATGAAAAACTAATAAAAGACCAGTGAAAGAACAATGTTACCAAACAGGCGTTGATGGACAAGATGTCTGTTTTTTTGTTGAAAAAAGTGTTTTCTTTGTATATACGGTATATATATGTCAACTGTGAAGCTGCATACTTCTGATATGAAACCAAAGCACAAATATTCTGGCTATCATGTTGTGTAAATATATGATATAACCCAGGAAATTATGAGAATTCACATTAATAAAGGTGTTTACTTTCAGTTCCTATAAAATCATGTGGTAGTAGGATTTTTTTATGTGGTGGTAGGCGTGCATGATTTTGACAATCTGGCTATTCCATTATGATTTCCAGTTGTAAATCATATTGTCAATAATTGACCTTTCATGTACTTTAGGTGGTTTCAGACCGCCTTGAAGTTCGTCAGTTCCAGGTATTCTCTGATCTGGAAAGTTACCCTGATCAGAAAATACCAGGTATTTTGGTAATACGAAAGCAAACTACGCGTAATTTCCGCGAAAGAAAATACCCGCTAAATAATAAGTACTTGGCGAAATTATGAGAACTTTCACAGGGATTTTTCCAAGGTCGCAGGTATTTTGGCAATGTGAAAGCAATTTACGGGAACTTTTAGCCCAGCGTGTCGTTGGGCGCGGATGCCGTGGGTGGCTGCTGGGCTAGTAATTTTGAATCTCGCGCCTTGACTGCTTATACAGACCATACTGCGCATGCTCGTAACTTCAGGAACTTATCCCGAAGGGTATGTTTCGGGACGGTGTGAGTGCAGGAATAATTAATGGGTATTTTTTAGGCTAAAAAAGTTATTGTAATATAACAGGGATTCTTATGATTGAGGCGGTTTGAAACCACCTGGGGAACTTTCATTGAACAAGTAAAGCTATTAAATCTTTGCATCTGATTGGCTCAGAGCAAATTTATTGTATCAGAAACTTACACAGACTAGATGTTTGATTTGTGAAACACTCTCCCCAGCGTTTGTGCATGAAAGGTGACCAAAGTCTCACTATTCCATGCTGATTAAAACTCTCCACATATTTGAAGTGATGTTTTTAATGAGCAGAGCACTCTTGATATAAAGCAGGCTAGAGAGAGGGCAGGTATAACAGTGCCACAGGCATATCAGCGAGACAGACTCCAGGTCCACCAAAATCTATTACACTATTTTCAATGACATACCATCGATTGGTTTGAAGTCGGTATCGTTGGTGTGACTGTCCGTAGGGTAAGGTTGGAAGTCCTGCTGGTACTTTCGCCCAATTTATGAGGGATGGATATTGGGTTGCACTTCAGAAATGAGGGGTATTTTTATGTGGGTTTTTTTTTCTTCAAGGGAATGATCTATCACATTAATATTTTCAATGACATACCAAAAAGTGATAATAAGAGAGTATGAGTATTCAGTAGACGTGAAGGTTTAGACTTCAGACTATCCCAAATGCTTCCCCATTCATTTTTGTCTCACCTGCGAAGCAGAGTGAGACTATAGGCGCCGCTTTTCCGACGGCGGCGGCGGCGGCGTCAACATCAAATCTTAACCTGAGGTTAAGTTTTTGAAATGACATCATAACTTAGAAAGTATATGGACCTAGTTCATGAAACTTGGCCATAAGGTTAATCAAGTATTACTGAACATCCTATTAAAGTTTCATGTCACATGACCAAGGTCAAAGGTCATTTAGGGTCAATGAACTTAGACCATGTTGGAGGAATCAACATTGAAATCTTAACCTGAGGTTAAGTTTTTGAAATGTCATCATAACTTAGAAAATATATGGACCTAGTTCATGAAACTTGGACATAAGGTTAATCAAGTATCACTGAACATCCTGCATGAGTTTCACGTCACATGACCAAGGTCAAAGGTCATTTAGGGTCAATGAACTTTGGCCGAATTGGGGATATCTGTTGAATTCCCATCATAACTTTGAAAGTTTATTGATCTGATTCATGAAACTTGGACATAATAGTAATCAAGCATCACTGAATATTTTGTACAAGTTTCAGGTCTCATGATTAAGGTCAAAGGTCATTTAGGGTCAATGAACTTTGGCCAAATCGGGGGTATCTGTTGAATTACCATCATAACTTTGAAAGTTTATTAGTCTAGTTCATTAAACTTGGACATATGAGTAATCAAATATCACTGAACATCCTGTGCGCGTTTCAGGTCACATGACCAAGGTCAAAGGTCAATGAACTTTGGCCGAAGTGGGTGTATCAGTTGAATTACCATCAAAACTTTGGAAAGTTTATGGATCTGATTCATGAAACTTGTACATAAGAGTAATCAAGTATCACTGAACATCCTGTGCGAGTTTCAGGTCACATGATCAAGGTCAAAGGTCATGTAAGGTCAATGAACTTTGGCCATGTTGGGGTTTTTGTTGAAAAACCATCATATCTCTGTAAGTTTATTGGTCTAGTTCATAAAAAGTGGACATAAGAGTAACCATGTATCACTGAACATCTTGTGCGAGTTAGAGTAGTATTCAAAGTCAGCACTGCTGCTATATTGAACCGCGTGATGCAGGTGAGACGGCCAGAGGCATTCCACTTGTTTATTATTTACTTGATATGTACGTATTTGTTTCATATTTGCTTGATTGTTTGTTCGTTAGTCTTTCTGTTGCTTTCTTATTTTTTTCTGTTGGGCCTATAGGCCTACATTCTTATAATGGAAATTCTGTATTAGAGATACTAGTTGTGAATGTAGTATAGGCCTACATACCAGTATTCTTCCCCCTTGTACATGAAGTGATACCTGATTTTCATGAATTATTCTCGTTAGCATCCACTCCTGAGATAAGTGTCCTACTGACCCGACAGTGGACTTGCTACCTGCGATGCCCCCCTGGTCCACCCCTGTTGAGAGCACTGTGGAGTCGACGTATATAATGACTGGATAGCTTTATTATTGGGTCAGATGTGTTTGTTGTGTAGTCTGATCCAATGTTGTCATAGCCGCAAAATATTGGGTTGTCATATTTTTAGAGCCGGTTTCAGAGTGTACTTTCCAAACAGAATTTAGAATGAAAGCCAAGGTAGGATGGTTTATGGAACGTTCACCCCTGTTGCGCTGTGTGAATATGAACTGACCTGAACAATTTCTTCTGTTGTATAGGCCTGGTAACTTAAAGATTAGAGATAGATCATGGGGCTAATTTCTTTATTTTATTGCATTAATTATTTCATATGATTGATTGTAAAATTAAAGAACCACCTAATGCCTGTTATTCTATATTTTCAGGCTGTGTTCAATCAACATTTCATTTACCACAGAAAACACCGTGTAAGATAGTGCAAACCATAGTTAAGTTCAAGCATTCATACAGGATTAAGTAAAAATTAATATCTTTCAAAATGCAAGTATGAGACACTGGAAAATATTCATTCTTAAATGTTAATGTTTGTGTTTTTTGCAATCCTGCATGCTGAACCACCGACTTTGGAATTCATTTGAACACATCTAGCGGTCTCAATCATGTTTCTTTGACAGGCTTCTGTTTGGTTGTCATTTGCATACAGTCCAAGTTGACCCAAAATACAAATTAACTTTAACTTAATATTTTTTTGTCAGCATTATTTAGAAAATTGAGACAAAATTTGTAAATACAAGTTATTTTCCCTAGTTATGATGTGTCACTAGATTTGTACAATGCAGGCATGCAACTTGGCAACGTACTTGCGCTGAAGTGACCCCATATGCATTGGTGATGGGGCAGCGTGACTGTAAGGTGTTCTTGATGGAAAAATTTACTTACTTGATCATTGATGCAAGGAGGTAAGCAGCCCATAACTATTGCATGGTATGGCATCCTGTAAATTAACTTCACACATGGGGATAATTGAAATCAGCACCTATGACATGCCCTGCTATTAAATGAGCTATCAATTTTTGAGGAACGAGGGTGGTGGTATAAAATGAAAGAGAAGAAGGGGCCCTTTCAAAAGAATTTATCAAAGATATAAAACAATGAAAAATGATAGAGACAACAATAGGGGGCCCTTTAAAAAGAGTTGATTTAGTTTATAATGAGGGAAGAAATTAGGGAGGAATTGTTGTGGTATAGCAAATATTGACTACAATTTCTTCAAGGAAAATGAGGGATGTATAAATCATATAACGGTGAATTTTGAAACATACATGTAGATGCTGAAATAAATAATTTTATCTGAAAAAAGGTAAGCAAAAAACCCCCAATAACAACAAATGAACAAAAAATCCTGCACTATTATCTTTTAATACTTCAATGTTGCTTATCCATTCCAGTGTTCTTATTTAATAATGATTGAACAATATCTATGTGTAACTATGATAAACACATGGACAGCCCACCCCCATCCACTTTCAGAGAGTAGGGAAGGGGGGCAGGGCATAGAAAAGGTTAATATGATGAAAAGTAACTTGCATTATTGCAGTATGACAATTTGATTGTGTATTACTCACTATTTAGGGATAATCAAGTTGGATTTTGATTATTTATGATGCAGATGCTACTGCATCACATTTTAGATTATACTGTCAGTAAACAAGAGAGGGCGCTATACTGTTTTTACTTTGTTCCTTCCTGTGGTTCCCAGTGAATTGAGTACTGGTGGTGGATCTTGTTTTGGAATGATAATTGTATAGCGCCATCTCTTGGTAGATTGTTAGCTGAACGAGCCAATTTGTGAGTCTCTTTTACTCTTACCAATGGACCTACTACACACTTTGTAGCATTATTATTGTGTTTATTTTGTTGGGGGGGGGGGATGGGATGGGGGAACAGGGAGATGATCATTCAGAGTACATTCAATACTTTAACAAATTCTTGTTGTACGATTGAATTGACTCTCATTTATAACTGTTGTTATTGGAAGCTATTAGGCCGATACATTTCCATGAGAAAGCAATTAAGACTTTTTTTATACTGCAGGCCCATACAATATTAATGTTGTCAGTGATTGCCGACTTATAACATAATTTTGTAAATTATTTGAAAGGGGGGGGGATTGGATTGGATCTTCTCTCCCAAACCTGCCCCTCAAAGAGGACACTTTCAAATATTGCTTGATGTTTGCTAAACGGGTCAATCCACGTCAAATCAACCAATTTTCAGACAATTTGTCACCCGACCCCCTTCGATTTTCTTTAAACTCGCACCAAATGTTCCCCCAAATGTCTGACGGAAAAATCTGAAATATTTTGCCCCAAGGTCAAACGGTTGCTAAGATACGGCCTCCCTTAGCAACCAATGCGTGGCCAAACAACCAAGTTTTAAAAAAATTTGCTATTTTTGATTGACTGCTGCAACCAAGTTTGATGAGGTAGAGTGCTTATTTTCTGGAAATTGGAAGAACTTTTTAGTCTTAACATGCACAGTATATTACGGCACGGATCTGACCAGCCGTTATTGCGCACGAGGTCGCCAAAAATGGTGTTAAGCATCCAAGTCAGTGATTTCGGGTGCATGTTTGGAAGCTCATAACTTCCAAATTCAATTAGCTTCTAGCCCAATATCATGCATATTTGAAGACTATCACTTGCTCAACAGACCTACTAAAAATTGGCCCAAACGTGCTCGTCGATTTCTTGTAGGGCGCCCTCAAAGTTGGATTTTTTCTAAAAGTTGCCAAGTTCAAGGTCACGGATCACCCCTCGTCCCATCGAGGAACAACACCAATTTCTGTATACTGATAGACAATTACCTATATTTTCATGGGACACTTAAAATTTTTTGTGACCGAAATGTTTAATAGCTCGTTTACGCATTCGAAAATGGTCGTAAACACCCCAAAACCAATGCAAAACGATACATACAGGTTTATCAGCACACTTCACATTGCAATAAATCAGAAATGAAAAGCCAACAAACACTGGTATTGTCTGTAATGGTAGTCTGTAATTAGTACTAAAAGGATATGCATCACAAATAGTTTGACTTATTGGCAATGACCTTGAAAAATACAACTGAAAATCATTATAAACAATAAATCAGGTCAATTTTCCGTGATTATAGGGCACTAAACTGTATTTACACGTACTTTCACTTGTGTGTCATTTCAAAACAAATGATGATTTTAAGCTGATAATTGCAAATCCTGTTCCTTTCAGGTTGTATTTTAATATCCAAATAATACATAAAGTCACATCTTTATCTTTTGACCTTGACATTGATCTAAAAATAGCTGAAAATGCCTTAAAATTAGCATATTCACAACACCCGTGAGTTTTACAACACATTTCAGAATTGATTTTCTCACAGACTAAAAGCCTGATCATGTTGATATTTGCAGTACTGGTAGTCCATAACTTGGATGATCTTTTATCGATTCATTCTTTTTCACACCACAATGACCTTGAAAAAATGGCTGAAATTCACCCAAAATCTTTAATCCGCCAATATCCCACCATAAAAGGTTGTTTACACCGACTTTCACTTATGTGTCATTTCAACACAAATGATGATTTTAGGCTGATAATTGCAAATCTTGTTCCTTTTAGGTTGTATTTTAATATCCAAATGATACATAAAGTCACATCTTTATCTTTTGACCTTGACATTGATCTAAAAATAGCTGTATATGCCTTAAAATTAGCATATTTACAACACCCGTGAGTTTTACAACACATTTCAGAATTGATTTTCTCGCAGACTAAAAGCCTGATTATGGTGATATTTGCAGTATTGGTAGTCCATAATGAGTACTTGGATGATCTAATATTAATTAATTTTTTTTTACAACACAATGACCTTGAAAAGATGGCTGAAATTCACCCAAAATCTTTAATCCACCAATATCCCATCGTTAAAGGTTGTTTACACCAACTTTCACTTATGTGTCATTTCAACACAAAATAATGATGATTTTAAGCTGATAATTGCAAATCTTATTCCTTTGAGGTTGTATTTTAATATCCAAATAATACATAAAGTCACATCAGTCACAGGCTTTTAGTCTGTGAGAAAATCAATTCTGAAATGTGTTGTAAAACTCACGGGTGTTGTGAATATGCTAATTTTAAGGCATTTTCAGCTATTTTTAGATCAATGTCAAGGTCAAAAGATAAAGATGTGACTTTATGTATTATTTGGATATTAAAATACAACCTGAAAGGAACAGGATTTGCAATTATCAGCTTAAAATCATCATTTGTTTTGAAATGACACACAAGTTAAAGTACGTGTAAATACAGTTTAGTGCCCTATAATCACGGAAAATTGACCTGATTTATTGTTTATAATGATTTTCAGTTGTATTTTTCAAGGTCATTGCCAATAAGTCAAACTATTTGTGATGCATATCCTTTTAGTACTAATTACAGACTACCATTACAGACAATACCAGTGTTTGTTGGCTTTTCGTTTCTGATTTATTGCAATGTGAAGTGTGCTGATAAACCTGTATGTATCGTTTTGCATTGGTTTTGGGGTGTTTACGACCATTTTCGAATGCGTAAACGAGCTATTAAACATTTCGGTCACAAAAAATTTTAAGTGTCCCATGAAAATATAGGTAATTGTCTATCAGTATACAGAAATTGGTGTTGTTCCTCGATGGGACGAGGGGTGATCCGTGACCTTGAACTTGGCAACTTTTAGAAAAAATCCAACTTTGAGGGCGCCCTACAAGAAATCGACGCGCACGTTTGGGCCAAGTTTTTTTAGGTCTGTTGAGCAAGTGATAGTCTTCAAATATGCATGATATTGGGCTAGAAGCTAATTGAATTTGGAAGTTATGAGCTTCCAAACATGCACCCGAAATCACTGACTTGGATGCTTAACACCATTTTCGGCGACCTCGTGCGCAATAATGGCTGGACAGATCCGTGCCGTAATATACTGTGCATGTTAAGACTAAAAAGTTCTTCCAATTTCCAGAAAATAAGCACTCTACCTCATCAAACTTGGTTGCAGCAGTCGATCAAAAATAGCAAATTTTTTTAAAACTTGGTTGTTTGGCCACGCATTGGTTGCTAAGGGAGGCCGTATCTTAGCAACCGTTTGACCTTGGGGCAAAATATTTCAGATTTTTCCGTCAGACATTTGGGGGAACATTTGGTGCGAGTTTAAAGAAAATCGAAGGGGGTCGGGTGACAAGCATTTGTTGATTTGACATGGATTGACCCAATTTACAATCTATAATTGGGGGTGTATTGGCTGATATGTCCCAAGTATTTCTTTATGTCCACCCTGTTTTATATTATACCCCCTGTCTGAATTCTAAATTTCAAATCACTTTTTATATTGATGTCTACAATATCTTAATACTTAATGTCTTGATGTCTTAATAGAACTCATTCCATGATAAGAGTCTGCTGAAAATTGTGCTTGCTTTTCCAAAAAAGAAAAACATTTTTTATGACCCCATTGTATTCCATCGTTAGGTCATCAATCTACTCTATTTTCATCAGGAAATAATATCTTTCCTCAAAGGAGGAAGAGAAAAGCTATAGGTAGGACTAACAGTCGAAATCCTAAACAAAATAGCATAGTGTTACGATGGGGATACAATAGCCCTTTTTTTAAAAATCAACGACCTTATCGCTATCAACGTTATTGTTGTTTTGCACAGCTTCCGGACGATAGATCAGTGATGCAGTAGAGATTTGAAATACAATGTTTACTTTCTAAGCAGTTATAATCAACCTTTTTTTATTGTAAAAGGAAGCATTGGCCATTCCTGGACAGCTTTCTGTAAAACTAAGAAATTAATGATATGATGCTTAAAATGAAAGTGATTTCACTCATATTACTATTAAAGCTCTACATTGACACTTTCACTTTTACTTGCAACTTACCTAGTGAATTCATTCATTAAATGCTGAAAGACCAGAATAAGAATGTCTTCTCTCAGAATTGGTAAATTTGGTTTGTATTGAATCACTATTCATTTAAGGCATGGTCACATTGCCCGAGCCTTGTTGGAGCGGTCGTGGAGCAGTAGGGAAAGAGGGCCGAATTTCGCTCACAAAATTGGGGAAAAAATCGAAAAAAACAAAAAAACAATCGAAATCGAAAATGCGAGCGGTGATGATTTTTTTCTCTCCACGACCACTCCAATAACGCTCGGGCGGTGTGACCATGCCTTTAAAGGGTGAAGGCAGGATTGCATAATCATTCTGAGGTAGATTGTTTGGAGATGGATCGGTTAAAGTGGTAGACATGAATCTTCACCCCCCTTCTCAAATAGACTGACTGCCCTTTCACATGGCAACATAAATTGTGTACTCTGAATGATGATTCCAGTGGAAAATAAGGCTTATGACAAATTTTTGGCACGTGTGAAACCAAACTAGAACATAATTAGAATCACGAATGCCTGCAATCATCATTACAATGATGATTTCAAGATTCATGTGTGAAAAGACCCAGAGAATTATGCTGTGATAATGATGGCACATTGGTTCTTGGATTATCCAATGGCAAGTAATCGTGTGCACTATTAGTCATTGTCATAAACCCCCTTCTTTTGGACAAGCTGAGGGTATTCAAATCACTATATGTTATGCTGTTACAACGCAATACTAGTGAGAAAGGGCTTTTGTAGAAGCCCTCTTCCAGGGGTGTAGACTTCTGCATAAAAAAAATAGAAAGAAAGGGGTCACTAGGTTGATGGCTTTATCATTCACTGCAGGTTGCAATTACCAGGGGGGTGTTTTACAAAATATTTAAAGGGGTAGGCCAAGCTCCCTGGCAACAATTTGGTTTTTATGGTAGCAGTAAAATTAGATGAAAAAGAAAAGTTGTTGAAGGATTGAATGATGATCCAATGAAAGGATACATATAAGCATAGAGCTCTGTAATAGCTCCATGATGTAAGAGTCCTGAATTTTCAATGTTTTGACTTTCATTAATTCTTCATTTTTGAAAAACTGAGTCAATCTTGACTGGTTTTTAACAAATCTTCATCAATATGTTTCTTTTGTTTTTATCCATTCTCTGTAAATTTCTCAGAGCGATATGAGTGACTAGTCGTGATGGAGTGAGATTTTGGTCTTTCAAGAGTGAGTTTTCACATTTTAGGAGTGAAAGTGTGCATCTTTTTTTCTTTTTCACTCCAAAAGAGGTGAAATTCACACTTGAAAGACCGAAATCTCACTCCGTCACGACTGGTATCTCATCTCAATCTGAGAGGAGCGTGACTGGGGACCAGATTAGCTCCTTTGCATTTACAGAGTTCATTAAAAACAACTTTAGGCCATTATGACCTCCCCCTTTAACCCAAAGTCAAATCTAGAGCTCTAGTCTGCCATTGGCCTATTTTTTTTTTGCAGGGAGGAGGACTGGGAGTGACCAGGAGACAATAGAGGGGTTGTTCCTTGGTCCACTGTCTTGAAGAAAATAGGCCTACTTGTCTGTTTCTCTGACCTTAAAGGTCACCCAGGACACACATGCCTTCAATCCACTCCTTGTATTCAGACCAGGGGCCGTTGCAGAAAGAGCTGCGATCAAACGCAACTCTAAAAATCATGCGCAACTTGATTTTCAACCAATCAACAACTTGCATACGGGACTTGCACTTGATGTTTTGACTTGCGTTTAATTGCAACTCTTTCTGCAACAGGCCCCAGTTCAAGTTCAAGAATACCAGGGTATTCTCGAATTGGAAAATTATCTGATCTCCCCCTATCACAAGTGTACCGTACCAGGTATTTTTGCCAGTTTGAAAGAAAATTATTTGTATAATATAAGAAATCATCTGCCAAATAGTGCTGTACAGGTACTTGACAAAGTTATGACAGCTTGCGGAAACTCATTATTTCGTACATAATATACATATGTATTTTGGGGCGTGAGCAAGTTCTTATAAATTAATGGGTATTGTGCTGTGATCGAGGCTGTCTGAGTTTTAATAATGAATGAGCCAAAAGTTTTGAGGGAGCCATACCTAGTGTAATTTTGTGATAGAAATCATATTTCACCTAGTTTCATTTTCTCCCTTTTTCTTTTTTTTGGTGAAAATTTCGTGGGTCCATTGCCTCCCAAGCCCCCCCCCCCCATTTGTACGCCACTGCTTCTAGCATCAGCATCAGCCTTCAATTTCTTAAGGGCAGGGTTGAATAATACCGTGTTTACACATTGACTCGGCTCGAGTGTTGAATCCGCGAGCCGGGTTGAACACTGCGAAGAAGGGATCAGAGATCGCGTTTATACGTACATATAAAAAGGCGAGTTCAACACGGCTCGCGGATCTCGAACGGAAGAAGAATTATGATGTCGCAAATTAAACGCGGGAAATTCACCGCCGGAATCGAATCTTGTCCGTGCGAACAACAACAATGCCAAAAGTGAAAGCGCGCGCAGTGACCTGGTCAAGAGAGTTCGACACGGCTTTCTGTTTACACACGAAAAAATTGCCGAGTCTGACTCGGCTCGCGGGTTGAAACCTACGATTTTGGCGGATCAAAAAAGCCGTGTTCGACACGGCTCGCGGATCACACTGATCGCGTTTACACAGCATAAAATTGCCGTGTTGAGCACGGCTCGCGTGTCGAACCCCCGAGCCTTGTCACTGTGTAAACACGGTATAAGAAATTTACATGAACTATAGCAAAAACAAAGTAAACAAGATCCCTTGAGGCAACTCTAATTGCTGTGCACATGCCCAAGTGCTAATATAGGTTTTCCAAATCATAAAAGTTTTGAAAAAAAGTGTTTTTGTTTTGGCTTTATTATGTTTATGTTTGGCAAACATTTGTTGTGCTTCAGAGGTGATCAAATACTACATAACTGATGTAAACAATGTTTTGCTCTGGTACACTCAATTGGAATACTTGTTTATTTATCCCCCATGTTTGCAAATAAAGGCAATTTGATAGACCTTTTTGTTTGTTTTCTATTGATTCTGTTCCAGATCTGTGGTAACCTTGTTTCTAATATTTATGCAATTAAATAGCAAAATGAAAACACTGCAGCCTGCATTTCATAGAACCATTCAGTTGTCAACTCTGATTGTATCATTATTTTGACCACAATTAAGGTTTCATCAATGCCCCCCCAAAGAAAAAGAGTTTCCACTATAATATCTGAGAATTTGTATTCAAATGCTCTTATGTATTGTACAGCTGGTTGGGCAATATAGTATTTAATTGTATTTAATTAGCAATTATTAATAGTGACCACCTACACAATGTACATGGCTCATGGTCAAAATGTAATTAGTGCTAAGTTTACAAAATTGATGTTTGGGTCATTGAAGCTGATATGAAAAAACTGCAACAAATTGATTTTTGCTTGCCCAGGGATGGCCTAAATCTTGTGTCCGTTATGGTAAAAGGAGTGTAAACTAGCACCTATAATGTTCGTCATCTATCCTCTGCTGTTGTGGTAAAAAGTTACACAGGTTTTCTCTTCGTACGAAAAGGGTGGTATGGGTGGAAAAGGGTCGAGGAGTTGAAGCATTATTCACCCCTTTTAAAAGCCTTTGGCTTCCCTCCTACAAGTGGTAATTCCCCCTTACAAGGGAAAAAATAGCATACAGTTTAAGCCTGTCACTCTATAAACAAGTTGTTCAGACTTTTTAAACAACTTGTTTAAAATGTCTTAACATTTGTTTAAAAAGTTTAAATAGTTGTTTAAAAAGGTTAAACAATAGTTGTTAGAGTGATGGGCTTAAACATCATGCTTAAAATCTTAAACAGCGTTGTTTTGCAGTGTACTCTTTAATTTTGATGTAGCTCTATAAGAAGACAAATAGGCCAGGCGTAGTAGTTTAGAATAAAACCATTTTCCAATGGTTCCAGTCCAAGGTGTTGAAACTGATATTATTTGCCCTGCATTATTGCCGATTCTGAATCGAAGTGCCATGTGCGTGATATACCACCGTTAGAGTAGTATTTGGGATCTATTGCTGATCAAATATGAACTGTGGAAAATATGTAGGACAAGTGTAAGGGGGAAAGCTCTTGACCTGTTTCTTGTGACTGGATGGTGTATGAATGGGAAAGGGAAACGATATATAATATGAATATTTAAAGATAGACTCAGGCAGATGTAGATTTGATTTCTGCCATATAAATTCTTTTTAAAGACTGAAACGGTTGTAATCTATCAATGAATTTGTGAGCATGGCCACATATTAAACTGTCAATTGATGTTTAATATAGGCCTGAAGAATCTTTATTTTTTTTTCAAGGCCTACACAGAAAAATGCTGTTTAAAATTTTAGACAATGCTGACGACTATATTAACCTTTATACAGTAGTTTAAAGTAGTTTCAAGTAGTTTAAACAACTAGTTTGTTGAGAATTAAGTAGGCCTGTTAAATCTAAATTTGTTGTATAAGATTTTATACAATTGTTAATAAATGTTTAAAACACTTAAAGCAAACAGCATTGTACAAACATTTTAAACATATTTTTCAGAGAAATAGGAAAGAGGAAGGGAAACCAATTCATTTTTTTTAAACCTAATCAATTTTTATAATGATTCCTGTGGAATTCTTGCTTTCCCAACAATTTTGAGGATGAAAGCCTTACCAGTCACCCATCCCTTCCAGTAAAGATAATCCTCCAGATAATCCCTTGTTCTGTTTTCTTTTCCCATAGAATGGTGATTACCCACTTTCCTTTAATCCCTTTTAATCCTATAGAGTACCATTGTTCTCAAGAGTAGCTACTCAAAGCACACTTCTGATAACAGATGATAATCTGATTTAATCTCCCTAAGTAAAGATTTGTCTGGACAATTAAGTGCTGTATTGTTGGGGGTGGGTCTTTACACATAAATAGTTCAGAAAAAGTCGAAAAAAGAAAGAAATCTTTGGTTACCAATTTTTTTACCATTTTACTTTTAAACCTACATGTCATGTTCACGATTTTGTGCTGTAGCAGTTTAGGCATGTCTTAAACTCTCAGTGATATATATATGTACATGGTATCATTTTGTTACAGCATTATTTAATAATTTTATGTTTCACATGCATACAAAGGGATATCAACAGCTTGAAAAAGCATAGGCATAATCTTGGAACATGTTGAGATAGGAAAATAAAAATGGATTAGGGATTTTTTTTTTGTCTGAAAAGGAATAATTGGTAATATCTCCTATATATGGGCAGAAGTAGCTGTTATGACCAAGGAGATAGAGGTGATATCTCCTTGTTATGACCAATGACAGTGTATATGGGATGGGCAGAAGTAATAGAAACTGTTATGAATAATGACCAATGACTGTGTATATTATAAACACATGCTGCTATTCACTGGCGAAAATGACTGCCAGAGGCTTCACATAAGGAGCTGCATTCATTCATTCATTGCATTGATGGAAGTCATAACAAATAGATGGATTTAGGTGAACATGTGGAATCTTTGATGAGGCAGGACCTCACACATTGACATCTAAACATTGATGTCCACTGTGTGGATGTGATGTGATTGACCAGATTCAGACAGGAAGTGACCACTCAATGCTAGGCCAAATAAACAAGCTTGGGATTATCTCACTGACCAGGGTCCCCCTATCATAAAGCTTAGCCATTGATTGTGGTGTCGAATTTTATGTTTGATCGTACACAATAAGCTATGCAATTGATTGTAAAAATCAACCCTATGATCGATCACATAGCTTTTTGTTACATGATCCTGGATGGGAAGGAGGGGGGGGGGGTTATGCTTTCTCTATTAAAAATGACTTTATATCCACTCCATAATTATGCATTATTCCTTTCCTAACAGCTGTAAAATGACAACTTTCCCTTTAAATTGGTTTACAAACATTTTTTTCGGCGAAGGGTGATTTGACATAAAGCCATCATTAACAATTATAACTTGGCGAGAAGTAACTCCGATATTTTTGCCTGCAACAATAGTCTTTCTTGAAAGCCCTTTCCCATGAAGGAACATATCGTGATGTCGTTGAAATCAGAGCAAATTAAATCAGGCATTTTCTTGTTTTTATTCTTAAAGGCCAAGTCCACCCAGCAAAAATTTGATTTTAATGAAAAGAGGAAAATCAAACTGGCATAATGCTGAAAATTTCATGAAAATCGGATGTAAAAATAAGGAAGTTGTAATGTTTGTAAGTTTCGCTTCATTCCTCAAAAGAGCTTAATAATATTCATATCCTTGTCAGTATGCAAATAGGGAACCAATAACGTCACCCACTCTTTATTTCTTTTGCTTTTTATTCTCTGAAAGACGAAATACCTTTATTATTTCCTTATTGCTACTTGAAACAAGATTTAATTTGTCATTGATATTGTGAGATTGCCATTGTTGCAACATATTATGATTCATAAAGACGCTTTCTTATTTTCTGCAAAACTTGAAATAGTTAATACATGTATTTCATTTAATTAAAAAATGAATAGTGAGTGGGTGACATCATCAACTCTGTCGATTGCATATCATTGTGTTGCGGATATAATTGTTTTGTGAAAAACAAGTGAAACTTTGAATTGTTTTAGCTTTCTTAATGATTTTTTTTACATCAGGTTTTGATGAAATTTTCAGAATGATACTTTGTTCTTTTTGTTGTTTTGTTCATAGGGGTTTACTTGCGTGGTTGCACCAGCACTCCCTTAATACCACAATATGTATGTGTTTTGGTATGGGGGGGGGGGGGGGGGCTGCACTCACAGGGGCTCACAGATTTCTCCTGTTTTTGAACTTTGTTTTGACCTGTCCTCAATCTAGGTATATGAGGAAATGACATACCTCCAGTGAAAGAGCTTAGTAGAACCCCCCTCCAATCCATCATCATACGTAGCTTCGTCATCGTTATGCCCCTACGAAGAGCTGGGACACGTTCCCCCTACCCTGCGCTCACGCATTAGCTGCATCCGCTTCAAGAACTTGGAGTATTCTCAATGTTTGTGTTCGACCTACCCACCAGAAATTCTGTTCGCATTCAACATTCATGTGGGCCCATGTATATAGGCCTAGGCCTACCCAGAGAAAATTTGTTTTTTGAGACATGAAAAGCCTATATGCTATAGGAATAGCTGCAAAGACTGTAGAGCAGCTTCTCCAAAATATATTGCATTCCAACAACATATCTAAAAAAGGATTTGTAGAAAAACACTTGAAAGACTTTATACTGTTATTTATTTTGATCCCGCTGTCTTTTTATTTTACTCCTGATAATTCTGAATGGCCAATTGCACATTTTTTAAACTTCCTTTTCAATGGTTGATACAGGCCTACGGACTGACAAAAATAAATATATTACATGTACAGTACATGTAGATATCAAATATGATTATGTAGAGTTGCCTGAGACCCGTAATGTTCTATTCAAGTTGCCTCAGTCTTAAGAAACTTACAAAAGTTTTCTCACTTTAAAAAAACAGGCACTCATATGAATCTTCATGTATAACTATAAGATCAAGTATTTGTAGATACAGCAGATAGTAGATAATTAGAGCTGATTTCCAAAACTGCAATCGTTATTATCATCATGATCATTTGAAAGATGAAGTTTACGTCATACTCTTAAAGCCTTCATGGTTTCATCAGGTCACATAACAGTACTCGCGGGGATGAAAACTAATCTTCATATCTGATGTATAAGCAGTGAAAGATGTACACAGATATGTGTCATAATCTAAATTGGGGTAAGCTGACACCATGATGATCTGTCTTAACTGAAATTGTTTCTTGCCATTTAGAAGATTTTTATAAGGGCCTGCCCAATGTACTCCTCCAGGAATACACAGCTTTAACCTGTCCTTTATTTGATCATATTTAATTTTGTCCCTTTCAAAATTAATGTGTATTACCATTATTGTATTGAATTAGCAATGGAACATATGTTGTTTTTTTGCTCATTCATCATACTCGTAGACTATATGTATTTTTCATGATTCAGGTGTTGTTGCAGAAAAGTTCCCATTATTACGGTAACTTTGCCTTCTAATGGTAATTGCCATGGTAACATGACCCAACAGTCAAGTAAAATCAAGGATTCTATTAAAGATACCATTGGATGGCAAATACCATAATAGGATATTAAACAGGGCCCTGGAATAGAGATGAACTACATGCAGGTCCACAGAAGTTGATATTGTGACAATGTTTATTTACAAAGAAAGAATTACTGCAGAATTTCAGCTCATTCAGAATTTGTATTATCATCCTTCATAATCCAAAAAAAGGTTTTAAAAAATAATTTTATTGAACTTTAATGGAAGCTGATTTATTGTTTGATTATGATAAAGTGTAGACCTGCTTACGCAGTTCATCTGGAGTATTACATCCAGGCCAGGCTCCATACACATAAGCATGGGGTAACAGCTCATGTCATGTGGCAGATGAAACTTCCTTATGTTTCGCAAAATGAATTTAGATAAAAAGACAAGGAATATGCAGAGGAAAAGACAAAAATCTTAATTGCAGGTAGCGATTGACAGTTCCGGAAAAGCTCGTCATTATGTGCATGTGAGCCAAGGCCCTCCTAAAACAAGCTTTGCCTTTTCTCTTCTTCTTCATCATCCCCACTGTATCCCCAAATGTATGTCTATATTTAACAACACCTGAACTCTCTGTTTTGAAGCTTTTGAACATTGGTTTTTATTCTGCCGTGAAAACCCAACGTCCTGACTACGCAAAACAGGAAACGAAACATGGAATCCCTTGGGCCGCTCTGTGGCTCACTCTAACTAGCAAGTTCACTTCAATTTTTCAGCCATTTTGGTTGAATGTCTGATATGAATAAGAATGTGCAATATGTATACATGTCTAGCATAGTTGAGAGCAGTCAAGTATTTTTTTTTCATATAAACTGTATGTAGGCCTAGGCTATATGAAATTTGTAAGTTCGCTATAGGCCTATATGGAGCGTTGTGGCCCAGAGGGTCATGGGTTCGAATCCCAGCCATGGCGTAATTTCCTTCTCCACATTGTGCTGCACCGGACCCAGGTGAGGTGAATGGGTACCAGGTAGGATTTATTCCTTGAATGCTTTAGCACCTATTCATATGGTGGCTCAGAATACAGCCGCGGTAATAATATACATGTATCAAGTATCAAAGCGCAGTTGATTATGCACATATTAGTATTATCATTATGTCTAAACATAATCCTTGATTCTACTGTACATTCCACTGCATATTTTAAATTCTGGAGAGAGCTAGAGTTAGAGAAAAATGATCATTTATGTAAGTTTCTAAATGTGTCCCATAATGTCTTATAAACTATGTAGATCTCCTTGGCAAAAATCAATCATTAAATTCAACATTGATGGTAAATGTTCTATATAATTATTATGCTGATTTTGATTAAATTTTCATTGTTATGCTAGTTTGATGATAAAATTTCTCTCTATTTATTCAAATAAAAAAAATCTGGGGTGGACTTGACCTTTAAGTTTGAACTGCATGTATTCAGACAACTACATTTGAGCGAAGGGTTCGCACAGTAAACCACCATCACCCCTGCCACCTTGTACCTCTTTGTTTTTCTAGCAATCTTATTTCTTCGTTTTCCTTGCCAGTGTTCTAGTTTCCCTTTTTTCCTTGTCTGGCCTGGTTTTAAGATTATGGCTCAAGTCTACCATGTAATGCCTATTCCAGGGACCCTGCCTCGTCAATACCGGTGACTTTGTAATTTGCCATGAAAATTGGTATAGCTCATGATTCACCCCTGCGTATTAGCAGTGGGTAGGAAAAAACTAAAGCACTGCATTTGTAATCGTAACACTGATGACAATTTATTTTTCGACTATGGTTCAACTGCTGTAACATTAAAAGTAAAACAGAAATTGAAATAACACACAATTATTTGAATATCATTAGGTGGTTTCAGACCGCCTCGAAGTTCGCCAGTTCCAGGTATTTTCTGATCGGGAAATTTACCCCGATCAGAAAATACCAGGTATTTTGGTAATGTGAAAGCAAACTACGCGTAATCTCCCCGAAAGAAAATACCCGCTAAATAGTAGGTACTTGGCAAAATTACGAGAACTTTAGTGGGGATTTTTCCAAGGTCGCAGGTATTTTGGCGATGTGAAAGCAAGTTACGGGAACTTTTATCCCAGCGTGTCGTTGGGCGCGGCGGCGTGGGTGGCTGCTGGGCAAGTGATTTTGAATCTCCCGCCTTGCCTGCTTATCAGACCACACTGCGCATGCTCGTAACTTCGGGAACTTATCCCGAAGGATGTGTTTCGGGGCGGTGTGAATGCAGGAATAATTAACGGGTATTTTTTAGCTTTAAAAAGTTCTCGTAATTTAACGGGGATTCTTGTGATCGAGGCGGTTTGAAACCGCCTATTGTATCCTAGGAGGGGGGGGTCCTCATTCAAGAAATAAGGCCTGTAATTTTTTTGCCAGGGTGGCTTAGGGTCTTTGGGATTTACATGCATATGGCGATTCCCACACTCTCAATTGCAGGGATTTAAAATACATGCAAATCCAGGTGGACTGTAGTTTAGTGACCAATCATTCTGGATTTAGTTTCACTTTCAATCCTGGATTCATTTTTAAATCTCAGAGTTTAAATGTAACTCCTGTAAGATTTAACGATTGATTTTTACAATTCAAACTAAATCCAAAATTCGATTGGTCCTTAGCTACAGTTCTCCTGTATTAATTTCATATCTCTGCAAATGGAAATGAGAAAGAGAAATGAAAGGGATACTGGAAGACAGACTAAATTTAACCTCTTGGCTTGCAATGCAATACAATATTGACAAGATGATTAAGCATATTTTGTTTGCTACTAAACTCTGCCAAGTGGGCTGTACACATCTCATTTCAACTGTCACAATGTATCTTGTAAAAATTTAGGATGACTTCCGGTGGTTCGATTGGAGAATCCCAGTCATTCTATCGCACTTGCTTGCGGGCCAATTACCAAGTATTCAGTTCCGTTTACCAATCTTTGCTTGGACGGGCGTTCCCTTTTGATCGAGATAGGGAAAGGTATATGTACAAGTAACAAGATACAAGCATAGAGCTATTACAGATACAAGCATGGAGAAACTACTCATCTTTGTGTTTTGCTGTGGTAAGCCTATTCCTTGAAACTCATTGCTTGCGAAACTGCTTGTTCTCTCTGCAAGCAAATCCTGGCTGAGAACGTGTTGTGGCTACATGCTAAGCAATGAGGATGGGTAGAGCTTGGGCAAGTCGGTGGGTTGGAAACAAAACTTTCTTGGTTTGACAAAATAGTAAGTCCATGGTTTGACTCTACAAATATTGATCTTAAGGCTTGGAGTCGGTTTCCAAGAAATTTGGGGTTCTTTGTTGCTCAATGATCGTTGAAAGTGTTTATACTTCATGTACAATACATTGAGCACTTGGAATCAGAATGAAACTGTACTGATTTTTTTTTCGTTTTTCTTGCGAAAAAGAAGCTACATTATGTAAATCTGAATAGTAAGGGATTCATATCTGTTTTGGATGAAGCTTTATTGAGAGGGAATGAAAAAAGAATATAGAGATAGAGAGAGACTGAGGGGGGGGGGGGAAAAAAAATAATCAAGAAGAAGACTTTAACAAATTATACTCTAGATATTTTGCCTCCTTTATTAACACTGGCAAATCAGTAGTTAAACAGGATTAATAATTTAAGCCAACTGATGCAAAAAAGGAAAAGGAAGAAAAAACAACAACACAGAGATGTGAACAATGTAGTCATGAGAATTAACAATTTTCCGAGCAAGAATGATTTTGCAACATTTCAGCTTCCTGTGAGCAAATGCGAAAAATATGATCCGTCTTACTCTTGGGGTACTCTGTGATTAACAAATGTCACTTTCAATCATCCTACATCCAGAGAGAGTTTCACAATCACCGTTGTCTGTAATTTCCAATGATGAAATCCCTCTCGGCCAATAATGTGTGAGAATTTTAGTAGCTTGTAACAGTTGCCAGTGTGGCATCTTGTTTGTGAAATACCCCAATTGTTGATAATCAACTTTGAATAAATGCAGTGATGAGCAATTGTCTATTACCATAAAACTGACTTCCTAATTTTCTGTAAGGGAAAATGAAAGGTGGTGGCCAGTGTTGATAATATTACATTCATAAGCTAAAGTATAGGGCTGTCAGCACCAGCCCGAGTTTTCAAATAATTGTGCTCTTTCTGATCCTGCTAATTATCCCGATCTGAACAATCTCGAGATTATTTATAATGGAGATGCAATCATCACGATATTTCACTGGATTAATCTCGAGATTACAATCCTAAGTCAACTTTTACGATTATCTGTAAAAATAAAATAGCGTGCTATTTACAAATTATCCCGCTAATTCGCAGGTGCAGACTCACTTGAGATTCGACTCGGGATTATTTGTTTTTGGCGTCAGAACATAATGCATCGATGCCTCGCTCGTGCAGGAATCCCTTTTCTTGCGTTTCTTGAATCTCGAGATTAATCGCAAAGAGGGCTGATGGGGCTAAAATTTTGAGAATGAGCAAACTCAGTCTTGTGCAGCACTGCCTATAGGAAAGAGGGCCCTAAGGAGAGATTTTTTTTGAAATACTGAGCATAGAAGTTCATAAGCAATCATGAATTTAAACAAACAACCCCTTCCCCCCCAAAAAAAAACACTTTCTGATTACTTTTACAATGTATTGTATTTTTTTGTGGTTTCATTCAATTGTATGGTGATAATGTTATTTGCTTAGGAATGATATTATGTTTGGAATAAGAAAAAAAAGGTATTTGTAGGTTCTAAAATTTTTATTTTCTATATAATGCTATTTTGGGGGATGTTATTTTTTATGGTGTAATTCATATTTTTAAATGGATTTCAGTAGCAACTATTCACATGTAGTGTGTGAGAAAAGGTACTCACAACACAGTGTATTTATCAGTAGTGTAAATCATTTTGTGTACTAAATCTAAATGTCATAAATATCTTATGGATTCAATATTATGGAAAAAAGCAAATTTTTTTCATGTTGCCCTTGATTTATGTTGGCAACCGCAACATGAGATTTATAATTTCATTAAATGTTATTTCATCGGATCCACGCTTTCCTCTCCTGCTCATCTCATTGACCGCAACAGGATATTTATACAAATATGTGACATCATTTATTTATTTCCCCCCATATCTCTTGATTATAAAGGGCCTGTGCTCGAAACTTACCTTATGTTTCATCAGCAATATGAACAAATTGATAAATTTTTGAAGTGTTTAGTTTCTGACTTTACAATCATTTAACCCAGTAAAGCCATAATTTGTATTACAAATATAAATGAAACTTCCCCAAGCAAGCCTTTAACATTCCATTTACATTATATATCCTCACAATTACGAATTGGTCCTCCATGTCTACATGTACATTGTATTTTATAAACCTCCATTTATCATAGTGATGAATATATGGATATTTCTGTTTTCATAGCTCCATAATAGCTCTGTAAAACAGCTGTTTAAATTTTTAACCACAATGTTTTTATACCTGTCACTCTAACATCTATTGTTTATAGTATACAAGTTGTTTAAAAATTTTAGATGGTTTCAATTAGCTTTATAAACAACATGCTAACTTTTTGTTGTTGTATGGATTATGAATGTATTTTATTGTTGAATGCTTACATTATAATTACTTTTTGTGAAAAATTTGCAGTTTTAGAGATTCATTCTGTTGTTAGGACACCTATCTACTTTGTGAATAAAAATAGCAGTTTTAACAAATCATTCTTTTCATATTAAACTTATATATTTTGACAAACCAACTTGGCATTAAGTTTGACTTCCCCTTTAACATCTCGATCCTGTGCAAAAACAGAGAATGGGCCACTCATCACGTTTTATGTTTAAATTATCACTTCCTCCCTGGATGTTCAGTAGAAAACTGTTTTTATCCATAAACATTATCACGCTTTAACGGTGATAAAAGACTTAAAAGGTTGTGTATCATCCCCAGGCCTTGACTCACACTCTTCCTAACCCTGTTGTTACACAACATGTGTGTACTATAAACAACAACTATTTGGATATTTATGTCGCCGAACCAGTACAGTATAGGGCCTTTTAAGGTTAATCTTTTTCTTTTTTCACCTTTTTTTTTTGGGGGGGGCATTTCTTTCAAGTTATATGTGTAAGTACTATAATATAGCTATCCTTTCATTATTCTTGGCCCAGACAGATTCAGCATATTTGTCATATGGGTATTTTACTATTGGTTGAATAGAATTAGCAGTGCGTTTAAATTTTTTTGTCCAATTTCTAATTAATGAATAGAAGAACTACACAATTCTCTGATTAAGCATTTTAAAACAGTTTGGAAATGATGAATTATGAAAAGGGGAAAGTTTTTTTGTGGGGGGGGGGGAGGGGGGAGGGGAGGGGGGTAGGGAACGAGTAGAAATAATCCTTCAACCGAAAATCGTGACCTTTCCCTTACAATGTCCTGTTTTGGCCGATTCATGTCTAGGCTTTTGCTTTCAGAATGAAACCCCATTTGACGATAATTGGCATTGACTGTAAAAGGATCCAGATCGTTTAATAGTTGGACTTGTTTACCTTTCGACTTTTTCCTTTCACCCCAGCATGCACTGTATAGTGTACAAATCTGAGAATAAAACGTTCTTTGCCAAGTTTTTAAGATTTATTTTGAACAATACTAGCTTGCACCTGTAGTTTTGCAGTCAAATTGCATGTCGATGCGAATGACCAAGTTTTAAAATGTATATAGTCAGTTAAAAATATGAAAATTTGCTAAACTTGGAAATTCCCAAAAGGACCAATTCAACAAGCTATAAGCCCCTATATCTACATGGCTCTTTGTTGCAACACCTTCTTAGAGCAAAAAATATAGGAAACGTAAAGCACATTTAATATGGTTTAGTTTTGGGAGGTTTGTGTATATTTTATTTTAATCTGTTTTCATGGTTCAACCATGGAGCTATAATAGCTATAATAGCTCCATGGTTCAACACTGAGACCTGCTTGTTTTTGCTGTATAGGTTTTGGCAGGAGCGCTTGAAACATTTGCTCCAACTTCTGCCACATACAACAGTAATTATGGACTTCCACATCGAGAAATCCTGGAAAAGGCATGATATTTTAGGCAACGGAGGGACTCTAAAAATATCTCAGGAATTAAAAAATGAAATGAAGACGATCCTTTGGAAGCTCACGCCTTGTGTGTCAAGGTTTGAAAGTCTGCTGTCAAACTTGTTTTGAAGGACTCGCTTCATCGAAGTCCATCTCTTATTTGTTTGTGGTCTGAGGATATTTGGTGAAGCAAACAGATTTTGGTCTGGTTTCCCCTTCAAAGTCGGGGGGGGGGGGGGGGGGCAGTCAAATGTATTGCTGTACACATGCGTTGCCAAATTATTTCCAAACACCCCCTAAACAAGTTTTTCTCTTTGTGCAAAATAACCCCTTAGACAAGTTTTTCGCTGGCTTTATTTACACATTTTGGCCCCTAAACAAGTTGTCGCCAGAATATGACCATTGACCCGTCTTTCAAAACTTTCTGCTTTTTTGAAAAATCTATGTTTTTGGTACCCTTAACGAGTGCACGGGCGGCCCGCGTCGAAAACTGAAAATAACACCCCTTTAAACACGCTTTTTGGGTCACACGTTTGTGCAGCAATATATTGACTGCCCAGCCCCCCCCCCCCCCCCCCACATTAAAGTCCCCAGTTTTCTGCAGTAGAGGAAATAGAACAGGATTACAACATTTGGGAAGAAAACAGAATGACATTAAGCAGGGCAGATTTGTCAGTAAAAAGAAAAAAAATAGCAGAAAAAAACCAGATACTTCATGAAGCCCCCCCCCCCATAGTTGCAGAATGATACACAGGCCAGTTTCAGGTCTCCATTTGGATGCAGTGTCCAATCCATGCATGCATGATCCCTGAATTGACTGTGTATCTGTGTGTGTTTCCGTGGATTGCAGGGGGTTGTAAGCTCATTCGAACATGAACATTGGATTGGGAAGGAAGTGATCTTTCTATACTTCTCTTCACTTCAGTGTCTACATGTAGGAGTGGGATGTGCAGTTGCCCAAACAAGTTTGGCTATGGATGGCATCAGCTTGTCTTTACAACTCTGGACTATTTGAAAGTGAAGTATGCACATAAAGTTATTTGTGAGATCAGCTGTGATATTTTTAATACACTTGAGCTCTTTGTCACTTGGACTGTGTCAGTGTGTGGCAAACTGGCGTACACTATCTCTTTGGATTTCTATAAACTCTTGGATATATCCGTCAAGATGGAGCAGCCAATGTGGTAAATCACTAGCCTGGAGTTACAATTGTGTAGTCAGATATTCAAGAATTCAGATCTTTTGATCCAAGTTTAATGTGATATTTTAAAGGTGTTCTAAATACTTTGAAAAGTGGTAGAGTTCACTCTATAATTTAATTGTAAGTTTTATAGATGATTTTGGTGTTTATTTTGGGGATGCTGGGGTAGTGTTAATTATTGTTATTATAAGTAGACAGTTTTGTTATCATACTTGGATGTTTTCATCTTGTCAAGGGGAGGGGGGGGGGGGGGGTGGGCAATTGTGATAGTTCTTATGGATCTGTGTAAAAAGCTGATATAGTAGTTACAATTGTGCCCAGGAATGCAAAAGCTTTGGGTTTTCAAATTGCCAGTATGGGAAAATCCTCCAGCAATAAATTCCTCAAAGAATTAAGAGTTCCACCTCCATTCCTCCCCTTTTGTACTTGACATTTTTGCTCTCTTTCTAAATCAGATTGAGATCATAACTTGTAGCATTCTTTTGAGATTTGGTCACCGATACTGTTACAAGAGTCCACAACTGCTTCTGGTCTGTCAAGGGCTAGGGTTTCAACTCCTATTTGCTTGGTTTTTGGCTCTGTTTGCTTGGAGCGGCCAAAACCGTTCCCGGAGGTTTTTCCTTTCAGGCGCTGGCCAACAGACGCTGACATCTGTGGCAGTTTCGGCTGCTTTGCTTCTGATGAATTTGGGTTGATGACATGACTGGTCGCCAGCAGCCAGTCGGCGAGTTGACCATCTTCGTTTTTTTTTCTCCCCCCTCATAATCCTCAACAGAACAGAGTTTTCATGTGGTTCAAAATTCAAGGAAGTTTATTCAGAGTTAGTAGAAATATGTGTATTCAAAACTAGGTTTCATAATCTTGTATCTCCATGATCGGCTCTTTCTTTTCAAACTGTAAGTGAAACACTGACAGATGATGTTTTCTAATGTGTTGAGAACTTTGATGGCATATAGGTAACCTATGATCTAGGGTTACAGTATTAGTATAGTGGAGGAAGTCAGACGTGAGAGTGAGAGAGACAGAGATCTTGTAATTTTAATGTATGGTTCCCATATTTTTTTCTGTAATCACATATTTGGTTGAGAATCCTGGCATCTGGAATTTTTTTTGATTATCAGATCAGTGTATTTTATAGATTCCCCGGCTTCTAGCAATCATATCAAGTCCTTTTACGCCTTTTGGACCCCTTGCGCGCGCCAATGCTCAGCGGCGCACGCACAGTCGCACAAGCGCAGCCCAGCCGGCTAGCGCTAGGGCCAGGGCGAGACGCTAGGGCACGGCGGCCGCGCGTGGCTCCTGCCTGCTGCACTGCATATTAGGTACAGTACGCGCCCGGCCCGAACATGACAACTTTTGCCATTGGCTTGTGGGCTGACACATGTTTATTTAAAGCTAAAACGCGAACGCAAAGTTTGACCAATGAACATCATTCTTACATCATCGTAAAGCTTAGAAAAAACTGCACAATGACTCATGGGAACTAAGCTGTACGATACCATCAAGCGAAATTGGAAGAGTGGGAAATCGTTTGTGGTGACATTAAGTAGGATTTTACGTTGAGTTTCATCCTATTTTTGATATGAAAGGGATGTTTTTGACCCCAAAACGCGAATGTAATTAACATCTTTGCAAAAATTTCAATTATTTAATGGAAATTATATGATATCATCAGCATTATATCATGGGAACTAGGGATAAAAGTGGGAACTTTTTTCAGGAATGACAAAATTGTTAACAAAACATGACATTTCCAATGGTATTTCCATAGAGTGGTAGACACGCGCGGAAAGCACGCGCAGTTAGTGTCCCGTAGGATTCGATATGTATATCATTTTTTCCAGAGCACTTGCACTTGAAGTATAGATTAAAAAAAAGGTATTCTAAGAAATTAAATGGAAGCCTTTACATTATTTTTAGATGAAAGTAAAACCCTTTCAAAAAGTTATCAATCATGCTTCTCTCAAATTTTACTGACCTCTACATTACACCCATTTGTGTGCTAACTGCTATTATTCAAACAATTTGACTTTTCCGGCCTGGGTGTTCTGGCTTGACTGTTCCCTTGAAGGTTTAATTTTAAAGAGTAATAGAAGTCTGACAAGTCTGACTCTCTTTTGGGTCCACCTCTTGCATACTTTGATTAGAAACAGCAGGCCAATCTTGCACCGGGCTGTTTATGAGTCACTTTGGATGAAAGAATACAAGCCATTGTCAAGCTAAAATGTCCAACTGAAAAGCTTCTGTTGTTACACCAGAAGATTTATAGGTCTTGTGTTTGGGGATCACATACTTGCGGTTGGGTAAAATCCAGGTTATATGTTCCGACTTCTCTTCCAGTCCTTTTAGTTTTGGATCGCAGGAAGCAAATTGATCGTGGCCTGGTAAATTTACAGACTGCTACAAAGTTTGGACGTTCTGTCAAACGGCCTTTGAAGTGGTGTCTCATTGTAAATGCGGTTTCCATTCATATTGGGAGTGTTTTGTGTTGGAGTGCCAACCCTTCCAATCATAAATGATTTCTTGTTTGCCCCTGAATCAATTGGTTTTGAAATTTAGGACAGAGAAATGATTATACCTCATAGCTGTATACAACTGAAACGAGTAGACTTGAATTCTCTGATTGAATATCAACAACAAAGGAGTAATTGACTAAATTTTACTTTAATTTCAATTGATAGTATGAATTTTTAATAGCATACATGTATGTAGTTCTATATGCCTACCGGTTTGACATTTTTGATATGGGCTCCATGACAATTCTTTCTTCCTTATTGAAAATATATTGGTTTGGCAATTTGGCTGCCAAAGTTAGTATAGACAGAAACAGATGCAAAAATAGACTTCTGGAGATATTGAACTTTTTACCTCCAAGATTTGAAGGAGTGATATATTTTGCAAAGCTAAAGTGTGGTATATGATTCATACATTCATGATCGTAACCAGTCTGAACCTCTGCCTCGATCAGTCTTAAAAATTTGCTTCATGAAAATAATTTCAAACAAGAAAATGGGTCATAAATCTAGATGCAACAGCAGTTTGTCAGCCATCAGGATCAGTGTCTTTTGCACAATAGACCCACCCAGCCTAATACATGTTGTGCTTGAGAAATGACAATGGAACCACTCATCTGTGTAAGGGTTTGTCAGTGATGCTCTGTTCTTGAAGCATATCATTGAGTCCAGGGGACAGGTGCAAAGGGATGCAACAATTCACCTTAAAATCACCTATTCAACTTTCCCCTGTTGCTTGTCAAAGATATGCAAAGGCCTATTCTTCTCGTAATAATACCAGCACGCGACAGCTGTGGTTTGTAAATTACTGTCCCATTTTATTGTTCCAATACCAATTCTCAAATATTGATCCATCTTTAGGCCTTGGATGACAATGGGATTGGTTGTGCTCAGCACGAGAAAGGAGTTTTCAGCGTGTGGTGGTCGCGTTGTTTTGCTCTTGATCTAAAGTGACAAACCAGAACTCTGTGAAAACAATCAATGAAAGAAGCGTAAGGGAGTTGTGTTTATTATTGACTTGCCTTGTGATTGTGTCTGTGTAATATCGTGCCTCTCTGAACTGACTTCCTGCTCACTTTGATGGTAGTTTCCTTTGCTTCTGTAGTGACAAATATGATGCTTCTCAAGAAACAATGTTGATCATTAAAACCCCAACTTGCAGGAAAACAAATTGGGCTCTACAACGTTACATAACTAAGTACATTATAAGCCTACACTTCTGAAATGATGTAGCAAAGCTGGCATTATGCTAATTTCTAGACCTCTTATTGGCAAGGAAGCCATTTTTTCTCAACTCACACCAAAATAAGATAGGCCTCGATACGAAAGACTGGGAGTTATCAGTCATGAACTTTCAGACCGAAACAAGTTCAGTAGTTAGGTTCCTACTTACATCCACCTGTGGGGTAACTAACTTCCTTCTGCCTTCAAATTCATAATAATGATGATAATATATAGGCCCTATTGATAAAATCTATTCGCAAGAATAATATAGACCATGCATGTATTTGTTGCATTCTTAGGGGAAAAAAAATCAGCCCTGTAATCATTGATTTCAAATTAAAGGTTCTTTTTTAATGTTCATTTTCCCCAGCTCAGGCGCCCCCTGTTATTTCCACAAAGTACAATATTCCTGTTACAGCAGGGACGTGAGAGGGTTGGTTACAGGAGTGCCTCTCATTTTTTTTTCATTCCAGAGACCCATTTCATTCTCAAGATTTGATTATTTTCAGGCATTGTAGTTTTGTTTAATTGTCTTCTCCAAGTATGATCCACCTTTGATAGACAAACAAAACAGTAGAAAACCTGGGAGCATTAGCAGTACCTGCATGTATTTTGCAATCTTCATCACCTAACAGAGATAGTAGTAGTAGTAATGATTCAATGATTGGATATATTGTAGTCTGAGTCCCCACAACATTAACCAAGATAATAAGAATAATGACCAGAAACTAATTCCCTGATAAGCGGATTAGCTGCTCTATGGTGTATGAAGGAAATAGGATATGCCTAGGAGATAGAGTACTAATAACTCCCATCAAACCAAGCATGGCTTGACAATAGCTCGATCTGATTGCTGGAATTAAAAAGGCAAGTGCAGGGAACTTGTTCAATGAGAAAGGGGATATGCTTCGATGGACCATGGCAAAGCCAGAAATTGAGAAGGGGCACCAGGCCGTACTGAAACACAGGCCTATATGTCCAGGGGCCTGTGCAAAAAGAGTTGCAATCAGTCGCAGCTCTAAAAATCATGTGCAACTTGATTTTCAACCAATCAACTGCGCGCATTTGGAACTTGCGATTGATTTATTGACTTACGTTTAATTTTTTGACTTACGAAGTTACGTTTAAACGCAACTCTTTCTGCAACAGACCCCAGAACTCCCCGAAGTCATGGAGGCTGAGGCTCTATATGTGGGAGTACAAATTGTAGTAACAGTCATGTTAATAACTAACTATTTTGTCAGTAAGGTTGAAGATTATTGGTTGTTTATTTATTATTTGTTTATTGATTTTTATTTATTATTATTTTTTTTAGGGGGGGGGGGCTTCACATGACTCATAGGTCTAATTTGGGGGTCTCAGAGTTCTATCCGTAAAGTTCATAAAGATACATGTATGTCATTTGTCTACGCTCCAAAAGACAAGTGAAAGCACAAGAATATTAAGCAATTTATGCATGTACATGTAACATATGATTTGCATCTAGGTTTTAAACAAGTTGTGTGAGAGAGAATAAGAGTTTTTAGATGAAGCTACGATTTTGATCTGTATGCACACATGAAATATTCATTTACTCTTGTATAGGCCTACTATTATGAGGTCAATGACAGAAAACTCCTTAAATAAGAGTAACATTGCTGTTCCTTAAAGTTGGTTTTTATATAATTTTTCCCCCACGTTTTCCTCTGTAGCCCCTCCAAACTCACCGCAATGTGGAAATGAGGAATTGTGATAATTAGAGTTGATGATTGAGGAATCAGATTTCAGTGTTTTTGTGAAGGATTTGTAGATTCAGCCTTAACCATATCGTGGACCTACTACATATGGAAAGAAGAGCAATTTTTTCTGTTTTTATTCTCCCATGGACCTACTAATTCTACTCACCACATTATTGTAACTTGATAGTTCAGCTTCACCGAGCTTGCCTGCATTAATGAATTCTGTCATTGACATCTGTACTTGTGAATTAATTAAAACTTGTTTGATATTGACAAGTAAAGATGTACATATGTAGCTTGTGCAACTCCAAATTCCTGTTCTATTTTTATTACCCCTTGTCCCCTTCTCTATTTCTTTGACCTTGTTATTTTAATTATCACTAAGTGATTTGCAAGTGGTTTGGAGGACTATTTATCACAGTTACTAAATCAATATTCTTTCTTTCATAAGAGTGGGGGTGGCAGGGAACCCCCCAAACCTTTCTTCAAAATGAAGTATTCACATCTTCAGTCTCAAAGATATCATAGGACTAAATTTAATCTTTATTATTTGTTCTTTGAACTTCTGTCATATACATGTATTGGGCTATGCCTTTTTCTGTTACTGTCTCCTCTTCTGCTCCCCTTCCCCCCCTAATAATAATACAGTGGGCATGATGTATTTTTCTTGTTTAATGGATACACCTTGAATTTCACCTCTAATTAGCCCATAGCCCAGTCCACCTAGTAATCCAATTAAACTTGTTGGATGAGGTGAGCTGTAGGATCAATAAATGGAGGGAGCTCTGCCCAATTTTGCCATTGGTACAGAGCTGGTGATAGATTCCTAGGATTGCGGAGGTTAATGGTGTCATTCACATTGGAAGAAATGAGCAAAATAAAATGGTTAGATCCGTGAATCACGTTAGTGTTTTAGCCCAAGGTATTTATGTCTGTTCGTATCTTTAATGTTTCTTGATCTTCAAGCATCTATGCATGTATTTAAATTCTAATTATACTGTGATAACAGATTCTTCAATGCCAAAGGCGTTGGGCTGAAAGCTGAAAATGTTTTTAGTTATCTACCGATTCATTCACATTTAATGTGTACAGTACTGTGTTGATATCAATGTTTTTCATGTCAAACAACTTTCTTCATTGCTCTGTAGTGTGAATGGACTTCAGGTAAGGCATAGGCATTCCAGAAAGTTCATTGTGTCTTTCTGACACAAGTAATCTTTTATATGTATAGGCCTACATATATACGTGTAGGCTGGCTGTAGCTCTGTGGCTGAATTACAACATGAGGTTCATGTACAAGTAGGCATACATGTATAAGCTTCATTAGTCTGAATGAACCTTAAAAACTTCTTAATGATATATCGCCATGTGATGTTAATGAAATTATACTTCAACTCTAAGAACTTTGTCTAATGGAGGGGAAATTTTATGCTATTTGGTTATCCTTTTAAAGCTTTTTTTTTCAGGGTAGTTGAATTTATGAAAACTCCAGAAATTACTAGAAGCTTCTTTATACTTTTTTGTAATTTGCTTGTCTGGTTTGTAAAAGTTCATTTGACCTTGCTATGTGTCCTAATATTCTCTTTATATAGTGTTAGACTTAAATCATCTCGGCCTAAATACCGAACAATGCAACTGATTACCACCTCTTAATTAAATATTCGTAATTAATGTCGGTCACCCTGTCCGCCATATGTCTGTGGTATTCCCATTCATAAATTGGGCAATATTACACTCCCCCAAGCCTAACATCGAGGTTACGTTATATTAAGTTCGACCCCACAGGAATATTAATGAATGGGACTGCAGGTTTGTGAATGGGGCAATTGATTTTACATGTAGCCCTACATGTTGTAACGGTGGTTTCTTATTCTGCCCTGTGCTATTTAATTAAATGCACATTCTTTAGAGGACAATAAATATTGATTGTTTTTATCAATAGAGGATATTATTAGAACATTGTACAAAACATACAGACTCATTTTACCCATTCCAAACAGAGGAAGGAAATAATATACAGGGCTGGGGTGGCCTCAGGATAATTTTACCCAAAATGCACTTAAACTTGCTAAAGAGCTATGGAAACCTAAACAAACTGAGCCCCCCAAATGCCCATTATGTCCAAGGTAAATAGTGCAAATTTTAGCTGATGTGCTCAGGAAATAGCCTTGGAGTGTTAATTATTCTTTTTTTTTACTGAAGCCGAGTTGAAAGCTTGGGGCACGCAGGCCAAATTGATGGTTGGATGGTTGGGCAGTCAGTTGATCCTCTGGTCCTTTGCAAATCTTTCAGATCATACTACTTCCTCCTCTTTTGCCCAATGCTTCTTGATTTGGTATGCACAGTTTGGTGCAAGAGTGGAGATGTGTATCTATTTTCATCACATAAGGGTTAAGTCCATTTTTTTTTGGTGATAGGGCTGTGTTATTAATCACATTCAGAAGCATTGCCAAATTTTCCAGTTTTGTCTATTGCTGTCTCCGCACCTGTGTTGTACGTTACTGTAAGTTACATTTATTTATTGATTGGAGGCGGAGTTAAGGCATTCTTTCTTGGAAAATGCATCCCCAGCTCTCCTTTCATATCATTCAAAGGCCAATTCAAAACATGAAATAACAATTTTTTATACAGGCGTTTGCATTTGCCCGTATTAAGGTGTATTTTGATAATTGTACAGTTGTTGACTCTATTACCCCGTTTACAGCGTAGATCTATCCCTGTCTGGTGTCACACTAGACAATCGTCTGGAGCAAACCCGGCATGAAATTCTTTATCAAATCACGAGGGGTACGTTGGGGCAGTTTAGATCATCTGCGGTAATCGCGAGGTACATCCTCCTCCTTTGGACTAGCAAATTGCATTGTCATGGCAAAATGTCAATCAAGGGGGAATGCGTGCGATTGTGCTAGACTATCTACGGTAATATTTACCTCGCGACTACCTCAGATTCGTGCTTTGTGCCGAGACTGTTTAGATCTACAGTGGACAAAGGACGACCTGCGGCAACCTCCTAGCCTAGGTTACCTCGCATTTGGTGATATCTAAACAGGGTATATGTCTATATTGATGATTGTCAGTCTGTGGTAAATTGTAAATATGATTGATGCAATATTCATTTATTCTAATAATTTACATTTAAAGTCCACTGGGTTTCATACATCCGTTGTTATGGATCTAGTTTATGATATGTGATATAATTTCCCCAGTGTGAAAATCATTACCCTTGTGTCTAGTTTCACACGAAGCATAGACTTTTGGGGTCCTTTCGTATCAGTAAAGACCTATTCACATTTGATTTACATTACGATTATGCACCCCTTCATTTTAAGTCAAGAAAAGTACATATTCACAATGTCTGCAATAAGGACCTAGCTTATATTTCCTGATATTTTTAAGTTGACATGGTTGTATTCTACTTATAAACAAATAACTGAAGTTGGGTATATGAAGAGTATTTATTTTTTTTCTAATGTATAGTTGGAAAGTAGGCCTAGGGCTAGGGCCTATACACCAATGTAATAATCTTTGTGATAAAAAACAACATTTTAGGGCCCAATTTTCTGTAGTTTTTTCAAGAAATAGGCATAGAAGTTCTGGGAAAAGCATTTAATGTCCTCGCATCACAAACTAGCCATTGAATACAATGCCTCATGTTCATTTCCCACTTTCAGAATCGTTAGTTCATTTTTAGGAAGATAGCAAGACCGAATGCCAAACTTGCTCATTTTATTTCAGAGCAATGAAGCAAGAAAGTTTTTTTTGTTTCCTGTGGTGCCAAATGGAACATGTTCCCTTCTTTTAGTATTTCAGTGATGTGGATTGGAACGTGATGAGCATTGGGTGTGCCTATCGTTTAATTTTCATATGTGAATGGACTTCTTCACCATATGGTATCTCTCTCCCTCACCAGAGCAATCATCATTTACTCATTTTCTTTTGCATCCATTCTCCAGTCTACAAATGACTTGTCCAGTGTCCCCTCTAATGACTCATTTACAAATGATGAGAGGGGGTCACTCTCCAGTCTTTGTTCCCAGGCTTTTTGCCCCATTAAACACATCCCCACTGTATGTAATTCAATGGGATAATAAGCTGTAATAGCCTGGGATTAGGAGGCTATGAGGTCAAAGAAGATGTTTCTTTTGTCCTTCTGGGAAAGGTGTCAAATAGGTTTTGTAATAGAGAGTAAAGTGATCTTGACACAGGGGATATCACTATTGTTGGTCAATATAATGGGTTGATCAGTTGCTTGACAAAATGTGTGCTTAAAGGCAGTCTGATGCTGGGAATTATTTGAAGAAGCAGTTTATTGGAGACTCCAAATTTTTTGCTTGACTAGCCTTTGATCAATAATATCTATATGCGAACAGTTTGGGGAACAATACCACTTTTCCACTATATTAATGGACATGGTCTTAAAATTATTTAAAGCTGTGGAGATATAAAACCCATACTCCCGTTTCCCCATACATGTACATATATAAGTATGTTGTTGATAGAGAGCCTTGAGTAAAACAAACAAGCAAACAAGCAAGCAAGCAATAAACAGAAAAACAACATGTTAACTTCCTATTTTATGAGCAGATTTGAGGTGTTCGGGTTTTTTAAGATGTTGAATCAAATTGCCAGAATATTTCATTGCATGTTTGAACTATAAATAGGGCCTAGGCCTGTATTGCGTGACAATAGTCTAGAAATTGGAATTAATTATAAATGCTATTGACTGTGAAAAACTATTATGTGTTGGAACTACAGCCAGTACAGGAGACACCCACTACACCAATGAATACTTTTATCTTCATCCTGGATAGTGTGGGAAAGTTTTCTTAACATTAAAGGAAGTTGGAAGGTTGAAATTACGTTAGGAATGTCTCAACTCTCAAGTAAATCATTCGAAAGGAAATACTAGGGTGGGTGTGTGTGTGGGGGAGAAGAAGTTAATCAGTCAGGGGAGACTACATGTAGATGAGAGAGAAAGAGTGCAAGAATCAAAAGACAAAAAAAAGAATGAAGAAGGGAGGGGCATGCTACAAATTTTCAAGGGATTTCATCAAGAAAAATATGAGGAAAAGGATGAATGATAGCTCCTTATCAAGATGAAATAATGCAGTTGATTTAAATCCTTTCATTCTCTCAGATGTGGTTTATTTTATTTCAAGAAAATGAAAAGCAGATATAGAAGGGGTAGGATTAGGAAAATACTTAGTGCAATCGAAACCCTGTTTGGGAGGACCTTGGGTGACATTTTGTTAGTTTATTTCAACTTTCGCTTCCCAATATAATTTCCTATTTTGGCTTCTTACATTAGTCTCAGGATGTTTGTCTTGAAGGGTGCGTTTATACCCACATAAGTTATCAAAACTTGAGCTTGCCTTTGACAAAATGAGATTTGGAATTTAACTATGTGTGTTGTACACACATCTCAAGCTATGGGAGATGTTGGCAATTAATGATTGCAGTAGAAAAAACTACATTCTGTGAAAAAAGGGTAAACAAAATAAATTTGCCTTTGTGTTTCATGCTTATATAACAATTTACCTTTTTTTGGTATTTATATGTATATAACAATTTACTTGTCTCGTTAAGTGTGATTCATTCAATTAAAAATCATCAGGATATTTTTATAATGAAATCTATGTTTAAACTCTGAAATGTCTAGATAAAACACACACTGAAGTCCAAATTATATATCAAAAGTACAGTATGTCATAGCAGGAGAAACCTAAGTGATATATAGGGCTAAATTGTGTATTGATTGTTATGTCTGAATGTGCTTAAACAGATATCTTTTACTTTCAATGCAAACACGCCTCATGAGGAAAACAGAAAGTCAAGAAATTATTACAGGAAGGAAGAGGGAGAGAGAAGGAGAGAGGTCGAGAGAACGAAAGATAAAATTTTCTTGAAAGGATTTAGTGAGTGATATGGTGGTATGACTTTCTTATCATATAACATTTTCAAGTGGTTTTGAGGGTTTGGTTTTTAATAGAATATGATGATGAAAGTGAATATATTCATACCATTGTTTTTTAATTCCCAAGGTGTTATGCAGTATTATGTAAATATGGAATATCTCTTTTTTTATATCAACTTCAAGTAGGTTTATTGAGTCCCTGTCTGAAAAAGTGCTGAACAGCAAAATCGTGGACACCTGGAGATGTAAATAGGAAAAAAATAGGCCTATACAGTCCGACCTCTCTTATCCGGATACGTTGGGACCAGCACCAACCCGGATAAGGGATTTATCCGGATCTGGGAGACCCAATATTAAATACACGCAGCTGCGCTGCCGGCTGCCTCCCCAGGCCACCGCGGTAGCTACACTGCACTATTGTAGTGGGCGTACGGTAAAGACAATATTCACTGCAGAGTCAGTGCAAATTATAGGCAGTGTTTTTTATTGAAATGAAATCGATCGATGGCCAAAACTCTTGGATAATTTACCTGCTAAAATGACTGAGGTATACATCGAGCATACTTCGAAAGAAAGTGAATGACTCGATGAAACCAAGTTTTAAAATGAGATCATCGCGGCGGGTATCGCAGCTTCGCAATGTCAGCCATTGTTCCACTGACTGTAGGCTCAAACATGATAGATGGCGCTGTCCGTATTGAGGCCTAAAGTTAGCTAGCAACACATGTTGTTTTTTTCCCGCGAATCAAAAAGAGAAACGTGATGAAATGTTTGCGCTGCACCCTGATTTACTGGAAATTATCATTCCTAAAGTTCTTTTGGTGATTTGGGTGAGATATTTTCATGAAAAATATGTTTGGTGTAGGGTGACTATGTTGGGAAATATATATGTAATCAGAGTGGGTTTATGTATAGGATTGAGTTTAGATTGAAATCTCATTTCCTCACGTACCTGTACTAGATTAAAAAAAAAAAAAATCTCGGCAAGTGTGCGTCCGGATAATAGAGAGATCCGGATAAGGGAGGCCGGATAAGAGAGGTCGGACTGTACATATATAATGCATGAGGAGCCTAGGCTACACACGGATCCTTAACCCTACCCCCCCCCAAAAAAAAGTGTTGGGGCCATATTATGACCCATTCATTGAGCACTAGGCCCATGTGGTTTCAACTTAGCATACAGTGTAGCACTATGGCAGAGTTTCAATTCAAAGTGAATAGTTTCATGGATATAATGGGCTTAAATGTTAGAATGTTATGTCACATGATTCAATCCACTAATCCACTTTTACTAATATGATAGAAATTCGCCAACATTCATTTTTGTACTAAGTCATTGTTATTTGTTTTCAACAGAATTAATGCTGTTCATTTTCAAAGAAGGGTATTGAGATGAAAAAAGAAATACTTTGAAAAGAAATTTATCCTAGAGCCAAGTGGGCATTTGATGACTTTTTAAACACTCAATCCGCTTTGCATTATTTGTGTTTTAGAATAAAGCTTCTTTTACTTTCTTAGAAGATGTAGAAAAAGAATTCCTTTGACATTAGTCATCCAGGCATCCACTGAATATCTCTATATCTGTGATTATCTCAAGCAATAAGTGAGCACTCAACGTTCATTTGATAAAGAAGCCGAGATATATCTCATGACGTCATGAGAGTCATCATAGTATGCAGTCATATCAGCCAGAAATATACAAAATGAAATGTTTTCATTTACATAAATTAACCAGTGCGGTATACCGCAATATATACCCCCTTCCCTCTCGTAGATAAGATCCTCGGCCTCGAGCTGAGACAGACAGTTCATCGTGAATTCATTTTGTCCCAAAATATCCCCTAACGAAAAGGGCAGCCAGTTAAACCAGAAAACGGAAGAATAAATATATGAAGAATGGGACAAAGGACCATTTATCAGACCACGTCTATTGTTGTCAAATAGAATTATGAGGTTGGGGGCAAACAACACAATGAGTCCATGAGCCACCTAATTTGATGTCACAGCCCATGACTTGCTTGGCCAATATTTGACAGCATTTCATCCCAAGAGAACTGGAGAGAAGTTGTCTGTATTTGTGAGTTCATTATTTCAATTTGATAAATGTAAATTAGCTTAATGTGGCCTCCATATTACTTCATTTTCTAATGTCATTTGTAGAAAGGCCCTTCTGTAGATTTGGTCATTTTATGAATTCAATTATATTTAAATATAACATGGTAAAATATCCTTCTTCATTTCCACCTGTATCTTTTTTTATTATTTAAATGGGATTTATCAAATATGTCCTTCAAATGAAATTATTTTATTTACAAATAAAAAAGCCCTCTGCAGATAATGACATTGTAAAACACATTTTGTTTTTCTTTCATGATATGCTAGTATAGAGATTTCCACCCAAATTCTGAATCCAAGTCTTGTTTCAATAATGGATGTCAGTACTTCACTTTATATCAAACAAGAAGTGTGTTTTGCAATCAAAAGAAGAAGAAGTACATGTAGGACCTAAGTCAATATTATCAGATCAAGCTTGTGATGTTTTATTTGTTACCTAATCACCCTAACATGTGATAAAGTATTATGGATGTTTATTTTGAGGCAGGTGTAAGATAGATATCTTGTAATTTACAATGTGTATATTTACCCTTGTAAGTTTCACCTGCTGATTGTTTAGTTGGAGATAAAGGAATTAACAAGCATGCTTTGGTACCTATAATTATACACCAGGCATATACATCCTCATGCTTGGATATAACTATTCAATAGATTTGTTCCTTGCATCAGAGAAATGAAAGTGTGATAGTGGCACATTGCAACATCTTGTTTGTATAACAAAATTATTTGTTTTGTTGAAGATCCTTCCTATGGTATAGGCCTATACAGTGCCACAAATTTTCAGCTATCTGTGCTCACTTCCCTTTTATACACAGCAAAAACTGTGGTGATAACCGGTGTACATAGAGGACCACATCACTTATTTTACACCGGTGTTAAATTGATGGTGTTAGTTTTACACCTATAGGTGTTATTACAATACCTTTTGTTGTTGCATTTACACTCTTTGGTGTTATGTTTAAGCTCTAGGGTGTAATTTTAACACCCCAGGGTGTGGTCCTCTATTAACACCAATTGTGTCAGTTTTAACACCGCAGTTTTTACAGTGTAGGCTTCAGGGTTTAATTTAGGAATAACTATTTTTTGATAGACTTTGTAGTTTCAGGTTATTGGCGAGGCCTTTATCTTTGGAATTTAATGAAGTGTTTCTTTATTTTTCTTCATTTCCATATTTTGATAATGTCAACTCAACTACTTTATCTTCGTAATGTTACCTACAATATTATAAGATCCCATTTCCGTTATATTATCAAATGTTCTAGGCCTATATATGTAGGCCTACTGGCAATATAAAAGATTAAAAAGCTAAGGAGTCAGCTTGAGCTCAAAAAGATTAATATTTCGACCCATATTCGTGAGAGGGGTTCACCTCGGGTCATGGGGTGAATTTGATGAATTTCTCAATAATCTGTTTGCCTTGGCATATAATTATCACCCATTTGCAAGGTATTTCCCTTCATAATAAACATCAGGGGTCTTGTTGTTTTTTTCTACAGGGGGAGAATTGTTCCATACGGCATTGACCATGACCCCATGCCCTGCCCCCTTTCATACCCCATCTGGGATGTGAAGGGGTGATGATTTGCTTCCCTCCTGGATTTCAATAAGAATAGAGAGGTGCATGTGATTCCACTGAGCTGGAAATAATAATTTCATTTGCACCTCTTTTTCAACACTACTTTTAAAATTATTTTATTAAAACTTGAAAGATATGAAAATCTGGAAATAAATTAGAATAAAATATTGGCCTATTAGGGGCATGCTTGGTTTAATTATGAAATATGTTTGAAATCAGTAGATCTGTCTATTATTAATACCTTATTTTTTCGAGCATGGAACTGGAGTAAAAATTGTAGGCCTGCTTTTTTTCTTTCCTCACCAATGACAACCTTTTTATATAGAGCTACATGCATCTTCAGGTTAAAGGCCCAGATTACAGAATTTGCAAATCATTTTGGTTTAACAGAGTACTTGGTGTACTTTATCTTACTTGCAATTTGCTTCACACTCAGTAGCAAATATCTATAAATGTACATGTAGGCCTACATGTAATCCTTTTTTAGGGAGAATGTAAAAACAAACCATTCCAACACTCGGCATTGGGTGACAAGGCATTTTACACAGATGTAATTGAGTAATATTGGCATTGTTTTGGCAGACGAGTAATACTAGGTCACTCCCCCAACTGCTCAAGGTAAAGCAAACAAAACAAGAGTAGAAAAAAAGCGAATAATACTGTACACCATCAGAAGCAATTTCACGCCCAGAACAATGCTGGCAGCTGCTTGATACTTGTCATTAATTATTCATGTAAAGAAATTCCAACTATTGATACAAAGGAATGGTATTGTTGTGTAAAGTAACATGCACCTGCTTCGAGTACTTTGTTCTGTTTACTTTCCATGCTTAATTTATTTGTGAGGTAAAAATATGTGGTATTCCTTATTTTGTTCAAAGTTTGCTCCTTTCTATGGAGTAGACATTTATTGTCAAGTATTGTTTATTATTGTAGTTGTCAGTGAATGCTCAGTGGAATAGTGAACAATGTTATGGTTTATCTGGTCTACTCAAGTTTGCAGACATTCATTCAACATACCTGTACGTGGAGGTCTACTTTTTTTATAGTATGATGGATAAATTTTTTTCCAAAATGATATGAATTCTTATATGAATAGCACAGATCAATCTTTTTTTTTTCATTTGACACAAAGCTCATGCACATTTTGTTCTCCTACTCTGCCGTAGTGCCTTTACAAGTTCGTTTCTGAGAACTGAAACCAAGAAAATAGTACGGCCTACCAAAAACCTTCAAGAACTTGTAAACTTTCACCTCTCAGTCGATCATGAATTCTGGCCAGAAAGTGTTTCAAGGTGTTAAAAGATCTAAATTGAATCCAACTCATGGGGAAAAAATGAAATAATAGAGAACCTGCTGCATTCTTGCAATGTGAGACTTATTCATCTTCCTTCTCAGGTAATCCTACACCAGTTGAGCGCAACAAGGTTCTGCAGACCCACCAAGATCACATCAAGGAAATAACAACATGACTAATACAGAAACATGGTTTGAGAAATTATTTCATTTCGGAATGTGTGATTCGATTTGCGGAGTCAATTCGATCCAATTCCGACCAGTTTTTGTATCCATTTTCCTGCAGACTAGCTGCCTGTGTTTTGGTGTCATTTTGACAGTTGTTGGGTGCCGCCGTTCGTTGTCTGTGTGGCCGTTCGTTGTCTGTGTCGATTTTAGTGTATGGTTCCAGACGTTGTCCCCCTCCCATGAGTGCACCCCCTCTCACGTGTACCCTGTGTTTCCCAAATATCAGGATATGTATGACTCATGCTCCTTTATCAATATCATCAACTGATAGACCCGCCAAACAAATGTTTTTCATCAAAAGAAAATAATGAAATTGATTGATTTGCTCGCAATCTGTCTCATTTGGATTGAGGCTCCAGGGTGTCTTTGCCCCGTTCTTTCACATTTTTGGGCAGTTACGTTATTGAGAAGAAGTATTTCTCACCTAGAGCTGCATTTTTTCCAACTGTCATCTTTTTGTTTATGAATAGAATATTAAAGCGAGGAGGGATGACATAGAAAAAAAAATGTGAGATTTCACTCAAATTGATACACATGGAGGCATACATTGTTGGACTTGGATGACTTGTGAAGTTCTAAAGTATACAGGTCTATGTAATAGTGGTAACTCCTTGTTATACTTAATACAGAAAGGTGTAATTTTCATAATGATTACTGATGATTAAGTGAATGACAAGGAATTTTCATATTTATTTTGAATAAGACTTCCATCCATCCATGATGTCTTTGAATTGCAAATGATTGATTTCCTAGTCCATTTGTTATTAATTAGAAAGTTGTTCCGGTGCTCCTGTGATGTTTTCACAACCAGTGGAACAGTTTTGTTTTATTGGAAATCACTCAATTGTGGTATTTAATGGACTATATTGGTGTCCCTATATAAACAGTGCTAACCACATCATGAAATTCATCAGTGGAGTCCTTGCATTCAATTCATATTTAGTTACAGCAGATTATTGAGTCAATAACCTTCCACAAAGGGGACAGGAATGAGTAGACTAAACAAGTAAACACCTCAAAAAATGTAATAATCACAAGAATTTTAAAGGTACTTTGAAATCTGGACATATTTTTGGAGTGAGTGTGTCAGATCCTTTTGTGTGTACACACTTGGGGTATATACTGATAATACTGTATGCATGGACACACAGCGATACACACAAGCGCTCAACTGTCCATTCATAAGTTCTTTATCCTTGGGTGCAAGCCCTACCCCATCCATTCACTGCAAGGGAGATTATCTCGCTAACGGTTGGCCAATTTGACAACCTTGGCTTGGTCAGACAAAGGGGGAAGACGCGTGCGGGAGAATTTCTCTCCCCCTCTCTCTCACTCTGTCACAAGAACCGAAAGCCACTGCTGCGAGTAGAGTGACGAATTCTGACGGACGCACCGTAAGGGAATTTTTCTCCTCTTTTGATACTACTACCGAATAGAGCAGCGTTGGGATGTTATTGTTACATTCGGTGCTGGGAAGATCACGAGCGGCATTAGGAGCGCTATCTACGGGGTGTTGCCTTCAAGGTTTATTTCGCTCTATAGGATCTAGTTCTCAACAACGTGAAATTGAGGTGTGTTTAGCTGTAGTAGCCTGTAGCAAGATGTGGATATAATTTAGTGGAATGAAATGGTGAAATCTTTGTGGAGGAATTTGAAGATTTCAAAATATGGAATTATTGGATGGATAATCAAATGATCTGAATGTGAATATTATCAGGAGTGCACGAAAGACATCTTGGATATCATGTTTTTGGATCTTTTTTATGTTGATGTTACTTGGAGATCCCTCTGTCTCGATGGGCTATTGGAATTGCATTATTTTCCATTTTTACAGTGTTTAAAGATTCGCTAAAACAGGCATCTATATATCTGTATTTAATCACTATTCATGATATAGGCCTAGATTTTACATGTTATGTAATGTTATTCCCAAGAATATCCAAACAAGCAGCAAAGGCCATGTTCCCATTAGTAGACCTTGACTGTTTTGTTAAGATGTTTCTGGAAGTAATTTCTATAGATGTTCATTCTGTATAGGGCAGTACATGTAAACGTGCACCTTTCATTTCAGTTATGTTTTTTACACTGTGTCTGGTCAAGAGATTCAATGAAGTTTAAAGAGACTGTGGATCTGGATTTAATGAGTGTTTTATATGGTTTCTTGTTTCTTTGTATGGCTTTATTACATTGAGCCTACATGAATTCTTCTTTGGCCATAGCTGAGGGTTGATGTAGGCCTACACAATAATTCTCTAATTGTAGCTGCAACTGAAATCAATACCATTCGTTCAATGTGGACCATACATATGTTGAGGCTTGTCACAATTTTCATGCTGTGTGGGAACAAGGGCTCCGACGACCTTGGATAAAGATTTTCACACCTTTACAGCATTTGTGATTTTTTCCTGTTTTCCTTTCGCAAGTGGAAAGGATTTGTGTGTTTTGTAGTACACACGATTGTATGCATCCCAAATAGGCATGGGTTTTCAACAAGATGTCTCCATGGAACTGTATGTAATGGGAATGTACATGACTATGAAAGAAGGGGGGGGGGGGCTGGTAGTCAGAATATTTCCAAAGGCCAGTTTGTACACGGAGGAAAGTAGAAAGAGAAGTGTCCTACATAGCCTTGGGAAATTAATGTGAGATATAATTTAAGTAAATGATGGAGGGGTTTATTTGCTAACTGAGATCTACAATCATTTGGTCTACCATCAGTTTGTCCACTCACCACATGGTCAACTTTCATTTAGTCTAATGCCATTCCGTCTGGCGTCTGATGACCAGTTGGTCCAATAGCCATTTAGCCCATTTACCGTGTGGTCTAAGTAAACTTAAGTGTTAATTGTGCAGAATGAATGAAAAGAAAATGGGTATTAGACCAACTGGTTATTAGACGAAATGGTAATAGACAAAGTGGTGATAGATGAAGTGATGATTGGACCAAATGCTTATCAGTACATGTTTATTTGAAGGCCAGTTTTTTTACACCTACAGAAATGAAAAAAAGTATGTGAGGGAAATGTACATGAGATAAAATTAGATAAGAGGGAGGGGGTGTTTAAAAGGAATTAAGTTGTTTTGGCCGCAGTTTGAGCTGATTGCATTAAACTGTTTCTTTATTAGACTCCTGGCAGGCTAATCAGACGTCATTGTACTTTTGCAAGCCGTGGAATGGTTGGTTGTACAAAAACTAGAGTATGTCTGCCAAAATTAAGCATACTACCCCAACCACCCTTACAAGTTCTGTATTTAGACTTTTTTAAGGCTTAAAATTCCAACTTTAAGTTTAACTTCAAATTTAACATTGTGGAGGCCTTTGGAGCAGGCCTGTAGGCCTATAGTTGCTTGGGCCTTGGGGTCCTTTCCTTGATTTAATTACCCTTTACTAATTGCCCAAAAAAGTTTTCAAAGTTTAAACTTAAAATGAAGATTCATCAAAGTGTAGGAGCTTTAATGACAACTTAGAAGAAATAAACTACAAAGTAACTCATCACAAAGGAACTACATGTATTAAAGATTTATGATGCTTTTCATTATTTAAATTTTTATGTGATAAAACTGAAAATAATCAGTGTTTAGGAATTAAATAGTGTACCCACAGCTATAAAAGCATGGAACAAATTCCAGATATACAATAAAGCAGGCCTATATTTTGCACACAAGAGTGTTGGTCTACTTAATAAAAAGCACAAATATTTTTAATATTTTTTGCAAGCATGTCAATTCACCTTGCTGTCTTTGACACAGGAAAAGTCAATGCACAGGTCCACAAGTAATTCTAAAACACGTAGGGCAAAGCAATGAATGTGATGTTTCTAATCTTGAAGTGACGATAGCATTGTCATAATTTGGTACATCCTGGCTGTGAAGGGGGGGGGGGGGCAAAGTAAAGGAAATTTGTCTGGCGAGCTGGTTGGGATATTACTAGTTAATCTAGCTAATTTCGCTTTATCTCTTCACAACACACAAGCTTACTGTACACTGTCACACTTTACTTTCATGAATGTACATAAAAACAGCGTATGTTATCGGTTAATATCGATGGTGCTCAAATGCTTCATATTCTTCTCAAAGAATTAGAAAATACCTGTAATAGGGCCATTTGCTATCAAAATTTTGAATTTGTAATATAAAAAAAAGAAGAAAAACATCCACTTCTTTGAAATACATTTTCACTTTATTGTATGATGCCATAGTTACTTTCAGGTGAGAAGCACAATTGCCCATCTTCAGAGTACACAAACTGTACTACTACTAAGTGTAAAAGCAAAGCTGCTCTGCAGGAGACTTGTATTTTTTATGTTGTATAGATTTTACTTTTTCATAGAACATTCAAATCAGGGTGCGTTTATTCGACACTTTTTTACCCTAGAATCATGATTAGAATCATGATTCAAATCACGATTCTGTAGAATCACGATTGCGTTTAGTCGAAAGTGGAAATAAACGTCTTCAAATCACAAACATGAAACACGGAAAAATTGGCGTTTGGAAAGACGTTTCTGTAGAATCACGAACGAAAAGGGTCGTATAAACGATATCGTGATTTGAATCATGATTCTATGACGTCATTGTGTCGTGCTTCTTCCGGGTTCGACTCAAAGCGCGCGCTGTGTTTCGTGCAGGTTAATTTCGTGTAGCAGATTGCCAGTGTACTAGTAACGGTATATGCCAATTGTCATGTGCATTTAGGAATTATCATTCTGTGTATTGCACACCCGGGGTGTACTGTACGTCATTTGTATATTTCACTCAGGGTGACCAGATTTTACAAAATGAAATACGGGACAATTGACAAACGAAGATCAACAAAGAAGCCCACACAAAGTGTGGGCTTCTGAGAATCCATAGTATAATTATAAGACTTTTGAAAAAAATATAAAGAATTAGAAGGGAAGGTGAACGAAAGAATGAAGGAGAGAAAGAAAAGAGATGATTGGGAAGGAAAGAAAATAAAGGAAAACAGAAAAAATAACAGAAAGTTAGAATAAAAGGATGATTAAAGAAATAATAAAAGAGATAAAAAAAGGTTTCCGTCATTCTTTGAAATGAATATAGAAAGAAAGGAAGGAAGGGAAGATTAATAAATGTCTCGCAAAATAAAGGAGACAAAGGGGGAAAGGGGAGACAAAGGGGGAAAGGTGAGAAAAAGAAGGAGGAAAGAAAGAATGAAGGAAATAAACATGTTTCCTTCATTCTTTGAATGAAAGAAAGAAACAAAAGAAAGAAAATAAAAATAAGGGAAAAGAATAAGGGAAAAATGAAGAAAGGAATAAAGAATGGAAGGGAAGAATGAAGGGGAAGAGAACGAAAAAATAGAAAATAATGGAAGGAGAGAAAGAACGAAAAGAAGCAGGAGACGAAGAGAGAAGGAAGCCAAGGTAATTATAAGGAAAGAAAGAATGAAGGAAATAAAAAAGTATATTGGACAAAGAAGGAAAGAAAGAAAAATGAACAGAGAGAGAGAGAAAAGAAAATGTCGAGGAAAGAAAGATAGATGGAACAAAAAAGGCAAGCAGAAAGGATAGGGTATATATAAAATCATGAAGAAAAGGGAAAAGTTCAAACTTCAAGTAAACAAAAAATCCAATCATCTAATAAAAACCATAACTTTATTTGGTGTTTTTTTAAATGTATTTTTAAAATTTTAAACATAAAATGTTTTAGAAATGAATAAAATTTCAAAGTGAAACATATTGTCAAACTTATAAATTAGATGAAACATCGCGGCATCGTGCATACCAAGACTCAAAACGAAAGCTGAAACAACTAGAAAAGTCAATAACATTTTCCTCCGATTACATCTCCAAATCATTAAACTGAGAATCCATAGTATAATTATAAGAATTTCCCGCCGATTTTGTGATTATTTTGGTGGAAAAACTGTTTATCATGTGAGGTGTTTGCACCATTGAGAATTTGCTTCGATCCTCCATGCCTAGCTAGTAGCCTGCCACACACAGGCAGGAGGCCAGTTCGCTTGCAATGTATTAGCAAGAAATCATCGCAGAACTTGCAAAAGTTTACAGTTATCGATTTAATTGTTGTCCCTGCTTCGTCAGCTGTTGGTAGAAACACGCGCGAAAATGTTGACCTATACTTCCCTGGGTCAAACTGCGCACTGTGATGCGCACTGGATCGGCCCGAATTCAGGGAGAAACAGCGTTAGAAAGATGGTCGTATAAACGCTGATTCTGTCGGATCGTGATTCATGTTGCTGTTTTGAATCATGATTCAAATCGTGATTCCAATCATGATTCTGGGTTGAGGTCGCATAAACGCAGCCTAAGTTAGTTGTGTTGCCTTCTTATGAACCATTATTTTTTAGTTGAAAAAAAAAAAAAAAAATTCAGTTGATCTGTGGTTGGTAGCACTTGGCCTGGAACCAGAGTAAACACAATGTTCAGGAAATGTAGATCGGATACAGTGGGAACCGTCATCCTTCCCCTAAATATCATGGTTGTCTTTTGCAAAATCTGGTTTCTTTTTTCCTTACACTACCATTTGTTTTTGATAACGACTTGTAAGACATCATTCATTTTACGTATTCCTTTAATAGTGAATTTTCTAGAAATGGAAGAATTGTGTTATGTGGACAAGATACCTGTAGGTTGATGAAAGGCATTATGGAAAAACTTTGAACTATAAAATTAGTAAATTACACCTTAAAGAATATGGTTTTATAAGCCTTGTGTCTGCAACCATGAAGAATTGCAACTTTCTTGACTGGATGTATTGTAGTCGGATATAAAAGAAGTGCTATCATGTTCTGTATGCCGACAGAACAGTCTTCATGAAATGTTAACTAAAACCCTGCCAATTTGTCTTATTTTCAGTTTTGAATACGGCAATGTTATTTTGTATTCATAATCAGTCACATTAGTTTTGCTGCAAAGATCTTGATGTTTACTGTAGGAGAGGGAACTTGAAGAATAAAACCTCAGCAATCTGTTTGCTATGCTCTTGAAGAGCGCACTTTTAGAGCTCCGCTGTCTAACGTAGCTTTCTTATGAAAATGAATAATTCATGACTTCAACCGTTCTTCAAGTAAAAGCCGACGATCCCTGGTGAATTGCGCATCACGTTTTGAATCGAAGATGTGCAGGTTTTCTCCCACGATCAATTTTCAACTTTCGAAAGCCAGGATTTAAAGACTTCACTAAGAAAAAGAATGTACTTGTTCCTACCCTGGGAAATGTGTCAGAATCTAGCGACGACTGAATAGGTATGATACTATATTAAGAGATAACATAATAATAATCATGTCCCCAGTTGGTTTGATATTAGAAAGTACTGAAAGCTTGTACTTTTCATGCACTCTGGAGATATATCATCTCGTAAGGTAAATATTTGAGCTGTTGTGTTGAAATGTTCAGATTTCCCAGGCATTTGCAATCAAATCTCGCACCACATATCAGGTTCATGGCACATTCCAAAATAAATAGTTGCCCTAAAATGATACAAGCATGGAGTTGGATCAGTGATACAAACAAGGAAAAAGAAAGAAAAAGAAGGAAGGACCGAGAAGTTTATTTTGTCATCCCTGCCATTGCATCTGTGAGTTACATGTAATACCTTGTTCTACTGTAAATATAATGTACATATCATGGAAATGTATTTTTCATTGAATTAGAACTTTAGAAGCATTGAAAGTCACAACAACACATAAGCAATACAAAAAAACTACTTTTTATATTTAAGTGCTTATTGAAAAAGCTGTTTCGAGAGATAATGTCAAGTGAAAGGTTTTGCAGCCATAATGTGACAACAATGAATATATGAACGAAAGCTCGCGAACTTGTAAGCTAGTGAACACTTTTTGCGAGAGTGATCACGAATTTTCCTAGAAAGCCAGTGAACACTTTTTGCGAGAGTGATCACGAATTTCCTTGTTGACCATAGTAGATTGCGAGACAAATGAATACCCTCTAGCGATTATTTCAATCCGCAATAATGAACCTATTTTGTATTAATGAATATATTGTTTACAGTTTTGATTATTTATGCATTTTATAATAATATGACACTACCTATATTAATATGAACAAGAAACTAGCTTTTTTATTTTGAGAGGGATTTTTTTTTTTGAGAGGGAATTTTTTAAAAATAAATACTGTAGTTTTTAGCATGTAAAAACATTTTGAACAGCATGGAAGGGACACTCTGGCTATAATGGATGTGCGAAGCAGATTATGCTAACGTATATTCCCTCGGAAATGAAATAAGATCTGTATTCTCTACAGCCATGTATCATATTTTACTTTCTTTTGACTATCCCAAGCTCTTTGTGAAACCAAATATGCTGAAGAGGAGCACAAATACTTGGTCTTAGAGTATCTTTTCGCCACAAGTGCTATTTTTTCATCGGGCTTTTTATGGATTTCTTTTTTGAGGAGGCGGATGGGGGAAGAACAATATTTCTTTCTGAGATGTTTTATTAGTTCATGCATTTGGTATAATTTATCAAGAACAGTTTGATGGAAAAGATTTGGGTATCATTGAAAGCTTGCACTGTTGCTTTTAATGTTTACAGGAAAAAGTTGTATGAACCAGTTAGGCCTAGAATGCTGGATTATATGCTGTTGTAGTGGTGATGATGATGATAATCATCAATGATCATCATTATTATCACCACCACCATCACCTTTATCATTATCATAATCATTGTCATTGCTGTTATCATCATCATTGCTTCAACATCATCACCTCATCATCATCATCATCATCATCATCATCATCATCATCAATACCATCACCATCACCACCACCACCATCATCATCATCATCATCATCATCATATCATCATCATCATCATCATCAACATCATCATCATCATCATGATCATCATCATTCAAAGGGGGAAGGTATGAAAAGTACAAAATATTTGTTATTTTATTGTCCTGTTGCAATCCTTTTCTGTCAACGAGAACTGATCGCAGAACATTCAAACTTGAGGTTATATTGCAGTCTCTTGGTGGCACCGGAAAGAAAAGGGGCCTGGGTTTTTCAATAAAAGTTGAACGACATATCTGAAGTGGAGCTCACACAGTAGAAATGGCAATGGGACACAATTCACTCACAGTGCCTATTCTATTAACCGTGAAATTAACCACAAAATTCTGCTGTTGCTGCCAACCCCATTCAGTCATCCTGCCTTCCCATTTAAAGAATTGATTCAAACCGCTCAGAGGTAAAATCACCCTAGGACTCTGGGCGAATGAAGCATGGGGGAAGAACGTTCGTACGTAGCATGTCTTGTTCGCCGAGGCAGAAATGAATATCGACTGTTCCTTACGAGTGCACTGAACTGCACCCGGGCGCATGGCAATTTGCGATGGCAGGGAAGACTCAAAGATGTGTATATTTGGATAGCATGATTATGTTGATAAGGAACATGTATCAGACCAATTGACTTTTATTTGTGTAGGGTACGCTGCCTCGTATTTATTTATTAACAAGGGGGATGGATCGAGATATGGACGGGGCTGGTATTTGAGATGAAGGGGATGATCACAGAGATACTTTGGAGTGGGAGAAAGGTTTAAGGAGATGATGTGGATTCTATTGGGAAGATACAGCTTATTATCATCGAGGACCCACGACCTTTTAATGTATTTCGAATAGAAAATGATTGAATGGCAAAGTGGTATAGGAAGGAACGTGGCCTCAGACCTCCGTCATACATTATTGATTACTTTTTCTCTAATTGACCTTCAAGTTTGGAAACAAAAGAGGTCATTTACATAAGTTTATAAGAAGTGCAAGTTGTTTTCATGCTAGAACCATAGAGCTAGAACTCTCCTTTGTTGCCTTGTTGAAGACCATTAAACTCGTTTTGTACGTGTTTCAATTACAATGTAGTCTTTAGTATTGTAATATTGTTTGGTGAAAAATTGAAAGGACTGAACAGATTTGTTGATATTGGCCTACATCAGTGCTTAGGCCTGTATGTTTAATCGTTGAAGTATTTATGTGGAATGAGGAAATACATCAATATCATTTATAAGGCAGGAAGTCTATAAATAATTTATGTAGGCCTACATTTAAAAAACAAAACCCACTCAAATTGTTGTTAAGGCACCCCCTTCCTTCTCTCTCTGTCTCTCAGCTGTTGCAGAAGAGGCCTTATCACTTTTAAATTTCATACAGTTTAATACATATGACAATGTTCATTGCATAATCAATGATGGCATGATGCAGCCACTGTACTGTAAGCCTGATGGATGTAGGCCTACATTACTCTGCATGCATGCATTCCACTCATGTTACATCTCAGCAGGTGTTCTAGACATGCAAAGCAGAAATGAGAAATTACACATCCATGTTCATTTTGGCTTTTCATACCTGGTACATGTGTACCTTTCGGTTCTCCATACCTTCATGTACTCCTGAGTACTTCCTTGCCACTTCCTCATTAATTAAAGTCCTCTGCAGCCCCCTTTGGCCAATTATGATTGTAAATTCTTCAACGATATCTAACCTAATGACTGTCTATACTCTGTATAGGCTTGTCCGACAGCCCGGACTTCCACAATTTACTTTGAGAAGAAGTCTTTGAAGGTTGTAGAACTTTTCTCTCATGTGAATGCTACAGTTACACCAATGAAACCAGATTTAAGCTATTATTATGTAATTTTATTTTTTTTATGGTTTGGAGTCGGATTGTTTTTATGTGACTTAAACAACAAAAATTGATGTTTTGTTTGTGTGACCACTGCTATTTTATAGAATAAAGTATTATGCTCTAAAAATAGCATGAATATTTTCACTTCTAGGATAATATTTTCTTGATAGAATAACTTCCAACTGATCCTTTAAAGTGTGCCTAGCAAGTTTGTTTGGAAACTCTTGTTGGAATGCTCTACAGAGAGTGGAGGAAGTGCATCTAGGCTACATTGTGTACTGTATGGCAAGCCATGATTCAGGGATTGTGATGATACATGTATACAGTACATGCAGGCCTATATTTTAGAGACACTCATCTGAACTTCGATGTTATAAGTGCTAACAATAAAAGCAGATTAGTTAGAGCCATTCTACCCATTTGTTCTTTTTATTCATACAAGTGACTCTCTTTAAATTCAGGAATATTCCTTTTTTTCAATATTTCTGGAGAATTTGCGATGCTGAATCCTGAAATGAGAAATAAAATCAAATGTAAAAGTAGGTCTTTATTTGATGGGAAGGAGATGATTCAGCGTCAGGCTAGGATATCATCATCATCTGGAAAAAGTTAGATTGAATTTCCTGGAGTGTAAGGAGCGTCTCGTCGCTCATATACACGAACCCTTTCCGTGGAAAACATGCCCTGGATTTCTTTCCCCAGCACCAAAATACCTTATAAAAAAGGTGAATCGTACAAACCTATATTTCTGTAAAAAAGTGTAGAACAGTTGAGTTTATGATACAGATTATTTGTTGTTCCAGGCTCATGCATTATTAGAATTTGCTGGAATGGAGAAAATCTATTGAATTTACAAAAACCTGAAATTTGTGCCAATAAAAGGCTTTTCGTCTTAAAGAACAGAACACCAGATCTATAAACACTCTTGCATGCTACATGTACATGTAGCTATAAAAAATGAGAGAAAATGAATTGTTATTCCATTTTAACTGCAAGAGGTTATGCTGTTTTTTAAATGAAATTTCACCACTGAATTGTGATAGGATGATTAATGGAAATCCTTTAAGTCGTAGAAAACAGTAGAAATGTTATTTAAAATTCAATTTAAAAAAAAAAAATCATACGTGTAATTTTAAGAGTACCATTATTGAGGAAATATGTAATTTCTGTATAGACAACCACTGTGGCCCAGAAGGGATTTCCTGTAATTTGTATGTGTGAGCCTGATACATTAACATCCTACAAAGTGTGATTTATTGATGATAGGACGATACGATGAACGGTTTGTGTGACACTAAACCTTTATAATGACTCTGCTTGCAGTTACATTTCATACAAGAGATACTCACTGAAATCCATCCTTGCTAATGTTAGGTGATTTATGATTCGTAATATTCACTATCAGTCAAAAGCAGCAAATTTGAATGGAGAAAAGCCAAAGTGAGTATTATATATCTCCTGTTCATGCCTTGAATATCTCTTTTTTTCTTTCTTTGGGCAAGGCCGTTTTTGAGAAGACCTCATTTTTACAATTCAAATCAAAACAAAATGAAATATGGGCACACCAAAATCTCCAATGCCATTTGAGGGGGGCATTTCATTTCAAGCCAAATACATTTGGCTTTCCTGGCCTTGGCCTTCCATCACCTTGGCTTTCTAATTGAAACCCTGCATTTTCATCATCGCCTTTAGCAATACCAAGGCATTGTCATCTCAATTTAATACGTATTATATGGAGATATTTCATGTTTCGTCCGATTTCTTCCTCCCATCTTGATAAGGACTTTACCCTTTATCTTGAAAAACTGCATTTTTCTTCATTTTGTCACCAGCAAGAACAGTTTTGATTTCAATTCAACAATGCATGCACATTGGAAAGAAATAAACCTGGAATTAGGTGTAGAACTTGTAGAAGGCATAACACTGTATGTAATTAAAGTTCTGTAGAAAATGAACTGCATATGAATTTTCAGAGATTCCGATAACATTATTTATAAGGAAATATGAATCTTGCTTTTGTTGTAAGATTGCCAATGCAACTTGTTATATTTGGCTGTCGTTTCAAATTACTACGGTCGGCAATTTTTATGAAGGCCTACATATAAGGATGGTAAATCAAGTGTGTATGTGTGATTGAACTCACTGGAGAACTTTTTTTAATACATGTATGTAATACTGAAATTTAAGGCCCAGAAACCTGCCTGTAAAGACCTATTTTTTGTCTGAGCAATGATGATCTTCTGTGCTACTAACCATGATGGTTCATTCGTACAGCCTTCAGTTTGGTTCATCATTTATAAGAGGATGCGAATGTTATACCTTTAGTTAACATCCGCCTCGATATTACATGTAATTGATACAATTGCATAGGGCTATATTCTACATGATCCTGTTTGTGGAATATCCCGAATGAGGTGTTACTCTCGCTGCTATAGTATTTCCATTTTCTATCATGGAATATTTCAAAAGCATATTTCATATCATGTGGAATTCCCCATCTTAATTGCATGTATTTGTTGCTGTAAATAGAAGCAGAAATGGCTACAATAAGAGTCAGCACTAAGTACATTGTACTCAGATAATAAGATGTTCTTTCACTTTGTCTTGTCTTTAGCCTTTTTTATGTGTTTTGTTTTACAATGCATTGGGGCTTTCGCTTTAGATTCTTTTCAAAATTTCATTTTTATTTTGGCAGATTATTCTGTAACATGGCAGAATGAATCCCCTATTTAGTTTGGCCTGTGTATTTGCAAGATATTCTTAGGTATGGCATTATGGATTTTACTTCAAGTACATGTCCCTTGTAAGGAAAGCTTCTGTTAATACCTTTGCTCTAATAGAAGGAAGACCTTGCATTGCTGTATTCATAGAGCTACATGTATTCTGGCTCTATGCTTTATTGGTACAATCCTGCATCTGCTGTTCAGAAAGCACAATAATTGGTGTTGGGGAAATGGGGTTCGTACATTTAGGCTTTAGTACGCTTAATCCAGTTTATGGTTAGCACGGATCCAGCATCCAGGCCAATTATTTTCATTGTGCATGTCACTCCAATATTGCACAATTTAAAGCTGGGATTGCTGAGAATAAACTGTTTCCTCATGAACAGCAGCTCTGAAAAGCTTAAGTTCAAAACATTCAAAATGCATTTGAAACTAAAGCTGTAACACCCCGAGACACAATGCCTGACTTGAGGCCATGAGATCTCGAAATTAGTTCCTTTCTTGATACCAGTATCTTGCAGCCAGAAGCACACAGTATTCAGGCTTCCTGTATTTGCTTTTGTTTCATATAAGTATAAATGGCAGAGGATTAGAAAGCAATCTTTCAAAGAAGCACTGATTATCACCTCCACCAAAAATTCCAGGATGTTTGTTGTGACATTAGCTGGTCATTTAGGTCTAATGGTCATTATAATTGGTCAGTTGAGTAAGGCCAGTGTCAGGTCATAAACAGTATTGATTTGAATGGGCCAGGAAGACAACATCCTCAATGGAGGAGGAAATATCGATTATTTTGCTTTTCTGCTTTTAACTTTAATGGCAAGTAAACGGCTCAACTATTAAGGGAACTGAAGCCATGGAACTGGGAGCTTGGTTTTCTTTTCAGATGTGGTACCCAGGTTTTGAAAAAAAATGACAAAGGAAAGACTTCTTCATCAGTGAAAATAACCTTGTACATGTAGATGTTGGCCTACTGGTTACCTCTCTGCCTCTGTTGTGCTCTGTGCAGTGTGTGTAATCAGGATTGATATTCTGGAACATGACGATGGTGATTGGACCAATGTTACTTCCATCCTGCGCCTGGCATTTAATTTTTAGGGTTGGATTTCTGGATTTTCACTATGTAAGATGAAGAAATAATGTTGGTGTCTTGATAAATGATTGACTCCATATTTTCCACTTTACTGTTTACATGGGTCTTACAGTCGAGTATGAAGAAATGATAATTACAGTGTATTTTATAGAGAATGCCCTTGTTTGTCCTTCTTAGCCTTGGAAGGTGTTCCCAAAGTTATACAATTTTCTACTGCTATTGATTGTCTTTAAAACCTTGTGGTAATAACTCTCTTGAATGTTCTGAAGCACATCTATTGGAATTGTCCATTGCTGGTGTTTTAGGAGATTTCTGTGGTTTAGTGCAAGAATAGCCGTTTCTTTTGTGAATCAAGATTCACAAAATCAGCTCAGGTGGAGTTGTGGCTTGTGTGGGATGCATAACAAATCTTGGAATTTTCTTTACTTTGGGTTGTCAAAATACTGTTTAGGAAAATTTCAGCAGTAATTTACTGACTCTATTGTATTCATTAAACTCTGAAAGAAGAGCCCTGCATTTCGGTTAACTCTGTCTCACACTCCTTTCTTGAGTGTCAGTCCTGGTTTGATTGTTGAAATATTCATTAAGGATGCCATATTAGCTTCCCAAAGACTTGTTCACTTGATATTGAGTGAATGATGTTCTTATAAAGATTAATAAATGTTAACATGATTGCAAAGAAGGGACCCAGACTTGAAGTCATCTAGTATAGAAAATTATTTGATTGCATTTTAATTCCCATACTGGTACATGTTTACTATATTAAGAAAAGTAAATAATATAAGCCCTGATTATTGTAGGAATAACTTTAAGACAATATTATAACTTACTATTGGTAAAGCACTGTAGCTGTTTTGAAATATCAGGATTTTCCAAATGGTTTAGATGTTTTAAAGAGTGAAAGCTACCACTATAGAAAATTTATAAAAAAAGAATTCATAAAAGAATTGATGTTCACTCAGGCTTAAGACAGACTAAATTAAGGGTTGGGAATATTTGATTTGTTAGATTCTGTAATATTTTTCTGAAACACTCATTCTTCATCTTCTTTGTCACAGAAAGTACTGATGAAAACCGAATCTTCTTCGCATGACAAACTACAGTACAGTATAGAACAAGACGTTGAACAGTCCATATACATGTACAGTCGCATACACATGACATATATTGTTCTCTCCTCCAACTTTGCCCATGACCGTCTATTTCATTCAATTCAAGATAGGAGGAGAACAGCCCATCGCAGTCAAATGACATAATCAAATCGATATCTGCAACAATAGTCGGGTCTTTTGAAGCTTGTGTCAGATATGGTATCAATTGAAATGCGTGGAACTTATGACGCTCGCTAAAAGGAGGTGTTGGTGGAGAATAATTTGCCACGGCCGGAGATTGTTGGATGGTGAAATTGGATGCTGGACGGCGTCAAAGATAAGTTTCCGCTGCAAGATAGAAGAGTGTTGAGTGGCAGTGGAAGTGGTTTTTGTGATTTTTTAAGTCAAAGTGGATATACCAGCTTTCCTGGATGATGGCATGATAACTGGTGGCGGCGGTGGGATGAGTGCTGGCAGTACCCTATCGAATTATCCCCAATGTCCATGCACGTCACTAAGCAAAATGGAATAGTCATGTCTTGGGTAGCTGAGTTCAGTTAACGGGAATGAACCCTCAACTTCGAGAAATTTCCAATTATTAGTATTTTCATGTGTTTATGCCCCTCTTCAAGAAAGACAGAAATGTGACAGCACTGTGAGATTGGGCATTGTTACAGAACTGTGGCAGTTCTGGAAGAATTTAACATAATAACTTGGAGAATACAAGTAAGCCATTAAGCTATTAAACTATGGGGCAGTCATCTTCAGCAAGTTCAACAGGGCCAGAATCTCCTACGACTCCCTTGGACACTTGGATCACTCATAAGCCAAGTCCTTGTGCCTTGTTGGATCAAAATGGTGGACTAAGCAATGGCCACGCACAGTGTGCTGCAAGTATTAGTGGAAGCAGCACGAGAAGCAGTAATGGAAGTAGCAGCGGTAGCACAGGACTCAGCCCGTATGGCTCACCGATCTTCAGTGCAATACAGGTCCTCCAAGGGCCGCAAGAACTCTGCCCTCGAGAAGAGGGTGCACAGTGTGCATATCATTGAGAGTATTCCTAGTGAAATCTTTTTGAATCGCAGAAAGCAGATGGATACATGGCAGCAGTACCAGGTAAGATTCCAGCCAACACCAGGTTGATATTCTTTTCTTGTCCTACATGTACATGTATGCTTTAAGATCTAACATTTTGGTCTCCCAAATCAGTTCCAGCAGTACAGATGCAGTTATGTACCCACTCTTGATGTTAACCTGATCAAGGAGGTTCCCAGACACTGTCAGTAATCTTCCCTTCAAATGCAAGTAACTACAGTACAAGTCAAAATACTCGGCCAATATTCTAGTCACTCACCATGCTTGCAGTTAGCAGACTCAGCCAGCTTCTTTGGCCTTTTCGATGCTGTGGACTGGGTCAAGACTCAAGTAAACAGTATTTTGTGATATTTGTTTGAATTATTAACTTACCTTAACCTGATCAATATGATTCTCTCTCTCTCTCTCTTCCTCTGAAGAAGTTCCTGTATAGGTAATCTACCCTGAAGACGACCTACACTCATTGGTATTATTCATCAAATTGTCACCATGGTGACGTTTTCTTGATTCTTGTCTGGAGCCATCTTCTGCAGGGTTTATCCTAATGACCAGTTTATTACCTCTGCTCTCTACTTCTCTCTTCCTCCCTCCCCCTCTCTGGCTGTCTCTCTCCCTCCCTCACTCTCTGTCATTGTCTTTCTTAATCAGTCCAATTTCCCCTTTCCTTCTCTTGACTTTCTCTTCACAGCCAGTCCATTCGCAATTATATGTATGACCTGTATTGCAGCTAATACTGGTATGGACAGAGCTGCCATTCTGAAGATAACCATCATTGGCCATTTGCATGGACAGCCAGGACAGGGTCCATGGACAGTGCATGATATCATTGCCACTGCTCTCCCCTCAGCAATTAGGGCCAGTATATGAGAATAGAGTATCATTATGGAACATCCTTGGGATATTCAGATGTGTTTGACAGCATGTTTTTGGTTTAAAAAAAAATCATACCACCCCAATATGCATAAGGTCTACTATGTTTCATATAATGCCTTGTTGGTAGCATGTTGAGCTGGAGATACTTGGCCAACATGATAGGTTGACATCATGTTGGGTTTAACTTTATCCTTCAGGCTGTCATACATTTATTAAAGCTAAATCCAATCTTGTAGGATGTTCCCATCTCTTTTTAGGTTAAAAATATTAGCATGGTAAGGCCAATGATAATCCAATAGGATATCTTTTCAAGCAAAATGGTTTCCCCTTTTAATCCCAGCTTATTCACAATCTTCATGCATAAAGTTGTCATGCCAAATAGGTCTGAAATTTAAAAAAAAAGCTACATTTGATTTATGGTAAAGTTTGTTATATAATGGTCTCATATGAAACACATTGCACTTTTTTTTTAATTGACATTTAGTTTTACCTAGGCTAGGAGGTTCTGTTTCGAATAGAAAATATGAAATTAAATAGAATTTCCTTGCTTTTATTATATATGCAGGTTTTCATAATTTGAAGGTTCTTTGAACACATTTCTGACTTTTCTGTTAATTAGCATTCAAAGTTACTCCATAATTGCAATACTATTGTGAATTCATATTTCAGACAAGAATTACTTAATAATAAATAGCTTAAGCAAGAGGTGAGGTAAGAACTAAATGCAACTATACAACTACTTCTCTATGAAAATAACGTCTAATTTCCCTCCCATATTTAATAAAGTATGGTTGTGTGAAATGTTAAAGACTCATTTAAAAATGTTTTTATAGCAATCACTGTTTAGTTCATATAGAAATTAACTGTGTTTTTTTTTAAGATTGTAAACTGCATTTTTTACTGTGTGTACTGAACAATTTCTCTGGATTTAGGCTGGTGTGAAATACACCCTTGTTGTTGTTGTTTGTTGGATATTAATGGCGACCAGTCATATATTCGACTATTCCCGCTAACTCACTAGGCCTACTATTATTTTCTTTCTTTTCTTCGACTGTCCTTAAACATCAGTCCTCTCCTTCTGACAACTTTATAACAACGTTTATCTTTTCATCATTGTTACACAGTTAATACAAGGAGCTAATGATATCCAGATGCTCCCAGGGAGAGGGTGGGCCCATTTAGCAAAATACTATCCCAGAATTCACAGCATGTCCCCAAACGACCTTTGACACGCCAACCAGCATGACAGTTCAGTATGTTCGTCAGTAGGGTATCATATCAACAGTCTTTGTTCTTTCCAAAGCTGCTTTGTGTTCGTGTTAGAAGTTAACTAACATGAAATTTGAAACCCCAACATGCATGTGATATTTCTGGAGAGAATACCCTTATAAGGTAAAACTCATGTTCACGGATATTCTGACAAACATGAAAATGCATGAAATTCCCCCTCCCAGCTTTGAAGAAAGAAATAGAAAGAGAGCGTGGTGGTTGGCTATATTTTATTGATTGTGATACTTCTGCTGAACAATGATTTCAAATGATTAGACTGTCCTCAATTTTTTTTGAGCATTGGGGAGTTCAAGTTCATTTCAAATTTTCAACCAAATTAATGTCTGTTCCAATCACATATAATTTGATAAATCAAAGTTATTGAGAAAATAAATTTTTTGTGTTTATTTTTACTGGAAATTGAATTACGGTTCTAGATGATTGATAGACATTGCCTGTTCTGACAAATGTTTGATATGATTGTGTGGATGTCGCTCCGATTTTTTTTCCTTCTTGTAATTGTGATTTATGTCATGTGCTGAATTTGTTACTGTCTCAAGTCCAACCACATCCATGACCAAATATGGCAAAAATGTTTAAATTCAAGTTTGTTTTCCATTCGTTTAGAAATGACTGTAAATTTATGAGAAATAGAGTGTTATGACTTAGGGAAATTTCAAGTGGTATGCTTGCTTAATGTACTCTGTATACTAAACAAAAAAAATGTGAAAAGCCTACAGGCCCTACTGAAGATTTTAAAAGCATTTTGTGGTCAACATTGATGACAAAATTATAATTAATAACTGGAATTTTGTCCATGGTAAGGCCACTATACCTATACCAAGCTCATTGGTATGAAAGACTTTGCAGTCCCCCAAAAGTCATCGTTTAGACTTCAATTCCAAAAAGTAACACATTCATCTTTCATACATGTACTTCAAGGAATAATTTTCCTGGTATTGCATCGCAATTTTCTCTGAAAGAATGCTATACAAGAAATATATCGCAGACTGTACAAAACTACATAGTTGAGAACCTTTCTGTATGGCCAAAATTGCTAATCAATGTAGACCTACGCCTATATATTTGTCTAGATATCAAATGATAATAATATGGTTGTTTAAAAGGGCACTTACAACATTTGTCATGTACACTACAATGCTTTGGCACAAAATATTTTAATAAGTCATTCCCACACACAACATACATGTAACTATGCACATCCCCTCTGCAGAGTTAGTATTTTCAGTTGCATTAGTGAGTACATTTTCCTACATGTATGGTTGACTCCAAAAGCGAGTTTAGCACTATTTGTCCCAACATACAGACTCCTATAAAATGAATGACTGTCTGATACCATTATATATAGTTTTTATCAATTGTTGAATGGCATTTGAAATTGACCTCTTCATTTTATTGTTGACATCCTTGATTATCCCACAAAACCACAGTAATTTGTTTAACAGAATACTTTGAGCATAGATTTTCCTTCAGTAAATATACACATATTATTAAGGTCAGCAGCCTACCTTGTCTGTTAAATGAATATAATCAGATCTGTCCTCATTGCGAGGGCACATATTTCTGTTTTTCTGTGATTTGTTTTTCCAGTATCACTATACTGAAGACACTTCCACCTTAGGTCATAGTTTGTTGATAGATGGCCACTGAGGTTCATTGACCTCTGTCTTATAGGCATCAGCCCCTCAGGGCTGTGTTCCCTCACCTTTTTTGTTTCATGCATGACATTTCCTTTGTTTTGCAGATGATTCGGCTTAATAATAAACGTAATGAATTCAGAGTGTTCAATGGACATTAACCAAATAATTTTGATTTTATTTGATTTTCCCTCTCCCTCATATTTGTTGTATTAAAATTTCATTGCGATGCCTTTTGGGTATTCTTTATATCAAATACAATGATTGTATATTTATGTACTTTTCAAAACTTATTTACAGCTCAGCATATGATATCTTTTGTTGCAGAATATGTTTTTATAAATCTCAAAGTTCTATTTTAAATTTGATTTTACTATCATGTCAAAAACTAATATTTGAGTTTTAACGCCATGATAAGAAAGTCTTGCTTCAAATATATTTCATTCCTTTTGTCATACAGAGTTCTATGCGTAACTTCTACCCCACGCGTGTGGTTACAACATCAACTGTTTATTATTATTGTATCATGGAGATTAATTATACTGTGATATTTCTAATGTCTTTGTCATTTGAACTGTCAATGATTAGATTTTAAAGCATTTTACTAATTTATTTTCATATTGTTTGTCTATTCAAAGAATGAATTGATGAATTATTGAATTCAAGATTTTTATTTCTTTTTCACTTTATTCCCTTTAAGGTTTTACATTGTCCATTCATATAGTTTTCTCTTTAAACTCCCGAAATTGTATACATTGTCAGGAGCAAATCATATATACTTCTTGGCTTGCTAATAAACATTTTTATTCATATTTAATAGAACTTGTAATTTCCTTTTAGTAGATCTGATCATTGAGCATCCATGCAGGAAGTTTGGAGTAATTCTAACTGTAATGTGTTTCATAATTGTTTTTTTACAGCTTAATCATTGCATTCATTCTTACATTATAAAACAGTGAGATAACTGAATATTATGTCTATTTATATCATGAATAATGCTCTTATACTAAACAAATTTATTTGGAACTGTTATTATTTTCATTGAAATGAATTGATCAATAAATCAATTGAACATCCTGTTTGATTTTATTTTGAAGATTATTGAGACTCAAGTCATGGGGGGTGTTTCACAAAGATTTAAGTATGACTTGAATCGCACTCAAATGGCTACGTGTATCTGAAATGCAACACGCAATCTAATTGATCAATACGCAGTAATGCGTGTCCTCTTTGCATGATCTGACTGTTGTGGTCATGCCTTTTATACCACACGCAACTAGGCATTTAAGTGAGTGTGACTCTAAGTCATACTTAAATCTTTGTGAAACACCCTCCTGGATATCTCAAAATAAAACTGTGAAATGAGACTATGAATAGATTTTTATGTATTGCATCACGACGTTCATTTATTTGTCGCCATGGATGCAAGCCAAATAATTGACAAACATGTGACTAATCTAAATAAAGGAACATTTGAATTAGTCATAAAAAACATTTGCACCTCAAATTGAGGTGCAAATGTTTTTTTATGACTAATTCACTTGTATTAAAAGTCAAATTCCATTTTATCAGATTTTGATATGACTCAGATTTTCTTCAAGATTTTGAAATGTATACTTTGTTTGGACACAAAACACAAAAAATACTTGAATTTAATAGCAGTAAAATGATGAAATTGAAAGACTCTACTTGATATTCCAGGAACTTGTAAAAAAGATAATGACCAAAATTATCAAATTTAGTAGGATAGTTCCATTATGAGATATACAGTAATAAGGTCAGCTTAAAACTGATTCTTAAAACTTATTGGCACAATTTGTATACATTATTTATGCCCATTTTTGATGTATTACAAACATCAATGAAATAAAATGCAGTGAAAGGAATGACAAGTAACTTTTACCGAAGAACACACATATCTAAAAAAAAAAATCAATTTTCTTTATATTTTACAGGCTCAAATGGATTTACCCCCAGAAAAAGCCAAGCTTCTACGGCAGTATAACGATGAAAAGAAATGGGACCTGATTTGTGATCAGGTAAGATTTGAATTAACTCATTATTAACCGCTGGAGCATGATGGTGCATGCACAGATTATCTGAATTATACAATTCAGTCATCAAGAGAATAAATAAATAATCATGATTTTCTGTAAATTGCTTCTTGGTCTACTCTCTACACCAATGTGTCTACTTTGCTTTCAATCTCATCCCAATAGGCCTCATCCTACTTCATTTTCATTGTCTACTGAATATTTGGTCTAGTTGCCTTTTAATAATAATAATAATGATAATGATAATAATAATGACAATAATAATACGCAACATTTATAAAGTGCTTCATACAATGTTTCTAAAACACTGCATACTATTACCCAGACTTTAGCACGGCTACCGTGATCGGGCACCTGAGCATTCAAGGAATTCCTTCCTACAGGATACACATTTACTACACCTGGGTGGAGAGTGGCAAATGTAGACAAACGCCCTTTTTCCCATACACCATTTGGTCTCATTTCCACCTGAGGCTAATGACCTGCCCATCTCATTAGATGTCTACATGGTCTTACACCACTTTGAACTGTTATAAACCAAAGTTTCATAATGACAAAGTACAAACTAATTAGTAGAAAAAGTTGGAATGAGACCGTCTGGAAAGAAGGTAAACTGCCGATTCGTCTATTGCCAACTCGTCCACTCATTATATCATCTCCATTCATTTTAATAGTCTAATGTCATTCTGTCCAACATTTGGTCCAATAATCATTTGGTCCAATAATCACTTTGTCTAATTACCAGGTCATCTTTGACCATTTCGTCTCATAAACCAGTCGGTCTTATACCCATTCTCTGTTCAGTCATTTTGCCCAATAAGCACTTGGTCCAATAAGACCAAATGGCAGTCTACATGTAGTGAATGGAATGGCAGTTAGACAATGTGGATAGTGGACGAAATGATGGTAGACAAGTTTATAGTTATTGGAAATAAACAGGAAATTAGACTGAATGGCAGTTAGACCAAATGAGTATTAGACCAAGTGGATAGTGGATGCAAACTCTGTTTTCATGTGACTACCTAAACATAAGAATATCAATGTATATGATTGTTGAACAATAATCTTTTGAGAAGAGTATAGATTATAAAATGTCATTCACACTAATCACCTTGAATCCCACCAATGCTTAGGATATTAATAATGTATCCTCATATCCTCACGAATTATTGTATGTAAATAGCAAAGACTTTGTGACGGAAACATGAATTACATTGAGACACTATAAATGACAAAAAAATGAAATTATAATGACATAAAGACTTATTGTTTTGGATGAAAAGAAAGGTGTCGCCATGCACGCCATCATGAAATGACAAGATGGTTTTGTTCATGTAAAATTTGATCCAAAAATAAAAGCATGATCTATTTCCATTTTGTTCATGCCAATTTACTTTTAGGATAAATCCATTATGAATTAATAGGGGGCTTTGTTCAGCTTAGGGCTTTTATTAATATGTGCATATCCATTATTTCATGCAGAGGGGGGGGGGGGTTCTTTCTCTCTCATTTATTGGGGATGGGTACAGTATCCTCCTTGTGCTCCTTTGCCTCCCCTGGATAAGTGCCTGGTAAGGGATTTTTTTTTTCAAGGGGGGGGGGGGAAATTGCCCATAGCCCCCATTGTAATGTTCCCTGCTTAATTTAATTTTTCCTGTGTAATGTTACTAAAATGTAAGAGAATTTCTCTAAGCTAAAGTGAAGAATGCCCATAATAGTTACCAAAGGGGAATGAACATTCATCATTGCCTTCCTTGCCCCCACCATAACAACTGCTCGGATTCTGAGAGAGAAAAAAAATGAAGTATGTTTTTTGGTGAGAGTGACTAAAAACAGGATGCTTGGTAAATGTTGTTCAAGGTTTTTAGGTATCATGATAGATTAATGGATTTGGAGGGAGCAAATATCTTGAGCTTGATGAACTCTTGGAGAAACTCAGCTGGACATGTTTCCATTTGTCCTCTGAAAAAGAATAATATTTGTCTGAGGAGTTTTTGACAGATGCAGTTACACTCGTACAGTGGAGATTTTAAGTGCTATGGCTTTGAAAATGTCTATTTGTATGGTTCACTTTGTGGGATGTCAATTTGAATTGGTATAGGCATATTCTTTCAAAGTAAAAGAATGTCTAAATTGAAAGGAAATATGATTATAACGACTAAGAAGCCATTGGATATAAATCGTATTAAGTGTTGATAATGGTACATTACTATGTTTTCAACATATTGCTAACATTGCCATCACTTTTTGAAATTGGAGGGGGGGGGGGGGGGGGGGTTATGTCATAACATCTTGATTTTTTTTAATCATGTATTTCCATACTACTTATTAGTTACATGTATTTCTTTTCACCAAAGTCTTCTACAATTCAAGATCGTATTCTTATTAAAGAATAAACCAGATTTTAGAGCTCTGTAAATTATGGGGGCTTCCAAAGAAGAATAGATCACTTGCAGTTGGTTATGCGATTGACTAGGTTTGCTGCTATGTCGGTGCATGGATTAATTTTGATGATGCATTTAATCAGAACCTCCAGTAAAAAAAATTCCCCAAACCAAATGGGTCTACTCTATAGGCAAGGTCATCCTCAAATATTTGGTACCTGCTTATTTGATTTCACTAAAATTCTTTCGAAGTTCAATATAGGCTTACATTATATAAAGTCACTCTCAATTATAAAGGCCTGAATTAAACTGTACAGTTATAATGATGATTTGGTTTGATTATTACTCTGCCTCCAATAGTTATCAACGCCATTGAAAGTGAAGTGGCCCTGACACTTTTTCCCACCATGCTTACTGGCCCTATCAGCGTGCCCTACCTCTAGACTTATCCTAATTCCGGTTCCTTTTCCCGGTTCCTGTTCTTACTGGATGCAGTTCCTGTGACAAGCTACCGGGGAGCTGGGCTAGGGAAGCTAGGTCTAGGGTCCACTTCTTGTTTGGACTAGTCTTACGTGGCAGTAGTAGATCCATGCTACGATTAGACTTCTTCATGTAATGCAAGGTTGTCATCCGATCCCTTGAATAGTTTTCGATAGCCTTGTAGGAAATACATGAGGATGATGTGCCTCCCCTCCCCCCCAAAAAAAAAAATTATCATGAGAGTTCAAATACCTGTAATCCCCCCCAATAAAAACCCCTACCATGTAAATGAATGCTTTGCATGCTTTGGGCAACTACCGAGTCACCCCAAGTTCTATACCACAGAAAGTACCGGTATTCTAGAATATTCAGACAAATCAACACTGCATATGGCAGAATTAGGATATTCGCATAATTTACTTTATGATATAAACTAATTGTGCTTTAAACCCTGAATTAAGTGGGCTATTTCAGACCAGGATATACTGGGGGACCAATGGTACCCAAGCATCGCAAATTTGGTCTCAAACGACGCACAAGACTTGAAAGTGAAAGGTCGGCTAGCGGCGTACAGCGTGGTAGAAAAAATTGCGCAGAAGCGTAGTGACAAAATTCGTCAAGGGGAGGGGCCATTTGAAATGAGAGAACTAGCCCCCAAAACTTCAGCAATAACCCAAATGTGAAAAAAAGCACTTTGAAAAAATATTTTTTTTCAACCCTTATGGATAGTAGTCAGCCTCTCCCCTCAAGCTCCTATAATTTAACAGTAAGCATGAACAAGGTGAGATAAAAAAAATTATAGCCAAAAATTTGAGAACACAAGGCCTATATTTGCATGACTTTTTTCTCAGTTAGAAAAAAAGTACCGGAAATACCTGTACATATTTTTAGGTTAGGTTTTCTGACATTTAAATGTGAATATCTCTGAATTGTATACTGTTCTAAATATTGTGTTTCATTTATTTCCAATTGATGATAATTACATGGTATTTTCAATTTGGTAGTTGCTATCTTACTCCAGATGATTTGAGCAGTCCTATTAAAATGAAAACCTATATTTAGTTTATGAATGTTCCTCCTGAGAAGGAAAAAAGTTTACTGTTTAAAATATAGATCAATGTGAAGATCAACATGGGGACATAGGGGGCTAATGGGAGGCGCAGGCTAAATATAAACCAGTCTTTCTCTTTATAGTCCATCCTTGAACATGGGCTGCGTTTATGCGACCTCAACCCAGAATCATGATTGGAATCACGATTTGAATCATGATTCAAAACAGCAACATGAATCACGATCCGACAGAATCAGCGTTTATACGACCATCTTTCTAACGCTGTTTCTCCCTAGATTGGGCCGATCCAGTGCGCATCACAGTGCGCAGTTTGACCCAGGAAGTATAGGTCAACATTTTCGCGCGTGTTTCTAACTTCACGTCGGCTGCTAGATTTTTGCTGCCACCGGAGCTAACGCGCGATCGTTTGTGCAAGTGCAACTCGGCTTCCGAAAAATAAATCTTTTACTTCCAGAATTCCGTGTATTGTACCTCGTATTGTTTTTGTTTACTTGTATTCAATCTTGTCGGTTCATCAAAAATGGTGTTCGGTAGCCGTAGTACTGGGCACGAATTCTGTTAATTTTGTCTCGACAGGCGGTGCCACATCTCCGTTGAAATCCCTCCCTTGCAAGCGCCGCTGAAAGGGACTCGTAGATCGTCTTATATTTCTGTGAATCCCGGTAAGGGATGCTTGAGCCCAAAGCACAAGCAGAGCCCTGAGTTCGTCGTCAGTCCAATTTGTGCCTTTGGAACTTGAAGACATGATTGATGAAAACAGTGAAATCAGGGTGACCAGACGTCCCGTATTTCCCGGGATTGTCCCGTATTTCAGAATATTGAACAAAATGTAGTTACTACATTTGAAAGTGACGAATTTTCATTAAATAACCAACAGCTGATGAAGCAGGGACAACAATTAAATCGATAACTGTAAACTTTTGCAAGTTCTGCGATGATTTCTTGCTAATACATTGCAAACGAACTGGCCTCCTGCCTGTGTGTGGCAGGCTACTAGCTAGGCATGGAGGATCGAAGCAAATTCTCAATGGTGCAAACACCTCACATGATAAACAGTTTTTCTACCAAAATAATCACAAAATCGGCGGGAAATTCTTATAATTATACTATGGATTCTCAGTTTAATGATTTGGAGATGTAATCGGAGGAAAATGTTATTGACTTTTCATAGATCTAGTTGTTTCAGCTTTCGTTTTGAGTCTTGGTGTGCACGATGCCGCGATGTTTCATCTAATTTTTAAGTTTGACAATATGTTTCACTTTGAAATTTTATTCATTTCTAAAACATTTTATGTTTAAAATTTTAAAAATACATTTAATAAAGTTATGATTTTTATTAGATGATTGGATTTTTTTGTTTACTTGAAGTTTGAACTTTTCCCTTTTCTTTATTTTATATATACCCTATCCTTTCTGCTTGCCCTTTTTTGTTCCATCTATCTTTATTTCCTATCTTTCTTTCCTCGACATTTTCTTTTCTCTCTCTCTCTCTCTCTGTTCATCTTTCTTTCTCTCCTTCCATTATTTTCTATTTTTTCGTTCTCTTCCCCTTCATTCTTCCCTTCCATTCTTTATTCCTTTCTTCATTTTTCCCTTCTCATTCTTTTCCCTTATTTTTATTTTCTTTCTATTGTTTCTTTCTTTCAAAGAATGAAGGAAACATGTTTATTTCCTTCTTTCTTTCCTCCTACTTTTTCTCACCTTTCCCCCTTTAATTGTCTCCTTTATTTTGCGAGACATTTATTAATCTTCCCTTCCTTCCTTTCTTTCTATATTCATTTCAAAGAATGACGGAAACCTTTTTTATCTCTTATTATTTCTTTCATCCTTTTATTCTAACTTTCTGTTATTTTTTCTGTTTTCTTTCCTTCCCAATCATCTCTTTTCTTTCTCCCTTCATTCTTTCGTTCACCTTCCCTTCTAATTCTTTATATTTTTTTCAAAAGTCTTATTATTATACTATGGATTCTCAGAAGCCCACACTTTGTGTGGGCTTCTTTGTTGATCTTCGTTTGTCAATTGTCCCGTATTTCATTTTGTGAAATCTGGTCACCCTGAGTGAAATATACAAATGACGCTACAGTACAACCCCGGGGTACAATACACAGAATGATAATTCCTAAATGCACATGACAATTGGCATATACTAGTACACTGGCAATCTGCTACACGAAAATTAACCTGCACGAAACACAGCGCGCGCCTTTGAGTCGAACCCGGAAGAAGCACGACACAATGACGTCATAGAATCATGATTCAAATCACGATATCGTTTATACGACCCTTTTCGTTCGTGATTCTACAGAAACGTCTTTCCAAACGCCCCTTTTTCCGTGTTTCATGTTTGTGATTTGAAAGACGTTTATTTCCAATTTCGACTAAACGCAATCGTGATTCTGCAGAATCGTGATTTGAATCATGATTCTAATCATGATTCTAGGGTAAAAAAGTGTCGAATAAACGCACCCATGGTCATATATTAAATTTAGCCTGGATTAACTTTGAGTTAGCAAACAGACAATGAACCAGTTGTAATACAACATCTGCTCCTAGACCTCACCCACTATGAGCAGAATAACCTTTACACACTGAAAGCTTCTGGCAGGAAAGGTATATGCATGTTTCTTTTCCTGTACGTTTCCGAAGCCAGCCAGCGAGACAAGTCCAGAGGTATTAGTCAATCCAGTAAAAAGAGAATAGATTAGAATAACAGAAAGGAAGAACGTCAAATATGACTTTTTGATATCTAATATTTGATATAACAATGACACAAGGAAGTTCATGTTTGTCATGGAATTGTCAAAGCATAGAGCTATTAGCTCTATGGTAAAGGGATCAAACTAGATTTGGAAGGTTTGAAAACTATTAAGGGAGGAGGGGGCAAAAGTTGAAATCACCCAATGGAAAACAGTTCTTAAAACTTCTGTATCTAGGCATCATAAAAGAGTAAAGAAAGAAAAGTAACTATGAAGCCAAACACTTGAGATGGGGCAAGGTACTTGCAAACAATTTGTAATTCTTGGTTCCCAAATCAACCATCTAGGTCTGTCAATAAATTGCAAACTTTAGATTGATTGCAGGTAAGATTCTTGCATGGTTTGCATCAGTTTTAGTTGAATTAATTTGCCTCTGAAATTTGCAGATGATTGCAAATATAGTTGCAACATCCATCTTCTTAGCTTGAAATGGAGTTATGCCTGTTTTCAATACTTACAAGCATGTATGGTATCGATTTGGGAAAATGTGATACAGGCTCAAGAAAAAAAAAGAACAGGACCTCTTTATACAATGGAGCACTGCTGTGTGTCCACTCGAAAATCAATCTCGATACAAAATGCATTTATGCATGGTGGGTTTGATTTTATTCCCAGCTGCAGCCATTTGTTGGTTTCGTCTTACAGGGAAAACTTGTTCTAGTTTTTAAAATGCATGCAGCTCTGGTAGACGGTCAATACCATTTGAATAATAAAATGTTTCACATGGCCTTTTCTTGTGCTTAAGCCTTTCTCTGCCATGTCAAGCAATAGGGTGTGTTCAATGTCGGTTTACAAATTTAAACGGAACCATGGATCATGATTGAAAACATGATTACAAAACGCAGATATTATGAGAAACAAAGGGCGTGTTCAGTGTCCACTTTTCCCGGTCATAAAAGTAAACGTCTTTCAAATCATGATTCGGAGGAAAATTTAAACATCAAACAAGATGCATTTGTAAACGTGTTCAGCTCAAATTTATGACTTTGAGCATCGCGAATGCGACATTGAACACACTTGCGTTTTGGAACGCCTACACAAACAGGTGCCAGAACTGACCTTTCTCGTGATTGGTCAAACTGAGCCCTAAAGCTGCGCTAACGAAAGAGGGAAATTTAAAGACGTATGGCTTTATATTTTCGACACTGAATGGTGTACTGCTAAACGTGTATGTATTCTGTGTTTTGGAATTTAGTTTTCAATCATGATTCATGTTGCTGTTTAAAGTTGAAATGGACATTAAACACACCTAAGACTATTTAAGATAATACAGTGTCTCATGAAATCTAGAGAAGAATACAAAGTGCTTTCAAACTCCTACCATCACAAAAAATATAAAAATAATCTGATATTCTTCTAATGTGAAAGCAGATTACTCATGATTTCCTGTTTACTTTCGATTACATTTTCGATTGTTTTCCAGTGTGGTTTTCTCTCTTTTTAAAAAAATTCAAATCTACTTTTAGTTGGATGGAGTAGGGAGAGGGACCAACTGGGTACTTTGTTTACACATGATCAAAGTTACGTTAGTTTGAATATATGGAGAAAACGACTAACTTTAATTTTTGGTCGATATTTCAAAGATTGAATCCACCATGGAAGAAGAAAATAGCACAAAACTCACTAAAATGATTATCCTGCCATTTTTTCCAAACACCTTGATTTTGCTGGCGGAACGGAAGGGGTCCCTAATGCTACACTCATAAATTTTGCATTTTCCATGCCTCAATTTCTATGATTTAGATGATAAAACCTAGTTATCATTATTGTAGGAAAATAAAAAATTCAAGAGAATAGGACTCCATAATTGCAAACAGTTGTGATATTTTCTGCCTTTGGAGATTCATTTTGAAGCCTATTTGGACTTTAAAAGAAATTGTTAACTGCAGTTTTAATGTTTTTAGTGTAAATTTTTGCCATTTTATGTGTAACGAGTGGTGTGTCTGTTAGGAACTATAGTACCCCGTGATTATTTTTGTAGCATAATGGTATAAAAGTTTTTTTGTTTACTCTATAGTTTTGAAGTCTCCTAAGTTTTGAAAAGTCTCCTTTCAACTCCTTTATGTCAATGTTGGTTTGAAGGGTTAGTGTGGTTTTGAAGGAAATGTCACATTAAGTAACAGAGGTGTTACTATAAAAGCATATTATCAGGAAGGCCACATGTTCAGCTAACATCCTTATTGAGAGATCTTCTCAACCTTCTATTTCTCCTTCCTTAAAATCCATCGCCTTCCAGAATTGTGTTTTTTTTTACCTATTGCTTTGAAGGCAACAATGGGTACTGTATGTGCACCCCACCTTTGCCAAATTCAAAGTTTGCCAGTCGTACACTCATAGATACAAATCAAAGTTAATCAATTTATTGAAACAAATAAAAATGATTTTCAGATTACCATCACTTCATAAGAGGAAAATGAACACAGGAATGAAATGGAATAAAAAACTTCAGATATTGTTCTATTTACTTAAGATATATCTCTCTCATTTCTTTCCACTTTTCAGGAAAAGGTCAGTGCCAAAGCGCCACCCGAACAATACATTGCAAGGATTCGGAAAGTAATGGAGCCGGGGAACACGTCCAAGGTCGGTAGTTTTAAGGTATCAATCGCATTCCCGAGCAGTCCTGTTCAATATTTACTACCCGTACCTCAACTACGTAAACCGCTCACGCTAGATAATGTGTGGTGGTTTTGCGTAGGCTTGCTTGCTTTATATAAGCACGGCTACAGTCCCCTTTGTATTGGTGTGGCTTATACCTTTGTGGTAAAGTATATTGGTGAGATTGCATGTTAGCAGACATATTTTTTTATGTCTGTCAGTCTGTACTCGTCTTTATGTTTCACATATACACGCACTTGCTAGCTTTTCTCGCATTCCATGGATTGATGCCACCCAGACACTGGTTTCTGTATCTTTTCTCTTTATGTATTTCCTTGTTACCTATAATTTGTTTTTCACTCTGTAACCCAAGCATGTTTCCCCTAAATTATTTTGTTACCCTAATAGTTTCTCTATATATTTGTGTTAAATGTTAATACATGGTACTCTTGAAACGTCTTCCCTAGACTGAATATACAGTGTTCATCTTAGCAGTTATTTATCAATTAACCAACCAACTTTTAATCAGTCACATATCATCACAAAGAAATATGTATAGATCTTGAAATAAGCCTTCTCTTTTGTTTATATATAATCATCCACATATAGATTGTAGTAATCAAACTCACTTAATGCAATGCTATACTTTGATTTTTGATAAGAAATTCTATCCTTGCTAAAATGCAATTTGATTATTATTTGACAATTATCATTATTGTTATTATAAGCATTATCCCATTAGACTTAAATTGTGTGCAATTATCCTCAAAACGTATACATAAATTACCACAGAGACAAGGCTTTGATGCATTCCTGAATACCAATACTGATTAAAATGTGCGTTTTTTTTTAAAAGAAAACAGCATTGCATTTATTTTCCATGTAAATATTTCAAAACTACTGCCACGGCATTACACCCTTTTAAAAACTTCAATACATTTGAAAAATGGCCATTCACTGTATTAATCACATGGAATGGGAGGAAATAGATAAATCTACTTATCTATATGGAGTCAGATACAAGTAAAAGCAATCTCCATTAAGGATGAAGGCAGGATTAATTCCAGGTCCCATGGGCCGTTGGGGGCTTATACTTGTGATGAATATATTGGTATACTAATTGGCTGACTGGTCAAGCAAGAATGCTCGCCTTATGGTTCATTCAAAGTAGTATCATCAATCAGGAGTTGTCAATGATATCGGTAATAAGTACCAATGACTCGGAGCCGAGCAGGTTTTATGGCTCGTTTTGATATGGAATTATGAATTTATTTGATGAGAAAACAAATTATTGAAATCATCCTTAAGAATTAAAAAAGTCTGTGCCTTCAAATATAAAAAGGGATGTTAGGCCTTAATACCTCTGGTTTAAACGCAATTTCAAACTTGAGTAAACCGTCAATTTTTTTTCCAAGATGTAATCAATGGCTTTTATAATTATTTTGCACAGTTACTCCACAACCCTACCCTGTCTGGCGTCAGTATAAGAACTCAAATTCATTTTGGAAGGGCTGCTAAGAAATCCCTGTATTATATTCCAAGAATTAATGTACTTGGACCCATGGGCAGATACATTATTTGAAGGGTGGCTCTTTAAAAAAAAATTGCTAACTCAAAGCCCCCATCCTATTTCTTCACTTTTCAACTCTGTTGAAATACACGCAGTAAATAGGCCATAACGGTCTACATGAAAGAGCCCTGTCAATTTGTCAAACCATCGATTTCCTTCAAAAGCCTCATGACTTGAAGTTATCGTCAATGATTTTAAAGTTGATGTTATGTAGGTAACAAGCAATGTGCCTTTATATTGAAGAATAATCCATTTACCTGGTATATTTTCTGAAGTAACCCCCCCCCCTCCATCCTCTCTGTGTTATTGCCATAGGCCATTGAAAATGTTAGGAAATATCGAAATTGGGGTGATTGATTGCCTATATGAGCCTGTTATAGGAAGACTAAGTAACACCATTTACATGTAGCCTTTTCTACAGACTTTTCCTCAAATAATGACATAAAACATTATAACATGATGGTGTCGGGGATGAACTATCAGACTGTCCTATGGAGACAAATTGTTATTTCCTGTCTTCCCAGACTCCTTTGGGAGTAAGAAGACCCAAGACTGTTGGAGCCTGGAGCAGAATACTTTCTTGTTTTGAAATATCATTTTTCATGTAAAAAGACATGTTCTTGTGAGGACCTCTTTCATTTTGGCGATAAGAATGTTCCCAAACTGTCTCAAATGAAACATTCCAAAGTTTGACTTAAAGCAACACTGCACCAACACTTTAAATGTCATATTAAGTGTACAATGATCAGACAAGATATAATGCATCCCCCTATTTGTTTATCTTGTGTCATTTAAGACCTTGATGTTAGCATATTATTTTAATAATACTCTACTTTGCCTATAGTTTTAATTCAAAAAGTAATACAACAATTTAGCTGAACTAAGAATGATGGCAATTTTGTGGTGAAATGTGATATTGCTTAAACCCTCTTTGGCTCCTAGCAACTGCATTTGTTTGGTATTGTGTTGTTTAGTTTTGGTTTGGTTTCCCTTTGTTTGTCATTTTCAGAGTGACAACCTGTATAAAATGCATTATATTGAAGTTTGAAGTAGTTATTAAAGACGTTTCCTTTTAGAGTCAAGAGGTTACGTTTCCATTTCTCTGTGTGGGTTGGGGTTTCCTGGCTTGGTAAAAAAAAACGATCAAGGATAGGTTCTTTATGACTGCATTTCTATCAAAAGAATTTGAAAAGAGAGCTTGAAAGGCAGACAAGACACTTAAGAAATATTAGAAGTAAATGCCACACTTCATCTTTAGATATATATTTTTTTCACCTTCATTGCAATTTACATGTAGTTAGGCCCTACATATTCAATCTGCACTGAGCAGTACAATTTGCTAGAGGGAATTTAAAGGTCCAGACTACCCCAGCAAAATGTTGATTTGAATAAGTAGAGAAAAATCAAACTAGCATAGCATTGAAAATTTCATCAAAATCGGATGTAAAATAAGAAAGTTATGTCATTTTAAAGTTTTGCTTAATTTCACAAAACAGTTATATGCACATCCTGGTTGGGATGCAAATGAGGAGACTGATGACATCATCAACTCACATTTCTTTTGTTTTTTATCATTTGAATTATACAATAGTTCATATTTACATACATGTATTTGACAATAAGGACCAGCTTGACTGAACCATAAAATATTAAAGAATGCTAATTCCACAATCCACATGTTCATTGAAGAATCAATCACTGTTTCACTTGAAAATGAAAATAGTGAGTGGATGGTGTCATCAGTCTCCTCATGTGCATACTGACCAGGATGTGCATATGACTGTTATGTGAAAGTAAGCAAAACATTAAAATGTAATAACTTTCTTATTTTACATCTGATTTTGATGAAATTTTCAGTGTTATGCTTGTTGAATTTCTCTCTTTTTATTCAAATCATTTTTTCGTCAGGGTGGACTTGTCCTTTAACTTCCTTTTTTTACTGATTTAAATATTTGAAACAAAATTCATTGTGGAATTTGTTTCTTTAATGAGCATCATATCACTCTAAATTTGTTTGATTCATTTCAATTTGATATGAACATTTATTATGATTTTGCTAATTCTAACATTTACTGACATTTGTTTATTATTCATATTGGCCTACATTGTAGTTGATATGATTTCACTAATAATACACAAACTAATGATTTCCTGAAATTATTAATTTGAATTTGTCTCACCTACATGTACATGTATCACCAACATTGCTTGATGCTTATTTTCAGGGAATCATTAGTTTTATATCATACCCTATTACAAGTGTTTCCAACCAAGTATAATTAGGCCTTTCGGTATCAGTTCAGAAGTATAACATTTCTGTATCAGTAAATGAAGAATTTTGATATTTCATTTTATTAGGATTTTAAATGAGTACTCATGAAAAATTGTCCTCTTAAAGCTCATACTGTAGGTGAAACTTGCCCATGATAAATTTCATCCCAAAATGATTAATGAAATGGAGAGCTACTCAAGTGGTGAGTTAGTACTTTTGTTTGCTTTCTTTGCAAAAATGCATTCCACCAAACATCCAGGAAGGCGTGAGGCAGCATTTTGCAATCGAGAGTAACACCCTGACTACGCTGGCATTTCTGTTGATGATTAATTTAATCAAATTCTACAGTTCCACTTCTTTGTATCTTTATTGATACATGCATATTTGCATAGATATTCATAACTTGTAAGTCCTCTTCTTGGTTGGAAACCTCTAGTAAATAGGGCAGTGGCGTATCTACGGGAAGGGAAGGAGAGCCTGCGGGGCAACTGCTAAAATTGCACCCATTCCAAGCTTTCATGCTTGGGGGCCAGTGCTTGAATTTCATCCACTCTCCTATGAATGTGACACTTGTTGGCATGCACCAAAATTGTGCTACTTCCAATTTTAATACACTTGAGGAAGATGGCCACCTAATTTTTTTTCCCTTTTCAAAAGAATCCTTTTCCTCTAAACATATTTGCACCCCTTTTATAGTGAGGTATGAGGCTCGTGCCCCTTGGCTCCCCCAAGATACGCCACTGAAGTGAGACACACATGCCCAGTGATAATGAAAGTGTACTAACTCTTGATTTGGGGGCCATTTTGTACCCTTACAGAGAACGAGAAGAAAGATGTTTGACACGTCAACGCAGAATCTTCGAGACCTGGAAATCTCACTCAGAACAAACAACATCCAGTAAGTATATGAAAGTGTCGGCTTAGGCTTTGGAATAGATGTATGCAGTAACCCGACCCACCCTCGCACAACCTGCAAAGTTTATTTTTTACATTCAATTTTGGAAGAAACGAGAAAAAGGTGCCGACCGACACTAATGTTCTACTTTTTTCATTTTTTTAAAACAGACTTGGTCAATGAAAATTGGCAAATGGGGCGATAGAACAGTGTCCATATTGTAAGCAGATCACTAATCTCAATCTCAACAATTTATTTTGAAGCTCTCATGAAGCTTTCCTAAAAAGAAGTATAAAATTTTGAAAATACTGCCGGACAGGCTCTAGTTTTCCCCTCTATATATAGCGGCAAACATTTTTTTTAAAGCCTTACATTGAGTAATGGTATAGGGATCGCTGCCTGCATTGTAGCTGACTGCGAGAATTCGGTTGCAGCTTTGATTAGATGCCTTATCATAGTAAGAGCAAGTTTGTCAGACCCATCCCTCACCACCTCCATGTAATGGTTGTGAGCAGTTTCCACGTGAGTTAAGATCAATATTAAAGCTGTGATTGTGATCTGAATCCATCGCAACTCAAGATAGAGCCTTTACTTTCTTGTGACAGACTGCCTGAAGTTGGTTGTGGCTTTGACACGATAGCTCATAAGACCCATCCCTCATCACCTCTATCTGGTAAAACCTAAAACCAGTATCCCTATGAGTTGAGATCAATCTTTAAGATGTGATTGTGATCTGAATGGATCGCAACTCAAGATCGACTCTTAATGTTCTTGTGACAGACTGCCCGTGGTTGGTTGTGGCTTTGACATGATAATTATCATTGTGAGTAAGAGCGAGCGTGTCAGACCCATCCCTCATCACCTCCATCTAATGGGTAAAAACAGTATCCATACAGACACATACAAAAGTGAGCTGTGGTTCTTGTCTAAAAGTGTGATGAAAAGTGTAAAGTAACTTTGGCGTGACATTGGCACACTCATGATTCCTACTCATGGTCTGGATTTGGGGCATGATTCCTTTGTGATGAAATACTCAAGGAAATGTGTCAAGAAGGAAATGTAGTTGAACTAATTATAGTGATGATACTTTTTGGTCTCTCGATATGACTACGGTACACAATGCATGGTGTCATCAGTGCTTCTTGTTTTGAAAATGATTACATTTATTCTGGCATCTCATTGTCACACCTTTGATAACATATTCGTTGAAAAGATGATTTAGAGATAAGAAGTATCTGAAATGAACATTAAATTCAATTCTTAGGACTTCAAGAATGTTATGAATGAGAAAATCGTATTGAAGTTGACAAATATAGGGTCTATTAAACATTTTTTAAAGAAAGTTTTATAGATAGATTTTAAGATTTTTGCAGTTTTAGAGGATCTTGGTTCAATACAAAATGATGGAGTCCAAAACGGTTTCTGAAAATCCATTTGCTAAATATATCTATTGAATTGTGACAACTACAGAAAGATTATTTTCAGGAAGCGTGATCTTTATCCGATCTAAATCTATATAAATAAAACTATTACTGTATTGCCAACGGTATTGGGTCATGGGAAGTGTAGTCTTACAAAGGAATCATGATAAAAATCTCCATTGTGTTGAAAGCAAAATAAAGAATTTGTCAGAAAGGGAATCAAAATATACCAGAAACTGAAAGTCAGGACTAGAAAATCTGAGCTTACAATTTAAACACATTAACAAAAAATGAGATCATACAATATTTGTCAGTTACAAAAAAGTTTATTAGTATTCGATTTGTATGTGTATGCAGGCCTGGATACAGGAGAAAATTTCATTTAAGTTATTAAAGATATCATTTATTTCAATACAATACCCATCCTATGACATTTATAGAAATAAATGGAGTTTCCTAACAACCATCATTTTATTGAAAATGAAATGCTCCATTGTATGGGGCAATCATCATAAAGCCAATAATTTCCTTGAACTCCTGTGCCATCGTGTCTGTGGAGTAGGTCTTTTTGAAGAAGGGGATTCCAATTGGAATGTCATATTGAGTCGTCTTTTGTTGGCAGTAATGAATAGGGTTTAGCTGTCAAAAGCTGTATCATTAGTCATTACAATCACAAGGCAGTGACGGTGATACATATTTTCCTCAACACCATCATTGTACTGTATCATCAATTGCTTATTTTCATTATGGTTGTCTGCAGGAATGTAAAGGTTTGAAGCAAGATTACAGAAATATACGTCGATAGAGCAGAACAAAAATGTGCTGAATGAATTGAACTTTTCTTCCTTTGATGATTTATGAAAATAATTAACTATTAAAAAAAGTGATAGATAATTGATGTTCACCATAGACCGTTCTGAGTGGATAAGTATTCATCATGCATCCTGAACCAAGTTACAAATTCATCTTACATGAGTATGTATTTTAGGCCGTGTTTATGCTTCCACTTTTCAGGCCAGAATCAGCATTTCCAAACGTGATTAGTCCTAAACACGGATGCGTCCATGCTTATTTTCATTTAAACGCTGTTTCAAAATGCCGATCATTAACTCAAAAAAAGGTGCGTTTGTAAATGTCGTTTGACCAGAATCAGGCTTTCTGGGGAAGTATAAACAGAACCATGATCATAAACGTGTTTAAATGACGTCATTTGGTACATGCTTCCGGTAAGATGAAAATCCGCGGGCAAATACAGTGGCATTGCTCGATACGGTCACATGTTATCTCCACAAAATAACAACACTCAGAAGGCAGGCCCAATTTGACCCCGCTTTCCTGCTCAATGAAAATTACGATGCGAAGCCAGCTGGAGATCTTGATTTTGCCTCTGAAAAGTTAAGCATAAACAGCACTCCCAGAACCACGTTTACGATCGGTGTTTTGAATCTACGTTTGAAAACGCTGATTCTGTCCTCCCAATGGAAGCATAAACACACCCTTAGTTTATAAAATTTAGTTTGATTTGCATTAATATTGAATATTAGTGATTCTAGTACTGTGATTCCAATTTGTCTCATATGCACATTGATTTTGAAACAGTATCCTAATTTCCTCTTCTTTTATGCTGTTGAGAGCTGACTAATCTAGTGAAGTCCTTGTTGAATGTTTACTAATTAGATACAAATGAGAATAATTGCGGATGGACATTTCAATTGAATAAATGCCAATATTTGCTTGCTCCTGGCAGCCAGTGAAGTGTATGACATGATTAAATGATTTAACCGGGGCCTCTTACGATTTGACGGATGCACCTTGACCGGGAATGTAAAGCTTTTTTCTTTAATTACAGTGGTCAGCGGTCACTGTCAATGTATCCTTTCATAATAGAATCTAGAAAGAAACAAGGCTATCTAAGCATAGATGTGGAAAAAAGATAGCTATAGTTCATTTATAATTATTGACCATGACACATTTTGATAAAGAATTGAAAAAAAAAATTACAAGTGCCACCCTGCATTAAAGAGCCAAATTTTATTAATTTATCTTTATCATATCGTATAGAGGCTTCATAAGTCAAACAAATGTATTATACATGTAGATGTAGGCCTGCATTTTCGCTACTATAGAATAATAGAATTTCATTGCCATAATTGTAATGTCTGAAAAGATAACTGCAATGGATTTCAGCATATTTTGTTTTGCAAATCGGTCAAGGGCTCCGCATCATAGTTGACAGTCCTAAAGACTGACCAAGAATTAACCTTCATCAATGCCAGATTCTTAATTGATGAATAAAACCTAAAAATTGAAGAGAAATTTGCTATTGTGGTGACTCACGTCAAAGCTTGAAAGAAAAGTTGGGCAGATGAAATTGCTCCCCATTTTCCGGAGGGAAATTGAAGGGGTTGGACTTGGCCCGATAATCCCATATTGTGCAGGTGTATATAGAGACTGTGAAGCAACCAAAACATCGACAAGAAAAGCCGACATTTTTCCAATTGTTGTGTGGTTTTCACTGCTATTTCGAGCCCAATGTGAGCTAGATTTTACTGTGTTGGCGGGGATAACATATCCCCAGCATATGCAGTGAAGAACATTCATGGGTAATATGTATGTGCTGAAGTTCTGACTTTTCTCCACTATTGATGTTTCCCCCTTATGTCATCTATCAAGTTTTCTCATGCAGTAAAATAACTTTAATGATGAAGCCCACATCCTCAAATTGATTCGTAAACTTTGTAACTTTGTTTCATGATTAGTCAAGTTGAAAGACAGCAATTATATGACCGTTGTAGAAATAACGCTTTCTGCAATATACAAAATAAAAATGAAGACAAATGCCAAAAAAAGTAATTTAATCAGGATTTTATTTGTAGCAGTATACAAACAAACCCAGAGTGTTAATTTCAAGAGTCATGAATGTAGGTGTCTTAAAAATATGTCAAAAAAATGGGTGACTTTTCTCCGCCCTTGGAGGAGTGCAATAACAGGATCTAGCTGCCCTAGTCGTCATCCATGGAACCTTAATTAGTCTGGATTATGGGCAGGTTCATGAACCTATTAAACTGGACCACATGCACATGACCTAGCGGGGTAATGATTTTGATATAAACTTGTTAGACCCCTGTTACATCTGAAAGTTTCCTACCCGAGACCCGACCGAGTCCACTTGCAACCTTGACTGGATTATTGGTGGATTAGCTTCGCGAACGGACCGAGTCCGAAATGTGGTCTGTTTACATCACAGTGTTCATTCCCTCCCCTATCACCCTATCTGTACTGTTTCGAGCGGCATCCGATTGCTGACACCTTTAAAAGGCGCTCTCGATCTATCTCCGAATAATTCGCGCGCGCTAATTGAAGTTACCCGAGATTCTGAAAGAATGCTGATGATCCAAGCAGTCGTTGAAGATATGATCGACTTGAAAAGGATACGTTTAAAATGCTTCTTTTCACTCAAATCAAAGACTTTATCAATCACAATTCACATGTCGCATGCCGCAAAAACATTCGAAGAACGACGGGGCTGGGGAGGGGATAGCGCGCGCTATGACGTAATTTGACAGCTGGCGAACGGACCGAGATAGGTTCGAAAGCTTGTGTGCGTTTACATCTACGAATCGGTGGACCGGGGCCGGCCCGATACCTACCCGAGACTTCCTCTGGATGTGGTCTCGGGTAGGTTCGCTAAAAGGTGGCCCGAGGTAGGTTTGGGATGTTTACATCTGATTTCTTTCCGACCCGAGGTAGGCCCCGGGCCGGCCCGAGGTAGGGAATCTCTCAGATGTAACAGGGGTCTTAGACTACTTGTTTGAGATCTACATGGCTCTCGCAGGGGAGTTAAAAGGGTAATAGTTTTGATATAACCTTCATAGGATTTTATTTTATATTTTATGAGAGAGCTACAAGGGTAATAGTTTGATAGAAACTTGTTAGTTAGACCATCTGCATGGCCTAGTGAGAAAGCAAGAAGGGTTATAGGTCTGATATAACCTAGTTAGACTAATGTTAGGTGCCTGAATATAATTTGGATAGACTTTTGGGGCTGTTGGGGATATTTGTGATGGCTGAAATCTGTAGGTTAGCAATATGAATAATAGTATTGAAACACTTTTACATTTTGCAATTTGAAAGGGTGAGGGCGAATAGGTTTTCTAGTCTTTCTAAGTTTGAAGGAAGGGGTGACAGGTCTAGTAGTAACTGCTTTGTCATGCCATGGACCTCGGTTATGCTAAGGCTTTGATAAATTATACTGCAATTAATTGATTGAATGAGGGTTCAATAGGTTGGTTATAGTAAGTGAGCTTGCTGCCAGGTGCCCACTGCATGCATGTTAGTGAAAAAATGCTTTATCATGCCTCTTTGTAGTTCACCTGCTTGGTTTGCTTTTACCCGGGGGAAGGGGGGGGGGGCAGTCAAATATATTGCTGTACACATGCGTGATAAAAAAAAGACATGTTTAAAGTGGTGTTTTTTTTTCAGTCTCAGACGTGTGCACTCGTTAAGGTATCAAAAATAAAGATTAAAAAAGAAAGACTGGACATCAGTGGTCCATCACGGGGTCAAATATATTTAGGGTATGTTTTTTTCCAAAGCTTTTTTTTAAAGACTAGCCAAATGTGTTTAGGGTATTTCCCCAAGCTTTTTCCCTGGGGTCTTTTTCTGGCAGTAACTTGTTTAGGGGCCAAAATGTGTAAATAAAACCTACAAAAAACTTGTTTAGGAGGTCATTTTGCACACAGAGAAAAACTTGTTTAGGGGTTGTTTGGAAATAATTTAGCCATGCGTGTGTACATCAATACATTTGGCTGCTCCTCCCCCCCCCCCCCCCCCCCCGGGGGCTTGGAACTTTCAAAACTGCTGTGACCAAACTGCAACTTTTCCATACAGATTTTGTAAGAAGTTATTTTCATCTCCTATAAACTAGGTGGTTTCAGACCGCCTCGAAGTTTGCCAGTTCCAGGTATTCTCTGATCGGGAAATTTACCCCGATCAGAAAATACCAGGTATTTTGGTAATGTGAAAGCAAACTACGCGTAATATCCCCGAAAGAAAATACCCGCTAAATAGCAGGTACTTGGCGAAATTACGAGAACTTTCGTGGGGATTTTTCCAAGGTCGCAGGTATTTTGGCGATGTGAAAGCAAATTACGGGAACTTATATCCCAGCGTGTCGTTGGGTGCGGCGGCGTGGGTGGCTGCTGGGCTAGTGATTTTGAATCTCCCGCCTTGCCTGCTTGTCAGACCACACTGCGCATGCTCGTAACTTCGGGAACTTATCCCGAAGGATGTGTTTCGGGGCGGTGTGAATGCAGGAATAATTAACGAGTATTTTTTAGCCTTAAAAAGTTCTCGTAATTTAACGGGGATTCTTGTGATCGAGGCAGTTTGAAACCATCTACTGTAACTTCAATGTCATGTCGTGCCACACCTAGACATATTCTTACTTCCTAGTTAATACCCCATATTTCCCTATCTTTCCCTCTTCAGAAATTACAAGTAAAGTACATTTCAACAAGGGAATATTCATATCAAAGACAAGCGCTCCCATCCTTGTCGAAGAAAGTGGAAAGTTGTTTGTACTTTAAATCAAACCACACAGAGTGGAAATAAAATGTACCTGACTTGAATTAACAGTAAATGGAGGAAATCACTCATTACATTTTCACAAAATCCCAGGTTTTAAACAGTGGAGGCAGCATAGCAGTATTAATGTATGCTGTAAAGTACTTAGCATTAATGTGAGGTTTATGAACACATGAATGTGAAACTGACGCTGCTCTATCCGGATAGTGACAGGTTTTCTGTTAAAAAGTAGATTGAAACCTCACACAATTGGTGGAGGCAGTCTGTTGTAGGTGCTGCACAAGAGCATAAAAAGTGCAATTGTGGTTAAAGAGCTACAGAAGTAACAGAACCAAGGAAGAAGAATGACTTCTCCAATCAAAGCATATCTCTGCACTTTCATTCACAGGAAATATTTCAAGGATTAATTCCCTTTCCATTATTTGGATGTGGTTATGTATGCATGCTTTGAACATCTATTTACTCCCCCAGCAAATGCTTGATTGCAAAGATAATGTTAAGTTATTTGACTATTGAAATCTGTGGGCAAATAATGCCACTATAGATCATGTAACTGTAGATTATGTAATAAGTAATTTTTTACTTCATTATCTTTAAAGGTTAATTGCCTGTCATATCATCAATCAAGCCATGCATATAAGTGTTTATGTGACTGATTTTTTTTGTCCTTAAAGATAAATTCCAGTATTGGTAACGATCTCAAAATGACTTTTTACAGAATCTAATATAATGACCACCCAAGTGTCTGTTTGTATGAATGAAAAATATGTGCCAAAGGATTCTGGAAGAAATTGTGTAATTGCTGAGAAATAAGCAAAAAAACGCAGATTCGGTCACTTCCGTCGAGTCTTTATTCCAGCAACAATACACTGTCCCACGTGTGTTTATCTGTGTTGGTGATCTTCAGTGAGAACATTTTTCAGCGCAGATTTCAAGATTTCACAAAGTTCAGTTTATGTAACTGTACCAGATCTAGATCCTCGATGATTTAAGCCTGGTTTTACAGACTTTCTCATGAAATAAGTGTTTACTGCAATTACTAGAATTTCTCTTTAACACAACCTTGATGTCCTCATTTATGATCCTTTAGGCCATCTACTCTGATAACTGCAACTATTTAGATTGATTTTATTGAGAATGTGCAGTCTTAATTTCCTGCAAGTTGTCTCAAAATGTCTGCACATCCATTGCTTTTCCTTCCTAGCTTGGGGTCAGAGAGGAGGCAAGTGATCATTTATCTGAAAAAAAGTGGAAATGGACTGAGTTCATCTCGTTATTTCAGTTTCAACTCTGCGTATCACTTGTTGTTTTGTTTGAAATTCACTTTCACTGCTCTTGTTGTTGTTTTTACTTTTATTCCACATGTAATGTACGTCTACTCTACGACTATGTGAAACCTGCTCTGCAGTGTTTGGAAAATTTACCCTGATCTACCCCAATGTGAAAATACCAGGCATCAGTGTGAAAGCGAAATACTGAAGTCATAATATTTCTGAAAGAAAATCCTCACAAAAAAATAGGAACTCTTCAGAATTATGAGAAGATTTGCAGTTTTTTCCCCCAAGGTAGCTGGCATTCTTGCAGTGGTGAAATAACTTTCCCATCCTAGCAAGTATACTGGGCACAGATGTTATAGTATAGGGAAAGTGGGTCATTGGCTTGCCCTTAAAGTTTCCCTGAAAGGGAACAGGTTTGGGTGGGAAACTAATGAGGAAAATGATTATCAGCATTTTTGGGGCATGAACAAATTCTTGTGAATTTGAGGGATCGAGTTGGTCCGAAAGCACCTAGTGAGATTTTTTCGAGCGTCCTTAATGGCTAGGCTGTTATTAAGCAGACCTTATTCTTGATGAGATGTAATACTACATGACATTGATTGTAACTGCTTAGCCTCAACATGCAGACCCTAGATTAAAGAATAAATCAGAAATGTGATTGAATATTACACTATGGATTAAGCCTAAATTGGTATGTTTGTAGAAGATATTTTGGAAATGGGGCTTATGATTTTGTCGGAAATCGGGTGGTGTAGTCTCAAACTTAAAGACTCTGTTGTGGACAACATCTCACAATAGGTCAGCACGATGAAACTACCAAAGCCCGGACTTCATTCTGCTTTAAAACTTCGCAACATCATGTGACCTCATGATCACCTGATATTAATTGAGCTGAAATTTGTGAGGAAGTGCCTATGAAAACACAGGCTGCTTGGTCACACCGCTACGGCGCAAATTAAAAACCGCTTATCAGCCGACTGACAGATGGTGTATAGTCTTGGTTGACCAGTCTGTTACATTTGTGGTGATGATTCTGGGAAATTTTGTATGAGTTGTTAGACTTCTCTCCCCAGGTGTTATGATGGAAAATGGAAGTTAAGGGAAAGGGACTGAGAAAGATAGGGAGGGGGACAGATAGTCTGCTGTGCAAACCCTTCGCTCGAGTTAAGGGTCTGCTCATGCCTGATGTACTAAAGGCCCTCTCGCTGTAACAGCAAGTTTTGTACGTGCTAGTCTTTGCGCGGAGGCACATTTGCTGATCAAAGTTTCAGTCAGGGTCTGTGTTTGCAGACTAGGGGACAGAGACAGGCAGACTGATAGTGATAGACAGAAAGACGAGAGAAAGACAGAGAGAGAGAGATAGTTGGGCAGGGGTAAAGAAAGACGTAGGCCTATGTATTTGCTTGTAACAGCTATAAGTAGATTTGATCAAAGTTTCATCTCACTGTCCTACTTTGATGAGAAACATGAATTTTGTCTTCTGAAGCTTGCAAATAATTTATCAAATCAATTCTTTTATTTAAAATTGACTTGAGATAATTGGCATGCATAAATATACTTCATATTACACAAAACACCTTGCAACAAAGTCTAGTTTGGTACCCTCACAGAACAACAAAGCCCTAGGGTCAAGCCTTTCACCTCCAATTGCCAGGCCACAAGAAGGTGGCCCAAAATAGCGAGATCCGTTTGATACAGTCAAGTACTGTGCGTCATTCTCCGCTGTCAAGTGTATTGAAAAACAAATATCATCCTGTTGAAAAGTAGAATGGGGATAAGTGAAGGAGATAATTGTTGATTTCCCCTTTTTGGAATGAGTGTTTGATGTTTTTTTTGTGGGGGGGGGGGGTTCTTGGACATAACTGTGTCTGGCCAATCTGGTTGACAACTCAATTGTGATTTCCAATTGATGTTTGAGATTGATTGCAAATGAATATTTTCCATCTTTCCCCTTAGTAATCCCATTATCTCTTCTAGATTGTCCAGAAGTAAAACATAATTACGTATTTAGATTGAATCCTTATTATTAAATGTTGCCAATTCACTCCTCTTTCTTTTCTGCAGATGGGTAAGGGAGTTTTTGAATGAGGAAAACCTTGGTTTAGATGTCCTAGTTGAGTATCTTCAATGGCTGAATAAAACTATGACGTAAGTAATCTCCCTTTCACAAACGCTTATCATTTTTGTTGGTGCCCAAACTAATATTTCTTTGATAACTGATTTCATGTAAGAAAGATTTCAGGGGATTTTTTATAATTGGTATAATGGCAAAGACAGTGCAATAAGCTAGGCCCACTTTTTAGAAAAAAGTACAGTTTTTTTTTTGGGGGGGGACTATATTCATGCAGTTCATCACCAGTATGTTCCATTTGTCTTGCATCTTCGCACAGAAGTGAATGTGTAACCTTAGACAGATGAGAAAAGCAAATGAAACGTTCAGTGTTATATGGCCATCGTATTCGTTATTTTTCCTTTTATCTTCTGGAACAGCATTTATCAGGTCCATGCACTGATTGCCATTTTGCAAAGCTAATTCATCTTTATTGCAGCTTGGAGATTCAATCTTGATCCATGTAATACGATCATGACACAAACAGGCCTATCCAGCCAATAAAACCGTATGTGTCTTTGCATTCATTACAAAGATTAGGAAGAGTTACCCGATCTTGTTCTCGCTAATCATCTAAATGCCAAACTGGTTCTCGATTTCCTTTCCCCCCAGGCACGAGGAACATCTAGAGACGCTACCGCCAAAGCAGAGGAGCTCGTTGAGCGTGCGAGGGTCGCGGCACGGGAAGAAGTTCTCCATGCAGTCCCATCTAGCCATTACCAGAGACGACGTCCATGTTTGTATTATGTGCTGCAGAGCAATTATGAATTTCCAGGTAAGTTTTCCTGACAGAACAAATGACTCTCCCTCCCTCTAAAGAGTCAACATTCAAAGTCGATCTACCCCCTGGGCTTTTCACTAGGGTTTGTGTCGGTGATCTCATTGATAGATTCAATCTCGGCCAATCAGATACAAGTATTACAGTAGCTTGTAACAGTTTCAAATGAAGATGACTTCATGAAACACTCTCCGAGATTAGAAGTACCCCAATGAAAGACACATGAATGTCACTTCAAGAACTATCCCTAAATAAAAGCACATCTCTCAACTATTGAATACCTCCAAATGTATATGAAAGCCATCATGCTGTAATGATTGCATTCTTTTCAATGTGTTTGAACACTATATACTTCAAGAATTTCCTGTTTGAAAAAAGAAAACCTGTTTAATAAAAAAAAGTGTTGAAGTTTGATTAGGAAAATGTTGCATTGAAAAAGATCGGCCAAAAGAAAGATGTTAATCATTTTTAAGAGCTTAATTTGGCTTTGAGAAAGTCAAAACTGAAGTTGAAATGAAAAAAAAATACCTGGGGGAACTACCCTGTACTTAAATTCATTTTATGAGAGAGTATGTGTTGAAATCAGCATATATTTTATTGAATATTTTTGTTATATTTTCTCGAATTATCATTCAATTTTTGCACAGATGGTGCGATGACAAATTATTTCTTACAAGGAGACAAAAACACATGCAAAACTCCTGTTTTCCTTGGTGGATTTGACAATATTTGCATATCGTTATCCCAGAGAACCACACATGCACTTTGTTTATTTCATAAACTGTGCAAAATATGAGATATGCATCCATATAATCCAATTATTATCTATGCCATGTCGGTGCTTTGCCAAGTCTTCACCCTCGCTAAAAATGAGCTTTCCCGACTTTCAAAATGGTGCTTGTAGTATCGTTACAGTAAAAAGAATAATAGTGAAAAAAATGACAGATGGTTTTGTATTTTCCAGCTTGCGGGTGGGAGAAAAATGGAAGAAAAATTCCATTATTTCATTATAAAGTAATTTGTGTAAAGAGGATTAGGTCACCTCAAAAGGAAAAACATGTAATGATTTAATTGGCTGAGTGGTATAATGCCTGCTCTAAAACCTGGTAAAATTCGGAATAATAATTGCAGACGGAGACAGTCGTGGTGTTATGTATGCAACATACTTGGCTGATATATTAAGCCGATTATCAGAATCTCAAACAACTTGCGGTGGGGACTTGTAAAATATAGAAGTTATTTCATACAGATAATTTTTTTTATTTTATTTTCATTTATGGGGCTGGCCATTTCTTACATGGCTTGATATAATTTTGTCAAATGAATAAAATCTGAGATTGATGAACTGTTTTGAATGAAGAATTTAGCTTTGTCAATGTTATTTACATTGTGTATTCTATTGATGGTCACCTTCCAGGCATAACACTGGAAATTTCATCAAACTTGGAAGTAAAATAAGAAAGTTTTGTCTTATCTAACAAAAGAGTTGTTTGTATATATTCGCCAACTTGAATTAAATGTGTTTTTTTTTTCTTCCTTATTTTCAGTATGGTTTCAACCTGGTTATCAATCACAAAGAATGTATTAATGCAATAGCCCTTAGTCTAAATCATAAATCACCCAGGTAAGTAAATACAAACAGAATAAGATATATTGATATTAAAATAGATGATATTAAGTCTTATTGAATACTTCAGAGTATCAATGTACTTCTAAATGATGTATATTACATCAAATGAAATATTCAAGTGCATAAATTTAAATTTGCTGCACTCAAAATAAAAACAAAATCCAATGTATGTGGTCGATAACTTTATTATCTACTCAAAAGAATCTTAAATGTATGGAAACCAGCAATACCATGATTTTTTTTAATCCAGATTCTGAAATATTTGCCCAAACATACAATACAGGCCAGAGAACGAGGTTAAGATATTGTCGGGCAAATTGGTATTAAATATAGTAAACAAAGATCATCATTGTATGGCTTGACGTGTGCCAGATCTTGTGTATATTGAACTGAATTCCACCTGTTCTATTACTCCGTTAACCTCTTATAAACTCCTCCATTAAACTCTTAATTCTTAGTTTTTTGGGGGTCGTTTTTGAATGAGAGAATTCTTTCACCACTCCTCATGCATGCAATGTGGGATAGTAAGGAAGAGAATTAGGGTTCAGAGCAGAAAAATATCACAGAATTCTGTCTACTCACCTAACAGGGCAAAGATGGTGATAAAATCAAATTAGGTAATAGACAGCAAAAACAGGTGACAAGGGAAAAGGAGAGCGAAGATCTTATTTTGCTCCTGCCCTCAGAGTTGAGAAAGGCATCTAATCGTTTTGAAGTTGGGTTATTTTTAGAAGCATGGGAAGGTGTTGCACCTACATGTATGTGGTGTATTAAAGGCTTTGGTGGGAACAACCTAGCAAACTAGACGTACATGTTTTAATATTTATGTGAGTAAAAAAAAATTGGGACACTTCACATATCCTCATTTTGAGGAAAAAAACATGCCATGAACGTATTTTCATTATGTATGGCTGGAAAGAGTATCTTGTCCCAATTGATTTGATACAATATTTATAATCCATTCTCCTAAATGAGTTGGTAAACATATTTGCAATCCCTTTTCAATGAAATTCACTTGAGAATCGATAAATAACTGTAATGTAAATGATTGAAAAGTTGTTTTGAAATGGATATTAATGCAACTGTTGTAGGATCAGGACTAGTGACTAATTTAAACATCATCATCATCGTCACTATTATTTTGCTTATTTTTTTTCTTTCCTTCCTTTCTCTGCTCAGAACCAAAGCCTTAGTGTTAGAGTTGTTAGCAGCTGTATGCCTCGTCAAGGGAGGTCATGAAATCATTCTCAGTGCTTTTGATAACTTCAAATTGGCAAGTATACAATAATCAGAGCACTCTATGTGCAATTGTGCTTGAAAGTTTAGTGAACTCCACAGAAAATTCTTCTTGCCGAGTGTCGAATGTAGACGACAACACCGCAGTGCTTGACGAAGAGAAGCAAATTTTATTGTACGTAATATTTAATCACCTGACTTCACAAATAAATATCTAAAACATGGCAGAAACTCGAACACATTAAATATGTTCATTTTCTGGTGGAGTTCACTTTCGAGCACCACTGTATACCATTGAAAATGTTATAAATACACCAAGAAGGAACATATGATCTGCTGATTGGTGCCACCATGTGCCATATTGGATGCAACAAGGGGACAAAATCAAAGGGAAAGTCCATATGAGCATCAAGTTGGTGTTGATTAAAGCAGAAAATAAAAGAAACATACATACATGTATACATCTGAAGAATTGACAAAATCCCATCAAAGAGTAACAGAGTTAAGAAGATCATGAAAGTGAAACAGGATAGAGCATATGATATATAATGTTACAACTTTTAAACACTGTAGCATTCGAAAACAATTCCCATATCAAGTCATGTTTAGTATCAATGGGATGAAATTTCCCTTTGTTTTTAATAATGTAGGGCAAAGGTTATCCTAAGAACCCTTCTATACCTCTGCTTTGAATGAATAATGTTCCTCCTTCAAAAGAATATTTTCAACTATACTTCAAGTTATTTTTGTAACATCTGTTACCATCGAGGATATTGGTTTTGTTGGAAATTTAAGCAGCTATTCAGAGTAACTATTATTTTGTTGTATTATTATATTTCTTATAGGAATGTTGTGAGGCATATAGGTTCCAGAAGATGTTTGAGTATTTCACGAGATATGAAGAAGCAAGTATAGACTTCATGGTAAGGAAATTTAATTTCTGACATTCTCTCCAAATTTCCCATTTGCATATTGACAAGGATGTGTATAGAACTATCTTGTGAAAAGGAGTGCAACATAAAGCTGCCATAACTTTATTATTTTAAATTGGATCTTGATGAAATTTTAGTGTTGTCCTTGTGTTTTTGACGTCTTATTTAATTTGTTCAAATCAGCTTATTGTTGGGACGGGGAGGGGGCAGTATTGTAATTATAAATGTGTTTGTCTTATTTTACTTTGATCTTGATAAAATGTTCAATGTTGTGCTTGTTTTGTTTTTCCCTTTATTTTTTCAAATCTTGTTTGAGGGAAGGTTATTTTAATTTTTTTTAATATTGAAAATAGTATATCCTGTGAGCTGGTATATCATTAATTCTTTTTGATCTCATTATCCTTATTTATTTTTTATCCTCTTTTCTAGGTTGCGTGTATGCAGTTCATCAACATTGTTGTTCATTCTGTAGAGAATATGAACTTCAGATCGCACCTCCAGTATGAGTTCTCATGCCTTGGATTAGATGACTATTTAGAGGCAAGTATAGGAGGAAAACCCAGATCATGCAACACAATCTCCTGCAAGGATTTTCTTTTTTGAAAAATTGCAATAGAACTACAATTGGGATGCAGAGACCACTAACAAAAAGTATTGGTTTGCTCCAATGAATTTTTTTACAATGATACTTGAGGCATTCAGTAGAAATTACTTGTTTTCCGATCTTTATTTTTCTGATCTTTATTCTTCTGACCTTTATTTTTTATTCTTTAGGGGATTCAGTAGTAAAAACCTTTTATTGGTTAAAGTTGGGTTTTTTTTCATTCCAAATTTGAATATGATCACGGATGATAATATTTAACATGAGATCAATTTTTTATTGAAGACAGTTCTTGATTACAGTAAATGTACTAGGTTCCTGTATGAATACGAATGAATATTTGCATCTGTGATTTGTGATAGTATTTAGTGCATCCATATTTGTTACTATCTGTTGAATTTGATAAAGCATGTGACTGTATGGGTATCATTTGAATGACATGTTTGTTGTTAGAATACTTTTATCGATATGTAATTTAAAGAAAAAACAGGGTTGGTTTCACAAAGCTGATCTTTAATTCATGACTAGTCCTGTATTTGTGTCATGAAATGAAATGCCCCCCCCCCCCTGAATATCAACACAAAAGGGGAATTCAGTCTTGATCATGAAATGTTATGTTGGAAAGGAGAAGAATGAAATAAAACAGAATGGTGAAAGTCTGAAAGAAATTGGACAAGCAATGAGAAAGTTGTAGCTGCTTTAAAATTGAGATCCCTAAGACCATGTAGATTTGAAATTGGCAACTGGGTAGGTAATTATGACAAGGGGCAAGGACAATTTTCCATTAGACCATGTATTATCAGGGATTTGTAGTTTTCACCTAAGCACCCATTCCCTGGAGCAGTAATATTTATGTACATGTAAATATGATACAGGTGGTATGTTGTTGCATTCCCTCATGAAAGAAAAATATAATTTGAAGCATTAAAAACTGTTGAAAAAAAAAACATTTTAGCTATTTTAAATATTGGAATACATGGAAGAGGAGTCCTTGTTTAACATCACTATGAAATCACATTTGCGGCCAATTTAAAGTCTCCATGGGTATAGTGATTACCAATACATGTATCTACAACTTTTCTATAAAAATTCATAACTTTCTTATTATTTTCCAATATTATTCAATCTTTCACCTATCAACTTGTCTGATTTTTCTTTTTCCTCCAAAAACAAATTTTATTAGGTTCGATTCCCCTTTAACCGATGGTTATCAATGTAATACAGAATATAATTTGGAACAGATTTCCAGTCTTGAATAGCTTCTGAATAGCTTTATGAAACAACACCTTGTTTGCATTTAAAAATGATGTACGCTACCTGTTTCGTGTTCCAGAAATTTATTTATTTCTAACTATAATATTATACATTATAAATTGTCTTTCATTCGGTGTTTTAACTTTCGGCCATTTTTTGTTTCTTTTCCCTCATTGATATTTGGCCTGCTTGTGTGATGTGCATTTGGCTCTCTCCTTATATCTCTTGTCTCGATTGCTTGCCTGAAAATGCTCTTTAACTAATGACTTCTGTGCTCTGTCTCTCTAAACGTCCATGGATGGTTTTGCCATCCGTGCTAAATAACCCCGTCGGTCAACGCATGTCTGTTTTTTTTTGTGTGTGTTTCATGTTGAATGCCTCTTCTTTGTATTAAACTTGCATGTGAATGTGAACTGAATGGCTTGCCTTTGTCATGTATATCTCTGCATTTTTCATCCAATATGCAAACCGTATCTGGGAAATGACTTTGAATCTGCTTCTTATTCTCCATGCCCTCCCCCTCCCTCCATGTGTTTCCCCCATCCAACACCTGTTTTATGTGTATCCTTTTCATCAAACGCCAATCCCTCTTTTCCATCGTCTTTTCTTGACGTTCAACCCTTATTGTGGCATCTTTGTCTGTTGTGTAACTGTCATGTTTGATGTTTATTTTTATCTGTTTCCTCCTCGGTCATTCTGGCACCTTTTGTTTGTATGTTCCATTTTTTCACCTGTGACACCCTCACTGCACACCTCCCCCCCCTTTTGCTCCCCACCCTATTTGAAATATTTCCTCATCATTGTATTTAAAATGATCAAATATTTCCTTTGCCATTTGTCACTTCCATGGTCCCTTACACTATTAAATGTGGATATTGCATAAAATTCCATCCTATACTTTGCTCTTTCTGCTCCTCCCTCCATCGTGTGTTCATTCTGCCTGAAACCTCCACTATCTTTGTGTTTCACTCACATGCTTGTCTTGGCTCCGAATTCTGTTATCCTGTCTCTCCTTACGCTACCATTCCATTCTCCTCTCTTTCATTTGTTTCACTCTATCCCTTCATCTAACCACTTTTTGACTTGTCATACATGCTGTTCTTTTCTGATTTCATCCTTCTGACATTAATTCTTCCATCTATTATTCTTTCCATCTCTCTTGCTGCAATGCTTTCCTTAACTTACTGCACTGTCCATCTTATCCTTATTTTTCCCACCTTCTGTTCATTCTTCCTACCTTCCCTCCATCTGCAATGCATTCCTGTACACATTTGTACTACCCCTATCTCTTACTCATCCCTCCATCCTTCCATCCTCTTTTCCTTCCATCTGCACTTTGTAAATGTTTTCCACCTCTTCTCATCCTCCTGCTTTCTCCTCATGTGTTATCTTGTCTACCTACTTCCATCCGCAATTTTGTCCTTCACACATTTGTACATCTATTTATCTTTTCATCTTCCCACCTTCACTTCATCATTCCTACCATCTGTTCATCCCTTTGCACTTTGTAAATGTTTTCCACCTCTTCTCATCCTCCTGCTTTCTCCTCATGTGTTATCTGCAATGTTTTACTTCACTTATTGTTGCTGTGATCCACCCTTTCATTCTTCCTCCCTTTGCTTCACCATTCCTCCCTTCACTCCATCATTCCTACCTTCCCTCCATCCGCACTGCTTTCCTTCACACATTGGCCAAGTACAGCAGAAGCTCAAGACGACGGAGAGTGACCGGCTCCAGGTCCAGATCCAGGCTTACCTTGACAATGTGTTTGATGTTGGTCAACTCATGGAGGACTCCGACACCAAGACCGCTGCATTGGAGAGAGTGGCCAACCTCGAAGAAGCTTTGTATCAGGTGTGTAGTCATTTATTCACTTTCAGTTTAAATCAGATTAATTAATATATCACATGAATTAAACCAAATACATTTTTAGCCTCACATTTACACATTGTATGACATGTAAAAAGCGAGCTTCAATTGGCTTAATGTGAGAAAGTAGGCATTATTCACCTCCCTTTTATGCTACAATTATGGGCTTATGTGAATAATAATAATAATAATAATTAACATTTATATAGCGCTTAATACAACAGTTTCTAAGCTCATTGGAAAGAGAAAAAAAGAAGTAGCAAATACAGTGAGAGAGAACAAGATATGGAATTAAGAGGACTGCTTATTGAGGTAAGATTTGAGGAGTGTTTTGAAAGATTCGACAGTGGATGCATTACGAATGGGGATGGGGAGATGGTTCCAGAGTTTAGGGGCAAGAGCAGAAAAAACACGATCGCCATAACGGGTAAAAGTGCGGGGTCCTAGAGATAGTCGAAGGTGAGCAGTAGAAGAAGATCGGAGACGTTGAGTGATTCAGAACAAAATGCTGCAACAACGAAATTAACCATCAGGTATTAGATCAAGTGGTAGTGCAGGCCAAATTTTTTTTGTCCATGTGGTATTAAAGGTACATCAACTGCTTGTAAACTGAATGAATATTAACTATATTTCATTAATTGTCCATTTTTTCTTATTTTTCAGACGACAGACAGTTTACGGGTCATGGAGGATGCATCGTTAGCTAAGATTGCGGAGCTCCAGATGGGTATTGCTAAAATCAGTAGAGAGTTGGATGTTGTAAAGGTAAATACCATCTTCAAATATATGAACGCTTTTCCTTTTTCATCGCAATATTCTATCTAAAGTATTTTTTAAGTTATTATTATCGTTAGACAGCTTCTTCAGTAGAAGAGCCAAAAAGGCTAGTGCCACCTTACAAAGCAAACCCAAGGATCTTAAACTGTCAGAACAGGGGCAGTATTTCACAAACACAAAAGAAGCAGTGATTTCACTGACATCTGTTATATGCGACCAGATTCCCTTGCATCTTCAGTACCATCTTTATTCTTTGAATTGTCCTTGTTTGTCGTTGGCCATCACTGGAAACATGTATGCCTTTCCTACCTACAGAATGAAAAGCTTGAAGCGGACAAGACGATAAAGGTCTTACAGAGCATCCCGAGAGGTACTGGCAATGGTACAGGTGGTGGTGGTGATGGCAGCGGTACTGGTACCGGCGGTGGCAGTGGTGGTACCGGTGGCGGCGGTGGTACCGGTGGCGGCGGTGGTACCGGCAGCGGTGGTCCTGGTCTTGGTAATGGTACCGGCGGACCCGGCCTTGGTAACGGTAGCATGACGTTAGGACCGGATGATGACTTTCCACCACCTCCTCCTCCTCCACCTCCTCCAGCAGAAACCAATGGATCTGGTGAGTTTACATGGTCTAAACATAGTGCCCTTATAGGAGTGATATTGATCTGGGGGCCCGATTGCATAAAGATTACAAGCATGGTAGCTTTGCCATTACGGTCACAGCCATGGAAACTTTGATTTTGATCAGCTGCTGAGCCATGTTGCTGTGGTAGTTAGCATTTTGCCCAAAATTACCTTAATGACATTGTCATGCAACGGGCCCTTTGGGTCATGGGTCGTGTGGTCCAGTGGTTAGAGCATTGGACTCATAATCGCAAGGTTGTGAGTTCGAATCCCAACTCTGCTATTTTCTCCACTTTGATAAAAAGGCCCGAGAATGATATCTGTCGTCTATAACGTCAGCCACTATGACTGATTAACCTAGACGTAAAATGTTTCATTGGTAATTGGTTATATACCAGCTTGGCGTTTACCAGCAGAATGCTGTCCTGCCGAGTTCCTACGCGAGTTACAACAAACAGAAACTGATAGAAAGTATCTCAGTATCTCATGAGATAAAAATTGATATAGCCAAAAAATAAATGAGTCTTCTTCAGTCTTTCATGTATGCACATGATAGTGACACTTCGATAAGGTTTTATGAAATCAGTCAAATTTTGGAAGGTAGATATGTTGTATATTTCAGGTGGGTGTTTCATAAAGCTCTTCTTAAGATATGAATTACTTTACGCACGACTGGCAATCTTTTCTTGTGTTAAATGATATCCCTGTATAACTGATTTATATATAAGAACATGTTCCAGTCGTGTGTAAACCTGTGCTTAATTTTATTAATAGCGTTATGAAACACCCACCGGGGTGCCGTTTCATAAAGCTGTTCGTAAGTTAAGAGCAACTTTAAGAATGACTGTGAACCTTTCTTACGTGCTCAAATATCGCCAATGAATATACCATTTGCTGTATTAAAAGATCGCCAGTCGTTCTTAAAGTCGCTTTTATCTTACCAACAGCTTTATGAAATACCAACCTGATCTGATAAGAGTGAATGCATACTTATATAGATGTGAATTGCCTGCACTTGTGAAGCAAACTTATCTAGATTGAAATAGATGTAAATTAAAATGTTTTTGCTCTCTCTCTATCTCTCTCCTACCAGCACCTCCCCCTCCTCCTCCCCCACCCCTCCACCAGGTCAAGCTGGTCCTCCTGCTCCCCCTCCACCACCCATGGGTGTACCTCCACCCCTCCCCACCTTCAGGGGCACCAATTCCACCCCCTCCCCCTGGTATGATCGGCGGAGCACCATATGGATGTGAGTAAATACTCTTGAAAATTCATTTGCATCATAATTTTGTTTTTATTATTATAATTTACTGTAATCATTATTAGAATTATTAGTTATATCTCTTATTATTATTGTTATTATTTAATTCATATTTTTATTATAACATATTATTGATCAGATTGCTTTTACATTTATCATTATGATCATAATCATATTGACTGTTTAAAAAAAAAAATTACCTGTAGACTTCTTCTTTACTTGATTATCAAATAAAATCTATTTTGATAAAAAGTACCATATACATTTAAATTATTCCATCGATGGCTTGTAGTCATTATACATACACTTCACAATTTCTAGCCCTTGTTAGTTTGTAGTTTATTGTTTAATTGTGGAATACATGAATTTTAATGTAGATTTAGTTATATTTAACCAGTCGTAACCATGAAACGCATCATCAAGTAAATGTCTGTATCGTTGTCTTTCTGTGTACTTGCAGCTGTAACAATAAAGAAGAAGATCCGAACCAAATATCGTCTTCCAGCACTCAATTGGGTTGCATTTAAACCAAATCAGATTGGAGGAACCGTGTTCAGTGAGCTTGATGATGACAGGGTTATGGGGGTAAGTTGTTATTTTTTTATAGAGATATTGACTTCTCATGAGGACAACGACTAGAAAATACATGTATTCCACCTAAAGTGATTATGAGATTTTAGGCCTATTTTATGAATAGGAGGCCTCTTGTCTCAAGATCATTGAGTGGGTAATGGTTTTATTATTGCCCAGATAAATGAGAAGTCAATATTTGTTTCATATACCAATTATTTTTTGGAGCAGGGCAAAAAGAAAAATTATCCACTTTGCCCAAACCGTACAAGTTGGTATAAAAGTGATACTTTAATATAGTGCTATCTATATAGAAACATTCTCTTCGGAGGCGCACAACAAAAGAAAGAATGAGAGAGTTTGAATGAGTGTCAAAGTGCCAAGAACTAATACTGTTAGAAAAGATAAGACTTCAGTTAAGATATGAAGGTCTCCAGTGATCTCAGGCTACCAATCTTGCTTCATTAACTGATCATTTCCATTGCATTCAACAGGATATTGACTTTGATAACTTTGAGGAAACGTTCAAGACGCAGACGCAAGGCGGTGGTCTGACGGTGACGGACGGTAAGACAAAGGCAACATTGAAGAAAGAAACCACATCTCTCCTCGACTCGAATAGGTTGCAAAACATTTCCATCATCAGGAGAAAGATCGAGCTCACGACGGATCAAATCATCGATGCAATCAAGAAGTAAGTCTAGTAAGGTGTTACAAGAAACTTGCAATTGATCGCAAGTCAATTTCATGTCCAAAATCAGTCGAAAGTCTTACATTTCATTGCAAATTTTCAATTGATTGATGGTTTGCTTCATGCATCAACAAATATAAATCGATTTGCTTCAGTTAGAATTGACCTACTGTACCACTTACAAATTTGCATCTAAGATTTGCATTTAAGATTAAACTAAAAACTTTCCCCCTGGAACTCATTTTATCAATGATGATTTTGTTGTTATTTTGTTTTGCTCCCCCCTTCACCTGTGCGCCTTGGGAATCTCTTACAAGATGGATATGGCGCCTAATAAATTTGCATTTATTATTATTAATAATATCTGAAATTTTTTTGAGGGGGGGGGCTGTTATCCAGATAATGATCTGACCCATTGCAAAATCAATTGTGATGGATCACTAGTTAACTATTTGGTTGAGAACGTAAGTTTTTTCTTGTTTGATTCTCGGAGTTGCATTTAATATCAGATCTCGGTTATGATTTGGCATATAAAGATAATCTAAAAATCCTCAATTTGTCAAAGTTTTGATGTCACTGGTACTATTTTTCCTCTTATTTCGTTCCTTCTTTTCAATTTTGCAGGACGAATCTCGCTGCTCTTCCGATCGATGCAGTAGAACAGCTTCATAGATGTTGTCCCAAGGATGACGAGAAGAAAGCATTCCAGCAGTATGAGAAAGATAAGAAGCCCATCAATGTTCTCACAGATGAGGATAGACTCATGATTCAGGTAAGAGAGATGGTGAAATGGAAAGATGGATGGATAGATGGGTGGATGGATGGATGAATGGTTGGAGGGATGGATGGGTGGGTGGATGGATGGGTGGGTGGATGGATGGATGGGTGGATGGATGGATGGATGGGTGGGTGGGTAGGTGGATGGATGGATGGGTGGATGGATTGGTGGGTGGGCGGATGGATGGATGGATGAATGGATGGAGGGATGGGTGGGTAGGTGGATGGATGGATGGATGGATGTGGGTGGGTGGGTGGGTGGATGGATGGATGGATGGATGGATGGATGGATGGGTGGGTGGGTGGATGGATGGTTGGGTGGATGGATGGGTGGGTGGGTGGATGGATGGATGGATGGGTGGGTGGATGGATGGGTGGATGGATGGATGGATGGATGGGTGGGTGGATGGATGGATGGGTGGATGGGTGGGTGGGTGGATGGATGGATGGTTGGATGGAGGGAGGGATGGGTAGGTGGATTGATGGATGGGTAGAGGGAATGAGTGAGGTAGGGACAGATAGATGGATAGATGAAAGGATGGATTAGGATGTATGGGCGGACATTGAAAACAAAGTCCGATAGAAATTATTAGTTTAGAAATAACCCACAAAGCTTATGATATGGGTACATATGTCCTCTTGTTGAGTATGGTTGAGATACCACATGAAAAAAATGAAAATGCTTCAATTTGTAATTATATTGATTAAATTTGCACTACAATTTTATCTATGCTCTCAACAATTTTGCACTTGATTTGTTTGTCGATGCAAATCACCACCCAGTTCAAACAGCATCACATTCTATGGTAGATATCATGTTTTAATACAATCACAAAACTTGTCTGACACATACATTTCATCCTCTTCCAATATTTGGTTTTTTTTTTTGCAGCTGTGTAAGGTTGATAGGCTTAGTCAACGTCTTGGTTGTATGATCTTCATGGGTAACTTCACAGATACCATACTTTCTTTCACACCGGTGAGTACATTACAAGTTCAAATTCAGGATATAACAACGTCACTTCCCCCCGTTCATCTTTGGTAATCATTGCCCAAACCAAATGTTGGGCTAAGCAGGCATGCACACTGTATATCCATATGCTGCTGCTCTATCTATTTTCTAGACAGAATCTTAGAAGTACATGTAGAAGCTGGATATGATATTTCTAACTTATTATGTCATGTAATGATCAAACAGAAGAACAATTCCTAAAAAAGGCATTTTCTTCTTTGTAACTCATACATGTATGCAATTATTATAGAGGATGTGTTTTTAAAGAGGTTTCGTTTTACTTGGTATCAACTGATTTATTTTAGAAATTATATCGATTCCCCTCTTTTTTCATTTAGCAACTGAATGCAATTACGTCAGCATCGTTATCCATCAAGAACTCGAGCAGGATCAAGAAGTTATTAGAGGTAAATATTCTTCTTTTGTTTTTTACTTTTTGTGTTGATGGTGAAGATGATGATGATGGGTGACCATTGATTTGTAATAACGATGTTGATTGTTGAAATTATGGGGATGACAAGAATGGAATAGTGGTGATAATTTTGATGATGATGATAATGATAATGGTGATGATGATGGTGATGATAGTGATCATGATGGTGATGGTGATGAAGGAGACGACAACGATGATTGTGATGATGACGATGACAATTAGGATGATGATGATGGCGATGATGGTGATGATGATGATGACAAACATGGCGATGACGATGATGACGATGATATTAAAAGATAATGGTAATAGAAGATTTGTTTTCTTTGTCGATTTGAATTGTGATATTGTATTGACAGATATTGCCAGCCCATAATATCATATTATTTTTTTTATAAATCCAGGTTATTCTAGCTTTCGGTAACTACTTGAACAGCTCAAAGAGAGGAGCGGCCTATGGTTTCAAACTCCAAACACTAGATACGGTAAGCTTTTCAGTCATGATTGAGTATATTCTCTGTTTTTTGCTGTGTTGTCAAGAGTTCACATGACTGCAATAAGAAGAAGAAAGAACATATTACCTATTGTTTATTCATTTCCATTTCGCATTTCCAAAAGAAAGCAAAATTTAACATGGCAAAGTCAAATGCAGAGCTGCCAAGTAGTACAGATTTTCAGTATTTAGTACTGAAAAATAAGAAGAATACTGATGGTTTCATGCAAAATACTGATTTCTAAAGTTTCCATTTTATGTGTGGTCTTATGGTTTTACATTGAAAATACTGATGTCATCATCAAAATACTGATTTTCAGCTTTAAAAATACTGAAATTTTCTTTTTCAGGTTGGCAGCTCTGCAAATGTATGACAGAGATAAAGCAGATACAAAATATACTTCTGAAAAATCAGAAAATTAATTGAATATATATAGACTCATGCATTAGTTATGAACAGTTTATGAAACAATTTTTCTTCAATTCTCTCTTTTGTACTTTGGACTTATTTTCAAACATTGTTATATTTACATCAATTCTTACAGATCCTTGACACAAAATCAGCTGACCGTAAAATCACCCTGCTTCACTACATCGTGCAGACCATCCATCAGAAATTCCCTGATGTTGCTAGTTTCCATGACGATCTCCAGTACATTGAGAAGGCAGCAGCAGGTAAGAATGATAGGGCCATGCTTCACAGAATCTTATGAATCATAAGTCACGATCACTGTTATACATGTAGGCTCCTTAAATCATGCCATTTGATTCACCTAGAGTAGAGTTTGTAATAATGACAGAATTTGATATTTTGGGGGTGAAAGTTACTCCAGTAACTGAATCAGTAGTCACTATTATTTAATGTGTTCTTAATTTTTATAATGCACAATCAGTGCACAGCTCTGAAACAATTGCGTTTAGTTGGCTGGGACCCAAATTTGTCATAAAAAACTACATGTTTTTTCCATTTGCCTACATTGATGATTCTTAATAACATTTTGTATGGTTATTATGTAGCATTTCACATTAAAACGTCTTCAAAGCCCTATATCATAAAGGTAAACAATTGATAACAGGGCTGACCTTTTCTATAGATAGCATTGATTATTGTGTATGATCAATATAAAAAATCACACCCACCATCGAACACACATAATGATGTTATGGGGCTCAGAAGGTCCATGTATATTTAAGGTGTACCATCTTTTCTCAAGGGATAATATTGTGTACTCTTTTTGACCCTCCTAATTTTTTTTTCTTGTTTTCCAATTTATTGTGTAGTCTCACTGGAGAATCTGATAGCTGACATCACGAGTCTGAGCCATGGTATCACGCTGTGTAAGAGAGAGTATGCCCAGCAGAGCGATAATACCATCCTCAGAGATTTCTTGCTGAACAATGAGGAGAAAGTCCGGAAACTGGAGATGGATCTCAAGAATGCAAAGGTTTGTGTTTAAGATAGTGATGAGGAGGAGGAGGAGGAGGAAAGGGAATTAGAGGATGGTGTCGTGATGATGATGGTGATGATGGTGATGATGGTGATGGTGATGATGGTGATGACGATGATGATGATGATGATGGTGATGATGATGATGATGATGATGGTAATGATGATGATGATGATGGTAATGATGATGATGATGGTGATGATGATGCTGCTGATGGTGATGATGATGATGGTGGTGGTGGTGGTAAAAAATGATGGTGATGATGATGGTGATGATTATGATGATCATGGTGGTGATGATGATGATGGTGGTGGTGCTGGTACTAAAAAAAGATGATGATGATGAATCCAATGTTCATATTCAATTTATTGTCAAAGTCATAATGATGATTACAATAATAACAATAATCAGAACCCTTATTGCTCCTCATAATGATATCCCAAATCTCAAATAACCAGCTCTAATACTGTATATCTCTAATCTTTTGTTTCAGGATGCATTCAATGAAGTCGTTGGTTATTTTGGGGAGAATCCCAAGACGTTACCCCCTAGTGCCTTCTTTGCCCTCTTCCATCGGTTCTCAGCTGCATTCAAGGTTTGTCCTCATCCTTTAATATGTTCGTTGCTTTGTCATCTCACCACTTGAAGGGGAGGTTCATCCTGATTTCTATGGGAACTATGTCCTTATCCAATCAAACGGAAGTATTTCAGTGCATAGACCTTTCTTTGGAAATTGACCATTAATTAAAATAATATAATATTGGTTACTTCTTACATTGCGCTCATGTATTGGATATGACATTCGTGGGTGGGGGGTGTTTCATCAAAATTTGTGATCTAAAATTAAGCTGTCAGATCTGACAACATTCCTTGATTTTGATTGGCTGAGAAGCACATAGAATGAGCACTTCTCAGCCATTCAAAATCTCGGAGGCGCGATAGCTCAGTCGATAGAGCGGCGCTTTGGATTCTGTTGACCCGGGTTTGATTCCCACTGGGTGCGCCAGTGCCCTTTGGTAAGGCATTAATCCTCATTACCAGGTCCCTCGGAGAGGACCTCAAGCTGCTGGTCCTCTGGTTGCTTGCCTACAGGCATTCATGCTTTTTCTTAGCAATCAGGTAAAAAGTCTACAATGTCTGATGAGTTTGTTCACAAAATGCTCCACAGTCGTTACCCTTGCTTTAACGTGGCTGCTGACAAGGCACTTTGGTATTTTAAGTACATTCCTGCTACTTGGTACTCTTTAATTACACCTCGGTCATATAACTCTTGAAAGAATCAAGCCTCTGACTACGGTATACGGTTTGAACATACCCAGTAGTGGATCTTCACCCGGAGGAGACAAAGCATTGGGGCACTGTATTGTTTGTGAACAATGCTGTGCCCCTCCAATGCTTTGTCTCTTCAGGGTCACGATCCGCCACTGAACATTCCACTTAGACCATATTATTCCCAACAATTATCATCATGTATTCCTATCTCATTCCTTCTTTTCCGTTCCACAGAAAGCAGAGGTCGAGAATGAACAAAGGAAAAAACTCCAGGTATGTTTAGTCTCTCTCTTTGTCTCTTCTCATTTTACAAGGTTTTTTTGTTCTTTTTGAATGTGTCTACTTTAGGCTTTATTATCAGTACCATATTTTTTTTATCCTATAGCATGAGATGACAATGATGTGTACTTTACCTAATCCATTTCTTTAGTTTATTGCTATTCATGATAACGCTTTAAGGATATTTGATTGATGAGCACTTATTTCTATTTGTTTTTGGAATGATCTGCTTTAACCCATTGTCATTTTTCATAAATCCCCGCGCAAAATTTTTTGACCGCGTTGATCACTGAATTCTTACATTCAAGTCTCGCGCAACTTTTGAGACCAAATTTGTGACTTCCCGGGTACGCGGTTCCGAAATTATGCAACATTTCGTAAGTGCATGCAGACCCGAAATTGCACAAAAGTGTGAATTTGTATACAAATCAAATGCAAAAAGCGTTTTTAGCCAAAATTCATAAATGTATCATTTTCCGTATACTGTTTGAAATGAATTAATTCCATCTTATTTCCATTGAAAAAAAACAATAAAAAAAGTTGAAAAACAAAGAAATACATAAGAAAATTAGTAAACAATAAATGCATAAGAAAATAAATGTGATTTTGAAATTGTTTTTAGGATATCTGATCAGATTCATATAAAGTGTCTGTGTACCAAAAATTAGCATTTTAAGGGCATTATTTAGTTAATTAAAGCAATTTTTAGATTTTACCGATGAATTAGCATAATTAATTCGCAATGAGATTTTTTTGAAGAAATTGATCTTGTAGTTTTGTAGATTATGCCATGGGTAACGTGCGTGCCAAGTTTTGTCGCGATCTCGCAATCGACGGCTGAGATCATAAAGAGGGGGGGGGGGCGCTAAATCAGCCCCCCCCCCACAGTCTTCTTAGGCATCGAAATAGCCCAGTCTATTTAGGGTTAAACATGTAATGTTGCGGAAGGGGGGGGGGTGATATAAGCAAATGATACTTCAGTGGCTGTGTATATGTATCTGTGTAAAAAAATACTGAGCATTCCCATATTTCACTGCAACATACTCTACATATACATGTATAACCACAATGAATTATTAGCATTCAGAGAATTTCAGCTACATTACATATACAGTTTCATGTGAATAAGTTTCTGAATACTGCATTGGAATAAAAAGATCATTCACTTTGTGATGATTTTGCTTGAATCTTACAGCTGGCCCAGAAGAACACGGCAGCTAACATCGCAGCTGCTCAGAAAGTTAGGAAAGACAAACAAAATCAGGTGAGATAAGGTTTTGAACCAAGATTTGTATTCTCTTAGTGTACAAGCTGTCGATCTTTTCTTTAGACCATCCAACACCCTCGTAACTAAGTGTACTTGGTCTACTATGAATTTAGTCTTATTGCCCTAAGTTCTACATTTCACCTGGGGGGTGTTTCACAAAGATTTAAGTATGACTTAGAGTTGCACTTAAATGCCGACGCATACGTGATATACATGTACAACGCGCAATCTTGCTGATTAATACACAGTAATGCGCTTCCTCTTGGCATGATCAGACCAACGTAATCATGTCTTTCACGCCGCACGCATGACTTAAGTCATACTTTAATCTTTGTGAAACACACCTTGGGTCTAATAGCAAGCTGGTCCAATTCTCATTTAGTCTAATCTCCAGTTGGTCTAACTTCCACTCGGTCTGTCTCTGTTTTTGAATACTTAACTACTAATAAAAAGTTTGGTTGGAATACTTTCTAAATGAAAATTTGTTTGTAATCATTTCATGTAGCCATATAGACTGAGTTGTTAGAGACCAAATGAATATGAGATGAAATGGGTACAGCTTGACTTTAGATTTTAAAAATGCAAAATGGACTAAACCTGTGTGCAACTTTATACACAGGTTTATGAACACCATTGTTGATAAACTCTGGATGTTGTTTCATAAAATTTCTTTCTATATTGCTATTTTTCTGAACTTTCTCCTTTAGTAAATGTTTTTGAATGCTTACATAGAGGTACTTGTAAGAATTGAAAGTAATCTTCTGTTTATTTTATGTTTGTGCTTTTTTGTTTGATGATTTCAGGCCGCAGTAGTAGCCGAGCTCGAGACAAGGTATAGGAACAAGGAGAAAGGCCCCAAAGAGGTCTCGGATGGTGCTATTGAAAATATCATCTCAGGTAAGACGCTTTTCATATCACTCGAACCAATCACTTGAAATTAGGACCAATAGCTTTGCATGTCACTATCCAGCACATGGAATTATTATGTGTTTTTAATGGTGTGTTTGGTTTTGCTCAATACTACGGTGGATAGTAGGGTCTGCTCTGTTCCGAGTATAAACAAGAAATATGTATGTCTATTGAGGGAACTTGTGCTGTTTGTAGTGATCCCGCTCTATCCCCCCAAAACGGCATCTAACCAAAGTAGCTGCATCTTTCCTGCAAGATTCTGCCAGCAAACATGTACTTTCATGACAGTTCCTCGCATGTCATCAATTATAAAACATGACTGTTTGAAAGAGAAAAAAAGAGTTATTGAGGCATTCTGCGCGACTTTTTTGCAGCCATTGTTGTGTCTATGACAAGATGTAAGGATTAGCAAAGACGTTTGCGGGATTCATGCGAAGAAGATGTAGCTCTGACTTTGGGTAAAGGTGTCCAACCAAAATATGAATCCTGTATCTCCTTATCTAACCATGTTGGATTTGTGTTAGCTTGTGATGAAGTTATTCTACTCTAATCCTGTTCAAATTTTTGGTGGCATATGAACTGACAACTGTCTGAAATTTCATCTGACACCAAACTTGTATGTATTTATGGACATGGGAATTTTTTTATCAAACTCTGTTTGTAACCTACGCATATATATCCTCCCCCTTCTTTACCTAACTACCGTCAATGTTTGTATTGCTGAGATATATACGAGTTTATATACATATTTAACAAAATATATCTTCTTTCTTCACCCTTTCCCCCCACTTATTTTAAAGCGGTCAATGAAATTGTCGTCTTAAATGAGGCATTATTCTTTTAATAGGTTCATATTTTTTTTAACATTCATTTTTGTTCTAAACCTGAAGGACACCTCGGTAGTGTTTCATAAAGTTCCTAAAATGATGCATGACGTTATGCATGGCTGGAATATGTTCATAGAATGTGTTCTCAAACAAGGGGGTGTTTCACAAAGATTTTAAGTATGACTTAGGAGTCGCACTCAAATGCCGACACGTACATGATATGCAACGTGCGATCTTATTGATCAATACGCAGGAGTGCGCGTCCTCTCTGCATGATCTGACCGATGAGGTCATGCCTTTTATAATGCACACAACTAGGTCTTTAAGTGCTATTCTATGTCATTCTTCAATCTTTGTGAAACCCCCTAGGCCACCAGTCATGCATGAAGTCATGTGTAACTTACGGACAGCCTTGTGAAACCCACTTTGATGATAGGCCATAATGTGAACCTTGACAATTTCCAAATGGGGGTCAGCAATATGAAGATTTTCCCACATGGTTGATCGTTGGTGGAAACTTGGCTGAGTAGGGTCATGAATGTGGCAGCACTTGATCTGAATTGTTTGCTTTTGCCTGGGCTTGGCAGAAGTGTATCCATACCCTTTGCTAAAGAGGGAAAATCTTGATGATTGGGCATCTTCATTCTAGTCGGCCTCAACCGTCTATTCAAATCCACAAAAATAGCTCGATGTCATAGAGTTTGCAACTGGAATTGCCAAATTCGTGACCCACATTTCATAAAGTTTGTTATCACCACTATCAACTTTATGGGGAAATTAATCTTCATTCTAGTCAGCCTCAACCGTCTATTCAAATTCACAAAAATAGCTCGATGTCATAGAGTTTGCAACTGGAATTGCCAAATTCAAGACCCATATTTCATAAAGTTTGTCATTATCACTATCAACTTTATGGGGAAATTAATGAACTGGCCATTAGTGGTCTAGAAATTCCCAGTGCTATGGCCTGTTATCAAGTATTCTTCCGGTCCACCAAATTGCTTATTGTGAGAATCATTAGATGGTGTATACTAGTAAAAGAAGCAGGATTTCAGATATGAATATCACAATCAGTGAATTTTTTACAACAAATATGATACTGATACTATGATCATAATCTCTTCTTTGATATGTGAGAAAAAACAATTATTAAACCCATTCACGCATGGCATCACATGTGGATCTGTATCAAACTCATTAATTTATTTATTAAAACAAAACACTAAAAAAAGACATGAAAGGAATGCTAAAAAATGCTATAAAGTCCAGCCATTTTCCATGCATCATTATTATATTCCAAACAATCTTCATCAATTTTTCCTGTGCAAACAACTTATGACAATAAAATTTCAAACTCATTTTGCTCATCAATGCAGGCAAATGTCATATGTTAAAAAAAAGACCTCCAAAATACAGATCTCACAGACAATATAAACAAAATATGAATAACTTATGCGAAAAATTAAATAAGAAATAGCCAAAAATCCTGCTTTTTTTTCTATGATGCATTTTACATAATCATGGGTATTGATCCAATGGGGATTAGATGTAGAGTTTCATGATCTGGGGGAATACACATTGGTGTTTTTATTATCATATGATTTATGTTGAGCTTATATACAGAGCTGCCATTTAATGAGAAAAAGTCATAATTGTTATGATTTTCATGTCAAATTATGCCATTATACTTTTGACCTTCATTATTACACTTTTGAAGGCAAATAGTATGTTAAAATTCAATACTAGATGCATTTGGCAAACTCACCGCGAACTCACCTGAAGGTGGCCAGTAATGCTCATTACGTAAATTTTACATCACTCTGAATATTATCATCACATGCCAATTAGATACTGACTTGATCTTTTTTTTCTCTTGGATTTATCATGGATTTATGCAAATGAGAGAGAGTACCAGAGATGGTTCTAAATCCGAGCTTTAAAAGAAAGAGGATTAATTTTTTTTTTAAGGAATGACCTCTTCAAAGAAATTTATAAGACTGTGTGGCTTATATGAAATTATGACTTTAATGTCAATATTATGACGTTTGAGCTTCTAGATTACTACTTTTTACTTTTCAAAGGTTGGCAGCTCTGTAAATAGGTGAATCACTAGGAGTTTTATTTTCATGCAGGGCATCTTTGTCGATAAATTTTTATTTTTAAGATACATGAATATGTACGTAAGGAAGGGACCGTCTAGAGTGGACAGAATTAATACGGGAAATTTACCAGGTCCCCGTTTTACAGAGTTATTTAAAAATTGATCTGATCAACCACAACTATGGATGGCCAGCAACATCAACATCTAAAATGCATGTTTGTTCAAAATATTTTCTAGATATGATGTATATTCATACATTCACCATTCTCTTGGTTATTCAGTGTGATTCTTTTTGTTTACTCAGGAAATAGTGAAAATTACTTGTAGAAGAAAATTATGGTATGGGTTGATTTCCATACAGTTGAGATCGATTGGATCAATTTGAACTCTTTGTAAGAGGGGGGGGGGGGCAGATATCAGAGAGATGTGTGACATGCAACCCCCAAACCAACAAGAAGTCATCAAGGAAAATTCTCTATAAATGGACCAAATACTTAGTGTATTTGGTCTCAAAAAAGAAATTAAAAACTGAAAACAATAGGTTATTAGATATTGCAATTCAACGTCCGCATACTATCAAAATTTGAATTTGTAAATAAACAATGAGATACAAGATCTGTGACACCATTTTCCAGACTGCTTTGCACGATGCGCGCATCTTGTGCTTGAATGAATCCTGTACTTCAAACCTTGTCTTCTCATTCTTTAAGGCCCCAAAATCTCAAAATTCATTTTGGGTAACTTATTGTTGGTTTAGGGGGTAGCAGGTCACAAATATGGTATATCATAATCATAATTCTGTAATCATATTATGAAGGCAATAATTTTAGGGCAGTTGATGTAATTGATGGGTCCCAGAAATGATCACATCTCTATGGAACACATAACCATGTATAAAAAACCTTTTGCCTTTAATCTCAAAATGTTTCTTGGTTCTACATGTATATGCCCTCAAGTATACAGTAGAATTACTAATTATACCTATATGTAGTTCTGAATTTTTACATGTAAAACTGCTCACAATCATCAAAGTGTGCAGTTATGATTACAGTTAAGGAAAAATCAATAATAAATTGTATCTTTGGTGCATCTTCGAGATAAAGACATACTCTGAAAGAACATTTGTGTTTTGGACTTCAATGCATGAAAAACTGTTCTTACATGTATATTATGATTTATATTGAGTTATTTATATTTTTGTACTTTTTTAGTTGATCCTTGTTCACTAATATGCTTTTCACATTATGTAGAATTAGACCCCACTAGTGTAGAAGTTCTTAGTTTTTGTAAGTAGAAACCAAAATTTATATAAAGTTGGCCGAACGCGCCTGCATGGATATATATACCTAAAGCAGCTTGTGTATCCAAGAACATATCCACAAATTAGTCAGGAAATTAGCATAAATGCTTAAACTTTGTTGGAGAAGTACATGTATTATTCTTCAACTATTTTAACAGATAATATACGGTGCTACACAAAATGCTGTTAATCTTCATCATCATTTGTGATTAATTTCACGAGTCCGGATAGTTTTATGAAATGAAACCCATTCTGTCAAAGCAGAATAAAACCAACCTTATCCATAGCTTGGCTGTCGGGAGTGTCTAAATGCTAGGAGACACAGATAAATTACTATTGACTTTATAATTCTATGGGGCTTCAATTAAATGTTAATATAAAAGAAAGGTCATTTAAAATAATCAGAAAAGAAGTCCCTTGTTTTAAAGTAGAGCGTTTGATAACCAATCATTAATACTGCCATCACATTTCTTATATGGCGGTTGTACGGTGAGTCAAAAACAGCTGTTTTGTACATCTATATTCAACCCACCTATATGTGGCTGGTGTACACAAAAAATGTTAAAATGGCTTTTTTCGACTCACGGTATGGCCGACTTGGCTGTCCTAGGGAAAATATGACTAAGGTGTTATTCTTGATTGTAATGCTTGGTACTTTTATAATAGTACATAACATAATGCTAGGATAGCTGGCCAGCTATGACATGTAACTATTTGATTAAAGATTTCTGAATGTGAACAGTTTACATGCAAAATATATTTATAATATTGTGTATCTATCTATAAATATATTTTTAAGGGGGGGGGTAGTGGGTAACAAAATGAGGTAAGATCTATGCTGGAAATGATAAAGTTAATGATTAATGTTGGTATAAACAGATATATATAATGTATAAAAAGAGGTTTTGATTTGGGTGTCTTCATTTTTTTTCTTATTTTATTTTGATACTGGTTTCCATTCTAAATTTTCATTCACTTGTGGTATATATTGTCATCACTATTATTTCACATTCTTTTGATCGACTCATTCCTTTTCATAAGGGCTTTACATGTAGCTCCTGTACAATTAACTTGTGTCTACGAACCTGGCCTAACATATCGCATGTTTCTCTCGTTTTATTTTATTTTTGATCATGGTTATAATCTCTGCCCCTACTACTTCTACCGCTCTCCATTGATTTTTGTTTCTCCCGCTTGCTCAAACGATCAGCTTTAAGACAAGCTCGGTAAGCTTTAACCCCTTTAATCCCATTTTAATCTCATTTTTAATCCCTCACATTTCCCCTATTTAACAGATGTATTTCATTATATCTATAGACCATGAAAATGCACAAAAGTGGCAGGTCATTATTTATTACCATTTCCTTTTCATCCAATATATTTTATATACGCATTTGCATTCATTCTCTGTACAGTTATATATTTATCAAGTCAGAATGCAAGTTATTCAAGTTCGAGAGTCTAATAGGATGAATTGCTCCATTATTCATTCAAATGCTCCCACAAAGAAAATCCATTAGCTACCATTACAACAAGGAACAGTCGAGAAATCATTTCAAATCATTTCAAAACTCCCATCATCTGATCTCTTAGTTATTCACAAACAGTGTGCAGCACATTTTTCAAATGTTTGAGCACCTTTAGTATGTGTTTAGACTTGAAGTACATGTCTTTGTATAAGTTTTGCTTGCTTGCTTTTGATGTTGAGTGTATTAGCTTGTCACTATTGCTATCAGCTTCTGACTAAAATGTTTGCTTTGTACTTTTCACAACACACATTTCCTTGTAGCTATTTAGAATTTAGGAGAATCTCTCTTCTACAATGTACAGTGTAAAATTTGAATTTTCATAGTTGTACAATAGCTCTGTAGTTGTCATTTAAGTTTTAAAATTGTAAAGTGTGGTCCTACTTTTAGAACTTTATACAGGTAGAGGTAACAAAATGCTTTGGATTTTCAGTATTCTCTATAAACAAATAACAAATCTACAATTTAATGATTACACTATGCGAAGTAACAGTCTGTTTGGAAGCTCATAGAGACATCAAATGATGGCATGATATGCACTTTACAAGAACTGAATTTATTATTATTCCTTTCTATCTCGTAGACATATGATACATGTGATGAATAGATGTACTTTGCATACCCTTTTTCATCCTTGAAATGATGATTAGAAAGACTTTTCATGAAGTTGTTACTGTGTTAACATATTTTTTCCGATAATGCACACACATGAAACACACCCTTCATTCATATTAGCTCCGCATTTTTTTGCTGTGGATCTTGAATAAATTTCTATTAATTTCTTCCCATTTGTTGAAAGGATTTTTTTCAAATATGTAATTTGCAAATCATATTTTCAGTTTGCCATCTAGACTACCAAGATAAAAAGTTTTCTTTCAAAATACAGTATCCATCATTCACATACATGTACTTGTTAGCATATTTGTTCATACCTTGTTCCCACTGCCGTGCGATCGTTTAAGGTTGGCCATTCGGAGCTGATCGCGAAACCTTTCGAGTCACTCAAACATTTTCTCCAGTCAAAACAATTGCCTCGACTGACCCCCAGATCTGATGAGATTTGTCATCACTATGGTTTCTCCATGATTTAGACCATGTTTTCAATCATGTCGCGAATTGTGACAGAGGGAACTAGGTATTAAGACATCCACACACATCCATCGATTTATATTTTAACAAGGTGCTCAAAGTCATGTAAATGAAGAAAATCATGAAATTTAAAACTAGTTCATTTTAAAATACATTCAGTTTTTAGATATTTCTGTTACTATTTTACTCAATGCATAATTTTATTTAAGAAGTGCATTAGAATATAAATTGTCATAAATTTGTCGATTGAAAGTCCTGATTTCGCTCTCTTCAGCAAGAACCATTCAGCTTTACAAGAGGGAAAAAATATAAAATATGGAAATATTCTGTATGACTATTGGAAACCGTACTTCTGTGTCCCGTAACACAAAGGTTAGCGATTGATCTTTGATCATATGCTTGATTTTCATGATTGATTGTACATTGTAGTCAATGGAATCAATCGTAGAAAAATGTTCTATGATCATTGCTAAGTTATGTGTTACGGGCCCCAGATTTGCAAGGCAAAAAAATTATGATTTGAAATGATTTCACGACTGTAAATGCTTGCAATTATTGATATCGACTTTCAAAAACTTACTATTGACATAAGTATTTCTTTTATGATAATAGTAGTGGACTCGGGCCTTATGTGTTACAAGTGTATATGTATTATCAGTGTCATTATGAGCATTTTACCATATGACTAATTTTAAACAATGTTTGCTAATGTAGTCTAGCCATATTGTGTAGTGTCAAGTTACCTCTACTAGTGGCATCGCATAGTATTGTATGTAACTTGATTTGGAACTTTTTGAACACTCCTCTGTTTTTTCCCCTTATAAAATTCTCAGATCTGAAAAACGAGCCATACCGACGTGCCGATGGCATACGGCGGAGTCTCCGGCGTAGGCAGGTGGAACGACCGACCATCCTAGCTGACGAGATGGTCATCTAGACTAATGGATGGAGCACTTGACCAGCACAGAGCACTGACCAGTATATTAACCAGCTAGTATCCGGAAATATACATTCTCGTGCCAAAACAACAACAAAATATAGCACCAAGAAGGCAATTTGTAGAGTCTTTGGCACAATTGACCATCCTTGCTGACAATATGATCATTTACAGGTAGCTTGATGGTCATAGGTCGTGACCGGCACAAGGCACTTACCACTAAACAGTATTTATTTGTTAGATATGGGTCATGACCATTCTGGCGTTTTCCTGAACGGACAGATATCTTCCAGCAGACACTTGATGTACTGCGTCTGCTTCACCAGAAGAAGAGCCACATCTTCAACACTCAAAGGCAGTCCAAGGCTCGATAATACAAAGGTTTGTGATGGATCGCAAGTATGGAAGAACTTCTCTGCTTGGCTCCAGCTCAGTAGTTTGAGTGAAATTCGCCTTCAATTATGATCGTGATTGGCCGTGGCAATTTAGCGATTGACTAAAAATCTTCGCGCTTCAGAGCCTTGAATTCCACCAGACCTTTAATGTAAAAGATTTGCCACCAACGACATCAAAGTTTTTGTCAGCTCTTGAATGCCATATCTAATAGATTTCCGACCACTTTGAGACTGGCTCTTTTGACGAATCCAGCACATTTCTCACTAACAATGCTAAGGTTTTGAGTTTATGATATATATACTTGTAATTGAGGAGCATGCATCATACATATACAATTTAAATCTCTCCATATATATCACATTTTGTCAACCATTCATTGAAAAAAAGGTGACCTTTATCTCTTGCCATGAATTGGAAGAGGAAGAAGAGAGATTGTTTTTTGTACCAAATCAGGTAGTATAATGGTAGATGTGTAGATATCGTGCATAAAGCAAGATTAGAAACTAGACTGTAGTGTGCACATCTCTTCTAGATCGTATGCTGATTGCGTAATCTTTCACAATGCCTATCTGATGATGGTTGAGGGCAGCATTTCCTTAAAAAAAACAATATAGACAGTTCTTTCTTTGATTTCAATGGGGTAATGCACCCATTTTCTTGTTCTTAATGAGGGTCGAAGGTCATGACATGGGGTAGAAAGGTCAGGACTTGGGGTGAAAGGTCATGGCCTGACATCTGCAGTCGGTCAGTGGTGTTATGTAATTGGTCAGTTGATGAAATGTGAGTGGACAGTGATGATAAATACTAATCATGATGAAGCTCAGGCTACTTTCAAGAGAGAAAGATAGAGACAAAGATTAAAATCACAATGTAAATCTTATTAAAGAAGTTGAAAACCAATGTACATGTATAATTGAACATTGTCTATACAGCACCTACAGCATAAATATCGTGTCAAAATTGTGTAGCCGTGCACATCAATATTTTCTACTATCTTTTCTGTTTTCTTACATATTGAAAAAAAAAGATTATGATAAAAACAGGCAAATTTTCCATATAAAATGGTCAGAGACTGGTACATTAAGGCAAATATAGCAAAAATGTGAACAGTCTCTTATAAGTATAATTTCAAAAAGGGTGATTAATATCAGGCCCACTACATAAATTTGCACCTCTATCATTTTGTAATTCATGCATAAAGATGACCAAATTGTTATGAATATTCATGAAAATATGTCCAATAGTTTCTTTTAATACCTTATGATGTTTAGTATGAATTCAATAGTTGCTTCAGAATCAGAAAGACTCTTCACATCTTTACAAACTATGCGTCCTTCTGATTCTCAAGCAACCACTTAAAGTATGATTGCTTCCAAATGGGAGAGCTGATGAACGTTAATATTCTTTTTTTATAGTGATAAATAATTTTTTATATATGAACAAAGTATATATAAACAACACAAATGTATATAGAAAGGATGAAATTGTGAAGATTTTCTATTTATGATTGATAATCTGCTTGCAGACGCGAAGCAATTCTATAAGACATTATTTTTGTGTCTTTGGGTTTGTTTTTTATATTTTATATATATGTACAGCCAACTGCTGTGTTCCGCAACTCAGAGTGCAAAGCTCGGAGGTGTTTTGTGTTTAACATGTAAAAACATTGGGCAATATAACATTCTAAGTTTATTGATTATTGTATGAATAGTTTGTTTTCGTCATTATTTATATCTATTTTCGAATGATTATGATTTTTTTTTGTAGCTGTTGACGATGGACTTGATGAAAATGTTTGCATTTTTTTTAATTTCTTAACCGTTTGCCATCCATTTCACCTCATATTCAATAAAACACATATCTCTCTAGTATATGTATATTAACTATTCACCAATTAAAGACACACCTTCAATATAAATATAAGGTGTTGAAAGACTTCATAACTTGTGATTATGACATAATATCCTTGTTTTATATATCAAAATATGACAATGGTGTCAATAAAATTTTACCCAGAGTTCACGTATATCTTTAGGCATGAAAAGTCACTTTTTGATTTTCTTTTCCTAAAATTCTGCCATTTTGCAGGAATTGCAGATGAACTGAAATTTCTTGATGTCTTTGTAGTATCTTAGTAGCAGTATGTTGTAAAGGAAGTGCTGTGAGAATGCCTTTGTAATGTAAGCAACAAGCTAGAGACCAAATTTAAGAAGAATCTTGTAATATTTTGATGCGCAAATCACAGTTCTTGCACTTCATTGTGTTAAACGAAAATGTATTACGACAATCATTTAATTTGTAGCTTTAGTTGTACTTGCATTTTAAGGAGTTGTGATCAACTACATGTAGGGCACAATTTAAACTTGCAAAATAAAGTATAGCCTGTAATATTATGTAACAGAACAGGTTCAAATTATTTTAAAGCTAACACATTTTTTCTTCTCATAACATAGGTATTCTTTTATACAAACTTATATCTATGATGCTGATATTTGCCCCGTACACTTATACTACACACATTAAATTTGTACCTCTTTTTTTTCTTCTATCTTTAAGTTTATTTATTTTCCTTTTACAGTGCAAAACAAGACTAGTTCTTTGCCCATTATGAAGATAATTTGACACAGATCTGAAATGTCAACTTGCCACTTTATTTGTAATATTAACTCATTTTACCACACAATATACCCTGAGGTGTTATTTTTTTTTAAGAAAAGCAGGAGTTCTTGACATTCCAGCCTCTCTATTTTTTGCCATTTGATGTTGAAATTAAGCAGACAGCACACAAATTGTCATTTTGTTAACTTTGAATATGAAATAAAATACTAAAAAAAAGAAACATTTCACTTAAGGAATGAATACTTTCTGCAGACATTCTGATTGAAATGTTCTTTAAGCAGAGCTTTTTCTTTTATTAACACTCAAATTACTATAAATGGGTGATTTTATAGAACCCTCCCCCACCCCAAAAAAGATAAATTACAATAACCTTTTGTTAGAATATACACGAGGTAAGTAGGAAAATCCTAGCACTGAAAAAAATGTTTAAAATATCAGCTGTATGACCCCTGAGTACTAAGCCTCGTGCTTTATTGTGCCTTATTAAGATTGAACTCCTTGTGCTGTGTATCATATATATTATCCAGCAGAATAAATCAAATATATAAATATTCGAAAAATAATGCACTATTCATTTCACATAGCTGTATTGGGGTTGGTAATAAGGGGCACATACTGTTTGTAGCAATTCTTAAGGATAATGACCAATGAATTCCAACATGTTTATCCATTTTCATGTTCATGTGCACATTTCAATGGATGAGCTGGTTTTCAGATATCATTAAGTTAGGTTGCTACTTTTACAGTGTTTTGAATTACAGCACTTTCTTATCTGCCTTTATTTTTTGAAAATTATTTTAATTATTATTTTCTAATTACAATTTTCTAATTACAAGTTTTGGACACTACACTCCATTGACGATATAAAGTTCAACAAAGACACTGCGGATGGGTACCAATATTTTGATGAAAGAAAAACAAAAAAATCAGGTTTTATCTGTTTTGTAGAAATGTTGAAATGGCTATGAGAGAATGACCCCCTTGGAACAATCTACTCACTGTCATTGAGACAATGTTAGCCAATGAGGCATATAGCCTATACTATTTTATAGTAAATATTTGTACTATTTACTTGTTTTCAATAAAATATCAATTATTATATTAATAAATAGCATGACCATGCCAAGACGAAATGCATAATCTATATACGTAAAGAGGCTTGTGCTAATCCATTTGTTTTTATTTCAAGACTCTGTCATTTTACTTTTCCTTGCCATATAAAAAAATGTTCAGATCGAATGACCAGCGATGAGATGGCTTTTATCTGGTTATACAGTTTACACCCTTTTAAATCAAGATATGCGAGACTGTTATTTAGAAATGATAGTGTACATTTGCTCATTATATTATTTATCAGCTCTCATTTACTTGCCTTTCTTTTATCCATATAACCTTAAAAAGTAAGTTCTAGGTCTGTTGCTTTGGATTTAATTTTGCTGGAACACAAAATATTGTTACCTCCAGAATAAGAACAAATCCTTTCAAGTCATGATTTTGTGCAAAATGGTCTGTCTGGTGACTTGTACATAAGCTGTAGAGAGATTTGGTCTGTAAAGTTATGCTTAAATTTGCAATGGACTAGAATATGAAATACAAAAATTTCATCTTAAAAATTTTGCGGCAAACCAATGTTCGAATGTATTTCCATGAAAACAAAATTGGCAGTAAGGGATTCTCATTTGCACTCAAATGTATATCAACACTCCAGCTTTTCATCATCATCCATGTAGTTCAACTTTAGCTAATTTATGTAAGGAAAAAAATATGGCAACCCATGTAGCTTGTACTTATCCAATCATTTATAAAGTTGTTCTTAAGTGCATGAATAGCCTTAAGAAAGGCACCCCTCCCGGAGCATCCTTTTACAGGACAAGCAGATTTTTAAAAAAAACAAGGATAAAGGTGAATTTGAATTTATAGACACTAATAATATCATTTTCTGTTTGAAACATCTACCTGGATTTTGCCTTAGTTTTACTATACCAAAACTTCGTTTCATATTTCTTCAATCCGATAATTCTCATTTTGATAAGGTTTGCCCGTCATAGCATTGGTAGGGATAGGTTTATTTTTTACATGTACTGTACTTACAAATATCTTGCCTTAGTGTAACATGAATATGAGGTGTTCGTAATTGAAATGTATGCCCATGTAATGTCTTTTTGTGGATTATTTTTTAACATCCAACTGAAAAAGGAAAGATGACTATAAAAAAAACAGGAATTTTGAAATGAAATGATTTTTTTGGATTGGCCGATATAATTTAATGAACTTTGTAATTTATTTTTATAGATTTCATTCTTGGAAATCCTGAATCTCCATTTTGGTAACAAAATCAGAAGAAATCATATGAATTGTGTTCTGAGGTACTGTGTTAAGTTTAGAAGAGAAATTAAGATGACATCTGTAGTCGACTTCATTCACAAATTGTTTCTTTTTCTGTTATTTTTGTGTACAGAATAAATTGTTCTGATATTTTTAAGATAAATTTATTCCAGTGATGGTATTGTGTGTTTGTTCAGGTTTTGTGTGTTTGTTTGGGTTTTGTGTTTTAAAAGAGTGTTGATTCAAATTGATGAAAATTAAATTGTAACTCATTGTTTGGGGGGGGGGCAAGATGTTCATGTACATACTTGCCCTTTTGCACTCTAAAAACAAAAGTGTACCAGTATTGGGTAAATTAGGGGTAATGTTTGGCCAAACATATCCATGAAACGGGTGTTTAACTGCCATTTACCCGTCAACCCTTCCATGTTCTTTTTTTTACACTAAAAATTTGTAGAATCTTTGCAACAATAAGAACATTAAGATCTGATGATGCATACATGAATTTTAGATGATTTTTTTTCATATTGTGTCAAAGGCTTTTCATAATTGAGATTGATGGTATGACATTGGGAAGTGAAATAGATATGACAGAGAGGGAGAAAGAGAAACAGAGACTGAAAAAATGAGGGGGGGGGGTGGGAGTAGGATGGATTATGAATTGGGAAAAATTATCATGAAATTTGGAATCATGGAATCTCATTACGATTCAGGGGTGAAAAAAAAAATTAAATAGATTGCACTAAACACCGACAAAGATAAGGGGAAAGGAACTGATGAAGAGATCAGACATGGAAAAGGGGAATAGAATAGGAGGGGTTTTGCCAACTTGAAGCTATTCTTCCAAAACTCGACAGGAATTCGCTTCATCTGTGAAGGAGAACCGTACACCAATTAAAACCCCAATTTCGATACCCCCTTCCGATCCTTTAGTTGTACCTTTACCCCCAAATTGGCAATTACAAGGATATCCGACCGTCTTGACGTCCATCACAGGAATCTTCAATTCGGCAACGCTAGGCAAAGTCAAGGTTAATCAATAATGTTGGGTCACTTCAGTTGACTGGCTTGTTATCACCGCGGCGCACATTTTTGATGCCCCCGGTCAGGTCTGGGGGTTGTCATGCTAAGTTGAGAAGTGTTGGTGCTTGTATATTTTGCAGTAATTAAAGGAGTGATCCGCAAAAATGTCAAAAGTAGCTTCCTAATTTCATACCACGGTTCACGATGTAAGATCTAAATTTAATTATCTTCACTAAGGTCACGGTCAGGGGGATACTTATATCGTAGGTGGACTGCTATGGGTGGATCAGAGGAATGAAAGTCGTTTACGGAAAGTCTTGTGATTGCTTGGAAGGGTTTCAATGAAGATTGAGAGAGATCTGGTGGGAATCGAACCTAGGACATGCAGGATCTAGCATTCAAAGACAATTGATTAATAACAACAATAATGAAAACAATATTTCTACAGGACCTTTTCTATTGAAAAAAAATCCCGACTTGGCCCCATCTGTCTCATGTTTATTTTTTATGAATATATTTTTCTTGTGAACCATCAAACATGTCAACTAGATGATAATAGAATTGTGACATGTACGAAGTGGGAAACATTTTGTTCCTTTCGGACTCCTTAGTTGAGAGCCATTTTTACCTTTCTGCTTGTCAATTTTTAAAGGGGAGTAAAAAAAAGAACAAGTTTGGAGTCATATGTATATCTGTTTTTGCGTTTCAAAAATGTTGTGCCCCCCCCCTCAAATTCTGAAATTGATCCGCCCCTGAACGTATGCAACCTTCCAATCAATTGTATTCTAAATTAAACGTTTTCTCGATTTAGAAAATATAGGATTAAATTAATATGACAATCATTCGGTTGTATTCGTGCTATCGTCTATTATAAATGATCAATGGCCAAAAAATTCCCTAATTAATTCAATGTCATATTGGTCTTATCAAAAGCTGACGACACGTTATTCAAGACAGCTTTCGACGACTTCATGGTTGTCAATTTGGCAAGAGCTCACTGATTACCTCCAAATTCGTCAGCTGAATTCAGCAAAATCTAACAAGAACACTTGGAATTCGAATTCAAACTATAGGACAAGTCCACCCCAACAAAAACTTGATTTGAATAAAAAGAAAAAAATTAAACAAGCATAATACTGTAAATTTCATCAAAATCGGATGTAAATTAAGAAAGTTATATGACATTTTAAAGTTTCGCTTCATTTCACTAAACAGTTAGATGCACATCTTGGTCGGTATGCAAATGAGGGAATTGATGACATCACTCACTCACTATTTCTCTTGTATTTTGATTTTCTCGTCATTGTCATGTGGAATGAAGTTTCATTCCTCCCTGAAGACGTGGAATTCCATTATTTTAACATTTTGTGCTTCAGGCAAGGAGGTCCTAATCAGCAAATTCGTAAAAATTGAAATATTTTATAAATAAAACGAAAAAAAAAACAAAAGAAATAGTGAGTGATATCATCGACTCTCCCATTTGGATGTAATTGGCGCGTTCATATAATTATTTTGTTAAAAAAAAGAAACTTTGAAATTTCATAACTTTCTTATTTTACATCCGATTTTGATTAAATTTTCAGCATTGTGCTTGTCTGATTTTTCTCTATTGATTCAAATCAACATTTTTCTGAGGTGGACTTGACCTTTAAATGATCGAATGCTGTATCCGTGTACACTTCTGAAAGTTGATGACTTGTTCTTCAAAGCATTTTTCTGACGGCTTGAGGGTTGACCAGGGGGTTGACGGTTGTCGATTTGGCAAGCAGTCAATGATTATCACTAAATTGGACTGCTAAATTCAGCCAATTCATCCTTCATATCTCAAGAGGTTGACCAAGGTTATTGAGATGAAAATAGTAAGCTACCATTTTGACCTTCAGTTTTCTTAATACCTGAATATGCTACGTGGGTTCATGTCTTTTAAGTATAAACGAGGATTTTGATTGACATGCATATGGGTTTTATAAGAAGAAAACATGAAAACCGCTTGTTATATGCAAAAAATAGTTCCGCATTTTACAGATCATTAATCTTAAATGTGATACTACTGAAAACAATTATTCTAAAATACTACTAGATCCGTGGATGTCTGACTCTGTCTGTCAACCAGAAGGATGTGGGTTCGAAGCCCAGACAATATTATATTCGTGTTATGATTGTATAATGAATTATGTTAAAAATGAAGACGAAATTGAATAATATATAAAATCTGTATACTACACACAAAAAGGTTCATACTGGGCCCTCAAGTATGAACTAATTATGCACTGTATTTCAGTGAATTTCGTTTTAACATATAGGGCTACGAATCAAATATGGATATTGTGGTTCGGACGAAATCGAAGAAAAATATCGAATTATCTACTTAGTTTATTTTGAATCCTAGATTATTTCCAGATAAATTTCTCGCAGTTTGATGACTTTACCACATCGCCTATATTCAAACTACCCTATAATCTCTTGTCTTTACCATGGACCTATTGCAAACTATACCATTAAATTCATTGAAATATCAACAAAAGAAAATGTGAATTGTAATCAATGTATTGGCAGACTCAAATAAGAATATACGTCTATCGAAGGGGATGTTTTCCATATCAAGTGTTAACCTTCGATATATAGTTTGATAAGTCACAAGAGCTTGAATTTACGGTAACCATGGCAACAACCTCAAGATTCCGCCAAAGGAAAACTTCGGATATCTCATTATATCCATTTGAGTTCTGATAACGTATGGAATCACCAGGGATATTTGTGATCGGGTAGAAAGACACGGGGGAAGAGGTGGGGTTGTTTTCAGTCTTGTATTGCAGCAGAAAAAATAACAAACAAACCATGATTGCATGAAGAGGTAAACATGATTAATCTTATGGCAATCGATAAAGTAGAGTTATTACACCATTATATAGTTTTTATTTTCTGAATTGAACTACGCTATAATATTAGAGAAACATACGTAAAGAAGGAAGAGTAGGGGGTACAAGAAGAAGAAGAAGAAGAAAAAGGAGAAGAAAGAGAAATAATAACGATAATAATGATAATAACAACAACTACAACAATAGTGATAACAATAATAATAATGTTGATGATGATGTTGATGATAATGATGCTGCTGCTGCTGATGATGATGACGATAATGATGATGATAAGAAGAAGAAAAAAAAAATAATAAGAAAAAGAAGAAGTAGTAGAAGAAGAAGATGGAGAAGAAGAGGTAGACTCAAAGAGGAAGAAATCGAGGAAGAATGATAAGAAGAAGATGAAGAAGAAGGTGGAAAAAAGGGAAGAATATTAATGTAAAAGGAGATGGATGAATAGAATGGAGCAAGATGACACAAGATAAAAGAGGCCAACTCGTCATAACTTAGCTTATGTCCCGGATTTTCTATTTTCAACCTGAAACTTGATGTCTCGTAATTCCTCAGAGATCTGAAGATGTCAACGGCTTTTCGGTTTATTTTCTACCTTCCTCTCTTCTCCATCACGCCCCTCCCCTTCTGCCCCTCTTTGCTTTTAAAGGGAAACCTTCTCATCCTCTTTATTTCCCCCACCTTTCCTCGTCTGCCCTGACGGCTTCAGCCAGGTGCGATGCGCCATGAACACCAGATCCGTTTTACATAATACATAGTGATGTTAACTTCATTCCATCATTCCAAGACTCCAAGTTTATGAGCTTAAAAGTTAGAATTGAGTGAATATCATCTTCCTTAAAAAAATGTATGATTATATGTTGCATTGCGTCTCAGTTTTCTCAATGAACATTTTGATGTGAATCTATATATATATATATTTAAAACAAGTACACACCTAGTTACAAATAATGCGTAAAGTATTTCCGTTTATTTGAATGCAGGATAAAAGAGCACAAGTGTCGAAGCCGGGGATCGAACCCCGGACTTTCCATGTATAGCCAGGCGCTTTAGACCACTCGGCCACGGCACCTTCACTTGCATATTGCAAGATACATATCGATAGTAGACATAATTTTCCTCTGTGTTTTTCAATTGAGGCGATATTTTGGAAGGGGTGTTACGGTGTCTGTCTTGAAAGTCCCATTCGTCGTACTGGCAGAGTGACGCAACAGTAGTAGAGAGCATATTTTGGGCTAATTATTTAAATCACGATTCGGAGTAAAAATCAAGGTTTCCCCCATCCATCCACTCACCCACCAACCAACCCCCCTCTCTATCTCTACTTCGCTCTCGTCATCCAGTACTATTTTTGCCGCATCCCTTTGAAAATGAAGTTTTTTTTATGTAATCAGACCCATCGAAATATTACAGCAGGACTAGGCATATGAATATGACCTTGATCATGACCTTGTGTAAGGCCCCTCCAAAAATAGGGCACCCCTACAAAATTCAATTAGCTTTACTCATTCACATATACCACCCATTAATTTTCAGTGTATCATATAACCCTCAATTAGAACACTTGCACACCCCTATTTTATAGTGGAGCAACCCAAAACCTCCATCTCAGTTGTCAAGCATGTGGTTGGTCATCATTACCTTGTTGATGCCCATACAAGCTACATGTGACTGACAATTGTTTCTCTCTTCATTATTATTTACAGGTAAGAAAAGATACATTTTTATTGTTATTAATACCCAAAACTGTTGTATATATATATATTCTGTTAATATGATTGTAATGATACTTTTGTTGTATGATATGTCTTCCTGAAAGTATATAGACTGATTGGGTAGGATGAACATTATAATTGAGAGTATACTGTTATATATCACTGGCATCTCAATACAGAGATATTCACCAAATTAATAGTTAAGACATTAGTTATAGTTGTTTCTGAAACTTTTGGTATAGAAATAGGTATTGATCAGTATATTATTTTGACATTTCCTTCTAATGTGTACTTAAACTGTATATAATATTAGATTCTGTAGTCAGAGGTGCATGTGCATATACCTATACTCCTTTGTTCTTGTTCTTCTCAAGAAAGTATCTGTTATCAACGTGTTATGTAAATAGGCTCTTCAACTTTCAGCTTGTTACCTTGACTCCTGGAACTTGTGTTTACTTTTAAGATATGTTAGGAGTTAGTGGTAGATTAGGGTTATTAAGCCATATAGCATGCTGGAAGACAGTGTTAGTATGTTAGTGTATATTGGTTACTGATTCCAAGAGTGAAAGAGTTAACTTGGAGAGAATTAAGGGATCACCTCAGAAATGGCAAGGGATTCTTTTTGGATGTCAGAACAAAGAAAGTTCTCAACTTGTACATAAAAGTTCCATAAGAATCAGGGACCATCTTAACAGTTTAGATTTGAGACTTTAGGATGTATTCCCCTGTATCAATTGGCCATGTGTTCTCTTATCATTTAGTCTAGTAGTTCAGACTTTATTTCATCAATGTTTGGTTATTAGAATTAGAGACTATTAATAAGAATTAGGAAGTACTCTTTAATTCATATAATTTAGATTGATTGTTAGCAGTTATATTTGTATTGATTTTAGTACTTACATTCGTTTATTATTTAAGTATGTTAAAGAACAAGTGAATATATTATATCATCATAAGTTGAGAAATTAGTTTGATAGATAATGTCTATTCTTGATATTGATTGTTATTTGAAATGGTTCTTGTGACATCTTTTTAATAAACGTATGATCATTACCTTGTTGATGCCCATACAAGCTACATGTGACTGACAATTGTTTCTCTCTTCATTATTATTTACAGTTTAACGCCCATCCCACCCAGGGAGGGGTAACATTTTGGCGACCCTGCCAGGACAGCAACTTTAGATGTAAATCTTCAAGACTGCTGTCTAAGGACGACCACCTGGAATCGGTGAGGATGCGACCATGCCCATTTGAAGTATAAACATCTGAACTCAAATCAGTGATGCTGTGAAGGTGACTGGAAGTAAGGTGTGGACAGGGAACAGCAAGACTACCTAAAAGAGTTCTACAAGAGCAAACCAGTGGTAGTAGGACCAGTTGGATTCACAACATAGCTTTCGTCAACATGGCAGACATCGAGGATTTGGTGTTCGAGGTGGAGGAGGCGATATTTGGTCTGGCAGTAGGACACCTGCCAATGGTTTGCACCCATCTAGCTATCCCGTCATCGGAGACAGAGGGGAAGCCCATTAAGTTTCTGGTCCGTCGACTTCAACGGCTAGTAAGGGAGCTGGGAGATAATGAGGCTGGTGCAGCCACGTTGGCTGCATTAAAGGACATTCTGCAAGGGTTGAAGGACGAGAGCCTAGAAGAGGTACCAGACTTGCACCTGCCTGTTGTAAAAGATGCGGTGGAGGAGAAGCCTTCAATTCCGGTTCCGGTTCAACCCATGCAGATGATCAGAAAGGAGCTGCGAATCAGCGGTCAAGTGGGTGATTCGAGTCACAAGGAGAGGCTAACTCTATCTAGCCTCAACCATCAGATAGATGCAGCTCTTTTGAAAGGATATTCAGAAGCTGAGGTTGTGGAGAGTGTTTTGAAGGCCATTCACCCCAGCCTAAGGCTTCGATCATATTTGGAAAGCTGCTCCAACCTCAATCTTGGGACTCTAAAGGCATTTTTAAAATCGCATTATCAGGAGCAGGATGCGACTGAATTGTATCAAGAGCTTTCGCAGGCAACCCAGGGGAAGACTGAATCAGCACAGAGCTTCGTGATGCGGGCTCTGGATCTGCGCCAGCGGATAATCCGGGCCTCCGAGGACACAACAACTGGGCTAAAATATGACGTCAGCCTGGTGCAGAATTGTTTATCCACACAATTATTACTGGGTTGTTGAATGACCAGATCAGACAAGATCTTAAAACATCTTTGTCTGTCACAACCAGTGATGAGGAACTCCTGGAAAAATTGCACACTGCAGTTGCCCTGGAATCAAAGCGGCAACTGAAAGCTGGGATCAGACCCGCAGCACGGGTGAATGTCATCACGGAGGACAATGCAGAACCTGCAAAGCAAAGGAATAAGAGCCAGCACCCGGAGTTTGAGATGATGAAGGGCTTTGCGGCACAACTGGCCGAACTCAAAGCGTGTGTGGCAGCCTTACAGGATAGGACACCTGCACCGGGACCAACGCCGGCAGATGGCAGGCCGCCCCGGCCTAAGGGATGTGAGAGATGCCGAGAGCAAGGTCGGGGAAATGACTGCCGTCATTGTTTCAAGTGTGGTTCATCTGAACATTATGCCCGTGGATGCAGGAAGAGGAACCAGGGAAACGGGCAAGGGTCAACCCGAGGGGACCGGGTTTAACCCTAATTGATCAGCTCCCCAAAGAGAATGTGGCATTGAACCAGATGTACTCAACCCCAAGACCCCGGAAACTTGTTGAACTCGTTGGAGAACGCTGCCTGGTAAAATGCACCATGAACGCCATGGATGCAACAGCGTTGTGGGACACAGGAGCTCAGGTGTCTGTGGTGACAGAGGCATGGTGGAAAGAAAAGCTACCTGATGTTGCTCTTCAGAAGGTAGAGGATCTACTTGGACGTGGACTCAGGGTTGCAGCTGCAAATGAGACTGTCATGCCTTACATTGGATGGATTCCAATTGATTTGCAGTTGTCCTCTAGGAGCCCAACGTTGTCGGTGCCATTCCTTGTTGCGACAGATGACCTCCGGGAACCCATCATCGGCTCCAATGTCATTGGAGAAGTAATTAACAATTTCGATGGTGATCAAATCCCACTCAGTACTCTACAAGCATCAATTCCAAACCTATCCGAAGACAAGGCCATAAAGTTGTTGAACGTCATCAAAGCAAGGGAGACTGAAGAGATCTGTTGTGTGCGGACTGGTAGATCAGTTGCGAGAGTTCCAGCCAACTCGACAATCAACCTAGCTACCAGAGTACGAGCCAGGTCTAACACCGGAGACACCCAAGTCTTATTTGAGCCCAACTGTGATGGCGAATGGCCTGAGGGACTGGAGATCGAGCCGTATCTACTGCGACTTCCTCAAGGTAACTCCTGCCGGATTGACATTCCAGTTTCAAATCATTCTGACCGACCACTCGTCATTCCAAGCCGCACTATACTAGGCCAGGTACTCCATGTTCGTTCTGTGTTGCCTGGCTACCCTCCACCTGCACGTGATGAGATGTTCGTCAACACTAGTTCAGTGTCTGCAGAGTCTGCCGACTCTTCAAACAATGACCAGACATTTCAACTCCCCCATTTGCCTGAGGAGCAGAGATCAGCAGTACAGGAGTTACTCAGAAAGGAAGAGGCAAGTTTCTCTAAGGGTGACAAAGATATGGGTTCAATTCCTGAATTGCAGATGACTCTGAGGCTAAGCGACGATACTCCAGTGCAGCGTACTTACCAGTCTATACCACGCCCATTGTATCAGGAAGTAAAACTGTACCTGCAGGATCTCCTGGATAGAGGGTGGATCAAGAAGTCAGAGTCCCCCTATGCATCCCCGGTAGTCTGCGTGAGAAAGAAAGATGGAGGATTACGTCTCTGCATTGACTATCGTGAGCTGAACCGGAAGACGATTCCTGATAGACAGCCGATCCCTCGTATGCAGGATATCCTTGACAGTCTCGGAGGAAATCGCTGGTTTACTACTCTGGACCAGGGTAAGGCGTACCACCAAGGCTACATGGCCGAGGAGAGTCAACCAATGACAGCATTCGTAACTCCATGGGGACTTCATGAATGGAAACGGATTCCATTTGGGTTACGGAATGCACCAGCAACGTACCAGAGATGCATGGAAACAATTCTTGATGGCTTGAATCACAACATCTGTGAGGTATATCTTGACGATATAATCGTGTATAGCCAGAGCTTTGAAGAACATCTCACCCATCTTAGAACTGTCCTGCGACGCCTAAGTGAGCATGGGGTGAAGCTAAAACCATCAAAATGTAGTCTCTTCCAGAGCGAAGTCAAGTTCCTGGGAAGAATTATCTCAGCAGAAGGGTATCGAGCGGATCCCAAGGAGACACAGGCCCTCACAACCATCAGAGATAAGAAGCCAGAGACTGTAGGTGATCTGAGGAAACTTCTGGGTCTCACAGGCTACTACCGGAGGTATCTTCAGGACTATGCCAAGCGGGCGAAGCCACTATACGAGCTTCTAAAATCACAGAATCCACCAAGTACTCCGAAGCCTAGAGCAAAGTCCAAGAAGGCGGGAAAGAAGCAACAACATGGCCAAGCTCCATCCAGTACTAGAATTATATGGACTCAGAAGCATCAAGCTGTTATTGACTCTATGATTGAGGAGCTTATCAACCCACCTGTCATGACCTACCCAGATTTCGACCAAGAATTCATACTTCATACAGATGCATCACAGGAAGGTCTTGGTGCTGTGCTCTATCAGCAAAGAGAAGGAATGTTGAGGGTAATAGCGTATGGATCCCGGACCTTGACCCCAGCAGAGAGGAACTATCATCTCCATTCTGGGAAGTTGGAATTTCTTGCTCTGAAATGGGCTATAACAGATCATTTCAGGAGCTACCTCCTCTATGCCAAGAACTTTGTGGTCTACACCGACAACAATCCTCTCACGTACATCCTTTCAACAGCCAAGTTGAATGCAATTGGACACAGATGGGTAGGTGAGTTGGCAGACTTCAACTTCACCATTCGCTATAGACCTGGCAAGCAGAATGGAGATGCTGACGCTCTCTCCAGGATGCCAAATGACCCTGAAGATGCTAACCAGACCTTCTCGGAAGAGATCTCGCCGGACGTCATGGGAGCAGCCATCCAGGGGGTTCAAATAACGGAGCATCCATATTTCGCCTTAGCCCAGTCTTTACCTCTTGATGTCGGAATCACAGGGATAGATGCAAAGATACAACCAGCTATCTTCAGTCCAGCCGAAATCAGAAGAGCTCAAGCGGAAGATCCTGCTATCTCTAGAATTCTATCTTACAAAACGAAAGATAGATGGCCAAAGACTCAGGAGAGAAATGGTGAATCCAAGAACACCACCACAATGATGCATGAATGGAGAAATCTTAGGATGGGAGACGACGGGATTCTCCGACGGCACACTAAAACCAAGACACAACTAGTTGTACCTGAAAAGTGGTGGTCCCTAATTTGTGGTGAACTCCATGGGAAGATGGGACATCTGGCCACAGACAGGACACTCCATCTCGCGAGGGACCGTTTCTACTGGCCCCACATGGAGAGCTACATTAGCACCTACATCACTAGCAGGTGTAGCTGTGTCAAGCAGAAAGTACCAACCAGACAAGCCAAGGCTCCACTCGTTCCAATCATCACCACTGAACCATTTGAACTTGTCAGCATCGACTTCCTCCATCTTGAGAAAAGTAAAGGAGGGTTCGAATATATTCTCGTCGTCATGGATCATTTCACGAGATTTGCTCAAGCATATCCAACTTCAAACAAGTCTGGGCGAACTGCTGCTGACAAAATCTTCAATGATTTTGTACTGAAGTTTGGATATCCGAGGCGTCTCCACCATGATCAAGGCCGGGAATTCGAAAACAATCTCTTCGCCAGGCTGAGGGAACTGACAGGTGTCGGGCACTCGAGGACTACTCCGTACCATCCCCAGGGAAATGGACAAGTGGAACGCTTCAATCGCACCTTGCTGTCGATGCTGAGAACTCTCACTGATGAACAGAAGCAAGATTGGAGACAGCATCTGAACAAAGTAATCCATGCCTATAACAACACCAGGCATGAGACTACTGGGTTTTCTCCACACTACCTTCTCTTTGGGCATTCTCCTAGACTGCCGATTGACTTGGCCTTCGGTTTGACTCCTGCTCAGTCCATTCCGCCTCGTGACCTCGGAGAGTATGTGCGGAAATGGAAGGACAGACTCAATGAAGCTTATGCTATTGCCAGGAAGAATGCACAGAAGTCGTCAGAGAAAGCAAAGCAGCGTCATGACCAGAAGACTACTTCAAACGTCATTCTTTCTCCTGGAGATCGAGTTCTCATCAAAAACTGTAAACCAAGAAATGGTCCAGGTAAGCTGAGAGCTTATTTTGAAGATGACATCTACGTGGTAGTTGCGAGGAAGGATGACTTGCCAGTGTATGAGCTGCGATCTGAGAGTGGTGAAAAGAGAACCCGGACTCTTCACCGAAATCTCCTCTTCCCCTGTGACTCGTTGGAAAGCAGCCAGACGACACAACTTCCTACTACAACTAAGAAGGTTAACAAACGCTCTATTAAGAAGGAAGAACAACGTCAACAATCCAATCAAGCAGAATTAGACAGCTCAGATGACGAAGATGCATACTTGACTGAGTATTATCGTCGAGCAGCTTCTGATGCACTAGAAGAGACACCCAGGGTAGACTCGCCAGTGGCAGAGCAGGCACCTTTAGACTGCTCTGACCCGGTTGTGGACGTTCCTCTGCGAATTCCTGAACCTGCAGACCATCTCCATGAGGACACCAGGGCTGATGGAAGTACTACTTCTGAAGGAGTTCAACCTCTACCAGACCCAACAGTGACTGTAGACAGAAACCAGCCACCAGTGGAAGCATCTGGGTATCCCAGAGCTGATGCTTATCTTGATTTGCAGCCAACCGGACTGGATGAGATGCAGCCTGTGGACAACTCAACAGACCAGGTCCTTACACCGGATGAGGTTAACTTGCCACGATGGCCCGCCAGGGATCGACGACCTCCCAACCAATTCACCTACAGTGGACTCGGAGAACCAGACAGGCAAAGTATGAACTCAAATATAGGTGGAATGTATGTCCACATGCCCCCACAACAGATGGTGTATGCCCCAGAATATGTGCCAACCAGTAATAACATTTACTCTTACCCCAACCAAAGTGGAGTATATCTAAATCAACCGTCACAGTATTCCACACTGAATCAGCACGTGTACCCGAACTTCGTGTGCTGAAGAACTTTGATTGAAAATCATTTCCGAAATTGATAGTTTTGGAAGAACTTTTTAATGATCAGATAGAGATTTGTTTTGGGAGATGAGATGCACAGAAACTTAAATTAGACACTGCGCAGTTGGGATAGAGACATAGGCATTTTTAAATTTCATTTTTTATAGTTATATAGCTATGAAATGTAGAATGCATTGGTTATCAGGCATCTCTCTCAAGTGATTTTTTTTTAATGGACTGCTCAAGCACACTAATTGTGTTGTATGAATTTTTTTTTCGTATAAAGATCTAATTGATCGAGAGTTGTATACTATCAGGAAAGGCCGCCTGGTATGTTTACACTTTTCACGCAATGTTCTTAAACTTGCGATATTTAGGATATTATTCTTCTGCGAAAATTCATTGAGTAGACATGTGTTTATACACGACCATTATGTATACAAATTGTAGATCGGAATTTTGTGTCAGGAGTAATCCCCTTGATTACTTGGACAGCCGTTTTTGTATCGATATTTTGTTTTCGTTGATTAGCATCTATGTATTTGTTACTTGTAAATATGTGTCGCAAATGTCGAGGACGACATTTCTTCGAGGAGGGAAAGATGTGAGGCCCCTCCAAAAATAGGGCACCCCTACAAAATTCAATTAGCTTTACTCATTCACATATACCACCCATTAATTTTCAGTGTATTATATAACCCTCAATTAGAACACTTGCACACCCCTATTTTATAGTGGAGCAACCCAAAACCTCCATCTCAGTTGTCAAGCATGTGGTTGGTCATCATTACCTTGTTGATGCCCATACAAGCTACATGTGACTGACAATTGTTTCTCTCTTCATTATTATTTACAGGTAAGAAAAGATACATTTTTATTGTTATTAATACCCAAAACTGTTGTATATATATATATTCTGTTAATATGATTGTAATGATATGATATGTCTTCCTGAAAGTATATAGACTGATTGGGTAGGATGAACATTATAATTGAGAGTATACTGTTATATATCACTGGCATCTCAATACAGAGATATTCACCAAATTAATAGTTAAGACATTAGTTATAGTTGTTACTGAAGCTTTTGGTATAGAAATAGGTATTGATCAGTATATTATTTTGACATTTCCTTCTAATGTGTACTTAAACTGTATATAATATTAGATTCTGTAGTCAGAGGTGCATGTGCATATACCTATACTCCTTTGTTCTTGTTCTTCTCAAGAAAGTATCTGTTATCAACATGTTATGTAATAGGCTCTTCAACTTTCAGCTTGTTACCTTGACTCCTGGAACTTGTGTTTACTTTTAAGATATGTTAGGAGTTAGTGGTAGATTAGGGGTTATTAAGCCATATAGCATGCTGGAAGACATTGTTAGTATGTTAGTGTATATTGGTTACTGATTCCAAGAGTGAGAGAGTTAACTTGGAGAGAATTAAGGGATCACCTCAGAAATGGCAAGGGATTCTTTTTGGATGTCAGAACGAAGAAAGTTCTCAAGTTGTACATAAAAGTTCCATAAGAATCAGGGACCATCTTAACAGTTTAGACCTGAGGCTTTAGGATGTATTCCCCTGTATCAATTGGCCATGTGTTCTCTTATCATTTAGTCTAGTAGTTCAGACTTTATTTCATCAATGTTTGGTTATTAGAATTAGAGACTATTAATAAGAATTAGGAAGTACTCTCTAATTCATATAATTTAGACTGATTGTTAGCAGTTATATTTGTATTGATTTTAGTACTTACATTCGTTTATTATTTAAGTATGTTAAAGAACAAGTGAATATATTATATAATCACAAGTTGAGAAATGAGTTTGATAGATTATGTCTATTCTTGATATTGATTGTTATTTGAAATGGTTCTTGTGACATTCTTTTTAATAAACGTATGATCATTACCTTGTTGATGCCCATACAAGCTACATGTGACTGACAATTGTTTCTCTCTTCATTATTATTTACAGTTTAACGCCCATCCCACCCAGGGAGGGTAACACTTGTAATAATTGAAGGCATCCTAGAAGGCGTGGTAAATGGAGACGGTTGTTAGGCGAGGTGAGGCGATCCGCATCCCGCTTCAGTGATGGTCGAGTGAAGTATCAATGACAGGAAACTTGGCCATGGTCAGAGAGAGCATGGACATAGAGAAAAAAGGAGGAATATAGACACAGGAAGAGAAAGGGAGAGGGGAGAGTGGGGGTGGGATAGAGGGTGGGGAGAGAGGGGAGGGGAGGGGAGAATGGGTAATACATATAAGAGAGAAATGTATTTTTTTGCTTAAATTCCCGGCCACTGGCGTCCCTCCCCCGAATTGGACGGTCCGCCAATAAAAGCCTAATTTATAAACACATGAAAGCCCTGCACTCCTGCATTTGAATTCGTGTAAACTTTTCTTTTTGTCTCTCGTCCTTTTTGTTCAATGAATTGATCTTTGATTAACCCTGACCCGCCTTTCTCATCGCCAGGCACCTTTTGATCACGACATTATGTACCGTAAATTATCATGCTTGCGGTAGATACACGTGCTTCGTGACAAATGATCACGTCATCGTGTTCTCCCGTGATCATTGATCACCGCTACTACTTTAAGAGTGTGCATTGATTAGCTGGTCTTACTCACATCTGCCCCACCCTAATTGCTTAGTCTTTCGGACTGTCTCGCCCAACAAAAGTATGCTCATCATAATTTGATCCGACAAGACAGCCAGCATAGGTTACTGATCTCTCATCATTTTCTAGATCAAGTACTAGCAATTCAATAAACTGACCAGTGTTGATACTTATTCATTAATTAAGTTTAACGGATAAAAATATAGGTTTTAAATCATCGGTCTTGTATTTAGGTCCTAAAGATCTTCTCACATTCCCGGTGTGCCCAATCCTCTGGTATATGAAGAGACCTTGGTTGTTTTTTTTAATCTATACGAGAGACCCAAAGCGAGAGAGCAAAACAATCGATAAGATTTATATAAAATATATTTGTTTATAAATCTGGGTGTGAAGAGTAAAATTGGTCAGTAACACAAGAATGTTCAATAAAAATTGCGATGGTGAAAATACATTTTTTAATAGCGATACTGAGAAAAAAATACTTTGCAAAGCACAGAAAACAATGCTACAGTTATGCTAATGAAACTGCCTCTAAACCGACGCCATTCGAAAATAATAGCTTTGATCGGTCTTGATCTATTTTGTTTTAGTGGGACTGAATCATTGATGACGTCAGATCAGAACTTTTACACCACACTATAAGTATAACTTTGATTGAAGAATCACATTTATCGCGCTTAAGCAAATTAATGCTCTCCATATTGCGGACAAATGGATGACTGATATAGGGCCTAACTGTTGAGGGGGAAAATGAATTCATAGCGGCCATATTTTTTGCCAAATTAGATTATAGGGGAGCCCCCGGCGAACGAACAGGTCCATTAATACCTCGGTAATTTGAATGAGGTTTATCAAATGTGTGAATCATTCCCCCAGGGTTTAATTGGAAACAGTCATATCTCATCGAAAAAAAAGATAAAGATGGATATGAACAATTAATCAGGAAAATCCATAACATTAACAATTATTCACATTAAATAATTAAACAGGATCATGTTTAAAATCTTTTTATAATTTGGGTATTCATTTCTATAGCAACCGTCATTTACCTAGGAGTGATTCATATTAAATCTGAAAAGGCAGCATTTGCGACCACACAATAAAATATTAGAGAAAAAAACTAAGAAAAACAACACTTTTTTTAGTTTATTGTGTAATATACTTTACACAATTATTTTGTTCATGAAATGACTTATTATTGAAGAAAGCGTCTTTCAACGTTTCGAGGCCAAGGCCCTTGAGGGTAGGGGTGCAGGAGCACCCGACAATATTTTTCTGGGGTGTTGCATATGTTATACATAACAGACAGCACCCCCCCCCCCCAAATTAGGTTGGTACGCTAAAATGCCGATTTCTTTTTTTTGGGGGGAGGGGGGCTTGCTAGTCATTTTTTTCTGACCCAAACACAATAATTTCGGAGAAAACCTTTTTTTATTGGCTTGTCATTGTTTTTCTTCAACACCACCACCCCTCTTCAAAATTCATTTTAAAAAATCCAGGTCATCGTTCGATTCACTCTTAAAAATATTGGGTAAATGTGCTCCATGAAGGTAATTGGCATTTCTTTTGGGCATCCAAAAAGCTTCTTGGTGGTAAAAATTTTACCCAATATTTTTTTTCAATTAAGGCGATCCATAGAAAATCACCTTTTGTGTATTTTCAATGAGCAACCACACGAATGTAAAATAATTCAGATTTGCCAAACAAAGTGGTAATTTATAGCATCTTAAAGTATCATTAGTTAGAATCATGGTTGAAATTCACATTGAATTTTCAGGTACTTCTTTTTTCATTTCCTAATACTTATACAGGACATCGTCACTGCGCAAAAAAAGGAAATAAAAACACGGTTGCATTATCATTCGTCCTTATATTCTTAAATTCCCAGGACTATAATCATTCGTGATAATGATGTTTTTTTTTCAATTACTATAAGAAATGCATTTGAGCACTTAGGAGCTGTACATTCGAATGGTCAGATGATCATTAGTAATGTAGTGAGTCTTGTTGGTGGTGCTTCGACAAGTTTGTGTCCATTTATGGATTTAAATCCTTAAGATATAAACAGTGATTCAGGAAGCAGGATGTTCCACCCCAACACAAAATCTTTTTTTAATGTGATAAAAGAGAAATCACACAAACATAACGTTAAAAATGTCATCAAAGCCGGATAAAGTGATAGCATTTCAAAGTTTTGCTTGATTTAAGTTAACCAAAGCGTTAATTTCATATTCCCGGTCGGTATACTTGTGAGGTAAACCCGATAAAATCATTTAATATCTATTTTGTATTTTATTATATGAAATATGAGAAATCTTAGTTTTTTTTATAATAATAACATGCCTTTTTTATTCGGCCCTGAACACGTGGGAATGACATTGATGCAACTTGTTGTGATCAATAAACGGGGATGCTGTTAAATCACGCTTCGTGTCAAATCGGCAATGATTGTGTGTATTATAATTTCCTTTAATGAAATAGAAAATATAAAAAGTGAGTGCGTGACACCATTTTCTATTTCCTTTGCATACCGATGAAGTATGTGTATACAATTGTTTCGCGAAAGTCAAGTGAAATTTAAAATGTCATAACTTTCTTATTTTATATTTTAAGATTCGATTTTGAGTAATTTCTTTTTCTGCTGTTAAAATCAACTTTTTTGTTGAGTTGAACTTGCCCTTTCCAGTAAGGTATGATCTCTGTGAAACTACTTTCTGGGGACTTACCCCATGATTCATGATTACCAAAATTAAGAGAGGTTTTAAGCGGTTCATGTGATGACATGTCACACCCATCCAGGTCAACTGAGGTCACAACTTCCTTCCGGTATCTCGAGTTCATATTCAGTTTACTTCACGAGAAAGTGTTCTACAATACTTCCCATCGCTCTCTAAACTCATATGCCACAAAAATTATTGAGATGGACTCGAGTCCCTATGTAGATGAGGGGGGGGGGGGGGGGGGGTGGCCTATTGGTGCTTACTTTTGTCTTGTATTTTCTGTTTGAAATGAATACACACGAATTCGAAAGTTGATCTGAATTAACAGTGTAGATTCTTTTTCAAGGTTTCAATTAATTTGCACACTAAGTGATCAAGACCTGTCTCATTGTATACTAGCCTTTCTTACTATTGTCTTTCTTCCCCTTTTCACTACTTAAAAAAAACAAGTAATGGTGTCCAGCCCCCCCCCCCTGTTGCTCCGGGGTATTTAAAAAGCATATTTTTTCATTTTATTATCATTGTGTCTGGCCTGGTTGAATCGATGGAGCAATGTGATTGCTCCATGGTGATTCTTCCCCTTTCACTACTTAAAAAAAAACAAGTAATGGTGTCCAGCCCCCCCCCCTGTTGCCCCGGGGTATTTAAAAAGCATATTTTTTCATTTTATTATCATTGTGTCTGGCCTGGTTGAATCGATGGAGCAATGTGATTGCTCCATGGTGATTCTTCCCCTTTTCACTACTTAAAAAAAACAAGTAATGGTGTCCAGCCCCCCCCCCCCCCCTGTTGCTCCGGGATATTTAAAAAGCATATTTTTTCATTTTATTATCATTGTGTCTGGCCTGGTTGAATCGATGGAGCAATGTGATTGCTCCATGGTGATTAATTGATTGATCGATATTTTCCAGTAAAATTATCATTTATTCTTCATTTTCTATACATTATTTTATTCATTCATTCACTTATATTTTCCATTCAACTATAAGTTCGTTCGTTGATTGATTGATTAGGTCATTCATTCAATTTTTCATACAGTACTTCGTTCACTTATGAATTCATTTGTCAATTCATTTTATCTGTAATGCATTGTATATTTCACTCATTAATTCATGTTGACGGGATTATACGTTCTGCAGATCATCGTGTTCATGACTTGGATTAGATTCATCATAATTTTGCCGACAGAATGTCCCTCCCGAGACATGCAAGACATGTAAGACCCATATTTGCTTGCCATACCCAAAACTCGTACAAAAACAGGTGATCGCACATTTAGTGTTACTGCTTCTAAAGAATGGAACAACATCCCCACTTTCATTAAATCATCAAACTCTTCAGATCAATTCAAGAAATTTGAATGGGGGGGGGACGATCCCCCCTAGATTTTTAGCTGATGACCTTTTTTTTTTGGCTTGTCAATTTTTTTGCCTGTGTTCCCCTCAATTTTTTTTTGCTTGTCAAAAAATTGTGGTGGTCCCCCCTAAAATTTTTGGCGTCCGCCGCCAATGTTTCCCAGTAATTTCTTTTGCATGTATTTGTATTGTGATATAGTTAATTATGGAGAGCGTACCAAATGTTATTTATTATTATTATGTACAGACTTTACGGATATTGTTTTTACATTGATCAACTACACGATGAATATTACATAACCATGATAACGTAACATTGTATTAGGAGCAAGTGACAGTGATCGCATGTCTTTAACGGTAATTTTGATTAATGGATTTATCCTGCTTGGAGAGAAATTGCAATTGATAACATTGTACTTTATGGACAATGTGGCGATTCCATAGGCGGAGATTTCGTGATATATTTGTGTTGTTAATCTAGGGGGGGGGGGGCGGCGGAAGGGGGTTTGGGTCGCTGCCAATGAAACGTAGGCTTACGTCGTGTAGTCCCACATCATGACTCTTTTGTGAAGAAAACCAAACGCATTGAAAATAAAAGAAGAATAAGAAGAGGAAGAACAAGAAAAAGACGACGTAGAAGAAGAAAAAGCAGAAGACGAAGAAGGAGAAAAAAAAAGAAAAAGAAAAAGAAAAAGAAGAAGAAGAAAAAGAAGAAGATAGAGAAGAAGAAGAAAGAAGATGATGATGAAGAAGAAGAAAAAGACGCAAATTCGCACCTTTCCAAGATAATGGGTAATGTTTCTCCTGCAAAGAGTTCACAGTGTCGTATTCGTACATTACAAAATTTCATTTTTCATGTTAGTATCATTTTTATACAATCTATCATTGAGATTCCTGTAGCATTAATGATAAGCCCCCTAAAGACTCCAAATGAGTATATACAGAAGAGCTAATTCGGCGCATTAACTTCAAATTGGCAGAGTCATAGACCAGGTGTGAAGGTATCTGAAGAGAGACATTCCATATACAACATGTGATGATCAAGACCTACTTATCAACAGATTGCCGCTTTCCTGATCTAAAAGTGTTTCAGAAATAATCCATGAAAATTGAATAATGTAGGTTATTTGATTACTCCATAAGCGGGACAAGGAAGTCCCTATTTGAAAGGCAACTAAAATACTCACGCCTCCCGACTCTCTATCAACATTCTCTCTCCCCCCTCCCTCCCCCTCTGCCTTTATCTTTTTTTTCTCCTTGTCTGTATTATCTCATCGTCTTTTAAAAATATATTTCTCTCGTTTTACTATATCTTTCAACATTTATCTTTCTCTTCCTATGCTCGCTCTCACTTTGTCTCTTATGTTTCTCCTCGTGGCTATCTCCCCCTCTCTCATTATTGTCATTTACACACATTTAAAACGTTGGGCAACATACAGTCCACTGTGCTGGGTAATGTATGTTGGAAAATATATATATATTCTGGGCATCTATTATCCAATTTAGCAAATTTATTACCCAATTATTAGTTTTATTACGCAATTTGGACAGATTTTAACCAATTTTTGTATGGGCAGTATGTTGCCCGGTGATGGTTAAAAATTGCCCTCCCCCCACCAGAGTGCATCCTTCAACTATTTCAAATAATTTCTCCCCCTCTCCTTATCGATAATGTGTTGTCTGTTCCTTTACTTTTTTATTTTTTTTCATTACTATAAATCCTTCGACTATTTTTAGTGTACCTTTCTCTTCTTTTCTCTCTTTCTTTCTTTCTTTCTTTCTTTCTTTCTCTCTCTCTCTCTCTTTCTCTCTCGGTTCCTGTCTTCCTGTTTTTCTCCCGTCCCATATCATCTCTTTCTCGCAATCATCTTCCTCGCTTGGAAACATCTTTTAATTCGAGCTCAAGATTTTTGTGCTTTTTACAAGGAAAACTTGCCCGTCATGTTTGAAAGTCATATCCGCTTAATTCTTCGCTGAAACATAACGGATCATGTCTAATTTGATGATAATCCCTAAACTTCCTAACTCAAAATACCGAGATACACGTGAAGGCCTGGTGCGATGGGAACTTTATATTTTTTGCTCAAATTAACGTTGTTTCAATCTTTATTTGAGAAAGGAAAAGACAATAACGCAATTTAAATAGGCTTTAAATTCGACGAGTTTCCTTTAAAAGATAAATCCATGTTTTTTCAGGGGGATGATAAATTAAAGGTCATGTTCCGTATATCAAAACAAATCATACTTTCGTAAATGAAAAACAGATAATTTTTTAACCATTACCTCTGATTGGTTTATTTTATGTGAAATTTAAAGTGAAAGAAGTCTAGGTAACTCGTCTCAAATAATACAGTAATTCAAACGATTAAAAAAATACTTCTCTCAAGAAACATGAATATTTTTTAAAAATTATTTAAGACACTGATTCTAGCGGCAATATGAATCATTCGGTCATAAAATAATTTGATTTTATTAAAACAACAATCATCATCTAGTGTGTGTGTTGGGAATTTTCCAAATTCTATATCGCATTTAAATGTTGTCTGGAATATTTTCGTGTCTAATTCACACCATTTCTTCAACAAAATTGGGATCTTTTGATAGCAAACGACTTTATTTTAAAAAATTCTTTATTCATCTTGCAGTAATGTGTTTATCTACTCAATTTTTATTCAATTAAATATCTTTATTTTCGCACGCTGTTCGCTCTCTCAGTGTGAATCCGATGAATAACTTTCGACGCTTACAACTCGCACAGGTTGATGCTCAGTGGAGCATGCGCATGCGACGTGATGCGATTGGTCGAAAGCTTTCGTTACGTCAACGCCCGCTACTAATCATGCTAATTGGTGCCGTGTGCAGAATATTGCCGCACTCAACGAAAGGACTTGCAAAAACAATCAGTTCTTCGTTCATGATCGGTATCATGAGGGATACATAGGTCAACCATGGAATCAAAGCAGTTGTCTTAAACTTCGCCTATGCATCCGATTTGTGTACCATGGCTTCGCGCCAAAAGTGAATTATCATCTTTTGCAAGAGTTAGGTCGTCTGCCTCGAAAAGCAAGCTCCTTACGTGACTGCCTCAATCGGGATAAGCTGTGATCACGGATATTCAGAGATATCCCGGTAAATAGTGCAGGGTAGCTCTAACACATTTTCGTGGATAGATTTAAAGGCCCGCGTCGCATCCTGCTTTGTTCAACGATGGTATATAAGGGAATAGTGTTTTGAAGCGATCATAAGCTCAGCTTAAACAGAAGATAGGAGAGGAAATGTTGGGCTGACGAATATCCAAATCGGTTTGTCGGAATGAATTTGTGATTTTTACCACAGATGAATGTGTATCCAGTTTAATCTTGGAAACAGTACTATGTCCAAGTGGATTTATTTGTGAATTGTTCGCGCGTGTGTGTGCACTGTACATAGGCCTATGCATCAAAAACTACCATTATCTTTTGTAATTGATCAATTCAGTTTTATTTAACGATTGGGGAAAATTTAGGATCTATTATATCATGATGTTCAAAATAGGGATGTCTTGGCGATGGTTTACGAGAAGAAAGACCTTGAGGTCTGGTGTTGCTTTTGCGATGCTCACCACAGTCATGATAGTGAGTCTCATACACTCTCACGGACTTGGAGGCAGGACTGGTGGTATGAAAGACCGTAACAAGATCGGGCGAAGAACTGGTGGTAAGGACACTGCAGTGACTTTGGCGGATGCATCACGGAATATCATCCATGTCAGACGAGGGGGTCGAGGGCGTGGTCGGGGCACTGGTAGAGGCGGGGTCGTGATGGGGATGCAACGAAAGCTTGAACAACAAGAGAGTCTGTCGTACTATTTGGGCGGTGATGCTGGTGAGAGGGGGGAAGACAGCCCCCCTCAGAGGGGCATGGATTACTCGAACTCCGAAGAAAGGAGGACGCTGAAGAGTGATGCGGAGAGGGCGCTCTCCTTAAGACAGCAAGACGACGACGACGGAGATGGTTTCCCAGGTTACTACGATGTGATGGACATGAGGGAGCTGGAAGAGAGGATGGAGAAGAAGAGGGAGAGAGTCCGGAAGAGAAAGAAACAAATCGTTCGCGTGGCGCCACATGGTCATGGCGCTGACGTCATGAAGAAGATGAAACGAGAGAACGCGCAACCAAAGAATGCCAAAGATGGTAAGTTACACCAAGAATGTTGCATATCAAGTTGATATCGCGCATCTTATGGGTGAGAAGCAATGCATTATATGAAACACAGTCACATGAAAGAATCTGACTCCAAATCAACCGACAGCATGTCTTTGGAAGTAAGGTAGCATCCTTCATGATTCTTGATCGATCTTGGGTCGTTTTTGCCGATGTGAATGTGGTAATGTGGTATGATACATGACCGGAGTGTGGCAGAACTATTTCTAATCTCATAGTACGAGGTTCTTAACTGTAACGTACGAAAAAACTAAAAACTTTCGAGCGATCGAAGAGAGCCAGCATGAAATTTGTCCTCTTCAGTTCAAATAACTTTATTGCATTCAAGATTTTGACATACTATTCAGAAATTATATATTTTCACCCTATTCTCTTTCCCTTTCTTGGTCGTGATATATATATATATATATTTTTTTTTTGGGGGGGGGGGGGTGGGGATCATGGCTGCAAGCTAGGTTCCCCCATCAGTACGCCAGTGCATAATCACAACTATTAGATTTGAAGTGCACGTTTACATTCTGAGCTTGCCACTCTTTTTATTTCCTTCATTTCCCCCCCCCCTGTTTGCTTTGGTCTACATTCCAAATGACCCTTCTATATAGCTAGATGTGTCATACACTAAACCTAATTTGATCCAAGAAAAATCCAAGACGAGTCTGCCCTATTGCTGTGTTATCCCAACAACACTCATTCGTAAAACGGTATCCTTTTAGGAAATTGAATCACGATTCTAACAAATGGAATAAGTTATCTCTCCATTCTAGGCCCCTTGTCTTGATGATCTTTAACTACATCTAAATTATAAGTCGTGTACAGTCAGCCCCTATGGAAGACTATTCATCAAGTGGCGGAACTAGAATCTTAAAGTGATTGGTTAACATTGGTTTGACTTTTAAAAAATCTGAGCTAGAAGGTCACACTTGTCACCTGTGTCTGTGATCTGTTACAAAAATGAAGCCCAGAAAATATTGCGTTTGAAAATAATCATTAAGTGCTTCAAAAATTGAAATATAAAGTTACCAGAAACATCTTCTTAATTTCATCCCATACACTTATGTGTACTATTTAGGCGTCTATAAGACACTTATTTACAAAATTGGGGTTTTCCCTGTAGTTTTAGCTTTTCATTCTCAATACTTGTACACATGCTTTATCTTGGTTTGAGATTTTTTTTAAATCGGTTGCTCACAAAGTTAAACAATAGCCTACCTTAAAGGGGGAGGGGTGGGCGGAGAGCAAAGGGCGATGTTGGCAGCAAAGGGCGGACAAGTACAAAAAAGTGTGATACTGTTTGTCAAGTTTTGAAGAGCGGAATATGGTACTTTTGAGCACTTACAGATTGAATTTGATAAGATAGCAGCATATCACTCTGGTTTTTTTTTCGTCATAAAAAAAGATCAGAGGGGGACTGGGGAAACCCCCTTCCCTTTGGTGCCGCCACTGCATTTATCATTCGAAGTCACTAGATAATATCGGTAGCTTTTATATGTCTGTGCAACGTCAGACAAAACATTGAAATGTATTCATGAATCATGATGTTAAAGTGTTATGGGAAATTTTGCTACGGTCTTGGTTGCTATGGATACAACATGAATACGGAAATGGCGTTACATGAATGACACTCCTTTCTGCCAGGTGTATGAGTCTTTATCATACACTTCGTGAGTGAATCATTTTCTTTCTTTTCTTATTTTCTCTATACTACGGATGCACCATTTTAGTACTTTTTTTTCTATGGTTATGAAAATGATGATCTTAATTGATATGATCTCCATTAATATCATCATTATTTACAACTATTACTATTACTACTACTACTACTACTTCTTCTTCTACTACTACTACTACTACTACTACTAGTACTACTACTTCTACTTCTACTACTACTACTACTACTACTACTTCTACTACTACTACTACTACTACTACTACTTCTACTACTACTACTACTATTACTACTCCTATTTCTGCTATTGTCATGATGATTATATAAGTTCTAATTATTATACACGTAGCTATTTCCCACAATGCGTTGCAACGCCATGACGTAGAGACGATGGACCAAAATACCCCTGTATTAATCTTTTCTAATCCCAAGGAGTGCACGAGGAGGGGTGTAACTCAAATCAGGATTAATTACGGGTTAGGTTTAAACCACTGAGGTCGGTCCCTTTCACTTGATGTTGAGTCGGATCTTAAGTCGAGATGGATTAATATTCAGAATCATGGCATGTCTGCGCAAAATAAGGTGTTTATGTTTTGGGCTCACCACTGATAAGCAATCCGCTAAATATAAATTGATCCCGGCTAGAAATGGAATTAGGTTGGGCGACGAGACGCTTAATTAATTGCTACCTGACATTCGCGATAACCAGTTTATTTATCAACTTGAAGTCACAAATGTGGTCGTATAATGTGTGGACTCTAAATGAATAAACTAGGAGACTGAAACGATTAAAAAATAAACTTATATTCTCCCTGCATTTTATACGTCAATGTAATCCGAGTTTAAGCAGTCTTGGCATCCCAGTTACCGCTTAAACATGTCGGTTGTATTAGAGTATCATTAATTTTAAAATGTCAAATTTAATGCACGAGTCCTTCGGATTTCTAAAAAAGGTGAGAAATTTCCTGTTATAAACATTCTTTTTCTGATAAGTTTGTGATAACATTTGTCCTCTGCCTTTCGATATGCAATGCCATGTTAGTATTTGACTCACTTATCTTCAGTGATCTTGACCAAAATAATCTTGTTTTGCTTTTGTAATTCGAGAGATATTTCAACCTTAGTTAATGTTTTGTCATGTTTATCAAGCTCCATTAACGTATTGCGTCACAATATTAAAGCATTCAACTTGGATAAAGAAAGAAGAAGATGGAGAAGGAGAAGAAGGGGAAACAAGGGAAAAAATAATAAGAAGAGGAATAGAAGGGATAAGAAAAAAAGGGAGGAGAGATAGGATAAGCAGGATGAGGAGAACATATAGAAGAAGAAACTAGTGAAGTGATAGAAAAGAAGGTGATGAAGAAGAAAATGTTAAGGAACAGAAGAGGAAGGCGAAGGAGAAGAAGGAGGAGGAAGAAAATTAGGAAAGTTTGCATGTTTAGATCGCAAGCATGCAGGAAAAGACGGCTATGTAGCATTTCAATCAAATTGAAACTCCCAAAATTCTAAACGTGGAGCGTTGTGGCCCAGTGGATTAGTCTTCGGACTTTGAAACAGAGGGTCGTGGGTTCGAATCCCAGCCACGGCGTAATTTCCTTCAGCAAGAAACTGATCCACAATGTGCTCCACTCAACCCAGATGAGGTAAATGGGTACCGGTAGGGAGTAGAGAAGCTGTGTGCGCTTTGAACGCCTAGCTTAGCCGGGTAATATAGGAGCGCCTTGAGCACCTAACAAGGTGGATATGTGCGCAATATAAATACCCTATATTATTATTGTTATTATTGTTATTATGAAATGCTTTTTAACTCAATAGACGATTGAAAAAAACCCCACAACATAATTATATACCATAGAGCTATTACAGAAATAGCTCTATGATTATACCGAAGACAGAAAGACTGTATGTTACTTTAACCATTTTAATATTGATAGAAGAATGGAAGTTCATGTTCCACTTTCAGAATCTCCCACCTCTTTTTGTTCATGGCCCACTGAAAGCTGGAGGAAGCATGTATTTGGGATCAAAACAAGAACAGAGGGGGTGTAGAGAGATCGGGTGGGGGTGATCGGCTAAGCCGTGTTTCCTCCTCGTACTACCCCTCTTATATAAAATGATTTATGATTAATGGAACATTAATGATCCACATCCCAAGTTTAATTGCATCCTTCACCATCCTGCGACTGAGAAATAACACAATGCCTTCCCTCTTTGGCTGTTGGTCTGGTGGTATGGTACTATGGAATAATATTACAGCAGCATAATAGCGAAAAGGGTGTCAAATTTATGTTTGCATGTATCGAAAATAAATGAGTGAGCGACAAAAGAAAGGATCAAAATGAAAATACATTTTTTTGTATGTATTGTGAGTGACATCAAAAGTATAATACATCATATTCTTACTTTTTCTTCTTCCTTTCCTTGGTTCCTTTCAATGGTCGTAGAATTCCCCCTTTTTTTGGGGGGGGGGGCAAGTGCCACTCATCCCCCACTTCTATACGCTAGTGTAGTGGTCTCTATGGTACTTATGGCAGTAAATGGCAGAATCATTGTAATTCTATGTGTTTGTGAAACGGAGCACTGGTGGATTTAAAAATTGGCGAAACATTCATTCTGAATCGGTTTCTGATTTATCCCTTTTGTGCACTTTAAGCTGGTTAAGTGCAATCATCTCGCTGAATCTTGGCATGCTTTCAGTCTCTAGTTTTAGAAGCCACCATGACCTCGCTTGAACCAGATACGAAACACACAAAGCAAACGAAAGAAATCCCTACGATTCAGTGATTCCGCGAGATGATAAGTCGTTTGACTCATTTGACTTCCCCCCTTCTTTAGGTTCTTAAAACTTTCCTATTTCATTTTACTTGTAAGGGCTGCGGGCCTATATCTTTGATCCACACAAGTTTTTTCCAACATGACTACATGACCAACCACACCAACGAAGCCGACTCCAGACCGATCAAAGCTTTATGTTAGTTTCGTATATATCGGTCGGTTTGTAATCTGTGCGTGTGTGTGTGTGTGTGTGTGTGTGGGACTGTAGCATTACATGTATGTGTTAACCATGTTAACCATGATGTATCGCCGCGTGGCGACTTTATGCCTATCTTCTGAGACATCTTTTTCATGGTGTGAGAGAGAAAATGCCCAGACTTATTTTGATCATGGTGCGGCTGTTATTGTGTCATCTCAATATTTTGTCATGAAATGAATCAGGCGCACGGTTGCCCTTTCAGGCTTGAGTTCTTCCCCCTTTCCAGCAGTCGACTCTGACCATACCAGGCATTTGCGTACAAAGCGCCGGGGGGGGGGGGGGGCTTGACTCCCAAAGTTGAAGAAACAAATTGGTATAGGGTCCGATCCTTTACGTCACTTCAACCATGGGGGTGTTTCATAAACTTAAGCATAGTGTCAGTGATTTTACTTGCAAATTTTCTCTGAACCAATCAGATGCAAGATTTCAGTAGCTTATAACAATTTTGAAATCATTCTGTACCTGTTTCATGGAATGCTCCCTCTTCTTTGCCGTAATCAAATTGGGCAGAGTAATCAGCATGAACTCATCACTCAAAATGTCGAAACAACACTATTCAATCAGTTCATTACAAACGAGATTTAACAAATTGGCAATGATGACTTTCGCCAAACTAACTGCCGAAGGGGTGCACAGATTAGAAATATAAGTCATACATCATAAGCTGACCTACAATTACAATGCCTTGTACAATTTTCTTCATAACACAAACATGACAAATGCGTAGCCGTGTTGTGATGCTTGTCAAAACGGTATAGACATGTAGTCTGGAATACCTGTCCGAAAGAGCGGGAAATTAAATTTGTATTATGATTGAGGATTAGACAACAGTTGTTGTCTGCTTAATCTGCCTGTCAAACTATGCTCTTTATGAGAACTGACTGAAAGGCTTGGTAGCTCATGACCACTGTTAATGCTGGATGCAATGTTGGATTGACCTGAGACAAAGTTAATATCAAACTGCAAGTATGTTACTGCATATTCAATCTGAAAGGGATAAAAATGTTTTAGTTATTATATGGAATAGAAAAAAAGTGAATAAGACTTGATAAAAAATATTTCGTGAATGTTTTATTTTATAGTTTTGGAACTTTTGTCGTGACCTTTAGACATCAATTATCCGCCTTATTCGGCAACGCGTACTTAAAAAAATAAAGTGACACCTTTTGTTGAAAAATAGGGTCAATCTTGTTAAATGTTAATTTCCTTAATTATCATTTATTATGATTAACATGATTAACATCTCTTGTAATGATCTCTTGGCCGCAAAACTTTTTTTCAAGACAGACGAATAACAGCAGATTAATATATGAAAATGGGAGTATAACAAAGAGCAAGAGGAGGTCCTATAAAATAGAAAAACACATAAAGAAAGTGTTAAAGATACATGTAGACCCCCTCGCTCCATCCCCCCAAAAGAATAGCAACATTTTGCTACGACTGGTAAAAGATAACAATATATTACAAACATATACAGAGAACAAGCCCACGATAAGACAACAGGGGTGTCGTCTTCTTAAATTAGCGTTAGTGACAAAGGAAGCCAGTTGGCGTGAGACGGCGGTATATATCTCCATGATTTTAATAATATATTTCCTGAACAAACAATCTATAATAAGACAATTCAGTAGGTATAGGTATTAGACTGAATGATCATATCAAATTATGATAGGTAGACTGTCAGTTTGATTGAGCATGGACTCGTGGATTGAGTGACCAAGCGTTCTCGTCGAGTGATGGCCAGTCACCTACTGACCAGGCTGACTGACCATTGAATGACCGTTAACTGACCACTACTTATTTGTGGTCTTCAAATGCTCGACGTAATCTTTTATCTCACGTGCCTGATGCTATTTTTACTACACTTCTGACAGGATGGACCTATAACATTATGAAACTAGTTTGAATTATAGTTGGTTTGTATGTTTGTTGATTTCATTTTTGATGTCGTAATACAAAATACGTCGTACAACATATTTCAATCAAAGACTTATATAGTAACAATACAATGGGTGTAACGGCCCATATCAGAGCTATCTTCTTAAAAACTCTGTTCTTCCATACAATGTGGTTCATGATTTATCGCTTTGTGTTTATTTATGTTTGAATATGTTTACTTATTGATTCTTTTATTCATTCTTCTATACAAATTCATTCATCAATCCATCCTTTAATTCATTCATTCATTCATTCCTTTATTTATTCATTCATTCAATCATTAGTTCGTTCGTTCGTTCATTCATTCATTCATTCATTCATTCATTCATTCATTCATTCATTCATTCATGCATTCATTCATTTATTTATTCGTTCATATTCATTCATTTATCTATTCAGTTAGATCAAGCTATCGATTTATCATTTTATGCATCTCTCAAATTTAGTTAGTCATCTTTTATCGGCGATTTTAAAAAGAGTTACAAGCCCTTTGATCATGACAGTTTTATACAATTTCCTCCATTAATCAAACTACCATGGCACCGTCACCGGCTATGATAATTCGATAGCTTACTAACATTATCCCTCATATTCAGTGTATTACGGGAGTTTATGCAATATTTCACCATGTTTTCAGGTCTTCACGCAGCTGGTATACGAAAACAAAGAGAACCACGGCATGCCTGGAAATGAGTAAAGCCGATGGTATAAATCCTTTGTTATAATCATGATAACATAATACGTGAACACATAACTTTTTGACTCATCAATTTACATCTTCAAGTGCATACTCGGCTGTCTTAAGACTCAATTAGGGGTTTATTTAGTTGATGAGGTGTCTATATTTGTTGAATGAGTAATTAAATGTGATTACTGAGGTGTCAGACAATCAGCGGGATTTAGTGGATGGGGGCTGCGGGGAAAGCCGGGGTTGGAGCGCGACAGAACATCGTCGCAAACACGGCATTTGTCTCACAAATTACCTAGTGTTTAACAACAGTCATGTATGTATCACTAGATCAATGGGATTTAAGGGATCAATAAGGGGTATGCGAAGAATATAGAATTGTATTGTTTTAAAACGCATGTTATGTAAACAATAGAATTAGAGGGATTAAAAATCATTTGTTTCTTTGTCGTCTTGAGCATGTTGAGGCACATTCCTTGAAGGGATCGTTTTGTTGATAAAGTGAAATATAAGAAGAGGAGGAGGAGGGGGAGGAGGAGGAGGAGGGGGGAAGAGGAGGAGAGGAGGGGGAGGAGGAGGAAGTGGAGGAGGAGGAGGAGGGGGAGGAGGAGGGGGAGGAGGAGGAGGAGGGGGAGGAGGAGGGGGGGGGAGGAGGAGGAGGGGGAGGAGGAGGGGGGAGGAGGAGGAGGGGGAGAGGAGGAGGAGGGGGAGAGGAGGGGGGGAGGAGGAGGAGGAGGGGGGAGGAGGAGGGAGGGGGAGGAGGAGGAGGAGGGGAGGGGGAGGAGGAGGGAAAGGAGGAAAGAGTTCAAGTTAAAAAGGGGCTACTTGTGTGCATCCCCCCGAAAGGGCACATTTAACGCACGCTCGCCATGCTCGCTGAGTATTCACACTCGAACCCTGATTGTATTTCATCGCCGTTAGCTACATAGCACCGGCATTAATTTCATGAGTAGGCAGTCAGGGGCGATCCAGGGCGTGTGAGGTGGGCGGAACATCCCTGCCCCCAATGCCCCCCCCCCCGTCTGGATTTTGTCATAATTTATCTGTACACCACTCGTGTCAATCCCGATTCAGCTCCTTATAATTTATGGGCATGTGATTTTTTTTTACGAAATTCATTACAAATTCCATCGATTCAAAGGAATTCAGTTAGTCGAATTTTAGATTATTTAAAATAAAATTTTGAAAATCTAAACCTCCAGTAATAGAAATTCATCAAAACCCCCAACTAATTCCAGTTAGCTATTGTAAGCTGTTCAGTAACTATAGCCGGCCCAAATTTATGGTAAATATTTGAAATAAATCTATTCATTTTATTTTCTTTCAACCACTCTGTGTCTATTTGATGAGAAATAAAAATCATAGTTTTTCAATTTTCTGCCTTGCGATCTAGACACAATATTATGATCATATCGCTTATTCTGTTTATCTAGAATAGCAACAGTCAAATGTGAATGTATTCAACTAGGCTAAGCATCTTGGAATATGCCTTGGGGGCATTTTCTCGAAGGCTCTTTTCGGTGATTTTTACTGACTAATTTCATCTCAGCCAATCAGATGCAAGGGTTTCTCGTAGCTTATAACAATTATCGGTGACAAAAGAATAAAAGATGCACACTAAGAAATAGGTTCAAAATTGAATCCCGAAAGGTTGATGCAACATCAGCACCCTATGGGTTCAAAAATTGAACCCTTGGTTGGGGTTCTTTTTTGCACCCTGCGGGTTCAAAACTGCACCCCTAGGGGTTCAATTTAAAATTTAGGGGTGCAGTTCTCAACCCGCGGGGTGCAAAAATGAACCCCAACCAGGGTTTCAATAGGGTGCTGATGTTGCATCAACCTTTCGGGGTTCAATTTTGAACCTTTATTTCTTAGTGTGTGTGTAATGAAACCAACCCCTAACTCCACCCATCCTTTCCTTCATAGACGTCCCTGGTGTGTTCCACATGCAGCCCTATGCCGCAGTCTCACTATACCAGATGAGACTGCAAAGAGACTGGCGCCAACGCCATTCACAATCATGTATATATTAGTTATGAGCGGTATGAAGTCGGATTCTTCGATGTAACAAGTTCATTTTCTGCTGACGAATTTTAATCACCCCACAACAGGAATGAATTAAGCTGTGTCATTATTGAACAGTTGTCTTAGGTAAATCGATATCCAATGACTTAGATGAATACTCACCCACTGGCGGATACGGGGGGGGGGGCACATCCGGCTCGCTACCCCCTTTTGAGAGTCATGATAAAGAAATGTAATGTAATATGCAATTTTTATCCAAGTGTGCCCCCCCCTCTTTGAAAGCCAGGATATTTTTTTCTTATTTTTTTTATTTGCCAACGGAATGACCTTAAATTTTAGGTGAAAACTTTTTTTTTTGCTTGTAAAATTTCCATCGGGAAAATGTGCCCCCCTGGTCACACCAACATAACCGTCTCCAAACCGAGCGATTTTTTTTGTCATTAGCAATTCCTATCCTCTCTTTATTTTCCTTCTTTTTCTTCGTATGTGTCGTTTATCGGGGGGGGGGGATTTGAAGCCTGGCTTCAAAATTATTTTGATTTAATGAAACTGTAAATAAAAAAAATAAAAAACATGTTCAACTTGAAATTTATCTGTAGTTTGTATTATAAGTGCACACGTGTTTGCGTTTTAAATACTATTCATATATAGATTTCCAGAAGATTATGTTCTGTATTATAGTATTCCCTTTGTGATTATAAATTTGTCAAGAAATGTGTACAGATTGATTCTAAGTTTACTTTTGGAATAATCTAGTTGAAATGTTTATGAATGAACTCTGAATCAATTATGTCAATGATTTCATATTATACACTATTTTCATATGTTACAGTGAGGAAAAATCAAATATGATTTTAGAACTAAAAATAAACATACAAATGAATATATTAATATATATAAAAATGAATATATAAGTATAAATATATAAATGAATAAGTAAATGTATAAATAAATAAATGAATGAATAAATAAAGAAATAGATCAATTAATAAATAACGTAATGGATTTGATTGGTTTCGAGTCGGACTATAATATGTGGGGTTTTCGTTCCTTATTTTAGTGGTCTAGACATGGTTTTTGATACATCCTTTGTAGACCCTGGGAAGCCCTTATGACAAAGACCTAGGTCATAGATACACGAATGTCCTTGTGATTGCAGAATCGTTTTAAAGCGCCAAATAATACATCGATGAAGTAATAAGGAAGGTTAGGCTCATCCGATTTGAAAGCATTTTCAACTTCAGCCAACATTATGATGTCGAGGGCGTGTTGTTTTCCAAGATAAGCCAAGTGATGGACCGGTCATTACTTTCTGTTACTTGTTTTGTATATACATTCAAATTGGCCTGAAACGGAATGAATCAATTGGCAAATATAGAGCAATACCAACATGACCAAGGAGCTACTACACTGTTAAAAATGTTATCCTTAAATAAAATAAGTTCCTTGCAGCAGAACACCTGTAATCTTACCAGATTGTGAAATCTTACAGGATATTTGTATTTGGTGTATGGATCCTAAATATCGTTAAAGAAGACACCCTTTCCCCCTTTTTAAACAGACCTGTTCTGTTACATTGAAGAAAAAAAATCTTGTTTTATGATTCTGTTATTGCTTTCTGAAAAATCTTATTTTTTTCTGTAAAATCAGGATTTTTTTTAACAGTGTAAATTGTCAACGCTTGAACAACATTTGACTCTGGTGTATATACTGTTCGGATTTTTTATGTGTGCAACTGCACCCTCGCCACTAATTTTCATGAAATATGTTGAGGGGTTACATTGTATTGCAATCATGGAGCTAACATGCCGTAATTTTCCAAAATCGTAATTTCCATCGAACTTCTTAATTTCCGGCCGACCTGGGTTACTTTCATCACAAATGACATGTTTGTGCTGCTCGTTTGCTTCGCTCTCTTGCATGTAAAAATTATTTTAACAAACTTTAAAGGTTTGTCAAGACAGGTCGGTCTTGTGTTTCACCATTTTCAATGAAATGCCTACTTCATGAAACTGTTAGGCTACAATGAGGGATCGTTATAAGGCCCTTTTCGAACATGATAACCCCATCCCTCCATATTCAAATCACGGTACTCGTTGAAGTTTTATTCAAAAGGGGTTTAACTTGTATATAGACTGTTTCTTGACCGAGTAGGCCTAATGATGAAGTCTTTACACTTTACACACGTGGGACCAGGTATTAAGAGGGTAGAGGTAATTGATTGTGGCATGACCCATATTTCTTGATTACTCAATCGCCCTTGAGCAATCATGGCATTGCATAGAGGGAAAATCTAATTGGTTAGATCTTTAGGCGGTTCTGAATTTCTCCGCTTTTCTCCTTCTCAAGACTTCAAAGTAACATGTAGGAAACTAGGAATCTACACAGGTGTAGCTGCTGAGGAGGGGGGGGGGGGCAGGGGCGGATCCAGGATTTTCCAAAGCGGGGGGGGGGGGAATTTTCCCGATGAAAATTTGACAAGCAAATAAAAAAAATCACCTAAAACTGAAGGACATTTCGGGAAATTTGACAACCAAGCCCTCACCAAAAATGGTTTTCACCTCAATTGAAGGCCATTTCGTCGGCTGTGGGGGCAAGGGCCGGCTATGATGGCCCAGGATCCGCCATTGGGTAAGGAGAGCATTTTTCATGGGTAAGGGGTTATGAACTGAGCGTTTTTCCTACGAACTTTCCTGATCATGCTTATCGGCGTTGCTCTCCCGTCCGAATTCGCGCATGAATATTCTTCATGTTCTTGAACATGAGTATAGAGATCAATAGAGTAATTACACTGCAAAAACTCTTGTGTTGATTTAACTCCAGCCAGGAATCTATATATGTCCACACTAGAGAAGTGTTAAACAACACCAGTTTCGTTTTGGTCTAACACCAGATAGGTGTTAATACTACACCAATTAGTATCAAACAGCATCGGTTTGATTCCAAACTGGTGTTATTTCAATACTTCTCTGGTGTGGACATATAGATTCTGGGCTGGTGTACATCAACACCGGAGTTTTTGCAGTGTAGCAACATTTTGTAACTATTATTATGGTCTCTTGGTGCTATGGGATAATCCATGCGGATAAAATGGAATGTTAGCAGGTTGGAATCCCACATGGGCAACCAGTGGCGTACCGTGGGTCACGGCATGGGGGGGAGCAAAAACTTCGAGTCGCTTAGGGAGCGCGCGAAGCGCGTTCAGTTGCCAGGTATACTGACCTATTAGACACATTTTAAGGACATGCAGTGACATTAAACAGATGTATGTCACTGATTAAATAATGCCAGCGCGAAGCGCGAGCTGATTTTTTTTATACTCAGACCTAAAACAGGACATTATAAGCAATTTATTGTAATCATGGTACTGTCTCGCTAAATAAACAATGCGAGCAAGAAGCGCGAGCTGAAATTTTTGTATATATTGACCCCCAAGCAGGGACATTTTAAAGACTATATTTTAGGAATCCATTAAGAGTATAAATATCTCAGCACAGTCATCTAATGCTAGTGCCATCCTTTGTTGATACTGTTAGAATTACATCTAAACACATGAAGTACTTTCTGTAGTCATTTTAATTATGATTATCATACGCATCTCACTAATCAAATACTACGAGCGCGAAGCGCGAGCTGAAAATTTAAGAAATTCAGACCTGAAGAGGACAATTCTAAGGCTTAGGAATTCTTTAAGACCGTACGTAATTTACTAACCAAATGATGCGAGCGCGAAGCACGAGCTGATTTTTTCTATATATTTACCCCGAAAATTGATATTTCAAGGACTATTTTTTCAGGAATCCATTTAGAGTATACCAGTAATATCACACCATTGTATCTAATGCGAGTGCCAAGTGCTTTCTGATTTTGTTAGAATTACATCTAAACACATGAAGCACTTTTTGTTGTCATAGTCGTACGCAGCTCACTAATCAAATACTGCGAGCGCGAAGCGCGAGCTGAAAATTTAGGAGATTCAGATCTGAAAAGGAGCATTCTAAGGCTTCTTTGTAGGAATTCACTAAGAGTAAGACGTATTTCACTAACTAAATTATTCGAGCGCGAAGCGCGAGCTGAAAATTTTTGATATTCAGATCAGAAAAATTTACATTTTAAGAAGACTGATTTTAGGAATTTCATAAAGAGCAGACATCTCACAATCAACTAATGCAAACGGTAGCACGGACAGGAAATGTTTTATATCAAGACCTTAAAATTGGGCAATCACTTAATTAGTAATAAAAAAGAAGCAAATGTCACTACATGAAACAATAATAACTCGAATTGCGAGGAAATATTGTTGGTTTATATTGATTTAAAAAAGGAGGTTTTAGTACAACAGGATTATATATTTCTTCAAACAGACAACACGAGCACCAAGAAGAATGAAGACATAGGCCCTGAGCAAAAAAAAATATTTCATAAAGTTATGAAAAAATGATTCGTATGTAATATAACATAACACAATATAACATTATAATGAACAATAATTCTTTTTCCCAACTACGTTCTCTTCCTTTCTCCCTATTTTTCTCCTTTTCCCCGTTTTTTGGCCGGCCGGTTGGGGGGGGGGGCACGTGCCCCCCGTAGTTACGCCACTTTGGGCAACAACTTGATTCGTAGATTTGCTCTCTTTCGTTTAAAGCTTCGAGGCGAGAGTTTGAAAAATATACAAGTCCGAGGCAAAGACAAAATGGATTATCCTAGGTAAAGAAAGAATAAAAAAAAATGGACAACGAAGCTCGTTGGAAAAACAAGTTCGTGGGCAGGGAGGGTTCATAAAGTCAGCGGATATTTTGAATAACATAAGCATTTTGATGTGGATAAACTTTGAAACGGACGTTGCCCCCTACCGATATGTTTTTCTTATTTTCGCAAAGTATTTAAAGAAAAGAAAATTACGCGATTCCGATTCTGATCCAAAAAGGAAACATCGCCACAGTTTGACACCAAAATGTAATTCACTCCTAAACCATGCATAAAAGCGACACTTTTTTGATGGACATATCCGCTTGCATTAGAGTTCATTGATCTTAATGGCGAAACTTGGAGACTTCACATTTTGCAATGAATTTTGTTGAAGTAATTAGATTATATCTAAACTTGAAACCCTTTCTCGTTAGGAAAAAATCCAATATACACAATACAGTGCGTCCCACAAAAAACAAACCGAGATTTATCGATGATTTGTCATAACTTAATCACAAATACAATGGACAAATGACCTACCATTTTAAAGCTTAGAATCTCCTCTTTCATCTGGAATTACTTAAACTATTTCTCATTCAGGCATGAGCGAGCAAAAACAATTTGAAAAGGAGATTCCAAAAAGTCACTTGGCGGGCCGTATCTGGGTTAAAAAAAAAACCACATTTTTAAAAAGTTCAATATCTGCTCTTTAATTTGATACTTAAATTACAGAAAATGGTCAAGGAATAACAAAGTTCTGGTTATTTGAAATAGGGCTTGAATTTACATAACTTCATAAAATGAAGAGCATTTACAGGCTAGCGTTCAAACTCACTCGACGCTCCGTTTTGTTGACGATCAGCCATGCATTAACTCTTTCGTTACCGTGCGATAGCTTCTGTGGGAAACTGGTGAAAACACGTTTATTTAATGAAATTATGGAAATACAAGGATTGTTTCGAGGGATCATAACTTTTTTACTTCTTGACCATTTTTTGTGATTAAGTTATCAAATAAAAGAGCAGATATTGAAAGTTTTAGTCATGTGAATTAAAAAAATAGATACCCCCGCCAAATGAGTTTTTGGCATTCTTTCTTCAAATTGTTTTGCTCACTCATGCGTGAAAGAGGAATAATCTAAGTAGTATCAGATGAAAGAAGATATTCTAAGCTTTACGTTGGTAGGTCATTTGTCTATTTATTTATGATTAAGTTATGATAAATCATCACTAAATCTCGGTTTCGTTTTTTTTTCTGGGACGCACTGTATATTCGATAAAATAAAATGTTGATGTGAATTTTGAAGAATTTTAATTGTTGGTCAAAATTAAGGCACACACACACTCTCTCTCACACTGTGTCGCGTTTACAGTATACATGTACATGTAGCATATGGGTTTTTGTTTCATTCATGTGAAGTGAAGAAAATATATAAAAATATATTGAGATAAGGGGCGGCGCTAAGGGGGGGGGGGTGATGGCCCCCAATAATTTCAAGTATTGAAAAAAACCAAGAAGAGAGGGGGAGGGGAAGAGATAATAGGAGAAAAAGGAGTATGAAATTGACAGGTTTTACTTGAATAGTCGTTTTGTCAGATTATTCATGATTCAACAACTGAGAAATATAAAGACGTCACAATTAAGTCGTCTCCATTATCAAACTATCCCATCCCCGCTCCAGGGTATTTTTTCCCTATAAATTTAGGTCACTTTCTACAAATTTTTCTCACTATATTTTAGGCCACGAAATGTTGATTACAACCTTGGAACTTTAAGCTGATATGAATATTACTGTTGTAATTTAAGGCGCGATAAAGCTCAGTCGGTAGAGCGGGGATTTCGGATTCAGGTGACCCCGGTTCGATTTCCACTTGGTGTGCTAGTGCCCTTTGTTTAGGCATTAATCCTCATTACCAGGTCCCTCGGTGAGGACCTTAAGCCGTTGGTCCTCTGGTTGCTGGCTTACAAACATTCATGTTATAGCAATCAGGTAAAAAAATCAACATCATTCCATTCCAAGTGATGATGGTAAAGATCATAAGTATTATCATCATAGGGCAAACGGAACAATCAGGAAATCAATTATGTTTACTTGACAAAGGAAAATATCTTCTTGATCGTTCGTCCCCTTTTTACTAACACTGTGACGTTAATTTCAGAGAAAAAAAACATCTCAATTATATCTAACACTAACATGTATCTATTTTATTTTATTATTATTATCATTTTCATTTCAAATTACAGCTCATTCATCGCTAAAGTTTGAGCCCCCAGGGGCAAACGGGAAACCCGTCCACATCGCGCCTGAACATCGGGCAGAAGCAGACGACCTTTTTACGATAAATTCGTTCAATCTCATGGCCAGCGATATGATCGGTATCAATCGATCACTTCCAGATGTCAGACCCAAACAGTAAGTTGCACCTGACCATTCATGTTCCGAAATGGAATTAGACAATTGGTTGTTACTAATTCTAATTGATCTGTTTAAGCTTCGAATAATCCCGATTTATGAATAAACCACAAGGATTAAATCTTTATTGCAATTTGTGCGTTTCTACCCGAGCACGTAACTATACTTTATATTAAACTTACCACTGTTTATGCTCAATTTTCCTCGACATTTTTTAAGAAAGAAATACCATTAATTGTATATAATCAGATATACAATTAGTATAACTGTTAATAACGATTTTTGTTAATCTTAAGTTATTTGTAAAGATCACTGCACCGGAAAGCAACAGTAAGATAATAGCTGACTAGTTGTTTTCATTGTGACAACATGCCGTTGCTTTTGGCACCAAATCCTTTAGAAACAAATATTTTAGAATATCTATGAACCTGTGAATGCCGCATATGACGTCATCACATTTATATAAAAGTGCCAATTATAGAGATATAGTCCCTCTACGACCCATAGTAAAAGTAACCTTGGCTACCAAAACATAAACACGTGTCCCCATGTGCTTTATAACCTTCAAACTCTCTCCTATTCCTTGTCATTATTCATATCTGTAAAAAAAATGAAAAGATGATAGAAGGGTGATGTGATGACTTGATCCTAGCAATCCCTTGGTATTTGTTGAGTAAGAGGTTCAGAGTGATGTGCGCATCAAAAGATGACAGATGGCGCATGGATGTAATGAGTGTTGTATGAAAGTACTTGGCATTTGTTCAAAGTTCATGTTTATTTGGATCACACTTTAAATTCCTAGTTATGTCCCAACGAACGCAATTTATTATCTATTGCAACATAGGCTTAAAATTTGACAATTCGTATGACACACTCGATCAACAAATGAGCGAGGATCGTCGTCATCGTCATCAATATCATCATCATCATCATCATGATCATCATCACCATCATCATCGTAATTAATAATATCATCACCATCCTCACAATCATCATCACCACTATGGCCACCACCACCACCACCGCCATCACCAACACCACCGTTATCATCATCATCATCATCATCATCATCATCATCATCATCATCAACATTATCCCCATCATTATCATCACCACCACTGTCATCACCAGCAGCAACAGCAGCAGCAACATTATTATTGTTCCAAATCGTAGCACTGGTATATCTATCCTGTGTGATAAATAAAGCCTTTTTACTGTCACCCTTCGTGATTACAATATTCCATTAGTTCTCCATAATAGGTCCATCTTTCGACTGAAGCAGTAGAGCATTTCCTGTATGACATATCAATGACCTTAAAGTCTGTTCTTAATTTTAACATGGATAGATAACTGGTAATCAAGGCCCCCTATCATGTCTATCGAATTAAATTTTGTCAGAGGAAAATACTTTTAGAATGTCGAACTTTGAAGTTCAGCCAAGAATACAGACTCAGAAAATAAATGAGGTATATGAGCCGGAGTAGGTCTCAAAAACCTCCCAGTCATGCCAGTAGAACGATTTTGAAAACTCAGTTGTAATCAGTGGCGTAATTATAAAAAAAAATCAATTGGAGCCGAGCATCAATTATATTTTGTTGAAGTTCATTTAGGGGAAGATATAAATTTAATACTGAACCAGTATCGCTGCAAGCACCCCTTATCAAAAATTGAATTTCATACATATCCAATATCAATTCAATTCAAATTCATTTAACTTTGCAATAAAAATACATACCAGTATAATAACATCAGTCAAAATTCAGATAATAAAATGGTAAACATAAATTATTATAAATAACAATAAGTAGCAATACAAGAAACTAGGAAAAGTATGTACATAAAATTGCAAAGTGTTTTGTGGCCAGAAAGGAACGGCCCTTATGAAAAGGCCGACCAAAATATTATTATAAGATATGATATTCTTAAGATAACAATTGTAACTAAAACAAAGAAGAACAAAAAAAACAACAACACAAATCAACGAAAATATAAGCTTGTACATTATGAACCGTCAAAAAATGTCAATTTCATCCAACAGAAATTTACAGTACCGATTTTTGAAAATATCTAATGATTTAGAATGTTTCATTTCAGAAGGGAGGGAGTTCCATTTGAATATCATATTTAGTTTTGTTGATGTGTGTAGCAGGGGTGGGGCGGGGGGGGGGGTGAATGGCGGTAAGCTACGGTCTACTCATGGACCCTACCAAGGTCTAATGATCGAAACCAAAATCAAGAAGACCAAAGGGTGATTGCTATTACCCCTCTCTATCACCGCCTTGCACCCCTCTTAACCCCCTCTTTCCCCGGAAACACCCCTGGAGGAATCCGAAGTGACGGTAATGATTGATTAAATTATCGATATAAACGAGTGATTATCGGGAGGCGGAGTGTCTCTATTCGATATTAAACCTTGTCTCAGTCTCTCACTTGTAGCTTACTTTGAATCGTAGACTTTGATATGATTATATATCTAAACCTTGTAAAAAAAAGAAAGAAAGCAAGAGTTCATATAATTTACCTGGTTTCTCCGTGAAAACGGGGGTGTTTAAGAAAGCTGTTTATATAAAGTTAAGAGCAACTTCTTACGCCCTAAATAATCACCAATGAACAATGGTGAGAAAGGATCACCCGTATTGTCGTTCTTTTAGTCGCTCCTAACCTTTATGAAACGGCCCCCTGTCCTAACATGCATAATGCACTGTATTCGTGGTATTGATATTTTAAACAAAGTAGTACCCTTTCATGCTTCTAGCGCTTTGCAAATTACAGTAATTCAGGAACTTGACTTTATCATTCTTTCACCGACAAAGACAAACAAACAAACAAAAAGTATCACTGGGAAAGATACAAAAGAAGAAAGCTATGGCCAATTGAATACCATCTCAAACCATCGTGCACATTGATAATTTTTGCTGTTTGATAATTTTGATATTTGCTTTCTGCGTTTTAGAGAATGGTTTCTGGAATAATCATATTGATAAGTCATTGTCGACGCAGGGAAAAGTGGGCCTCGGCACGAACTGAACACGCTTCCTGTATTTAATCATACAATCAATAATAACACTAAATATGGACACGATCATGATGATTGACTGTCATCATAAAAATAAAAATAGGGTTCCCCATATTATCGATTTAGCATGAACTAGCTGAAGGGTCAACCCCCGCAATCTGTCTGGATCCGCGCCTGCGCATAAACGTTATTGATATTGAGTCTTGGTTGAAAAGAATATGCATCTTTGAATTTTCAGTTCAGTTAAAATGTAGCTTCCCTACTATCCCCTCGCTCTTTAATTTGGGGAACGACTTAATTTAATATTTCCGGAAATTTTATATACATGTTTGCCCATCTTTCGAGCTATGCGATTGTTTTCTTTTCATCAAGTATGATATTTTCTTTATCAGTACACACATTCGAATCATACACTCTTTCATTATTTCCTGTAATTTATCTCATTCCCAGGTGCCTATATAAACAGTACTCTGCACCACTTTTACGTACGAGTGTCATCATTGTATTTCATAACGAAGCGTGGAGCGCCCTCTTACGGACAATTCACAGTGTAATCAACCGAACGCCACATTCATATCTTGAGGAGATCATACTCGTTGACGACGCAAGTATTCATGGTAAAACTCAGTGCATGGGCAGCTTCGAGGAAGAGGGGGGGGGTGGCGAGCTGTTTTTATGTTTTTTTTCAAATAATAAATAAAACGAGGTGGATAAGGGGCAAAAAGAGAAGACAGAAAGGGAAAAATAGGAAGATAGAAAAAAGAGACGTCTTCAATTTTTCAATTTCAATTTCAACTTACAATTACCCATTTAATTTAAGTGTCACCCTTAGCTCGACTTGCTCCATCAAATATCCATGGAATCATCCCCCTCTTATAAAACTCAGTCTTATTTTGAAAGTCAGTTGGAGAATCTACAAAGTGAGGAGTTTAAGACGTTTTTTTTTATATATTGAAACCACGCAATTGTTCTTTTTATAAACTTATGTTGAAATATGTAAACGTTAGATTATAAAGGTATCGTCTTATAATAACTCTATAGTTGAATATTATGGTAGAATATAATAAATGGTGGAAAATGATGAAAAACTACATTCTCATAACTTTTTAATCAGTTTAAAGAAAGGTTAATACAAAACGATTAAAAGCACCAATTTGTTTATCATTATGTATAGATTTATGTTTTCTTTGCGTCTGTCACAGAATACCATAAATATCCAACGGTTTAATTTTTCTGTTTACAGCCCACCTTGGTCATCAACTCGACTCGCACGTAGCCAGGTTACCTATTCCAGTTCACGTCGAGCGCATGGGAGTCAGATCTGGTTTAATACGAGCACGCATGCGCGGTGCCCTTGTAGCTAAGGGTCAAGTATTGACGTTTCTTGATTCACATTGCGAGGCGACGGTTGGCTGGCTGGAACCCCTTCTTGCAAGAATAGAAGAGGACAGGTAATAATCAAATTAACTGGGATTTGCTACATTCTGTAGAAGATGACAAGTTCAACTCAACGTACACCAATTTTACATATGCATATACTAACACAATAGGAAAAGAACATAGGTTATACACACGAAACACCAATACATCACAACTATTAAATGAAAGATAAAATTGATCATAACCTTTTCACTTTAGTTTGATCCCTGATTGCAATCCAAATTTGGTATACAAAATACATATTGATTTTCATTCGGGTTTTTTTGACGAGCATGAATACAAAATTGTTACGTCATTATGAAATGTGTGATGAGTTCATTTCAAAACGGAGTGCTTTATCATGTCATTTCATATTTGGCCGATAGAAATTAGATTTCATAAAATTGAAATACAAGGTAGGCCCATTTATGATATATATTTATAAGTTGTTTGATTGTTCTAAAGTAATATTTCTAATCTAATATCACTTTTTCTATCGACTATTCTTGTCATTCTGATTTAGGAGCAATGTTGTTGCGCCTGTCATTGACGTCATTAACGCTCAAAACCTAGCCTACGAAGCTGATAACCGAACTCCAGCTATCGGCGTGTTTGATTGGTCGCTTACGTTCAGATGGCAGAGTATTCAAAGACGCGATCTCCCGATGTTAAAGAATGACCCCACCCACCCTGTCCCTTCACCGACAATGGCGGGCGGGCTCTTTGCTATCGACCGGAGTTACTTCATGGAAACGGGAATGTATGACCCGGGTTTTGAAATATGGGGAGCTGAAAATTTGGAAATTTCATTCAAAGTAAGCAGAATATATAAACGATATATCAATATTCACCAATAAATCACCCGAAAGAGCGCTTATCTTGACGTGCACCATACTAGAAATTTAATTCCCTCTTCCGAAATTGCTAAGTTCCACTGATGGAAATGACAAATTCTCTTTACAACGACAACACCTTTACTTTACTTTCTAATCGTATACTGAATCGGAGCTCAAAATTATGCAGCTTCACTCATTAAAGTACCATTTTCTTGCTTGGTCGATACTCTTCCTCGAGAATACCTGCTGAAATCTCCACCCAATTCTCATTACTGTAATCTTAATTATGCATTTCTCGCATGCAGAAAAAAAACCGAAACGTAAAAAAGGTCTATGCTGGAATGTGTTAGTTTGGAAGGTTCGATCCCTTGATCTACCCTACCCCCCTAAAAAAAATAAGAAAAAAACAAATAATTCTCGTTTAGCGAAATCATAGTGAGATATAATTTAGGATGAGTCTGTGTATAGACCTTATCATTCGTTAAAATGTCCGATAGTTACCACCAAGGTGATCCCGATAATTCACAACAGAGCCAACAATTCGTTGTGATCATTACACCTGTTTTCATCAATTTTTATTTCTTGCAGACTTGGATGTGCGGTGGTAGAATTGAAATCCTCCCGTGCTCACACGTCGGGCATATTTTCCGCAAGCGTGCGCCATACTCCAACGCGCTCACCGATTTCATCAGTTATAACAACAAACGACTGGCGGAAGTCTGGTTAGACGAGTACAAGGAATTCTTCTACTTCATGTCCCCCAATGCGCTCAAGGTGGATGCTGGGAACTTCACGGACCGCGTAGATCTGCGACGTAGGCTTGGATGCCGGTCGTTTCAGTGGTATCTTGAGAATGTTTACCCAGAAGGAGCATGGCCAGGGAGAAATAAAATTTATGGCGAGGTATGAAACAAATTTTCTATAAAGGATTTATCATAACATTTGTATAGAGCCAGTAAGGCAATAAACAATCGCCGCTATCCTCTTGATTTCTTCCTTACTAGAAAAGAGCGAAATGTCCCATAGTGGATGCTTCAGTGTTAGCCACAGTGTGTTTACAGTGTAGAACTCTGAACACAAAGGTCCGTATTCTGAAGTCAGGTTTAACTTATACTCGGGTTTAAAGTTGTGGTTTAAGTCTGGGAAGCCAAAATTATCATTTTTTTAAATTAAGTTGAACGTTTCTTATGTTTACTTTGCTCTTTCCTGATTCATCAATGGTGAAGACAATCATCTATTTATACTTCCTAGACAATTATGAATGATTTGAGAGCCAAATGCGCTGAAGTATGATATCTGTACTGTCAGTGATTTATGTAAGAATTGGCTTTCCATACTTAACCACAATTTTAAACCCGAATTTAAGTAAAACCTGCTATCAGAATACGGGCCACTGTTTAATGAATGTGAGCATTTTAACAGTTTAAATCCCATATTCACATAGGCAACCTTGCAAACACGCTGTGAACATTCAGACTGCCGCAGTCTCCACAATCTTAAAATATCTTCACTCTGTTGAATTCGGGCATTTTAACAGTGTGAATAATATTTTCACATAGTCCACTTTGCGAACACACTGTGATCACACTGTGTGACAACACACTGTGATAAAGCTGTGTGACACTGAGTTCTTTCCAGCAGTATAACGAGATGGCGAAAATTGTGAGATGCCATTTGATGGATTTTATAGGTATTACGATTGTATTTTTGACTTAGTACCTTGGTAATTTAATATCAAATTCTACCACAAAAAATGTTTATCATTTATCATCATTTAGTACCTGTCATTTATTACCATCTATAAAATTGCTTTCAACACTCTGGAAACGTAAGAATGATTGTGAACGAGCCAGTTTACACAATTGAACTTTTATTTCTTATCACCATGGTGATAGGTGCGACACACTGCCACTGACTGGTGCCTTGATACAGAAGGAGCCACCACACCGGGTACCGACTACAAGATCGCACAACCTTGTCAAAACACTACCAATCAGGTATTATAACATATTTTAACTTATTCAATCAATTAGGATGTCGGGTGTCCGGACACTTATATTTTTAAAGCCTTCTTTTTTTGTCTTTGAAATATACTAAAAATATGAATCAACTATTGTATTCATCTTCTATTTTGCTGTCTATGATATTTCCCAAAATTTTGTAAAAAAAATTGATGAGACGTCGCTTGTAAGTTTTTCCAAATGAGTTTCTAAAATCGACACACAATAACTGGGTATACTACTTTACTCATTTATCTATTTATCAATTCATTTGCTTGTTCATTTAAGGTTAGGGTATTATCTAAAATGTGTTGATCACTACTCTGGTCTATTACATTACATAAATTATGTGTCTCCGAGAAAAGGCCCGTATTATGATAACAGGTTTAACTTAAACCCAGGTTTAAAGTTGTGGTTTAAGTATGGTTAGCCAATTGTTACATGAATAATAGTATAGAGGTGTCATAATACAGGTCATTTGGCTCTAAAATCATTCATAATTGTCTAGGAAGTATAAATAGATTATTGTCTTCACCATCGATGAATCAGGAAAGAGCACAGTAAACATAAGAAACATACAACGTAATAAAAAACGATACTTTTGGCTTCCCATACATAAACCACAACTTTAAACCAGAGTTTAAGTTAAACCTGCGATCAGAATACGGGCCTTATTGTTTAAGCTTATTGATACAAGATTTAGTTGTCTCTTCTTGATTTGCAATCACACACCTTGTGAATAAATGCTCCAATGATAAAATAACAATGAATATATATTTTACTGAGAGAGGTTGCTCAATATTTTCTAAATGTGAAATGAAAATCCCCCCAAAAACAAAGATCAACAGCAGAATAAAGGATTTCGTTGGAAAGTACCGATGGGAAGATTATACATATGATACAGAAGATATTTTTTTTGAAGTCACCTTTTTTTTCTGGGGGGGGGAGGTGAATTAAAGTTATTATATCTGTAATTCTTCTTTTCGTTTAACCATATCGTACATCGGTAATTTTTCAATAATTTAATTATCCTTTGTAAAATACGAATTTAACTTATTGTAATAAAAAAGAGAATTGAAAGAAAATTTCTTGTACAAAACATTTATACGAATTTTAGGACATAGGTCTTCATCAAGGTGATGAATAATAGGCTTTAAACGTAGTACTCGCCTTGCTCACTGATGTACATTTTGTGGTATTCAGATCTGGATGTACACGGAGGAGCAAGAGATCAAACACGGTTCGTTTTGTCTTGATTATGACGTCACGTCGATGTCATTGTCGTTGATGGGATGTCACCAGATGGAGGGCAACCAGCTGTGGGATTATGTCAGAGAGGTGAATATATAATTCATGGAGTGATCCGAAAACATCCCAAACTCGAAAAAATGTATTGAAACATTGATATTGATTACTCTATTTTGAAGAAAAAAATAACAATTGGCTTTTAAATGAATACTTGAAAAATTAAATTGTTCCAAGTGTGAAGTTTATTTTCCACTTGTAAATAGACAACTTGTGAAAAAGGCATATTAAGTAAATAGAAGATACAATTTGCAATTAACTAATCAATACATACCGATAAGCTTAACACAGATGATAAGGTATTACATAAATTAAAGATCATTTAAACATATTGAAATACTCCAAGCTACACATATACCAAAACCCAATGTAAGTATAAATCATTACGTCATCAGGGTCCCGCTTCATAAAACTTGTGATAATAAAAAAATGCAATAACAATTGAAAGTTATTGATATCACTCAATTTGACTCAAATTAAGTTTGATATAGAAATCGTGCATTTGTTGTTATAACAAGACTTTATTAAAAGAAATCCTGAAATAGACGTATATATATATGTGTGTGTGTGTGTGTGAAATTATACATGTACAACAGCTTTGGCAACTCTTTTATTTAAATATTTTGTGACAGAAATCTGTCCCGGCAGATACATGTTTTCGGCATCACCAATTTTTCCAAAAGGTAGATAGCTCTGGGGAACCTTGATTTAAGCTTCTCCTACCATTGTTCTCTTCATCCATTTCTGTCACAATATATATATATATATATAATTTCTTTATCAAATATTAGGTGAGTTGAAATATAAAGCCAGAATAAAGTCTTGTTCTGAGATTTAAGTAAATTTTCAGAAATAATTTAGTGTATAATATACATTCCTTTTAGTAAATCTACTTTCCTCTTGTCTTACTTTTGTCCAGACTGGCGAAATAAAGAACGAAGCTCGAGACTGCTTGGGTCTGGTGGTCGATGATGACGGTTCATTCACTCTTAGTGTACAGGGCTGCGATGGACGAGCCAGTCAACGATCATGGCAGTTCCACATGAAAGAATGGGACTTCAAGAAACACTTGCGATGAGGAAAACTGAAGACGATAATGCAACGGCAAGAAAACCATAAAATACGAGATTTATCTCGAGTGGGCGGCCATCCACGAACTTTCGTGGATTTTTCGCCATCGAAAGCAAGCTGATGAGCGCTTCGCGTTTGTGATATAGCATGGCGACTCAATGGTGTAAACATTATTTCGTCCCTACATATTAGGGAGGCCGTGGTCTCAATTCCCTGGCCGAGTTTAATAGACCAGTTCGTAGTTACTTCATGGACAATTTTGGTCCAATGACCTTTCATTACTTTAATTATGATAGGCAGATTTCAAAGCAAGATATTACGCAAGCTTGCCTTACATAGCAGGATGAAGAAATTGAATAGACCAGGTGACTAGAATAGCACACCAATGAACACTTTATGAAGGTATTGTTGCATTCCCACTTTGAATGCATATCATAACATGTTGCACAATGTACTTGGCAAACTGTGAAATACCAGTCGTTCGTGGAATCATTTTTTTTGGTGAATGTAAATGAAAGCCACAATTTAAAAGAATATATGAATAATCAAGACATCAAAGTTGGTACTTTGATGTCTCGTTAGATTTTAAACCACCATGTCACTTTAGTGCAAATGACCTTCCTCTGATCATGCGCAGAAAGGAACTACGAACTGGCTTATACCAAAGACTTTGAATGTTGTAATTGGCCATTTAGCCTTCAATCTTCACTGTAGGCCATGCAGTCGGCATGAAATGGAGATGGAAATAACACGATAATGACATCCAGAGCATGCGAGATAAAGCTGCACAAGATTTAGTAGCTATTATGGTTACATAAGAGTCTTTATCATTGTAATCATCATGAGAATTCTTATTCTCGCATGCTATCAAGGGTAGCTCTCAAGAATCATACTGGAGCTCATTGCGGAGGTTACGCCATGCAGAGTTACCAAGTTGCGGTGACGAGCATTTGAAGGATTTGAACAAGAATGAATATCATTTTCATCACGTTTGAGACTCGGAGGTAATGTAAGCGCGTCGCCGCGGCGTATAAAGTGCTCGTGCCTATACCGGAAAATATGTACATACTTCAATATGCTAATTGCTCCAACGGTGTACCCCGGATGAAAATTGAATGACGAATGGATGATTGATTTAGAGCTACTCCTGGGTGGAGAGTGGCAAATGCTGATTTGCGACTTAAAGCTACGGGAGTCGATTCATTTGGTATCAAATGCAGTATCCATTCCGAATTTAGAAAGGATGGCTTTACTTGCGACACAGATTCTCTATATAATAGTATATTGAAGCATAAAACAATCGCCTGAACAGAGATAACAATGAAAGAATTCAATTTTTTGCACTGTATGCATGGTATGAACTCATGAAATGTGCCTTTCTTGATTAAAAAAAAATCATTGGCTCTTTTCTGTTTTTCAGATTGTTACAATAATTTTTTTTACATGTATGAGAAGCAAATGAATGATTGTAACAGTTGTTGTTATGAGAAGCAAATGAGAATGGATCGAGTGTATATGCCTATTTCATCAAGACAATATTTTTATGCAATGAATACATCGTACGCCTAGTAATCTCAAGTGGAAATCAATGAAATCCTTAAAGACCAAGACCACACCTACTAAAGGTTGATTTGAATAAATAGACATCACAACATTGGTGATTTCATCAAGATCGGATGTAAAATAGGAAAGGGTCTGACGAATTAATTTTTTTGCAAATATTCCGCAAAATAGTTCATGGACAACGTTGTTGTATGCATGTCGGACACTATTTTGTATAGGAGAATAGTTAAATGTTTGGATATTTGACGACGGGGAAGCTCAATAATTATTTTAATATTTATAATTTCAATCATTTAGGGAGGGTCAATTGTTGATACAAACATTCAAAGAAACAAAGGGTAGTGGAAACGTCACAGCATGTCCCCATTTGCATATTACCGACAAGGGTGTACTTTATTGTTTTGTGAAATTAAACGATTTTTTTTAATGTCAAAACTTATATCCGATTTTGAGGAATTGTTCAGCATTGTGCTTGTTTTTCTCTTTATGTATTCAAGCCTCTTTAGTCAGTACAGGTGGACTTGGAATTTAAAACACTTAGATCTATACATTGTTCATTCGTGTTGTATAGTTGTACATAACGTGATGGTTAATTTATATCTTCACGAAGAAATGACATTCCTTTCCTATGTTAGATGTGTGTGTATACTGTTTATAAAGTGATCATAATCACATTTTAAGCGTTCCCTGATTTATTTGTTGCGATAAAAAAAACAGAGAGGGGATATGGGTGGTAAGATATCTTATTATTGTATCGTCCGAAACTTCCGTAAAAGAATATAAATATATATTCTATTATAATACATATATATACATGTAATATATATATATATACATATATATAATATCCTTCCTCCCATGACAAGGCCTTGCATATCGATATTCTTTCTATAAGAAAAGGTCTTGCAAAATCAAACATGCCAATGCCTAGCATTTACCCACCTATTAGAAAACATTATCTTTTTAATGTTGCCATTGAATGTAATATTTCTCGATGGGTTTGTATCGATTTGGTTTGCTATCTATCCATTTAGCCGCCTGGTTTGGTCCAGATATAAGCTCGTCTAATAGTAGCTTTGTCTACTTATCATTTTCCAAAATGGGTGCAGACCAAATGGCAATTTAATTTTCGGTTTACACTTCGCAATTCCAAAGGTTCTTTATACCGGAGGTTCGTAATTCCGAAACACGTAAATTACCTATACCTCGATGTTCGTTAATCCGAAAACGTAAAAGGGTTCGTTAATCCGAACATTTGTGAAGTTATTCCGAAGGATCGATAATCCGGAAACTAAATAAGGTTCGATGTTCCGAAGGTTCGATTATCCGAAAACGAAATATGGTTCAATGTTCCGAAGGTTCGTTAATCCGAAAACAAAATAAGGTTCGTTGTTCCGAAGGTTCGTTAGTCCGAAAACGAAGTAAGGTTCGTTAATCATTTCGTTTTCGGACTAACGAACCTTCGGAATTACGAACCTCACTTAGTTTTCGGAATTGCGAAGCTCATTTCGTTTTCGGACCAACGGACCTTCGGAATAACGAAGCTTCAGAATTACGAATGTATGCGTAATTGGTAATGGTAGTCATTTTGGATTGATTCGGTGTTTAGGTACGAGATCTGACTTTGCAGCGGCGGCGATAGCTCATTCGGTAAAACGGGGTTTCGGATTCCGGTGACCCGGGTTCGATTCCCAATGGGTGCGCTAGTGCCCTTTGGTAAGGCATTTAAATCCTCTTAACCAGATCCTACGGAGAGGACCTCAAGCCATCGGTCCTCTGGTTGCTTGCTTACAAGTATTCATGCTTTCTTAGCAATCAGGTGAAAACAAAATCACTACCATCCACCACCTGAACTATGTTCGGTTCCTGTAACGTAATTTTAATTCTTCTCACGATGGTACATGTACATCGTTTGAATATTATGATGTCCTTCGATTCAACAGATCGTGATTGTGTGATTGTGTGTTTTCATATAATTTTAATAAAAGTAAACGAGCAGAAAATGGTACAGTCGTCGTTTTATGCATTATTCAGAAGTTTGACAATGATTCTTTTTTAAAAAAGAATGTTTGGAAAGGGGATAGCAGGAAATGGTGAGGCACTTGGTTCGGTGATGATAATGAAGTTGTTGATGATGACGAAGATGAAGATGATGATGATAATAGCAGTAAAATTGCGAATTACCTGACCATCCTGACTGTACGTATAGAGAAAAAGAAAATCAAACATACTATGAAGAACAGTAGTCAACATTGCGGAAAGTCATAAAAATGCGCAAAGGACTTTCCGAATCTGTCTGCTATACTCTGATTTTTTTTCTTTACCTCTGTCTAAATATATAGTTTCACAATAAAATAAAGAAATATATATCACCAAGAGAAAGAGAGAGAGAGAGCGGGAGAGGGGGGGGGGGAAGAAAGAAACTACGAGCCAAGAAACAAATGGCAAGATGATCTGAGTGATAAAACTATCAGATTTTCAAATTTAGCACTCTCGCTTCCCTCTTAGTCCTCAATCGATAATAAACTTCGACACTTCCAATTTAAATCTATTCATAGAAGAATTTTAACACAAGATTTTTTTATTTAAGATTCAAGTTAAAGATCATTTTTTTTATCTCAAACAATTACTTATCTATTTCTTAGATCTAAATATGTAATTTTATTTTGGAACGAAGTTCACGAACGGTTGAAGGCCAAGCAAATTAGGTCTACGAAATTCGGAGACATCGAAATTTGTTTTGGAGTTAAAATAAACTTCAATAACTTTTATCTTGTCACTTTGTACTGTTTGCAAAATATTTCATTTATTCATGTAAATACAAAAATATCAAACCTACTTTTGCTAATTCTATGTTTGGGTTGGAAAAAGAATAGGAACAAATGAGAGAATTATTGCTTTTAAACGTAATTTAATGAATGTGCATCGAAAACAGTGAAATATTTTGTAAAAAAAATACACTATTTGGATTTGTTTTGAAACTTATTTTTATTTTTTAATTACAACGTATCTGGTGCTGACTGTGCATGGGATACTTATGCATGGAATCAGTTGAGAAATAAAGCAAATCTTAAAAAAAGATAGAGAGAGAGAAAAAAAAACAGAGGGGGGGGGGGGAAATGAGAGGGAGATCGGAGGAGGGGGAATATCATACCATATCGCGGATAATCAATTTTCCAGTGACTGGTAACTAGATTTCTTGACACTTGACTAGCGATAGGTACATTGATAATGATATGTTTAAAAAGAAAGCGTTGCTTGGCAACTAATAAACTAGTTCTGCCTCATTTAGTCAGCCATGCGTAGGTTGTCATGATGGAGTTAATGAAGGGGCCATCAATCTAATTTGGATGGACATCGTGTCTTTTTTTTTACAATATAGGTCACTGGGTATTGGTTACTTTCTGGGGAATCGTAGTATCAGAGAATTAGCAATAAAGGGAGGGGAAGGGGGATATAAAAAAGAAAGTGGGGTACAAAAAGAAAGGAGGTTTGAGCGATATGTTACCCCTGTTATTAACATTTACCAATTCCCTGATATCATTTGAAAGAGCTTGTACGTGATTAACCAACGCACACTGTAAAAACTGTGGTGTTAAAACTGACACAAATTGGTGTTAATTGAGGACCACACCCTGAGGTGTTAAAATAACACCCTACAGATTGAATATAACACCAACGAGTGTAAATGTAACAACCATAGGTGTTGTAATAACACCTATAGGTGTAAAACTAACACCACCAATTTAACATCGGTGTAAAATAACTGGTGTGGTCTTCTATGTTCACCGGTTAACACCACAGTTTTTGCTGTGCATGGCGCACACATTCGTCGATTTTTACTTATATAGTCCTGATTATCTAATGAATTCACCTCAGACAGATTGAATGTACCATCCGACCCTACACTGCAAAAATCTGGTGTTGATTCAACACCAGCCCGGAATCTATATATCATGTCCACACCAGAGAAGTGTTAAACAACAACATTTTCGTTTTGATATAATACCAGATAGGTGTTTCTACATCCCCAATTATTATTAAAACAGAATAAGTTTGATTCCAAACTGGTATTTATTCAATCCTTCTCTGGTGTGGACATAAATGGATTCCGGGCTGGTGTTAAATCAGCACCGTAGTTTTTGCAGTGCACAAAGTCAACTCAGCAGCACTAGGGATATTGTACAAATACACCCTTTGAGATTTTCATGATGCAACAATTTTAGCTCTGACAATTTTTCGCTCTGAGCTTATCAGATTAATTTCAGCATGAAATGATTGGTCAAAAATTAATGGAAAATGAGTTTCATGAAATGGTTCTCTGTTTACTATTATTATAATGTTCTGTATTCCTAGCATTTATTTAATAGGTAATTGTTCGTATCCTGAAGCCGTGCAATAAGCTTGTAAAGACGTAGCAAACATTAATACCGGTACACCATATTCCAAGTAGACCAAAAGCATATAGTTTGTGCATTATTTAAATTTTGAATCAATACTCTTTTAGTTGGTTCCAACAAGGAGGTTTCAAATGAGATGGAGTCACATCAAATAAAATCTCTTTGAACAAGGTTAAAAGCTGCCAGCAGAAAGTATGTCCAAGGTTAAAAGCCGCCAGCAGAGAGTATGTCAGGCATGCACTTTACTCAACATCTCTTGCAATTGTGTAGATAAATGATTCCCGAATGACTCCGCAGCTATTGGTCATACATAAAGGGAAATATGCCTTTGTGATTATAATTACTTTTTCGCCGCATCTTGGTCTGGTTATATGCGAAGTACATGATTCGGAGGCATGCGAAAATAAACTATGCAATATGTCCTGAAATACGACTCAAATTTCCTCGGCTGGGCATGTGCGGGCACTCATCCGGCATATACAATAATGAATAGCAATATTCCATCGACCACATTTGAAAATTCATTTGCCGCAAACGATCGGAAAGTGTTAAAATCTGGTTTCAGTAAATGTCAAAATCTTACTTTTTCCACTAGTTAAAGGTAAATTGATATAATCTGGGCAAATATCTTAGCGTAATAGTGCTTGATATTGATATCTTGTCATACGTACCAATTTCTGTTTGTTTATTGATATAAAAGATGGAAAATTGATCCAAATGGATATTCGTAAAATTTCACTCCTCGGATTTCTTCACTGAAACTGGCGGCTTCGAAGGCGGACATCAAAAAGGTTATAACCTGCCGTTCTTTCTTTTGTGCTTCTTTAGAAATGAACAGCTGCTTGAATAAATTTGTTGCCTGATCATTGGTAAGCCGGTCGTTGCCTCCACGGTGCATGACTGCGTTCTTAACCTCCACGGACGTAATTGTGGCTAAAACACGTCGCATATTCGACCGCAGATTCGCCGCTTGCGTTACCAAGGCTGCTTCGACAATACACCAGTTCGTAGTTACTTCATGGGCAATTTTGATCAAATGACCTTTCATTTATTTCATTATGATAGGATTGCAAAGTAAGATATTACGTAAGCTTGCCTTACATAGCATGATGAAGAAACTGAATAGACCAGGTGACCCGAATAGCACACCAATGAACACTTTATGAAGGTATTTGTTGCATTCCTACTTTGAATGCATATCATAGCAGATTGCACAAAGTACTTGGCAAAGTGTGAAATACCAGTCGTTCGTGGATGCATTGTTGTTTTTTTGTGGATACATAATCAAGACGTCTAAGTTGGTGCTTATCTCATTATATTTTAAACCACCATGTCACTTTAGAACAAATGACCTTCCTCTGATCATGCGTAGAATCTTTTGATCATGCGCAGAAAGGAACTACGAACTAGCTTATATTAACGCACGAACCGCTCATATTATGTCCGCGTTGAGTCTGCGAAAAATAAACGATTGAACATTCCATGATACAAATACTGATTTCAGTTAGTATTGTTATAAGCTACGTAAATTATTGCTTCTGATTGGCTCAGAACAAATCAATATGTGGAAGTCACTTACTAATTGGCTTCATGAAACACTGCTGAAAATACCAAAATCAGTATCGCCAAGAATTTCTCAATTTGATCATCAAATTATCGATCATAATAATATCAGAAAATTTGATCAGGTGCTCACTCTGGTTCAGAATGTCTCTATCTCTGATTCTCATTCCTTCCTTCACCTCTCCCTCTCACTCCAAAAACATATCACTCGACACCCCACACACGTTTATTCCGTAAATGAACCTTCCCACACACATCTACCCCAAACATGCTTTTTCTTCCACCCCTCCTCCGTCTCTTCTTCATCTAGCCACTCTTTTCCTCTATCCGTCTTTCTATCTCACCCTCTCCCCGTCTCACATCCTCTGCATGTGCCTACTTCACCTCCCCCTTTCTATCTCCCCTATGCTCTCACTCATGTTTACCCCCAGTAATTGATGGGGTCGATATATAGGTCTACCATGATTGCTTTCTATTCATCACAAGTCCTCGATTCAATTATCTGATTACATCAACCATTCCCACTATAATGTTGACATTTGGAGCAGATTGTCTTTGCCAAAATTTCCCGATGTTTTGGGAGATGCTCTCACTGAGTAATGGCAAGTTGGAGATGTGCTAATTTTGAAATACACCTAACTGAAATATGAGAAAAAAATGAAAAGGGTATAAGGAAAAAAATGAATTTCATTAAAGAGGATGATACGGCTCCCTTCTTAATACAAGTAAAGCAATAATTGACTCAAAATTATATACATTTCAGTAAATATAGACCTACATTGTAAATACATAAGGTGTTGATTTAACACCAGCTCGTGAACACAACAAATAAGTGTTGAAACAGCACCACTTTGGCTTTTAGCTAACACCAGATAGACATGAAGACAACCTCGGTGTTAAAATTCACTGATTTGATTCTAAATTGGTGCTGATTCAAAACCTCTCAGGCATTTCTGGGGTTTCCTTTATTTGCAGTATTCCCGCCATTTTTTTTTACCAAACCGAGACATAGGTCATAACATACTGCAATTTTGTAACCCTTAAAAAAAACTAATTTTGACTGAAAAAACGGAAAAGAATAGTAAACGTTGCTGCATTTATTGGTTTGCATCATCAAATGCTAAACCAAGTGCCACTGGAACTGAATGTGAATAATAGAAATGGTAAGAAAGAAAGGGAGGAGTGATGACATAGCTGAAGAAAAGGAGATACAAAGAAACATGCATAATAAGGAAGAAAGGAGTAGAGGTAGAGGGGGAGCCGGATAAAATTAAGAACGAGAGAGAGAGAGAGCAGAGAGGGGCGAAAAAATGACCACAATGCATGAAGGGGCATCTGAAATGATTTGTCAATGCCAGTACGTGGAACTACCTCATATATTAATCGTCCCATGCCTTAACTAAGTCATGTAGGATGTGATAAGGATCGAAGGGGTTACTTTATTCTTTTTCGACGATGCTGCCTCGTGACGCAAAACAGAGTAGATGCTAACGCAGAGAGGAGAAATTGGAGAACACGGACTTTTGGGTATCACCATTTCCACATCTCACGTAGATGAGTGCAGACGATGTGAAACGGGCGCCAAAATCGTGTGTGCATTCCGCGGTCACGATGGTTGTGTGTAAGCCTACAGGTGTGTGTCGGGTTTCGGGGTAGCGAAGAAGGACAAGAAAGCGACGAATTCGCGAATGTTTGATTTACTTAGGGTAGCATGTTGAGGTCTGTTTACAAAGCACACGCTGAGTTTCACGCGGGTAAGCAAGAATATTGAACCAATCTGGCTCTGGACATAGTACCCAGATAGTGGCGAGAATCAGTTGCATATTTTAGTCCACAACAAGGCTGCAGAGAAGCATGCGAGGATAACAGGATATGTTTTATAGTCTTTTCTATGTAAATGCAACATGGATGGCCATGTCGACCATGAAGTGGACATGCCAAACGGAGACGCGACCACGCCGCCAGCTCAGGGAGAGGACAACAGTCAAGCAGCGGCTGAAGGTGGTGGACTCAACAACTTACCGCCAGCTCAAACAGGTCTCGCATACTACCTCTCCTTCTGTACCGGAAATGTGAAGCCCCTCAGTGACTGGGCCTATGACAAACCGATACCTGTCCGGTTCCCGATAGCTTGCATCAGAGCCTTAGGACAACCCCTTTTCGTGAACAACCCGTTCAGCGGACTCCTGATCCTGGTCGGACTGTTTGTGCAGAGTCCCTGGCGGACTATCTGCGGACTCTTGGCCATGTTGTCAGCCCAGACTACGGGTCTAGTCCTGCACCTAGATCGCGATGGCTTGGACAACGGAGCGTTCTCGTTTAACGGTCTCTTAGTCGGATATGTGTTGGCATCAAGCTCCGCTGCGGGGGATTGGTATGGGTACCTTGTTTTCCCCGTGATCATCTGTGGTATGTTTAGGTAAGCACAATCTTCGAGTTTCCTGAATATTTACGACTAATCAGGGGCGGATCCATGTTTTTCCAAAGAAAGGGGGGGGGGGTGCACATTTTTCCGAGGAAACATTTGACAAGCCAAAAAAAGTGTGTGTGTGTGTGGGGGGGCACACTTCTGTACTAACGGCATTTTTACATTACATACTCTAATTTGCTTCTGAAGGGGTGGGGCGCACGGGCCGGCTGCCCCAACGGATCCACCAATGTGCCTAATATAGTTACAATATTGAAGGACTTATGGTTAAGATTGACATTTCAGTCGATCTCTGGAACCTAAAATGCAAGGATTTGAAATAAATCCTAAATGAACAATCAAATTATTGATTTGATTTGGAATCATACAATATATTTCAATAAAAAATAAAAAAATTAAGAATAAACTTTAAGATTCAAATTAAACCCAGAATTTGATTGGCCCCTAAACAATAACTACAGTCGATCTTCATTTGAAACAAAAAATCTCGAGCGTATGTTTGAGGAAATCTCGCCCTCTTTTCCCATTCTTGTAGAAGTTACACTGTTAGAAAATTTCAACTTACCCCCTCCCCCAAACTCCTGCAGCAGAGTTTCCAGAACAGCTGTAATCTTACTGCACTGTGTAATCTTTCATGTATTTGTGTAAAATTGGTAAATTGGTATTTGGCTTATGTAATCTTACAAAATAATTGTAATAAAACGTTTTTCCCCTAAAAAAGTCCTTAAAATTGTAGAAAACATTTCCTGTTATAACACTTTAAACATTTGCACAATTTGGTTATTTCTGTCATGTTTGTGTAAGATCTGCTTTATAATTTTTTTCTGTAAATCTTCTGTTTTTTCTAACAGTGTAATATGTATACCATATACATTCTTTTGGGAATTTCATAGGTCTTGTAAAGGAGACTGAAAATTACTTAGCTCTACGTTAGAATTGCATCAAGTGCTTAAAAAAGTGGTATATGCAAAAAAACAAAAACATAATCAGTCATAATCGTATGAGAACTTCGATTGCACTGTTTGTCTGGTTTTCCTCCCCCTTTCGTTTCGAAGCCTCCATCAATTTCAAGCTCTCAGCTTAAGATGGAGGTCTACCACATTTCAAAATGTATTATGTCGACATATATATATATATTATCTGCCATGCGTTTCAGTAATTGAAAAAAAATGAATTTATCAGGTATGAATATATTTCAATTAGAATATTAGAATGTGTGTATGCATATATTATTCATAGTGTAATTTGCTTGTTTTTTGATATGCTGAGAAAAAAATGATAACACTTGTAGATACATTTGTTATTGGAATGTAGAAATAAATAAATCAAATCAATCAAACTAACAACCCTGAAACACAGATGAAATAGCTTTAAAGGTTGAACTTTGCGAAATGGACTTGTTTAAAAATCAAAGAGTCAATTGCGATTAGTCTACCATTTGTGATAATAGAAAAAAATACGTGCCCCAAAATGTAAATAATGCAAATACACAAATGCGAATGAAAAAAAAATAAGTACGCGACAAAAAGAATGCCTCTGAAACTTATACTACGATGTGGTATTGTGTTACATGTATATTGCTCTATTCAGTTATTTTAATAAAAAAAAAGATTGCAGAAATTCTTCCAATCATGCGTATTTTGGTTGACCCATAGAGACACTAGAGAGCTGACCTAATACTGAATTTGAAGAGAAAATGTAGATTTTATTCAGCTTTAAATCTGACACATGATTTGATGTGTTTATTCACCGCGTTAAAAGCAGGTGCAGAGTCAGTGCGTGAAAACGACATCTTCCGCGCTCAGAGTAGATTGATGAACAGTAATTCGTTCTTAATTTGTTTTTATTCTCTCGATATAATTGACGTGTATGTGTGTCTCGGGATGTTGCCTGGGGTAAACAAGCCTGATACAATAAAGCCGATCTCCTTAACATGAACGGTAGAATTGCAAATAAAAGGAGACGAGCCAGGATGATAAACAGGAATAAATCGGAGCGGAAATAAGACTTGATAAGATAGATGGAGAGAGAGAAATGAATAGAAAGAGAGGGAGAGATGTGTGGGGGGGGGGAGGGGTGGGAGAAGTAGGGGGAGGGGAGGCGATACTGTTTAACTTGGATTATTAGAAACCCAAACGTGAATCCGAAATTCGAAACACGAAAAATTTACCCTTATTTCACAGACACACAGAAACGCTCACCCTAAAAATAACACTCACACTCACACCCATCCACACACACGGACACCCTAACGCCCACACACTCTTGCCAACCATTACACGCAGTAAAGAGAATATGTGTTCATGAGCCGAGGGGTTTGTGCGTATGTGTGAAAGACATCAAACATGGCTAGAAAAGCGATATAAAGAGAGAGAGATAGAGAGAGAGAGAGAACAGAAGGGGAGGGACAGAAAGAGCGAGCAGGAGAGAAATTATGTGAGAAAAGTGAGATGGAAATAGTCAGATATGATAAAGCTTTTCTGAGATAAAGATGATATGGATCCCGGTAATACTAATGATAAAATTACCATTATGACTGGAATCAATTAGACACTCCACAGAATACACAGAAAAGAGAATAGGGAATAGAATAGGCTGTATCGGAACTAAGAATTACCCGATTTTCATCTTTTGCTCCATTCATCGATTTCCAATTCTATTTACAAAGGTCTGTTTTACAAAAATCGTAATAGAGACGAAGCTTTTAAATGATACACCAGACCATTTTTATCACGTGATCAGCAATCTTCATTATAATGCCTGGCTCCAGTTGCATGAAAGTTACTATTATGGTTAGTTTGTCATCCAATGGTAACTACCATGGTAACGATGCTCAACAGCCAATCAAAATCAAGGATTACATGCAAGTTACCATTTTGATGGCAAAGTTACCATAATGATAACTTTCATGCAAAGGACACTGATCGTAAATTACGATTTAAGAATAGCTAATATCATAAACAGCTTGATAGTACATGGTATGATGAAATTCCAATGTGGTATAATTTATACAGTAAAATGAAATAGAAGCGAATATAATAATTTTCATATTGAAAGTACCCCCCCACGAATCCAGCTGATGTTCATCCTATTTTTTCTAGATGTATCCCCCAAACTTCCTATCATGATTTTGGTAGTAGACCTCAATTTTTTAACGCAAATTTAGTGACAAATGAATTAATTTTCCATGTTCTCAAATGAATAATTTATCGTGAATATATAAAAGTAGAACTAGCAGAAATAACTCCTTTGCTCTTTGAATATTCGAAATTTTGGAAAGATCTGCATTTTTTTCCAATGACCTTGTTCAAAATACACAACCAACCAAATCTGACGATAACATAAAATTAAAATACATGCAGATATTTAGTTTGTTGTTTTGGCGCAAAAAGAAAGAAAAAAAAAGAAATGAGATAAAGAATCTATGTTAAAAAGCTGTCCCAAAACCATGGCAACAGATGCAAGCATATTACCTTAGATTAATTGACTGTCGCATTTTGAGTGGTTATTGAGAGGATCTTCTGACATTAAACTCGGACAAGCGACGTGTTTCGACGTAATTATATCACAATTTATATTGAATGTTATGATTACTGTCAATCTCTTGTGGTTTTGATATATGGTTAGGCGAATAGGGATGAGCGAAATTCAAACCGATGGAGATGTTATAAACATTCCTCTTGCTTAGAGGGCAATACAAGGCTTATATAAATATGTTTATTTAAAATTTAATACAAATTTAATATAGAAATGTTTATAAATCACGAGTAATTTAAAAATATATGCATCTTTTTCATTTCAAAAGGCTAATGGAAATCCTGACAGCAGAACAATTGAATGATATCGAAATTGACTCGCTTCTTATATTTGTTGCAAATAAAATAGAAATATAAAATAAAGATGATTTGTAAATCAAGATTGATATAAAACTATATGTATTGCTTCTGAACAAGCTCAAAGAAAACAATATCTAAACACCCCCGCCTCTATGAAGGAAACATATTAACATTTTCCGCAAAATTTATTGCTTTATCATTCTCTGAATAGCTCAAATGAAATATTGAAATAGTAAATTGAGTTTTATATAATCGCAAACTTAAAGTGTCCTGGCCCATTTTGTGCATTTTAGCTTTTTGTTTGCGCATTACCTGAATTTATGTCATTCTTTTTTCTTTTTCTATTTTATCTTCGAACGAGAGCGATATTGATGGGAACTGCACCATATGTTGCGATGAACAGCAGTGATAAATGTGCATTTTTTTTTTATCTCAACCAGACTGCTTCATGAAGTGATTTATCACATTGTTTCAATAACAAATGTTACAAACTACTTAAATCCTTGCATCCGATTGGCTGAGAAAGCATTTCTACCTCATAAGATGCTTCGTGTACAAGATGAATGACTCCTCTGACTCCCACTTCGGTCATGCAATATTCAGTAGATTTAGAGGAGTGCCCTTTAATATACCATTTTAAAGACCATTGTTACTTTTACCTCTTTGTCATGTATTCAGCGAATAACAAGGCTGATGATGATGACAACGACGTCGATAATGACAAAACGGATAATGATAATAATAAAAATTATTATTATGATAATGACGCACTTTCTTTCATCCATGATTTTTCTAGGCCATTGATCAACTTTTATTCGGCTGAGTGAGTTACATGCTTTAGACACGATGAAAAGAAAATGTAAAAAAGATTGAATGTAATTAGAGGTCATCCCTTTTCATAAATCAGATAAAGAACGTATAGAAACTGAACAAATAGGATTTTCATTTATAAAGGGTCATCCGAAATAGAATATGAATTCTAAAAATACAGCTGCTACTTTCAGACAAAAGGCACACACACACATACCCTCACCCTCAGACACACACACACTCATATATATATATATATATTTCATTTATGCTTATATGACCAATAAAATAGCTCAGTAATGATTGCATGTTACGTTTGAAACCTTTTTCATGTCACGCATCTCCAAAAGCGCTCGAATTGTGGTCGAGCATTCGATGTCCGTAGTATTATGAATAATGTGTTTATGTGTACCTTATAAACACCATCCTTTTAGTTCGATTGGGTGGTTTTTCATGTGCATGTTTTTCATCACCTCTACTGATAAGTTTCCTTTGACTCTTAAGTAAAATGCATACAAGGAAATCGAATATGCATGCTGTGGAAATGAACAAAGTAAAAAAGTAAAGAAAGTAAACGTGATGAATGTTTGCTATGTACTTCAAAATGGTACTTCCCAATTTTGGATTCCTTCCTGTCTATTAAAATCAGTAAAAAATATAAAAAGTTAACGCATTAATAAAATAATCTGAGCAACAGTAACCAGTATGTCTATTCCTTCGGATTATTTTACCAAGACTATTAAGATAATTTCACAAGATTATTGTGTCGTATCACACATGTTAAGTGATAATTGATTGGACTGTAGATAAAGTACCCCCCCCCCAAAAAAAAAAATTCTCATAAATCTACTGACAACGTTATGGTATTCTTAAGCATTACATATGCGACGACCATTTGGAACACTTTATGTGGGCCGTTTCCAAGGTAACGAGGTCGGGAAAAATATTATAATGCACACTTGTGTTTATTATATCTTTATAGGATAGTGATGTGAATCATTATATTAGTTGATAAACCTTCCTATTATCATAACCATGACCGGCTAATAGAACTAGTGATTAGTACAATTTCGCCAGTTTTAGTGTGAGATGAAATGAATAATTGATCACGTGCAAGATTTCAACCAATCATGTGATTAGGATCCGTGTCATAGTCTCATCAAAACTATTTTTAGAATGATAATTACTTCACATCTACTGTAGATGAATGGCGGATTAAACTTTGGATCAATGCGAAGTTCGATGATCATTGCTATGAAAATACCATTGAAGATGATAACACGAAGGTGCTTCCAAATCCTAAGCTCTTGGAAGAGTAGAAAATAAACTAAGACACAAATATATATATATATATATATATATGTATATAGACGTATATATATATATAAATATATACTTGTATGTATAAATACATGGCAAGTCATTATCTTTTAACAGCAAAGGCAACCAAAAACAATTGTCTTTAAAAAGTCTCCTTGGTTGGATATAATTGTAATTGATCTCATCGTTTCTTTTACTGAGATTTTATATTACACAGCTATGCTTCTACTAATGTATACATGTACATCACGTTATTGCTACCATATGTCATAGCAATATTTACAATATCACAATCATCACTCACCGAAACCTAGAATTTTCAAAGAAAGGTGGCGTCTTCATGTTTCCCTATATACTCAGACAACCAGCAATAACATGGCTTGAGCAGCTTATCTGCAGTACGCCTAGACAAGTTCATATAGGGTGTGTCTCTTTTACCACCGTCACCCTCGTTCAGCAACTATACGGTACACGCATAGGCTTATACAAAAAGAGGTACAAAATGCCAAGGTTCTTTAACAATTGTTAATACCTTAATGTCATACCACTTTCTTTACATTGTTATGCATGAAGCATTACACACAATACAGCTACCACTCAACTGAACACTAAGTATCCGGGCAGGTTACTCAACCGTCAATGGCACATTCTCTCTGCCTCTCTCTCATAATGTCTCTGTCTGTCTTAACCTTTGGTGTTGCAAAGCTGCACGCAGTGGCGTAACTACGGGGGGGGCATGGGGGGGGCACGTACCCCCCAATCGGCTGACAAAAAAAAACGGAGAAAAGGAGAAAAAGAGGGAGAGAGGAAAGAGAAACGTAATGGGAAAGAAGAAATTATAGTTCATTATGATGTTATATTACATCATAATCATGTTATATTACATCTGATACATTTTTTCACAACTTTATTAAACATAATTTGATTAGGGCCTATGTCTTCATTGTTCCTGGTGCTCGCATTGTCTGTTAAACTTTAACGAGATATATAATCCTGTTGTACTCAAACCTCCCGTTTTCAATATACTTCCTCGCACTTGGAGTTATTATTGTTTTATGGACAATAGTATGCTTCTTTTCATGACTACTTAAAGTGTTTGTCATATTTTAGGTCTTAATATAAAACATTTCTTGTCCGTGCTTATGTTTGCATTAGTGGATTGGTGAGATATGTCTGCTCTCCATGAATTCCTAGAATCAGTCCTTAAAATGTCCCCCTTTGAGGTATGAATTTCCTAAATTTTCAGCTCGAGCTTCGCGCTCGCAATATTTGACTATTGAGATGCGTATGTTAATAATCATGATGTGCTTCGTGTAATTCTAAGAAAATCAGCAAACGCTTAGCACTCGCATTAGATTACTGTGGTGAGATATGTAATGGATTCCTTAAATATAGTCCTTAAAATCTCCCTGTTTGGGGTCAATATAAACAAAATTTTCAGCTCGCGCTTCGCGCTCGCATTATTTAGCGAGACAAGTACGTATCATGATTACAAAAACTTGATTATAATGCCCCTTTTTAGCTCTAAAAATAAAAAAAATTTAAGCTCGCGCTTCGCGCTCGCATTATTTGATCGGTGAGATACATATCTGTTTAATATATGGCACTGCCCTTAAAATGTGTCTATTAGGTATACCTGGCAACTGAGCGGCTCATTTAGTGACTTTTTTTTTTGCTGGTGCTCCCCCAATGCCGTGACCCACGGTACGCCACTGGTTGCACGCCTCACTATTCTTTGGTGAAATAAAATACATCCATTTGATAAACTCCTTTTTCTTGCATTTACTTTCAGCATGAGAATATCTATATCAGAGGAAAAGAAAAACAGCAACAAAAAATATTTCGGAGCAAAATATTGACAAATTAATAATTGACGTTTCCAACAAGGTTGAAGATCGAGAATAATGATTCTAATCAATTTCTGAAGGACGCTCATTTTCTACCAAGCCAACAATGCCGTAGAGACTCATTCATGCAGGAAATAGATTTAGAAAATAGATATAGATGTGTTGTCTGAATAGTCCGATCATTACAATTGTGAGGGTTTTTCGGAATAGATTGACAGGAATAATAGATGATTAGATGTATGTGCATTTATTTGTAGGGTGGGGGTCATTGTGTTTATATTTTCTTGAAGGATATTGGTGTGTCGACTAGGAAATTCTTTTTTTGAATTGGCAGAAGATAATTCTATATTCTATATAAATTGGAGAATGGATGTCAATCTATCGATATCAATAATTCAGCTGCTACTACCATGACTATACAGTAGTGTGTATAACTGCTGAAACTGAACCTGATACAACGATATGCAACAGCGCAAATAGGCAAAGCATTGTAAAGCAAGACGACCAGAAGATGACGTCGTATTTTTTTTATCAACGGAATTATAGGGTATTGTTGAGTTACACGACAAATACACTTTTCTTTTGTTATATTCTTCTCCCCCTATTCTCATCTCTTTTCACGACTTGAAAACAATGGGGGAGGAGGCGTCACCCATTGTCAATTTTTTCCCTGAACAAAATCATATGAATTTTGTAGATGACCCCTTTCCATTTTTGTTTTTGCTAGTCAAAATTAACCGGCACCCCTGCTAATAAATCGTTCCCAGGGACCCTGGCGTCAGGCTTCGCCCCTGCCTAAATGGAGTTCATAATACTCCGCAGGATGTATCTTAAGGTTTTAGGATTAGAAAACCAGGTCAGGGTCGATTCCGTGCAGAAAGTTTAGTAGTGTGTAAGATCATTTATACCTATTAAGTCATGGATATTACTATTAACCCATGTGCAAAACTTCATTGATTATATTGCTTATATTAATGGAAGGGAGAAAAGGAAGGAATGACCGGAAGGGATGGAGGGGAAGAAAAAAAACTAACAGAGGAGAGGAAGGAGAGAGGGGGAGGGAAGAGGAAGGAGAGGAGAAGAGAGAGAAAGTGGGGAAGAAGATATAGATAGGGGAGGGAGAGAGAGATATAAACAGAGAGAAGGGAAGGGAAAAGGAGAGAGGAGGGAGAGAGAGGGAGAAAAATAGGAAACAGAAAAAAGGATCAAGAAAGAGGAGAGAGAGGGGGAGAGGGGGGGGGGGTATAACATGAAACATAACTGGCCATACTATCATACACAGAAAGGAAATCCGGGAAATATAACAAGATATTAAGGGAGAATGCTCTGATATTTTCCATCGACTGCGACGAAGAAACCACACATTCCCACAAGCGACGTTTAATTTCACCCAGTCACTTTCAAAGTTTCAGTGGTGCCTTGCGGACATCATTTTAGAATGCTATCATTGGCATAATGCTCCATTATCCTTCCATTGGGAGTAATTTACACGAACCCTTTGGGATATACTATGATTGACACGAACATTTTACTCTCAATCATCATCAAATTTGACACCATGATTATGTACATGAAGGCGCATGGCTAAATAGGCCTTGCCCATTTCTGGCAAAATACGTTTTGCAGGTAATTTATATAAAAGTGGATCATTAGGCATAAAATTTAGTATCTTGATAGTTCTCATCATACAACATAGAAAAACGGGAATAGGAGAAGTAATTATGATTGTTTCATGGCACTTTGTTTTATAGTGTGTCGGGATGAATACGCCGACTAAAATTGATCAAAGATAATTTTCAATATCATATAATCGGTAGTTATGTTGTCACTTTGGAGGGTGTGATTGTGACATTATTTTCCTTATAGGCCTATATGACATGCCATCCACTTCAATTAGGCGCATAATACACTTTCCTTAATGGTTTCATAGCACAGGCTCACCATTTTCAAATATTACGCATGAATGACTATGGGTTCCTCTAATCAAATTTCGTTCCATTTCATTAATTTCTTTTATTTCAATTTCCAACGATTACAATATCATATTTGGTTTCGTACATCTTAATATAATAAGCAATGAAAAATATATTTCTATGTACAGTATATGATCAAGGCTTTAGTACAGATATGTTGGGAATGGAGGAAGCTGCTAAAAAGAGTGCAGCCTTCGATTAAATATATTCTGAAATATATCTTAGACTAAAAGAACAAGTAAAAAACATAACAACTAGAGAATAAAACCACTTAAAATGTATATAAAAAATAGAAAGAGTAAATAAGAGAGAGAGAGAGATTAAAAGACTTCAGATTCATGCCCCTGCACTGATAATTAAATTCATTCGGCAAGCATCACAGAAAGAAACGCTAACTTAGAGCTTGATTATTCAGGGGGAGCGGTGATCAATTGCAGCGTTTCCCTCTTTGAAAAACCACCTACCACAGATCGTAGATCAGTGAGTTTGACCTAGGAATAAAAGGAAAACCATGTAATAATTCTACATATCCAAACTAGAAGAGGCATGTGGTATCTATGCCTGATTAAGGTCATCGTTGTGTTTAATCGAAATCTTCTGACTTAAGTTTTAACGGAACGACTTTTAAACGCATCTCTTAAGCCAGCGTATTATCTATGCGACGTGAAAATCCGTGTTTACGACTGTCAAAAAGTTTATTAAACCAGCTTCTGAAATAAACGTGTTTAAAAACGGAAATTCATAATTCATAGTTTAACAGTATCGATTAACCTTTCACAGCAACCCTCTCAACGATTTATAGAAAAGAAGTCTTTGACCTGAGAATAAAATGGTCGTCACCTCCCGTCTTCTATATTTGTTCGATAGACACAGCAAAGGATTCAATCGTAATGAGCGACTGGTGTCAACAGACTTATTCGATATTTTGCTTAATAATATTTTTTGTCATTATTGTCAATGCTAGAGCGTACACATAGCTGGCAAAGAAGGACATTAGAGTTGATCAATAGTTGCGAACAATCTTCTAGTCTTTGGAAAAGCACTGATGAATATCTTAATGTATTCTCTTGCTAGCCCTCGAGAAATAGAGCTCAATAGCTTCATTCCTTGACATGGTGAATTAAACGTAAACTCTAGCTGTGGTAACCCAGGGCGCAATGGAATTTTATTTGTGGAGGGGGGGGGGGAATTATGCCGTAAATTCAATTCAAGGTTTATTAAAAAAACATGAACCACTACTTTTGCAATGAAAATAGAAATACATAAGATAATGAGGATTTGGTACAACAAGAACAAAAGCAAATAAGCAAGTTGTAAAAGGTCATTAAAATATATGGATATTAAATAAAAGTGTTCCTTCCCTCATCGATTAAGAAGAATGATATTGGAAATATGGTATTGCTTTCGTAGGAGTAATTGCTTTATTGACTGGGCATGTCTTTATTCAGGAGTTGTACAAAATATGTTATGCGGCTATTGCGGAATCGATTTGTTTTACATTTTTATTGCTAATATCTAGGAGTCTGTCGGAGATTGATGGTTAAGGTTTTTTTTGAGGTGGTAACCGGGCACTAATTTTTTGATGTTTGGTTAAAGGGAAAGGGTATTAAGGTCCAGTTAAGATTTCATAATTCACACCCTCGTCGACGTATTGACTATGTGAGAATTAATGAAAAATGAATAAATAAATATATATATATCTTAAACTAATTATATATGTTCGATCACCATCTTCAGCTAAACCTGGAATTGATGGAGGCATCGAAGAAAAAGATCAAAGACCTTTTTAAGCTCTATTGGAAAAGGTCGTTCTATACTGGGAGAATATAATGTATATTTAGTTGTTTACATTTTAGACGTTGAATAAAACGGATGAAATTTTAGATGAGAAAAGCGATAAGTGCAACGTCCCTCTCCGTCTAGTTATACGGTCGTGCATATGAATACCTTCATATGATCAGATTTGTTTATCAGATCACTAATCAAGTTACATGCACTTTGTGCCAGAAGACGGGCACTTTTAGAGTGAATAGCTGAAAAAAACGTGAGGAAAAATATCGAGAACGTAATTACGTGACTCAGCAGTCACATGATTTCACAAAAAAGGCATTTGGGACAGAAAGCTCAAAATTGAACAAAATAGATGCCGTGCCCCCAAAACACAAATGACAATATTATTAAGCATAATGATTTATGTGAACCAAATCGCCTCGATATGTCGTATTAAATAATTTCATAATTTCGTCATAATTTTTGTTTGCACAAATTGTGGATGATATCTTTCACCAATATTTTTCACTTGACATGTCAGATCAGACAATCTCCCTTGATTTCGATTGAATAAGAAAGACCAGGTTCTGAGTGCTACAATGGTAGTTATCGGATAAACCAGACTCTACTGGATAAAACATATAACTCTTTGTCAAGTTCTCTCCATCATGTCCGTTGAATGCTCGCCGACCTCCGTAATTATTTAGTCAAGATAGATAAAACAACTGGAATGCATCTGGCCGTCTCACCTGCATCACGCGATTCAACATAGCAGCAGTGCTGACTTTGAAAACGACTATAACTCACACAAGATGTTCAGCGATACTTGGTTACTCTTATTTCCACGTTTTATGAATTAGACCAATGCACTTACAGAGATAGGATGGTAATTCAACAAGTACCCCCAATGCGGCCAAAGTTCATTGATCTCACATGTGGTCGCATTTCATAAGTTGGGTATGCAAAAAGGGTGGCGTATGAACAATTTTCCACACTGTGCCATGGATAAATTGTTGCTACATCACAGCATCTCGACCAAATTTATTGAGTAATATCTCATTTTGAAGCTAGAACTATAGGCTAAATATATTACTATGAATTAGATCAATACAATATCAGGAACAAAAACTATAGCACATTAAGTTTGAAGTAACAGGGGTGGTGGAGCCGGTGGATGTGGAGCCGTGGATGCGGTAAATGATAAAAATATAAATAAAACCTAATTAACAACTTACTATAATCTGTAATATGACTGTTATCCTCATATTTCTGGGTGTTTTAAAGCAGGGAACAACTAAATGTCATAAAAATTTGACAATTTTGAAAATATGCAGCAATTGAATACATGTGTATGTCAGCTCTGATCTGCAACCTAATCAATTAGTAAACCGGAGAGATTTGGTTAATTATCTAATTTGTAATCTCAATTTTTAGCACAAATGTTGTGTATCATTGCAACAAACATTTCTACCCATGATGTTGTTGTTTTGCCAAGCATATAAATACAGTGACAGGTATTTTGGGGGCAAAAATGTGAAATTAAATACTGTTAATTAATTAGTATAATTAATATGCATACAATAATAGATAATTATTCAATTTTTTGTACAGATTTAATTATTGATGTTTCAAGATTATAACTGCAATTTACTAGGGTGATCCAATGTTGCATTAACTTTTGACACCATTTTATGTGCAGCAGGTCCAATTTGAGAAAAACACATTTCAAAATTCACATTTACATTGATGTCTATGTAATAATTAGCTGTTAATTAGTCATTTTAAGGAGAAATAAAGGTAGTCGAGACTTAAAACTTTTTCATTATTTAGAGAATGGTAATAGCTATAACATATAAAAAATAAAAATTTTGACCATTTTTACCCTGTTCGCGAAATTGGACCACCTTATGACATGCGACCATGTGACCTAAAATGCGCACAGGATGTTCAGTGATACTTGATTACCATGATTACTCTTATGTCCAAGTTTTATGAACTAGACCAACATACTTTCAAAGTTATGATGGTAATTCAACAAATACCCCAATTCGGCCAAAGTTCATTGGCCCTAAATGATCTTTTCGCACAGATGAGAACAAGCGCGTCACAGATATTTCAAAACGTGATAAAAAGAATGATTGATTGAAAAAGAGCATAAGGAAGAACTGACAAAAAGAGCATTAAAGCAATGATGAAAATAATAATAATGATGATAATAATAGTAATAACAATACTGCTACTACTACTATTATTAATACTTCTACTACTACTAATAATAATGATAATAACATGTCCATCTATATAGTGCTGTTACTGCACGTGGTGTCTTATTATAACCCAGGCCCTAGTTGAGCCGCCATATTGGCGCCAAAGCGTCTCTAGGAATCAATCCTATCGGGTACCCATTCGCCTCACCTGGGTCGAGTGCAGAACAGTGTGGATAAATTTCTTGCCGAAGGATAACACGCCATGGCTAGCTTTCGAACCCACGACCCTCTGTTTGAAAGGCGAGAGTCGGAACCACTAGACCAAGACGCGCCCACTCCTATCCGTGTAGCCCGGCATTTAACCTGAATTTCTTTGGCAAAGAGATTGTATTGCCCTCGATCTAATGGAATAACCTCATGCTCTCCCTGAATGAAAATACATTTTAAGATTCGCATCACATTCCATTTCATGAACGTCTCTTCCGGATTTACATTTCACCCACCATTGGCAAAGTAATGTATTAGGGATGCTTGGAAGGAAAGGAAAGAAAATAAACTCCATCGAGGCCCAAAGGCATCACTCAGAGTCCACTCCTTTTCATATAGCCACTCAATTAAACTTCTATTTCTGGTTGTGAGATTTCATATTATCATAATTGATGAAGGTGGTAGTAACTTGAAACCTGTTTTCTACATATGTTCCTATTCCGGGTTTTATTCATGATTCAAATGTAATTAAATTGGAACATCAGTCAAAAGAATTAACTCTCTCGTGGCTGTTTTGAATTTCCTTAAAAAGGGGACCTAAAGGAAACCTTTAAACACCTACTTTGAAAATTTAGAGATTTGATATCAGAAAGCTATACTTAACCAAAAAAAAAAAAATAAGAAGACAAAAATACACTCATCATTTCTTCTAATCATTCACCACCAATAACATTGAATGTTTCAATGATTTATTTCAAAATATATAAATAAAATGTGTTTAAAAATACATATTATATACATATAAAGCAAAACCCATACTCTTGAAAAGATAATTAAAATCATGATAGATATTTATTAGAATACACGTTCCTCGAAAATCGTAAACTACATAATAAAACACGTTTTGTCATACCATCCAAACCATTTAGCTCTAGAATATTTAGGACGTGGGTGTTTACATAATGTAGTAATAAAATGGAATATTGACAATCAGGAAGATTTTGACAGTCAATACAGGTGATTTAACGCGAGTGGGTTAAACAAAAGGGGGCTTTAAACTCATCCTCATATTGACCTGTCAGATTTGAAGGAAACAACATTTCATTCATTCAGTTTGACAAACAACCTTGATATATATCTGTTTTATTTCAGAACCTGAAGCTTCGTCCTCTAAGGTATGAAAAGACTTGATTTTTTATATCACTCCAAGCTTTTCGCCTGTGTGGGCATCTTTTTAATTGTGCTTGCAATTTAGAGAAAATCCTAGAATAAGGTTTCAAAAGCCGACCCACAATATTGCTTCTCCATTTCCATCAGATCTTGACAATAAATTCAATTCCTGTCATCTCCCTTTGATAAATATCTCCGTTCTTAATTGACGCGATCTATCTAATGCGATACGGCGTCTTCTCCGAAAATCCTAGTTTACAAGGCAATGTGACGAAAGGATATATATAAAAAAAGCATGGAGCATGGACATGATGGAGCCAAGATAAAATATGATATACATATATATGTATATATATACAGCCTTCATCGTCGCTCCATGCTCCATACTTTTTTTTACTATTGATAAAATTTACCCTTACCATATCCACACATGGCTTCTTGTTTTCTCTATTTACAGTACGATACTGAACAGCGCCCTCTCTGTTTTACTTTCTAACTGGGGTGTCCCGTCATTCAACTTGGCATTCAACGTCGTCGCTGTCTCCTTCATAGCAGCCACCGGTCCTCAAAATCCCCATTTTCCCCAGCATGGTGTGGGTACCAACCTGATCCCTTGGGGAGAGGAAGCTCTGGACTGGCTTCAGGTTAGTATAAGTTTATGGCTTCGAAGTAACACTACGGGAACTTGAAAGAATACAAATAATTTAAATTTAGTGCTCGTGGGAGCAGAAATATGTGTGTGTGTGTGATTGGATTTAAAGAAGGTGTGCACGTTAGAGTTTGGGTAGGTTTACAGGAAAAGGTGTATTACTGTGGTTAGGTAAAAAAATGTGTTACGGTGTGTGAGGGTAGGGTGTGTGTGTATGAATGAGATATAGTGTGTGGGTGTGTGGGTTTTTGGTAGCTAGCGTGAAGCAAAGATTATCCAATTGTGATTTCAATATGATGAAATGCGTATGAGGGTGTGTGTAAAAGAGAGAGAGAGAGAGAGAGTATGTGTGGGTACGTTTGTGCGTGTGTGTGGATGATTGTGCGTAGTGGGTTTCTGGGTGGTCAGGAGTGTAAGAACCAAATCATACATTAAAGCCCCCATTTCCCCACGGTTTTGACAAGTGTGTATGAATGAGTATGTTCATGCGTATGTGTGAGAAGGTGATTAACGAGCGTAAGCTGTGGGTTTTGGTTGGATTGCACGAACCAAAGATTTTTCCGATTTTATTTCGCTTTTATTTGTTGTTAATGTTTTTGAGATGTCTGAACAGTGGGTTTGGAATGCATTGCACGAACCAAATCATATATTAAAACCACAGTTCCCCTTCGAAATATTATACATGTAATAATGTAACTTGATTTTGATTTTTGAAGAAGGCATATGAGGGTGTATGTGTATGTGTGTGTGTGGGGGGGTGGCGGGTGATAAATTAGTGTGATGGATTTGCAGTGTGTTTGGTTTATTGCATAAACTAAATAATAAATTCAAACCCCAATTCTTCTATTGAAATATTATTACGGTGTGATTTACATGTAACATTGATTATTGATAATGACGGGTGTGTGTGGGTGTGTGTGAGGGATGTTGAATTGGTGTGGGAATGGCTACCGTGCGTGGATGGTTTCTTGATGGATTGCACAAACCAAATAATGCATTAAAATCTATTCTTCTTTTGAAATACTATAACGATGCGATGGCGATGAGGTAGTGTGTCTGAGGATGTGCGTGCATGTGGGATAGTAATTGTGCAAGGTGGTTTTAGGATAGACTGCACAAAACAAATCATGCTCACATTATAGCGCAATTCCCTCTGCTGAAAGATTATCCAGTTGTGATTTCAGTTTTAATTATCGATGAAAATTGCTTATTTTAAGTAACGTACCCGAGGGAAATCAGTTACCGGTATTGTATCAGCACGATCTTTAATCTAGTCTGTTGTAGCTAGCTGTCATAGCCTTTTTTTAGGTAGGAAGAGGAAGGGCGGGGTGGTTAGTGAAATGCATTGGGCATAATATATTGTTTCAAATTTTCCATTAGAATGCAAGCATATTTATCGTGTTATAAAACCTGGTTTCAATTTTTGGTGCTTTCTCCTTTTACCCCACTTCCATACCATATTGTTCTCTCCCTCTCTTTCACTTCTCTGCTCCTTCTCCTTCATATTTAGTTCTTTTCTCGCCCCTTCCCCCTTTCCCCTCCTCCTCTCTCTCTATCTATCCTATCAATACATTCACATTTCTTTGCACAGGTACTAGCAAGCATTCCACGAGGTATAGCCCAATGTTACGGCAGTGACAGCCTCATTACGGGTTGTTTAATGACTATTGGTATGCTCATCTGCTCACCTATCGTTTTCAGCCATTGCCTATTAGGTTCGACGCTCGGAGCTCTGACAGGTAACTATTCCTTAAAAATATTATACTCTAGGGCGGGAACAATGTTAAGGTCGCGGGGGGGGGGGGCTGCCCCATCTGATCGTCAAGTGGTGCAAAAACAAAAGAAAATACGAAATATGTTTTAAAAGAGGAATGAAATTGAAAAAAAAAACAGTAGAAGTGTTTATAGGACATACCTGGGCCGTGTAGCTCCCAATTAAAAAGAGTTTGACGTCACAATAAAAATTTTCCAGGTGTCACCCCGAGTGTATATTACTACAAATTTGCTTTTCATGCATTTCTCAAGAAAAGGCAAAGTGTTCCATTATCTTACATTTCTAATGCCAGACTTGTATATATATATATATATATATATATATTATATATATACTATACCTTTTATGATTATATATATATATATATATATATACACATTTCCTTAACTTTATTACAACATTGGTAAACGATTATTAATCACTGACATCATTAAGACACTCATTACTATCGTGCACGCCATGATTATTTTAAATTTTGAAAACAAATGGTAGCATAAGAAATCCAACTTGAAAAAAAAATAGTGAGAGTCAGTCTAATAGAGAGGCAAAGAGCATGAACATGATGGGGGGGGGGGGAGACATTCCACATGTTGGTAGAAAAAACAACAACAACAAACAAACAATAAATCATAAAAGATACACCGTAAAGAGATTAATCTAATTGGTAGAGCTAAAATATATCTTTTATTCATATGTATATTTTATATATATATATATATATATTTTTTTCATCTGATGTAAGAAACCGTTTTGATAAATACATGTTCGTGTTTGCAGACTTAGTGAGTTCAATTCAATGAGTACAAGTCTACTTCAATTGACAGGTTATAGAAGTGAAGAAGACAAATTGATTCCCTCAACTTTTCACTGAGATACCAGTCAACACTACCGCCACACCAATGTAACCGCCTCTAAACCCACCAATGATTTTCCTTTCGAAATAACGTAATAGCTTTGATCGGACTAGAGTCGGTTTCGGTGGTGTGACTTGCGCATAGTTTGCTGTCCCTTTTATCAACGCAATGTTACTGATTAACATGAAGTGGTGCATCTTGAGATTCATCGTGAATTTCCTCATACCAAAAGTGTTTCGTCGAGTATCTGCCTTTTGGGATTTCCTCGATGATAATCTCTCAAATTATTAACCATTAAGTACTAGATAAAATTAATATACGTGTATATAAATATGCGGATAGATCGATGAGAAAAAAAAGAAAAAATAGATTGAACAAATGTACAGAGATTTATAAGTATTGAGATTAAGAGAGAAAAGGTGAGGGAGGGGGATAGTGTGTGTGTGTGTGAGAGAGAGAGAGAGAGAGAGAAAGAGGGGGGGGGGGGGGGTGAAAAGCAAATACAACCTTTACTGTTCTTATAAAAAGGGGATACTTTGTCTAGTAGTTTAAGTGAAGCTAACATTTCACCAAACTGGGCTACTTCTCGACTGAAATACAAATTATGTCAAAGGGTTTTTAATTCACTAAACCTGGTCCCCTTAAAAAAGTCTTAAGGTCTTCCCAACATACCAGCTTATCCAACGATAATAATGATGTGAACTCATTATGAGCAGAGTATAATCCCATTTCCTCCCAATGTCGAATACCAAATGACAGGATTCGATTGCATACTCAAACACAAGTTACCTATGGCAACAACATGTAGTCAAACATGTATATAGAAGAAATTGAGAAAAGGCTCTCCCAACCAATTTCCAATGATTTATTCCCCCACGTCAATTTTTTTACAATCAAGTATTCGTGACGTGCCATACATGTCCAAGCTAATCCCATTTCACACTTTAGATACCAATTCGAATGCATGCCCAGGTTTTAATATTCTATTCCTTGAGGCCTTTCCGTTCATTATTTAGAGGCTTTTTCGGAAGGCGGGCATAAAAGGGAGGATAAAACAAAAATCATTTTTAATGTAATGTAATTGGTCGTGAATTATTACATGTAAAGCGAAATTCACGGAAATGTACAGAGCTTAAACATGTAACGTGTGAGATGTCGGGTCATCGACATAATAACGTCTCAACAGCTTTGGTAGGTACCTCTGGTTTGGATGACTGAAGAACATTTCACAAAGAGATTTGTCAGTGATTTTCACTGATTTATTGCCCTCAGCAAATCAGATGCAAGGATCTCCAGTGAGCTTATGAAACCTGTCAGGGAAAATCCCCGACAATAATCTCCATTAAACAAACTAATCATACTTGTACATTAGATAAAAAATGTCGATAGAATTTGTTTCCTGTCTGATAAAAGAGATGATTTTTTTTGTCTCGCCTGTATAGCAGAGCGAGACGCTTTTTCGACGGCGGGGGGCGGCGGCGCACAGTGGGCCAGGAGAGAGCAAAAGTGCGCCAAAACTGGTTTTTGGTCATGAAACAAATTTTGTTTTTTTCATGTTCTAAGCAAAGATAAGAACCTGTAGGATGTCTCCATACAATATTTCTCCATGAAATTGATTATTAGTTGCCCATTTTATTCAATATTACCGGAAAAATGACCCTTTACGGCTACCGCATGTGAAAATGACACGTTTTAGATATTTCACTGTTTCAACAAAACGGATAGCTTAATTTATTTCTAATTCACGGTACTTTTTGATGAATGATTGTTTTAAGTGATCAAAAATTTTCAAGATAAAATGATGATCCCTTCAGAGGTAATTTTGGACGAAACCATTTGACAATGGGGGGTTTTAGCAATTTTTTTTTCATGAGCATTTCTTTTACAAATTGCTGCCGATTGCTGCGCTATAAATACCATGACGGTCTTTGTTATAGTTCATGCTTTACAATGATACCAAATTTAGCTGCAGATACGTGCATTTTCTGGAGATATAACCAATTTTCCAACCACATGTTCGCCGTATTTATCACAAAAAGTCGTTCCAAGTTAGTGTCCCATTATGCGCGTGCCGAACGTTGCGGGTGACATTAAACAAACTCCCCGCTCCCTTCGGGCCCTTCGGGACCGTATAAGACCGTATCTCTGTGAAACTCACCGTCGCGTGGTGGGAGGGAGAGAGAGGGGGGGGGGGGGGGGTGTCTGGCTCAGGTGTCTGGTTCTTTAGACTGGTATCTTCCTAAAATATTTTCGTTAAACATACGTTAAGACAAGCTGTCATTTCCACTTCCACTAACTATATAGTAATACATGTAAAACAACTTAATTTTGATGTCAAACTGTTCCATCCCGTGTTGCATATATGCTGTCATTCTGAGAAGATTAATTCTTAAGGTAAGATTCCCGGGTAAGATTATTAATTTGTTTTGTTGTTCATAAACCAAGTCCTACTGTATATCGCTATCATAAAGCAAGTCCTACTGTATATCGCTATAACACACATGACTAGGGATGTGATTGGTTTCACTCAGTTTTCTGCCAAAAATGAAAATGACAGATACGTGGGATCTATACATGTATAAAGTTGCATTATCATTATTAGTATTTATCCCCCCCCCAAAAAAAAGAAAAAAATGAAGGGTTTGTAACTTCACATACACGTATGAATTCGTTTATCTCTTGGCTCATTCTAAATTTGCTATAAATTATTGTTAAAATCAATCAAGAAGGAAGTGCATATTATCATTTCAAGGATTGATTGGTCTATGACTCTTATTGACTTTATATGTACTCCACAGACTAATGGTAACAAGTGACATTGTGATTAGTAGCAAATTTTTAAGAGTACAACAAGCACAGCCTCTTCCTCCTGATGTTCAAAGTACATGTATGCTAAAAGATCCTCTCACCAAAGACATAATGGTTGTTGAGATAACAGAGAGAGACTCTGTTTCGGAATAACTTTGTATACGCTGTTCTTGGTGAAATATATAGGTAGGCCTTGTACCGATTAAAGAGAAATTCCAGTAGTTGCAGTTAACACTGATTTCATGAGAAAGTCTGTAAAACAAGGCTTAATTGCAAGTATATCATCGAGGATCTAGATCTGGTACAGTTACATTAACTGGACTTTGTGAAATCTTGAAATCTACGCTGAAAAATGTTCACACCGAAAATCCCCAACACAGATAAGCGCACGTGGGACAATGTATAATTATTGCTCAGGGCGTCGGGCCCGACGCCCTACCCAAATCCCGTGCTTATTTGCTGATTTCTCAGCAATTACACAATTTCTTCCAGAATCCTTTGGCACATGCGTTTTATTTATACAAACAGACACTTTAGTGGTCATTTCATTGGATTCTGTACGAACTCATTTTGATATCGTTACCAAAACTAGCATTTACCTTTAACCTGCAGAGGACCCGGCCTCTATTATTTATCATTGGGATAATTATTTTAAAGATTTCACTGTGCAATACTGGCATCAATCCATTTTAATTCATGTAGGTGTGGTTAATCATTGTACCCATTGAATAAAAATACCCCTTTGCATTTTTTTTACAATTTCACTTTGAATTTTACAATTCCGGATTCATGGTAGGGCGCCCTCTTTAACCCTAAATAGACTGGGCTATTTCGACGCCTAAGAAGCCGGGGGGGGGGGGGGCTGATTCAGCCCCCCCCTTATGATCTCAGCCGTCGATCGCGCGATCGCGACGAAAATTGGCACACGCATTACCCTTGGCATTACCTACAAAACTATAACATCAAATTCTTCAAAAAATCTCATGTCTCATTAATGATGCTAATTTATGCGTAAAACCATAAGTTTGCTCTAATTAATAAAATAATGCCCCTGAATTGCTTATTTTTGTTTCACATACTCTAGATAGGCATCTGATCAAATTTATTTTTAATAAAAATTCAAACATCACATTTATTTTTTCTTATGTTTTCTATTGTTTTCTAAATTTCTTATGTATTTCTTTGTTTTTCGAATTTTTTTATTGTTTTTTCAATGTAAATTGTCAGGGGCTTAATTAATTGATTTTAAGCAGTAAAAGGAAAAATAATGAATTTATGAATTTTGGCTGAAAACACTATTTGCATTGGATTTGTACACAAATTCACGTTTTTGAGTAATTTGGGGTCTGCATGCACTTACAAAATGTTGCGTAATTTCGGAACCGAGTACCCGGGGGTCACAATTTTAGTCTCAAAAGTTGCCCGAGACTTGAAAGTAAAAAGTCAGTGAGCGACGCGGTCAAAAATTTTGCGCGGCGGATTTATCGCGAAAAATGTCGAGGGGGGGCTGAATCAGCCCCCAGTCTTTTTAGGGTTAAGCGATACTCAAGTCACAAATTGAATTGTTTGTACCCCGAGCACAGACTTTTTTTTGTTTGTTTGCCTGTTTATGTGTTTGCTGTTTGCTAATATGCTTCCTTATTGCTGAAATTTCTCTAAAACTAGTTTCTGAAAATTTGAAAATTATTGTAGAATTAGAAACATGTAATTTCTTCTCAAATGTTAACAGCCAATCAGAAAACAGTATTTTAATGACGTCATCAATATTTGAAAATACTTTTATTGAATTCTACGGGTGAAATTACCCCTATCTACCAAATTTAATCGTATAAATATGTGAAAAAAGGGTTTTGTCGCACTTTGGGTTCATTCTGGCCCACTGTGCGGCGGCGTCGTCAACATTGAAATCTTAACCAAGGTTAAGTTTTTGAAATGCCATCTTAAATTAAAAAGTATATATATCTAGTTTATGAAACTTGCACATAAGGATAGTCAAGTTATACTAAACATTCTGCCTGATTTTTAGGTCACATGATTAATTAAGGTCAAATGTCATTTAGGGTCAATGAACTTTGATAACGTTGGGGGAATCGATATAAAAATCTAGACCAAGGTTAACATAGGTTAACATGGTTAAGCGTTTGAAATGTCGTCATAACTTAAGAAGTATATGGACCTAGTTCATGAAACTTAGACATAAGGATAATAATGTATCACTGTAGATCCTGCCTAAGATTCAGATCACATCACCTCATCAAGCTAAAAAGTCACTCAGGTTCAACAAACTTTGACAATGTTGAGGGTATTTGTGAAATTGCCATCATAACATTTAAAGTTTATGTAACTAGTACATGAAACTTTGACATAAGAATAACCATGTATCCCTGAATATCTTAGGTGTGTTTCAGGCATATGACCAAGGTCAAATGTCATTTAGGGTCAATGAACTATGGCCGTGTTGTGGGTATTTGTTGAATTTGCATCATGACTTTAAGTTTGTGGATCTACACATGTAGTTCATGAAGCATAGACATAAGGGTTATGAAGTATGTTTTGCATACGTCTTAAGTCACATGTTTGTGGTTAAGGGTCATGTTAGGTCAATGGACATAGCATTTTATTATCATATCAGTGTTTTCTTTTGTGAATAATTATTCAATATCTAATTTCAAGTCAGCACTGTTGCTATATTGAATCGCGTAATGCAGGCGAGACTGCCAGAGGCGTTCCACTTGTTTTTATTACAATGAGAGTCTGATTTTTTTTCATGAAAAAAAAAAGTACTACGAACCTTAATACGAAATATATGTTTATTTTAGGAATGCCAGAAATCAGGGTCTGAAAGCATGCCGTTAGAATACGCCAATGAACCTATACTATTCAAAAGTTATCACAGTTGTAGACCACCACAAAAGGTTAGTGATAACAATTAACTATCGTTAGCCTACTGTTTGACACCTGCTGATATGTACAGTAAAGCAAATAGAGACATATATGTATTTAACTGATTGCCTTTTTAAAGAATTGGAAAGGGTAGCAAAAACTCCTACACACCGACACTATATTATTCCCCCCCCCCCACGGACTGATAAGACCCTGCATACGAATTCAAAATGGCCGTACTGGGAGCAATTTGATAAACCACGGATTAAAATACATGGTGAGAGCCTCACGAAAGCAAATCGCATCAGCTTGCTTCAGTGACAAATCCTGCACTTACTGCACTTTCGACAATAAAATTTGATTAAGTAGAAGCAAGGAAGATGATCCGTAGAAACCTCATTAGATTACAAAAATTATCCATAGTTCATTTTTCTTATTTTACCCTTCTTTCGCCTTCAAGGTCAAACCGAAAGGTATGGTATCTTTGAATGAATCACAATCGATTTGGTCAGAGGGCGAGAAGGGATAAATTGGTTTTGACGCGCCCGCCTTGAAGGTTTAAGACGAACCGAAAACAAGATTAGAGAGCTGTTTGAAGAGTAACGGAGACGACATTAACACCAATTACGGGATGGAATCCGCCCAACAAAATGGCGGCTTTCTTGAGGGTTATAGGATAGAGACCACCCGAGGGATTATAGTTCCAAAAAATACAGTACATGTATTTCTCTATGGGTATTGGCATTCCTGTGTATTTGCGCACTGTTTATTCAACTCAGAATCCAATAAGTGTAAGATGTGCTCTGGAGAGAAGTGGAAAGTGGAAGAAGAAAGCGGAAAATGAATGGGCAAGTATCTGTGTTTGTGTGTGGGAGAGATAAAGAGAGAAAAGGGGGAGAACATGAATTGGATTGGTGGGTGTGTGAAGAGAAGGCCGGGTACATAATTATAAGAGAGACATAGAGCGACAGAGGAAGATAGAAAGGGGAAGAGAGAGAGAGAGAGAGCGGGAGAGATAGATGTGGGGCGGATAACAGAAAAGCAAGAAAAAATACAAACAGACCACGAAGGTAATTTTTTTTTCTAACATGAAAAACACAACCCGATATCATTTGCATTTTTATTTTGAAATACATTTCATTTGTTTTATCATTTAAACTTACTTCTAGGTCTTGCTCTTGCAGCAACTCCGGCAGACGTCTATAACGGAAGCTGGGGATACAATTCAGCTCTCACTTGTGGTGCCGTAGGGGGCGTCTTCTATGTATTGAATTGGTCGTCACATTTAATGGCACTAATTTCTGGTAAGTGAAAATGGGTGATATTATTGATAGAAAACTACCAATCAACCAAAGAAAAAAAATCGAAGAATTAGAAGGAGATATAGACGAACAAAAAACATTCAAAACTAATTAAATTGGGGATTCGTATTTGTCTTTTTTTTTCAACTCACTCCGTATAAGATATTGTATATGCAAGTTATAATTAGGTAGGGTAGTTTACGTGTGTTCACGAATTCCGTCTTCGAAGCTTATGTTTACAAGATAAACTGCATATGAACTGAACAAGAAAAAAAAAGGTTAGGACATTTAATGAAATAGTGCTATCAGTGACGGATCCAGGTAGGGGCATATCCGGTCAGTGCCCCCCTTTTTTGAGAGACACAAAATACATAGTTTTAGAGGAAGTGAGGACTTTACCTTTTGTTGTCATATTTTTCCTTGAAAAAAATGACCTCGATTTTGGAGAGAAATCCCTTTTTATTTTGCTTGTCATTTTCTTCCTGTAAAAATTGCCCCCCCCCCTTTGTAGAAAAATATAAAAGATCAACTTTACGTAAAATCAATGTTAACTTTTAAACCATTAAGGCTAGAATCCGACATTTATTAGTGTTTCCTTTGGTGAATATAAGTCTTCTTTCTGTTTTTTTTAAACAGCTATTTTCGCTGCGTTGCTGAGAGGGGCGATGGCCCGATTTTTCGCCGCGGCCGAAGTACCCGTGGTAGCATTTCCATTCTGCATTGTCGCTGCTCTCTTCCTATTGGTGGACAGTAACAGCAAACAGCTTTTGCGCGTGCCCGGTGACCGCATGACCTACCCGGAAGAACATCGTAAACTTTTTAAGTCGACCACGGTTGGAGTCACAAACGTACAACCCGACCAAGATCCGACGTAACTTCACAAGCAAATATGAATATTTCTGGAACACTATACGATTTACCTCGAATGACAAGTTTTGTATGCAGCAGCGAGTATCGTGAACAAATAAAGACTTATGAAAGCATGTTTTTGAGCCATATTATGTCCAATTTGGTTCACAATAAATCTGTGAATACCAATTTTCTGTAGATGAGCAAGACGACGTCTTAGAATGTGCTTGTAATGGATGTTTGAGACATCGAATTCGCTAGATATAAACTAAAGTCTTCTTGAATCATTGATTTCGACCTATTATCTCTTCTAACCATCGAATCTGAAATATTGACTCAACATCCTTGAACCTGTACTTCGATCATGGGAGCAAGTGATGGAGGAGTAGGATCTGTTATGATGATGATCAGGATTATTTACATCATTGTTGTTTCAATTACCATTATTAGTATTATTATACTTTTTATGATTTCGTTCATCATGGGTTCGCCCTCACCAGCATCATTGCTGTTGCGAACAATCACTAATTTACATTTCTACTATTTCTGAAAAAGTATAATGAAGGCTTCTCAAATCTTAGATGGACAAGACCCACACGACTATCATGTTTTGTTAATCATGTTAATCATTGTTTTTGTATTAATTTTGTTCATGTTAGCCGTTTCGAAGGGTTTTAGTAGGGGAATTACGGGCAGGAATGCTTCTCTTTTCCATTCATACTTAAAACATCCATTCATAATTAAAACACACATTTATCAGGGGCCGCGGAACTGAAGGGGTGGTTAGGAACTTGAGGCTTCAGCCCCCACACTTTTTTTTCCAAAATCGTGTTCAAATACGTAGACAAAATGACCATCTAATTGTGATTATTTTTGGATGGTCAGCCTCCACTTTAAAAACCGTCCCACGGCCCCTGCATCTATCATTGTCTATTTGAGTTTACCGATCGGTCCCATGGAGGTAAAGTAAGCTCCTGTAACATAAGGATGGCTTTAATCACACGAACGAAACGGACTCCAGGTCGCTAAAAGTTATTACGTTCTTTTGAATTGAATATTACACTGTAAAAACTGCGGTGTTAAAACTGACACCAATTGGTGTTAATAGAGGATCCCACTCTGAGGTGTTAAAATCACATCCTAGAGATTAAACATAACACCAAAGAGTGTAAATGTAACAACAAAAGGTGTTGTAATAACACCTATAGGTGTAAAACTAACAACACCAATTGAACACCGGTGTAAAATAACTGGTGTGGTCCTCTATGTACACCGGTTAACACCACAGTTTTTGCTGTGTATCGGTCAGTTTGGAGTCAGTTTCGTTGGTAGAAGTATGGTAATGTCCTAGTCACACGAAAGACTCCGACTGTGCATCGCATTAGTAATTTTAATCGAATTAAACTGCTTTCATTGTGTAGTGGTGTCCATGAAAATTTGGTTACACTTCGTAATTCAGAAACACGCAAATTGCCTATATACATCGAAGTTCGTTAATCCGAAAACGCAAAAGGATTCGTTAATCCGAACATTTGTGGTGCTATTCCGAAGATTCGATAATCCGAAAACGAAATAAGATTCGATGTTCCGAAGGTTGGTTAATCCGGAACGAAATAAGGTTCGTTGTTCCGAAGGTTCGTTAGTCCGAAAACGAAATAAGGTTAGTTAATCATTTAGTTTTCGGACTAACGAACCTTCGGAATTACGAACCTCATTTCTTTTTCGGATTAACGAACCTTCGGAATTACGAACCTCACTTCGTTTTCGGATTAACGAACCTTCGGAATTACGAACCTTTGGAAATACGAACCTTCGGAATAACGAACCTTAGCGGATTAACGAACCTTCGGAATAACGAAGCTTCGGAATTACGAATATATGCGGAAAATTTGAAGCGCGTATAATGATAAAGAAGGGAAACAAAAGTTTATATATACTTTATTTGCAATATTAGTCGTTTATTATGCAACAATTTCTTACTGAAATAATGAATAAGAATGATTAGTTGTGGATCAAACTACTTCAATCACCTGATGTCTAGAAAACGAGGTTGACATTCGACAAAGTTTAAATCAAAGATTTGCTTCGAATGCAACGTCTCACTCGTTTATACTAAATTTTAATGCGCCAAGATAGAAATGAGGCATACATGTAATTATGACCGGAGTTTAATAGAATCAAACGAATGTTTGTTGCATGTGATTAACCCTTCAAGCAAAGGCGTCGCTTTTGTTTAAGAGAGTGTATATTAACGTTTGCTTAAAAAACATTTTTTTGTTCGACGTTGAATGTTAAAGTATCCACCCTACACGATTACAAAAGTGAACAGTTTACTAAGGGGAATCTTCCCTTTTTTCACAACAGCCCGAACCGTTATCCTTTTAATCGATAGACCTATCAGCATTGTCATAATTATATTCAACATGATAAACACCACCGCTACCAATAGCATTGTCATGGTAACAACCAACATTGTCAGCTATCCAGTCATCATCATCATAACTATTATCATTATCACTATCATCATCATTTTGTTTTTAGTTTCTTTTTCCTCCTCATGGTCATCTTTTTCTTCTCCTTATTTTTCTTTTCCATGTTCATGTTCTTTTCTGTAGGGAATAACAAAAACACCGATTGAAACACATCAGTATGAGGGCGCGTATGCATGTAAATCCCGACCTTTCGTTTGAGGACGCGAACGCTACTTTACAACGGTAGTTGATTTTGGAAGAGACTTTTTGGGCCCGTCGTAAAACTCTAGCCGGCGATGCAAATTGTGTGACATGAGATTTTTTTTTTCGTTTCGCATCTGCGACGGAAACGTTCAATATGCGTTTCGTGTGCAAAATTCTGGTTGCTACTATGGTAACAGCGATATATCCGATTGAGGACGACTTTCCAAAGCCACATTTGACTCCTCCTAGAGCTCGAGAGGCCGCCCGGGGGGGCCCACTTCCATTGATTAGTGGATACCAAGAGCAACCACGCGTAAAAGGGGACAGAGTGGGCAAGTACATTACGTATAGACCTATGTAGCGTTATAAGGGTGTCAAAACGATGTTTAAAATGCTGAAAAAGGGTTACTGACATATCCAATACTTGTAGGGTGTCACAATCCAAATACTAATTAAGAGATGCATTTTCATAATATGAAAAAGACTTACTTCCATTGTTTAGGGTGCTTTTCGAAACTCCATTGTCGCGCCTGGTATCCACTTATCAATGGAAGTGGTCCCCCCGGAATTTGAATCTAATCCCCATTTCTGGGGAAAGTAAAACATAATGCCCATTACATCGTGTGCTAGAGGCATATCGTTTGTGTAGAAGGCGTACACAATAGAACAAAGAAACCCGTTAGCTCAAACCATGGACCCTATAGGGTCCGTGCTTAAACGTATTGTACATGTATATGCTGTGTACAGAAATAGTTTTGGCTAGAGAGGTTGATCTGACCCATGAAATCAATTGCCAGTGATCCACCAATAATCCACATTAAATGCAATATCGATTCGATGGACTGTAATGATCTATATCTAAGCGTTCATCAGTAAGTTTTTCCTCATTCAATATGTACTCGATCTGTTTGAAAAACCACTTTCTTATCCATGTCATAATCTATTTTAGGTCCTGCATTTCGAATATCTCCAGCCATCAGTCATAATATACATGTATGTATAGTGCGGGTGTCGCGGGAAAGGATTTTGCACACGAAAAGCAGATCTGTAGGGCCTGTACCCCCCTGTAACACAAAGTTTAGCATTGATCGTACAGCAGTTTTCTACGTTTGATTCTATTGACTATAATGTACAATCAATCATAAAAATCAAGTGTATGATTAAGCGTTAACTTTTGTGTAAAGGGACCCCAATATTAGCGTCGGTGAAGATTGCGAAAGGTCCCAAATGCCTTCGAGGCGCGGGAAGTGTTTTATATGTGTTGGTAGTAAAAAATTCTTTACATCCCAAGAATAATTTGGCGCCCACCCCAGTCCGAAATCCTGGATCCGCCCCTGCAAGTCATAGGATCATGTTCTCTTAAACTAGTCTGCAGGCCCTGACTCATATTTGACACTTCAACGAATAACATGTCTAAAGTGAAGACTAGACTCTAAAGACTCTGTCTGTGTCAAATAGAGCCAGCCACAGTATTTAGTGAAATTAGTCTCGCTAATTCAGACTGCATTATGCACTATGCATATTGCGAAAACCAAGTGTCTGTGCCTGCAAACTACACTTAAAGCTATCATGATTTAATATAGTCGTTGATCAGTGCCAACTATATACTTCCTTATACTACCTTAATCCTCACAAATCAAGGAGGCTATCTTGGGAAGATATCAACCTCTTATCAATTTTGAATAAAATTTTAAAATGAAAATCAATAACACTTTGTCTCTGCGTTTTATATTGTGTCAATTGTCTTGTTCATTCTTTTGACCTTGATGCTAATGATGACTGATGGTATTTGCATGGCTTTATAATAGGCACATCAATTTGATTAAATCATTCGATGGCACAGGAATGATTGGAGAAAAGATAATTTTTTCATTAGGATACCTCACTTCATAATATGATCATGTGACGGCCAGTTGCGCCACCATTTTTTTCAAGTGGGGGGCGGTGGGTGAAGGACAACAGAAAAGTATTGGGGGAAGGGCGACCTAGAAAAAAAATCGAAGAATATTTTTTTTTACTTCGAAGAGTGAAATATGTTTTTTTCTTATAGAATTAAGTTTGAATATGATGCTTGTTACAGCAAATAATTTCTACCATGTCTAAATTGAGATTACTGTACAACTTGATAATAATTTTCCCAATTTCTTGGTAGAATGCCCCCCCGCTCGGTGCCGCCACTCCTGACGTCCTTGGCGGATCCAGGAGGACACAGCAGGCCCGTGCCCCCTATTGAGAGGCACTATTAAATTTTGTAATGTAAAAAATATCCTTAATTTTTTTATTAAATTTGTTTCTTTTGGCTTTTCAACTTTTTTCGTGGACGGAATACCCTTAATATTTGGTTAGAACCTTTTTTTTTGGCTTATTTTATTTTTCCTCAGGAAAATTTGCCCCCTTTCGAAAAAATTATGGATCCGCCCCTACCAGACGTCATGGTAGTGGATGTGTATGAGGGTGTGGTTGTGTGTAAAAAGATGAGGTAGTATGTGGAAGTAGGAAGACTTTTACGTCTGTTAGTGATTGTTAGTTTATGTATTCTGGTGAGGATGTTGGGTGTGTAAGTTTGTTGGTTCTGTGTATCGTTTGTGGGTGGAATTAACGGTTAGAAATGTGTGAATGCATATCGTGTGTTTTCGAGTGTGTGTGTATCTAGGACTGGTGTAGCTCGTGTGGATGTGTCAGGTGGAGGTTAACCGTGTGTCTCCGAGGGCGTGTTTGGTTTGCTTTTGAATATCACATAACAAACGAATAAATCTAAGCACAATGAAGGAAGTCTGGTCAACGTTTATGAGAATAACTAAAAATTTGTACTTTTCAAAGTGAAAAATCTCAGCTTGTGATTACTTTTGACATGATAATCGGAAATTGATACCATTATTTCCCCATTTTTCTATACGTTAGTGAGTGTGTGTGTGAGGGTGTGTGTGTATGAATATGTACATATTATGTGAGTGTGTATACAAACACCCTTCTACCCAATATTCGATAAAGGGTATTAAGAGAAGGCGATGCTTGATAATTTAGAACTGTCATGGGGATTATGTGAAAGACAATTACAATTATGAGGATGATAATGATAACAACTATAAGTTCATGTCATAATAATCACATTTTAGTTTGATTCTTTCATAAAACACTTGCTGGGTTGATTGTACACAGCATTCCCGCCCGGAACTTTGGACGGGAGGGGGCAGTGCAGCCCCATCCCACCTCTTCCTGCACCCATTTTTCTTTACGAATTAATCTCGAATTCGAAGAGCTACAATCACTAAAAAGGTCGATGACAGTAACCTTCAGCCAGGTAGAAAGAGGGAACACATGTTTCATAAATGAATTTAAAAAAATGGTACAAAAATGGTGGTTTGAAATTTTGATGTGTAAATTATTTAAAGAGAACCAAAGTTCGAGTTTTTAGTATATTTCATTTATGTGGATGCACGAACAAAAGATATGCAGAGTATTTTTTTCATTGTCATTTCAAAAAGTACATAAGTTATCTGTCACTTTTCATATAAATGATTCTATTCCCTACATGTATTTTGAACAGAAACCACCTCATGTATACATCTTCAATTGATCAGATAGGTATTTTGCAGTAAAAACTTCATATAGTATTGTCAAAGTCAAACATTTGTTTCCAGTCTGTGAGACTTTTTACATTCTTAAACTTGTATTTCAAAAGAGCACATTTTTTGTTAAAATACTTTAATTATTAAAACCAATGCGTCAGAATAGAATATGAAGATACCAAGACCTTTGGTATGACATATATATTTATTTAAAACACATAAAGCATTGCACAGGCCATGATATTGAAGAAAATTGCTTGTATATACATTGTATTTGCGTTGAAAATCAAAATATGAGAGAAATCTTTCCATCTGTTGCCAAATATCATTATCAAAACGTACCCCTTGGCGCACCAAGGCTTGAAACATACCACTTATTTAAGTATTCGATTTTTCCAAAGGACTTGACATGCACCATCATCAACAATATATAAGAGTAGGACTATAGGTTTATTCTTTCACGAAGTTATCAATTCCCTAAGGGTGTGTGCGATTGAGAAATCGTGAACTATTTCCGGTTTTCGTCCAAACTTCAGCGTTTGTTCAAGTTCAATGAAAACTTTTTCTTTTTCCCCTTACAAAGTATGACCCCCTGTGTGATGGAGCCATCACTGCAAAAAATAAAATGAAATAAAAAAAAATGCTTAAACAATAGTAAGACTAGTGTTCCGATCATAACCTAGCTAGAGCATACGATGGAACCCATCAGTGTATTAACACCCCCGCAATCGAAGATCAATATTTCATATTATACAAGGTAGGACTAAACAATCATATCGTAACATACTTCGAGATATATCATTGTCAGTATCAACACTCCACGCCAGGACAAACGTACATGTAATTAAATACATCAGGTATGTCAGGGGTCCGTTGCGGAAAGATTTGCGTTTCAACGCAACTTGGTAAAAAATCAATCGCAAGTCCAAAATGCGCGCTGTTGATTGGTTGAAAATCAAGTTGCGCTTGATGTTTAGAGTTGCGTTTGATCTTACAACTACAAGCTTAATACGAAAAGAGCGATTGCTGGTCCTGAACTTCGCGTTCAAAGTAAAAGAGGATAGCCAGTGCTGCACTCGTAGAAAAAGACAAAAACACCTGTGGTTTCTCAAACTTCGCACCTTGAAATGAATACTGTGTACACGCCTAGTCGTAGACTTTTCGAACCTAACCTTGCAGAATTCAGAGGCCAGAAAATGTATAAATTGAGGGCTGGTAGAGCTGGGAAATTCATAGTCAGCATCGTTTGGATACTGACAACAAGCAACAAGGCATCTTCCTAAGCTCTGAGCTGATAGCATCATCATCGCCATCATGGAAAGCAGAATAATTCTAGCTGTGCTAGTTGCCATCTCGGTTCTTGCCGTTTGTGCCGCCCAGGCTCGTAAGTATAGGCTCTATGGTGTTTTTAAAAAGGGTTTTGAGGTTTACTGAGAAGCTTAAAAAGAAAATTTTACGAGAATATCAGGGACACCCATAGTATTATGACTTATCGTAAAATAATGGTGTAATTCCTAGCATCGCGATTGGTCGAAACAAGTCACATGACAGACCTTTTATTCGCCACTTGAAGTCAGCGTAAAACATGGCGCACATCGAATGTTAAATTGCATGTTCCAGTAGACTAGCGTTTTGTTAGCACATTGTGGTACACAATTCGGCACATATAAGTTTCTGAAGAATCTAAACCCTACACATTATTATATCGGACATGGCCGGCGATCTCGGAAAAGGGAGTACGAGGGGGTGCCCTCGCCGAATTTCAAATGAAGAACAGCAACAAATGAAATAGCGTCATCTCCTCCAACATGTCCCCCTACAGGTACCAACATTCCACTGTTTCTGCATTTTTCTTGGATAACCTGAAGGTCATCATATTTCATTAAATCAAAAGAAAATATGCGAAAATAAGATAGAGAAGATCATTGATAAATGCGACATACCGTAATGCGACTTGCCGGCGTGTTTGTATATAGGCCTATGGTCAAATGATGCTTCGTTGCTTACAATGGCTGCTTTGAGATTTCCATTTTAATGCCATAATTATTGCAGGTGAAAAGGTTTACAACTATCGAAAAGTAATCAGTTAATTATTTTTTTTGGTTTTATTATACGTAATGGCCAATTTTTTAGGAGTTCGTGCCTTCGTGGCAGTCTGCAGCTTTCCCTGATAAATGTCTTTAAAATGAAAAGTTAAATTCCTAGTATAAACGTAAGAAAGAGACTCACTATTGTAAAACCTTTGTGACTAATCGTGGCACTGTCTATGAATCTCGTCTTTTCGGTTTTACATTTGTGCAGCAAATGGATTTCGGCCTAGACCGGGACCAAGGCCGAGACCAGAAAACGGCACCAGGCCTGGACCAAGACCGAGACCAGAAAACGGCACGAGTCCTGGACCACGACTGGGACCAGAAAACGGCACCAGTCCTGGACCACGACCGGGACCAGAAAATGGCACAAGTCCTGGACCAAGACCGAGGCCAGAAAACGGCACAAGTCCTGGACCAAGACCAAGGCCAGAAAACGGCACAAGTCCTGGACCAAGGCCGAGGCCAGAAAACGGCACCAGTCCTGGACCACGACCGGCACCAGAAAATGGCACAAGTCCTGGACCAAGACCGAGGCCAGAAAACGGCACAAGTCCTGGACCAAGACCGAGGCCAGAAAACGGCACAAGTCCTGGACCAAGGCCGAGACCAGAAAACGGCACCAGGCCTGGACCAAGACCGAGACCAGAAAACGGCACGAGTCCTGGACCACGACCAGGACCAGAAAACGGCACCAGTCCTGGACCACGACCGGGACCAGAAAATGGCACAAGTCCTGGACCAAGACCGAGGCCAGAAAACGGCACAAGTCCTGGACCAAGACCGAGGCCAGAAAACGGCACCAGTCCTGGACCACGACCGAGACCGGGGAACGGCGGAGGAAACCACTCTCAACCTATCAACGGCACCAGGCCGGGGAACGACACTGGCAACTATTCAAGTGACGGTCATATCGTAAAGCGCCAGATATTTTTCTCTACCACGCCACCCCCATCAGGAAATGGATCTGGAAATCACTCACACCCTCCTCCTCCTCCCCCAACACCAAGCAACAGTTCTGCTCCACCACCACCACCACACAACAGCACAGCTCCCCTCCACCAAGCAACAGTTCTGCTCCACCACCACCACACACCACACAACAGCACTGCTCCCCTCCACCAACCAACAGTTCTCTCGCTCCCCCACCTCCACCAAAACAACAGCTCTTTTGCGCCTCCACCCTCGTTCAACAGCACCACCCCTCCTCCACCATTAAACAGTTCTTTCGCTCCTCCCCCGTCCAATAGCTCTGCCCCTCCCCCTACCAACAGCCCATCGCCTCCCCCACCTACCAGCAGCCCTCCTTCAGGTGAGTTAACTGTATAATTTCATTTCATACAACATTATTTCTCACGGAATTTATCACTTCTATTAAATTTTTGACAAGACTAAAGTGCAAGTCGGGCATTGGTGTAGCATTTCACATAATGAGTCACTCGTTTTGACTTTAAAAATATTATTGTTTTATTATTTGTTTGTAATATTTTGTAATAGAATGTAGTAATATATTAAAAAAAGGAGACCACTTATTTGTGTTTTCGCATTTCACCCTTCATTCTATGCACCATTGCATTTCATAATTTTTTTCTTTTTGTAAATGCAATGAATTACCATGTCATTATTATTATCACCAATGTATAAAGAATGATAAAGCATTATTAAGTAACATAAAAATGACTGATTTTGTAAACGAAGATTCATCTTGACTTTTATGACACTCTCATGCAATCAGTCGTGTTTCACTTTCATCATTTAAAGTTCTTAAGTACATGAATTATGGAGTAGAATAAAGTAAGAAGATATGTTGATTTGGTTAGAAAGAATAATGATAGGATCTGCAACGCTGGAATACATAATTACTATTTAAGAAGTGAATGTAATCGTATAAATGAAAAAAAAAATAATAAGTCGGATTTTGTTTTCAATATTCTTATTTCAATAACTTCTTATTCAGTTGTTCGTAAACCTAATCATGAGTTTCTAAGCATCTTTACGAAACGGCCCCTCTCCACTTTGCAAGATGTAGACCTTTCACTCTGTGTCATGTCGTGTGACATTTTGTTCACATTACAGGCCGATCGTGTAGGGAAGATGTGGTAACTATAATAATTCCAGACGGTGTCAATGCGACGATGCATGCAGGATGTACAGAGACTGTTGCCGTGATATAGAGTCTGTGTGCCAGGTGAGACGAATAATATTTGCGATTTTGTAAACGTATGTGTAGGCATATAGACCTTGAGCAGTGACGTCATCACGTCGCCATCTTTAGAGGCTGAAGTCATTGCCTTGCATGCGTTGTTTATCATGTTTATCTGCAGCTGGCGTATCTCCGAAGGAGGGCGATATGAGATTATGACGTTATGCATAATGTCTCTTAAAAATTCGGTTTTCCTATTTTTTTAAGTGCCAAATCAACAGTTTACACTACTATTCCAAAACTATTCTTATTCCTATCTTTACAACAATCTAGTGGACTCTACCATTAAATGCAAATGTAAAATCTCATTTTTACCTTTTAACATAAGAAAAAAACTTATCTTTCACTTTTTGCATTTGTTTTTTTTTTCTTCATTTTCTTTCCTTATTCAGAACCGGAACTAGGCGGATTCACAGACTCATTGATTTGATGTTTGAATCGGACCAGGAATTAGACAGGGAATACGGATCAGTAAACAAAAAAAATATGATAACTTAGCTCTGAGGCCTTCAACAAGCCTATGTCTTATATGATGAATACAAATTATATATTGAAATTTTAGCTCAATCAATCTGTTAAGTTCTTAACTTTCGTTTTCCTATGTATTGTACAACATGATTTACAAAGTAGATGTAGATATAAAAATTGTAGGCATGATATACTCCCCAAAAAAGAGAATTATGTCAATACGATTTTCCTCTTATCATAGGCCTAATCTTTGAAATATTAGTATGCTCGTTTCTCGGCTTTGCGAATTTGAATTCCTTGCTTTCAGAAGTAACAATTCATCAGCAAACTTAAATCATCTTGTTAAAAAAAATCAATGCACAGTTCTTTTGGAGGAAAGACTTGATGGGTTGGCCTAATTTAGCCTTCTCAGCCTGAGTAATAACGATCTTTTTTTCTTTCCCGCTATAGCACCAAAATGAAGCATTATTATACAGGTACCAAATAGATTACTGTCCCAGCAGTCGTCTTAAGTGTCGTTAAATGAAACAAGCACACTTCTTCATAACGTTGGCTATTTAGGCCTGTTTATGTATCCTACTCTTTCGGGAATCAACCCGAATTGCAATCGGCATCAGGATTGTAGTATGATTTCGATAATAAACATTTGCAGAAATCAGAAACCCAAGTGTCTCGTTTACTTCTTTGGTATTTGGAGGGTGACGTTATCCATAAGCTCTACATAATTTGATTTCTGTTTTTTTACTTTATCCATGAGGTTTACAGTAATATTAATTTGTGTGGGTATCTGTGGCATAGAAAAAGAAACAGTTAGTGTAGGTATGGAGGATGCAGTGTTTTCGAAGGGATGGGATGTGTAATTGAATATGATTACAGAGAGAGAGATAGAGAGGGAGAGATAAATAAAGTTGGAGTGTGATACCAATAAAGTGGAGTGCGATGGTGTAGGTCTGTTTCCGCATTTACCCGTACACTGCAAAAACTCTGGTGTTGATTTAACAACAGTCCGGAATCTATTTATATTCACACCAGAGAAGTGTTATATACAACACCAGTTTCGTTTTGGTCTAACACCAGACAGATGTTTACACAACACCAATTAGTATTAAAACAGCATCGGCTTGATTTCCAAACTAGTGTTGTTTCATTCTGTGGTGTGGACATAGATTCCGGGCTGGTGTTAAATCAACACCGGGGTTTTGCACCATGGACCTTCTCCATGCCCGTACAGTTGACAAATGGCTTAAACATGAACTTTTTATCTAAATTTCATATTTAAAACAATCGAGGACAGACAGTGAAAATACGACATCCTCGGATCAATGCTCACAACAGACTATACAGAGATGTCCTTAACAGGATATGTTAAAGGACATATCTGCTTACGGACATCGTTGCTTAATGTAAAGATGTCCTCAGTTCTAAAGTAAAACTTAAATTCATATAATCCTCGGTTGACCTCTGAAAATCATGTCCTCAAATTCTGTCATTAATTGTGAGTGTGTGTGCAGAGAAAGAAATAGAGAGAGAGGGGTGGGGGACCAGAATACAGGTGAATATGAGTGTAATGAAAATAAATAGAATATTTTCTCTCTTTCACTGCTCACATAAAGAATCACCTCATCATTCATGTACCATAATCCATCCTATCTCATCACCTTTTCTACCCTCTGCAATCTTAAAGTTTTCTTACTTCTCTCTCTTATTCATCCTCTGTTTTATAATTCCATACCTCTTCTCCATGAGAGCGTAGAGGCGTGGAACAATAAAAATTGCGGATAGATGAAAATGTTTTTATTGTTGAATTGGAAATTTGAACGCAATACTCTATAATTCATCAAATTTTTTTTTTTTAAATAAGAATTTGATTTTATTTTTAAGAGTTTGCGCGTCTTTCCGCCCATTAGTTTCTTAATACCATAAACATGATAACAGCAAGTGTTTCTGCTGGTTATGATAACTTATATAATTAATTTAACAAGACATTACGTGCAGATAGCACACAAGCGTCCTACCCTCTCTCCCTTACACGCACACCCACACACATCCTCAATCACATAAACGGCCCCTCCGCACACAACAAACGTCTAAAAATTTTCTACAAAGAATGGATCACATGAACAGCAACAATAATAACTTGACATAATCATCCCCTGACGTCTAAATTTGACCCGAAGAACATATATATATGAATTATTGTACTGTGATTATATAAAACTTTATTCAAGACTGATAAGCATGACGAAGAAACAACAATAAAGAGTAGAATTGAATTCTTTCAAAAAGTTTAGAAAATATTCATACTATTTAGAAAAATACACAATGGACATTTAACAATAAAATATCTTTTATCTATTCTTAATTTTCAGGTTCTATAAACAGAGGGAAAATTGAAACTCTCAGACAGATTCCAGTCATTATGGGATACAATGAAATTGTAGTGAAGTACATAGAAATTCAAAGGCAATTTATAGAAGTAGAGTAGTAATATAAGGTTCTCTATGAACATGAATAAATCTAAACCCAAATGGCAACATTCATATTATTTTGATTTTCCTTACAATAAACTATTAATTCTAGTTTACTATCAAAATTGAGAGTGGCTTATTGTTTTGTACTAAAGTTTACAAAATGTCAACAACAATAATAAAGCCATAAAATAATGCATTACAGATACATTTACATGAAATATATCGAAATGATATAAGAAAATAACATTGAAGTGCAGTACTTGTCAACATAGAATTTCAGAATATATGTAAAAGTTAGATACTGATATATTTATAAATACTGAAAATATATACGTCACTGGATTAAAACACCATTTTCCCCACATACTTTAAATATATTAGTAGCATTTTAATAATGTATACTTCAGTAAACAAAACAAAATATGGAAGAAAATAACTATTTGTATTAATGGAAATCATGTCTTATATAATATAATAAAGAATTTTTCATGGTTTTAAAAATCCTTGCAGGTGTAGTCATTCATCAGTGCATAGAATCCAGGGACACAGGAAAACCTCAATGGTTACTTTTATTAACCTTTCATTGAGTAAATTGTATGTTATTTTGTTACACTTTGTTACTCTATTATTAATCATTTTCAATATAAATATCCACTCTCTTTTATAGGATATCTGCGTGTGATATCCCTGACTAGAAAATAATGAAAAGTCTGAATGCAAAGACTATTACAAAGAACTGCATACATAATAACCACGATTGTGTAACAGTGACGTTGTAATTGCAAACACACAATTAAAGTTATGAACCTTATATTTCAAGCCTAGAACTGAGTTATTCAGTTATTCAAGTGGCATGTCTGAGGAATGACTGATTATGATTTGAACTGATTCGAAGCTTAGATGTTAAACTGCGTACATTTATATATTTTTTCAGCAAGAAAGTAAGCAAGTTAAACATAAATGAAAATATATATTAATAGTACCCAGGTTCAGGTAATTCAACAACGACAAAACCCTACCTATTGTAGGCTAAGCATTGTTCAGGAGACAATGAGGGCAAACCCCATATACACTGTACATTTTACATGTTTAAGCAATAAAAATCAAATAAACACCAGTGGAGATGGCTTTTACATTTCTCATAGATTAACGCCTAATTATACAAGGGAAAGGTCTGATACTGTTCAAGGCTATAGTCCCATAGATATTCACCTTTGAAAAAATATGTGAAAAGTAGGCTTATAATTGTTCCATGTGAAGTACACATTAACCCAGTGGATAATAGAGCCTAAAAGGAAGTGTATATTATAGCAGAATTAACCAGTCTCCATAGACCACTGCCCTGCAAATTTTACTAATCCATATGAATTTCAAGAAGTAAACAATTGTATAGTTACGTCTGCATTTGCAATACAGAACAACATATACATGTAACTGCTTCTTTATTTGGAAAAAAAAAATATACATGTAAAAATACTTGTAACTTTTCCATCTCTTTGGAGTACAAAAATCTGTTGGGACTTTGGTGAAATTTGGCTTACATAAGGTAAATACATGTCAAGCATAATCTGGTCAGGACTTGGGCGAATATTTGATTTTTAGAAGGTTGATTTCATATCCAGTGTTTACTATACCTTCAACTACAATTAACCTTCAATAGTAATCACCTGTAAAAAATCGTGTGACTATGTACAATGTAGCTAGAGTGCATCACCAATTTAACAAGCTACAGGTCACCCAATGACAAAAGGAGCAACTCTAGTCTGTAGAATTGTTTTTTAGTGAATAGAGAAAATGTGTTTTTGTAGACAGATACTTGCTTTTAAAACATCTATTTCTAAAAATTAGGAGCAATGTGACTTCCAGTCCTTTAGCATCATGCGGAGCATACAAGAAATATATCCCAACTGAAGGTTAAATATCAACGAAAAAAAAAATAAAGACTTTCTTTTCTATGTGTGACTTTCCTGAAGACCCCAGGGTACATGAGCTCTAGGTGTCTGGAATCTTCCTGCTGGACCAATAGCATCCTCTGATTCATTTCTTTGTAAGAAAAAGAAGGTCAAAGGTCAGAATCTGGATCTATCTAGTATTCAATCAATTTTCCTACTTAGAAAAGAACTTTCCAAATAAATAAATGATAATATTAGATAATTCTAATAATATGGGAGTACGACTGTCCATCAGAAGTAAAATGTAACAGTTTGGAAAAATTCTGGTTTCGCAAAATCTTATGTCTGCGGTATAAAAAAATATAGTAAAGTAATTATCTGGGCGAAGATTGAATGCTCATTATTTACAGGATTGACATAAAATGGTGATTAAAGCAATTTTATTTGCTTTATTAATTTATGAGTAGCTTTGTGGGGATATCTAAATAATAATATTGGATGACCAATTTTCATGGGACGTGTACAAATATTGTTACTCGCTGACGAACAATATTCTATGCATCTCACTTAAGGCCATCCAATATTCCCTAAAGTTAATGCAAGCTTTGTAGTACATACCAGTGATATAAACTCTCCTTCTTGTCCAGTTGCAAGGTAAGGACGTACAAACTCTGATCTTGGAGCAGCCCTCATGCGAGATGGGCTAGTGACGTCGGTAATCTGGGACTGCATCTTCTCCTGTCGTTGGAAAAGTTAGGAAGGATAAACACAATCACGCTTTCAACAGTACTTGTTTGATTTGACATCTGCCATTTCATAGGATACTGGGTCCCATTTCATAAAGAAATTATTACAACAACAAATATGCAATAACAGTGAAAACTTCTGAAATCCTTCACTCCGATTGGCTAATTTGTTGTAGAAACTATTAATTTGTTATAACAACTCATTGTAAAATGGGATCAAGGATGTGCAAGTGCATAAAACACTATAACCTGTACCTATAGTTATATATTACCCGTCCTAATTTATATCATTTTCAAAAGTTAGAAGTAAATCTTAGATTTTATTTAATTTTATCTACATGAAATTACTACAAATTCAATTATCCACTGAAGAACTTTGCAAATAATAGATATAAAAGCAAAGAAATATTTAGGAGGCTGGTTTTATACTGAAACTCACATTGAGGTATGGTGAGTGTGTGATGACTTTTGCTAGCTGCTGCATACGAAGATCAGTGGTGCTTCTGAATCCATCACTCGTTCTCTCACTGAAATCAGCCTCTGTGTCAAACAAGTGCAAGGGCAATCTGAACTGGTCAGAGTTGCCATTGTGACGCAAGTTGGAACGTCCAGCATGTTGAGCGTAAGGTATGCTGTGCAAACCTCTCAGGCTGTCATCATCGGCGGTGCCGTAGGGCAGTGGCTTGGAGTAAAGCATTATGTTTTGTTGGCGATAGTGGGAGATGTGGATGCAGAAGCAAACAATAAATATGAAGATGACTACTACACCAGCACACCAAACACTATACCAATTGTATCTGTATCAGAGAGACCAGCTGGAAAAACAACAACAAAAACTTGGCAATCATTAATCACGTTGAATTTAATGTTCAGGTTAACCAAATAGAAATTCGAGTAAAGTTGAAGTTTTTCTAAAGAATAAATACAATATTAATTCATTTTCTCGGTATTGATAATTACAAACAACACTACAAACATAAAGGTAAAATAAGTTTTAGATTGTGTGGATGAGTACAATGTACCAGCCCACTCATCATGAATAATAAGTGGCTGAATAGACTACAAATAAAATCTTCTTCATATAAACTTGAACTAACTACAGAAAAGGAACTAACTTTGATGATATCACATGTGTGAAAAAAGTGGGCACGAGCGCAAATCCGTCTTCAGATTTGTGACAACCTGATATCAGTCTTTTAGCTGATTTTTTGGTATGTTTAGTTTTGATTTTCAGCTTATTTTATATTATTTGTATGTATGTTATAGGAACTCTTTTAATTTCAGCTTTTTCAACATTCTTGAGCTTTTTCTTATTTGTGATCACTCACCACTCCTGGTGACAGAGTGTGACGCATGCCTTCTAAACTTACGTATCTGCGATGATGATGCCGCATTGGTTCGTGAGCAATGTTTTCTGTTGCCATGGTACTATCATGCAGAATGGGAGGAGCTTGAGTGCTAGGAGCTATCTCACAAATATCTCCTTCATAACCAATGGGACATCTATTTGGAATAAAGGATTCAAAGTTTTCAAGTGAGATATTGTTAAAGCCATGAATGATTGAATTTGTGACCTAAACAACACATAACGCTTCTGGACCCTTTCCCAAGATTCATGATTTACATAATTGAAATCATAAAGTCTTATAATTTTACTATACCAACTAGAATGATCAATGATTTTCTACTATTTCCAACATTGCACCAAAATAACTGCTAAGAAAACAAGTGTTCATAGCATGCATCCAACTTTTTAACGATTATCATAATTCTTAAAACCGTAATTCAAATTATTTTCTGCTGAGCTAAAAAAAGATGTTCAGTGCATGTACATGCATCTTAATGCATAGGCATGTGAAAATACATTCAATGTATGCTTTGGCTTAGTGGAACTTCCTCTTCAAAAGATTATCAAGTGCTGCTGAAGGTCATTAGGTGTATACTAACTGGCAAACTCTCAATCCATTTAGCAAAGAGCATATCCCTCCATTCAAACAGTAAGAAGTAGAACATTCCTCGGTTATTTCTGGAGAAATGAAAATATTTAAATGATTTAATATTGTAAGAAAATAGATATTTCCACATGCTAAATGTATTTAGTGACTAAAACACTCTGGTGTCTGAACAATTATATGGGAAGTTCACCTAAGTCTGAGCAGTACCCCCTTTCTGTGCACACGCGTATCTGATAAAAGAAGACACACAACGACTACAAACTCTACACATGCAACGCATGGAAAGATTAAAAACCTAACTAAAAATTGTGGAAAAATAATGGATTTTGGTCATTTCATGTGATTGCCTTTCTCTTCACAATCTTCGAATTGTGTGTAATGTGAAAGGACATTGGCCGGGGGGGGGGAAAGGGGGGGGGGGGGGGGTGGCACTCAACTTATTGTACTACACTGTAAACTGAAAAGGCTTGTTCTCTTTTTTTTCCAATCACAAATAGTGAACAACTTCCTTGAATTTTTAATGACAAGCAACATTAATACAATAAAATATTTGTATGTGTAAATGTGTGTAAACACTCATGTGTAAACCCCATCCATTTTTGAAGCATCATAGATGCTAGAATTACGTGTTATGTTGGGATACCAAACAGAGTTAACATTCCTGAATGTAGTGATCAGATTAGATTCAGTACAACTACTCTTGGTATAATGCTTTACTCCTTTGCATCGGGGTGCTCACTCAGGCGCTTGGGGTGCTTGTGTGGTGGCTGCGCTGCTGGCGCCGATTGTCTTGTCCGGGAGGGAACGGAGCCTTTGGGTCGGGGTGGCTTGTGTGGGAATGGGGGGTCGGGGAGCGGATCAATGGGGGTTTGAGGGGAGTCGGTCGGGTGTTGGGGGGGTGGGTTGTGGGCGTTTGGGTGTTGCGATCGCTGATGCTTTGCTGTGGGGGTCCTCCCGGTGGCGGTGCGATGGGGGTGTGTGGTGTCGCTTGTGAGCAGCTCTTTTTTTTTTTTTTTTTTTTTAGTCAAGCGATGGAGTTGTTCGCGCGTGGCATCGCACGTCTTTATCGCTTTGCCGGTGGGGGGATCTCCATAGCACCGGCGGTCGCGGTATTTGGGTGCCCATAGCTCTCTCAGTGCTTGTCCGATTTCTCTCGGACTTTCCTGGTTCTCGTTCTCTGATTTGTCCTTTTCGGCACGGGCCGGCTCGTTCCGATGGTTTGGTTTCCCTTTAAATTTCTGACCTGTCGGATCGGCGCTCGCGGTGCAGTCGTTATGCAGGCGCTGTGGATGCTGGGTTGGCACTTCGTTCTTTTCTTTTGCGGTGTATAATGCATTGTTATTATCATCTAATAATTCATTCTTAATGGCAGTAGTCCAGCTCGCTCGTGCTTGAATTAGAGTGCGCCATCACTCAATATGCAGTGCTTGTCCTGCTATTTATATCAATACCAATATTTTTACTTATTCATGATCTTATTTTTAGTACCATTTTATTCATCTTATTCTTTGTTCAAGTATACTTCGCTATGTTTATTCCAGCCTGCCCCCTTCCCTCTATTTGAGTATCGACGTCCTTCTTTCGTTACGGAAAAGCAACTCTTATTAACACTGCCAATTGCTTACCCACAATTTACTTTACTTCCCACGCGCCACGATATGTTAGTGATAACTTCCCCGTATATTGCGAATGGATTTCTTTTTACTTCTGTCCATTTAGTTATGGATTTCCTTCAATTTACAACTTTTAAAACTGACAAATTTTTCTTACACATCCATGTGTAGTACCTCAACTAATGTACCGTATATGCATACTAACCAGTCCTCTAGTAATTCGCTTGACAACAGCTCTCTTAACTTTGAAACACCTGAACTTCTTTTTGACTTTGATGCAGAAGACACTCCATTCGATTCCTTTTCATCAAACCATGTAACAGAGAACAATTTTTTCTCAACTTTGGAATCTGTTTCCGGCAATGATATTCTCTTTTTACATTTTAACATCAGAAGTCTCAACAAAAACTTTGATTGTTTGGATTTTTTCACAAAGCAGCTAAAGTTCAATCATTCTATCTTAGGAATTAGTGAGACTTGGCTTAAAGACACGCCATCCTCTTATTTTTCTATGAATGGTTTTAACTTTGTTTCTTCTAGTCGCATTGGCAAAAGAGGTGGTGGAGTGGGTATTTATGTCCCGGTTGATTTTAACTTTGAAGTCATCGGAGAGTTGACGCAAATATCTGATGCATTAGAAACTATCTTCATTGAAATTAAATTAAAAAGCAAGGGTAATATGATAGTTGGAGTAGTATATAGACCTCCACATTCTAATTCTAGCGAATTCATTGAATCTATACACCATATATTATCTTCCTGCTCTCTTACTAACAAATCCTGTGCAATTATGGGTGATTTTAATCTTAATCTCCTCCAGCATCATGAAAACTCAGACTGTCAAGACTTCCTTGACTTGCTTATTACTTGCTTTCATTCGTCCCAACTATTACCAAACCTACTAGAATAACTGAATCATCAGCTACTCTAATTGACAATATTTTTGTTAATAAAACAAATAACGTAAAATCTGGGATTATAGTCAGCGACATTTCGGACCATTTTCTGTTTATAACTTAATATCATATCCAATTTCATCCTGTCTGCCTGCATCAGCCAACAACATTAAGACTCGCAACTTTTCGGAGGATAACGTTAACAATTTTATTAGGGCACTTGCTGTTGCTGAATGGAACTCTGTATATGCCACAGACAATGCTGATTCGTCTTTCGATAACTTTATGGATATCTTCATGCATAACCTTAATTCTTCTATTCCATTCCGCAGAAGCCATGTTTCTAACTATAAAAAAACTCCTAAGCTTCCGTGGATTACCAAATCGCTACTCAAATCTATAAATAAAAAAAACAACCTCTTTTATAAATACAAAAACTACTCCAAACACCACAACCAAATCCAAGTATACTAGATATCGTAATATTCTAACAACTTCATTGCGACTAGCTAAAAAGAACTATTACTCCTCACAATTCGATGCTCACAAAGGCGATTTAAAAAAGACGTGGAAAGTTATAAATGATGTCTTGAAAACCAAGGTAGTCTCAACTCCTATTTCCAGAATTCTAGTAAACGAAACCGAAGTACAGGATCCTCTTGCAATTGCTGAGGAATTCAACAACTACTTCGTCAACATTGGCCCAAATTTGGCGCGAAATGTCTCTGAACCAAATTGTAATTTCAAACAGTTCTTAAAAACGCCAAACCCTCAAACGCTGTTTCTAGATCCAATTCTTGAGCATGAAGTCTTTGACATAGTGAACAATCTGAAAATAAACAAAAGTGCTGGGTTCGATAGTATATCCAACTCTTTGCTAAAAAAACAATTACAGAAATTTTATCTCCCCTAACATATGTTTTTAATTTATCATTGTCTAATGGAACTGTGCCGAAAAAAAAATGAAAACTGCAAAAGTTATACCTATTTTTAAAAAGGGTAGTAAAGAAGACCTCGGAAACTACCGCCAATATCACTTTTAACTGCACTTTCCAAGATTTTGGAAAAATTGATTTATGCTCGCACAGTGAAATTTCTTACAAAATATGAAATCTTATCCGATACCCAATTTGGTTTTCGACAAAATCATTCTACAACTCATGCCCTTCTTCTATTTTTGGATAAAGTTAGCCGCGCAATCGATAAATCTTTTCATACCGTTGGAATTTTCCTGGACTTCTCCAAGGCCTTTGATACCATCAACCATGATATATTACTGTACAAACTGAGCAATTATGGTGTACGAGGAAAGGCCTTGGAGTGGTTCAGGAGCTACCTATCGGACCGCAACCAATTTGTGAGTATTAATGGTGAGGATTCCTACTCAAGACAAATATCCTGTGGCGTTCCACAGGGATCGCTATTGGGGCCTTTGCTCTTTATTCTTTATATAAACGACTTTCAATATTGTTCTGAAATCATGTCATTCATCCTCTTTGCGGATGACTCCAACATATTCTACTCCCATCACCCCTCAAACTCTCCTTGATACTGTTCATGAAGAGTTAAAAATGGTTCAAAGTTGGATAAATGCCAATAAACTATCTCTAAATGTTAATAAAACTCACTACATGCTCTTCAGTAATTCACTTTCAACACTTCCTGGCAATTTATTTATACATGATATTCCTCTTGACTTAGTCGAGTCAACAAAATTCCTTGGCATATATATAGATTCTAATTTATCGTGGAAGACTCACGTGAACTACTTATGTAAGTTGCTGTCTCGAAACGCGGGAGTTTTAAATAAACTGAAACATGAATTTCCTCACCATATTCTATTATCACTATACTTTACTCTCATATCATCCTACCTCAACTATGGTATTTTAGCCTGGGGCAATGGGGCAAAATTCCTGCTTGATAGGATTTTATTACTCCAGAAATGTGCAATCAGAAATATTAACTGTGTTGGTTACCTATCTCATACATTTCCATTATTTCTAAAAAACAAACTACTTCGTATTACTGATCTTTATACCTATAACTTAGGAATCTTTATGTATCAGTTAAATGCCAATGATATACCTTCTGTTATTGCCTCCCTTTTTTCAAAAAATAGCAGTGTCCATGGATATCCTACTCGGCAAAGTAATCTGTTTCATCTTCCTCGTGTAAGAACTTCATTTGCCAAAAGGAATATCACTTTTACAGGCCCTAAATTTTGGAATGCCCTCCATGATGATCTTTTACATTCACCCTCAATATATGTCTTTCGACGAAAGCTGAAACACCATCTTCTCAAGGACTATACTTAGCACGAACACAGTTGTGTACCTTTTTAATTAGTTATAGCCTCATTCCATTTGCTCTACGGGTTTATACCAAATTGATTTTTTTTTATGTCTTATTCTTTCATTGCTCCTCTATCGTCGTTGCGCGTGGGTTGTCTTAATCCTTGGAAGATGTCCATTCATCTTATTGCTGCCTTATGCCATAAATTTTCCATTTCCCACTCTTAGCAATGTTTATTTCCATTTTCCTACAGGCTCGAATTCAATTCAATTTGTTGCTTTCTACTCTTATTTCTTCCTACTCATCATTTATGTATTTGTGTATCCCTAGTTTTTGTTTACTTTTTGTTTGCCCTTTTATTTTTCCCTCTTGTCGTATTGATATTTTTACGGGACTCTCACTGCATATTCCTTGGAGCCTTCAACCAACAAGCTCTGCTTTTACTTTTGGCTCCCCATATCTTCACCTCACATTTTCTTTCACTGTCATTATATTACAACAATTTACAAGAATGCATTTTAGTACTTTTTTTTTTCTAATATATTAAGTATACTTTTCATATTTCACGACATTTATTTATGCTTACCTATAATAATTTGTATTGTATGATATTATTGTTTGTTTTGTATAATATTATTGTTGACACTGTTGAAAGTGTGGTATGCTTGATATGAATAACAAGTGGAATGCCTCTGGCCGTCTCACCTGCATCACGCGGTTCAATATAGCAGCAGTGCTGACTATGAATACTACTCTAACTCGCACAAGATGTTCAGTGATACATGGTTACTCTTATGTCCAAGTTTAATGAACTAGACCACTTTTTATGAACTAGACCAATAAACTTACAGAGATATGATGGTTATTCAACAAAAAACCCAACATGGCCAAAGTTCATTGACCTTACATGACCTTTGACCTTGATCATGTGACCTGAAACTCGCACAGGATGTTCGGTGATACTTGATTACTCTTATGTACAAGTTTCATGAATCAGATCCATAAACATTCAAAGTTATGATGGTAATTCAACAGATACACCCAATTTGGCCAAAGTTCATTGACCTTTGACCTTGGTCATGTGACCTGAAATGAGCACAGGATGTTCAGTGATACTTGATTACTCTAATGTCCAAGTTCAATGAACTAGACCAATAAACTTTCAAAGTTATGATGGTAATTCAACAGATACCCCCGATTCGGCCAAAGTTCATTGACCCTAAATGACCTTTGACCTTAATCATGAGACCTGAAACTTGCACAAAATGTTCAGTGATGCTTGATTACTATTATATCCAAGTTTCATTTAACAGATCCATAAACTTTCAAAGTTATGATGGGAATTCAACAGATATCCCCAATTCGGCCAAAGTTCATTGACCCTAAATGACCTTTGACCTTGGTCATGTGACATGAAACTCATGCAGGATGTTTAGTGATACTTGATTAACCTTATGTCCAAGTTTCATGAACTAGGTCCATATATTTTCTAAGTTATGATGACATTTCAAAAACTTAACCTCAGGTTAAGATTTCAATGTTGATTCCTCCAACATGGTCTAAGTTCATTGACCCTAAATGACCTTTGACCTTGGTCATGTGACATGAAACTCTAATAGGATGTTCAGTAATACTTGATTAACCTTATGGCCAAGTTTTATGAACTAGGTCCATATACTTTCTAAGTTATGACATCATTTCAAAAACTTAACCTCAGGTTAAGATTTGATGTTGACGCCGCCGCCGTCGCCGCCGCCGCCGCCGTCGGAAAAGCGGCGCCTATAGTCTCACTTTGCTTCGCAGGTGAGACAAAAACCTTGAACCTTATTCCTTAATGGGGTGTGCCTCACGAAACTCTAAAATGGGGGTCTAAGGAACTGACTAAAAGGGTAAAGTACGGGGTGTTGGGAACTACTCGGCCGTGATCTGGCAAAACTATGTATCTCCTTTTTTGCCATTCAAGCTTGAATATTTTACATTGCCTCTTTTGCTTTTCTTGGAAAAGTGGAAAATGGTATATCGATTTTTTTTGTTTTCCTTTGATCTGCGGAACTTATATAAGCTATTGGCACCAAAAACTAGTTGATTTACTCATTTGATCTTCTAATTTTCCACTTTTTTTTAAAACATACGCACTTTTGCCTGATAAAATCGATGACACACTCCGAGCTTTTTATCAGGCAAAACTACGTATGTTCTAACTTATCAGGCAAAACTACGTATGTCACAAGGTACGCGGCCGCGTGGCAAATGTTTATCAGGCAAAACTACGTATGTCACAAGGTACGCGGCCGCGTGGCAAATGTTTATCAGGCCTACGTATGTCCTCCGCATGGCAAAGTTTTATCAGGCAAAACTACGTATCTCTAACTTTGCCATGCGGAGGACATACGTAGGCCTGATAAACATTTGCCACGCGGCCGCGTACCTTGTGACATACGTAGTTTTGCCTGATAAACATTTGCCACGCGGCCGCGTACCTTGTGACATACGTACGTAGTTTTGCCTGATAAGTTAGAACTTACGTAGTTTTGCCTGATAAAAAGCTCGGAGTGTGTCATCGATTTTATCAGGCAAAAGTGCGTGTTTTAAAAAAGCGACCGGTAAAATGCAGAATTTGGGAGATACGTAGTTTTGCCTGATAAATCACCTTCTTTTGCGGCTATTGTTCTGGCAAAACTACGTCAGTAGACTTACATAGTTTTGCCTTTTAATTCTTGTCAAAGCTTGAAAAACTACTTTTGTAAGTCAACTTACGTAGTTCTGCCTTTTAAATTTAGTGATTTTTTAGAGAATTTTACAAAAACTGGGTTTCGAATCTCCCAAAACAATTGGAGTAAGAATTTGAAATTTTGGCAGATGAAAGAGCGTATTCAATATAATAAGAAACCAAAAAACTGAAAAACGCCAAAAATTACGTAGTTTTGCCAGATCACGGCCGTACATATATACCGCACGGTGTGAAAAACAGGGTCTACGGAACGGGATCGCGGCACTGGAGCTGTAGGTATAGCGCTGAGTATGCATGCGCTGTGCATTCATGGAGCGGCTACTACAGTGCTTCTAAAAAAACTATACACTTTTGAAATGGCTACCAAACAAAAAATATGTCACTATGGGGGAAAATACCTATCTCTATGGAAAGCAATAAAGTCAATTTTTTAGATGACACCAAAAAGTTGGAAAACTATTCATGCTTGAGTGAGCACTACCCACTTAAACAAAGGGTATGAAAATTAGACTGGGCAGGAATTTGCCTTCCAATTTCTTTCAGTTTTGAGATGCGAGTCCCTTGGAACTTGCAAAGTTGAGAGTGTTCTGATATGATCAAGCATAATTATTAAATAGGGGCGGAAAACGCCGAAACTGTCGCCGAAATAAACGGGTGGCAACTTATTCTGACTCTTCACAACATAAAGTCGATCAGGCAGAACAGAATGTCTCATTCTGCATGATTAATACACGATCAGTTCGTAATAAAACTTCTGAATTTAATGACTTCGTCGTAGATCACAATTTTGATATTGTTGGTATTTGTGAGACATGGTTGCACCCAGATGATGATGCAGTGATAGCAGCACTAAATCCAGGTGGATATAAGTTCACTCACACTCCAAGACTTCATAAAAGAGGTGGTGGAGTTGCATTTCTTTATCGTAGTAACCTTAATATAAAAGTTGTTCCTCCTCTTGATATTAATACATTTGAAATGATTGAAATCAGTATTATACAGAATTCTATATCTGTGGATATGTGTATCATTTATAGGCCACCAGGTGCCTCATCTTCTCTCAAGGAATTCATTGATGATTTTTCTTGTCTATTAGATTATCTTCTTTTTAAGAATTCCAGTTTGTTAATTGCTGGAGATTTTAATGTTCATGTGAACGATGATTCTGTAAATACTAAGCTTTTCCTTGAAACTTTAAGTGCTTACGATCTCACACAGCACATTCATTTGCCAACTCATACTCATGGGCATACTCTGGACCTACTCATCACCCGCCAGTCAGATAGAAATATTGTGAAGGATGTAATGGTTGTTGATGGCCTTTCTGACCACTCGGCCATTATTTGTAAATTGAACCTGATAAAGCCTCCCGCTATAAAGAGTTTGAATTAACACACGTAATATTAAATCTATTGATGTTGAAAAATTTGTTGACAGAATTTCTAAACTATCTCTTCTTGAAAACTGCTCTTGCTCTGATATTTCCGTCTCTGTAGAACACTACAATACAATTCTAAGAACTGTTCTTGATGAACATGCTCTGTAAAACAGCGACATGTAACAGTTCGCCCCAATACACAGTGGTACTCTCAAGACATTGCCGACAAAAAACTTCAGCGCAGGAAATTTGAGCGCAAATGGCTAAAATCAGGTCTAGAGTCTGATCATAAGAAATATCAGAAACAACGTCAGGTAGTACAGGCGAGTGTTCGTGTTGCCAAAACATCTTATAACTCTATGCTGGTTGAAAAATGCACAAATACGAGACAGCTCTTTAGAGTTGCCAATTCTCTGCTAAACAGAGGTAAACAAAATCCTTCCTACTCTTCCAGATCTTCCAGAACGCTTTAATAAATTTTTCGTAGAAAAAGTCCAGAAGGTACGATCAAGTCTCACCAGTGTTGGAGAATTTGATATCCCACTGATTACTAACAAAACCTTGGATACACTTTCTCCTACTACTCCTGATGAAATTGCATCCATTATCATGAATTCACCTTCAAAATCCAGTGAGCTTGATCCTATACCAACACTGCTTCTGAAAAAATGTCTCCCTGCAATCTTACCCTCAATTATATCTATCATAAACTCAAGTCTTTATTTAGGGATAGTTCCTGATAGCATGAAGGTTGCAGCAGTGCGCCCTACCATTAAGAAGTTAAATTCAAGAGTGACTGTCTCCAAAAATATAGACCCATTTCAAACTTATCTTATCTTTCCAAGGTCGCTGAACGAGTGGCCTTCTCACGTCTTCGTGCATATCTTCTTGAAAACAGTTTAATTGACAACTACCAGTCTGCCTACCACCCAAACCATAGTGTAGAAACATTACTTACTAATCTTGTAGATAACATCCTATCGGAAATGGACAGAGGTAATATAACTTTTCTCGTGCTGCTTGATATGCAAGTGCATTTGACACCATTGATCACTCTATACTAATAAAAAGACTACACTCTCTTGGAGTAACAGGCATGGCACTAGAGTGGTTTTCTTCATACATCGATCAAAGAACCCAATATGTGTCTGTCAATAATTCACAGTCAGATAGAACTCTCCTTTCGTATGGTGTGCCACAAGGGTCTGTAGGTGGCCCATTAATGTTCTCTGTTTACCTTCAGCCTATCAGTGCAATTAATTAAAAAACATAATATTAAGTATCATTGCTACGCTGATGACATTCAGCTATTCATTTCTGTACATCCTTCCCCTGATGCGATTGCCAGTGCTTTGAGAGTCTTAGATGCCTGCATCCATGACATGAAGTGCTGGATGGATTCAAATAGTCTTAAACTTAATGAAAATAAAAGTGAATTCATTGTTTTTGGTTCGAAAAAAAAAAAGTATTGTGAAAATTAACCATGATCGCTTGCTTGTACATATTGACGATAAAGTTATTAGGCCAGTTTCTAAGGTACGTAACCTAGGTGTGGTATTTGATACCAATATGTCTTTTGTTGAACATGTATCTAGCACATCAAAGTCTGTTAGATATCAATTGCGGAACCTAGGGTTTATTCGAAAATTCTTAAACAAACAAGCATGTGAACAATTAATTCATGTTTTAATCACATCTCGGCTTGATTTTTGTAATTCTCTTTTCTATGGACTCACAAAACAACAACTTAATAGACTGCAATCTCTTCAAAATTCAAGTGCCAGACTCCTCACCTTTACACCGAGAATGGACCCAATCACACCAGTTTTACATTCTCTACATTGGCTTCCTGTCCACAAACGAGTTCAGTTTAAACTTTTATTTGTATATCGAGCCCTCAATGGATTGTCACCGCAATATATCCAGGATTCCCTTAGGCCATACAATCCTATCCGCACTTTACGATCTACAGATTGTAAGCTGCTTCAAACTCCCCATACCTATCATTCCTGGGGAGACCATGCTTTCTCGAATGCAGCAGCCAGGTTATGGAATATGCTTCCTCTCTCACTTCGCTCCATCAAGACATATACTACTTTCAAAGATCACCTTAAGACATACCTATTTCAATTGTAATTGATTTTAAATGTATATTGTATTTTGTTGTATTCCATTTATGATTAAAAGAAAGATGATTCATCCCTTCCCGTTCGCTGGCTGTTCATGTGGGACCCGGTGTCCTCAGATTGCTAGAGCTCCTGTGAGTTATGTACTGACTGGGTTTACCCCTTAAATTGTCAGTGAACGGGGCAGCTAGAGGGCACTGGGTTCCGCATGATGATTGGCTGATGGATGGGTTGGGGTGAATGAACCAAATGTGAAATTATTATTATTATTATTTTTACATCGTACTTGTTAATTGTTCTTGTGTAGTATTTATATAAATTTCCATAAAATATAATTTTTACATTGTAAAAGAGAACTGTTGCTCGGCTAGCGCCATGAGCGTCTGCTGACGGTGTGTGCACTCTACAAATATACACTATTATTATTATTATCAATTTAGGTTTTTAGAGCAAATTTCAAGAATTATTAAATTGAAATTTAATGCATGAGTAAACATGAAATACAATTTTTAACTTTTCACATGGATCTCAGCAATGTGTTAATGGAAGGGATAGGACTTAGGTGAGGGAGTAGGTTGATGGGATAAGAGTCAACATATCACTTAACCCCCCCTCTCCCTCTCTACCCCTTTCACCCCTCCTGAGAGACTAGCCTTTGCTAGGGTGAGCAGAAATTAGCCTTCCAATTTTTTAGAGGTGAATCCTTTGGAACTTGCAAGGTTAAGGGTAGGATGTTATGCTAAATCACTGATGAATTGAGATAAGTTTTGGTTTCTTAGGCAAATTTCATGAGTTACTAAATTGAAATGTAATGCATGAGTAAACAGGAATTGTAATTTTAGTGTAGCATTTTTAATTTATTATGTGGATCTTAGCAAGTGTGCTTGTGAGAGTCAGAGTAATGTGATGGTAACTGTTACATGCAAGGGATGAGATAGGGTAAGACTGGGTTAAAGGGGCATTTTCATTGTGTTCTCTTACAAATTACAAATTATGTACTCACCCCGCCCTCCACCCCTTTTTCCTGGATGGTATTTAATGCCAAGTGTCTGATGGGTCTTTTTTTCCATTGAATGATTATTAAGAACTTGACTAATTATGATGATTTATGAAATAATTTGATTGATAATTCATTGAAAAAGGTGAATACCTTGATAGAGTTGATTTACTAACTAATTGTTGATTGAATGATTGATAAGTGAAAGGTGATGACCTAATTTTCAGAATTTATTATCAAATTGACAGCCACTCTGGACTTAATGCGTACATGTAATAGCAATCAGTCTCAATCTCAACAGGAAGGGGGGGGGGGGAGAGGAGCACCTGAAGGAGGGAGGCTAAACGTTCTGTTGACCTCTTTCTCATCAGCTTACTTCACCCACTGAAGTCCTTTCTTACCCTTACATGTGTTTTCCTGAATCTATTGAACACACTGCTGAGATCCACATTGTAAAGTTAAAATGCTGCACTAAAGATTGCAATTCATGCTCACTTATGCATGAAATTTCAGTTTGATAATTCATGAAATTTGCTCTAACAATTTAAATCGATCATGAATGACCATTAATTCAATTTAACTATATTTAAGTTTGCAAGGTCCAAAGGATTTGCCCCTCAAAAACTGAAAGAAATCGAAATGCTAATTTCTGCCCACCCTAATTTTCATACCCTTTTGTTTTAGTGGGTAGTGTTCACTCAAGCATGGATAGATTTCCAACTTTTTGGTGTCATCTGAAAGTTGACTTCATTGGCTTTCTATATATATATATATATATATATATTATATTATATATTTATATATTATATATATAGGCATTTTCCCCCAAAGTGACATATTTTTTGTTTGGTAGCCATTTCAAAATGTATATTTTTTTTTGAGACGCATTGTAGTTATATGTAGGGAGTTGCGAAGCTGCATGTGCATCCTCTCGCACGCGCTCGGTTGGCAGGGTTGGGGAACTGAGATGTCTCGTAATGGGGGTCTTGCGAGCGGGTTCTGAACTGAACTTTTGTCATTCGGAGTATATAGAGAACTGAAAATTAGGTCTGAAAAAGGGGTCATAAAAGCGACACGTCCCCAATATAAGTGAGTGGTCCCTCCCCGGGAGTCCGGGACATGGGGCACCATTTTTTGTTCAGGCTGAAAATAAGTGGCCGAGTGTTTTTTTTTTCCGAGAAAATCTAATATAGAGTCATTTCACTAAATTTTTAATGAGATTTTGACACACTTACTCATAAGAATATAAGGAACATTATTAACTGAAATAATTTGTGAAAGAAAAAAAACATGGCTGTTAATTTGATTGTTAGGTGTGCAGAAATTTTGCCCCCACTTCATACTTAAAGGTGTTTTTTACCTGATTATTCTGGAAACAGGATTCGACTTAACACTGTTTCCACTAAGCAGTGTTTCCACTTTGCAGTGTTTCTACAACATTGCAGTGTCTCAACTTTGCAGTATTTGCACTTTACAGTGTCTGAACTTCACAGTGCTTCCAATTTTAGTGTTTCAACTTTACAGTGTCTAAACTTTGCAATGTTTCAACTGTGCAGTGTTTCAACTTTACCATGTTTCCACTTAACATTTTTTCAACTGAGTAGTATTTCAACTGTGCAGTGTTCCAATTAGCAGTGTCTCAAATTTGCAGTGTTCCAATTCAGCAGTTCATCAACTTCACAGTGTTTCAACTTTACAGCATTTCAACTGTGAAGTGTCTCAACCTTGTAGTGTCTCAACTTTACAGTGTTTCAACTAAGCATTGTATCAACAACTTTGCAGTGTTTTAAGAACTTTGCAGTGCTTAAACTTTACAGTGTATCAGCTAAGCATTATTTTCAACTAAACAGTGTTTCAATAACTTTGCAGTTTTAAATTTTACAGTGTATCAGACAAGCAGTGTTTCAACAACTGTGCAGTGTTTTAAGAACTTTTTAGTGTTTAAACTCTAGTGTTTTAGCAAAGCAGTGTTTCAACTAAGCAGTGTTTGAACTTTGCAGCATTCCAACTCTCCAGTTCTTCAACTTAACAGTGTTTTAAGAACTTTGTAGTGTTTAAACTCTAGTGTTCCAGCTAAGCAGTGTTTAACTAAGCAGTGTTTGACTTTGCAGCGTTCCAACTCTGCAGTTCTTCAACTTAACAGTGTTTCAACTTTTCAGTGTTTAAACTCTACAGTGTTTCAACTAAGCAGTGTTTCAACAAGTGTGCAGTGTTTTAAGAAATTTGCAGTGTTTAAGCTCTAAAGTGTTTTAGCTAAGAATTATTTCAATGAGCAGTGTTCCAACTCTGCAGTTCTTCAACTTTACAGTGTTTCAATTTTGTAGTGTCCCAAACTTGTAGTGTCTCAACTTTGCAGTGTTCAAGTTTTTGAAATTATATTAGACTGTACATATACAAGTATTTTTTCACAGTTCTTACATTTCTATACTTTCAAGAAAATCTGCCAACCTGAACAAGAACATTTTAGTATTTCAAAAGTTAAAAATCACTACTTTGGTTAGGAAATCAGTATTGTAAAAGAAAAAGAAAAATAGAAATCAATTTATTGCATGAAACTGGAAACTGAATATGACATTGCATCAGTTTCTCATTTTTTTCTACTATACAGATTACTGGAAATTTTACTACTTTGCAGCTCTGTTGAAGCATTTGAAAAAGTTAAAATCTGCAATAAAAATACAAAACAAATCGATATTGCAATTTCATTAAATAATTTTAACTCTCTTCATTGTTCCAAAAGAATTGGTAAAGGAAGTTTTAGATTGTGTAGATGAGAACGATGTACCAGCCCACTCATCATGAATAATGAGTGGCTACATACATAGATAACAGATAAAATCTGCTTCATTTAAACTTGAAACTACAGCAAAGGGACCCGAACTTCGATGATATCACACATGTGAAAAGTTGTGGGCACGGGCGCAAATTGTCATTAGACTTGTGAAAACTGATATCACAGTCTTTTAGCTGATCTTTAGCTACGTTTGGTTTTGATTTTCAGCTTATTTTATTTTTTACTCTGTAACAATGTATAGGAACTCTTTTAATTTCAGCTTTTTCAACATTCTTGAGCTTTTTGTTATTTGTGATCACTCACACCCCTTGTGACAGAATGTGACGCATGCCTTCTCAAACTTACGTATCTGCGATGATGATTCCTCATTGGTCGTCTGAGCGATGCTTTCTGTTGCCATGGTACTATCATCCAGAGTGGAAGGAGCCTGAGTGCTAGGAGCTATCTCACAAATATCTCCTTCATAACCAATGGGACATCTATTTGGAATAAAGGATTCAAAGTTTTCAAGTGAGATTTTTGTAAAGCCATGAATGATTGAATTTTGTGACTCAACAACTCATAAGGCTTCAAAACTCTTACCAAGATTCATAATTTACATAATTTAGATCATAAAATCTTATAATTTTTATATACCAACTAAAATGATTTATGATTTTTACTATTTCCAACATTGCACCAAAATAACTGCTAAGAAAACAATTGTTTATATGCATGCATGCAAGTTTTTAACGATTATCATAATTCTTAAAACCATAATTAAAATATTTTCTGCTTGGCTAAAAAAAAGATGTACAGTACATGTACATGAAATGCACTAGGCATGTGCAAATACATTCAATATATGCTTTGGCTTAGTGGAACTTCTCTTCAAAAGATTATCAAGTGCTGCTGAAGGTCATTAGGAGTATACTAACTGGCAAACTCTCAATCCATTTAGCAAAGAGCATATCCCTCCATTCAAACAGTAAGAAGTAGAACATTCCTCAGTTATTTCTAGAGAAATGAAAATATTTAAATGATTTATTATTGTAAGAAAATAGGTATTTCCTCATGCTAAATGTATTTAGTGACTTAAAACACTCTGGTGTCCAAACAATTATATGAGAAGTTCACCCAAGTCTGCACAATACACCTTGCTTGTGCACGTGCGTATCTGATAAAAGAAGACATACAACGACTACAAACTCTACAGTGCGTATCAAAAAAAGTTTACACTTTGAAAAAGCTCTGGGAATTAATAAATATGCAACATGTGGGTAATTTTTTCACATATAATCTTGGGTTTGGGTCTCATCTATCCAATGAAAGTAAAAGTTTTAACAGAATGTTACACTTGAGTGAGCACTATCTATTTTTGTAAGTCGCAGAAACTGTTTGCAGTTTGCGCAGAACATATCGTTCACGCAGTGTCAAGGGGAAAAGGTGAAATCAAACTACCCTGCGACACATTTTTCTTACATTTCCCTTCAGTGTACTTTCAATCAATTAAGATAAAAACAGACACATTCAAGCATTTTTAAACAAATTTGCCACCCAAATTGAAATTTCAACACTTAGTAAGCACAAACTTTTACCCTTTTTTGTGCCAGCTGGATCTGAGGACATAACTGAATCTAAACAAAAGTTTATATCAGACATCTCCAGCCACTTTTTCACTAAGTTTTTTTTATTTAAAGTGGGTTGATATCTAATTTTTCATTTAATACTTGTTTCTCCACACTTTTCCCAAGCTTGACTATGATTAACAAATAAAAATCAAGCCTAATTCATTTTATGTAAATCACAGCTCAGTGTAAATCAAATATCGTCTTGATGGCATTGGTGTGTGGGGGAGTGGGGCGGGGCGCAATTCACTCTTCGAAGTTAAAAAGGTCAGAGATCTAAAAATCAATTTTACTTGCTAAATTCTACGTGTTCTTAATGATAAAGGTTTACTTTCATTCGCATAGCTATTTCAAAGTTTTGCGCAAATCCTTTTTCACTAACTTTTCAAAGTAAGTGGTGCTCACTTCAAGCGGAAATATTTTACGATAGTTATATCGTCATTTGCTTAAATGGATCTGTACCAATGTTAAAATGTGGAAAAATCTTCAGGATATTACAAATTTATAATTTTACAGGGTTTTTTAAAAGTGTAAACTTTTTTTGATACGCACTGTACACATGCAACGCATGGAAGAAACCCGACTAAAAATGGAAAAATAATGGATTTTGGTCATTTCATGTGACGGCCTATCCATCAAAATATCTGAATTGTAATGTGAAGGACATGGGCCCGATGGGGGGTGGGGGGGGCACTCAATTTTTTTTATGGGGATTTGCCTCACGAAAATCTAAAATGGGGGTCTAAGAACTGAATAAAATGGTAAATTACGGGGTCTTGGAACTAAATATATACCGCACGGTGTGAAAAACAGGGTCTACGGAATGGGATGCGGCACTGGAGCTGTTATAGCGCTGTGCATGCATGCGCTAGCGGTTTATCAAGCAGCTACTAGTTTTATGCAGGAAGTTGGGAAGCCGTACGTGCATCCTCTCGCATGCGGTGCTTGCGCTCGACAATTTTGGCAGGGTTGGGGAACTGAGATGTCGCGTAATGGGGGTCTTGCGAGCGGGGCTGGGTGGCTTCTGAACTGAACTTTTGTCACACAAGAGTATCTACAGAACCGAAAACTAGGTCTGAAAAAGGGGGTCATAGAAGCGACACATCCCGTAGAACAATTTATGTGAGTGCCCCCCCCCCCCGGTAGACATGGGGCACCATTTTTGTTCTGTCTGAAAATGACTGGCGAAGTTTTTTTTCAATGAAAATCATATAGGGTCTATTTCACTAAATGAAAATTAATGAGATTACTGACACACTCATGACAATATAACAAACATTATTAACTTAAAAATTTTGTGAAAAACTATGCAGGTTTTCAACTTTACAGTGTTTCCACTTTACCAGTGTTTCAATTAAGCAGTGTCTCAACTATACAGTGTTCCAACTCTGAAGTTCATCAACCTTAGTGTTTCAACTGTGCAGTGCTTCATCAACTTTGCGTTGTTTTAAGAACTTCGCATTGTTTAAAACTTTACAGTATTTCAGCTAAGCATTATTTCAACGAAGCAGTGTTTCAGGAACTTTGCAGTGTTTTAAGAACTTTGCAGGGTCTCAACCTTGTCGTGTCTCATTTTACAGTATTTCAAAAACTTTACATCCTACATCCTGCAGTTCTTCAACTTTACAGTTTTTAAACTTTACAGTGTGTCAGCTAAGCATTATTTCAACTAAGCAGTGTTTCAACAACTGTGCAGTGTTATAAGAACTTTGCAGTGTTCCAACTGCAGTTCTTCATCTTTACCATGTTTCAACTGTACACCTAAGCAGTGTTTCATCAACTTTGCATTGTTTGAAGAACTTTGCAGTGTATCAGCTAAGCATTATTTCAATTAAGCAGTGTTTCAACTTCGCAGTGTTCCAACTCTGCAGTTCTTCATCTTTACCATTTTTAACTTTGTAGTGTCTCAAACTTGAAGTGTCCGAACTTTGCAGTGTCTCAACTTTGCAGTGTTTCAACAATTTTGCAGTGTTTAAACTTTACAGTATTTCAGCTAATCAGTGTTTCAACTAAGCAGTGTTCAATTCATTTATTTCACTCGATAAACATAACATATATACAGGTAAATAAGAAATACATAATGACAAGAACAAAACATAGTAACAAAAAAGATAATACAGTAAATAATGTACAAAACGGGGTTCAAGAACTGGCATTAAAGATCTGTTGAATCTTACAAGTTCCAGCCCAGTTAGAAAGAAAAAAGAAGGGATACAAAATAGACCATACAAAGACAAAAGAATACGAGGGAAAAAACAAACATTAATAAAGTTAAAATGGGAGTTTTTGCCTTTCTAGTAAAAATCATAGAAAACAAAGGTAAAGCACGAGCATATGCGGAGGGTCACAGAAAATCAACAAGTGAAATTAGTGAGAACAAGTGTAGGAGAAGGGCAAACACAGAAATTATAGTCATGTTACAATTACTTGTTATCGGATGCGAACGTTGTTAACATAATTTCTTTGTGATGACGTTGAAAACTATTAAGGATAACTATTTTTAAGTGTAGGGGGAATAGAGTTCCATAATTTGGGACCTGAATACATTATAGTTTTTTTCAATTAAAAAGTAGTACGGACGGAGGGCATGTGAAAATTAAATTGTCTACGAGTTTGGTGAGAATTGGTAGTAGTATTGAGACAAAAATATCTACTTAGTGATTCAGGAATTATCTTTTTGTGACAAGAATACATAAATGATCCAAGGGATAGTTTATAAAGGTCAAATACACTCAGGACTTTTAATCTTTTAGTGTTTAATCATAAGTGCTGATTTTGTGAGATGTTTTTCTTCATGGGGGGGGGGGGGGGGGGAACCAAGATGACCCTCTTCCATAGGCTCCTGTACAAAATTTGATAATAAAGGATGATATGCCAAATATAACCTGTGCACGATTTTTGGATATCATCTTCTTTTACAAAATGTCATTTTTTTTGGGGAATTTGAATATAATTCCCCATTAAAATAATGATTATGGAACCTGTCAATAAAGACTATCTGCTCATAAAGACCACTTTTCTTGTCTCCCTTGGCTGGTCTCTATACAGAGGTTTTACTTTACAAGGTTAAATTCTCTCAACAATGCTAAATACTAGGAATATTACAATTTTGTTACCAAACCGTATCACACCATGTATGTGTATGAACCTGGAATATGTCACCAATAATGTGATTTAGAATTTTCTTTGCCACTTTTTAGTTTGTATACACACTTAGGAGAAGAGGTAGATCACAACACATATTACTATGATTTAATATAATAGAAGTGACCACTTACTTGTTATTTCCACAGAACTAGGATCAACAGTAATGTTGGCTTGGGAGGCTATGCCGTCGTAAGGATGCCATCGGTCTCGACGCTGTTTACAATCAGACCTGTGAGGGCGCTTTCTGAAGTATTGGACAGATTGATTGAACGAGACATAATAGGTCGCTACCACACTGCCGTTGGTGATCCAGATATAGTACATGATTCAAAGAATTCTTGTAGGTTTGGTTGCAGTAGAATGAGATATCGTATCTGATGAGAGTACAGAACAGACTGATCATAATAATACAAATTTACAAATCATGCTAATTTTGAGTTCATAAATATTGTGTACAATTATATTTGGTCCATCTTATTGAGAAAAGTTGCCAATCCCCCCCCCTCCCACAAAAAAATCTTCTTAATCTGTTTACTATTCATAATGCAGAATTCACCAAAAACCGATCTTACATAAAATGTTTTACAGATCCTCCTTTTTCAATCAATGTTTAATTGAAAGCTTGTTCCCTGCGCCCCCTTGCTTCACATGTTTTCAAACCTTTGTACCCCCCTCCCTCCCCCAAGTGGGTATACACCCATGAAGTTTATCTCATTTTATCTTCATTATATTTTAGGTATGTCAAAAAAGAATCTCAGATTCACTTGAACAATATTTCACCAATTTTACAAATGGACAGCAAAATGAGATTTATATTGAAGTTTTACCAACTAATAATGGTATTGATCATGATACCCATTACAATTCTAACAACTAAGACATGTTTATTTCTGTCATCACTTTGCGATTTAGTACAGGAACTTACCGCACTGCTCATTAAGAAAGCTAGACTTGAATACGGCTGGCTAGAGGGGTCGATGAGGTCAGAGGTGCAAATAGCAGGCACATCGTTGATAAAGAAGGACAGTAAATTGGCCACGGTTAAACTTATATACTGTGTTAGGAAGAAATAAAGTTGAAAGAGGACTATATGTTCCACACATTATAAACTGAAAGGGTGATATTTGAATTTTGACACCATACCTTGAATCATCTTCACCAAGAAAGCGTTTTTAATGAAAGGAAATAGACGGGCATTTATCCGGACAAGTCCTGTTTTTATCCGACTATTACACCCAATCGAAATGAAGGAAAGTTGTAACGACCTAACAAGTGGAATGCCTCTGGCCTTCTCACCTGCATCAAGCGGTTCAATTATAGCAGCAGTGCTGACTTTGAATACTACTCTAACTCGCACAAGATGTTCAGTGATACATGGTTACTCTTATGTCACTTTTTATGAACTAGACCAATAAACTTACAGAGATTGATGGTTATTCAACAAAAAAAACCCAACATGGCCAAAGTTCATTGACTTACATGACCTTTGACCTTGATCATGTGACATGAAACTCGAACCAGGATGTTCAGTGATACTTGATTACTCTTATTGTACAAGTTTCTGAATCAGATCCATAAACTTTCAAAGGTATGATGGTAATTCAACAGATACACCCAATTCGGCCAAAGTTCATTGACCTTTGACCTTGATCATGTGACCTGAAACGCGCACAGGTTCAGTGATACTTGATTACTCTAATGTCCAAGTTTAATGAACTAGACCAATAAACTTTCAAAGTTATGATGGTAATTCAACAGATACCCCCGATTCGGCCAAAGTTCATTGACCTAAATGACCTTTGACCTTAATCATGAGACCTGAAACTTGCACAAAATTTTCAGTGATGCATGATTACTATTATGTCCAGTTTCATGAATCAGATCCATACGCTTTCAAAGTTATGATGGGAATTCAACAGATACCCCAATTCGGCCAAAGTTCATTGACCCTAAATGACCTTTGACCTTGGTCATGTGACGTGAAACTCATGCAGGATGTTCAGTGATACTTGATTAACCTTATGTCCAGGTTTCATGAACTAGGTCCATATATTTTCTAAGTTATGATGACATTTCAAAAACTTAACCTCAGGTTAAGATTTCGATGTTGATTCCTCCAACATGGTCTAAGTTCATTGACCCTAAATGACCTTTGACCTTGGTCATGTGACATGAAACTCTAATAGGATGTTCAGTAATACTTGATTAATCTTATGGCCAAGTTTTATTAACTAGGTCCATATACTTTCTAAGTTATGACGTCATTTCAAAAACTTAACCTCAGGTTAAGATTTGATGTTGACGTCGGAAAAGCGGCGCCTATAGTCTCACTTTGCTTCGCAGGTGAGACAAAAACTTGTAAAACAAAACTTTTGATGAAGTGCTCTCCTGGATTTGGATAACTCTGTTTATTTGAAATTCACCACTGCACATTACTTTGTTTTTACAAAATACATGTGTCTATGCGTATATGCGTATAGCTCCATGATATATCTATGTATTTTGTGCATATTATGCCTTTTTGTGTATTTGTATACACGGGCTTTGCATGTATATTGGTTCCTTTCGTCTAGTCTTCTTTCATCAAATGGAATGAAGAGATAATAATTTGGATATTTTATTGATTCCATGGTTGTCACGGCACCAAATAAACACCCCGCTAATTTCAGCTAGTTCGCTGCATATTACTCCGCCTTGATAAAATATGCTGCGTATTTAGTTTTTGGTTAAAATTGAAGCGTTGGTTGATTTCTCATTCAGTGGGTATGTCATAACTTTAATGTTGGTGTATATGTTTGTTTTCCAAGTTATACTCTAATAAAAAGTTTACACTTTGACTTATTCCTGTCTCCTCAAATTATTGTAAATAGGAGTGGGCTATACAGGTCAAAAATTTTTTTTTTGTAATTTCAATATGACAACAGTTTTTTTTATTCCTTGTAATGTATCTCAACATGAAATGACAATATTTTTTGTCTCGGGTCCGAGAAAAAAGTGTGCTGGGCCAAAATCCAAAATGGCCACCAAACCCCCAAAATCACAGTTTCGGCCACAACTTTTTTATTTGGTGGTCAATTTCTCTGGTATTGGTGTCTATTCATATGTTTTTTTTTTTGGGGAGGGGGGGGGCAGGCAATTTGTTTTACCAATAATTAGTACTTTTAAAACCATTATTTGTAGAGTTAAAGGTAATGATACCTAAACTTTCCCATTTCTGTAGCCTTTTTTCAGCCATCCTGGGGTTCTGGGATATAAGATGGTACAAGGTCAACAATAGCAAGCATTTTCATATAGCTATATTGCTTTTATTCCTCCACTTTGGGTTTTACGGATATTTGTGAAATATACCTTATTAAATAAAAAAATGTCAATTATCCATTGGGGCTATATGGTGTACCGCATACATTCGTAATTCCGAAGGTTCGGTTATTCCGAAGGTTCGTATTTCGGAAGGTTCGTAATTCCGAAGGTTCGTAATTCCGAAGGTTCGTCAATCCGAAAACGAAATAATGTTCTTAATTCCGAAGGTTCGTTAATCCGAAAACGAAATAAGGTTCGTAATTCCGAAGGTTCGTTAATCCGAAAAGGAAATAAGGTTCGTAATTCCGAAGGTTCGTTAATCCGAAAAGGAAATAAGGTTCTTAATTCCGAAGGTTCGTTAATCCGAAAACGAAATAAGGTTCGTAATTCCGAAGGTTCGTTAATCCGAAAACGAAATGAGGTTCGTAATTCCGAAGGTTCGTCAATCCGAAAACGAAATAAGGTTCGTTAATCCGAAAATTAAATAAGGTTCGTATTTCCGAAAATGAAAATAATTCATTTTGGTAACAAAAATGATGTTGTCATTACAAGATTACACGATATTATGCAATGATAGTAATAACGATCGATGATACATGTGTGTGTTGTGGCCAAAAGCATGTATTTCATTAAGAATATAGGCGCCCTGATGCATAGGCTAATTTCGATTTTATCTGAGCAATTGCTGCCTAAGCAAATGGTTTAAAGATGCAGGGGGTCAAGTGTGTTGGTCGCGTGCGAGTAACCTCTAGATAATAGGATTTGTAATGGTGGGGATGTCATTTTTAATAACAGCTTCTGCTGGTAATAAAATAAAAATAATACTAATAATGATCCTTGTGAGATGTTGAAAGCGCGAATTGCAAGCTCAAACTAGTAGACATTTTCATGTAACAAGACGTGAAGTGAGCATTCGGAGCATTTTTTGTAATCGTGAGAAAGATGTGTATCTTTCTAAAGAATTAATGCGAGGGCAAGCTGTAATATGTTTATATACTGACCTGGGGCCCGTTGCATAAAACTTTTTACCTGAGAAAACTCAGGTTGTTTTTACAGGAGTTTTTGCCCTGTGCTAAAGTCATGCAGTGGCGGAAATCAGACTAACCTTAGTTTTCAGTTTTTACCAGAGTTTTCTCAGGTAAAAAGTTTTATGCAACAGGCTTCAGAAAGTAATCTTTTAAGGACTGCATTTAGTGACTCATGAATAGAATATATATCTCACGAACTAAATAATGAGAGCGCGAACCGCAAGCTTAAAATTTGTGATATTCCAACCTGAAAACTGGACATTCTAAGCATTCTTGTAAAAATGATAATAATAATGGCTGGGAGAACAGTTTTCAGAACTGATGTGGCTTCCCTGGGTAAATAATATCTATATCAATATTATCATTATTATCATTCTAGGAATACATGAAATTTCCAAAAGTTTGAGCACGTGATTCGCTCGCAACATCTCACAAGGATGCCCTTTTAACAGTAATTGCTCAAAAAGGCGAATTTTACATCTTCAGATTTGATTTTTTCCCCAAAACCGCTTGCTCGCTACGCTCGCAGAAATGAAACGTAAATATATAACTTTAGTGATCACTTAAAAAATTGCTCAATTTAATTACTACAAAACACACAACCTGTTTACACAGATGATAATCTCATGGTGAAAATATCCGTTTGCACCAAATTGCCCCTATTGGTCCCTTTTTTTGCTTTGCCCCCCCCCAAAAAAAAATAGGAAAATACGTTCCGCCGCCATTGGTTGAAACACGCATCGTCTTCATGGCTAACTGCAAAAAGTTCTTAAAATGTCCCCTTTAGATCAGGTCTGAGCTTATATATTTTAAATTTCTGTTCGCGCTTCTTGCTCGCAGTTATTATCTAAATTTAGTTACATAGGCATCTCGTTTTGAAGATCACAAACATATTGCCCATCATATTATTAAAAAAATATATAGCTCGCATTATTTAAAAAGGGTTTATCATGTTATTACATATTTACTGTATTTTATAAGTATAAAGCTAATTATTGACTGTTAGGACTACCCTTTCAAAGAAACAAACAAAAATCAACTTTAAGCTGCCGATCGAGGAAAATATGGCTGAAAAAAAATTGCCCCCCCTTATTTGACGAAAGTTGGATCCGCCGGGAGGGAGGCAGGGGGCACTTGCACCCCAAAAATGAAATAAAAAACAGGGAAATTAATATTTTCCAAAATGGGAAAGTTCCTTTTTCAAAAATAAATATGCCGTTTTTCATGTGTAACTGTTTTTTTTTCGAAATGAAATACTCTTTTTAAAGTATACAAGTTAATATAAGTTTTCAGGCTGGAATATTGCAAATTTTCAGCTTGCGCTTCGCACTCTCATTCGATTGTTGAAATATGCGCCCTAAAGAGGTCACTAAATGCTTTCTTTAACAGGTTCCTTTTCTGGTCAGTATGTTTAAGCTCGCGTTTTGCGCTCGTGTTAATTCTTTAGTTAGATGCACATCTTTTTAATGACAGCAGAAATCTGCTCGGATTTTTAAAAACTTATTTTCATTTTTTATTGAAATACCCTAAAGTTTTAGCTTGTGATTCACGCTCGCAACACCTCGCAATATTGCCATTTTAAGAATAATTGACCCCAAAACGTTTTACAACTTCACCTTTGAATTTGTTTTACCAAGCCGCTCGCTCATTATACTCTCTCCCGAAAAATAAAGCCTAAATATACATTTTGCCATAATAAGAAGTCACTTCAAAAAAGTTTTTCTCTACTTAATCACTATCAAACACACAATGACCTCAAGCAGATGATAATCTTAAGGTGAAAATATCACCAAAGTGCCCATTTTGACGTAGTTTCATTTTTTGGCTTTACCCCCCAACGAAAATTCGTTCGGCGGCCCTTGCCTTCCCATCCTCATAACTGAACGGCAACAGTGTCCCCGCCCCCCCCCCTCCCCTTGCCTCTGCCTCTGCTTTTCCGCTTTTCATTTTTTTGATTAACGAACCTTATTTTGTTTTCGGATTAACGAACCTTATTTCGTTTTCGGATTAAAGAACCTTCGGAAAAAACGAACCTCATTTCGTTTTCGGATCAACGAACCTTCGGAAAAAACGAACTTTATTTCGTTTTCGGATCAACGAACCTTCGGAAAAACGAACCTTATTTCTTTTTCGGATTTACGAACCTTCGGAAAAACGAACCTTCGGGGAAAAAACAAACCTTATTTCATTTTCGGATCAACGAACCTTCGGAACAACGAACCTTATTTCGTTTTCGGATAAACGAACCTTCGGATCAACGAACCTTATTTCGTTTTCGGATTAACGAACCTTCGGAACAACGAACCTTATTTCGTTTTCGGATTATCGAACCTTCGGAATAACGAACCGTCGGAATTACGCCACAAATGTTCGGATTAACGAACCCTTTTTCGTTTTCGGATTAACGAACATCGAGGTATAGGCAATTTACGTGTTTCGGAATTACGAACCTTCGGAATAAAGAACCTTTGGAATTACGAAGCTTCGGAATTACGAAGTGTAACCATGGTGTACAATGCACTGTACATTTTGGATTTTGGCCCGGCACACTTTTTTCTCGGACCCGAGACAAAAAATATTGTCATTTCATGTTGAGATAAGGTAAAAGGAACACAAAAAACTGTTCCCACAGTAAAACCAATAATCACCCATTTATAGCCCACTCCTATTGTAAAGTTTCTTATTCATTTTCTTAAGGAAAAACTGATTATACCTGTTGATTTGTTAGAAGTGTATGTGGTGTCCTAGCGCCATATGCGTTTACAGTGTATGATGTGTAAAATGCCTGTCTGATAAGTAGATATGTTCCGGCTAATAAAAGTGTTGATCTTCATTACAAAGTTGCATCCGAGTCATTTTTAATTTCGGAAGGCATTTCCTTTTAAGCCAAAAACATGAGGACAAATCCCATTAAAATGTTAACAAAATATTGGTAATAAACTTGTTTTAACTAAAAGAAATTTTTGAAATCATTACACACTTTCACATCTTTTCAACACAAGGATAATGTTTCATGATAAACCAGAACTAAGAATACAGGGCGTGGGGTTAACATGGATAGGAACTTACAGGTGCATTTCCCATCCTTAGCAATGTAACCTCTATCAATCATGCAGTCACAGGTGTAGCTTCCAGCAGTGTTAACACACCTCTCTCCTTCACCAGTGCATGTATCATTCAAACATTCATTGATATCTGAATAAAGGATAATAAAAAATATGAACAAGTTCAATGACTAACAACATGCATGTACAAGACCATGCTCAATAAAGAATGTGTATGATATTGAAAGGAAAGTGCATGTTAACAAGGAGTGTAGAGTAAGCCTGAGTCGAATCGATTTTAAAATCGGTGTTCGATCGATGTCATCGAACACCGGTGCAGATTTTGCAAAATCGGTGCATCGAAAAAAAAAAAAAAAAAAAAAAACGGCCGGCCGATTCGTTTGGTTTACACAATCAATCATCAAAATATCAGTAATGTCCAACTTTACTACTACTTACTTGATTTCTATTGCCCCAAAATGAAACCGATTGAGTAATTATGATGCTATTCACCATTAATTTGAAGTTTATTTCGATCATAGTTCGAGTCTTACTCGTCTGCTCGTGCCGAGATAATTTATGCACGATGAATTCATGAATGGAAGTCATGGCCATCGATCGTGCATGCGCAGTACTGTTCTTTAATCAAACCAGAAAATGGCCGGAAATTGACGCGATCAACGTAAAATAAATCTTGCTTTCATGAACAATATTAATATCATGAACATAGAACATTATTTAATCGTAATATTTAACAATAATTTGCATATGATAATCATTAATATGAATTTAGAGCTTGTGTGAAACGTTTGTATTTCGTTTCAATTTTCAATGGCGGACATCTCATGACGATCGACTTGACTTCGAGCTAAAAAAAAAATCATCACATCAGGATTGATTCTCGAACATTGTCTACATGCAAAAACTCTGTTCAAGTTCGTAATATCACCATATAATAACATTATACATGACAAAACAGAGAAATTTGCGTTTGATTTTTTTTCCATCAATTTGAAGCTAGTTTGTGCCCAACTTTGGGCTCTGATTTCATGAATGGGAAAATATGTCATACGTCATCGAACACGCATGCGCATTGTGCTTATTTTCTCGGAGCTTGGAGGAGACGTCCAGAGATGGAATAACAATAGAAATAATCCGGCCAGTATTAATTCTTCCATATGAACATAACATACTTTGCTGACATCGTCAATATTCTTAGTATGACCATAAAATCTTGTTAAATCGTAATAATTTAGATGAATTTAGGGCTCGATTCGAAACATTCGTATTTATTTTGATCGCATGCTCAATTGCGTCTAAAAAACTGGATTGTCATTATCAGGATTAATTCTCGAACATCGTCATAACTCATTTTCCACATTCTTTCCTCACAATGGTTATATCAACATTGAATAGCAATTCAAATGACCATCCAGAGAAAATCACGTATTTATTCCCATAAATTTATTTGGAGCTCATTTTGGATCTAACTACACAATCTCAGGCAAGTTACAGCGCTCTCCGTTGATTGCACTTGTTTGCTGGCGCTGACGTCAAGCACGCCTGTCGTTTCGGGAGAGTGAGTGTACGGAGCTGCGGACGGTGCCGGGGTTGGTTAATGGACTGCGAATGCTGGTTGACCGAAAATCATTCGGATCGACTCTGCGTGATTCATGTCTTTATTATTGTTTCATTTTAAACTTATATGTTGTCATCTGCAAATATCATTGTTGAAGATATTTTGGGAAGAATTCTGCTTTGGTCCCCGGCCCTTTTTTGTGTGTTTTGTGATCTTGGAAAATACAAACGAAATTGTGCAACGCTCACCCGGCCAACGCCAGCGCATACCGTCAGTGCGTAGTGCATATTTATGCAAAGCGCATCGCATCTACGCAAAAACAAAAGACTTAATTTTCCCCGCCTTCAATATTCGATGCATCGATGTTCGATCGAATTAGAGCTGTCGAACACCGGTTTTCAAAATAATCGATATGACTCAGGCTTAGTTTATAGGTGTCATTGCCTTAGTGGTGATACTCGAGCATACTTATTATTTTTAATACATTTTTTATAATTTGAAATTACATTGTGAATACCCAAGTTTACCTAAAAATAATCTAGATCTACATGTTGCACTTGGACAAGTATATGAAATCATTTCTGAACTTACTTATACAAGCAGTTCCATTAGAGCTGAATCCATCGTTACAGGTGCATGTATATGTACCATCAATGTTGTCACAGCTCGCATTCTCATTACAGATGGTGGGATTCTCGTCACACTCATCAATATCACTACACTGAATACGACCATCGCCACGGTAACCAGTGTCACATGTGCAGAGATAGGACCCATCAGTGTTGGTGCATTGTGAGTTGGGTACACATGAATCTTGAGTGTCACACTCATTGATATCTGTAAGGAGAGAGAATTTGATGGAAAATAGGTGATTCTAAAAAGCAACAAACATTTCTGGACGATCCGACCCCATTTTACTCCATTCTTATGCCCATTGTAGTACATGTACTGTATTTCGTGCATGAGTAATTCCAATGATTAGTGGATATTTTGCTATGAATAGGGAAAACTTACATAACCCCCTAAAAATGGGAATGTGACAGCCTGAGTGCAAAGAATGGAATATTGACACAAAGGCAATCCCATGAAATATTATGTCCTGCCCGCTCACTATTGGTGAGACTTTCCTGAAATTAACTGCTTTCTAATTCATATGAAAACTTATAATGCTCTCCAATTTATGAAGTGAAGTAAAAATGGAGAACATCAGGCCTACAAGAAGTGTTTTATTAATATACGTAGCTACTCTTGTCCCACCTCGCCAAATACTAGTAGTCCATAAAGGTACCAGGTGAAAGCAGGCAGTGACGTTTTGTGATGATCTGTATATTCCACCTACATTACATAACCCAATATTGTAGTCATTAAAGCCTGACTCACATCTTTGCGTTTTGGGCTTGCGTTCAGTTGCGAATTACCCTGAACGCAGACAAACACAGGCAAGTGCAAAGCAATGCAATGGGACGAGCTAATACGAGGTCAATACGCAGACATATTCCGGGGGGCGGCAGAAATTATTTTTCTACTGCAGTTCTGGAAGCAAATGTGAATAATCGTGACTTGCGTCTTCGGAATAAGATACTTTTTAGTTGTGGCCGCTGTTCATGTTCACGTTGCCACAAATGGATTAGCACCCTCAAATTACTGGTACCCTTAGATAACATAAGCCTCAGGCTTAAATCTATATCTAGATCCATTTCATTAACACTTATCAAATTGCCATTAATGACATGACGAAGTGCTAGGCGAGACTATAGGGCTAGCCTAGGCTACCGACTGCATGAACTTTATCTCAAATCTGGACCTGTCTAATGCCATGGACCATGGTTAACTGGTTAAATTCTGAACTTTACGTTTACCTACGTTAGACCAATGAGCTTGTTAGCCTGCATGGCTTGGTTTAATAGGTCTAATCCGTATGTAGGACTAGTAACACAAACTATTGCTGATTGTAAGCGCAGAAATTAAAAACTTGATTAGTAAAAAAAATGCATATTGATCTAAATTTTGTAAAAAATCAATTTACTCTGCGATTGTCAATGGTAGCCGTGCGTTTTTTTTAAAGCTGTTTACGAACTTTATGTGCAGGTTCTGTGCACTGACGTGACGATTCTGATATCTAGTCTAGAGTTATATGTATGGACTAGACGTATTAAACCCCGGGTATATGCTACTATAAGCTCATTGGTCTAACGTAAGTAAATGTAAAGTTCGGAATTAACCAGTTCCAATAACCATGGCATTAGTTGGCATTAGACAGGTCCAGATTTGCGATAAAGTTAATGCTTTAGCCTAGGCTAGCCCTAGCATTTTGTCTTGTCATTAATGGCAATTCGATAATGTTAAGAACAAACGGGATCAAGATGTAGATCTACATGTAAGCCTGAGGCCTATGTATATGTATATGATTTAAGGGAGCCGGTAATCTGAGTGTGCTGATTCATCATTCATGGTGACATGGGCATGGGATGCATCATTAACATGGCAACTATTGATTGGGGTACTAGAATTATAATATGATACCTTTGTGCTGCGCCAAATTCGAAAATGGGGGCTCTAGAACAAAAAAAAATGTCTAAAAAAGGGAGTCTCTGGAACGGCTGTTGGATCTACGATTGCTAAAAATGCTATGCTCCAGACCGACTACACAAAAACGGGGGTCTCAAGAACTCATTAGAAAGTAGGCGTAATGGTAGCGGCTATGGAAAAAAAAAACGCGCGCACGTCTTGCTAGATTAATATAGACTAGCGCTAGCTATTTTTGGGCATCATGGGGAGCTTCAGGGACCGGCGCTATGGCTCTGCGCTGATTGAGCTCGCCGCTCCGACCGGCTGAGTAGGTCATAATTGGCGTGCATTGATTGGAACGAGATAAAAAAAATTTGAGGATCTCTGGAACGAGGAAATTTCTATGGCTTTCTGAATTATTGATGCTCTGGAATGGAACTTTAGGCTGAAAATGGGGGTCTCAACTGCGGCACATACGTATCATATAGGGACAGTGATTTTTCGCAATTGCGGAAAACGGACAGAATTCACGGAATCGGCTGTTTGAAACGGAAAGTCGCTTTTCAAACGGAAAATCATGGAAAACACGTTTTTTCTCAAAATGCACAAAAAGCAGCAGAAATCAATCCCAAATCCTCAACAAAATACGAATATCAACTGAAAAAACACGATCTCACTTTGCAATAACAATCATGATAATCAACACATTGTAACTACACTCGAGCCTCTCCATCACTCGATTGTATCCAAATAAGTTTACACTCATGTCCGCATATAAGGCAGAATACGGCCGTGTGTGGCTGCCCTCTGCGTTCGGTCATCATATAATGATCACAATGATTCATCAAATACAAAATGGCAGATAATTGAGTTTGACCTGGTGCACACATGCGTGACATTATTTCCAATCACCCCTAAACAAGCTTTTCTCTGTGTGCAAAATAACCTCCTAAAAAGTTTTCGCTGGCATTATTTACACATTTTGGCCCCTAAACAAGTTGTCGCCAAAATATGAACCCTAAAGTGTGACAAATTTCACGTCAATTTTTCCGTTATCAGGCCCGGCTTTCCCATGCTGGATCATTGCTCACAATCGGGAAGAACCCAGGGGAAAAGCTTGGAGGAAAAACATACCCTAAAAAAGTTTGACCCCGCGATTGACCATTGACCAGTTTTTCAAAACCACCCCCCTTTTTTTGAAAATCTGTGTTTTTTCGATACCCTTAAAAAGTGCACGCGAGGCCCGCGGCCAAAACAAAAAAAATCACCATTTTAAACGCATTTTTTGGTCACGAATGTGTTTAGCAATATATTTGACTGGCCCCTCCCGGCCAGGAGGTTGACTGCCTATGACTGCTTTACTTGCTCGTATAACCTCAACTTACTTCGCTTTAGCTCGCACCACTGCCCTGTACCTTGTATACTGCTCGTACCAGTGAGGACCCATGCGAATGAAGCTCGCTACACTACATGTACATTTGTTTATTATCTTTACTGCGAGTCTAACTCTTCAGTTGCTCATGTTAGCTCGCTTCTTTTCCATACTACTCGCTTCCACTCAATCCTGCTCGTTTAAGCTCACTCTGCTCGTTCCTTCTGGAAATACAAGACCGAATCTAACAACTTCGAGGCTGGATATGGCTTTGTCGATTGACCTTAAGCAGCAATTTTTTTCATAACATTTGCCTCTTCCTCTTCCAGTTGAACCAAAGCTTAAGTTTCTGCATGGACATGGTTCATCAAATCACGTTTTGTGGCAGTTCATAAAAATGATGAGACTGCCCCCCTCACCCGTAGGTACTATAGTGAGCTTATGCCAAGAATGAAACTGACAGCATTTGATTTTGCTCGCAACGCTGTGACAGCTAATTTTCAACCCAAATGTAAATGACGACACTATGTGGATGTTTCATAAAGCTGTTCGTAAGTTACAAACGGCTTTTCGACAACTGGTGATCCTTTCCTAGGCACAAATAAACACCAATGAAAATATAGTGGATATATCATTTACAACAAGAAAGGATCACCAGTAGTTGTTAAGTCGCTCGTATCGTACAGTTTTCTGAAACACCCACCTGGTTGGTTTTTCAGTAAGATATAACTGGAAGAAAGATCTCAGAGTTTGGTGATAATAGGAATGTTTCTTACCAATACAAGATGTGGTGTCCGTGCCATTGAATTTGTAGCCATTGTAGCAGTTGCACATCTCCAGACCGTTTAGAACATGACAGTCTCCGTTACTACATACTGTACTTGTGCAATTTGTTACCGCTGAGAAGGAAATGTAAGCAGTATTATTACCACCTAATAAGCAATTGACTGAATATGGAACCAACCCAAATCCTAACGAAAAGTACCAGTGAAAACTTAAGTTCCTTCATTAGACATTCATGTTACGATCTAATGATATCTCACAAATACCTTTACGAAAAACATACGAATGATTTTATACCATTTACTGCCATGAATAAAAACTGTTCTGATGGTGTTCATAAATGTATTTGTGACCGTAGCATAGGTTCTTGTTCACTTTTATTCAATCATTGGTACTATCTTAAAGGTATTGATCATACATGTATGGTTGGCCACAGCAATAAGCCAGTTCGTAGTTCCTTACTTAGCATGATCAAAAGATTCTACGCATGATCAGAAGAAGGTCATTTGTACTAAAGTGACATGGTGCTTTAAAATCTAATGAGATAAGCACCAACTTTGATGTCTTGATTATTCATATATTCTTTTGAATTGTCGTTTTCATTTAAATCCACAAAAACAACAATGCTTCCACGAACGACTGGTATTTCACAGTTTGTCAAGTACATTGTGCAACATGCTAAGATATGCATTCAAAGTAGGAATGCAACAAATACCTTCATTAAGTGTTCATTGGTGTGCTATTCTAGTCACCTGGTCTATTCAATTTCTTCATCCTGCTATGTAAGGCAAGCTTACGTAATATCTTGCTTTGAAATCTGCCTATCATGATGAAAGGTCATTTGACCAAAATTGCCCATGAAGTAACTACGAACTGGTCTATTATGTCTTTTCACAGGAAAGTGATATATACTTGTCACCCTCCAACCGGGTGAGGTATATATTTACCCGAAGGAATTGCTTTCAAACTGGAGCACAATATTACAACAATCATGCCAAAGCCAGGGTAATTGTGGAAATTATCAAGTGCAACATTTGACAGAATTTAACTCTAAACATGTCATTATCGTCAACATTTGTAATGCTCACAGAAAAAACAGCAATACATGTATGACCATTGCAATACAATTGTGGGAGCACCACAGGAACATTGCACAAAGTCAAAGACTTCCCTTACAAGATTGTTTCAAGCCAATAATAATCAAGCATTTCAGAAGCTTGTTACTGTTGTCTGTAAAATATCAATGAAAACCAATTTCATAAAATGCTTCCCTGATAACTGTGGTTTTATTTCATAAGAACGTACATGTATGTTTATGGTATCCTTGCTATTGTGACAATGACCTCAGTAACAAGGCTCAGCAGTCAATGAAAGAAATCGTAATTCAAAGCTTTCAAAAGACAGTGTGCCCGAGAGCTAAGACTGATGGTTACTTAGGAAGACAGTTGCCTTGCGAGTCAGAGTTGAAACCTTCATAGCAGTAGCAGTTGAAACCATTAGGGTTTTGAGCAGGGGTGGTATTATTACAACCCTGAGGACATCCACTGATACCCATAGCACACTCATCCTCATCTATCAAGCAGATACGTAAGGTAGGACTAAAAAGTCATCACTGAATTGTCAAGATCTAAATTTTAGGGCTTAAATAAATCCAAAGGCATCTAAAACCATGGCTTTAGTTGGCCTATTGATTGACCTTGATACCCCTTTTCATTGGCCATGGATATTTTTGTGCCCTTTCTCAGTTTGTGTTGTGATATATGAATGTGCCGCATAGTAATGTTGTATGGCCCTTCAAATATCAAAATATTAGGCATGAATTTTGGAAATAATTTTATTTAGTCACTCTTGGACAAAAAAGTAACTGTTTCAACGAGTTGTACCCAGAATATCAATGACTCTTTTCAAAATGTTAGTGTTTTACACACCTAAAAGTCAAAATAATGAGAAATGGTGTAGCATATAATATAACAATATTAATGTAACAAACACACTGTCTAATTATCTTATGTAGATGTAAACTAATTATAACTCGATTTCATATTTTAAACAAAAATTATAATACAAAACAACACCAGTAAAAATTAAGAGCAGCGAAAGATAACTGCATGTACACAAAATTTTCTTTCAACAATGTTACAGCATTTAATCTTTAACTGAAGTGATATGCACAAACACCCTTATCTTCGGTAGATGTCAAGTATAATAAACCATGGCATTTTAAAGCAATAAGCAAATTCAATAGAGTGCATCATCAACACAAACACAAACAAAATCATCTTCATCTCATTGTCATCATCATCACCATCATCATCATAATAACTATCATCATCACCACCACAATCTTCATCATCATCATCACCAACATCACCCAGGAGGGGTGGGGCTACAGTTTACTTTGCATAAATGTATGTTATACCTGTACGTCTGTGCCGCGGTTGAGACCCCCATTATCAGCTTAAATTCCTGTTCCAGAGCATCACCAATTTACAAAGTTTCAGTGACCATCAACTTTGTGATTCTCATTCCAATGTGCTACCATGTGTGATACGAGTTCCGGAGACCCTCGTTTCTTATGTGGACAGTTCCACAGCATTACATTTTTAGCAATTATTTTCCAAGAGCCGTTCCGGAGACCCCCGTTTTAAAACCTTGATTTAATTCCAGAGCCCTCTTTTTTCGACTTTGGTGTGGCACATAGGTATCACATTATAATTTGAGTAGCCCCTCAAAATCATTACCACCACCACCACCACCATTACCGTTATCATCATAAACATCACCACCACTACTACCGCAATTATTGTAATTGAATGAGAGAATCTACTTACCAAGACACGTGTTTGGTAGAGTAGTATTGATTCTGTATCCAGGCATACAAGAACACTCAAAGCTCCCTATAGTATTGATGCATTCTTGCTCGCAGTCATCTGCCTGGGTCAAACACTCGTCAATGTCTACACGGAAATGGTATGATGAGGAAAAACATATAATCATGGCCGTTCTGATTTTTTTGATTGGTTTATTTATTCATTCATTTTTTATTTTCATTTTTAATGGATGAATCCAGTTATTTCGTAAGAAAATCAGTATTTTCATGATTTACTATCAATTACTGGGAAAACCCATTTAGTCTTTTGCTAGACCAACACAGATTTAACAAAGGGGAGTCATGTCTAAAGCAAAAACTACGCAAGAAACAGGGAGATGAAGACACGGAGGTCACGACCTTCAGGGCTGAAGAGGGAAAATTTGTCTCATGAGATGAAATGTGTTTCAAGGGGAAAGACCCGAACAGTTGGTAGAATGCCAAAGGCGGCCCTCAAAAATAGTCAAGTGGAAAACCTTGAAAAAAGAGACATGACGATTTGATACTCGTGCTATTTTGGGCTTTTGGCTGCAACAGCAAACCAGCATGAGAGGGAGTTGCAAGATGCTGCGATGAAAGGTTCGTGAGAAAAGACAAGGGTTGAACAAATGCGGGAACCCACATTGTCTAATCAAAAACCAAAATTCAAAAGCCAGGACAGGACATCAGACTCTATCTAAGAAGTCTGAAGGGGAGTTAGAAAAACTCCACAGAACCAAGTGCGAACGATTAGTTCTGGACAATCACGCGGACTCCACGCCACTCCCACCTAATAATCCAGGAACAATGCGTAAGTACGAAGAGCTACGCCTCAGGCCACAGTCCACCGCAAACAAAAAGACAATCATGATGGATAAGATACGCCAAGATACCCTTATGACAGACTTAAACGAGGAGTCAAGCGTCAAGTATGGTCGATAGGCTCCATGACATGCCAAACCCATATTAGCTGGAAGTTTGGGAAAGATGATCTTGTAAGAAAATTCAGATTAGAAATATCGAACCATCGATAACCAACATACATGTATGAAGAGTTTAGTTGCAAAAGGGGTTAGGTCCACTTTTTACCATTCGAGAAAATCCATGTTTTTTATTCTCACTGCAATACTCTTACGAGAAACTAAATTGTCATAATGTACTACCCTATCATGTGAACATAAATAGGGTATAAAAGAAATCTATTCGTCTTCAATTTCTTTTCTATATATTCTTTATATTAATTATTATCATTGTGGACCTAACCCCTTTTGCAACAAAACTGAAATGAATCCAATCTATTTTGATTAAAAATGTGATTTTTCTTTACCACTTTTATTCACGTTTTTATGTGAATTTTTGTTTTTATCAGAACGACTAATAATTTAGAGGTTTTGAGACAGAAAACAATAAAAATTTATGAACAATGGACCTATTAATCCCTTTGACAAATGAGCTCTTCAGAATAATTTGTTTGCAAAAGGGGTTAGGTTACTCCAAGAAAATCATTTTTTTATGGTCCCATATTGCAATATTCTTATGCGAAACTAGATTTTTGTGATACCCTACCATGAAAATATAAAATTGGGTATAATAGAAATCCATCCACCTGTCTTCATATTTTTGTAAATATTCTTTTCTAAAAAAAAATCTGTCTGGACCTAACCCTTTTGCAACTAAACTGAAATGGACCTAGCCCATTTTGAAAAAAGGTGATTTTTCTTTGCCATTTTAGACCACTTTTTCATGAGAATTTCAACTTTTCTTTGGTATCATCTTATAGAGCTACTAAACATCTATACATTGAGACCAAAAAAAAAATCAAATTTGATGAAAAAGGGACCTAACCCTTTTGCAAGTGAGCTCTTCATATACAGGTTGCAAAGGCGGAACCATAGCCGCCGATGGTCGATAACAGTCTACCTTTGTATGAAAGCGCCTCTGTTTCATTCACGTGAGAACAGAACATCTGCGGCTTCTAGTTGAGAGCTGTGGCAAGCCGGTCTGTTTCCAGTGGCCTCGTAAAAGGGCTTGAAATGACCAAGAATCTCTGGGTGGAGAAACCACTCAGAGGGCAGTCCAACGTGTGGAGAAAATATGACCGAATGCCATCCTGCAGGTATATGTGAGCCGTAAAAGACCTGTTGTCTAGCTATGCGGGTTAACACAGCCCGACCAGCCAGCTTTAGCTGGAAGTACAGTGTCGGGGGCAGTTGAGCATGGCTTGTATGTCAAGCACATACATGTGTGGCAGAGTGAGTGGATTTGAGAGTAGAGTATTCTTTTCTTGAATATAGTCCTGAAAAGGACTGTAAACTGGGAGAGATTGATGAGTTGAAAACAGCTTGAGTAGTAGGGTAGATGAGGAGATGATGGCTTATGTCGGCGAGTAGAGATGATGAGCAGAAGCAGTAGAGAGACTCGACGTGTCGGGCAGGTTGACTGTCCGTCTTCAGGACTATATTCAAGAAAAGAATACTATACTCTCAAATCTCCACTTTCTCGCCTATCCATTTCCTTTTCTTCTTCTATCCACTGTTTCTATAACACTCCACATGGTGTACCATAAACCACATGAGCGATTGTACATGCCACCATGCAAACCTTTAACCCTAAAAGACGGGGGGGGGGGGGCTGATTCAGCCCCCCTCAACATTTTTCGCGATAAATCCGCCGCGCAAAATTTTTTAACTGCGTTGCTCGCTGACTTTTTACTTTCAAGTCTCGCGCAACTTTTGAGACCAAAATTGTGATCCCCGCGTACGTAGTTCCGAAATTATGCAACATTTTGTAAGTGCATGCAGACCCAAAATTTCTCAAAAACGTGAATTTGTGTACAAATCCAATGCAAATAGTGTTTTAAGCCAAAATTCAAAATGTATCATTATTTTTCCTTTTACTGCTTAAAATAAATTAGTTTTATCTCTTTTATGGTAAAGTCCCTGACAATTTCCATTGAAAAAACAATAAAAAACAAAAAGTCAAACAACATAGAAATACATAAGAAATTTACAAAACAATAGAATAAATAAGAAAATAAATGTGATATTGAAATTCTTTTAAAATAAATTTGATCAGATGCCTACTGAGTATGTGAAACCAAAATTAGCATTTCAGGGGCATTATTTTATTAATTAGAGCAAACTTAGAATTTTACGCAAAACCCAGATAGCAAGGCGACGTTGGGCCAACATCGGCAGTGGTTGGGTTGGTCGCGGTCGTGAAGCCAACGTTGGCATTTTGAGTTTGCGCGACGTTGGATTATGGTCAGCTATGTAACGTTGGCCCAACGTCGGCAGTGGTCGGGTTGGTCGCGGTCGTGAAGCCAACGTTGGCATTTTGAGTTTGCGCGACGTTGGATTATGGTCAGCTATGTAACGTTGGCCCATACGTTGGCAGTGGTCGGGTTGGCCGTCGCGGTCGTAAAGCCAACGTCGAGCCAACATTGGGCCAAGGTTGGCATTTTGAGTGTGTGCGACATTGGGTAATGGTCATCTGTCTAACAGTTACCCAACATCGACATTTGGTCTTGTTGGTCGGGGCCGTCGCGAGCTAATATTGGGTAAATGTTTCCATTTTGAGTGCGCGCTACATTGTGTAATTTCGTTTCTGTAGCCTACTGTGTAACGCTGACCCATAAATGCTCATACTTAAAAAACATTTTAAGAGGTAAGTTTTACTTGCATGACATGCTATTTCTGGTTATTTGTAAATGATTTGTCAATATATGATTGAACAATACAATTTAATCAAAATCAACCTTGAGACACTTGGGATAATATGGGTGTAAAACCTTTTTATGCAGCCCCTTCATTCACTAATACCAATCAAATAATGATTTATTGGAATTTTTTCCACAATCGCTATTGCCGACGTTTGCCCAACGAAGTTGCTATCATGGAATTCATGATCGATTATAATTGATTGTGTTTGTAATGCAATTTTTGTAAGGATTTATATTTTAAAAATTTCTATGATATTCTTGTCATTGAATAAAATGTATTTAAGTATGAATAAAAAACTATATGTAATGTTATGAATATGATTTGAAGGCTAATGATTTCAGAATCTAATTAAAATCCATCTTTTTGCAAATACTAACTATGAAAAACATACTCGCAACGAGAATGTGTATATATATATTTCACCGATTGTCGTTGTTGTTAGAGTGGGATAGGAATAAATATTATAAACTAAGAAAATCAATGTCTACAACTAGGATCAAATACAAGATGCTTTAAGTATGAGTGATAAGGAGAATATCTATTTTTTTATTGGCTTAAAAATGGTTGGTTGGTGGTTGGCTATACGTTGGCTAAACGTTGGTTTAACGTTGGACCAACATCATACCTTTGAGGTTGGGCCAACGTTGGCCCGACGGCAAGAATAACGTTGGCCCAACGTTACACCTCCGACATTGGCCCGACGTAACTGCAAAGGTTGGCCCAACTTTGGCCAACGAAACATTGTTATCTGGGAATTAGCATAATTAATGGGACAGGAGTTTTTTTTGCAGAATTTGATGTCATAGTTTTGTAGATAATGCCGTGGGTAACGCGTGTGCCAATTTTCGTCGTGATCGCGCGATCGACGGCCAAGATCATGGGGGGGGGGTTGAGTCAGCCCCCCCAGTCTTCTTTGGCGTCGAAATAGCCCAGTCTATTTAGGGTTAACTCTTCATGCGTTACGTTCACATTATTGCACATCCGTCGGCGTGTTTCGTCCGCATTTTGGAACAACCATGCATTTCCCATAGATGTCCCCTGTCCCATTGTTTTTCGAACAATTGCATGCCCCGGAGAGTGCCTAGCTACAATGTATAGCCTGGTGTTTGTGTATACCGTACATGTGTACCGATCGATCGCGCGTGCGACATTAGTTTAGCGTTCGACGGATTATCGCAGTTTACAAATTACAGAATCGTTGAGTTTTCCTTGAAAATTAGTACTTATATCGCGTTTATTTTCCCCAAAAAAATCAGTACATCCTGATCACAGCCAGGAAGTTCATTGAAAAGGAGAGGAGAAAATCAATGAAATCCTCCTCACAAACAATACCATGGCCAGGTTTATTGTTAGGAGTCTGTGACTCATGGCACGAATGTGAATGAGACCCTTTCAATGCAGTACAGTGCTTTGACCAGGCAAAATTTACTCTCTTTTATTTTCAATTATATATGGGCTATTTTTATCAGATTATCATGATTTTGGTATCAATACAAAGCTTATGTAATGAACAGTCCAAGTGGATAAATAAAAATCATGCCACTAACACAAGAACCAAAGTAAAGGGGGGCTAAATTTTGTTGGAAGTATTAGGAGAAAACATTCAGAAAATGTAATTTACTATACATTTTTCATAATTTATCTAATAAATTTATATACGATAAGAAAGCCCAGGAAACACTACAAGTTTGCTGTACAACATTTTCTTTCAAAATGATCAGATAAAAAGTTATTGCACTCTAAATAACAGAGTGCATTACACTGTGTAGAGAGGATCACTGCTAAAATAATGCAACACACAGGGGGTTTACAGGTGAACGCATGAGGAGATAAAGATCCCACAGGCCTTCCTGGTAGTCGACGAATACCGTTGCCTTTTTTTTCAAACCGCTTGCTATGTATGCTCGCTCGCGGAATGAATAAAGCCTACACATAATATTAATCACAAATTTCTTCCAAAAGGGTTTGCTCAACTTAATTACCACGAAACACACAACTCTCAAAAAAAAAACCATGTCGCATCCAAAATTAGTGGAGATTCATGCCTGCGAAATCAAGAGGGGGGGGGGGGAGCCTCACTTCCAAACTGTTCAACATTTAGATTAGTTTTTAGACAGTTGTAAAGTTAGTGTTCACAAATATCAACATTTTAAACATTTTAAGCGATTCATTAGGCCGGTCAGGACCCCCAATATTTGTACTGCTGTAAATTAAGATTAGTTGTAGTGTAGTGTTAGTAGTAGTTTTGTTACTCTAATTATTATTATAATTTTTTAGCTCTATCCTAAATCATTGTTTGTTATAAAAGGACATAATCTATGAAAAATAATAAAAGTAAAATAAAAGTGAAAAAAAAACGAGATGAAAAAGAAAGAAGAGAGTCCAGAGAGTACGAGAGATACATGTAAACCCCTCAAAAAAAGTTTTGCAACTCAGTTCTGGGGGATGAAATCTTTTTGGTTAATGAAGTATAAAAGATGAAACTGGTATCATTGGAAAGCTGAATTATTCTTCTTTACAATGACATGCCATTTGCTGTGATTATGTAATCATGGAATATGCAATCACCCTGAACATCAAGAAAAGTCAGAAGTGAAATGTTGCAAAATGCATTGATTTCTAACAAGAGTCTCCATTTCTATAAAATTTCCACCATGCAGGTGACAGTGAATGCACTCGGTCCATCCTCGAAACAATTGGAAATTCGCTATTGCAAACGACGCTTTCTGCAACATTTCATGTCTAACATTGCTGCGTATTATCATGTCTGTGTATGTCATGATAACACTAGCATTACAAATGACACATGATTGTAAAGAAGAATAATCATGCTTTCTAAAGATATCAATTTTTCACATGATGATGGCACATTACGAAATTTATTAGCACCCAAACTTGCAGTTTGAGTTGCAGAACTCAAACATGACATGGCAACAAATTTTGCAACATTTCATTTTTTACATTGCTGCATATTTATCATGTCTGTGTATTTCATGATAACACTAGCATTACAAATGACACATGATCATAAAGAGGAATAATCATACTTTCCAATGATACCACTTTTACATATGATGATGGCGCACTAAGAAATTTATTAGCACTCAAACTTGAGTTGCGGAACTTTTTTTGAGGGGTTTAGATAGATAGATAGAGAGAGAGCGAGAGAGGGAGATCAGTTACATAATAATGATAACATATGAATATTATGTTAGAATTATGGTTTGTAATAAATACATTTAATTTTGTATTCAACCTGGGTCACCACAAAAAAAGGGGTAAAAGTCAACATAAACACTCATCTGACCCCAACATTTTTTTTTACTTCTGTGTGCTTTGCCAAGAACGCCCATATCATTTTGTTGGATATTATACACCAAACTTGTTAGCATTGATCCTGTCCGACCCCTCTTTATCTGTATTTCAATATATGATCTTTTGTTCTTTTATATTTTGTCTCCTGACTGGCAATAACTTTGTTTGTTACACTACGAAAACCCATATTAGTGTATACGGCGAACAGACCCTGACAAAATATGATCAAACTTTATACTGATTCATGCTTTAGAACAAGTTGAGAGTACGCAAATGTTTGTTGCCGGCACTGGATAGGAAATCGGGTATATTAATCTTAAACAATAGTTGAGTGCATTGCATATCACAAATCGTATCCAGGACACGATTTTTCTAGAACATGTTTTGCAAATCAAATATTCAAATGCATCACCACAATATTGACAAGAATTGAAATAACATAAATTTCAATTTTCAATAATAATTCTGTTTCCCCCATAGCTGTTGCTGCGGAAAACCGCTCATGCTTAAAAATTATAGGGTCTTATTTTGAAGACTACACGAATGAAAGGGTACGGTTGAAGATACATGGCTCTAATACATTATTGTGTGTGTGTTTGTGTAGGGATCACAGCTGTGCTGTGATTAGTAATTTGAGTGAGGAAAATGCCCTTTTTTGAAAAGGTCGCTACAAATTGCGTGTGCATACTCTCTCGTACTTCAGAGGAAACAACTTAAATAGCAAAAAAGTATTTCATTCAAAAGAGCATTATTTTTTGTTATTTCTTTTTGTTCAATTTCATCAATAGAAACGTCATTTGAAAAAGGGTAGACATTGAATTTTCATTTTATGTTCTTAATTTCTTGGTATCTCTACAATTTATCAGGTTACTTACTCTTTGAAATGTTCATGAAATTATAATTAGGTTTTGCTTATCGAAAATAACCGATGTAAAATATTGCATCTTTTCTCGATTTTTCAAAACGAGAATATGAAAGATAATAACACGATCATAAATTCCATGAACCATTCATCATTTCATGTGTAGAAGGTTACATTATACAATACGGTAAAGAGTTATGATGTTTTAAAATCAGTCGCTGCTTCCGTTTCAGTCAATTTAGGATTTCCTCAAATACCCCTGGCAGAGGAGGGGTATTCTGACTGGCACAGTAAGAGTTAATTTATCTTCAATATTTGTTATGAAATGTCACTTAACTGTCTGTACTATATTGAATATTTATTGTTACTTTGGTTATATTTGGAAAATCTTGTTGAACAGAAATAAATCAATCTTATCTAATTTGTATGATAAAAAATACATGTACATATAAAATTAGCCTATACAATGACACAGGAAAAAAAAACACAGATCCAATGAAGTTGGATACTGTAACAAGTGAAAAAGGCGTAAGAGGATGATAAACCAAAACTCACCAACGCAATCAGACAGGTCTGTTGATCCTTGTTCCAGGGTAACATACTTATCAGGGCATGGTATACAGCTCTCCTTTCAGTTTGGTTTTGGTAGGTATCATGAGGACATTTTATACATACTGTTTCATTGGAATCAGCCCAAACATCTTGGTAATGACCAACTGGACATGGTTCTATAAGTAAGAATGAAAATGTCGCTTTCCATTTGATGTCAGATTAAAGAATGGAGAAAAGTGTTGTTTCAAGGTCTTGAAAAGTAGAAAAAAATAGAGGTCTGTGTGGTGTAACACTCTCTCACCTTAAGTTATGGGGGGGGGGTTGGGTGATATAATTCTATGTTGTTTTGTCCCTTCCCGGACTGTACCCTGGTGCCATCACTGAGTGACATCTGAACTGAATTTGTCAAAATATTGATTCATTATTGCTTTTTACCAATCCCTTAGTTCATAATCGTGCTTTAATACCATCATAGAAATTTAAAGGGGAATCCAACCCAAATAAAAACTTGTTTTTAGAGGAAAAAGAAAAATCAGACAAGTTGATAGGTGAAGGTTTGAACAATATTGGACAAACAACAAGAAAGTTATGAATTTTTAAAAGTTGTAAATACTGTTAATCACTTTACCCATGGAGACTTCGAATTGGCCGCATATGTGATGTCATAGTGATGTAAGGCAAGGACTACTCTTCCATGGATTCCAATACATATTATGGCTAAAATGTCATTTTTCCCAAAAGTTTTATTTCAAATTACATTTTTCTTTCATGAGGATCGACATAAAACAATGTACTGCCTGGGTTATATTTAGGGGAATGGGTACTTAGGAGAAAACCACAAATCCCTGATAATAAAGTACATGGCCTATTGGAAAGTTGTCCTTGCCCCTTGTCATAATTTAATTACCAAGTTGCCAATTTGGAATCTACATAGTATTAGTGATTTCAAATTTAAAGTAGCTCTACTTTCTTACTGCTTGGCCGATTTCCTTCAAACTTTCACCATTCTGTTTATGTAATTTTCTCCTTCCCAACACAACTGGTTAAGGCCAAGGCTGGATTCCCTTTAAGAATTTTGTAGACGATATATCGCCTGATTGATATATTGCCTTAGTAAAAATTACATTGATAGTTACAAAAACAAACTCTCATTCATTTTTTTGGTAATGAACTTACCTATACAGAAATGGATGCCATTAGCTCCTGGATCATTTGTTATCAAACCTGAAGGGCATGGAAGACAATCATCTTGGCCGTCTTGATCCTGGTAGGTATGTAAAGCACATGGTGCACATATAGCTTCAGTTGTGTTTGGCAGCACGTAATGATAATTACCGGCCGGGCATACAACTATTCGGGGAAAATCATAAACATTATACAGTTAATTTTGGATTTATTCATTTTTTTCAATACTATATAACAAACAATACTACTTCAATTAGTCATTATAAAGGAAGCTACATGTATATGAACTGGTTAATAAATGGTAACCACCCGCGCACACTGCACCTTGCACACTGTATATAGAGCACCAAGAATACAGGTACCACAACAGGATAACCACATCACTTGAAGCATTGACATCGCCTGACACAGCACAACCCTCTCAAGGGCAGGGTGTACGCTTTTTGGGAGAGTACTTCTTCAAGGTTCAAGGTAAAGAGATTTTCTTATTGGCATTCAATGATGCCTCATTTCCTCCCCATGATGGCCTCTAGGAGTTTGGTTGATGGGAGATTGTAGTAGTGTATGGATTTTATTTCTAGGCTTGTTTTATGTATGATTATTTTGTTATTTGTTTCTGATGAGGGTTCAGCTTAGCAATTGATTGAGGGACTAATTTCCACAACTGATGTCATTGATTATTGTGTACGATTAATAGTAAAAAAGGAAGTCATATGGTCAATCATTTAAAGCTTTATGTTACAGGACCCTAGTGTTATTTATCATATGCATGTTTATGAGCTTGTTTCTGTCTTTCAGAGCATTTCACAGCTTGGTGCATATAAGGGGGTAAGTTGCCCAAGATGGTATGCAATTCACATAATCACACACATGTATCTTGTAGTTCTGTTATGTCAGTCACAACACTGGCATGACTGGTGAAGGTGTCAAGTACATGAATGTACACGTCAATTGACTTTGCTTTTCTCTCTCTTTGTAGTTGTTAAGCTGTGTATGAATCACTGCACTGTAGAAATCCTAGGGAGCATTCAAGAGTTATGAACCCACTGCCTCTAAAACCTATAGGACTCATTTAAGAATCACACACACAGAAAACATACATGTACATCAGCACATGCATATTTTCAAGTAATATTGCCTCCGACAACGTCATAGCATATTGCGAGAAATAATACAAACGATAGGATTTTTGTTCACAATAGATGCTTGAATTGCCTGACCTACCACATCTTCCCTCCAATGTTAGGCCAGTTCCCATTGGACAATCTATCTTGACCTCACCACTGCTTCCGTTAACGTCAACTGCAATGACTACACCATCCAGTTCAAGAGAAAATGATCCATTTTCTAAACGTTGCTGGAAACTATTGCCAATGTCGGTGACAGTTTTTGTAGCTTAGGGGAAAATTAGCAAAATACAACAGGCGTGAAACATTTATTAACATACCACGTAATTTTCAATATTAATCCTTTATTCATTCACATTTTGCACTCGAACTGTCTTCATGTTCAACAAATCCTGCACATTGGTAATATTTCAATGGCACCTCTTTAAACCATTTAGTTTAATAATTTTATTTGTCAATCCAAGAGAATACTCATAGCCATTTGAAAATGATTACTGAACTATTTCTCAATTCATTTATCTCTTGGCTCAAACATGTTTAATCAAGATTACAAGAGCAGCTTTAAAACTTTTTAAAATCATGGTCTGACAAGTGAAACCTTCTAGTACACAACTACCAATTTTTTGAAAATATGTTATGACACCGCACCACTTCGGTGGTCAATCATTCTGGTTTTACCATGTTAGAATATATGTGTGAAGGGATAAGATGGTACAATATGACGAAGAGCAATACTTTGTTAAAACCTTTCAGAGTTCTTCACATTTACTTGCAGTCAGAGCGCATGCTATGCGCTTGCATACAATACGTGCTCTACACTATGACAATACTTGATAATAAAATACGACAATAGTTGGTTGACCCCCCTCCCACGGAAAAACAATGAAACGGCTACCATAAAGTGTCCAAACCTAAAAAAAAAAAAACAGTTACTATATGTCAGTATCTTAGATAATTTGCAACATCTGACACCAATTTTCATTAGTAAAAAGGTATATTTTAGGCAAAAAACAGAAAAAAATTGATTTTATATATAAATGTATATACATATATATACCTCCATATAACCCATTTTAAATAAAGTGATATATTTTTCAATATTGCATATGTTACTCACTGTTGATAAGATCAATGTCAAAGGAAACAGTGATTGGAGATTGATCAGGTGACCGCTTCCTTGATAGCCCACAATTGTTGACCTGGACATTTATTTTTACGAATAAGAAAGATACAAACAGGGTCTCCATGAATAATTTGTGCACTACACATGAACAATAATAATAATAATAGGCATTTATATAGCGCCATCTATCTAGAAATATTCTATTCCGAGGCGCATTGTTATTATTATTATTACCCCGGCTTTAGCTCGAGCTGCCTCTCAGCGCTCATGCATTCAAGGAATTAATCCTGCGGGGTACCCATTCACCTCACCTTGGTCGAGTGCAGCACATTGTGGATAAATTTCTTGCTGAAGGAAATTACGCCATGGCTGGGATTCGAACCCACGACCCTCTGTTTCAAAGTCAGAAGACTTATCCACTGGGCCACAACGCTCCACTGAAATACTGAAAATTATGAAAAAATGTAACCTTACGGTCGTAAAAATATTAAATTTCATATTATATGAAAGTAAAGCCTTTGTTTTTCAACTAGTACCAAACTGATCAGTCATGCATTAATCTAAATTATCATTAGTAAGCCTGAGTCATATCGATTATTTTGAAAACCGGTGTTCGACAGCTCTAATTCGATCGAACATCGATGCATCGAATATTGAAGGCGGGGAAAATTTAGTCTTGTTTTTGCGTCGATGCGATGCGCTTGCATATCCACTATAGTACTATACTACGCACTGACGGTATGCGCTGGCGTTGGCCGGGTGAGCGTTGCACAAGCAGATGACAGCAAAGTTCGTTTGTATTTTCCATGATCACAAAACACACAAAAAAGCCGGGGACCAAAGCAGAATTCTTCCCAAAATATCTTCAACAATGATATTTGCAGATGACAACATATAAGTTTAAAATGAAACAATAATAAAGACATGAATCACGCAGAGTCGATCCGAATGATTTTCGGTCAACGAGCATTCGCAGTCCATTCACCAGCCCCGTCCGCAGCTCCGTACACTCACTCTCCCGAAACGACAGGCGTGCTTGACGTCAGCGCCAGCAAACAAGTGCAATCAACGGAGAGCGCTGTAACTTGCCTGAGATTGTGTAGTTGGATCCAAAATGAGCTCCAAATAAATTTATGGGAATAAATATGTAATTTTCTCTGGATGGTCATTTGAATTGCTATTCAATGATGATGTAACGATTGTGAGGAAAGATTGTGGAATATGAGTTATGACGATGTTCGAGAATTAATCCTGATAATGACAATCCAGTATTTTAGACGCAATTGAGCATGCGATCAAAATAAATACGAATGTTTCGAATCGAGCCCTAAATTCATCTAAATTATTACGATTTAACAAGATTTTATGGTCATACTAAGAATATTGACGATGTCAGCAAAGTATGTTATGTTCATATGGAAGAATTAATACTGGCCGGATTATTTCTATTGTTATTCCATCTCTGGACGTCTCCTCCAAGCTCCGAGAAAATAAGCACAATGCGCATGCGTGTTCGATGACGTATGACATATTTTCCCATTCATGAAATCAGAGCCCAAAGTTGGGCACAAACTAGCTTCAAATTGATGGGAAAAAAATCAAACGCAATTTTCTCTGTTTTGTCATGTAAAATGTTATTATATGGTGATATTACGAACTTGAACAGAGATTTTGCATGTAGACAACGTTCGAGAATCAATCCTGATGTGATGATTATTTTTTTTAGACAAGTGCACTAGCTCGAAGTCAAGTCGATCGTCATGAGATGTCCGCCATTGAAAATTGAAACGAAATACAAACGTTTCACATCAAGCTCTAAATTCATATTAATGATTATCATATGCAAATTATTGTTAAATATTACGATTAAATAATGTTCTATGGTCATGATATTAATATTGTTCATGAAAGCAAGATTTATTTTACGTTGATCGCGTCAATTTCCGGCCATTTTCTGGTTTGATTAAAGAACAGTACTGCGCATGCACAATCGATGGCCATGACTTCCATTCATGAATTCATCGTGCATAAATTATCTCAGCACGAGCAAACGAGTAAGAATCAAACTATGATGGAAATAAACTTCAAATTAATGGTGAATAGCATCATAATTACTCAATCGGTTTCATTTTGGGGGCAATAGAAATCAAGTAAGTAGTAGTAAAGTTGGACATTACTGATATTTTGATGATTGATCGTGTAAACCAAACGAATCGGCCGACGTATTTTTTTTTTTTCCGATGCACCGATTTTGCAAAATCTGCACCGGTGTTCGATGACATCGATCGAACACCGATTTTAAAATCGATTCGACTCAGGCTTAATCATTAGCAACACTGGGTATTTCAATACCTTTTTGTAATCATTAATGCAAAAATCGCACTACTTTTAATGATCATCCCCTACAGAAATTTAAGCGTGCCGCTTGCTAGTAACTAGCATGCGACTAGTAGGGCACTCGCTTAATAAGCGAGTGCATGCTAGCGAACAGTCCCTGCTCGCTAAAAGATCGCTTAACTATTACTCTGCACGCATATATTACACGCTTATTAAGCTAACCGCATGCTAGTTACTAGCATGCCGCAAGCTTGCGCAAGCTAGTTGCACGCTTCCCGCAAGCTTGAAAATGTCTGTAGGGGATGACTCATTGCATAATTTTTTAAAGACATGGCTTAATATGTGTGCTGTTTGAAGTGTATAACATTTTATACCAACCTGTACATTGGAAACAGCACAATTTTCACAGCCACTCGCAAAAACATTATCCAAAATATTAGAGGTGGCTATTTCTAGAAGATTCTCTTCTTGAGCAGATGAAACACAGGTTGCTGCGGGATAAGGCAAGCTGACCTGTGCATCCAGCGAGTCGGGAAGTATCATTTCTATGAATTTAATACAAACATAGTAATACAAGTTAAAAATAATGTAGAAAAATAAAAAAAGGAAGTTTACGTGAATAGGATGCACCATCATCATCAGGTGGTTGGATGAGACATTTTCAAGTTTTGAGATGCATTTGAATGACTTCTGATTATCATGTGGCCCACTTCCCTTGTAAACCGGTGCTCGACACGTATATTGTGATCTTTTTCTGAGGTTCAAGACAGTTTGAAGAGGAGTTCACATTGATAACCGTGTTCCCTCATATACTCACATGCAAAATGTTGTCGAGTAAGGGAAAAGGAATATGAAAAAAAAAATACATGAAAAGGTATCTATTAAAGAACCTTGCTATAATAAAGGCACTGGGAAGGGTCATCATTATTCTGTGGAATGTGTTGAAAATCACTCCCTGTTTAAACTTACCCTTGCATGGAGGAAAGATGGCTCTACGGTTGTAATCATTTTCATGATCCCATTTATAGTCTGTCTCTGGACCACAGGAATACAAGTCCAACGTGGGCTGAACAAAGCCAAAGTCAGTTGAGTTGCACTTAACAGTACATCTCTTGGTTTCATCTTCACTCGAACAGCTCACTGTGCCATTCTCAGGATTCTGCAGATGAAGGCAACCTTAACCAACAAAAGGGTGAAATGTGCTTTCAATTAAAATACACCACAAAGTGGTAGACGTATTCTTAATGCAAACCTATTTTACTTCTTTTTTATTCCGGAAAAAAAAAGATGGGGATCACTATATACAAATAAAAATATACAACGCGCATTTGACAAACCCTATCTGAAAATAATTGGTGTTATCCAAGTTATTGAATTCAAATAAAGAATGATGAAATCATTTAATATTCGACAACCATTATCCAGTCCGGGGGATAGTACAATCCATTCGTAAATGAAGGCACTGGGTAATAATTTTTGTACATTGAACAATTTGTTTGAGGCAAAATGATCAACAGACCAAGCGGCGCTTTGGCTAATTTGTATTGGACTGAATGATCTTAGATGAAATTGTTACTAGACAAAACAGTGAGTGGAGATTATTGCCAATAGACGTACATGTATGCACCAACCCTCCTGATCTGTGCCTACTATTTTGTTCATGATATTGTCGTTTATATCTGAAAACATGGACAGAAAGAATAATGGGATAGATTCAGATGAAGATTTTTACCAGGGCAATCCTGAGGGTTACAAGGTTCTTCTTTTGCACTTTCACCCGTACAATTTTGTCCATATTCATTAGGTGGTGGGTTAGTACACTCCCTTGAAGTATTTCGAGTTCCACCTTCACAAGATGCGCTACATGGACTCCATGGTAACCAGTTACTCCAACCACCATCAACTACAGAAATAGGAATATTACAGTCATGCAATGGCAACAAAATCAAAGTGCATCTTATTAAAGAGTTAAAAATTACATGTGTTATTTCACTTCGAAATCAGATAGTGAAATGAAAATGATTTAGAATTTTAATTCGTCATGAGGACGAATTAGGTGATCTGTCTCTAATTTCATGATCATGAAGACAATCAGCATGTTTGAGATCGATATGATCATCATGATGAAAACTGAACTTCTCTTACGAAAAGAATGTGTTGAATACTTTTGAAAAAAGAGGGAAATGAGAAAGTAGTGTGAAATAATGTAGGTCATCCACATATTGTACATGTACATATTGTACATTAAAAGACATTTTACCGGTAATCTCTTTTATTGTCCAATGTTATATTTTATATACATGGTAATGGTCATAAAGGACCATTTGTGGAATATTGAAAAGAAAAAAAAAAGAAAAAAAAATAAAAATATTATCATGTTCACCCCTGGGTTCGAACCCGTGGACCCTAAGGACGCAAGTCTGATGCCTTCCCAATTGAGCTACCCTGTTTCCCATAGACTTTACACATAAGCAAATTAAGAGGATCTCAAATCCAATTTTGCAAGTGAAATACAGGCATGATCCCGGCATCTGATCGGAAAATGGAGAGCACATTGGCGATAGCTTACAATCTCAGCCACAACATACTCAAAGCTCAGAGAAAACCGACAAAAAAAGGTGGAGATATGGCTCGTGAAATATAGGAATGTAGAATTCAGTTTTGAGAAAAAGTCATTTCCAATAGAGATTGCACACAAAATGAGCGAAAATGACATACCACTATAAATTGACATTTTTAGGGATGATCCGTTCCTTAAAATGAGAATATAGCCATCGTATTAAATCGAGTATATCCTCAGCTACAACATATCAAAAACGAGAGAAAAATGACCAATATTTACGGAGTTAGAATCAAATTTGCAAAACTATGATGACGTCATAATAAGTAGCAAAATGGAGATTTTGAGTTGCGATGCCATTTTGATGACGTCATAATGAAATTAAGGGTCAAATGTTGCATGAAATCATATCTCCCATCCATACTCTATTCGAATATGAAAAAAAAATGGGGGTCAACGGATTTCCTGAAGAGCTATAATGAATTTTGTATAGGCATGTTTTTGCAATTATATTGTCCATGGTTAGTGCGCGCGTGTGCTGTAAACTTTGATGGAGCTAATTCCGTTATTATTTGTTGTAGAAGGTTGATCAAGGTATCAAATTACTCAGAATTATATTATTGATGCATTGATATGAAAAAATGGTGATCCTACGTTGTATAGTGCCGTTACGCGCGAGTAACATGTACGCGTGTGTCATGACCTTTACCTTGATGGCATGGGCAGTTGGCCCTTCACCTGAAGTTGATGTGATGTAAATATTGTTGATTTTTGATAATGAAGATATGATAATTGATAATGTGAATTTACAAAATGGCGCCTACATGACGTCATGATGACCTTTTGATCTTGAACTTGTGTCATACAGATGACATGATAAGTCCCCATAACTGATGATATTTTGAAGAAAATTGATGATGTAGATTTTGAGTATTTATGTTAACAAGCAAAGGGAGGAAAAATGAAAATAAATCAATAAATAAAGGAAATTCATACAAATTTAATAGTTGATCCATCAATTGACAGATCTTTCTGTCGATTGACAGATCACCTAATTGTTTAAACAGTCCTCAGAGCTTTCTTTTCATAGTCACACATGAAATATGAATATCTTATGCTGTTTAAAATAAATATAAGGGGGCTCAAATTCAAACCATTGTGTAGCTTGTGGGGTATATTGTAATTAATCTATTACCCCAATAACCATTGAGTTAAAAATGCTTGTTTCATTTCTTCAATATTTACTGTATAAGAATAATCACAGAACAAGCATATCATAACCGACAAACAAGGGAACCAATCCCATTTTTTTTTTTTTTTTAATTGGTTTTCATAATCCAACACATTGCACATTGGTAAATATTTATATACTCTTACAAATCATTATAGCCATGCAACTAATGTTGTAAGTTAGAGCAATTACGGGATCGGAGTTCGGTTCGGAAGTTTTGCTCCTAAAATCGGAATCGGTTCGGATATCGGATCGGAAGATATTCAAAAACAAAAAAATACATTAAAATTTGTATGTGGCCGGCGCGTGGACAAATGCGGCACGCTACACTGATGGCAGAATTTGTTTTGATCTCCGACAAAAGCGGAGGAAGAAGATGATGAGTTGTTTTGATCTCCGACATAATCGGAGGAAGGAAAATAAGATAATGACGTTCCAGCGCGCGACACTACCGCCGATCAACGATAGGCCTCTTCTCTACAACATCGTGGTGATGGCGGAGGTAATCGTAAACTCTTAAAGGTCACATGACCTCCCGAAAAAGACGCATTATTATCCAGAGTTGTTTACCATGATATTCACCTTCTCTACAACATCATAGTGATGGCGGAGGTAATCGTAATCTCATAAAGGTCGCAGGACCTCCCGAAAAAGACGCATTATTATCAAGAGTTGTTTACCATGATATTCACCTTCTCTACAACATATCACTTCGATGTTGTAGAGAAGGTGAATATCACGGTAAACAACTCTTGATAATAATGCGTCTTTTTCGGGAGGTCATGCGACCTTTTTGAGATTACGATTACCTCCGCCATCACTACGATGTTGTAGAGAAGGTGAATATCATGGTAAACAACTCTGGATAATAATGCGTCTTTTTTGGGAGGTCATGCGACCTTTAAGAGTTTACGATTACCTCCGCCATCACTACGATGTTGTAGAGAAGGTGAATATCACGGTAAACGCATTATTATCCAGAGTTGTTTACCATGATATTCACCTTCTCTACAACATCGTAGTGATGGCGGAGGTAATCGTAATCTCTTAAAGGTCGCATGACCTCCCAAAAAAGACGCATTATTATCTAGAGTTGTTTACCATGATATTCACCTTCTCTACAACATCGTAGTGATGGCGGAGGTAATTGTAATCTCATAAAGGTCGCATGACCTCCCAAAAAAGACGCATTATTATCAAAGAGTTGTTTACCGTGATATTCACCTTCTCTACAACATCGTAGTGATGGCGGAGGTAATCGTAATCTCATAAAGGTCGCATGACCTCCCGAAAAAGACGCATTATTATCAAGAGTTGTTTACCGTGATATTTACCTTCTCTACAACATCGTAGTGATGGCGGAGGTAATCGTAAACTCTTAAAGGTCGCATGACCTCCCAAAAAAGACGCATTATTATCAAGAGTTGTTTACCGTGATATTCACCTTCTCTACAACATCGTAGTGATGGCGGAGGTAATCGTAAACTCTTAAAGGTCGCATGACCTCCCGAAAAAGACGCATTATTATCAAGAGTTGTTTACCGTGATATTCACCTTCTCTACAACATCGTAGTGATGGCGGAGGTAATCGTAAACTCTTAAAGGTCGCATGACCTCCCGAAAAAGACGCATTATTATCCAGATTGGTTAACCATGATATTCACCTCCTCTACAACATCGTGAGGTAATCGTAATCTCATAAAGGTCGCATGACCTCCCGAAAAAGACGCATTATTATCCAGAGTTGTTCACCATGATATTTACCTTCTCTACAACATCGTAGTGATAGCGGAGGTAATCGTAAACTCTTAGAGGACGTATAGTCAGATAGTCGTAAATATTACCGCGCATGTCAGCGTGTTCAACTAAATCTTATTTGCCTCCGCTTAAGATCAAAACATATCGTCTTTTCGTTGTTTTTCTTCCTCCATTTTTGTCGGAGATCAAAACAAATTATCACCAATTATCATCATTATCGTTTTGTTCTTCCCCGATTATGTCGGAGATCAAAACAAATCATAATCTTCTTCTCCACCTGCCTTTCCGCTAATATCACAGATAAAAACGAATCATAATTTTCTTCCCCTTTATCTTCTTTTCCTTCCACCGCTTTTGTCTGAGATCTAAACAAATCACCAGCGCATTTGAAATCGGAGTTCGGAAAAATGTAGAAAAAAGGGGAAAATCGGATCGGATCGGGAATTGGAATAAAAATCGGTTACAGCATTACATGCAACTCTAATAATGTTACAATCTCAAAAGAGAAATTTATCATTTCACATTTGCAGATGCATTTTGGAATTAAGTGAACCTACCCCGATGCCTACATGCAACAGTCAACCTAGGAAAAGCATGACATATCTTTTTTTTAAATGTTGATTGAAAATGATCAAATATTTGATATTTTATAAAGAAAGAACACTTATCATTTTGTATGTTGAAATAAACTTACTTATTTCATGCTCACAAAACTCTCCGAAGAATCTATCAGGACATGAACAATGAATAGTCCCATTCATTGTTGTGCAGGCTCCTCCATGTTCACAGCTATCATTGTTGCACAGGTCTACGAACCTTTCACAGTGAATTCCGGTATAATCCTTGAGACATACACAGGTATAAGAACGGAGTTTGTCCACACATGTTGCTCCATTCAGACAAGGATTCTGCAATTCGCATTCATCCGCATCTAAAATGATTTCATAAAAAAACAAGAGTGTTGCTGTTACACGGAAAATGGAGTTATTGGTCAAGAAAAGTGGAATGTGGCGAATTCACCGTCGACCTTCTGACCTCAACATTTATAGAATTCCTGGGATCTATGCTTGTATTATACACACCAAATTATACGAGCCTAGGTTAAAGGTCAAGTCCACCCTACGAAACTGCTGACTTGAATTACTAGAGAAAAATCAAGCTGGCATAGTGCTGAAAATTTCATCAAAATCGGATGTAAAATAAAAAAGTTATGAAATTTTAAAATTTCGCTTATTTTTCACAAAACTGGGATATGCACAACAAAGTGAGTCAGTCGATGATGTCCATCACTCACTATTTATTTTTTTTTGTTTGTATTATACATCATTTCATTTTTTATAGATTTGAAAATAAGGACCAACTTGACTGAACGATGTAGTATTAAACAATGCTAATTCCACATGTTCAGGGAGGAATTATTAGTTGTATCACTTTACAATGAGGCAAAAATTATAATATTTCATATAATAAAATACAAAAGAAATAGTGAGTGGATGACGTCATAGTCTCATCATTTGCATACAAGCCAGGATGTGCATATACATGTAACTGTTTTATGAAATTAAGCAAAACTTTCAAATGTCATAACTTTCTACATATTTTACATCCAATTTTGATGAAATTTTCAGTGTTATGCTTGTTGGATTTTTCTCTTTTTATTCAAATCAACTTTTTGTTGGGGTTTACTTGTCCTTTAAGTTTGTAAACTTATCTTATCGCGTTTACAAGGACTTTTGAAGGGTAAGATGAAAACATGTCAGTGTGACCTTGACCTTTGACTTTTTGTCGTCAAAATCAATTGCCTCTCTGGGATTCATGCTAGTATCATACACACCAAATTATTTGAGCCAAGGTTAAGTTAAACTGAAGTTATCGTGTATACAATGACTGCAGAAGGGTAAGATGAAAACATGTCACTGTGACCTTGAACTTTTGAACTTCAAATAGGTTTCCTGGGATTAATGCGAGTATTATACACACCAAAATTTATGAGCCTAGGTTAGGTCAAAGTGAAGGTATCGCTTTTACAAGGAAAAGTGAACGGACGGACACCGAGCGTCTAGGACAGGCGTATAAAGGACATGTTTAAATCTCGATACATTATCCACTTCTATTTAATTCATTGGATCATGCGCTGGTGGGTAAATTCCAATACTGTTCAGTATGGAGCATGTTGCCTATTAAACTGCCTTTGTCGAGCAGAAAAGTCGCCGATTAAAATAGCCTCTTAAACTGAACGATTTCCCCTTTTTTCATCACTCTCTGAATCATTTGAATGTCTTCTTTGAAACGATTCAACATACAAAGCACAATATATGTGGTTTTCTTGTCCATGTATTGCAAATTAAAGAAATGGAGCTCTATGGCAGTCTCTTATCATTTAAGTAAATACGGCAGCAGTACCCGCCTTGTAGCATTGGCTTATCAAAAGTATTACCAATGCCTTATTTTAACACCATTTTTATTAAACGTATTGTCATGTGGAAAGTGTAAAACAAAATAAAGCACTCTAAAACACTAAAACAAGTAATAAGAAAAACAAGTGGAGCGCCTCTAGTGGTGCTGACTTTGAAAATGACTATAACAAATATTCACAAAAAACATCATTCATATAATGATACAATACTACGTTCATTGACCCTAAATGACATTTAACCTTGATCATGTGACCTAAGACATGTCAGTGATACTTGATTACCCCTATATCCACATTTTATTAACTATATCTATAAACTTTGAAAGTTATGACAGCAATTTTGTAATTACCTTCAATATGGCCAAAGTTCATTGACCTTGGTCATGTGACCTGAAACTTGCACAGGAGATTCAGTGATAATTGATTATTCTTATGTCCAGGTTTTATGAACTAGACCAATGCAATTTCAGAGTTATGATGGATTCAACAAATACCACAACTTAAAGTTGAATTAAGAAGGGGGTGAGTCTCATAAATATGGGTTCCACACACAGTATTTAGTATATATCAGTTGTTCAAACAGATAGCATGTCACAAAAATCCTCTGCCTTCTCGATATTTTGCTTTAAAAGTCTATGAAATTAGCCACCTGTCAGAGCCCGAGAGATGAGTGTACAGAAAAATCACTCTGAGTGTGACGTCACCGGAGGGAATTTAGTATAAGAGATGCCTGAAAATAATACAGAAATGCTATGCAGAGAAATAAAGATGATTTTACATTTTTTTTTCAAAGCAACTCAAATCAAACAAATAGGAATCATATATACAAATCTTTACTTTCCCTGTATAAAAACAGTATGAATACATGTAAGTATCATGAACTCTTAAATCATGATGTAAGATTGCAAACAATGAGTTATTGAATGATATTTTCACTTTTACTCATTTATTTTATCACGATGTTCCATTAAGTGAGTAGCTGGCAAGTAATTCCAGCGGCTAGCTCAGCTCTGCACGCGCTGCACGCCTTTACAATACACACAACACCCAGGCATTGAGTGTACCGTAGTGGGGTTTGTAGTGGTCTGATACAGTTCATGACCATGCAGCGATCCCCTGGCGTCTTTTTCGTCTTTCCTTTTGTCTTTGACTCCATTTTTATATCCTCTGGATGATTTCCACTCATAGCTCCACAGAACAATCTTGAATCAAACATACTATTCTTTTTGGGCTTTCGAGTTGTTTTCTATATTAATTACGCTAGAGATCACCGTCATACATACAAACGCAATTCGCAAGTGAGTTGGAGACAGCAAGAAAGGTATGCGGTACGGTAGCTCGACAGCTAGCTGCGCCGGAGCGGGCGGCCGGTCGGCACAAAGCAATTCCGCAACCAACCGTATATTTTGCAAGAGCCATGTCACACGCCGATAAATATGTCATAATAACATGTCTGCTACGTTATCGACTGGTGAGAAGATCTCGATAAAATTTCATATTATTCTCCTTGAAATTATTCCTTTAGGGTCTATGGTATCATTCTGACTGAGGGAATTTACTTATTTGGAATGATAGTACGGCCATAAATATACTTTAAATCATTTCCTCTTTGCAAGTTCTCCGGCTCGCAGGTACAACTTCAACTGCAGTGCAGTTTATTCCATTATATGACTTCTTTCGCCACGGACAGTCCCGAACGAAAAGAAGGCATTAAAACCATCTAAAATTGCTACAAAGAAGAACAGTTTTAACAATGTAGGGACATACTATTGACTATATGTCTTTGAATAATTATTACTTCCTTTCAATGTCGTTCACATAAAATCAATAGAGTAAAAATGAAGTTTTGACACAAAAGTAAATATGAAGGCGTACAATATGTTTACGTGCATAGTATGATGTTGGGCCCCAAGTCTGCGCACCTAACAATTTGAGTTAAGATTTAACATCAATTTCTTTTTATTTCACAAAATCCTTTGATAGTGTTCGTTATATTATTAAGAGTAAGTGTACCAAATTTCTCATTAAAAATTGAAAGAAAATATAAGATTTTCTTGAAAAAACCTCGGGCAGTCATTTTCAGATTGAAAAAAAATGGTACCCCATGTCTGCGCACTCATTCACTTTGCACACGATTCGGGGATTTTGATGAAAAAGGCTGCACTTTGAGGCCATCACATGAAATGCCCTAAATTCATTATTTTTCCACTATTTAGAGTCGGATCTTTTTTATGAATACCTGTCTATGTATTGCATGTGTAAAGTTCGTGCTCGTTGCGTATCTTCTTTTACTAGAATCGCGCAGTTACGCAGGTGCGCAGACTTGGGAGACCGCGCAAACATGCGGGAACTGACCATACACAAACATTACTACACCAGGATCCGAATACCCCCCCCCCGTGACGTCACAGTCAAAGAACACCCGTCTCGGTAGGCATTGCAGGAGCGAACTCGGGGAAAATAGGTAGGGATAAATCGTTCAAATTCACTATTTTGAAAAAAGAAAATGGGGGTCGAATCACCTCTTAGTGTTTGGGGGGTTGTAAGGTTGCTATTAATGTAAATATCTCAATATTTGGAATCGTCTTCTTAATTCAACTTTAACCAAAGTTCATTTACCTTAAATGACCTTTGACCTGAAACTCGCACAGGATGTTCAGTGATACTTGAATACTCTTATTTTCATGTTTCATGAACTAGGTCTATATTTTCTAAGTTATGCTGTCATTTCAAAAACTTAGACTTCAAATAATATTTGATATTGACGCTGCCGCCGTCGGACAAGCGGCGCCTATAGTCTCACTCTGCTATGCAGATAAGACAACAGTTATCGTGAAAAATGCGGGAGGGGGGGTAAATCAGCCCCAATCTTAATAGGGTTAAAACTGAGACTCGCTCTATTCACATATGTTAAAACTTTAAAACCATTTCCTGCTTTTTGGGGGAATTGTTACGGAAGTCAATTTTTGCTTAAAATACACTTCAATTTTAAGCCAGTGACCTCAAATGTTTGGTGATAGTTTCTAACATTTGTATCCCAAATTATGAAATAGGACTTTATGACTTAACAATTATTTCTAGAAATTTAGAATCTTGCCAGTGCCTATAAAAATGATAATATATTCACCTTGAAGGTTATTTCACTTAACAGTCAAAAATTAAATATTGTACTTCCCATGAATAGGAAATGAACCGTTCCTACCACAGTGAAAAATAATGATTATCTTGGAAATATCAATGATACCCTTACCATCACACACTGAAGGAGTCATTGAAGTTGTAGGAAAATCCTGGTGCGAGTCAAAGTCTGTCCATGAAATAATGTTCCCATATAGCTGTGGCAAAACACTCCGATTTAACTCTTGATATCACATCTTCAGGGATATCCCCAGTCCAAACATTGATACCAGTCATTGTGATGGAATCTTCAAACAAATAATTCAACAGAGAAAATATTCAGAGTGCAGGTCATCTAATTAGAACACTGAATAAATATCATCTAGCATATTAGGAGGTTCTTGACGATTTCATTAGTAGTAATATTTATTTTCAATAAAATTCTGATCATTGAAATCCATTTACCTACAAAATCACACCAATTATATCATATGCTACATGTATGATAAATTAAAGCGAGGAAAAAGGTTTGTTTGTGAATTAAAAAAGTATTGTGGACTTCGCTGGGGCCACGTCATTTTTATTAATTTTTTTATGGTTACGACTTGTTTACGTGGGTGTTCATACCATTTCTGTCCAGTTCAATTGCTCCAACTTTGAGCTGCAGTTTTCCGAGAGATGATAATCAGATACATCGCCATCATCGCTTGCAGCTTCAAAACCATCAAACAGAACAAACCATCCCCCAGTTCGGATAAATACAAGCAACAGATGATGCCAACGACCGTCACAAACCGAAAGACCATCAGATGAATAATTCTGACTGTAAAGGGACAGTTAAAGGTTATCAAAATCTACTGACCATGTTGAATAGTCTGACCATGCCTTTATTGAGCATCCACGTGTATTATTTTCTAAAATCTAGTAATCAATGATACCCAACCATTTTCAATTCAAAATTTCAAACATATCTAAGCTTTTTATTGAAAAAGGAGAAGGATTACCAAAAATATCACCCTAGCATAATTTATTGTTCAAATGGCACTCCGTCCTGAAAATGTTAATGTTTTCTTAGAAATTTAGAATGAAAAACAAATTGACCAGTAACAACACTAGGTTGAAATGTAATACAAATGTTTCTCATAGAAATTACATTTTAGCATTGAGATTTCCTGGGCAGCTTTGAAAAGCCACTTTGAAATTATTATCTCAAGCACAATGTCTTCCACCCACGACAATACAAGCCCTTTTCTCAAATTTAATTATTTACATTCATTATTATATCTTACAGTACATTAGTAAATCATTGTGAGGTATTTCTCACAAAATCAGAAATGAAATAAACTCACCTTGCCTCATTGAAAATGAGACTGCAGGGATTGAAAATACCAAACTGAAGATTGCCCATTTCAAAGTTAATGAATTGCTTGTTGGGTGATGACATCTCTGCCATCATCCAGAGTGATACAGTTACATTTTCTAAGTCGGTGCTGACATCAGCAGAAAACACGGTGGATGATGTTTGATGATCCAATTTAAGATCATAGTTGTCAGGAATAACTGAGAGATAAAAAATAACTTGCCTTATTCAAAACTTGATGGGAACATATTCTGTAAAAATTATGACACAGCACAAGGGCTCAAATTGTTTTTATATAAAACATGAATAATTTATACCAAGCAAATCCTCTGAATTGAAATATTTCATGGGTAAAATAATTGGTCTGGTTTTATTTAATATACTTCAAACGTTTTTTTCCATAAAATATGTTCTCTTAATCATTGCGCTCTCATGTGTCACATGGAAATTGGCAAGCTTTCCTTTGAATGAAATTCATGAGCACCTATTGCTCAGATCAGCTTGGCGATACCAATTATTATCAAATTTCCCATTTTTGTATCAGATTTACGCTTTTTGGTCAAATAAGTTTTTCCAAGACTTGACATTTAATTTAGGAACTATAAAATGCCATTCAAAAGAGTCATCAGTTGTGATTTATAGCAACACACTAAACATGCACCGTACATATTGAATTGCACTTTATATTATCAGATCTGATTACGGATGAATCATTTTTTGTTCAAGTCTTTGGGTCTATGGATATGCATCTTGGGGCACCACACAAATATAAAGCAAAAATAAAAAAAAAAAGTGAATAATTCCCCAAGTACAATATGAAAAATAATTTTAAGGTAAATGACATACATGTATCATTGATTATGTAAATAAGTGATAAATAGGGAAGCTGCTTGCAAATGACGTCACAACCCCCCCCCCCAAAAAAAAAAAAATGTAATTATGCATTTAATATGAACATTGCAATGACTCATAGTACAGTGCTTGCGATACTCCCTGAAAATGTTTACCTGTTCCACATGTGTCTCCTGTATACCCAGGAGGACATGTGCAGATGAAATTTCTGAGGACGTCTGCGCAGGTTCCATTGTTCTTGCATGGGCTTGACACACATGAACTTACAAGCTCCTCACATGTTGCTCCGCTGAAATGTGAGAGACATAATAATAATAATAGTAGTAGCAGCAGTAGTAGTAATAGAACGTTTTTGTATAGTGCAAAATACATGGAAAAATTGCATATCTCTACGCTTAAGATAATCATATTCACATATTACATATCTTACATGACATATCTTGTGCATACTGTAATCAAGATTCTATAAAATATTTACCTTTCATACTGGTGACTTATCACGTCTACTGACTTGAAAATATTTTTTTTCCTAACTTCTTGAAATTTGTCAGGTTTAAAAATAAAATCTGTGATGTTCTGCATTCTCTGAAAACTGTGGGGCTATCTGCTGGAAAGATCATATTGCCACACATTGTGTTCGTATAGTAGCCAATTAATGTTCAATATAAATATCATTATTTTAAATGTAATTTTCCACTGTGGGTACTGTACGTTAACACTTTGAGTGTTAACAATTTCTTCACATAGAGGACTCTGTAAAAATGAGTTCAACAATGTTATATTTAATTTTTTTTTAAATGCAGATGTTCTGTTTCCACACTGAGAGACACTGTCTTGATGTGGGTAGCTCTGATATTTCCAACATGGGATACTAAATCATTAAATGCTTAAAATTAAGAATTTATTAACACTGGTTGATTATTTACCCGGTGCTGTTTATCAATGACAACTTCCATCTCAAAATTTTCAATGAAAAAATTAATTGGTTTCAATTGGTCAATTTGCTTGTGCATGTTTTTTTATAAGCGCATTGTTATCAGGAGTTAATTAGCTCTTCCATTTTTTAATCATCATGATGCTTAGTCTTCTTTTTCCTGAATATACATTTTTTTTGGGGGGTGGGGAGGCTTATTACCCCAATGGTTTTAAGCACAAGATTCAAATAAAGTCATAAATGGTAATTATGAGATGTCGCAGCAAAGCATCTATTTTTAACCCCCACCACTCTTTACCCCAGCAACTTGAAATAAAAACCATCTACATGTTGATGAAATATAGTCCATTGTCTTGCAAGAGCGGAATTCAGTAAGTTCTGAGTAAATATCAATTTGGGCTATCTAATAGTTTGATTTTTTTTCTTCAAATTCCAGTTCTAATTTCATTCCATCCAAATTCAATATTTTCTATTCAAGACTTCTTACCGATAACCTTCGGGGCACAGGCAATCAAACCTGTCAGTTCCTTCTATACATGTGCCAAAGTTGTGACACGGTGAGGAAGAACATTCCAAGATGTCAACTTCGCACAGCCTTCCCATTAATCCTTTAAATCATAATAATCGAAGCAATGACAATAATTAATACTAATAGGAAAAATGATAATAGAAATAATTATAATATTATTGAAAGCCTCTCCTAATTTACTAGGGTAAATAAAATGCCAGTGCTGTCTCGTCTTATTATGACGTATAGCACTGAGCGGTTCAATAGGACGCGTATACGGATGTGTAGAATATGCGAATGTCAGCTATATGCCTTATCTCCCGCAACATTTCAACTAATTTTCTTACTGACTTTCCTGAGCGGGCAATAATTTGTGTCTGTGGATAAACCATTGGAAACTTATTGACCCACTATTTGATCAAAGTCATAAGCAGCAAATAATGTATTAAGGTTGCCCTGCTGAGGGGCCCGTTTTATAAAGAGTTGCAATTACTTTAATTTGGGCATTATGGCAACTACCATGGTAACCTTGATTTTGATTGGCTGCTGAGCCGTTGCCATGGTAGTTGCCATAATGGCAAAGTTACGACAGTTGTAACTCTTTATGAAATGGGTCCCTTATGTCTGATACGTTTAATACTAGTAGAATTATTGAACGCCTCCTCTAATATTTAAGATGGTAACAAAATGCCTTTTTTAGAAAGCAATACTTGTAGGAGATTAAATCGATTACAATAATTTTAGCCCTGTCGCGTAATACCTCATTATTTCAAAAGCTAAGACATGACAAATGTTGTTAGAACAATGCAAGTAAAATATTGAGACAGTCCACCCTATACTCGTATCAATTGTAACAACACATAATGGGCCTGTTGTGTGCCTGTTGCTGTAAATCTCTTCGCATTACATATTTATCGTGAAAAATGTTGAAGGGAGTCTAAGTAAGCTTCATCCTTCAACTCAAAGATATTTAATGTTAACCCTAAAAAGGCTGGGGCTGATGATCAGCCTCCCCTCAATATTTTTAAAATAAAAAATCCGCTGCGCATTTTTTTTAACCGCGTCGGTCGCTGACTTTTTACTTTTGAGTCTCCCGGAACTTTTAAGACCAAAATTGCGACCCCGGGTATGCATTTTAAATTACGGAACATTTCGTAAGTGCATGCAGACCCAAAATTGCTGATTAAAACGTGAATTCGTGCACAAATCCAATGCAAATACATGTAGTGTTTTCAGCCAAAATTCATAAATGCTTCTTTATTTCCCTTTTACTCATTAACATCAATTAATTTCATCTTGTTTATGGTCAAAATAAAGTCCCCGACAATTTCCATTGAAAAACAGAGTTGAATAAAAATACATACGAATTGTAGAAAACAATAAAATACATAAAAAATAAATGTGATCTTGAATTTTTTTGAAAGGACATTTGATCAGATTCCTTTAAAAAGTCTGTAAACCAAAAAATTAGCATTTTATGGGCTTCTAAAAAAATAGAGCAAACTTGATTTTATGCTAAATTATGATAATTAATTAGCAATGAAATTTATTCGCAGGTTTTGATCTTACAGTTTTATAGAATATGCCTTGGGTAACGCACGTGCAAAATTTCGTTGCGATCGCGCGGTTGACGGCCGAGAGGTGGGGCTGCCGTGACCGAGTGGTCTATAGGCCCCTCCCACCTAACCGAATTGCCTGAAATATGCCTTGCGATGGCTGGCGAAAGGCCTTTATTTCAAAATCGTTTTCAATGGTAACTGATAGTAAATTATATTTACCCTTTGTGTTTGGGTTCGTACATCACCTGAACTAACAGCTGCGATTATTAAAATTCGTGCGAAAATTTGAAGATGTTTAAAATTTCCCGACGAATTGAAAAATCGTTGGTCATCTGTTTGAATTCGCTTCTCTTATTTAGTCTGTGCTAATCGTTCGTTAATCGTTCGTGTGTTATTGGTGCGCATGGTCCGTCGTGATTCTGCCAAAGTGGAACGATCTCTAAAGAACCCTTTACGAACACGACGAAGAAACACGCTGACACAAACGTACAAGAACACCCGATCTATTCCCTCATCTTCGTTTCTAATCGTACGCCATATCAAACCATTGCTCACCGTTTGTCCGTCTTATTGGGTTAATCAACCCTTAGCTCGCCTCGGCTGCAATTTTCTTTGCATGTCATATTCATCCTTCGCTTATCGTTCGTTGATAAAATTTGACAGTAGTTACTGATCGCATGATTTGACGGAAATTTTATTTGAATTTGTTAAATTCGCGTGCATTTCGTGTTTTTTTCCCATTTGTCACCCTTCGTCCACCTACATTCGGACAGGTGTGACGGGGCTTTAAGGCACCTGACTATACATTGAAAGTCCGGGGTTCGATCCCAGGTTGCCGTACCTAAGACTGTGAGCAAGGCTTTAAATCAGCAATGCTCTTTTATCTTTCATTCAAATAAAGGCAAATGCTACAGACCTACGCATTCTTGGAACTATATGTAGGTGTGCTCTTGTTTTAAACAAGTGGAATGCCTCTGGCCGTCTCACCTGCATCACGCGATTCAACATAGCAGCAGTGCTGACTTTGAAAACTACTATAACTCGCACAAGATGTTCAGTGATACTTGGTTACTCTTATTTCCACGTTTTATGAACTAGACCAATACACTTTACAGAGATAGGATGGTAATTCAACAAATACCCCCAATTCGGCCAAAGTTCATTGACCCTAAATGACCTTTGACCTTGATCATGTGACCTGAAACTCGCACAGGATGTTCAGTGATACTTGATTACTCTTATGTACAAGTTTCATGAATGAGATCCATAAACTTTCAAAGTTATGATGGTAATTCAACAGATACACCCAATTCGGCCAAAGTTCATTGACCTTTGACCTTGGTCATGTGACCTGAAACGCGCACAGGATGTTCAGTGATACTTAATTACTCTTATGTCCAAGTTTAATGAACTAGACCAATAAACTTTCAAAGTTATGATGGTAATTCAACAGATACCCCTGATTCGGCCAAAGTTCATTGACCCTAAATGACCTTTGACCTTAATCATGAGACCTGAAACTTGCACAAAATGTTCAGCGATGCTTGATTACTATTATGTCCAAGTTTCATGAATCAGCTCCATAAACTTTCAAAGTTATGATGGGAATTCAACAGATATCCCCAATTCGGCCAAAGTTCATTGACCCTAAATGACCTTTGACCTTGGTCATGTGATGTGAAACTCATGCAGGATGTTCAGTGATACTTGATTAACCTTATGTCCAAGTTTCATGAACTAGGTCCATACATTTTCTAAGTTATGATGACATTTCAAAAACTTAACCTCAGGTTAAGATTTCGATGTTGATTCCTCCAACATGGTCTAAGTTCATTGACCCTAAATGACCTTTGACCTTGGTCATGTGACATGAAACTCTAATAGGATGTTCAGTAATACTTGATTAACCTTATGGCCAAGTTTTATTAACTAGGTCCATATACTTTCTAAGTTATGACGTCATTTCAAAAACTTAACCTCAGGTTAAGATTTGATGTTGACGCCGCCGCCGCCGCCGCCGGAAAAGCGGCGCCTATAGTCTCACTTTGCTTCGCAGGTGAGACAAAAATGATAATAGAAATAATTATTATTATATTGAAAGCCTCTCCTAATTTACTAGGGTAAATAAAATGCCAGTGCTGTCTCGTCTTATTATGACATATAGCACTGCACGGTTCAATAGGACGCGTATACGGATGCGTAGAATATGCGAATGTCAGCTATATGCCTTATCTCCCGCAACATTTCAACCCATTTTCTCACTGACTTTCCTGAGCGGGCAATAATTTGTGTCTTTGGATAAACCATTGGAAACTTATTGACCCACTATTTGATCAAAGTCATAAGCAGCAATAAATGTGGCCAAAGTTCATTGACCTTACATGACCTTTAACCTTGATCATGTGACCTGAAACTTGCACAAGATATTCAGTGATACTTGATTACTCTTATGTCCAAGTTTCAAAAGTCAGATCAATAAACTTGCAAAGTTATGATGGTAATTCAACAGATACCCCCATTATTGCCAAAGTTCATTGACCTTTGACCTTGGTCATGTGACCTAAAATGCGCACAGGATGTTCAGTGATACTTGATTACTCTTATGTCCAAGTTTTATGAACTAGACCAACATACTTTTAAAGTTATGATGGTAATTCAACAAATACCCCCAATTCGGCCAAAGTTTATTGACCCTAAATGACCTTTGACCTTGATCATGTGACCTGAAACTTGCACAGGATGTTCAGTGATACTTGATTACTATTATGTCCAAGTTTCATGAATCAGATCCAAAAACTTTTAAAGTTTTGATTGTAATTCAACAGATACCCCCAAATAGGCCAAAGTTCATTGACCCTAAATGACCTTTGACCTTGGTCATGTGACGTGAAACTCATGCAGGATGTTCAGTGATATGTCCAAGTTTCATGAACTAGGTCCATATACTTTCTAAGTTATGATGTCATTTCAAAAACTTAACCTTAGGTTAAGATTTGATGTTGACGCCGCCGCCGTCGGAAAAGCGGCGCCTATAGTCTCACTCTGCTATGCAGGTGAGACAAAAATGAGGGGGGGGGGGGGGCTGAATCATTCCCACCGTCTTCTTTGATGTCGAACTAGCCCAGTCTATTTAGGGTAAAGCCAGAATTAACATATTATTTATTCATTTGTATCAATATGTATACTCATATTTTATGTTTTTCAATTTACCGTTTGCACAAGCACACGTAAATCTTGATCTTCCGTTTATGCATGTTGATCCATGTTGGCAAGGATTCGACAGACAGTTGTCAATCTCTTCATCGCAAAGCCTTCCAGTGACACCTAGTGGACATATACAGCGGTAGCTATTCCACTAGATAAAATTTGAGAAAAATGTCTAAAATGTTGAAACCGTGATCTCTGACAACAATAATTTATTGTGAAGTTTTATTGATGCAGATTACCACAAAACATAGGACACAGCAAAGAAAATAACAATAATTGTACTGTTCATGATGTATTGCAAGTCCATTTCAAAATACCCTATCCCCAAAATGATATATTAAACAAAATAATACACAAAATGTATGTGGCAGATCAAAGGGTGGGACCCACCCTCAGTTAGCTTTTAGCAATAACCGTGTTGAATAATCAAGTTAAAAAATCAGTCATCAGAAGGGGAGAAAATAAAACTATATAAAACAGATTATACCTGGTCTTGGCACGTGGAGCCATGAGCACAGAGATTATTTTTGCAGTCATCAATGTCGTATTCGCAGGTTTCGCCTATGAAGCCAGACAGACATTCGCAGTGGAAGCCATCTTCATTGGGAATGCACAAACCTCCATTAAGGCAAGGGTTGCTATCACAGAGTGTTGACCTCAGCTGACAATGTGATCCATATGATCCTTTGTTACACTGGCAGCTGTATCTATTGATCTCATCAACACAGGTCCCACCATTTTCACATTTGTGACTGATGCAATCATCAATGTTTTCCTGTTTAAGCATTGAAATCATACATTAGCAGGGGCAGATCCAGCCTTCGCCGATGGGGAGGGGGGGGGGGCGATTTTTTTAGCCACGTTTTCCCCGATCGGCCACTCGAAGTAGATTTTTATTCGTTTCTTTAAAGGGATAGTCCTCATAGACAATTATAAGCTTTATTCTTATAAGCATAAATTACATAAACATATATCATAAGCCTTATCTAAATAGTGCGAGCACAAGCTACTTTTTAAAAACTTCATGTAGAGTTGTATTTTGTCCCAAAATTTAAAAATCTTGGGCAATGTTTGTGATCCTAAACGACGTGAGCGCAAAGCGCGAGCAGAAAAATTTACACCTGAAAATGGGACACTCTTTTCATGTTTTGTAAATCATGAAAAGGATGACATTGGAAATCTTTGCACATGAGCGCAAGGCGTGAGCAAAAAATGTTTGATAATGTGATCTGAAACTGGATAATGATTTAAATAGAGAACAGGCTGTGTATCTGAATAAGCATGCGTGCACGTTTCAGATTTCGGCTTAGTATGTAGGCATTCCAAATATTTTTTCATTATGAAAATCAAGCACGAAGCATGAGCTTAAAATGTTTCATATTCCGATCTGAAAAGGGGATCAATTCAAGCTCTGTATTTCAAGCACTTTGTAGGGAAATTGTAATAACGATAATAATAATCCGCTTTTATATAGCGCATACATCGGAGCGAAGTGTCTTAGTGCTTTACAGATATATTATTATTATTATAAATTGTGAGGTGGATATTGATCACAGCTAAAAAAAAGCTATGTTTTATTATTATTACTTCGAGTTTTGACATATGACTGGGACATTTTAAGAACATCATGTCATCATATGAAAATTATGACTATCTTCCTATGTTTCTTCCTAAGCGCAAGATGACAGTTGTCGATATTCCCTTCTGAAACATGGGAAATCCGATTATAAAAGTTAATATCTTATTCATCAATGTTACAAGCCTAATGAGAGCGTGAAATTGGTTGTCGTGGCCTGAAAACTGGACATTTAAAGGACATTTGCAATGAGTTAATACATTTTCAACAATCAATGCAAGCACAAATCACATGCCAAAATTTTTGATAAAATGTCATAAAATGGGGATTTAAGTAGTATATTATATAATCAATACTGAGCTATACATTACTCACAAACCAAAATGCGAGCGTGCAGCGCTAGCTTATATGTTTTGACAATCTTACCTGAATAGGGATATTTTGAGAGCTTTGTAGAATGCAGGAAAATAATAGGTACCTGACGAATCAAATTTTGCGAGCGGACAGCGTGAGCAGAAAATGTTAATACTCAGACCAGAAAATGTTAATATTAAGGCACGTCATCAAAAATCCCTTATGCGTCGCTACTCGTCGCGACGGAATATCAAGATCCGGGTCTGATTCCAGACGGGGAGCGACGAGAGCCGACGCAACCCGACGACCCCCCTTTTCCCATTCATTTTGGGTGATATCCCTTCCCGTTACATCCTTTTATCTTGCCGACTCGCTAATTGGAGCGTCTCGCTTCGTCGCAAATAACAATGACGGATCGATAAGACTGCTAACAACATCCGGGTTGCGTGAAGCGAACGTGATTGCATATATCTATTTTTTGCACAGGCATGCCTTTTTATTGCATTAATTGCGATTTTTATATGAAATAAACGATTTCATCATATAAATGCGACATAGATTATATTCCGATGTCTGAGTACTTACCGCCGTCGGCGCTCTTTACTCCCCGACATCGCTTATCACCCACGGAAGGTATTCTGTAGTCACATTATTTTTATCTTGGTCATCATATTTCTTACCTCGACATCCTTTCTGTGGTCATAGATTATATTCCGATGTTTAAGTACTTGCTACCGTCCGCACCATTTATTTCCCGTCATCGCTAACCACCCACGGAGCGCATTCTGTAGTCATTTATATTATTTTTATCTTGATCATCATATTTCTTACCTCGACATCCTTTCCGTGGTCATAGATTAAATTCCGATGTCGAAGTACTTCCCGCCGTCGGCGCTATTTATTTCCCGTCATCGCTAACCACCCACGGAGCGCATTCTGTAGTCATTTATATTATTTTTATCTTGGTCATCACATTTCTTACCTCGACATCCTTTCCGTGGTCATAGATTACTTTCCGATGTCGAAGTACTTCCCGCCGTCGGCGCTATTTACTTCCCGTCATCGCTAACCTCCCACGGAGCTCATTATGTAGTCATTTATATTATTTTTATCTTGGTCATCATATTTCTTACCTCGACATCCTTTCCGTGGTCATAGATTAAATTCCGATGTCGAAGTACTTCCCGCCGTCGGCGCTATTTATTTCCCGTCATCGCTAACCACCCACGGAGCGCATTCTGTAGTCATTTATATTATTTTTATCTTGGTCATCACATTTCTTACCTCGACATCCTTTCCGTGGTCATAGATTACTTTCCGATGTCGAAGTACTTCCCGCCGTCGGCGCTATTTACTTCCCGTCATCGCTAACCTCCCACGGAGCTCATTCTGTAGTCATTTATATTATTTTTATCTTGGTCATCATATTTCTTACCTCGACATCCTTTCCGTGGTCATAGATTAAATTCCGATGTCGAAGTACTTCCCGCCGTCGGCGCTATTTACTTCCCGTCATCGCTAACCACCCACGGAGCGCATTCTGTAGTCATTTAAATTATTTTTATCTTGGTCATCATATTTCTTACCTCGACATCCTTTCCGTGGTCATAGATTATATTCCGATGTCTGCGTACTTACCGTCGTCGACGTTATTTACTCCCCGACGTCGCTAACCACCCACGGAGCGCATTCTGTAGTCATTTAAATTATGTTTATCTTGATCATATTTCTTACCTCGACATCCTTTCCGTGGTCATAGATTAAATTCCGATGTCGAAGTACTTCCTGCCGTCGGCGCTATTTACTTCCCGTCATCGCTAACCTCCCACGGAGCTCATTCTGTAGTCATTTATATTATTTTTATCTTGGTCATCATATTTCTTACCTCGACATCCTTTCCGTGGTCATAGATTATATTCCGATGTCGAAGTACTTCTTGCCGTCGTCGACGCTATTTACTCCCCGGCGTCGCTAACCACCCACGGAGCGCATTCTGTAGTCATTTAAATTATGTTTATCTTGATCATATTTCTTACCTCGACATCCTTTCCGTGGTCATAGATTAAATTCCGATGTCGAAGTACTTCCTGCCGTCGGCGCTATTTATTTCCCGTCATCGCTAACCACCCACGGAGCGCATTCTGTAGTCATTTAAATTATATTTATCTTGGTCATCATATTTCTTACCTCGACATCCTTTCCGTGGTCATAGATTAAATTCCGATGTCGAAGTACTTCCTGCCGTCGGCGCTATTTACTTCCCGTCATCGCTAACCTCCCACGGAGCTCATTCTGTAGTCATTTATATTATTTTTATCTTGGTCATCACATTTTTTACCTCGACATCCTTTCCGTGGTCATAGATTATATTCCGATGTCTAGCGCTGTCGGCGCTATATGTACTCCCCGACATTGCTTACCTATATATATCTGAATTTTAATAAAAAGTATATGTATTATCTAAAATGGTATAAAAATATATCAGATAATTATAATGTTTGTTATAACTATCGGAATCTACCCTGAATTCGATTTTCTTACACATTTTACTTTGTTTTCTAAGTGACAGTACAATGAAAATATGTATAACATTGTATAATTCAGGTGCATATTCATGTCTAAGGACTGAATTTATTTGAATTAAAAATGAACCTTTCCCGTTCAACCTACTCCATTGTTATTTTTTCTTTCAAGATTATTTTCATTTTGTACTCCTTCGATAATTAAAGTGGATACTAAATAAGAATACTTTCCATAATATAAAGGAGAAGTTGTCTTTATTGTTATACCCCATATAATTTATCCTCTTTGAATGAGGCCCTTGGAAAAGAATTAAGCACGCTGAAAATAGGGTTCGATTATAAAACAATTATGTTGGGGAATTCGTTATATGGTTAAACTTCCCTTTTCTTACTTGTATAGAGCAGAAATAGATCAATTTGGAAAAGTATGTTAAAGTTTCAATTAAAACCACATTTAAAGTCAACACAAATTTTGCCCCGCTGACATTTTGTGTAGTAATAGTTTTTTTTAAGAGCGGGATCCTTTATCAACGACTCGAAATCAGCTAAATGCGCGTCTACCAGTGTATGAGTATTTCCGTTACAATAAAATGGGAGTTATATTGAGTAAAACACGCATTAATATTAAATACGGAGAAACGGATAAATATTAGTATACATTGAATATTAAAAATGCTTTGGGCCTAAAAATATGGGTCACTTGACCCTGCAAAGAGCAAATCTCAAGCTATTGTTCATCCCCTGCGTTTATCAATCCCCTGGCATTGTCAATCTTTTCATCTAAACGCACGAAGACGACATTCTTTGATAATCTGTAATCCCCACCCCAACTCGCTTACTCCCGTGAATAGAAACCGGTAAGCTCCGCAAAGGCATGTTTTAATGAACATTATGCACGATCCCTTGGTATTGCCATTCCATTCATCACGTAAAGACGACAGATATTCTTTGATAGTCCGTTATCCCCACCAGTGGCGGACCGTGATCCGGAGGAGACAAAGCACGGGGGGCACAGCATTGTTCACAGACAATGAAGTGCCCCCTCCCCCCCCAATGCTTTGTCTCCTCCGGGTCACGGTCCGCTACTGTCCCCCACCGCAACTTGATTGATACTCTCGTGAATAGAAGCCGGAAAGCTCCGTAAAGGCATGGCTTTATTACGAACATGTTCAAAATCTATATAGAACTAACATGTATTTTATTACCAAACCACCCACCCTCTCCTTAATTAAATCGTCCACTGATAGACTCGAATATGAATATTAATGACGATGTGCATATAACTCTTTTCACAGGATATTTCTAAATTTTGTAATTCAATAACTTCGTTATTTTCGTTATTTGTTATCCAATTTTGATGAAATTTTCAGCATTTTACTTTGTGAATTTTACTCTATTTAAATTGATATATTCTCAGCCCGGTAAAGACTTGAGAACATGCTTATGTAGTACAAAACCAGAATGGGTTCAATTCTCATTCTAATTGGTCTGCGTAATTAAATTAGGGTTGATTTTAGCCGCTGAATAGTCTGTAATAATTTCCATTGTTAATAAAACATTGAAATACAAAGATGAAATAAAATAAATATACATAAAAAATTATAAAATCATATAATTGCATAATTAAAAAAATACCCTTTTTCTTTGCCAAAGCTATAAATTATATTTCAAAACTGACATAAACATCTTACGTGAAATTGGGTGTTAATATATATATTATGCAAGTAATGTTTCCTTTATAATGATTCAACAAAATTATATATATATTGTCAATGGCTGGTAGGGGTAATGTGTGATGCTTGTGCGTGCCAAATTTCGGCGCGATCGACGGCGGTTGAGAACACCCGCCACCCTAAATACATCTCAACACACTTAAAATGAATGGCAACATACTGTCCACTGTGTATATTTGATATAATTTCATAACATTTTTACCTAACTTTCCAACAAAGTCGGAAAGCTATACTAAACGGAAGACTCAATTATCATCCCAAATAATGCCCGATTTATTAGACATTTATTGAAAATCGTTCCAGTTGCTATAGCGATATGAAAGTACTTTCGTATACCTGGCAGAATGAATTCTCTACTATCCCGCATAAGATATGATTTACGTAACTTTCCAATAAAGTCGGAAAGGAGTATAGACGCAATCATCACCCCCAAATCGATACCCGATCGTCGGACATTTCTTGAAAATCGTTCAGGTTGCTATAGCGATATGAAACTACTTATACCTGGCAGAATGAATTATCTACTACTACAAGGTATTTACCTGACAAGGTATGTTCAAGGTCATAGGTGGCGGAGCAGAGGATTATCTTTTGTGTTTGGGGGGACGCAACAATAGCCGCCCCCCCAACACAAAAGATAATCTTCTGCTCCGCCGCCAATGTTCAAGGTATGTACCTGGCAGAATGAATTCTATACTATCCTGTACGTATAAAATATCATTCACGTAGCTTTTGAAAGTCGGAAAGCTATACTTTAATGGAGTAGACGCAATGATCATCCCAAAGTAATGCCCGATCGTTCGGTCATTAATTAAAAATGGTTCTAATTGCTTGACCTGGCAGAATTAATTCTATACTATCATGTATAAAATATGATTTACGTATAGCTTTCCAACAAAGTTGGAAAGCTATTCTATATTTGAGTAGACGCAATCATCACCCCCAAATAAATGCCCGATCGTTCAGTCATTTATTAAAAATAGTTCAAATGGCTAGACCTGGCAGAATGAATTCTCTACTATCCTGTATAAAATATGATTTACGTAGCTTTCCAACAAAGTCGGAACACTTACACTATGGAATAGACGCAATCATTCCAAATTAATGTCCGGTCGTTCGGACATTAATTAAAAATCGTTCAAGTTGCTATACCTGGCAAAATGAATTCCCTACTATCCCGTATAAAATATGATTTATGTAGCTTTCCAACAATGTCGGAACAATACTACAATGGAATAGACTCAATCATCATCCCAAATTAATGTCCGATCGTTCGGACATTTATTAAAAATCGTTCAGGTTGCTTTGCCTGGCAGAATGAATTCTCTACTATCCTGTGTAAAATACGATTTACGTAACTTTTAAACAAAGTCTGGAAACTTTTTAACTAAAATGCAGTAGATGCAATCACCATCCCAAATTAATGCCCGATCGCTTTGACATTACCGTTATTAAAGTTCGTTCGAGTTGCTTGTGATGTCAAATTACTTTCATATACCTGGCAGAACACACGCTTACTATCTCGGAAGAAGTATTATTTGTAAGCCTGAGTTTGCAAAATCGGTGGATCGAAAAAAAAATACTTCGGCCGATTCGTTTGGTTCACAACAATCAATCATCAAAATATCAGTAATGTCCAACTTGACTACTACTCAATACTTGATTTGTTTCCCCCCAAAATGAAACCGATTGTGTAATTATGCCTGCCTATAGCTATTCATCATTACTTTGAAGTTTATTTCGATCATATTTAGAGTCTTACTCGTCTGCTCGTGCCGAGATAATTCATGCAGATGAATTCATGAATATTAATGGCATCGCCATCGATCGTGCATGCGCAGTACTGTTCTTTAATAATCAAACCAGAAAATGGCGGGAAATTGACGCGATCAACGTGAAATAAATCTTGCTCTCAAGAACAATATTAATATCATGACCATAGAACATTATTTAATCGTAATATTTAACAATGATTTTACGGAATTAAACCTTTTTTTTATACTAACTTTCTTTTATTTTTCCTTCATTTAATCCCCCTTCATTTTTTCTTTCCTCTCAATTCATTTCTTTTCTTTCCTCTCAATTCATTTATTTTCTTTCTCTCCTTCATTCTTTCGTTCACCTTCCCTTCCAATTCTTTATATTTTTTCACAAGTCTAACACTGTGTAACCTTCTACGCGTATCTTTGTCGATTGTCCCGTATTTCATTTTGAGAAATCTGGTCACCCTGGCGAAACGTTTGTATTTCGTTTCAATTTTCAATGGAGGACATCATATGACGATCGACTTGAGTGCACCTGAAAAAAATGATTATCACGTCATGATTGATTCTCGAACATTGTCTCCATGCAAAAACTCTTTTCAAAATCGTAATATCACCAAATAATAACATTTCACATGACAAAACAGAGAAAATTGCTTTTGATATTTTCCCCCATCGATTTGAAGCTAGTTTGTGCCCAACTTTGGGCTCTGATTTCTTGAATGGAAATATGCCATACGTCATCGAACACGCATGCGCATTTTGCTTCTTTTCTCGGAGCTCGGAACTAAGAGACGTCCAGAGATGGAATGAAAATAATTCTGCCATATAAACATAACAAACTCTGCTGACGTCGTCAATAAAAAAAAACATGCCAGTATTAATTCTTCCATATGAACATAACATACTTTGCTGCATGACATCGTCAATATTCTTAGTATGACCGTAAAATCTTATTAAATCGTAATTATAACTGATGAATTTAGGGCTCGATCCGAGACATTCATATTTATTTCGATCGCATGCTCTTGTTTAAAAAAATGGATTGTCATTATCAGGATTAATTCTCGAACATCGTCATAACTCATATCCACAATCTTTCCTCACAATCTTTATATCAACATTGAATAGCAATCCAAATGACCATCCACAGAAGATTACATATTTATTCCCATCAATTTATTTGGAGCACATTTTGGATCCAACTACACAATCTCAGGCAAGTTACAGCGCTCTCCGCTGTTTGTACTTGTTTGCTGGCGCTGACAAGCACGCCTGTTGTTTCGTGAGAGTGAGTAAAATCTTTCGGATCGACTCTGCGTGATTCATGTCTTTAGTATTGTTTCATTTTAAACTTATATGTTTTCATCTGCAAATATAATTGTTGGAGATATTTTGAGAAGAATTCGGGAAGAATTCTACATTGGTCCCCGGCCTTTTTTTGTATTTTGTTATCATGGAAAATACAAAAGAACTTTGCTCTGTCATCTGCTTGTGCAACGCTCACCCGGCCAGCGCATACCGTCAGTGCATATGCATGCAGCTCATGCGTGCATAGCCGCATCGACGCGACGACGCCGGAGCAAAAAAATTGACCCAATTTTCTCCGCCTTCAAAATTCGATGTTCGATCGAATTAAAGCTGTCGAACACCGTTTTTCAAAATAATCGTAACTTTCCAACAAAGTCGGAAAGGGAAAAGCACTTGTTGATATAAAAACAAATTGAGAAGGAAATACATATAAATCAAGAAAAGATTCGTGCAGAAGCGATCAGAATGGAAGTATTGCGCACGCACGACAAGCCGTCTTCCCGATCAGAAAAAATAGTACAGTTGAAGCGAGATCGAGGCTCACATCCGGGTTGCGATGTATTGGATTAGAGGCGTTAATTGGGCCGTCGCAGGGCGTCCCGAAACCAATCAATAAACTGCCTCGGCTGAATAAAAAGCAGACGGACTTCGACGGGAAGCGACGAGGGGCGACGGGGCATTGAATTTACATCCTGTTTTTGCGTCGCGACGGGTAGCGACGCATAAGGGATTTTTGATGACGTGCCTAAGACCATAAAACATTTTTTTTTTTTTAAATACAACAAAATAATGTAAGTTCGATTTCCGAGCTGAAATATGTTTTGCATATTGACTTTAAAAAGAAATTTTTAGCTCCATATTGAGCAAGATATGGAAATCACCTAAAAGGCAATGCTACCGCAAAGCGAGATTTTGAAAATTATTTTCTAAGTTTTCCCCTATCTTATTTTATTCACTCGTCTTCCTCCTCTTACGCTCCCCTTCTTTTTTTCCTACATCCTTCTCTCCCCCTTTTTTTGCTCTGCCTATGGGGGGGCGGACCCCTTGGTCCCCTGTATCCGCCTATGCTGGGTGTGTGTGGGTACAAATTTAATATATGGTTACACTTCGTAATTCCGAAACAAGTAAATACATGTAGCCTATACCTCGATGTTCGTTAATCCGAAAACGTAAAAGGGTTCGTTAATCCGAACATTTGTGGCGTTATTCCAAAGACCTGTTCGTTATTCCGCAGGTTCGATAATCCGAAAACGAAATAAGGTTCGATATTCCAAAGGTTCGTTAGTCTGAAAGGGAAACAAGGTTTGTTGTTCCGAAGGTTTGTTAATCCGGAAATGAAATAAGGTTCGTTGTTCCGAAGGTTCGTTGTAAACAAAGTAAGATTTGTTAATCAAAACATCTTCGGAATTACGAACCTCATTATGTTTTCGGATCAACGAACCTTAGGAATTATGAACCTCACATTGTTTTCGGATTAACGAACCTCATTTCGTTTTCGGACTAACAAACCTTCAGAATCACGAACCTTCGGAATAACGAACCTTCGGAATAACGAAGCTTCGGAATTACGAATGTATGCGAATTTATACAACTCTGCATACTATTTGAACTTTACAGTACTTGTTTAATAGGCTTGATTTATTGATTATAATACCATGGTCACATTTGTTCTACGGCGGCCGTACGGCGAGTCGAAAACAGCCGTTTTATCAATTTTGATTCAAACCACCTATATGTAGTTGGACAAAAAAAAATGTTAAAACGGCTGTTTTCGACTCGCCGTACAACCGCCGTAGAACAAATGTGACTATGGCATAAACATGAGTTACAATTCTTTTCACGGTTAAACTACTGTAAAATTTATATAGTAAACATCACAGTGTAAAAGGTTCTGACTCTCGCCTTTCAAACAGAGGGTCATGGGTTCGAATCCTAACCATGGCGTGTTTTCTTTAGCAAGAAATTTATCCGCAATGTGCTGCACTCGACCCACGTGAGGTGAATGGGTACCCTGCAGGATTAATTCCTTGCATGCACTGAGCGCCGGAGATGGCAGCTCGAGCTAAAGCCGGGGTAATAATAGCAGCGCTTTGTATCCTCAGGCAAAAGGCGCTTTATAAATACCGCTATTATTATTATTAAAAAAAACAACAGCTTTATTCCGGTGTATCATCATTACGACACAGACTGGAAGGGAGCAAACTGTGAAATAGACAAGTGGTAACTACATTTTAAAGCTACGCGTACACTGGATAAAATGTTAAATTGACAACCATAGACACTGCATATATACAGTACAACAATTTAAAATCATTCATTAATTATTCATTACTGACTAGCACATCAATAGATGTGGAGCTCATCCGGCATCTCGCAACACAATTCAACACAATTTTAATTTCAGCCCAGTTGACACTATAGTGAATTATATTGGTGACATAAATTGAGGATATAGAATTGAAATTGATGAAGAAATGACATAGAAGCATTTTTTGTGATCTATGAATAAATTTCATATGAATTAATTATTAATTATTATCTAGTCAAAGTTTCTTAACTCTGTGTAGAACCTTGGTGAACCTAATCTAGCTCTCAGATGGAACAAAAATAACCAAAATCAATCAACAAATAAGTAAGCAATTTTTGTGAGTTTTGAAAATATATGAATAAATAGCAGATTCAGTGAGTTTCAAAATTCGATGTTTAAATTTTGTATCACCACTTTGAACTATCATATAAAGCAAACAAAACTGAAATTGATCAACAAATGAAGAAGAAAAAACATTTTTTGTGATTTATGAATAAATTTTTCATAAATCAGAATAAATAATTTTCCAGACAAAATTTCAAAATTTTGTGTACAAGTTTGGTGAACCTCATGCAGCTCTACCAGATGGAAGAAAAAAATCAAAATCTGTCAACAAATAAAGAAGAAGAGGAATTTTCTGTGATTTATGAATACATTTTGCATAAATTAGCATTAATAATTTTCTACTGAAAATTTTCAAAATTCTGTGTAGAAGTTTGGTGGGCCTCATGAAGTTCTACCGGATGGAAGAAAAAATATCAAAATCTGTCAACAAATAAAGAAGAAGAAAAAGCATTTTATGTGAAATTTTAAAAATATGAATAAATTAATTTCGCATAAATTAGCATAAAAATTGTTCTGGTCAAAATTTCAAAATTCTGTGTAGAAGATTGGTGAATCTCATGAAGCTCTACCAGATGGAAGCAAAAAATTCAAAATCGGTCAACAAATAAAGAAGAAGCATTTTATGTGAATTTTTAAAAATATGCATAAATTAATTTCGCATAAATTAGCATAAAAATTGTTCTGGTCAAAATTTCAAAATTCTGTGTAGAAGTTTGGTGAACCTCATGAAGCTCTACCAGATGGAAGCAAAAAAATCAAAATCGGTAGACAAATAAAGAAGTAGCATTTTTTGTGAATTTTGAAAAATGCGCATAAATTAGCATATTTAATGAATTTCGAAATTCTGTGTAGAAGTTTTGAATGCCCCACCTAGTGCTATCATATAAAGCAAACAGAATTGAAATCGGACTTGAAATGGCGAAGTAGTAGCATTTTGAAATTGTGGACGGACGACAGACGACGGACGCCAGGCCACGGCATAAGCTCATCTTGCCCTTCGGGCAGGATGACCTAAAAAACTCAAATTATCAGGTTTCGACAGTATTAAAGCCTCATTGAGCTTCTTAATGGCCTGAATTATGTGACGTGAGGTTAGAGGATAAAATATCCCTTTTTATTCCAGATCATGAAATCAATTTTTTTTTCACTTTGCAGGGGAAAATGGCACTGATTATTATTCAGTACTAAAATTTAGGTAGACCTTCAACTCTTCAAAGACTTATGTGATTTCTTTTGAAAAGCTGTTATACAAAATTTGAAGGCAAATAGATTTGGAAAATTGTGCTGAAATCAGCGGGGAATAAGATATGGCAAAAACTAGTCCAAAGCTGTACATTTCATCACTTCAAGCTTGGATGTAAAAGAAAAAGAAGTTATTTCTTTGAGATAGAAGTAAAGAACATGAAATGCATAATCTGAAGTGATAAATATCACCCTGTTTAATCATAACGCCTCTATTACAGGATGACCTATTTTCAAGGCCTGATAATTGGAACTATTATTAAGCAAAATAATTAGCTCGGGATCAATGAAGATACATAAACCTTGCATATAATGTGTCTTTTACTTTTATAACTTTTCTATTGATACATGATTTGTTAATTTCCTTTTTGGGTCCGGTCAGGGTCTTTAAATACATACAACTTTATTGGTAATTAAATAAAAGGAAAACAATGTAATCACAACTATACAGTGCGTCCCAGAATAAACGAAACCGAGATTTAGCGATCATTTATCATAACTTAATCATAAATACAATAGACAAATGACCTACCAATTTAAAGCTTAGAATCTCCTCTTTCATCTGATATTACTTAGGTTATTTTTTATTCACGCATGAGTGAGCAAAAACAATTTGAAGAAAGGATACCAAAAACTCATTTGGCGGGGGTTATCTGGGTTTCAAAAAGAAAACCACATTTCTGAAAAGTTCAATATCTGCTCTTTGGTTTGGTACCAAAATTACAAAAAATGGTCAAGAAATAAAAAAGTTCTGTTCATTTGAAATAAGGCTTGTATTTCCATAATTTCATGAGATAAACATGTTTTCACCGGTATCCCACAGAAGCTTTCGCATGGTGAACAAAAGATTTAATGCATGGCTGATCGTCAACAAAACAGAGTGTCGAGAGAGTTTGAAAGCCATCCTGGAGAACCTCTTAATTTTATGAAATTATTGAAATTCAAGCCTTATTTCAAATGACCAGAACTTTGTTATTTCGTGACCATTTTCTGTAATTTAGGTATCAAATTAAAGAGGAGATATTGAACTTTTCAAAAATGTGGTTTTCTATTTGAAACCCAGATACCCCCCGCCAAATGAGTTTTTGATATCCTTTCTTCAAATTGCATTTGCTCACTCATGCGTGAATAAGAAATAATCTAAGTAATATCAGATGAAAGAGGAGATTCTAAGCTTTAAATTGGTAGGTCATTTGTTTATTTTAATTATGATTAAGTAATGATAAATGGTCGCTAAATCTCGGTTTCGTTTTTTCTGGGACGCACTGTACTTACTCCACAACGGTCTCCCCTGAAGCCCGGTTGACATTGGCATATGAAACTCCCCCATAGGTTAAAGCAGCTTCCACCATTCAGACAGGGGGACGGTGACATTGCACACTCGTCAATCTCTGTCCCACATCGTGATCCTGAGAAACCAGTCTTACATGCACACAGGTAACTACCAATCAGATTCTCACAGCGCTCAGTATTTTTACCAATGCAAGGTTTTCGTCGACAGTAGTCTTCTTGGGTACCGCAAGTTCGTCCCCTGAATCCTATGGCACATTCGCAACTAATAGAAAACGTATAATTACAAGTCTGGTAGTCATAACCTACATGTACATGTATCATGCCAAACCTGATAAATTTTTTTCACCCGCTCTTGAACATTTAGTGTAATAGAGAAAAAAAATGGTTCCATGACATTTGCTCCGGCGACAATTGCTCTGTTGTAATTTCCAAATAAATACACTAATGGAATGACCAACTCCAACCCTAGATTTATTTCCCCTACTGTAAAAATAACCCGAAACCTAACATAAACGACTATTGCTGTCCTTACCCTTAGAAAAATACAGCCTGGAGCAATTGTCACTGGAAAAAAAATGTTGTGTACCCCCCCAAAAAAAAATAGAAATAAAACAAATAGATAAAAATATATATATATATATATAGCAATCAGATATCCATGAACATATTGTCAATGTTTTGTGCACCATATTTGGCGGTATTGCGAAGTTAAAATGTGTAACTTTTTTGATGCAAGTAGCGTCCACAAAGAAAGTTAACTACAAGACTACTTTTGCACAGAATTCACTTCATTATATTGGAAGTGGTATCTGGAATAACATGAAATTTACCATAAAATCAAATTCTAAAATGCATCATATAAAGAATAACAAGAAAAGTGACAAGTTAATATGGAAAAAAAAGATATATTGATATGTAATTTTACTATTTATTTTAATATTAGTATCGATATCATTATCATCGATATGTAATACACTTCATGAAATTTGTATAAGGATTGGACAAAAACAATCTTTTTTTCTAATGATTTGAGGGAAGGTGAAATATCATAATCTTTTCATTTACTCTGAATGTGGGAGACAAACCTTCATAAGGCATATTCATGCAAAACAAATTATTGCTTTAATTGCTTTAATTGTGGTGCGTTGTGGCCTAGTTGATTAGTCTTCGGACTTTGAAATGGGGGGGGGGGTTGTGGCTTTGAATCCCAGCCCTGGCGTAATTTCCTTTGGCAAGAAATTTATCCACATTGTGCAGTGAGGTGGGGTAAATGGGCACCTAGCAGGAATGCATTCCCGGAAATGCTACTGCGCTGTAAAAGTTGGTAATATTATCATTATTGCGATAGGTGAGATTGAATGAAAAGTATTTTTTTCAATTGCTTCGAAGTCATACAAAGTATAAAAGAGTCATCCGTTTGATACAAGCTTGGATGCCTCACAAGGCAATGTCCGTCAGGCTTTGAATGGGGCACAATATCATGCTTTACATTATGCAGTGGTAAAACTTTGTAAATCTTAATTTCATTCAGTGATGATTAATATCCATTTTATGATAGCAATCCATTACAGATTTATAATTTCTTGTGTGCATATCATTCCGTCCTTTGCACTTTGTAATGCCTCAACACTTTATCCCTTTTCAAGGTTGAACTTGAATGTTAGCGTTATATACACGGACGAAGGAATGTATCAATGTAAATTACCGATATCTAGTGTTCAGGTTCTCACAAACTCCTCCATTTTCACAAGGATTTGGGATGCATAGGACATCTTCTGAACAGGTAACCCCAGTGTACCCTGCTTCACATTCGCATTCAAAAGAGCCTGGGGTATTTGTGCAGGTTCCATGCTCACATGGACTATAGGAGAGGAAGAAATAATGATTATATCAATACGTGGAAATAAACATATGAAAGTATGCTTCGAGTGATAACACGCTCCAAGCGCATTACTAATACATTACGAAAGGGGGAAAATGAAATTTATAAAGAAGTACTTGAAAATGTAAACAAGAACAAAATAAATTCATAATAAAGGCGATTGTTCGTCTACATGACCTCGCCTCGATATTTGCTACAATTAAGGTCTACAAATTAAACTAACATAAAATAACCTTTTTTTTCCTTTGACTAAAGACTGTATACTTTAATAAGACAGATAGTGATCTGTGCATGAAACTAAAAAAATAGCCCAGGCTGGAAATATTTATATCTCAATACACAGAGTAGAATTCACTGAGCAAAATGCTGAAAATTTAATTAAAATCTGATAACAAATAAGTTTTTGAAGTTTAAAGTTTAGCAATATTTTGTGAAAATAGTTGTAATGAATATTCATTAGGTGGGCTGATAATGTCACATTCCCACTTTCCGCTTTCCTATTTAATTAATAAAATCATGTTTTTTTCATTATTTCATACTTGTATGAACAATATGTCTCCCTTAAAGTGAAACAAGTTGCAGCAATGAACATCTAATAAACTATACCGTTGTAAATCCATATTTCTAGTTCTTGGAGGAAAAAAATGAATAAACCTAATTTCATATAATAAAATACAAAAAAAAACACAAGTGGAGATGTGACATCATCAACACACCTAATGAATATTCATGACAACTATTTTCATAAAATATTGCTAAACTTTAAAATTCAATAACTTTGTTATTTGTTATCCGATTTTGATGGTATTTTCAGTATTTTGCTCTGTATATTCTAATTTATTTATTCAGCCTTAAACATGTTAAATACTTTCAGCCGGACCATCCCTTTAATCTGCAACATTTACCCATTCCCAGTTGTTCCGAAACCCCATACATGTTTACATGTGCATTTCTTATACTTACGCTTTTGCAATTCTTTGGAAAGATGTGTGCTGTACTTACCCAATTATTTCTTTTTTAAATCAAAAGCTTCCTTCAAGATAAAATTAACATGAATTTTTTCTGAATGGGCCTAAAAACTACATGACGAAAAACTTCCATTTGAGATCACTATACCCTGGTTTCCCTTCTCATCAATTCTCTTCTCCAAATACGACAAACCCTAACATGCCCCAAGCAAGCAATTTAAGTTTCAAAACACCTGTTTCTTGACGTCGGTCCGAAGATAACGCAAGAGCCCGGCATATACAGTCACAGTAGGGGGCCACACACGACGGGATGCATGCGCAGCGCTGAGCTCGGTTTCTGCAAAACATGCCGTCATTTTTATTCGCTTACTTTCCTTATTTCGAGGTCGATTTTCTTCGTTCGAAATTGAAAATGGACTAGTATTGGATGTCTGAATGTAATATGCCTTTGAAAACGTGATTGATATCGAATACAATAATTTAATTCCGAAGATCCTTCTACAGGCAGACAAGTCTTACGTAATAGCACAGCTGTTGTTTATCATTTCGTCCTTGGCTCAACGCTCGTTTGGCTGGCCCGTGGTGGTGAAATTGAGACAAGGGGATTACCTGGCCAAGATGTATGAGACCGACCGCAGTTTGCAGTCCGAAGTGCGGTCGAGAATCAAACGGGAAATTTTCGTAATGATTACTTGTTAAAAAACATTTCAGCTGTCCCTATTCTCCCCTCTAATAGCCCTGGTAAAGTTGCGGTAATATTGTCAGAACTGACAGACTAAAAAAAAAGCATCTTATATACTTTCTCTTAAATTATTATTAATTTAATATTTGAGAATCCTACTGAAGATATGCTTTTTATGCATTTAATACATGTATTATAACTGTACAGTAAAAGGTAAATAGTACTTATTTACAAATGTACCTTAGTGTACACGGGGTGCCCTTGATTTGTAAAACATTCACTTACTTGCTTTTACATTCATCTTGATCAACTTCACAGTTTATTCCTTCAAATCCTTCCACACAATCACACTGATAAGATAGCTGATCCTTTACACATGAACCACCGTACAGGCAAGGCGAAATAGCACAAGGGTTGATCAAATGCTCGCATAACATACCTGTAGCAAAGTATAATTGTAAATTGATTTAATGCTTACTAGGCAAATTTAAACTCCCCCACCCCCTCCTTGATGCCACGTGTTGTCACAAAACACGTCATCGAATCGTTTCAAGGCATTTTAGCCCGCATACAACTTTTGAGAATTTTTTTTTAAGATTTTCAAAAATATTGTGGAAATACATGTCACACATTTAATTGCTCAAAGTGTGAAGGAACAAATGAAAGACCTCTGGCAGTCTCACCTGCGTTTACGTGATTCAATATAGTAGCAGTGCCGACTTTGAAAACAACTATAAAACAATTAATCACAACCCCCACAGAAATTTTCAAGCTTGCGGCATGCTAGTAACTAGTATGCGGCTAGCTTAATAAGCGTGTAATATGCGTGCAGAGTAATAGTTACGCGATCTTTTAGCGAGCAGGGACTGTTCGCTAGCGTGCACTCGCTTATTAAGCGAGCTCCCTGCTAGTCGCATGCTAGTAACCAGCATGCGGCACGCTTAAATTTCTGTAGGGGAAAATCCCATTCATATGATAATAAAATACATGCTCATTGTCCCTAAATGACCTTTAACATGTGTTTTGAAACTTAATATGCAGGATGTTCAATTATACTTGAGTACTTTTACGTTGAAGTTTCATGAACTAGACCTATTAATATTCAAAGGCATCGCAATTCAGCACATATATGTACCCCAAACATGGCCAAAGCTCTTTGACCCTAAATGGCCTTTGACCTTGGTAATATGCCCTGAAACCTAAACAGGATGTTCAGTGATACTTGATTGCTCTTATATCTAAGAATCATTAACTAGATACATAAACTTTCAAAGTTATAATGGCAATTAAAACAAATACCCAAACATGGCCAAAGTTCATTGACCCTAAATGACATTTGACCTTGATCATGTGGCCTGAAACTCGCATGGAATATCTGGTGATACTTGATTGCTTTTATGTCCCGGTTTCATGAACTAGATCCTTAACTTTCAAGGTATGGCAATTCAAGAAATACCCCAACATGGCGAAAGTTCACCGACCCAAAATGACTTTTAACCTTGGTCATGTGACCTGAAACTCAAGCAATATGTTTCGTAACAATTGATCACGCTTTTGTCCAAGTTTCATTAAATTGATTTATATACTTCTAAAGCTATGACAACATTTCAAAAACTTAACCTTGGTTGAGATATCGATGTCAATTCTCCCAACTTGGTCTATTCAACACTAAATGACCATTAATCTCAATTATGTGACCTGAAACTCAAACAAGATGTTCAGAAATACTTGATTACCATTGTGTAAAGGTTTTATGAACTGGGATAATATGTTTCTCCCAAGTTCTGATGACATTTCAAAAACTTAACCTTAGTTAAGATTTAAATGTTGACGACTCCGCTGTCAGCAAAGCAGTGCCTATAATCTCGCTCTGCTATGCAGGTGAGACAAAATGTCTCCGAAAAAGTTGTAGGGGATAAATGATAGGAACAGCGGTATCTTCCACCTATTACTGACAATTTCCTAATGGAAAGTAATGGTTATTACTACTCTTCCATGGGAGATGAAAAAAAATATTCCTCAATATCCCCCCATGATAAAATAAAACAGTAACACTCACTCTTGGAAAATCGGCAATTACCTACACGATACCCATGATTCAGAGGTGTAAAGTTAGATTTTAGATCTATATCGAACCGAGATCCTTTATGATTTATGAGAGAAGCATCTCGATATCTTTTTAAAAAAAGAAGAAATGACACAAGGAATTACCATTGTATGCAGGTGGGCAATGGCACTCAAATGTATCCGAGTCCCCGCTGCAAGTAGCTCCATTGTGGCAGGGGTTTTGGGCATTGCATAACGTTAGCACTTCCTCACATCTCGGTCCAGTGTAACCCACATTGCATAGGCAGGTGAAGGAATCAGTCTCTTCAATGCAGATTGCATTCAGACCACATGGAGTGTCATCGCACCATCGTATTGCTTCAGAACAGGTTTCACCTTTAGAATGCAAATGACACCCTAAATATTAGTTCAATATCATGTACTCTTGCATTCATACCAGTTAAATGAAGAATTAATGGCTTGATTGGCATTGAGCCCCACACTCAACCATAACTGCGAATTACTTGTACACTGTACAGTAAATAGAATGGCGTTATGGCGTGGCAGTTTTCAAGCGGTCCAGTGGGATCCATGGTTCTTTTGTGGCAGCTTATTCAACTTGTTGGTTAGTCTTTATGGACTTTAGAAGTGTTTCCTAAGGTCCTAACCATTCATATAAAAATGATGGGTGAGAATCGGTTTAAACCTAGATTGCTATTTGAACCACCGCCCTATAAAAGATGAGGATGACGACGCTGAAATAAATAAACAAGTAAATAAGTAATGATACTAATAATAACAAATAATGATAACAATAACAAATGCAATTAATAAGACCTAATAGATATCTCGTTACAGATGCTCAAGGCGGTCAAGTGAAGGGGAAAGGGGGAAATAGCAAAGGAAATACGGAACACAGAAATATTCTAAAACCATTGATAAACAAGTGGAACACCTCTGGTAGTCTCGCCTGCGTTATACAATTTGACATAGTAACAATGCTGACTTTGAAAACAGCTATTGAATAATATTCACAAAACAAAACTTTCATATGATAATTAAATACTATGTTCATTGACCAAAAATGGCTTGTGGCCATGATCATGTGACCTAATACGAGTGCAAAACAATCATTCATACTTGATTACCCTTGTGTCTATGTTTCATGAACCAGCTTTCTAAGATATGATGGTAATTGGACAAATTCCCGTAACGTGGCCAAAGCTCATTGACCTTAGGTGATCATTGACCTTAGTCATGTGACCTGAAATGCGCATAGGATATTCAGGGATACATAGTTGCTATCATGTCCAAGTTTTCTGAACTAGATCCATAGACTTTAACACAATTCCACAAATACCCCCAATTCTACCAAAGTTCATTGACCCTTAATGACCTTTGACCACGGTTATGTGACATGAAACTTGCGTACAATTTTCAGGGATACTTGATTGCTGTTATGTTTAAGTTTCATGAACAAGATCTATACAATGTAAAAGTTATGACAATTCCATAAATACCCCCCACATGGCCAAAGTGACATCTGACCTTGGTTATGTGGCCTGAAACTCAGGAAAGATGTCCAGTAATACTTGATTACCCCTATGTCTTTGTTTCATTGACTAGGTTTATATACTTTCTAAGTTATGACGACATTTCAAAAACTTTACCTTGGTTAAGTTTTCGATATCTGATTCCCACATCATGGTCTAAGATTGACCCTAGATGACCTTTGACCTTAATCATGCTAGTTGAAACTTATGCAAAATGTTTAGTAATACTTGATTTTTCTTATGTCTAAGTTTCATTAACTACGTTCATATATATTTTAAGTTATTTCAAAAACTTAACCTTGGTTTAGATTCCCTAAATACATATCCTAAGCTCATGTCATTGGCAACTTAAACCACATACCTTGAAATCCAGCAGGACAATGGCAGATGTAATTAACTGCTTCATCCTCACAGGTGGCTCCGTTTCTACAAGGATCCGACTGGCAGAAGCTCGCCTTGGTTTCACACCTTTGTCCTATGAATCCCTCTGTACAGAAGCATTTGTATGTGAATGCTGTGTTGTCAACAGCTGAGCATGTTCCTCCATTTCTGCAGGGGGAGTCACTGCAAGCTGTTGTAACTTCTTCACAGTACTGCCCGGCATAGGCTTCAGCACATGCACAGATTACGCTGTCGCCTAGATCATTGCATGTACCACCATTCTGGCAGTTCCAATCAGAACATAGATCAATTTTTCCTTCGCATTCAAAACCAGTAAATCCAGTTGTGCATGTACAGGTAAAACTGTTGATACCATCGATGCAATCGCCGCCATGTAAGCAAGGGCTGCTCTTACACTCGTCAATGTTAATAGAACAGGACGATCCTGTATATCCTGCGTTACATTCACAGAAGTACCCACGTAATGCAAGTTCGGAGACTATGCATCTTCCATCATTTGCGCATGGATTTTCTTGACAGTATTCTATTTTGTCTGAGCAGGTTTTACCACCAAATCCAAATGGGCAAGAACATTCAAAATCACCTTCGTTGTTCATACAGGTTCCATTCGTGCATGGTGGTGGATTGCAGTAGTCTATTTCTGTCTCGCATACGTTGCCTGTCAACATGAAAGAGTGATGAATATATCAGATGCAGTTGCAATGTATGAACAATAAACAGAAATAAGAATGCAAGACTTTGGTCATATTACAGGGAAGCAGAAGAGGTCATTTACATGTATACATGTACTAATACTGATAGTATGAAATCAAAGTATTTTAATCATACTTTAAAAAATGTAGGATCGCGCCTTGACAAAAACGTAAGAAATACAAATATTGATTTTTCAATATATCTGCCTAATTGTAATTTGAATTCATTGTTCCTTAAGCCTGTATCACTATCTGAATTATTAAAAGTATGCACCTTTTTGAAATCCTCATATTCCCCTGGAAATGATATCATACCTATGATTGCTAAGAAGTGCATCCATGCTTTTTGATACATTTTTGTAATATTATGAATACGTCAATCCAAACAGGAACTATTCCACATCAACTAAACATTCCATGAATAATATCTATTTTCAAAAGGGCAATAAAGAAAATATATGTAACTATCGGCTCCATTACGAAAATTTCCCGTTTGATTCTCGACCTCACTTCGGACTGCAAACTGCGGTTTCATACCCGATTTGTGTTTGGAATATCTCAAACAACTTTTCCAACCCCGATAAACCCATCTTGGCCAGGTAATCCCCTTGTCTCAATTTCACCACCACGGGCCAGCTAAATGAGCGTTGAGCCAAGGACGAAATGATAAACAACGCTGTGCTATTACGTAAGACTTGTCTGCCTGTAGAAGGATCTTCGGAATGAAATTATTGTACCTGATATTAATCACGTTTTCAAAGGCATATTACATTCAGACATCCAATACTAGTCCATTTTCAATTTCGAACGAAGAAAATCGACCTTGAAATAAGGAAAGTAAGCGAATAAGAATTACGGTATGCTTAGCATGCAAGGACCGCGATGCATGCATAGTTTCTGTCCGTCCAGCAAGAAAATGGGTTCACTCGCGCAATGATACAGTCTTAACGTTCGAAAAATAGAAGTAATGGCATACCAACATACAAAGTATAATAATCATGCTGCTGATATGCACAAAAATATGAAATCATTATTTTTTTTACCCCAAAGTCTTATTCATAATTTAAATACAAACTATGCCTGTAACTATTTTTTAATCGCAAACGTATTATTGCACCATACGTGGTTCTCCGGTAAACTGCCCATGTGCGCTGCATCCATTCCACCGTTTGTTTTGGGTCGTTTATACTTTTAATTTCCACCATTAAATGTCTAACTTAGATATGTTGTGCTAATTTTTTTGTAAGTCAAAATGTTCATCGTTGGAGAGCGAGTTCAGGCGATTGATGAGTTGGGAAGATGGAGTGTTGGAAAGATCGATCACGTGTCTTAGTTTACAAAACCGCGTGCCCGTTGAACCCCGATCCCTCCAGTGCCCATTTTTAATATGTTCCCCTTCCTCAAGTACATCTTGTTGAATAATAACTTTAAAAAAAGTTGCTTTTTTGCCCCCCCCCCCTTAGCCCCTTTTTCATAGTGAAAGTTCTTTTGCAGTGTCCTTTTTTATCTTTGATCAAGCGACCCATTTGAACATGCCCATATTTGATTGTGATAAATGTCTGTTTTATTTTCTAGTTCAAAATTTGTCATTCTGCTAATATGAGGTGATTAAAATTAGCGCCCTGTCCTTTTTGTCGGGAGAAAGAGAGAGAGAAAATAGAGATGGGGTGGAATTTCCACCCCATCTCTATTTCTCTCTATATATCTTTAACAAGGGCGCCGGAAGCGAGGGGGGGGGGCAGGGGGGCACTTGCCCCCCCCAAATAATTTTTTTTGGGGGGCAAAACGAGATTTTGCCCCCCCATGTGCCCCCCTGAAAGTAGAAAAATGATAAATTTTTAAATAATTAAAGGACAAAAGTATACGATGAAGGCACTGTTATGCCCAAAAATTGTCATTTCTATTGTCAAAAATGAACAATTTTGCCCCTGACGGGGCAATTACATTATCATAGTAAGCCTGGCGTCTTTTGACGAACAGTTCCTCTGTGAAACATACCTTTGAAAAGCCCCTTTTCCATCTTATTACAGTGTGATAACGTTTAACCTTTAATGAATACATTTCAGACTAAAACCGAATGGCAAGCTAATTTTCTTTAATATCTAAACCTACAAATTATGAAAAAGATGGATATCTTCTTAGATAAATGATTTGATTTTATATATTTCGATCCAAAAAGTGAAAAAAAAATCGAGCACGTTTTGAAATAAAAAGATGGCTGTGTATTTATGCAAAGCGCAAGCGATTTTATTATTTTTATAATATGTCCTGAAAGTTTTCTTTTTTCCCAATTATTCACCTCCCTTCCATCATTCACCTTTCTTCCCGGTCCTATCTTTCTTCTTTTTTTTCGCCTCACCTTCCGCCGCTTCGCCCCTTGATCTACCTATGATGACCCCTCCCACGGCAGGAATTTTGTGTAAAAATGGAGTATAAGTCTCGTTAATAGAGTGTTTAAAAACAAATTTGGGGGATAAAGCATAGTTAAAGTTCATTGTGAAGGATTAATCATAACTCATGAAAACTATTCTTTATACTGAGTACGCAAACAATGAAAATATTCTCAGTATATTCCAAGTAAATTTGGAATAAAGGGAAAGTGAATTGGATTAACAAAGGTATGATTTTACTGGGTATGGAACATTCTCGTCTAACCGTCTATGCACTAAATTCAGAGGCGATTTTCTTTTTTCATCATTTTTATTAGTTATGAAATTGACAATGGCCATCGATGTCATCAATGTCATCACTCTTTGGCTGGTATATAGGGCTAGATGAGAGTTGGAGAATAGTTGGGCCGGTATGCCTTTTCTTTTCCTAACCAAGTTCTTAACAAAAACTATCTGTTTATATATATTTCGAAATTCAAGGATACATGTGTATAATTTCGATTTGAAATTATGTATTTTTTCCATAATAAAAGAGCACAAATAGTAGGGGGACATTTGATATTATGTACCCCTTTCCAAAATGGTAGGGGGACGCGTCCCCCCTGTCCCCCTGGGATTTCTGCCCATGGTGATGGGGGAGCTTTTGCATTTTCTAGAATAAAATTGAAAGATTTCGTGCACACTTTGGGTGAATTTTGCCCTCTCGATCGGCGGCCCCCGGATGCATACGGTCATGTTTGTCATCTTAAAGTCTTTAAAAGGCCTATATTACATTGGTTTGAAACAATAGAGTTTGCAATAAGGCTCGTAATTTGCTGGAACTGCGACCCTGATCATGAAGAAACACCAGTCTGGGTCAGAAGGGAGGAAACAGGAGCAAAAAGAACCCCAAGACTGTTTAATTCTCAAGAAATTTATTTTTGAATGCTCTTAGAAACGCAACTTTTACACTAAATTTTTACACCCTCAACCACACCCTCTCCGCTCGATCGCTTCCGTATCTCACGCTTTCAAAATTATTGTGCCCCCTTCGGGATTTCCCTCCCCCCCAAAAAAAAAAAAAATTAAAGTGTTCCGGCGCGCCTGGGTGGAAACAAATCTGGAAGAAAACATGAAACCAAGAAAGGTATTTCAGAGGGAGGTTTACCGTATACACAGGCTATAGGCCTACAAAATACGAACAATAATGGGAGATAAAGATAAAGAAGATCACCTGCTAATAACGCATGTGAATTAGAAAACGTTCTGAATAGATATGAATAGAACATTGAAATGCTATCCAAACATTGTGATTCATAATGCTGGTCTTTGTATTTTAATGTTCTATGTATAGGCCTACACCTCAACTTTGAGAAAAGGACATTTATAGGCCTTACTACAGATATGATTGGCAAATGCACGTTCTTTAGAGGTGTAGAAAGGGGGTGGATGAAGAAAATAAGTCTAGAAAGAAAAGAATTAGACAGCCAGACAGAGAGAAAGAAGGAAAGAAAGGAAGGAAGAAAGAAAGAAAGAAAGAAAGGAAGAAAGGAAGGAAGAGAGAGAGAGAAAGAAAGAAAGAAAGGAAGGAAGGAAGAGAGAGAGAGAGAGAGAAAGAAAGAAAGAAAGAAAGAAAGAAGGAAAGAAAGAAAGGAAGAAAAAACTTTCTATCAACGCGTGTATACATCCATGCGCTCGCCGGAACTACACACATTGCAATCCATCGTGTGTGGCCCCCTGCTAAGACCATAGATGCTGGGGTGAATTATCTTCGGACCGAGGTCAAGAAACAGGTGTTTCTATACTTAAATTTCATGCTTGAGGGCAATAGGATTTGTATTACTGGGAGAAGATATTTGATGATAAGGAAAAATGGGGTATACAGCCCTCAAACGCGAAATTTTCGTCATGTCATTTCTATTTTATATCCTTTTTTATAAAATATTAGAATTTTTTTTTTTTACTTCATTGTTTACATTCAATAATATTTTGTGTTCTCAAGAACTTGGTTTCAGAAAAGAAATATTCTACATATATGTCTTTATTCTTTATGCATGATTACCTAATGCAACAATTTGATAAAAGTAATTACAAAGTCGGAGTATTTTTCAGTCTGTCAAAGGCCTTTGACACCGTTAATCACTCCATAGTTAAAAAAAATATATATCAATATTGAGTTAAGGAGTTAGCTTAAAAAATGGTTTAAGAATTATTTATCAGATCGTAAACAATATGTTGTCATCAACGGTGTCAAATTTACCACTGAAAACATTACACATGGCGTTCTGCAAGGTTCATCCTCGGCCCGTTACCTTTTCTTCTTATATAAACGATATATTTTGTTCTCCATTATTAAAATCTATATTATTTGCATGATGATACAAATATACTTTTATCCCATAACAAGTGGAATGCTTCTGGCCGTCTCACCTGCATCACGCGGTTCAATATAGCAGCAGTGCTGACTTTGAAAACTACTCTAACTCGCACAAGATGTTCAGTGATACATGGTTACTCTTATGTCCACTTTTTATGAACTAACCACTAACCAATAAACTTACAGAGATATGATGGTTGTTCAACAAAAAACCCAAACATGGCCTAAGTTCATTGACCTTACATGACCTTTGACCTTGATCATGTGACTTGAAACTCGCACAGGATGTTCAGTGATACTTGATTACTCTTATGTCCAAGATCCATGAATCAGATCCATAAACTTTCAAAGTTATGATGGTAATTCAACAGTTACACCCAATTCGGCCAAAGTTCATTGACCTTTGACCTTGGTCATATGACCTGAAATGCGCACAGGATGTTCAGTGATACTTGATTACTCTAATGTCCAAGTTTAATGAACTAGACCAATAAATTTTCAAAGTTATGATGGTAATTCAACAGATACCCCCAATTTGGCCAAAGTTCATTGACCCTAAATGACCTTTGACCTTAATCATGAGACCTGAAACTTGCACAAAATGTTCAGTGATGCTTGATTACTATTATGTCCATGTTTCATGAATCAGATCCATAAACTTTCAAAGTTATGATGGGAATTCAACAGATACCCCCGATTCGGCCAAAGTTCATTGACCCTAAATGACCTTTGACCTTAATTATGAGACCTGAAACTTGCACAAAATTTTCAGTGATGCTTGATTACTATTATGTCCAAGTTTCATGAATCAGATCCATAAACTTTCAAAGTTATGATGGGAATTCAAGAGATATCCCCAATTCGGCCAAAGTTCATTGACCCTAAATGACCTTTGACCTTGGTCATGTGACGTGAAACTCATGAAGGATGTTCAGTGATACTTGATTAACCTTATGTCCAAGTTTCATGAACTAGGTCCATATGTTTTCTAAGTTATGATGACATTTCAAAAACTTAACCTCAGGTTAAGATTTCGATGTTGATTCCTCCAACATGGTCTAAGTTCATTGACCCTAAATGACCTTTGACCTTGGTCATGTGACATGAAACTCTAATAGGATGTTCAGTAATACTTGATTAACCTTATGGCCAAGTTTAATTAACTAGGTCAATATACTTTCTAAGTTATGACGTCATTTCAAAAACTTAACCTCAGGTTAAGATTTGATGTTGACGCCGCCGTCGGAAAAGCGGCGCCTATAGTCTCACTTTGCTTCGCAGGTGAGACAAAAACTGTAATTCCCTTGACACATTATTAAATTCTGAACCCCAAAAGGTCATGTCATGGTTACAATTAAACAAGTTATCTTTGAATATTGAGAAAACCAAATTTATTGTGTTCCGATCTAGAGGAAAAATAAATCCTCCTTGGTATGGTTAATATACATTTGAATAGGGTCGATAAGACATTTTTTTAGGAATAAAAATAAATGAGTTTCTTTCCTGGAAACCATACATTGATGACATACATGTATGATCGCGTATAAGTAGGACTACTGGAATATTACAACAAGTGGAATGCCTCTGGCCGTCTCACCTGCATCATGCGGTTCAATATAGCAGCAGTGCTGACTTTGAATACTACTCTAACTCGCACAAGATGTTCAGTGATACATGGTTACTCTTATGTCCACTTTTTATGAACTAGACCAATAAACTTACAGAGATATGATGGTTATTCAACAAAAAAACCTAACATGGCCAAAGTTCATTGACCTTACATGACCTTTGACCTTGATCATGTGACCTGAAACTCGAACAGGATGTTCAGTGATACTTGATTACTCTTATGTACAAGTTTCATGAATCAGATCCATAAACTTTCAAAGTTATGATGGTAATTCAACAGATACCCCCGATTCGGCCAAAGTTCATTGACCCTAAATGACCTTTGACCTTAATCATGAGACCTGAAACTTGCACAAAATGTTCAGTGATGCTTGATTACTCTTATGTCCAAGTTTAATGAACTAGACCAATAAACTTTCAAAGTTATGATGGTAATTCAACAGATACCCCCGATTCGGCCAAAGTTCATTGACCTTTGACCTTGGTCATGTGACCTGAAACGCGCACAGGATGTTCAGTGATACTTGATTACTCTAATGTCCAAGTTTAATGAACTAGACCAATAAACTTTCAAAGTTATGATAGTAATTCAACAGATACCCCCGATTCGGCCAAAGTTCATTGACCCTAAATGACCTTTGACCTTAATCATGAGACCTGAAACTTGCACAAAATTTTCAGTGATGCTTGATTACTATTATGTCCAAGTTTCATGAATCAGATCCATAAACTTTCAAAGTTATGATGGGAATTCAACAGATGTCCCCAATTTGGCCAAAGTTCATTGACCCTAAATGACCTTTGACCTTGATCATGTGACGTGAAACTCATGCAGGATATTTAGTGATACTTGATTAACCTTATGTCCAAGTTTCATGAACTAGGTCCATATATTTTCTAAGTTATGATGACATTTCAAAAACTTAACCTCAGGTTAAGATTTCGATGTTGAATCCTCCAACATGGTCTAAGTTCATTGACCCTAAATGACCTTTGACCTTGGTCATGTGACATGAATCTCTAATAGGATGTTTAGTAATACTTGATCAACCTTATGGCCAAGTTTTATTAACCCGTTCGCGACGGCATAGTAGAATAGGTTCTAACACCCCAAACGAGATTAATCAGCCGGCCATGTCAAGTTCGAACAGCTCCATTGTTCCGTGCGTGCGAGCTGGATCGTTGATTACAAAAGCGTGTGTGCGATCCACGATGAGTGAATTGATCGATCGATAGTTTTCGCGCATGCGTAGTTCATTTCCTGTTTTGGCTGCATGGAGTTCAGAGCTCACCTGTCGCTCCAGTGCTATAATTATGTCCGTACAGAGTGACTTCTTTGAGAATGTATTGTTGGTGATGTGGGTTTTGAAGTTCTTCTTGGACTTCTTCTTTTTCGATATTACTATTATCATAATATTCTCATAATGTTACTATTATCATAATATTCTCCCTTCCTTTCTTCTTATTATTATCAAAATTATTATTCTCATTTCTTTTCTTCTCATATTCTTCTTTTTCGATATTCTTCTTATCTTATCATCCTCATTCTTCTTTTGTTCGATCTCTGTCTCATCTGTTTGTTCTTATACTTCCTATTTTTAGACCCCCCCTTCTTCCTTAATATAGTCTTGCTCTGTTTCCTCTTGCAAATGAAATCCTTCTTTTTTTTCTTCCTTTTTTATAATGCTCCCTTTTCATTTTCTCCTTCTTCTTCTTCACTGATAATTGTGTAATCCTACACCTCCATCTCCTAAGTTTTCTCTTTCTATTTCCCTTCTACTCATTCTTGTTATGAATTTGCTTGTGCTTCTTTTTTCGCCTTTTTTCTTCGTCGTCTTATCTTCTCTTTATACCTATTTTCATTCTTTTACTCCCGTCGTCCTATTTTGCTTAATTTTGTTCTCTCTGTTTTTCTCTTCATGCAAAATGAAAAAAAATGAAGAATATGATATTTCCTTTTAAAAGTATGCCCCCCAAAACATGAATCTTCAAAATATCGTTATATGCATACAAGTAATACTTTCTGAACAAGAAATCATAATCTTCTCGATTAAAATTTGCAAGGTGGTATACGACAATTATTATGAAGATTATTTATCATTTATCATCCAATTACTTAAGTTAGCCCACCCCATCCCCCATGATCACCATTATCTTCTCCCTTCATCTTTTTTTTTCTGTTTTGTCTGCTTTTTTATTTTATCTTTTTCTTTGTCTTATCATTATTATATTCATAATCTTAACCATTGTTATTATTATCAGTATTATTATTATTTTTTTTATTATCCGATTGTTATATTTTCTTTTATTATTTGTTATTATCATTGTTAGTGTTGATAGTAATGTTTATAATTGTTATCATTGATATTATGTAAACATTTGAATATTTTACATGTAAAGAATAAAAAAAATTAGTTTAATTCGATTGAAAAATATTATTGTTATTGTCATGAATGCCATCCCCTCTACTCTCTCTAATCACCTTACCTCTAGTCATCCTCTACTTATATTATCTCTCTCCTCTATTTTCCCTTCACTTTTTTCCCTTCTATTCAATCAGTAGCTTACGCAGGGGGGGGGAGAGGGTTCAATTTCATACGAGGCGCTTTTAATCGAAAAAAAATGTACTACAACAATGCGCAGACAAGTGGGTTATGCTCTCTCTCTCTTCTTCATCTCCCGTTCCGTGCCCCCCCCCCCCCCGGCCCTCTCTCTATTTTTTCCCTTCTGAGTATATTCTCGTCATCACAGAAATATGTCCAAACCCGGCCCTCCAAGCCCAACCCATACTAAAAAATAGAACCTACATTAGGATAGGTGCCCGGCATATTCGGCCCATAATCAATTTCAAATGATTTCTAGATTTTATACGTCGTCGAGAAATGTTCAACAAAAACCTCCAAATTATTTCCTTAATTCAAAATCCAACGGAGACGTTGCCATGTATTTGTGTAAAAAAATGAATATTATGTATCAAATGATTCTAGTAATTAAAATTGTATTAAAAACAAGACATTCTGCCTTTCTTTCATTATCCAAGAATATACAATAAGTCCCTGCAAACCGTTTTATTTGTTGTGAACTTACTCAATTCTCAGTTTATTTCACTAGTTTAGAACGTGTGTGGTTATTTTCTTGACATTTATGTGCAAAGGATTTAATGATCAACAAATGATTAGTAATTCATGGAAAATGCAAGAAAAAATAACTTAAGTATATGTTGGTCAATTTAAAATGGAAAAAATGAGTGTGATCAGAAAGACATTTTCGGTTTTGCTGGTAATCTAGTTGTCAGAGATCGGCGGTGAACCAAGGAATTCTTGGTGGAGGGAACTATAAATGCGCTACTTTTTCTTTACTTTTTTCTGACAAGCAAAGGGGGGGGGGGGAGAAATCAGAGGTCAGCAATGAAATCGCAACCAAGTTACACCATTACTATTTTATAGCCTTTTTTATTCTAGTGCATATAAATTATATTCCATCATTTAACCCCCCCCCCATTTGTTTCGCCACACTCACTGTTAAATTTTCGGACAATATATGATTTGATTAACATTTTAGGAACTTTCCGTTCGGAAATTATTATTTCCTGCGTTCAGTTTGTTTTAATATCCAATTTCGTCAAGATGAAAAAGGACTCTGAAAATAATAACCTGCATTGCCAAAGTATAATTCTAAAATGTCGTAAGTGTATATAACTTCTCACCCGGTACATTCACCTTTACAGAATTTCGATGTATTAAAATAATTCTTATGTTTTATTTCTCCACTTCCTTTTTCCTTGTAGCCAACAATCCATAAGAGCTCCGATGAAAATACAAATATAACGAGTTAATTAGAGAACTGTAAGAGGAAGAGCGTGCTTCAAAAGAGATACATAGAAAGGCCATTCTCGCCTGCCTAAATATCATATTCCAGCTCATATTAAGTGATATATATTATCTCTAATTAATTAATTAATTAATTGTCTTTATTAATCAATTCATGTACTGATTGCTTTATCTCATATTTATCTTTATCAAAGTTGAACGTCTGTTATATTCTATGGAGTACGGCCAAAAATGAAACAAATAACTGAATGGACGTATATGGAATCACAATATGCTTTATGCTGTTTTTCTCGCACCCTTCTAACAAGCAATTAAAAAAAATTAAACGAGCCGCATGATGACAATGATTAATAATTCATATAATATCCACTAAACATTGTGATCAAGGCGCTCTACTTATTCATTACCCGGCTTACATCATTTGTTCCGTGAAAAGCATTATAGGCCTGTTTGCAGACATAAACATAAATATTTTATTTTATATATTCTGCTTTTCATTCTGTTACGATACTGCAACAAATAACAAGTAAATTTGATTTTTAATTTTCTCTTTTTTTATTACAGGAGATAATTATACATAAATAAAACAAATAATGATCTTACATAAATCTCTTGAAGTGTCCGATGTAAAATCCCGACGTGATGATGCTATATCCAAATATTAATCCAAATGATAAATATCCCAGTTGACTGGCGAAAATTCACAATGATGGCGATGATGAAACTGATGTTGAAGTCCGATGAATAATAAGAGTCACTGCAACGAGTTGAAATGTCCGTGAAGACGATGTTGATGATGATTAACAGTCAATTTCAGCAATCCATGGGTTGAAGCGTGTTCATTGAACAGGTTGATGATGTTGATGAGAACTGATAATTTCTCTCTCAAAATAACTGCAAACAGTTCATTGATGCATAAACTGCTCTGATCTGGTGAAGTGATCTCATATGATGTGATGTGATCTCCTGCTCTCATATGATGTGATGGTGTGATGATGTCCTTAAAGAAACTGCAGCTTTATATATACTAAATTTCAATTAATCTAGAAGCTTCTAAAAAATGTCACCACCATAGAAGGTTCTAGCCCCTTCTTCCAAAAGAACTTTCTCCTTTCAGGAGCAGTCAAAATCCAGAACACTCTTGAATGACCTCATTGAAATCAAGAGTGTCAATAACATAGCTAAGCCTATTGTTCCTAATCTCTATTCAGAAATAACAATACAACTCCTTGGCCTTTTAAATAGGCAAGGCCTGCATAATAAAAAGACATTCTTGAATGTTCTTTACAATTCTTGGCTAACCTTAAAGGGAAATAACTAATAGATGAATGTAATTGCTTTTACAATTCTTTTACAATTATTCTTATATGTAACACCTCCCCCACCGGAGAAAAGAAAGCTTTACCGTAGTAAAGGTTTCTTTAAGATTACTTTTTCTTTTAACTGTTCAAAGTCATCTTGATAAATCATTTACATTTATCGTGTACAAAAATATAGTACTTAACGAACATGTTAAAATAAATGAACATCAAAAATGTTTTCTTCAAATGACAGACTTGGTCAAAATCATGAATAATTTCACTTTTTATACTCTTGATAGAGCATCAGCAATTACATTATTCTTTCCCTTTATGTGTACAATTTTCAAAGGGAATGGTTGGAGCATTAGGCTCCATCTATACAGTCTTTGATTCTTTGTTTTGAATTTCTCCAAAAACACAAGAGGATTATGATCTGTATAGACTGTAATCTCTCCATTGGTTAGATACACCTCAAACTGCTGAAGGGCTAGTACGAGACTCAGGGCCTCTTTTTCAATAGTTGAGTATTTCTTTTGAAACCGATTGAGTTTCTTAGAGAAGTAGCACACTGGTTTTTCGATGCCTTCTTCATCTTCTTGGAGCAATACTGCTCCTACTCCAACATCACATGCATCAATAGCCACTTTGAACGGCTTTGTGAAGTTTGGAGCTGCCAAAACAGGCTCATTCACCAAAATGGCCTTTAATTTCTCAAACGATCTTTGACATTCGTCAGACCAAACATACTTCACTTTTGCCTTCAGCAGGTTTGTCAGAGGACTAACCACAGTACTGTAATTTGGAACAAATTTCCTGTAGAAGCCACTCATACCTAAGAATCTGAGCAATTCTTTCTTAGTTGTGGGAATTGGGAAGTCTAAGATAGCTTGTATCTTGGCTTCTCTTGGTAGCACTTGCCCTTGACCAACCACATGACCAAGATATGTGACCTTTGCCTTGGCAAATTCACTTTTCATCAGATTCACTACTAGATTGGCTTTGTCCAGCCTGTCAAACAGTGCTCGCAAATGATTCAGATGATCATTCCAAGTATCACTGTATACTAGGATGTCGTCTATGTATACGACACAATTGTCAAGTCCGGCAATCACTTGATTTGTCAACCTTTGGAAGGTTGCTGGGGCATTTTTCATTCCAAAAGGCATGATTTTGCATTGAAACAAGCCTTCATGTGTAACAAAGGCTGATATCTCTTTGGCTCGGTCAGTCAGTGGCACTTGCCAATATCCTTTAAGCAAGTCTATCTTTGTGATATAGGCAGAATTTCCAACCCTATCAATACAATCTTCTAACCTAGGAATTGGATACGAGTCAGTCTTAGTAACTGCATTTACCTTCGGTAATCAATGCAAAATCTCTGAGAGCCGTCTGGCTTTGGAACCATTACAATGGGAGAACTCCAACTACTCTGACTCGGTTCGATTATGTCATTATCTAACATAAACTGTATTTCCTTATTCACCATTTCCAACTTGCTTGGATTGAGCCTATAAGGATTCTGTTTGATAGGTCTTACATCACCTACGTCTACATCATGTACAGTTAAAGGTGTACGACCTGGTTTGTCTTTACATACATTCTCATATTCTCTTAACAGGCCAGATATATCATTTTTCTGATCTTCAGGCAGGTGTTTTAATGCCTCATCCATATTTCCTAAGACCTCTGAGTTAGACAACTTTATACCACATGGTTCGTTCTTAGATACATCTGTATAAGACAATTCATTATCTGTCCTTCCATAGCATTCTTCTTCATGTACATTTACATGTTTTTCTTCTTCTTTGACCTGTGTTGTACCTATTGGCTGACTAGCCTCTCGCTCAAAGTATTCTTTTAACATGTTTACATGACAAACTCTTTGAGACTTTCTTCGATCAGGGGTACTGATCACATAGTTGACATCATTCAATTTCTTTTTGACTATGTAGGGACCACTAAACCTAGCTTTCAAGGGCTCACCTTGCAAAGGCAACAACACTAACACTTTGTCTCCAGGCTTGAAACTTCGCTCTTTTGCATTTTTGTCAGCATGAGCTTTCATTTTTCCCTGCGACTCTTTCAAGTGTTCCTTAGCCACATCACAAGCTTTTGAGAGCCTTTCTCTAAACTTTGACACATAGTCTAGAAGGTTTACATCATCATCCTGAACCATAAACCTCTCTTTGATAAGCTTTAGAGGACCCCTAACCTCATGACCATAGACCAATTCAAATGGACTGAAACCTGTGGACTCATTCGGGGAATCCCTGGTTGCAAACAGTAGGAATGAGATCCCTTTATCCCAGTCATCGGGATAGTCTTCACAATAAGCCCTAATCATGGTCTTCAAAGTCTGATGATAGCGTTCTAACGCTCCTTGGGACTGTGGGTGATAAGCAGAGGACTTGATCTGCTTTATTCCCAACTCCTTCATAACTTGCTGAAATATTCCTGACATGAAATTTGACCCTTGATCAGATTGAATTTCCTTCGGCAGACCGTACCTAGTGAAAAACTGCACTAACGCCTGCACCACTGTCTTTGCAGTGATACTTCTCAAAGGTATCGCCTCTGGAAACCGTGTAGACAAGTCCATAATCGTCAGGAGAAATCTGTGACCCGACCTCGTTCTGGGTAAGGGTCCGACACAATCAACAAGAACCCTAGTAAAAGGTTCATCAAATGCAGGAATGGGTATCAATGGAGCAGGCTTGATAGAAGGCTGTGCCTTACCAATAATCTGACATGTATGACATGTCTTACAGAAATGCACAACATCTTTGTGCATCTTAGGCCAATAGAAATGCCTCATAATTCTATCTTCTGTCTTCCGAATACCGACATGACCTGCCATAGGTAACTCATGAGCCATTTTCAGAATATCTGTGTGGTAACAAGGAGGAACTACAACCTGGTGAATTATACACCAATCTTCATCAGCTGGTCTCCGGGGAGGTCTCCATTTCCTCATCAAAATGTCATCTTTGACATAAAAGCACTCAGGAACCTTATCAGCCTCAGCCTCAGAACATGCTTTTTGTGACAAGCTTTTTAATTCTGGGTCTGCCTGTTGTGCCTGTACAAGGGAGGATTTACTAAACAAACTATCATTGTTAGCAACAGAGCCTTCAACACTATCCCCATTCAAATCCTTGAAAAAGGTTTCAGCTAACCAGACATCAGTACTCTCCTCTACATCAACAGATTCCGCATCATCCTTTTCAGCTCTACGAGTCTGAGACCTAGTAACAACACAATCCGGGAAAATCCCTGGAAAATCTTCCTGCAACAATTCAGTTTCAGCTACCTCAACAGGCTTTTCCGAAACCACTGGAGATGCAACAACTTTATCTCCAGCCAAGTCGTTACCTAACAAGAAATCAACACCTTTCATGGGTAATTCTGGAACGACACCAACAGTCACAGGACCACTAACTAGGTCACACTTTAAGTCGACCTTATGCAAAGGAACCGACATGAAATTTGGGCCAATACCTTGAACTAAGACGTTGGCATTCTCTGAACTCTCCAGAGGAAGAGCCGAATCACCTGGCACCATCAGGGACTGTGCAGCCCCTGTATCCCTAAGGATCACCACTGACCTACCAGCAGCACCAGTCGAACAAGGGGATACTTCACCATCATGCAAAAAACTTCTAAAAGTTTCATCAACCTGCTTGACTTTATCAGCAAATACCAGAGAAACACTCTCAACATCTTGATTGGGCTCTGATGGAACAAACTCCATCGAGGGAACACTTGTTTGCTTGACAAAACCCATGTCTTTCTTAGTTTTGGTTGGCATTCCAACCAATTTCCAACATGATTCTTTCAAATGTCCCGATTTATGACAATGAGTACAAATTTTGGAACTACGACTCTCAGACCGTTTGGTTGATTCTGTGCCCCCACTAGCCTGATTCTTATTAGCGTCTTTGTCCTTGCTTGCATATTTTCCCTCACTAGGTTTATTGTGGGATTTAAATGACCCTTTACCTTTCTTTTTCCAATAATTCTTGAAAGGAGGCCTATCTCCACTACCTTTATGTGTGACCTCAAATTCATCAGCTACTATGGCTGCTTTACTGACTTCAGTAACTCTATGGTCATCTAAGTGAGATTTAATGCCAAAAGGAAGACTCTTTTTGAATTCTTCTAGGAGGACAACTTCCCTAAGGTGAACAAAATCTTTGTCAACTTTCAGTGATCTGTACCACTTATCGAACATCATTTCTTGTTCCCAAGCAAATTCAACATAAGTCTGGCCTGATTGTCTTTGCATGTTCCTAAATTTATGTCTGTACGCTTCTGGTACCAACTCATATGCATTGAGAATTGTTTCTTTTACTGTAGCATAGTCACATGATTGCGTTTCAGAGAGCGAAGAATAGACTTTTGCAGCCTTTCCAACAAAAACACTTTGGAGGAGAAGAGTCCAGTATTCCTCGGGCCAATTCAGTCTCTTGGCCACTTTTTCAAATGACACAAAATATGTATCAACTCCCTCTTCATCAAATTTTGGCACAAGGCGAATGTTTTTCGCCACATCAAAGACTTGGGGAGATTTATCTTTCGCAGAGTTAGTATTTGCATGAGCTAACTCCATTTCTTTCAACTTTAACTGGTACTCCAATCTCATTCTCTCCTTTTCAATGTTTTCTTTCATTTTCATTTCCATTTCAAATTTTGCAAGTTGAATCTGAGCATCAGAAGTTTCAGACTCCTCTGTAAGCTTCATGTGACTAGCTAACAAGTCAATTATCTCTGCCTTCTTTAAACCTGGGGCTAGAGATACACCCAAATGATCACAAACTGTTATCAAATCATCTTTCTTCAGTGACTTCAAATGATCATATGACAATTCTGTCATTGCAAGAAATTCTTCAACATCAAATGTAGCCATAGTGAATATACACAAATACAAGCACGTAATAACACAGTACAGTATATTCTAGAACTTTCCAAAATGTTTCCAATTCAAATTGGCTTTTGTTTCAAATTGACTTTCGTCTCAAATTTGGATTTCGTTTCAAAATTGCCTTGGCTTGTACAAATTTGGTTTTCGTTTCCCGGACAACTGGTTTTAGTTTCAAATTGGCTTGTACAAATTTGGTTTTTGTTTCAAATTGCCTTGGCTTGTACAAATTTGGTTTCCGTTTCCCGGACAAGCCCCCAAAATTATTTGTTACGATACTGCAACAAATAACAAGTAAATTTGATTTTTAATTTTCTCTTTTTTTATTACAGGAGATAATTATACATAAATAAAACAAATAATGATCTTACATAAATCTCTTGAAGTGTCCGATGTAAAATCCCGACGTGATGATGCTATATCCAAATATTAATCCAAATGATAAATATCCCAGTTGACTGGCGAAAATTCACAATGATGGCGATGATGAAACTGATGTTGAAGTCCGATGAATAATAAGAGTCACTGCAACGAGTTGAAATGTCCGTGAAGACGATGTTGATGATGATTAACAGTCAATTTCAGCAATCCATGGGTTGAAGCGTGTTCATTGAACAGGTTGATGATGTTGATGAGAACTGATAATTTCTCTCTCAAAATAACTGCAAACAGTTCATTGATGCATAAACTGCTCTGATCTGGTGAAGTGATCTCATATGATGTGATGTGATCTCCTGCTCTCATATGATGTGATGGTGTGATCATGTCCTTAAAGAAACTGCAGCTTTATATATACTAAATTTCAATTAAACTAGAAGCTTCTAAAAAATGTCACCACCATAGAAGGTTCTAGCACCTTCTTCCAAAAGAACTTTCTCCTTTCAGGAGCAGTCAAAATCCAGAACACTCTTGAATGACCTCATTGAAATCAAGAGTGTCAATAACATAGCTAAGCCTATTGTTCCTAATCTCTATTCAGAAATAACAATACAACTCCTTGGCCTTTTAAATAGGCAAGGCCTGCATAATAAAAAGACATTCTTGAATGTTCTTTACAATCCTTGGTTAACCTTAAAGGGAAATAACTAATAGATGAATGTAATTGCTTTTACAATTCTTTTACAATTATTCTTATATGTAACAATTCCCTCTATCTTCTCGAATAATATATCCATGGAATGCACATTTACTCCATGCTCTGGATTCCTATCGCATCACATTTTTTTCGCATACATTCGTAATTCCGAAGCTTTGTAATTCCGAAGGTTCGTAATTCTGAAGGTTCGTCAATCCGAAAACGAAATAAGGTTCGTAATTCCGAAGGTTCGTTAATCCGAAAACGAAATAAGGTGCGTAATTCCGAAGGTTCGTTAATCCGAAAACAAAATAAGGTTCGTAATTCCGAAGGTTCGTTAATCCGAAAACGAAATAAGGTTCGTAATTCTGAAGGTTCGTTAATCCGAAAACGAAATAAGGTTCGTTAATCCGAAAACGAAATAAGGTTCGTTAATCCGAAAACGAAATAAGGTTCGTTAATCCGAAAATTAAATAAGGTTCGTATTTCCGAAAATGAAAATAATTCATTTTGGTAACAAAAACGATGTTGTCATTACAAGATTACACGATATTATGCAATGATAGTAATAACGATCGATGATGTGTGTTGGGGCCAAAGCATGTATTTCATTAAGAATTGCACCCTGATCAAGCATAGGCTAATTTCGATTTTATCTGAGCAATTGCTGCCTATAAGCAAATGGTTTAATTAAAGATCCAGGGGATCAAGTGTGTTGGAAGCGTGCGAGCAACCTCTAGATAATAGGATTTGTATTGGAGGGGATGTCATTTTTAATAACAGCTTCTGCTGGTAATAAAAATAAAAATAATACTAATAATGATCCTTGTGAGATGTTGAAAGCGCGAATCGCAAGCTGAAACTAGTAGACATTTCATGTAACAAGACGTGAAGTGAGAATTCGGAGCATTTTTTGTAATCGTGAGAAAGATGTGTATCTTTCTAAAGAATTAATGCGAGGGCGAGTTGTAATTTGTTTATATACTGACCTGGGGCCCGTTGCATGAAACTTTTTACCTGAGAAAACTCAGGTTGTTTTTACAGGAGTTTTTGCCCTGTGCTAAAGTAATTGGCGGAAATCAGACTAACCTCAGTTTTCAGTTTTTACCGGAGTTTTCTCAGGTAAAAAGTTTTATGCAACAGGCTTCAGAAAGTAATCTTTTAAGGACTGCATTTAGTGACTCATGAATAGAATATATATCTCACGAACTAAATAATGAGAGCGCGAACCGCAAGCTAAAAATTTGTGATATTCCAACCTGAAAACTAGACATTTCATACTTCTTTTTTGTAACCAGGAATAGAATGAGTTCCTCAATAAACAATACTTGATGCAAGCGAGAAACGTGAGCCAAATTTTTCCGATTTTCCAACCTGAAAACTGGACATTCTATAGCATTCTTGTAAAAAAATAATAATAGCTGGGAGAATAGTTTTCAGAACTGAAGTGGCTTCCCTGGGTAAATGATATCTTTATCAATATCATCATTCTAGGCCCACATGAAATTTCCAAAAGTTTGAGCACGTGATTTGCTCGCAACATCTCACAAGGATGCCCTTTTCACAGTATTGACCAAAAAGGTGAATTTTACATCTTCAGATTTGACTTTTCCCCCAAACCGCTTGCTCTCTACGCTCGCAGAAATGAAACGTAAATATATAACTTTAGCATGTTTAGTGATCACTTAAAAAATTGTGCTCAATTTAGTTACTACAAAAACACACAACCTCTTTACACAGATGATAATCTAATGGTGAAAATATCTGTTTGCACCAAATTGCCCCTATTGGCCCCCTTTTTTTTACTTTGCCCCCCCCCCCAAAAAAAAAATACGTTCCGCCGCCATTGGCTAAAACACGATCGTCTTCATGGCTAACTGCAAAAAGTTCTTAAAATGTCCCCTTTAGATCAGATCAGAGCTTATATATTTAAAAATTCTGTTCGCGCTTCTTGCTAGCAGTTATTATCTAAATTTAGTTACATAGGCATCTCGCTTTGAAGATCACAAACATATTGCCCATCATATTAACAAAAATATAGCTAGCGCTCGCATTATTTAAAAAGGGTTTATCATGTTATTACATATTTACTTTATTTTATAAGGATAAAGCTAATTATTGACTGTTAGGACTACCCTTTCAAAGAAACAAACAAAAATCAACTTTAAACTGCCGATCAAGGAAAATATGGCTAAAAAAAAATTCCCCCCCTCTATTTGACGAAAGTTGGATCCGCCGGGAGGGAGGCAGGGGGCATCAAAAATGGAATAAAAAACAGGGGAATTAATATTTTCCAAAATGGGAAAGTTCCTTTTTCAAAAATAAATATGCCGTTTTTCATGTTTTTTCGAAATAAAATACTCTTTTTAAAGTATACAAGTTAAGTTAAGTTTTCAGGCTGGAATATTGATAAATTTCAGCTTGCGCTTCGCACTCTCATTCGATTGGTGAAATATGCATCCTAAAGAGGTCACTAAATGCTTTCTTTAACAGGTTCCTTTTCTGGTCAGTATGTTTAAGCTCGCGTTTTGCGCTCGTGTTAATTCTTTAGTTAGATGCACATCTTTTTAATGACAGCAGAAATCTGCTCGGATTTTTAAAACTAATTTTCATTTTTTATTGAAATAACCTAAAGTTTAGCTTGTGATTCACGCTCGCAACACCTCGCAATAATGCCATTTTAAGAATAACTGACCACAAAAAACGTTATACAACTTCACCTTTGAATTTGTTTTACCAAGCCGCTCGCTCATTATACTCTCTCCCGAAAAATAAAGCCTAAATATACATTTTGCCATAATAAGAAGTCACTTCAAAAAAGTTATTCTCTACTTAATCACTATCAAACAGACATTGACTTCAAGCAGATGATAATCTTAAGGTGAAAATATCACCACAGTCCCAATTTTGACGTATGAGTTTCATTTTTGGCTTTACCCCCAACGAAAATTCGTTCGGCCGCCCTTGCCTTCCCATCCTCATATGATAATTGAACGGCAACAGTGTCCCCCGCCCCCTCCCCTTGCCTCTGCTTTCCCGGTTTTCATTTTTCGGATTAACGAACCTTATTTTGTTTTCGGATTAACGAACCTTATTTTGTTTTCGGATTAACGAACCTTATTTCGTTTTCGGATTAACGAACCTTCGGAAAAACGAACCTTATTTCGTTTTCGGATCAACGAACCTTCGGAATAACGAACCTTTTTTCGTTTTCGGATTAACGAACCTTCGGAACAACGAACCTTATTTCGTTTTCGGATTAACGAACCTTCGGAACAACGAACCTTATTTCGTTTTCGGATTATCGAACCTTCGGAATAACGAATCGTCGGAATTACGCCAAAAATGTTCGGATTAACGAACCCTTTTTCGTTTTCGGATTAACGAACATCGAGGTATAGGCAATTTACGTGTTTCGGAATTACGAACCTTCGGAATAAAGAACCTTCGGAATTACGAAGCTTCGGAAATACGAAGTGTAACCCTTTTTTTATATGCAGGTCAAACCAAACCACGATAACATACTCAATCAGAATAAAATCAATTGGGGAAACCTTAGATTTTTTTTTCGAAAATTCATATGAGATTACTGATATGGATAAAACATGCTTCATATACTTTGTACATCGTAAATAACACATATTAGTCTTCATTAGCATGATTATGCCTATGTCACGGCGTTTATCACTCTTTGGTGTTAAACCAAACTGACAAAGTGTGAATTCATCCGTACATCCTTCCCTTTCAAGTCACTCTTTTACATTGTTAGTAAGTGGCAACTTTATTGACCTTCGCTGGATGCCCTTTTGTGATTTTCAAAGGATAGGGGGCCATGCCTCCATCAATTACCACATCCGTATCGTTAGAACAAAATAGAGTGTACGTACGATCCGAGGTATTCTCAATAGCCAGCTGTATACAATTTTTGTTTAGGATTATAGAAATCGATATCAACTTAAAGTCGTGTACTCTCTTCTAGTTTGATCTAGCTTGATCAGTTCATGAAGTTGAATATTATGACAACCATTTTCAAGAGGCAAAATAATGCACCTAAATGAAAGAAGAAAACAAAAATCAATGTGTTATAAACTGAAACCATGATTTTTCTTCTTCCTATATTTTATCAACGGCGCCATTTTTTTAAAAAGAAGTGCACACCTAGTTAGCAGTAATGCATATAGCATTTTCATTTATTTGAAAAGCAGGATAAAAGAGCATTGTAGATTAAATGCCTTGCTCACGGGCATAGGTGCCGCGGCCGGGATCGAACCCGGACTTTTTGAAACCTCACAAGCAATCTTATAAAGTATCAATCGTTTTCGATCTATCGTTGATCATATCAGCGCACGCACGCAGCTCTGCGTGCGTTTTGGGTTGCATTTCGCTGCTCCCATTGTTTCCCTCACTTTTATTGATTACGGTATATACGTGGTTCTGCGAAACTGAAAATCGTTGAAATCAAGCTTCCATCGCGGCAATGCCCACTGTACGCCAATATTGGACTCTCTTCGAAGCATAACTCGTTTTATAATGCTTTATAAACTATAGAAACAAAAGGTAAAAACGTATGACTTTCTGGAATGTGTAGTTTAATTAATGGACATTGTAATTATAACACAGAAAAGGCAGAAACATAGTATGAAATTGTATTTTAAAGCCTGCAAATGGATGCGAGTAATAGCCTTTGGGGAACCGACTATATACGGCTCCCGTACATGAATAGGTTTTAGGGAACCGTATATATCCGGCTCCCGTTGGCAACGGGTTAAGTAGGTCCATATACTTTCTAAGTTATGATGTCATTTCAAAAACTTAACCTCAGGTTAAGATTTGATGTTGACGCCGCCGCCGTCGGAAAAGCGGCGCCTATAGTCTCACTTTGCTTCGCAGGTGAGACGAAAACTAAAATTCATTTCACCAAAAGAAACTGTGCTAACGTTATATAACAGTCTTGTTCTGCCTCATCTTATGTATTGTAATGTTGTATGGGGTAATACCTTTCCGTCACATCTAAATAAGTTATTTATCGTAAAAAAGTGGTAAGAATTATATGTAAAGCTCCATTCAATTATCAAACCAATGAGTTGTTCTTAATTAAAACATCTTAAAGGTAAATGATTTGATAAACATGAGTGTTGCTATTTTATGTTTAATTATAGAATATAGTTCCAGAAAATGTCAAATACATTTTTACAACAAATGCATCTCATCATACTTATCTAACCAACAAGAATAAAAGATATTATCGCTCATTCCTAGCACACACAACCACATCACAACACTCCCTGCGATTCAACGGCCAGAAAATATGGAATAACATATACGAAGACTTTAAATAATGCTTAACAATTACCAGATTTAAAAGAAAACTAAAAGATTTACATATTCATAAGTATAAACAATTTACCTTAAGAGGTGTATCTTTGCAATTTTGAAATTGATTATTGTAAATGTTCTTGACGTTTGTTTAACTGTTTTTATTCTTATAATGCCTTTTGCTTTCTTGTTCGATGTAATCATTTCTCACTGTTATAATTTATAAATATTTTATGCTATGCGTGGGCACCTGGTGATAAGCTCTTAGCTTTTTAAAGGGACCACACCTTATGTATATGTACCAATGCTTGATTTAATTGTGCACATTGTAAATATATATTTTTATTATTTAGGTGAAATGAAATGAAATTGTGGTGCTCATGTTTTATAGATAGTTTAGTGATGGAGTACAGTGACTTAGATACTTAGATGGCTTGAATGATAATGGCTGCATAAACAAAAGGGCACATGGTGCTACATAATAGGGCAATTGCAGTATGTACCCCCCCAGAAAGGTCAAGTTGCTCGGATCCTGCAAAAGTACGAACATTCTGTATTTTAAGCCCCACTCCCCAGCAATTAGAACTACAGGTTGACCAACATTTTGAACTCCAAGATGTCCACTATCACTACGAAAAATGAGGAAAAACAAACTGCAACCAATTATATTGTGGGCACATATTAAGCAAATTACCACCTACGATCTAATCGAGCGAATTGGTCTCCGTTGAAAATCTGTCAAGATAGCCACAATGAAGAATCACTCCCCCAAGAATGCACACACACATTTTCTCCAAATTTACAGGACTTGTGGCACTGAAATGTTGACCAGTACGAGGTATTTCTGGGTGCCACTTTCAAGAAATTCAGGTTTAAAGGGAAAGTTCACCCTGGCAAAAATTTAATCATAAAAATAGCATTGCTGAAGGTTTTAGGAAAATCCATCGAAGATTAAAACAATTATTAGACTCTTATTTTCTTTTATTTGTGACGTCAATAATGAATAATGAGCATTTTTCCATATACCAGGAATTACAGATATCAGAGAAATGTCATTTTCTTAAAAAAATTGAAAATTGATTTTAATGTACCTTCTGTATATCAACAGAAATTACTTCATACCTGCTCCTGAAATGATAAAATTTTCAGTCATCATGAAACATTAAAAAATTGAAATTGAGGCGTTTGATATAAGATATAAAGCAGCTGCTCAAATATGATGTCACAGATCAATATTTGAAAATTCAAATAGCTTTCTTATTCTTCTATGGATTTTTCTCAAACCTTCACCAATATTTTTTCTGGTATTCATATAGCAAACTTTTTAATAGGGTGAACTTTCTCTTTCATAGGTAGAATTAACCGCCCATTCATTCGGTGACCTAACCCAAACCAAAGTGTAACTGAGCAATGACCAGCTCGAGCAAATCTATTCCTCCTGTTGCTACTTTGCAAATTTCAAACTGTGTGCCTCGTGTACATACACATATGTTGTGACCCCACATAAACCCTATCTCGGCCGGTGAGGGGACTCCGACCGCGTCGCTTGCCAAATTTTTACTTTTAAGTATTTTGAGACCAATTTGAGACGCCCGGGTACGCGGTTTTGAAAATGCTCAAAAACATGAATTTTTGTACAAAGACAAAGTAAATTGTGTTTTCAACCAAAGTCATAAATGTATGATTTTCTTTAGTTTTGGTGGTCAAATTGCAATATATTAAGCTGTTTATGATATAAAAAAAAGAGTCCCGACAACATCCATCGAAAAAAAACTTTACAAAACAAAGGGTCCCCAAAATTGCTAAAACAATATAATGCATAAGATATTGATCTTATATTGCATTTTTTCATGTACATTTGCTAAGAATACAAAAAAAGAGTTTTAATAGCAAATATTAGAATATTTGGAGCTTTACTTAGGGAGTCAGAGGAAGAAATATCATTTTGCATTTTAATCACACATGAATTAGCATAATCAACTAATGGCAATTTACATGAAATAAGCTCCTATATAATTTTGTAGATTATGTACAAGAAAAAATGCGTGCTCATTTTTGGCGCAATCCTGTGATAGCCGACCTAGATCTTAAGGGGGTGGAGGCTGCGAGGCACCATCCGGCCAAGTGACCTCCCAGTATCAAATACCCCGGCCAAAATAGGGTTAAAGGCCTGTCACAACGCCTGAATTTTGTGGGAGCGTTCCTGAACGGTAGGAGAAGAAGCCAAACACAGGCGTTGACTTAGCGGTACACCACTGAAGCCGGCGTTGCTTTAGCGTTGGTGTTGATGCGATCATTGATAGAGCGGCGTTTTGTTAGCTCGGCGGGGGTTTAAAGTTGGTTTAGCGCATACAGCTTTTTATTCCGGAGCTGAACGGATCTCCTTGATAGAGATTCTGATAGATTCCTGATAGGTTCCTAGTCCATTTCTCCTCATATGTGCCAAATTCTGAACCCGCCCCGAAACCTCCATACCAACGCCCAACCAAAGTTCATCACCGCAATGGATCGCTTCTTTAACGCCAGACACCAGTCCAGCACTCCCGGTTCCGCCCGTAAAACACTTACAACTGCTTCATCAAAGTTTGTGCTACATTCAATCACTGCCGGGCAAAGCTGGCGAAGCAGTGGTGGTCCAGCATTCAAGATTATTGAATTGTTGGAGCGGTGGTGAACTTTGCCGGAGAATAAAAAAATGGCCCGATCCTCACCGCTTGCAATATTTTGTGAAGCTCAAAACTTTCGGTAGGAAGGACCATCAGCGGTGGCAGATCGGAAAGGACGATGCCTTAACGGGGCCAGGTTCTGTTAATCGGCGGTGAACAGTGACGAGCGGTGATAAATTTTTTAACCGCTCCTGGAACGCTCCAGCAAAGTTCTGCGTTGTGACCAGGCCTTAAATGAACACAATGATCATAAATTATTTTTCGGCATGTATTTATGATTCGCTTAATTCATAAATATTTACCCCACTTTTGTTCCTACTAATAGCCAGGTGTGATGCGCAGCGATTTTTGTTGCCTGATTTGTGGGAATCCATGGTCCCGAAATTTGGACTGATAAAAATAACACAACCCACAAATTTTAGCCGTCATTTTGAATTTTAATATACACACCAGAACAATATTTTTCATCATTACAAGGAACCTTTCATGGTAATTTCAGCCTATCAATTTGAGCTAGCTGGTAAAATATCATACCTGTATATCCAAGGGCACAAATACATGAGAACCTGTCATCTTCCTCCACACAAGATCCTCCATTAAGGCAAGGACCAGAGTCGCACCGCAGAATGCGATCGGCACACAAACGCCCTCTATAACCTTCCTTACATAAGCATGTGTATGACTTGATTCCATCAACACAGGATGCACCCTGTTGGCATGGGAGGCTTGCACATTCATCAATATCTGTGAGAAAAATGAAAATTGGGTGTTTGAAAATATGAATATTCCTTAATTGATAGAAAAATGTACCACCTCCAAAACTGTTATGAAGGAAATAAATTAATAATCAGTAATATTGTTCAGGCTAATGGCGAGATGGCCATTGATCTAGGCTCCGATTAAGGTAATGAATACACGTTTATCAAATTTAGAATGTGATGGCTGACCTTGAGTGTTACCATTTTTTAGGTATATATAACCAATATGATATACCATGCGTTCAAAAAAAAGAAACCGCAATTAAGTGTAATTTGTTGATATCATGATCATGAATTTGCTTCGTGAGATGTACAAATCTATGACAAAATATGCTTCTCTTCTTTCATTTGAAATCCATTTCAATGTCCATAATGCACTCATCACTGAGTTAGTACAATGGAAAGTGGTGCTGGTAAATTTTCATTTGCACAAGCAAATTAGGATTGTAAGGTTTTCTTTCAATTTCACTGCTATCTATTCGGAAAAGAAAGTTCATAACTTACATATCAATTTTTCATATGAGACCTTGTGCGTTAAATATGATCGATGCATGGTTGAGAACAAGGTGCGTAAAAACAAGATTGATGAGCACATTTTAAAAATGCACGTCGACATAGATGACTGATACGAGATGACGTCATTTTTGGCGGTTCAATATGCCTCAGGTCCTCACACTCGTCCACTATCAGAATCGATGGTACGCCGGATCTTCCGGGTCGGGCAGCGTGTCATGACTCACTGGTTATCGCGCTTTTTCACGTGGACGTAAGTACACGTACGTAAAGTATTCACAACTGTAGTGAACAAGGGCAGACGACGACATTGACTCGAACGATCAGACAACTGCTACGTCGTTCTCGTTCACTGCTCCTAAAAGTCTCTAGCTAGTGACGAATCATTAGAAAACAAGCATTCCATCAAAGCGGTAGACAATTGGCTACTGGTGAATGCGCGTGTGATTTTGTGGTTGGTTTGTATGTTATATTTGATTTTTATTCTGTCAACGTGTAAAAAATAACTTGAAATCATTAAACGAGGCAGGGATAGCAGAATGTTGGAGGGGGGACCCACTTAAGAAAACAGCCTTTTTCTTTGAAGTTGGTCAACTTTTTTCGACCATGCATCATTCATTTTTACGCATAAGGTCTCATATGGAATTCATTCATTTTATGAATAGATAGCAGTAAAAGGCAGAGAAATTCACTCAAAATCGTCATTTGCTCGTGCAAATAAAAAAATGTTAGCACGATTTTCCATTGTTCTAACTCGGTCATGCGTGCATTATGAACATTGAATGGGTCTCAAATGAAAGAAGAGAATCATTTCTTTCCACTCATGTATATTTCATGAAGCAAACCTATGATCATGATAGTAAAACAATCAAGTGAATCAGTTTCCTTTTTTTGCAGGACGCACTGTATAGATCACGAGGCAGCAGTCTGTACAAGTAAAAAAAAAACACATGAAACAAATTGTAACGCATACTAACAATGTATTACATTTTGGACCAGGAAAAGAATGATTTTAAGCAATCTGGAGCTTTCTGGCCATAGTATTAAAAATATGTGCTAATAGTCATTAGTTCTTCAGATAAACTAGCACATCAATGATGTGGAGCTCATCCGGCATCTCGCAACACAATTTAACACAATTTTAATTTCAGCCCAGTTGACACTGTAGTGAATTATATTGGTGACATAAATTGAGGATATAGAATTGAAATTGATGAAGAAATGACATAGAAGCATTTTTTGTGATCTATGAATAAATTTCATATGAATTAAGTATTAATTATTATCTAGTCAAAGCTTCTTAACTCTGTGTAGAACCTTGGTGAACCTAATGTAGCTCTCAGATGGAACAAAAATAACCAAAATCAATCAACAAATAAGTAAGCAATTTTTGTGAGTTTTGAAAATATATGAATAAATAGCAGATTCAATGAGTTTCAAAATTCTATGTTTAAATTTTGTATCACCACCTCGAGCTATCATATGAAGCAAACAAAACTGAAATTGATCAACAAATGAAGAAGAAAAAAACATTTTTGTGATTTATGAATAAATTTTTCATAAATTAGAATAAATAATTTTCCAGACAAAATTTCAAAATTTTGTGTACAAGTTTGGTGAACCTCATGCAGCTCTACCAGATGGAAGAAAAAAAATCAAAATCTGTCAACAAATAAAGAAGAGGAATTTTCTGTGATTTATGAATACATTTCGCATAAATTAGCATAAATGATTTTCTACTGAAAATTTTCAAAATTCTGTGTAGAAGTTTGGTGGGCCTAATGAAGTTCTCGTGGATGGAAGAAAAAATATCAAAATCTGTTTACAAATAAAGAAGAAGAGGCATTTCCTGTGATTTCTGAATAAATTTTGCATAAATAAGCATAAGTAATTTTCTACTGAAAATTTCAAAAATCTGTGTAGAAGTTTGGTGACCTCATAAAGTTCTACAAGATGGAGAAGAAAAAAAGTAAAAATCGGTCAACAATTGAAGAATAAAAAGCATTTTATGTGAAATTTTAAAAATATGAATACATTAATTTTGAATAAAACTAGCATAAAATTGTTTAGTCAAATTTCAAAATTCTGGGTACAAGATTGGTGAACCTCATGAAGCTCTACCAGATGGAAGATAAAAAAATCAAAAAATCGGTCAACAAATAAAGAAAAAGAAGCATTTTATATGAATTTTTAAAAATATGCATAAATTATTTCGCATAAATAAGCATAAAAATTGTTCGGTCAAAATTTCAAAAATTCTGTGTACACGATTGATGAACTCATAAGCTCTACCAGATGGAAGCAAAAAATTAAAAATCCGTCAAAAAATAAAGAAGAAGCAATTTATGTGAATTTTAAAAAATATGCATATATTAATTTCGCATAAATAAGCATAAAAATTGTTCTGGTCAAAATTCTGTGTAGAAGTTTGGTGAACCTTATGAAGTTCTACCAGATGGAAGCAAAAAATCAAAATCGGTCAACAAATAAAGAAGTAGCATTTTTTGTGAAATTTGAAAAATGAGCATAAATTAGCATATTTAATGAATTTCAAAATTCTGTGTAGAAGTTTTGAATGCCCCACCTAGTGCTATCATATAAAGCAAACAGAATTGAAATCGGACTTGAAATGGCGAAGTAGTAGCATTTTGAAATTGTGGACGGACGACAGACGACGGACAACGGACGCCACACCATGGCATAAGCTCATCTAGCCCTTCGGGCCGGATGAGCTAAAAACAAAATCGTCATGCACTACTCCTATAGGCATGTTAGGCAAAGTTCAAGAAATAACCTAATCCACAATAGGTAATCAACAGATTCCTTGATTAGCAGTGTATGGGTTACAATGTTGAGGGGCAGACAAGGCGTATGGGGCAAAATCTATATCAAAAATATGAACGAGCAAAAACTTTGACCTTTCTACTACAAAAAATCGCTTTGTGTTGGATTTTGCGATATATTCAGAAAGTTTTACAACCTTCCTTTATATTAGATTGTACATCTCCCTTTTTTTCTTTTGCGATTTTTAAAATAAATTTTTATTGTATTATATTCATTGATTTATGTACGCCAGTTATTTAGGCACAGTTCTTACCAACACACAAAGATGCATTAGTTGAACCCGTCTGCAGTGTTGTAGTCTCGCCTGGACACTCGTGGCATTGACTTCGTCGTGTTCCACTTTGGTAAGTACCAATAGGACACAACGTGCAAGGAACAAATCCTGATGGGGAGTACTCTCCTGCTTCACAAATCTCTAAATGATACAAATAAAAAAAGTGTTACAGGAACAAATCAAAGTACTCCCCCAAATTCATAGAAAGCTTGACAAAACTTGTGGTTCCGCATACTTACAATCGCCTTGCTTTAACAATAACTATTGAAGGGGCAAGTTTTCTGAACGGTCTTCCCCATGATAATGGTAGCTCTTCAGTAATTTCAAAGTAAATTGATATCGATGTCGATTAATTCCTACAATTTTCCTGTGATTACACACTAACTAATACACAATTTGTTACTCTGGCTGAGTAATAGTTGCAAAATATAGTTTGTGTACACTCTTCAAACGCCGACAACTGTAACGTGGGGCCCGTTTCTCAACACCGTCATAAGTCTAACTTCTTGACTAAATCGGAGATAGTAAGCTACTTGTCCGCTAACCGTTTCACGAAGCCCTCTTTACCAAGATCGGGTACAACAACCTCACTAAATATTTATGACACCTCCGAACCTGTCATAACTTCTTTCTTGATGACGTAGTGGCATCACGTGGGGAGACTATGACATGCAAAAGTGCCGAGAAATTTGAAAATTATAATCTTACCTAATCAACCATAGAGGTTGAAATTACATCCCAAAACAAGTGGGATAATGCATTCAATGATCATTGTAATACAAATTAACTATGAAAACTGTTGGTAATACGCCAGAAAACTATTCATTTTGAAATAGTAAAATAATTTAATCGATAAAAATTCTACCACGTCAGGCCATCCATAACTGGACTTGTATTTGTCGTTTTCAGACCCTATTGACATTTGGAAAAATTCTAATCTCTAATTTATGCATAGAATTTGTCAAATCGTAAGATCGATATCAAAGATTTATAAAATAAAATGTTAAACTATATTTCGATGATGTTTGGAATCGTAAAACATTGAATAATTATCATAATTTTACAAACGATTATGGTTTACTCTTGTAAACTATTAAAATTGGATATCCCGGGGGTACCCATCTCAACGTCCACATGTGATTTTTTTAGTCATGAAATAAATTATTCATAATTCAATTTTTCAGCAATTAAATACCCCAGTCTTCATGGTCTAAGTATATATGATGCATAACTAACTCACCTGTGCTATTATTTTTAAAAGATGTAATTCCCAATTCATCGCAATATTTGCAATTTTGTCATAATTTTTCTTTTTGAAAATTATGCTATTTTGAGACTAAGGCTACGTCTCGTCTGCTCTTTTTACCGAAGGTATCGATATCAAGGTATTTTAGTTAGGAAGCCTTTTGTGAAACAGGTTTAGTAAGATTGGAACTAACTCCGTGGTTTGTGGATAAAGATATGACTAACTTGTCCAGGTGTTGAGAAACGGGCCGGGCGTCTGTAACATGTCATTTCTTATGTAAACAAATTTATTTCACTGTCCTCTCCTACATAAGACTTCACATTTTAGGGATCCTACTGACTGTACAATAATTTTTTTTTTTAAATACAGGTTCCCTCATGTTTCAACATATTTCAAATTTTCTTTGATTTCAAAACACTGTATCATTTAATTCTGATGAATGATGCCATGTCTGATTCATATACACCTATCATGTTGAATAACATATTGTTTTTGTATCATGTTTCATTGGGAAATATGCAAAATTAAGTCAAATTCAAATTAAAAACTCAGGCCCACTTGCATTCCAACAACTATTTCAACTAAATGTGACGAATTATATCTTTGCGATTTAGGACATACAGTCTCCTAAAAGATGTCTTACCTTTAAAATAGGGTATATAGTATATATATATATAACCGGATTTACAGGATGTTGTTTCCCAATGATGTTTCTGTACAATATCCCTTTGCGTGCGACGGGCTTCCACAGAAGCCCAGCGAGTCATTCACTTACATGTAGCTACGACGGGCTTCTACAGAAGCCGAGATTTGTTTGGTTTAATTCGATTTAGTTTTTCAGCTTTTTCGTAATTGTTATGTACTAAAAGGCCTCTGCCTTTATTTCCTTTATAAACGTATTTCGATAATCAAATGAAAAATCTCCCAAATAGGAAATCATTTCAACTTTACCCAAATTTTTGTTGGAGTCAGACGGAGAGGATAAATTTTGTAACATGCACGGTACGCGCGCGCACACTAGGCCTGATCACGTGATTTGATCCATATCGTTGTTCTGAAAGATAATCTAAAATCTTTTCTGCAAGATCGTCACGTAATAAGCTACGCGCTTATTCACCATTTTCGTCTTATTTATTTCATCAAGGAGATATCACTAGATAGAATGATATCTCCTCTGTTTCATCGATCGGTTGTATTTTCAGAAAAACAAAAAGCTTGTAATGTCTTAGTACTTTGAGCTGATCTCGGTGCACTTTTGAACTTTTTCCCTCCCCATCATCCCTCTTCTCATTATTTTTGTGTACTATTCTTACAAAAAGAGAGAAAAGAAAGCAGTTTAGCCCACCATTCATCTTACGCTCTTTTCAAAAGGGAAACGTCCATGTAGTTCATGATATCGGCACTACCCAAACAAAATAATGTCTGGGTGGCCACTCAAACAAATTCCTTCTGAAAAGAGCATGATACAGATGGTCAACGCCCCGAACAAAAGGGAGATTAGTCTTTATTGGCAGGGTCACCTATTTAATGTTTTTTGTACTTAGCAAGACAAAGAGTTTTTATGAACACTTTTTTTTTCGACCAACATACCGTATCTAAACAAAAAAGAAGAAAAAAATGTATCAATTACCGACACGCTTCTGACATCGGTCAGTGAATCATATTGCATAAAGGCGCTTCCCCTGGGTGATGATGCATATAAGGATGAAAGAAGAATCATTTAGGAAATTAAAGAAAAATAAATGTTCATATGTCACAGAGAAAAAGAGAGAATGAGAGACAGAGATAAAAGGGTTAAAGACAAGTGCGCTTTTGCTAAAATTCCATGCCTATCTACTTAAACGAATAACAACATGACATTATTTTTTTGTTAGATTACTTTGAAAAAAATCCAAAAATGTTTGTCGCAACTCAGTCCTCAGACCCTTGTCAAACTGATGAAGTTTTATTATTATTCTTGTTTAACCTAACCCCCCCATATTTTATTGTTCGGAATAGACATAAAATGCAAGATCGCATGATCGTGGGTCCGGCAACCGCTGTGGAGCGCCACATCGACGAGGCTCTATCCCTTTAAACGTTGAGCTTCTTCTGGTGTGACACAGCCGGGGTTTGAATTTCTGACCTCCCGCTTGTGAGACAGACGCTCTACTATCTGAGCCAACACACCGGTGTAGCATCAACATCAACATTTCAACACTGTGCAACCCTTACTTACAAGTAACGGGGGGGGGGGGGGGGGGTTCTTGCGCTGCGTCGCTTGATGACTTTTCATTTTCATGTATTACGCATCTTTTGAGACCAAATTTGTGACGTCCAGTATACGGTTAAAAATTACGCAAAATTTTGTAAGTGCATGTCGGACAAAAGAAATGCACGAAAACCGTGACTCCGTGCTGAAAGTCAATGACTATTTTTTCGCCTGTGTTGATTTAAATGAATATCTTTCATGTTATTTATGATCGCAAAAAGGTCCCTGACAAAGTTCATTGAAAAAACAAAAGAAAACAAAATTTCGAAGAAACAGAAATATATGAGAATAAAAAACCCCATATAAAATACATAGGAAATATTTTGGCGATTATTTAAAAGATTTGTTAGAAATTTAATAATTGATATTTTCAACAAAAAAAATAGTATTCTACAGTATTCTACTACCTACTAAATGCAATCCCCTCCAAAGATATTTCCAGCAAATTTCATGAGCTTTATTAATTAATATAGTTAATAATTAATTGATTTAAAAACATAAAAACATCTGATTTGTTAAAAATGTTATCAGTCTCAACACGTGTGCAATTTTTTTGCAGCGATCGGGCAATCAGCGGCTAAGATCTGAAGGGAGAGGGTCATTGACCCCTTCTCAAGTATATCCGGGGGCTCGTAACACAAAGCGTAGCAATGATCGTAGAACATTTTTCTACAATTGATTCCATCGACTACAATGTACAATCAATCGTGACAATCAAGCGTACGATCAATTGGTAACCTTTGTGTTTGTGGTTTGAAATAGCCCAGTTTAAAGGGATGCTCCGGCTGAGAATATTCATATCTAAATATAATAACATTTACAGAGCAAAATGCTGAAAATTTCATCAAAATCGGACAAAAATAAATAAGATATTGAATTTCAAAGTTCAGCAATATTTTGTGAAAGGAGTTAAATGCACATTGTAATGAATATTCATGAGGTGGGCAGATGATGTGACATCCCCACATTCCTTTTTCTTATGTTATTACATGAATTCCTAATTGTTTCATGTTTTCATACATGTCTAAATGATGTGTGTCCATTATGATGAACTAAGTTGCAGCAAAAAACAGCTAATGCACTTGATCTTTGAATAAACATAATTTCATATAATAAAATACAAAAGAACATGTGGGATTATGACATCATCCGCCCACCTACTGAATATTTATAAAGACATGCATAGAACTGGTTCACCAGAATAATGCAAATCCATAGAGTTAAATACGTACTAAACTAGAGCGCGCGCTCCCCATAGTGCGCGTACAAATGAAAGGTCCCTAATTGAAGATGGGCTCGCACGCGCGGATCAGGGCAACTAACCCGGAAGTCGCGTAAGCTACAACGTGTAAAGGCATTGGGACCGTCGAGGGTCTAGAGCAGGCTCTATGACTTAGAAGAGTAAAACTCCAATAAAATATAGTTTGAAATGACAGTAATTGTGGAAAAAAAACAAAGCAAATAAAAAAGAGCAATATTTACAGTTTATGGATGAAAATAAAAGCAATAATTTCTACTGCGAATAGCTGAAGCACTGAAGTCTCGTACGCTCTAAATATTTTCTCCCATCTCCATCCACTTTTTTTCTCTTGTTCTGTCGTTTTATTTTATGCTCTCTGACTGTATCTCTCTCTCTCTCTCTCTCATTCCCCATATCAAAACGATTTTTTAAATCAATTATTCTGTCAATGTATAAGCCTAGATTTATATGCATTGTAAAATATATCTACACAAAACATCCAAATAATTCCATGTCAGTACAACATGAATCGCTCTAGAGACCCAACTCACCAATCAAATGTTCCAGTTGATTTTCAGTAGCATCACAAAGAGGGCATTTCCCCGCGTTTTTTTTTAATTGAACAAAAAATATATAGCAAATGCGCCCACGGCCGTACATGGGGGATATTCTTATTTCCTTTTAACTAACATTTTGTTTAAATGAAAGTCCCCAAAATTCACCAAAAGTGTGCAAGAAGTCCTCCAATTTCACTCCTGAAAATGAGAAAGCACCCTAATGACAAGCTCGTTTGATTTCTTCCCTCTCTTTCAAGTTTGTTTGAAAAATGTGTCTTGGCCCCCAGAAAAACTCCGCATACGGCCATGAATGCGCCTCTGCTCCCGCCCCCCCCCCCATATTGCCAAAATCATGTTGCTGCCACTAATGATACTTCAAACAAGGTCCCCCCTCCCCCCGAAAATGTTCATGAACAATATACCCATAATTATACTGTATTTGTCAAATTTTCAAGTTACAGAATTTGACAAATACAGTTTATTTGTAGAGTACAGGAGAAAAAATAGATAAAAGGAGTAATTTTGAGCAAAACCTCATTGTTTCAGTCAAGATCATTTTATTTTATTTTCACCTTTTCACTCCTCTTTTCTTCACATAAATAGCTCTCTTAAATTCTCATCTTCCTCCAATCCAATGTCTAATTCCACCACCTCCACCAATAAAAAACAAACACACAAACAAAATTGTTCACCTCTTTCATTCATTGGAGATCAAAAATAAAAGGGGTATGCATGTCAGTTTCTATTGAACAGAATCGATTATTAAATGTCATTTAATTTCCATTAACACCTTTCTGTTTACTTGAAAAAAGGAAAGAAAATTTGTTGCACAGGAATCAGTAACTGAATTGTGTAATACTACTACAGCATTAGAATACATGGTATTTATCATCAGCATCATCATCAAACTTGATAGGCTGGCGGCGGACGATTCAAATGTAGTTATTATACAGAAAAATAAAGGAGCAAGAAGACCAAGAAAAAAAAGAATGAGGGAAGAATAATCTGAAAATAAAGGAAGAGAGATAAATACCCATATTCAGAGCACAAACAATGGAGCCTTATGATGGGAGTGAAGGTCTTGTATAATAGCTCCATAACTAGGATATGTTGCTTGTCCTATCTCCTTCCTCCTTTTTATTTATTTTTATTTTACTTATTTTTTTTTTGGGGGGGCCTTTGTTGTTATATAAAACCTCATAACAATGCATGTATTTCAGTACAAAAATTATTCTGTAATAAAGTTATCTTCTATAAAAAGCAGCAGTATTTTCAATATTCAATTATATATATTATATTTCTATTATATATATTATTACAATATATATTATATTTCTATTATATATATTACTATTATACATATTATATATATATCATATACATGTATTATCTTATATACACATTATATTTCATTAATATAGAAATGTGCATGCATATCGGAATATGCAAGTAGACCATATCAGAAAGTCCAAGAAGGCATAGATGTCCCTTGGCTTTCGGTGTTGGAAAAAAACTTTTCTCCCTTGAGGGATGTGACCTTTCTGACAGAAAGTCTTTATTTACTTTAAAAAAGTTGGCATATTGTTAACATGGGTGAAATCTACACATTTTCAAAATCATTTTTTCAGTTGGTTTATCTGAAAATATTTTTGTATGTTATAAAATGATGCCTCTACTCAACTCCTTTCATATCATAAAAATGTATTTTCAGAAAAAAACCAATAGCTCAGCAAAAATATGTAAATGTTATTTAAAACTGTTGTAGGTTATGTCTCCTGTCCAATTTGCCCCCAATTTACAGTACATACATATTCAAAAGGGCAATCTAACCATTTAGGAAATGCATTGTATACATCCAAAAGAATATCATACAAGTGATATACACTTTGCTCCCATATTGTCGATGCGAATACTTTTGAATTATAGTCGTTTAATTCATATTTTCAATCATTTATCCATTCATTCATTTAATTCATTATTTTTAGGGGATGCACATACATGTATATCAAAATGGTAGTACATGACTACATGTACAAAACAAGCCCCTATGGCAATTGTTCTGAAGTGTTAACCTTGTAACTGGATTCATGACTCAATCCTGGAACAATAAAGCAAGTACATATATCTAACTCTCGCCCTATGCCTATACAAATCGAACATAAATTGCAAGGTTGGCTTTTACAGTTCAAGTTTGAGTGATATACAAACATGTTTAGAAAAGCTATAATTGTCAGGTTGAATCTTTGACTGCGCAAAGTTGAATGACATGTATGCTTCCGCCACTGCCAGAGCGGAAATGTACTGCCTAGTTTTCTGTTTCCATATACAACATCACATATCTGATTTTGTTTTTGTGACTCCAAAATATAGTTGTGTTTCCCATAAACATACATAAACCAAGTCTGAAGTTAATCCTTTTAACTTTAATCAGATCCTCCTCATTCCTATATGCATACATGATCAAAGTTTAAAACTGATCTGTCAAATAGACAGAAGGATAAATGGAGGACCCCAAAACAATTTACATTTTTTTGAAAAAATTCTGGTATGGAAAATGACAATAAATGTAATTCAAGCCTAAAATCATGTACAGGGTATACAGTGGAAACTCAATATTTAAAGTGATATAACAATATCCCTGATATTATGTGATTTTGCATATCAGACATTCTTCTGTTTTTTTTTAATCCCAACAGTTAGCCTATAATCTAGGATAGGGCTGCAGATATTGTCCTTTGGTGTCAACCGCAAACATAATACATCTGATATGTATACATGTAAGACTACAAACGATGATCTGATCGCAGTCCACCATTTCACAGCCTATACACTCTGGTCTTGCAATAGTGGTTGTTTTTAATTATGGACAACACTGATTTTTCATACGAAACCTCGCCCCCAATCCATTGTCAATAATTAATTTTAAAAAATCAAAATGCAAGATCAGATGGTACGAACTGGGCTGCTTTGCAGCTCTCCGTTTGTAGTCTTGTCACATCAGACACATTGCTTACCATTACGATTGACATCAAAAAACAAGGAGCTGCCCCAGCCTAGAATATAAGTTATAGTGAGTTTCCGCAAACTTACTGACCTAGGAACAAAATTGTCTTAGTTAATTTATGTCTTCTTGATGGCTGATTGTTATTAACATAACGACGAGTGAACAGCCTGCCGTGATGATGGGTAATAGTCTTAATGTACAACGAACTGATATGCTTAATGAGCTGCACACAATGGTCATCTTCATCTTCTAAATATTGATCATAAAAATGTTGCTCCAAGTCCCTAAACACCTTATGCCTTACTGATTCGATTACATTTTGTTGAACGCCGTGTAGGATATCTTTAGACACTTTCATTGGGTTGGAGTTGGCGCACAATGTGTTTCTGTAAGGCAAAGGAAAAAAACAGTTTTGTTAATTAAACATTTGCAGAAATAGTTACAGAAGTATTTCTATGAAATATTTTATCATTTACATGCTGTTCGATACTTGAGAATTCAACATCAATACAATGGTTAATTTTGCAAAATAACTGCAAAATCTTTAGGAGTTAAATGAGATTATAGATCACATCAATTATGTGTGGTAAACATAATTTGAAGATATGAAACAACAATGAAACAACAATGAAACAAACATACAAGTCAGGACTTGAACATGTCCTTAAAAACTGATCACATAATGAAATCATCTTACCTGACAATTTTTTCCTGGTAAAGAGAGAAAAATGTGAACGCATAAACAAACTGTAGGAACAAGAAAAATGAACAATAAAACTGTTAAAGACGTAGGGAAATAAAATTTCTTCATAGCTGATATTATGAGTTTCTTTTATAACTTATCATACGTAAAAAAGTAATAAACATCAGAGACATAAAATACATGTATAGTGATAAATTTGAAGTAAATATTGACAAGCTTGTGAAAGAAAAAGGCAAAAGTGCATTCCTGTACATACATGTATTTTGCCCATTTTTTTTAAATGGCTGGCTATTCTTGTAGCATTTGCAAAGTATGTTTGCAGAAACTGAATAGTTCTGGCACTAATAAAATGAACAATAGAAATAATAATAATAATAATAGTAGTAATTGTAATAATAATAATTGTAATTATAGTAATAATTATAATTATAGTAATAATTATTAAAAGAATAATTAATCATTATTATCATAATTAAAGATAATAATAATAATAATAATAAAACTACACATAATGAATGTAACAATCAACACCATCAGCAATAAAAAAATGGAAACACTATTGATGGCAATATGTCCATGTAATAAAGGCTCAAATGCAGCAAAGGGAATTTTTAATTGAAATCTTGTTTTACAAAAGAAGAAAAATCATAACATAAATGTTGACTGGTGAACAGAACATGTGCATGTCATATTTTATAACAAATTAACTTCAATATAGAAAACATTCAAACTAAAATTAGTATTAGCTAAAACTTTGCAAAAATTCAGGAAATTTAAAAACAAAACAACAAGTTAGTGAATTTGTTTACCTCAGAATTTTATCTGTACACTTGATGATTTCATATACATCTGTCCTTGGCTTGACTAAGCCCCCTCTGTCTTTCCTCTCAGTGAAGGAGCCAATACCAGTCAGATGCAAAGAATTGGGGGGCATTTCAATGGAGTGCAAGGGAACACTGGGTGCACTTGCAGCTTCTGATGACATGACGCGAAACATATCCAGACATGTAGTGAAGGACATGATCATGGTACTCTGATGGTGTGGAGAGTAACTCAGCAAATTTTTGCAAATGTTCATCAAGATGAATTGAAGAAGACGATGGTGAATGGTGGAAGACAGTGTTTAGTGGTTCATCTATGACAGAATTACCCTTCTTGGATGGCATAACATCATTCTTCAAAAGGATGGCTCTAAGGGACCATTTGAACTGCAGGCAATTTGGATTGTTATTCCACCCATTGCGTCGTCTAATTCTACTGAAGAACATCTCCAAGTGGTCCTGAGACATTTTGAATGTGAGCACATATTTGAAGGGTTTCTCACAAGTTAACAGATCTTCACAGATATGTAGAACAGAACTAATAGTGATCATGAGACCAACCCAGGCAGTTTTTCTGCGACCAAAGCAAATCTTTGCACCAGACGGATCCTTCAAAGATGCTATATACTCCTTCATTTGAAGCATCCATCGTCTCCTCTCATCGAAGTTGTTAAGCGTCATTGGACTCTTAAATCCTTTACCTGCTGTCGACTTCGAATTAAGGTAGTCGAATAGACGATCTATTCTGCGGATGAACGCAGTTGTTGCTTGACTTCCTGCAAAATCTGGTAACTTTAAGTCTTCTCTACAGAAGTCAATAGCATCAGCTACAGAAGAACTCAGAGTTTGGACTGCTGTTTTTACATTCATTTTGTGTTGTTGCCACTGGATATGTTTACACGTAAGTTTATTTGCTAGGTTGAGATTGTCCTTTTCCTGCAACTTCTGTAACTTGGTGATATACTCCCATGAAATCCTGTCACCACCTTGATAGAGTACACCTAACTGTGCAAAGTTATTCCTCACAAGCTTCACAAGATGGCATGCATCAAATAGAAAGTGAATATTTTCATCAGGATTGCTGGGATGCTTAAAGTATGTCTGCATTCTTCCAGGAATCAGTGAACATCCAAGTAATGACGAAGTGTACTGGTTGGCATAGGAGCCATCGCACACTACTCCTCGCACTTTCAGACCAGCATCTGTTAGTATGCAGATGAGTTGCTTTATAATCTCGGACTGAGCTTCTCCACCAAGATGGTCTGTCACATAGTAAGCAACAGGGTACTTCCAGTGTCCTGTTAGGCCTACAACCATGAATACTAAAGCCTCAGATGCCAGATCGTCTCCAGAGGAAGGCTGAAAGTTTCCACAATCCACAAAACCTGCATAGCTTCCAGACTTTGGATCAAAAACAACTTCTTTCTTCAGAGCCATGCCATCTAGCATCAGCACGCAATCTTTCATGTATTCATTCTGTTCCACCTTCTCTTTGATGTGTTGGATCACCTCTGTCAGGAATCCAGGCTTGCAATCAATGCTTGAACACCATCTCCGAATTGTTGAAGGGTGGGGAAGGTGAAGGAATTTCCTCAAATATTCATAAGCTTGTGCACTGTAAAAATGTACAGTGACAGCAAATTTCTTTAAGTCATCAGAATACCGCATGCCTTGAAGTTGAGTGCTATGTTTCAGTGACTTCAGCTCATTTTCAATGAGAACAAGTGTGCTCTCATCAAAATTCTCATTTAGCATGTCCAATTGAGATTTACTGATCATGCTTTGATCTCTCACTTTTTTAAGGAGAGATGAGATGGTCTTCTCTCTCGTCTTGATTTTTCTTTTCGCAGACTTTAGTTCCTTTGTTGTTTCAGCAAGCCTTTTCTGAGTGTCTTGCAGCTTTTCTCTCATCAACTCCTCATTCAAATTGTATGAATGGTCATTGTGAATCCTTTTGGGTGAAGGTTCAGATGGTACCGTACCCTCTGCTGTGGCTTTCTTTTAATGGGAGGCTTCCTCTGATGGATGACAGGCTGCTTGAGGGGTGGATGACACGGAAACAAAGAAGGGACTGCCTGTGCTGTCAGGGTATGCCTGTAGTTTTCTCTGTCGTCCCTTGGATGAACACCTGCAGTGAAAAATAACATCAGAGGAAACATATAATATAAAACAAAGTAAGAAATATTTTCTTTTCAACTGTCTATAAGATTTCTTAGCTTCAAGATGCAAGAAGATTAACTCATTTTTCTCAAAACACAGAGGATGGTAATCTCATAAATACATGTATATGCTAAACACAGGTTTAAGTCCAGAATAAAAATGACTTCTTCCACACTTCTATGGAATGTGCGGTTTCATTTTCCTTATTTAATGGGGAATCCAACCTTGGTCATAACATGTTGTGTGGGAAAAGAGAAAATAAGTAAAACAGATTGGTGAAAGTTTGAAAGAAATCGGACACTGAGCAATAAGGAAGTTATGGTTCCTTTAAAATTAAGATCTTGCCAATTTGATATTTACATTTATGTAAATTTAAAATTGGCAACTATGTAAGTAAATTATGACATGGGGCAAGGACAACTTCCTCATAGGCCATGAACTTAATTATCAGGGATTTTTGGTTTTCTCTTAAGTAGCTATTCCCTTGGGGCAGTAATCAAAATATATCCCAGGTGGCATATTGTTTTATGTCCACATGAAAGAAAAACATAATTTGAAATAAAACTTTTTAAAAAATTAGATTTTAGTCATTTTATGTATTGGGGCACATGGAAGAGTAGAAGTGTATGCCTGACATCATTATAACATCACATGTGCGGCCAATTTGAAGTCTCCATAGGTGATAGCCAGATAGGTATAGTGATTACCGATTTCCACAACTTTTGAAAATTCATAACTTGATCGTTTGACCCATATTGTTCAAACTTTCACCTATCAACTTGTCTGATCCTTCTTTTTCCTCTAAATACAACTTTTTATTTGGGTTGGATTCCCCTTTAATATTCAAGAAAAATTTAACTTTAACCCCCCCCCCACAAAAAAAAATTTTTACACTCATATACATGTAGTCTTTGACAATTCACTGCTAAAATATTTTTGGGACACTTATTATTGCAGACCATGTACTTGGTTAATTAGTTGCAAATGCACTTCGTAACAGCATGTTCTATATTAACTTAACCTACATGTAGGGTCAACTATGAGAATACATTCGAGAGTGTTTTCTTCTAATTACCACTTCTTTTACCAAAAATAGCTTAGAGCATATAACACGAAACGTAAGACCAACAAGATACATCATTTTCATTACACATATGAAATATTGTATGCCAAAGAGAATCTAAAGCAGACTGCAGGATGGCCATATCTTTGATATGCAGACAGAGGAAAAGAGACCAACATTACGATTTCTTTCTTCTTTTTAACAAAATTTTAAAGTTTTGGAAGAAAAAAGTAAAGATATGCTTGAACTACCAATATTTGTTCAATTGAAATTACATGTTCTCGCATTTATCCTTCATTACGTGTTACTAATAGAAAAAATTCCAAATTTTTGTATTACATTAACATACTATTGACACTCTGACTCAAGAGAGGGATTTTTCTTTAACTTTCTTAATGGAATATTAAAGACCTACGTCACCTACCTGACAAATAATCCTCTTTCTTGAAATGCTCACTGCAAACATAATGGTATTTGGTTGGTTTGAAATGGTCGCGACTGACACGAGAACACCATTTCTGCAATAGTTCATTGTCATGGAATGGAAACCTGCAACATAATTCAAAACCATGAAATACAATTTCTCTTTAGGTCCAGCTAGGTGTTATGTTAAAATTTTAACCCCCCCCCCCAAAAAAAATCAAAATATAAAAAATGTAAAGTATTAGAAAGAGAGAAAACACATGAGACGAAAACATTACACACATTTGCACAGCTCACAATGGTAATGCATCCTAGACACTTGCACTCTGCAACCACCCTGTCTGTGGTGAGTCTATGTAACATACAACACACACTCAAAAAAGTGTTTAAAATATCACTTTTGTGAAAAAAACAACAACACCCAGTTCCATTCAGTTATGATTTGTTTTCATTATAGACTTAGGAATCATTTTTTTATCCACCAGAGCGCTCAAAAACTTAAATTTTGAGCATAATTGTGACCTTTATTGGTGGAAACTGAAATTGATGCAGATCGCCATCTCCACAGACTCCCTTTTTAATCACAAAAAAATTATTTTAAGAATTAAATTTAGTTTTGGTCCAAGGCATATTTTTTATGACGAATTACTATTAGTAAAATCTGACTGTACCAAAAAATCAAGCATATTATTCATTAAAGACCAAGAGAAAAAAAGCCAATCTTATTCATGTAATTTCACCACACAGTGGTTTCTGAGGACAAGGTTATATCATAACCTTGTACATTGGATAATTAAGACTTGAGTGTATCTAACTAGACCTAGGACTAGTCTAGTCTAATTGTATTTGGCAGTGTATACAGCCACACACCGCCATTAAGAACACCTTACATGATTTAATGAGTAGATACGTCAGGTGAGGGTTTGTGTTCGTCCACTCCCTTTCACTCCTGTTACACTACGTTACCCTCCACTACTTGATTAGCGTAGTGTAACGGTGGTGAAAGTGAGTGGACCGAACACAAACTCTCACCTGAGGTAATGGGTAGAGGACTTGTCTCCTGTTAGAGCTGTATGTTTTGCAGCTCATTATGGTCTAAGCCAAATCAAAATTAAACTACTTCAGGCTAATTTCTATATTTGATAAATTGTAAAAACCCATTCGCGCCAAGTCAAGTGATTACCTGCTGAAACAGACAGAGCAGTAACACAAATAATGAGCGTAAAGTTTATAGACCTATAAACGTTAGGATTTGTATGAATACTTTTTGACTCTGAATCAGCAGGTAATCACCTGACTTGGCGCAAATGGGTTTTTACACTTTTACAAACAATGGCTGTCATGCCATGGACATGAGCATGGCTGTTTTGCACGTCTCAACCAACATGTCAATTGTCATTGTCAACACTGAAACAAATTTTTTCCAAGAGAAAGACAAGTGACAGAAATATTTACTCTAGCCTAGCTAGGCTAGATCTATCTAGGCCTATCCATACATGCTAGAAACTCTCTCTGAATCCTACATTTTCTTGAAAAAAAGAATACCTTATTTAAAAAGTGCAACGTTTTTTCTGACTCGCAATGTAGTGCATAGCTTCGTCTTCAGAAGACAGAAGTTCAGGCCCACAAAACACAGCAATTGGAATTGTACAGTCCCACATACAGAAATTACAGGTAGCAGCTAGACGTCAACTTCTGTCATCCTAACTTCCCAACCCAATTTAACGTTAAGTTCAACAAATTTTACATTCATAATAACAACGGGAGCTTTCTTACCGGTGGAAACAAATAGACGTTCCACTCTTCCAACGATTGGAGCAACCATAGCAGGCACAAGAGCTTGGCATTGTTGCCTTCTTCGTGTCGCCGTCGCGTCGATCGTCTGACTGCTCTCTACGTGTATTTTCCACTGTAAACTGTGTGGGTCGTGCGTGCGCTCCGTTGCCCTGATGTAAAATGGCCGCCGTAAATGAAACGGAACATGAATTTATCTCAAGTGAGCCCTCTAGTGTTTAGGTTTATATAACTCTATGTGCAAATCCTTAAAATTCAATAACTTCGTTACTTGTTATCCGAATTTGATTAAACTTTTTAGTATTTCGCTATGTGAAATTTATTATATTTATCAAATTATGAATATATTAAGCCTGGAACATCCCTTTAAATTAGGTTTAAAAGACTGAACAAAAAAAGGTTTTACGTACCAATACAATCAAGATATGAATTAGAACCTTTGCTTTTAGTTGATCTGCCATTGGGGCAGGTGACGCATTCAGTAGAATATAATTCCTCTTGGTAGCTACCTATCTGGCAAGGATAGCATGGTGCTAGTCCAGAGTCTGAGCTTTGGCCGGGCTGGCAAATATCTGCAGAACATGATATTAATGAAATTGGAGTAATAGTACTGAAATTACAGGAAATGACAGTATCATATATGAACATAACAATGATAATGATGGCGTTAATTTATTTTTGTATCATTATATGGAGTGGGCAGGATGCCTATCACATGCCCCCCTGTATGAAGGTGGATAAAATTATCAAAGGATCATGAAATATTAAGGAAGTTTCATACATGATTACATTTATATCTTATTTTATTTTTTTTTATTTACCTCAATGTATCATCTTCTCATTTAAGTGATACAATTCTATTTTTGTACATGTATACTTAAATTTGACTACCTGATTTCAATATATGGAATAAAAAATAATTTGTATTGTTATAGGCAAATTTCGGAGAAAAAATGGGTGCATATATCTTCACAATGTGCACGTTGAATCTGCAGAACATGATATTACTGCAATTGGAGAAATAGTAGTGAAATTACAGGAAATGACAGTATCATATTAACATAACAAAGATAATGATGGCGTTAATTTACTTTTTAGAAAACAAAATCAATGAAGATTTGCAAAATGTAAACCAATGGCTTGATCACAATAAGCTTAGTTTAAATACATATAAAAAAACTGAATATATTGTTCTAAAAACTAGAAATCGATTGAAACTATTCAAATATGAATCGATAAATATTCGCATTGATGGAACCCCCCTAACAAGAGTTTTCCAGTGCGAACATTTAGGAGTAATTTTAGATGAAAATTTGTCATGGGGAAAACACATTCAAAATGTACAGAAGAAATGTAGTAGCGGTTTGTTCATGCTAAAATCGATATGAAATATGGTTGACAAGGATACAATGATACTAGCCTAGAACACCATGTGATGTAGTATGGGGATTTGTGGCAAATGTCTAAAAGATAGCCTCCAAAAGATACAAAATCAGGAAGCTCGTGTTATCAATAATACCGCCTGGGATTCATCCGGAAACGATAATCTAAATGAACTATAAAATTGGATACATTGAAACGAAAAGAAAAGAAAGTGTTGCACTAATGATGTTTAACATACTCAATAACTTGGCCCCTTCATACCTAATCAATAGATTTTCCCTTAAAGAACGATTACATAACACAAGTGGGAATCTCAATTTAGAAATAATGCAAATAAAGACTGAATCTGCAAAGCGTATGTTTATGTACAGAGGCGCCAGTATGTGGAACTTATTGCCCACAATTATTCAAGCAGCACAAACGAAACACAATTTTAAAACAGGTCTTAAGAGATTATCTTTGTGATGTGGATCACAATGACTATTCTGTTTAATTGTTTTTATCAAACATTAACAATTTCTATTCACTGTTCCCAGTACATGTATTAGTTTGCAATGATTTCATATGTTTTGCTCTATATATGGCAAGCTTCAGTATCAACCAAGTTTTTAATGCTTTATAATTATTTTCAGTGTTTAGTTATAAATTTTCCAGTCATTTTTATGTGTTTAGCTTTGGAATAAATTACCTGATATTGTTAAACAAGCTAATAATGTAGAATCCTTTAAGTCCCTTTGAAGACATTCCTTTTCGTAAAATAAGATATACATGTACCCATTAATTGATTATATATTTGCTCCTCTGTGAACAGGCTTTTCTTTCTTCTCCATTCTTTCTAAGCGCATAGAGACATGATTTTAACATCGTTATATGCGCTATATAAGCAATGTTTATTATTATTATTATTTAACATTGATAAACATGTATTCATTTTCTTGTGCTCAATTGTCCATTAATAGAAACATGTATTTACTTTGACATTTTACTTTTTCATGTTCTTTCACATTTACTATTATCCTGTTTGCCCCGCTTTGTTCGAATTACCGATAGGTATTTCATGTTGTATGTTATTGATGTTTTTGAGAACGGTATATAATTTCTTCGTCTTCTTCTTATTATCATTATTACTCTTTTCTTTCCTTTTTTTTCTTTTTTTCTCTTCTTCTTTCCTTTTTTGTTATCTTCTCTTTTGTCTTTTTCTTCTCTTTCTCACTTTTCCCTTCTTCTTCCTTTCATTTCTTCTCCTCCCCTCATCTTCACGTTTCAATAATTCTTCTGTAATATTTCATTGATTCTTAAGTTTAGTTTAACCTTTTCTTTTCATATATATTGTTTGTTCAACACTGGTTTTATAATGTTTACTATGTCCATTGTATATTATGTTCCAAACGGCCCCAATGGATATCAGTTGGGCTTTTTAACTGTGTATATATAAAATCAATCTTAAGTTATCTTATCTAATGATCGATGACCTGAAAATTTTAACATTCTGGACGGTATTTTTTTATTATCATCTATTTAGAGTGTTTTAGCCATGCATCTCAGACGCGTACTTTGGTGAGCATCAATTACCCATTCAATACCAGAGCGTACACCGACAAGGACTGAAATCCGATGAAAATCCCATATGCTCCTGTACAAAACTTGCAGTTGAATATAAGACTGTATTCAACAGTGTAGTGCGCATGCGCGATTGGTGTGAAATATACAACGTGTACAACACATTAAAAAAAAATGTGATGCCCAGCATTACATAGATCTAGAGCACAATGGCACTTAATGGCGTCATAATGAAATACATGTAAGTCACATGTCAACAACCAACATATCTTATGAAGTGATGAGCCCTACGTGATAAGTGACATGACTTCATTGGCTTGTTTAATCAAATTTCTCCCTTTTTTTGGGGGGGGGGGGGGGGGGTGGATAATAATTATATTGAATGGCTGTTCATGGAATACCATAATTCCACTCATTAGGGCCAATATTTCACTCATCTACGATTCATGGAATGTTTGCCCAAACTTTTAGAATATGTCTGGTATTCCATTCTGAGTCATCCAGCATAAAATAAATATCTTATTTATCTTTAGGTATTTGTATCATTACATTATATATCTTCAGCAAGATGTATATGTCTGCAGTTAACTTCCTACAAAGTCAAACAATTGCAATTAAGAAATCACAGGTATATACCTCTACACTGGGTTATGTTGACGGATCCAACATCAAGTGTAGACTGTCCTTCAGGGCACTGTTGACATGTGAACTGGGCATGGGAGTCTTGGTAGGTCCCCACTTCACACTGTAGACACTCCTGAGTTTCATTGTCATAATGAAAACCCCTTCCACATGGTACTACTCATTAATACGAAAATACAAATGACTTGTAGTATGTGGTTATACAGTGCGTATCAAAAAAAGTTTACACTTAGAAAAAATCATTTGTTAAACACATTTCAATATTTAACATCCAATTTCACTTCAATTTTTCTTTTTTCCAGATGTCACCTTTGTAATTTAATTTAGAGGCTTCCACAAAAATTGCAAAAGCCAATTTATCCTTTGTTCTTAGAATTTTTATGTATTTTTTGCCTTTTTTCATCTTTTGTTTATCATTATGTAATAATAGCAGGGCCCGTTGGTAGAACAGTTTTCGAAACTGAAATGGCTACCCTGGGTAAATATACCTATATTATTATTATTAATATTATGTCTTAAATGGAAATGATTATAAACCATTTAACTAGATCAAACCCCAAGTCAATTGAGCAGAACAATTAGAATGAAAAATAATCACCTTTTTATGAATTACATCTCCCATGGACTTTGTACACAAAGTATAAAAAAGAGCCATTTTCGGCATGACATTAATTGTCTCGTAACAAGTCATGTGGCGTTGTGATGCCATACCAGTTTGTAAGGAATTTGGTCTTGACAGTTGCATGAGACTTCAAAGAAAAAAGTCATACAATTTCGAGGCGCTATCTTTTTTGCATTTCGGAAATATTTACAAGGTCAAGCAATTATCCAAGAAAATTTTCCATCAATAATTCATTATTTACATAATAACATATTAGTTTTGAAAGTCCTCATATCACATAAGAAAAATAATACTTTATGTCAATAACAATTGAGATAATTCATGAACTGTAAAAGCTACATTAATGGTCTTACCACAATAATAATCATCATTGTTTGCTGTGTATGGAGGATCGCACAGCAGTTCTGCGAGCTCAAATGAGACAGAAGATTTGTCTAGATCTAAAGAAACACCAGAAACAGTTGATCCGAGGTCCAAATCACCATTTTCGACGAGAGTTTCCACAAGATCGATCATTTCACCCTCTGAGTCCAAAACTGCATCAAATGGGTCTTGGTCTTCAGTGACCGTCAGATTTCGTCCGAACCAAAATCTGACAGTAAACCTGATGGAGAGAAAATGCAAGCAATTACGTGCATACAGAATAATCCACACTTAAAGGATTTGTGAACAAATTTGGCCGTTTGGTTGAAGTAAAATTTGGTTTAAATACAAATGTACACTACCTGTATTCGGAAATTTCTCTCTTCTCTAGTTTCTTCACAGGGCCTTCCTTATGTCCATACTTCCTTTGCACAAGATCCCGCTTCCGTCGTCCATTTCCTCCATCGATGGGTCCACACGTAACCTGTACATTTTCCACTGCACATCCATCATTATCCGTGCAGATGCTTGAAAATCCTGAAAGCTGAAAGGCATTGAGGAATGCACTTGCGATCTGTAGATTGGTTTGATTAGTACCGCAGGAGCCACTATAGTAATGTACTTCACTTGGAAGGTTTATTCGCCTTCCATTCCGTGTCTCTATTCAAGGGAAAAAACAACAAGATAGACTTAGAATCAAGGACTCGCATTTGTTCTAGATAATGAACCAAACTTTGTTAAGATGGAGAAGAAAAAGAAATTAAAATATGTTTCTAACTAAGAATGATTATCTGAAAACAACCTACAACGTTATTGATTTTTGATAATCGTAATAAATTTACGTATTGGTGCATTATTGCCATGGCAATCCAACTTCACCAAATAAAGAGCTGATACTGATCGATGAAAATAATAAAGCAAAGCAAACAAGGAAAATTACATTTAATGATAAGTAATTTTTTTTTACACAGGAGCAATCTATCTTGGATGGTGAGCATAATACTATAGACTACATTCATGGCTTTCCTTTCTTACGTTTTTCAGTGTAAATTGTTCAAAATCTGAAGAATCTCAAACGATAAGTGTAACAAGATGGTTCTCATGAAAAAACAAAACAACATGTTTTTTTTTTGGGGGGGGGGCGATCTACCGCTAAATATCCAGGGGCAGTTGATGGATTTTTGGACTGAGGGCCATGAAATATCATTTGAAGAGTAAAAAAAAAAATTGTGGGTGGGGGGTTCTTACAGAAACATCAGGTCTGATTTTCATCGTCACTGAGGGGGTAAAATATGGTGAGAGGCCCATTAAATTATTATACCCATTTCCTCTGTTTTCTCCAAATTGTTCCATTATTTAATTGGTTTTGTGTTTTGTCATATCACATGTCCTTTAAACAAGTTCACTGGTTTAAAATTCTAAAAGTTTGATGTCGATTACTAGTATTGCCCTCTTACAATAAATCATTGGTTGCATAGCTTTCAACTTAAAATAGTTGTGCGACTAGTGCCAAACAACAGTTTATTACCTTCGGATTTTAGAAAGGACAGAAACTGAAATGTTATTTTCTAAAAGGAAGGAGCCCCCTTGTAAAAACAAGTGGAATGCCTCTGGCCGTCTCACCTGCAATACGCGATTCAACATAGCAGCAGTGCTGACTTTGAAAACTACTATAACTCGCACAAGATGTTCAGTGATACTTGGTTACTCTTATTTCCACGTTTTATGAACTAGACCAACATACTTTCAAAGTTATGATGGTAATTCAACAAATACCCCCAATTCGGCCAAAGTTCATTGACCCTAAATGACCTTTGACCTTGATCATGTGACCTGAAACTTGCACAGGATGTTCAGTGATACTTGATTACTATTATGTCCAAGTTTCATGAATCAGATCCAAAAACTTTTAAAGTTTTTATTGTAATTCAACAGATACCCCCAAATCGGCCAAAGTTCATTGACCCTAAATGACCTTTGACCTTGGTCATGTGACGTGAAACTCATGCAGGATATTTGATGATACTTGATTAACCTTATGTCCAAGTTTAATGAACTAGGTCCATATATTTTCTAAGTTATGATGACATTTCAAAAACTTAACCTCAGGTTAAGATTTTGATGTTGATTCCCCAACATGGTCTAAGTTCATTGACCCTAAATGACCTTTGACCTTGGTCATGTGACATGAAAATTTAATAGGATGTTCAGTAATACTTGATTAACTATATGGCCAAGTTTCATGAACTAGGTCCATATACTTTCTAAGTTATGATGTCATTTCAAAAACTTAACCTTAGGTTAAGATTTGATGTTGACGCTGCCGCCGCCTTCGGAAAAGCGGCGCCTATAGTCTCACTCTGCTATGCAGGTGAGACAAAAACAGGCCATTTCACAGGTTTTCATGTAGGAATCTGAAATGGCACCCACATAATCCTGATATATTCTTTTTTTATGTGAAAGGGTTCAAAGTAGATAAAAGACACATTTCAGGAGGTTTATAGGATAATTATTCCTTGAAATAGGCGGGTAATCCATGTTTTTTTTGCATTTACATTAAAAACGTTTAGATTTCCGTGGATTTCCGTTTAAATTCTATAATCATCATTTTGCAAGATGTCTAACCTCTAAGTCGTTACCAAATGTAGCCACCCATTTTTGCCTGTTTTCATGTTAGAGCCGATTTTACTTGACACAACACCCCAAAACCTGTTTTAAAAAACGGTAATTTTTTATACCACGCAGTCATCGCAGTGCACCGTGTGGGGTGTACATTGCCCTTCATTTTTGCTCGGCAAGGACGATTCCCCTTCCATTCCATGAAAATGACATGTATTCAGGGCATAAAGCAAACAAAATAAAGGTTGATAACGCATATAGGGACTACATGCCCCTCTTCCAGAGAAAAAAAAATCATCTGTAGAATAATTTCAGCCAAAAGCCCTCCTCATAGTAAAACATTCGTGGTGTTATAATGTATACTCTGCGTTTTACCCAAGTCTACACCGCTTGATAAAGCACGGTGAATATTTTTTTCAGATTTTTAAGTGGTTTTTAACATCTAATGATCATTTTGATGCCATAACATTATTTTCAGGATCTCATAAACACTTTTTAGGCATGTGAAAAACATAAACCAACAATCACTCTGGTCAATCTTAAAGTAACATATAACACAAAGTTTACATACTGCACATTGTTTAGCGTAATTTGTCTTTTCGCAGATAGGTTTTAAGTAGCCAATCAAAATTTGGTATCAAAGTGACGTCATATCGGCTTTAAACTATGTTCAGTCGATTCTAAGCCCAGAATTACTGTTAATCAAGGTGCTATAGTAAAAATATAACACGGAATATAACTTTGTCGCACTTTCAACTAATTCTGGCCCACTATGCGGCGGCGCGACGAGGCCAAATCCATAGAATCCTGCGGACTTTGTTCGGGGATACAATAATGATGGGCAAAATACCTGTGCAGTCTTAAAATGAAGATTGTTAAAAATAAGATTAAGATTGTGTAAAATGATCATTTTGTAATAGGGAGTTGGAAGATATTGTACACTTTTTTATGACAGTAAATTTAGTGTAAGAAAACAGAAAATTGGATTAATGAAATGTTTTCAGGCACACATTAAGTTTAGTTTGAAAAATGTAATCCTTGGTTTTGATGAAAAAAAATTGTGCATTGAATTGTTTGGTATGTATAATCAAGAGCATTTTTTTAAAAGTTAAATAGTAAAAAAAAAGCCAGTGTTTACACATGCAAAGAAAAAATAAGATTCAATAGTATAAAGATGAGAGATATGTCAGTTCTATATCGGGTCTGTTTAAAAAAATTAATGCTAAATGGATGTCATTTCATTCTTTATTTAATTGAGAGAAATGTTTAAGTATTATTATTGTTTGAGTTCATTTTATTTAGTTCATTTCATTCAGTTAATTTATTGATTGTGTAATAATGTTTGCTCTTGTATATTTTGAAATTATGTGAATCAATAAAAGGCATTTGGAGGGCAAAAGTTGGGAAAAAATACCTGTGCAGTCAGGTACTGTGTCATGTGGGTTCCATTGGCCAGATATATCACACACATAATTTTCAGGGACTTCCAGAGATGATCTTGGAATGTCAAACGCTTCGTTGCAATAGATTGAGCAAAATGTGCCACCAGTCCACAGGTTACAAGCCAGAGCTCCATTACTCGGGGGATCTAGGCCTTGGCAGGGAACTCCTGTCAGGGAATAGGAAGAAATAACAATTCTTACCATTTTGAAAATATATACATTTTTCATAAGAATACAGAGAAGGAATGAGCTATTTATATTCTCGACCTGTTAACTCCTTCTGTAGTTGAGACAATGGGAGATACATGTAAATGATTAAAGCCCTCACACTATGCAATTCCTTGCGAGCAGAATTTCACATTAATTGTGAAAACCTTGGATATGGATATTCCAACTAATAAAATATGACGGATCGTAGTTCAAAATAGTGGTAGGACCACTGAAATCGAAATTCATGTAAGTTATAGCCTTCCTGAATGAATAAAACAAATTCAATTCCAAATCGTAATGGCATCATCATCGGCCGCAACTCAAAGCCGATTTGGACATTACTCTGACCATAGGGCTTGCCAGAGTAAAACAATGATTTTATTTTTCCTAACAATATGCCAAACTTTAAGTGAAATACTTTTACTTCTTGGAACTTCATATCTAATGCAAAATGCGACTTCTTGAAAAATCGCGTCGCAGCGGATTGGATAGTGTGAAACGGGCTTTATAGGGGCAATGTTTGCAGATATATGAACAAATGGGTCTGAGTATTATCAACAAAAGGCTCATCATAGAATATAAAGTATACTACTATTTAAAAACGAAAACATCTTATCAAGATACCATGGTAATTGTTTTATGTAATATCTTACTTTTAACGCTTATGATGAAGCTGCAGGTAGTGGTTTTAGAATTATCAAGGTTTGTTGCCTTGCATTCTATCAAATGATCCTTGTCAATAGCCAGGGTTGCCATGCTGTCCTCATAGTTGCAGGAAATTTCTAAGGGGTCTCCCGTAGGTTCCGAAAATATGGGCGGATCCCAGGTGACCTCAGTCAATTGTTGGCTGGTGGTAACTTCAGTGTTGTTAGGACAGTGTTCAACAACTGGGTTAAGTTCGTCTGAATTCGGAAAGAAAAATGTTATCAGGAAGTGCCATGTTAGAGAATGAGCAAAATCTAGCTATTTGTACATATAAATACTTGTAACTGTTTCTCTAACAGGAACCAGGTACGAAATTGGAAGGAAAAACAAATACATTGTATATTGCTGACTCCAGTCCCATTACAGCGTAACTGAATCTGTCTTGTTGTTTCTTTCTAAAGGCTTCTTCAAGAAAGAATTTGAAACAAAAAAGCCATCAGGCAAGATGGCGCACCCAAAGTGGGTCCGATTTCCGATGAGAACTAGTAAGCATTATACCCCAAACCCAACACCTGTGCCTTCTTGAACCCATCACAAGCATAATTCACATGGGCTTTGTGCAAGGAGGCAAAGGGTTATATGAATTTAATCTGAAGGCTCCCTCTGGTCATCTCAGCCTGGTCCATACAATAAATATATACAAAAAAAAATACTGACTGGAGCTATCACACAGCCACTGAGAATGTCCCGGTAAGCGGGGATAAACTGAAAACGGTGTGTGTGTTTGTGCATCTCCGTATGGAGCTACTAACGGAATGGTTTGTGCTTCCCGCACGGAGACAGAATCAGCGTTTCCAAACGTTGTTTCAGAACGCCGATCGCAAACGTGGTTCTGTGAGTGCTGTTTATGCTTAATTTTTCCATGATTTATCAGAGGCGAAATTGCAATTTGCAGCTGGCTCCGCGGCATAATTTTCGTTGAGCAGGAAAGCAAGGTTAAATCTAGCGCGCCCCTTTTCAATTTTTTTTTCTTTCATTCTGAATGTTGTAATGGTCGATTATTATTTCAACTTCGAACAATTTCTGATCTTTTAGTAATTGCATGGAGCTTCTTGACACAGCTATAGCACTTCCACCATGGTGAGAATAACAGTATGACAAAACATAAGAAATAATAATACATCAATTTGTTAATGCTACTGGCGCTTCTGGTTCAGCGATGTCTCCTCATCATAACTCATGTTCTGGATTTTATTCTTTCTTTTTTAATTCCCCGACATTTTTCGTGATAGAGATAGTACTCTATTCAGTAATCACACATGCAAATGAACATTGGCCATTGTTATAACCAGAGTTGAGAGTTAATGGCTCCATGGTAATTCAGTGGAGGGCAACTCCTGTAAGCATGAGGATATTAACATAGCTCAATGCTTTAAGAGAACCATGCAACTGTGGGGCCTATTGTCCGCGGATGTTCATCTCATCGGAAGCACGTACCAAATGACGTCATTTTAATAAAGACGTTTACGATCGTGGTCCTGTTTATACTTCCCCAGAAACCCTGATTCTGGTCAAAGGACGGTTAGAAACGCACCTTTTTGTCATAAGCTTACAATCGACGTTCGGAAACGTCGTTTAAATGAAAGTAAGCATTGGCGTAACCGTGTTTCGGACTAATCAAGTATGGAAACGCTGATTCTGGCCTGAAAAGTGGAAGCATAAACATGCCCTCAGTCATACACAAATAAACACAATGTTCGGATCATTCAACGCTTAACGGCGCATCCCGAGGGATCTGTGTGTGGCTGTGTGATTGTTCCAGTCATTTAAAATTTGGAATTTAATTTCTTGTAGCTTCTTTCTGACTAAGCCAGTCACTTTAACATGCATGTGAAAGTGTGATAAACTCAGAAGTTTGTTTAATCTAATTTTATTTTCATTTATCTTTTTTATCTATTTTTTTGGATTTGGATTTTGAAACCAATCGATGTGAGGGGTTTTATATAAAACCTCTCTGTGATAAAACCAATCTCTTAATTATTGACATGTGCTTTGTTAAAATCTAAGCTTGCCTGTGTACATGGGCGTCGATCCATTTTTCAGATTAGGGGGGGGGGGCAAAATCATGAATCAACGTTTCAAAGGCGCTCGATCACAAAAAACAAACAAACCTACCCACATCAACACACAGGCATATATATTTACGACTCATGAGAAAGAGACACATATCTTACCAACAAATGCGAGCTCAAAGCGCGAGCTTAAATTTTTTTAGCATACTGAATTGAAAACAGAAAAAAAGTACCTGCTTAGGGCTGTTGGGAGTAATTTATGAGGATACATATCTCACTACACAGATAATGCGAGTGCCGAGAGTGAGCTGAATTTTTTTATAATCTGACCTAAAATCTTGATAATCTAAGCATTTGTGGTAATAATGATTAAGATAGGTATCTAAAAGAACAATAGAAGCGAGCGCGAAACACAAGCTGAAAATTTTGCTATTTCGATCTGAATAAAACTGACAATTTAATGGATGTTTTTACATCCATCAACAGAACAAGATATATATCCAACAAAAGATTATTGCAAATCGAAGCGGGGCTTTTTTGAGGTTTAGAACTGAAAACGGGAGATTCTATTCTCCTTTTTAATCATGAAAAGTATAGGTTTTAGCTATAGAAATAATGCGAGGGCGAAGCGTGAGCTGAAAATTTTTAAAAGCAGACATTTTGAGCACGATTTTGAATAAAGAAGGAGTTGTGTATCTCAATCTCGCTTGCTGATTTCTGTGTAACATTACCATCTTATTTTATTTTTGCACATTTGGAATTATTGGGGGGAGCAAAACAATATGTTTGCCCCCTAATATTTTCATCGTCGGGGCGATCGCCCCCATGCCCCCCCTCACCCCAAGATCGACGCCTCTGCCTGTTTATAAATATTGCTCATTTTGACTGACTGGACTTTGTGCAGTGCCCTTGTAAAATTTGAACAGTTTCTTTTCGAACCAAATTTAGAGAATCCTCTCACATGGGATGCTGCAAATTTTATTGGAATAAGAAATGCTGGCAGAATGCCAAATATCTTGTACAAACAGGTCCGGGGAAGAGGGCATCATTTACCAGATTGTATTGTCTGCTCAAAATTCATTTAGACCTAAACATTATATGTTGCGTTGATAATACATTTTGGCGGTGTGCTGTTTAATAAATAATGGTTCCATCTTATTACCAGTTATTGATATTAATCAACGAAAATGTTAAAATATGTTCAATTGAAATTCCTTGCCTTGAACATAAACTGTAAAAGAACATGATACATTATTTCCGGCCATGTCAAAGAACGTGTAGATGAATGTGCTGTCCTCAGTGAGGTTGTACGGGGACGCAAGATCAGATGGCAACGTTAAGACACGAAGATTACTACCGTCTAGAGAATCAGTAGCGGTAGGAGGAGCAAAGGTTGCTGTCACACCCCAAGCCTCGGTCCTTGTAAGAGTAATTGGAGATGGACAGGATTTCAAGATTGGTGCGGTGATGTCTGTGAAGGATAAAACAAGAAAAGTGTGAAAAGGTATGAAGTCATTGTACATGTTGTAGAAGAATCAAATACAGTTTTCAAAAGGACACTCACTTTTGTATTTCTCTTCGTAAAGTTAATACAGGATAAACCAGTGTAGGGTTGCAAACTTCCCGGGAATTTTCGCGGTGGAAATTCTCCACGGGAATTTATTGGGAATTTTCGGCAATTTTGGGGGATTTTCAAGAAATGTTCAGAATTTTAGTAGGCATTTTCTGATATTTTTACACAGGAATTGAAAGGAGTACTCTGGCAGATGCTTGATTGTGCTTTGTCAGCAAGTTTCAAGCCAAATATTATGTATGCCAAGACAGTGAAGACATGGCAGAATTTTCATGAATTTCATGTAAAAGTTGATTTAGTGTATTAGTGCCTGAATGACACGTGTGATGTCAGCACATGTACACTACACATGCTTTCAAAAGGGATATACATTGTTTATGGAATGATGCTTTTTCGATATTCTGAATTGTTTGGGCAGATGATGAAAATCATTAATTATAATAATAATAATGACATTATTGTTGTCATTAGCATTATTATCATTATTTTATTTATCATGTATTTCTGCATAGCAGAAGTGAGAACTTTGTGCTGTTGGTGGCATTAATTTCATGAGTATTAAATATGGTTCAACCTAAAGTTCAATTAACCCTATTAAAAATAAATATTTTGTTCATTATTTTCAGAATACTAGATCAAATTAAATGAGAATGATATGCGATTAACATTTAATATCACAAAGGAAATGAAATTACTAACAATTTTCTCAATCTCAATGCAAGATCAAAGGTCATTTGAGGTCAACAAACTTAGCGCATTTTTCTTCTCCCTTTGTGGAAAATTATCCATCTTGATTGTAACAAGCATTCCCATTGCATTTCTTATTAAGATAGATCCTTAAACTTTCAAAGTTATGATGGCAGTTCAACAAATACCCGCCAACAAGGCCAAAGTTCGATGACGTCAAATGAAAATTGACCTTGATCATGTGAAATCAAAACAGCACAGGAAGTTAAACGATACTTGATTGATATTATGTTTAATTTTCATGAACTAGATTCATAAACTTTCAAAGTTACCGGTAGGAAACAACCGCACCTAACAGGCTGCTTGAAATGCTATGAATCATGTGACCGGGTAATAATAATTGTGAAGCGCTTTGAACAGTCGTAGATTGATAAAAGCGCTAATAAATGCCAATTATTATTATTATTATCAAAGTAATGATAGCAATTCAGCAATTTCCCTTAACATGGCCAAAGTTTGTTGAGACCAACTGACCTTTCACCTACTACACTGACCTTTGACCTAAATTACATTTGACCTTGGTCATGTGACCCGAAACTCAGGGAGGATGTTCAGTAATACCCCCATCTCACTAGATGGAGATTCCGCTGCGATCGTCAAAAATCGACAAAGCGTGGTATATCGTAGCTTGAATGTGGCTTGATCTTTTCCATCTTCTCCGTCGTACCTTGATCTTTTCAGAAGCGGCAAGGATCGCCACCATCTTCCTGGTGGCCACAAAATTTTGAACATGTTCAAAACTTACATAGCAAGATCGCGGAGGTGCTAAAGCGCATCATAATCGAGTCAAGAGCGTATTACAAACGACATATTCGTAGCTGTAACGGAGCTCCAACGCGTAGTAGAAGCGCATTAAAAGCGGCACCGATCGCCCGTGTTCTTCAGGCCCGTTCCAAAGACAATGCTGCTACGCTGCTTCCATTTACAAGGCGACTGACTTGCGATCTACACGCTTCACACCGTTTCCACCGCGACGCTTTCCCTTTGGGTGGAATGTGGCACACGTTCTCAGCCCGCTGCAGGCATTCGCGTTGCACTTATGCTGCGCTGCTGATGACTGGGCAGCGATTGAGCAGCGACCGTCCGCGCTGCTACAAAACACCGTCCCAATGGTGGCGGATTATCACATTTTTTAACAGATTACAAGGCGACACCACGTTTTCAAATATACCTCCCAGAAAAAGGACCAAAGGGGCTACCGGCGGTCCAAGAGGAAGAAGAAGAGGTTATGGTGGTGGTAGAGGAGGAGGAGGAAGAGGAGGTACAGGAGGAGGATGAAAATCTAACTGCTGAGCCAGCTTGAAAGAGAGAAAAAAAGACGCTCACATGTCTTGATGACGAAATCAGTTACCTCCGCAAAAATATATAAATTGACTATGTTTTGAAAATAGAATGAATTCTAACTACAGTGACAGAAGACATTATAATTTTGTCACTGATGTATTGATTCGGAAAGAAGACTTTAGGCGGCTTGTCAAAGGTGTGCGTGCGTGTTTACCTTTATATTCTGCGGCGAACCCGCTCAGCGTGCCATTGTCCATTTTTCTTTCCTACGGGTCAGTGCTCTTGCCATTTAAGACGACAGCGTTCCCTTTTGCAGCGAAAACGGAAGCGTGCGCTTTTATCTTTTCTTTTGACACCCCCCGGTTGGCTCTCCGATTAGATGTTTCTGCATGAGCGCCCTCTATGTCCACAATATCGACGTCTTAGGCAAACTATTAAACGAGCGATCTCTGGTCACTGATCTGGATATCGTTGTGTCCTTGTATCGGTGTGCGTAGTTCAGTGGGGTGTATATTTTCAAAAGTTACGCTTTCACATTTTTTTGATAATTTTTCGTTTCGGGTTTCAGTATATGACAAAATTCAATAAGATTTAGATTTCATTTCTTTAATAGAACAATTAAGCTTTAGCCCTTTAGCACGAGCATGTTGTTTTATTTTGAAGAACATACCGTTAAGAAATTGAATTTCTGAAAGTAAGTGTTCAGGCGAGGGTAAGATTTTTTTTCATCACACTGAGCCCGCACAGTCAGCATTGTCGGGTGAAAAGGAAAGATATGGAATTGACATTAACATCTTTGTAAACGAAATGCAAAACCCCACGCAAAAGATGCAATATAAATCATACCTGGGTCCAAAAATGATGGCGTTTAAAGCAATACACTGAAACGCTACTGTGAAAAAAAAACACTAAAAACATAAAATGCAAACGTTTTTGGTGGAAAAAAGGCTGAAAACTAAGGGCAGCGTTGAAATTCAAATTTGAGCTTAACATAGGTCTATGTTTAATTTAGCCCTCTTGTCAATTTGTTTTTGCTGTGAAATGTCCTTTTTTGAGGACTCTTTTTTTGGCGATTTTGCCCCCCCCCTTGTGGAAAATCCTAGATACGCCACTGCATTTGTTTAAACATTTTGAATTCTAGAAACTTATATATTCACACATAATACAGATGCCGTGCAAAACAAACGAATAAAATATCATTTATTTGAACTTTAAAAAATAAATTGGATGCTCAAGCTGTCATATCGGTCATTGTAGCTTAAATGCACAATTCTTGAATTTCATTGCCCGAAATTCAGAACAAAAAGTACTTTCGTTACTTTTTAAGACCATTACAAACATCTTTACCTTCGAACGAAATCAAAAGCACTTAAAAATGAATATTGAAATTATCAAAGTTGAGGTAGTCTTGACCATGAATAGAGTTGAGTGTTTATAAAGGAATTATAGCGTCTTCTATTAATCACATTCTACACTTTAATGACCGATGAAAAATATCGCGTGAATGAAATGCAAATTAACACATTTAAGTGACTCCGACATGATATTGGACAGGAAAATCTATAAAATCTTTTTACCTGGGATCCTTCTTTATTCTCTTATATAAATTTCCCCTGTGATCTAGAGTGCTCTGTGACCTAGTGTTCTTGATTACCATTCTGGAGCCACATAACCGAAGGGGGGTCTGGGGCTGAGGCCTCAACAAGTACCATGATTTTATGCATGGTGACCCCACCCCTTCAAACCAGTCCGCTGGGGGGAGGCGACTTAATCATTTCTTTCAATTTTCCTGTTCTACCTATAATATTCAATTTTGTCAACTTAATTCTGATGGCTTCTTTTTTCACCCAACTTTATTTCTTCCTTTGAATTTTTCTAAAACTTTTCTATACCTATTCTTTTATAACCTTCACGTTTGACTTGAACAATACGTGTATATTGCCGTTGATTTCTTCTTCATATCGAATATTTAAATTAATCTGCAATGTGTGTATGTCAAATTATTGCAAATTAGATTCCCAGTGTCTAAGGTAAACATAATTTACCGACGTAAAGTTAGTAATACGAAAGCCTCTTTGGCCTAGTTTCCCTTCCAACTTTGTACATCACTTGTTAATCGTATAGCTGCATTCTGTATAGCTTGCATATTTAAATATGCACCAAAAAATAAATTAACGTACAGAAAATGGTAATACCTCGGTCACATTTGCTCTACGGCGGCCATACAGCGAGTCGAAAACAGCCGTTTTATTCATTTTATTAAAACCTATATTTAGCAGGTCCAAAAACTGTTAAAATGACTGTTTTCGACTCGCCTTAGAACAAATGTGACCGAGGTATTTAGCATACTAGATCAACAAGAATGGAGTGCATGCTGGTGCGGATCCTGCCGGAGTAACACAATACAATCCAATCAGCACCGTATTTATTTTGAACAATAGTTGGGCTCTCAAAAGTATTGTGGTCTATTTTGTGACCTCTACTAAAAGAAGTCAGTGGGTCTATACGATGGTCTATATTCTGCACATCAGAGGGTACAGTTATGTAGTGAATCCCGGGGGGGGGGGGGGTCATCCGGTCCGTGTGCCCCTCCCCCCCTTTGAGAGCCTTTATCAAATTTGTTAATGTAAATATGCCATTTTTACACAAGTGTGCCCCCTTTATTTGAAACTCACAACATGTATTTTAATGAGAACATGTCGTTCATACACAAATGAGGACCTTCACTTTAGCCTGGTAAACAGAGAGTTGGTAGGCAATAAATATAACTCAAATGTTCACATTAAGAGTAGACCTATAAAGAGGGAAGTTACATGGTTAATCAAAAATGTGTTGATAAAATATCAGTCGAACGTTATGTTATAATCTGCTTCGCCAGATAGGTTTTATGTAATATTGCTCTTTATAAAGGCAAGCATTAAACTACATTAAATGTCGAAATGTTAAGAAATATAATGGAAACCATATCAAAATGCACATTACGAAAAGAAACAAAATCAAGGTTCTAGTATGGGGACAAAACGAGAACAAGAAAACTACCCATTTGATGCTCATTTTAATTCCCCAAAAGCCGGACGTTGAAAATGACATGGGCCAGCGCATTGCAAGCTGTATTTAACGGCTTACCCCATTGACAAGGTAGATTTAAATTACCCCATTCTTGATTGGGGAGATTAACGTATATTCTTGAACATAGAGGTGGTCTGACGGGTTGCGGATTTCAATAGAAAGATGACCTCTTGATTGGTAGGGGTATGTCAAGGGGAGATTATCACTTTGTCAGCGCGGGTGACTGTCTTGATACTTTGATGTTCCCCGATGTGCCTTCTATTCGAAAACCGTGTTTGCAACTAATCCCAATTATGAGACTATTTGGAATCAAAATTAAAGCCTAACTGCACCCTTTTCATAGATTTCGTTTGAAAATAAAATACTTGCGTTTAAGGTAAAATTGGAATATGAGAAGGCCCTTCATAATATGTAAACCAAATAGTGTCACTTTTAAGCTTTATTCTTTTAAATCAAATGTAAAAATATATGTAAAATAATCTCACAAGCCTAATCTAAATAGTGCGAGCACGAAGCGCGCGCTAATTTTTAATTTTTTATTTCATGTATTTTGTCCTAAAATAGCATTCTGGCAATGCTTGTGATCCTAAACGAGATGAATGAATTTAGTACGCATTGATCGTTCTGATAAAAAAGAATCTGCTAACGGCTACTTTTAATTATCTGTAAATGAAAACGTTACATATTTCAACAATCAAATAATGCGAGCGCGAAGCGTGAGCTGAAAATATTTACTTTTCTACCTGAAGAATAGAAGTTCTAAGCAATCTTTGTAATCATGAAAAAGGTAAATACATAACTAAGCAAGCCAAGCGAGCGCGAGGAAAATTTGAGATTTGTAGAATTGTGAGTGGATATGGATCACAGTTAAAAAGAAACATATATGATTCATTATTATTACTTTGAGTTTTGACATAGGGCCGGGATATTCTAAGAACAATATTCCATCATGTGAAAATTATGACTGTCTTCCTATTTCTCTTCTTATCAAATCGCGAGATGAAACTTTTTGATATTCCATTCTGAAAAAGGGACAATTTATCAATAAATTAATTCATTAATCTAATAAGCCTAATCAGAGCGCGAAATCTGTCAATATTATATATTTAAAGCACTTTTGTAATTATGAATAAGATGCCTGAGTTGATATATTTTTAACAATCAATGTGCGCGCAAATCGCCAGCCGAAAATTGTTGATAAACTGTCATAAAATGGAGATTTTAATTAGTTTGTAATATAATTAATATTGAAATTTTCATAACTCACCAATCAATATGCGAGCGTGCAGCGCTAGCTAATATGTTTTACAATCTGACATGAATAGGGATATTCTGATAACTAAAATGGAATACAGGAAAATAATAGGTACCTGACAAATCAAATTTTGTGAGCGTGCAGCGGGAGCAGAAAATGTTGATATTCAGACAATAAAAAATAATTTTTTACAGAACACTTCGAAAAGTTCGATTTCCGAGTTGAAATATGTTATGTATATTGATTTCAAAATTTGATATTTTGAGTTCCATATGTGTAAATCACCTAAAAGGCAATGCGAGCGTGAAGCAGGAGCGAAAATTTTATATAATGACATGACATAATTTTTTTTAATTGTTTTCCCCTCATCTTATTTATTCAATCGTTTTCCTCCTATGTTTTTTCTCCACTCTTTTCCTCTTTTCGTCTTTCTTTCCCCGTTTTGTTTTTTCTCCGCAAATAGAGGGAGGAGGGAGGGGCGGGCCCCATGCCCCCCCTAGATCCAACTCTGGAACAATCTAACAGAAAGTATTAAACAAGCAGATTCAAGAGAGAAATTCAAGTCAATGTTAAAACTTTTTTTTTTTTGGGGGGGGGGTTAAATAGCCTTTCCCTCCGCATGTGAAGCCCCCTATCGTTTACAGCCTACTGTGAATTGTGCAAATACTTTAAATTTTGGTGAAATTCATTCTCTCTTTCTATTTGTTCTGTAGCGTTTAGATACATATTTTGTGCTTCACTTGTAAGTGGCATACAAATAATGTAAATTACTATTAATGGCGTGCGTTTCCCGATCTCCTTATCGAAATCAATATTAATGAGAGAGCACAATATTGTTCTCGCTCTAATGGAGGGGGGGGTCAGTGTTCTATCAAGCAAAAGACGTAGGCCTATATGTGCTTAAGTTCATATCATTGTTGTAATGATAAAGAACCTGATGAATTCTGTTTTGGTATATCGACGTTATTATAAAGTTAATGACAAATGACAATCAATATGATTCAGGCGTACACCGCTTTAACTGATATAACATGCATCCAGAAATCGAAATATCTCATGAATTCAAAACGTATGTAGCAGGAATGGCATGCAGTTTGGATGTTACAGCACTCTAAATTAGAATAATCTCGTATTACAAATGTCAATTTTGCTAAAATGCACACAAACTCATAACTTGATAGACTCTGGGGGATGATATCGTTGATATAAAAATCGCATCTACCTCGATATGCAATCATTTTTATACTGCATCGGACTTGACATCCCGCAAAATCTTTTCCATAATTAGATGACCATCCATTCTCTTTCTTTTTAATCTAAATATAATCTATGTCTTTCAGGATCATGATATGAAAACCCTTTTATAACAAACATGATAAATGAAAAACGCGTCTCAAGTTATACATGGTTCATTGCCGCAAATATACCAATCATCATCTTTGTTTGTTAATGTTTAATCATCAACATTATCACTGATATTATTATTCGTATTATCATGTCCATTAATATCACTTCAAAGTTCTAATTACCACCATCATCATCACTGTTATCATCATCATTCATTCATTATCTATTTCCAATCGTTCTCCAGTATCAATTTTATAGTTTATATAATCCCAGGTGAGGTGAATGGGTACCCGGTAGGAAGAAATTCCTCGAATGCTCGAGCGCGGCCCGATCAAGGTAGCCGTGCTAAAGCCGGGGTAATAATAGCAGGGCCCTCTGGGAGAACAGTTTTCGGAACTGAAGTGGCTACCCTGGGTAAATATGCCGCTATTATTATTATTATTAAAAAAAATGAAAGATAATGGTAATGATGTTGGTAATCATGAACATTAGATCCGTTTTGTGAGATAATTTATGCGATTTTACACGCTAATCGCTACTCGATGATGGTGAAAGAAATCTTTTAAATAGCACAACAGAAGTCGGGGCGGTAGTTACTGCATACACATACTTTAATACACTACATTATTACAAAAGATTCCCCATCGGGCGGGCCAACGGTCTTTTGAAGTAGGTTTATCTATTGAAATTACGACAATAATCACGGCAGCGGATATGGGGAATTCAAGACTGTGAGCTTCTAGCTCTCCCATTGTTTTCTGTGGCGACCCGCTGAGCATGCTATTGTCAATGATTCTCTACTATACGGGTGACTGATCTTGCTTTTTCATGATCATAGGCCAGGGCAACGACTAAGAACAGTTCGATGAGTATCAATGCCAAGCAATCCTGAAAGGTCAATAATGTTCAATTCTCTTGATGGAGAAGCTTATATCATGGCCCTATTTGCTTTTGCTTTTAGGCCAGTAAGTGTACTAACTAATATTAATAATAAATAATCACATTCCATCTATTTTAGAGCAATGACCTAATGCTAATATCACTCTACATATCTCCCTGCAGCTTACGGCCCCATAATTTATCTTCACCCGTGAATTACCGAATTTTGAAGCTTAAATTATTGAACATAATGGCATCCTAGTATTGTAATGATGTAATCACTGCAAGTGCAATATAAATAAAAACATTAATTTAATTCTACTCACATTGATTTTACTTTAGAACAAACTCACCCCCTCTTCTACTTCTTCTGTTTCTCCGTCGTTATTCTTCTTTTCCACCTTATAATTCTTCTTGTTCTCATCCTTCACTCCCTTCTTCATCTACTCTTCTTACTCCTCCTTTTTTTAAATCTTTTTTTCTTCTTCATATCCTTTGTCGTCTTTCATTATTCTTTTTTCTCCACCTCATCCTTTCCTTCTGCTTCTTTCTTTTCCTTCCTCCCCTTTTTCTACGTCTCTCTTCTTGTTGTTCTTCTGCCCTCCTGCCCTTCTTATACGTCTCCTACTGCTTTTCCTTCGTCCTTCTTCTTTTTCTTCTTGCGTCTCCTTTTTTCTCTATCTTCCTTTTCCTCTCCGTATCCTTCCTCATCTCTCATTATTAATCTCATCCCTTTTTACTGCTCCTCCATTCTACATGTACGTCTGCTTCTCCTTGGTAATTCTTCTTCTCCTCCTTCTCCCACCCCATCGATTTATGATGATAAAATTATAATGAAATAATAGAAATGTTAACGAAGATAATACTTATAATAGAGAAATGAAGATGATTGCGATAGTAACAGCGGTGATGACGATATCGATAACTATGGGAGGATATAGACCATGTACAGCACAACGTATCAGGCGCAATTTCAAATATGATTACATGACGATTTTGATACGAAATATTCATCATAAATCTAGACCTAGTACATTAATATACACTTATCTTTGTAGAATAATGAAATCGCCGCTCAATATCGATAATTCTGATGATCACTAAAACAGAAAAGCATACGTGGGACAGTGTATTATAACATTGCCTCGAAAAATACCTGACATTTGATGGAATCTGTGCTTATATCGCTCATTTCTCAGCACTTTTACGACTTTCTTTCACAGGGCTATTTGGCAAATATTTTTCATTTATACAAACACTTCGTTGGTAAATTTCATTGGATTCTGATCGAACAAATTTTCAGATCGTTACCACAGTTGGTATTTATCTTCAATTCCGAACATTACGTTTAATACGTTAAACCAATTAAATGAAGTTATACTTTAGTCTGTAATATGTTGTTTTTATGTTGTACTCTCATACCCCGAGAGGGGATCGATAGGGTGAATAAAATGTAAATCTAAATCAGGGGCGGATCCAGCCTCCGCCAATAGGGGGGGGGGGTGATTTTTTTTCACCCATATTTTCCCCGATCGGCCGCCCAAGGTTGATATTTAATTATTTCTTTGAATTGGTTGTCCCAGTGGCGTAATGATTATTAAAGTTATTTAATAAGTCTTCGCATCATCTTATTCACTCGCCTTCCTCCTCTTATGTTTTCCTCTTCTTTTTTTCTCCTCTCTTTTTTCTTTCTTTCCCTTTTTTTGCTCCGCCAATAGGGGGGGGGGCCTTTGTAAATGTAAATCCAACCAAGAATCGGATCTATACAACATAATGTCTAAAGGTCAGGGGAGGATCCATGACAGGGGGAAAAAGGTTCCGCTTTTAGGGGGGGGGGGGGGGCACTCTTCTGTTTTGGCTGCATTTTGCATTACAAATTCTAATTGTGCCTCTCATAATGAAAGGGGGCAAGGGCGGCCCCCCCCCCCTAAATCCCCCAGTGATAGAAGGGTGACAGGAAGTTTGAGGATGCTGATTCATTCATGGCATACTATTTTCGAAATAGACGACCACAATTTTGTAAATATCCAGTCCACGCGCATGCGTACTCTCATTCCGAAGACGCAAGTCATAAAATAATTTCACCCCCACTTGATCACGGTTTCTGCGAGGACACAACTCTGCTTTCTCATGAATATTGATTTCGATGTAGAGGCAGAAATCGGGAGAACCCCTCTCAAATTTCCGAGTTTTGTCCACTCTTTCAACTGTATTTCCTCCATTTTTTTCACCCTTCCTCTTATTCCATCCCAATATTATTTTCTTATTTCTCTCTGTTTCCCCTTCCTTTTCTCTCCCTTTGACCTCTTAGTTTCTTTTTCCTCTTTTCACAATCCCTTTTGGTCCCGTTTCTTTAAAACATGGAGATAAAGAAAATTAAGAGACAATATGTTATCCTGGGGAAATGGTTGCCCGTCAAAAATATGAAAAAACTATTTAAAACAGTTTCTAATAAATCTTTGTAAATCTTTTATATTTCTATGCCTAATAGCGCTAAGCTAGCTGTTCCGGTCATATTTATTTTATCATTCTATTTCCTTCTGTTTTTTTTTTTTTGGGGGGGCGTTCTCAACACCTGCTTGAGATGCGAGTAATAATTAATATTCCAAGTCGACGTGAATTCTATGAATGGCTTGGGCCTACGAAACGAAAATATGTGGAATCTTATTTTCCCACCTAAAACATGAATTGACTGTCTTCCAATTGCAAAAAAAGAGGTTTTCATGGTTATTGCAGCAAATTCGAAAGATCAGTAACGATTTTTGACACATGCGTGATTTTTTTTTAAGCTACCGTGGCTTTATGAATGCACCCGATAGATGCGAACCACAGTTCAGAACAGTGACCCGAACTCTCGATCCGACAGTCAATATGAACATGATGAAGGCACACATTTGTTTTGGTCGTAGAGGGAGCTATTTAGAATAGATTCTTCAGCCTTTCGACAGAAATTAAGACTTGCAGGAAAGACGAACAAAAGAACGGTGGCATTAAAGGGCCTTTGATGGCGGCCGTTCCTTTGAAGACAAGGGAACGTTGGGCGGGAAAGCCGAAGCGAAAACCCGGATGCAGGAAGAACGATGAAGAACGGTGCATGGACTTTTGACAAGCTACCTTATGGGGATTCTGGCATTGTGCCCCCCCCCTTATGAGTGCTCTCACATCAGTAGACTACTTCTTGTAAGCAAATTTGAAAGGAATTTACCTAACAATTTTGAATGACAAACTTTTGTGAAAAAAAATCAACAGAATATCAAAGATTTTTAAGCTCTTTTATGAAATTCTGGATGCATCCCTCTTATTAACTATTAGGCTCATTGACATATTTTGAATGAAATTTTAATAAATATTGTACATTATGACTAAAGTGACAGCCAGGATCGGACCAAGTATCTTTTTTGGCCTCCTCCTTCTCTTGTCCTCGTATCAGGTCATCGTATTCAAATTCTAACTGATGTTGTTGTATAATGCTTAGATGTACATAAGTCCAACCAAATTCTGGACATCCAATTTGGTCGGAGGTTGGCAATCAACTGAAAAATGTCTCATGTGCCGCAATTGATATGCCGATTGCTTGAAATCGCTTCAAGAGCCCATCATGAACGTAACACAATCGCTCCATTCGTAGCACCACCGTACCGAGGTCCTAATTAGCGTATGAGCCTCGTTGTACGGTCGCTTTGATCGCAGAAGCAGCGCATCACATCTGCCTCAAATCGTGGCAAGAGAGTGGCAGCGTCGTACTATCAGCGTATTACCATCGCCTTCAGCGCAGGTCCGTAGCAGTGAAGTTGCAGTGCAATCGCTTCTCAGGCTAAAAATAGAATTCGAGGATGATTCTGCTACGCTTTGCGGGATTTAGAGAGATCGCCATGGTCACTATGATCGCCATCCTAGTGAGATGGGGGCTTAATACTTGATTATTCTTATGTCCTGCCGGTTTCATAAACTACGTTCATACACTTTTTTGTGTATGATGAAATTTCAAAATCTTAACCTTAGTAAAGATTTCAATCATGACAGAGATGCCAACTTTTGGAAATCAGAATTAGGGAGGATTTGCAACCGCCACCAAATTATGTGCGCGTAGCGCACATTTCGAGCGCGGAGCGCTAGACCCTTTCGGCTGGGGTCCAGGGCCCGCCTTAGGGCCCTGGAAGCTCTGGGTTTCTAGATGCTCTCTGGTGCAATCTGACCCTTATTTTGGGGCATTTCACATGTTTTGAAATAAACATTGTTCCCACTTTTTTAACATAAAAAATATCAAATATGCATTTTTACATGTAAAAAAAATGAGGGGACAAAGTAAAAAAAGAAGTACCTGTTCAACTAATAAGGAGGAATTATCACTATCGGCTATAGGCAGGTTATGTTCCACTATAAATCCAGTAAAGAAAAGCTCAGCGCTGGTCCCTTGCTTGGTGAAATAAAGACAACAGGGTACTAGTGGAGCTCGAAGATCTTGTCTTTGCAATGTCCGTAGGCCTATGCCGTTTGTTCCCTAACGTTAAGTGCTTCCGAATTATCATCACGACCTCCCTGCTCAACTGAAATGTCCACGCTGCAAATTGCGCAAAATGCATGGTAAATTCCTCTTTCCGACTTCCGAACACACAGGTACTGGAGACTGAATTCAGTCTTATACTTCTGAGACCATTTCTTGGTCTTGTTTTGTTGATTTTCCGCCATTTCGTGTCAATATCAACCCATTAATATGCCGAAATCACACACCGGTATTCCACCGCACGACTCGACAAATCCAGTGGCCGCGAGCGCACACGCCTCGCCAAGCTAGCCGGGCCTACCGGCCTGGTGCACAGTGGATTCCCGTTGGGCATATCACATGCACCAGCTTTTCGCTGCTCCTTATTTGTCTTCTACCTTTCACACAGAATTTAGTAGCAGCGAACGTAATGGAGTTAATACATGCTAAAGCTAGCAGACGATACATGTACTTCCAATCCAATTTGATCAATGCAAAAAAAAATCGTAATTTCGGGAGGATAAGGATGGTAATCGTAAGGGCGGGAGTTGGGATGAATTTTCGGGAGCCTCCCGATGAAATCGGGAGGGTTGGCATCTCTGTCATGATATTGACGGCCCTGTCAGAAAAGGACGCCTATAGTGTTGCTCAGCTATGCAGGCGATACAGAAATCACAACATTTTCTAGATCTACGCAAGAGTCCTGCTTCTGATCATTTTCATCTCACCTATTTTGCCTGCATCGCAAAGATACGACCCCTCCAAACAAAGACATTTAAAAAGGAAGGATAATGTTAAAAACCATATAGATATAGTGCAATTACTTTAACCCTATCTAGGCCGGGGTATTTTGGGAGTTCCTATGGCCGGGGGGGGGGGGGCCTCCCAGGCCCCCCCCTAAGATCTCGGCCGTCGACCGCGCGATCGCGCCAAAAATTGGCACGCGGGTTGCCTGGGGCATAATCTACAAGATTGTATAGTAATTTATTTCATGCGAATCGCTATTAAGTGATTATGCTAATTTATGCATAATTAGTATGCGAAATCATACTTTTCCCTCTAACTCCCTAAATAAAGCTCTAAATGTACTAATTTTTGGTATAGAAACTCTTTGTGGTGTCCTTAGCAAGCGTACATGAAAAAAATTGTGATATCAAATCATTTTCTTATGTATTATATTGTTTTTGCAATTTCTTATGTATTTCTTTGTTTTTTGGACCTTTTGTTTTTCATTGTTTTTTCAATGAAATTTGTTGGGGACTCTTCTGTGATCATAAAAAGCATAAAATGAATACATTTAGACTAGCAAAACAAAAAATAATCATACATTTATGAATTTTGGTTGAAAACACAATTTGCATTGACTTTGTACACGAAATCACGTTTTTGAGCAATTTTCGGTCTGACATGCACTTACATAATGTTGCGTAATTTCGGAACCACGTACCCGGGTGATGCAAAATTGGTCTCAAAAGTTGCGCAAGACTTGAAAGTAAAAAGTCAGCGAGCGGCGCGGTCAAAAAATTTCGCACGGCGAAAATATCGCGCAATTCGTTGAGGGGGGGCCTCCGAGGCCCCCCCCCCGGCCTAGATAGGGTTAATTCTTTAGCATGATGACATTACAGTCATGCACAAATGGAATTAATCTTTGTATCTTAACTTGCATAAATTGGATTGGTACTTTATCGATATGATATTTTTCCCATGGCACCCTTATACAATGTTTTGTTTTCTTTAATTTTGATTATTTGTCATCTCATAGCTCTTCATCACGATCTTGTGCATACACCTTTCACGTGAACAAAACTCTCAATCTCCGACAAACACATACAGTACACGACTGAAAACTAAAGGTTTTGATGAATCCCAATTGCCTTATCAATCTTTACCTATACTGTTAATAATATCTATTACACAATGCACCTAGTCGACTACAAATCCATGTTTTCTTTAAAAAAATGTCAGTTCCCATAACGGATTCCATATAGCATGAAAATTCGGGTCTTTAATTTTTAATTGACTGTATACATAATACATCCTAGAACCTATAGTCCTGACAATGTAATAAAGAAACATTAGGAAATGCCAACTAAATTTTGTAACTTGATGTATTCAATAAAGCCAACTAATTACTTCTCAGTGGATTAAATACTCACTTTTATGACATGTGAAATGGTTTTAATTCATCATGTATTGAACAGAATACCTGTTTAAAAAGTCTAACCTGTACAGGACAAATCTTCTGATGAACTGCTTATGAATCTGCTCCATTGACCATTATCTTCACAAACGATGGGCAGCCCATTACCTTGTAGATCTCTACCAGTTGGGCAATATGGTGTGCACATTATCCCTGCATTGACAGGTACAGGGCCAGCACACAACGGTGGATTGATGTTGACATGTTCAGGCAGTTCTAAAGGATCACACTGGATAGCTAATCGACAAGAACAGCAAAGAAAACCCATGTTAAATGAGTGCTAAAAGCCGACAGGCTATCAAAAATTATGATGCTTTATGTTGTTTATACGTAGCAGGTCCCCACATACATGTACAGCACGCTTTCATGACTGATCTGTTTCAGACTTTGATCCGGCGATCACATTTTGAGCTATATGTTTTGCCAACAACATGAACAATCTGTGTTCCAGTGGAATAGAAGATTGTTAAATCTGTGGTTCATCTCCTTTTTCATGGGCACATAAATTTTGTAATACTGAACGTTGCGTATTTCAATCCGGACCTTCTACTTAACGTTGACTATTATTTAGGCAGACACATTAACAGATACGGGTAGTCTGGAACTGTTCACATGTAATCGGTTTTAAATTTGCTTTTATATACGATGATCACCAAGATTTTTTGAAACCGTCTTATATTGATGACAGCGGGGACAGTACTCAAAGAGAATTGAGTTTCAAATAAAACACTAATTCCACTGTTTAAAAATACATATAATGTGATAGATAAGATCTTGGTACATTATGTATATCCATTCCAAGCACTTGAGAGTGGAAAGTAATTCTGCAATGAGAACTTATGTTTTGAATTGTGTAGTATCTACGAAGAAAATACCAAAGAAAAGAACCTTATCTACCTTCACATGTAGGTGCTGTTTCTGCATTCCAGCTTGTTTCAGAGCCATCATACTCACACGTGACCTTACTAGACCCAATCAGCTGGTAACCGAAAGAGCAAGCTAAATTACACTCAGCACCCCAAATGGTTTCACAGGCACCAACAAATTCAGCGAAAGGCGGTAGCCAATATTGACGGCATCTGTGAACTTATAATTCAAAATAGAAAACCAATGGAACTCATGTCGTAGGAACAAATACACCTATTTGGGTTATCAATCATACCAAACATGATGATTATCATGGAAACCGTTTATTTACAATTATTAATACTTTGAGGATCAATATGAGTTCTTTTCACAAAATCAACATTCAGTAAGAAATTAAGATCTTGGTTGGTTAATATCATGAAATGGAGCAATAAATAAATGACACTCGCTGATATATTACCTTATTCCTGTTATCAAAGTGAAGAAGTAGACCATTCAAATCGTATCCAACATTCTCCCTTTTTGAAAGGGTTGTTGGCATTTATACGCAAATTACACTTTTTTAACGAAATGCAATGCATTGTAGATTTTAATCTCTCTGCCCACATATCAGAACTCATAGAACCATATCAACCAAGACATAACTTTCTATTATCCTCACAACATCTTCTCACTGTTCCCTCCACAAATGCAAATACATGTACTTATGGTCAAAGAGCCCTTTTTTATCTGCCGCTGTACTCTGGAATTCTCTACCACTAAATATAAGAACCACACCATCCTTCCCCATCTTTAAATCAATGCTTAAAACACATTATTTTCAAACTAGTCTTTTCTAATGTTAAATATATTATGTTATTAAATATTTTAAGTTTTCCTTTCATTAGTGATGTTACTTTATGTATTGATTTAATTTGTTCTAATTTGTATTAAGTATTTTAGGATTAAGGGTTAGGTTTATTGTGTAATTTAGATGAGATTTAATGTATTAGTTATTAAATATATTTTGTAAAGCGCATAGAGATCGAGTCTTTTGACTATTATGCGCTATATAAATTTTAATTATTATTATTAATCTGAGTGGGTGATCATGGACACCTTACCAGTGCGCTTACTATCAAAAGATACAACTAGTTTCATGACCCTTTGCTAAGACACACTTACTTTGCACTTCAATGTCGAATGTACACATTCTGCTATTCCCTGTGGCATCTGAGGCGGTACATCTCACCTGGTAGTCACCTTCTGCCATAGGGCCTTGGTCCTTGTCACATGAAATAGCTGGTTCTTCACCACTATTGTCTGTAGCTGAAACGTTCCAGGACACATTGGCAAGCATTTCCCCCCGGGGAGGGTTAAAAGTCAGGTATTGGGGACATTGAGAGAACAGCGGGCTTTGTATGTCTGTAAGAAGAATAAGTAGAAAAAATTACTCTCAGTAGAAACTCCTTGAACCACAATTTGTCTAAATGAAATTGTGTAAATTTGCACTTAACAACAACATCGATGGAAAAAAAAAATCTATTCATCTGGACTTACTTGGTGAAGCAGAGGACAGTTTCAGCTCTTGTGAACTGGGTGCTGAAGAAGCATCCCGGATCGGACGTGAAACTGTCCTCTGCTTCAACAAGTAAGTCCAGATGAAGATTTATTTTTTTTTCCATCGATATTTGACTTTCCTGGATGAATCAAAACATACATCAGTTAAACAACAACAAGAACAATAAAAACGGGTCATTGTCATTTGGTATGGACAATCACAGGAGTGGTAAACTACATCATATCTGAGTCTTAGGAATTAGATCAAGGTACAAGTGCAATGAAGAACAGAGAAAAGGGAAGGTTGGAAAGTAGAAAAGAACTGTAAATCAGAAAGTTGTGAGGCTTGAGTAGTTGGATAGAGGAGTCAGGAGAAAGGTGGTTTAAGTTGGTGAGTGGAACTGCAGAGCTAGCAGCAGAAGTTGAGCAGGAGAGAATACTCAACATTTCGGGCAGGTTGGCTGTCCATCTTCACTAGACGTCAACCTTTCTTGGGACTGTTTCATGAACGTTGTCAGCACTAACAAATTGTGTTTTTCCGACAGTTACCATAGTAACAGTCAGAGGCCAGTGCTTGTCAGCCAATCAAATGCAAGAGAATTCCAAAAAAGTTAGTACTGACAATTTAGTCAGTGCTGACAACTTTCATGAAACACCCACCAGAGCAAGCGTATGAGGTTGTACATTGGGAAAGTCATTTTTGTTTTTCTATTGATATTTAATAATAAATCATTTTGTGTTAAAAATTAATGATTACTTTGGTCAATAAATATTATTAAATCTTATGATTTGACAAGTTATTTTCAGAACCACCTAATTGGTTATAGCAAATTTTACGTTCACATTCTTTTGAATTCTATGCTAATCAAGTTTTCAGCTCGAGAAAATACAAAATGCACTCTACAAGTGTCACACATGGATGGGTAAGCCCTTCCATCATCCATAATACCAGTATTGCAAGGATTAGGACTATGGGGCCTTGAATGGTATTTGATTTATTGAAGTGGCATGAATCAGAATCACTAAAGTGACATTATGTATTCAGGCCTTAACCCTATCTAGGCCGGGGGGGGGCCTCGGAGGCCCCCCCTCAACAAATTGCGCGATATTTTCGCCGTGCGAAATTTTTTGACCGCGCCGCTCGCTGACTTTTTACTTTCAAGTCTTGCGCAACTTTTGAGACCAATTTTGTGTCACCCGGGTATGTGGTTCCGAAATTACGCAACATTATGTAAGTGCATGTCAGACCGAAAATTGCTCAAAAACGTGATTTCGTGTACAAAGTCAATGCAAATTGTGTTTTCAACCAAAATTCATAAATGTATGATTATTTTTAGTTTTGCTAGTCTAAATGTATTCATTTTATGCTTTTTATGATCACAGAAGAGTCCCCAACAAATTTCATTGAAAAAACAATGAAAAACAAAAGGTCAAAAAACAAAGAAATACATAAGAAATTGCAAAAAACAATATAATACATAAGAAAACGATTTGATATCACAATTTTTTTCATGTACACTTGCTAAGGACATCACAAAGAGTTTGTATACCAAAAATTAGTACATTTGGAGCTTTATTTAGGGAGTTAGAGGAAAAAGTATGATTTCGCATACTAATTACACATAAATTAGCATAATCACTTAATAACAATTCGCATGAAATAAATAACTATACAATCTTGTAGATTATGTCCCAGGCAACCCGCGTGCCAATTTTCGGCGCGATCGCGTGGTCGACGGCCGAGATCTTAGGGGGGGCCTGGGAGGCCCCCCCCCCCCGGCCATAGGAACTCCCAAAATACCCCGGCCTAGATAGGGTTAAGACTTTTAATAGTGAACTCGTATTGTTCATCAAAACTAGTACGCTGTATAAAGACTTACCTTTGCATGTTGTAAACGTTGTGTTACCTGGAGCCCACATGCCATTTCCGAGGCATGACAACAAAGAGAAGTTTGGAGGAGAAAGCTGGTACCCTTCTTGATTACATGAGACAACGCACGACTGGCCAAACACAGGATCAACGGCACAATTTTCTGGTGCAACCGAAGACCCATGTGGAATATCCAAGGCTGCACATAAGGTAGCTGAACAAACCCAACACTTACTTGTGAATATTTGGATGTAAGTTTATAGGGCCTATAATGCAAATAAATACCTTGAGAATTTGTAATTACTAAACCTATTTCCACATATACTGTATGTTAAAATAATTATGCCAATTTACCATTTACAAGACAAATTTCAGAAAGGGAACCTGATATACTTCAGGTCAGTGAACAATGGTGGTTAAGATAATAGAATATACACCCGATCAACCGTTGCCAAAATAGTGCAAACCTGGTTTACATGAAATTTTACGGTAATAAACTTTGGGCAGAAAGAAAAGAATATGACGGTGCAACTAAAATGCATAGCATAGACAACCTAAATCAAACTTTAAATACAAACTGGCTTTGCACATAGGAACTGAAAGTGTCACCAGTGTCACATTGCATATTATGATTACTCTCAGTATTTACTTCCCTTAAAACATTAATATGGTTGTTGAGCAGTTTTACCAAGTTAGATGCCATCGGATGATAAAGATTTTATGGAACAGGCTCCAAGCCTGTTTGAACATACCTCTGCAAGTGAAATTATCACTTGTCCACGTTCCATCTGCTTGGCAAGAAGAGCTACTTTCGCCAGTCCCTTCAAAACCATACTCACAGTAGAAAAAACATTGTGTGCCATAAACTTCGACGTTGGGTGGGTTGTTGACGCAGCCGGATCTTACAGCATTTGGTGGGGTCATTAGTGCAGGACAGGTCTTTGCTACAATCAACAGGTGCATTACAAAGAAGAGGAGATTATTAGTCAGCGTGTCATCTACAAATTATTGGACACTATAACTTCAAACTACTTATTGTACAAACCTTGGCATACTGGTTCGTCACCGGTCCAACTCGCAGGTCCATGATCGCCACTTAGTTCACATGTTCTTATTTCAGATCCTTCAAGTTCATATCCTTCATTACACAAGTAGGAACACTCAGACCCATACACAGGGCTAACAGTACAGTTGAAAATCGATCCATGGAAAGGAGCTTGAAGCCGAGGACATCGAAACACTATAAATACAGAAATGAAGAACAAAAAAAAAAAAAGGTTTGGGCATCTTTTAGGAGAGAGTCCATCGGTTTGATCAATCTCACTTACATGTACATGCAGAAAACAGGATATACGGCCTATCCTTCTATTGCTTATTTCTTTTTATTCTGTCTTGCCAATATGCAAAGCACACACTTTTAAAGACATCAGACGTGCTTGAGGATTATTTCAGCTATTTCAGCTATAGCAGCAAGCGCTAATTGCGAAGCATACTTCTTTTGACGTTCGCATCCAGTATACATGTTTTACAGTTTGGTCAAAGAGTTCAGCAAAATATAGATCAACCTAATTATGGCCAAAGAAGGCGCTAGTGGCGCAGTGCGATAAGAACACACGACAATCTGATAAGGCGAGAGTCTGAAATTCTGAACAATTTCACGAAGGCTTTCAGGATTCTAATGTTCACGGAACAAAGAAGGAGTATTTCATTTTATGGTTTGAAATAAAGGTCAATACTAGGTTGCAGGAAAATATGTTTTATCTAAAAGATCTGCAAATTTGTTTAACTAAGAATTCGATTTTGATTTAATAACAGTATTTACATGTACATTCAAGGCTCTCACTTTTTTCCTAGATCCAATGTCAATGCTGTACTAACAACACAGGAACTATGCATGAACAAATATCATGAATATGAAAATAAAAATGTACCTGTTACATGAATAATTACATGACAGACAGCCAGATTGCCCTCTGCATCAACCGCCATGTAGACCAACCTCGTTGGGTTCTCGGGGAACTGGTTATTGGCTGGTATCACTGAATTCCTTAACAAAGTGATGGAGTATGTGATATACAATATGAACCATTTATGAAATATGGCATCATAGTATTATAACTTCGGCTGTAGCCGAGCCGCCACAGAGGTGCTCCAGCATTAGAATGATTCCTTCTTACCAGGTACCATTCACCTTACCTGGGTTGAGTGCAGCACAACATGGGTAATTTTTTTGCTGAAAGAAAACATGCCACGGTTGGGAATCGAACCCAAGTCCCTCAGATCGAAAAACAAGAGTCGTAACCAATAGACCGTGACGCCCTCACAAATTATTCATACAAACCTGGCATATTATAAATTTTGACTTTGCTTGTTTTGAAGGCCATTATTTAGTTCAATTTTCGTTAATGCATATCAAATACTCATGGTAGCCCCAGTATCCAGCCGCATATGATAAAAGCAAGCTAGTCGCTTCATTGTACATGTACACATTCTGTACGTTTTGTAATCGCTGAAAGTTAAAAGCAGTCTGTTCTGACTGAAAGTGAATTTTACAGTGGCATTACAATACATAACTCGGAAAAGTCAATTTCTTTTTAAACTGTTAACTACTTGAAATTGCGTCACTTTGGATATTCAAAATTTAGCCATTCCGATTTCACATAAAACCTGTGCTCCCTATATGTACACCGAATCTACGTATGTTATTGAACCCAAGCTGTTCCGCCGTTACTGCATGTACAACTGCATTAGCCTTTGATATCCAACGAGATGGGCATGAATAGAAAGCATAACTTGCTCAATAGAAACAATGAATTCAGCTTACAGGGTAATATTGAATTCTCCAGAGTTGTCAGATGCGCCTGGTTCAAGGTCACTTATCTCTGGTATGAAGGCATATGAAAGACCCCTCTCAGCATTGTAGTAGTGGTTCATTGGACATGGAGATGAGAAAGCAGGAGCCTCATTGTCTGAAAATGCAATTTAAGCAAACAAATTCGAACCACATTTAAGAAGGGACTACTTTTTTCTAAGTTCACTGTCCTAAACCTAACACTAACCCTAATCCACAATAAAATCCTGATTTCTCCTTAGCCAGTCAAACTCTTGCTTTTTAGTGGACCCCTTTCGTTCCATTTATGCTAAATATTATACTGTTTTTTGTTTTGTTTTACGAAGTAAGAATACTCGTCTGTAAAATTGTATTTGATTTGTATTACTTTATATTACTTTTTATTATGTTTTGAATGGAAATGGAATAAAGAATTGAATTGAACTCTAAACAATTGAGTGTAATTGTCATTTCACATCCATGAATATTCATTGTTTCAACAGCTGCTCAAATTGAAAATACTTGTTTTGTTTTAAAATCAAGTAAGCATGGTAAGTGATAAGTTTGAACTAAAACATAGGCCAAAAGTTATGTTCGATGTTGGCCAAGACATTTTTCAAAATTTTGAATTTCAAGAGACAGCAAAGGGAAACTTAATGCAACTGATATTCTTTCAAATTATTTGACACAATATGCATATATACACACACACACCCTCACACACACACATGTATGTGTATAACATATATATATATAGAGAGATATAGATATATACATATATGTATGTGGGGGTGTTGGAGCGAGGGTTTGCCTCACCGTGGGATATGTGTGTGTATAATTTAAAAAAAAAAACATGTTATAATACAATTTGATTGGATACTGCATGGTACTCATTCCAAGAATAAATGAATGTTCATTAATACACGCACCAGGATAAACCCCATCCCCCTTATCAATTACAGTGTATATGTAGTTTTTATTAATGTATTATTTTTTTCCAATTTACTACCTATTATGTTTAATTTATATTGAATCATAAGGCACCTTGAGCATTCCTTGGAGCAGATATGTGTGCATTAGAAAATTGGTTATTATTATTATATGACGGATGTGCATTGCTCTCGATTTATAGAGTCCTTGTGATTTTTCGGTCATTCAGGCCTTCATCAGGCTAAGTTAAAAACTTAAAAAAACAAATACAGAAAAAATGGTTTACCGGGGTGACATTTATAAAGACTTATTTCACGCCTACATTGTTTCGTAATTGATTATCATGTTAGGCTTGCGAGTGGAGGTTAATAATAATTTTGCTTTTTGGAAATTATGCTGTTTTGTGAAGCCCTGGTCGCAAGCCGTCTTCCCCTTTTTTTTTTGGCCGTACGTTTTTAGGGGGAGGCTACTGAAAACGTAGGGGAACTTGACGAACGCAGGCTGCAAGTGCGTCGGCGCACGTCACTTGTACGACTACGCAATATGAAAGTATTTAGCGCATGCGCGGCCCGTGAAACATATTTACGGAGGCAGTACTTACACGCGCTGCTCAGAGATTGATTTTCAGAAGTTCTACAAGATGCCGCCTCTTCTACCCCAAAGACTTCTGATGCTGCAAGGGCAGCTTCAAAAGTCAGGACATGAGCAAGACGTGGCATTACTTGCATCAATACGGGAGAGAGAGAGGCAAAATAGACGTAGGAGATGGTGGGTTAGCCCATGGATAGAGAGGAGAAGGCTATAGGGGCATCACGACACGTTATTACAGAAATTGGAACGAGAGTCAAGGGGAGACTTTGTGGGGGTAAATTAGGATGGACCCCAATTTTTCACTGTGCTCCTACCCTGGGTATTCCCTCGGATAACCAAGAGCCCAAGGTGTGTGTCTTCATTTCTGTCAAAATAAATGCTTGGTTTAGCCTTTTTATTTGATCTAAAGTGTTGTCGGAATGCATAATATCAGTCTACATGTACGATCGCCATTACCCTTCGCTGCCACGGGAAACAGTTACAGGTCCCTTGCGTATGACTTCCGGGTGGCACACAACAGCATATCCATGTTTGTACCGGAAGTTTGCACCGCCTTATATGAGGAATATATGGAGGAGATGCTCACCATGCCTTCTACACAGGACGAGTAGACGACAGACGCCAACAAGTTCGGAACTAGAAGTAATTTCCACCACTGTTGTGGGGCGATTGACGGAAAGTATATCGGAATAAAAAAGCCCAAGAACAGTGGATCGCTCTATTACAATTCGGCTCTATGGTGCTCCTGGCCATCGGGAATGCTATTTCTTCTTGTGGTGCAAACTTGGGACCAACGGCTCCTCTTCAGTTCAGATGCAGGCGTGTTAAACCAGTCCACGTTTCCTGGAGCACTAGAGGGAAACACCAACACCACTGAATTTCCATCACCGGATTCACTCCCAGGTGACGACCAGGATTTTCCTTACTTCCTCATGGGCGACGACGCGTTTCCCCTTGGAAAGTGGCTGATGAAGCCATATTGTCGCCATGCCCTTACATACAGAGAGAGGGTAATGAACTATCGGACCTATCGGGATCGTCGGTTCGTAGAGAGAAGTTTCAAGACATTGGCTCATTGATGGCGATGTCTCTTGACTACCTTGCAGATCTTAGAGCCTGGCGACGTAATCCTTCACAATTTGCTTCGAAAACATCATCGGTCCGGAAAAACTGACATTAATGTGGACCGTAAGGAAGTGGATGGCAAGGTAATCCCCGGGACATGGAGGGATGATGTACGGATTCTCCTGACGCTATTGGTTCTGGAAGCTTGGTCTGCCTTGTAAAATTCTTGAACTGAAAAGTACTTGACAAGACGCTCCTCCTTTTTCAGTGTAAACGAACAGCTGGTCATATCCCTTGCCCCACACTGCTATTCAGTAGCAACCTCTTCAAAACTGAAGTCTCCGATGTCACCTTCTGCATGGTCTGACGCTTTGTGCTCATGACATTCTCCTCTTCCTCTCCAACCCTCTCTTCTTACATGGTCCGTTTCTGCTAGGCCTTTCTAAACTTCCCAGGCATCTTGGTGACAAAATGATCTTACTCTTTCATCGGCTCGGCTTTCTACATGTATATGCTGCGCAAATCAGTAAGCAGAGCACGGCGTGCATTGTGAGTGCTGACAGGGATGGATCCAGCCCTCGCCAATGGGGGGGGGGGGGGCGGATTTTTTTTCAGCCATATTTTCCCGATCGGCCGCTCGAAGATGATTATTGGTTTCTTGGAAGGGGTAGTCCTAATAGTTATTTTTACTAATCAACATATATCAATATCATAATCCTTATTTATATAATGCTAGCGTGAAGCGCGAGCTATTTTTTTTGGAAATCTTATGTATTTTTTCCTAAAATTTGAACATTCTGAGCAATGTTTCTTATCCTGATAAAGATATGTATGCAACTAAATACATGTAAATACTACGAACGCGAAGCGCGAGCAGAAATGAACTGATGGAAAAGGTACCTGTAAAAGACTGCATGCTGTTAGCATGAAGACGTTACAAAATTAAAATATCATAATGCCAGTGCGAAGCGAGAGATGAAATTTAAGACATTTTATCCAAAGAATGAAAATTCTAAGCACTTTTTACAACTTAAACAGAATAGGTACATAACTAAACAATTGATGTAAGCGCGAAGCGCGAGCGAAAAAATTCGAGATTTTGACCTACTGAACGAGACACTCTTTCATGTTTTGTGAATCATGAAAAAGATGAGTAATTGGGATCTTCCTTACATTAATTATGCGAGCGCAAATTGCAAGCAGAAAATTTCCATATGCGTTTTGAACTGATCGCAAAGGCACCTGTTAAGGACAGCCACTTAGCCATGAAGACGTTACATATTTCAGCAATCAAATAATGTGAGAGCGAAGCGCGAGCTTAAAAAAAATGGACTTTTCTACATAATGAACAGAAAATTTTAATCACTTTTTATAATCGTAAACAAAATAGCTTCATAACTAATCAATTGATGCAAGCGTGAAGCGCGAGCGGAAAAAAAAATCGAAATTTAGACCTAAAAACAGAACACTCTATTCATGTTTTGTAAATCATGAATATAATGAGGGGATCTTCCCACATTAGAAAAGCGAGCACAAAGCGCGAGCAGAAAATTTTTGATATTGTGATCTGAAACTGGAAAATGATTTGAATAGAGAACAAGTTGTGTATCGAATAAACATGCGTGTGCATGTGTCATATTTAGACCTATATAGAATATAGGCATTCTATAAATCTTTTATCGTGAAAATCAAGCGACCGCGAGCTTAAACTATTTGATATTCCGATCTGAAAAAAAGTCAATTTCAGCTGTGTATTTCAAGCACTTTAGGAAAATTGTGAGGTGGATATAGATCACACTTAATATAGAGCTGCTATTTTCATTATTATTACTTTCAGTTTTGACATAGGAGGTACCGGCACATCCTTAGGACATAATATGAAAATGAAGACTGTCTTTCTATTCCTCTTGCTTAGCGCAAGATTAACAAAACCGATCCATTATTAAATTAATATCTTATTCATAAGTACCTAATGAGGGTGCGAAATATGATGATATGATGGCCTGAAAACTTGACATTTCAAGCACTTTTGTAATTATAACTAGGATGCATCAGTTAATATATTATTAACCATTAATGCGAGCGCAAATTGCGAGTCTAAATTCTTCATACACTGTCATGAAAAGGGGATTGTTGTATAATCAATATTGAGACATACATAACTCGCCAATCAAAATGCAAGTGTGCAGCGCGCTTGCTGATACGTTTTGACAATCAGACCTTAAAAGGGATATTTTGAAAACTTTATGGAATATACAAAAATAATAGTTACCTGATAAGTCAAAATTTGCGAGCGCGCAGCGCGAGGAGAAATTTTTAATATTAAGACCATTAAACTTACATTTTTACAGAGCCCTTTCTAAAAATCAATTTGTAAATCACACAAAATAATGAAAATTTGATTTCCGAGATGAAATATGTTTTGTATATTGACTTCCAAACTTGATATCTAAACTTCATATTGAACAAGATATGTAAATCACCTAAAAGGAAATGCGAGCGCGAAGCGCGAGCAAAAATTTTATTTAGTGACATGAAAGATTTTCCTTATTATTTTCCAAGTCTTCCCCCATCTTATTTTATTCACTCGTCTTCTTCCTCTTATGTTTACCCCTCTTTTCCTCCTGTCTCTTCCCTTTTTTTTCTTTCCTTTCTTTTTTTGCTCCGCCAATAGGGGGGCGGGCCTCTCGGCCCTCCTGGATCCGCCTATGTGACCACATGATTACTCCGCACGTGCGCGTGAGTTCTTCATGTTCATTTGAATAATTGGATTAGGTAAGTGCCGAGTAAGCACGGGTCACGCGCTTATCCGTGCGAAGCATGCACTTGCCAAGTTCGCCTAAGTTGGTACTGGAAGTGGCCGCGGAGTCAGTGCGTTGTGCGTGCTTTGGTGGTACCGAAGGTGTGCGGCGTGCAAATCCATAGCTGAACGTAACCCGCACGCAGCAAAAAATTCTCCTGCACTAAAATTTCTGCATCGTGTCTGCGCACTCCAAAATCTATACCGAGTTGGTATGCACCTCGTACGTGCTGTAGGAATTCACAGATTTTTGCCCACGTTTTTGCATGTAGACTGCACGCACGTGCAAGAACGACAGGATGTTACCACAGCTTAAGACTATGTCTGGTCTGCTCTTTCTACCGATAGTATCGATATCAAGGGATTCTAGTTAGGAAGGCCTTAGTAAAACAGGTTGAGTAAGATTGTGACTAACTCAGTTGTTGGTGGATAAAGATATGACTAACTTGTCCAGGTGTTGAGAAACGGGCCCAAGTTTGCAAAAAATAATGATGTTAAACTGACAAAATCCATAGTTTTTCTTCCGAGTTCACCCATGTTCTCGCAAGTTTAGCAAAGTATCTTCAAATGGCTAAAAAAAACACACACAAAAACTCAACCGCATTGGATTTGCACTGAAATCAACAACATGCTAGTAAGAAACTTGCGCCTAGCTCTGTGGTACGTAGCTCGAATCCATTACAATCGGAAATCATTATTAGAAAAGAACTTAAAAATAGGAATTCTGACCAAAAAAAATCAAAGATTACACGGGCCTGTCATGCTGATGTAAATGTTGAACTGCAAATTCAAAACACCTTGATATGAAGTCTTATATTTTTTTTCAGTAAATCACGCTATTCAGTCTAATTTGTTCAATTCTAAGAGTTCGAATTTACTTTAAGAGTCTATATGTAATATGCACTGAATCTCTATGTTAATATCCCTGTATTGCTGCAATGTATTGAAACATGAAAAAAAAAACATAGTCAACATGTAATCAATCTTTTAAGATATTGGAATGTTGGAGAGTACTGAAGTATAATCAATATCACTGACCCTTTACCAATTTTAGATTAGATTTAAGGAAAAAAGAAAGCAAAAATTGTTTCATCTAGCAGAGACATTACACAAGTGGAATGCCCCTGGCCGTCTCACCTGCATCACGCAGTTCAATATAGCAGCAGTGCTGACTTTGAATACTACTCTAACTCGCACAAGATGTTCAGTGATACATGGTTACTCTTATGTCCACTTTTTATGAACTAGACCAATAAACTTACAGAGATATGATGGTTATTCAACAAAAAACCCCAACATGGCCAAAGTTCATTGACCTTACATGACCTTTGACCTTGATCATGTGACCTGAAACTCGAACAGGATGTTTAGTGATACTTGATTACTCTTATGTACGAGTTTCATGAATCAGATCCATAAACTTTCAAAGTTATGATGGTAATTCAACAGATACACCCAATTCGGCCAAAGTTCATTGACCTTTGACCTTGGTCATATGACCTGAAACGTGCACAGGATGTTCAGTGATACTTGATTACTCTAATGTCCAAGTTTAATGAACTAGACCAATAAACTTTCAAAGTTATGATGGTAATTCAACAGATACCCCCGATTCGGCCAAAGTTCATTGACCCTAAATGACCTTTGACCTTGGTCATGTGACGTGAAACTCATGCAGGATGTTCAGTGATACTTGATTAACCTTATGTCCAAGTTTCATGAACTAGGTCCATATATTTTCTAAGTTATGATGACATTTCAAAAACTTAACCACAGGTTAAGATTTCGATGTTGATTCCTCCAACATGGTCTAAGTTCATTGACCCTAAATGACCTTTGACCTTGGTCATGTGACATGAAACTCTAATAGGATGTTCAGTAATACTTGATTAACCTTATGGCCAAGTTTCATGAACTAGGTCCATATACTTTCTAAGTTATGATGTCATTTCAAAAACTTAACCTCAGGTTAAGATTTGATGTTGACGCCGCCGCCGCCGTCGCCGTCGGAAAAGCGGCGCCTATAGTCTCACTTTGCTTCGCAGGTGAGACAATAAAGAACACATGCAGTTTGAACATATTAAAAGACACGGTTTACTACATGAACTTTTTAATAGTTGTTAAATAGCTTAAAAATCGCAGCTTAATTGTAAGTACTCAATCTTCAATTACCGGTAATAAAAGCATGGTTGATTAAACTGTTAAACTACTTGTGTAAAGTTCATATATAGTAAAGAACCTTAAATTAAAAGTTTAACCAGCATGTTTTCTGTGTTATCTACCTGTACATGATACTTCACGTGTGTCACTCCACATTCCAGTAGAAAGGCATGTTTTGTAATAAACTCCATTTTGTAGGTAGCCACGATTGCAGGAGAATGAGCAATGTGTATCATAGGGGACACCTCCAGATTGAGTACATATAGGTGGAAAAACAGACCCATGCTCGGGTTCCATCAGTGCAGGACATGATATTTGAACTAGATGAAATATAAAGACAAAAAAACTATGATAAATTATAATGATAATAACAATTATATGCAGCATTTATATAGTACCTCATTGATGTTTTTAAACGCTGCATACTACTACTCTGGCTTTACCATGGCTAATCTTATGAGGTGCTCAGAAAGCATTCGACGAATGCCTTCCTCCTGGAACTACATGGACTACACCTGGGTGGAGAGAGGCAAATGTATATAAACACCTTGCAAAGGGACGCGCGAGATTCACAGAGATTTGTAACCCGGACCTAGTGATTCAAAGCCATACTAGATACGCATGCTAGATTTTTCTCGATTTTTTTTCTTTCATTTGTGTTACCTTCAGACAATTACTAAAATCCCATGAAATCAATTGCCAGTGATCCACCAATAATCCACATGAAATGCAATATCAATTTGATGGACTGTAATGATCTATATCTAAACCTTCATTCAGTAAGTTTTTCCTCACTCAATATTATGTACTCCATTTGTTTGAAAAAAACACTCTCTTATCCATGTCATAATCTATTTTAGGTCCTGCATTTCGAATATCTCCAGCCACCAGTCGTAATATACATGCATGTATGGTTTGGGTGTCGGATTTTGGACACGAAAAGCAGATCTGTAGGGCCTGTAACCCTCCCTGTAACACAAAGCTTAGTATTGATTATAGAGCAGTTTTCTACGTATGATTCTATCGACTATAATGTACAACAATCTTAAAAATCAAGTGTATGATTAAGCGTTAACTTTTGTGTTAGGGAACCCTAATATTAGCGCCCGTGAGGAGTGCGAAAGGTCCCAATTGAATGCTTAAAGAAATCCTTTATGTTCTCTGCCGCATAGGTCTGGAATAATTTGCCAGATTCACTTAAAAATGCAGTTTCAGTAAATTCTTTCAAATAATCCTATACAAAATGTATTTCTTATGATACTATATCAATTTACACCTCACATTGGCTGTCATACACAATTATTAGAAGTATATATGAATGCCTTTCTATTCTGCATCTTTCCTTACTTTCCATGTTATTACCGATATTCCTATACCCTTCAGTTCTTCCGGATAGTATTTTTAATCCAATGATTTTGTCTTTAATAACCCTTACTTATATTTTAGTTATTGTAATATACATTGCCCTTATTCCTCTTTAACATTGATGTTACGTTGCTATCATTTGTAATGATCTTAACATTTGATATTTTATAGTCTTAGACCGGCATTAATAACTTATTGCCATTGGTTTACTTGATTTTCTATTTCCTATAATGCCATAATTAATTAATTGCTATCATTTAAGTGCTTTTATCAATGAATAAATTATACAATTAATAATTTTTATAATTAGTAACTGTTTCCTTTTGATAACTTAAATATTTCAGTTTTATTGATATTATCATTTATGTAAAAATATTTTTGTTTATTTATGTTACAAAAAAATGTTATCTTTGACTCAGATTTTTACTTTATTTTCATGTATACGATGATCTTTGTTGTTCTTTACGTTTTCATCAGATCATTGATGAAAAACAGTTTTGCTGATCTTTTGTACCGGGATAAAATGTTTTAATAAATGAATAAAACTAGCACATCAAGGATGCGGAGCTCATCCGGCATCTCGCAACACAATTTAACACAATTTTAATTTCAGCCCAGTTCACACTGTAGTGAATTATATTGGTGACATAAATTGAGGATATAGAATTGAAATTGATGAAGAAATGACATAGAAGCATTTTTTGTGATCTATGAATAAATTTCATATGAATTAAGTATTAATTATTATCTAGTCAAAGTTTCTTAACTCTGTGTAGAACCTTGGTGAACCTAATGTAGCTCTCAGATGGAACAAAAATAACCAAAATCAATCAACAAACAATTTTTGTGATTTTTGAAAATATGTGAATAAATAGCAGATTCAATGAGTTTCAAAATTCTATGTTTAAATTTTGTATCACCACCTCGAGCTATCATATAAAGCAAACAAAACTGAAATTGATCAACAAATGAAGAAAAAACATTTTTTGTGATTTATGAATAAATTTTTCATAAATTAGAATAAATAATTTTCCAGACAAAATTTCAAAATTTTGTGTACAAGTTTGGTGAACCTCATGCAGCTCTACCAGATGGAAGAAAAAAATCAAAATCTGTCAACAAATAAAGAAGAGGAATTTTCTGTGATTTATGAATACATTACGCATAAATTAGCATAAATAATTTCTACTGAATATTTTCAAAATTCTGTGAAGAAGTTTGGTGGGCCTCATGAAGTTCCATCGAATGGAAGAAAAATATCAAAATCTGTCAACAAATAAAGAAGAAGAGGCATTTTCTGTGATTTCTGAATAAATTTCGCATAAATTAGCATAAATAATTTTCTACTGAAAATTTCAAAAATCTGTGTAGAAGTTTGGTGAACCTCATAAAGTTCTACAAGATGGAAGAAAAAAAAGTAAAAATCGGTCAACAATTGAAGAATAAAAAGCATTTTATGTGAAATTCTAAAAATATGAAAAAAATTAAATTTGGAATAAATTAGCATAAAAATTGTTCTAGTCAAAATTTCAAAATTCTGTGTACAAGATTGGTGAACCTCATGAAGCTCTACTAGATGGAAGCAAAAAATTCAAAATCGGTCAACAAATAATGAAGAAGAAGCATTTCATGTGAATTTTTAAAAATATGCATAAATTAATTTTGCATAAATTAGCATAAAAATTGTTGTGGTCAAAATATCAGAATTCTGTGTACAAGTTTGGTGAACCTCATGAAGCTCTACCAGATGGAAGCAAAAAAAAATAAAATTGGTCAACAAATAAAGAAGTAGCATTTTTGTGAATTTTGAAAAATGTGCATAAATTAGCATATCTAATGAATTTCAAAATTCTGTGTGGAAGTTTTGAATGCCCCACCTAGTGCTATCATATAAAGCAACCAGAATTGAAATCGGACTTGAAATGGCGAAGTAGTAGCATTTTGAAATTGTGGACGGACGACAAACGATACACCACGGCATAAGCTCATCTTGCCCTTCGGGCTGGATGAGCTAAAAATAAAATACACATACTGCAACTGGAGTGCTGTGGCCCAGGGGATAGGTGACCTCGAAACTAAAGACTGAGGGCGGTTTTAATTCCAACCATGGTGTAATCCCCTTTGGCAAGAAATTGATCCATATTGAGCTGCACTCAATCCAAGTGAGCTAATTGGGTGACAATAATTTATTCTCTGAAAGACTCAGTGCTGTAAAAGGTTGTGGGGTTAAAGCCAGGGAAAAGGTGCCCATAAGTCCTTTGGAAGAGATATGTGCAATTCAAGAACTGTGATAAACACTTGCATATTTAAAACCAAATTTTACTTTAAATTTTCAATCTAGTTTTTAATATAATTTAAATAACCAAAAATAAAAATTCCAAAAGCCAATTTTTTTTCTTTTGCATTTCCCTATTTTTTTCATATTTTGTTTTCATTGTTTTTTCAATGGGAATTATTACAGACCATTTAAGAACTAAATCAAACCCTAAATTGGGCCAGACCAATTAGATGAAAAAGTAATCACCTTTTATAAACTACAACCCCCATAGACCTTGTAAACCAAGTGTTTTTTTGTAAAAAGTCACAAGGCGTCGCGAAGCTAAACCTGAATGTCCCAAATTTGGTTTCAAAATTTGCGCGAGACTTCAAAGAAAAGTCATAGAATTTTGTGGCAGTATATTTTCTTGCGTTTCAGAAATATTGGGCAAAGCGTTCAGCATTGGCAATGATGCCCCTCAGTACTTTTTATGGTTAATGGTAAGTGTCAGAAGTTAATATCAATATGAACAAAAGTACTTTAAACATTCTGGAAATTTACCATCACAGTTGAAGTCGTGTCCGTCAAATGTGCCATTGGCCTGGCAAACTCTGGTAATAGACTTCTTTCCTTCGCTGCTCTCGAATCCACTGTTGCACCTGAAGTAGCATGAATCGCCATAGACAGCAGATATTGGGCAACCAGAAACGGATCCATTGGACACCATTGGAATGTCACATTCAATTTCTGTGCATTACAGTGAAACATGATATTATTCTATAATTTATCAGAATATCTTGAACTGATTACTATTAACATCACAACTAGCATTGCCTTGCAAAATATTCCTGATTGTTTATCTATATACACATATCTCCAACTTTGTCACATCATTAATGATTAAATTCAGTGTCGTAGTCAAGGCTCAAACTTCCGAGGCCAAGACCCATGCAGACCAAGGCTTTAATAACCAAGGCCAGGGCATGGAAACCCAAGGCATGAAAACCTCAAGCCTAAGGCCAAGGCATTTTAAACTTACGATTCACGGAACAATGAACAAAAAAAGCTTAAACTTAGGGTGCAGACATGAAACACAGTGTAAAATTTACATTTGTACATGTAACACAAAATCAAATTCTATCATAGATTATGAACAAATGATAATAATGAAATATTAGTTATCTAGGCGATTTACATTACATGCCCATTCTCAACATGCTAGTACTAGTACTACACACCCACTTTATTAAACTTATAACTATCAATGGCTCATACAATTTTCATTTTTTTATCTTGATTTCTTGATTTGATGTTCCTGAAGTATAGTAAATTATGTTATATAATGTTGAATTTCTATAATATTTTGCTTAATCTTTTCTGTTAACTAATCGAAGGGGTTTTCCACGTATGTATTTATTGCTGTTTGTCATGCATTTTATTTATTCACCTTTTTGTTTCTGCTCAATTTACTAAATGTTCACATTTATTTTGTACTTTGTGTAACATATAGCTGTACACTATTTTTATAGTTTAAGCCTTATTTCATCATCTTTGTCTGTTTGTAATGGGTTGATATACATATTTGTGGTTAGATAAATGCATATTTCACATCGTATTTTTACAAGGGGCTCCAATGAAAACAAGTGATTCTGCTGATTGGGCTACCCTTTCTAAATATGTGTAATAAATAAATAAATAAATTGATTAATTAATAAATAAATAAATAAATAACGTTTGCCTTTTGTCCACTCCCTGGGACAGGAGCGGCAGAACTTTTTTTTGTTTGGGGGGGGGGGCGGTTGGGGTAAAGCCAAAAAGGGCACTTACAAGTCAAAATGGGCATTTTGGTGCAAACAGATAATTTCACCATGAAATAATCAATTGCATGATTCAGTTGTGTGTGTGGGGTTTCTTTTTTTGTATTTTTTAGGTGATTTCTAATTGATACGATACATGTATATGTTTATTTTCGATGAGAGAGCAGTTTTGAAAAAAAAAATCAAATATGAAGTTGTAAAATTCAAATTTTGGCAAATTATGGCACTAATCACTTATAAAGGGTATCCTATTGAAATGTTGCCAGCGCGAATCACGAGCTCATGCTTTTGGACATTTCGTGTAATAAGACATAAACATTAGACATTCCGAGCTATTTATGTAATCATATATGAACGATGTGTATCTAACTAAAGAATCTAACTAAAGAATTAACGCAGGCGCTAGCTGAAATTTGTAATATAATTACCAGAAAAACAGCCTGGAAAGGAGTGCATTTTGTGACCTTTGTATAGGATGCATATCTCACAAATCAACAAATGAGAGCGCGACGCGCAAGTTCAAAATATGTGATATTCTAACCTGAAAACTGGACATTCTTTTCTTTGTTTTAACCAGGAACAGAATGAGTACCTGATACCATGGTCACATTTGTTCTACGGCGGCCGTACGGTGAGTCGAAAACAGCCGTTTTAACATTTTTTGTCCAACTACATGTACATATAGGTGGTTTGAGTCAAAATGAATAAAACGGCCGTTTTCAACTCGCCGTACAGCCGCCGTAGAGCAAATGTGACCATGGTATTACTGATCAATACTTGATGTGAGTGAAAACCCTGGACATTCTAAATTTCTTTGCAACCATGAATAGGATCAGTACCTAACTAAACAGTAATTGATGCCACCGCAAAGCGCGAGCCAAGATTTAGTGATTTTCGAACCTAAAATGTATTGTGTTTTACTGTATTGTGTTTCTGCTCAATTTACTAAATGTTCACATTTATTTTGTACTTTGTGTAACATATAGCTGTACACTATTTTTATAGTTTAAGCCTTATTTCATCATCTTTGTCTGTTTGTAATGGGTTGATATACATATTGCAACCATGAATAGGATCAGTACCTAACTAAACAGTAATTGATGCCACCGCAAAGCGCGAGCCAAGATTGAGTGATTTTCGAACCTAAAATGTATTGTGTTTTACTTCAAAAGAGGTATTCCTTATTTTTTAAGTGCAGATTTTATTTGAAAAAAAGGGCTGGGCCTTATCCATTTTGGAGAAGGGGCATTTTTCTCCTACAGTGAATTTTTTTGGGGGGCAAGGGAGCACAAAGAGCAAGCTGACCTGAAAATGAGTCATTTTTAGAACTCCTGTGAGTTTTCATGGTTCTTTTCTGCTTACAACTACTTTAAATTTCATTTCCCATCCCTTGTATCTTCTACACTTATTTTACCGCAAACACTGGAATGAAGAATACTAGAAACAGAAATCTATATCAAAATGATTTATATTTTAAAATTTAAACTGGAAAAGATGTGCTGCCTATCAACGTATCAACTGATTTTGCAGTAATTATATATATAGATATTCTGCCCAACCAGCCAAGCCCATCGTTTTTCCGCCCTTGTGTGTTTCTCCAAAGAGAGAGAGAGAAGAGAAGAAATTCGACCACCAAATTAAAAACTTAGAAAAAGAAAAAAAAAGGAAAAGAGTAAATGTGAAATTATTTTCTAAACATATTCTCACAATTCTTCCTCGCTTGGTTTAAAAATGCAAGAAAAAAAAGAGAGAAAAAAGTTCCACCACCAAGAAAAAAATTAGAAAAGGAGAAAAAGGAAAGGAAAAGTAAATGTGATATTATTTTTTGTAAATATATTCTCACAATTTAATCACAAAGTTAGCTTTCCTTATGTTAAGAGAGTGTTTATTTTTTTTGCTTGCTCGCTTCAATCGCTTCTAACTTTTTTGGCAGATATTTTGCTCCATATGCCACCATTGGCCCCTAAAACATTTGGCTCTTCATGCCATTGGCATAGCCCTTTTTAATATTAAAAATAAATGAAGAATGTGTTCAAGTTAACCAAATCTTTGAGACGTTGAGACTTAAAACATTCTTGTTGGCTAAAGAAAATGAAAGAAGGAAAATCCTAATGGAATAGAAATCAACCTTGTTATATAGAGTAAGCTAATTTTAAGAAAATTATTGTCAAAATTACAGTCATATCTGACAGAATTATGTTCATAATCGCTATTAATATCTTTATCGTGATCATTTATCACGAACACATCACCCCTATTCTCCGATCACTTCATTGGCTTCCGGTTCACTCTCGCATAACGTTCAAAATTCTACTCACTGTTTACAAAATTACCCATAATATGACACCCAAATATCTCCAAGACCTTATTTCCCTTCGTTCTTCCTCTTCTGTCAGATCCCTACATTCATCATATTCCAATAATTTAATTCATGGCCCTCGGCACTAAGACCCGATATGGTGATCATGCATTTTCTGTAATTGCTCCCACATTCTGGAATAAACTCCCAACTCATATCCAAAATGCTCCCTCTGTGGAAATTTTCAAATCATCACTTAAAACTCACATTTTCTCATAACTTGTTTTCTTTTTCGTTTTTCCTTTTAATGATTTGACTGTGTACTATTATATATAATCTGCCAACATGTGCGCTTTGAAACACCAGTATAAAGTGCCCTGCAAATGTTATTATTGGTATTATTATTATTAATACTAACACTTATTATTTTTATTGTTTTCATAATCATTATCATTAGTCATAATTACATCACATTACTAGTGTCAATAATCTTGTTTTTTCATCACTGTTTTCTTTGTGACATGTATGATGACAGTTATTGATAATGGTGATAATTAAAATTGATGACAATGCTAGTACACTTTCTACTACTGCTGATTTGTATTATTGGCCATTATTGTAATTAGATATACAGATTACTTAAAACACTTACAAAAACAAAACAAGTACAAAATAATAAATGCCTTGAAAAAGCATTGAAAATACCTTGAAATTTCAAGGCTTAAAATCCTCAGGCCAACCAAGGCCCTCTCAAGGCCAAGGCTTTGAAAAAGTAGGTCTTAAGGCGCCTTAACTCTTAACATGCCACGCACACTACTAACCCAATGCCACAGTGCTAATCCGATGCTAATCCCCTGTGCCAGCCACAAAACCCCCCTGTGCCACATTGATTTTGGGATCGCGAGTCGTATTCACTCCTTTCAATAGTCATGATTACAATTGCTTGTAACTCTCTAACGATTAGTTTATCCACAAAATATTGTGTAGTAAAGTTGTAGGAAATTTCATACCCCTTATAATGGTGTCCTCATATGGATTGGTTATTATCTTTACTGCTAAAATATGAGTTGTATCAAGTAGTTCCATTTTGTGGAGTGTTTCGTATGGATCAAAAAACCTAGGTCTCTTCCCTCTCAGAGGCGGAGCCATATCTTGTAAAAAATGTAGAAATACTCGAAAAAGTCGAATGTAAACCGCGTAAGTTGATCTGTCAGAAAGCAGAGTTCGCACTGCACACAATAGTGCTAATTACGGCGTGCATGCGATGCGCAATACAATGCAAAACGGCGTAACAATGATTGTAATTCCGAATGTGCGCAGTCATGCACGAAGCAGGCGAGGGTAGGAAACAATGCAAGCACAAAGCAATCAATAGTAGGCGTGCGAGCACCAGTGTGGCATGTTATAGTAGGATACGTAGCGCGCACGAAGCACTCAATGAGCTAAGGCCAAGGCCAAGCACCAAGGCACTACAACACTGATTGAAATATGAATCAAGAGGACCTTCACCTCACTAAGTTTTAATACAAAACCACCAGCTCAGATTCATGTGACATTACTGATTCAACAATAGAAAGAATACTTCAAGACAAAAGTTTCTTTATATTTCTTGCTTACTGTTGCAAGATGGCAATTGTCCACTCCAGATTCCAACTGTGGAAAGTGAACTGGATCTGTTGCAAACGAGGGTGACAAAAGACTGATCCCCTGTGTCTTCAGAGAGTACATGACCATCCAGACAAGAAACCAGGCACTCCGATCCATATACTGCCCCGCCGGTACAACTGCCACTGCCAGAGTTCATCAAAATTTCACCATTCGCAGGAATATACAACGGGGGGCATCTGGTTACTGAAAAAAAGAAAACAAAGCAAGGGAGAAAGATGCAAAGTGAGGACCAACATACATGTATGAAGACAAAAATGATAACATATAATTTCACATCACACCTTTATTTATAAAAATAAATTTCGAACTAATTGTAGGGTAAAAACCGCACACTTACACACAAGTTCCCCGATGGGCATAATGCTATAATAATAATAATAATATTTATTTTTGTATAGCGCTTTTCCCATAATGACCCAAAGCGCTGTACAGCATAGTAGAGAGATTTCGATTGTCTGCGACTGCAACGTATTCCTAGTTCACCGGAAGTGGTGGCACCGCTCGTTCAGTATCACGTTCGTACATTGATGAAAACAGTTTCGATTTAAGTCGACGTACCCGTACCACGCCACAGCATATACCAGCGTGATAGCGAGCGGGCCGTGGGCCGATGCCTGGCCGGAGAATCAGGCGTAGCATCACGCTACGAACCAGTGGGGCGACTGTGGGTGCAACATTTGCACTCTTGCGCAAAAAGCCGAAAAACACGGTTGTTTGGAAATAAAACATCAATTACCTATCGGATATATGTAGTGTCTGAAAACAGGACACACTAAATGTAATGGAAAAGCTGGTAACAAGCAGTAATTTGCAGTTTACCAGCCCTGCTGAATCAACGAGACTTGAGTGTTGATGCGGCTTCATTCATTTTTGCCAAGCTGGGATGACGTCATCATGTACGAACTAGCGCTCGTTCGAGCACTATGACACCGAACGTCAAAACCCTCAAATACGAGTCACAGATTTGGTCAGTGGACGAGAAGGCTGGTCACAGATTACTTCGCGCATGCGCAGTGCTCCCAAAATTCCTTAATCTCGTACGTCCACATGGCACGTCACAGAAAACGAAAGGTCTCAAGTATTACCCCGGTCATCGGATTCTTGCATGCCAGCATACAATGTATACACATTCTCCACTTCCTGGGAGCATTCCAATAAGAGTTCCAAGACTCAATTGCTAGGCATACTACAAAGGCTTTTGCATCCTACCGATATAGCATTTCATTGGGATCCATAAATAGGAGTACAGATAATGAATAGTGATTTTTTAAAATAGCAAAAACCAAACCATTGAGGGGGGGGGTTGGGAGAATTCAAATAATGAAGGAAAAACCATTCCCATATTAAATGATTCCTGGGTAGCTATTTACATTAAATTGAGAATTTATATTCCTCTTTACTGAATAACTGGCCTGAAGATTTGATGTATCCATCTTCTCCTGCTTTCATGTGAACTGCCTTTTTAAATTGTCAATTTAGAATACCAGTTCTCAATTATTCACCCCCCCCCCCAAAAAAAAAAATACCTGGCATAGTAAAATAAACCAGATGCAATCATACATGTTTATACAAACAACAATTAAGTGAATTGGAATAATGAGTTTAGACTGCTGCGTGTAGCTTGTATCTGTGCTTGGGGGTGTGTGGGCGGTTTTGTGTGGGTGAGGGTGTATGTGCATGTAATCACAACTGATATATTCTTTGCATTGGAATCAAACCTTTGACATCTAGAGTGAATGAACAGGATTCATAATTCCCTGCAACATCAGTAGACCGGTACTCTATTGTATGTTCTCCTTCTACCACGGTGGTTGGTATGATTCCATTTACAGTCTCTGAGTTTATGCTGTAAAGGTAAGCTGTCAGACTATTTCCAGCATCGGTTGCCTTAATATTGCGAATAAAGAAAATGTAATCACCACTTACTACATCATTACTAGGCACGTATTATATACATGGAATTATTACCTGTCACCTGGAAATAATACATGTATAAAACCAAGCATCTGTTCTTGTCTGTAAAGGTAAAGACACACACTCTCTCGTGTAAATCATGTTTATGCCGAAGAGAATTCTAACCTTCTTTGCAAGTGTGTGTTGACTCATTGTGTTGATTTATTTTAACTCAAGTTATCATATTATTTAGTATTCATGAAAGGGATAGCAAAAAATGATTAATATCAACCCTTCACTTGAGTTAAGTTTATGAATGTGCAGCCTATAATTCTTTGTGTACGGAAGGTCCAATTGAAACTGCAAGTACTATATGTGCTAGACTGTGCATGGAGACACACAAGTTTCAATCAGGGACTGTGCCTGCCGACGGGGCATGAACTTGATCTCTGCTTGACGATTGTATATTAATAATCTTATTTTGACATCAAGGAGAGATACATGATGTCACTGCTAGAGGTAATATGTAGTCAAACACAGGATGTAATTTTGGAAATCTCTTTAGCAAAGAGACCTTGAAAATATTGCCAACTTCAGAAAAATATTACCATGGCCAGCAATTAGGGACACTGGCAGCGTCTAGCTATGTACCCAGTAAAAACGTTGTACACGATGTTTAGTACAGTGCTGTTTCAGATATATATCTTGCAGTAGTTGTTTAATGGTTTTAATAAAATGTTTAAAAACCTAAACAGTAAAGTTGTTTATATAAAATTTAGTCTTTAATAAATCAGCCATTTTTGTTTGAACCGTTAAACAACTACTGTAAGGATCATATATAAACTACATTGTTTTGCACTTTAAACAGCATTTGTACTTGCGACACAGTAGACATTCATTTGAAGGATATTCATAAAATTATGTTACTTACAAGCACAGGCTCCCAAAGGCTAGCTTCAAATACTGCCTCAAGTTGGTTGAAGTCTGCATACAAAATTCTGTCTGATGGACAGTTAATATCCGGACTGGTTTCATCTAAGAGTGAGGAAGTGCCATGAGAGAAATATTTATGCTGTTACATATAAAATTTTCGAAAAAAAATGTCAATGGAACAATAAAAAATGTTTAATAAGGTCTTGCTCATGGTTTTTATGTGCAACTTGGAAATATGATGGCACGCTACTTCTGCAGAGACCACCCCCATCCCATCAATCACACACCCACATTCACAAACAGAAATTATGACTTTACTTGCTAGTTATTATCCAGGTATCTTGATTTCCTAATTTACATTCAATAATCGCTTTTATAGGAGTCAACCATAGTAATGTCCGTTTGGACTTGTGGATGAGGGATACATTTTATTGGCATATGGCTAACTTTATTTAATGTTTAGATATATAGTCACGTATTGTATTACCGGACACTATTGTGATTCCGGACGCGCATATATAACTGCGTTCGAAAACAATTTCGTACCGTAAGACTTCCGCAGTTAATTTCACATATCAATTCGAAGAACAAGATTCCAAAAACAAGGCGAAAAAAATCCAACTTTAACCATATTTTTCTCTAAAATGACAGAAAAAGCTTAAAACATCATACAACATAGTTTTGCATTAACAATTTTGATCCCAATTGATCTTATATTCTGATAGAAATACGGACCTGATTTGACGAATTTCAATCTCGTCCCCTTCATCGATCAAATCGTCGACGGCTAGTTCTCAAGTTACTAGGTACCCCGCCCGTGCGCGAGGTTTACCGTGATAGAGAGCCGTCGACGATCGACAGCGCATCGATAAAACTTGATGACTGAGTCTCGAAGGGTCACGATATGAACGAGCATTACTACTGGAAAGTGCCATGTCGAACGCGCAATTAAAACAAAAAATGAAATTAGTTAGCAAATAGCAAACATAAATTTATTACAAAGATCTGCTCAGAATCGATATATAAGAAAGCAAACAAAAACTTAGAATTTACTCATGATATGATATATCATGAAAAAATCACCAATTTTTTTTTTACATCATTATAATCAATAATGTTTTTACCCGTCCGGCGCGCGTCCGGAATTATGATGTAATTTGTCACGCACGAAAAGAATTGTTTTTCGCGGAGGGGTATGCGGCAAGTGCGGTGCAAAGAAAACAGTTGGAAAATATTAAATAATTTCATCATATTCATAATTTTCAGAATATTTGGAATAGCAAGTGATAATTTTTCTTGATTGAATTTCCTCTAGTTGTCATTTTTAAAGCCCTGAAATAAAGGTGTCCGGCAATAAGATACACTGCCATACCATGGTCACATTTGTTCTACGGCGGCCGTAGGCGAGTCGAAAACAGCCGTTTTATCAATTTTGATTTAAACCACCTATATGTAGTTGGACAAAAAATGTTAAAACGGCTGTTTTCAACTCGCCGTACGGCCGCCGTAGAACAAATGTGACCATGGCATTAATGTATCGAAAAAGGAATGAAAAAGACCTTGGCAGAGCTGGTCAACGCCATCCCAAGATCCATCATCTGTACATCTACGAGTGATGCTGTACTGTGCTGTGTAGCCAAGGTTACAGGACGACCTGCAAACTGTGTTATAACGTTGAATGTGACTGGTGTTGGTGCTTGATCCTTCAATTGTACATGATTCTATTTCTCCGTTGACGGGATCAGACAGTGGGAGGCAAGTCACAGCTGGAAACAGAATGAGGATACAAATGCATTTAAATAACATAAATGCTTAAAATAGTCTTGTAAAACTCTGTCATAATTATTGTATGTTGTAATTCTGTTGGAATCCTGGGGGCTTATGCGACAATACTACACCACAGTACAAGGACACAGGTGTCGGCTCGTTTTGTAGAGCGTACGCCTCAGGGAGGAATTAATCGTTAATCACTTGACAATGAGGAGAAAATTAGAATATTTCATATTTAATATAATAAAATATAAAATAAATAGTGAGTGGATGACATCATAGTCTCCCCATTTGCATACCAGCCAGGATGTGCATACAACTGTTTTGTAAAATTAAGCAAAACTTTGATGAAATTTTCAGTGTTATGCTTGTTGGATTTTTCTCTTTTATTCAAATCAACTTTTTGTTGGGGTGGACTTGTCCTTGTAATGGCACTTTGATAGGTGTTTACGAAATGGATCTAGATAAAGATCAAAGCCTAAGGCCTATATTTGGGTACTAGCACTTTGAGGGTGTTGATGGCTACGCAACCGACAACAATTGTGTAAAGTCCACGCGCAAGCTTAGTCATATTTCGGAGATGAAAGTCATGAATATTCATAGTGGGCTCCGGAACTGTGGTGGAAAAAAATAATTTTGCGTCCCGGCTACTCGTACTCTCGACCGTGACTAACTTTTCCAGGGGCTTTTCCTGGGATTCTTATAATTTTTTCAGAAATGGACCCATGTCTAAGAATTATTCAGTTGAAAAATAGGACCCATGGCTAAGGATTTTATTTTCAAAAAGACAACCCAATGGCGTGCCAGAGCGGCACATTTCGGTATGCAATATACTCGAGAGTACCCCCCCCCCGGCTTATTCTCAAATTTGGACCTGTCTAGTCCACGTGCATACGTACTCTTTAGTATTCCGAAGACGCAAGTCATGAATATTTATATTGAGGTCCGGAACTCGGTGTCAAAACAATTTCGCAGGGGGGGGCGGCATATTCCAATAGTAGGTCGGCCCCCACCCCAGAGGTGCAAAATTGCATCAAATTCAAAATAAGAATAGAGGACGGAGATAATTGCCATCAATGTTTAGCACTGCATAGACCGAGGGTAAGATTTTACCTGAATGGGCTTTTGAACTTACCAGCACATGCTACTATTCCACCTTCATTCCAAAATCCTATGTCATCTTCATCTTTGTCACAGGTACGTTGAACAGGATCGCTTTCATTGATAGGCTTGAACCCAACATCACAGAAGACACTGCAGCTAGATCCATACTCAACATTTATCTGCAAAGGGCATCCATTAATTCCTCCATTCATAGGCTCCGGTATTGGGGGACAAGTGATAGCTATAAACACAATTATTGGATTTATCAGACCTCAGATTTGTCAAAGCTATGTCATTGCATACCGTTGATTCGCCATTCCTTACTGACAAAGATATGTAATTGTTATTTATTTGTATCTACTACATGGAACTAACTTCCCAAATGGTTATATAATTGATTTTTTACTTGGAGGAGGTTCTGCATTATTTTATTCATAAAACGATAATGAATATGTTTGTCATTCACTTGAAAAAATCTGTATGTACTTGTCTAAACTTATTGGCCTTTAATAACTTTTGATGAAAAAAATAAGCAAGCATTGAATAATTTTAAAGCATCTTAGAATTTCCACTGGTTTTCCTAAATACTAAAAAATAAGAAAGGTTTGTTGTTTTCTTTACACCGTATTAAATACCCCATGTGTGCACTTCATCTAAACCATATTTTGGGGGTAATATTTGATAACAGATCAGTCAAATCCTTCACCTGCAACCATCCCGTCAAAGATTTGTTGTAATTTGAATAAAAGACCAAGATTATTCATTAATCCAGGTCAAACTGCCAAAATGAATATCCTGTAACGTAAAAACAAATATGCCTTAATTACGTTCACATTCTGGAATTGGTTGCAACCACGATCCATCCAGGCCACACTGAATAATGCCATCCCCTTTCAAAGCGTATCCATTCACGCATCCAAAGGAACATATTTCATTGACTGAAACAGAGGAAGATACTTCACAGGTCCCGTTGGTCACCTCAAGGATACCATAAAGCGGCGGTATGTCACAAGTTTGTACTAAAGAGAAAGACAAAAAATGCAGAAAATTGTAATGATTATTTTTCTGAACCCCCTCCCCACCCCTTCATGATCATTCACTCAAGTACGTACGTGGTTGTGTGAAGGAATGTGAGCTGTGATATTTATCCCAGTCGACATTTGTGTCGGGCCTATCTCTTTCGATCTACTGGCGATAATGATATTCCATCGCATACCCCCCCTCCAAAAAAAAGAAGTAATAATGAAAATAATTATAGATAAAAAAGTACTACAAATTAAAAAAAATTGTGAAAAAGCACATCCTATTGAACTATCCCAAGATAATTTGCTTTGAAACTAGCCTTGCAACATTTTAAAAAGGAGATGCATCAATTTTCTGGCATATTTGTTTTCGAGATGTCAATTGATATCCAAGCTCCATCATATATTTCAAACATTTCCAAGAAAACCCGAATCAGTTGCATAATGAGCCAAAAACTTATAAGGCAAATAAGGTGTGAGCAAGAAAAGAAATCAACATCTCTATAGCAAAAAATCAATAATGTATCACATGTTGACATCATTTATTTCACCCTTCATCTCTGTTCGTTTCTTTTTTTTTTCTTGGTCGTGAATTTATTTATTTGTTTTATCATTATTTATCTATTTATCTTTTTTTTGGGGGGGGAGGCACTATCTGTACACCACTGCTAATAATACATAATTAGTATTACATTGTAGTTACCATTTGATGAATATTTTTCATAAAAATAATTAATTTCCTAAAAGTAAGAGGTTTTAAAGGCTAGCGTCCAGACTCATTCGACACTCGGTTTTGTTGACGATTAGCCATGCATTAAGTCTTTTGTTAACCGTGCAATAGCTTTTGTGGGAAAGCGGTGAAAACCATTTTAAAATGAAAATGCAAGCATAGTTTCGAGGAAAGATACATATTTTTTTTACTTCTTGAGTATTTTCTGTGATTAGGGTATCAAATAAAAGTTCAATAAAGTAGATATTGAACTTTTTAGGCATGTGATTTCTTTTTGAAATTCAGATACCCCTGCCAAATAAGTTTTTGGTATCTTTTCTTCAGATTGTTTTTCTCACTCAAGTGTGAATGAGGAATAATCTAAGTAAATTCAAATGAAAGAGGAGATTCTAAGCTAAATATTGGTAGGTCATTTGTCTATTGTATTTATGATTAAGTTATGATAAATCATTGCTAAATCTCGGTTTTGTTTTTTGGGTTGGACGCACTGTATATTGAAATGCATTGATGCAATATATATTCCAAAATCTATCACAATTAAAATTTGATTTTGTGATAAGGTTGAAATATTTGCTCGCTCTTAGCTTTAGTAAATTTGCCCTGAATGCAATGTCTGACCCCCTCATAATTTAGATTCATACAGACACTGACCCTCCTCTTTAAACTAAATGTAAATAAAATCCATCACAGAGAATTATATGAATGTCATTCCAGCCAGGCCCCCACCATGAACACCAATTGACACCCATGAACATGTTTTATTTCTGTTAATACTCTCTCTCTGTGAAATAAGGTTGGCAATGTTTAGCTTATTTTTCTCTTGTTCTTGGGGACAAATGCTTGATTTTTGTTTACACTGTCAGTTTCCATTACAACTATTCATCATATAACTTAATTGACTCTGAATTAAATTGATTTAATTAGGGATTGAAAATTACAATTTTCTTGAAAAGTTTACTTTCCACCAATAGAGGGCATAGAAAATATTTCTCAATATTCCAGTTTTTTTAGCGTTATGGTGTTACTAATGAAAAGTAAATTGCAACTATATGGGAATAAGTATTTTTTTGTCACACAAGTAGTATTTTAAAAAGACTTTTGTAAACATGTGTGTGGAATTCTGCATAAAACCACTTGTTCACTGCTACCAGCCTGCCTGTGGGGAATCTACAGGTACTCATTCAATGAACAAGGTTATAATATAATATATGGGTAGGACATGGTATGCCAATATTGTACAGAGCACACACTTTAAAAAATCATTAAAATATCACTTTTGTGACCAAAATTACTATTTTCCATATAGTTGCAATTCATTTTTCATTAGTAACTTGTGAATAATTTTTGTATTCACCAGATCGTGCTAAAAAACTTGAATTTTGGGCATATTTTTTGTATGCCCTCTATTGGTGGAAAGTAATATGGCAAGAAAATTTTTATTTTTTGATCTCTATTTTTAATTAAGAAAAAAATAATTTAAAGAATCAAATTTAAATAAGAGTCAAGTTGTATGAATAATAGGTGTAATGCAACTGTCAGTGTAAAAAATCAAGCATTTGCCCCAAAGAAAGAGAAAATAAGCCAAACACTGCCTCCCTTATTTTGACACACATGGAGATAGAAGTGAGAACAAGGTTTATCATAACCTCGTTCATTGAATGAGTGCATAAAACTTTAGATATTCTCCCACAAGGACATGATGGAGGATGCAGTGACCAAGTGGTTTCAACGTTATAGGCTTACTCAACTGTGCTGCCATACAAAATAAGGTGAAATACATGTAGATTCGTTAAGTAGCAATCAAAACACTTTATCATCATCAAAAGAGAATGCACCACCACAGGCCGTGGACCGATGATTTTCAAAGCTATGGAAAATTACCTTCGCACACCGGTCCATCACCCCCTGGTGCTATCCATGAAGCTGAATTGGTTCCCGTCTGACCAATGCACTGGAGTATGCGATTCCTAATGGTGTATCCCTCGGAACAATCGTAGACACAGAGGGATAGATATCTCGTGTCGCAAAATCCAAATGATAAAAAACCATTTTCTAGTCCTGGTGCTGGATCACAATGGACCTCTACATTCCATTTTCAAAAAAAATTAAAAAGGAAAAGGAAGATGTCAACAGAGAGTGCGAAGATCGTTTCCCCGAGTCTAACAAGGCACTGGTTACAAGTGTTCAACCTCTTTGCATCTAAAGTAAATTAATGCATGGTCACACCTCCCGAGCGTACGTTGGAGCAGTAGTAGTGGAGCGGAGAGAAAAATCACCACCGCTCGGTACCATTCACCATTTTCAATTTCGATTGTTTTTTTTTCGACTTTTATTTGCGATTTTCCCCCCAATTTCTTGAGCGAAATTTGACCCCCTCTCCCTACCGCTCCAGGACCGCTCCAACGACGCTTGGACGATGTGACCAGGCCCCCCCCGGGGGGGGGGGCACTCAGTATATAATGCATATGGGACCCCCATTTTTACACCCAAACTTCCGTTCTAAGGCATGGCATTTTTGTCTTATTGAGAAAAAAACCCAAAGAAAGTCGCTCCAATGCATAGCATTTGGTTCTTACCGAGAAAAAAGAAGAAAGAAATCCGCTCCAAAGCTTTATTAGTCCAGTCAATCTAGCCAGAATAGGGGGGGGGGGTGACCCGCCACTATAATTGCAACACTTGATTTTCCACTGCAATGCTTTCCAGGAAGGTCCCCTTAACAACATACTAAAAGTCCCCAAAATCCAAGCAGTGGAAATGACATTTGCATATTATGCAAATTAGCCATAAAAAGTTGGAAAAATAAGGAAAATAGTCCAAAGATTACAAATTAAGCGTCCAAAACAATTCAATTTGAGCGAAAAGTAATGATAAATAACTGTATTCAATGTTTTTATTCAAAAGCGCAAACAAATCTACCTAATTTGCATATTATGCAAATAAGCATCCTTATATGGAAATATTTCAAGATATACTGTTCTCATATAGACTGCTTGAAAACATTTGATTTATGAAGACATTTATATGCTACTATCACTTAGCATGATAATTCATCACAATGCCTGAAAATTAATTTGCATATTATGCAAATTAGCCATTAGAAATAGGAAATGAGGAAAATAATCCAAAGATTATATTATTAAATGTCAAAAGCAATTAATTTGATCAAAATTTTAATGATAAATATATAAGTACAATGTTTTTATTTTAAAAAGCTAGCAAATCTGCCTCATTTGCATATTATGCAAATAGGTATCCATGTATGGAAAATGTCAAGATATTTTGATTTTCTCACATTGACTGTTGTTCAAATCATTATGCTGCTATCACTAAGCATGCATATTTATCCTAATAACTTGTATTTAAGGGAAATACTGGAAATGTGCTCTTCACGTCCTAAAGCCATGTTGTTAGTCTGACAAGATGATGCGATTGGCAAGAACAAAGCACATTATTTGAAATTGGTGAGTAGTTTGTTAGAGCTGACATCCCTTTCTTATATGGATGAGAACGACAGAAGGGAGGCCAAGAAAAGCAAACTTATGGCAGGTGAGATCTGATGAGTAGTCTCATTAAGAAGTGTAACAGAGATTCCATCTGGCCTAGTAGCTTCATGCAGATTGTTTTCTTCAACAATTTCTTCAGTAGTTTACTATACACCCGCTTGACTCTGGCCATGTCTGGGGCACAACAGGGTTCCAGGACTTGCAGAGCAGCGTCATCATCATCATGATCAGTGGTAAATACTAAGACTAAAAAATCTGTTGTCTTCCAATGTAGTCATAGCGCATGATATTAAGGGCTTCCAGCATGCTAGTTGTTACAGCCTGGATCATTGCCAATCCGGTCAACAAATTATGTACTATAGGCTTGTCTACAAACCATTCTATGGTCCTCCTTCATGCATTGTAGCTATTCTGAGCTTCACCTTACTGATGCTCAACATGCGCAAGCCTTCCTATAAAACTTTTCTTCCGACACAATTTATGTCCAGTGTCTCATTGAGGCAACTTGTGTCGGAAGAAGACGAGGGTAATGGTTTGCTTTTGTCAAAGTCCTCTTGATTGACATTCAATCTCCTATGCTCGACTTGTCGGATTTCAGTACAGAGAGTTGTATGATTGTCCAAAGTACATCTGCATGACACTATGAAATTCAGCATTCCTCCAGAAGAATCCTTAGTCGTACCATAATTTCTGAAAGGTTTAGTCCCCTGTATACCCTCACGGTATACCAATGAGTAACACAAAGTGGCAAACGAATCCTGGAATGGGTACACACTGTTTAATCAATGTTGGATGGTATTTGATAGTGATGTTAAAGGTGTTCCGTTATGTTGTGTCCTCTTGTTGGAAAGGCAATAATCTGGCTTAGTCCTTCATCTGTTAACGTCTACTTGGTTGTTCATTGTCTCACTGAGGAATTTCCATTTGCCATAAATATCAGGAAATTGATATTATTTGCATACGATTTGCTTAGAAACTATAGCTACAATATATGGAGATAGTTGCCATCCTTAGGAGATTCATCAAAGAGGAAAGAACAGAAAACGGATGCTTCATCCTGAAGCAGCAACTGGATTCAGCAAGGACGTCTAATCATGATTCATGTAGAACGGACTCATCATTGCACAATATGAGTGGGGTATCTGCTCCGGTGGTAACTGCTCATGAAAAAAGTCAATATCAACCAAGCAAGGTCATCAAGGTTACATATATATAATCTACGTGGAATTTTAGAGGAAAATATCACAAGTTTTCTTGATTATTTATAACATGCCGGATGCTTATTTGCATAATATGTACATTCCACTTCAGATATTAAGCTGATAATGTACTAGGCATTCTTAGTAGTCATAAATTGATCTAGATTCACAGAGGGGAGACCTTTGAAGGGCCTTTCAAAGACCGAAAATTGGCAAGGTCTTATACAGCAGTCTCCAAGATCACTGAATTTTGTCATCTCTGTGGAATGGCTCAGAAAGACCCCTCGAAGAACTCTGAAAGACACCTGTCCTATAGAGATCTTTCAATGGTCTTTCAGAGATGTCTATGCATCAAGTGATCCTTCAGAATTCTTTCCATAGACTTTGCCTGGTCTTTCAATTATCTTTTGATGATTTTTCAATGATCTCTCATGAGTCTTACAGTAATCTCTGAAAAAATTTCGAGAGACTGCCGAAAGATCATAGAATGACTAATAAGAACTTTGAAAGTTCAATGAAAGACCACTGAAAGGCCAGCAAAAACAATTTTCCTGTAAGACCGCTGAAAGACTGTTTTGAACCGTTTCAAAAAGTTTTGGACTCACGAGGACCACAAAGACCATTGAAAGATCTATCAGGAATCGTGAAAGACATCAGAGATCTTTAAAAGTTCGTTGAAAGATCAAGCAAGTTTTATGGTCTTACAGCAGTCTTTCAGAGCTCTTGGTCTCTTTGGAATGAGGGTTTAACTGTTTGTATGCGAAAAATACAAATTTCTGGGTTGTTTTTTCATACAGGGATGCTCATTATGATATGTGCAAATGATGTAGATTTATTTACATTTTTTTATTTGAAGAATTATTAAATTTGTAAAGATTATCATGAACTTCCATTCAATTTATATTGTTTTCCGCACTTGATTTCCAAATTTGGGATTATTTTCCTCATTTGCAAATTTTTATGGCTAATTTGCATAAAATGCAAATTTTGTGATTGTCCTATGCTTGTCTATTTACTTCCTGTAACTTAAGGCATTGCCATATTCAAATTTCAATAGATAATCTACTTGATTTTTTAAGGAATGTATCACCAGTGTGTTTTCTTGAATATTGATTACATACTTATTTGCATAATATGCAAATGACACCGCAGAAACTAAGCTTACTAGAAATCTATACAACGTCCTTAGGGATAGCAGCATGTAAATTTCAACATTATTGAAATTTTCAAGCAGTCAATGAGAGAAAACTCACAATATCTTGACAATTTTCCATATAAGGATGCTTATTTGCATATTATGCAAATGAGGTAGATTTTTTGGAACTTTTGATTAAAACATTGATGAAAGTTATTTATCATGAATTTTTGCTCAAATAAAATTGTTTTGGACACTTAATTTGTAATTTTTGGACTATTTTCCTTATTTTTCTAACTTTTATAGCTAATTTGCATAATATGCAAATTTCATAAATTTGCATTGCTTGGATTTTTTTGGACTTTTAAGCCCCTTTTACACCTTCACGGATGCAACACGGATCATCACGGATCTCAGTCCGTGATGATCCGGGCTGCCAAATTTGTATTTTTCTAGCATTCCCGGAGTGAGTACGGAGTTAACTGGTTATTAACACGGATATGTACGGAAAAGTACGAAGTCTACAAGGATAGGCAAGGTAGCAATAGTATAGGGATCCTGTTTGATATGCTCCGGGAGCCCACACGGAATACCCGGAAGATCACGGATGTTACTGGGTCTTTACACGGACCTTCACGGTTGCTCACATTCTGTACTGGGATATATCTAGAATGAAGTTTCGTCCCTTTTTGCAGCATCTGGAGCATGCTCGTGCTTGGTTATGAATACGGACTATTGTTCATGTACGCAAACAATACAAACATTTGACCCCGGATAAAGCCGGTATCATCAAGGATCACCCGGTTCTTACAAGGAGCCTCCCGGACATTCGGTAGCTACACGGATGTACAAGGAGGCTACAAGGATGAACACGGATGATTATCAGTCCGTATACACTCCGGGATGAAAAATTGAACATGTTCAGTTTTTCTCCCGGACATGCCAGTACATCAAGGATGGCGCCGGATGAGTAGCCGGAGTGCACACGGTAGAGTCCCGGACTGTACACGGATGACCCCGGATTGACAATCCGGGATGATCCGTGTTGCTTCCGTGAAGGTGTAAAAGGGGCTTTAGTATGTTGTTCAGGGGACCTTCCTGGAAAGCATTGCAGTGGAATATCCAGTGTTGCAATTAGTGGTGGGTCAAACCCTACATTGACTGGACTACTTCGCATATTTTTCGTTACGCCGTTCCGGTCGCATTGATCTGCTGCAATTTTGGTGAAAAGCGGCCGCCGAGCGCTGTCCGACCATCGTCTCTGCACGAGCGCACCCGGCGGAGGCCGCACTAGCTGCATCATGCACGCATACCCGTTCCATAGGGGTGCATACGCACGTACTCACACGCTGGCGATCCGTTCCAAGGACCCCCGTTTTCACAAAATTGTAGTTCCGAAGCCCGGCCGTTCCGATGACCCTCCTTTTTACATTAAGCCCGCTCCGAGGCCCCCGTTTTTTGTCTCGCCCGCGGCACACCCCTACCACTTTTTTGGTCTAGTGCCCCCCCCCCCCCCGGGACCAGGCCTTTAGGCATGGTCACACCGCCCGAGCGTTGTTGGTGCGGAGAGACGAAAAATCATCACCGCTCGCTACCGTTCACCATTTTCGATTTCGATTTTTTCTTTTCGATTTTTTCCCCAATTTTGTGAGCGAAATTCGACCCTCTTTCCCTACCGCTCTACGACCGCTCCAACAACGCTTGGTTGGTGTGACCATGCCTTAAGTGAGGTGGAGTTTTCAAACTGGTTTGGAATTAAATTAAGAGACCATTTTGAATGTTCCCACTGAAAACAAATATCGCATGACAACTTAAGGACCCCAAATCCACTGAAAGTCATGCATTTCATTGCAAATTTGCAAATGGTTGATAGTTTGCTTATTGCCCATTACAGGTTATACGGGCCTAATCACTAGTGGCAGGCCATAGATATTCATTCGAGCCAATTAACCCATTGCTATTTTTTATTTTGATATGGCTAATTGACAAAGTGTATGCATATGATTGTCCATCTAACACTGATTCTATTTTTCGTAATTACTGAACTTCCTTTTCCCAAATTGGGAAGAAATATCACCACTTTTGGATTATATTTTGACTGGCAGAAGGATCGATTAGGGCTATTTTGCTGTTTGAGGTGATAAATCTGCTCCCCCGACGATGTCTTCAAACACGCCAATTTATTTTTAAAATGAGCCGGTCGAGGGACCTTTTTCAGGTCAGATATGGATTGCCAGATATAAATCTTATCCGCTGGTAGTAAACATTCGACCCCCGAATTTCATCCTTATTTTTTATGAATTTTTTAAAGTGCCGATTTAACACATGAGTCTATGGGGAATGAATTAGGCCTGTGAGACCTAATAAGTATGAATGTATTGGCTTTAGTTCAAACTAATCTATCGCCTGTAATTTGCATCAAATCCCGGGGGGGCACTTACATTGACGAGTGGATACCATGTGCGACCAAAAAACACGTAAAAAGGATGTCTTTTTCACGATAGGGCACGTTACGTACGTAACGTGATAAGGGTGTCAAAAACACAAAAATAATGAATAAAGGGTATATATTTCGCTAAGAAAACTACGTGTTTAGGGTCGAATTTGCGGGGATGATAAAACAAAATTGAAATGTTTTATAAAGGATGTACTTGCCCCAACACTTCGTGTTTAGAGTCCAATTTGCGCGAGGTGTAGAAGGTGGGGTCGTATACTAAACCAAATAAGGTAAAGCCGACGAACGAAGGACCCGTACCAATAAAAAAATCCAGTACTTGTTTAGGGTTTCAATTCAGGGAATATTTGCCAAGGGTATCTTTTTGTTTCCAATACTTGTTAAGGGTAGGGTTTCACACGCCAATACTTGTAAATAAGGATTGCATTTTGAGAATATTAAAATTACCTGTTTAGGGTGCTTTTCGAGACCCCATGGTCGCGCATGGTATCCACTCGTGAATGGAAGTGCCCCCCCCCCCGGGCATCAAATTGTAATAGGAACTGCAACCCCGGGGGGGCCACTTACATTGACGAGTGGATACCATGCGCGACCAAAAAAACACGTAAAAAGGATGACCGCTAACCCAAACCGTGTATGACGATGAATGTAAGACAGGTACAGACCTGTGCATATGGGAGTTGGATTCGACCAGTCGCCTTGCTTAGAACCCTCAGAACCCTGGCATGTGGCATGGTTGTCCCCCTCCAGGTAGTACCCGTCAATGCATGAAAAATGACAGAAAGAACCCCTCAGGTTTCCATGACTGCAAAAGGCCTGAAGACCTGCCTGGATTGGTAAAGGTCACAGCGGATTTCTGCAGATGTAAAAGACAAGTAAACGTAATGTTAATCATTATATTGATGCAAACAATGATGATAATTATTATGACTACAACAACTAATGCAAGACACAATGAGAACTTTCATGGAATCTTTTGGTCGGGGGAATCCTACCATCAAGTACCCCAAAATTAACACGTAATAAAAAGGTAGGATACTCAGAAAAAGCTAGGCTTTATACAGTGTTTCGTTTTCACGTTAATGTGTAGGTAATGTGTACAGCGAAGACCACTTCAAATTATCAATAAAAATGGTACATGTTGGCATTGGTAAGTAATGCAAATCTTAATATAGTCAAATCAATATATATAGTTATCGTCATTGTTATTACATTTATCATCACTAATAATATTGATGGTGATTATTAGACTACAAAAAAGGTAATAATTCTGAAAAGAGAGGTTAAGCACCGGAAAGAAGTGTAGGAGCTGTATCAGAATGGGACATAACTCCAAAACTGCGCTTCTAGGCTGGACACTGGAGAGACGAAAGAAGGGTCCTTAAAACCGCAGCTTCTGAATTACTTTGCCTGACACGTCAGTTGGAGAACATGATGTATTACCAAGGGATTAAACTACACTGAGCAGATTTTGAGCCCATTATTATGATTATTATCTTCTTAAAAAACTCCCAAAACTAGGATAAGAAATTAAACATTGTCCCGACCAGAGACACTCTCCATTTACTCTCTCTCTCTCTCTCAGCTATATTGATATACGCAATACACATGTCACAGGAAAGGTTGCCGTATATGTTCCTATTTTTTTATTCAGCCCCCTCCCCCTTATGATCTATGGCGTCGATCGCGACGAAAATTGGCACGAGCTTTACCTATACGGCGTAATCTACAAAGATACACTAAAGCGCAATTTTACTGAAAGCAATATTTCTAGCTTAAAGGATGCTTGTCAGGAAAAGAACTTATCTGATGTATTGGAATGACGTTAAACAGACTTATGAATTATTTAGTAGGATTTTGAAAGGAATGTTGGTCGATCAGGGTTCACAAAAGTGAAATTCTTCTCTGTAACCCAGGTGTCAATCCGTAACATAGGCCTATCAATTAAACGAGTATGAGAAAGCAAATACATTTTTCATGATTAAGTTAATACAAAAGCAATAGCGATTCTTACCTCTTTTAAATTTTCATTTTGTTAGGCATTTAAGGGGTGTACGTCAATTTTATTACCTGACACAATGAGAAGAACATTACATGTCCCTATGTTGCCATTGTCGTCTGTCACAGAGTAGGTTAAACTGTAATAGTCAGCCTCCAGTTCATCTACACCTGGTTTGGGATAATTTGGCTCAGTAACGTTCAGCTCTTCACCACCATTGTCAGAAGCAATTGGAACTGTCCAATTGAAGACTGATGCACTCTCATTGGCCGCAAGGAAAAATCGGTGAACCAAAGATTGAGATTCGCAACCAGATAATACCGGACTTTCATTATCTAAACAGAAATATGGATTTTAATTACATAAATGATAAATGTGCACACATTTCATTGACTGCGATATTGAATAAAAATGAGCATGTCAATGACATTAAATGCGACCCCCGTAACAGACACAATTGTCCACTCGTTCTGTGCAGACAAGATGCAGGCGCAGATCCAGGAGGGGGCCGAGCCGGCCCCCCTATTTTTGACAACCTGCAGAAAAAAAGTTTACTCTTTACCTTGATAGAAACTACGAAAAACAGAAAGAAAAGTAAGAAAGAGATATTTTACCCATGATGTGCAATTTACAGTCTCGTAACGACCGGCCCGACCCCTAGCCGGCGGCCGCCGATCGAGAGGGCAAAATTCACAAAATCCACCCAAAGTGTGCACGAAATCTTTCAATTTTATTCTAGAAAATGCAAAAGCTCCCCCATCACCATGGGCGGAAATCCCAGGGGACAGGGGGGACGCGTATCCCCCTACCATTTTGGAAAGGGGGCACATAATATCAAATGTCCCCCTACTATTTGTGCTCTTTTATTATGGAAAAAATACATAATTTAAAAGCGAAATTATACACATGTATCGTCGAATTTCGAAATATATATAACAGATAGTTTTTGTTAAGATTTTGGTTAGGAAAAGAAAAGGCATACCGGCCCAACTATTCTCAAACTCGCATCTAGCCCTATATGCCAGCCAAAGAGTGATGACATTGATGACATCGATGCCATTGTCAATTTCATAACTAATAACAATTAGTATCCCTAAATTAGACCTCAAAATAGCCAATCTGGAATAAAATTATTGGAAATGGTTTTTCAACTGATTTGAGTAGGTATGGGTGTCAACATTTACCAAAAAAAGTTAGGAGGAATACCGGTTGGGGAAAGTGTTTTTTTCAAGGTCAAAGGTCAATGACCTTTTCATATATACCATATAATGATATTTCTTAGATGGAAAGGCGCAGGTTGGTGATAATGGTGTCAAAATGCACAAATTTTTACCAGAATATCAAATAAAATAGAATTAAGTACCTAGCATGCACATTCACCGATGAAATTCAAGGTCAAAGCCTTTCAAAGGTCAATGACCTTTTTTTTACATTATATACCATATGGTATCTCTGAGATGATAAGGTACAGGCTAGTGATCATGGTGTCAAAATGTACAGATTCTTACAAGGTAAAATAGAATGAATGTGATTACCTAGAATGGACATTCACCAATAAAATTCAAGGTCAAAGCTATCAAAAGGTCAATGACCATTTATATTATATATATATCATACTGTATAATGGTATCTCTGAGATGAAAAGGCACAGGTTGGTGATCATGGTGTCAAAATGCACAGATTCTGATCAGAAGATCAAATAAAATAAAATCAAGGACATAGAATACATATTCACCCATAAAATTTAAGGCCAAAGGTCAATGACCTTTTATACATTATATACCATATTATATACTGGTATCTCGAAGATAAAATGGCGCAGGTTGGTGTTCTTGGTGTCAGAATACACAGATTCTTACAGGAAGATCAAATAAAATGAAATTAAGTATCGACAATGCACATTCACCCTTAAAATTCAAAGACGAAGGTCAATGTCCTTTTTGACATTAGATAATAATAATGGTATCTCTGAGATAAAACACCACAGGTTAGTGATCTTGGTGCCAAAATGCAAAGATTTGTACAAGAATCTTCTGAAAATGGGTAGGATAGGTCTAACTCTCATGTCACAGCTAGCATCATCTGAGAGCATTTCCAAACAGCAGAGGGATGATGATGAAGTGAAGGCCATCATTAGAGCTGCATGTATATCAACTTCAACAAAGATGAATTTTCGTATTATTATTAATTACATCTCATTGCGAGCTGCCAGAATCTCTTGAGATGCTAATGTTGCAGGACAAAACTTCATACCTGCACTCTGCCGTACGTCACCCATGATGCTATTTTTCTACTAGGTGTCAGTTTGTACAAGGATCATTATTTGGTCCAGAATAACTGAGTGTTATCATGCACAAATTAGGCATATGATATGATAATGAAATTCAAAAGGAGATAATAGCTTAAAAGTACACATCCATTGACCTAACAAAACTCCTACAGCACCACGTCCAGTTCTTGAGGATCAAGTTATGCAACATATCAGCAATAATATAGACACTGGTCTGATATCCCTTGACAGAACGTTATTAGGCTTTCAATGAATGGGCCAGATCAAAGTCCTGAAAATGTCAGGTTTTCAAAAATTTAATTACTCTTTGCTGAAGTTGAGACACTTAACTTCATTTACTATGACAAAAGCTGCAGCTCTAATGATTGCCTTATTTTAATTCTTCATCATTGTCCCTGGCTATATGAAAATGTTCTTGATGCATGCCATTAGGGTTAGGCCTATCCTTTCCATTTACAGATTAAGTTATAGTTTATAGTATTGATTGTAGCAATTGAGGTTAGTGACCTATTGCTACAGAAAAATTAGTACCTTGATTTAGATTTATAAAATGCATATGTAAATGCTCCTACTTTAGACAACTTCACCATTTTAGACTATATCATACATGATTTTTTTTTACACTTTTGGCAATGCATTACTACAATATATATTTAAAAGTGCTATTTGATATCGATTTCACCTCGAACTTGTATTTTGACTTCATCATTGGTCAAGGAATCAACTATTAAATTTGTGTTCATTTTCCATGTAGGTCAGTCTTTTTCCCATCAGAATCACTATATACAATGAAGTTATCAAGTTATCGACCTATTTACTTAAATTCCCTGACATTATTGATATAGTTGATTGACTTCTAACCCTTAAATATATTTTCCATGGCCGCCATTATTTATCCTTTTTCAGAGTGAAATTATTAAACATCCAAGTTTTCATTACAAATAGGTATCTTTCTTTCTATAATTCACAAATAAAATGTGAATATAATAATTATGAATTACTATCTTTTTTTGGGGGGGGGAATCATGCATGGATGTATAAATATTTATTAAATTTTGACCTTTGACTCTGGATATCAAAGGTGAAGGTTAATTCTTTATGATTATTTTGTGCCTTTTCATCTTCTTGCAAAAATTGCTTTTTGACACAAAATCACCGACCTGCGACTTTTCATCTCAGAGATACCATTATACCGTATATAATGTAAAAAGGTCATTGACCTTTGAAAGGCTTTGACCTTGAATTTCATTGGTAAATGAGCATTGTAGGTACCTTATTTGATTTTATTTGATCTTCTTGTAAGAATCTGTGAATTTTTGACACCAAGATCACCAACCTGCGCCTTTTCATCTCAGGGATACCATTGTACCGTATATGGTATATAATGTAAAAGGGTCATTGACCTTTGAAAGGCTTTGGCCTTGAATTTCATTGGTGAATAAGCATTGTGGGTACTTGATTTGATCTTCGTGTAAAAATCTGTGCATTTTGACACCAAGATCACCAACCTGTGCCTATTCATCTCAGATATACCATTATACCGTATATGGTATATATTTTTAAAAAGGTCGATGACCTTTGAAAGGCTTTGACCTTGAATGCTTTTGGTTAATGTGCATTCTGGGGACTTAATTTTATTTTATTTGATCTTCTTGTAAGAACCTCTGCATTTTGACACCAAGATCACCAACCTGTGCCTTTTCATTTCAGAGATACCACTATACCGTATATGGTATATAGTGTAAAAAAGGTCACTGACCTTTGAAAGGCTTTGACCTTGAATTTCATCGGTGAATGAGCATTGTAGGTACTTGATTTGATTTTATTTGATCTTCTTGTAAGAATCTGTGCATTTTGACACCATGATCACCAACTTGTAGTATTTTATCTGGGAGATACCATGATACAGTATATTTAAAAAGGTCATTGACCTTTGACCTTGAAAAAAAGCACTTTCCCCAACCCGTATTCTTCCTAACTTTTTTTTGGTAAATGTTGACACCCATACCTACTCAAATCAGTCAAAAAACCATTTCCAATAATTTTATTCCAGATGGTTACTAATTATGGGATACTAAATGACGAAAAAAAGAAAATCGCCTCTGGATACTTAGAAATTTAGTGCATAGACGGTTAGACGAGAATGTTCCATACCCAGTAAAATCATACCTTTGTTAAGCCAATTCACTTTCCCTTTATTTCAAATTTACTTGGAATGTAAGTACATTTTCGTGGTTCGCGTATACTTAGTATAAAGAATAGTTTTCATGAGTTATGATTAATCCTTCACAGTGAACTTTAATTATGTTTAATCCCCCAAAATTTGTTTTTAAACACTATTAACGAGACTTATATTCCATTTTTTACACACAATTCCTGCCGCGGGAGGGTCATCATAGGTAGATCAAGGGGGCGAAGCGGCGGAAGGTGTGGCGAAAAATAAGAAGAAAGGTAGGACCGGGAAGAAAGTTGAATGATGGAAGGGAGGGGAATAGTTGGGAAAAAAAGAGAAAACTTTCAGGTCATAGTATAAAAATAAAAAAATCGCTCGCGCTTTGCTTAAAGGAGAATAAAACCATTGAAAAAAGATAGCTTGTGTGAAAACAGAAAAATCAAAGAAACAGATCAACGAAAGTTTGAAAAAAATCGGACAAATAATGAGAAAGTTATGAGCATTTGAATATTGCGATCACTATTGCTATGGAGATAGCAAATTGGCAATGCGACAAAGATGTGTGATGTCACTGATGAACAACTCTCCCCATTATACTTTAGAATATATTTCACTTGAATTGCCTCTTTTATCACATCTATCCATAGATCATTTGTTCTTTCTACATGAGGGCATGTAATACATATTTTTTAAGAATACATAATGGATAAAGAGTTTGTATCATCGTAAGAAAAAGCTAAAAGAGACATTTTGAGGGTATTTTATAGTCCACCAAAGGGAAAGTTGTTCATCAGTGACATCACACATCCTTGTCGCATTGCCAATGGGAGGATCTCCATAGCATTAGTGATTGCAATATTCAAATGCTCATAACTTTCTCATTATTTGTCCGATTTTTCTCAAACTTTCTTTATTCTTATTCTTTGATTTTTCTGTTTCTACACAAGCCTATTTGTTCCAAAGGTTTCATTCCCCTTTAAATACACAACCATCTCTTTATTTCAAAACGTGCTTAATTTTCTTTTCACTTTTTAGATCGAAGTATATAAAATCAAATCATTTATCTCAGAAGATATCCATCTTTTTCATAATTTGTAGGTTTAGATATTAAAAAAAAAATAGCTTGCCATTCGGTTTTAGTCTGAAATGTATTCATTAAAAGGTTAAATGCATCACACTGTAATAAGATGGAAAAGGGGCTTATCAAAGGTGTTTCATAGAGGAAATGTTCGTCAAAAGATGCGAGGCTTACTATGATAATGTAATTGCCCCGTCAGGGGCAAAATTTTTTCATTTTTGACAATGGAAATGACAATTTTTAGGCAGAAAAGTGCCTTCATCGTTTACTTTTGTCAAATATTTTACCATTTTTCTACTTTCAGGGGGCACATTAGGGGGGGGGGGGCAAAATCTCGTTTTGCCCCCCAATTTTATTTGGGGGCAAGTGCCCCACTGCCCCCCCGCTTCCGGCGCCCTTGCCTGAGGTGTCTAGTTAATGAATCTTGATGCTCCCTTTGCAAAATCGTGTCCCACGGGGTTCAAAATTGATACCTTTGGCGGCCCTCTCGGATTTAAAAAAATGAAAATCAATTCTGTTCATATTTTTTTTGCACAGAATCTGACAACAGAAAAATCTTTTATTTCTATTAATACGCATTTCACTATGATTTGGATAGTATAAATGGGTTGAAATCGTTTTCTTGATAGTCTGATTAATGTATTTTGTAAATAAGAATTCATCCAAAAATTTGGTCCAAAATATTCATGTGCATTGACATCTATCTGTTTTATCTTCCATCGCCCAACACGCAGAAATGCAAGTAAATGTTTCCTTGTTTCCAGTAGACAAAGAGAGTGATTGTTACATGAACATCATCAAGTTGGGCAGCATGCCTATGAATGTGAGGGGTGTCACTCATATATTTAGTATGGATTTAAAAGCGATACATGTAGGAGAAGGCGGGGTAAGTTGTGACAGTTTTTGCTTTTTGCATGTTAGAATTGATATGATTAATAATCTTGTCGAAATAAGTACCTTGCCTTGAAATTTAATTCTTCTGAAATATTTTCCACCTATATATAACTTTCTATCCCCACACTGAAAGTCATTGTGACCTTTGAAAAAAGCGGTGTCAAATGGCTCAACTTGCCCCATCTGTATGTATGGGGGAGAATCAGCATGTCAATTTTTTGTTCAAAGTCTTTTCACTTGCTAGTTCTCTATAAATACTAACATCCTTTAAAAGGAAAAGAGCAGTAATGTAAATTTGCTCCTTTCAGCCTGCATTTCAATCGATTTTTATGGTTTGTTTGTTTTTTAAGATACATTACCATAGGAATTACCATGGCTCAACTTGCCCCATGCTGTTTGGCTCAACTTACCCCAGTCCGAACTTAGTGCGATAATTTTGAATCCACACATTTATTATGCATCCATCATATAAAAGACTATGACAAGAATGAAGATCCATACCTGGACTAACAATGTTGTTATCATGTCTTTATTATATTTAAAGGGGAATCCAACCCAAATAAAAACTTTTTTTTATAAGAAAAAGAAAAATCAGACAAGTTGATAGGTGAAAGTTTGAACAATATTGGACAAATAACAAGAAAGTTATGAATTTTTAAAAGTTGTAAATATTGGTAATCACTATACCTATGGAGACTTCAAATTGGCCGCTTATGTGATATCATAGTGATGTAAGGCAAGGACTACTCTTCCATGTACTTCAATACATATTATGGCTAAAATGTCACTTTCCCCAAAAGTTTTATTTCAAATTGTATTTTTCTTTCATGAGGACATTAAACAATCTACTACCTGGGTTATATTTAGATTACTGCCCCAGGGGAATGGGTAATTAGGAGAAAACCACAAATCCCTGATAATAAAGTACATGGCCTATGGGAAAGTTGTCCTTGCCCCTTGTCATAATTTACTTACCCAGTTGCCAATTTGATATCTACATGGTATTAGTGATCTCAATTTTAAAGCAGCTATAACTTTCTTATTGCTTGTCTGATTTCTTTCAAACTTTCACCATTCTGTTTAATTCATTTTTCTCCTTCCCAACACAACATTCTATGGCCAAGGCTAGATTCCCCTTTAAAGACGTGTGTGTGTATAAAGCACTTATCTATTTCACACTCTTTTTTACTTTTTCGGCTGAAATTCATATGTTTCCCTCTAAAAAACTACTTTTTGTTTCAAAGTTGAAAACAATGTGGTGGGTTTAGGGGTTATGCTATGGGTCATCAATACATGGCAACACCACAATGTCTGACTCATTATTATTGGCCTGGGGCTGGTGGCTCAACTTGCCCCTATGCTCAACTTTATACCCCGCCTTCCCCTACATTACAGACGGCATTAGACCGAGCTGACCAAGGTATGAATATATATATATATATATATATATATATATATATATATATACACGCACACACACGCACACCCTCACACACACAATGGTCACGATTGTCAAGCATTGAGAAGGCCGCGAAGCCAGGACCTGGGTCGAGGAATTCAAATCTTGCTGACTAGAGAAATTCTACATTTCTTTATAGTTTACTAGTAGCCAAACAAAATAGAGAAAATAGAATTGGATCCGTACTACGTATTGTTAGCTTTTTATACATGTTATAACTTATATGTAGGCCCTAATATATTCCTTGGCCTCTTCTGCCTTCGTCAGAGTATCTCCTACCCCGAAGCAAAGGACAAGACTCGATCAGTACCGACAGCGCAGAAACGTTGTTGGCGCTAACAGAACACTAAAAGTATTATTAGCGAGGTTTTGCCCGCACGAACGCACAGAAGCATGTTAGCGCCCAATCACTAGCTAGCGCTGTCATACCGTGTTTACACAGTGACACGGCTCGGGGGTTCGACACGCGAGCCGTGCTCAACACGGCAATTTTATGCAGTGTAAACGCGATCAGTGTGATCCGCGAGCCGTGTCGAGCACGGCTTTTTTGATCCGCCAAAATCGTAGGTTTCAACCCGCGAGCCGAGTCAGACTCGGCAATTTTTCGTGTGTAAATTAACAGAAAGCCGTGTCGAACTCTCTTGACCAGGTCACTGCGCGCGCTTTCACTTTTGGCATTGTTGTTATTCGCACGGACAAGATTCGATTCCGGCGGTGAATTTCCCGCGTTTAATTTCCGACGTGATAATTCTTCTTCCGTTCGAGATCCGCGAGCCGTGTTGAACTCGCCTTTTTATATGTACGTATAAACGCGATCTCTGATCCCTTCTTCGCAGTGTTCAACCCGGCTCGCGGATTCAACACCCGAGCCGAGTCAATGTGTAAACACAATAGACGAACGTTACAAGGTCGCACAGACATAATGTTTGAACTATTCACAGTGCTAGGGGCACCGATAGTGACAATGTTAGTGAATATTTCTTGCGTGTTTTGCGTAAAACTTGTCTCCTTTTTATATCAAGTGCTTTAAAATAGACCTTGATAGAATTGAAAGGGTACTCCAATCCAACGGAGGATCCAGATTCATCCAAAAAGGGGAGCGGAACGTGGGGGGGGGGGGGGGGCGGGAGTGCACATTTTCCCGAGAAAGATTTTGACAAGCAAAAAAAAAAGATTTACGTCTAAAACTGAAGGTACAGCGCGTCCCAAAAAATGTCCCTCTGATATGCGGATAAATTACTTCAAAAAATAAAAAAATATATTCTCAATGAAATGTATAATACCAGGATGCTCAAATCATGTAATAACTTCTTTGAAAATTTCATTGGTCTCGCTTTAGTGGTTTTGAATACACAGCCTATTATGTAACAATGGGCTATTCAGCCCATTCCAAGTTTGCATGAATGCAGTACTGCTGTGTGTTCTGCACTTGCTAGCATATCATCCTCCTTTGAACATTCTGACCGAGGTATTCCCTGATCTGATGAGGGGAATTTCCATGATCTAACCAAGCTCATCAAATCAAATGGAGGTGCCGTGGCCGAGTGGTCTAAGGCGCCTGGCTATATACATGGAAAGTCCGGGGTTCGATCCCCGGCCGTGGCACTTACCTATGCCCATGAGCAAGGCATTTAATCTGCAATGCTCTTTTATCCTGCTTTCAAATAAATGGAAATGCTATATGCATTATTGCTAACTAGGTGTGCACGTGTTTAAAAAAAATCACAACCTTGAGCATGTTCAAAAGGCCAAAAGCAATTCATTTCATGTTTGATAACAGGAGATGCACAAGGATTAAGACAACTGGTCATGTCTGTTTCATGCCTACTTCATGCTTAATACTTCATTTTTGTTTTCATTATTTTTTTTAGATAATAAGCTACTGTGGTCAAGTTATTTCAATGAAACTTTTTAAAAGAAAAAAAGAGGTCAACATTTTCCTTGGTAAAATTCCTTTTTGTAAAGGGTGATTTACTTGTATACTTCCTTTTATCTTTCAGCTTATTTTACTCATCCCTCATTCACATTTTCTTTCTAAGTTGGTGCACTGATTCCCCTTATCATAAAAGAAACTCATTTTTTTATGTTTCTTGTCCTTCTGAACATGCCCAAATTCATGATTTGATGAGCCTGGATACACATGTATAATTAGGGAAACGTCCCTGCTCAGATCCTGGATGTACAAATGGAGGTTAGTATGCCATAGACAATGCAGAAATGCTGCAAACTTGAAATGGGCTAAAATGCACCACTGTTACGTAACAGAGTATGTACTCAAAACCGCTGAAGCGCGACCAATGACATTTTCACAGAAGTTAGATCATGAAATGAGCTTTCTGCTTATAAACATTTATTTGAGAATACTACCACATTTCATGATTAATTCAGCCCTTTGTCAGAGTGACATTTTTTGGGGGGACGGGCTGTATTGCTGTCCCAAACAAAAATTGGCATGCAGAAAAAGGTCCTTTATTGCTTGCAAGGGGGGGGGGGCACACTTGGGTAAAAATGGCTGCCATGTTTACATTACAAATTTTGATTATTGCTTTGGATCCGACAATGCTCCAACCCCAATACGTATGTGAGAAAACAGAATGAAATTTGATGAGAAGACTGTAATTACAACCAATAACATAATTCTTCAATGGAAAATAATGCAGAAAGATAAATTATGAATTGAATAAAGTAAATACTGTACAGTATTTTTGAGAACATTGATTCCCATCATGCATATCATGCCATATCATGCAAATCATGAATATCCTAGAATAGAATTACGAAGCCAAGTCCCATTTTCATATTTTCATGATTATTATTACTGCTATTAATTATTACATTGTTATTATCTTGTTTTCCCCATTATGTACATGTTGTGAATATGATTGTGATTGCAAAACCAATAAGTCATAAGGTCCCATACCTCATTCCCCTTTTCCTGATTTGACCGTGAACAATACATGTAGGCCTATGTAAAACTTGTCATTGGTCATGATGATTCGGAGCAGTAGTCATGTTTACTTTCTACTGTAAGGACAAATTCAGTTTGAATGAACATGATTTCATATATACAAACATGGATCTATGAAGAGATGGATATTCATCGCTTAGATAATGAATTTACTAACAGGTGACTGTAATTGTCATCTGAACAACATTGTCTTCATACTAGTCTTCTTTGATCGTATGATCGTCATCGTGAGAAGGGACTGAAGCAGTTCGTGATTGGACATTGATATTTCACAAATTATATGCGCAATTGATAACAAAGCGACGAAATAATAGAAAATCGATGTGCAGTTTTTGTTTACCGTTGGTAATCTTAATTCCATGTGTTTTATTTGGGGAAATGTCCGCAAAGTTTAACATAGAGGCAATATTGTGATTGTTTACCATTTAAAAATTAATTTTCCCAAGTTTCTCCATAATATCCCAGATATACGTGGCACATAACATTTATAAATCGTGTATCTCTCAATGTTATTGAGGTCCTTCTGTGTGAGCGTATAGCAGATCGAATAATGTCATATTTTATATCATAAAAATCGTCTGCCTCTCAGGTTTGCTGCTCCATATTATGAAGCATGTTGACCGGAAGACACATGCCAACAAAAATTTGGACCGGGAAACTGTTTCGTCTTTGAGTGATCAGATACCATTGGTAGACATGGTAATTGCTATTGTAACAACACGTGTATGTTCTCATGAAGATGCACATAACCAGATGACGGTGACTATCATTGGATCAAATAAATGCTTGCATTAATCGTCCATCTTTTCATTAGTCCATGATACAAAGTAATAAGTAGGGGAATGACAAATGATATCATTAGCTCGCCCATAGTACATATAATATAATTTTTACGTAAGTTATGCAAAACTATATCACATATTTTAAAATGCATTTTTGTTTGTATTTTATTAAAGAAAACCTAAACCCAAGAAGAAAAGCAATCTTCTTGCAAGAGTAAAATGAGAGGAACAAATAAAAAAGTTTCATCAAAGTCGGTTATGAAATAAGCAAGTTATAGACATTTAACAGGTCTTTGTCAGGGGTAAACTAGGGCTAAGGTATGGATACCAGGTGCATTCCAAAATTCCTAGCTTGTTAACACCAAAGCCTTTCACTGCCCTTTGTATAAGTTGGTAGGTTGAACTGGTATAGTATGCTTGAGCGAATCTCTAAGACTGAGTGCAAATTTGGATAGGGAAAAGGAGTGATGTATAGTGTGTATGAGGAGAAAGGTGTGTGACATGAGCAGGAAAGCCAGGAGTGATATTGCCACACCCAGGTTCCATTTTCTTTTGCTTCTCACCATGTGCCTGTTGGAGAACATGGCAGTTTTCTTTCCATGTTCACTGTTAGCATTTATAAGTTTCTACTCACACTAAGATTCAACGGATGGATGAATCGTTTGGACTGGCGAATCCTTGTATTGTCTGGGCATTCTCATCCTGTGAGGAATAGTAAGTAGGATTTTCCATGTATTCTTCTAAGAAAGGATTTGATTATTGTGTATCATTTCCAGTTATTGGTATCGTTATGCTATGCAAATTTACTTGATACACGAAACTGTGTTTGTATACTTAATAGTAATAATAATAAGGTTTAACTGGTAAAGGACGTTAAAGGTACATTGCCAGGTTATTTTATTCATTTAGGATGAAAATTTATCAGAATTATACGCAAAGAATTTTCAAATGAAACGAATCAGTGTCATAATTTGCTTTTGGTCACGATTATATTTGTTATCATTAATTTAAAGCTTTATATGAAATATAGATATATTCGAAGGGGTAGGCCTAGTTGGTTTTACAATGGTTGATGTTTTTTCAGGTAACTCATCGGGTCAATATCTGAAAGAGCTACCCTACTGGATGGGATGAATACCATGTTAGCGTGAGTCGTCGCATGTGCTCGCATCAAGAAGGATCTGCCGACTGAAGTGATGAAACATGTTGAGGACGAGAGTCACAGAATACTAAAAGAAAGACTTTCGGCATTAACAGAAAGGAAGTACAATTCTTTGAACTTTATTTGATCTGGGTGATCATCTGTAATTGGTCGATATGAGAAATGGCAAGGGGGAGTCTGTGTGACTATTTCTGATCTTGGTGATCAATACCTCCATTTCCATATAGTGAGACGAAAGTTCAATAATTGCATTGTTAATCTTTTAAATAGTTGTCTTGGTGACAAAACCATTGGTTAATAAAAGCCTCTAGAGTTCAACACCGTAGATGTCTTAATGACAAGATTCGGTTAACTGTTGTTGTTTTTTTGTAATAAATTTATTTATAGAATCATTGAAAGTTATTTGAAATAAGATGATAGCTGTATGACAGAGTACGCTGATTTAAGTGATCATAGGTTTTTAAAGCTTACTTCTTAGTGTTGTCCAGAGGACCGAAAGTAAGATATGTTGTTGATAGAATAATTCATTCAAATCCTACATGATTTTGTAAGCAGAAGTGATCTTTCTTTCATATATATATATATATTTTTTTTATAAACCTTTCGATTGTTTTTTTTTTGTTTTTTTTTTAATATTTAGAATGTCATAAAATGTCTCGTATTTTTTTTTTGCCAAAGGGATGATGCTTTGAGAAAATTGTAGGTCCGGATAAAAGGTACCACCTCGTTTCATTTTTATAATCGTGTATTGACTATAATCTCGGAAATCCGAGAAATAAAACTCTGTTTTGTGTAGTACTTTATGAATGTCTTGCAAACAGTGGAATCGATATTCATTCTGATAATCCAGTTTGTTGATTTTGCGAAATCGGTATAATATATTCTTGATTTTGTTATCAATTCAATATCCTGTTTCGAAGTGTTTATTTAAAGTCTCTATCTCTGACAATCCTGTTGTACTTTCTATGGGGATCCTCAAATTGGCAAACATGCTTTAAAATGGCTGATTTTGTGGACAGCTCTCCATTTGTTTTGTACACAAATTTTCAGATTTTCCCCTTATTTAACATCTCCTCCTGACCTTGACATATGTGGTGTGAATTATATTTCCCATGACATATGTCGTGCTCAGAAGGAGGCAACATGCAATTTGAAAGATTATGAAGAAAATTTGAAAGATAATGAAGAAAATCTGAAAAAATTGTGTACAAAACGAATGAAGAGTTGTTCACAAAATCAGCCATTTTGAAGCACGTTTGCCAATTTGAGGATCCCCATAGACTGAGTACAACAAGAGTTTTCAAACTCCCATAACTTGCTTATTTCATAACCGATTTTGAAGAAACTTGTTTTAAAATTTTCCTCTCATTTTACTCTTTGCTGTAAGACTGCTCCTGTTCTTGGGTTTTGGTTCCTTTTTTTACGAAATGAGAATGCCCTTCTGTAAAATTGTGCATGATTTGTATTACTGTATATTACTTTGTATTATGTTTTGAATGGAAATGAAATAAAGAAATGAATTGAATTGAAATGAATTGTTTGTATGACTATACTCCACATCCTGATTATACACCTCCATAGAAGGAAGTCATTCTTCCACTCTACGAGCAAACTTATACAGCCCCCTTCCCCTATCATTGACTTTTGCCGTTAATAGATCATTTTTTTCATCGATCTTAAGGTCTATGTATTATGTTAAAACATGGACCTACTATGGTTAAAATAATCAGAATTCAGTAATTAAAAGCACGGTACAATGTCATTACAAAGTAAGAATCAATGTTGCAAATCAGAGCCCCGGTTTAATGGGAATAATACATTGAGCCTATGCATTGCATCAATCCACACTATAGTATGTCATAGATTAGGCTCTAATCCACTAACAACACCTGTGCCTAACGCTTTCTGTGCGTTCATTATGCTCAAGGAGTGACTTGTCAGCGCTAACAACACCTTTACTAACAGCGTTTCTGTGCGGTCGCTACAGGACGACAAACCATGCACCAAGGATATAGAGCCTATAATGTACCTGCATAATTGCATCCGTCTTTTTCTCTTCGAGGCAAGCCTTGGCATCGATGAGCTTACTCTTCAAAATCGCCACCTGGCCATAATGTTCTTCCATGAAGATCATTATTGTTAATATTTCTTTTAATCCTGGGGCCGTTTCATAAAGCTGTTCGTATAAAGTTAAGAGTGATTTTAAGAACGACTGGTGATCCTTTATTGTGGTAAATGATATTCACCATCCAGTTGAATTGATCCTTTATTTATTCCATTCTCATAAAACCACATTTACACAACTATTACGAACAATGCATATGTATTATACAAAGATTGATAACGGAAAAGGAGACCCTTTGGAAAAGCCTGATATGGCTTTGCAAACTGTAAGTCTCACAAAAACATGTATAATTCACAATTAGATCATAGACCGGATCATAGATTATACATTAGAAAGTTAAAGAAAAAGACAATGAACGAGACAAAAAAAAGTACACGAGATAAGAAAGATGAAAACGGGTGTGTGAATTATCATTTATATTTGAATACAAATAAAAAAAATTGCCGTTTTTTGTCTCACCTGCATAGTAGAGTGAGACTGTATAGGCGCCGCTTTTCCGACGGCGGCGGCGGCGGCATCAACAACAAATCTTAACCGAAGGTTAAGTTTTTGAAATGACAGCATAAAAGTATATGGACCTAGTTCATGAAACTTAGTCATATTCAATATTACTGGACATCCTGTTTGAGTTTCTGGTCACATGAGTTAAAGGTCATTTAGGGTCAACGAACTTGGGGGAATATTGAAATACCGTCATAACTTTGAAAGTTTATTGGTCTAGTTCCAAATACAACTGAACATCCTGTGCGCATTTCAGGTCACATGACCAACGTGAAAGGTCAATGAACTTTGGCCATAATGAGGGGTATCTTTTGAATTACCATCATAACTTTGAAAGTTTATGGAACTGATTCATGAAACTTGGACATAAGCAAGAGTAATCAAGTATCTTTAAAGTTCCCGTCTGAGTTTCAGGTCACATGATCAAGGTCAAAGGTCAATTAAGGTCAATGAACTTTGGTCATGTTGGGGGTATTTGTTGAATTACCATATCTCTGTAAGTGTATTGGTCTAGTTCATGAAACTTGGACATAAGAGTAGCGAAGTATCACTGAACATCATGTGCGAGTTTCAGGTCACATGACCAAGGTCAAAGGTCAATGGACTTTGGCCATGTTGGGGGTATTTGTTGAATTACCACCATAGCCCTGTAAGTATATTGGTCTTGTTCATAAAACGTGGACACAGGAGTCATCAAGTATCACTGAACATCTCATGCGAGTTTCAGTTCACATGACCAAAGTCAAAGGTAATTTAAGGTCATTGAACTTTGGCCATTTTAGTGGTAATTATTAGATTGCTGCCATAACTTTCAAAGTAAATAAAGTATAAAATACGGATATAAGGTTAATCAAGTACCGCTGACAAGTTTTAGGTCACATGATCAAGGCCAAATGTCAATGAGCGTAGTATTGTATCATTACGTGAATGGCGTTTTTTTGTGAATAATCATTTTATAGTAGTTTTCAAAGTCAGCACTGCTTCTATATCGAATCGCGTGATGCAGGTGAGACCACCAGAGGCATTCCACTTGTTTAAAATTTGAATTGGATTTTATTAAACGCATAGTTAACGATATCTTGTTTCAAATTATTGATAGGGTATTTCCTATAGATTTCTTTGATAGGGAGGTTTTCATTCTCCATAATGAAATGAATTACGGGGTCTAGTTTAATGGCAATGATTGTTAATTGAGAAAATGGATGATTATTATTTGGTAATAAATCTTGAAAATACTGAAAGTCAAGCAATGCGATATGATAACTGAATAGATCAAAGAAATTTAAATTTTTAAATAAGTTTTGAATTAAGATCTAAATTAAATGTTCATTGGTAATTATTTACCATAAGAAAGGATAACCAGTCGTTCTTATAAAAAAGTCAGCTATATGAAACACACACCTGACCTGCTACTTGATGTATTAGGCAAACATGCACACATGACTAAGCAAATGATTCAGTGTTATTGTTGCATCTAAATTATAACAATCTGGTGCGCATTTTTGTACCCTGTTAAATTTCTAAGTTTGATGATAACCCCGGGGCGGATCAATGATTTTCCAAAAAGGGGCATTTCTGACAAGCAAAAAATGAATAAAAAAGGGGTTCACTTGTGTATGCACAATGTGGAAACATATTCGACTACTAAATAGCCTTTAAACAAGACCATGTGTCTGTTGTGATATTCACATCACGTACATGTACCTATCTACTGGAAAAAGACTATTCGAAAAAAATGAAACGATTGAGTGTGAGGATTTCGATGGTAGCATATCATGGTGAGAGGTAAGTAGAAGGAGAAGCGTGGTTAATTGCAACGTGACGTCATGATATTGTGGGTGGCGCTCTATTAATACACAGAAAAAAAATCATCGTAAAGTGGGCATAATAAAGAACCAATACGGTGCAAAGTACAGATTGTGGGGTGCGAAGTAGGAGTTGTAGATTATACAAATAATGAATGTGTATGCGGGCAATGGGAACAATATTTTCATCTTTCATCGAATGTAAATATTCTTTCCATTGCACAAATATTCATTATTTTTTTGTATAACTCATATAAGTTACAAAGTTTTTAAAATGTAAAAAAAGGAATAAAATGGATAAAGATTAGGTTGGCCAATTTCCAGCTACTCTTTTTCTCTGATAATTGCTAGTCGGCCTACGGTGGATTCTCCCATGCATCGACAGCTCATAAGCCCTTTGCTTTCATTGTTTTATGACGCGCATTGCTTCATAGATCTGGTGGGTGTTTCATAAAGCTGTTCGTAAGATAAGAGCGACTTTAAGAACGACTGGTGATCCTTTCTTTTGTTAAATGGTATACACCATAGGTGATGGTTTAGGGCGTAAGAAAGGATCACCAGTCGTTCTTAAAGTCGCTCTTAACTTACGAACAGCTTTTAGTCTGGTCAGTTAGCGGAATTATGTGGACACGGTGGACAAAAGCGTGATTTTTTCTCCAGACCTTTGTTTATGTATAAGAATTAAGAATGGGGTATGCTCCAAAAAATCTGGCTGCAGGAACAGTGAAAAAATGGGTGAAAATGTCAGAATTTATGAGTTCAGATTTGTCTGATATATAGACTAGCGCTAGTGCAAAACTCAATAGCAGTGCATTATTTTGCATTGGATTAGTTCTTGAATTCAGACCCTTTTTGAACAGATCTTCTGTTTGTCCTCGCATCTCAATGCACCAAATATCTGAATGAAGATGCTAACAAAGCCGAAGGGTGACGGTGGAGGGGGTTGAATGTTGGTGTGTGTGTACATATTTTGGTCTTGGGGTAAAGGTGTGCAAGACGCATTTTTGCATGTGTTGGAAATTGTGTTGCCATGGTAACAGTGTATTATTGCAAAAATAAGGTAAAAATCTTGCAGTTAGAACCACTTCCTCTGTTTTTAACCGATTCTCATGAAATTTGGCACACACATTGGTCTTGAGGTGAAGATGTCTAAGACACACTTTTGTGTGTCTTTCAGAAATCTTGTTGCCATGGTAACAACATATTATCTGGTGAAAATTGTGAAAAAATCTTACAATTCAAACTGCTTCATCAGTTTTCAATCAATTCTAATGAAATTTGGCACACACATTGGTATTGAAGTAAAGATGTACTAGGCACTTTTTGTGTGTGTTTCAGAAACTGTGTTGTCATGGTAACAAAATATAATATGGCAAAATTTAGGTAAAAAACTTGCAATTTGAACTACTTCATCATTTTTGAACCAATTCTCGTGAAATTTGGCTCACACATTGGCCTTGGGGTAAAGATGTGCAAGAACCTTTTTTTGCATTTGTCAGAGAGTGCATTACCAGGGTAGCCACATATGATAGCCAGAATTTCCCCAGAAATGTAGGAAAACTTGTGGATCAAACTTCTTCCCCTGTTTTTAGTCAGTGCTCATAAAAATTGGAAGAAATTTCATCTCAGGGTAAAGATTCATATTAAATTCTAAATGTCTTCTCTGCATTAAAATGTGGGGTATTAATCACCTTCATTAATATTTCTGGGTTTGGGGGAAGGGGCAGGATTAGTCCTTTAAATCTGACATCAAAGAAGGTTAAAGGCAGTGGCCATTAGAAACATAAAAATGATAAACACTCTTAAAAAAACGCATCCCCTTAAGGGCATATAGGCTGGAGGTACACTGGGTGAATATGAAACCTTCTGCTGAAGCAGAGGAGTTCCAACACTGGCAAGCAAAACAAAATGTGTACCCCTTCTACTTTCAACAGCTGATTTTCCAAACCTTAGTTCCACCTCCCCAAGATGTGCACCCCTCCCCATACCACTTTTAGTTCTACTTCCCCATGCTCAAACCAGTCTACACCTTTGTCCCTCAGGGTTCAATGCATTTTTAAAGCTAGACATTACTCTTTCTTTGGGGGGGGGTGGGTCTTTAGAAAATTACCTCATTAAAATTACAGTTAAAGGATTATGACTAGGAACTAACCCCCCCCCCCCGAAAAAATAGGGGGCTGATAATACTTTTTAGCAGAAAATGCCCCCCCCCCCCCTTCAAAGGTAAGAGTCCTTTGCACTTCAGACCATTCATTTGAAGCTTAATGCATTCTGATTTGATAAAAAAATTGTTTACAGTACCCAATTAACCATTGTTTATTTATATTCTCCTACTCAGTCTTTTATTCATATTCTGTTCCTGCTCTTTCTTTTTAACTTTCACATCACTCTTGATTTTGAGCTTCACCATGCCATCTCCTTCTGTTTCCTGTCTCTCTCTAAGTATATTTTTTCTGACATATTTTAAAGTGTACCTTTAATCATGCAACTAATTATCATAGAAATATAAATATATACAAAAATATCTGCACTTGTTTTAGAAATTCACTTGCAAATCCATGACTCAGTAACATACCATATCAAAAATATACCTATGTGCACAATAGATTTTAGCCTTATATTTTCTTTCATTTGATTTTTTCAGTATATTTCTGTGACACAGCCCCTGCTTCATGCTTCAAATAAATCATTGATTAATTGGACACCGGAAACTTTTTTTTCAAATCAGAATGTTTAAGGCTTTAAATTAATATGCTGAAGTGTAAAGGATTTCCCTTTTTTTTTTTGGGGGGGGGGGTTAAGTTCCTAGTCGTTATAATTTAATTTTAATCTTTATGTGGCAATTTTCTAAAGCCCCCCCCCCCCAAATAAAAAATGTAAGGGGTGTTTTTTAAGAGTGTTTAAGTTCCTCATGGTCATGGCCTTTAACCTTCTATATTTTTATGTTGTCAGTTTTTAAGGACCTTCTCCCCCCCAAAAAAAAAGCCTATAAATATTATTGAAGGTGATTAATACCCTGCGCTATTATATGACGTTATAAAGGGGAATCAAACCCAAATAAACACTTGTTTTTAGAGGAAAATGAAAAATCAGACAAGTTTATAGGTCAAAGTTTGAACAATATCGGACAAACCATAACAAAGTTGTAAATATTAAAGTTATAAACATCGGTAATCACTATACCCATGAAGACTACAAATAGACTGATCCACAATGAGTTTTCCCCATATTTCTGGCTAAATGTGGTTACCAAGGCAATGCACTCTCTGACAAAAGGTTCTTGCACATCTTTACCTCAAGGCCAATGTGTGAGCCATAATTATTTCATGAGAATTGGTTCAAAACAACAACAACAAAAAAAACTGATGAAGAAGTTCAAATTGCAAGTTTACCTAAATTTTGCCATATAATATGTTGTTCCCATGGCAACACAATTTTGGAAACACACACAAAAAGTGCCTTGTACATCTTTACTTCAATACCAATGTGTGTGCCAAATTTCATGAAAATTGATTGAAAACTGATGAAACAGTTTGAATTGTAAGGTTTTTTCACAATTTCCACCAGATAATATGTTGTTACCATGGCAACAAGATTTCTGAAAGACACACAAAAGTGTGTCTTAGACATCTTCACCTCAAGACCAATGTGTGTGCCAAATTTCATGAGAATCGGTTAAAAACAGAGGAAGTGGTTCTAACTGCAAGATTTTTACCTTATTTTTGCAATAATACACTGTTACCATGGCAACACAATTTCCAACACATGCAAAAAATGCGTCTTGCACACCTTTACCCCAAGACCAAAATATGTACACACACACCAACATTCAACCCCCTCCACCGTCACCCTTCGGCTTTGTTAGCATCTTCATTCAGATATTTGGTGCATTGAGATGCGAGGACAAACAGAAGATCTGTTCAAAAAGGGTCTGAATTCAAGAACTAATCCAATGCAAAATAATACACTGCTATTGAGTTTTGCACTAGCGCTAGTCTATATATCAGACAAATCTGAACTCATAAATTCTGACATTTTCACCCATTTTTTCACTGTTCCTGCAGCCAGATTTTTTGGAGCATACCCCATTCTTAATTCTTATACATAAACAAAGGTCTGGAGAAAAAATCATGCTTTTGTCCACCGTGTCCACAAGTAGGGCATTTTTTACGCTAACTGACCAGACTATTTATGAAACGGCCCCCGGAGTCGAGAGAGTGCTCACAGTCAGTTGGATCTGCGCTAACTTCATGCGCGCTAACACACACACGCATAAATAAGAAGGTAAGTAGACATACACATGATTTTACTGAGGGAGCGCTAGCTAGCGTACCGTGCAATGGAAAATTACAAAATGTACGCAGTAAAGAATGGACCAAATATTGAACACTTTTCAACCAATCAGATGGCTAGAATCTTCGTTTGAGTTATATAAACATATATATGCATGTATACACATGTATATGCAATATATACATATAATAGCGTATGTTCGTGTATGATATATATTTACTTCTCCTACGTCGCATCCCTCAACCTCTACTTTGCAGCGTATTGGTTCTGTATCATGCCCACTTCACGATGACTATCTACTGTGTGCATCAACGGAGCGCCGCCCACATTTCATGACGTCCCGCTGCAATTAAAGGTCAAGTCTACCCCAGGAAAATGCTGACTTCAATAAATACAGAAAAATCAAACTAGCATAGTGCTGAAAAAATCATCAAAATTGGATGTAAAATAAGAAAGTTATGACATTTTAAAGTTTCGCTTATTTTTCACAAAACAGTGACATGTACAACTAGGTGAGTCAGTCGATGATGTAAATCACTCACTTTTTCTTTTGTGTTTTATTGTTTGAATTATACAATATTTCATTTTTTATGGATTTAACAATAAGGACCAACTTGACAGAACCATATAGTATTAAATAATGCTAATTCCGCATGTTCAGGGATGAATTAGTCATTGTATCACTTGACAATGAGGAGAAAATTAGAATATTTCATATATCATGTAATGAAATACAAAAGAAATAGTGAGTGGATGACGTCATCAGTCTCCTCATTTACATACCGAATAGGATGTGCATATACCTGTTTTGTGAAATTAAGCGAAACTTTAAAATGTCATAACTTTCTTATTTTACATCCGATTTTGATGAAATTTTCAGTGGTATGCTTGTTGGATTTTTCTCTTTTTATTCAAATCAACTTTTTGTTGGGGTGGTCTTATCCCTTAAAGGGATGGTCTTAGTCGGTCGCTAGTCTCGGCTCAGGCACGCTTATTTATAATCGGTAGGCCTAACACAGGAATTGGAACCACCAGCCCCCTTTCATTTCAAGTTCAAGTGTTGCAACTCGAATTTAACATTCAGGTGTGCATTTCCATCGCCAGAGTTAAAGTTGGTCACTCGATTAGTGCATGGAATTTAGAGCGGAGCTATATGTCATAGAACCCCATTGCTGAGCGGTGCATTATTTGAAGAAAAAAATCCACTGCAATGATGAATTTCATCATCAAAAAAATATCCAGCCAGGGTAGACAGCCTTTCATATGTTCAAATGTCACCATAATGGTCGTTGTTTTTACTAACCCACCTGTGCATTCTGTAACTGGCAATCCAGACCAACCATATGACAGGCAAACGAGATTTGACACCACTCCTGGTTCGAGACCATATCCTTGCTCGCATCTATAAGAACATATGCTGAAGTACTCGTCACCCTGTGTGCATGATACCGAACCATGCAAAGGGTGTTCCAATGGACCACAAGTTATTCCTGTTTGTCAAAATAAGAAATAATAATATTCAATATTCACAACGCGCTTTTCTCCACATGGCCCAAAGTGATCACAATTTTAGTTAAAATATTTATACAAACATAAAATAAGAATTACATATTAAATGAAGGCAGTTGCCAAGAAGAAAAAAAGTTTTAAGGGACTTCTTAAATGACTCAATTGTTGGGGATTGTCTTACATGTATTGTGAGAGGGAGTTTGTTCCATTCCATTGAGGATGAAACGGTGAATCTTCTATCTCTGGTCGGTTTTTCTTTTAGTTGGAAATGTTAATTCAAGTGGGTCTTCAGAGGATCTAGTTCTTCTACCGGGAACATAAGTTTCTAAACAATCAGACAAGTAATTTAAGGCTAGGTTATAGAGTGATTTGTATACAAAAAGAAGTAACTTAAAATAATCCGTTGTCTAATAGGGAGCCAGTGTAAACATGGTAAATTACATGTATGTAACACAGGTTCAGGAGGTGTGTCACGACGAACTTATAAAATAAGACGGGCAGCCCAATTCTGAAGAAAGACATAAAGAGTTAAATAAATAAAAATCAGGAATAATTAATGTTCCTGACAATGAAGGTGGGGTATAATTATTTCATTTCTAATGGAGAAAAAAATCGGCATCAAACTAGTAATTTTACTTATTGAATCAAGTCGACTATGTAAAGTGTACCAAGACGCAAGGTTGAATTGACCCGAGATTGTGTGTGTGTATTTGAGTTTTGTCAGACGTGTATCAATTAGATATGATTATTTACGTCTGGGACCGACCTTTAACGTCACCATCCGAAAGACGTGACCAGGGCTCGAACCTCGAACCTCTGCATCAATTTGTAACTTCCCCACAGCTTGGATTACAGGCGCACTCCACAACTCCCAGTTGTGATTAAAAGAGTTTAAAAGAGTTATTAGATTAAAATAGTTATTCCCATTTAAATGTGCAGAATAAGAAATCAATTTCATATTCTCGCTTCCATAAAATTAATTGATCTCGCAAACAAAGGTTTTGAGTACATAATTTAGTGTGTACGAGAGCTGCATTTCAACCCATTCCAAATGCAGAACTGGTACAGTACTGTGTTCAATGGAAAACTGGCACCTTAAACCTACAATTCTGTTCTACAAGAATCCCAAAAGAAAATTCCACCTTTTAACGGTATACTTTGCTTTAAAAAATCCTTTTTTAACCAGAATGCGCAATTTACCAACATTTTGAAATTAAAATCTCTGTCATGTTTATAACGAGAATATCGCGTTAATGTACATCTATCGTGCGCATGTCCCTTCCCGAAAGAAAATAGTGTCGCAAAGTGTGGAACACAATGTAATATCACATTCAAACTGCTAAATTTGAGCATTTCAACGATGTGAATCACATCAACATGTATTCACATATAGTCGACGATGTGAAAGTACACGATGTAAATAGTATCACGCTGCTGAGGTGTCCATCTTCACTCCGTTGAATTTGAGCATTTTAACAGAGTGAATAGTATTTTCACGTACTCCACTATCAATGACAGATCCTCTGTGACACTGTCATGATTGTGTTCTTTCAAGCAGGGGTATTTGACTGATCAACTGTTTCCAAAATATGCAGTTATTGTATGATTGCCAATGTTGCCTTTATCTGACATAATAGAAATATGAATATCACTTACTTTGGCAGATCGGTGCTTGCATTGGTGTCCAGCTTAATGTGGCTACTGTCCCATTACATTCCTGCTGAGATGGGCCTTGCAATTTGTAACCTTCCTTGCAGGAGTATCGGCAAGTTGTCCCTATAAACAGGTACTCCGTTATCCGAGGACAGTCATGGAAGCCGTTGAGTGGATGTTCGAGAACTGAACATGTCTTGACTGCACAGGAGAAATAAATGACAAACGTAAAAATCATTCTACTCTTCATTAAGATGGTTTATTCTGCTACTATATACACTACAAATCGGACGCATCTGAGAATAAATCAACAATGGTACGCCAGGCTTCGCAATCTGGCATGAGAGTTGGTAAATCATGTAACAAATTATATGTTCCTCACATATGCAATCAACAAAATTTCATGGTCTTCGTCCTCTGGTTTTATGAGTGAGGCGCAACAAAGGTACAACAGAAAAGTGACCAGCAAATATTGTACTAAGCTTAACACAATGGTGGAGATACATGTATCTTGTACCCTCATTAAAAGACGAGTTTGTGTGCCATCTAGTTTATATTGACTGTCCATGTTTCTGAACCATGCAGAATGATACTTTCTACACATGCTCTAAACAGGGAGGATTTCGTTGACAGAGAAATATTCAATTCCAAAATCAAATGCAACTTATTGCATGCATTCCATGCACGAGGTTTCCTAGATAGAAAGTATTTCTTTGGTCGCATGTGTTTGTTTGATTTATTTATTTACCAACAATACACATGTTTACAGGTTATCAAACAAATTGCATAACAGTTACACATGTATAAGATAGGTTATATTATTATTAGCTATTTCATGTCATCAAATACCCTCCCACACTCAAAAGACAAATTGAAGATATACAAGTAAGGACACCTGATGTATAAACTGCGCCCTCTCTTAACAAACTTGTAGGTAAATAATCATGACCACATACTTTCTTTATATCTAGAGATATAAGACTAATGAATACTTCAGCCTCTGTCACAGGTTTCCAAAATAAATAATTGCTAGCTTGTGCACCAAGGTAAAAGTGAATTTGACATATTTTCAATGGACAAGGAATCTGCGAAGTTTGGTCCAATATTCACGAAGAAGTTGTTGAATTCATCAGCAATATCATATGCAGATATAAGAATAGTATCATTTTCCTTTTCATTTTTTATATAAGCTTTTCCCTCTCAGTACTTCTTGATGCTTTTTTTTCTTACCAAACAATAATTCATTAATTGTATCCCATGTTTTGCTTGTGTCACATCGGTTGTCATTTAACAACTTACAGGGTTTTTTTTGCATTCTTTATGTAGTTAGCTTATTTCTATATTTCTTGAACTCCTTCAAAATGTCGTCACGGTAATTCGAATTAATAAATTTTGCATATAATTTCTGCTTGTTACGTATAGATTTCAAAATTCCTTTAGTCACCCATGGTTTTTTTTAATATCTTTCCCCTTTCCAGTCTGTTTAGTCACAAACGGAGCATGCTTATTGCAAATACAAGAAAAAGATGTCTTAAAACTAGAATATGCAACATTTACGTCATTGCTATTAAATACCTCTTCCCAGTCAAAGGGAGATATCATCTTTAAACTGATCGATGTTATACTTTTTTTATCTAAATGAATGTACCTTAAAACTTAATATCACCCACTTCTTCCCTTGTCAGTATTGGCGCATGATCATGGCTTCGTTAAATGTTATGTACTCGGTCTTTTGGGGACTCAGGTAGAGGCCAAACTTTGCAGATGCACCCTCAGTTATAATTGTGTATCATTCAACAGAGCAGTAGTAAATGCTATATCATCAGCATGGTCAGCATAATCTAAATCACTCAAATGTTTGTGATGGTCCCAAATTGTAGACATGCCTTCGATTTTCACTCTTTGTTTTGCAAAAATCTAATGAATATCTTTGAATGAAATATGTTACAATTACAAATGGATATGGTGTCACCCTGAGGAAGTCCAGAAGAAGTCATAACCTGTTCAGTTGGTCCATCTACACTTTGAACAAATGAAAGTAGATCTGTATACATTGCACCGATTGCTTGTATTACTTTATTTGGGATACCACAAATTGAAAGGACTTTAATCGTATTACAGTGTGACTATCATTGACTTGTTAAAAAAGAAAATAACAGCTACCTCAAAACACGAGATTGGCGAGCCTCTAATCCTATATGGATGACTATATCATGATAATAGCGATCGTCCCCCGTATCATGACTAGAGATACTCTTCTATATTTATGGTTTATGCATAATGCAATTCAACCCTCTTCGCCTATAGCAACCTTCTTTTCTCAGTGTCCTCTTCTCTTTTGAGACAAACGACACCTTCCCAATGTTATGACTGGTGATACTCTTCTGCGGGTATAACCGTTTCCTCTCTTCTGATTGGGCAGTTTTCGCAACAACACCGGCATTTAGAAACTTAATGTCAAAGCCTTTCATGACAGAGCAACCTTCGTCGAAATTTGTGAATCAAAACATCAGTGTCGTCCTACACTATTGGACAAAACGACATATTTTTAATTTCCCATTAGCTCCGAATCTTTGGACAATTATCTGCTACCCCGGTTCAAACATTCTCGACAAAGACAGGTATGCTGTCCATTGCGATTTTGTTGGGCATTCTCATTAGATTTGTTGCAGAATCTATCCCCGTTGCAATTGCAATAATTCGCTTTGACAACCGATCTTAGCTTATTATGATTAGCAACCATTTAATTCTCCTAGTATGATAAGCGGCCTTACCTGGTATGACTAACGACCCTCTCAAATTCAGCTTGGTGCCCAAACTGCAACTTTGCTAATTTGCATAATCAGGAATGGCCGCCAGATGCCATCTTGAAAACCTAAATTTTGAACCTCCTGCCTCAGAATGATGCGGAATAACTCTATTTAAGGGTGTGTAGAATCCATTTCTATTATTATTTTTTGCAATATAATATCATCTTCAGGTGAACTCCAAGATGGCTGTCAGATGACGTCATCTTGATCAATTATTGTTTTAATCCTTTACCCCAGAAACAAGAATGCCTCTTTTCGTGACTTAATTGGTATATTGATTCAATTTCTGTAGTAGTCTTGCTTCATAGGATCATCTTTAAATCAAATCCCAGATGTTCGCCAAACGCTATCTTGAAAATGTACTTTCCGAGGTTTATTTGCAGGAACTAATGTGATGGGTTTCAGTAAAAATAATCATTTCTTTATTGTTTCTCATTTTTTTAGGTTGAGGTGAAGTCAGATCAGAGATGTACAGAAGGTTGCCAGATTTCGTCATTATAACTCTTCTCTTAATATGAAACCTCGTCATGTTTGGGCTCTGATCCATTTCGCATGTACTTATCAATGTTTTTTTTTTGTTTATCCATCTTTTTGTACTGAAGAGGCTATTGTGATAGTATTATTTGAATTAAAACGGGTTTTCTCCATATTTTGTCCTGAATCAAAGTGTCCCAATGATGGCTAGGCATCCTTTCGTCTCGAAAGACGATGGTGTAGCGCTTGGTCTTAGACTTTTCGAAAGGCTTCCTCCTAGGACTTTGGTCTGCCATTTTAGCATTCTGATTGTTTTCTGTCGTCTTGATCCCTGTACTAAGTAGCTCTCCATAGATGGCGATTATCAGTTACATCTTCACAATACTGTTAGTGTCTATGCCGGCAAGTTCCATGTCACATTTCAGTTGAGTTGTCTTTATAAAAGGCGTGGTGGTGTGGTCTACCGATGGGGTGAGACCTATCACAGCTCACCTTCCAGAATGCCTTCTGGGATTCGCCAAGCTTTTGATGCGGCGAACATGCCCTAACCACAAGAGGCGCCTTTGACTAAGGAGCGATAAAAACATGAAGATGCTAGCACGCTGAAGGACCTCTCTATTTTTTCAATTTACCCTGCCAGTTAATGTGCAGAATACGTCCGATGTAGCTGACATGGGAGGTGTTGAACTGCTTTTCATGATCGGCGTTCATCGTCAAGGACGTACTTCGGTATAGGAGCTTTGGAATGACTGTGACAGATTTTCCTATCCTGGTGCTTATCTCCTTGTCGAGTGAAAGGGAGCTGGAGACAGTCGATCTAAGGTAGGTGAAGGAGTCCATCGCATTCATACGAGCGCTGTTGATAGAAATATCTGGAGGACAGTCAGTGACAGAGTCAGAATTTCTTCTACACTCTGACGGGTAATCCAAACTCCTTACATGCACAGGACAAGTGGCTGACTAGGCATTATATTCCCGCTTCTTTATGAGAGGCAAGGGAGACGTCGTTACCGTACAACATCTCACGAATTGAAACAATCCTGACCATTGTTTTGGGACGTAGCCGGTCGATGTTGAAGATTTCCCCATCTGCTCTGATTTGGATATAGATGCCTTCTGTGCAAATGCCAAATGCAAATTGGAGAAGTATGGAAGAGAAAATCCCAAAGAGTGTGAGGACCAGATACAGCCTTGCCTCCATCCACTGCTCACAGGAAACTGAGGGAAGGCAACAGATGTTCAAGCGTTGTAGCAAACTTTGCTGTCGGCCTACTTATCCTCATGGGATGATAGAACCATGTAACAGTCTTAGGGACAGCCTATCTTCTGCATGAGGCTAAATAGTGCACTGGCAAGTCAAAGGCGTTTGTCAAGAAGAAAAGTCCACTGACATAAAGGAAGTTAATTAGCAAAATTTATTTTCTGTAAAATGAGAAAACACGTTTTGATTCAAACAATACTTTGAAGTCTTGGATGGACATATGAAAACAAATTATCAGAACATCCAAAATTCGTCATAGCCCAATCCTTGAAAGGTTTCCATCTAAGGTTAGCAGTTCATGACGAAATCTATTAACCATCTGACCATTTTAAATCTGACTTGACCTCAAACTAAAAATGGAGTAAAATGACTTATTCTTACTGAAATCCATAACTCTCGGGAAGTGGGTTTTTCAACATGGCGTTTAGCGGCCATCTTTTTTTAAAGATAAGTATAAAGGTTTGTTTGCTCACAACCTTTTTATTATTTTGCCCGATACGCAATGTCTAGCCCCTTCAAAATCTTTAGCTCATCACACCACCGAAATGTTTCATTACACTTTTATGTAAATGCTGATTTTGCTATTTCTCTTAATATTTTTTATTGCTTTAAATGATGACTTTGTGGAATCGTTGGAGGTCTAGAATTACTTCATTAATATGCGACTTCATTCAAAATCACACAAAAAATGCAAGCTCTCTTCTTTTCTCCCAAATCTTGAGGGGCCAGGTATGTCGTATCGGGCGAGCGAGCCAAAAAAGGTCGATATTTTCATATAAAAAATCAAATTTTGTATCAGATTTCAACATACAAATATTCAGAAAATGACATCATATATCACCTTTCTCTCTTTTCTTTCCTTTTTAGTCTTCATTTTTGCCCCCCCCCCATCTGTGCACTTGTACCATTAGTCTATTAATTGCATTGACGCCTACAGGCGACAATGCTATTGTTGTTGTTCTGTTGTTAAATTGTATCATTTCACATAATCCAACTGCGTTTTATGCATCAGTGACAATTCCTTTATGAAATAACGCCCGCTAATATTTTGAAAATCTAGAGTTTTCTCTCTTCTTTTTTTTGTCCTCTATCAAAGCACGGGCGTCAATGCATGCACATCGTTCTGATACGATTGCAGTTCTAGTATATAGTATTATAATGATGTTATTATTTGATGAATAACTTTCATAGAAACGAATGGTTCAGAAATTTATTAAACACAACCTTTCACGAAAATCTCCCCCGGTTGTCCCAAAAAAGGTGCGTTTATTTGACTCCCCTTTCTCGACCCACCCTTTCGAGAAAAGCAGAATGGTTTTCTCGAGAGGGTGCAGCCATCCTTGCTCCGCGAACGCAGACGATCGTAACAAGCCGAACTTTTCTAGGTTAGTTTATTGAGTGTATGTCACATCGAATGCTACATGTACGATGGAAAACATATTCGAATCAATGAACTTTCTAACATTATTTTTTGGTAAAGTACCGGTGCTTATTAAACCATGATGGTCAGGAAATCATGTACAAAAAAAATGATCGATTTAAGCGCCTTACAAATGTTATCACCGTTTTAATATTACGTATGTACATGTAACATTATTTCAGTGTTTGGCTCTAGTATACCGGCTTTAACACGGTAAAAAAAATCGTAATTTGAATGATGATTCCGGTGAAAAATAAGGCTATAATGACAGATACTTAGCACGTGTGAAATCAAACAAGATAAAATCAAACTATAATACGATTAGAATCACGATCGCTAATCACAGCCACGATATCAATCGCAATCATCATTACAATGATGATTCAAGATTCACAGTGAAAAGGCCCATAGATTCATGATATACAAGAGATTTTGTTGGATTTCTCTAAGATTAAAGGAAACATGGTACAATTTGAATTGTGTATATTTCATCGAAGTAGTAAAGTATATCAAACATGTCAAACGTACCTTTCACTTTGAATCGTATTCTGCATATGTTCGTGTTCGGGCTGGGAGCCTTGTCACGTGCAACGTACACATATTCATAATCGCCGGTTCCAAGATATTGTGGCAAGCCCGATGGCCTATTTATGATAAAAGCAAATAATACATAATAATACACACAGGCCCCCCTCTCTCTATTATAAAAGCCTAATATATATTATATATAATATATATATATATATATATATACATTTACATGTATATATATATACACACACACACAACAAAAAAAGCAATTCCCCCTAAATCAAATTGCTGTAACTTTTGAACGGAATTATTTTGAGATATTCCGTAGGTGGTTTTTTACACTCATAAAGCAACTCCTGGGAAAAAATAAGATTGATTGGTTGAGTCATGCATGAGTAATTAAAGATTGAATTAAAAATAACAATTTTTGAAAGTCACAAGAGTCGTTTTTCAGATTGTGCAAATACAAAGTTGGGCAAATGTTGTCTTTAGGTGAATTTTATGGTGTTATGCTGTTTTACTATCAATCATTAAACCACTCCACACACAATTTGATATCGTATGTTCATGGTTTAGTGAGCATAATGTATTGCAGGGGTCGCGGAAGCGGGGGGGGGGGGGGCTTCAGTCCCCCCCCCCACATTTTTCCAAAAGCATGTACAAAAATGGAAAAATGACCATACAAATGTGATTTTTTTTGCATGGTCAGCCCCCCCACACTTTGAAAACCGTTCCGCGCCCCTGAATTGTGACGTATCATCATAGGGGTTTATGGTATTTCTCTACAACTTGTTAGTTCATGTTAAAATTTGAAGATGTTGGTGGCTCCCCCGATTATAGGCCCCTTCCCCATTTTTAACTTCTGGATCCACCACTGATTTGTCCATGAATTAAACTGATCATGAGAAATTGTTAGGAAAAGAATAGATTTATGCAGTATAAAAAGTATTCATTCCTAAGTTTTCGAATATGCTCACTCAACCATGAAAATGTTCAATTTCGGAAAGTGTGTGGTGATAAAAATGATAGATGATGAAAACAACAGCAATTAAAGTCATATTTGAAACCGAACTTGCCCCCAATATTCACTTTATTACCCTTTAAAATGAGACTAAGACATTGAAACTACCAATTTCCCACTTTGTTGCGTGCTTACTCATCCATGAATAAACAAATCGATCTCATATTTGCACAGAATTCTGCCCATAGGTTGATAAACATTACTGCCGAATGACATTGCGAAAGACAGCCTTGAACAAAAGTTCCACCATATTGAATAAGGGGTTACTTATTCGTAAACATATGCACCCATAATGTACACAAGTCTATGAGAGACAAAGTCAAAAATTTAACAAATATGAAATGAGGGTTTGTTTCATGGACGGTTTTTGTTACTTCTGCCAACGGTTATTTCATGAAACTTCGCACATGGCTTCAGAGTAAGACTATCCAAAAGGCGCGTAAACCCAAATAACCATTCGATACGACACAGAGTGGGGCCAAGGCCTTGAACTTTCTTCTCATTTGTATAATTTCGAATATTATGTGCTTACTAATGCATTAAACATAGGGATTTTTTTTATAAAAATCAAATCAAATGATTATTATGCAAGGTTTGTGACAGATACCCGTAGTTACAAATTACATTTTTTCCAATAACGTAAGAAAGAGGTAATCGCATTCCACATGTTCATTCAAGCGTGGATATTTAATTAAACGCCTTTGAATCATTGATGCATGTTAATTGGTCATGAACATAACGAAAAAGTTGAGAAAAGATCATTTCACTTTCCTGAATGAAACAATATTTGCCTATGATATTTGAAAATTGTATTTTTCGTTTTCAATAAATGCTCAATGAACCGTGAAATGATGAATATTGTTGAAGAAACTCTTCCAAAACTAACTTTCATTATCTTCCATCATTTTTATTGATATAAACGTTTAAAAAAATCGAATTGTAGCTAATTTTGACTTGTGTTTATTCAACCGTGAAATTTAGACAAAAAAGTTGTATCTTTTAGAAAGTACCTTTTACAGGCCTTCTGACTATTTTCTAATGATGAGAATGTGGAATTAGTTCGAATAAATGGAATCAAAATCATATTTGGCTTGTGACTTTTGAAAAGTGACATTTTTGCCCTCTGACGGTGCTCACTGGAGCATGACGTGAAATACATCCATAATATTTACTCAGAGGGTAGCTCATAAAATTACCTACATGCTCATGTAAAAAAATATATTTAAAACTCGCATTGGTTCGGAAATTATTTATTTTTGTCTACGGGGGGACTTACTTTTTTTGTTGTGTATATATAAATTTGATGAACCTCCAGTCAGCCTTGTGATTTTGTGTTTATTATCCAAAGCTCTTCCTGTGAAGGACATCGAGCACTCTATTCAAGGATAGAATTCCCGAAGTATATAAAGGTCAAGACCACCTCTTAAAAAATGTTGATTTGAATCGATCGAGAAAAATTAGATAAGCATAATGCTGAAAATTTCATCAAAATCGGATGTAAAATAAGAAAGTTATTACATTTTAAAGTTTCGCTTATATTTAACAAAATAGTTACATGAACTAGCCAGTTACATCCAAATGAGAGAGTCGATGATGTCACTCATTCACTATTTCTTTTTCTTTTTATTGTTTGAATTATACAATATTTCATTTTTTACGAATTTGACGATTAGGACCTCCTTGCCTGAAGCACAAAATGTTAAAATAATGGAATTTCACATGTTCAGGGAGGAATGAAACTTCACTTCACATGACAATGAAGAGAAAATAAAAATACTTCATATTTCATATAATAAAATACAAAAGAAAAAGTGAGTGAATGATGTCATCAGTTCCTCATTTGCATACCAACTGAGATGTGCTTATAACTGTTTTGTGAAATGAAGCGAAACTTTAAAATGCCATAACTTTCTTATTTTACATCCGATTTTGATGAATTTTTTAGTGTTATATGCTTGTTGAATTTTTCTCTTTTTATTCAAGTCATTTTTTGTTGGGGTTGACTTGTCCTTTAAACGTGTGAAAGAAATGAATGAAGGGAACAATGGTAGCTTAGCTTATATCAAGGTTCCCCAGAGCTATCTGGCCTTTGGAAAAATTGGTGATGCCGAAAATGTCTCTGCCGGGAATCGCAACCGGCCCCAGCTTGGAACGCCGGTGCCTTAACCACTCGACCACAGACACGGTTTGGTGATTAGGACGACCCCGATCCAATTGACCGTCAGATAAACAGATTGTCGACACTATACCAATTTTGATTTCCTCTGTCGGGTTTAGATGGGTTTTGAATAATTTGTGTAATTGAACATTATGTAATTTCTCCCATACATGTACCTTATCTAAGCAATAGCTTTAATCCAGCAGGGGCAAGTTGGCTTGTCATTTTTCAAAACCCACCAACACCAGACAAAGGAAATAAAAATTGGTATAATGTCAAAATCTATTTATCTGACGGTAAATCGGATTGGGGTCACCCAACCACTAACCCGTCTCTGTGGTCTAGCGGTTAAGGCACCGGCGTTTAAAGCTGGGGGCCCGGGTTCGATTCCCGGCAGAGACATTTCTTTCGGCATCATCAATTTTTCCAAAGGGCAGATAGCTCTGGGGAACCTTGATTTATGCTTCGCCTACCATTGTTATCTTCATTAATTTCTTTCACATACACACACTCACCACATATATATATATATATATATATATATATATATATATATATATATATATATATATATATATATACAGTGCGTATCAAAAAAAGTTTACACTTTGAAAAAGCCCTGCGAATGAAAAAATATACAACATGTGGGTAATTTTTTACACATAATCTTGGGTTTGGGTCTCATCTATCAAATGAAAGTTAAAGTTTTGAAAGAATGTTATACTTGAGTGAGCACTGTCCATATTTGTAAAGCTCGCTAAAATCTGTTTGCGCAGAAATGCTTGTTTTCACGCTGTGTCAAGGGGAGCGGGCGAAATCAAACTTACCTTGCGAAACATTTTTCAAACATTTCCTTTGCATTTTTAGTCAATTTAGATAAAACGGATAAATTTAAGCATTTTGTTACAATTTTGCCACCCAAATTGAAATTTCAACACTTATAAAGCACAACCTTTACCCATTTTGTGCCAGCTGGATCTGCGGACATAACTGCATCTGAACAAAAGTTTACATCAGACATCTCCAGCTTTTCACTAAGTTTTCATCATTCAAAGTGGGTTTACATTTCATTTTTCATTTAATACTTGTTTCTCCCCACTTTTCCCAAGCTTGATAATGATTAACAAAATGGAAATTAAGCCTAAGCAATTTCATGTAAATCACAGCTCAGTGTAAAGCAAATGGGGACATCCCGATAGACCGCGGGTCCGATAGACCGCGGGTCCGATAGTCCGCGGGTCCGATAGACCGCGGGTCCGTTACACCGCGGGTCCGATAGACCGCGGGTCCGATAGTCCGCAGTGCGTGTAAAATTATGATCAGATATATCAAATGTCATCGAGAGGTCCAAAGGTTAAATGATACTAGACCATGGGGTTCTATCAGATCCATGTGGGCGAGGGGGAACTGCCTCACCCCACCCCCCCCCCCCCCAGCTCAAAAAAAGAGGGGAGAGGGGAAAAGGAGAGAATAAAAAGAGAGAGGAAGATGGGAAAAAAAGATAATAGAAAATAGAGTAAGAGGGGGAAAGGAAAGACAAGGAAAAAGGGAGAAGAACAGGGGGAAAGAAGAGAAAAAAGAGAGGAGGGAAAAGGAAGACAAGAAAAGAAAGGAGAAAGGAAAAGGAGGAAAAAGAAGAAGAAAAAAAAGAGGAAGGAAAAGAAGAATATTTAAATAGAGAGGAAGATGGGAAGAAAGATAAGAAAAAAGAGAGATAGAGGAAGAGGGGAAAAGAAGAGAATAAAGAGAGAGAGAGTGGAAGGGGGAGGGAGAGAAGAAAAAAAGATTAAAAGAGAAAAAAGGGGAAAGGAAAGAAAAAGAAAGAGGGATAAGTAATGGGGGAAAGAGAAAAAAGAGGAAGAGGGAAAAGAAAAGAAAGGAAAAGGGGGAAAGAAGAAGAAAAAATAGGAAGAGAATAATATTAAAAAGAGAGAAAGATGGAAAGAAACATAAGAAAGAGAGAGATGGAAATGAATATGTAGGGTTTGTCTTGGAATATTAATAATTTGTATTTGTATTTATCATCTTTATTTTCTAGTTATGTTAAAATGTTCATTTTAAAATGTGTTTGCGCTTGCATTTTGGTGGCAGCACTGTATAAGACTTGGTTCTTCTAAGCTGTCTCCACATTCTTATTTTGATATTTTTGTTTATTACTGTATATTTATGTGTTTTTTAGGAATGAAATAAATTGAAATTGAATTGAAAAATTGAATTGAATTGAATATCGAATGGCCCATTGGGGGATTTGAAATCTCATCTTTTAAGGTTGGAATATAAAAAATGTTCAGTTTAATCGTTGAAATATGTATCGTCTTAATGGCTAACTTTTCGACCAGGCCATAATATAACATATTATAGCATATTCCCTATAGAGGTTATCATTAATAATATTGAAGGGTATACTAAAACAACAGTACAGAAACTACAGCTCCGGTTCACAATATTCTAGTAGGGCCTAATCTGGTGAGAAGTTAAACCAAATTGAAACCCCCCAAAATCACTCGTGCTTCGCGCTCCCATTGATATTACATCATGGGCGGAAATCCCAGGGGGGAAGGGGGGGGGGGGGGGGGGGGAACGTGTCCCACCTACTCAAAATAGTCGGGGGACACAATATAAAATGTCCCCCTACTATTTTGGTCTTTTATAATCATAGAAATACATTATTCTAAATCGAAATAAAACATGTATTTTGGGACGAGATGACCTTACTTTGGCGATGATAACCTTTTTTTTTGCTTGTCATATTTTCCGACCCTTGTCCCCATAGGCGGATCCAGGGGGCCGAGCTTCCCCCCCTTGGCGGAGCAAGAACGAAAGAAGGAAAAAGAGAGGAGAAAAGGAAGAGAAGGACGACGAAGGCATGAAATAAGATGAGGGGAAGACTTGGAAAATAAAAAGAATCTTTCGTGCAACTATATAAAACTTTCGCTCGCGCTTCGCGCTCGCATTGCCTATTAGATGATTTACATATCTTGTTCAGGGGCGGATCCAGCTTTCGCCAATAGGGGGGGGGGCCGAAAAATATTTTCACCAACATTTTTCCTCGATTGGCCGCTATAATCTGATTTCTTGTTGTTGGTTTTTCAGGGGGTAAATTCTTTGATATATTATGTCCCTAGAGCTGAAGATTCTGAGCAGTTTTTATAATCATGAACAAAGAAAAGTATCCAACTTAAGAATGCGAGCGCGAAGCGCGAGCCGAAATTTTATTATAGTAACGTGAAAAGAGACTCAATTAGGACTTTTTAGTGATTAATGAAGAGGATACAAGTATCACCAATTAAATAATGAGAGTGCAAAACGCGAGCTCAAAATTTTTGATATTCTCACCTGAAAACTGGACAGTCTAAGCGCCTTTATTTAAATAAAGAACAAGCTGTGTGTCTTAAACAATTAAATGCGAATGCGAAGCACGAGCTTTAATTTTTGATATAATGACATGATAAAGGAGCATTTTGACAAATTTTGGAAAGAATTTCCAAAGAGGACAGTTATCTCAAACAATGCGAGCGCGAGCTGAAAATTTTGATATAACAATTTGTGTAAATCAAACAAAATAATCAAAGCTTGGTGTGCGAGCTAAAATATTGCGTGCAATTTGATTTCAGAAGTGTCATTTAATCCTCTTGAATGGGAGTCATTACACAGGCAATGCGAGCACGAAGCACGAGCGGAAGTTTTTATAGAAAGTCTATTTTCCATTTTTTCCCCTCACCTTTTTCTTGTTTCCTTTCGGGGTGGGGCCGGCCGTTACGCGGCTTTATATTACACATCATGGGTATAATACCTCTTTCTTACCTTTCTTTCTGTTTGTCGTAGTTTCTATAAAGAGTACACTTTTTTCTGCAGGTTATCAAAAAAATAGGGGGGGGGCGGCTCGGCCCCCTCCTGGATCCGCGCCTGTTGTTCAATATGTAGTTCGAATATCAAGTTTGGAAGTCAATATACAACTTATATGTATTTCACCTCGGAAATCGAACTTTCATTATTTTGTGTAATTTACAAATTGGTTTTTAAAAAGTGCTCTGTAAAAATGTCAATTTTATGGTTTGAATGTTAACATTTGCTGCTTGCGCTACCCGCTCGCAAATTTTGATTTATCATGTACCTATATTTTCGTGTATTCCATAAAGTTTTCAAAATATCCCTTTTCTTGTCTGATTGTTAAGACGCATCAGCTAGCGTGCTGCACGCTCGCATTTTGATTGGCGAGTAATATAAATGTTTCAATATAGTTTATACAACAAACTACTTAAAATCCCCTTTTCATGACAGTTTATCAAAAATTATAGGTCGCGACTTGCGCTCGCTTTAATGGTTAAAAATATATTAACTGATGCATCCTATTCATAATCACAAAAGTGAAATGTCCAGTTTTTATGCCATGATATCATCAGATTTCGTGCCCTCATTAGGCATTAATAAATATGATATCAATTTGATAATTAAATTGTCCCTTTGTTTCATCTCGCGCTTAGCAAGATGAATAGGAAGATAGTCATCATTTTCATATGATGGCATGTCGTAAGGATGTCCCGGTCCTTATGTCAAAACTCAAAGTAATAATAATATCAGCTCTTTTTTAAGTGCGATCCATATCCACCTTACATTTTTTTCTAAAAAGTGCTAGAAATATAAAGCTGAAATTGACTCTTTTTTTCAGATCGGACTATCAAAGTTTCATGATTTTCATGATTAAAGTTGTATTTAGAATGCCTAGATTCTATAGGTCTAAATGTGAAACACGCTCGCGCATGTTTATTCAGATACCCAACTTGTTCTCTAATTTAAATCATTATCCAGTTTCAGATCACAATATCAAAAATTTTCTGCTCGCGCTTTGTGCTCGCATTATTAATGTAGGAAGACCCCATCATCCTTTTGATGATTTACAAAACATGAACAAGAGTGGCCCCCTTTTAGGTCTAAATCTCATTTTTTTTTCTGCTTGCGCTTCGCGATCGCACCAATCGTTAAATTACATAGCTATCCTGATCACGATTACAAAAACTGATTGAAATTTTCCATTCTTTAAAAAAGTTCAAAAATGTTCAGCTCGCGCTTCGCGCTCGCATTTTTGGATTGTTGAAATATGTGACGCGTTCATGGCTAAGTGCAAGCAGTCCTTAACAGGTACCAGTTCAAAACGTATAATTTTTTTGCGCTCGTATTATTAATACTCATATTTTTAGGATTTACAAATCATGAATAGAGTGTCTCGTTCAGTAATTATCATGGGACTAAATCTAGAAATTTTCAGCTCGCGCTTCGCGCTTGATTTAATTGTTTCTCATATACCTATTCTGCTTGAGTTAATAAAAAGTGCTTAGAATTTCCTTTCTTTGGGTGAAAATTTCGAAGAGATTTAGCTCGCGCTTCGCGCTCGCATTATTTGATTGTTAAATCAAATTTAACAGGTATCTTTTTCATCAGTTCATTTCCCCTCGCGCTTTGCGTTCGTAGTAATTATTAAGTTGCATACATGTCTTTTTCAGGATAACAAACATTGCCCAGAATCAGTTCAACTTTTAGGATAAAATACATAAAATTTCCCAAAAAATTAGCTCGCGCTTCGCGCTCGCATCATATAAATGAGGATGATATTATGTATTAATTTATGAGAATAAAGCCAAGAAGTGACTAATAAGGACTACCCCTTCAAAGAAACAAACAAAAATTATCTTCGAGCTGCCGATCGGGGAAAATATGGCTGAAACAAATTTCCGCCCCACCCCCTTATCGGCGAAGGCTGGAACCGCCCCTGTGTCCCCCTACCTTTTGGTATTTATGTATTCATGGATTTTTTTTTCAAGAACACATTAAAAAGTGGTCTTTATTTTTTTTAATGTGATTATAAGATAATTTAAGTTAGTCTGACCGGGAGGGAGTAGGCGCCATTTTTCGAAAAGTATGGGCGCCCTACATCAGGTCAAATTTGCTCCCCCTCCCTCCCCACGAAATCCTGGATCCGCGCCTGCATGGGTTCTATAACAATAACCCAATTAGGGCAATCACCCCCTGACAACTACTTCAAGGAAAATATTATCCCCATATTTTTTACCGCCGGGGACTGTTACCCCCCCCCCGGAAATTTACTCTCCAGACAATTGCCCCAGATATTTATGAAAATAATAATTGTGAAAATGCCTTAACGTGACGACATGGCGTAGTACTTAATCATTGGCGGCCGAAGGCAAAACATTTAAGGGGATCCCCCTGAAACTTTGGGATGGACACAGGTAAAAAATTGACAAGCAAATCAACCAAAATTTTAGGAGGGACCACCAAAATATTTTGACAAGGAAAAAAAGGTTATCATCCAAAATTAGGGGGGGGCAAAAATATTTTAGGGTGGTCTACCTCAATTTAGGGAGGGGGGACGTAGAAAAGATATTGACGACCAAAAAAAGGTTCTCAACTAAAAATTTAGGGGGGAAAGCCCCCCCCCCCCGCTTCCGCCGCCTAAGTAATTAATAAGCTTATTATTTCGACATAGCGATATATTCTATCTTGTCAAGTAGATATGTCCACATGGCGAGATATGAAGTGTACAAGTCCCGGCAAGAATCTCGATGAATCGCCATGTTGACATGCAACATATTTAAGTCGACTTGGCAAGATACAATATCTCGTCATGTTGACTGTTGACATATAACTTTTTATAAGTGGACTGACTTGGCAGGATAACGTATCTCGCCATGCGGACATAAAAGCTTATTTAGTCGATATGGCAAGATAAAGTCTCGCCATGTCGTCAAGTCGATGGCATTTTAGAGGCTCCGTATGGCGTCTAGAGGGTATATTTCCGGGGGGGGGGGGTAACAGTCCCCGACGATAAAAATATGGGGATAATATTTTCCTTGAAGTAGATGTCAGGGGGCGATTGTCCTGTGGGTCATCGTTATAGAACCCCATGGACTCGTATCATTGACCTTTTGACCTCTTTATGACATGGATTTCACTATATTGTCATGATGATAATTTTACACACACCGCGGACTATCGGACCCGCGGTCTATCGGGCCCGCGGTCTATCGGGCCCGCGGTCTATCGGGCCCGCGGTCTATCGGACCCGCGGTCTAACGGACCCGCGGTCTATCGGACCCGCGGTCTATCAGGCTGTAACCCAAAAAGCAAATATCGTCTTGATGGCCTCGGTTTGTGGGGGAGTGGGGTGGGGCGCAATGCATTCTTCGAAGTGTTTTGGGCAAGGAAACAAGTGAAAAAAATGTAAAAGATATATGCAAACCAATTTCACTAGCTAAATTCCATGTGTTTTTGTGATTAAGGTCTACTTTTATTCGCATACCTGTTTGAAAGTTCTGCGCAAATCATTTTTCACTAACTTTTCAAAAGTAAGTGGTGCTCACTCAAGCGGAAATATTTTTCTATATTTATATCGTCATTTGCTTAAATGGATATGTGCCAATGTTAAAATGTAGAAAAATCTTCAGGATATTACAAATGAATAATTTTACAGGATTTTTTAAAAGTGTAAACTTTTTTTTGATACGCCCTGCATATATATATATATATATATATATATAATATATATATTATATATATAATATATAAGTAACAAAATATGCTGAAGATAAAAGGTAATGCGTTCAATGCCAATATAGTTTTTTTTACTCGAATTTTCGACGGACCTCCGTCTTCTTCGTAATTCCGAAGGTTCGTTGATCCGAAAACAAAATAAGGTTCGTAATTCCGAAGGTTCGTTGATCCGAAAACAAAATGAGGTTCGTAATTCCGAAGGTTCGTCAATCCGAAAACGAAATAAGGTTCGTAATTCCGAACGCTTGTTAATCCGAAAACGAAATAAGATTCGTGAATCCGAAAATTAAATAAGGTTCATATTTCCGAAAATGAAAAATTATTCATTTTGGTAACAAAAACGGTGTTGTCATTACAAGATTACACGATATTATGCAATGACGATCGATGATACATGCATGTGTTGTGGCCAAAAGCATGTATTTCATTAAGAATAGGCGCCCTGATCAAGCATAGGCTGATTTTGATTTTATCTGAGCAATTGCTGCCTAAGCAGATGGTTTAAAGATGCAGGGGATCAAGTGTGTTGGTCGCGTGCGAGTAACCTCTAGATAATAGGATTTGTATTGGAGGGGATGTCATTTTTAATAACAGCTTCTGCTGGTAATAAAAATAATAATGATCCTTGTGAGATGTTGAAAGCGCGAATCGCAAGCTCAAACTAGTAGACATTTCATGTAACAAGACGTGAACTTAAACATTCTGAGCAGTAATTTTTTTAATCGTGAGAAAGATGTGTATCTTTCTAAAGAAATTATTAACTCGAGGGTGAGCTGTAATTTGTTTATATACTGACCTGTTTTAAGGACTGCATTTAGTGACTCATGAATAGAATATATATCTCACGAACTAAATAATGAGAGCGCGAACCGCAAGCTTAAAATTTGTGATATTCCACCTGAAAACTGGACATTTTATATTTTTTTGTAACCAGGAATAGAATGAGTTCCTCAATAAACAATACTTGATGCGAGCGAGAAACGTGAGCCAAAATTTTCCGATTTCCAACCTGAAAACTGGACATTCTAAGCATTCTTGTAAAAAAAATAATAGCTGGGAGAACAGTTTTCAGAACTGAAGTGGCTTCCCTGGGTAAATAATATCTACATCATTATTATCATTCTAGGCCTACATGAAATTTCCAAAAGTTTGAGCACGTGATTCGATCGCAACATCTCACAAGGATGCCCTTTTAACAGTAATTGACCAAAAAGGCGAATTTTACATCTTCAGATTTGATTTCTTTCCCCCCAAACCGCTTGCTCGCTACGCTCGCAGAAATGAAACGTAAATATTTAATTTATCAATCAGTGATCACTTAAATTTTTTGCTCAATTCAATTACTACAAAACACACAACCTCTTTACACAGATAATAATCTCATGGTGAAAATATACGTTTGCACCAAATTGCCCCTATTGGCCCCTTTTTTGGCTTTGCCCCCCCCCCCCCCCCGGGAAAATATATTCCGCCGCCACTGGTTGAAACACGCATCTTCTTCATGGCTAACTGCAAAAAGTTCTTTAAATGTCCCCTTTAGATCAGGTCAGAGCTTATATATTTAAAATTTCTGTTTGCGATCTTGCTCGCAGTTATTATCTAAAGTTAGTTATTCGATTGGTGAAATATGCTTCCTAAAGAGGCCACTTAATGCTTTCTTTAACAGGTTCCTTTTCTTGTCAGTATGTTTAAGCTGTGTTTTGCGCTCGTGTTAATTTTTTAGTTAGATGCACATCTTTTTAATGACAGCAGAAATCTGCTCGGATTTTTATTCTATTGAAATACCCTAGAGTTTTAGCTTGTGATTCACGCTCGCAACACCTCGCAATTATGCCATTTTAAGAATAATTGACCCCCAAAACGTTTTACAACTTCACCTTTGATTTTGTTTTACCAAGCCGCTCGCTTATTACACTCTCTCCCAAAAAAAAGCCTAAATATACGTTTTGCCATAATAAGAAATCACTTCAAAAAAGGTTTTTCTCTACTTAATCACTATCAAACACACAATGACTTCAAGCAGATGATAATCTTAAGGGGAAAACATCACCAAAGTGTCCATTTTGACGTATGAGTTTCATTTTTTGGTTTTACGTACCCCCAAACGAAAATTCGTTCGACCGCCCTTGCCTTCCCATCCTCATAACAATTGAACGGACACAGTGTCCCCCGCCCCCATCCCCTTGCCTCTGCTTTCCGGTTTTCATTTTTCGGATTAACGAACCTTATTTTGTTTTCGGATTAACGAACCTTATTTCGTTTTCGGATTAACGAACCTTATTTCGTTTTCGGATTAACGAACCTTATTTCGTTTTCGGATTAACGAACCTTATTTCGTTTTCGGATTAACGAACCTTCGGAACAACGAACCTTATTTCGTTTTCGGATTAACGAACCTTCGGAACAAGGAACCTTATTTCGTTTTCGGATTAACGAACCTTCGGAACAACGAACCTTATTTCGTTTTCGGATTATCGAACCTTCGGAACAACGAACCTTATTTCGTTTTCGGATTATCGAACCTTCGGAACAACGAACCTTATTTCGTTTTCGGATTATCGAACCTTCGGAATAACGAACCGTCGGAATAACGCCACAAATGTTCGGATTAACGAATCCTTTTTCGTTTTCGGATTAACGAACATCGAGGTATAGGCAATTTACGTGTTTCGGAATTACGAACCTTCGGAATTACGAACCTTCGGAATAAAGAACCTTCGGAATTACGAAGTGTAACCGTTCGTTAATCCGAAAACGAAAAAGGGTTCGTTAATCCGAACATTTGTGGCGTTATTCCGACGGTTCGTTATTCCAAAGGTTCGATAATCCGAAAACGAAATAAGGTTCGTTGTTCCGAAGGTTCGATAATCCGAAAACGAAATAGGGTTCGTTGTTCCGAAGGTTCGTTAATCCGAAAACGAAATAAGGTTCGTTTTTCCGAAGGTTCGATAATCCGAAAACGAAATAAGGTTCGTTAATCCGAAAACGAAATAAGGTTCGTTAATCCGAAAACGAAATAAGGTTCGTTAATCCGAAAACAAAATAAGGTTCGTTAATCCGAAAACAAAATAAGGTTCGTTAATCCGAAAAATGAAAACCGGGAAAGCAGAGGCAGAGGCAAGGGGGGGGGGGTGGTGGACACTTGCTGTTCAATTGTTATGAGGATGGGAAGGCAAGGGCGGCCAAACGAATTTTCGTTTAGGGGGTAAAGCCAAAAAAATGAAACTCATACGTCAAAATGGGTACTTTGGTGATATTTTCACCTTAAGATTATTTAAAAAACTTTTTTTTAAATGACTTCTTATTATGGCAAAATGTATATTTAGCCTTTATTTTTCAGGAGAGAGTATAATGAGCGAGCGGCTTGGTGAAAAAATCAAAGGTGAAGTTATAAAACTCGTTTTGGGGGTCAATTATTCTTTAAATGGCATTATTGCGAGGTGTTGCGAGCGTGAATCACAAGCTAAAACTTTAGGGAATTTCAATCAAAATGGAAATAAGTTTTTAAAAATCCGAGCAGATTTCTGCTGTCTCTAAAAAGATGTACATCTAACACGAGCGCAAAACGCGAGCTTAAACATACTGACCAGAAAAGGAATCTTAAAGAAAGAATTTAGTGACCTCTTTAGGATACATATTTCACCAATCGAATAACTGAGAGTGCGAAGCGCAAGCTGAAAATTTGCAATATTCCAGCCTGAAAACTTTACTTTAAAAAAAGTATTTTATTTCGAAAACATGAAAAACAGCATATTTATTTTTGAAAAAGGATCTTTCCCATTTTTGGAAAAATATGCATTTCCCTGTTTTTTATTTCATTTTTGGGGTGCAAGTGCGCCCTGCCTCCCTCCCGGCGGATCCAACTTTTGTCAAAGGGGGGGGGGCAATTTTTTTTCAGCCATATTTTCCTCGATCGGCAGCTTAAAGTTGATTTTTGTTTGTTTTTTGAAAGGGTAGTCCTAACAGTCAATAATTAGCTTTATACTTATAAAATAAAGTAAATATGTAATAACATGATAAACCCTTTTTAAATAATGCGAGCGCGAGCTATATATTTTTTTAATGATGGGCAATATGTTTGTGATCTTCAAAACGAGATGCCTATGTAACTAGATAATAACTGCGAGCAAGAAGCGCGAACAGAAATTTTAAATATAAGCTCTGACCTGATCTAAAGGGGACATTTTAAGAACTTTTTGCAGTTAGCCATGAAGACGATGCGTGTTTCAACCAGTGGCGGCGGAACGTATTTTCCTGGGGGGGGGGAGCCAAAAAAGGGGCCAATAGGGGCATTTTGGTGCAAACGGATATTTTCGCCATAAGATTATCATCTGTGTAAAGAGGTTGTGTGTTTTGTAGTAATCAAGTTGAGCAAAAATTTAAGTGATCTCTGATTGGTAAGTTATATATTTAAGGTTTCATTTCTGCGAGCGTAGCGAGCAAGCGGTTTGGGGGAAAATGTAAAATTCGCCTATTTGGTCAATTACTGTTAAAAGGGCATCCTTGTGAGATGTTGCCAGCGAATCACGTGCTCAACTTTTGGAAATTTCATGTAGGCCTAAAATTATAAAAATGATATTATTTACCCAGGGAAGCCACTTCAGTTCTGAAAACTGTTCTCCCAGCTATTATTATTATTATCCGTGTTTGTTACCAAAATGAATAATTTTCATTTTCGGAAATACGAACCTTATTCAATTTTCGGATTAACGAACCTTATTTCGTTTTCGGATTAACGAACCTTATTTTGTTTTCGGATTAACGAACCTTCGGAATTACGAACCTTATTTCGTTTTCGGATTAACGAACCTTCGGAATTACGAACCTTATTTCGTTTTCGGATTAACGAACCTTCGGAATTACGAACCTTATTTCGTTTTCGGATTGACGAACCTTCGGAATTACGAACCTTCGGAAATACGAACCTTCGGAATTACGAATGTATGCGAAAACCATAATGTCATTTCAAATTACTCACATATATTTACTAAAAAAGGAGATATAGATAAAGAGAATGATATTTTGCTTGACAGGAAGGATATCAAAAAAGTAAAATAAAAAGAAAATAGATTTCTGAATCGATTTTGGACAATTTTTGAAGCAAGAAATCTCCCAAACTATGGATACGCAAATTTCATGACGCAATGTAAACCATGCTTGTTTTTGATGAAACTTTCAAAATACTCAACCAATATATTTTGAAAGTTTCATAAAAAACAAGCATGGTTTAGTTTTATACTCTCTTGACTTCATGCTAAGTGTAGAATATCAAAACAGAAATGAGATGTAGCCATTTTATAGTGAAGTCATATATTACGTCATTTTGGCGGGAAGACCACGGATAAAACCCGGCATCAATATATTTTTGTAAGCCTTAGGGTCCATGCCATGCAGCTATGGGGTCATTTGCTTGTCCGGCTTTCGGTTGAACAAATATCCCGGGCTGCCGGTCTAATGTGGTGGAACTTTTTTTTTCAAGGCTGTCTTTAGCGATGTCATGAGGAAATAATGTTTATCAAGCTATGGGCAGAATTCTCACGCTTGACTCAACCTAATTTTTTCTTGAGTAGTTGCTTAATGAGTGTGAAAAAAAAACTATCTACGAAATATCATCTCAAAATTATTCTGTTCAAAAGTTAATGTAATTTTGCTTAGGGGGGGGGGTGACTTTTTGTGTAATAAAAAAAGCAAAATACAGTTTAATCAAATTCAACGAATAGAACAATAATATTGCTAATTGCTATTTCGAAATGTTTCCTTCATTATTATATGACCAAATATTTTTTAAAGCTGTTACAATAATCTATAGGTAATGATATTTGAATATTATTTTCTTCTTGCTGGATAAAATGGAACTTACTTAAGGACATTGGCGGGTGGGCTCTCTGTATCTTTTGCCGTCGGATGATCCCAGAATTCGTTTTTTATTGGCTTCACATGTTCCCGAGTTCCAAAATCCTTGACAGAATCTCGGTTGTTACAGACAGTATATTGTCCGACGTAATATGGGGGGGTAGTATCTAGAAATGAATCCAAAGTCATATAATTTTATTATGAATATTACTTTGATAATACACATTAAAAATAAATGCAGCCAGAACGAAACACTAGCTTCACTTTTGAGGTGTAATTTATGTAATTTTTTGTTTATTTTTGTTTGCGTTATAAAAAAATCGCTTTGATAAAAAAAAAGAAAATCGTTTCACACCTTAAAAAATGAGGTATTTCGCGTAAAATGTAACTAACTACTTACTACACAGTCAAGCTAGTGTTTCGCTCGGGTTAACAATGAAAATAATAGGCGTCTGTATGGCGCCAGCTATCAAGAAAAAAATCTATTCCGAGGGGCACAAGAAAAACAAAGAATAAGGGAATTTGGATGAGTGTCTTAATAAGCTGCTTGCGTGATGGTTTAAGGGTATGGGCTGGTGTATAAGGCATGCTAAGGTCTTGTAAGTATCATAATGTTGGTGCCATGCAATTTAAAACTTTCAAAGAGAGAAGAAGTATTTTAAATTTTTTGCACTTCTGGATTGGCACCAATGTAACTTTAGGAGAATCGGAGAAATGTGTCGATACACCCTAGCATCTGTATTCTGAGCAAATTGAAGTTGGTTGACGTTGTGTAAGGTTATATTAAAAAGAAGAGCTTTACCAATATCTAAATGAGATGCACTGGCGTAAATCCGTTGATGGGTGGGGGGATGACTGAAATCCCGATTGAAATAGTTTGGCATTTTTTTGCAATCATGTTTTTAGATATGCTAAGAATTGTAATTAATTTGTCCACAGTGGCGTACCGTGCGTCATGGCATTGTGGTGGCACCAGCAAAATTTTTGAATCACTGAGTGAGCGCGCAAGCGCGCTCAGTTGCCAGTTATACTGACCTAATAGAGACATTTTAAGGACAATGTCATTAAACGGATATGTATCTCACTGATCAAATAATGCGAGCGCGAAGCGCGAGCTGAAATTTTTTATATTCACACCTAAAAAGGGACCTTATAATCAAATTTGTTTAATCATGATAGGTACCTGTCTTGCTAAACAATGCGAGCTAAAATTTTCGTATATTTTGACCCCAAAACAGCGAGATTTTAAGGAATATATTTTAAGAATCCATTAAGAGTATGCATATGTCACCATAGTTATCTAATGTGAGTGCCAAACGCTTTCACATTTTATTAATTACATCTGAGCACATGAGACACTTTTAGTAGTCATTGCAATCATACACATCTCACTAATCAAATATTGCAAACGCGAAGCGCGAGCTGAAAATTTAGATACTTCAGACCTGAAGTGGAGAATTCTAAGGTTTCTTTTAGTCCGGGGGCTGGGAGAGTTTATTCAGCTGATCGGGTACAAAAGGTTTGATGGTCCCAATTGGCATGAAGGTAGTGATCAAGGGAAAGTGTTGCTGCCAGGCCATATCCTTTACGGAAGGCCCCGATGGCCGCAAATAGGGACCCAAAAAATGGTTTAGTCAGCTGAAAAGGTACATGGCTAATTTTTCTTGCAATGGACCGAGTATAAATTGGGATTTCCAAAATACCCATGCAAGCATCTTTATCCTGTACAGGGGCCAAGACAGTAGGCCCAAAGGGCCCCTCGAAAATGGGTTTATTCAGCTGAAAAGGTACATGGCTAATTCTTTTTGCAACGGACCGAGTATACATTGGGATTTCAAAAAAACACCCATGCCAGCAACTTTATCCTGTACGGGGGCCCAGACAGTAGCCCCAAAGTGCCCATATATCCCTATATAGTAGACCGGCCAAAACGATTTTTTATACATTGGACGGCAAAATTTGTTAATGCTTGCTAATGCTTGGCATCCCAGCTAAAAGTCTTGCAAAAATACCCAGGAATAGCGTATGGCCGGATGCCAAGCGCAATTTTGCGTGAAAATGTCATTTTTAGCGTAAAATCTGAAAGACTGTCGAAAATCACGCATTTTGATATTTTGACGGATTATCATCATATTTTTAATTATCTTTTATATGAAACTATTTTATTCAGAGTTTCAAATTATAAGTCTATTAAATATGCATTTGATATTTGAATATTACACACACACATATGGCACAGGGAAACATAAAACCGCGATTTCCTCGAAATAAAAATTTGTGAAAACTATCAATAGTTTGAAGTTTTTTACGCAACATAAATTCTTCGATTTAAATGCGTTTATCCATCGAATGTATAGTAAATGTTCTAGTGCCACAAATATTAAAAGAATTTTCAAGTAAGATGGAAGATATCTCATTTTATTTTATCCGAAAGGAGACAATGTGCATTTTACCAGGTGCGCATTTTGAAAGAAAAATTGAAAATACCGTACATTATGTACATAATTACATGTATAAGTACATACCAAAGCGAGTTTTTATTTACATGTATAAGTCCATAATAAAGCGAGTTCTTAATTGGATAGCACAATTTGTCAATTCCTTGCATCCCAGCTAAAAGTATTGCGGAAATACTGAGGAATAGCGTACGGGCGGATGCCAAGTGCACTTTTGCGTGAAAGTATCATTTTTAGCGTAAAATCTGAAAGACTGTCGAAAATCACGCATTTCGATATTTTGACGGATTATCATCATATTTTTGATTATCTTTGATATGGAATTTTTTTTCTACAGAGTTTCAAATTATAAGTCTACTACATATGCATTTCAAATTTGAATATTACACACACATATATGGCAATATGAAATATAAAATCGTGATTACTCAAAATAAAGGTTTGTAAAAAATATTAATGGTATAAAAAAAAATGTTTGTGTTCTGCATCTCAATTTCGTCAAGATTTAGTGCTAACCGAATAAATACTTAATAATTGTTGCCATGACACATATAGTGAAAACAAATATTGAAATAAGATGCAAGATATATATCATTTTATGTTATATATGCGAAATGTAACAATGCACATTATTTTATCAGATGCACATTTCTGATAAAAAAAAAAATAAACAGCGCACAATATTACATCGATTTTGCACATAGCTTATATTAGTGCGATACTCGTCATGATATTATATAGTATTATGTTTGCTTTTGTAGAGTTCGATCTTCTTGCTATTTCCGCGAATGAATTGGTGCTGAACTTAAATCTACCTGTGGCGATATTCAGAAATAGGTCTGATATTTAATTTGCCGTTACCATGGTAGCATTAATTTTACAGGAATATCTATATCCAAAATCATGGAAAACATACATGTATGAATAAAGCGATTGAATTAGCATTTTTAAACCACTCTGTCAATCTACATTTTACTTCAGTTATTTGATTATCAAAGTATATTAAAAAAAATGGCCGTTGCACAGCAGCAGTAGGGGAAGGCGGGGTAAGTTGTGACAGTTTTTGCTTTTTGCATGTTAGAATTGATATGATTAATAATCTTGTCGAAATAAGTACCTTGCCATGAAATTTTAATTCTTCTGAATTATTTTCCACCTATATATAACTTTCTATCCCCACACTGAAAGTCACCGTGACCTTTGAAAAAAAACGATGTCAAATGGCTCAACTTGCCCCATATATGGGGTAAGTTTGAGCCACCTTCTGGGGTAAGTTGTGCCACAAAAACGATGTACAAAATGTATGAGGGGAGAACCAGCATGTCAAGTTTTTGTTTAAAGTCTTTTCACTTGCTAATTCTCTATAAATACTAACATCCTTTGAAAGGAAAAGAGTAGTCATGTAAATTTGCTCCTTTCAGCCAGCATTTCAATCGATTTTTATGGTTTGTTTGTTTTTTAAGATACATTACCATAAGAATTACCATGGCTCAACTTGCCCCATGCTGTTTGGCTAAACTTATCCCAGTCCGAACTTAGTGCGATAATTTTGTATCCACACATTTATTATGCATCCATCATATAAAAGACTATGACAAGAATGAAGATCCATACCTGGACTAATAATGTTGTCCAGTGTGTTTTTATTACATTTAAACACGTGTGTGTTTATAAAACACTTATCTATTTCACACTCTTTTTTACTTTTTTGGCTGAAATTCATATTTTTCCCTCTAAAAACTACTTTTTGTTTCAAAGTTGAAAACAATGTGGTGGGGTTAGGGGTCATGCTATGGGTCATCAATACATGACACCACCACAATGTCTGACTCATTCATTATTGGCCTGGGGCTGGTGGCTCAACTTGCCCCTATGCTCAACTTACCCCGCCTTCCCCTACCTATTTTTGTCTCGGCATACTAGCAGAGCAGGACTAAAGGAGCCACTTCTCCGGTGGAGGTGACGGTAGTTTTGATATAACAGCGTCATATCAACCTTGAAATCTTAACCAAAGTTACATTTTTCAAAATTTCATTATAACTTTGAACGTATAGAAAAAAATTAATGACACTTTAATATTCATGTATTACTACACAAGTTTTAGATCACATGATTAAGGTCAAAAGTCATTTAGAGTCACTGAAATTAGGCCATATGGGGTATTTTTTTAAATGTCATCATAACTTTTTATTTTTATTGATCCAGTTAAAGATTACACTTGAACAGGTTATTAAAGTATCATCGATTATTTTGCACAAATTTCAGTTCACATGATCAAGGCCATACGTTATTTAGGTTCGATGAGCTATGGATGGCGTTTTTGTGAATAACTATTAATTTCAGTTGTTTCCAATGTCCTGCTGCTATAATTATTATGTTAAAATATGAATAATAAATGTTATTTGGTCTTTTGCATTGCAAATTATAATTTTCATTCAATTCATTTTACTTCACCAAAGTTTTTGCATTTGCTATTATCATAGGTCCATGTTGTTATAGATCGTACTCTAAGACGGGGGCCGGACAGCCCGACCCTGCAGCCCTTGACATAACATTGCCCTTTTGGGAAATGCAGTTGTACGACCATCTATATATTACAATATATGCGCTGGACGCTGGTCATTAGCCTTTAGATTTGTTTGTCATAATGGTCGTGCGATGGCATTTCCCAAAATGGCAATACACTGTGATGAAATGAGCTTTAAGAATTGAAATGTGAACTTTAAAGGACAAGTCCACCCCAACATAAAATTGATTTGATTGAAAAGAGAAAAACAAATCCAATAAGCATTACACTGAAAATTTCATCAAAATCGGATGTAAAATAAGAAAGTTTCGACATTTTAAAGTTTTGCTTAATTTCACAAAACAGATATATGCACATCCTGGCTGGTAAGCAAATGAGGGGACTGTGACGTCATCCACTCACTATAATTATTCTAAGTTTCTCCTCATTGTCAAGTGATACAACGATTAATTCCTCCCTGAGCTTGTGGAATTAGCATTGTTTTATAATATATGGTTCAGTCAGGTTGGTCCTAATTGTCATATAGATAAAAATGAAATATTGTATAATTCAAACAATAAAAAAACAAAAGAAATAGTGAGTGATGGACATCATCGACTGACTCACCTAGTTGTGCATATCACTGTTTTGTTAAAAATATAAGCGAAACTTTAAAATGTCGTAACTTTCTTATATTATACATCCGATTTTGATGAAATTTTCAGCACTATGCTAGTTTGATTTTTCTATTTATTCAAGTCAGCATTTTCCTGGGGTGGACTTGACCTTTAAAAACTACTCTATTGGTATTTCAAACATCATTTTCCACAGATGAAAACTCTTAGCTCATGCAAATGGTTATTGGCCGATCTATTTTAATTTCTGGTCTTATGAATTGTTCATTTAACTGATTAAAGAGACCTCAGTTGCATGAAATAATGCCTTCTACATTCTAAAATGGGGGAAATGAGCTACGGACACTGACATAAGCCTTTTGATAGAGGATGCATGGAGGTGATGGGAGAAACTTGCCCCCCCCCCAAACAAAAAAAAATCAAGAAAAGGCATAAACAATTGAAGCAAAATAATCGAAAGCTTGTTGGGGAGGGGGTCATTTACTTATTCATTAATTTTTATCTGTTATTTATACATCAATATATTTTATTTATTCATTATTGCCTCAATTGAATGTAATTATTGTAATTTCAAACATTTTTTTTCTTAATAAACACAAATTCTTCCCTTGTTTAAAACGATTGGTCAGTCAGCTGCACTCACCAGCAGCGTAGCTAGGATTTTATCAACAGAGAAGTACGGGGGCGGGGCTTGGTATTTTGCAGGGGGTACCAAAATAGATTCTCACAAGCACGATTAAGTATCTGACAAGTCCTATTTGAATAATGCGAGCATTTTTTTAACATGCCATGAAATTTAGAGCTGAAAGTTAGAAAGTTACACAATTCGTAAGTGTAATCATGAACATGATTCATATTTAATTGTAATGTTATATTTTTTTATATTCTGACATTAAAACGGAGCATTTAATACATTTAAAAAAATGATCTATAGGCTATTGATGCGAGCGCGAAACGCAATCTGATTTTTATATTCCAATTCGTGAACTGGACATTTTGATGAAGTTTTGAAATAAACAATATTATATATCTGTTTAAAAAGAATCCAGTACAAGCCGAGTCGGTTTTTTTTTTATTAGAAACGAAACATTCTAAGGCGCGATAGCTCAATCGGTAGTGAGGGGATTTCGAATTCCGGTGGCCTGGGTTCGATTCCCACTTAGTGCGCTAGTGCCAAGTAAGGCATTTAAATGCCTTATACTAGTAATGGTAGTAAGGCATTTTAATCCTCATTATAGGTCCCTCGGAGAGTACCTTAAGCTATCGCTCCTCTAGTTGCTAGCTTAGAAGCATTCACGCTTTCTTAGCAAATGAGGTAATTAAATAAAAATCGTCAAATCATGAACAGTGATCAGTATTTAATTATAGCATTTGATGCGAGCGCGAAGCGTGAACTGAAAATTTCGAATTGAATGAATGATTTTGAACATGTTTTTAATGTGGAAAAAGATGAATATCTTACTAAACAAAACCGTTAGCGCAAAAGCGGGATACTTTCAGCTCCATGTAATCCTTTCGGACACTATACATGACCTTAGACAGCGGGGGAGGGAGGGGGCAGAGGCAGTTGCGGCCAGAAATTTTGTAATTCGTTTTAAATGTACTTATTCATGTTATGTTTATGATTTACAGTATCTTCAATTTTACACTCAAAATGCCCCCCCTCCCGATAAATTTTGCATGTCCCGTTTCGGAAAATATCTCTTCCACCTTACTTAATTTTTTTTTGACATTTGTGACATTAGAAACAATCGATATTCAATAGATGAACCAATTTAAATCGAAGAATTTGAGTTGTAAAAAACTAAGAGCTATTGATAGTGTTCACAAACTTTTATTTCGAGTAAATCACGATTTTTTGTGTCATATTGCCATATATGTGTGTGTAATATTCCAAATTGAAATGCATATTTAGTAGACTTATAATTTGAAACTCTGAATAAAAACAATTCCATATCAAAGATAATCAAAAATATGATGATAATCCGTCAAAATATTAAAATGCGTGATTTTCGACAGTCTTTCAGATTTTACGCTAAAAATGATACTTTCACGCAAAAGTGCACTTGGCATCCGCCCGTACGCTATTCCTCAGTATTTCCGCAAGACTTTTAGCTTTGATGCAAGGAATTGACAAATTGTGCTATCCAATTAAAAACTCGCTTTATTATGGACTTATACATATAAATAAAAGCTCGCTTTAGTATGTACTTATACATGTAATTATGTACATAATGTACGGTATTTTCAATTTTTCTTTCAAAATGCGCACCTGGTAAAATGCACATTGTCTCCTTTCGGATAACATAAAATGAGATATCTTCCATCTTACTTGAAAATTATTTTAATATATGTGGCACTAGGATATTTACTATACATTCGATGGATAAACGCATTTAAATCGAAGAATTTATGTTGCGTAAAAAAACTTCAAACTATTGATAGTTTTTACAAACTTTTATTTCGAGGAAATCGCGGTTTTATGTTTCCCTGTGCCATATAGGTGTGTGTAAAATTCAAATTTCAAATGCATATTTAGTAGATTTATAATTTGAAACTCTGAATAAAAATAGTTTCATATCAAGGATAATCAAAAATATGATGATAATCCGTCAAAATATCAAAATGCGTGATTTTCGACAGTCTTTCGGATTTTACGCCTAAAAATGACATTTTCACGCAAAATTGCGCTTGGCATCCGGCCGTACGCTATTCCTGGGTATTTTTGCGAGACTATTAGCTGGGATGCCAAGCATTAACAAATTTTGCCGTCGAATCCTTATCTAGAGCACTTTTTGAGGTTTGGCCGGTCTACTAATATGTCCCACAACTAATTTATTAAGCTGAAAATGTACATGGATAATTCCTTTTGCGATGGAGGCAGTATACATTGGGATTATCAAAAATACCCATTCCAGCATTTTTATCCTGTACGGGGGCCCAGACAGTAGGCCCAAAGGGCCCCCCCGAAAATGGGTTTATTCAGCTGAAAAGGTACATGGCTAGTTCTTTTTTAAATGGACCGAGTATATATTGGGATTTCCCAAAATACCCATGCCAGCAACTTTATCCTGTACGGGGACCCAGACAATAGCCCCAAAGTGCCCACATTATGTACCACAACTAATTTAGTAAGCTCAAAATGTACATGGATAATTCCTTTTGCAATGGAGGAAGTATACATTAGGATTTTCAAAAATACCCATGCCAGCAATTTTATCCTGTACGGGGGGCCAGACAGTAGGCCCAAAGGGCCCCCCGAAAATTGGTTTATTCAGCTGAAAAGGTACATTGCTAATTGTTTTTCCAATGGACAGATTATATATTGGGATTTCCCAATATACATGCCAGCAATTTTACCCTGTACGGGGGCCCAGACAGTAGCCCCAAAGTGCCCATATGCCCCCAACTAATTTATTCAGCAGAAAATGTACATGGATAATTTCTTTTGAAATCGAAGCAGTATACAATGCGATTTAAAAAGGAAAACAAACATGCTAGCAACTTTATTCTGTATAGGGGCCTAGACGGTAGGTCCGAAGGGAGGGAGAAGAGAAAAGGAAGGCGGAAAGGTTAAGAGGTGGAAAAGAGAGAAAATGGTGAAGGGTTGAGAATGAAAAGGAGGAAATAGAAAACGAGAAGGGAACGGGGAATGGGAGGGAAAAAGAAGGGGAGGTAAGAGAGAAAAATGAGAAGGGGAGAGAGATAGGGAGGGAAAGGGTAGGGGAAAGAGAAAAGGAAGCAGGGAGGGAAAAGGAAGTTGAGAGTGAACAAAAATAGACAAGGAGGGGGTGAGAGAGGAGAGAGGGAAGAGAAAGAGAAAGATGAAAACTAATAGAGATTGAGAAAGAACAGAATAAAAGATAGAGAAGGGGAGAAAAATGATAACTGGATAAAGGAAAGTGATTGAGGAAACAAAAGGATATAAAGGCGATCATATAATAGGGGGAAAAGGAAAGGATGATAAAAAGAAATGTATTTTTGTTTGACAAAAGCCCTTGCCGTCTCGTATAGAAAAAAATAAATAAAAGGGAATTGGGAAATATATTTGGGTTTTGGAAGCTGAAGCAGCATCGTCCCTTAAATGGCGACGCACAGGATTATGAGGGATAAAAAAGGAATATTACAAGAAAGCGGGAAGAAGTTTTAAAAATATATAAACGTGGAAATAGAAAAAAAAACGAAATGAGAGAAAGAGGAGAATTGGCAAATACCACACCTCTCAGGTTAATAAATCAAAATAACATTTTATTCCGGCCTTTAACTATCATCACCAAAAGTAATAAATGTTAGTATTATAGGCACACGGCAATATACTCCTGTAGCCCTTGTTGTGATGATTACAAACCACTTGAAAGATAATTACAAACCACCTCGCTTCGCTCGCCCACATATTGATATTATACCGACTTCAGTAACTAAGAAAACTGTTATAATAGAGGTATTGAAAAACTGTCATAGGCTTGACAAGAAAGATGGTAATGTTGGCCAGGTACACGCTTATATTTCCCCGTGTTTTGGGTGTCCCACAAATTTTGAATTTTCATCTCAATATTTCTATGATCACCCACGGCTAGACCGGATCTACGTCACTGTGGGAATGGAAGGAAATGAGAAGGAAGAGAAGAGAGGGGAGAGGGGGGAAAAAAGAAAAAGGGGAGGGGCTATGGGAAAAGGTGGCCGAGAGGAAAGAAGTAAAGGGAAAAGAAGGGAAAAAAGAACGGGAGAAGAGAAATAAGGGGGAAGCGAAAGGGACTGAAGGAGAGGAGAAAGGGAGAGCGGAAAGGACAGGAAGTGGAAAAGAAAGAGAAGGGGGAAGAAATGGAGGAAATAGAAAACGAAAAGAGATTAGAGGACAGGAGAGAAAAGGAGAGGAAAGCGAGAAAATGAGAAGGGGTATATAGATGGGAGAGAGTGTGAAGGGTACAAAGAAAAAGAATGAGAAGGAAAGAGCGAAGAGGGGAGAGATTAAGGAATGGGAAAGAGAGAAAATGAAGGGAGGGAGAGAAGGAAACTGGGAGAGACTAAAGAAAAGGGAAAGTGAACAAAATAAAGGAGAGACGGAAAGGGAAGGGAAGGGAAAGAGGAAATATAAAAACTAAGAGATACAGGAAGAACATAATAAAAGATAGAGAAAATGAGATAAAGGATAATTGGATTAAGGAAATTGATTGAGGAAACATGTAGGATATAGGGACGATCATAATGATAATAGGGAAAAGAGAAATGAATAACAGTAAATGGAAGAAATTATTTTTTTTAACAAAAGCCCTTGCCGTCTCGTAAAAAAATGAAAGGGAAATATATGGGAAGATGTAGTTGGATCTTGGAAGCTGAAGCAGCCTCGTACCTTTCATGGCGAAACAAAGGATTATGAGGGATAAAAGAGGAAAATAACAAGAAAGGAGGAAGAAGTTTTTAAAAAATATATAGAAGTGGAAATGGAAAGAAAGGTAACCACAAATATCGCACCTTTCAGGTTTATAAATTAAAATACTATTCTACTATATTCGGGCCTTTAACTGTAATCACCAAAGGTGATGGTAGTATTAGGCACACGGCAAACTACTCCCATATCCATAGCCCTTGTTGTGATATTACAAACCACTTGAAAGAGGTATTTGGGGACACGCCATTCTGCGCGCTCGCTTCGCTCGCTACTGCTACTGTCATTATTTCAGTTCAAGAAAGATTATGCATGTTTCAATCTATTTTGTAAACCCTAACTTATAATGCAGTCATGTAAATAATTATCCCTCTATGTATTTAGCCCAGTAAATCAAGTGTGGTATTTCCGCCAGTTCTATTCGATATCTCAAAATGAAACTACATGTATACATGTAGGCCTATATATTGCACACTGGGCCCCATTCAGGCATATATTACTGGAAATAAGGACCAATTAAGGTATACTGATTACACTACAAAATTAATTATCCATGTACTAGTATATCCTATTATCCTAGGGGCTTTTGGGGTTGACTGCATGTCTGGGCCTTATACAGAATAAACTTGATGGCATTGGCATGATTGGTATCTTTTAAAAACCTTAGCTGAGTGCATACAAATTCCATCCAAAAAGGTTATATCCATGTATCACTTCTGCCGAAAAAAATGGTTGTTAGACATCTGTTTCCTTTTTGGCTGCTATCTGGGCCCCCATACAGGGTAAATTTGCTGGAATTGACAATTATCCATGTATGTCTTCAGCCTAAAATACACTTTTTGGGGAGGGGCACTATGGGGCTACTGTCTGGGCCCCGTACAGGATAAAGTTGCTGGCATGTGTATTTTTGTGAGCCTTAAAGTATGCAGATTCCATTAAAAATATAATTGACCATGTACCTTTTCAGCTGAATAAACCCATTTTTGGCGGCCCTTTGGGCCTACTCTCTGGGCCCCGTACAGGATTAAGTTGCTGACATGGGTATTTTTTAAAATCCCATTGCATACTGCCTAAATTACAAAAGGAATTATCCATGTACATTCTAGCTGAATGAGTTGTTGGGCATATTGGCACTTTGGGGCTACTGTTTAGGCCCCCGTACAGGGTAAAGTTGCTGGCATGGGTAGTTTTGTGAGCCTTAAAGTATGCAGATTCCATTAAAAAAAATTAGCCATGTACCTTTTCAGCTGAACAACCCCATTTTCGGGGGCCCTTTGGGCCTACTCTCCGGGCCCCGTACAGGATGAAGTTGCTGGCATGAGTTTTTCTTTTCAAATCGCATTGTATACTGCCTCCATTTCAAAAGGAATTATCCATGTACATTTTCAGCTGAATAAATCAGTTGTGGGACATAATGTGGGCACTTTGGGGCTACTGTCTGGGCCTCCGTACAGGATAAATTTGGGTATTTTGGGAAATCTCAATGTATACTCGGTCCATTTCAAAAAGAATTAGCCATGTACTTTTTCAGCTGAATAAACCCATTTTCGGGAGGCCCTTTTGGCCTACTGCCTGGGCCCCCGTAGAGGATAAAATTGCTGGCATGGGTATTTTTGAAAATCCTAATGTATACTGCCGGCTTCATTTCAAAAGGAATTATCCATGTACATTTTCAGCTTAATAAATTAGTTGTGGGACATATACGGGCACTTTGGGGCTACTGTCTGGGCCCCGTACAGGATAAAGTTTCTGACATGGGTATTTTGGGAAATCCCGATATATACTCGGTCCATTGCAAAAAGAATTAGCCATATACCTTTTCAGCTGAATAAACCCATTTTCGGGGGCCCTTTGGGCCTACTGTCTGGGCCCCCGTACAGAATAAAGTTGCTGGCATGGGTATTTTGTAAAATCTCATCGTATACTCGGTCCATTGCAAAAGTGATTAGCCATGTACCTTCACAGCTGAATAAACCAATTTTTGGGGCCCCCATTTGGGGCCATCGGGGCCTTTCGTTCAGGATATGGCCTGGCAGCAACACTTTCCTTCATCAGTGCCTTCATGCCAACATGATGGGATTATCAAACCTTTTGTAACAGATCAGCTGAATAAACTCTCCCAGCCCCGGACTATTTGTAGGAATTAACTAGGACCATACGTATTTCATTAACCTAATGGTGCGATGACTGCTGAAGAGAATGCGATGACTGCTGACGAGTGAAGACGTGTAGACGCGTGAGCTCCAGTTAGCACGTGGAAACCTATTCAACTGAAATTTACGGTATGCCGAACCTAAGAAGCGGAACCGCACAAAAGGCCATGGCCGGGGGGGGGGGGGGGCACTCGACCAAAAAAGTGGTGGGGGTGTGCCGCGGGCGAGACAAAAAACGGGGCCTTGGAGCGGGCTTATTGTAAAAAGGAGGGTCCTCGGAACGGGCTTCGGAACGACAAATCTTTGTGAAAACGGGGGTCCTTGGAACGGATCGCCAGCGTGTGAGCGCGTATGCATCCCTACGGAACGGTCATGCGTGCATGATGCAGCTAGCGCGGCCTCCGCCGGGGAGCTCTGCGGCCGCTTTTCACCAAAATTGCAGCTCATTCAACGCGATCGGAGCGGCGTAACGAAAAATATGCGAAGCTTTGGAGCGGATTTCTCTCTTCTTTTTTCTCGATAAGAAGAAAATGCTATGCCTTGGAGCGGCTTTCTTTGTTCTTTTTCTCAACAAGGCAAAAATGCTATGCCTTGGAACGGAAATTTGAGTGTAAAAATGGGGGTCCCCTCCGCGGCACATACCCACTATGCATTATATACTGAGTGCCCCCCCCGGGGGCCACGGCCGAAACTTCGGGGACACAAACCAACACATCTAGTGCATCGGATGAACTTTCATCAGACTTTGAAAATTATGTCAGAAGGGGAATAGCAGGTATAAAATCTATATGTACAGGTTTTGAGAAAGCTCTGGATTTCGTAGGTGATAGGACTGAAAAGCTAGAGAAGCGAATGTCTCCACTAGAGAAAGTTAAGGAATTAGAGATTGCTACCCAACAAAACACCAAGCCCTTGAGAAATCGGCGCTGGCAGAGAACAAGCTTGAAAGGTTTTCTCGCAGGAACAATTTAAGAGTTGTGGGATTACCGATGTCTCGTCAGGAGAGGGGGGTGGAGGTGGCTGTAGCTTTCCTTGAGAAATTCTTTGACGTGCGGTCCCCTCGGGTCGAGAGGTTGAGACGGCCGGAAGGTAGGGGATAAGCCGCGCCATCTTCTAATCAGGATGTTGTCGTACCAGGATAAGCGCTTCGTGCTTTCGCAACAGCGAAAAATTGGAGCAATACCCTTTCTATATTATCGATGATTTGTCAGCTATGGATAGAGCAGAAAAAAGAAAATGGCAAAAAGATGTGCAGGAATCCTTTAACGCGGGGAAGCGACATTACTTTTCTGCTGGAAAATGGCGTGATAGCAGCGGTAATTTGGCTTGGTTCTATGACAAGCAGCGTGCAACTACCCCACAAGTACAAGCAACATTTGTTGTTGATGACCACAGCCTCACCCAACAAGATGATGACCAGCAGGCATATCCCGACAAAACGAAGCCTTCGACTTCGAGCGATTACAGCGGAGATTCATGCTGAGCCATCCCAAGTTCAGTGAGTGTGAAAAGGATTAGAAAAAATCATCACCATAAAATGTGGATGAAAATTATACGGCATCATCTTGAAACTCAATGAATACATGTGCTGATTGGGAGTCAAATGTCATCGTTAATAAAGGTTTTATTTTGCCTTTGAGACCGCATTTTGCTTTTCTTCATGACAATTTATAAATACTCCAAAGGACATGCGAGAACACGTTTAGCAACCTATATTTCGAAAGATTCGAATGAAGTCTTTATGTTAAGCAGTCATGCTCTATACATCTTGATATTTCTTTTCCATATTATATGTGTTAAATGTGATAAACATGCATATAAAGATTTTCTGATGGAACAGGTTGCTGAGGTTAGTTTATACATAGGTTTCAAACAATTGTCTCCAATATTTTTTCATGGATACATTTGCTCATTGCAGTTAGTATGGTTACATGTAAGTCAGGTCCAATATTATATCCAACTGGCTATTACAAGCGGCAACAACAGAGATATCTCAATACTATCTCTTTAATTTATACTTTCAAACAATATTGATTCATGATGTGAAAAGTTTTTATTTCAAAGGAATGGATAGTAATACATGTACTCTAATAATTCATTTATTCCTGGAATACAGTAGCTTAGTCCAAATGTACTTTAAAAGTCAGGTTTCAGAAGGTCAATGTTTTGTACAATATTTGGAGTTAAAATCAAGGAAGATTGAGAAATCTCACATCTGCCATTTCAGATATTTTTTAATGTCATTGTTCCGAGTGATGTTGATATTACTCTTTCAGAGTCAGGGTTCAAAATTTCAATGTCATATTCTATGCTCGGAATCAGAAACAATATAATGGAGGAGTTTCAAAATTACTTTTCAAGACTTTCATTGAAGTCATGCCTTCAAGCAATATTCAAAGTTTTTCTTCAAAATGTGAATTCTTTATATTTTGAAAGGATTGAGAGTAACATTTTATTAGAAAATTTATACATAAAAATGTATGCTTGTGAAATTACAACCAGAACAACATATTTTGTTAAGTTGTACAGAATTTTTGAAGTGAACATTTTGACTGTAGGAATAACCATACACTTTTCTGTACACAACCATGTTCTAGTATTTTCAAATTAGTCAGGCAGCATATGTAATTTACTTCGACAAATTGGCTAATTCTGATTTTTCACTTTTATGTGATTGGTGACATCACAAGGAATAGCTTTCAACTTGGTGACAAATTTCTATTGGTCATCTTGACCATGTTAGGGGTCAAAATAGGTCAATAGGGGTCATTTTTTAAATTTCCCCAATTCTGTTGAATGACACATCAAATTGTTTGTCTTGTTATGCTGAACAAAAAGATGTACACAATCATATACTCTTGACCTTTCGTTAAAAAGTTATGACCGGAAATGTCAAAAGGTCAACAAACTTTCTTTAAATGGCAAATTACACTAACGGTGTTAAGGAAGCTCGTTTTCCCGTGTTTTTATGCATTTGTGTACTTCTTTATTTTCGATTTTTGATTAGTCCATCGTCAGAAGTCCTTATTCAGAAGGGAACAATAGATGAGAAAGGTAATTTTATTATACTTAGCCTTTGTATTGGAACGTTGCAAGTAACATTAATTTCATTATATGGTCCAAATGATGATACTATTTTTTTTGATGAACTAAAAAGATATGCCATTGACTTTGATGACCCGCACATAATAATGTGTGGTGATTGGAATCTGGTGCAAGATTTTAATCTGGATACTTTAAATTACATTAGATTGAACAACAAAGAAGCAAGGAAGAAGGTAATAGAACTAAAAAATGATTTGGATTTGGTATAGACGTTTGGCGTGAACATAATGTAGGGATTCGAAGTTACACATGGAGACAGTCTACTCCATTAAAACAGAGTAGGCTTGATTATTTTTTGGTTTCCTCCGATTTATTTTCTTTAATCACAAAATCAGAACATTTGTTTGGATATAAATCTGGTCATTCTATAATCAGCTTAGAATTTGAATTAGATAAGTACCAAAAATGTTTTACTTATTGGAAATTTAACAATGTTTTGTTGAAGGATGAGGAACATGTGGACGTTATTAAAAGAAAGATAAGAGAAGTAGTATTACAATATGCAGACGAAGAATCTACTCAAGGTAAAAAATATGAAGAGATGAGAAAGGAAGATAGTTTGTTTTCTATCAATGAACAGTTGTTTTTGATACTCTTCTCATGGAGTTGAGAAGTTCTACTATTTTATATTCGGTGAGAAGAAAAAGAGGGAATAAGGAAGAAAAAACAAGATTGAGAAGGAAATTATTGAATCAGAAATCAATATGATATCAGAGGAAAGAACATCAACTATTAAAAAGATACGTATTTTGAAAGAACAATTAGAAAACATTATTGTAAATGAGCAGCAAAATTCGATTAAGTATAGTAAAATACAAGAAATGCAATTTGGAGAAAAGCCTTCAATTTTTTTTTTGAATTTAGAAAAACAGAGATCAGTGGAAAAAACAATTAGAAGATTGATCGATAAAAACAACTGTTTAATTGATCAACAAGAAGATATTTACAAGAAGTATATCTTTATTTTAAGGACTTGTATACATTTCAACCAGTATCAGAGGCCGAAAGCTTTATTGCTATGATTCCTTCGAATAAAGTAAGGATATTTACACCACAGGAAAATGAGGTTTTAGAAGGGGATATACGATATTCAGAAATTAATCCATGACACATGCTCCGGCGACGATTGCTCCGGTGACAAATGCTCCCCAAAATGCGACATTTGCTCCGCGACATTTGCTCCTCGACATTTGCTCCGCCGACATTTGCTCCGCCGACATTTGCTCCGCCGACATTTGCTCCGCCGACAGTTGCTCCGCCGACTGTTGCTCCGCCGACAGTTACTCCGCCGACAGTTGCTCCACCGACAATTGCTCCACATTTAGCGACAAATGCTCCGGCGACAAATGCTACCCGAACGACACATGCTCCGGCGACAATTGCTCCGCCGTTGCTCAACCGACATTTGCTCCGCATTTAGGGAAAAATGCTCCGCCAATAATTGCTCCGTCCACAATTGCTCCATCGACAGTTTCTCGGCATGTTGCTTTAAAAAAATAAATATAAGACCTAAATAAAATACCTGCGACAAATGCTCCTCGAATAACAATTGCTCTGCTCACGATTGTTCTACCGACAGTTACTAGGCCTAAAGGAAGACAAGACACTTGCTCTGACGAAAATATTTGTTACATCCTTTTGCGTTACATACTTTTTTGTATTGTTTTGTTTTACCATTCAAGTTGTTGTGCCACTTTATATCATAGGCGGATCCAGCTAGGGGGCGGGGGGCCCGGGTACCCTCTATTGGCGGAGCAAAAAGAAAAAAAGAAAAAGGGGGATAAAGAAAAAAAGGAAAAGAAGAAGAGGAAGTCAAGTGAAAGACTTGGAAAATAAAAAGAATCTTTCATATTTCACTATATAAAATTTTCGCTCGCACTTCGTGCTCGCATTGCCTGTTAGTTGATTTACATATCTTGTTCAATATGGAGCTTAAATATCAAGTTTGGAAGTAAATATGCAAAAAATATTTCGCCGCGGAAATCGAACTTTCATTATTTTGTTTGATTTACAAATTGATTGTTTTAAAGTGATTTTTAAAAATGTTAGTTTTACGATCTGAACATTAATATTTTCTGCTCGTGCTGCACGCTTGCAAATGTTAACTTATCAGTTACCTTTATTATTTTCGTGTATTCAATAAGTTTTCAAAATATCCATTTGCAGATCCCGGGGGGTACTTCCATTGACGAGTGGATGCGCGACCATGATGGGGTCTCGAAAAGCACCCTAAACATGTATTTCAATGTAAGTGCCCCCCCCCCCGGTTGCAGATCTGGGGTGGTAAAATTCTTAAAACGTTCTTATCTTTTTGTTCTATCAAGGATTAGAAGACGCTAAAATCATTGCAAATCGGTATTGAAATTTTTTTTAACGTTTTCTTCTCTTTAAGGTGCCCTTTTCTTATCTTCAACACGCCCATTTTTTAGGAATACAATCAAAATGCGCTTTATATATTGGCAGTTTGACCAATAGAAGCTTTCCTATTTGTTAAGAGAATATCATGGGCGCTGCGCGTACACCGTTTCTGGTGCATTACGCGAAATAGGCATTTTATACGCAATGACTGATTTTATGATTTCAAGACACGTGCAAATAATAAAGAAGGAAGAAAGTAAACAAAAAAGGTAAAGAAAGCAGTTACGAATAAGACTAAAAAAGAAAGAAAAGTATGTAGTAAGTAAAAAGAAAAGGTCAGAATGAAGCAGAAATTTAAAAAATAAAAGGATCAAAGCAACAATGAATGAAAGAAAAGGTAAACGAAAGAAAGCAAGCAAAAAGAAAATTAAAAAATCAAAAGAAATTTTGATTGGCAAGTAATGTATGTCTCAATATTGATAATACAACAAACTTCTTAAAATCCACATTTCGTGACAGTATATCAAAAGTTTCGGCTCGCTATTTGCGCTTGCATTAATTGTTAAAAATGTATTTACTCATGCATCTTATTCATAATTGATTGATTGATTGATAACGAATCTATTCATTCAAAAATTTTAACAAAGTTACAAAGTAAAGCAAAATATAATATAATTACCAAAGTTCTTGAAATGTCCAGTTTTCAGGCCATGATTTGGTGCCCTACTTAGGCATATTAGCTTAAAATAAGATAAATAATTTTATAATTAAATTGTCCCTTTTGTTTCATCTCGCACTTAGCAAGAGGAATAGGAAGATCATGTGATGACTTGTCCTAATGATGTCCTGGTCTCTTGTCAAAACCTAAATAATAATAATGAAAAGTATTAGCTGTTTTTTAAGTACGATCCATATCCACCTCACAATTTTCCTAAAAATTGCTTGAAATATAGAGCTGAAATACACCTTTTAAAACTGATTTTCATGATAAAAGATATATTTAGAATGCCTTGTTTCTAGGTCTAAATATGAAACACACGCGAGCATGTTTCATCAGATACGCAACTTGTTCTCTATATAAAAATCATTATCCAGTTTCAGATTACAATATCAACAATTTTCTGCTCGTGCTCTGTTCTTGCATTATTAATATAGGAAGATCCCCTATTACTCATCCTATTCATGATTTACAAAACATGAATAGAGTGTCCCGTTTTTAGGACTAAATTTCGAATTTTGTCGCTCGCGCTTTCGCGCTCGCATCAATCGTTTAGTTATATAGCTATCCTGTTCACGATTAAAGAAATTGATTGAATTTTTTTCATTCTTTATGTGGAAAGGTAAAAATTTTCAGCTCGCTCTTCGCGCTAGCATTATTTGATTGTTAAAATATGTAACTCCTTCATGGCTAACTGCAGGCAAACCTTAATAGGTACCTTTTTGATCAGTTCAAAGCATGTATTAACAATTTCTGCTCGCGCTTCGCATTGGTAGTTTTCATCCAGTTGCATACACATATTTTCATAATAACATTGTCCAGAATGTTCAAATTTTAGGACTAAACACATAAAATTAAAAAAATTTGTTCGCGCTCGCGATTGGATTACAAGTATTCAAATAACGATTATGATATCATATATTTATGTTGATTTATAAGAATAAAGCTAAGGAGTGACTATGAGGACTACCCCTTCAAAGAAATGTTAATGATAATTCCACATGTTCAGGGTGTAATAAAACTTTTTTCACAGGAAAATGAGGAGAAACTTTGAATATTGTACATTTCTTATAATAAAATACAAAAGAAACAGTGAGTGAGTGGGTGGTGCCATCAGTTCTCTCGTTTGCATACCGATTGCAGGATGTGCATATAACTATTTTGTGAAATTAAGCGAAACTTAAAAATATCATAACTTTCTTATTTTACATCCGATTTCGATGAAATTTTCAGTGTTACGCTTGTTTGATTTTTCTCTTTTTATTCAAATCAACTTTTTCTTGTGGTGGACATTTCCTTTAAGAGGAGAGTTGTTTTCACACTACACGTAATTGAAGGGAGAAAATGATAAAAGAAAATGGAGTGAAAGTGACAGGAAACACCTTTCTAATAAGATTTTAAAACTTTATTAGTTTTCAATTCCATTAGAGGGGGTATAGGAAAAAGTTAGAAGAATAAACAGTGAAAACAGATAAAAAATAGCATTTGAGCGAGAAGAAAGAGATAGGGGAAGAAGGGAAAGGGTGTAAAATAAATAGGAACAGACGTTACTAGGAATGCAGAGAGAGAGAAAAAAATTAAAACAGGAGGATAGAGGGACGGGAAGAAGATGGTTTTCAAGGAAAGAAAGGGAGAAGAAGTAATCGAGGTTAACCCTATATAGGCCGGGGGGGCCTCCGAGGCCCCCCCTCAACAAATCGCGCAATATTTTCGCCGCGCGAAATTTTTTGACCGCGCCACTCGCTGACTTTTTACTTTCAAGTCTTGCGCAACTTTTGAGACCAACTTTGCGTCCTCCGGGTACGTGGTTCCGAAATTACGCAACATTATGTAAGTGCATGTCAGACCGAAAATTGCTCAAAAACGTGATTTCGTGTACAAAGTCAATGCAAATTGTGTTTTCAACCAAAATTCATAAATGTATGATTATTTTTAGTTTTGCTGCTCTAAATGTATTTATTTTATGCTTTTTATGATCACAGAAGAGTCCCCAACAAATTTCATTGAAAAAACAATGAAAAACAAAAGGTCAAAAAACAAGGAAATACATAAGAAATTGCAAAAAACAATAAAATACATAAGAAAATGATTTGATATCGCAATTTTTTTCATGTACACTTGCTAAGAACACCACAAAGAGTTTCTATACCAAAAATTAGTACATTTGGAGCTTTATTTAGGGAGTTAGAGGAAAAAGTATGATTTCGCATACTAATTACGCATAAATTAGCATAATCACTTAATAGCGACTCACACGAAAAAAATTACTATACAATCTTGGAGATTATGTCCCAGGCAACCAGCATGCCAATTTTCGGCGCGATCGCGCGGTCGACGGCCGAGATCTTAGGGGGGGGGGGCCTGGGAGGCCCCCCCCCCGGCCTTTAGAACTCCCAAAATACCCCGCCTAGATAGGGTTAAAGCGCTGATGGGAAATTTAATTTTAGCCGAACTATATCTTTCCGCTGAGCAATTCAAATTAGGAATGTTAAAAATATATAGAATAATGATAATGACCATACAGCTTTGGAGAAGCGTTGTTAGTTTTACAAAAAAACACAATAATTTTTCGGTGGATGGCATTTTTGGCGGAGCTCTTATCAGCGGAGCATTTGTCGTAACATGCGGCGCATATTTTTGCGGAGCAACTGTCCCTACATGCGGAGCAAATATTGGCGGAGCAATTGTCGCCGGAGCATGTGTCGTTCGGGTAGCATTTGTCGCCGGAGCATTTGTCGCCAAATGTGGAGCAATTGTCCGTGGAGCAACTGTCGGCGGAGTAACTGTCGGTGGAGCAATTGTCGGCGGAGCAACTGTCGGCGAAGCAACTGTCGGCGGAGCAACTGTCGGCGGAGCACAGTCGGCGGAGCAACTGTCGGCGGAGCAACAGTCGGTGGGGCAATTATCGGTGGAGCAAATGTCGCGGAGCAAATCTGCAAATGTCGCATTTTGGGGAGCATTTGTCACCGGAGCAATCGTCGCCGGAGCATGTGTCGGGTTACCTCAGTAATACTTGATGCAGTTAAACATATTAAAATTGGTAAAGCGCCCGGTCAAGACGGCTTTACAGAAGAATTTTTAAAGTATTTTATTAATGATATAGGAATTTATTTGTGGTGAAGTGTCAAAAATGCTTATTTGACTGGTGAATTATCTCCTTCACAAAACTTAGGTCTTATAACTTTAATCCCTGAAGGTAATAAGCCCCGTCATTTTATTAAAAACTGGAGACCGATATCTCTTCTTAATGTCGTATACAAAATTTTATCTACATGTCTTGCATATAGGTTACGAAAGGTATTATCAGTAGTCATTCACACAATTGATCAGAAAAGATTTTTACCTGGTCGTTTTATGGGGAAAATATTAGAATAATATACGATATCATTGCTTAAGCGGAAAAACAAAATTTACCTTGTACTTTAATGCTATTAGATTTCGAAAAGGCGTTCGATAGTGTTTCCCATGGATTCATTCAAAAGGTTCTTTCATTTTTTGGGGTGATTATTTTTGCTTTGAATAGCTGAAATCAATTGATTTTAGCATAATTATGCTTCAAAAAGTTTATGCAATAAATCTGGTGAAAAAACTAAGAATAGCAAAAGGTTAAACAATCAAAGCAATACATAAGAAATTCATTAAACAATAAAATGTATAAGAAATTGATTTCCATACCAGATTTATTAATGGCGATTGTTGAAAATGCTACAAAGAATATTTTTACCAAAATTAGCATTCTAGGAGCTTTATTTAGTGAATTAGAGCAAAAAGTATGATTTATGCATAAATTAGCATAATTAATTCATATAAAATGAAATATCATTATTTTGGAAAATTTTACCATACAGACTTGTAGATTACATCGAACACTAACGGCGTGCAAATGTTTGCGACAATCGTGCGATCGGCGGCCGAGATATCGGTTACACTTCGTAATTCCGAAGGTTCTTTATTCCGAAGGTTCGTAATTCCGAAACACGTAAATTGCCTATACCTCGATGTTCGTTAATCCGAAAACGAAAAAAGGTTCGTTAATCCGAACATTTGTGGCGTTATTCCGATGCACAGTGGGCCAGAATGAGTTGGAAGTGCGCCAAAATTATATTCCGTGTTAGATTTCTACTTTAACATGTTGTTCATGGGTAATTTGGGGCGTAGAATCGACTGAACTTAATTTATAGGCGACATGACGTCATCTTGATACCATATTTTGATTGGCTACTTAAAATATCTGTGAAAAGACAAATTATGCTAAGCAAATTGTGTCGTATAAGCTGTGTGTTATGTGCTACTTTAAAATTGGTCAGAGTGAATGTTGGGTTATACCTAAAAAGTGTGTATGAGATACCGAAAATAATTTTATTGCATCAAAATTATCATTAATTACATTTATTAAAAAATAAACTTCAAAATTTAAAAAAATATTAACCGTGCTTTATCAAGCTGTGTTGACATATGTAAAACACCACGAATGTATCATTGTGAGGAGGATTTGGGGCTGAAATTATTCTACAAGTAAGTTTTATCCCTGGAAAAGTTGTGGGTGTAGTAGCCCTTATTTGCTTTAGCAACCTTTATTTTCTTTACATTATGCCCGGAATTCATGTCATTTTCATGGAATGGAAGGGGAATCGTACTCGCCGTGCAAAAGCGAACGGCGATGTACACCCTTACGGTGCGCTACGATGACTGCGCGGTATAAAAAAATTACCGTTTTTGAACAGGTTTTTGGGGTGTTGTGGCAAGTAAAATCGGCTCTAACATAAAAACGGGCAGCTAAATTTGGTATCGACTAAGAGCTTAGACATCGGGAAAAATGATGCTTATAGAATTTAGACGAAAATCCACGGAAATCTAAACGATTCTATTGTAAATGCAAAAAACATGGATTTCTCAGCCTATTTCGAGGAAAAGTAATCATATAAACCTATTATAGGGTGTCTTTTATCTCATTTGAACCCTTTCACATGAAAAAAGAATATATCAGGATTATGTGGGAGCCATTTCAGATTCCTACGTGAAAAGCCTTTTGAGAAATGGCCTGTTTTTCAACGAGGATGTCATATACGTGACATTTCGCAAAAAAATTACGATTTGAGGTAGGAAATTAACAACCTTTATGCAAATTCCGGAATGAAATATTTTGCTGAAATATTCTTCAAAGTATTGTCTTTCAGCTGGGCATGATAAAAATTAAAAATCTGAAATTGCCCAAAATGACTTTTGTTTCGCCCCGGCCCACTGTGCGATGGTTCGTTATTCCGAAGATTCGATAATCCGAAAACGAAATAAGGTTCGTTGTTCCGAAGGTTCGATAATCCGAAAACGAAATAAGGTTCGTTTTTCGAAGGCTCGTTAATCCGAAAACGAAATAAGGTTCGTTGTTCCGAAGGTTCGTTAATCCGAAAACGAAATAAGGTTCGTTGTTCCGAAGGTTCGTTAATCCGAAATAATAAGTTTCGTTAATCCGAAAAATGAAAAATGGGAAAGCAGACATGGCAGAGGCAAGGGGCGGGGACACTGTTGCCGTTCAATTGTTATGAGGATGGGAAGGCAAAGGCGGCCGAACGAATTTTCGTTTAGGGGGTAAAGCCAAAAAAGAAACTTATACGTCAAATGGGCACTTTGGTGATATTTTCGCCTTAAGATTATCATCTGCTTGAAGCCATTGTGTATTTGATAGTGATTAAGTAGAGAAAAACTTTTTTGAAGTGACTTCTTATTATGGCAAAATGTATATTTAGGCTTTATTTTTCGGAGAGAGTATAATGAGCGAGCGGCTTGGTAAAAAAAATTCAAAGGTGAATTTGTAAAACTCGTTTTGGAGGGTCAGTTATTCTAAAATGGCATTATTGCGAGGTGTTGCGAGCATGAATTACGAACTAAAACTTTAGGGTATTTCAATAAAAAATGAAAATAAGTTTTAAAAAAATCCGAGCAGATTTCTGCTGTCATTAAAAAGATGTGCATCTAACTAAAGAATTAACACGAGCGCAAAACACGAGCTCAAACATACTAACCAGAAAAGGTATGGACGGCCAAAAGTGCCAAAATTCCCAATTTGAGAAAAATATATATAATGTTGAAAATAAACTAAAATGCAGAAATATATCTAAAAATAAAGAAATTTTAGAAATAATTAAGATTACCAAAAAATAGAAATTCACAGAATTAAACAGTACAGAAATAAGGACAAACACAGAAACAAGACAATCGCAAAGAATAATAAATGATAAAAAATACGTAGATAACCATGTAATTGAACACAATCACAGAAATATAGGTTCATATAGAAATAGAGAAAGTTTGAGAAATGTAAAGACATCCACAGAACTAAATACAACTTCAGAAATATAGACAACCGCAGAAATAAGGACAGCTTGAGGAAAAAAGACCCACAGAAATAAAAACATTTTCAGAAATATAGACAGCCAGAGAATTGTAGACAACCTCATAAATATAGACAACCTCAGAACTAAAGAAAACTTCAGAAACATAAACAACAGAAATATAGACAACCTCAGAACTAAAGAAAACTTCAGAAACATAAACAACAACAGAAATAAAGGCAACCTCAGAAATACAGACAACCGCAAAATTAAACAAAACGACTGAATTATAGTCCATCGCAAATAGCGCTAGCTCGTCGAAAATAAGAGAACGCAGAAATAAAGTAGAGCTCAGAATTAAAGTGTAGCTCGTCAACAAACTGGCAATGAGAGAGCGAGAGGGGGCGCAATTTCCTACGATAGCTGTGCTCTGCGAAATTCAACTTTCTTTCTATTGAATATATAGCAAGACTAATTATCTGTTTATAGAATTAGTGTTTCGGAATCCTGATTTCTGAGTGAACTTTAGTTGAACAGAAAATCTTTGAGGGACCATCGACATCAAATTGTTGGCATTCCATAAAAAAAAAGTAAGTTCAGTTCAATTTCGTGCTTTGATCTCAGTTGTAATTGTAACGTTAGTGTGTTTGCTGCATGGGGTTACCGGCAGGAAGTTGGTTGGATATTCGATATTCAAACTGTGAAGTTGGTTTGATATTCAGGTTCGATATTCAAACGCGTGTGAAGTTGGACAGATATTCAATATTCGATATTCAAAAATTAGGGGTTTTGAAAGCTAGCTAGGGGGTTTAAAAGGTGCAGCACGTCTCGGGCAACCATAAAATCACTGGCTTGCCATAATACGAGGATTTTTTAGGGGACAAAAGTCAGTGAATAAAAGGGTAGGAAATTTTTAGTTTAATTGTTTTTTCAAGCTGCCCCCAGGGATATCCCGACGGCCTAGCCAGGGTAACCACCTATCCTAACTTGTAGAACTTGACTCGGGCAACAAGATAAACACCTGCTTGACCCGGCGCATGCACATTTAGGGGGCTCAAATTAACAAATTTAAAGGGAATAACGGGCTATTTAGACCATTTTTTTAATTAAAAAAAATATTTTTTCCAAGGGGCCCCCAGGGATATCCCGACGGCCTAGCCAGGGTAACCACCTATCCTAACTTGTAGAACTCGACTCGGGCAACAAGATAAACACCTGCTTGACCCGGCGCATGCACATTTAGGGGGCTCAAATTAACAAATTTAAAGGGAATAAAGGGCTATTTAGACCATTTTTTTAATTAAAAAAGTATTTTTTTCAAGGGGCCCCCAGGGATATCCCGACGGCCTAGCCAGGGTAACCACCTATCCTAACTTGTAGAACTCGACTCGGGCAACAAGATAAACACCTGCTTGACCCGGCGCATGCACATTTAGGGGGCTCAAATTAACAAAATTAAAGGGAATAAAGGGCTATTTAGAGCATGGGTAACTACTGCCCTGACTTCCTCCCTATCCCTTAGTGCCGCCAATGGTTAGAGTAGAAAACAAAACAAAAGGAAAGGGAGAAAATAAAATAGAAGATACCATTTATTCTATTCTTTTATATTACATGTATATATTACTTATATAAAATTATAGAAACCCAATAAAAACTTTAAAAAAAAATAGAAGAGAGAGAAGGGAAAGGGACTCGGAGAGATAGCAAAGAAAAGGAGGGGGAATAGACAGAAAATTTATTTATTTATTTCTATTTATTTTCAGTTTTATTTAATCAGTGTGGCCTCATCACTTAATAAACTGCTGTCCTTGAGGGTCCTCCTTGAAAAAGAGGGAGAACGGAGGGGTCATCTCATTGTATGAACAGGATATTTTATTATTGTGCCCTGACCAACTTTGAGATTGATTTAGACATGGTGTGCAGAAAATGAACATCATAATCTTTCATCTTCCTTTCCTTTCTTTCCTTTTGTAATTTCTTTTTTGTTCCCGGTTTTAGAACTTTTTTTTGTGGGGGGGGGGGGCTTGGGGCAGTGTTATCGGATGGGGTCCGGAACAATAATGGCACATGGGTTTTTATCCTATAAGGAGGCAAAATAACATTTTCGGGAGGGGGGGGGGAGTGACTCACAATTTTTTTTAATCGAGCGAGAAGTGCGAGCGAATTTTATTTCAAAATAATGGTGTCCCTACTGACTTGAAAAGGAACCTGTTAAGGACTAGCTGTTTGTATTAATTGGGTTATGAAGATAATATCTCACCAAATAAATAGTGTGAGCGCGAAGGAATGATATATACCTGGACGTTCTAAGCACTTTTTTTGTTTTTACATCATGAACTAATGGCTAATTCTAAATCTAATTCGCAGAAAATATTTCAGTTATGAAAATTATGAACACGCAGGATATGTATCTCGCTAAAACAAATAATTAAAACTCTAATGACATTGGATTTTTAAGACCCATGTAAATAGATAATTTACTTAGGCCTATTTCAATTATTAGTTACTGCGAGCGCGTAGCGTGAGCGACATCTTGAATTTTATATAACCTGAAAGATCTATCTTAGTGACCAAAATTGTCGGGAGCTAAATGCTAACGGTGAATGGATGAGAAAACTTTCAAAATTTAAAGAACAAAAAAAAAGTTGTGGAGAATTATGATAATGTTTACTAAACATTTCTTTTCTTCAAAAATTCGGGGGGGGGGACTCACTGGGGCCTCATCCTTTGGTGCCACCCCTGGTCTGGGGCGGAGCCCCCGGAACCTCGTTTTATTTTTAAACTGCAGATTGCCAACATTTTTTATCATATCGCGGGTATATACACCATATATTATATTAAAGGGATGGTCCGGGCTAAAAGTATGTATAGCTAAATAAATAGAGTAAAATTCACTGAGCAAAATGCCAAAAATTTCATCCAAATCGAATAACAAATAAAGTTATTTAAGTTTAAAGTTTAGCAATATTTTGTGAAAACAGTAGTCATGAATATTCATTAGGTGGGCTGATGATGTCACATGTCCACTTGTTCTTTTGTATTTTACTATATGAAATTAGGTCTATTCAAATTGTTTCCTCCAAGAGCTAGAAAAAATGGATTGTCAATTGATTTAGTTCATTAGATATTTATTGCTGCAACTTATTTCATTATAACGGGGAAAAATATGTAATAACACGTTAAGAAAAAGGAGAGTGGAGATGTGACATCCTCAGCCCATCTAATAAATATTCATGATGACTGTTTTCACAAAATATTGGTAACTTTTAAACTTGTTTGTTTTGTTTTTTTGTTTTATTTCCGAAAAAAAAATACAATATACATAAGAGATACATACAATAACGGAGGATCACCCAATTCAGCTGTATTTGCAAAATATTGCTGTTCTTCCTTGGGGTCCTACATTTATTAAACAAAGTAATATACACCATTAAAAAATACTAAAAAAAAAACATTTCCAAGTAAAATACATTGACAGAAAAGTGTTTAAAAAATTACTAAAACTATGAAAACAAAAAGAAAGAATTAAAAATACAAATGCTCAATCTAAATAATCATAATAGAGTATGAAAGGAACTTAAAGTTGGTGCGTTATGAATTTCATTGGCAATTGATTATAAATTGATATCCCCCTATAGAAAAATGTCCTTTTACAATTGTTAGAATGTGGCTTGTGTAAATTAATAACAAATACTTTAGTATTTGTTATCCGATTTTTATGATTTTTTTTTGCATTTTGCTCAGTGAATACTACTCTATGTATTAAAATATAAATATTTTCAGCCCGGACCATCCATTTAAATTCAAAGCAGTTGCGAAAACGAAATAAATTAAAGCCAACAAAACATAGCAAAAGTGGAAAATTTGTATAAGTCGCCAGCGAGCGAAGCGAGCTAGAAAATTTTGGCGTTTTAAAAAGATCGTAAATATAAATTCTAATTATGTGATGGTCGCATTGGAATTGAGCCGACCAATCAATCAATAATTAGTCACGTGATATCGTATAAAAGAGACATGTTAATTCATAATACAATTATTTTTTAGGGGTATAACTCCTTGTTGATTAATTGAATTGAAGGCTACACATGCAATAGAAAATGTCTCCTGAGAATCATTTGAAGATTAGAGGAGCGTTAAACGCATATTTTATATTTTAACAATACGTTTTCTATCGATATACGGCCCCATATTTTCTCGGTATGTCTGTTTTCTCCGAGGGTATGCAGATATGCCGATCTACAACAGAAGGCTAAAGATATTCATTCGACCCAACCCATTCTCATTTTTTTCTTACTTTGTAATCTGATTACAAAAAAATAAGTATGTATAATGTTTAGACTGATTCTAGAAAAAAAAGGGCAACAACTGAACAAACTTTGTGCGAATAAAACAGAATAGGGGAAGGCGGGGTAAGTTGAGCATAGGGGCAAGTTGAGCCACCAGCCCCAGGCCAATAATGAATGAGTCAGACATTGTGGTGGTGTCATGTATTGATGACCCATAGCATAACCCCTAACCCACCACATTGTTTCCAACTTTGAAACAAAAAGTAGTTTTTTAGAGGGAAAAATATGAATTTCAGCCAAAAAAGTAAAAAAGAGTGTGAAATAGATAAGTGCTTTATAAACACACACGTCTTTAAATATAATAAAGACATGATAACAACATTATTAGTCCAGGTATGCATCTTCATTCTTGTCATAGTCTTTTATATGATGAATGCATAATAAATGTGTGGATACAAATTATCGCACTAAGTTCGGACTGGGGTAAGTTGAGCCAAACAGCATGGGGCAAGTTGAGCCATGGTAATTCCTATGGTAATGTATCTAAAAAAAAAAAAAACCATTAAAATTGATTGAAATGCAGGCTGAAAGGAGCAAATTTAGATGACTGCTCTTTTCCTTTTACATGATGTTAGTATTTATAGAGAATTAGCAAGTGAAAAGACTTTAAACAAAGAATTGACATGCTGGTTCTCCCTCATACATTTTGTACATTTTTTTGTGGCTCAACTTACCCCAGAAGGTGGCTCAAACTTACCCCATATATGGGGCAAGTTGAGCCATTTGACATCGTTTTTTTCAAAGGTTACGATGACTTTCAGTGTGGGGATAGAAAATTATATATAGGTGGAAAATATTTCAGAAGAATTAAATTTCAAGGCAAGGTACTTATTTCGACAAGATTATTAATCATATCAATTCTAACATGCAAAAAGCAAAAACTGTCACAACTTACCCCGCCTTCCCCTACATGTATCACTCGGCTTTCGAAACTATGATAGTGGCGGAGGAATTAGGACTGAGTGTCATTAATGAATGAAATCTGCTGATGAGATGCTTTACCGAGTTGCCCCCTAAATGTGCATGCGCCGGGTCAAGCAGGTGTTTATCTTGTTGCCCGAGTCGAGTTCTACAAGTTAGGATAGGTGGTTACCCTGGCTAGGCCGTCGGGATATCCCTGGGGGCCCCTCGGAAAAAAAATACTTTTTTTAATAAAAAAATGGTCTAAATAGCCCTTTATTCCCTTTAAATTTGTTAATTTGAGCCCCCTAAATGTGCATGCGCCGGGTCAAGCAGGTGTTTATCTTGTTGCCCGAGTCAAGTTCTACAAGTTAGGATAGGTGGTTACCCTGGCTAGGCCGTCGGGATATCCCTGGGGGCCCCTTGAAAAAACAATTAAATTAAAAATTTCCTTCCCTTTTATTCACTGACTTTTGTCCCCTAAAAAATCCTCGTATTATGGCAAGCCAGTGATTTTATGGTTGCCCGAGACGTGCTGCACCTTTTAAACCCCCTAGCTAGCTTTCAAAACCCCTAACTAGCTTTCAAAACCCTAATTTTTGAATATCGAATATTGAATATCTGTCCAACTTCACACGCGTTTGAATATCGAACCTGAATATCAAACCAACTTCACAGTTTCAATATCGAATATCCAACCAACTTCCTGCCGGTAACCCCATGCAGCAAACACACTAACGTTACAATTACAACTGAGATCAAAGCACGAAATTGAACTGAACTTACTTTTTTTTGTATGGAATGCCAATAATTTGATGTCGATGGTCCCTCAAAGATTTTCTGTTCAACTGAAGTTCACTCAGAAATCAGGATTCCGAACACTAATTCTATAAACAGATAATTAGTCTTGCTATATATTCAATAGACAGAAAGTTGAATTTCGCAGAGCACAGCTATCGTAGGAAATTGCGCCCTCTCTCGCTCTCTCATTGCCAGTTTGTTGACGAGCTACACTTTAATTCTGAGCTCTACTTTATTTCTGCGTTCTCTTATTTTCGACGAGCTAGCGCTATTTGCGATGGACTATAATTCAGTCGTTTTTTTAATTTTGCGGTTGTCTGTATTTCTGAGGGTGCCTTTATTTCTGTTGTTGTTTATGTTTCTGAAGTTTTCTTTAGTTCTGAGGTTGTTTACATTTCTGTTGTTTATGTTTCTGAAGTTTTCTTTAGTTCTGAGGTTGTCTATATTTCTGTTGTTTATGTTTCTGAAGTTTTCTTTAGTTCTGAGGTTGTCTATATTTATGAGGTTGTCTACAATTCTCTGGCTGTCTATATTTCTGAAAATGTTTTTATTTCTGTGGGTCTTTTTTCCTCAAGCTGTCTTTATTTCTGCGGTTGTCTATATTTCTGAAGTTGTATTTAGTTCTGTGGATGTCTTTACATTTCTCAAACTTTCTCTATTTCTATATGAACCTATATTTCTGTGATTGTGTTCAATTACATGGTTATCTACGTATTTTTTTATCATTTATTATTCTTTGCGATTGTCTTGTTTTTGTGTTTGTCCTTATTTCTGCACTAATGTTTGATTCTGTGAATTTCAATTTTTTTTAATCTTAATTATTTCTAAAATTTCTTTATTTTTAGATATATTTCTGCATTTTAGTTTATTTTCAACAGTATATATGTATTTCTCAAATTGGGAATTTTGGCACTTTTGGCTGCCCATAAAAAGGAACCTGTTAAAGAAAGCATTTAGTGACCTTTTTATGATGCATATTTCACCAATCGAATGAGAGTTCGAAGCGCAAGCTGAAAATTTGCAATATTCCAGCCTGAAAACTTAACTTGTATATTTTAAAGAGTATTTTATTTCGAAAAAAAACATGAAAACGGCATATTTATTTTGAAAAAGGAACTTTCCCATTTTGGAAAATATCAATTTCACTGTTTTTTATTTCATTTTTGGGGTGCAAGTGCCCCCTGCCTCCTTCCCGGTGGATCCAACTTTCGTCAAATAGGGAGGGGGAGGGCAGATTTTTTTCAGCCATATTTTCTTCGATCGGCAGCTTAAAGATGATTTTTGTTTGTTTCTTTGAAAGGGTAGTCCTAACAGTCAATAATTAGCTTTATACTTATAAAGGAACTAATTCTATTCCTGGTTACAAAAAAGGCATAAAATGTCCAGTTTTCAGGTTGGAATATCACAAATTTTAAGCTTGCGTTTCGCGCTCTCATTATTTAGTTCGTGAGATATATATTCTAGTCATGAGTCACTAAATGCAGTCCTTAAAAGGTTACTTAAAAGGTAAAAAGTTTTATGCAACAGGCTTCTGAAGCCTGTTGCATAAAACTTTTTACCTGAGAAAACTCTGGTAAAAACTGAAAACTAAGATTAGTCTGATTTCCGCCATTGACTTTAGCACAGGGCAAAAATTCCGGTAAAAACAACCTGAGTTTTCTCAGGTTAAAAGTTTTATGCAACTGGCCCCAGGTCAGTATATAAACAAATTACAGCTCGCGCTCGGGTTAATTCTTTAGAAAGATACACATCTTTCTCACGATTAAAAAAATGCTCAGAATGTCTAAGTTCACGTCTTGTTACATGAAATGTCTACTAGTTTTCAGCTTGCGATTCGCGCTTTCAACATCTCACAAGGATCATTATTAGTATTATTTTTATTTTTATTACCAGCAGAAGCTGTTATTAAAATTGACATCCATCATCCAATACAAATCCTATTATCTAGAGGTTACTCGCACGCAACCAACACACTTGATGCCCTGCATCTTTACACCATTTGCTTAGGCAGCAATTGCTCAGAAAAAAAATCGAAATTAGCCTATGCTTGATCCGGGGCCTATTCATAATGAAATACATGCTTTTGGCCACAACACACGCATGTATCATCGATCGTTATTACTATCATTGCATAATATCGTGTAATCTCGTAATGACAAAAGCGTCTATGTTACCAAAATGAATTATTTCCATTTTTCGTAAATACGAACCTTATTTAACTTTCGGATTAACGAACCTTATTTCGTTTTCGGATTGACGAACCTTCGGAATTACGAACCTCATTTCGTTTTCGCGTTGACGAATCTTCGGAATTACGAACCTCATTTCGTTTTCGGATTAACGAACCTTGGGAATTACGAATTTTTATTTCGTTTTCGGATTAACGAACCTTCGGAATTACGAACCTTATTTCGTTTTCGGATTGACGAACCTTCGGAATTACGAACCTTATTTCGTTTTCGGATTGACGAACCTTCGGAATTACGAACCTTCGGAGTTACGAATCATCGGAAATAAGAACCTTCGGAATAACCGAAGCTTCGGAATTACGAATGTATGCGGAGAAATCGGGGGGGGGGGTGAATCAACCCCCCCCCCCAGCCACAGAACAGCCAAAAAAGCCCGGCCTAGTTAGGGTTGATATTCTTCGCAATGGATAAGATCCGTATAAATTATTGTGATAGGGATGACTTCTTACGAGTACCAGGCATTGCCTCTGCCACTGCCGAGCTCATTCTACCGGAAGCATTAAGCCAGGCTGATACTTGCATGACTTTTGGGCACGATTTTGTCGTGGCAAGTCGTGCCATTTTCGGGCACGAACTGGGAGGCTCCCGCACTGTTTACCACTTGTTCACACATAGTTCACGAGAAGTTCACGACGAGTTCACGACGAGTTCACGAATAGTTCACGAATGCGTTCCCTCAGTGTCCACATTGACACGAACTGGCATGACGAGTTCATGCATAGTTTGCGCATAGTTTACGCACTTCCCACATTGGCACGACGAGTTTGCGCAATTCGGACGGTGCCGTGCTGAAATATTCGTGAACTCGACGTGAGCTGTTCGTGAACTTTTCGTGACAGTCGTGGCATGGCGCGCACTGCCACGCACTGGTACGTGTTACGATGCTGCAACAAATAACAAGTAAAATCTAAGTTTAATTTCCTCTTTTTTTATTACAAGAAATAATTAAGTTTACACAAACAAATCATAAATAATAATAGTCTTACATCTCTTGAAATCAGTTCTGGTGTTATTCCAAATTTATGGTCCAAATGATAAAATCCCAGTTGGCTGGCGAAAATTCACAATGATGGCGATGATGAAACTGATGTTGAAGCACGATGAATAACAAGAGTCACTGTAACGAGTTGAAATGTCCGTGAAGACAATGTTGACGATGATTAACAGTCAATTTCAGCAATCCATGGGTTGAAGAGTGTTCATTGAACAGGTTGATGATGTTGATGATCTCGATGAGAACTGAAAATTCCTCTCTCAAAATAACTGCAAACAGTTCATTGATGGTGTGCAAATAATTCCACAGAAGATAATTATTTCAGGTGTCTGATCTGACATAAAGTCTGGCGTGAAACTCTTAGCTCTGATCTGATCTGGTGAAGTGATCTGGTATGATGATCTCATATGATGTGATGATGTCCTTGTACAAACTGCAGCTTTTATATGCACATTTCAACTATTATAGATCATTCTAGTATTCACTATTCTAGAGTCTTCTATATAGTATTCACTTTTATGGAAGGTTCAAGTATTGTCTTTCAAAAAAAAACATTCTCCTTTCAGGAGCAGTCAAATTCCAGAAGAATCTTGAATGACTTCATTGAAATTAACATGTGTCAACAAAATAGCTAAGGCTATTGTTCACTGGAATGTAACAATCTGTTGTTTGGCTTTTCCCTATTCAAAAATAAAACCCCTTGGCTTTTAAATGGGCAAGGCCTGCATAACAAAAAGCTTTTACAATGACATTCTGGAATGTTCTTTATCATTCCAAAATATTCTTAAAGGGGGAAATTACTAAATAAATGAATGTAATTGCTTTTACAATTCTTCTTATATGTAACACCTCCCCCACCGGAGAAAAGAAAGCTTTACCGTAGTAAAGGTTTCTTCTAAAGAGGTAAAAATGGCAGAGGTAAAAATGGCAGAGGTAAAAATGGCAAAGGTAAAAATGGCAGAGGTAATAATGGCAGAGGTAAAAATGACAGAGATAAAGATCATGACATGATAGATCAGCAAGGACAAAAATAGAGCCTTTCCAGTTAATATCAGTCATGATTATTGACCTTGAATGGACTCCTATCGACAAAATAAGTATTATGAACTGATGAGATTTTTTTTGGATTTTTTTCATCACTTTAGGTCTATACTTTATATCGTTGATATTATTAAACATTTTCATGCCAAAATAATTTCCATAGTGAGTGAAAGGATTTATCTCGGCCAGTTCGTATAGTAGAACAGCACTCAATCCTACATACCAAACGAATTGAAATGTAAACACCAATGTGCGCTATCATTAACATACTGAAATAGACGAGTTCGAGATTTCTTTGAACCACTTGCATAACTTTGATAACAGAAAAATAGCAAAACGTTCTGTAATAAAAGTAATTTTACATATTTCAACATCATAACCGATCCGAATAAATATTGATGTGATACGTATTTTAGTTTAATGTAAATTATGTAATAATAACAACTATTGCTCATTTTTCAGAGTAATACCTCATTGCAGCTAGTCCAAGTGGATGTCAAGTTCCTTAACTAGTTTCTATGGTAACGGGTACCGCATGAATTTTGAAATGTGTAGCGAATCAGGGATTTAAATTTCTAGGTATTTCTTAGGTACCATTCTATCGACCTGTTTTAAAGGGGAAATTCACCCTGACAAATGGTTTACTGTAAAAATAGCAGAAAAAATATGTTGGTGAAGGTTTGCAGTAAACCCATCAAAGATTAAGAAAGTTAGGCTATTAGAAGCTTGAGTTTTTGATCTGTGACGTCATATACCAGTAACTACCCCATATTTTATGCACCAAAATGTTTACTTTTCAATTTCTTATCAGTGGTTCATGGTTGCTAAAAAAAATCTTTCAGGAGCGGATGCAAATTATTTGTATGTTAATATACTTAAGGTACAATTAAAACCATTTTCATTTTTTTTTAGAAAATGACATTTCATTGATATTTTTTATTACACCATATATGGGAAAAACTGCTCGCAGATGACGTCCCCATTAACATCTATAATTTAGTAGCTTTTTAAATCTTTGATGGATTCCCTCACCAATATCATTTTAATAAACTTTATGTCAGTGTGAATTTCCCCTGTAATGGATTAAGTACAATATTTGGGATTCAAAGTGTTCTTCAAATTTGAATATTAGAAGAACGATTTGGCATGAGAAGGTCGTGTATGTAAGTCCAGGAAAAAAAATACCAACTCAAGTGTTATCCTTTTTACCTCTGCCATTTTTACCTCTGCCATTTTTACCTCTGCCATTTTACCTCTGCCATTTTTACCTCTGCCATTTATTCCTCTGCCATTTTTACCTTTGCCATTTTTACCTCTGCCATTTTTACCTCTGCCATTTTTACCTCTGCCATTTTTACCTCTGCCATTTTTACCTTTGCCATTTTTACCTCTGCCATTTTTACCTTTGCCATTTTTACCTCTGCCATTTTTACACCGAGCCTATGTATCAACTCCCTCTTCATCAAATTTTGACACGAGGCGAATGTTTTTCGCCACATCAAAGCCTTGGGGAGATTTATCTTTAGTAGAGTTAGTATTTGCATGCTGGGCTAACTCCATTTCTTTCAACTTTAACTGGTACTCTAATCTCATTTTCTCCTTTTCAATGTTTTCTCTAATTTTCATTTCCATTTCAAATTGTGCAAGTTGAATTTGAGCATCATCTGAAACAATGACAGAAGTTTCAGACTCCTCTGTAATCTTCATGTGACTAGCTAACAAGTCAATTATCTCTGCCTTTCTTTAAACCTGGGGCTAGAGATACACCCAAATGATCACAAACTGTTATCAAATCATCTTTATTCAGTGACTTCAGTGATCATATGACAACTCTGTCACTGCAAGAAATTCTTCAACATCAAATGTAGCCATAGTGAAATATACAGAAAATACAAGCAAGTAATTAACACAGTACAGTATATTCCAGAACTTTCAAAAAATTCCAAAATGTTTTCAATTAAAATTGGCTTTTGTTTCAAAATTACTTTCGTCTCAAATTGCCTTTCGTTTCCTGGAAAACTGGTTTTAGTTTTAAATTGGCTTTTTGTACAATTGGCATGGCTGACCGCCGAAAATTCAAGCCAAATTATTCGATACTGCAACAAATAACAAGTAAAATTTAAGTTTAATTTCCTCTTTTTTATTACAGGAAATAATTAAGTTTACACAAAAAAAAATAATATAGTCTTACATCTCTTGAAATCAGTTCTGGTGTTATTTCAAATTTATGGTCCAAATGATAAAATCCCAGTTGGGTGGCGGAAATTCACAATGATGGCGATGATGAAACTGATTGAAGCACGATGAATGAATAACAAGAGTCACTGTAACGAGTTGAAATGTCCGTGAAGACAATGTTGACGATGATTAATGCAGTGCAGATGTTAATGCACTGTACACTTGCAGATTTTGTGTCACGCATTGGCACGCCTCAAGTCGTGCCAGTGCGCAAACTAGTCGTGAACTGGCGTGAAGTGTGCGTAAACACGTCGTGACACGTCGTGACACGTCGTGACTACGTGCCATGTCGGGACGAGAATTTTGAAATGTTCAAAATTTTGGTCACGACAAAATTTAGCGACCGGGTCGTGAACTATGCGCAAACTGTTCGTGAACTCGTCGGGACGATGCGGAGGATGCGTGCCAGTGCGTGGCAGTGCGCGCCATGCCACGACTGTCACGAATAGTTCAAGAACAGCTCACGTCGTGTTCACGAATAGTTAAGCACGACACCGTCCGAACTGCGCAAACTCGTCGTGCCAATGCGGGAAGTGCGTAAACTATGCGCAAACTATGCGTGAACTCGTCGTGCCAGTTCGTGTCAATGTGGACACTGACGGGCACACATTCGTGAACTATTCGTGAACTCGTCGTGAACTTGTCGTGAACTATGCGTGAACAAGTCGTAAACAGTGCGGGAGCCTCCCAGTTCGTGCCCCCAAAATGGCACGACTTGCCATGACAAAATTGTGGCCAAAAGTCGTGCAAGTGTCAGCCTGACTTAACAGTCAATTTCAGCAATCCATGGGTTGAAGAGTGTTCATTGAACAGGTTGATGATGTTGATGATCTCGATGAGAACTGAAAATTCCTCTCTCAAAATAACTGCAAACAGTTCATTGATGGTGTGCAAATAATTCCACAGAAGATAATTGTTCCAGGTGTCTGCTCTGACATTAAGTCTGGCGTGAAACTCTTAGCTCTGATCTGATCTGGTGAAGTGATCTGGTATGATGATCTCATATGATGTGATGATGTCCTTGTAAAAACTGCAGCTTTTATATGCACATTTCAACTATTGTAGATCATTCTAGTATTCACTATTCTAGAGGCTTCTATATAGTATTTACTATTATGGAAGGTTCAAGTATTGTCTTTCAAAAACATTCTCCTTTCAGGAGCAGTCAAATTCCAGAAGAATCTTGAATGACCTCTTTGAAATTAACATGTGTCAACAAAATAGCTAAGGCTATTGTTCACTGGAATGTAACAATCTGTTGTTTGGCTTTTCCCTATTCAACAATAAAACTCCTTGGCTTTTAAATGGGCAAGGCCTGCATAACAAAAACCTTTTACAAAGACATTCTGGAATGTTCTTTATCATTCCAAAATATTCTTAAAGGGGGAAATTACTAAATAAATGAATGTAATTGCTTTTACAATTCTTCTTATATGTAACATACGCATCCTCCCGCATCGTCCCGACGAGTTTACGAACAGTTTGCGCATAGTTCACGACCCGGTCGCTATATTTTGTCGTGATCAAAATTTTGAACATCAAAATTCTCGTCCCGACATGGCACGCAGTCACGACGTGTCACGACGTGTTTACGCACACTTCACGCCAGTTCACGACTAGTTTACGCGCTGGCACGACTTGAGTCGTGCCAATGCGTGACACAAGTTCGTGCAAGTGTCATCACTAAAATTACATAAGATATGATATATTTTGTTATAAATCATGTTTTCAGACAACATTCCACTCATACATCACCATTTGACCAAGCAAAGCCAAATTCTGTTGAAATGATTTGTTCCCATTCATATTGTGCATAATACCGATAGGGACTGTAGCGGCCATTTTGACTTTAAAATAACCGTTTTCATCACCTAATTGGCAGAATAAATGATATATCTTAATAGAAATTATGCTTTCACACTATATTTTACTCATAGATCACTATTAAGTGCATTTATGGTGCTCGTTTCTGTGAATATTGATTTCCCACTTTGCATTGTACATAATACAGTTAATGTCGATGGCGGCCATTTTGAAAGTCGAAATACAGTATTTAACACAAACTTGAAACCTGAATGATATATTTCGTTAGAAAATACGTTTTTAGACAGTATCCAATTAATTCATCACATATATATGCATTCTAGCGCTCACTCTTGTGATTTCTTTTCTCCCATTTCTCATTGTGCATAATACTTTTAGGGCCTTTGGCAGCCATTTTGAATATAAAAATGCAACATTCACCACATATATGGCATATCAATAATTTATTACGTTAATAATTAGGTTTATAGTCAGTATTCCACCTGTTTAATCTTCATAATAAGCATTTTAGTTATCACTGTTGTGAATTTCTTGGCCCCCATTGCCATTGTACGCAATACTGTTTGGGTCAGTGGTGGCTACTTTAGATATCAAAATACAGCAATGTTCCCATATATGACATAATACATGATATATCTCATAAATATTGATAATTGCATATGTTACTTCGTTCATACATCGCGATTTTTGCAGTTTAGCGCTAATTTTTGTGAAAATTAGTTTTCCCTATTCATATTGTACATGATAGCGTATACGATGGCCAATGGCGGCCATTTTGAAAATCAGGAAAATGAATATTTTGTCAAAAATTATTTTTTAAGATTGTATTTCACTCCTGCACACAATTTCATGCATTTCACAGCCAATGTGCGGATAATTTTATGAGTTTCATGGGTAATTTGCATATTTTGGCAGCCATATTGGATTTTGCCAATTTGAGGAAAATGCTCAAGGTTACACGAGTGGCATCATTCAGATTCGTAATCAGTACCCTCGAATTGGCAAGAAACCATAAAAAATATTGTATATATAAAAAAACAAGGTTATGCCTCTTCTATCCTGGACTATCTCGCCTTCCAAGGGAGCACTCCATCCAGGAAGCTTTTCATCTTTTCAGAGAATTGCTTTCTCTGTTCAAGATGGAATTGCCCCAAGGCAACTGAAATAGGATCGATATAGTGAATTGTTCCCCCGTAGATCAAGAGATGATCTCTACCATGATCATTACAATTTTAATGGTGCCCCAACCCGTGACTTGCATCATCTATTTGTTGATGGTCGGAACTCTCATGATCATTATCAATACTCACAATTATGAACAAAATCTCCCTGACAATCGTGATTGCTTTCATACTCGTCAGACCCATGATCGGACCCCACCCCATGCCTTAAGAGATGATGATTTGTTATCCCAATCATGTTCGAAACCAGATGAGATATGCAGCATCAGTAAAGGTGTTATATACATGTATAAGAAGAATTGTAAGAGCAATTACATTCATTTATTTAGTTATTTCCTCTTTAAGGATATTCATAGCATAGAATGATTAAGAAGGCTCTATGAGTACAACTTTGTTGGACTTAGACATGAGTAATCTTTGAGTACTCTTTGTTATTTCTGAATGAAGATTGCTACACAATAAGATTCCGAGCCTGCAGTGAAAAGGACAATATGACTAGCTAGTTTGTTTTATTATTATTTTTTTGGCGTCACCTGTGCCTGGGAGGCGAAAGGCGAACTGAATCCTTATGACCCGCAGGTCTCTCCTCCCGATATAACTGATTTGGGGAATGCAGGTGGACCACTACACCTGGGTTTCCCCTACTCTTATACGAATAGTGTGGTGGGTTCTTAACTTGCAAAGGTGTTGACTCACCTCTACACGGGGCCTCCATTTAACGTCCTATCCGAGGGACGGATTGTTTTCCATTGTAACATAGCCTGCATCTATGAAACATGATGGGAGAGACGTTTATACACAACGCACTGGCTTCAGTCGTCCGCCCGGGGTGGACTCGAACCCACGATCTTCGGTTCGACAGGCAGACGTGATACCGACTGAGCCAATTTACAATTGTTAATTTCACTGAGGTCATTCAAGAGTCTAGATTTGACTGCTCCTGAAAGGAGAATGTTCTATTTTTTTAAAGACAATACTAAAAGCTTCCAGAATAGTGAATACTAGAAACCTCTAAAATAGTGAATAATTTGTTAATAAGCTGGCAGTATCTTCATATTAGATCATAATATCATGTGTACTATTGATTATCTATAAATTGTAATGATAAGGATAGAAAAAGGCGGAAACCAGTGCATTTTGGAGGATGTATTTGTCCCATACGTTACATTTATTGTGAGCGCAATGAATAATATTTCAGATGATATATAATCCATGACCATGCATGTCAATTACCCACAAAACGTCGCCAGGGATGATTTTTCAGTTCAAGAGCCTTACTGAAATTAGTAACTCTTAATTAGCTTTAAAATATTATATGAAGAGGAGTAACTAACATAGAATGTTAGGCTACTTTTGAAAAAAAAGGGATTCAAGTTACAAGTCGATTGAAGCACATGGCTTTCAATAATAATGTGCAAGGGTGACACATAGATGATTAGATGATAGATTTTAAGCGGTCTTTTAATTAGGTCCGAAATTGTTTATTAGGCACATCCTGTTCATTCTACTGAGAAGTAATGCAAAACTTATCCATTATTCCGCTAACTAAAGGAGGTTTAACATCAGACGGTTGATAAGGGTAGTACTGTATGTAAATAACACGGTGCCATTCTAAATACAAGGAAACGTGAACATGCAGTTGAGACTAAAGAGGACTAAATCAGTCTGGAAGATTCATGAGAGAACAAAATGTATTGGAGTTAGGATGGTGTAAAATGTCAAATTTGTCTAATTGGATATTTGTCTATAAATCTGAATTTGTGTCTTAAGTGGCTCCAACATGATTGATATTAAACCTGATATTGTGTGATACATTATTTACTGTTTATGACCCTGCCCTTGATTATAGTTAATATGTTTTTACAGAAAACTTAACCAAAAAAAAACACCGTGCAGTTCTATTTAATGGAAAATGGGTGAAATGATACCAAGCTTATGTTTCATGTTCTTGTTACATTGCTTGACATCATTTGACCTACCATTAAGATTACTGTTTTTTAGGTGATCTTGTCATGTATTTAATTTCTTGTAACTTTTTATAATTGCATTTTACTTGCCACAAGCTTAAAGTATACACACAAAGAAAATTCACGAAAGATGATTATAGACAAATTATATACGAATGGAAAGGTCTTGCCGGTTTATACAAAAATATGTCACTAAAAAGACTTATAGATGTCGTGGAAATGCAAGAAATGAAATTATTAGAGATCCTTCTCGGCCCCCAGCCGCCCCCACGCAGATGTTTCGTACGCGGTCGAAAACAGTAGAGAATAATGACGTCACATGATCGACTCGCACATCATCTCTCTGTGCATAAGACACTGATTCACCTTCCTGGTCTCTATTTTTCTTCGAATTTACCGTTTTCTTCATGTATTGTGATATCCGATATCTGTTTTCGACACCTTCAGACTATAAGGGAACCAGAACTGTGTTACTTTGACCGTTTTTATTGAATTGTGAACTGTAAAGACCGATTTTGTCCACTCGACAGTCTTCGTTACTTGTGTTGCTCCACTCCACTGTCCAGTCACTGTGTTTATTGAAAAACTGCAAGCTGTACGAGCCCATTAACTTGCTGTCGATGTTGCAGGGATACGCTGTTTGATCCATCAACAACAGGTAAGGTAAGCATGTTTGGAAACTGTACTTGTTCTGACGATGCATTCAGGTCAGATGACAGATACAGATCTGATTTAATTTTAGAATCATGCATTTTGATTAAAATAACAAGTCTTTATTTTAGAAATAATGTTTTTGAACAATTGCACTTGCAGCAGATTTTTTCTTCAGATTTCTAAATAAATTGGTCAGGACTCAGGCAATTAAATTATTTCAAGGAGCACTGGCATGGACCATGGCTTTGCTTGGTTGGACTGAAAAATCCACTGTTTCAGAGGAATGTGTAATTAAGTTTTATTATACTCGGAATTATATCACGATAATGCCGATGTCATGAAGCCAGACAAATTTTCAGCAGCCGTCACCGTGATTCCTGGCCAAAATTAGAGTCTGGTGTTTCTTTCTGATTAGAGTGCTGCTGCATACATGTATGCATAATGCCTTCAACAATGAAGATAAATGCACTCTTTGTAATGACACAGAGAGCAACGTACCTCAAGTGATGTTCGTGTAGTCTCCACTCCACTTCACTACCGCTACAGCCTACACTATGATGCACGCCTCCCCGGTTGGTGTGGTGTACATGTACGGTACTAGTGTAGCGGTAGTGAAGAGGAGGGGAGTGGGCCTTTTAAACGGAATTTGAATATGGGTACGCCTTTTATTTGGTTTCCATAATATTTATTGCATGTATGAACAGAAGTGAAATATTAATTGTGAAGCACTGTGAATGTGTGCTGTTGTGTGATGGTTCATCATTTTTGTTATAAGACTGTAAGCCTGGTGGATGTGAGGAAGTGGCCTGGATGAAAGAAAATTGAACATGTGTCCAGTTACTGATTTGCATATTCTAAGACAATTTTGTTTCTGGATAAATATTGCCATGCATTCCCAACATTAAGAGTAAAGGAGAAGTCCACGCAATCAAAACTTCATTTGAATTTAAAGAAAAATAATAACATATTGCTGGAAATTTCATAAAAACTTTGATTCAAATTTAAATAATTACTATTTTAACATTGAGAAATTTTGCCTAATTTATAAAACGATGATATGCTCATCTGTGTCGACGTGCAAATTACACTAACCGATTATGTCACACGCACTAAGTTCTTTTGTATTTTGTTGTTTGATATACATGTATGTACATGACATGTAGATTAAATATTAAATTTTCTAATTATTTTCTTTAACAAATTTTTGGAGGGATTTTAATTCCTCCAAATAACATTTAGAGTTGCAGTTCCGTAAATGTAACCTATTGTGATCGGATGAAGAGTTTCCTATCGTCAAATCTGCAAAGAATAAAAAATAAAATGCACAAAAATTAGAAACGAATGTGATGTGACATAATCAACTCTAATTTGCATATCATTGTTTTGTGTATATGACTGTTTTGAGTAAAAACAACAAGGGAAATTGCTCTATTTAAACAATTTTTAGTTGATGTGGACTTCTTTGACTTTTAACTCATCCTCTAGTACCCCTCCCATCCAAAATAATAATAGAATCTAAATAAGAACTTGAAAATCAAAAGCAGCAATTAAGAGGTAAGATTTGATAAATACAGGTCTGAATAGGATTTCACAAGAAAATAAAAAAAGAAAAAAGAGAAAAGACGGGAAGGTATTAAAAAATACCCGGAAAATCCGAATTTTGAACCAGGGTCCTCGCACACGACAAAACAATGGCCAAAACGTTTGGCCACAGACCATTGCTCTTCCATTCAGATGATTTTTAAGATATATGAAACAAAGTCCGCTCGCCGCTGTGGAATTATCATGTTTCGGCAATTCAACTGCAATTTCAATAATTTCGCGATGGATAATGCCGTGTTATTTTGTGGTTCCTGACTTTGCTACCAAATGAAATTTCATAATTTTTTTCAGTCGTGCAGAAGATATCTATGCTTTATATTGATTAAAATTATATTAATGTGATGCAAGTGTGAGTTCTCAGTGAAAATGTGCTTTGTTTATTCACATATATTTCTTGAAAAAAAAATTCTAAGCTAAATATCGGTTACCAAAATACGTTAAATGTGCACTTTATTTCACTGTTCAATAAATTCAAAATTTTATCTATATTAGAAGACCAATCTTGTGAGGAATAAACAATTCTAAGAGCAAAAAACGTTGATTGGAAAGATCATCTTCAATGGGACGCTGTCGATCAGCTCAGCTACTCACTGCTCATTATGTGACGTCACTCAGCTGGAGCTCGCAAGAGGACCGTGGAAGGCAGAAATATGTCATGAAAATAAATCGTTTTTGACAGCTGATTTCTGCAAACTCTAATCACTATTTTGAAAAGTGAAGTTATATATCTGATTAGTAATACCCCTTTACAATGATGACCACAAAAGGGCATTATAAAATACTTTTGATTCTTCGGGTGTGTACTTTAAAACAGTTACCAACCACGATAGGTTTATTTTATAAAGTGTCACATTCTATCACACGTATAGGCCATATATAATGTGGAAAGTGAGCGTGGTTTGTGACGTCAAAAATATAAATTGCCAAAGGGTGAGGAGGTAGAACCCGTCACTGTTTTAATATACACCTTGAACCAAACTTGAGAAATTCCACATTATATATTGCATTAATTACATTTGTGGTCCTTTTATAACCTTCCCTGATAGCAAAAACTGGGTAAAAAGACGTCATATTGACGTCATTTTACGACGAGTATCACTTCGTTTTGACGTCGTAAAATGACGTGATTATGACGTCTTCATAAATCGAATACGACGTCTTTATGAAATCTTTACGCCATATTCCTGACCAGTATTACATGTCTTTATGACATGATTATGACGTCATTAATGGTCACTTATAACGTCTATATGACGTCTTTATAACGTATTCATGACCAGTATTATACGTCAGATTGACGTCGTATATTGATGTGATTATGACGTCATTAATGGTCACTTACGACGTAATTAATGGTCACTTACCACGTCTTTATGACGTCTTTATAACATATTTATGACCAGTATTAGACGTCATCTGGACATGATTTTAAGGTCTTTAATAGTCGACTACGATGTCATAATGACGTAATTTTGACTTAGTATGACGTGATAATGATTTACATATGAAATTGTACATGAAAACACAACTCGAACGTACAGTTAACCTAGCTTAGTTCAAAATATTAAAGAAATCAAATCATGGGTTGATCAGTTCCAATATTTTTACGATTGCAAGATTGACTGTAGGTCCAAGACTCGTCAAGAACAGACAAAACACAAACGCCCATACACACACAGTCACACACATTAAACGATAAATCAAGTACACATTTCAATTATAAACTCAGTTACAAATAATTTATTGATAAATTCAAGAAATCGCGTAACAAAACTCACATTTTAATAATTAAACTTATTTTTCCTTTAAGAATACAGTGTGTGGTGTATTCTTGTAAATACAACATACAACAAGTCGGATTATACTTTTACAGGGTGCGGATTGCTTTCCCAAAAGTTGGACAAGCTAAAAAAAGGTAATTTGGCTTTCAGAATTGGCATCCCCCATTCCGTGTCTGGTCAAAGAACTATGAATCCAGTTACAATGTCTGTTAACAATACGAAGACACAATTTGGATAAATTGCCTATTCATCATTTGCCAACTCGTCCACTGTGATCATAGCCTATCTTCATTAGTCCAATGACAATTGGTCCATCAACGAAACATCTAACAACCATTTGGTCCAAAAATCTTCTAATCACCAGCTTGTCTATGACCATTTCATCTCAAAACCAGTTGGTCTAATACCAATTTTCTTTTCCATCATTTTGTCCGATTAACACTTATTACACTTAGTCCAATTAGACCAAATGGTATATGGACTAGATTGCAGTTAAACCAATTGGTTATTCAGAAAAATGGTGGGTGGACGAACTGATGGTAAACCAAATGATAGTGTTAGACTGATAAACCCATGTAGAGTCTGAGATATTAAGGGAAATACAATACTGATGTCCAAGAAATATGGCTTCCAAGTACCTTATTTTAAACAAGAAATGGCTTACCCTGAACAATATGTCTGTGAAAATAAGACCAGATTTGCAGTGATACTCAAATGGAAGCTCATATTCATTTGGATGTAAGCAACATGTATTCATTTAACTAAATATGGTTTGTGATTGTCGCTTAAAAGTTTCACCTTGGTAACAGCATATTTCCATATATACATAATCATAAAAAACACCCAAGTTTAAGGTGAATACTTGCATACATGAGTGAAATTCCTGACACCAGAGCCTGACCCAGTTAAAATATTTCTCGATATTGTGTAGCATGATTTGTACTGCGTGAATATAATGCTGAGAAATAATTCCTTATAAGTATCAAAAATTTAACTAAAATGAGTAAATCAAATACCACAGAAAATAAATTTTCCTTTTTTAGTGAAATCAATTTTTTGTTGGCGTGGACTTCTCCTTTAAAGTATGTAACAATAAGGATCAGTGCGAACGACCCATCATTTCTCGCTCTACAACCCGCCCTTTTCTCTTTTGTTTTGACAAAATTTGCGTGACCTTACTTTCAAACGACCATTGCGCCATACGAGTTGACCAATTTAAATAAATATGAAAAAGGTTGTATCATTTTGATCTTTACTTTGACCTCCGGGCAAATAGTTGTCAAACTTGACATTGATATATACATTAATTATCAATCTAAATGTTAAAACCAATGACATTTCATTTCTTCATCTTCTAAATCTTCTCCAAACATACCAATGATCTACGTTATCCTTATTATTTTGTTTTAGTAAAGTTTGTAAAAGCCTCACTATGAACATGAAGAATTCCCCCAACTGAAATTATAGTAGAAATAGATCAAAAGAAGTCGACCTTTTTCAGATTATAAATGAAACATTAAACTCATGTTCTAGGGGTTAGTTAAAGGTCCAGTCCAATTCATTCCAATGCCTGAAAATTAATGTTCATATTATTCTAATTAGCCATTAAAAATAGAAAATAATGAAAATAATCCAAAAATTATAAATTAAATGACAAAAGTAAGTAATTTGAACAAAAGTTCATGATGAATAAATAAGTACAATGTTTTTATTTAAAGGTCAAGTCCACCTCATAAAAAAAAAATGCTGATTTGAATCGATCGAGAAAAATCAGATAAGCACAATGCTGAAAATTTCATCAAAATCGGATGTAAAATAAGAAAGTTATGACCTTTCAAAGTTTCGCTTATTGTTAACAAAACAGTTATATGAATGAGCCAGTTACATCCAAATGAGAGAGTCGATGATGTCACTCACTATTTGTTTTGTTTTTTGTGTTTGAATTATACAATATTTCAATTTTTACGAATTTGATGATTAGGACCTCCTTGCCCGAAGCACAAAATGTTAAAATAATGGAATTCCACGTGTTCACGGAGGAATGAAACTTCATTTCACATGACAATGTCGAGAAAATAAAAACATTTCATAAAAATACAAAAGAAGGTGAGTGAGTGATGTCATCGGTCTCCTCATTTGCATACCGACCGAGATGTGCATATAACTGTTTTGTGAAATGAAGCGAAAGTTTAGAACGTCATAACTTTCTTATTTTACATCCGATTTTGATGAAACTTTCAGTGTTATGCTTGTTGAATTTTTCTCTTTTTATTCAATTCAAGTTTTTGTTGGGTTTGACTTGTCCTTTAAATACATATTAGGCCGGGGCTGCGGAGGCTGAGGGGCTTCCCCCACTTTCTTCTAAAACCATGTACAAAAAATTAAAATTTATCATGATTGTGTTTATTAGCATGGTCAGCAACCCCCCCCTTGAAAACCAGTCTGTGGCCCGTCCTTAAAAACTTTGACGGGAATGAAATTTTGCCAATTGAATTGCCGGAAGACCTGGGGGACGTTTCATTAAGCTGTCCGTAAGTTACGAGCGACTTAATAATCATTTAGCACAAAGGAAAGGTTCACTAGTCGTTCTTAAAGTCAATCTTAACTTTACAGATTTATGAATCAGCCCACTGCACTCTAATGATGAGCAGACCAAGTTGCTCCTGAAAAATGTATCGTACTACATAATTATTTATTCCTACATGTATGTAAAGCATCTCTTTAATTATTATCCCCCTACGTATAAGATTAGACCAATTACTCTCTGCTAAAGACAATGGATCTATTCTATGTTTCATATGATAAAATACAAAAGAACGTCTTTGATCCCCATTTGACCTGTGTTTTGCATTTAATATTGTTTTTTTAACTCGAAATTTCATAACCTTCTTATCTTAGTCAGATTTTGATGAAATTATCAGTGCTTGTTTGTTTTTTCTCTATTTTTAATATTCAAATTACGTTTTTGGTGGAGTCGACCTTTTCTTGATAGGCTCCATTGTAATTTGGCAATGTAATTGGTCTAATGTTATATATTGGAGAAACTGTTTATAAGACATATGTGCATGCTTTATTCACTCTCATTGGCGTATGAAGGATACCTGCAGGGTTGCTAGAAACCATATTCTATGTTTGATTGATCTTCCATCTCTGAACTCATCAAGGAAATACTTTATCTTGCGACACCTGTAAAAATAAAAGGGGGGGGGTATTGAGAAACTTATGATAAACATAGCCAAACTAATTCATCTGCATGCAAAACTAAATGGTTTCAATTATCAATTCTTGTTATCGCATATTGCCAAAAGTCAGTGATGTACATTATCACTATCGATATTGATATCCATTGATATGAATATCAACATCAGGTGGGGGAGGACATTTGCTTATTCAGTTTATTTTATTCCTGTCTCTCATCTGAAAACTTTTATATTCTTTAATATGAAATATGTAAAAATGAAAGGGTGCTAATTGCATTCACCTTGTTTACCAGACTAAACATTTAGAAGTAGAAAAAAAATAAATGAGGGCATATATGGGGCACTAAATAAGAGGTGAAAGGGGGGCACTGCAGAAGAGATATTTCACTATAAAAAATGAGCAAAAGAGTGCAATAAACACAATTTGAATCAATATTCAATTAAAGGAAAAACTCATAGAAGGGAACAGGGGTAGTATTTTGAGATCCATTTCATCTCTGAAAAAAGAATCCCTTAAATCCTTTTGAATTGATATTCTTCTAAGAACAATTTCGTCTTCATTTTATTATCTCTCTAAGACACATCCATTTGTGAAGCAAATCCAATGAGAAAGGCTGTAAATAAAATGCAGCACTCTCATTTCATTCATCCAATGAAAATCCCTTACACCAGATGTGGATTTAATCTTTTTATTAGTTACATATGTAAATTGCATAATTGATGTGTAATGTTGTTTCGTTAGTGTCCCTAATCCCCGAAAGAGTGTTACATGGGTCCAATAAAATCATTGTCATTGTCTTTGCAAAAACACACAAAACTCTTATCTTTGTTGAGATGTCACTTTTGCATCATTTTATGCATAATTTCAGGGAAGGGGGGGGGGGCATAATGCCTCCCTCGACAATTCTTGCGATATATCTGCTGCGCCAAAATTTTTTGACCTCCCCGTTCACTGACTTTTTACTTTTAAAGGAGAATGAAACCGTTGGAACAAGATAGCTTGTGTGAAAACAGAAAAATCAAAGAAACAGATTAACGAAAGTTTGAGAAAAATCGGACAAATAATGAGAAAGTTATGAGCATTTGAATATTGCGATCACTAATGCTATGGAGATAGCAAATTGGCAATGCGACAAAGATGTGTGATGTCACTTATGAACAACTCTCACTATTTCACTTGAATTGCCTCTTTAATCACATCTATCCATAAATCATGTATTCTTTCTACATGAGGGCATGTAATACATATTTTTTTAAGAATACATCATGGATAAAGAGTTTGTATCATCATAAAAAAAACCAAAAGAGACATTTTTAGGGAATTTTATAGTCCACCAAAGGGAAAGTTGTTCATCAGTGACATCACACATCCTTGTCGCATTGCCAATATGAGGATCTCCATAGCATTAGTGATTGCAATATTCAAATGCTCATAACTTTCTCACTGTTTGTCCGATTTTTCTCAAACTTTCTTTATTCGTATTCTTCGATTTTTCTGTTTCTACACAAGCCTATTTGTTCCAAAGGTTCCATTCCCCTTTAAGTCTCGCATAAATTTTGAGACCAAATTTGTGACACCCGGGTGCGCGTTTACGACATTACACGTCATTATGTAAGTGTATTTTTTCATGTACAAATCCAATGCAAATAGTGTACCGGGTATTTAGCCAAAATTCAGAAACGAATCATTATTTCTACTTTTACTTATTAAACAAGTAATTTTGCCTTGTTTATGATCAGAATTCACTCTGGAACGATTTCCATCGAAAAAAGCAAAAAAAAAAACAAAGAAATACATAAGAAATTAAAAAACAATAAAATACATAAGAAAACGGTCTTGGCACCAGGATTTTTTCATTCACAATTGTTAGGAATGCTATAAAGAATATTTCACAAAAAATAGCATTCTATGAGCTTTATTTAGTAAATCAGAGCAAAAAGTATGATTTTATGAATAAAATACATAAATAAATGTCATGAATAAATTAGATAATAAATTCCTATAGAATAAAAAATATATGAATTCAGTGAAATTTACCAATGCAACTGCGTAGATTATGTCACTTTATACCATGCAATTTTTCATTGTGATAGCGCAATTCGTGGCTGAGATCTTAAGGGGGGCCGCAATGCCCCGAGAATCAAAATACCCCGGGAGATTTAGGGTTAATCTACAGGAATAATGTTGGAGTATCAGTCACTGTCAATGATAACATAACTTTCCTTCATTCTTATTTCAACTTTGAAACAATTAAAACTGAATCAAACATGGAGCTCATGCTCATGTAAAAAAAAATTCCTTCCAAAAGTGATAATTGTACTCACCACAACACACAAACAGCTTAGTTGCATGACTTTTGTTCCATCTCTCCACCTTCAGTCCATATTAATGAAATCAGGATCGACACTGAATTAAATGTGGAGCGTAGAGTTGTTCCAACTGTCCCAGATGATGTCACTGAAATTCAAATGATTATTTATTTAGTCTATCTAGGTCCAAAAGCTTCAGGTACGCATCACTCCCTGCACATGCAATTTCAATGGCAAATGCACAATCTTCGTGACTGCAGTGTGACAAACGATTCCTTTAGTATTAATATTTTGTACATAAAATTGCAAATTGTAGAGAAAACAAAAAATGCAGTTTTTTTAGGTGTATGCACCTTCATTTATATTTTTCCAATTCCAACAATAGAACATGTTTTAAAAATTGAGTACTGAGGAACAAGAAAAAAAATTGCATGATTAAATCGAGTGTGTAGTGCTACAAGGACACCTTCAAAATCGGGCGGCAAAATTTAAAGATGTTTGGAAAAGATGGAAGCGATATTTTGGTTTGAGATATTTGCCACTTTCGGTTAGATAGTGTCCATCACTACCAATTTTCAGACAGGCATTATTTTTTAGAAAAAACACATCTCTTGTGAATAGGGTCTATGTACAATTACATTTATAAGCAAGGCCAAGCCTACCTCAAGTGATGTTCGAGCAGGCTTTTCTCCTCTTCACTACCGCAGAACCGCTCCACTTCCCCGAAGTTCAAGTCGATGAACTCGTTCGGATACTCTGAGTGGCAAAGGTGGGGAAAAATGCATATTTATTGTAAAAAATATCCCCCAAAAGACATCAACAATAAATAAAAGCTAGATTTCTTACTCTAAACCTTTATTTCCTGACATATCATTCCTCCGGTTATCTCATTAAGACAAAATGCTATGCCTTGGAATGGAAATTTGAGTGTAAAAAACTGCAGCACATATATACCCACCACACATTATGTACTAAGTCATTAAGTGCAAGCCCCCCACCCCTTGGCTCTAGACAAAGTCTAAGTCAAGAGTAAGAAATTAAGCTTTAATGCATTGTTTTTTTTTTTTTTTTTTTTTGGGGGGGGTAATTTTTACAATAAATATGCATTTTATTTTTTCCCACCTTTGAAACTCGGAGTATCCGAACGAGTTCACCGACTTGAGGTTCGGGTAGGTGGAGCGTAGTGTAGCGGTGGTGAAGTGGAGCCTGCACGAACATCACTTGAATTGAAGGTATATGGAATGTAGGCCAAGCCAAAGCCTTAATAAAAGGCGAGGAAAGGGCACTGCGCAGAGCACCACCACCATGGCTGACCACGTCCACACCATACAAATTAGAAAATAGGGTCTAAAATAATAAAATGATTCTTTGAGATCAAATTTAAGAAGTCATACGAATGTATTTCAACGTTTGATGATTGGTTTTGAAGATGAAAGCAAAGACAACGTTTTCACAGTCCAAACAGCAAACGCCACGGCTCGAGAGCCGTTGTCATCGCCACACAACTCTAGGGTTCGACTTCACTTACCGTACCGTACCGGTACGCGAATATTTTTTTTGCGTACACGGGAACGCTATGGCGCATGAATTACTCATATGTTGAGCTAAAAAAACTGAAGTGCGCATGCAGGCGCTTGGACTTCGCAATCGTTCTAAAGCTTCATAAATTTGTACATGAACGAATGGACGAGCACTCTCCCTGACGCATTTCTCACGTTTCGATTTGTCTCTTCGCCTCTCTCTTACAATCTCCTTCCCCTCTCTGTCTTCACCCCGTCTTCACACACGCTCTCTGTTTCTTTATAAATCATGAATGAATTGATTCGCCGTAATGTCCTCGCCATCCCCCTCCATCTCTGTTTCTTTCTCTATGATGGTCAAATTCTTTCCCCCCTCACTCTTTCTTGCACTATTTGTTTGTTTATGAAACATGAATAAACGGACTCGCATAATAAATAAATCTGAATAAATTACTCCAAAAAAGAATTTACCAAGATATGTAATACCCCTTTCATAAACCCAATTATGCGGCTAATAGCAGCATAATTTGGTCGTAAAATCGGAGGAGGACCAGAGTTATCCGCATTATTTTGATGCTGCAATTATCCGCATAATAGCAGCATCGGGACCAGATTTTGACTTTATGAACGCATTTCGAAAGTAATGCGGATAATTGCCATGGAGCGGTCACGAGGTCACCCTTTTCCAATTAACGCAACCGCATCGGAGGGGGTGTGTGCGGTTGCCATGACGATTATCCTCCTTTTTCAGGACGGGCGCTCGTAAAAATAGTGCGGATTATTTTCGGAGTTTATGAACGCAATTTTTATTGAATTATACGCATTACTCTTAGGCGGCTAATTGGAGGATCGGTTTATGAAAGGGGTATAACTGGGTAGAATCTAATAACTTAAAATTGAATTTAAAGAAATGCAAAAGTATGTTGATTGGGTCAAAAAGGATAGTTAAAAATGCTAATTTGATTATAAAATATAAAAAAGAAATTATCGAGCAGGTTCATGAATTTAAATATTTAGGTGTTGTTCTTGATGAGTTTTTTTCATGGAACAAACATATTGAAAAAGCATTTACGAAGATTTCAAGAATAATTGGTTGTATCAGACAGATAAAGCACAATATTCCGCAAAATATTTTAATCATGTTATATAATGCATTAATCTTGCCACATATTGATTACGGTATCGTTATTTAGGGCAGAACTAATAAGTGCAATATTAAGAAAATACAAAAACTCCAAAACAAATAAAAAAATTATGCTCGTTTGATTTTTAATGCTGATTTTTCAATACCTTCCTATCTTCTTCGCACCCAGTTAAACTGGCAAACTATTGTACAAAGACAACAGTATCAGACCTACCTCATCATGTTTAAATTGATTAATGATTTAGTTCCAACCTATCTAAAGGAAATTATTGTTTATAACTTTCAAACTCGATATGCACATTCTTGCCCATTAAAAATCAAAACACTTCGAACAGAGTATTACAAGAAATATTGCATTTCTATGGTTCAAATCTTTGGAACAGTTTACCCCAGAATCTGCAAACTATAACATCTTTTCAAATATTTAAGAAACAATTTAGAATTTTGATTGATTGCATTTATTCTTTTTCATTCCAAAATTTAACAAAAGTTATAATGTAAAGCATAACACAAAAATATATTCAGAAATGAAAAAAGGGACCCCCTGGAAAGCAAAGCTTGTTAGTATGGGTTCCCTGCAATAAATAGTTAAAGTATATCTTTGATCAATGAAATTCAATTCGTAAATTAAAAAAGTTTGTACAATGAAAAAGAATACCAGTGGGGTCAAGCTTTTTATGTTTACTCACTAAGTTACAATTAACAGAAAAAATGTTATATCGTGCCCCTGCTGTATATAAAAAAAACCCTGAATTCAGGAGTGTGCAAACAGACAATCACTTGGTCAAGAGAGGACGAATACTAAAAACAAAACAAAGACAAAAGCAAAAACGGCACACACACAAACAAAAACAAAACAGAACAAGCTAGCAAAAAAGGAAAAGAAACAAAATGGCACACACACACACACAAACAAAAACAAAACAGAACAGGACAAGACAGCAAAAAAGGAAAAAAAAAAAAAAAAAAACCACACTACAAAACATAGACGGACAGAAAGATAATAAAAGCAATAGAACTAGACATAAAGATGATAGCAAGAGAGAGAGAGAAAAAAATAAATGTGAGAGGAGAGGGAGAAGAGAAGAAGGAAGAAAATAAGAAGGGAAGAAGAACAAAAGAGGTGGTAGCTGCTTACACAGAAATGTTTGAGTTCTGGGGTTTATACTCAAGGATAAAAAATTTCTTTAACCCTCGACTGAAATTTAAATGTGTTGGTTTGTTACGTAATGATTCTAAAAGGGAGTTCCATAGTTTGATACCTGTATTAAAAAAAAAAAAATGTTTTATTCAAGAGGATTGTTCTAGCTCTTGGTGGATAAAAGAGCCGGCGGACCTAGTAGGATAATGATGAATATCGACATTTTTAGTAAACATGGAATAAAAAATATTTGGAAGTTCATTTTTATCTAAACTATACATGAGTTTTCCGAGATTGTATCGATACAAGTCACCAATCTTCAAAATATTATATTGTTACGATACTGCAACAAATAACAATAGAAATTTTATTTAAATTTCCCTTTTTTTTATTACAGGAAATAATTATACATAAATAAAACAAATAATGATCTTACATAAATCTCTTGAAGTGTCCGATGTAAAATCCCGAAGTGATGATGCTATATCCAAGTAATAATCCAAATGATAAAAATCCCAGTTGACTGGCGAAAATTCACAATGATGGTGATGATGAAACTGATGTTGAAGTCCGATGAATAATAAGAGTCACTGCAACGAGTCGAAATGTCCGTGAAGACGATGTTGATGATGATTAACAGTCAATTTCAGCAATCCATGGGTTGAAGCGTGTTCATTGAACAGGTTGATGATGTTGATGATCTCGATGAGAACTGATAATTTCTCTCTCAAAATAACTGCAAACAGTTCACTGATGCATAAACTGCTCTGATCTGATCTGGTGAAGTGATCTCATATGATGTGATGTGATCTCCTGCTCTCATATGATGTGATGGTGTGATGATAATCTTGAAGAATCCGCCAGCTTTATATAGTTTGCAGCTATTCTTCTAGAACTCACTATTAAGGAAGGTTCTAGCATTTTCTTAAAAAAAAACTTTCTCCTTTCAGGAGCAGTCAAAATCCAGAACACTCTTGAATGACCTCATTGAAATCAAGAGTGTCAATAGCATAGCTAAGCCTATTGTTCCTAATATCTATTCAGAAATAACAATACAACTCCTTGGTCTTTTTAATAGGCAAGGCCTGCATAATAAAAAGACATTCTTGAATGTTCTTTACAATTCTTGGCTATCCTTAAAGGGAAATAACTAATAGATTAATGTAACTGCTTTCACAATTCTTCTACAATTATTCTTATATATAACACCTCCCCCACCGGGGAAAAGAAAGCTTTACCGTAGTAAAGGTTTCTTTAAGATTACTTTTTCTTTTAACTGTTCAAAGTCATCTTGATAAATCATTTACATTTATCGTGTACAAAGATATAGTACTTAACGAACATGTTAAAATAAATGAACATCAAAGATGTTTTCTTCAAATGACACACTTGGTCAAAATCATGAATAATTTCACTTTTTATACTCTTGATAGAGCATCAGCAATTACATTATTCTTTCCCTTTATGTGTACAATTTTCAAAGGGAATGGTTGGAGCATTAGGCTCCATCTATACAGTCTTTGATTCTTTGTTTTGAATTTCTCCAAAAACACAAGAGGATTATGATCTGTATAGACTGTAATCTCTCCATTGGTTAGATACACCTCAAACTGCTGAAGGGCTAGTACGAGACTCAGGGCCTCTTTTTCAATAGTTGAGTATTTCTTTTGAAACCGATTGAGTTTCTTAGAGAAGTAGCACACTGGTTTTTCGATGCCTTCTTCATCTTCTTGGAGCAATACTGCTCCTACTCCAACATCACATGCATCAATTGCTACTTTGAATGGCTTTGTGAAGTTTGGAGCTGCCAAAATAGGCTCATTCACCAAAATGGCCTTTAATTTCACAAATGATCTTTGACATTCGTCAGACCAAACATACTTCACTTTTGCCTTCAGCACGTTTGTCAGAGGACTAACCACTGTACTGAATTTGGAACAAATTTCCTGTAGAAGCCGCTCATACCTAAGAATCTGAGCAATTCTTTCTTAGTTGTGGGAATTGGGAAGTCTAAGATAGCTTGTATCTTGGCTTCTCTTGGTAGCACTTGCCCTTGACCAACCACATGACCAAGATATGTGACCTTTGCTTTGGCAAATTCACTTTTCATCAGATTCACTACTAGATTGGCTTTGTCCAGCCTGTCAAACAGTGCTCGCAAATGATTCAGATGATCATTCCAAGTATCACTGTATACTAGGATGTCGTCTATGTATACGACACAATTGTCAAGTCCGGCAATCACTTGATTTGTCAACCTTTGGAAGGTTGCTGGGGCATTTTTCATTCCAAAAGGCATGACTTTGCATTGAAACAAGCCTTCAGGTGTAACAAAGGCTGATATCTCTTTGGCTCGGTCAGTCAGTGGCACTTGCCAATATCCTTTAAGCAAGTCTATCTTTGTGATATAGGCAGAGTTTCCAACCCTATCAATACAATCTTCTAACCTAGGAATTGGATACGAGTCAGTCTTAGTTACTGCATTTACCTTTCGGTAATCAATGCAAAATCTCTGAGAGCCGTCTGGCTTTGGAACCATTACAATGGGAGAACTCCAACTACTCTGACTCGGTTCGATTATGTCATTATCTAACATAAACTGTATTTCCTTATTCACCATTTCCAACTTGCTGGATTGAGCCTATAAGGATTCTGTTTGATAGGTCTTACATCAGCTACGTCTATATCATGTACAGTTAAAGGTGTACGACCTGGTTTGTCTTTACATACATTCTCATATTCTCTTAACAGGCCAGATATATCATTTCTTTGATCTTCAGGCAGGTGTTTTAATGCCTCATCCATGTTTCCTAACATCTCTGAGTTAGACAACTTTATGCCACATGGTTCGTTCTTAGATACATCTGTATAAGACAATTCATTATCTGTCTTTCCATAACATTCTTCTTCATGTACATCTACATGTTTTTCTTCTTCTTTGACCTGTGTTGTACCTATTGGCTGACTAGCCTCTCGCTCAAAGTATTCTTTTAACATGTTTACATGACAAACTCTTTGAGACTTTCTTCGATCAGGGGTACTGATCACATAGTTGACATCATTCAATTTCTTTTTGACTATGTAGGGACCACTAAACCTAGCTTTCAAGGGCTCACCTTGCAAAGGCAACAACACTAATACTTTGTCTCCAGGCTTGAAACTTCGCTCTTTGCATTTTTGTCAGCATGAGCTTTCATTTTTCCCTGCGACTCTTTCAAGTGTTCCTTAGCCACATCACAAGCTTTTGAGAGCCTTTCTCTAAACTTTGACACATAGTCTAGAAGGTTTACATCATCATTCTGAACCATAAACCTCTCTTTGATAAGCTTTAGAGGACCCCTAACCTCATGACCATAGACCAATTCAAATGGACTGAAACACGTGGACTCATTCGGGGAATCCCTAGTTGCAAACAGTAGGAATGAGATCACTTTATCCCAGTCATCGGGATAGTCTTCACAATAAGCCCTAATCATGGTCTTCAAAGTCTGATGATAGCGTTCTAACGCTCCTTGGGACTGTGGGTGATAAGCAGAGGACTTGATCTGCTTTATTCCCAACTCCTTCATAACTTGCTGAAATATTCCTGACATGAAATTTGACCCTTGATCAGATTGAATTTCCTTCGGCAGACCGTACCTAGTGAAAAACTGCACTAACGCCTGCACCACTGTCTTTGCAGTGATACTTCTCAAAGGTATCGCCTCTGGAAACCGTGTAGACAAGTCCATAATCGTCAGGAGAAATCTGTGACCACCCGACCTCGTTCTGGGTAAGGGCCCGACACAATCAACAAGAACCCTAGTAAAAGGTTCATCAAATGCAGGAATGGGTATCAATGGAGCAGGCTTGATAGAAGGCTGTGCCTTACCAATAATCTGACATGTGTGACATGTCTTACAGAAATGCACAACATCTTTGTGCATCTTAGGCCAATAGAAATGCCTCATAATTCTATCTTCTGTCTTCCGAATACCGACATGACCTGCCATAGGTAACTCATGAGCCATTTTCAGAATATCGTGCGGTAACAAGGAGGAACTACAACCTGGTGAATTATACACCAATCTTCATCAGCTGGTCTCCGGGGAGGTCTCCATTTCCTCATCAAAATGTCATCTTTGACATAAAAGCACTCAGGAACCTTATCAGCCTCAGAACATGCTTTTTGTGACAAGCTTTTTAATTCTGGGTCTGCCTGTTGTGCCTGTACAAGGGAGGATTTACTAAACAAACTATCATTGTTAGCAACAGAGCCTTCAACACTATCCCCATTCAAATCCTTGAAAAAGGTTTCAGCTAACCAGACATCAGTACTCTCCTCTACATCAGCAGATTCCGCATCATCCTTTTCAGCTCTACGAGTCTGAGACCTAGTAACAACACAATCCGGGAAAATCCCTGGAAAATCTTCCTGCAACAATTCAGTTTCAGCTACCTCAACGGGCTTTTCCGAAACCACTGGAGATGCAACAACTTTATCTCCAGCCAAGTCGTTACCTAACAAGAAATCAACACCTTTCATGGGTAATTCTGGAACGACACCAACAGTCACAGGACCACTAACTAGGTCACACTTTAAGTCGACCTTATGCAAAGGGACCGACATGAAATTTGGGCCAATACCTTGAACTAAGACGCTGGCATTCTCTGAACTCTCCGGAGGAAGAGCCGAATCCCCTGGCACCATCAGGGACTGTGCAGCCCCTGTATCCCTAAGGATCACCACTGACCTACCAGCACCAGTCGAACAAGGGGATACTTCACCATCATGCAAAAAACTTCTAAAAGTTTCATCAACCTGCTTGACTTTATCAGCAAATACCAGAGAAACACTCTCAACATCTTGATTGGGCTCTGATGGAACAAACTCCATCGAGGGAACACTTGTTTGCTTGACAAAACCCATGTCTTTCTTAATTTTGGTTGGCATTCCAACCAATTTCCAACATGATTCTTTCAAATGTCCCGATTTATGACAATGAGTACAAATTTTGGAACTACGAATCTCAGACCTTTTGGTTGATTCTGTGCCCCCACTAGCCTGATTCTTGTTAGTGTCTTTGTCCTTGCTTGCATATTTTCCCTCACTAGGTTTATTGTGGGATTCAAATGACCCTTTACCTTTCTTTTTCCAATAATTCTTGAAAGGAGGCCTATCTCCACTACCCTTATGTGTGACCTCAAATTCATCAGCTACTATGGCTGCTTTACTGACTTCAGTAACTCTGTGGTCATCTAAGTGAGATTTAATGCCAAAAGGAAGACTCTTTTTGAATTCTTCTAGGAGGACAACTTCCCTAAGGTGAACAAAATCTTTGTCAACTTTCAGTGATCTGTACCACTTATCGAACATCATTTCTTGTTCCCTAGCAAATTCAACATACGTCTGGCCTGATTGTCTTTGCATGTTCCTAAATTTATGTCTGTACGCTTCTGGTACCAACTCATATGCATTGAGAATTGTTTCTTTTACTGTAGCATAGTCACATGATTGCGTTTCAGAGAGTGAAGAATAGACTTTTGCAGCCTTTCCAACGAAAACACTTTGGAGGAGAAGAGTCCAGTATTCCTCGGGCCAATTCAGTCTCTTGGCCACTTTTTCAAATGACAAAAAATATGCATCAACTCCCTCTTCATCAAATTTTGGCACAAGGCGAATGTTTTTCGCCACATCAAAGCCTTGGGGAGGTTTATCTTTAACAGAGTTAGTATTTGCATGAGCTAACTCCATTTCTTTCAACTTTAACTGGTACTCCAATCTCATTTTCTCCATTTCAAGGTTTTCTCTGATTCTTTCCTTTTCAAGGTTTTCTTTTATTCTTATTTCTTCCAATTGAATGTTTTCTCTGATTTTTTCCTTTTCCAATTCAATGTTTGCCAGTTGTATCTGAGCATCGTCTGAAATATTGTTAGAAGTTTCAGACCCCTCTGTAAGCTTCATGTGACTAGCTAACAAGTCAATTATCTCTGCCTTCTTTAAACCTGGGGCTAGAGATACACCCAAATGATCACAAACTGTTATCAAATCATCTTTCTTCAGTGACTTCAAATGATCATATGACAATTCTGTCTTTGCAAGAATTTCTACAACATCAAATGTAGCCATAGTGAATATACACAAATACAAGCACGTAATAACACAGTACAGTATATTCTAGAACTTTCCAAAATGTTTCCAATTCAAATTGGCTTTTGTTTCAAATTGACTTTCGTCTCAAATTGGCTTTCGTTTCCTGAAAAACTGGTTTTATTTTCAAATTGGCTTATACAAATTTGTTTTTCGATTCAAATTGCCTTGGCTTGTACAAATTTGGTTTTCGTTTCAAATTGCCTTGGCTTGTACAAATTTGGTTTCCGTTTCCCGGACAAGCCCCCAAAATTATTTGTTACGATACTGCAACAAATAACAATAGAAATTTTATTTAAATTTCCCTTTTTTTTATTACAGGAAATAATTATACATAAATAAAACAAATAATGATCTTACATAAATCTCTTGAAGTGTCCGATGTAAAATCCCGAAGTGATGATGCTATATCCAAGTAATAATCCAAATGATAAAAATCCCAGTTGACTGGCGAAAATTCACAATGATGGTGATGATGAAACTGATGTTGAAGTCCGATGAATAATAAGAGTCACTGCAACGAGTTGAAATGTCCGTGAAGACGATGTTGATGATGATTAACAGTCAATTTCAGCAATCCATGGGTTGAAGCGTGTTCATTGAACAGGTTGATGATGTTGATGATCTCGATGAGAACTGATAATTTCTCTCTCAAAATAACTGCAAACAGTTCATTGATGCATAAACTGCTCTGATCTGATCTGGTGAAGTGATCTCATATGATGTGATGTGATCTCCTGCTCTCATATGATGTGATGGTGTGATGATAATCTTGAAGAATCCGCCAGCTTTATATAGTTTGCAGCTATTCTTCTAGAACTCACTATTAAGGAAGGTTCTAGCATTTTCTTAAAAAAAACTTTCTCCTTTCAGGAGCAGTCAAAATCCAGAACACTCTTGAATGACCTCATTGAAATCAAGAGTGTCAATAGCATAGCTAAGCCTATTGTTCCTAATCTCTATTCAGAAATAACAATACAACTCCTTGGCCTTTTAAATAGGCAAGGCCTGCATAATAAAAAGACATTCTTGAATGTTCTTTACAATTCTTGGCTAACCTTAAAGGGAAATAACTAATAGATTAATGTAACTGCTTTCACAATTCTTCTACAATTATTCTTATATATAACAATAATTATAGAAAAGTTCGTCAGTGTGTAAACGAAAATCAGCATGACAAATAATACGAATAGCCTTTTTCTGCAAACGTAAAATTCTGTTCAGGAGGCAGTCAGCACAATTTCCCCATGCTGTTATACCATAGTTTAAATGAGGCAGGATCAAAGTTGAATACAAATTAAATAGTATATGAGTGGGAAAGAAAAAAATACTTTGTTTATGATACCAATATTTCTCGAAATAATTTTACAAGTGTGATCTACGTGTTCTTTCCAGGAAAGATTATCATCAATAGTTACCCCAAGAAATTTAGTACTGCCAACTCTTTGTAAATTAGTATTTTCGAAAATTATATTACCTGGAAATCATCTTTGATATTACTAAAGAGCATATATTTTTTTTTGGAGATTAAGGGATAATTTATTAGCTTTGATCCATTCACAGACATGTAGTAGTTCGTGATTAATGGTGGCAAGCAAATGGCGTGGATCCTGATGGGAGAAAAAATATTAGAATCGTCAGCAAACAGAATAAATTATTGGAGGACTTTAAAAAATCATTTATGTATATAAGAAAAAGTAGGGGACCCAAAATAGAGCCTTGCGGAACCCCACAAGTAACAAGTTTTGTTTCGGAGTTAAAGTTTTCGACAGAGACAAATTGTTTTCCCTTTTAACTCTTAATTCCGAATTTTAAAAAGCAGTGTTAACTTTGATTTAACGTAAATATTATAGTTGTGTTATTTTAGATTTAATTCAAACTTAATGCTTGTATGTGATTTGAGTTTTTTTTATTTTAATTTAATGTTCACTTGAGTAAATATTTGTAGTTAAGCATTTAGATTGAAGTTTTTTGTGTGTAAATTGTTATTTAAAGTGCCTGCCGCAGAAACATCACGCCCGAGCACTCAAACACCCTAGGGGGCTTTCACGTCTAACCGAGGGTATTCAAGGGGAGCAGACGTGCTATGTAAAATTGGCCGTGCCCGCACTTACCCTAGGAAATCCTAGGGTACGTACATTTCATTATGTTTACATGTGCATGTACTTCGATTATCTTGTGATAGACCATTATGTTTTTAAACTAGCGTGATCGGGATCTATTGTAGGTTGAATCTTTGATTTAATGTTATTTGTTTTGTTTTCTTTCATCCTTTCTTTCATTCTTTAATTTTTGTTTTCCCTTTTAGTGTAGTGTTATCTTGTCCCTTTCTTTATTTTCCAATTCAGAGTTTGGCTAATTCTTTTCTACCTTCATTTTATTTGCCTTTGAAGATATTGTTTAACCTTGTGAGCAGCCGATTTAAAAAATTCTCAAACCAAGATGAAACATGTGTACAAGTGCATGTATTTGAACTAATAAACCCTGAAAACAACCATTATTGAGAATGAAAAGCTAAAACTACAAGGCAAACCCCGATTTTGTAAATAGGCGTCTTATAGACACCTAAATAGTACACATAAGTGTATGGGATGAAATTAAGATGGTGTTTCCGGTCACTTTATATTTCAATTTTTGAAGCACTAAATAATCATTTTCGAACGCAATTTTTTCTGGGCTTCATTTTTGGAACATATGCTGGACACAGGTGACAAGAGTGACCTTCTAGCTCAGATTTTTGAAAGTCAAACCAATGTTAACCAATCACTTTAATCATCTTAATTCATTTCTCTAATCATGCTAATGCATTTGTATATCGGGGAAAATTGTTCTTTCTCACATCATAAAAAGTAGACGCGCAAAAAGCGAACACTAGCAAAACAGGTTGTGCTCATCGATTTTTTTTTTATTTGGTTCTTTTGTTATTGTCAATAGTCTGTGAGAGTCTTGCTCCCCGTCCACACCGACCCCTCTCCTTTGATCACATCCGCTTACCAATTTATGACAGGATGTTCTTAGAAATGGGGGGGGGGGGTATTAATTATCTGATGCGTCAACAACAATGAATAAGGATATTCTTTTCAATTCGGTTCAAATCGGGTCTCTAAAACCCCCACCCTGTAAAAAGTATAAATTTACCCCAATGTTGCAGATTTAACAAGTTTGTCTTTTTGCTAAAACATCTGATTGCATTATCTGCTCTCGATTGCGGTGTTAGTTACATCGGTAGATATTCGGATTGGGAAGATAATAATAATTAACATAATCAAAGTAAAGATTACTTGTCCAACGCATTTATTACGCGCAATTTTATAAAAAAATATAGATGGGTTTAAAAAACGAATATTAAAATCCTTGATACATTTATATGATGATCGTCGAAGTAAAGATTAACCTATCATTTTTACGAACTGCGGTTTTATATTGATAGATTAGTTGGATATCATTGAGGGTCTAGACATTTTTCAATTACTTCATTTCAGTAAAACAAGATTTTCCTTCGAATATATTTTGTTATATGAATTGGAAATGATAAACCAAACCACAGCTTGGTACAATACATAATTCAGTGTTATATGGAAGATAAAAATAATAATACATGAGATTTGTAAAGCGCACTTTCCATCTTGATTAGATGCTCAATGCGCTTCAGAGCAGAACAACAAAAACTTTTTGCATATATGTAACTATTAAATACTTTCCTAACGTATTTAGCTTCAATACTTAAACCCAAGCAAAAGTATGTTTTCAAAAGCAACTATGACGTCTTGCATGGAATGGGTACTTAACGAGTTAATTATCACTCCCCTTCTTTTGTAATACCCTCTCCGTTATATTGTGAAACAACAGTTTCTTGTATTCTATAGAAATGTACAAGTAGCTTAATTTAACATAGCATTATATGTTGGGAAGAGAGAAAGAATAGTTTGAGAGAGGGATTGAGAAAGAACTAAACGATAAATGAAAATAAATTTGATGATGAGAGGTGCATATGAAAATGATGTCCACAGATAAACATCGGGAAAAGATGAGAGCTAGTGGTTGAGATAGATAAAGGTAAATCAGGAAGGGGATAAAAAATGATGAAAATTAGAGAGGGGTTCCAGTATTTTGATAAGAATAGTCGTATCCTTTTCTTTCCTTTTCCTTGTTTCTTTTCTTAGTCCCTTTCCCTCTCTCTTTCTTCCTCCAATAACTTTTATTCCCGCTATTTCATCTTTCTCAATTTTCACTTCCTTTTTAATTTCTCACCCCTTATTCCTTCTCTTTACCCTTCTTTCTTTTATTTGCCTTCCACCTTCCCTCTTTTCTTTTCTCTTTTCTTTCTCACCTTCGCTTTTTTCATCACCTCTGTTTTCTCTCTCTCTAGCTTCTTCTTCTTGTTTTAACCCTAAATAGACTGGGCTATTTCGACGCCTAAGAAGACTGGGGGGGGGGGGGGCTGAATGAGCCCCCCCCAGTCTTCTTATGATATCGGCCGTCGATCGCGCGATCGCAACGAAAATTGGCACACGCGTTACCCATGGCATTATCCACAAAACTATAACATCAAATTCTGCAAAAATCTCATGTCTCATTAATTATGCTAATTTATGCGTAAAATCATAAGTTTGCTCTAATTAATAAAATAATGCCCCTGAAATGCTAATTTTTGTTTCACATACTCTAGATAGGCATCTGATCAAATTAATTTAAAAAAAAAATCTTATGTATTTCTTTGTTTTTGACTTTTTGTTTTTCTATTGTTTTTTCAATGGAAATTGTCGACCATAATGACCATAAACAAGATAAAATTAAGTGATTTTCAGCAGTAAAAGGAAAAATAATGATACATTTATGAATTTTGGCTAAGAACACTATTTGCATTGGATTTGTACACAAATTCACGTTTTTGAGTAATTTTGGGTCTGCATGCACTTACGAAATGTTGCGTAATTTTGGAACCGCGTACCCGGGGGTCACAATTTTGGTCTCAAAAGTTGCGCGAGACTTGAAAGTAAAAAGTCAGCGAGCGACGCGGTCAAAAAATTTTGCGTGGCAGATTTATCGCGAAAAATGTCGAGGGGGGGGGCTGAATCAGCCCCCCAGTCTTTTTAGGGTTAATTTCCCCCTTCCTTATCCCTTCTCCATTTTACCTTTTCCTTATTTCTTCTCTTTGCCCCCCCCCCGCGTTCCCTCTTCCTCCTCTTCGCCCCCCCCCCCCTATTCCCTTTCTCCCCTTTCCCCTTCTCTCAGTCCGGGCTCTCAGTTTTCTATTTCTCTTATCTCTTTCCTTCTCGTCTTCAATCCATCCCTTCCTTTTCGCCTTTTTCTTTCATTTTTGCTTTCTTCTTCTCCCTTTTATCTGCATCTCGTAGATCCGCGCCTGAAAGGCATATCAGGGTATATAAAAAAGGATGGCCATGCAGGGAAAGAATAGAGTAAATAGTTCTAGGACGACCTCCGGAATGTAGGGTCAACATCGACAAATACCGGCTCCTTTGTCAGAAACTCATTATATCAGTTAATGAAATAACGGACACCACGGGGAGAATATTCATAGGAAATGACCATTTACGCTGGTGCCAGTGTGTAATCCAACACAATAAGTCATTCGGTGAAAAGCCTAAAATCCCAGTTATCAGCCCAAAACTTTGTAATGTAATTTTCATAACAGATTTTATCCACGATAAATGATCGAAAACTTATGCTTGGTATGAGAAAAAGATCGCATGCAGTCTTGAACGAATGTGTCAAATCAGACTTCTTCTTTCGACCAAGAATGCACTGCCGAACATCCTAGGGAAAACACCCTAGGATAGACGCGGGCACTCGTGTCCTAGGGGAGCGGAAGCGGGCGTCTTCCTGCGTCCGCTCCCCTCAAATGCCCGCTACGGGCTACCGCGTTTGCCCTAGGGGGCATTGTGACGTTTCCCGCGGCCGGCACTGTATATGTATTTGTCTTTATATTGTGCAGGGCCCGTTGGTATAGCAGTTTTGTAACTGAAAGAGCTATCCTGCTGAAATAAAACAGAAAATAAATAATAATAATGTCCTCACCATGCACCCCCCTCCTCCATCTCAATATCTTTTCCTTTCTCTCTAGTGTCACCCCCCCCCCTACCGGCTTTTTTCTCTCTACCTCCCTCTCGCAACCTGTCACCTTCAATTCCAACTCGCCTTTTCCCTCCATCAATTCTCGTTCCCGCTCAAATTTGTCGAGGTAAATCTTCGCATAGCTGAAGTTTTCCTCAACTGTCAAGAAAACAACGGGTCTCAAATGTAAATTTCTCACTCTGAATATTATTTTCCATTGCTATATTGATTTACAGAATCACGTTAGGTTTATTTCTTAATAAAAAGGTCATTGTCCTAATATAAACCTATAAACAATCTAGATAATACGCTACTTACATGCAGTTTAAGTCGTGTAATCTTCCAGGTTTGAACCCCTTCATTCACTTTGCTTTTACCAGACGTAGTAACCGGTATAGGGTCAAAGTGATTTCTATTTTGTCTTTTGAAAACTGACAATATTTTTCTGTAGGCCTATTTTCTTTATGTTGTATCGTTCTGTTTTGTTTTCTTTGCTTATACACATGTAAAATGCAGAGCCCCAGCCTGGGAGAACAGTCTGCAGGCTATTCCCTGTATAAACAGGACTTGATAATAATAATGATAATAATAGTAATGACAATAATAAAAATATATTTATTAATTGAATCAAAAGTTCAAAACATCAAAGTGGAGAAGGTAAGTAAAAGCAAAATACTGCATAAGATACACTGTTGCTATATTTACACAACAGGCCAAAACTCTTATCCTTGCTAAATATACAATGTATTCGAAATATGCATTTATATAATAAACACTCTATTAGATGAAGCACGCATCACGAAGTATTTAATGATATACAGGGCAGCAGATGTAAACAACTTAAAAATAGATTGAAAACACTAAGTAAGAGCAACATCATGGACAAAAAAATAATTGAAGAAAATCAAGTTTTGAGAATGCTGTAAGCGCCCCAGGTATGGCACTCTCCAATAGAGAGTAGTTTAGAAAATGCCGTAGCATAAAGAACTATATTTACATATTGATAGTATTGTTTTATAAGATAATGTTTGCGATGCAATTGTTTCACTGAGTGTTGCCAAGTAATTGCCAAGCAATATCCCGTTTTGCATCACTGAAATAAGTTCACCCTGAAGAAAAGTCTGGTGCAAAACACACACACACAAAAGAGATTGGTGAAAAGATTACAAAATGTTATCTAAAATGCAAATATTTCATTTTTTCAAGGATTAATGAGGATTAATCTTTGTTTCGGGAGTAAAATGATTTGCCTGTAGATATACGGAAGGCACAATCAAAGCTATTTGATTTATTTCTACATTACATTTCATTGATATATTATTTTTCTGCTATTTTCATTACTTTTTTGTCAGTTTAGCTTTAATCTTTTAGGGTTTATTTTTCATCTCCGTCGATTTCGTTGATATTTAAAATCCGTAAAAGGTAAACGGTAAGTGCATTTCAAGAGGCAAAGTTGATGAAAGGTTTTTTCTTGGAGAATAGATTTTCAAAATCGAGGCCGAATGATAGAAACTCCTTTAATACTTAAACAAAGTTTTAATCTGCTTTTTAATTCAATTTCATGCTAGAACTCCATTGAAATCGAATGAAAAGAAACAGAGATGGTGCGAGAGAGGCTGGGTAAGGGGAGAGAAATTGTTTGCTAGAGGGGAGGGGGGGGGGCAAAGAACTTGGCCATTAAAGCCAAAGGAACAGAGATTGAGATGGAGGGGGGGGGTAGGTGAGGGCAATACTCGAGTCCATTCATTCATGTTTTATAAAGAAACAGAGATGGTGCGAGAGAGGCTGGGTAGGGGAGAGAGATTGTATGCTAGACGGGGGGGGGGTGTTACACCCACAAATGTAATAATCGCCCACAAATGTAATAACACTTTACCCACAAATGTAATAATTTCACCCACAAATGTAATAATACACTTTACCCACAAATGTAATAATGACTTTACCCACAAATGTTATAATTTTGAAGGGATTTTTGACAAATCCGTTCTAAACTAAAATCCTATAGCAAAGCGTTCATATAGCACAAAAGTCCAAAGTCTTTATTCCAGACCTTTTGTTAAAAAAATTACAATATAAATCCAAAGTCTGTATTCCAGACCCGGTTGTTTCAAAAATAATTATATAAGCCCAAAGTCTTTATTTCAGACCCGGTAGTTTCAAAAATTATGATATAAATCTAAAGTCTTTATTCCAGACCCAATGGTTTCAAAAATAATAATATAAATCCAAAGCCTTTTTTCCAGACCCGGTTGTTTCAAAATTAAAATATGAATCCAAAGTCTTTATTCCAGACCCGGTTGTTTCAAAAATTATAACATAAGTCCAAAGTTTTTTTTCCAGACCCAGTTATTTCAAAAAATATAATATAAGTACAAATTAAGATACCATAATGATATTCGAGTGGGCGATCAAAAATTATTACATTTGTGGGTAAAGTGCATTATTACATTTGTGGATGAAATTATTACATTTGTGGGTGAAATTATTACATTTGTGGGTAAAGTATAAGTACATTTGTGGGCGTTATTACATTTGTGGGCATTATTCTGTTTAGTTTGTATATCACTCCCATCTCTGACATTATTAATGAACATGGTCTACAGTATATTTGTTATACAGATGATATACAACTGTATTGTTCCTCTGACCCCGCTCTTTAGAAAATATAAATGAAACACTTGAGAAAACCTCTCTTTGTATTTCAGAAATTAGTAGGTGGATGTCATCTAATTATCTCCAGCTGAATAACAGCAAAACTGCATTCATAGCTCTTTGTTCTTCTGCCCGCCATCTGCAATCAATATCACATATCCAGCTTAATGTCAATGGTCAATGCATCCCCATCTCCACTAAAACTACTGTTCTTGGAGTATGCATTGATAACATGTTCACACTGTCTGCTCAAGTAAATCAGGTTGTCCGTAATTGTAATTATCATCTCAGCAATTTGTGGAGGATTCGTAGATTCATTGATCTTAAGACATGTCACCATGCTGTGCGAGCACTTATCCTTTCTCGGTTAGATTACTGTAATAGTTTATATACTGTTTTGTCAGCTAGAGATAGAAGAAAACTTGAGGTTATACAGAATCGTGCCGCTCGTTTAATTTTTGGCTTTGGATCCCGAACTCATACTACACCCCTACTTAAGGAACTCCACTGGTTACCTCTATTCCAACGCATTCAGTTTAAAGTCTGTTTATATGTATACAAAATTCTAAATCAATTAGCTTCTGAATATCTTAATAATACCATCAAATTATACACACCCTCTCGTAATCTTCGTTCAATCACTGACACATGCAGACTTTGCATTCCCTTGTCAAAACTCTCCTCTGCCGAAAAACGGTTTGCTGTAGCAGCTGCCAAGACTTGGAATGCTATCCCTCTTTCAATAAGAAATGTTTCCGGTGTTCTTGGCTTCAAATCATCCCTTAAGACATACCCTTTTCCTAAAAAAATAATATTTCCCTTTTTATCTTGAATATTGTAGTAATCATTGCAAATATTAAATTGTTTCCTTCTTTTGTACGCGCTATGGTACTTTTTGTTTTTAGCGCCTCGAAATACCCATTATTATTATTATTATTACATTTGTGGGTGCAACAGGATGGGCAAAGAGATTGGTCATCATAGAGAAAGAAACAAAAATTTAGATGGAGGGGGTGGCGAGGACATTACGGCGAGTCAATTAATCCATGATTCATGAAGAAACAGAGAGCGTTTGTGAAGACAGAGAAGAAGGGAGACTGCAAGAGAGAGGCGAAGATAGAAATCGAAACTTGAGAAACCGTCAGGGAGAGTGCTCGTCCATTCGTTCATGTACAAATTGATGAAGCTTTAGAACAATTGCAAAGTCCAAGCGCCTGCGCACTTCAGTTTTTTAGCTCAACTTATGAATATTTCATGCGCCATAGCGTTCCCATGTACGGGAAAAAATATTCGCTACCGGCGCGGTACTTACGCCGGCACGCACAACACCGCAGGTTGAAATAACTTCATCAGTGATAGGTTATTCTGATTTCTACTGATACTCCAGCTAATTTAGACATATATAGAATATTAGTATACATGTAAATGCTTACCCTTAAGTGTCTTGACATGTAAAAAAGGGGCAGGCAGTCAATTGAGAACAAATTATTACGGACATCGATTGCACGATCCAGCACTTTCACTTAATTCAATAAAGGTTGCATTTTCAAATACGATACACGAATCACGTGTGCGCTCGACAGCTCTTGACTTGCATTGGCAACTAGTCTTCGTTCGAAACATGTTTTGGTTGAAGTGTCAAATATCAATTTTCGACGACGACCTACAGAACCTTTATACATTTAGGCTAAAGAAAACACCGGAGAAAAAAAATAAACAGAACATTTTGAAAACGTGTTTTTTGTATGCATTGGCGGCGAAAGCCAACAAAATTTGGGGGGGGGGGTTCATCTGAAATTTTGGGATGGACGCAGGTGAATTTAGGGGAGTGGATTACCAAAATTATTTGACAAGCAAAAAAAAGGAGTCATCAACCTAAATTTTAGGGAGGGGGGGGGGAACACAAACACTTCAGGTCCACGTGAATTTAGGGGATCGACGCATGCAGGAAACAAAGTTGACAAGCAAAAAAAAAGGTTATTATATATAAACAAACAATTTAGAAGGAGGGAACGTCCCCCCTTCGTGCCCCCCCCCGCGCTTTCGCTGCCTATGGTTGTATGTATAAATGTTTTCACGATGACGTCATATAAATGCACTCGTCGTGACATCATAATCACGTCGTATATTTTGGTCATGCAAAATTGTAAATTTACATCGTGACTGGTTAATTAATGACGTCATAATCACGTCATAATCTATTCATATAAAATTGTGAATATACTCGTCGTTGATTTGTCAATAAATGACGTCATAATCACGTCATATTCTGGTCATATAAAAATGCAAGATAAACTCGTCGTTAAAAGTGGTCGTAATGGCGTCATAAAGACTTCATATTTATTGTCTACGACCAGTATGCCGAGAATACGACGTCATTATCACGTAATTACGACCATGTCTACTATCAGGGTTAAATGACGTTTAATTGTCCTGGAAAAGTTGTAAATGCCTAGTGATTATGTGGATTTTATTTTCTTATTTAATTTGATATCAAACAGTATATGTTTATTCCGCTAAATATTTAAAAGGAACGTAAGAAAGTTGTTGTGGTTTATGACGTCATTCAAATTCCTCAAGATGCCAAAGTAGACCCGGTCAGATATGCACACCAACAGCTTAACCTTTGCCAATAGATTCACATAATATCCAATTTGTTTATATTTAAGACATGATATGTTCCAAATTATATGTACATGTATCACTTACATTTGCAAGGTAATTTGACCTTTTATGACCTTGAATGACCTTTGAACCATGCGTGAATTTAATGTCCAGTGATCCATTAATTTACACTTGAATTTTCATTAGCTTTATTTGATACCAAACATGGCATGTTTATTCCTTGAAATATGAAATTCATGTTTAAGACGTACGTAAAAAAGTGAGTGTGGCCTGTGACGTCAATAAAAAATGCCCAAAGGGTGATCAGGTGGCACCCGTCGGATTATTGAAGTAGACACCCAATACTACAACTTACAACAAGAAATCGCAGTCATATCCAACTTGATGGTTATGCAATAATTTTGATCATATCTGCCCGACTATAGGGTGTGAGTGTGGAAAAGCTAGAACGAGTTATCTTGTTCTTCAGGTGGTACGGGTTAATGGATATCAGTCAGACCGCAGGTCCTTATGTTAATGAGCAAAACGGTCAGATTCATCCAAATCATCTCGTGGCTGAATCCTCCTCCTTGCAAAATCTCGTGATTCGTGAGACTTTCTTTCTCTAAGAATTTACCTGTTTTAACCTCAAGTTAAATGAAATATTATTGCATCATCATATAGAATAAAAATTACTCTTTTATATTGGTTATTTATTTTGTATACAATATTTTGTTAAAGAAGTAAATTTCTGGCCTGAAAATGTGCCTCAAAACTGAATTTTCTTCCTCTGTTTTCTTTTGCAAATTGTGCAAATTTCTTTTTTTTTTGAGCCTCAAGGATATCTATATCACCATAAAGCTGAACTTCTGTACTTTCTCACAATGCCACTCTTGATATGCGGCACCTTTTAATCGGGTCAAGATCACACTTTTCCCACCAAGGTACAAGACGAGATTTCTAAAATTTTGTACTTGCATGAAATCCAGAGTTCTGATTGGCTGGATAAGGTTCACAGAACAAAAGGTGCGGGGTATTTGAGGAGATTACCACATGGGAAATGTGACCTTCCCACAAACCCAGGCACTGGGACCGTTGGAATTTGCCATTGTGTGGTCTCTTTGACCAATCAGAGTGCAGTTTCTTGTTTTCAAACTGCTTTATGTACTTGGCAAATGAAAAGTGTGATCTTGACCCGATTAAACTAATTCTTATTTTGAAACCTATATCATTTCAAAGCATACATATTCAGCTTTATCATGATATAAAAATCATTTGGGCTCAAACAAAAATAAAGTGTGAAAAAGCAGCTTTTATTAGGTGAAAAAATTATTTTGTAGGATATTTTAGATCAGAATTTTAACCTATATTACAAAATCTTTGAATAAATCCAAACACATGACCTGAAAGAATGATTCGTCTTCTTTACAATGGCACCAAATTCATGAAATTCGATGCACAATTAGAGCAGCAATGACAGAATGGAAAGAGGTGTTCTGGTCCGCATCAAGGTCATTATATATGCAAAACATATCAAGTCATGAATATCACTTGGATGAAAGAAGCCACTTTCTTGGGACGTGCAGTCTGACTGATATAAAACCACTACATTCTCATGAGTCAGATACGTGAAAGTTTGGTTCATTCATGAAGTACAATTAAAGAATTACATTTTTGAGATTTCGTTTTGGTAGTATTGGGTATATTCATTTTTTTTTTGCGAACCGGCTCAACCCCCTCCTTTGATTTAACGAACTACTTCAAACCATTCTTTGTGTGCTATAAAGTCTCTAGAAAGGCGCCCACAGGTCGTCAACCCGACCTTAGGCTAATTGCTGCTCGTATACGGGTCGTATGTCGTTTGCGCAGGGTTTGAGCTGCAAAAAAAATGCGCATGATTTACGAACTGGCTCAAACCCCTAATTGGGGGTTACACTACAAAATCTCCGGTGTTGACTTGACACCAGCCCGGAGTCTATACATGTCCACACCAGTTTCGTTTTGGTCTAACACCAGATAGGTGTTTATACAACACCAAATAGTATTAAAACAGTTTCGCTTTGATTCCAAACTGTTGTTGGACATAATAGATTTCGGGCTGGTGTTAAATCAACACCGGAGTTTTTGCAGTGTACCGTAAAAATTAGCAACTTCTAATATGCATACATGCACTTCATTTCCGATACCAGCAATTCCAATACTGAAAGAATGAATACAAATTATGGACCAAAGTTTGTACATTTACTATAAATAGAATGTATGCTTAAAATTGGTGTAAATAATTGATATGTTTCTTTCAAAGCACAAAGCCATGAGCATCTGAAAAAAACCCTCAAACTCTTAATGCGATTATCTCGAAATCATGTTTTGGAGACCAGGCGAGTTTTGAGCCAAATCGTAAAATCACTGATGACACGCTTGTTTTTCTAATATTCTTGAAAACAATAAAACAAGTAAAATAAGAACAAAGAGATGTAGTTTTGGAGACCAGCCGAGTTTCGAGCCAAATCGTAAAATCACTGATGTCACACAACAAAAGAATAACGAAAAAAATATGAATGATTCTTACCTGGAGGCTCAGGCTGCTTGCACGTGAATATACAAATTATGGCTGCTATACCTACTGCGATGTGTGCGACAGCGATAATAGTCACAGGGTCGATGCACACTGTGTATAAAGGATCATAAAGTTAAAGATGAATTAATTAGTAATTCATTCTCATTAACGAATTACTTCATCAATGATGAAATAAATTGGTAAAGGGGCTGCCGTAATATATGACGAGGGCGAGTTACTTAGCTCTATTTGTTTGTTTGTTTGTTTTTTGCTTAACCTTATATTCACATGTAAATTCTCACTTGGCCTTTATTCTGGTATCCAGGAAATACTCATTTTTCAATTCGTAGGAAGGTGCTTATAATTGGTTTCTCATTACCTGATACAGGTATTCCACCTTTCCATTCACTTAAAGCCCGGCAAAGCTTTGAATGAGAATGAGTAATGTGAATTGTACTCGGATATCCCACATCCAAATCCAACAAAAAATGAAGTAGGTGTTGAGTCTAATTTAAAACACAGATTTTCTTTGACGACTGAAATATTGAATTTTTAGATATCTAGCGATCCCTTTACATTTTCTTTTTTTAGGTTTAGAATTCATGAATTTAGATTGAAAGATATTTGTGTGTATTGTGAGTGAATTCCCTCACATTGTGATGTTGACGGCAACGAGCCCGTTGATAGAGCTGGCATGGACAGGAGGTACGGAAAACTTTGTAGAAATTGTTTTACCAAACACTACAAATGAACTTATATGCTCACGCTTGACATATTATAAAGGTATCGGGCAAGCAGATTGAATACTTCTGAAAATGGTAGATTTCGACATACTTGGCAACCGAGAAGAATGTAAAAGCGAATGGATCGGCGAGGGAGCGGAGCGACCAAGCGGGGGAGGGTCTGGGAGGGAGGCTTGCCCTTCCAGGGCTAGAGACATTTTAATTTTTTTAAATCAATTTGACACATTTTAAAGCGCTTTCAGATCTTAATTTAATGTGATATTTTAATCATATACCCCTAATTAATACCTCGGTCACCTTTGCGCAATGGCGGCCGTACGGCGAGTAGAATAAAAAAAATACATATGCGTGGTCTGAATAAAAATGGATAAATCGGCTGTTTTCGACTCGCCATGCGGCCGCCGTACAGCATATGTGAAAGATATATAATGAATGAAACGTCATGAATAACAATTTAAAAGGTCGAGTGACTCAAGTCCACCCAACAAAAAGTTTATTTGAAAAAGAAAAACAGAAATCAAACACGCATAACAATGCAATGTTCATTAAAATCGGATGTAAAAAAGAATGTACTGACATTTTAGAGTTTTGCTTAGTTTATCAAAACAGTGATATCCATATCCTGATCTGGATACAAATGAGGGGACTGATGACGCCAATCACTATTTCTGTGTATTTTGTTAAACAAAAAAAATGTACAAACATAAGCAATAAAGACTCTTAGTGGTAGTGGAAACGGACAATAGGATGAGCTACGTTGTTTACATTGTTAATTTCAATGAGGTTATTCAAGAGTCTTCTAGAATTGAACTGCTCTAGAAAGAAGGAGAATGTTCTTTTTAAAGACAATTCTAGAAACTTCCAGAATAGTGGAAATATATATATATATATATATATATATATTTTTATATATATATATATATATATATATATATATATATATATATATAATATATATATAATGGCAGTTTCTCCATCATATGACATCAGAACTCAAAGTTTCACACCAGACTTTATGTAAGAGCATTTTTTTCCAACTAAATATAACATTTCTGTGGAATTATTTGCACGCCATTAATGTACTGTTTGCAGTTACGTTGAGAAAGCAATTTTCAGTTCTCATCGAGAACATCAACCTTTTTAATGAAGCTTCTAAACCCTGAAATTGACTGTTAATCATCATCAACTTCGTCTTCACAGACATTTCAACTTGTTACAGTGACTCTTATGATTCATCAGTTCCATCATCGCAAGCATTGTGGACAAGGAACCTTTGCCAGCCAATTTGCATGTATATACAGTATATACAGTGCGTATCAAAAAAAGTTTACACTTTGAAAAAGCCCTGGGAATTAAAAATATACATCATGCGGGTATTTTTTTTTATATGATGTTGGGTATGGGTCTCATTTATCCGATGAAAGTAAAAGTTTTGACAGAATATTACACTTGAGTGAGCATGGTCCATTTTTGTAAAGCTCGCAGAAATTTGTTTGTGCAGAAATGGTCGTTTTCACGCTGTGTCAAGGGGAAAGGGCGAAATCAAACTTACCCTGCTAAACATTTCTCATATACATTTCCCTTCCACTTTTAGTCAATTTAAATAAAACGGATACATTCAAGCATTTTGTAACAATTTTGCCACCCAAATTGAAATTTCAACACTTAGTAAGCACAACCTTTACCCTTTTTGTGTCAGCTGGATCTGAGGACATACCTGAATCTTAACAAAAGGTTTTATCAGACATCTCCAGCATTTTTTATCACTTAGTTTTTATCTTTTAAAGGGTGTTTACATTTCATGTTCCATTTAATACTTGTTTCTCCACACTTTTCCCAAGCATGAGAATGATTAACAAAATGAAAATCAAGCCGTAGCCATTTCATGTAAATCACAGCTCAGTGTAAAGCACATATCGTCACGATGGACTTGGTGTGTGGGGAAGTGGGGTGGGGCGCAATGCACTCTTCGAAGTGTTTCGGGCAAGGAAACAAGTTTAAAAAGCTGAAATATATCTTCAAATCAACTTACTAGCTAAATTCTACGTGTTCATCCATGATTAAGGTCTACTTTTATTTGCATAACTATTACAAAGTTCTGCGCAAATCATTTTTCACTAACTTTTCTAAAGTAAGTGCTGCTCATTCAAGCGGAAATATTTTTCGACAGTTATATCGTCATTTGCATAAATGGATCTGTACCAATATCAAAATGTGAAAAAACCTTCAGGATATTTCAAAAATATAATTTTACAGGGTTTTTTCTAAGTGTAAACTTTTTTTTGATACGCACTGTATATGGTAGTGGTCTAGTGGAGGTAGGCCTCTTTTCAAGAATTATAATACGAAGAAAGGTAAAGGGTTATTTGAATCGCACAATAAACCCGGTGAGGGAAACTATGCAAGCAAGGACAAAGATACTAATAAGAATCAGGCTCGTGCTGTACATAATAAACCAAAAGGTCAGAGGGTAGAAGTTCCGAAATTTGTACTCATTGTCATAAATCGGGACATTTGAAAGAATCATGTTGGAAATTGGTTGGAATGCCAAGCAAAGTTAAGAAAGACATGGGTTTCGTTAAGCCAACAAGTGTTCCTTTGATGAAGTTTGTCCCATCAGAGCATATACAACATGTTGAGAGTGTTTATTTGGTATTTGCTGATATCGTCAAGCAGGTTTTTGTATGATGGTGAAGTATCCCCTTATTCGGCTCGTGCCACTGGTAGGTCAGTGGTGATCGTCAGGGATACAGGGGCTCCACAGTTCCTAATGGTGCCAGGGGATTTCGCTCTTCCTCCGAAGAGTTCAGAGAATACCAAAGACTTAATTCAAGGAATTGGCCTAAATTTTATGTCGATCCCTTTGCACAAGGTCGACTTAAGGTGTAGTTCAACAATTATTAGGTAACGACTTGGCTGGAGATAGTTATTACATCTCCAGTGGTTTCGGAGAAACCGGTAAAGGTAGCTGAAACTGAATTTTTGCAGGAAGATTTTCCAGGGATTTCCCCGGATTGTGTTGTTGCTAGGTCGCAGACTCGTAGAGATTGAAAGGATGATGCAGATCCTGCTTATGTAGAGGAGCGTACTGATGTCTGGTTGGCTGAAACCTTTTCAATGATTTGAATGGGATAGTTTTGAAAGCTTTGTTTCTAACAAAGATAGTTTGTTTAGTATATCTTCCTATGTACAGGCACAACAAGCAGACCAGGAATTGAAAAGTCTTTCACAGAAAACATTTTCTGAGGCTGAGGCTGATAAGGTACCCGAGTGCTTTTATGTCGCAGGTCGGTGGTTAGACCCCCCCCCCCGATTTGAACTGTAATGGAAAGAATATCTTTGTTTATTGTTGTTCACCCATCAACAAACTTAAGACCCCATCCATTTCTAAGAACATCCTGTCATGATTTGGGAGGCGGATGTGATCAAAGGAGATGGGTGGTTGAACGAGGAGCAAGACTATCCCGGACTTTTAACAATAACGAAAGAACAAAACAAAACAAAAAATCGATGAGTGCAGCCAGTTTTGCAGGTGTTGGCTTTGTGGCACGTCTACTTTGTATGATCTTGGTCAAGTAGTAATCATTTCAATCTTTCATTCCCCTCACTAGGTTTTTAAATTATTGTTTTTATCAAAGAATTGATGATCCCAATTGATTGCACGTTTTCACATTATGTGAATTCATACATGTAATTCTGTTTTATCTAAGGTTTGTCATAAATAGTGTTTTCTATATATATGAAATGTATTCAACTCGTAATGTGTGGACTTCTAACTTGTCAATTTTGATTTACAAAAAAATGAAGTCTGCTCAATGTTTTTTTTTTGTTGATATGTCTTTCTTCTTTCCATCCAGTGTCCCCCGTTTAAACACTGTTTCGATATCTCATCAAGAAAGCTCCAGTGGCGTAACAGGCGGGATAGGGGCGGAAGAAGCTGCCCCCCCTTGGCGGAAAATTGAGAAAGAGAATAAGGGGAAGGAAGGAAGGAAGAAAGAAAGAAGAAAGAAGGAAAGTAAGAAAAAGAGATAAAGGAATAACGGAAAAGTGAAAAATGAAAAGAAAGGTGAAGAAAAAGAACATAAATAGGCTGACATGTTTACATGACAAACTCTTTGAGACTTTTTTTCGATAAGGGGTACTGATCACCTAGTTGACATCACTCAATTTTTTTTTACTATGTAGGGACCACTAAACCTAGCTTTTAAGGGCTCACCTTGCAAAGGCCACAACGCTAACACTTTGTGTTCAGGATTGAAACTTCGGTCTTTTGCATTTTTGTTAACTTCAGCTTTAAATTTTCCCTGCGACACTTTCAAGTGTTCCTTAGCCACATCACAAGCTTTTAAGAGCCTTTCTATAAACCTTGACACATAGTCCAGAAGGAATACATCGTCATCCTGAACCATAAACCTCTCTTTGATAAACTTTAGGGGACTCTTAACCTCATGACCACAGACCGATTCAAATGGACTAAAACCCTTGGACTCATTAGGGGAATCCCCAGTTGCAAACAGTGGGAATGAGATCCCTTTATCCCAGTCATCGGGATAGTCTTCACAATAAGCCATAATCATGGTCTTCAGGGTCTGATGATAGCGTTCTAATGTTCCTCGGGACTGTGGGTGATAAGCAGATGACTTGATGTGCTTTATTCCCAACTCCTTTATAACTTGCTGAAATATTCCTGACATGAAATTTGGCCCTTGGTCAGACTGAATTTCCTTAGGGAGACCATACCGAGTGAAAAACTGCACTAACGCCTGTACCACTGTCTTTGAAGTGATACTCCTCAAAGGTATCGCCTCTGGAAAACGTGTAGACAAGTCCATAGTCGTCAGAAGAAATCTGTGACCCGACCTTGTTCTGGGTAAGGGTCCAACACAATCAATAAGAACCCTAGTAAAAGGTTCATCAAATGCAGGAATGGTTATCAATGGAGCAGGCTTGATAGAAGGCTGTGCCTTACCAATAATCTGACATGTATACCATATCTTACAGAAATGCACAACATCTTTGTGCATCTTAGACCAATATAAATGCCTCATAATTCTATCTTCCGTATACCAACATGACCTGCCATAGGTAACTAATGAGCCGTTTTTCAGAATCTCTGTGCGGTAACAGGGAGGAACTGCTACCTGGTGATTTATACACCAATCTTCATCAGCTGGTCTCCAGGGAGGTCTCTACTTCCTCATCAAAATGTCATCTTTGACATAAAAGCACTCAGGAACCTTATCAGCCTCAGCCTCAGAACATGCTTTCTGTGACAAGCTTTTTAATTCTGGGTCTGCCTGTTGTGCCTGTACAAGGGAGGATTTACTAAACAAACTATCATTGTTAGCAACAGAGCCTTCAACACTATCCCCATTCAAATCCTTGAAAAAGGTTTCAGCTAACCAGACATCAGTACTTTCCTCTACATCAGCAGAATCTGCATCATTCTTTTCAGCTCATTACCTAACAAGAAATCAACACCTTCCATGGGTAATTCTGGAACGACACCAACAGTCACAGGACCACTAACTATGTCACACTTTAAGTCGACCTTATGCAAAGGAACCGACATGAAATTTGGGCCAATACCTTGAATTAAGACTTTGGCATTCTCTGAACTCTCCGGAGGAAGAGCCAAATCCCCTGGCACCATCAGGGACTGTGCAGCCCCTGTAACCGTAAGGATCACCACTGACCTACCATTACGAAAATTTCCGTTTGATTCTCGACCTCACTTCGGACTGCAAACTGCGGTCGCATACCCCGTTTTGTGTTTGCAAATCTCAAACAACTTTTCCAACCCCGATAAACCCATCTTGGCCAGGTAATCCCCTTGTCTTGATTTCACCACCACGGGCCAGCTAAACGAGCGTTGAGCCAAGGACGAAACGATAAACAACAGCTGTGCTATTACGTAAGACTTGTCTGCCTGTAGAAGGATCTTCGGAATGAAATTATTGTATTCGATATTAATCACGTTTTCAAAGACATATTACATTCAGACATCCAATACTACTCCATTTTCAATTTCGAACGAAGAAAATCGACCTCGAAATAAGGAAAGTATGCGGAATAAAAATTACGGTATGCTTAGCATGCAAGGACCGCGATGCATCCCATCTAGTTTCTGTCCGTACTGCAAGAAAATATGGGATGCATGCCGTTCACTCGCGCAACGATACAGTCTTAACGAAAGAAAGGAAGGAAGGAAGAGAGAGAAAGAAAGAAAGAAAGAAAGAAAGAAAGAAAGAAAGAAAAAGAAAGAAAGAAAGGAAGAAAAAAGTTTCTATCAACGCGTGTATACATGGATCTCCATGTACTCAACAGAATGCAATCCATCGTGTGTGCTGTGACCTTTGATGCTGGGGTGTATTATCTTCGGACCAAGGTCAAGAAACAGGTGTATTTCTATACTTAAATTTCATGCTTGAGGGCAATAGGGTTTTGAGAAGAGATTTGATGATAAGGGCAACTTGGGGTATACTGCTCTTAAACGCAAAATTTTCGTCATGGAGTAGCACCAGTCGAACAAGGGGTTACTTCACCATTATCCAAACAAAACTTTTAAAGCTTTCATCAACCTGCTTGACTTTATCAGCAAATACCAAAGAAACACTCTCAGTATCTCGATTAGGCTCTTATGGGACAAACTCCATCGAGGGAAAACTTGTTTGCTTGACAAAATCCATGTCTATCTTAACGTAAGTTGGCATTCCAACCAATTTTCAACATGACTATTTCAATTGAACCGATTTATGACAATGAGTACAAATTTTGGAACTACGACACTCATACCTTTTGGTTGATTCGGTGCCCCCACTAGCCTGATTCTTGTTAGTGTCTTTTTCCTTGCTAGTATATTTCCCCTCACTATGTTTATTGTGGGATTCAAATGACCTTTACCTTTCTTTTTCCGATAATTCTTGAATCTCCACTACCTTTATGTGTGACCCTAAATTCATCAGCTACTATCATGGCTATGGCTGCTTTACTGACTTCAGTAACTGTATGGTCATCTAAGAGAGATTTAATGCCAAAAGGAAGACTCTTTTTTAATTCTTATAGGAGGACAAGTTCCCGAAGGTGAACAAAATCTTTGTCAACTTTCAGTGATCTATACCACTTATCGAACATCATTTCTTGTTCCCTAGCAAATTCAACATAAGTCTGGCCTTATTGTCTTTGTATGTTCCTAAATTTATGTCTGTACGCCTGTGGTACCAACTCATATGCATTGAGAATTGTTTCTTTACTTTAGCATAGTCACATGAATGCATTTTAGAGTGCGAAGAATAGACTTTTGCAGCATTTCCAACAGAAACTGGAGGAGAAGAGTCCAGTATTCTTCAGGCCAATTCAGTCTCTTTGCCACTTTTTCAAATGACACAAAATATGTATCAACTCCCTCTTCATCAAAATTTGGCACAAGGCGAATGTTTTTCGCCACATCAAATCCCTGGGGAGATCTATCCTTAGCAGAGTAAGTATTAGTATATGCATGAGCTTACTCCATTTCTTTCAACTTTAACTGGTACCCCAATCTCATATTTTCCATTTCAAGGTTTTCTTTCATTTTCATTTCCATTTCAAATTTTGCGAGTTGAATCTGAGCATCATCTGAAACAATGACAGAAGTTTCAGACTCCTCTGTAATCTTCATGTGACTAGCTAACAAGTCAATTATCTCTGCATTCTTTAAACCTTGGGCTAGAGATACACCCAAATGATCACAAACTGTTATCAAATCATCTTTCTTCTGTGACGTCAAATGATCATATGACAATTCTGTCATTGCAAGAAATTCTTCAACATCAAATGTAGCCATGGTGGAACATACAGAAATACAAGCAAGTAATAACACAGTATATTCTAGAACTTTCCAAAAAAATTCCAAAATGGTTTGAATTCAAATTGGCTTTTGTTTAAAATTGACTTTTCGTCTCAAATTGGCTTTTGTTTCCCCCCAAAATGGAATTAGTTTCAAATTGGCTTTTTGTGAAAATTGGTTTTCGTTTCCCGGACAAGCCCCCAAAATTATTTGTTATGATACTGCAACAAATTATAAAAAAAACAATTCAAATTTGATTTCCTTTTTTTATTACAGGAAATAAATCATGAACTAAAACAAAATTTAACCAGACAATGATCTTACATCAATCTCTTGAAGTGTCCGATGTACAATCCATGGTTATAATAGTATATCCACATTAAATCCCGATTAGTTGGCGAAGATTCCTTAAATTAAAATTCATAATGATGGCGATGATGAAACTGATGTTGAAGCACGATTAATAATAGCAGTCACTGTAACGAGTTGAAATGTCCGTGAAGACGATGTTGATGATGATGATTAACAGTAAATTTCAGCAATCCTTGGGTTGAAAAGCGTTCAAAACAGGTTGATGATCTCGAGAACTGAGAATTTCCTCTCTCAAATAACTGCAAACAGTTCATTGATGGCGTGCAAATAATTCCACAGAAGATAAAAATTCCAGATGGATATAAAGTCTGCTCTGACACACAGTCTGTCATGAAACTCTAAGTTCTGATCTGATATGATGTGATGTGATGTGATCTCATATGATGTGATACTGCTAGCTCATATACAAATTATTCACTATTCTAGAGCCTTCTAGTATTGTCTACATTAAGAACATTCTCCTTCTTTCTGGAGCAATCAAGTTCTACATCATTCTTAAATGACCTCAGTGAAATCAACAAGATGTAAATAACATACCTAGACCTACTGTTCTTTTCTACTGCCCGAAGAAGCTCTATTGTCTGCTTTAAATAACACAATTCCTCGGCCTATTGTGTAGATTTCTTTATCATGTATCTTTGCAATTGCAGAAATAACCGAAATTACTTTATCTCATTAAATACAGTGTCTAATAAAGCTTTACTGCCAGGACATTCTTGAATATTCTTAAAGAGAAATAACTAAATAAATGAATGAAATTGCTCTTGCAATTCTTATATATCACAACTTGGACACAATTTTCAGATAATAATAATGTCAAAAGGGGTATTGTGTGCATACAGATAACCCCTATACCTACGGTAGTGCGAGATGTCCTCGCATTAAACAAAAATCATGGTGCATGTTTACAATAAAAAAGTTAAATATTGTTAAAAAACTAGCTGCTACTCAAAAAAAAAGAGAGAAGTGGTACGGTACGTGACTGTGTCAACTGTCCATCGCTGCAATATACGCACGTCGCGTGCGCAATAAAGGTAGCCTATTGGTACCGTACAAGACTGAAATACCTCGTATCTAGACCAACAGTTTTAATTTTAGACAGAATTATAGAAATAATCCGTTTTTCGATAATATTAAAATTACATTAAAAATTACACCAATATATAAACCCCTCAAAAAAAGTTTTGCAACTCAGTTTTGGGGTGATATCTATTTGGTTAATGAAGTATAAAAAATGAAATTGGTATCATTGGAAAGCTGAATTATTCCTCTTTACAATGACATGCCATTTGCTGTGATTATGTAATCATGGAATATGCAGTCACCCTGAACATTGAGAAAAGTCAGAAGTGAAATGTTGCAAAATGCATTTATTTCTAACAAGAGTCTCCATTTCTATAGAATTTCCACCATGCAGGTGACAGTGAATGCACTCGGTCCATCCTCGAAACAATTGGAAATTCGCTATTGGAAACGACGTATTTTGCAACATTTCATTTCTAACATTGCTGCGTATTATCATGTCTGTGTATTTCATGATAACACTAGCATTACAAATGACATATGATTGTAAAGAAGAATAATCATGCTTTCTTAAGATATCACTTTTACACATGATGATGGCACATTAAGAAATTTATTAGCACTCAAACTTTCAGTTTGAGTTGAAAACCTCAAACATGACATAGCAACGAATTTTGCAACATTTCATTTTTTACATTGCTGCATATTCGTTATGTCTGTGGATTTCTTGATAACACTAGCATTACAAATGACACATGATCGTAAAGAGGAATAATCATACTTTATTTTGAAACATTTTGATCAAAACGAATATTAATGTATTTATTACCTTTAAACACAATTATAGAAATGATTATTATGTTCAAATTACATTAAAGATTATACGAATGTATATTTTGAAACATTTATCAAAGTAAATAATTGTAATATCTACCTTAAGGCATGGTCACATCGGCCGAGCTTGTTGGAGCGGTCGTGGAGCGGTAGGGAAAGAGGGTCGAATTTCGCTCTCAAAATTGGGGGAAAAAATCGAAAACAAAAATCGAAAAAAAACCCCCAAAACAATCGACATCGAAAATGGTAAACGGTAGCGAGCGGTGATTTTTTTTTTCTCTCCGCTCCACGACCGCTCTAACAACGCTCGGCCGTGTGACCATGCCTTTAGAAAGATTTGATAAATGTGGAACCAAACGGCGCACAGTTTTCCAGGAGAGAGAGCAAAAGTGCGCCAAAACTGGTTTTGGTCATGAAACAAATTTTGTTTTATTTTTCATGTTCTAAGCAAAGATAAGAACCTGTAGAATGTCTCCATACTATATTTCTCCATAAAATTGATTATTAGCTGCCCCTTTTATTCAATATTTTTTAACCGGAAATGACTCTTTACGGCTACCGCATGTGTAAATGACACGTTTTAGATATTTCACTGTTTTAAAGGTCAAGTCTACCCCAGAACAAAATATTGATTTGAATAAATAGAGAAAAATCAAACTAGCATAATGCTGAAAATTTCATTAAATCGGATTTAAAAAGAAAGTTATGACATTTTAACTCTTACTCTGCCAGGCCCAATAACCCTCTACTGCCAGAGATATTCGAGCGAATCCTAAATTGACCGAAACGTACGTGAGCAGCGACTGATTTTAAAACGGTCATTACTCTTTACCCATACGTTGTGTAATGAAACCTTCCACACATGAAATGATGAATGGTTCATGGACCTGATGATCATGTTATGACCTTTCATATTTGCGTTTGGAAAATGGAGAAAAAATGTAATATTTTATATCGTTTTTTTCAGTAAGTAAAACCTAGAAAATTATAATTTCATGAACATTTCAAAGAGTACATGTAAATAACCTGAGGAACTGAGGCTTCATTCATTCCGCGAGCGAGCATACATAGCAAGCGGTTTGAAAAAAAGGCAACGGTCTTCGTCCACTGCCATGAAGCCCAATGGGATCTCTATTTGATATGAAATCGTAGCTGAACAGTGAAAGAAAGATAAATACCAGGTAATATTCACAATGTGGACATTTCATGATGGGGGTGAAATATTCATTATATCTGCTTCGGTATTACAAAGAATAATCTTCGACCAAAGTAGCTACCTGTCTGATAGCGACTACATTCTATTGTTCATGCCACCAAGTCATGAACAATATATGCCCAGACTCTCTTTCATGAGGAATGTCTAATCCGCGCTCCCTCCTGACCTATTAGATTTCACGGGCCTTATCACTAGTGGCCCATAGATATATTTATTCGAGCCAACCAATTGCTATTTTTTTTTTATTTTGATATGGCTGATTGACAAAGTGTATGCATATGATTGTCCATCTAACACTGATTCTATTTTTGGTAATTACTGAACTTCCTTTTTCCAAATTGGGAAGAAATATCACCAATTTTGGACTATATTTTAACTGGCGGAAGGATTAGGGCTATTTTGCTGTTATGAGGTGATGAATCTGCTCCCCCCGACGATGTCTTCAAATACGCCAATTTATTTTTAAAATGAGCCAGTCGAGGGACCCTTTCTGGTCAGATATGGATTGCCAGATATAAATCCTATCCACTGGTAGTAAACATTCGACCCCCGAATTTCATACTTATTTTTTATGAATTTTTTAAAGTGCCAATTTAACACATGAGTCTATGGGGAATGAATTAGGCCTGTGAGACCTGTAACCTTGACCATAGCCTATTACATGGGGAATTCCCTAGTGGATGAAATACCTGCCCAACTCTTCAGTAGCAGATTGCTTTCACTAGTATACATGTTTCAATCATCAAGAGGTCCAAAAACTGAACTTCATGGCTATATACAAGGCTACATAGGGGGTATAACAGGTAACAAGTTGTTATTAGTAACTCTGTGTTTGTGTACCTAGGCTAGGCTGTGTAGGCTGTGCGTGTGTTTGTCACTGGGTTGCTTGCATGTTGTCGTGTGTTTTCGTATACCGACGAGCGCTGCTGTAAATCGTGTATAGCACCCATCACAAGATATAGTACACATTAGATAGGCCTTGCATCAATTGCACTTGTGAAATTGGTTCATGGGGAAGGGAATGAGAAGAGAAAACTTTACAATTTGGCTGAAGAGTGGTGGATTCAAGAGGGGGGGGGGTAGAGAAAAGCATAGTTAGTATGTGTGGGGGGGGGGGCTGAGAGTAAGTTCTACTGCTATCTTGTTCAACTTTAACTGACTTCTAGTTAGACTAGCCCCCAGCCATTTAGAATACAAACCATCTAACCCCCTCTCTCCCTGTCTCTCTCTCTCTTACACCCTGACTTGGGCCCTTGTCATAGGAAGATGTGAATGTATAGTATGCTTGTATGTTGATTCTCATTTCTTTTTATTGTTATCTAATTTAACTCATGTGAATCTGGTATTTATATTGTGGGCAGATCTTGAATCCAGATATGCACACTATTCATATCTACAATTTGTATTATAGGATTTGGGCCCTACATTGCATCCATTGTTGAGCTACATATAGGCATGTAGGATGTGTGTAAATCCATAGGGCACTAGACATTAGGAGTAACATTAGAAATGGTCATTACATAACACATCTGTATATTTCATGCATTTCTTTGTGATAAAGTGAGTGTACAGATGTTAAAGAAAAGCCAGGAAGGTAAATTAAAAAGAAACCTTCATGTGCCATACAATACAGGTTACACGGGCCTAATCACTAGTGGCAGGCCATAGATATTCATTCGAGCCAACCCATTGCTATTTTTTTTTATTTATTTTATTTAGTCTATTTTTTTTTTTACAAAGTGTATGCATATGATTGTCCATCGAACACTGATTCTATTTTTGGTAATTACTGAACTTCCTTTTCCCAAATTGGGAAGAAATATCACACATTTTTTTACTATATTTTGTCTGGCGGAAGGATTAGGGCTAATTTGCTGTTTAAGGTGATGAATCTGCTCCCCCCGACGATGTCTTCAAACACAACCAATTTATTTTTAAAATGAGCCGGTCGAGGGACCCTTTTCTGGTCAGATATGGATTGCCAGATATAAATCCTATCCACTGGTAGTAAACTTTCGACCCCCGAATTTCATCCTTATTTTTAATGAATTTTTTAAAGTGCCAATTTAACACATGAGTCTATGGGGAATGAATTAGGCCTGTGAGACTTGTATCGAGGAAAGCAATTTACCACAGGATGTTCATAGAAATCGGGGCACGCGCGTCTTTTGATTTAATTGAATACTTCCAAAGGTTCCGATACGAACAATAGATTTTCTCTCAGTTGAGATCAAGATTAAAATTCCTCTGTCTCTTTACCCAACACCTTTCATTGACTTATTTCCATTAAAATTCATAATTTTTATTCAAATATTCGTTTCGACTTTAAGACATTTAGCATCGACAATATGCATCAAATTGACTGTAATCTAAATGATGATGATGATAGGGATGATGGTAAAGATAGCATGGATAATGTCGAGAATGATAACAAGAAATCATTGGGAAAAGCAGCACACCTCCGCCACCATGACCACCAGCACAAGCACAGGCATCGCTACTACCACTTATCAAATGTATAAAGAAAAACAAATAGTTTAGAATAATTAAATTAACTTGTAGCTGAAGCCTATTTTGCATATTTAGAAATAAAGGGTAAAGATGATATTTCAGATTGCAGAAATGTATAGGCTATATAATCCTTGACAGATCATAAATACAGGAAATTAAAAGATAAGAGGACACAGTAATAAAGAAGCAATGGATGTGTGAAGGTAGAAATTACTAACAATTTGTAGTAATTTAGATCTTTATAATTTGGTGAACCTTACGATTATTTATTCAAATAATATGTTTGTAATGGAACATCTATAAGAAAGGTAAGATATTACTTTCGACACTATCAGAAATTGTATTTTCTACACCTCCTTATTTGTGATATTTTTAATTACCCCGTCATTAAAAATATCATCTATTAAGGATTAATTTCACTACTCCTTCCCTGAAATAAAAAATTATTTAAAAAAATTCTTTGCTCTTCAAATTATATTTGATTACAATTATATAGGTTACAAAAAAAGAAGTATAAAATGTCCAGTTTTCAGGTTGGAATATTACAACTTTAAGCTTGAGAGAACTGAGAAAACTCTGGTAAACTCTGGTAAAAATGAAAACTAAGGTTAGTCTGATTGCCGCCATCGACTTTAGCACAGGGCAAAAACTCTTGGAAAAACAACCTGAGTTTTCTCAGGTAAAAAGTTTTATGCAACGGGCCCCAGGCCAGTATATAAACAAATTACAGCTCGCCCTCGCATTAATTCTTTAGAAAGATACACACCTTTCTCACGATTACAAAAAATGCTGAGAATGCTCACTTCACATCTTGTTACATGAAATGTCTACTAGTTTGAGCTTGCGATTCGCACTTTCAACATCTCACAAGGATTATTATTAGTATTATTTTTAGTTTTATTACCAGCAGAAGCTGTTATTAAAAAATGACATCCCCTCCAATACAAATCCTATTATCTGGAGTTTACATGCACGCGACCAACACACTTGACCCCCTGCATCTTTAAACCATTTGCTTAGGCAGCAATTGCTCACATAAAATCGAAATTAGCCTATGCTTGTTCAGGGCGCCTATATTCTTAATGAAATACATGCTTTTGGCCACAAAACACATGTATCATCGATCGTTATTACTATAATTGCATAATATCGTGTAATCTTGTAATGACAACATCATTTTTGTTACCAAAATGAATTATTTTCATTTCGGAAATACGAATCTCATTTAATTTTTGGATTAACGAACCTTATTTCGTTTTCGGATTCATGAACCTTCAGAATTACGAACCTCATTTCATTTTCGGATTAACGAACCTTCGAAATTACGAACCTCATTTCATTTTCGGATTAACGAACCTTCGGAATTACGAACCTTATTTCGTTTTCGGATTAACGAACCTTCGGAATTACGAACCTTATTTCGTTTTCGGATTAACGAACCTTCGGAATTACGAACCTTATTTCGTTTTCGGATTGACGAACCTTCGGAATTACGAACCTTCGGAAATACGAACCTTTGGAATAACCGAACCTTCGGAATAACGAAGCTTCGCAATTACGAATGTATGCGAGGGGAATTTACCCATCATCTTTTTGCTGGCAAAAAGGGAGAAACAAAAGAAAAGATCATCGGGGGAAAAATGATACATTGATTAATATAAATCATTCCTAGCTAAGAAAACAAATGAGGAAGAATAAAAACAAGTGGAACGGCTCTGGAAGTCTCGCCTGTATTATACGCAATTCGATATACATGTAGTCCAGATTGGACCTTGTTGTTTGGAAGTGCCCTTTCCAAAAGCTAACATAGAGGGCACATGTCTCCCAATCTCTAATCAGCGACAATCCACTCATCTTCGCTCCCCACCAAGGTCCAGTACAAAACTTTGCTGCGTCAGAAAAGCTACGCATCAATCAAACAAGTTACACGGTAGGGGGTCAGGTGCCCTAGTCTCACACACCAAACAATACGCACTTTTACCCAAAACAACTTCACCTCAAACAGGATGAAAAATGCAAAGTTGTGTGTTTTTTTACACTGTAATCATAAGGCTTCGTGTTCATGCACTTAAGAAATATCTATTCAGCGCCTAATTTCTCCCTCGCCAAAAGATTCCACCCATGAACCAAGTATTAAAGTTTGAATAAGTAGACTACACCAGTTGCAAGGAGACACCAGCTGGTAAACGTCTCTGGCTCAGGCAGTAATCAAGAGATGCTGACCCCCTCCCCCATCGTGGTCAATGGGCAGTGGAGGGTCAGGGGAAACCAGACCAGTGGCCTACAGGTACGACTAGTCTCTTGTACCAAACTTTTGCTTCCACTCAAATACAAGTTTACCCCCAAGGACGATGAAAATACACAGATGTGACCGATGTTCTTCAGAATGGACATATACCGCCATGATTATTTGATATTCAAATTTTGTTCTATTGAAATGTTCTCTTACCCAATGATTTCGTCCCTTGAATAAGTATTACAGTTTATATGACTAGACTACAAAAACCAGGACCCTGTGGCTTCCATGAAATGACCTCCTGACCTCCATGATAAGGGGCAGTCAGTGTAATGTAATTCATACATGCACTGAATGTATGGACTCCATAATTGGAGTCCTATAGTATTTCTCATTCATCTAAATGCCAACTCGTCCATTTGCCAACTTTCTATTTGGTCTACCATCAATACGTCCTCTCACCACATGGTCTAGTTTGATGTCATTCCGTCTTATAACCAGTTGGCCAATAGCCATTATTTTTGTCATGGGGGACTACACAAAATTTTATGACAAAAACCATGAGATTAAAGATAAATTCCAGTTTTGGTAACGACCTCAAAATGACTTTTGACAGAATCTAATACAATGACCACTGAAGTGTCTGTTTGTATGAATAAAAAATATGTACCAAAGGATTCTGGAAGAAATTGTGTAATTGCTGAGAAATAAGCAAAATAAGCGCGGATTCGGTCACTTCCATCGGGTCTTTATTCCAGCATATTAATACACTGTCCCACGTGTGCCTATCTGTGTTGGTGATCTTCAGTGTGAACATTTTTCAGCGTAGATTTCAAGATTTCACAAAGTTCAGTTTATGTAACTGTACCAGATCTAGATCCTCGATGATATACTGACAATTAAGCCTTGTTTTACAGACTTTCTCATGAAATCAGTGTTCACTGCAACTACTGGAATTTCTCTTTAAAAACATATCAGAATTTTCCTTTTCAAGTCCATGTAAAACTGTTGCCTTACACACTGTTATACCTAATGCTATTTTTGAGTGCAGATTTGGATTCCTTGTGCAATTTCCTTTCAGAAAATGTATACTTTTGCTATCATCGGGTGTCTTCTTTGTCAGATAAATGTTTTTAAAGTTGAAAGTGCATCGCGAAAGCAAAAATCACCATGTAACGCAATATATATATATATACACTTCGGGAATTCTATCCTTTGATGAACCTCCAGTCAGCCTTGTGACTTTGTGTTTATTATCATATACATGTATATATGTATATTATATGTTTTTACTTTTTAATATTGAACATGCATTGGTCACCTAAATGGAGTCTGACATAGTCTGACAATCATTTGATTGAAAAATAGCAACAAAAAAGGTACGGACCTCCCTCATCAACGATGTCAAAAACAGGCCGAGAAAATGTCTCCTTGTTTTTTTTAATAATAAGATAGCAAATAGTTTAAGGACCTCACTCATCACTGCTTTCAAAAAACAAGCCGATCCACTACTTTCTTTCTTTACTTGGTCTAATATTATTTTGCTTGTTGGAACAAGAAGATGACCTCAATTTTTAAGTGAATACTTATTTAGCAAGAAAGTGTCCTTCTATTTGGAAAATTCGATATCTGCCCCAATTAGTTTGATCAGGGACGTGTCCCTGGTTTGATATGCATTATTTTTATTGAAAAAAAAAACGATTTGAAATACATCGTGTGCACATGCATGTGATTCTGAAAATTGATTCATCAATTAAGTTCCTAAAACTTGCAAAGACAAAAAATATCATTAAAATGTTATATGGATAATATGAAAAAGTACATGAATGGTTTTCGTATTGCTTTAATACATTTTCCTAACTTTAAACAGCGACACAAAAAACATTGTAAACATATTAATACTAATGTCTCCCGGGGGGGCACTTCCATTCACGAGTGGATACCATGCGCGACCATGGGGTCTCGAAAAGCACCCTAAACACGTAATTTTCATATTCTGAAAATGCACCCCTTAACAAGTATTGGTGTGTGAAACCCTACCCTTAACAAGTCTTGGAAACAAAACGATACTCTTGGCAAATATTCCCTGAAACGAACCCCTAAACAAGTACAGGAATGTTTTATTGTTACGGATCCTTCGGTCGTCGGCTTTACCTTATTTGGTTTAGTACGACCCCACCTTCTACACCTCGCGCAAATCGGACTCTAAACACGTAGTGTTGGGGCAGAAAGGACATCCTTTATAAAACATTTAATTTTGTTTTATCATCCCCGCAAAGTCGACCCTAAACACGTAATTTTCCTAACGAAATAGATACCCTTTTTTCATTATTTTTCTGTTTTTGACACCCTTATCACGTTACGTAAACGTGCCCTATCGTGAAAAAGACATCCTTTTTATGTGTTTTTTTGTTCGCGCATGGTATCCATTCGTCAATGTAAGTGGTCCCCCCCCGGGTAATGTCTGCAACCATACATTTTGATATAATTTGAAACAAAATTGGAAAATGTAATTGTTGTTAATGTTTATTATTGTAAAAATGTTAAGAAAGTGTTGCAATGGTATCATCTAGTGTTGCAAGTGAATGTTTTCAAAAGTTTAATGTACTTTGAAGGTGAAGTTCACCCGACTTTATCCCACTGATAAAATATTTTATCCCATTCTAATCCTATCCTAATCTTAAACCTAATATCATTCTATATCTTCACCTATCCACTGAAACCTGTTGATTCCTATATGAGACAACTTTCCGATACCTGGCAGAATAACATTTTCCATATATTACCTTGAAAATTTCACCTATTAATTATATATTTAATGAATAATGATATGTTAATCAGGCTCCATTTTTGAAACTTTAAACAGGCACGTAAACATAATCACGTATATTATATAAGCTGAAATTTTGATCATTCTCTAGCTAATGAATATGTCCAGATGGCCAAACGTTTTCCCAATGTTGAATGTTTTCCCAACGTTGGCAAAACGTAATTTATCTAACAACCCAGGAACAAACTACATTCCAACGTTGTACCATCGTCACAATTGTGTGGTTTTAGCGGCGCTCTCATATAAAAAAGTATATGTGCCAATCAAAATTATTCTATCACATCAAAAAATGTTTTCTTTTATTATTTTCAGTAGATATTACCTTTAAATTTAAGAATAGAGAAATATAAGGGCGTTCATTGGATAGAAGAGATTTCGCAAGCGCACGCAAGCTTTGTCATGTTACATTTAATACAAGTCAAATATATGGTATAACTCGAAAAAAAATCAGCATCATTTCGCATTGGTAAACACCAGATGACGGCGGAAAGTGCAGTGCAATTATATGATTTAACATTAATGGTGATGTCTATGAATTCGAAGACATGTCATTATAATTTTGCATCATCGTGATTCGCAGGTCATTCTGAACTTCATCTGTAGGGCCTGGTGCCCTCCTGTTGCTGCCCCATTCATATCCAAATGATATCATAAAAACGATTAAAAAAAATGAGTTCAATATCTTCAATATCATTAGGGGAAATCAAAAGAAAAAACATTTTTCAAGAATGTTTGACTAAAAATATTTGAGGACATATTTTCATAACTTTTAAAGAACCTTTAATGCTATTATGAAATTTACCAAAGTTTTGGTTTATATCCATTTAGCGTAATTATAGATAATAATAATAATATAGGGTATTTATATTGCGCACATATCCACCTTGTTTGGTGCTCAAGGCGCTCCTATATTACCCGGCTAAGCTAGGCGTTCGTAGCGCACACAGCTTTTTAAGGAATTACTTCCTATCGGTACCCATTTACCTCACCTGGGTTGAGTGCAGAACACTGTGGATCAGTTTCTTGCTGAAGGAAATTACGCCATGGCTGGGATTCGAACCCACGACTCTCTTTTTCAAAGTCCGAAGACTAATCCACTGGGCCACAACGCTCCACAAGATATATTATAGTTATAGTTATATAGTTATAGTTATAGTTATAATTTGACCCTCTCTCCCTACCGCTCCACAACCGCTCCACCAACGCCCGGGCGGTGTGACCAGGCCTTTAACTGATGCAAATTTCAGCTTTCAGATTTCATCATTAAAATGCTTTATAATTACATATAATGTAACTCCCATGTTGATACAAACTGTCGAATGTGCATGTTTCATTTTTGTAGGCACCAGCGCCTCTCCATCACACTCTTTCCCCTTCTGCAGATCTAAACCTGACAGTTAAAAACAAAACGTTTACTTTCTTTCTTGAGTATTTTACTTCTTCCAGCAATAAAACAAAGGTCATCATTGAAATAAAATTAAAATTTTGCTTCCTTTTGCACGGGCATAATTGACAAAAGTATTTTTCTTAGGTGACGTCATGTCAACCAGTTGCATAAATCCGTTCGACCAAGATGTAGAAATGGGTGTAGATATTTTGTAGGTGTAAACAAAATACCTACAGCAAAGGTTATATCCGCGGCATCACGTGAATATGGTTATAATGAGACATTTATGAATTCCATAATTCCAACGTGTATAATGTGCCGAAGGCGGGAAGTCCTATTCTAAAAAATTAGGTATGTCCCAATTAAATCTATCAAAACGGTCATCAAAAAAGGAGGAAAAATGGAAGTGAATGAGGAACGGGTAAGATGTGATGTTATTTTCTGCATAACATGTCAAATTCTATACCACAAAATGAGATTTTCATTTTATTTTATTCCTAGTTTACTCGGGACTTTGACAGGCACCGTGTTGTGGCCTGTGATGATTGCAGTGTGACGAGAGTTGGAAATGACAGCCTTCTTTACTCATATATCTATAACGAGAACAATTTTGTGAGAATGCTAAAAAACAAAGTAAAAAAATTTCCCCGCCCCCCCCCGAAAAAATCTTTCCCAAACCGTGCACATTTGCAGGCAGAAAAAAACCTTGACACAAGAATACTACCATACCGGCCTCCAAAAGACCCGATAGATAGCTCATGAATATTCATGTAGCAATAGCGAATGGGCGAGTAGTGTTGGGTGAGGAACATTGTACTGCTCTGTCATTGGTCAATTCCGAGCTGAATGCCTTCGCATACTCGCCTTTGCTGTGCCCATAGAAGTACGTGTATTGCTAGACACAACCGCTATATCACACGTGTCTATAGGGGAAATCTTGATTGAGATCGCGGCAATATCCGAAATCAACTCTTCAAAATAATGATGCAAAAATACAATTTTACTCAAAAAATGTGTAGGTAAACCTCTATTTTTATATGATAAAATGAATTGTGAATTCCTTGCCAGTATAACAACATAAAAAACACAGAACATGGTGTTGATTCTCTGGCTTTGACATTTGTTAAACAAATTTGGTTAACCTTGGGCACGTATAGCTGCCACTCGCACTAGAGGGCTATGGGCACGAATAGCTGCCAATGGCTCTTAAAGAGTTAAAGTTTCGCTTATTTTTTCACAAAACAGTGATATGCACAACTCAGTGACATGCAAATGAGACGGTCGATAATGTTCCTCACTTACTATTTCTTTTTTTTTATTATTTGAATTATACAATATTTCGTTTTTTTTTTACAGAATTGACAAGAAGGAACAACTTGACTGAATTATATGATATTAAACAATGCTAATTCCACATGTTCAGGGAGGAATTTATTGTGTTTTCACTTGACAATGAAGACAAAATTATAATATTTCATATAATAAAATACAAAATAAATAATGAGCGGATGGCGTCATCTGTTTTCTCATTTGCATACCGACCAGGATTTGAATAATACTTTATTGCAAAATTAAGCAAAACTTCAAAATGTCATAACTTTCTTATTTTACCTCCGATTTTGACGAGATTTTGACGAGGTTTTGAGTGTTATGTTTGTTGGATTTTTCTTTTTTTTATTCAAAACCACTTTTTGTTGGAGTGGACTTGTCCTCTAACAAAACGCATTACTTAATGTATTTCCAATTCACGGTGCTCTTTGATGAATAATTGTTTTAACCCTAAATCTCCCGGGGTATTTTGATTGTCATTCGGGGGGGGGGGGCATTATGCCCCCCCCCTTAAGATCTCAGCCGCAGATAGCACGATCACAACGAAAATTTGCATGATGATAGAAAATGACGTAATCTACGCAGTTGCATTGGTAAATTTCACTGAATTCAATATTCTTATATTATATGAATTAATTATGCTAATTCATTCATGAAATCATACTTTTTTGCTCTGATTCATTAAAGAAAGCTCCTAGAATGCTATTTTTGGTGAAAATATTCTTTATAGCATTCCTAACAATTGTGAATGAAAATATTTCTTGTACAAAGACCGATTTTCTATGTATTTTATTGTTTTTTAAATTCTTATGTATTTCTTTGTTTATTTACTTTCATTTTTTCATTGCTTTTTTATGGAAATCGTTCCAGACTTAATTCTGATCATAAACAAGGCAAAATGAATCAATTTTAATCAGTAAAGGTAGAAATAACTATAAATGTATACATTTTTGCCAAATAAACAATTTGCATTGGATTTGTACATGAAATCACGTTTATGAGCAATTTTGGGTCTGACATGCACTTACATAATTTGCGTAATGTCATAACCGCGTACCCGGGCGTCACAAATTTGGTCTCAAGATTTGCGAGAGACTGGAATGTATAAATTCAGTGAGCGGCGAGGTCAAAAGATTTTTGCGCAGCAGATATATCGCGAAAATTGTCGAGGGAGGGGCATAATGCCCCTCGGGAGAATTAGGGTTAAGTGATCGAAGATGTTCAAGACAAAATGAGAATCCCTTCATAGGTAATTTTGGACGAAACCATTTGACAATGGGGAGGGTTTTAGCAAAAAAAAAATCATGAGCATTTCTTTTACAAATTGCTGCCGATTGCTGCCCTACAAATACCATGACGGTCTTTGTTATAGTTCATGCTTTACACTGATACCAAATTTATCTGCATATACGTGCATTTTTTTTAGATATAACCAATTTTACAACCGAATGTTCGCCGTATTCATCACAAATCATTCCAAGTTAGTGTCCCATTATGCGCGTGCCGAACGTTGAGGGTGACATTAAACAAATCCCCGTCGCGTGCTATGAGAGAGAGGGAGAGAGGGGGGGGGGGGGGGGGGGGGGCCGTCCAATGTTTACAATTTAATGGTTGAAATGAATGACCATGAATATCTGGCTCATGTGTCTGGCTCTTGTGACTGGTATGTGCCTAAAACATTTTCATTAAACCTACATAAAGACAAGCTTTCATTTCCACTTTCACTAACTACATAATAATAAATGTAACACAACTTCATTTTGATGCCAAACTGTTCCTTCCCGTGTTCCATATCTGATATGATGTCATCCTGAGAAGATTAACTCTTAAGGTAAGATTATTAATTTGTTTTGTTGCTCATAAACCAAGTAGGGCCTAAGGTATATCGTTATAACACACATGACTAGGGATGTGATAGGTCCCACGGAGTTTACTGACAAAATATGAAAGTGTGTATAGGACAGAGAATTATCTTACTTGCAGTACAGAGCAATGTTTTATACATAGCAACGTTTTCCCGGTGGAAGCGCCGTGGTGGAGCGGTTCTGACTCTCGCCTTGTAATCAGAGGGTCGTGTGTTCGAATCCCACCATGGCCTAGCGCCCTTTGGCAAGGCGCCAATCCACACTTTGCCACTCTCACCCAGGTGCTAATTGGGTACCGGTAGGAAACAACCGTCATTGTGGTTGGTTTAGCAAGTTAGCGCCTAACAGGCTGCTTGGAATGCTATGAATCCAGTGACCGGGTAATAATAATTGTGAAGCACTTTGAACAGTCGTAGATTGATAAAGCGCTATATAAATGCCAATTATTATTATTATTATTATTAGATGGAATATACGTATGCTTACCGAAATTGCAGCTCATTGTAATAGATCAATGCGACCGGAACGGCGTAACGAAAAATATGCCAAGCTTTGGAGCTGATTTCTTTCTTCTTTTTTTCTCGATAAGAAGAAATGCTTTGCTTTTGGAGCGGCTTTCTTTGTTCCTTTTCTCAACAAGAAAAGATGCTATGCCTTGAAACGGAAATTTGAGTGTAAAGATAGGGTCCCCTCCGCGGCACATTATTATATACTGAGTGCCCCCCCCCCCCCCCGGGCGTGAACCATTGTAAGTCTTGGTCGGTGGCACAGTTTTTCAATATATTTTGTATTTTATCTTATGTTAATAACTTTCTATCTTATATTGCTCTTTCTCCTTTTTTCTCCCCCTCTCTCTCATTTTCTTCTTTTTTTTTCATTTTCTCCTTTTTTTTTTGTTTAGCAATGCCTTCTGCATCGTGAAAATGGGGGTGGGGATTCCGCTATATAGCTACGCATACATACATCAGAAAATGTGTAAACTGGCCTCATACTAAGTTTTCATAGAACAATTGAACATTTATGAAAGGACACGATTAGACATTATAATAACAAATGCCTAATTTCTCTGATTCCAACTGATCTGATTTTTTTTTATTTATTAGGGGTTCAATTTCAGGGAAAAATCAGGCAGATAGATAAAACTATAAAAAGACACCTTCACAGGTAGAAATATTGAAAGTCGGTAACGCAATCAACACTACCACTGACAAGTACGACCTATAAACCTGTTATTCTAAAACAATTCATCTCACAAGAAGCTAAGAATTATGAAACAAATGGTGCACATTCCAGATTAAGATGTGGCTATAGTTTATAACTTAATACAGGAAGCAAAAAAAAAAGGGATGCAAAGATAATATACACAAGAACGCCTTGTAATAACCAATTAGGCCCTAAATAGTAAAATTACAAGGTGTTGATGATCTTGTGCTACCGTGACATAAAAATTATGATAGAATTCTGGGTTTCGTAAGGATTTGCAGATGGAGTTCACTTTTTACGGCTTTCTTACTGCGTTCGTTTGATTCCAAGATACTCGAGAATACGTTGAGTACTTCTTACGTCAAACGTACGACTGTTGTATGACTTTGTGCACTCCCTTTGTCTAGGGGGTTATTGTCCCCGGGGCAGGGTAATTGTTCCCGTAGTAATTGTCCTCTGGGGAAGTTATCCGGGGTAATTGTCCTCGAGGGGGCGGGGGTACATGTAATTTTCCTAAGGGGGAATTGTCCGGGGGCTAGATGTCCCGGGGTAATTGTCATCGGGGGTACTTTTCCAGGGGTAATTGTCTGGGGTTAGTTGTCCGGGGGGGTAATTGTCCTAGGGGTAGTTGTCCAGGGGTAGTTATCCTCGGGAGTAGTTGTACAAGGGGTAATTGCCCAGCGGGTAATCGTCTGGGGAAATTGTTCTCGGGGATAATTTTCCGGGGGTAATTGTCCTCAGTGTGTAATTGTCCAGTGGGTAATTGTCCTAGAACGGGTGATTGGACCTATTGGTTATTGGACCCATGGCAACGATACCAGATGATTGTTAGCCGAAGTGGGTTTAGACAAAGTGATAGCGAACCAACTGAAGTTAGACCAAATGGAACATGGACGAAAATGAGAGTACACCAAGTGGTTATTAGACCAATCGGCTGTTAGACCAAAAGGTAATAGACATAATGATATTGGACAAAGTGGATATTGGACCAATTGAAAAAAATACAATTAGACTAAATGATAATGTAAAACAACTATTAGACCAACTGGCTATTAGACGAGATGGTAATTAGACGATATAGTTATTGGATTATGTTGATAATTGACTAACTAATGGTAGACGAAATGATATCAGACCATGCGATAGTGGGGAAAAGGTAGTAGACGAAATGGCAATAAACCGATAAATATCCATACAAAGAGTAATCCTGATTTCCAAATACTTGATCTGTAGCTCAAGTCCTGAAGAAAATACCGCTGTGACATTATACGTTGCGACATGTGACATTATGCGTTGACAATTTGCTGCGACATTATACGTTGCGACATGTGACATTATGCGTTGACAATTTGCTGCGACATTATGCGTTGCGACATGTGACATTATGCGTTAGAAAAACTATGACAGTCCCGACCTTTCGTTTGAGGACGCGTACGCTTATTTAGAACGGTAGTTCATTTTGGGAGAGACTTTTGGGCCCGCCGTCATGGTCGTAAAACTCCGTCCTGTAATGCAAATTGTGTGACATGAGATTTTTTTTTTCGTTTCGCATCTGGAACGGAAACATTCAATTTGCGTTTCGTGTGCAAAATTCTGGTTGCTACTATGGTAACAGCGATATATCTGATTTAGGACGACTTTCCAAATCCAAATTTGGTTCCTCCCAGAGCTCGAGAGGCCGCCCGGGGGACCCACTTCCATTGAATGGTGGATACCAGGCGCGACCACACGTAAAAAGCGAAAGAGTGGTATACGTATAGGCCTACAGTGTATGTAGCGTTATTAGGGTGTGAGAAACAATGATTAAAATACTGAAAAGAGATATATTTCCACTACTTGTAGGGTGTCACAACCCAAATACTTCTTGAGAGATGCATTTTCATGATCTTGAAAGGCCTTCCGTTGTTTAGGGTGCTTTCCGAAACCACATGGTCGCGCCTGGTATCCACTCATCAATGGAAGTGTATCCCCCGGCAAACCCCCATTTCTGCGGAAAAGTAAAACATACTGCCCATTACACTGTGTGCTAGAGGCATATTGTTATGTAGAAGGTGCTGGCAAAAGAAAAAAACTCCGCAAATTTAGACGGTTTATGGCCTGTTGCATGCTGTGTACATGTCAACGCATGGGAAATGATTCGGCTTGAGAGGTGATCTGACCCATGGAATCAATTGCCAGTGATCCACAAATAATGCACATTAAATGCAATATCGATTCGATGGACTGTAATGATCTATATCTAAGCTTTAATTCGGTAAGTTTTTCCTTACTCAATATGTACTCGATTTGTTTGAAAAACCACTTTCTTATCCATGTCATAATCTACATTTCGCATGTCTCCAGCCAGCTGGAGTCATAGCCATGATACAGGTACAGTCCCGCCGCGAGCTTAGGCAGGCAAATGGCATGGCATGCTGGTATCGTATGAAAGAGCTTTGCACACGAAAAGCAAGATCTATAGGGCCTGTAACACAAAGCTTGGCAATGATTGTAAAACAGTTTTCTACGTTTGATTGTATTGACTGTAATGTACATGTATAATCAATCTAGAAATTCGAGTCCATGATTAATCGTTAACTTTTGAGTTACCCGACTCTAATCTCGCGTTGTAGAGATTTGCGAAAGGTGCTATTATGCGTTGACTTCGACATTCCCGACCTTTCTTTTGAGGACGCGCACGCTTATTTAGGACGGTAGTTCATGTTGGAAGAGACTTTTGGGCCCGTCGTCATGGTCGTAAAACTCCGTCCTGTAATGCAAATTGTGTGACATGAGATTTTTTTTCGTTTCGCATCTGGAACAGAAACATTCAATTTGCGTTTCGTGTGCAAAATTCTGGTTGCTACTATGGTAACAGCGATATATCCGATTTAGGACGACTTTCCAAATCCAAATTCGGTCCCTCCCAGAGCTCGCGAGTCCGCCGGGGACCCACTTCCATTGAATGGTGGATACCAGGCGCGACAACACGTAAAAAGGGAAAGAGTGGGTAAGTACGCTACGTATAGGCCTATGTAGCGTTATGAGGGTGTGAAAAACGATGATTAAAATACTGAAAAAGGGATATATTTCCACTACTTGTAGGGTGTCACAACCCAAATACTTGTTGAGAGATGCATTTTCATAATCTGGAAAAGACCTTCCCTTGTTAAGGGTGCTTTTCGAAACCCCATGGTCGCGCCTGGTATCCACTCATCAATGGAAGTGTACCCCCCGGCAAATCCCCCATTTCTGCGGAAAAGTAAAACATACTGCCCATTACATTGTGTGCTAGAGGCATATCGTTTGTGTAGAAGGTGCAGGCAAAAGAAAAAAACTCCGCAAATTTAGACGGTTTATGGCCTGTTGCATGCTGTGTACATGTCAACGCATGCGAAATGATTCGGCTTGAGAGGTGATCTGACCCATGGAATCAATTGCCAGTGATCCACAAATAATGCACATTAAATGCAATATCGATTCGATGGACTGTAATGATCTATATCTAAGCCTTAATTCGGTAAGTTTTTCCTTACTCAATATGTACTCGATTTGTTTGAAAAAACACTTTCTTATCCATGTCATAATCTACATTTCGCATGTCTCCAGCAGCTGGAGTCATAACCATGATACAGGTACAGTCCCACCGCGAGCTCAGGCATGCAAATGGCATGCTGGTATCGTATGAAAGAGCTTTGCACACGAAAAGCAAGATCTATAGGGCCTGTAACACAAAGCTTGGCAATGATTGTAGAACAGTTTTCTACGTTTGATTGCATTGACTGTAATGTGCAATCAATCTAGAAAATCGAGTCTATGATTAATCGTAAACTTTTGAGTTACCCGACTCTAATCTCGCGTTGTAGAGGTTTGTGAAAGGTGCCTATTATGCGTCGGACGCTCTTGGTATAATGCGTTGGTGCGACAGTTGGGACCTTTCGCAATCCTCACGGACGCTAGTATTAGGGTCCCCTAACACAAAAGTTAACGCTTAATCATACACTTGATTTTTAAGATTGATTGTGCATTACAGTCAATAGAACCAAACGTAGAAAACTGCTCTACAATCAATGCTAAGCTTTGTGTTACAGGCCCTACAGATCTGTTTTTCGTGTGCAAAATCCTTTTCCGCGACACCCGCACCATACATGCATGTATATTAAAGGGATCGTTTAACTTTGTGAGAAGCTGATTTAAAACATTCTCAAACTAAGATGAAATATGTTTATGAGTTTATGTATTTGTTCGAAGAAACCCTAGAAATCATCTTTATTTCGCATGAAAAGTTGTTAGTATGTGGGAATATGTGATTATATTGGATCGCGTCTTCTAGACGATTTTTCAAATCACCGAGACTTCGCCAATTTGAAATAAATTGTACGCCTCCCTCTGCCCTTGAGATCGTACTAGTATTAACGGCTACGCAAGCGAGAACTGTCAATCAACCACAGTGAATAGGGGGGGGGGGGGGCAGGGCCGCTACGGCCGGTGTCGGCTGCACTGAGAATTGTAAACATTACGTGCAGCGCATGTTTCCGCTGGCCCGTGCCGTGTTATGTAGCGCCTTGCCGGTTCTTGTCGAAGCAGAGAAATTCACTTTCAAAGAAGAGAAACAGAATCTGAGCGCGATACAAGATACGTAAAGACCCTTTAGATAAGAAAAAATGGGGACTTACTGAATTCCTCGCCGGGATGATAGTAACGTGGCAAATTTGAGTCGATGTATTACTTGAAGATAAATCGAAAGTGTAGCATTAGAATATGTGCGATCCAAAACATATCATACATGTACTTGCGAATGGAATAAGGACATGTGGTCTCTCGAGCTCTGTGTAGTATGTCGTGAACTGAGGGGAGAATCCGGGGGGAGAATGCCTTCATCCCATGCATGAACGTTTCATAGTTGATATGGGTATGCAAATTACTTGGTATTACGTAAGACTCTTCTCATATCGCTCGAAAAATGAACAAAATTAATGCAGGACATAATGTTTTCATTTCTAATGCATGTGCAGACATATGATTATAATATTTCATATATTTAAGACTGTTTCTCTCATGGGCCGAGCACAACTGCGCTGGCGGGTCAAGGAGGAGGGGGGGGGGGGCAAATCCGACTCGCACCCCCTTTTTTAGAGCATTAATCAAAACTTGTGAGGTAAATATGCCATATATTTTACCCACGTTGTGCACCACCACCCCCTCCCCCTTGAACGCGAGGTCCTTTCTTTTTTTTTTGCTTGACAAATTTTTGGCGAAATACCTTTTAGATGAAAACTTTTTATTTTTTTTGCCGTGTCAAAGTTTTCTCAGGAAATGGTGCCCCCTCCCTTTAGAAAGTCCTGGATCCACCCCTGCACAACAAAAAGCTGTTTATCTCCCCCCCCTCCAACACATAACTGCACACAGGCAAACAACCATGTAATGTGATTCCTAAAGAGTTAGTAAAAAGAGTTCGTGCAGCATATTGGTATATTGGGCATAAAAAGGACATAAAAATAATTGCATTCTGCGGCCGGCGGCGAAAGTATAAAATTATTAGATTCTGGATTGGCAGCGTTGAAGCATAATCTTCCGCCGCCAGTGCCAGAATGTATATTTTTAGGTCTTTCGGTGATGGTAAGAATATTTCCATCCACGTTTCACATCAGCAGATACAATACTTATTATCATTTAGGAGGGATGTCCCATGCAACTAAAGTCTGATTTTTTAAGTACATCGTAGCTTTATTCTTATAATCATGGACCTGCTATGGCCTAAATTAATGATGCGAGCGCGAAGCGCAAGTTAATGTTCACTCTTATATTTCGATTCGAAAGGAAATATAGGAGCGCGAACTGTTTTATGTACATGTACATCTTGAACGGGTCATTCTACTCTTGGTAATCAAGCAGGGTATGGATATCTTAAACATTTTGATTTGATTTGGTTTGATTTATGTTCTCGCGTATAAATTTTGGCATGAATCATAGAGTGTAATTAAACATTATGATTCAACCCACACACACACACCAAATTATCCATACCCAACTATTACGATAAATTAAAAATTAGCAAGATCGAGGATTGTCATTATAAGCATATTGCTTTAAAAAAAATGACTGAAAGCCGAGATTCAAACTTACTAAATTGCATTGATTATACAACAGAATGGTGCGAGCGCGGACCACGATGCACAAGTTGAAAATTGTTAATATTTTGACATGAAGAGCTGAATCGGGTCATTCTAAAATACGGTCTTATGGTAAGTGTAAAGATTATACGCTAAGCGAGCTGAAATTTGCTGAACATTGGATAAACTGTTCTGTAATATTGCATATTTTCCTAAATAATGATAAGAGCGCATGTAAACGCAAGCTGATTTTTTTTTATATATTCGCAATTGATTTTTTTTGTATAATGATTTCTATTTTTCAGTTTTTCAAATCGTTCCTCTTTCCTTATTTCATTCACATTTATTCTTCTTCTTATATCCTTTCTTATTGATCCTCTCCGTTTCCCCTTACTCTATATAGGCATAGGTAGAAAAGCCCAAGAAACTCCAGAATCCTGAGACGTCAAGATGGTATTTTGTACCAAAAAATATGAAGTCATGCACCAACCTAAAAATATCAATTCAATCCGATTTAAAAAAAAAAAAGGAAAGACACATAGTGTTCGGCGACAGGGCATATAAAGTTAAAGAATAAAATAAAGAAATGCTAGTAAACGCAGAGAGTTGAGTTTTAAAAGTTCCTCGATCTTATATTCAAACCCTATATTTTTATTTCAATAGCATTTTCGTGAAATTCCTTATATAAAATTGCATTATAAAAGGTTATACATTTATAAAGCTATTCCCGGGATGCACGGTTTCAAATCTCCCGAAATTTTCGGAATTTCGGGAGATTTGACCTTTTCCAGGAAGGGTTCTAAATGAAACAAATCCAGGAAATTTCGGGAAATCCGAAGATTACAAGTAAACAATAATTAAACATAGCAACTATCAATATTCATGTTATATTTTTTTAATTGTTTGCTGACAATTTTCTGTTCGCGCTCACGGATTTCGTAATTGTGTTAATCTTTCAAAAAAGGGCATGAATAAACGGGTTTTAAGTCCTTAATTTTGTTTCGGCTGGCTACATATTTGTACAATTTTTTTTAAATATCAAACTAGAAATTCCAGGAAATGTCCATAAATTCGAGAAGTTTGTTTTGGATCTGTGGAAACACCGATGTACATGACCCTGGGAAGCGGTGGTGCTAAATCACCTCCAAGATTTATATGGGGGTACAATGCTATAATGTACTGGTTTGATCCAAACACCTTCATTTCGGAGGGGATTTTTAAAAAAATATTTTTGATTGTTTGATTATTTTGCTTTAAATTTTAATTGTTTTCCCTTGTCAAAAACTGCTAGTTTGGTATCATTAGTAAATCGTAATATTCAACTTTTTCTATTTTATTTCCATATTTATTCTTTCTTTTTTTTTTTCTTTCTTTCCTCTTCCTTTTTAAGGGGGGAACTGCCCCACTTATCTAAAATTCAGGAGGGCACCCCCCTCGCTTCCATTTATCGATACCTTTCCCATTCCCTTCGTTGGTCTGCAAATCTTATTTCGACGTCAAAGTGTACACTATTATACAACACATGAAAGAGAGAAAATTGGGAGAGAGACGTAAAATGAAAGGAAAAAACGATAGTGTGACGTGGTTGAATTCTCTAATTATTCACAAAGTGCAACCCTGGACATGGAGGAATGGGGGGGGGGGGGGTCTGAACATGTCGTGATTTTTTAAATATTGAAATGAATATCATGACATCATTATGGGATATAAACAGGGGGAAAAGAAATAGCAGACACAAGAAATAGCAGACATTTTCGTTTCTAATATGAAAATGTGCTTTATTTTTTCTCCTTCTTCAATTTCTTGTCTTGTCCGAGGTTGGTTCTCTTCACGCCAGCACATTTACACACTGACGAAGCGGATCGGAGAGATGAAATCGTATATCTCCAGAATGGTCGATGAAAAAAATTAAAATTATTGAAAGGGGTAGCGGGAAAGGAACGCTACAGATTAAGCCAACCCGCGGCCCCCCTGAAAAAAAATGGAGACGAGGGAATTGGAAGGGCAATTAGCGTATTTGTTCTAAATAATGATAATGATAGTAATAAAATAATATCAGATTTTATAACATACTCGCATACATTGTTTACGCTAGATACGCATCATTTTCATGATTAAAATAAACGGACTAAAACTATTGTTTTGTTTTGACTGGTCAACTGCCGAGTATATATATAATAGACCTACAATTTGAAAGGGGTGCGATTTTAGCACTTGCCTGGGTTCGTTTGTTCTAGATACGTCACTGTTGACATGGGGGATATTCAATGAAACAATGCAAGCGAATAGCGCCAGCTGAAGTTTTCTATATTATGACCCGACAACTAAACATTCTAAGTAGGTTATTCTTTAATGTAAATAAAATTCGATGTACCTCATCAAAATCATTGCAAGCGCGAAACACAATAAGCTATTTTATCTACACGTATATACGAAGGTTATCATCTCAACAATATGTTTTGTGATATAAATCACTACTGGACGTTGTAAAACAATAAAGAACAAGCTGTCTATAGTGCGAACTAAATTTACTGATCTGAAAGGGAATATTTTAAAAGCGCTGCCCAACACGTATATAAGAATCTTGTGAAGATATTGAATACTCTAATTGAATGACGACAATTTTCCCGACTGGGACCTACGGCCGGGCAATTTTAATCACTGTACGTAGAAAATGATGGGCTTAATTTTAAGGGATTTAGACCTAAAACCTATACATTCAAAGCAATTTATTAGAACAGCCCTGTGTGACTACATTACACTGATGGTATATAGCCTATATACATGGAGTAGAGGAACATTCCTTTGTGACAATCAGTTTTATCATTTTTCCAGTAGGCGTCAGTCCGACAACCTCTTTTCTTTTAATTTTTCCCCTTTTTCCACTTTTCTTCTTTCTCTTCTTCCCCACCCTTTTCACTTTATTTTCCCTCTCTTCCCTTATCCCGACAGTCATGCATATTAACCGACGATAAAATATCCAGAGTGGTGGGGGGGGGGGGGGTCTTACCCTGTTAGAGATGGCCTTTCAATATTGACGGAAATACAATTATGCTCATTCACAAGCATTTGTTAACGAATTCAAGTGTACTGTTACTTGATGTGTGTGTGTGTATTTGAGTTTTGTCAGACGTGTATCAATCAGATATGATTATTTACGTCTGGGACCGACCTTAACGTCACCATCCGAAAGACGTGACCAGGGCTCGAACCTCGAACCTCTGCATCAATTTGTAACTTCCCACAGCTTGGATTACAGGCGCACGCCACAACGCCCAGATGGTTGTGGTGATGATGGACTAATTATTCCATGGAATCTAAAAATTACAGTGATTGGATCGAGCAGAAACGGGAACTTTCGTGATTGACAACGTGTGACTAGTTTTGTTTAAAATTCTGACTCAAACTAAGATTTTTACATTGTTTCATTTTTCATTATTTTCCTAAAATGAACATGATATGAGAATATATATAAACAATGCCAGATTGAAGGTAAACATGGTAAAGGATGCTTCATATACGCTGAAATGAGGGGTTTATAAAAAAATGTATAAAGAAAATCAATAACCAATTTACAGGTTTTCAGGTATTACGAGCTAGAAAAGAACACCAAAAACTATCTTCACGTAAGGTTCATAGGTATAATCAGGTTGTGTAACAAAAATCAGATTGCGTCTTTATATTGTAAAGAATTTACGGAAGGAAGAGCGAAGGGAAGCAGAAGAGAATAAAATAGCGGGAAAGAAATGGAAATTGAAAAAGAAATGTGATATGATTTGAAAGGTGTCATGAGCGGATTATATGGAGGAGAAATGTAAAGAATAATTGACCCCAATCATGGAAAAAATAAATACGGCTACCCCTTCAAAAAAAAACCACACTGTCACACATGCAAATCAAATACACAAAACAAACAAACTTCTGCATAATAATTTGTAGGTCTTATATACAGTCATGATATTCCAGGGTCTCGGGAGTTGAGATGTTTGGGTTTGCAAATTACTACCCTATATATCTAATACGTTCCAAAATAGTCTAAAACGGATAGGCCCCGATCGATCGAGAGGGGGGGGGGGTAGAGCAATAGGACCCGGGAGTTTCTCATAAGTATCTTACGTGAAGATATGCCTACCGAAGATTGTTGATGGGAACATAGGCGGCGGAAGCGGGGGGGGGGGGGACCCCCCTAAATTTTTTTGTTGATAATCTTGTTTTTTTTTGTTTGCTTGTCAATTTTTTTTCTGCGTCCCCCCTAAATTCACGTGGACCCCCTGAAACGTGTGTTGCCCCCCCCCCTAAAATTTAGGTTGATGACTTTTTTTTCCTTGTCAAAAATTTTAGGTTAGCAACTCCGAAAATTTAGGTTGATAACTTTTTTTTGTGGGCGCTTGTCAATTTTTACCTGTGTCCATGAAAATTCAGGTGGACACCCCTAAATTTTTTGGCTTCCGCCGCCAATGTATGGGAATATTGTTGGGGGAGCTCGTGGAGAACGTAAACACGCAAACACGTTGGTGGATGGTGAAGTTTCCATGTCAGGGGGGGGGGGGGGGGGGTGGAGGAGCCGGAGGTCACTGCCTTTCGGGCTGCCTTTTTATTTATTCCCAGCTATGTTCCATGCATGTAAACATGCACATCGACATATCATGACAAGAGTTGTGCTCGGATACATATTGCAGCTCCATTATATTACATGGAGCTATATTCAGTGCATTCGCCTCTTTTATCGTCCATAACAGTTTATCTCGATCGAACCAGTGGACGGACGTTTGCTATATCGTGGCCAGGTAAAAGAGAATAATCAACAACCACAAGGACGTATTGTAGTTTATGCAAAGGTAAAGAAAAGAACAGAAAGGTAATTTGGGGGGAGGGGTACAATATAGCTTCTGGAAAATGGCCATTCCTCCATATGATCCACATAACCAAAAAAAAAAACCAACCTACTCTGTCCGCAGCTCTGGGATTGTACATGTATTTGTATATTTGTTATTTAGCGTTATTTTCTGTTGTTTTATTTGCTACTAATTTATGTCGCCAAAATATAAATTCATCAAAATCCCATGGTCTATCATTCATTATAATGAGGCATACATGTGGCTTGACCCAGGCTATAGCATATACAAATGTACAGACCAAAGGCGGAATGGACACTAACGAGTTCGACACCTGACAGTACATTAGATTCCCCAATGAAATGCAAGCGATACACACACAACTAAACCCTTTCACCATAGAGCTATTACGGACTTCAAGGCACATGCGCTTATCACACACATAGAGCGGACACCGAGAGAACACAGACCCCCCCCAACAAACTTCGAACACAACAGATCACGGAGAACTGAATTCCACCGTGGTAAGCTCCGCCTACTTCCTTACATACATCACAAGGTGGCGCTATATAATATCGATTTAAATTGGAAACAAAATCATGAATCAACCGTCGAGAAGTGCATTTTTCTCTTCAAACATTGCCTCAGATTTTCAGTTTTTAAAAACACTTCCGAATATGTTATGATCCCAAACTTTCACATGGGTATTTTTGAGCTGTTAGTCGAAAGTTCATACCATTTTCAAAGAGCAATATGATAATTTTTTTAAATTGCTCACAAAGTGAAATATTCCCTTTAAGACTGATGGGTGGAGATATTCGAAACGCAGGACCTAAAGTAGATTATGACATGGATAAGAAAGTGGTTTTTCAAACAAATCGAGTACTTATTGAGTGAGGAAAAACTTACTGAATGAAGGCTTAGACATAGATCATTACAGTCCATCGAATCGATATTGCATTTAATGTGGATTATTGGTGGATCACTGGCAGTTGATTTCATGGATCAGTCAACCTCTCCAGCCGAACATTTCGCATGCGTTGATATGTGCACATGATATGCGATACCTTTGAATCGTTTCCTTTTGTCTCTTTTATTTCTTTGTTTCTTTTGTTTACTCCTTATACACAAACGACATGCCTCTCGCACACGATGTAAGGGGATTATGTTTTACATTGCCCAGAAATGGGGATTAGATTCAAATTCCGGGGGGACCACTTCCATTGATGAGTGGGATACCAGGCACGACCATGTGGTTTCGAAAAGAACCATAGCAAGGAAGCAATTCTTTTCCAGATTATGAAAATGCATCTCTTAACAAGTATTTGGCTTGTGAAACCCTACAAGTATTGGATATATATCCTTTTTTCAGCATTTTAAAGATCGTTTTGACACCCTTATAACGTTACAGAGGCCTATATACGTAACGTACCTGCCAACTCTGTCCCCTTTTACGGGTGGTCGCTCCTGGTATCAGCTAATCAATGGAAGTGGGCCCCCGGGCGGCCTCTCGAGCTCTAGGATGAGTCAAATGTGGCTTTGGAAAGTCGTCCTCAATCGGATATATCGCTGTTACCATAGAAGCAACTATAATTTTGCACACGAAACGCATATTGAATGTTTCCGTCGCAGATGTGAAACGAAAAAAATAAGCAAGTTCGTAGTTCCTTTCTACGCATGATCAAAAGATTCTACGCATGATCAGAAGAAGGTCATTTGTACTAAAGTGACATGGTGCTTTAAAATCTAATGAGATAAGCACCAACTTTGATGTCTTGATTATTCATATATTCTTTTGAATTGTTTTCATTTACATCCACAAAAACAACAATGCTTCCACGAACGACTGGTATTTCACAGTTTGTAAAGTACATTGTGCAACATGCTAAGATATGCATTCAAAGTAGGAATGCAACAAATACCTTCATTAAGTGTTCATTGGTGTGCTATTCTAGTCACCTGGTCTATTCAATTTCTTCATCCTGCTATGTAAGGCAAGCTTACGTAATATCTTGCTTTGAAATCTGCCTATCATGATGAAAGAAATGAAAGGTCATTTGACCAAAATTGCCATTAAGTAACTACGAACTGGTCTATAATCTCATGTCACACAATTTGCATTGCAGGACAGAGTTTTACGACCATGATGACGGGCCCAAAAAGTCCCTACCATAATCAACTACCGTTGTAAATAAGCGTGCGCGTCCTCAAACGAAAGGTCGGGAGTATCGGTTGTAACAGGCCTTGTGGTGATTAACCTACAGAGAACCCTTTATCATTTATCATTGGAATCATTATTTTAAAGATTTCACTGTCCACTTCTGGTATCAATCCATTTTAATTCTTGTAGGTGTTGTTAATCACCGTACCCAAGGAATTGAAATAATCCTTTGCATTTTTTAAAATACCTATTCACTTTGAATTTTGCAATTCGGGATTCATGGTAGTAGAGCACCCTCTTTAAGCGATACTCAAGTCACCAATTGATTTGTTTCTCCCCCGAGTACAGACTTTTCTTGTTCGTTTGCCTGTTTGTGTGTTTGCTGCTTGCTAATATGCTAAATTATTGCTGAAATTTCTCTAAAACTAGTTCCTGAAAATTAAATTTATTGTAGAATTAGATCGAAACATGTAATTTCTTCTTAAATGTTAACAGCCAATCAGAAAACGGTATTTTGACGACGTCATCAATATTTGAAAATACTTTTATTAAATTCTACGGGTGAAATTACCCCTTTATACCAAATTTAATCGTACAAATGTGTGAAAAATGGATTTTGGCGCACTTCTGATTCATTCTGGTCCACTGTGTGGCAGTAAGCGTTGCTTACAATTATGTATTTTTATATATTAAATTGTTATTTGGCGGAGATTTTTATGAAAATCTAAGATTGTTTTCAAAAAGAAAATCTCATGCCTAAAATGTCACTACCTGCTCTTTTATTTCATACCTTAATCACAAAAAAAATTGTCAAGAAGTAAAAAAGATATGTTCCCTCAAAACAATGCTTGTATTTCCATAATTTCATTAATATAAACGTGTTTTCACGGTTTCCCACAGAAGCTATCGCATGGCTAACAAAAGACTTAATGCATGGCTGATCGTCAACAAAACGGAGTGTCGAGTGAGTTTGAACGCTAGCCTGTGAAACTCTTCATTTTATGAAATTATTGAAATGAGCCCTATTTCAAATTACCAGAACTTTGTTATTTCTTGACCATCTACATGTAACCAAACATGACGTCACGCATGATGCTCGTGTAAGCCGGCACTCGAGAAATGTAAGAAATTCATTTAACTCTTGTGCATTTCTCGATAAATGAATAAATTGATATTATAATTACCTGAAAGTTGTCTTGTTTCTAACTATTATTTTTTCCTTATTTCATCCTTCATGCTATTGTTGTGGTGTCAACTTTCCAGTTTAGATTTTTTGGAAATGTCATAAAGACTTTCAAAGTTTTAAGGGCCTATTTTTATAAAACTTGGTCAAACGGATAATCGCGTACCACTCTTCATCTTGCAATAATTTTAGGACATCAATGCAAACTGTCATAGGTTCAATGAAATTAGGTCATGCCGAAGAGCTTAACCACAGTTATATATTTTTTAAAGATATATAGCTATGAAAGTATATACCGCACACAAACACCCGCACAAGTTTTTTACATTATCAATCAGGCCTATTTTCAAATAGATTAATTAAATTTCAAGTCATTGGACGAAAGTTCAAGTTGATTGTTGGTAAAAGAATTAGTATTTTATTATAGAATTGATTGGGTTTTAGGAAAAGTGATCATCTTCAATGTTTTCAAAGTCAGCACTGATGCTGTATATTGAATCCATAATCCAGGCGAGACTGTCAGAGGTGATTCCATACGTATCATTTGGAGAACATTCACAGTTTTTTGACAAGAAAAATATATATTAGTAACTAAAGGTGATCATCAAGTACTACCAGAGTGTTAGAAAAACAAACCTTAACATGACTTGAATTCACATCCTGTATTACACAGATTCAAATAGTAATGTGTCGTACGGACGCAAAAGAAGTGGCTTAATTAACCTTTTCTTACCAGTGAAAATCAACAGTTTAGCTGAAGGGATTCACAAAAGAATACACCTTCATAAAATCAATTAAAATGGTTAGAATCACCTATTTCATGTTTTATGAAGATTAAAAAAGTACTTTTTTCAGTTCACTTTATGTCAAATCAATTACTTAATTAAAATAGGCTTATTATTCATAGTTTCTGAATCCAAATCCTGCAATTAAATGCATTATACATGTATATTGTGTGTCGTAGGGAAACTTTTATTAGGACAATTATTAAAAATGAAGGGCAGTGATTAGATCCTTATGGGATTTGTAAGATAACTTTTGCATTTTTATGTGTGGTACGGGACATTGCCGAAAATAGGTTTGGAATTATCAGGGCTACCCCTATTATGGATCATGAAAATGTTGTAGATATTATTTGGAACCATCAATGATACATTATTCCATTGACCGTCTCGTGCTTAACAAAAATTGTTTCAGGCAGTGTTTTGTACTTGACTATTTAATTAGCAAAATTATTGAAAATTGAAAATTCCATTGTTTCCCCACCCAAAAAAAAATAATAATAAAAACTATATCCGATTTCACTTTTTGTTAAAACTCATAATTTTCATAAAATCTAGGTATCATAATAGAATATTATACTATTTATGACTTATTGGAAGCATGTTGAAATTATTATTTTATTTTTAAAGTTCTAGTGTGGAATCGCCCTCAGAGGCGTTTCACTTATGGTGTCTATTTTCTAACATAAACACCGGATTGTGAGTTCACCACATTACTAGATGAGGTTTCTTGCCTCCAACGTTTGAATCATTATCATTATATTTCAGTGATGAAATTATTGTAAACTTCATATTTAAATGATCTTGTTCAACAATAAATATATTGAGTATTAAAACAGGGGATATATGAAAAAAAAAAGGTTAAGGGCGTCGAAATTAATAAATCATTAATAATGGATACCTTTTTAGCCAAAATGACCAGTATATGGGTATGGGTTTTGAACCTTCAGCCGCACACTAGTCGAGTCAATACAGGGTTTGACCCACCACTAATTGCAACACTGGATATTCCACTGCAATGCTTTCCAGGAAGGTCCCCTGAACAAAATACTAAAAGTCCCCCAAAATCAAGCAGTGGAAATTTATGAAATTGGCATATTATGCAAATTAGCCATAAAAAGTTAGAAAAATAAGGAAAATAGTCCAAAAATTACAAATTAAGTGTCCACAACAATTTTATTTGAGCGAAAATTCATGATAATAACTTTTATCAATGTTTTTAATCAAAAGTGAAAAAAAAAAATCTACCTCATTTGCATAATATGCAAATAAGCATCCTTATATGGAAAAATTGTCAAGATATTGTGAGTTTTCTCTTATTGACTGCTTGAAAATTTCAATAATGTTGAATTTACATGCTGCTATCGCTAAGGACGTTGAATAGATTTATATTAAGCTTAGTGTCTGTAATGTCATTTGCATATTATGCAAATAAGTATCTAACATGTAATTAATATTAGAAAAACACACTGTTGATACATTCCTCAAAAAATGCAAGTATATGTAGATTACCTATTGAAATTTGAATATGGCAATGCCTTACAGGAAGTTAACACCATATAAAAAGTCATTAGATAGACAAGCTTAGGAAAATCACAAAATTTGCATTATATGCAAATTAGCCATAAAAATGTGCAAATGAGGAAAAATAATCCCAAATGTGGAAATCAAGTGCGGAAAAACAATATAATTTGAACGGAAGTTCATGATAATCTTTACAAATTTAATAATTCTTAAAATAAAAGAAAAATGTAAATATATCTACATCATTTGCATATATATTTATGAGCATCCTTGTATGAAAAAAAACCCCAGAAAGTTTTATTTTTCTTCACAAACAGTTAAACCTCATTCCACAGAGACAAGACGCTGAAGAATGCTGTAAGACCATAAATCTTGCTTGATCTTTCAACGAATTTTAAAGATCTCTGACGTCTTTCACGATTTTTGATAAATCTTTCAATGGTCTTTGTGGTCCTCGTGAGTCCAAAACTGTTTGAAACGGTTCAAAACAGTCTTTCAGCGGTATTACAGGAAACTTATTCTTGCTGGTCTTTCAGTGGTCTTTCAATGAACTTTCAAAGTTCTTATTAGTCTTTCTATGATCTTTCGGCAGTCTCTCGAGATTTTTTCAGAAATTACTGTAGACTCATGAGAGATCATTGAAAGATCATCGAAAGATAATTGAAAGACCAGGCAGAGTCTATGGAAAGAATTCTGAAGGATCACTTGATGCATAAACATCTCTGAAAGACCATTGAAAGATCTCTATAGGACAGGTGTCTTTCAGAGTTCTTCGTGGGGTCTTTCTGAGCCATTCCACAGAGATGACAAAAATCAGTGATCTTGGAGACTGCAGAAAAGACCTTGCCATTTTTGGTCTTTGGGAAAGCCCTTCAAAGGTCTTCCCTCTATGGATCTAGATCAATATATGACTACTAAGAATGCCTAGTACATTAATTTTCAGCTTAATATCTGAAGTGGAATGTACATATTATGCAAATAAGCATCCGGCATGTTATAAATAATCAAGAAAACTTATATTTTCCTCTAAAATTCCACGTAGATTATGTGTAACCTTGATGACCTTGCTTGGTTGATATTGACTGTTTTCATGAGCAGTTACCACGGAGCAGATACCCTACTCATATTGTGCAATGATGAGTCAGTTCTACATGGGTCCCACTGTTTGAATGCTTCTTATTTCTATCCAGTCTTGCTCTCTCCTTGACTTGGTAGAATCTTTGCATTTCTTGCTAGTATACTCCACGTAGCATGCCCCTTGATTGTCAAGTGATCAGTACAAGATGTCACACCCATTACAAATAACAGTACAAATAAAAGCTTGTTAGCTTTAAATATATGGTCCTTGTAGCACACCACTTGTCTTGGTGGTGAATATGAGTAACTTCCTGGATCACGAGATCCCTGGGCATGGTTTATAAGAGTACCAATGAGCATTGCCCATACGAGCGACATGAAAGCCATTCATAAAGTCATGATAAAGGCTTAAAGTGTATATAGACATCTTTTCAGATACAGGAATCATGATTAGACGTTTTTGCTGAATCCAGTTGCTGCTTCAGGATGAAGCATCCGTTTTCTGTTCTTTCCTCCTTGATGAATCTAAGGATGGCAACTATCTCCATATATTGTAGCTATAGTTTCTAAGCAAATCGTATGCAAATGATATCAATTTCCTGATATTTACGGCAAATGGAAATTCCTCAGTGAGACAATGAACAACCAAGTAGACGTAACAGATGAAGGGACTAAGCCAGATTATTGCCTCTCAAACAACAGGACACAACATAACGGAACACCTTTAACATCACCATCAAATACCATCCAACATTGATTAAACAGTGTGTACCCATTCCAGGATTTGTTTGCCACTTTGTGTTACTCATTGGTATACCGTGAGGGTATACAGAGGAATAGACCTTTCAGAAATTATGGTACGACTAAGGATGTCTTCTGGAGGAATGCTGACTTTCATAGTGTCATGCAGATGTACTTTGGACAATCATAACACTCTCTGTACTGAAATCCGACAGTCGAGCATACGAGATTGAATGTCAATCAAGAGGACTTTGACAAGAACCAAACCATTACCTTGTCTTCTTCCGACACAAGTTGCCTCAATGAGACACTGGACATAAGTTGTGTCGGAAGAAAAGTTTTATAGGAAGGCTTGGGCATGTTGAGCTGCTAAGCATCAGTAAGGTGAAGCTCAGAATTGCTACAATGCATTAAAGAGGACCATAGAATGGATTCTAGACAAGCCTATGGTACATAATTTGTTGACCGGATTGGCAATGATCCAGGCTGTAACAACTAGCATGTTGGAAGCCCTTAATATAATGCGCTATGACTACATTTGAAGACACATATTTTTTAGTCTTAGTATTTACCACTCATCATGATGATGATGACGCTGCTCTGCAAGTCTGGAACCTGTTCTGACCGAGACATGGCCAGAAAACATTTTTTTTAGTCAAGTGGGTGTAGCCAACTACTGAAGAAATTGTTAAAGAAAACAATCTGCATGAAGCTACTAGGCTAGATGGAATCTCTGTTACACTTCTTAATGAGACTACTCATCAGATCTCACCTGCCATAAGTTTGCTTTTCTTGGCCTCCCTTCTGTCGTTCCCATCCATATAAGAAAGGGATGTCAGCTCTAACAAACTACTCACCAATTTCAAATATTGTGCTTTGTTCTTCCAATGGCATCATCTTGTCAGATTAACAACATGGCTTTAGGACGTGAAGAGCACATTTCCAGTATTTCCCTTAAATACAGATTACATTAGGATATATATGCATGCTTAGTGATGGCAGCATTATGATTTGAACAACAGTCAATGTGAGAAAATCAAAATTTCTTTCTTTCCATATATGGATACTATTTGCATTATATGCAAATGAGGCAGATTTGATTTGATTTTACTTTATTTTACATATTTCACAAGTACAAACAAAATTATGAAAACAATATCAGAAAATTATGAGAATACAAATCAGACAAGGCATAACAATTAATTTAGATTAAAGAGAATAGCGATTTGGAATTAAAGACAATCTAAAGGAGTGAAATATGAGGGAACCTGCATAAAAAAGCAAGGCTTGTTAAGTCTGCAGGATCCAGAAAAAAAATCGGTCTTAATGAGGACAGGTAAGAAATTGATTATAACAAGTAATGCCAAAATGTGACGATTGTGTAAGGAATACAAAAAAGTAATAAAATAAATAAATAAATAAAAAAGAGTCCGCCACTCTATGACTATTATTTATTACTCATTACTCACCCAGAGCGTATTAACAAGTACATGAATATAAAAGTTTATAAAGGGAAATTATAAGAATTGATAAGCATCGCTTTCAATTTATGTTTGAATATATTAAGTGAGATACTCTGTACTATATCATGGGGAAGATCGTTCCAAAACATGGGCCCTTCAAATGCGATTGTTCTTTGAGCAAGGAGAGTGCGAGTACGCGGAAGGTGATAGGAGTCACTTAGCCGGGTGGGATATGTGTGGATTAGATTGTTCCTTTGAAACATAGAAACAAATGTATCACGCAGTACCCTCTTGAAAGCTGAAAATAAATATACCAACTTGAAATGCATATATATCAGAAATTTTGAGTAGTACTTTATTTTGGAAAAATAAGTGGTTTGTATGGGAATAAAAACCAACTTGATTAACCACTCTAATTGTTCGTTTTTGTATTGTGAATATTTTAACAATTAAGGTTGTATTGCAATTACCCCAGGCCAATATTCCATATTTCATATGGGATAAAACAAGTGTAGAATATAATGTTTTTAAAATGTGATCAGGAAAAAAATATTTTAGTTTATTCAAAATTCAGTGTTACGAGAAGACAACTTACATATATAATCAATTTGACATTTCCATAATAATTAATGATCAATGTAAGGACCAAGAAATTTGGTGGAATTAACTTGTTGCAAATTAACATTGTTTATAATTACATGGTCTGGCAAAGAATTCAAAGAGTTACTGAAAAGCATAAAATTTGTTTTGTTTACATTGAGTGACAACTTATTTGCTTGAATCCATGTCTGAACAGACCGCAATTCCCTATTCAAAATGGTAAGTAGTAAATTAGGGTTACGGTGTGACAAAAAAAGTTCGAGTCATCCGCGAAAAGAATAAATGATAGGTCATTTGATGAATTATTAAAATCATTAATATACAACAAGAAAAGCAGTGGGTCTAGGAGTGATCCTTGCGGTACACCGCAAGAAATAGTTTTCATTTGTTCATTTGAAATAGTTCACCATTCCAAGGCCTTCCACGCACACCATAATGTGATAACTTGTAAAGCAAAATATCATGATTAATCGTGTCAAAGGCCTTGGAAAGGTCCAGGAATACACCAACTGTGTGCAGAGAATTATCAATAGCATTTGCCACTTTGTGAATAAAAGAAAGTAAGGCGTGTACAGTGGAATGTTTTTTTTCTAAAACCGAATTGGGAATCGCATAATATATGATTATCAGATAAGAAATTTATCAAACGAGAATATATTAATCTTTCAAGAATTTTAGACAGGGAAGTAAGGAGTGAAGTTGGGCGATAGTTGCTGACAATCGTCTGTCGCCTTTTTTAAACACTGGAACAACTTGGCTACTTTCATATTTTGAGGAAGCAGACCAGTTAAAGATTGGTTGAATATAAAAGTCAAGGGAGGTGAAAATTCATTAATGACACGTTTTATGACACAATTCGTAAGTTCGTCCCATCAGGACTTTTTTTAGGTTTCAAATTATTTACAATATTTTTAATTTCAAATTCAGTGATCGGAGTAAAGAAAATGGTTTTAGGGTTGGGATTTTTTTTAGAAAGTATTGGAATCTTTTGTCAGGTTTAGGAATATTATGGCAAAGAGTCGCACCAATATCGACAAAATAGTTGTTAAAAACGTCAGCCATATCTGCAGGATTTAAACCTTTACATTATTATTTATAATTTCTTTAGTGAACTCCTTCGATTTCTTTGTTTGTAAAAATTATTTATCACCTTCCTGTACTCGATGCATCATTTTTATACTTATTAAATTGATTAGCAAAATACTGTTTTTTAGCTAAACGTAACAGGGATGTAAGAACGTTCCGATAACGAATATATTTTCGTTTTAAATGACTATTTTCAGGATTCTTTTTGTATTTACAATATAAATTGTTTTTACGATTTATTGACTTCAGGAACGATTTAGAAACCCACGGAAGTCTGGGTATTTTTTATAATTAGATCTGGAAAATTTTCTTAGTGGTATAGTTTCTTGATAAATCGACATAAATATGTCCATAAACTTGTCAAAACTATTAAATATTGTATATTTCACTCCTGTCAACCAATGCCAGTCTCTCCCGAAATCTAATAATATTGTCATCCGATAAGTCACGAAATGTATGTTTAATATTGTTATCTTTAGAGACTCTATCAAATACAATTTCAACAAATATTGGGAAATGGTCAGATATATCCGATACCAAGATGCCAGATGATACATGGGAAAAATCGTTAACAAAAATATTATCAATTAAGGTTGACGACGTATCTGTAATCGTGTGGGTTTTGTTACTAATGGAATGAAAAAGTTGGATAATATCATATCTATAAATTCTTGATTACGGGGTATTACGATCTACAAGTTCAATTAAAATCTCCCATTATAAAAAGTTTTTATTATTCAAAATGTGCATGGACAAAAGACTTTGAGCACGATGTAAAAAATCATGGACACTATCTTTAGGGGGTCTGTATATTTCTCAACAACTATTTGTTTTTTTCAGGTAATTCTATTTGGATAAATATGCATTCAATAACCTCAGACATGGTTTATTGCCATTTCGTCCACTGCCATTTTGTCCACTACCCACATGGTCTAATATCATTTCGTCTACCATCAGTTGGTCACTATCCACATGGTCCCATTACCATTTCGTCCAATTACCATTTCGTCTAATAGCCATTTCGTCTAATAGCCATTTCGTCTATTATCATTTGGTCTAATAGCCATTCGGTCTAATGGTATTTTTTTTGCAAATTGGTCCAATAGCCACTTTGTCCACTATCATTACGTCTATTCCCATTTGGTCTAATAGCCAAATGGTCTAAAGGCAAATGGTCTAATAACCACTTGGTCTACCTCCATTCGTCCATGTTCCATTGGTCTAACTGCATTTGGTCTACTATCACTTGGTCTAAACTCATTTCGGCTAACAATCATTTGGTCTATTGCCATTTGGTCTAATAGCCAATATGTCCAATTGCCATTTTGGCGAATCACCATTTCGTCTAATATTCATTTCGTCTAATACGCATACTGGTCTACTATACTACACTAGCGCCCTCTACGACCCGAGTCGACTCTATTCGCGATTTGTGGGCCTAATTAATTACCAATTCATTCATTCATTCATTTATTGATTCCACTTTTAAAACAAATATCATAATATACATAAAATGTGGTCATAAAAATAGTAGTGTATCAATGATAAAATTAAGTATCTAACATAAGTTTTTTTTTTTAGCATAAGGTACACTACAAATGTAAAAAAAAGTGAGGAAACCTAAATAAAAAGCAGAGCTTGTAAAAAATTAGGCTCCCAATGGGGGAAAAATATAAGTTGTTACTTTGAGCGAACAAATGTGGAAGCGGAATACATATTTATTACGTAGATTGTTTTACACAAATGGTATCGAATGGCATCAGGTTACCAGAAAAAGATGAAATAGAAAAAACCGAATAGAAATAAAAATAGCAAAATAAAAAGAAATGGAAAACGACCAAAAAGGGGGGGGGGGGGGGGGGGGTCAAGGGATTAAAGAGAAAGAATAGACAAAATTAATTAATTAATTGCAGTCATCAGTACGATCCAGCATTGTACCTCTCAAGAAGTATAACTTGAGCTTGCGTTTGAAACAATTGAGAGATGGGCTTTCAACCAGTTCCTTATTAAGGCTGTTCCAGAATTTGGGTCCTGTTGTAGTAAAGGTGCTATTAGCAAAAACGGTTCGGGCTTGTGGGAGATGGTAATGATTAGCTTGTCTAGTTGAATGGGAATGTACAATGAAATTGCGTTGAAATAATGGCGCAAAGGCATCTGGTAAATTGTCATTCTTGAGTTCGAACATAAATATGCCAAGGTTGTACAAATATAAATCAGATATTTTTAAGATTTGCAATTATAAAAAAAGGTTGTTTGTATGGGCCCGAAATCCAGCGTTATTGATTATTCTTATAACACGCTTTTGGACAATGTTGATTTTATCCAAGAGGGTTTTGGAGCTTTTACCCCATGTTAAAATACAGTAATTGAAGTAGGGCAAGATTAGAGCAGAATAAAGTATACGTAACACATGAAAGGGTACAAAGTGTTTCAGTTTGTTTATCACACCAGTGTTACGAGATAATATTTTACATAAGGAATCAATCTGTACCTGCCACGTTAGCTTACTGTCGATGTATATACCTAAAAATTTGGTAGAGTTAACCTGGGAGATGTTTTTGTTATTTATAAGTATACTACCGGGTAAAGTGGAAAGTGAGTTGCTGAATAGCATAAAATTAGTTTTATCAACGTTAAGGGACAATTTATTGGCCTGTATCCAATCGAAAACAGCTGTTAGTTCAGCATTAATGATATCTAAAGAGTATTGGGGTTATGATGGGAGCAAAAAATATTGGAGTCGTCAGCAAAAAGAATAAAGATAAAACATAACATCGAAGGAATTTTGTAAATCATTGATATATAAAATAAAAAGGAGCGGGCCTAATAACGAACCTTGTGGGACTCCACATCTAATGGTTTGAGAAGTTGATTCAAACCATTAATATAAACATATTGTTGTCTATCGTAAAGATAGTCCTGAACCACTCCAAGGCCTTTCCTCGAATTCCATAGTGAGACAACTTGTGTAGCAATATATCATGGTTAATGGTATCGAAGGCCTTGGAGAGGTCCAGAAAATACCCGCAGTATGTAACTTGCTGTCAAAAGCTCTAGCAATTTTATTGATAAATAACAAGAGTGCATGTGTTGTTGAATGTTGTTTGCGGAAACCAAACTGAGAACCTGAAAGCACGTTATTGCTATTTAAAAAATCAATGAGGCGAGAGTAAACAATTTTTTCTAGTATCTTGGAAAAGCTGGTTAAAAGAGATATAGGGCGATAATTTCCTATGTCATGTTTATTGCCTTTCTTAAAGATAGGTATGACCTTGGAAATCTTCATTTTCTTTGGAACCGAGCCAGTTGTTAAAGATAAATTAAATATATGTGTTAACGGACAGACTATTTGGCAAATGACCTTTTTTAATAAGGCATTTGTTACACCGTCATATCCAGGGCTTTTCTTAAGCTTCAAGTTGCTTACAATGTCGATAACCTCAGTTTCTTGAACAGGAAGGAAAAATAAACTATGAACAATTTTATTACGTAGGAAAGAATGAAAAGGGGTTTTGGGAGTAGGTATGTTCTCTGCAAGATTGGGTCCTATGTTAATAAAAAATGAATTGAATGCATTGGCAATGCTAGTCTGATCGTCAATGCATGTGCCTTCAAACTGGATGTCGTTAATATCATGATTATCATTATTTGTTTTATTTAAAACCTTATTAATTATTTTCCACGTACCACCAATGTTAGATCTAAATAAGGAAAATTGATTCGAAAAGTATTGTTCTTTTGCCATACGTAGAGTAGAAGTTAACATATTCCTGTAAAGTTTGTATCTCATTTTGTTAGTTTCGCTAGGATTTGCTTTGTATTTATAGAATAATCTGTTTTTCTTATTTATAGACCTGAGTAAACCTTTGGAAATCCAGGGTGATCTGGGTATCTTCTTATAATTTCGACGATCAGAGCATTGAAGGGGTATGGTGGTATCAAGTGATTCAAAGAATATATCAATAAACTTATCAAAAGCTAGGTTGGAATCTTCGAGATTAAGTATCGGCTGCCAGCTAATAACCGAAAGACTTTCTTTAAATCTATTAATGTTGTTCTCAGATAAAATCCGAAATGTTTCATGTTTGATATGAAGGAAAATATTGGAAAATGATCAGATAAATCAGAGACAATAATTCAGAAAGAGGAAGGGAGGAGTATGTATATTTGTAAAGATATTATCTATTAGGGTTGACGAGTTATCAGTAACTCTAGTGGGCCTCGTGATGGCTGGAGTGAATGAATGTGTGAGTAAAATCTCGACAAAGTCTCTGTAATTTGAATTTTGGTGATATTGAAATAGGTTGATATTAAAGTCTCCCATAATAAAGCATGGTTTGTTACTGATGATAGGTGAGGACAATATAGACTGGAGTATAGATATAAATTGTGAAGAATCAGCGTTTGGAGGTCTATAAATTTCACCTATGATAATGTTTTTATCACAATTCAATTCAACAAAAATACATTCGATATCTTGAGTCATGTATGTTAATTCAGGTCTAGTATCAAAAACTAGCTCATCCGATATATAAAGTGCGACTCCGCATCCTGATTTGCCTACCCTATTGTTGCAAATAAGCTTGAACCCTTCTATTGAATGAATTGATGTGGGCGAGTCAGTGAACCAGGTTTCACAAAGTCCAATAATTGAAAGATTTACATCTAAATCATTGATGAATAATTGGAATGGGTCGAAGTTTTTTGTTGAGGCTACGTACATTGTGGTGTAGAAGAGAGAGTGAACTTGGGCACCTGGCAAAAGTGTTCTCAAATAATGGCTAGAAAGATAATAGTTAGAAGACAAGTTGTTCACAAAAACATCATTTTCATCTGTGTCAAGTTGGAACTCAGGCATTTCGTTGTTAAGTTGATTAATACTATTTACTGCACTATGATATGGGGGAGAAAGAATTTCAGGATCGTGGTTTGCCAAAGAAGCAACATTAGTATCAATGGGGCAATAGGTCATGAAAAGAACTGGTTGAGAGTTGGGATTGAAATAGGGTGAAATTAACATAAATAGCTTGTACAAAATGGGTTGGACCATTGAGCTATTACAGATCATTGAAAATGTGTGTACAAAAGAGAGCATATGTAAATTTCTGAAGTAACAATCTAAATACCAGGCTGGATCGCAACAAGGAATGCAGGGGGAATTGACAGTGAAAATAAAAAACAAATGCAAATCAGAAAGAAAATGTAATCTGGTTTTCCTTAATGACTTTATGTAAAAAATAAATGAATATTCAGATGCGTTACAGTGTATTACAGAACTAATACCAAATAAGATAACAGTATGGGACATAGGTCTTAAATGACAACTCACGGTTACCACCTAAGTGAATTAAGGAGGAAATTATAACTCCAAAAAATCAATGTATGTGCAGTTTATAAAAAACTAGCCGTATAAAGAAAAATCAAAGTTGTAGAACTATTGTTGGACCAATTATAGTGGAAAAGATCTAGAATCAACAGGCCAACATGAAATCAATAGGATTTGGTGTCATATGAAATTTGTGGGATTAGATGTCAGCTTACATAAGATGACATTCCATGTGGTTTTGTCAGTATACAAGAACCCACACTTGTCACAGCAGTTTGCAGCCTTTTAGACAAAATCATATGGAAAAAACAATTATATCAAATATAGTGATTTTCAAAAGTTATCAGCAGATTTGGTATTCCATACCTGCCAAAATATCCAGTTCTACATCAGTATGGAAAGTAGGGCACTGTCCCTATCGGGAAATGATAAAGTTCCATGGTCAAGATCATTTTTCCCCTGATATGAAATTGATAAAATTTTACTTCGCTTAACAGCAAAATGCTATTAATCCATGCAGTTTTGTCTGAACAAAAGAACCATGTCCTCACAATTTAGAATACAAGTCAGTAGGCATGTGGATTATGATTTTTCAGGTAATATTTAGTAATAATTTGAATGCAGCCTATGATAAGTTGAGACCACAATGAGAGAAAAAAAATGGTCAACCATGGTGCTAAAGAGGTCAGGTATTCCATACTAATAAGATACTGAATACATTTCATTTAAAGCATGCGTGAAGTAATGTTGAAATATTGAAAAGATCAATTTTGTGCATACTGTACATAGAATTACACAGTAAAAATGCTGTTTAAGATTTTATACAACGCCGTTCACCATACGAACACCACATTCTCTTCAACTTCTTGATTTTTTTATCACTGTTGACTAGTGTTATTCGTCATTGATTACTTTGCATTATGGAAGTGTTTTCCACCCAAAGGGGGAAGCAATGTGTGTCTTATCGAGGTTATACATACACGATACGGGCGAGGAAAAACGGAATGGTATACTGGCGATGGCGAAAGGGGCCCCAAAAAGGGGAAGGAAAGAGAGGAAAGAAAAGGGAGAGAAAAAAAAGAGGGAAAGAAGAAGAGAAAGAGAAAAAAAATGGGGAAGAAAGAGAGAAGGAAAAAAAAGGAAGAGGGAAGAGGGAGAAAGAAAAGGAAAAAAGGAAAGGGAAACATCTCATGCTTCGCGCTCGCATTAATAATTTGAGATATGTATCCTGTACATAATAACAAAAGAAACATGATTAAAATCTCCCATTTTTGAGATCTGAAATAGGGAACAGCTTCAGCTCTTGCTGCGCGCTCTCATTTTTTAGTTATGATACATCCATCTCTTCTTGAATTCTTTTAAACAATCCTTAATCTGTTACTTCTTTATGTCAATTAACCAACATTTTCGGCAATAATTGCAGTAATTGTTCATTTTAAGATAATTATGTATCCTGTATTACAGGGAGTGTTCAAAGTGTCCTGAAATATCAATTTTTTTTAACTCGCCGTGCACATGTTTGTATATTCATTTCTAAACTGGATATATAGTGACGTGGATTGTCAATGTCTAATTCCTTCCTTCAGCTTTTTCTCGTCTCATTCCCCGTTTTCTTTTCCCTCCTTCCCTTTTTCTTCCCCCACCCTTTTCTCTTTTTTTGGGGCCGTCAATAAGGAGGGGCGGACGCTTTGCCCTCCTCGAAATGCCTATGTATCCACTTTATGAATGCTTACAAACAGTCCTTAAAACGTCATTTTTCATGTCAGAATATCACAAATTTCGACCCGCGCTCGCATTGTTTATTTATGTGTATTATGTACAAATTTACAAAAAGTGATTAAAGTTTTGAGGTCTGAATATAGGAAAATTTCAGATCGCACTGTGATGTTGCATTTACAAAAGTAAAATATGTATCTTCAAGAATTCCTAAACGCAGTCCTTAAAACGCCCCTGTTTCATGTCAGTATATGGAAAATTCTCAGCTCGCGCTGCGCGCTTGCAATCCTCGCATTAGTTATTAATCTAGAGAAATGTTCAGGATTTCAAACAGTGTCAAGACTTACGATTTTATGTGTAAAATAATAGTGGGCCTACATGAAATAAAATGTTTATAAAAAAAAGATCAGCTCGCGCAAGCAAAAAAAAAAAAACGGAAAAAAACCCTCTTCGATCCGCAGACAGGGGAATATATAAATGAATGAACATTTTTCGAGCAACAGCCCCCCCCCCCTGCCCCATTAGCAAAAGCTAGATCCGCCAAAGGGATGTGTTATAATTATACGGCAGGCCTATATACTCGCGACCAAAAAATCTACTCCAGTGATTTCAATACCCCCCCCTTCCTGTAAACTCCTGGATCCGCGCCTACGTAGTAGTAATTATTTTAATTATGTATATTATTTCTATTATGATTATCCTTATTATTATCATTTTTGTTAATATTAGTAATATGATCATAATAATTATTATTATTAGTAGTAGTATTGTGAATTTTATTATTATTATTTTTATTTATTAGTATCATTATGATGATTATCATTCTTATCATTATATCCATTAATTGCTACAGCATGAGTATATCACAAACATTATACTCATCGTTATTGTCAATACTACTAGGCCTACATTTATTTTAGGCGCAGGCGGGCTTCTAGCGACGGGAAACGAACAAAAAGGAAGAGGATAGTACAGGGAAAGAAGATAGGACAGATCGGGACGAGCTCTTTTTTGGGGGGTGGGGGGTATATTGATCAATAATATTTCGTTAAAAGGCTATATTGTCTTTCATCTGTTTATCGTATTTTGATATCGGAATACAATATTCTCCTTTCTTTTTTTAAATAAAATTGAGCGACAAATTAAATCAAAAGGACCCTTTTCATTTTCCCCATCTTAGTTCCCCCTTTATATGTGTGTGTGTGCGTTTTAGGGGGGGGGGGGGGTGGGGGTGCCTGAATTGCTGTACCCACTGAATCGACCCTTGAGATTTTAGTTATCATCATAGTTTTTAGGGTTTTTTTTTAAACTAATATCATCAATAATTTCAAGGTATTAAAGTCATTTCGCTCCCCTCCTCGGATAACGCATTATTTGTATTAGACGAAATTGCTATTGGACCGAATGGCTATTAGACTAAATGGCTATTGGACGTTTTGGGAATTGGACGAAATGGTTAGTAGACTATTTGGTTGGTAGACGAACTGATTATTGGAACTAATGGTTGATGGACGAAATGACTATTAGACGAAATGGCAATTGGACGAGTTGATAAGTAGAAGATGTGGATATTGGACCAACTGAAATTAGCCGACATGGCTATTGGACCAAATGAATCGTGGACGAACTGATTAATGGACGATTTGGCATTAGACCAAATGGATTTAGACGAAATGGTTGGTAGACGAAATGGTTGTAGACGAATTGGCTATAGACTAACTGGCTATTAGACTAAATGGCTATTAGACGAAATGGTGATTGGACGAAATGGGTGGTAGACGAAATGTTGATGGACGAAATGGCATTAGACGAAATGAATGTAGACCATGTGGTGAGTGGACGGGATGGCAGTAGACGAATTGGCAATTTACCTCAGACATCACATAAAGCTCGGTAAGTTCATTGACTTTCAAGTTATTTGATACATTAACCCAACCCCGCCGCCTCTTTTGTGTTCCCGATTGTTTGTATAAAAAGTAAAGCCGTCAATGGTTACGAAGGATCACTGTTGGTCATTCAACCACGTTTCAGAAAATCTGATAACGTAATATCCATAACCAAGTTGCTCAATGAATGTCTGAAATTGGTCGATCTTTTTATTATTGCTTCTTATATTATGATGGAGGAGAAAGAGTTTATTCTTTTGAATTGGGGGAATTTACAACAGTATCGTACTCAGAGAAGTATTTGGTACATATGGAGTGCATAGAACGATCTTCAGGATGGAAATCAAATTGGAGTTCTGGCATTTCCAGGTTTAAGTAACGCTGGAAGTGGCCATTATCATTTAAATCAATATTATGTTCATCCATAAGGAATTACGAGATAACTGTAGAAAATAGAGCGAAGATTCCTGTTATGTATAAAGTAGAAAAGGATGCATTGCTTACTATTGATAAAACGAACTGGGCTGAGCAAATTAAAGGGTGGCAAATGATGTACAAGAATGTAAAACAAGTCAATTACAGAATGAATTAATTAAAGTAAGGTGATATTCGAATATCACAAAAAGTAACCAAGCAAACATAAAGGATTTACTTCTATAATCATTGTATATTTGCAACCACCAAAGTATAAAGAGATAAGTCATTAAGATGAGGTAATTAAAAGAATTGCATAACAATCATTGGAAATATTCAGGTCAACAAAATGAGATAACTACTTTTGCATACTATGGCGACAGTACCTTCAATTTAACCTGAGAATGCATGTGAGCAAAATGGTAAAGGAGTATGAAATGCAGAAAAATACTGTGAAAACCATAGAGCAATAATTCTAAGCAAGTTACATACAATTTCCAAGAAAACCCAATTATTGTAAATCGAAACAACAATGAAAATTGGCGAGAAAGGCTGACAAAAAATGAAAAATCAAGCTGTCGTGCATCTCCAGTTAAAAAACTTCTTTGAATGTCATATAACAGAAAATTGAAGACTAAAAGGAAAACCGAGTTTCTCCTTGAGGTTGATTTTTAGTGATATAAAATGAATTGATTGATTAAATGCAGTTTCATGGTCTAAAATATAATAGTCAAATCAGATCCTCAAATGCTTTTAAGGAAAAGAAAACCCATGAGGGCAAAAACATCAGTGTGAAAAGTAGCACTCATTATGGGTATATTTGAATGCAAATAAAAACCACAAACTCAGCATGAATTTTTTTTTTCTTCATTTCAAACATATGTGAATGACCAAGAATTAAAAAACTCAAGAAAGGATATTCATATAAGTCAATATGCTAAGGTTATAAGTGAGTTCTTTTTATGTAAAAAATGGAAAGGACCTATTCACAAAAACAACTGGAATTACAGAATATTTCCTGTTAGTGGAAGAATCTATATATCATGAGATATTGTGAACCAGTATATTAACGTTGTAATATCCCCAGATTGATATGTCCTTTAATGATACTCAGCAGAAAATAATCTGTTTAAAAAAAACCAAAGTGTTAATTCACTGAATGTATTGATATGAAATTAATTGCGTTCAAATGCAATGTTAAAGGCTAAAATAAGATAGCAAGTCACAATCTAACTTATATTCAAGCAAAAGCTCATGGGAGCAGACCGTTGGAATATAAGGTAGAAAATATCTCATGATTTGCTAGCTTTTTAAAATCTTGTTCAAATTAATTGCTTTTCACATTTAATAATATAATCTTTGGATTATTTTTATTTCCTATTTTTAATGGCCAATATGCATAATATGCTTAGTGATTGTAGCATATAAATGTCTACATAAATCAAATGTTTCAAGCAGTCTATATGACAAAAATTACAATATCTTGACATTTTTCCATATAAGGATGCTTATTTGCATAAATGCAAATTAGGTAGATTAGTTTGCGCTTTTGAATAAAAACATTGAATACAGTTATTTATCATTACTTTTTGCTCAAATTAAATTGTTTTGGACGACATAGAGACATAGAAAAAAACATATGAAAAAGGAGGAAGGGAAAACCTAAGAAATTATAATTTGCAATCGAATTCGAACATGGTCGCCCTTTAACTCACCGCATTGTTGTATGACAGCCGTACATATGGTGAGAAAGAGGGAACCTGTACCGCCTGAAATTTCATGCTGCTAAACAACCGGATAAATCTTGTCTCCGAAATAATCGTTCTCTCAGCAATGCAGAGAGAAGTTCAAATGGACTGTTCGCCAATTATCTATAGCCTATATACAACGATTCTCTCGAGCCACTCAAATTCATGATGCGATGTGCGCACTGGCCTAATTCTGCATTTGGTGCAGGGCCCGTAACACAAAGCTTTAAGATCGTTGAACATATTTGTACGATTGATTGAATTGACTACAATGTACAAACTTTGTGTTACGAGACCGGGTGTCAGGCAAAGCGCTGCACCCCCAATTAACGGTGAAATATCGGATGGTTTATTCTACTTAGTCTACGGATCAGTTCGTCCAGCTTCACATAGGCTAAAACTCATTTCGTCTACAAAACAGTTCGTCTAATCTGAAGATTATTCTTTATTACAAAATTGAATCAACGTACCAAATGACTCATGAATAGACTTATTATTCATGATTCTGGGGCAAAGGGTTCAAATGTTAATATAATTTATCAAGATGGTGTCATATGGCGCCATCATGGATTTGACCTGAATATGACCTTATATTGCAAAATAGTTAGCGGAAAGAGATTCAACACACCCCAAAACCCCTAAGCAAAGGTATTACTTATCATTCAGGGGCAAGGGGTTCAAATTAAATTTTTCAAGATTGAATCTGGCGGCCATCTTGAATTTGACTGAAGATGACTGATGTTGCAAAAATAATAGAAATGGATTCTACACATCCCCTATACCATAAAAGGAGTAATTCCTCATCATTTTTTCTAGTCTTGGAACTCTTGTTGGAATGCTCCCCAGGGAGTGGAGAGGGTGCATATATTGAATGCGGGCATGCAAGGATCCGATGACCGGGGTAATAATATTTATGTAAAGCGCTTTATAGAGACGTCGTTCGATGTATTAAGCGCTATATAAATGCCGGTTATTATTATTATTGGGCACGGGGTTCAAAATTTAGGTTTTTAGATGGCATGTGGCGGCCATTTTGGATTTATGCAAATTCGCAAAATTGCCCAAACGGCAACTTGGGCAACCAAGCTGAACTTGTTCTAGTACCCTATAAGAACACGAATCAAGAAAGAAAATCATCGGAAAGAACATTTCTAGGTTCGGAAATTGTCAAATCGACTATATCCCATATCAAGGTAAGAGGGAACTAGTTTTCTGAAAAAAAAACATATTTTTGATCAAAACATTACATGTTTTAAAAGGGACGCTTCTATTCTTTCGTGACAACTTTTTTTAAAAACAAAATTCCTTTCTGGTGTAAATTATTTGATCATTTGGAAACCTAATGCCATTGTCCTCTCGGGGGTGGGGGGAGGGGGATTACGAAGGGATTTTCTTATCTTATGACGACAAACACAAGTAGAATTTGACAAAATAAAACATTATTATTGCGGGGGAGGGATGTCGCACCGCTCAGTTGTGTCGTTTTCCTTGATGTAGCGCTGGGGTTAAAGCTCAAACGAATTGAATGAATGTCCCCCTTCTATTGTTACCAAAATACAACGTTGACTTTTGACTTTTTAGTGAATTTGATTCATTCTTATTTCAATATAAACTCATAGTATCCATAATACTAAACAAATATAATATTGATATAATGTACATGCATAGATCAGCTGTAATGTTGCTTTTTGCAATATCGGACAATCTTATTAGTATAAAGGTAATACTAGGTGGAAAATTTTTCAAGTCACTTATATTCATGGAAATCAATTAATATCGTCATTGATAAAAAAAAAACTCAATAAAGTTTGGAAATATGCTTTTAGCCATTAAAGGTCAAGTCCACCACAGAAAAAATTTTGATTTGAATCAATAGAGAAAACTCGGACAAGACAATGCTGAAAATTTCATCAAAATCGGATGTAAAATAAGAAAGTTGTGACATTTCAAAGTTTCGCTTATTTTTAACAAAGTAGTTATATGAACGAGACAGCTTAATCCAAATGAGAGAGTCGAACATGTCACTCACTCACTATTTATTTTGGTTTTTTTATTGCTAGAATTATACAATATTTCAATTTTTACGACTTTGACGATTAGGACCTCTTGCCTGAAGCAAAAAAATTAAAATAATGGAATTCCACGTGTTCAGGGAGGTTGAAGCTTCATTTTACTTGACAATGACGAGAAAACGAAAATATTTCATATTTCATATTATAAAATACAAAAGATATAGTGGGTGAGTGATGTCATCAGTTTCTCATTTGCATACCGACTGAGATGTGCATATAACTGTTTTGTGAAATGAAGCGAAACTTATAATGCCATAACTTTCTAATTTTACATCGATTTTGATGAAATTTTCAGTGTTTTGCTTGTTGATTTTTTCTCTTTTTATTCAAATCAAGTTTTTGTTGGAGTGGACTTGTCCTTTAATTTCTCCAAACTTCCAATCTTACACAATGCCCATTTGATATTATTCCAAAGATCAAAAAGATAATTCTTTTAAAACATGCTTGTTTGATCATGCCATCACGAAAATGGCCGTATTCAAAATGTTGGATGAGGTGTGAATTTAAAAGCTGCGAAATAGCAGAAATAGCCACGAGTGGTAAAAAAACAAGTTTTCTTTTGTCTGTGTAAATAGAGATGAAAATTCATTCAAAGCAAGCCCCTGCTTCTTCATATTTGATGTTTTGTTGTGGTTTATGTAGTGATGGTTCGGTGAGATTGGGTCGTAGTTTGAAATACCCATGCATGTTTGTTTGTTGTGTTTGCTTGTGCAGAGGTGTATTTGATTCCATGTTAATGTTGATCTTAAGGTACATGAGCACAAAAGAAAGCGATGAGAAACTCATTCCTCACTACATAAAAAAGAAAAGTAAATTTCAATATTAAACCAGATAAATGAAATTAATAATAGAATAAATATTTGCAGGTCTAGCAACGAGAGAAAAAACATGAACAAGCTTGTGAGTACGTAAACGTCCCTGTTAACGATAGATCAGCCCCTTCCCACAGGGGCGGTGAAAGCGGGGGGGGGGCAGGGATTACCTCCTCACACCACCCCCCCCCAAAAAAAAAAAAAAAAAAAAAAAATCCCGTAGAAACGAAATGCTATTTTTCTAAAATTATAAAAAAAAATCAGAAATGAAATGTGGCGTTTTCGAAATAAAAAACATTTTTTTGGTTATTGCTTCAGTTATTGCTTAATAAGGTCCTTACCGTTTCTGGTTATAAAAGGCTTAGAATGTCCTATTTTCATGCTGGACTATCCTTTTTTAGCTCGCGCTTCGCACTCGCACTATTCGATGTATCTTATATATTCATGAGTCAATACACGCAGTCATTAAGATGTTCGTTGTCTGGTCGGTATATTTCAGCTCGCACTTCGCTCTCGTTTTAATTCTTCAGTTAGACTCACAACTTTTTAATGATTGCAAAATAGCTAAGAATGTTGCATTTTCATTTCTTATCAAAGTTTGAACTTGCGATTCACGCTCGCAACACCTCCAAGGATGCCCTCTTAACAGTAATTGACAAAAAAACTTTTTCGTTTTCGGACTGACGAACCTTCGGAATCGAAAAAACCTTCGAAAAAACAACATTACCCAAAGTTCCCAACCAAGTAGAGTAACAAGAGTGTCGCTAAAAAGGCGAGCACATAATACGCCCGTCTGTGACGCGGAAAATGGAGCTATTGGTCAATCAAAAAAGTGGAAGATGACGACTTCACCTTTGACCTTCAGATCTCAAAATCGATAGAATTGCTAGGATCTATGCTAGTATCATTCACACCAAATTATGTGAGCCTAGGTTAAGTTCAACTAAAGTTATCGCGTTTAAAATGACTTCAGAAGGGTAAGATGAAAACATGTCACTGTGATCTTGACCTTTGACCATTTGACCTCAAAATCGAAAGCCTTCCTGGGATCCATGCTAGTATCATACACACCAAATTATATGAGCCTAGCTTAAGTTAAACTTAAGTTATCACGTTTACAAGAACTTCAGAAGGGTAAGATGAAAACATGTCAGTGTGACCTTGACCTTTGACCTTTTGACCTGAAAATCTATAGGCGTCTTAAGATACATAATAGTACCATACACACAAAATTATATGAGCCTAGATGAAGTTAAAATGAAGTTATCGCGTTTACAAGGACAAGTTTTTCTCGTCTTTCTTCTTTGTTTTATCTTGTTCCCCTTCTAAATCAAGACCATTTCTAAACTTTTATATTGTGAGCCATTTTAGTCGTTACTCGTTTTTCTTTAAATAATTTTGTGCATTGTATATATTTTGTGTATGTGTTTATGTGTGTCAGGACCGTGATGTAAAATAGCCTCGGCTGATCATGTTTTATTCTTATCCTGAATAAGTATGTTATAATAAAAGAAAATAAATAAATAATTTAGTTTCTGTTTTCTACCCATGACAAGGTGGACAGCTGTAATTACTGCTTCCTTCCATATAGTCAGGCAGCATATGCCATGATTTACCAGCTACTTCGAAAAATTGGCTAAGTCTGATTTTTCACTTTCATGTGATTGGTGAGATCACAAGGAACAACTTTCAACTTGGTGACAAATTTCTAATGGTCATCTTGACCATGTTAGGGGTCAAAATAAGGTCAATAGGGGTCATTTTTTTTAATTGGCTCTATTCTGTCGAGTCACACATCAAATTGTTTGTCTTATTATACTAAACAAAAAAACTGTACACAATTATATACTCTTGACCTCCCGTTAAAAAGTTATGACGGAAATGTCAAAGGTCAGCAAACTTTCGTTAAATAGCAAATTACACTGAAGGTGTTAAGAAATCTAATTTTTTCTGAGTTTTCATGCATGTGTGTACTTTTTTATTTTCGATTTTGATAAGTCCATCGTCAGAAGTCCATATCCAGAAGATATAAAGGGTCAAGACAAGGTCAGGAAAAGGTCGAAAGGTCAACAAACTTTCATTGGAAGTCAAAATACACGTCTAAAAGCGGTTAGAAGTTTAATAAAGAAGTCTTATTTTTCGTGGGTTCTTTATTTTGAGTCTATATCTAAGAAGACATTATATATATAAAGGAGTCAAATGTGCTTATTTAGGAACAAAAGAGATAAACAGAGATAGACGTCGAATACATTCAGTGTGGTATCATCGTATTGCGGGAATACCTTGAAACGACTTGACAAACCCTATGCCCTTAAAATCTTATCATCTGCATGATGTGATAAGTGCAACCAGGATTTTTTCTTTTATTTAAGAATTCAATTCAAGTTTAATTCATTTTCAATTTACTAGTCTTTGATATGTAAAGAAGTACTTATTTCATTTTCATTGTACAGAATATCTTAATTAACAGAAATTATTGTAATGTATTGCAGTATAAGTATAATATTATGTTAACAGGAATAAACACGTCGATTTATCAGTGCTCCCAGCTCCTAAGAAAGATGCCTAACATTTAATTTGAATTATCTTGCGAATAAGATAATGAGGTTAGGATTGAGGATGATATGTTGGGCTCCAATTGCTCCTCAAGTATGATGGTTATATTATTTCTGATAAAGAAGCAACATCATGTTGGCATGCTCATTCCAGAGTGATTGGAATACGTATAAAGCATCTCAAAAAAGGAGCTCGAACCATGTAACAACTGTTATTCGCAAATATAAGAGAGACTATGTTACTGAAACTATTTTGAAAAATAAAGGTAAACCCTCAGAAATTTGGAAACTCTGACGAAATCTGACGGCAAAGTCCAATCATTCAGATGTAATAAATTGCATTCAATGGGGAAACACTGAATATGTAATTATAAAGATATTGCAAATGTTATGAATGATTCATTTGTGGACGTATCTAAAAACATAAAACTTGCTAATTCGCTAACAAAAGGCATTGCAATTCAGTATCTCGATAAAACGGAGACTGTCTTTTCTTTCTTACAAATCACTGAGCGTGACATCATTAAGTCTTTTGACACCATTCCTAAACACAAAGCAACAGGATTAGACGAACTCCCGACTTGTATCTTCAAGGACTGCTTACCTTACAATGTTAAGCCGCTGTGTCACATCATGAACTTATCTCTTGCTGAGGGAAAGATTCCAGACGACTGGAAATCAGCCGTGTGACTCCTATCTTTAAAGGTGGCAATGTTAAGGATCCGCTAAACTATAGACCGATCTCTATTCTCCCTGTTTTATCAAAAATTCTTGAAAAACTAGTATTCAAACATATATATAATTTTTTCAAGAAAATAACCTATTTACAGATATGCAATTCGGTTTTCGTCCGAAGTTCTCTACCTCTCTTGCGCTCTCAACAATTACGAAAATATTCGAGCTAGCTTAGATAAAGGTCTTGTGGTCGGAATGGTTACCTTAGATTTAAAGAAAGCGTTCGATATGGTTCCCATGACGTCATCATCGATAAAATGCGTATGTATGGATTTGATGATCAAAGTTTGGCCTGGGTAAAAGACTATCTTCATATGCGTAAGCAGGTAACTGTTATCAATGGGAATTATTCTGAGTCCCGTTCGGTTATTTGTGGAGTACCTCAAGGAAGTATCGTTGGTCCGATGTTTGTTATAATGTATTTGAATGATATAACCAAAGTTGTTCGGCACAGTACATTATCACTATATGCGATGATACATGCCTTTATTTTGCTTGCAATGACCCAGTCGAACTTGAGCGTAAAATCAATGAAGATTTGAATAATATTGCCAATTGGCTACGTTGCAATGAGTTATTATTGAATACAAGCAAGTGTTAATACATGATCATTTCGTCAAAACGCAAGCAACGTCAGTTTGCCAATGTTCAGATTAAGATGAATAATTTTCTATTAATCGTATGCACAAATGTAAATATCTCGGCGTGGTATATACTAAATGAATATATGACGTGGAATGACCAAATTGATAAGATGAAAAGCAAAATTACTTCAAGTCTATACTGTTTTAAACGCGTGAGACCATATATATCTCAAGATACGCTATGTTATTGTATAAATGTCTTATTTTACCCCACTTTGACTATTGTTCATATATTTGGAGAAATGCAGGAAAAACTCAAATTAACCGTCTCATTGTAATGCAAAATAGGGCTCTTCGAATTGTGCTCAAAGTAGATTCCCTGTTCAGCACATCAGCATTATACACCAAATTGAATGCTGAACAAATCGTCCTTAGATGGAAAAAAACAAGCAGTTGTATTAATATTTATGTTACTCAATAAGCTTTTACCGCACTTTATATGTACAAGGTTTAGTCTTAAGAAACATTCTACTCACACATTACGTAACTCAATATAATAACCTAAAACACCCAAAACAGACTTTGCACGAAATAGCAGCCTATATCTTGCCATTCTTGAATTTAATTCATTGGCAGAACGTATTCGCACTTTACCAAAATCTAAATTCATTTGAATCTGAAATTGAAAAAGTCCTGAAATCTTGATTATCCTTTTTTCACCAAACTTTTTTTTAATGTTTGTTACAGTTGTGTCTTTTTTCTGTATTGATTTTATTTTTGTTTTGTTTCATCCCCCTCTTTTTTGGTCCCTCTTTTCTTTTGGTATATAGATTTTTGTTTTTCTTATTTTACTTTGTTATGATTTGTTATTCTTTGTATTTGTTTGTATATTGCACAGCCTCTCTGAAAACCAGCCATTGGCTGATCGAGGGCTTTTTACCGTGTTTAAATAAAATAAAATAAATTAATACAATAATTGTGGTCATGAGTGTCCATTATGCTGATGTGATATATTCTGACCATTACTCGATCTCTGGAGTCAAGGACTACACAATTATGGTGCATGTGCTGTTCTGAGCTATTAACATACAGGGATAAGCTTATCCCATTTCATTCGTATTACGTCATACATTGCAGAGTATCGTACTGGTATAAGCTTATCCCTTTTGATTTGTATTGCCCATACATTGTAGAGTGTCATACAGGTATAAGCTTATCCCTTTTGATTTGTATAACCACATTTATCGCAGAGTATCGGACAGGTATAAGCTTATCCCATTTTATTTGTATTGCCTCATACATTGTAGAGTGTCATACAGGTATAAGCTTATCCCTTTTGATTTGTATTGCCTCATACATTGTAGAGTATCCTACAGGTATAAGCTTATCCCATTTGATTTGTATTACTCGTACATTGCAGAGTATCCTACAGGTATAAGCTTATCCCATTTGATATGTATTACGTGTACATCGCTTTTAAGTGAAATTTAAGGATTTCGTGCATACTTTTGGTCAGTTATATTTATTTTTCAGTAAAAATGCAAGTCTTCACAATTTCTGGGGGCAGCTCCCCCCCCCCTTCCCGCTGCGGTATGGCCGTGGTTTACTTCAATGGCATATGTGATTATTCTTTCTAGTAACATCCAGGCAATTCAGCAAGTAGGAAAAAAAACGACAAAAGAACAAAAACAAAATATGCATCTGGTATTAAGTATAGTTTCATTTTGTATGCTCTGGAAAAACTTGATAAAATATTACAAGCCGTGTTAAAGGCAGCACATATTCAGGAATGTGTAGTCCTTCTTGGCTCCAGAGATTGAGTAATGGTCAGAATATATCACATCAGCATGATGGACATCCGTGACTGACTACATTGAGCATGCCTGCGCGATGTTGCCTCTTTGTCCGAAATAATATAATAGTCACACATTATAATTAATTAAGGAGCATTTAGAGTCCAACTTATCATATCATCCTCATAACCTTCTTCGTAAGTTTATCCAAATAAGAAGGCATCTTTCTTTGGAGCCGGGTGCACTGATCAATCGATGTGTCTGTTAACATAGTGCACATATATACCCCAATACATTACATACATGTACTTTCTGTTGATTAAAATATTATGTACAAAGCAAATGGATGAAATGTATCTTTACATATCAAAGACTAGTAAATTGAAAATGATTTGAACTTGAATTGAATTCCTAAATCAAGAAACTCGGAAAGAGCTTGTTGCACTCAACATCATTAAGATGATACGACTTTAAAGGGCATCAGGGTTTGTCAAGTCGTTTCAAAGTATTCCTGCAATACCATGATACCACACTGAATGTATTCGATGTACGTCTGTTTATCTATTTTGTTCCTAAATAAGCACATTTGACCCCTTCATATAAAATGTCTTCTTAGATATAGACTTTTCACAATAAAGAACCCACAAAAAATAAGTCTTCTAAACTCTTAAGTGCTTTTAGACGTGTATTTTGGCTTCCAATGAAAGTTTGTTGACCTTTTGACCTTTCACTGACCTTGTCTTGACCCTTTATATCTTCTGGATAAGGACTTCTGACGATGGACTTATCAAAATCGAAAATAAAAAAGTATACACATGCATAAAAACACGGAAAAATAGCTTTCTTAACACCTTCAGTGTAATTTGCTATTTAACGAAAGTTCGTTGACCTTTGACATTTCCGGTCATAACTTTTCAACGGGAGGTCAAGAGTATATAGTTGTGTACAATTTTTTGTTCAGTATAACAAGACAAACAATTTGATGTGTCACTCGACAGAATTGGAGCAATTAAAAAATTGACCCCTATTGACCTTATTTTGACCCCTAACATGGTCAAGATGATCTTTAGAAATTTGTCACCAAGTTGAAGGTTGTTCCTTGTGATGCCACCAATAACATAAAAGTGAAAAATCAGACTTAGCCAATTTTTCGAGGTAAATTACATATGCTGCCTGACTAATATGAAAAAAAAATCGCAAAATTATAAAAGACTCATTTCCGTTATTCATCTTTCTCTATTTCTTTTTAAGTATTAACTGTTTTCACATACACCTAGGTATGATGGTTATTTTATAGCAAATAATTTTCAAAGGTAAGCTCGTTTTAATGCTTTGGGAAAATACAAAATCAGCATAGATGTAGTGTATCTAGGTATGTTACGGTTCAACGAATCTTCATTCTAGACTGCAAAACACCCCGAAATCAAGGTAAAGAGGAACTAGTTTTCTGAAAGACATATTTTCGTTCAAAACATGACATTTTTGAAAATGGACGCTTCCATACTTCCGTGACATTTGTTTAAACAAAATACCTTTCTGGAGAAGAAAATATTTAATCAACTGGAAACCTAATGGCATCGCCCTCTTTGGGAGAATTACAAAGGGGTTTTTTATGTTATGTTGACAAATACATGTAGAATTTGGAAAAAAGGGTTATTATTCCGGGGGGGGGGGGGGGGGTGTCGCACCGCTCTGTTCTGACGTTGTCCTTAATCTAGCTCTGTGGAATAAGTTCAACGAATGAAATGAACACTCCCCCTTCCACTGTTTCCATAATACAACGTTACCTTTTAACTTATTTGATTAATTCGTATTAAGCTTAATGGAAACTAATAGTATCCATAATGCTAAACAAATAGTCATTAGTACACATACATTCATATATATATATATATATATATATATATATATATATATATATATATATATATATATATAGTGCGTATAAAAAAACGGGACAGTTTTAAAAAGTCTATAAAAAATTGTTTCAAATCATTATGTCTATATTTTGATACTAATAGATGCTCTAAGATCTTATCTTTGAAATACCATTAAAAAAAATAAATTTTGTTCATGCTTGAGCAAACACGGGACGTTTTTGTTAAAAAAAAGAGGCTTGCGCCAAAATGGCAGAAATTGGAAGTTTGGTGATTAGAGCTTGGCTACTCAGCAGACTTCCTCTTATTTTTTTCACTATCTTTGCCATGGTTTTCGAATTATGCTGTCAAATTTCATTTACAAATTTATTTATTTTCCTGAATTATATAGTTTTTCATTTAAACTTCTTTTACCTTTGAATTTTTCTTCATAAGTAAGAAAAGAAAAGACTTTTTGTCAACCCAAGTAAGAAGATTTGCATTATTAATTGGGAGAATTTGTAATTATTCAAATCCTTTTATTATGTGAAAAAATTATGTTATTTTACCTTTAATAATTATGTGAAACAAATTATGTTATGGTACCTATAAAAGGCAGGAATCCTATCTTCAAGGGGTTATTGAATCCTTCACCAAGTTTAATTATGTGCTTGACATGACAAACAGGAAAGGATTCATGTCTTTAAATGGCAACGGTGTATTAAGTCAATTTTGAAGGAGCAAGATATGGCAGATCGGGGAAAAATGTATTAAAAAGTTGTGAAGCGAGGAAACAAAAATTTCCACTTTTTTTATAAAAAAATCAAACTGTGTGATTTTGACATAATATTCAGAAAATTATATCATCACTTTCATATATCACTTTCTATGTTTTCTGTTATTTTCCTTTCCACTTTTTTGTTTGGTCATGATTTTTTATGGGGGGGGGGGAGCACCCCAAGCCCCCACCCCTCAGTATGCCACTGTTCAAAGGCACCATAACCTTTGTAATTTTAGCACACAATGAAAAGATTTGAAGAAAAAAAAACGCTCGATCTCCAATACTTTGGTTTAAAAAAAGTTCTTGCCTCAAGAAGGAATATTCAAAGCTAAAAGAGAACATCTTAAAAAGGACCAACAGAACTATTCAAGCAAATAAGTGGATTTGGAAATGAATTTTGACCGCATAATTCGAAAATAATGGCAAAGATAATGAAAAGGTTAAGATGAAGTGTCTGCTGATTAGCAAGAAGTCCGACCATCATTTTGATCATTTTATGCAATTTTGGCGCAAGCCTCCTTTTTTACCCCAGACAAAAACATTCCGTGTTCGCTCAAGCATGAACGAAACTAAATTATTTTAATGGCATTTGAAGGATAAGACTCCAGAGCACGTATTGACACCAAAATATAGAGATCATAATTTGAAACAAAAAAATTATAGACTTTTCAAATCTGTCCCGTTTTTTTAGATACGCATTGTATATATATATTTAGAGAGAGAGAGAAATCAGCTTTGATGTTGCATCTCTGCAATATCAGACGATCTGATCAGTAATAAGTGAAATACCAGGTGGGAAATATTTTAAGCCATTAATATTCATGGATTTCGGTTAAAATTGTCTTTGAAAGCCAAATATATTATCCTTTTTTCCATCCTCAATTAATGACATTTTGATTGACTTTTCTGTCTTTTTGTTTACTTTCAAACTTGTCTATCTTTTTTTCTTATCTCCTAGTCAGCATAGAGGTAGTCTATTCAAGTGTGGAACGGCTCGGTGAATTTTCATTCTAGACTGCACAATACCCCCATATCAAGGTAAAGAGGAACTAGTTTTCTGAAAAACACCGTTTTCGTTGAAAGCACTCACATACTTCAGTGACTATTCTCTCTTTTTTCAACAAAATGCCCTTCTGGAGAATAAAAGATTTAATAACCTGGAAACACAATGCTACTATCCTCCTTAAGTTGGGGGACTAGGAAGGGATTTTCAAATTTTTTACCTTACGACGCCAAATACAAGTGGAATTTTGCATTTTTTTTCATTCCCAAATAAAATATGTATGACAATCTTTCGCAACTCATCGTCCTTGATCTATCTCTAAGGGAAAAAAGCTTTGAAGGAAATTCCATAAAAGCTGATACCTAAGGGTGAATAAATTAAATGGAGAAATAATATAACAAATAGACGGTAAAACTGACATCGTACTCTTGAGGTACACACGAAAGCAGGTGAAACTTTGCGCTTCGTACAGATGAGGAAAAGTACTTTAAACAGTATCAGCTAGCAAACCTTCACCCTAATAGTTCCAGGAGACCTTAATGACCCCCTCAAATCCACAACACGACAGGGCCGTGCCATATCGTTCAAGAGTCAAGACTATTTTGGGGATGCATGAATGGGTGTGCGGTTATGATATTACACAAGGGCATGTCAAACCTCAGACAGCTCGAAAACGTGATTTCATATAAACATGTATAAATCCAATGCGAATTCTCGCCAAAATTTTGATCAGTATCATTATTTGTATTTTTATACGCCCGTCTCGACGGGACGTATATGTTATCACGCTCGGTGTCCGTCCGTCCGTTAATTTTTCTTTGTAACGCGATAACTTCAGTTTACATGTAACTTAACCTTAGGCTCATATAATCTCGTGTGTATAGTACTACTATAAATCCCAGGAAGCTTATTGATTTTGAGGTCAAAAGGTCAAAGGTCAAGATTACAGTGACATGTTTTCATCTTACCCTTCTGAAGTCTTTGTAAACGCGATAAACTCTATTTAACTTAACCTAGGCTCATATGATTTGTGTGTTTCATACTAGCGTGAATCCTAAGAAACTAATTGATTTTGAGGTCAAAAAGTCAAAGGTCATGATTACAGTGACATATTTTGATCTTACCCTTCTGAAGTCTTTGTAAACACGATAACCTCCGTTTAACTTAACCTATGCTCATATAATTTGGTGTGTGTGTGTGGTAGTAGCATAGATACCAGGAAGCGTATTGATTTTCAGGTCAAAAGGTCAAAGATTAGGGTCAAAATGACATGTTTTCATCTTACCCTTCTGAAGTCTTGTAAACGCAATAACTTTAGTTTAACTTAACCTAGGCTCATATAATTTCGTGTGTATGATACTAGCATGGATCCCAGAGAGCCTTTTGGTTTTGAGGTCAAAGGTCAAGTTCACAATGACATGTTTTCATCTTACACTTCTGGAGTCCTTGTAACCGCGATAACTTTTATTTAGTTTAACTTAACCTATAGGCTCATATAATTTGGTGTGTGTGATACTAGCAGAGATTGCAGGAATTATATTGATTTTTAGGTCAAAGGTGAAGTTGTCGCCACCTTCCACTTTTCTTGCTTGACCAATAACTCTATTTCCACTTTACAGGCGGGCGTATTATGCGCTCGCCTTAGCAACACTCTTGTTGTTAATGATTGGAAAATTATTGACAATAAGTGTAGGAAATACATTACGGGTGATGGGCAATTTAGCCCTCTTGAGAGCCCAATTAGCCACTACGATTCCCCCAGAATGCATGCTTTAACGCGACAATTCTTGTTAGAGTCGCCCCAAGATCTGCCACAAACAATATTCAAGATGATGTGGAAGAAGTTCATCGTGGTGAAGGATGTAGTCGATTTGGAATTTTCCGAACCTAGAAATGTTCTTTCCGATGAAGTGTTTTTCTTGATTCGTGTTTCTATGGGGTCCTAGAACAAATTAAGCTTGGTTGCCCAAAGTAATTGCCGTTTGAGCAGTTTTGCTAATTTGCATAAATCAAATGAAGGAGGATGGCGCTGATCAACGTTTATCATAGAGATGCTGCACTAGCCTTCCTCCTAGGCCTTTGGTCTGCCAATAAAAATTAGCATTCCAATTATTTTCTGACGTCTTAACCCCTGTACTTAGTAGCTCTCCATAGAATGGCGACTATGATCTACACCTTCATAAGTGTTAGTGTCTATGCCGGCAAGTTTTATGTCACGTTTGCAGGTGTCTTTATAACGGAGGTCATCTACCGATGGGGTGAGACCAATCACACAGCTCACCTTACCTTGGCGAATCCAAGAAGGAATTCGCCAAGGTTTCATGCAGCAAACATGCCCCAACCACCTGAGTTGTCTTTGACTAAGGAGCGAGAATAAACTTTTGATGCCAGCACTTACGCTGAAGGGTCTCTGTATTTTTCACTTTGTCCTGCCATTTAACGTGCACGATACGTCCGAGGCAGCTGACATGGAAGGTGTTTAGCCACTTTTCTTGGTCGGCGTACGTTTTCCAGGACTTACTTCCGTGCAGGAGCCTGCCCATGACTGTGACAGATTTTGCAATCTAGCTGATGCTTATACGCTTGTCCTGTGAAAAGGGGCAAGAGACATATAGTCGGTTAAAGGTGGGTGAAGAGTCCACCACCAGACGAGTGTGTGCTGTTGATATATCTGGAGGACAGTCGGTGTCTTGACTCTATCAGGATTTCTGACTGTCTCAAAGGCTGATGGATGATCCAAATCCCTTACATGAACAGGACAGGCAGGTGTTATGAATGACTAGGTATTGTACTCCCACTTCTTGAGAGGCAGGGCGACATCGTTTCCGTAAAACATTTCACGAATGAGAACAATCCTGACCGTGGAACAGTCTTGGGGGAGCCTATCTCCTGCAGGAGGCTAAAGAGTGCACTCCTGCTGACCAAGGATTTTGTCAGGAGGAAAAGTCCAAACATAATTATAAAGGAAGTTGATAAGTTAACTATTTTTTTTTGAAAAAAATATTACGGAGAAAACACTTTTTAATTCAAATAATACTTTAACGTCATTTCACTGGAAAAGTATGGTTGCACAAAAATTAAAAAAAGATCAAAACTCCCGAAATCGTAGCTAAAAATTTGAATGATTTCATTCTAAAGTAAGCGGTTAATGATGAAATCTATCAACCATCTGACCATTTTAGACATGACTTGACCTCGAACTAAAAATGGAGTGATAAAAAAAATGAATCATTCTCACTGAAATCCCCTTACATGTGCTCCAATACACAACAACCTTATCAGGGAGAGCATTTCTTCAAGGTTCAATAGTCTCGGAATAACATGTAGTTTTTTTCTTAATATGGCGTTTAGTGGTCATGTTGGATTATTTCGACCTGGAGATGATCTTATATTGCAAAATTATTAACAGAAATGGAATTAACATACCAAATAACTCACGAAAAGAAGGATTATTCATGATTCTGGGACAAAATCTTGAGAATTAATAAAAGAAATGAGTATTCTTCCTGATATTCCTTTACATTAGTTCTAACACGTATAAGCCTCGGAAAGAAATTTTTCAAGATGGCGGTTGGCGGCCATCTTGGATTTGATCTGAAGATTATCCTTTATGCAAAATTTCAGCATGAAATGAATAAACATACCAAATGACTCACGAATACAGTAATTATTCATGATTCTAGGACAAAAGGGTTCAAAAGCTGATATTTCAAGATGGCGTCATATGGTGGCCATCTTGGATTTGATCATTATATTGCACAATAGAAAGCAGAAAGAGATTCTCCACACCCCAGAACCCCTAAACAGATGTATTACTCGTCATTCTGGGGCAAGGGGATCAAAAGTCAATTTTTCAAGATGGCATCTGGCGGCCATCTTGGATTTGACTTGAAGATGACCTTATATTGCAAAAATGATTACAGAAATCAGTTCTACACATCTCTAAACCCCTAAAACGAGTTATTACTCATCATTTGGTGGACAGGGGTTCAAAAGTTAGGTTTTCAAGATGGCATCTGGCGGCCATTTTGGATTTATGCAAATCAGCAAAATTCCCCAAACGGCAACTTTGGGCAACCAAGCTGAATTTGTTCTAGGATCCCATAGGAACACGAATCAAGAAAAAAACTTCATCGGAAAGAACATTTCTAGGTTGGTGTATTGACCCTAAGAGACTGTCAAATCGACTTTTCCTCTTAGCGGTGCAGTTGACGAAGGAGCGCGGGTAAGCGCTAGAAATAAAAGCCGAGGTGATGTGTTGCTTATCTGTAGCTGTGCAGTGGGGCTTAATAACGATGCGTGAAGCTCTGTCATAAAGACACTTCACTATGCCGCGCTTAAAGGACAAGTCCACTCCAACAAAAACTTGATTTGAATAAAAAGAGAAAAATTCAACAAGCATAACACTGAAAATTTCATCAAAATCGGATATACAATAAGAAAGTTATGGCATTTTAAAGTTTCACTTCATTTCACAAAACAGTTATATGCACATCTCGGTTGGTATGCAAATGAGGAACTGATGACATCACTCAATAATTTCTTTTGTATTTTATTATATGAAATATGAAATATTTTTATTTTCTCATCATTGTCATGAAAAATGAAGTTTCATTCCTCGCTGAACACGTGGAATTTCATTATTTTAACATTTTTTTTTGCTCTATGCAAGGAGGTCCTAATCGTCAAATCAGTAAAAATTGAAACATTGTATAATTCAAACAATATAAAACAAAAAAATAGTGAGTGAGTGACATCATCAACTCTCTCATTTGGATGTAACTGGCTCGTTCAAATAACTATTTTGTTAATAATAAGCGAAACTTTGAAATGTCATAACTTTCTAATTTTACATCCGATTTTGATGAAATTTTCAGCATTGTGCTTGTCTGATTTTTCTCTGTTGATTCAAATCAACATTTTTCTGAGGTGGACTTGACCTTTCACGGACTTAAGGTGATGCGGATTATAAAGCAATGTACTGATTGGTGTGCGTGGGCTTCCTATATACGGTGGTGTACAATCGGCCGCTGGTGTCGTGATGCACCGATAGTGTCTAGAAAGGCAATGCGCTCGATGCACTCCATCTCCATGGTGAAACGGATGGATGGCTGCTGCGAATTCATGTGGCTCAAAACTGTAGGGGTGGGCGAATAAAACCTTTTTTGTGAAAATCAATTTCAAACGAGTGGTTTCTGTTGCCATTTTTGCTGCTGAACACAAATCTAATGAGTATTTTTGGTTTAGAATACGTCTGATATTGGTTCAAAGCGATTTTTCAAATTGGCCACCAAATTCATCCCAAATTAGTGTTTAAACGTGTAAATCTTCAATTATGTATACAAATACGGCTTGCAATATGTCTAATTATATGTTTTCATGGTCACTGCGCACAAAAATACACGAGTAAGATAAGTTGGGTTGTTTCAAATGATTTTTTTGGGTGAAAAACAGCATTTTGGGGTCATTTTTAGCAAAAAATGCAGTCAAATCACAATTTATGTACATAAAATCTTTATTATTCATTCATCTGTAATTTGCTATAAGCCTAAATATATGTTTTCATGGCCATTGAATCCACCGATCCACAACTCAGATCTCTTTCAACATTCATAATGTCTTTTTTATGGAAAATAATCATTTTTATTTTTATTTTGGAGTGATAAATATCCATAAATCACTATTTGCGCACATAAAACTTCAATATTCATGCAACTTTGTCTATTTTATGAATTAATATATGTTTAGGATCATTAATTAAAAAACATGATTCATACATATATAAGTTATTGCTTTTTTGGTGAAAAATTATATTTTCAAGCCGGGGGGGGGGGGGGGGCGGGGTGCATGACTGTGGCTTTAAAATCATTTTTTTGTATAATGTAGTCTAACTATGGTTCCCAATAGCAAGTTTCAATAAAATTTAAAGCAGGTGGTTATATCAGTCATATTTCATGAATCGCATACAAGTATTTTCCTTCAAGATCTATATTTCTGTTTTAAACTCGCTAAATTTCACCCCCATCAAATAAGTGATTTTTTGTCAGATATTACCGCTAAACTTTAGACAGAATTATAGATATTAAAACGTTCTTGCATCTGTGTCCAATATGCAGTACTGGGTTAAGTGATTCACATGAGCATGTCAACACATTAGCATAAATTCAAGCATAATATTTTAGTATTACGATTCCATTCAGGTAATCTTGGTCAAAGTTTGGGAAACTTTGTTTTGCCAAATGAAAATTGTTCATATGAAATTGTAGAGTCTGAGCACAGAGTGTACTTGGTAGGCATGTACATCCATCATGTCCATGAATTTTTATATTGCATTCAGTAGCAGAGCATCAATGTTTTCAGTGACATTATCTTCGGGTCTTAGTGCATTTCTCATCGAAGCTTTCAGTTCCTCTACAGATTTTTTTCCATCTTGTACTTGCCATCTGCTCCTTTCACACGCCTCATTTGACGAATGTCTGGAGTTACTGAGATAACCAAATTCATCAAGAAGCTGTTTTTCTGTGAGACTTGCTAACATGTGTAGGTTGTTTGGAGTCAGTGGGCCATTATGGTCTTTGCATCTTTCTAAGATTGTTAAAGTTTTGCTTGCTTTCTTCTTCTTTAACTCCTCCTTCTTATGCAGTGTAAGATTCTTTGCAGATTTATCAGTTGCAAGAAAGTCTGCTTCAAGCTTTTGTACTGCGTTCACCTCTTCAGAACAGCGAGCCCACTTCCACCTTTTTTTCCTTTCTTCTATACTCTTACTTTCAAATTCAGGGTGTACCAGAAGACCACCTGATGCCAGTAGATTTTTTCTGGACAGAGTCTGCACAGAAGAACTTCCACCAGTAACTTTGATTCTGTGGTCTAGCTTTGAAAATTCAGACTCACACCCCAAGTTGGTCAAAGAAGCATACATCATGCCGTCATGGTCATCACCATCTAATTTCGAGAAGAAATTGGTCTTGGACATTTGGCTCTTCACTGTATCAATAACTTCCTCAATCACAGCAGCTACCAGTCTATCTCTTCCACATCCTGTTTCTTACCTCTTGTCCACAATAATTTTCTCTAACTCATTTAGTTTCTCCTCAAGGAAACATTTCACTCCTGCCCATGTTCTATCCCCAGCATTCTGCTCACCCATCTTGTCGATGCCCAGCAGTTCCATCATCGGGAAAATGATAAGATGACCCATCATTGTGTAAATCTCTGAACAGCATGTGAACCACTCATTCTGAATGAATGTAGCAACTGCAAGAACAAGTTTGTTGCTGTTGGTGTCCACAACTGCATTGAAGAAAGCTTGGATGGATTCACGCCATGCCAGGTACTCCTTAGCAAGTTCTGCGATTCTACCAAATCTATTGGCTACAATTCCTTTTAATCCTAGGCACTGAATATTGTTATCTTCCATCCCAGACTTAAAGTCATTGTAGAGGGACACTGATTGCTGAGCATGGCTATGTGACAATAACTTGGAGATTGCAATTAACCCTAGTCTATGGATTGAAGATCCTGGAGATAGAAAGATCTTCTCCCCTGATGAAACCTCCAATAACTGGTGAATGCCAATCTTCTGTTCTATGTTCCTGAACACTTTATCTATGGCATGATCTATACCCAAGATTATATGAGCACAGCATTTTAGGATTTTAGTAGGGTCTACTCCTAGGGTCTGAAGAAGCACCTCACAGTCAGCAGCTCGATCTGTCATCCAGAAGTCTATTATTTATTTTAGTTCATCAACTGTGGAGTTGGCAAGAATGGCTAAGCACTTGAGCTTGAACTCAAGCTTTAGCCCCATCTTGACCACTATGACTCACATTTTTCACATAACCTGTAGTCAGTGATGTCCTTTTACCCGAAGGTCCACTTATGGTGATTTGGTCTGCTTTCACATCGTAACGACGATGACCAGCTGCCTTCGTTGTATCATCAAGACCTAATTGATCAGCGACTTGGAAAAACATAAGTTAAGTCAGAAGATAAACGGCTGACCCCTGGGGGGCGTTTCATGAAAGGACTTGTCGGATGTTTTATCCGACAAGTCCCATTTTATCCGACAGTTACCATAGGAACGGTGCCTCTCAGCCAATCAAAATCATGGAAAGATGTCAGATCTGACAACTTGTCGGATGAGAATATTGATGAAACGCTCCCCTGGTGTCATGGATGTAGATTCTGTTTGCCCACTTTCTTCATCACTTTCAATTTCTTTACTATGATCTTCATCTTCGTCAGTCAGATGTTTCCAATTCTGACCAAATACCATATTTGCTACTTTCGCAACCACTTTGGAAACTTCATCGGGTGACATTCTTGTCTCTGCAAGACACTGTACAATACATCTCATTAGATTTTCATTCACACTTTTCCTTCCAGTACGTACTTTGATGTGTGGAAATGGAGAACTCTGTCTTTCGGCATGTTCTTCAAGGTTTTGATTTTCTTTCATTGAACGAAGTTTTCGATCTGCGAATAAGGATTTTTTTTATGTGTGTGCCTGTGGTGTTGTAAAATTTAGGTAATTCTCAGTATCAAATGAATTACTGAGTAATTTGTTCATTTCTGATTCATCCAGTCTTTTTTGCCCTAGCTGTCATGTTTATTTAAAAATGTCATACATGCGATAAATAGTCAAAATGGCTAAAATGGCTTCAAAATTTTTATTATGTACTATTAGTCATATAATATTGAAATCAATAATTGATATAATACATCTTATTAACAATACGGAGCGACAACAAAATTTGAATCCTTTTTGATGCATGCAAATGTGATTGGTCATTGTCGGGACCAAAATGACCACTAGCTCATAAATGGTCATTAAGACTAATATATTTGGAATCATTAATCTAGAAAAATGTCTTAACATAACATGTAAATGATGCTATAATGTCTCAGTCCTGAATTGGCTGCCCCATATATGTGAGGTTTCAATAAACATTTACTGTGTGGTCAAGGTTGCTAAAATCATGTAAATGACCACAGTGAATGGTCAAACAACCATGTATGCTCGATGTAAAGGATTTTATTACAATTATCAATACTCTTCACCGATTATTGGTAGCTCATGCTGATAATGATACTGACCAACAACATCAAAGCATGTGTGGTCTCTCTCTTAGCTGATCCCTCCACTAACTGGAGATTCCTAGGGTCCATGGTCACTGTCAATATTGACGGAAACGTGATCAAAATGACCACAGGGTCTAATAGTTAAGCCAATAACACTGGTCTGTATTGAATCATTTCAGTGATTTCCACCAAGAAGCTTTCAAACTTCCCCATTTAACAATAGTTGATGCTAATATTAACGCAATCCAAAATTTCTCCTCACCATGTTCGATATAACCTGAATTAACATACACAATGAGCAGGGCTGACCGAGGGTCAAGGTGGCCAAAATGACCAAGGTAGTCCACTTTGGGGATGCTCAATTTTAAGGATTCATTCACCAGTGTTGGGTGTCACAGCACACCCTTGTTAAGATTCTGGTAACATTCAAAGTATTTTTGGATAAATTGAACTGATGTTATTGGCCATTTTAAGGGCCATAAGTGGCCAAAATGACCTTAAGCTGTTGAATAGGGTCATTAGTACTGATATATTTGGAATCAGCATCAAATTTAAACAAGATGGACTTTTGAATGCATTTCAATTTTATATGGGAAGAAGATAAAACACGCTGAAGACCTCAAATTCCTGTCTATGTGCAGTTTATATATGCAAAACTGCGTGAATGGTCAGTTATGTCTAAAGTACGCCAAATGTCCTCATAGGTCAAAACTGATGGAATCAATTGCATGAGGTCAAAATACGTTTGAGATGTTCAATTTCAAGGATTAATGCACCAATGTTAGGCGTCACAGTATGCCCTTGTAACGATTTTGGTTAAATTCAAAGTATTTTTGGATAAAATGAACTGATGTCATTGGTCATTTTAAGGGCCATAGGTTGTGAAATGACCTTAAACTGTTAAATATTGTCATTAAGATTGATATATTTGGAATCAGAATCACGTTTTAGATAAGATGAACTTTTGAATGCATTTCCATATTATATGGAAAGAAGATAAAACACGCTGAAGACCTAAAATTTCTGTCTATGTGCAGTTTAATATATGCAAAACTGCGTGAATGGTCAGTTATGTCTAAAGTACGCCAAATGTCCTCATAGGTCAAAACTGATGGAATCAATTGCATGAGGTCAAAATACGTTCGAGATGTTCAATTTCAAGGATTAATGCACCAATGTTAGGCGTCACAGTATGCCCTTGTAACGATTTTGGTTAAATTCAAAGTATTTTTGGATAAAATGAACTGATGTCATTGGTCATTTTAAGGGCCATAGGTTGTGAAATGACCTTAAACTGTTAAATATTGTCATTAAGATTGATATATTTGGAATCAGAATCACGTTTTAGATAAGATGAACTTTTGAATGCATTTCCATATTATATGGAAAGAAGATAAAACACGCTGAAGACCTAAAATTTCTGTCTATGTGCAGTTTAATATATGCAAAACTGCGTGAATGGTCAGTTATGTCTAAAGTACGCCAAATGTCCTCATAGGTCAAAACTGATGGAATAAATTGCATGAGGTCAAAATACGTTTGAGATGTTCAATTTAAAGGATTAATGAACCAATGTTAGGTGTCAAAGTATGCCCTTGTAACGATTCTGGTAACATTCAAAGTATTTTTGGATAAATTGAACTGATGTCATCGGTCATTTAAGGGCCATAAGTGGCCAAAATGACCTTAAGCTGTTAAATAGGGTCATTAAGATTTATATATTGGAATCAGTATCACATTTTACATATGATGAACGTTTGAATGCATTTTCATTTTATATGGGAAGAAGATAAAACACGCTGAAGACCTCAATTTCCTGCCTATTTGAACAGTTAATAACGCAAACTGCGCGAATGGTCAGTTATGTATACCATGAAAAGTATAAATTTTTATTGGAATGCTTACCTACAATGTGCTCACCATTTTTTTTTTTTTTTTTTTTTTTTCTCTCATCATGCTCACTGTGATGGTACTGTATAACATAATTGTTAAGTTCATTCAGTCAAGATTATTACAAGATTTAATTGCAAATGATATTGATCTTTGTATACATGTATAGGGCATAGGCTGAAAGCCACAGCTGATTTAGCTGCCATCTGCAGAGGAAAATCTACACGTATGCTTATCGTTGTAGTTATATGTGCTTAAATTTTCCGTTCAAATTCATGTTCTGTTTATTCGTTCTATGTGGCCTTCTGCAGCTGTTGCCTGAAGTTTCTTTGGTGCTCCTTATTTGTGTAACCTCAATTGATTATGTAGTCTCGCTTCACCTGGAAATATTCATTTTTCAGTCTTGTTTTACTTGGCATGAGTAGTTTTCCATTTAGTGATGTCAGTGACTTTGATTTGAACCTTCTTTTTCAATTACAGCATAATGCTGGCAGTTTTTCGATTTCTGACGAACAATATGAACAAAATATTTCTGACACTATGAACAACAACGTGAACCACGCTTACTGTCAAGAAGAATTCGAATATACTTTTGATGTCAATGACAAATCCTTTGTTAAATCTCAATACTACACCCAGAACCAATTTGTCAACAATTTAAAGTCAGCTGGAAAGAATGACTTGAACCTTTTGCATCTTAACATCCGCAGTGCAAATAAAAATTTCGAACAACTGAGCTTATTATTAGATAATACTAAAGTAGATTATTTTGTTATTGGCCTGACCGAAACCTGGTTTACGGATGTTCCTCACACTATACATTCCTTGTCTCAGCATAACCTTATATTTAATAATAGAGTAAATAGGCGAGGTGGTGGAGTAGCACTGTACGTTCCAATACACCTGCATTACATTGTACTTCATGACTTAAATCTGATGAATGAAACGATGGAGACGGTTTTTATCGAAATAACATTATCCAAAGAAAAAACGTAGTTATAGGTACAGTTTATCGTCCACCTTCTTCCGATCATAATACGTTTCTAAATGAATTACAACAACTGCTTTCTAATCCTTTGCTTCAAAATAAACATTGTTTTTTGATGGGCGATTTTAATGTTGACCTCTTAAAATGCAGAGAGGATAATTTCTCTCAAGATTTTCTAAACACTTTATTATCATTTGCATTTATTCCGTTGATTACCAGACCCACTAGAATTTCTTCTCATTCAGGAACTTTAATTGACCATATTTTTTCAAACGTTGAGAGAGAAATTGATTCTGGTGTCATTCTGTCTGACATCTCTGACCATTTTGTTATTTTCGCTAGGATACCATCTCTCTTTGATAACAACTCGTACTCTTCTCATGTAAAAATGGTTAGGAAAATTACCCCTGAAAAGATTACCAAACTCAAGGATAAGCTAAGTTCACTCAAATGGAACGAAGTATTAGTTACAAACGATGTTAACGAATCATATGATAATTTCATGACTATCCTTCTCGATTCTTTTAATGAATGTATCCCTCTTGTAAAATATAAACCAAACAACAAACGGACACCACGAAACCCCTGGGTTAGTAAATCACTTTTAAGATCTATCAATAGAAAAAATAACCTTTATTACAAGTATCGTGCAAACCCGTCAGATGCTGCTCGTGAAAAATACGTCAAATATAAAAACACCTTGACAACTCTTTTGAGATCTGAAAAAAAGAAATTTTATTGTTCTAAATTTGCAGCGAGTTCAAATAATATAAAAGATACATGGAAAGTAATCAATGATGTCTTAAATAAGAAAAAGATCGCAATACTATAAAACATGTGAAGATCAACAATTCAGTTATTGATGATAATTTTGATATAGCTACGAACTTTAATAATTATTTCTCAGGCATTGGTCCAAATCTTGCCAACGAAATACCACACACAGATAAAACCTTTGAATGCTTTCTAAAGAACCAAAACCCGCATTCAATATTTTTTATTCCAACCGATGCTAATGAAATCTTAAAGATAGTAAAAGAACTTAAAAGTAAAAAAAGTCCAGGCTATGATGAAATAAGTAATGACTTGTTAAAAGATATCATTAACGAAATTGTTATTCCTTTAGAACACGTCATGAATTTATCTCTTGTTAATGGTATAGTTCCCGACCGAATGAAAATTGCGAAGGTAGTTCCTATCTACAAAAAGGGAGATCCATCCGATATAAGTAATTATAGACCTATATCTCTCTTATCTTCTATTTCCGAAGTCTTAGAAAAAATTATATACAATCGTACAATAAAATTTGTGAGGAGTTTTGGTCTTTTATCAGAATCACAATTTGGCTTTAGGCAAAAGCATTCAACAACACATGCAATCTTATATTTCATTAATCATATAGCGACTGCTGTTGACGACCACCTTCACACTCTTGGTATCTTTCTGGACCTCTCCAAGGCCTTTGACACCATTGACCATGAAATCTTATTGTCTAAACTATCACATTATGGAATTAGGGGGAAGGCCTTGGAGTGGTACAGAAGTTATCTTACTGGAAGAAAACAGTTTGTTTATGGAAACAATTCTAATTCCGATTATAATGACATGATTTGCGGAGTACCCCAGGGTTCGCTTTTGGGGCCATTATTATTCATTCTATATATCAACGATTTTCAGGATTCATCAAAGGCCTTGTCTTTCATATTATATGCAGATGACACCAGTGTTTTCTTTTCACATAAAAATCCTGATACTCTTGTAAACATAGTAAATACTGAACTCAGATGTATTCATGAATGGATCTGTTGTAACAAACTTTCTTTAAATGTTGCAAAGACCCAGTGCATGCTTTTTAGTAATTCAATCTCAGCTCTACCCAGGAACGTCTTTCTTAATAATATTTTAATCGATATTGTCGATTCAACGAAATTTCTTGGTCTATATATAGATAACAAATTTTCATGGAAGCCGCACATTACGTATTTATCAAAACTTTTATCTAGAAATGTTGGCGTCATAAACAAACTAAAAACTTTTTTGCCTCCAAACGTTTTATCAAATTTGTATAATACCCTTATTCTTTCTTACTTAAATTATGGGATATTAGCTTGGGGCAGTTCCTCTAGAAATCAGTTGGATAGACTACTACTTACACAGAAAAGAATAATGAGAATCATTTGTCATAAACACAGATTAGCTCACTCAGATCAATTGTTCTTCTCCAAAAAAGTTTTAAAAATACAGGATTTGTACTCTCTTCGCCTGGGCTGCTTTATGTTTCAGTTAAACCAAGGAGAGCTGCCAACTTCCTTAAGTTTACTGTTTTTAAGAAACGAGATTTTGCACAGCTACCCCACCAGATTATCGTCATCTTTCCATCTTCCGAAGCTCAGAACTTTTTACAAACAGAAGACTATTGTTTATACTGGTCCCCATCTTTGGAATTCTCTAGATGAATCTTTAAAACTGACACCAAGCTTATTTTCGTTCAAACATAAGCTTAAGACTACACTGATAAATAACTATAATGTTACACTATGATTTTCCTGCAGGAGGCTGTTCATTGTCCCATGTTTGTGCTTGAGTTGTTCTGATGTACTTGTCCCGTTTAGTGTAGTCTCGTATCGTCCCGTCTAGTTTGTATCTTTTTATATCATTTTCATTAATTAATGATACTGTAATATTATTTTGGGGAACCTGAATTACAAGCTCCGCTTTCCAAGGTTTCCCCCACAATATACAGCTAGCATTTAAGTTAAAACTGAACTTTCTAAAATTCAATTATACATTATATCTGTGTACTGGACCTTTGTGAACTATTTCAATGCTTCTAAATGTTAATTTATTCTATACTCACATTTCTGTTGTAAAATAATTATCTTTGCTGTTATTGTGGAAATAAACGAAATGAAATGTCTAAAGTACTCAAAATGACCCTAGTAGGTCAAAACTGACGGAATAAATTACATAAGGTTGATGGTTATGATCCAGCGCATATTTTGAAAATAAATGTGGATTTCTAAAGACATCCGATCGTAGCTCTGATCAATATTTGTAACACATTACGGACAAAAAAAGTCATGTAAATGGTAATTTTTGGTCAAATTATGGCCAAAATGACCATTTCTCTTGTGATTTGGCGAATAAAACCACTGTATCTGGAATCTGGGTGCATTTTTACTTAATATAGACCCTGTTAATTGCATGTGGCTACAAAAGCATTCTGTCAAGTGACCATTTTCCAAAGAGTGGTCAAAATGGTCATTTTTGGTCAAAAATTGGCCAAAATGGCATGAGTACGGTCAATAAGAGTGACATTTTTGGAATCAGCGCACAATTTTACCCCGGATAAGCTTGTCAAACCTTCCCAACCAAAATTCTGAATAAAGCCCCCTATCTCCTAGACCAGATGGCGTATGCATATGAAGTCAATATACATGTAGGCTTGATAAATTTCATGCATTGATTAACGGTGGCAACTAGGGGAAAAATACTGAATTTCGAGAAGTTCTGGATGTACCGCTAAAGCTTTGGCTTTGTTTCTAGCCAAGGGCTAGACGTGCCCCTTCAATTACATTGGAATTTCATCTTCAAAGGAAAATAATTTCTCGCTCACTCGCGACGTCTTAGAAATTTCCCCACATTAGCCAAGTTTTGCCCCCTCAAATGTTTGTTTTATTACGTTACTGGGTTAAAGTAACGTGTTGTGTAAAACCTATACCCTTAATACAATGTAGGATTGTAGCGGCAATAAATAAAAATCCAAATGGCTGAATCTTGAATGGCGCAGAGGGCGAAACCAGATAGCATTGGCGTCCAAATAGACGGGTTGGGGGGCATGGTCACCAAAACTTTTACGACCAAAATCTGTCACAGAATCAGATTGTAATAAAATGTTGAAATAAAATCTCGCTAGTTTCACTCGCTCAGGAATAAAACTTTGTCACACACGAATGCTTTGCCCCCTCAAATTGTATAATGTAGGGGGAGGGGGCTCATCACACTCAAATAGATCTCTATGATTCCTCTATTCCTGCGTTGAGCTTCTATTGCTCGCGTACAATCATAGAGCATGCCTTCAAAACAAAGAAAGATATCTAATCAACACCGACAGACTGAGTGTGTTTTTTAAAGATTTCTGATGATTTTCAAAACATCATCTTCATTCACCTGAGTAAATGCAAAAGTCTCATTCGTATGATTATCATTTTCTGTATGGAGGTAGTTATCGGGTATGTCACTGACTAATTTTCTCCCTACATTTGCAAAGTAAGTATCGAATAGTTTAGCAGTTTCAGTATTACAATCCGAGTTAGAAGAAACTAAGTATTTCACGTTTTTTATTCGAAATAATGGACTTAAAGGTTTTCCAAGTTTGTCATGTTTGTCTTGGGTTTACATGTACCTTAAAACTTGTAAATTTATACCGTTTTTTTTCTATTTCCTTACTCCAATTGTTACCTTATTTCGTAATATTCTGCACTTGCAAATAAGTTTTTCATCTTTCGGTTTGCAAGCGTTTGTTTTAAGTTTGTCACGTTTTGTCATGTGTCTACAAATATTTGCATTCATCCAAGGGAACCATTTGCATTCATTGTTTTTGAACGAAATGGAATGTGTTTGTCTGACAAACACATGCCATTTCGTTCAAGTACAGTAAGTACAAAGGGTTTCCCTGGATGAATGCAAATACTTTGTCAACAACTTGTAAAAGCATATTCTGCCATAATTCGACAGCATCATCAACTGAATTACGTTGATCTATACTTTCCCAATTCTGGTGGCGAATATCAGTTCTTAAAGGTCAAGTCCACCTCAAGAAAATATTGATTTGAATCAATAGAGAAAAATCAGACAAGCACAATGCTGAATATTTCATCAAAATCGGATGTTCAATAAGAAAGTTATGACATTTCAAAGTTTCGCTTATTTTCAACAAAACAGTTATATGAACGAGCCAGTTACATCTATATGAGAGAGTCGATGATGTCACTCACTCATTATTTCTTTTGTTTTTTTATTGTTTGAATCATACAATATTTCAATTTTTACGAATTTTACGATTAGGACCTACTTGCCTTAAGCACAAATGTTAAAATAATGGAATTCCACGAAATCAGGCAGGAATGAAACTTCATTTCACATGACAATGACGAGAAAATAAAAATATTTCGTATAATAAAATACAAAAGAAATAGTGAGTGAGTGATGTCATCAACTCTCTCATTTGGATGTAACTGGCTCGTTGTTGAAAATAAGCGAAACTTCAAAATGCCATAACTTTCTTACTTTGCATCCGATTTTGACAAAATTTTCAGGGTTATGCTTGTTGAATTTTTCTCTTTTTATTCAAATCAAATTTTTGTTGGGGTGCACTTGTCCTTTAAGAAATCACTATTGAGGTTCCTGCAACTCCTGATAAATTTGGGCTGAGCACAAATCTTAGAGTTCCAGGTCAGGAAACTAATCGAATGGTCATTCATTCCGTTACGAATCACACCATGATTCACTATGAGTTGGGTGTTGTTTGTTAATAGATGATCAATCAGTGTAGCAGAAACATTTGTGATTTATGTTACTTCCTTGGCATTGACTTGAACAAGAGAATAGACATATTTATATTTTAAAAAAATATGAATCTAATTGATTTTCATTGAACAAATCCAAATGACCCGCCGGACTATCAATCTTGAACACCGTGAGACACGATTTTGCAAAGGGAACATCAAGATTGATTAACTAGACATTTCAGGCAATACAAAAACATTGATTAAAAATATATTATGATGGTGCACAGGAACTTGCATTTCCGACTCGACTACAATAATGCAGTCATACATGGTACAGGTTCGTTGTTGAAAGCTAGGCTGAAAACGTAGCCTATAGACTGCCCAGTGGGCAATCAATCTTTGCTATAATCATTCATTGATTAGCAGAGACAAAGATAAAAATATGCTGTTTGGAAGATTTAATAGCATGTAAAATGCGGGAAACATCATTAAAGTAGGCACACCTTAGCAATATGGGGAAATGGGCCCAAAAAACGCACGATTTCTATGTACGCACCATTTTGAAAAAGGGGCTGAATCACAGTCTATAATGCCATTTCCCATTACTGACATATATTTTCTAAAAGTAGAGATATAGATGAAGAGAACGATATTATGCTTGACAGAAAATATATAAAAAAAATACACTAAAAAATAAAATAAATTTCTGAATCGATTTTCAACATTTTTTTATGTAAGAAATCTCCCAAACTAATGATATGCAAATTTCATATGTAAACAATAATTTCTGTTCGTGAAATTTTGCATGTCTCTTGTGTCTCTTTAACAATATATTGTTAAAGTTTCTTACAAAGCAAGCATGGTTTGGCTGAGATATTTTACCTTAACTTCATGCTATGTGTAGAATGTCTAGAAAATGGTGAAATATGGTCATTTTGTAGAGACTTCATAGATTACGTCATTTCGGCGGGAAGACCACAGATAAACCCCGACAGCAATGCATTTTTGTAAACTTCAGGGTCCATGCCATTCAGCTATGGGGGTCTTTTGCTTGTCCGGCTTTCGGTTGAATAAAACTCTGGGCTGCCGGACTAAAAGCCGAAGAACTTGAATTTGGGATCAGAGTACGCAACGTCGTATTTTATACACTAATAATACATCCTGATTAATTTGGCGCATTTCACCAAAAGTCATACGACAGACTTGGGGAAGGGTTTGTTTTGCCATGATGAGGTCCGGGATCTTATCATCTGATCATGTCTTCTGAAAGATGTGGACATGATGAGATCCGGTATCTCGTCATCTAATCTTTAATGACTTTACCCACAAATGTAATAAATCTAAAGGGATTTTTGGCGAATCCGTTCTAAACTAAAATCCTATAGTAATGCGTTGATATAGCACAAAAGTGCAGTCTATATTTCCATACCGGTTAATTCAAATTTTAGTCAAGTAGGTGTACTTTGTCTCACAATTTAAAACCAGGAACGGTATTCTGAAAATCGTGTTAACTTTCGAGTTAAATATCATGTTATCTCTCTGATCTAACACGCCCCTAACATACCTCCAAATCGGTATTCTGAAAACCGTGTTATCTTCGTATGATCTCATTTCGTGTTCTCTTCAGCTCCTCCCACTCTACATCTATTTTATCCAATCAAATACGCTGTAGTTAAAGAAACAAATCGCACAAAATTTTCAGGGAAAAGGGAACGTGCGCACGGTGGCACGAATCCTGCATTGTGACATCATTTTGTAAGCACATACAGCTAAATAAAAGTTAGAGCTAGAAAGAGACGTGGGGAGGGGTACGTGATTGTGACAATTAAGAACTAAATTGAATTTATCTTCATACTTCACAAGATAATAAACTAATAATATAATACAAGAAATTGATTGTTTCAGACAGCATGAATACTAAATTATAACAGGAGACAGAGGCGTCGATCGATTATGGAGCGGGCAGGGAAGGATCGCCCTAAGATATGGGGGCAAGCATAATGTATACATACCCCCAATAATTTTGAGAACTTAAAAAAAATAAAAATGCAAATTTTGAAAAGCATGAAAAGCACTTTAAGAAAAATTAAATCTGACATAGAAATATCAAGTTTGAAACACAAATTGTATTTTTTTTCTATATTATAATTTGATGCGTAGAGCGATCAGCCATGCAAAAAAAAAACACTTTTGACCGCCCCCCCCCCCCCATCCGCAGCATATAGATTGACTGGCGTGATAGATAAATTGAGAATAACCTAGAAGCATTGAGAGTTTGAAAAAAATAATCATTGGAGTTATATAATTATTGAAAAAGGTTTTTTTTTAATGTGAATATTATAGAAATTTTTTCCAATCGCTAATTCCATTCTTTTTAATTTTTGTTTGTGTTTTTTTTAGACGTTTGTAATTTTCTTCCTCTCCTTTTGTATTATGGCAAAAAGTAACCAAAGAAATAACTCATGATCATATATGATAATGCTTTTAAATAATCCAAATCAAAGATGCATTTAAAGTGTATTTTCAGAGGAAATTTCAAAGAAATTGTTGTTTAATCATTATTAGTAAAGACTAAAGGTAGATGGACAATAAAGCTGGAAAAATGAAAGAAAATTACAGTAAATCCTGCCAAACGATAGTAATTGCCCGTTTATATTCTTTTTGACGTTTGCGTCTGCAAGAAAAAGTGCAGCCATCGTCACCCCCCAACTTTCCCTCTCCTTAACGCAGTGTTAAATGTTCGTTTAATCTTTGAACAGAATTTTAGCTATCACCATTTCCAGAATACCAAATATCGTTTTCCACCCTAACACCGAGTATGGGGGTTGCGCGTTGCGCACTGCTATTTCATGACCTGCGCGGTGTTACAACTTGGACCACGTGTTTTTTTTATGCTACCACGATTTTCAGAAGTCCAATCGTGTTAGCTAATACCGGTTTTGTGCTTACACGGTTTTCAGAATACCGCCCCAGGGCTTTTTTCTAAGAATATGTTATATAGGCCTACTAGTATGCAAGTAGGATGGAGATGAGGAAAACCACAGCTCCAATCCTACACCCGTACCGGAGTGTGTGGGGATACGTCTGTCCCGTTGATGTGAAAATTAACGTCAGTGAAATCTCGATCTTTCCCGGAAACAAGACGCCTTTAAATCCTACCTACTTTGGGAGACAAGCCCTTGTAGGATTGAATGTGATTTTGGGTGAGTTTGAGAAAGAAAAAAAATAAACAAATCAAACCATATAGAATTATCAATATGCATACTTGTTCATCATTTAAATATAAGTAAACCGTAAGGCAATTATCTGAAGGCTATACATGTTTGGCTAGTCATGACCATATAAAGATGTAACTGCAAATAAACAGTATTTGGCTAATATAATGTGATTAAAAGTAATAAAGAGCAGTCCAACTTGTACATATAAAACGTTTTTTCTCAATACTTTCCCCATTTTTTTTTCTCTCTCTCTCTTGTAATTTTTTTTGTCGTAAGTTTGAATATCCCCATTGGAGCTTGGCATTTGATTATTACAAAACAAAACTAAACAAAAAAAAAACCCTCTATTTTTTAACTGTTCCTCGAATAGGGGTAAATGATGAACTAGATGGTGCTTTCATCGGCCGTTTTCCTCGAGTCATCTATGACTAATCATCAGCCGAGAAGGAGACTTTCTCCAACCGTTGACCAACATGAAAACATTGGCCCCAGTATCCGATTTACAGAAATGAGGAAAGCATCCTTGCTTTCTGTGCATAGTGCAGTGTTTCCCAAAGCACTATAATATATTTGAAAACAAACTAGCCGACAAGGTAGTATGTATTTGCATACATACCTTGTCGGCTAGTTTACATAACACATTCTTCCTTCAATATTTTCTTTTGTATTTTAGGTAAAATTTTGAGAAAATCGAAAATATCATAATTCATGCCATTCTTTAAAGGGGTTATATAATGTTTATTGTTTCAGGATTGTTAATTTATTTCGCATAATTCAACGGACTGTACAATTGAAACTGTTCTAATGAAAAGATATATGTATTATCGTTTGTTATATTTTTATTTCGTTCTAAGGACGAACACGTACGAGTGATTTTTGTTTGTCGGTGCTTTTTAACAGGGAGGCAATCTCTACAGGTTCAGATTTATTTCAGTCAGCAACATAGCTCTTTGAATGATATAACGTGGGATTTCTCAAGAAAATGGTCAATAGTTTCCAATATTTGGCAGGAATCAGAAAAAACAGTTGGATGTAGTTGTAATCGGAAAAGATCAATGTGAAGACCTATTAGTTCGAAATCAAGTTTATGTAGTAGACTTCCGGCAAATCTGTTCAGGTGGCATTCGTATAAAGAAAAATTCACTCGTGGTTGTATCTGTTTCATATTAAAAATGGAATACTTCCACCTGTTTTGTCATTCCTGTGTATATTTTTTGTTATCAATGTATTTGCTTTATCGCAACCTACACTATTTTCAATTTCCATTCTCTTCGTTAAAGCTACTTTTGCATGAAAATCTGCTGTTTCGTTTCCACTGATACCACGATGGTTGGGTATCCATTATAGAAAATTTATTTACCCTTGTATTGAAGTTTAGTAGTTAAAGTTAGTATTTCAGTTATTAATGATATGTTTTTCATATTTTATACAGCTAACAGCACACTTTGTAGTCACTTAAGATAACTGTTCTTACATAAACATTAATATTTTCTAACCACTCTAAAGCAAGTACTATTGCAGCCAACTCAGCCCGGAAAACTGAAGTATTATCATTTAGTCGTTTTGATTGGTGGTAAGACCATGTGGGTTCGAAGAAAGAAGCCGCAGAAGCACCTGTATTGGGTGCTTTTGATCAATCTGTATACATGTATATGTGTAGTTGATGAGACCATTTCTTGTTAATTAGTCTGAGACTTACTTGATACAGACATGAGGGGTTTTCGTTAATTGGATACTACAGGGGGTATGAAGAACCGGGGTGGAAAATTACTCATATTTGTTTCAATATGGGGCCCCTGGTTTTCCGTTCTACAGCCAAATGGTTTATTTATTATTTGTAGTTTGGAAAGTTCCAACTACCAACATGGTTCGATACTTAAATAATACAGGTTTTATTTTATGCCTTTCAATCTTTTGACGAAAGTTATCATACTACGAATCTCTTGGTAAATCGAGTGGAAGTTCTCGTCCACCTGAAATGCTTCCAAACAAGTGAGTGACATTGCACCTGTACATATTCTTAGGGCTTGATACTGAATCGAACCTAGTTGTTTTTTAAATAGAGGGTGCCGCGCTGTCAAGGCTCTATAGACCATTAAAAGAGATTTCGTTAAGCTTCCCCATGTAGTTCCTGTTAGATTGCGGATGATATTCAGTTTTCTTTTGCATCTAATTATTATATCAGCAATATGTTGCTGCCACGTAAGCTTCTGATAAAAAATCTCTCCCAGAAATCGTTTAGAACTTTGGAAAGTAAGGTCCTTGCCGTTCAGTTCTAATTTTGGGTATTGTATTTTGTGTTTTTTGTGAATAGTACTGGGCTTGATTTATTTTCAGATAGATGGAATCCCCATTTTGCAAACCAATTAATATTCTATTTATATATTTCTGCAATTTTTCTGTGATCATGTCAGGGTTATTACCTGATATCAATATTGAACAATCGTCCGCATAAGTGGAAATTGAAATTGATTCTTCAGATGGAATATCACTTAGCATGATGTTGAATAAAATGGGACTAAGGACACTCCCTTGCGGTAGACCGTTGTGCAGAGTGTATATTTCAGATTTTTTTCCCCACAACCACTTGGAAGGTTCTATTTTTCAAATAGTTTTGAAGAAAAATTATTATTTTTCCATTAATATTGTTTTTCAATAGTTTGTAAACAAGTCCATCTATGTTTAGCCTATCATAGGCGTTCTCAATATCTAAGAAGAAGGCAAGGGTGTATTCACCATTATTGATGCTCTTTTGAATATCATTCTCTAGATTAATGATATTATCTGTTGTACTTCTTCCTTTACGGAAGCCACCCATATGCATAGGCAATATATCTGATTTTTCTATGAACCAGTCAAGTCTGTCTTTAATCATACGCTCAAATATTTTTATGAAACACGAAGTAAGTGCAATGGGTCTGTATGAAGACAGAAAACTTAAGTCTTTGTTTTGTTTATTTTTTTAGCATGGTTTCTGTTTTTGAAAATGTAAGTTTTTTTTATATAATTCGTAGGGGATTTTATCCTCTCCTGAAGCAGATTTTTTGCAGGAGTTTAGAGCCTTTTCCAATTCGAAGAATTTGTATGGCTCATCGAGAATATTTCCATGTATTTGAGTTATGTTTAGATTCAAACTAAGACTGGTTTTATTTTTACTTATTGATTGGAAAAAATCACCAAAGGCTTCCGCCTTTTCTTGGTCTGTAATAAATTCTTTTTCTTTTTCTATTATAATCGGTATTTTATTTCCTCTTTTAATCTGAATTCCATTCATCTGTTTTATAATCGACCATACTACCGATTCTGGTACGAAGCGATTCAATTTGATGCAGAAATGTATTCAGGTTTTCTATTGAGATGTGTCTTTTTAATTTGTTATTAGCTCTATTTCTATCCTTAATTGCTTTTGAACATTCCTTTGTCCACCAGGGGATAGGCTTGTGATGTTTCTTGCCTCTTTTAGGTATTGTTTCATTGATAACATTTAAAACACATTGTTTGAAGAGAGCATAGTCCTCTTGTAAATTAGACCAAGTCATATCCTTGAAAATGTCTTCACATCATTCGGAGAATTTTAGCCAGTCCATGTTTTTGAAGGACCAGAAATTTTCTGAGATGTGGTTGTCAACTTCAGAACATTTAGTAGTATTTTCCATTAGCACCTTTATTGCTATTGGAAAGTGATCACTCCCGAGTGAGGTGTCGAGTACTTCCCATGAACACTTATTCGATACATCTGGGGATGTAACACGACATCTTTCCAGTCACTAGGTCCAATCTAGTACCCATTGCATTATTAAGTATAACAAACTTATTGAAGCAATTAAATGTTCAACATCCCGACCGTCAGCGTCGTTTTTCTCACTACCCAATAAAGTGTTATGAGCGTTGAAATCCCCTACATAAATGAGATTATTCGTCTTTACGAATTCAGTTAATTTATTAATAATATGGACATATATTTTTTTACATGGGTTATAATAATTTACTACAGACACTGTAGAGTGCAAGATATGTATATCCACCAATTGAAGTTTAAGCTCTTCATCATATCGAGGGTGATAAAAGTTTATAGAATGGTGCACATAAATTGCACATCCACCCCTACTTTGTCCACCCTTGTTGATTCTATTCCTGTGGAAACATGTGTATTCATGAATGTAAAAAAATCATCCGTAAACCACGTCTCCTGTACACAAATTATAAGGTAAACTTTGCTAATTTTTGAAGAAATAAATTTTACTAATTCTTTACCATGCGCACACATGCCCTGCGCATTCCATTGTAAAATGGTAAGTGCTGATAGTATTGTCATAAGTTTAATGCCCTTCATTGTTTGTATTTTATTTGATGTTTAAAAGCCTTTGGGCAGTAGCTTCAACAATGTTTATTTCGTCGTTATTAGAGTACACTCTTAAAAATATTGGGTAAAAATGCTCCATGATGGTAATTATGTATCCAACCAACATTGGGCATTTCTTTTGGGCATTATTATTTATCCAGTGTGATGAAATTTTGCTCATTCTTAAGTAATTTCTGCTTATTTTTTAACCTTACTGGACAATATGCTTCCCGCATTGGGTAAAATACCGCCCAAAATTGGTTGGATACATAACTACCCTCGTGCTGGTTAAAATTTTGCCCAATATTTTTTACAGTGTATCTGTCCGTAAAAAGGAAAATGAGATGAGAGATGAGCTCTATAATCTGTTCATTATTTGCATTTGCAAAGTTATTTTCGGTTCTCCGCGACTCGTCATTATTGTGTTCTTCTCTCGGTATCTCCCGAGAAGGACCTAGTAGCTGTGATGGCTGGTTGGTCTGGGCTTGGATACTAGGAAGGGGATCCCGGGATGGTTTTGATCGGGGTTTCTTATTTCACTTTGAGGGTTTTCGTTTTATAGGAGTTGCGGTATTAGTAGGGGGATTAAGGGATGGTTGTCTATTACGGGATGGGTCTATTTACATTGTTCTTTTTCGCTTGATCATTCTCTACAAAGAAAATTTGTAGCTCGGGCATAGGTTAGGTTGTTTTGAATTTTCAGTTGTTGAATTTTCTTAGCATTTTTGGCAGCAATACATCCGTTTTACGCTGCTGAGTGTTTGCCTCCGCAATTTACACACGTTTGGTCTTTTCGTTTATATTCTTCAAAGGTGTGATTTTCTCCGCAACGGACACACCTAACCTTTGACCGGCATTGTGAAATTCCATGTCCGTAACGCTGGCATTTAAAGCACCTGTTACCCGGGTATGTACAATTTTACCATAAAGAATTGAAAGTACATTGTAATTTTTTCTGGTAGGGATGCTATATTGAAAGTCAGTAGAACCGAACGGAGGGGTGTGGTTATACGTGCATTATTTCCATTGTCTGGGTTATCAGATGCTCATGGATCTGTTTAGGCATTTTGATGTTCAGCAATATATATCATATATATGTATACTCTTGTTAGTAAAGTGTTTACTTTTATCATCAATTTGTTGAGTATATGCTCATTTAAGGCTCCCATAATATATATATATATTGCTGAACATCAAAATGCCTAAACAGATACCTATTCATGAGCATAAATGTTTGATGTTTCATTTGTGAACTGATGAGCTCAATTTCTTATCAGGTGTTGTATACTGTGACTTAAAATGTGGAAGAAATCATGTAACTGGTGAACACTTTACTAACATGAATATCAGTATGTGGGACTAAGGTGAAATTTCATGGTATCTTTGGAAGAGTTTTAAAAGGTGAAGAAATAAAATATCATCATTGGTTTTCACATATTTTGTCAATATCGTACAAATAACATACTCGAAAATCAAGTAAAAAATTATTTGTCCGGGGGTCAAATTCAAGGTCAAAGTAAAGGTTAAGGGTCACGACCTTATAAATCGCTCCAATGCATTATTAGATGCATGTTTTGGATTCCCCTCTGAATTTCCTATTAAATGGTACCAGTTTCGTGAAAATTGGTCAACACCTTACGAGGCAATGGCCATTGAAAGTTGAAGGTCACGCCCATTTTTGTCAAAACAAGGAGAAAAGGGCGGGCTGTAGCGCGAGAACCGATTGACCGATTTGACTATTTTTTTTTGTTTTGTGCATGGGCCATGGTGAATTTTATGTATACCAATTTACAACGAATTCCGAGAGGGTCGGGTGCAAAATTGCACTTTCATTGGGTGAATTGGCATGGAATGACCCTATAGTAATGTGTTCATATAGCACAAAAGTGCCAATTATTTTTTTCCAGACCTGGTTAATTAAGCAATTATAATAAAGTCTAAAGTCTTTTTTCCAGACCCGTTATTAAAAAAACAAGTTCAAACTAAGATACGATAATGATATTCCAGTGGAAAAAATAAGAATCGAGCTTAGTCTTTTCTTCAGACTCAGTTAATTAAAATGATTAAAATAAACCCCTATAGTAATGCGTTCATATAAAACAAAGTCAGTCTTTTTTTCTCCAGATCCAAAAATCAATTCTTCTTAATGTTGAATAACATCGAAAATTACCACAAAAATTAAAATTTTAACAAGTAGTAAGCACGACCTTTACCCTTTATGTGCCAGCTTGATCTGATGACATAACCAAATCTAAAGAAAAGCTGATATTAGACATCTCCAACATATTTTTCACTAAGTTTTTTATCATTTAAAGTGGGTTTACATTTCAGTTTACATTTAATTAACATTTCTCCACACTTTTCCAAGCTTGACAATGATTAACAAAATGAAAATCAAGCCTAAGCCATTTTCATGAAAATCACAGCTCAGTGTAAGAAAACAAATTTCGAGGGCAAGCATTTCAACTACGTAATCTCGTGTGAAGATAATTACCAGTGGATGAGTGGAATATGTGAATATGTATTGTGTTACCCCAACAGACATCCATGAACCATTTTAAACCAATATTGGACAAATTTGATTTTACTCAGCATTTTAGTAATCGAGAGGTAGTGAATAGGATCCTTAAAAATAATGAAGGATGGGACGCATCTATTTCGAACACTGTACGTACAAAAATTTTGTTATTCGATCCTAGCCATGCATGGGAAGCGGGGGTGATGGATTTGCCTTCGGGTGCTCTGTGTGTTCAGCACCCTGGAATTCGGGTAGATATGCTTAAAAGAAATGATCAAAATCACCTTCATTATATAGTGGACATTTCTTTTTTGCTTCTCCAATTTTCCTTCCAAACCAGCACCCCCTGGAAAAAAAAATCGTTCCCAAACCTCGCCAACCTCCCAACCCTCTTACCATTACTCCATCTTCATTTTTCTTTCGCGCGCTCCTGTGTCAATCATAATATTTTTAATTAAGGGTTTTAAAATTGAATCAATTTTTGTTGCATTCGTAAAAATGTCCAAAATGAACAATTGCCGGATTTATATCTCACCTGTAAGATCCAATTTGCAAACGTTGCCGGTGATAAGCTCTAAAAGCAAAGTTCTGAAAAACTGCACTTTAATCATTATTCAGAGTAATTTCTGTCGTTTATAAAGTCAGTCACTATATCGGATCAATTTAGGCGTAAAATGTTTCCTATATGTGATTTTTTTTAACAAGTGCACACCAAGTTACCAACAATGCATATAGCATTTCCATTTATTTGAAGGCAGGTTAAAAGAGCATTGTACATTAAATACTTTGCTCACGGGCATAGGTACCGCGGCCGGGGATCGAACCCCGGATTTTCTATGTGTATAGCCAGGCGCCTTGGACCACTCGGCCACGGCACCTCCACTATATATTTCCTATATGTGATTGGTCATATACCAGCTTGGCGTTATACCAGCAAAATAGCTATCCTACCGAGTTTCTATGAGAGTTATAATAGAAACAGAAAACAATAGGCCTAATGATAAACGTATTAATCTTTATTTCTTTTAAAAAAGGAAGAAAAAAAAAGGTTGAAAACGTAGCATGGGGCTGAATGACCTTGCTACTACCATCCGTAGGTAAAAGACACACAGTAAAATGAAAGTGCTCCTATAGTCGGGTCAGTTTACGGTTTGGTCCCCCAAAATTGCAACAAAAAGTTTTTCAACTGTTTCTGCACCATTTGACTTGAGCCTCAGGATAACGTACTAAATATCTACAAAAATCCACATGAAAAGTGATTATTTTCAAGATGGCGTCTATTAGATGGCCGCCTTGCATTCACTGAAAATGGATCTAACTCAATCATTGTTCACCAATTTCGGGTCATATTCTATAGCATAGGGGATAACAAGATCTATTGAATACAGGATAGAGTGGACATAAAGCACGCTAGGGTACCTGTAAATCCAAGACGTTGTCTAAAATACCAAATTCATTCATTACTTTAGTGTCTTTCATTTGGATGCTATTAAATGGTTTTAAGACTCAAGTAATACATAGGGAAAAGTTAAAATGACAATCAGTTGTCTAGTATGTCCAAAAATGGAGTCGAAAACAGCTGTTGTTACTTAATGGAAATAGTTCATTTAATCTCCGCATCGGAAATATGATTTATTGTCTAACCCATTGTTTAAAGAGGGAGTGAACTGTGTGTGGTCTTTTATTGACTGTGTGATATAAATACCTAATCTTAAAATATACGTTTTCAGATATCTACACATATCAGAAAATAAATTGATCTATAATTGTATTTGTTTAGAGAAGCTATTTTTTTAGAGGAAAGTAATTGTTTTGCTAATTGGTATATTATTGCGGTATAAATGTATTGAGTGGTTAATTAGCATGTTATCATTCAAGTGGGCCTATATTACTAGACTACACAGCATTATGGGTCAGGAAACTGGCCAGGAATGAGTACTTGAGGACTCGAGATGGCGCTACTGATTCGGATCTGCTTTAAAGGGTCAGGTAATATATTGGGACAAGTTATAAGGACAGACAGGGATCCAGTATGTCTGGTACATGAATGGTAGATAATAGTATGCCATTCCTGAGGTCAAGTAGTACAAAAAAATCAAAGAAAAATCTCTTGTTGCACTTTTTGGGGTGGGGTGGTGTTTAGTTGTACATGTACATGTATAATCCGAACTTTTCGCAAGACGACGGGAACCGAGCCTGTCCTAAAAGACTATCCTGCAATGCGTGACATGATCCCACATTTATTGTGGGGTTTGTTATTAGGAGGTGGCCTTGAAAATGGATTATGAAAATAAATCACGCTTGTCTTCTTTTTGGGGATCTTTCTGGGATTTGAAAAAGAAAGTATACAGGTAAAAAAGTGTCTTTTTATGACAACAACAACAGTATTTGGCTCCTATCCAAGAAAAAAAGTGCAAAATCACTTGAGCTATTAGGCATCTCCAGCATACATATTATGCATATAAATATAATAAAAGGTAAAAAAAAAAAAATTTTAAAATGTGTCCGAATTAAGGTGTAGATTATAATGTATAATAGTTGTTAAAATCTTTTTTTTTTTTTGGGGGGGGGGTATGAGTGGTAATGTTGGACTTAAATAGTAATGTTATCTTGGTAATATGCCGTGATATGTTTTCAAATGCTTACATTCTTTTTAGAGGAATGTCATTTTGGTACTTGGTTCATTGTGCTATTACAGCAAACAGGGAAAAATCAAAGGGGCACCTCAGATCTCCACGCCAAGTCAATCCTGCCCCTTCTTGACCTAGGATCATTACAAATTACATTCAAACGGTAAATAAAGTGTATAATATTTCATGCTCACATAGTCAATGCTGCGGCTATTATATTGCCACGGGCGTTCCACTTGTCCATATTTTGAGTTAGATTGAATTTCCTAACAAAATCTAAAGAGGAACTGGGTTGTGAAAAACAAGTCTTTGTACTAAACACGCATTGAATGATGAAATGGGCGCCATTGTAATCATTTTCATTTTCAGACAGAAGACCTGACAAGACTAAAATATATCAACAATATTACTGGATAACCCTTAGGTATTTCTCATAATCCGAGGAATTTCTCGTGAAAATAACAAGATATTGGTAAATTATAAGTGGTTTAAGGGTTTTCCCACCACCTCCATGAATCGAATATTGTTAAAAAATATATATAAAGATATTTTATACCACCACCAGCTCACTCCATGGAAATCTGGTTTAGGTAGCATTTATAATTCATAGTGACACACAAAGTGTTTAAGTGTGTGAGTGTGCGTGTGGGGTGGCTACGTGTATGTATGCATAATATTGTAGCCGAACCGACTTTCTTTCCTGACGAACTGGGGCCGATTGCACGAAAGGGTCTTTCCGAGGACCGTCTTTCGTGTCGCCCATCTTTTATGATATGCTGTATGAATGTGTATGCGGGATATTTCTTAAATGTATGATAAGCAAATAAAATTTGTTAGCTAGCATTTAAATCAATTTGTATACAATTTCATGATAATCACACCATTTTATAAACAAAGATTTCGTTTACTTAACGGATGAATGAAATATGTTTGCAGGTAATTTATTTATGGGCGACTCGAAAGACGGTTCTTACAAAGACCCTTTCGTGCAATCGGCCCCTGGTTTGTTTCGGCTGCAATAAACGATCAGTTAATGTAAAGTCCATCTTTTTCACTTTTGACACTTTGCTCCTTACCAGTAACTTAGATTATATCTCTAGATTAAGAGAGGGGTGCGATAAATATCCCAAAAACATTTCAGGTGGGGGATGTAGTCTGCAGGCACAGACCCTGATTGAAACTTTTATCAAGTGCGTCTCTACTCAAAGACTAGCACATACAACACTTGCTGTTCAGAGGGGCTTCAGTATACAAGGCATTACAGGCTGCACACCCAAACCCTTATCTGGAGTGTAGGGTTTGCACATCAGACTCAGGGGATGGTCTGTGTTGATAATAATAATAATTGCTGGAATAAGCGCTTTTTGCCTGGGAATTTAAAGCGCTGCCAATACCGCGACTTTGGCTCGAGCTATACGATTTTTTTCAACTACGCTCGGGGGATTTAAGGAATCAATCCTGTCAAGTAGTCATTCAACTCACCTGGGTCGAGTGCAGCACAGTGTGGACAAATTTCTTGCTGAATTAAAACATGCCACGGCTAGGATTCGAACCCCGACCCTGTGTTTGAAAGACGAGAGTCAGAACCACTAGACCACGACGCGCCCACAATAACCCCCAATAATGTACGGCTCACTATCTGTCACAATGTATGTGATGAATCATTGGACTAGATGATCATGATGTTAAAGAGAGAGTACATGATGATCTTGCTAAAATCTTTTGTCGTATATACGCATGTTGATCATTTGTTTCCCTCTTTTTTTACATTTATTGTTATTGCTTGAATTTGTTCATTTTAGATATTGTTTTGTTAGATGTTTAGTTTGTTGTTGGATGGAAAGAGAAAGAAAATGTCCATTTTAATATTTTTATCTTTTTTAAATCTACTCCTACTCGGAAACAAGCGCAGGAGTGCGTCCAGTTTATTTTAGCACCATTTCGCGTGTCACGTTTTAAAAGTATTTATCACCAAGAGGGGGAAGGGAAAATATGGATCTAGATCTACAGACTTATTTTGAAACAGTTAAGTTAGGCCAAATGCTAGACTTAAATTAGATTCAAAGGTTAACATTCATGTAACGTTTAGCGCCAACATTTAGACCTAAATATTTTATTGTATACTGTACATATTGAATAGTCTAGATCAAGGACAGTTCTAGGGTTTGTCTTGATCTAATTGTAGTTTAATGTTATGTTATATTTATATTTTAATGGCAGTTATAGAGGTCTACATATTGTGATTGAAGTTTCCCTATATTCTATATTCCCTAGGCTAGAGTATGAATTTAGTTTTATATTCGTTTAAATACTTAAGATCAAACGTAGATCCATTCATAGAAGCTACAATCAAGTTCCATGCCTGACGTTGATTTATACACTTTAAAAACAAATCAGTCAAAAATAACTATTTAATAGGGTCAGCTTTGGGCAACTGTCATTCTAGTCATATTTTACTATTTTCTAGTACTTAACTAGAACAGATTTTTTCTGACTAGAATATATGTCAGAAATGTGACTAGGCATATATCAGTTGCACCAAGCTGACTACTGGTCTAGTCAATTTAATTGATTTGTTTCAAGAGTGATATATCTAGTCTATTCAAGTGTGTAATGGATAAACGAATGTTCATCCTATCTAGACTGCACAATATTCCAAAACCGAAGAGTAAAGAGGAACTAGCTTACTTAAAAACATGTTATCGACCGAAATGTTTGAAAAGGGACTCTTCAATACGTCATAAACTATTGACTTTTTCAGGCTAAAGACCTTCATGAAGAATAAAATATTTTACATTTGGAAGAGCAATGCCCTTTTTCTTCTTAAAAAGGGGAACTACGAGGGAATTTTTCTCATATTGTATTTGCTAACACCTTTAATAAAAAAAAGTGGAGCGCCTCCGGCAGTCTCGCCTGCATTCCACAAATCAATAAAGCCGCAGTGCTGACTTTGAAAACAGCTATGTAATACTTATTCACAAAAGAAAAAAAACAATATGATAATTAAATACTATGTCTATTGACCCAACATGACTTGACAATGATCATGTAACCTAAGATATGTGCAAAACAAACTTGGTTACCCTTATGTCTACACTCTAAGAAATGGAATGTTAAATCAGCATTTAAAGGGTTGGAGGAGTGACAACCTTTTCCAAATGTTACATCCAACTTTGTATAAAGCTAAATCCAATATTTTAAGTGTTGGGTAGAACCATTTAAAGTGGTAAATGCAACATTTAGAAAATGTCACTCCTCCAACCTTTCAAAATGTTGATTTAACATTCCATTTTTTAGAGTGTATGTTTCATGAACTACATTTGTACATGTAGATCCATAAAATGTCTAAGTTATGATGACACTGCCACAAATACCCCGAATATTATCGAAGTTCATTGACCCTAAATGACCTTTGACCTTAATCATGTTACCTGAAACTTGCAAAGGATTTTGAGGGATACTTAATTAATCTCATATCTAAGTTTCATGAACTAGATCTATAAATTTCTAAAGTTATGATGACAACACCACAAATACCCCAAAAGTGGTCAAAGTTCGTTGAATCTAAGTGACCTTTGACCTTGGCCATGTGACCTGAAACTCGAGCAATATGTTCAGTAATACGCTATTACCCTTATTTTCACGTCTCATGAACTAGGCTCATATACTTTCCAAGTTGTGGCAACATTTCAAAAACTTAACCTTGGTTAAGATTTCAATATTGATTCCCCAACATGGTCAAAGTTCGTTGACCCTAAATGAACTTTGACCTCAGTTATTTGACCTGGGACTCAGGTAGGATGTCCAGGTATACTTGATTAAACTTATGTTCAAGTTTCATTAACTAGGTCCATATACATTCTAAGTTCTGATGACATTTCAAAAAGTTAACCTTGGTTAAGTTTGCAATGTTGACGACGCCGCCGTCGCCGCTGCCGTCGGAAAGCGGCGCCTATAGTCTCGCTCTGCTATGCAGGCGAGACAAATAATGACTTGATACTTAATTGTTCATGACAGTCAATCAATCTGCTATCATTTTCTTTAATCCCTACCATTCCCTTTTCACCTCCTTTACTTAATATTATTGTGGTGGGATCATACAGGATATCAAACTTTGCTTTTTCAATTTCCTGAGCGAGAGAGCCTTCTGTACACATAATAGGTCCATGCTGTAAGTTTTGAGAAAAAAAAATAACCATGATCCCAATTTACAAAACTATAAAATTTGCATCATTTGAAATATCTGTCAGAGACTAAGTTTTGAAGAAAATTGAAAAAAAAGAGGCAGGTCAAAAGTATGTATCTGTAATTAATTGAGCAAAAAAAAACTCTTTGAACTTACTTTAGACATGTTAGAAAAAGAGTTTAGATAGTTCGATATTTTGTATTACGTGGCATGTTGTTCCAGAGAAATGGACCTTAACATGATACAAATAATATATAAAAAGAGGTATAACCATAATCAACACGATAATCCAATCTGCTTTGTGTATTATTACTATGAATGTTTATGTTTCTCCGTCGGTAAAGTGTCTGCCTGTCGAACCAAAGATCGTGGGTTCGAGTCCACCCAGGGAGGATGACTTAAGCCAGTGCGTTGTGTGTAAACGTCTCTCCCCTGTTTCATAGATGCAGGATATTTGCAGTAGAAAACACTCCGTCCCTCTGATAGGACGTTAAATGGAGGCCCCGTGTAGAGGAGAGCCACCACCTTTGCACGTTAAGAACCCACTGCACTATTCATGCTATTCGAATAAGAGAAGGGGAAACCCCGGTAGTGGTCCACCTGCATCAATCAGTTATATGGGGTGGAGAGCCCTGGCTCCTCCAAAATGCGACTTTGAATGTCTTTGACAGATATATGGCGCCATAGACGGATCCGGGGGGGGGGGGGGCTTCCCCCCCCTGGATCCGTAATACAGTAATTTATTCATTTGGATCCGTAATACAGTAATTTATTCACTTGTCTTCCTCCTCTTCTTTTTTCTCCTCTCTTTTTCCTCTTTTTTCTTTGTTCCTTTTTTTTTGCTTCGCCAATGGAGGGGGGGGGAAGCCCCCCCCCCTGGATCCGTCTATGGCGCCATATATCTGTCAAAGACATTCAAAGTCGCATTTTGAAGGAGCCAGGGCTCTCCACCCCATATAACTGATTGATGCAGGTGGACCACTACACCGGGGTTTCCCCTTCTCTTATTCGAATAGCATGAATAGTGCAGTGGGTTCTTGCAGTCCTTAACCTTATCGATCGGTTAAAAAAGTGTAAATGTATATAGAAAAAATTCTGCTCGCGCTTTGCACCGCGCATTATTAATGTAAGGAAGATCCCCAATTACTCACGATTTTCATAATTTACAAAACATGGATAGATCAGAGTGTAGGTTTAAATCTCGAAAGTTTCCAAAGTTTGCCAAATGTGTAGTTTATGGAGCTAATACACATAGAAAATGTGTTTTTTTTCTGTTTGTTTTAAGCAGCTATAAGTGACTACGAAAATCTGAGTGTGTTATTATATTCTAAATATTTTTTTTGCAGTTTGAATAAACTTTAAAGAAATATGTGTTATTTGAACCTCATAAACTATCCCATAATTAAGATTTGGTGAATTCAAAGCAGTATATAAAGTCACATTCTCTTCATCTATGGTGAGTAATAGCGAGAAATGATAAAAAGATGACAGAGATATGGGACGATAATAAAAACTAAAAAGAAAACAAAGACAGGACGAAGAATAGAGGGGAGAGAGAAGGAATAAAGTACTGAAAGGGGAGCGAGAGAGGGAGAGGGCAAAGATAAGTGGGGAGAGAGAAACAGACAGAGAGGGATGCACACACACACAGATTGTGTGGAGAGAAAGGGTCAGAAAGAGAGAGGGAGGGGGGGGGGCAAGAACGAGAGTGCAAACGTGGATCAACGAGAGTGTGACTTAATAGCGTGCCTAGACAACACTAAAAATATACAGACTAATTAATTATTTTGTCAAGACAGTAACATAAATATTAATTTTAGTTTTTCTCTTAAAGGAGTGGACAGAGGGGGCCTGTTGAGCATCTTTATGGAGTGAATTCCAGAATTTGGGAAAATTGTTATTTTGAGAAAACAAATCATGAAATGCAAAAGGAACCATACTGTTTTTTTATACATGTACATAAACTGTCCAAGCTGAAATTGGTATAGGTCTTGATTCTTTATTATCAATATTATTTTGAAGATTTATTTTGATAATGGATTTATTATCAACAGTAGCGGACCGCGACCCGGAGGAACAATGCAGTGCCCCCCCCCCCCAAAAAAAATGCTTTGTCTCCTCGGGGTCACGGTCCGCCACTGATTATCAATATCATTTTGAAGAGCTCGAGTGCAAAAGGGTTTAGATCCATTTTTTGCACAAATTTGATTCTTTTTTGGGGGTCTCAATGTATAAAGGGGGGGGGGGGCAGTCAAATGTATTGCTATCCATACGCGTGGCCAAATTATTTCTAAACACCCCCTTAACAAGTTTTTTTCTGTGTGAAAAATAACCCCCTTAACAAGTTTTTCACGGGCTTTCTTTACACATTTTGGCCCCTAAACAAGTTGTCGCCAGAAAATGACCCGGGGAAAAGCTTGGGGAAAAAACATATATCAAACACGTTTAAAGCTTTGAAAAAAAAGCATACCCTAAATACGTTAGACCCTGCGATTGACCAGTCTTTAAAAAAAACTCTCCCTTTTTGAAAATCGGTGTTTTTTATACCCTTAACGAGTGCACGCGCGGCACGCGTCCAAAACTGAATAAAAACCTCCCTTTAAACGCGTTTTTTTTTTTTGAGTGTGTACAGCAATATATTTTACGCCCCCCCCCCCCTTGCACACCGGGAAGAACCTGGAAATGAGCACGCATAACAAAATTCACAACAGAGAAAAGCAAAATTCATTGTCACACCAAAAACACACTTGTCGTTACGTGGGCATGGTGGGTAGAAAATGAACCATAAAATAAAGCATGATTCTCACTTCTTCATGCATTGTTAGGTGTATCATAAGCCAATTACATACGTGGGTCCACTTTGGTAGCTTGTTAAGCCTCTCGCTGTTTAAAGAGAACAGGATTCCGATTCCGATGATCCCGTTGGTGCCTGTCAATAAAGTTGACGAATTTGTTAAATCAGTCGGAGGAATTATCACCAAGCTGTAATTGTAAGTTTGTATCTGAAGTAAATTATTTTAAAATGAGTGTTCATTGATGTTCTGTGGTTAATATTTTACATCGTTTTCATCCTTATTTTGTTGATTAGTCTCATGCACTTATTTTGACTATTGATAAGGATTATTGCTATAACCAGTGATTGAGGGAAATTTGGAACATTTCGGTTATGAGTCCTGCATTATATGTGGATCAATTGTGTCGAGCAGTGTCGCAGTCGGTTTTTGGCAATACTGGTTTTGAGAATACAAATAAAATGATTGGAGCAAGAGCGGATCCATTTCCAAGGGGGCATATTTTCAGGATGAAAAAATTGACAAGCAAAAAAAAAAGAAAGCAAAAAGGGTGCACAATTCGGTAAAAAGGGCATAATTGTATTACAAATTTTGATTGTCACTCAAAGGGAAAGGGGGGGGGGGGGGGGCGGCACGATCGGAAACCGAAATTTGTCGATGATTTATCATAACTTTAATTCTCACAAGTTCATTAAACAAATCACCTCTCATTTTGAGGCTTAGAGTCTTATTTTCCTTGATAACATAACTCAGAAAAATGCCTCGCATGAGTGCGTACAAGCAATGTGAAGAAACGATACTGAGAAGTCACTTGTCGGGGTACCTTAATTTCAAAAAAGGAAATCATAAGGCTAAGAATTTCTGCTCCTTAGTTTGATAGTTCAATCACATATATAATAAGGAAATAACAAAGTTTTGTTCTCATTGATTATACTTGCATTTCCATATTGATACATATTTATCGTACATGTAGCTACCACACTGCTTCCAATGTCTTTATGCTTGGCTGATCATCAGCAAAACATAAAGAGCCCCGTACTTAGCTTGTAAAAAGATTTCATTAAAAAATATTGAGTTTCCGCAATATATTGAATAAGACGAACGTTATTATTTCTTTTCTACCTTTCTATCATTGAGGTAAAATTGTGGGTATAGAACTCTTAGACACATGATTTTTGTCTCACCTGCGAAGCAAAGTGAGACTATAGGCGTCGCTTTTCCGACGGTGACGGCGGCGGCGGCGGCGGCGGCGGCGTCAACATCAAATCTTAACCTGAGGTTAAGTTTTTGAAATGACGTCATAACTTAGAAAGTATATGGACCTAGTTAATAAAACTTGGCCATAAGGTTAAATTAAGTATTACTGAACATCCTATTAGAGTTTCATGTCACATGACCAAGGTCAAAGGTCATTTAGGGTCAATGAACTTAGACCATGTTGGAGGATTCAACATCGAAATCTTAACCTGAGGTTAAGTTTTTGAAATGTCATCATAACTTAGAAAATATATGGACCTAGTTCATGAAACTTGGACACAAGGTTAATCAAGTATCACTGAACATCCTGCATGAGTTTCACGTCACATGACCAAGGTCAAAGGTCATTTAGGGTCAATGAACTTTGGCCGAGTTGGGGATATCTGTTGAATTCCCATCATAACTTTGAAAGTTTATGGATCTGATTCATGAAACTTGTACATAAGAGTAATCAAGTATCACTGAACATCCTGTTCGAGTTTCAGGTCACATGATCAAGGTCAAAGGTCATTTAGGGTCAATGAACTTTGGCCGAATCGGGGAAATCTGTTGAATTACCATCATAACTTTGAAAGTTTATTGGTCTAGTTCGTTAAACTTGGACATTAGAGTAATCAAGTATCACTGAACATCCTGTGCGCATTTCAGGTCACATGACCAAGGTCAAAGGTCAATGAACTTTGGCCATATTGGGTGTATCTGTTGAATAACCATCATATCTCTGTAAGTTTATTGGTCTAGTTCATAAAAAGTGGACATAAGAGTAACCATGTATCACTGAACATCTTGTGCGAGTTAGAGTATTTTTCAAAGTCAGCACTGCTGCTATATTGAACTGCGTGATGCAGGTGAGACGGCCAGAGGCATTCCACTTGTTGTATTAAAATATTTATAAAAAATGATCCGTTTTCATATAAAATCTGTGATATTTTATTGACATTCTACTATCATCATTTGTAATTCATGTATTACTAGATGTCAAGCATATAAATGTTTTATTGCACGTTCACATATATGTAACATATGTAAATATAAACTCCTAAAAAATGAAAATTTGACTCTGATCGATAATCCCTCATCGGTTTTAGTGAATATTAATGTGTGATAGATACCAATGAATAAATCAATACATTTGTTTTAATGATACCCTGCATGATATGGTTATGGTTCAAACGGAGGTGCAGTGCCATGAAATATGGGGCAAAGTCAAAGGTTCACAATATGACACAATAATGAAAGTCACTGTTCTTTTTTTCGTGGTCATGGTGGTGATGAGTAAGTTTCTCAGCTGTTTCTTTTGTTTTCATGCACCTTAACATCAACATTAACATGGAATCACACACACCTCTGCACATGCAAACACATAACAAACATGCATGGGTATTTCAAACCACGACTCACTCCATTTTATCTCACAGAACCATCAATACATAAACCACAACAAAACATAAAAAATAAAGAAACAGGGTCTTGATTTGAATGGGTTTTCATCTCCATTGAAACAGACAACAGAATCACGTTCTTTATTGACCCTTCATGACACTTCCTGCTAGTTTTGCAGCTTTTCAATACAGACCTCATCCAGCAATTTTGAATCTTGCTCTTCGTGATGGCATGATCATAACAAGCATGGTATCATTTTAAAGAGAATTACATTATCTTTTGAATGTTATCAAAAATGCATTGTGTAATATTGGGGGTTGGGATGAATTAATACATACACACACGCACAAATAAAAAAGTAACCGAAATTCATTGGTCAGCTTTATCAAAAGCACATAATTCACTCTTGTGTCTATTCTACATAATTTAATAACTCATCAATTTTATTTTGACACATTGCTTGCGTCACAATTTTCACGGGTCACAGGGTTATGGTCCAACGAAAGCGAAGGGTACAAAACCCACCTTTTCCAAGCTGTGTGGTTTTAATGTCCATGCACGAAACATTGTTGTGAGGGTTTAGTTTCATCGGAGTTCTCATTTCACTGCCTAGCTTGAATCTATGTCGAACACATCATCCATACCTACCTTTTATATTACATTAACACCTTCAACGTTTTCACAGATAAATTATAACTGGTTTAAGGGGTTTCCCACCATCTTCATTAATCGAATATTGTGGATACAAAATATAAAGACATTTATCCAACCACCAGCTTACTCCGGATTAGGTAGCATTTATAATTCATAGTATGCGTGAGGGTGCGTGCGGGGTGGCTGCGTGTATGTGTGCTTATGTGTATATATATATATTTCCGTTTCACAATCGTACATGATATGATAAACATAACATACATGTAGCAAGGTCGAAAATATTACAAGACATGATGTAATATATATCATAATTTTAGATTTTAGGAACACAATTCAATAAATAAAGTTACCTTAGATGACATTGAGAGTCTTGTCGAAAAAAAGCAATGCTTGTACAAAAGGTAAGCCATTAACTTATTTTCATTACAAAATTACAACAAAGAAATATCGGGTCGTAATAATACATAGAATTTTTGTTTAAAGATAAATACAAACATTTTTGTGCACTTTACAAAAACTTATGTAGTATACCATAGTTTAGTATTTTTCCGTATAAAAAAATACACACAAAATGCAAAACGGATGGATAGCCCATATTCAGTTTAGTCGACATGACTATACTGTTCTTGTATGGGGTCCATGGATATGTTGGATCATGCGAGAAAATGTTTTGTTTTTACAATATTAGAGAGATGGGAGTGAAGATTTTTTTTTCCACATTTTAAAATATGTACAGATCCATTTAAGCAAATGACGATATAACTGTCGAAAAATATTTCCACTTGAGTGAGCACCACTTACTTTTGAAAAGTTGGTGAAAAACGATTTGCGCAGAATTTTCAAATAGTTATGCTGATAAAACTAGACCTTAATCATGAAGAACACGTGGAATTTAGCAAGTAAAATTGATTTGAAGATATCTTTTACCTTTTTAAACTTGTTTCCTTGCCCAAAACACTTTGAAGAGTGCATTGCGCCCCACCCTACTCCCCCACACACCGATGCCATCGTGACGATATTTCCTTTACACTGAGCTGTGATTTACATGAAACGGCTTAGGCTTGATTTTCATTTGGTTAATCATTGTCAAGCTTGGGAAAAGTGTGGAGAAACAAGTATTAAATGAAAAATGAAATGTAAACCTACTTTAAATGATAAAAACTTAGTGAAAAAATGCTGGAGATGTCTGATATAAACTTTTCTTCAGACTCAGTTATGTCCTCAGATCCAGATGGCACAAAAAGGGTAAAGGTTGTGCTTACTAAGTGTTGAAATTTCAATTTGGGTGGCAAAATTGTTCAAAAATGCTTGAATGTATCCATTTTATTTCAATTGACTAAAAGTGCAAGGGAAATGTATGAGAAATGTTTCGCAGGGTAAGTTTGATTTCGCCCTTTCCCCATGACACAGCGTGAAAACGAGCATTTCTGCGCAAACAGATTTCTGCGAGCTTTACAAAATTGGACAGTGCTCACTCAAGTGTAACATTCTGTCAAAACTTTTATTTTCATTAGACAGATGAGACCCAAACACAAGATTATATGTGAAAAAGTTACCCACATGTTGTATATTTTTTTTAGGGCTTTTTCAAAGTGTAAACTTTTTTTGATACGCACTGTACCTATATCATTTTTTATGTCATGTATGTGATTAATCCAGTATTTTGAATTTCAAATGGCCTCCAAAAGCCCTAACACTGATTATGTACAATGTGAATAGTGACAAAGAAAAATCACAAGAGTGAGCCCTAAGCTGCATTTTTAAGATAAATGAGTGCAATACTGACTAAAAAAGCACATTGTTAACAAAATGTATTATTGATCATTATGTGATAAACCCTGTATTTCCATTTTTATAATGGCGGCCAAATGCCCTTAAAATATTTAATGTCCGATGTCAGAGAGGAAAAAACAATCACAAGGTGAGCGCTAAAATGCCTGTTTTGGTGGTAAATTAGTGGAATACCGCCTTAAAATATAATTTTCAACGAAATATGTTATTCGGGTTTAATTTTTGTGTTAAATCCTGTATTTTGGCTTTCAAAATAGCCGACTAAAACATTGACTGTATTATGTACAACCGATATGGAATCCAACTTTGAGTTTAATAGCACCATAAAATGCGTATAATTGTGATCTATGAGTAATATAATGTCTGAAACCATAGTCTCTCACAAAATATATCATTTCTTCTGCTAGGTAGGTGATAAATAATGCATTTTGAAAGTCAAAATGGCCGCTAAAGGCCCTAAGGTAATATGTTCAATATGAATGCGAAGAGACGATTTGAAAAGAATTTGAGTTTGCTTTACTAAATGGTGTTGCATAAATGAGTGAAACGTCTGAAAATATGATTTCTAACGAATTAGATCATTTCTTAAGGTATTTAGGTGATAAATGTTGTATTTTAACATTCAAAATGCCTGCAATATGCCCTTTTGTGGAAATTATCATTCCCCATTCAAATTTTACATTATACGATAAAGTAGAATGGGAGTTTACCCGTTGTAAAAATATGCTCAATTTTATGATTTCTACTACTTACAGTTGAATCAAATGGTTTAAAATTTTGCCAGTATGACTAAAAGTTTTGCACTGGAATCAGCCGGTAAATACACGCTTCAAGTTCCAATGAGGTCCAACTGGTATCAAATAGTCCAGTTTGGTTTATGGGTTTTAAACCAGGGACGTCGTGGTCTATTGGTTATGACTCTCGTCTTTCATCAGAGGTACGTGGGTTCGAATCCCAGTCATGAAGTAGGGAGGTGCATTTCCTAGGGAGTCGGAACTAAAGTGTTATGGTGTGCACACATTGGGTAGGTGAAATTCAAGTTAGGAAAATCAGTTATTAAAAGCAGAACAAGGGGTGCAAATTTCATTTTGCTTGCCAGTGTCGGAACTCCTGTGCCTGGGAATACCTGTACCCAGCGCACCCCCAGCCTACGCCCCAGGGTGTGGTGAACGGATACCCGGTAGGAAGAAATACCTTGAATGCTTGAGCGCCTGTAGGTAACAGAGCTGAAGCCGGGATGATAATAATAGCATGGCCCGCTTGGAGAAGAGTTTTCGGAACCGAAGTGGCTACCCTAGGTAAACATACCGTTATTAATATTATTATCATTATCATTATTATTTTAATCAGGGTGACCAGATTTCACAAAAGGAAATACGGGACAATCGACAAAATAAGATCAACAAAGAAGACTACACAGTGTTAGACTTGTGAAAAAAATATAAAGAATTGGAAGGGAGGGTGAACGAAAAAATGAAGGAGAGAAAGAAAAGAGATGAATTGAGAAGAGAGAAACAATGAAGGGGAAATGAAGGGAAGAAAATAAAAAAGAAAAGAAAGTTAGAATAAAAGAAGGATGAAAGAAAAAATGAAAGAGAAAAAAGGCTTCCGTCATTCTTTAAATTGAATATAGAAAGAAAGCAAGATATATTAAATAAATGTTTGAATTCAAAGACAAAATAAAGGAGAGACAAACAGTAAGAAAAAAGGAGGAAAGAAAAATAATGGAAAGTCATGTTTCCTTCATTCTTTGAAAGTAAGAAACAAAGAAAGAAGTAAAACAGGAAATAAGGAAGGGAGGGGAAGAAAGAAAGAATAAAGGAAAAGAATAAACGAAAAATAAAATAAAGAATGAAAGAAAGGAGGAAAGAGAGGGAGAAAAGAATAAAGGGAGGAGAGGATGAAAAAAAATAATGGAAGGAGAGAAAGAACGAAAAGAAAAAGGAGAGAGAGGGAGAAGGAAGCAAAGAAAGTTTAAGGAAAAAATCAGGGAAACTAAAAAAATAAAATTTCATAAAGGAGGCAGGTAACAAAAAAAAAGAAAGATAGAAAGAAAAATGAACACACAGAGAGAAAAGGGATCAGGAAATAAAGATACATGGAACAAAAAGGGCAAGCAGGAAGGATAGAAGAATAAAGATAGGAGGATAGAAAAGAAAGAAAAGATCAAACAAAAACAATCCAATCATCTAAAAAAAAATCATGATATTTGGTGTTTTTTAGTATATTTAAAAAAATTAAAATGTTTCAGTAATGAATAAAATTTCGAAGTGAGGCATTGTCAACTTAACAAATTGATGACATCGCGGCATGATACACAACGAAAGCTGACACAACTAGATCTAGTTATGAAAACTCATAACTTGTTTCAAACTTGTTTCTCCGATTACATCCCCAAATCAGGAACCTAAGAATCCATAATATACAAATTTCCCGCCGATTTTGTGATTATTTTGGTGGAAAAATTGTTTATCATGTCATTGTTTGCACCTACCTGCCATACACAGGCAGGGGGCCAGTTTGCAATGTATTGGGTACAATTTAGCAAGAAAATCACCGCAGAACTTGCAAAGGTATAGTTATCGATTTTATTGTTGTCTCTGCTTCGTCATCTGTTGTTTATTTAAGGAAAATTCGTTGGTTATTGGTTGGTTATTTAAATTAAATGTATTAACTACACTTTGTTCAATTTTCTGAAATACGGGACAAATAGGCGTCCCGGAAGGGTTTGTCGGGACGCCGGGACAAAGGAGCAAAATACGGGACGTCTGGTCACCCTGATTAAAATTGTTGCTATTACCATGATTACTACACTGTAAAAAAAAATGAAGTGCTAATTTAGAACTTACAGTGCTTGTATAGTGAATGCACTACGAGTGCTGATTTTCTAGTTCAAATTTAAACTAGAAAATCAGCACTCGGAAAGCAGTCACTATACAAGCACTGCAGGTTTTTTTTTCTTTTTAGTGTACTATCATTATCAGAATCATCATCATCACCACATAATTACTATTACCATAATTATTATCATTGTTTTTTTTGTCATGATTATTAATCCAGTTGAACTACATAACAATCCAAAGGCTTCAAACTTTTTGTAGAAATGTCAGAGATGAACAGTTGTCTAAGAGGGAAATTAAAGGAAAGGGAAATGTTGGTAATAAACTAAAATTGAATAATTCGTTTCAGTTTCTTACCCTTTGCTTTTTACTTAGGTGTGTGTCTGTCTTTGGGTGTGTGTGGTAAGAGAGAGAGCACGCCCGTGCTCGGGGGAAGGAGTGATCACACATATTGATGAGTTAAAAACTGAAGTATAGGTCAGGTCGTTGATACCATTCATAATTTTGAAATTAAAGACACAATTAATATTTTTTAGCACGATTTCCTTAGTTGAAATAGCTGATAGCTTTTGATCATGCTCTTTGAAACGGGTAAAGCGTTCACTTTATTTTTAATTTCATGCTTTGCTTGTTTATAGAATCAGAAATGGTGAACCAAGGAAACTGCACCAAACTACTCAGTTTATTTGTCTTGTTAATGGCCTTGGTTCAAGAAAATGAGGGTAAGTAAACTGTAATGACAAAGAAAAGTCTTGTTAACCAGACCACGTCTGGTGGTGAACATACAACAAAAGAGGAAATGGGTTGCAGCAAATGATTTTTTTATAACAAGCATTGTAATGTAATTTTTTATATTGTATTATTCAACCACGCGACATTCATAGTTATTAAATATTTCACTCTTTCAATTTGAAAGCTTATCAACACTTGTAGACGATATGGGTTTAATTGGGATTTATATTTAACCCTTAAAATATATTCACGATGGATATGTACATTAGAAAATTAATCTTTTGGATTAAAACTAAATCCCAAATTAGATTAGTCCCTGGATTTATTTTAAATCCTGTAATCTAGAGTGTATTATATTACCAGTACCTGGAATTATTTTAAATCTCTGTAAACCACAGTTTGTTATATTATCAGATTATGGTTATTGGAGGCTGAATCAATATGTTATGTGTCATGAACTCGACATTTCTGTTTCTTCATAAACAATTAGCCTGGTGGAGACGAAGAAGAAGAAGCCCTCCACCTCCACCTCCACCTCCAGGTATGAATACTTTTTACAACTCTGAAATGTGACCACCGTGTAGAGTGTCAATGCAAATTTTGTTGTGTAATGCATCGTAGACATGGCTGGATCATCTGTTAATATAACGAAAGCCTAGAGTGTTATCGTGCACCTGCCATAAGAATATGTACCTTTTTTGTATCGTTGCACTCTTTTGCACCATGTGTTCACCCCAAAATAGTGCAAAGGTCCATACCTCTAATATTTAATGGCACAAAAATGCCTCAATTTTAGACGGGTGCAAATTTTAACCTTTCCTGAATGGTATAAACTTTAGATCATTTAGTGTGCAAGAAAAATAGTTAGTTAAATCCCTACAGGTGCGAAAAAAATGAAAATTTGCAATCGAAAGCCACCTCCAGGAGACATCTGTTTAATTATCTGATTATTAATTGAACCTGTATTTCTTAGTGTGTAGATGACACAACATCCTATTTGAGCGGGATGTGGTAACATCAAGGTTTTTAATATTAAAAAAAGGGGTTGTTGGACTGAAGTTGTCCAAGCAACATTTTCGTGTTTAGAAAAAAATATCAGGGTGTTTAAAATATATATTTAATGTACATGTATATATATATATGTGTGTCTTTTTATTTGTCCTGTAATTATTGACATGTCCCATCCAATAAGAATGGAAGAATGATATGCCCACTACAAATGCTAGTTTTATGGTAATATAACTGATTCGCATATGGGTTATATATACATGTGCATATTTTTTAACGTGCATTTCACGGTCTTAAAAGACGAGGAATGAAGAGGGTAAAGTGAATCTACGACTATTTGAAATTTAAGAAGAAAAATAAACCATTCTTCCCGCACAGATACAACGGACCCAACATTTACGAATTGCCCTGGGAATCTTGGAAACCAATACACAACTGATATTTCACGCTCAGTGACCTGGAGCACACCAACAGCTACAGATAACAGTGGATCTGTAACCGTCTCGTACGTATTTAGAAACCACCAAAAGAAGAAGTATTTGAATTGTATAGACCAGTTTTTAGTTACTTCATGGGAAATTTTGGTAAAATGACCTTTCATTTTTTTCATTAGAACAGGCAGATTTCAAAGCAAGGTATTATGTAAGCATACCTGACATAGCAAGATGCAGAAATTGAATAGACTAGAACAGCACAGCAATGAACACTGTATCACTGTGAGGAGATTTGTTGCATTTCTACTTTGAATGCATTAGCATATTATAACAATGTACTTGGCCAGCTGTGAAATACTGGTGGACATTATTGTCATTTTTGTTGAAAAACAAAATTCAAAAGAATGTATGAACAATCAAGACATCATATTTGGTGCATGTCTCATTTTATTTTAAACTATAAAATGTCACTTTGGTACCAATGACCTTCTTCTGATCATGCGCAAAATGGAACCACAAAATGGCTTATTACATGTACATGTCGCTGACTGAATCAACAGGGAATCAATTTATTTTTCAAATCTCTGCCGAAGAAAAAAAAAAAGATGGGAAGTATATCTTCGCCTATTCCCGAGGATCTTGCTGTAATCTTAATGTCAAAAATAATGACGTCAGAGAATATGAAATGAAGTAATAATTTACACTGAGGTGTTCAAAAGAGGTTTACATTAGCCTACCTGTCTGGATTTTTAAACTGAACAACCTTCAAGGCTTAGATCAGTGAAAAAGACGCTATAAAGCAATGACGTGACTACGGAGGGGGGGGGGCATAGGGGGACACATGCCTCCCCCCAAAAAAAAACCTGGAAAAGGAGAATAAGAGAGAGAAAGGAAGAGAAACGAAATGGGAAAGAAGAATTTATTATTCATTATAATGTTATATTATAATTATGTTATATTACAGAAGATACATTGTTATCATAACTTTATGAAACATAATTTTTCTCAGGGCCTACATGTATGTCTTCACTGTTCCTGGTGCTTGCATTGTCTGTTTAATGAGATATATACTCCTGTTTTACTGAAACCTCCCGTTTGCAAGTCAATATGCATCAAATATATAATTCTCGCACTCCGAGTTATTATTGTTTTATGTAGTGAAATATGCTTCATTTTCATGACTACTTAAAGTGATTGCCCCATGTTAAGGTCTTAATATAAAACATTTCCTGTCTATGATTCTCTATGATTACGTTCCCATTAGTGGATTGGTGAGATATGTCTGCTCTCTATGAATACGGATTAGTCCTTAAAATGTCCCTTTTTCTGATCTGAATATCAAATAAAAAATTTGCGCTCGCATCACTTGATTATTGAAATACATATGGTGTTCGTGAATTCCTACAAACAAGCCTTAAAATTCCCCTCTTCAGTTCGCGCTCGCATTATTTGATCAATGAGATACATATCCGTTTAATGGCATTGTATTTAAAATGTCTCTATTATTAAGTCAGTATACCTGGCAACTGAGCGCGCGAACAAAGTGACTCAAAATTTATGCTGATGCCCCCCTCCCCATGCCGTGATCTACGGTATGCCACTACTACAGAGGAAACATATATTGTGCCATCAGATTCGTGGCATCGACAACTTTAAAGTTCTATAAATCAAGGAATCTAAATTCTAAGGAAAAAAACTAACTACCCGCCCTCTCATCAATCTCCTTATTCTGCTGTTCATCTTCTTACAGAAGAGTATCAGGCCAAAGTTCTGGGTCTACATTCCTTGTTTCCAGCAACCAATACGCCATTCAGTACAGAGCAACTGACAGTGCCGGAAATTCTGCTAATTGTTACATAACCTTTATGGTTCTTGGTAAAGATTTTTTTTTGTCTCTCTACTAGTTCTTTGACAAATTGCAACTTTATTCAGTTTTCTTTCGTAGGCATACCAACAAGTTAATAGAAATAGAAAGAAAAAAATCAATAAAGCCATATGGCATTGTAAGAACGAAATCCTGCTGACCGTTTACTTAAGACTCCATATTATTTTGTGTGAGTGCATGGTCAGTAGAAGAATAAATTTGATTGAGAAGATGTTGGATTCTTTTCAATAGAGACAAGAGAGGAACTTCACGTACGTTATTAGAAGCGTTGGTGTATAGGAATGAAAACTATGAAGTTACTCTTCACCTACACCGTGTGCAATTATCTGTAATATCTGTAATATCATAATTATATTTTAGAAAAATCAACGCAGCTAACATATATATATATATATATATATATATATATATATATATATAATATATACACATATATATAATATGTATGTATATATAAAGGGTATATAAAAAGGGTAGATAGCTCTGGGAACCTTGATTTAAGCTACGCCTACCTTTGTTCTCTTCATCCATTTCTGTCACACAATATATGTATATATATATATATATATATATATATATATATTCATGTCTAACCTTACTTTTAATTTAATTGCAGATAATTCACATTGAATGTATTTGTATTATTTGGCTATAAAACAACAAAGAAAGTGTTCTCTTTATTGTAAACTCCAACTTTATCGGCATGATTGATATCGTGTATACTGCACAGATGAGATTGGAAGTCGTAGATTGAAACCAGCAGTTATATCCCATCTTCGTATAATTCGAACAGATGAAGTTTTTGCCTCGCCTGCACAGCAGAGCGATACTATACTAGGCGCCGCTTTATCAGGCGACGGCGCGGGCGGCGGCGTCTTCAATATCAAATTTTAACAGAAGGTTAAGTTTTTGAAATGTCATCATAACTTAAAATGTGTATTGGCCTAGTTAATGAAACTTAAACAAAATGACTATCAGATATTACTGAACGTTCTGCCAGAGTTCGATGTCACATGACCAAGGTCAAAGGTCACTTAGGGTCAATGAACTTTATGTTGGGGAATTAGTTGAATTGCCATGATAACTTTAAGAGTTTATAGATCTGGTTAATGAAACTTGGATATAAGAGCAATCAAGATTCAGCAAATATACTGTGCAAGGTTCAGGCCACATGACCAAGGTCAAAGGTCATTTAGGGTGAACTAACTTTGGCCATGTTGGAGATATTTGCTGAATTGCCATCGTAACTATAAAAGTTGAAGACAGTTCGTGAAACTTATATATTAGAGTAATCAAGTATCATTAAACATCCTACTTGAGATTCAGGTCACATGACCGAGGTCAAAGGTCATTTAGGGTCAATGAACATTGTATCTTATTATCATATGAATTGTGGTTGTTTGTAAATAATTATTCATTAGTTGTTTCACAAAGTCAGCACTGCATGCAGCTACATGTACATTGAGTGCGTAACAAATTCTTTATTGCGGAGGGGGATGGCACGTTAAGACCTATCCCATATCGGTTGGCTTGCTCTGCTCAAGTAGCTGTTTGAGTGAGTATTAGCACCGCAGTTGTTGCCCCCCCCCCCCCCCGGGGGGGGCACTCGACCAAAAAGGTAGTGGGTATGTGCCGCGGGCGAGACAAAAAACAGGGGCCTTGAAGCGGGCTTACTGTAAAAAGGAGGGTCCTCGGAACGGGCTTCGGAACTACAAATGTTCGTGAAAACGGGGGTCCTTGGAACGGGTCGCCTGAGTGTGAGTGCGTATTCATCCTATGGAACGGGCATACGTGCATGCAGCTAACCCGGCGACACACGGTCTCCGGGTGCGCTAACGCAGATGCGATGGTCAAACATCGCTCTGCGGTCGCTTTTCACCAGAATTGTGGCTCATTGTAGCAGTTAAATACGGCTGGAACGGCGTAACGGAAAATATGCGAAGCTTTGGAGCGGATGTTTTTTCTTCTTTTTTCTCGATAAGAAGAAAATGCTATGCTTTGGAGCGGCTTTCTTTGTTCTTTTTCCCAATAAGACAAAAATGCTATGCCTTGGAACGAAAATGTTAGTGTAAAAATTGGGGTCCCCTCCGCGGCACATACCAACTACACTAGCGTACCTGCGGAGGGGGGGGGGGGGCAGAGGGGCAGTCTGCCCCCCCCCCGACGAGTCACCACCCATGCAAAGGACGTATCCCTGCCCCCCTGACGAGCTTTAAAGACCCTTTTTGCCCCCCCACCTGACGAGCTTGAGACCTCTATTGCCCCCCACCCCCTGACGAGTTGAAGACCTTTTTCCTTTTTTTTATTGCTTGTCGATTTTTTGGGGGGCGGACGGGTTTGCCCCCCTGTAGAAAATCCTAGGTACGCCACTGATTATATACTGAGTGCCCCCCAGGGTTGTTGCTTTGGGGAAAATTGATATTTCTGTCACTGTTGATTGTATTCAAAGGTATCCGTTGCAGTACTTTGTCAGCCCCTTCTCATGGAAGTGTGGGGTGCACCAACACCAACTTCATTTCATCTGTCTGCACCATCTCCTGTGACCTGGGTTATCATGTTGTTGGCTCCAAGATTAGAACATGCATACAATCGGGGAACACTGGGTACTGGAATGGCTTAACATCGACTTGTTCACGTAAGATGTGTGTGTGTTTCAGTAGAATCCGTGGTTTTAAATCATGGTTTCTGTACATTTCATACTATAAGAGGGCCACTTGTTTGTCACTTTGCGCTAAATTGACAATTGTTACTACGGTCATGGCATTACCGAATCTATTAATTTGAATAAATGTTAATGGGTACACTTTTAATTCTGATCAATTTGAGTTAATCGGTGGACTCATTAATCCAGCCTTAATCCCAAATTGTTTAGGTCATGTGGCAAAATTAATGGAAGCATTCTTTATCGAACGCACTGAATCAATTGAAATAAATGTTGAAATCTGCAAATTTCTGCATAAGGCGTCGTTTAAAACCATCAGTTCAAAAGCACCTTTAAAAAACCCCTGAAATTAATGTTTGTCTAATTAAGCAAGACGTTTTGGTTGGGGAATATAACCCAAATCACACCCTGGTCTTTAAATCATGATTAAGAATATTGTTGAGATAGGCCGCCCGATCTCAGTATTTTTTAATATTAGAATATAAGTAAAATATATGTTGTGAAACATACATTTTCATCCCCATTTTTAAGGCCAACATAATCTATGTAATTTAGTACTAAATTGGAACGGCGATATTCACATTTCTAATTTTCTTTTAAGGAACCACATGCAATACGTTAAGTGCCCCAACGAATGGAGAATTGAGCTGCACGGATGGTTGGTATTTTTGGTAGTTCATGCACGTTTTCGTGCAACTCTGGCTACTCCTTCAACACGTCGCAGCCGACATTGACCTGCTTGCAGAATGGCATGTGGTCTTCTTCTGGAAAAAACTTGCAGTGTTTAGGTAAGGTATGAAGTTCAAATTCGTTATTAGATAAATTCATACACATAATGAATATTCAAGACGATGTGCATGGTGCTGGGTAAAAATGGCAGAGGTAATAATGGCAGAGGTAAAAAATGGCAGAGGTAATAATGGCAGAGGTAAAAATAGCACAGGTAAAAATGGCAGGATAAAAATGGCAGAGGTAATAATGGCATAGGTAAAAATGGCAGAGGTAAAAATGACGTGGGTAAAAATGGCAGAGGTAAAAGTGGCAGAGGCATAAATGTCAGACGTAAAGATCATGACATGCTATTTCAACAAGGAAGACAGAGCCTTTTCAGTTAATATCAGTCATAATTATTGAACTTGAATGGACTCGACCCTCTCGACGAAATGAGTATTATGAACTGATTAGATATTATATGGATTTTTTGTCATCATTTTAGGTCTATACTTTATCGTTGATATGATTAAACTCAAACATTTTCATGCCAAAATGATTTTAATTAGTGATTGATGAAAGGATTTATCTTAGCGAGTTCGTATAGTAGAACAGCACTTCATCCTATACATACCTAACAAATTTTAATGTTAACACACCAATGTGCGTTACCATTAACACACTGAAATAGACAAGTTCGGGAATTTTTTGAACCACTAGGATAACTTGGATAACCGAGAAATAGCAAAGCATCCTGTAATAAATGTATTTTTTATATTTCAACACCATAATGGATCCGAATAGGTATTGATATGATACGCATGTAGTTTAATGTAAATTGTAAAATGATAGCAACTAGTGTTCAGAGCAATACCTCAGTCCAAGTGGATATCAGGTTCCTTAACTAGTTTCTATGGTAACAGTTATCGCATGAATTTTAAAATGTGTAGCGAGTCGTGGGCTCAAATCCCAGCATTGTGCTGCACTCAACCCAGGTAAGGTGAATGTGTATAGGAAGAAATTCCTTGAATGCTTGAGCGCCTAGGCAGCTCAGCTAAAGTCGGGGTAATAAAAATAGCAGGGCCTGCTGGTAGAACAGTTTTCGAAACTGAAGTGGCTATACCCTGGGTAAATATACCTATATTATTATTATTATCCAAAGTGTGCTTCAAATTTGAAGAATTGACATGAGAAGGCCGTGCATGTAAGTTCAGGAAAAAATAAGAAATACCAGCTCAAGTGTTATCAATTTGGTGCAGAAGATCTTTAGTATCATTTAGTCAAACATTATAATTCCAATTTTTCTTCTCAGAACCTTTCATATTTGATCTACTGTATGCATGGAGGGGATTTTTTTTTACCTTTGCCATTTTTATCTCTGCCATTTTTACCTCTGCCATTTTTACCTCTGCCATTTTTCCTCCGCTTTTTTTACCTCTGCCATTTTTACCTTTGCCATTTTTACCTCTGCCATTTTTACACCGAGCCGATGTGCATATGACTGTTTTCTCAAAATACTGATTTAACTTGAAATTTTAATAACTTCGTTGTTATCCGATTTTGATGAAATTTTCAGCATTAATTGTCTTCTGTGAAATTTGCTCTTTTTATTTGGATATAAATATTGTCACCCTAGACCATTCCTTTAAATCTCTGTAATCTATTGTGTTCTGGTCATTTCTTAGTAACAGTCTTTCATGATCTTTCTGTACTTCACTTTGTAACTGATCGAAGAGAAGGAGCAGCTTTCTTGCACGCTGTTTCTATGAAATAGTTCTGCAATGCCCCCCCCGGGGGGGGCAGTCAAATGTATTGCTGTACACACGCATTCGTGACCAAATTATTTCAAAACAACCCCTAAATGTTTTTTTTTCTCTCTCTCTGTTTAAGATAACCTCCTAGATAAGTTAAATGCTGGCTGTGTTTACACAATTTGGCCCCTAAACAATTAGTTGTCACCAGAATATGACCTCGAGATAAAAGCTTGGGGAAAAACAAAATACCTTAAACACGTTTGGCTAGTCTTAAAACAAAAGCTTTGGAAAAAATACCCTAAATACGTTTTACTCCGCGATTGACCGTTGACCAGTTTTTAAAAACCACCCTTTTCCTGAAAATCGGTGTTTTTGAAACCCTAAAGCCCCTTTTACACCTTCACGGAAGCAACACGGATCATCCCGGATTGTCAATCCGGGGTCATCCGTGTACAGTCCGGGACTACCGTGTACACTCCGGCTACTCATCCGGCGCCATCCTTGATGTACCGGCATGTCCGGGAGAAAAATTGAACATGTTCAATTTTTCATCCCGGAGTACACGGACTGATAATCATCCGTGTTCATCCTTGTAGCCTCCTTGTACATCCGTGTAGCTACCGAATGCATCCGGGAGGCTCCTTGTAAGAACCGGGTGATCCTTGTTGATACCGGCTTTATCCGGGGTCAAATGTTTGTATTGTTTGCGTACATGAACAATAGTCCGTATTCATAACTAGACAAGACCAATATTGGGAGAATTTGAATTCAAGGAGCATTTTGGGGTAAACGTTGGAAACCGGTCTATTTCACCTAATTTGAAGGTGCTGAATCTGATAAGACCGGTTTCGAAGCCAATTTTTAATGTTTTGACCACCTAATTTGCATAAACAAAATGGCTGCCAAATTGACCATTTAAAATCTTATTTCTACAATATTCTTATGTAATACTCGCTTTCATCGACATGGATACTGCAAAATCCTGCATACATAACATGTACCATTCGGGAAAATTTGTTATTTCTGTTTGCAGCTAGTTAATTATGCAAATGTATGCATATTTTGCAATAATATGTATAATTTGAAAATTACACCTAAAAAGTTTATCATTTTGGGTACAAATAGCATTTGTATCATTATGATAATTGTTTGGCCCTTAAATATAATATTTAGGTCAATTTTTCTATGTATTTTATCGTCGGAATACTTGCCTAATGCACTTGATATATCCCAGTACAGAATGTGATCAACCGTGAAGGTCCGTGTAAAGACCCAGTAACATCCGTGATCATCCGGGTATTCCGTGTTGGCTCCGGGAGCATACCAAACAGGATCCCTATTGCTACCTTGCCTATCCTTGTAGACTCCGTACTTTTCCGTACATATCCGTGTTAATAACCAGTTAACTCCGTACTCACTCCGGGAATGCTAGGAAAATACGAATTTGGCACCCCGGATCATCACGGACTGAGATCCGTGATGATCCGTGTTGCATCCGTGAAGGTGTAAAAGGGGCTTTAACGAGTCGCACGCGGCCCGCGTCCAAAACAAAACAAAAAACACCCTTTTGGTCACACATGAGTACAGCAATATATTTGACTCCCCCCACCTCCCCCTGGGTGTGGTGCATGGGGTCATTATATTTCTATTTTATGTTTTTTTATTGCTGCTATGCATATGTCTAGTCGAGCGCAATTACCACGGTGCTTTGTACAAATCAAACTTGGATAGCTGGATATTTGTAACAGTCTCAATCCTTACTATAATCTGGTTAATCCGGTGTGTCCTTCCGTTTGTTTGAAAGCACTTTTCTCCGTGGTTTTCCACACAATCGAGCTGAATTTTTTTTCTAAACATGGTTAAATTGTTCGCAGATTGTCATGAGGGGGGGGGGGGGTTGTTTGTGGTGGTATGGTCGCATTATTTAATTTTATTTTTTACTATTCGTAACTTACTTTTCGCATCCCATAGTATAGCTGCGATGTTTACAACCCCCTTTACCTCTCTCGGGTCAGCAAAATACAAAGCATGCATGCATGCAGTGTATACAGCCACATGCAAGCGACCACACGCGTGTGGTCATGGTGGTTACATCCAATACTAGGCGCCGCTGAAGATTATATTCTATGCAGCGGCAGTAATATTCGCAAGCGCGAAACGCAAGCGATGTGTATTTCTTCTTCCTCCTGTAAAGTACAGACATGCCGTTGGCATATTATCGTACTAGATATTGTGACGGTACATGTTGCAAAACTTCATCACAAAGGTTTTATCTCTCGCTTTCTCTGACATACAAACAATATTCTCACTTAAGTTCACTGTAACCTGCTTCGATCAGGGGAGCGTTTCATGAAAGGACTTGTCGGACGTTTTATCCGACAAGTACCATTTTATCCGACAGTTACTACAGTAACATTGCCTCTCAGCCAATCAGAATCAAGAAAAGATGTAAGATCTCACAACTTGTCAGACAAAAATGTTGATGAAACGCTCCTCAGGTGAGAATGAAGTGAGAATATCATTTGTAGACCTATAATCTACTTGCGTATCAACAGTGAAATCAATAGATAAAACCTTCATGATGAATCTTTGAGAAAGTTACCTTTTCTTGTTATTAGGTCAATCCAATGACATAGCTACCTGCCCAGTTTCATTACCACATCGTTTATATTTAATCCTATATTTTAACAGATTCGGTTACCTGGAACACATCGCTCCAAGACCAAGCTGTGCCAGTGCTCTCTTGCATGCACACAGTTCATTAGTTAGTGATTTTGACGTAAAACGTAACTGATTTGTTTTGAATGATTGATACCAGTCAATCTAAATTCCAACATGATGAAGTTGTTTAGTTGAGTCAGACAGTCATCTCAGTGCGAAGTTCCCAAACCCCAAATTAAAATTGTCTTAATTGCTATAATAACCCTTTTATTGAAGGGCTAATTTGATCAGATTTGGAGTTCTGCACGTTGGTAAAACTGGTATTTTACTTTCTTTGCTGCACACGTTCAACAAAATTAACGTCTCTAAAATTCATTTAGAATAATTTAATTATATTTAGTATTATGTTCGCCTATTCATAGGTTAAGCTTATTTCCGTGTGATTAACAAAATACAAATGTGGTATAACTGCTTATTGGATCGTCGTGTTCTAATACATTTTTACATTTTTTAGTTAGATTTGGATTTTACTCTGTAATGATCACTGTTGTCCTTCCTCCAGATCAACCCAAGACGCTTAACTTAATTGAAACTCCTATCTACATTAATTGAAAAAGAAGTCAGCTGTGAATCAGTTGTTTAAATATATTCCATCAATAAACTGCTTGGATTTCAGTGTGAATAGGCAGTCTAACTGTACATACATGTCACCCCCCACACACACACACCTTGATAAAGAAAAATTATATGGCACCTGTGCTGCAGCGGGTAATTGCTGCTTGTAACAGTAATTCCCCAAGCTAATACCATCGGTATAACCTAAATTAAGACATCGCCAACCTCACCTATATTAGTTTCATTCTGTAAAAAAACGTCCTTCTGCCCATAACAACATGCTCCATATTTTATTATATGTCATCATTTAATTCAATTAATACGCAGTTTTTTTTTAATCCAGACGTGGAGGCGCCAACCTTTACAGGATGTCCTGTTTCACAGACGGTTACTGCCGCGCCTCTGGAAATATCTGCCGTTGTGACATGGAACGCACCATCATCGTCGGACAACTCTGGAGAATCAATCCCTGTCATTCAAGAACAGGGTCCTGTAACTGAGAATGCGCTTCAAGAAGGCGATCACCTGGTTATGTTCACAGCAACGGATAGTTCAGGAAATAAAGCAACGTGCACATTCACTATTACTGTAAGAGGTAGGACTACAAAGAAAGTAATACGTTCTTATTGATTTTCAAATGTTTTTATATTATCCCAAGAGCCCGCGTGTATTGTAAACAAAACATAATTTTCTTTGATTTCAAAATAAAACCATCCATCAGTTTCATGACAAAATTATCCGTTTTTTTAATGTGCACAAATCTTTCAAGCTTCTAATGTTCTCGATTGAAGCACCAGCTGGTGATATGTCGGTCGCAATCGCACCAAAGCTGCAAGAATTCTGTGACCAAAAATGAACATTTCCCGATGATGAACAATGACAAAACGATCAACGACTGCATCGATCGATTTCCGCTAACAAAAACAATCTACCTGTTTCCGAATTGCTACTTGTGGTTAATTGGTCTTTAATGTCAGATTATTTAAAAGAGAAAATATATGTTCTTTTACCATATCTTTCAACAGACAAATTTTGGAAATTGCATGGTCTTACCTGAGTTGTTAATTAAATCAATTACATGTTAATTGCAAAATTACACTTACGTGATATTTAAAATTAAAACAATATTGAAAAGGGTGTGAGGAAATTATAACAGCCATGCAGAAATCACTCATTTTTTATTAATGCATATTATCACCTTATTTGGCAGTGGTGTATTGTCCTGCAATTTCTGTGGACCTTCCTCTTCAAGTAAATTGCACAGATGGTTACGTCCGCGGTTCCGATTGTACCTTTAGTTGCAGCACGGGATACATTCTTGATGGGCAAGAGAAGAGTCAGTGTTTACTGACAGGATCAGATGGAGCGTGGGACACAGCGACGCCTACCTGTCAAAGTACGTACTGATTCAATTTTAGGATTCGATTTTAAATTCAAACTATTTTAGCTTTATGTCTAAACGCTTAAGTCTAAATCTACTTTTCAGCAGGTTACTTTTCTCAGCTGAATTGGATTTATATTGAATCCTTGGAATTTAGAGTGCAACTACTTTACATTTGTAAGCGTAACTTTTCTGCATATGCCTATATGTATCTCAAGAAAAATCGAAGCCTATACCAAATATAGAAAATTAACAAAATTTGCATACTGTATGTCATGTCTACTGTCGAGCTGTACTGTGATTGGTGATAGTTCTTTATTTTATCTCCACTAGTTACCCAGTGTGAAGAACCACCCTTGTTAGAAAATGGGGGATTGAAAGGGGAGTGTAACAGAAATTTTGGATCGACCTGCTATTTTGAGTGCGATGTTGGATTTGAGATCAGCTATGATACTCTAACTTGTCTCGCTCAACCCGATAGCTCATCCGTATCCTGGCATGGAGAAGTACCAGAGTGTTCACGTGAGTAGTGTTTATAGATCGAAGGTAGCAGGGCACGGGTGCTTGGCATGCTAGCTAGAAAACTGGACTTATTATTTTTCAGGTTCATGGATGTAAAGATCGGATACCACTACACATAGGTCTATAACGACTGGGCCGTCTAGCATGTTCTTTCTTGTTGGTTAAGCCAGTGTGTAATTTCTAACATAAATCGATATAGATCATCCAGAAAGGTAATTGAACATATAGTTAAGAGGAGGTCATCCGTAGTCTCGGTGCACACGGTGAAAAGGCGTGGTAAAATGTCTTCAGCTCTCGTAAGTACTGGAACGGGACGAACGGACGGATGGATGGATGACGAACGTAACAAGGGACGATCTAGAAATAAGGTTTCTTCTGCACATTTAGGCCTTTACGGGGGTCGATGACCTGGGTCTAGTCTATCTCGAATTATGTAATGGTAATATCATAATATAATGATTTAATTGACATGGACAAGGCATCTTTTCATACATAGTCCTATTAAAACAATAAATACCGAAGAAAGGAATTATGAAAAGACAAGAAATTTGAATACATGCAGTGCAATTACAATTGGAAGCTCCTGTCAATTCTATGGTCTTTCGACTCTGGAAGTCTATGTCATGCCAAACGAAACAAAAGTAGTCTGTATGACTATGTACATAGTACAAACGTCATGCAAGTGATGCATAATGAGAAAACTCGAATTTACCCTTCATTTCATCAAATTCTACAGAAAAAAAGTGATATCACTTTAAACAGCTTATATCGCACGTTACTCTAAGACCTTGTACATGTTGCAAGGCGTTCAGGTATTTAACATTAGTGAATCGATAATTTACTATCTTTGGTCATTGCAAGAAACTTACTTTCACTTGAAATCAAGCCTAATTCCCAGATTCAAGCGTGGTGGTAAAAAGTAAGAGATATAAGTTGAATTATTAATGAACATATCTAACTCTGCATTTAATAACAAAACAATGTTTTGAGTTAAACGGTTAGTTTAGAATTGAACGTAAATTTTGCAACCTTATACTTGTGCCAATGAATACTAAAAGTGATATGGAGTATCGATTATATTTATATTAACTTTTTTGTATAAACTTTAAATTGAGAGATCTTATTTCAAAAATTAAATACGATTGGTTCTTACAAAAATTGATATCTGTGATACTGATTGAAATAAAAGGCATCCCATCCTTCTTTACTCCTTCCTATCTCTTTAACTTTAATGTACCCTAATTAATCAAATGTTAGTGATGGCGATGTAACAGTTACTACTAGTACTCTCAATAGGAGTGAATTTTTTTTTTCATTTTATGTAAAATAATGATTAATGGTCTACATTCATAATTAACGTAACCAAAAATCACAGCTTCGATATTTACCTAAATTTCTGAAGGGGAATGCGCGATTTTAGGAACAAACGATGGTGTATTAAAATGATTTCAATCGTTTTTCTACCAGTTGCTACACATTTTTCTGCATCGTACTATCAACAGGAATCTACTGTACGAAGCCGCCATTATCCATCGGTCTTCAGATCATCGTCTCTTCCGACTGTCCATCTGGAAGCCAAGTTCCATCAGGTAACCACTGTCAATTTGTTTGCACGGAGGGATACTACCTTCAAGGAAATGACGATTTGATGTGTCAAGACGATCGAACTTGGAGCAGTACTATCCCTACTTGTAGCTGTAAGTATATCGTCGCATGTTAAAAGTACGAGGATAGAAAAAAATAAGTTACTTTTGGTGAAATTTGCTTCACCAATGTAATTGTCAGTATTTGTATTTTTCTCAACAAATGTCCATACAAACCTTATTTGCCCCCGAAAGAAAAGGAAATCATTGGAATCTGTTTAAATTCATCATCAATTCCCTACACTTCCTACTCATTACGACACTTTTGTAAAGATGCTGAAAAAAATCATAAAAAAGAATATTCCACGGGGATGCCGTGCAAGCTAAACTCCGGGGTTAAGGATGCTGTACCATGAATTTTTCAGGCGCTTTGAGAATGATTTCTTTGGCGCCGATGCTCTTGAATGTAGGGGAAATGGACTACTGCCATCATGGATGGGAGGAAAAGAAAATGGCAGGGTTCTGTTGAATCAAGCGATATGACTCAAAACAGTTGAAAGGCCTGAAATATTATACTGATCCATGGAAACAACAATGAAAGTTTTAATCTAGGCCCCAAGTTACCTCCGACCAAGTGGCCCTCCAGCTTCTTGAACAGCAAAGGTAACCCTAGTCAGCACCCGTAACGACCCAACCTTCCTCAAGGTGGAGGGATAGCCCCCAAGAGTCATCGGAATTCTCAAGACATTTCAGCACGAACGACTTGTGTAGCGCAATCAAATCAATGAAGAACAGCAAGGCAGCTGGATTGGATGATGTCCTCTGTGAGCATATCAAATATGGTGGGCCTGATACACTCCAATGGCTGCTTGACATGCTTATACAATATGAAAAATATATGGAATTAGGAGTATTCGCCTTACTCATACCTGGCAAATACACAGCCAGCCCAAAGAGCTACAGATCTGTTCTGCGTTACACATACAAGCTCTTTGAAAGGCTCCTACTCAACCGCATTGCTCCCTTTGTGGATGAGCTCTTCATTCCAGAGCAGGCAGAATTCCGGTCAGGAGAGTATTGTACCAGTCAACTGCTAAAACTGACATATTGCATCGGAGATGGATTCGAGAAAGGGCTGAAAACCTCGAGCAGCTTTTGTTGACCTCTCCGCAGCTTATAATACAGTCATCTTTGAGATGACGAAGGACTTTAAGCTGACACAGCTGATCCAAAACATGATCTCAAACCGGCGGGGTTTTGTTCAGTGAATGTCGAAGGTTCCAGCAGCAGATGACGGAGGCAGAAAATTTGTCTCCCACAAGAAATCGTTCTCGCCCCACTCCTCCTTAAAGTTGAATTAAGAAGGGGGTGAATTTCTATAAATATGGGTTCCACACACAATATATAGTATTTATCAGTTGTTCAAACAGATAGCATGTCACAAAAATCCTCTGCCTTCTCGATATTTGAAAGTCTATGAAATTAGCCACCTCTCAGAGCCCGAGAGACGAGTGTACAGAAAAAATCACTCTGAGTGTGACGTCACCGGGGGGAATTTAGTGTAAGAGGTGCCCGGGTGTAATACAGAAATGCTATGCAGGGAGAGAAAGACGATTTTAGTTTTTTTTTTTTCAAAGCAACTCAAATCAAACAAATAGTAATCATATGTACAAATTTTTACTTTCCCTGTATACAAAACAGTATGAATAACTATCCTGAACTCTTAAATCATGATGTAAGATTGCAAACAGTGAATTATTGAATGACATTTTCACTATTTCTCATTTATTTTATCACAATGTTCGATCAAGTGAGTAGCTGGAAAGTAATTCCGGCGGCTAGCTCAGCTCTGTGCGCGCTACATGCCTATACAATACACACAACACCCAGGCATTGAGTGTGTAGTGGGGTCTGTAGTGGTCTGGTTTGTCGACCCGCAGTTCATGACCATGCAGCGATCCCCTGGCGTCTTTTTCTTCTTTCCTTTTGTCTTTGACTCCATTTTTGTCTCACCTGCATAGCACAGTGAGACTATAGGCGCCGCTTTTTCCGATGGCGACGGCGCGCGGTGTCAACATCAAATCTTAACCTAAGGTTAAGTTTTTGAAATGACATCATAACTTAGAAAGTATATAAAACTTGTGCATGAAACTTGGCCATAAGGTTAATCAAGTATTACTAAATATCCCATTAGAGTTTCATGTAACATGACCAAGTCAAAGGTCATTTAGGGTCAATGAACTTAGATCCTGTTGGGGGAATCAACATCAAAATCTTAACCTGAGGTTAAGTTTTTGAAATGTCATCATAACTTAGAAAATATATGGACCTAGTTCATTAAACTTGGACATAAGTTTAATCAAGTATCATCAAACATCCTGCATGAGTTTCACGTCACATGACCAAGGTCAAAGGTCATTTAGGGTCAATGAACTTTGGCCGATTTGGGGGTATCTGTTGAATTACAATCAAAACTTTAAATGTTTTTGGATCTGATTCATGAAACTTGGACATAATAGTAATCAAGTATCACTGAATATCCTGTGCAAGTTTCAGGTCACATGATCAAGGTCAAAGGTCATGTGAGGTCAATGAACTTTGGCCACATTGGGGGTATTTGTTGAATTACCATCCTATCTCTGTAAAGTGTATTGGTCTAGTTCATAAAACGTGGAAATAAGAGTAACCAAGTATCACTGAATATCCTGTGCAAGTTTCAGGTCACATGATCAAGGTCAAAGGTCATGTAAGGTAGAAAGAACTTTGGACACATTGGGATTTGTTGAATTACCATCCTTTCTCTGTAAAGTGTATTGGTCTAGTTCATAAAACGTGGAAATAAGAGTAACCAAGTATCACTGAACATCTTGTGCGACTTATAGTAGTTTTCAAAGTCAGCACTGCTGCTATGTTGAATTGCGTGATGCAGGTGAGACGGCCAGAGGCATTCCACTTGTTATATCCTCTGGATCATTTCTCCTCATAGCTCATTCCACAGAACAAGCCTTCCGAGTTGTTTTCTATGTTTAATTACGCTAGAGGTCACCGTCACACATACAAACACAATAAGTGAGTTGAAGACAGCAAGAAAGGTATACGGTAGCTCGACAGCTAGCTGCAACGGAGCGGGCGGCCGTCGGCACAAAGCAATTCCGCAACCAACTGTGTTGTTTGCAAGAGCCGCGTCACACGCGGATAAATATGTCATGATAACACGTCTGCTACGTTATCAACTGGTGAGAAGATCTCGATCAAATTCATATTATTCGCCTTGAAATTATTCGTTTAGGGTCTATGGTATCATTCTGAGGAAATTTACAAGTTTGGAATAATAGTACAGCCATAAATATACTGTCATGAAATGGGTTTTATTTCGTGTAAGGAAATTATCTTTGGTTGATTTATGTTTTTTTGTCATAGCTGGCGATATTACGCGCATGTTCCTACACTAATAATGACGTAGATAAGAACATGAAAGTTATGCATGTTTTGGACCGTTTTTGTGGAATAACAATTTCCTGGAGATGTTTAACTTATTATTATGGTTATCAAATGCTTGATCTAAATAAATACTTTAATTTGATATGTAATTCATGCATATCCGGTTTTGGAGAGCAAAGTTATAGTTCTAAGATTGTAACAGAGATTAGCTATAACAGATATTGAATAATTAATGGATAAGTACAGTAAGTTGGTGTACTCGTGAGGCTTTGCCGATGATCTGTTGAAATACGGCGCCCACGGGGTGCATTGCACTTAAAGTATGCAGATCTATTTGGATTCACTTTCCAATAAATAAAGTTGGTGGATGCGATCGAAATGATTTATATGATCGTTCACATGTCTTTCCATGGGGAAACCTAGAACGGATTTATAGTCGTAGGTGACGACTGTGGTTAGATTTCCTTGTATGTTGGGTCTTTTGCACGCCAGCAAGAGACTATACCAGGGCTTGCTCTTTTGGTAGTCTGGTTGGTCTGGAAGCGGACGGTTCGGAGTCTGGAGCAGACGGCTGGTGGTCCGGAGCAGACGGGTTGGTCTGAAGCGGAGCAGACGACGGTGGAAACTACAAGTAGAGCAGAGCCAATGGGTATGGTCGTGAGAGCCTGACTGCAGAAGGACCCATACATATGGTCGAAGAACCAGACGTAGTTTCCGGTACTGAACAGATGTCACTGGTTGCAGTACGGTAACAGACGTGGTTGCAGTACTGAACAGACATCAGTGGTTGCAGTACGGACTCAGACGTGGTCGTAGTACAGAACAGACGTGGTTGCAGTGCTGAACAGACGTTGTTGCAGTACGGTATCAGACGTGGTCGCGGTACTGAACAGACGTGGTTGCAGTACGGAATTCAGACGTGGTTGCAGTACGGAGCAGACGTGGTTGCTGGACTGAACAGACGTAGTAGCTGGTCGTAACCAGACGACGGAGGAAGTTACCAGAGTCCATGGGTATGGTCGTGGGAGCTTGACTACGGAGAAACCCATAGCTATGGTCGAGATAGCTTAATTACAGGAATCAGATGCATATGGTCGTAAGAGCTTAACTACAGGAACCAGATGCATATGGTCGAGAGAGCTTAACTACACAAGCTAGATGCATATGGTCGGGTGAGCTGTTGGAGCTGACAACAAAGAGTGTACCGACTAAAGGTTGCCTGGTGGTGGTACTGGCAGGAACGGGGCTTGTGCAAGTGTCAACTGCGGCAATATATTTCTGCCAAACGGATCCACGACTAAAAGTTTTGAAATCGACGTGGTGACACACCCGTCGGCGGCAGGCATCCTGACAAAAGCGAGCCGCCGGCGGACCGAAGCACCCACGCCCGCCGCCGATTCCGTCACAATACTTTTAATCATTTCCTCTTTTCAAGTTCTCCGGCTCGCAGATAAAACGTCAACTGCAGTTTATTCCATTATGACTCGTTTCGCCACGGAGACAGTCCCGAACGAAAACAAGGCATTAAATCGTCTAAAAATCGCTACAAAGAAGAACAGTTTTAACAATGTAGGGACATATTATTGCCTATATGTCTTTGAATAATTATTATCTCCTTTCAATATCGTTCACATAAAATCAATAGCGATAAAATGAAGTTTTGAAACAAAGGTAAATATGAAGGCGTACGTGCATAGTACACAAACGAGCCTGCCTTGTTTACTATACCGGGACCGAATACCCTCGGTGACGTCACAGTCAAAGAACACCCGTCGCGGTAGGCATTGCGGGAGCGAACTCGGGGAAAATGGGTAGGGATATATCGTTCAAATTCACTATTTTGAAGAAGGAAATGGGGGGTCGAATCACCTCTTAGTGTTTGGGGGGGGGGGGGGGGGGGGTTGTAAGGTTGCTATTAATGTAAATATCTCAATATTTGGAATCGTCTTCTTAATTCAACTGTAACGTATTCAACCGCTGCAAATCACATCTGGGCGAATCCAGAGAAAACCCAACTCGTTATTCTCCACCTTAAGAACAGAGATGCAGACCGGTAACTGGCAGTCAGATGGTATGGAAAATGTTTGGAACACACCAGCAAGCTAATCTCACACAAAGGCTACAGTTGGAGCAAGGTACAGCATCCTGAAAAAGCTTGCCAACACGAAGTAGGGAACAGAAGCCAAGACCATCCGTACGACACCTCTTGCTGAGCTATCCGTTGCAGTAAATCATACTCAAATCTTTGTGAAACACCCCGAGGAGTCTTTTAAATCCAAAGCGAGATCCTGTACCCGACGACTGGACACGACTTGTGTAGTGACCCGTGAACAAGAAGATATAGTCCTACGATACCATTATGGAATTGGGATAAGCAAACGATGCACAAATACTTGTCTTAGAACCTTTGAAATTCCGAGTCAGGCTTAACCCAAGCATTAAACTGGTCGGGCCTGCACTCTCTTTCTGGTCAAAATGATCCGAAATAACAAGATGTGACACAATGTCGGGTCAACCAATTGTTCCGGACAACCGAGGCATACGAGTCAGTTTTACTCGGGATTCGTCAATATCATAACAAATATTGATAACTGCGCTTTTCTTGGTCTGTAGTCTTACATGAAATTGAAATAAATTCAATGAATATTTTCATGTCCATGTTATTCACGCTTCAAATTGATTTAAAGTTTTAAATACTTTTTAATCAATTTTTGTCTCACCTGCATAGCAGAGTGAGACTATAGGCGCCGCTTTTCCGACGGCGTTGGCGGCGTCAACATCAAATCTTAACCTGAGACTAAGTTTTTGAAATGACATCATAACTTAAAAAGTATATGGACCTAGTTCATGAAACTTGGCCATAAGGTTAATCAAGTATTACTGAACATCCTACTAGAGTTTCATGTCACATGACCAAGGTCAAAGGTCATTTAGGGTCAATGAACTTAGACCATGTTGGAGGAATCAACATCGAAATCTTAACCTGAGGTTAAGTTTTTGAACTGTCATCATAACTTAGAAAATATATGGACCTAGTTCATGAAACTTGGACATAAGGTTAATCAAGTATCATTGACCAAGGTCAAAGGTCATTTAGGGTCAATGAACTTTGGCCGAATTGGGGGTATCTGTTGAATTACCATCATAACTTTGAAAGTTTATTGGTCTAGTTCGTTAAACTTGGACATTAGAGTAATCAAGTATCACTGAACATCCTGTGCGCATTTCAGGTCACATGACCAAGGTCAAAGGTCAATGAACTTTGGCCGAATTGGGTGTATCTGTTGAATTACCATCATAACTTTGAAAGTTTATGGATCTGATTCATGAAACTTGTACATAAGAGTAATCAAGTATCACTGAACATCCTGTGCGAGTTTCAGGTCAAATGATCAAGGTCAAAGGTCATGTAAGGTCAATGAACTTTGGTAATGTTTTTTTTTTGTTGAATAACCATCATATCTCTGTAAGTTTATTGGTCTAGTTCATAAAAAGCTGACATAAGAGGAATCATGTATCACTGAACATCTTGTGCGAGTTAGAGTAGTTTTCAAAATCAGCATATATTGAACCGCGTGGTGCAGGTGAGACGGCCAGAGGCATTCCACTTGTTGTTACTTTAAGGTTGTGTATTCTTCTCGAATCGCACATTCACTGATAATTCTTTAAACATATTTTGTATGAAAAATGGAATTCCCTTCGGAAAAATATATTTACATAATGTTTCTAAACAGATACCAGTAGACTAACTGCAGGAATGTTTGAAAAGATAGATCAAGTTCTAGCAGCATTATAATCCCAGTAGAAATGGGGAGGCCCTTAAACCTAGTGATAATCATGTTAATCGTAATGGCGATAGTAATCATAATGTTAATACTAATCATAAAAGCACTATCGAAAATGATACTAAAAGAAAACTTAGATAATAAATCAACCGAATTCGAATAGCAATCAGTTATGATCATATCAAAGGTAAGAACAAATAACTAAAAACAGTAAATCTTTTCAAAATGAATGAATCTTTGTTCATTTTTCTTCAAATATTCATCATGTTCACTCCACAATATATATTTCACATTTTTGCACGTAACAACCACTTTTATGACTTGTTCTCTCATCTTGACATTCTCTCCAATCACTCTATTTAATGACTATTGGCAATTAAATGTATGTTTGCAAGTCTATAACAATAAAAGAAACAAACGGAAACAGCATTTCAATTAATACAACCATTTAATAGGAAAAACAGATCAAATAAATATATCATACAAATCTATTTCAATTGTACGGATTAGTTCATCCTGCTGATACAAGGATTAATTTATCTTCATTTTAAAACTACATTAGGATAAATTTATCTTAATTTCAAGGCCACATGAGGATAAATTTATCTTAATATCAAGGCTACATGAGGATTAATTTATCCTAATTTAAAACCTACATGAGGATAAATTTATCCTAATTTCAAACCTACATGAGGATAAATTTATCTTAATTTCAAGGCTACACGAGGATAAATTTATCCTAACTTCAAGGCTACACAAGGATAAATTTATCTTAATTTCAAGACTACATAAGGATAAATTTATCTTAATATCAAGGCTACATGAGGATTAATTTATCCTAATTTAAAACCTACATGAGGATAAATTTATCCTAATTTAAAACCTACATGAGGATAAATTTATCTTAATTTCAAGGCTACACGAGGATAAATTTATCCTAACTTCAAGGCTACACGAGGATAAATTTATCTTAATATCAAGGCTGCATGAGGATAAATTTATCCTAATTACAAGGATACACGAGGATAAATTTATCCTAATTTCAAACCTACATGAGGATAAATTTATCCTAATTTCAAACCTACATGAGGATAAATTTATCCTAATTTAAAACCTACATGAGGATAAATTTATCCTAACTTCAAGGCTACACGAGGATAAATTTATCTTAATATCAAGGCTGCATGAGGATAAATTTATCCTAATTACAAGGATACACGAGGATAAATTTATCCTAATTACAAGGATACACGAGGATAAATTTATCCTAATTACAAGGATACACGAGGATAAATTTATCCTAATTTCAAGGCTACATGAGGATAAATTTATCCTAATTTAAAACCTACATGAGGATAAATTTATCCTAACTTCAAGGCCACACGAGGATAAATTTATCTTAATATCAAGGCTACATGAGGATAAATTTATCTTAATATCAAGGCTGCATGAGGATAAATTTATCCTAATTACAAGGATACACGAGGATAAATTTATCCTAATTACAAGGATACACGAGGATAAATTTATCCTAATTACAAGGATACACGAGGATAAATTTATCCTAATTTCAAGGCTACATGAGGATAAATTTATCTTAATTTCAAACCTACATGAGGATAAATTTATCCTAATTTCAAACCTACATAAGGATAAATTTATCCTAATTTCAAACCTACATGAGGATAAATTTATCCTAATTTAAAACCTACATGAGGATAAATTTATCCTAACTTCAAGGCTACACGAGGATAAATTTATCTTAATATCAAGGCTGCATGAGGATAAATTTATCCTAATTACAAGGATACACGAGGATAAATTTATCCTAATTACAAGGATACACGAGGATAAATTTATCCTAATTTCAAACCTACATGAGGATAAATTTATCTTAATATCAAGGCTACATGAGGATTAATTTATCCTAATTTAAAACCTACACGAGGATAAATTTATCTTAATATCAAGGCTGCATGAGGATAAATTTATCCTAACTTCAAGGCTACACGAGGATAAATTTATCTTAATATCAAGGCTGCATGAGGATAAATTTATCCTAATTACAAGGATACACGAGGATAAATTTATCCTAATTACAAGGATACACGAGGATAAATTTATCCTAATTACAAGGATACACGAGGATAAATTTATCCTAATTTCAAGGCTACATGAGGATAAATTTATCCTAATTTAAAACCTACATGAGGATAAATTTATCCTAATTTCAAGGCCACACGAGGATAAATTTATCTTAAATCAAGGCTGCATGAGGATAAATTTATCCTAATTACAAGGATACACGAGGATAAATTTATCCTAATTACAAGGATACACGAGGATAAATTTATCCTAATTTCAAACCTACATGAGGATAAATTTATCTTAATATCAAGGCTACATGAGGATTAATTTATCCTAATTTAAAACCTACACGAGGATAAATTTATCTTAATATCAAGGCTGCATGAGGATAAATTTATCCTAACTTCAAGGCTACACGAGGATAAATTTATCTTAATATCAAGGCTGCATGAGGATAAATTTATCCTAATTACAAGGATACACGAGGATAAATTTATCCTAATTACAAGGATACACGAGGATAAATTTATCCTAATTACAAGGATACACAAGGATAAATTTATCCTAATTTCAAGGCTACATGAGGATAAATTTATCCTAATTTCAAGGCTACACGAGTATAAATTTATCCTAATTACAAGGATACACGAGGATTAATTTATCCTAATTACAAGGCTACAGGAGGATAATTTTATCCTTTTTTCAAGGCTACAAAGGATAAATTTATCCTAATTTCAAGGCTAAAGAGGATAAATTTATCTTAATTTCAAGGCTATATGAGGATAAATTTATCTTAATTCCAAGGGTACACAAGGATAAATTTATCCTAATTTCAAGGCTACACGAGGATTATTTTATCTTAATTTCAAAACTGCAAGAGGATAAATTTATCCTAATTTCAAAGCTATAGGAGGATAAATTAGCTACACGATAAATTTATCTAAATTTCAAAGCTACACAAGGATAAATTGATCTTAATTTCAAAGCGGCAAGAAGATAAATTAATCTCATTAAAAGTTCAAGGCTACACAAGGATAAATTATCTTAATTTCAAAGCCACAGCAATTACACAATTCACCTTAAAATATTTGACAATTGGTTATGTTATTGGGTGGCAACTGACATTTATGATTAAATTTGCATTGGATTTGTAGACAAGAGTAAGTTTTTTATTAAAGGTCAAGTCTAACCCAGGAAAATACTGACTTAAATCAATAGAGAAAAATCAAACTAGCATAGTGCTGAAAATTTCATAAAAATCGGAAGGAAAATAAGAAATCTATGACATTTTAAAGTTTTGCTTATTTTTTACAAAACAGTGATATGCACGACTAGGTGAGTCAGTCGATGATGTCCATCCATTATACAATATTTCTTTTTTTAGATTTGACAATAAGGACCAACTTGACTGAACCATAAACAGTGCTAATTCCACATGTTCAGGGAGGAATTAATCGTTGTATCACTTGACAATGAGAAAATTAGAATATTTCATATAATAAAATACAAAAGAAATAGTGAGTGGATGACATCATGGTCTCCTCATTTGCATACCCGCCAGGATGTGCATATAACTGTTTTTGTGAAATTAAGCTAAACTTTCAAATGTCGTAACTTTTTTTATGGGACCTGTCGTTACATCCAAGTTTGATGAAATTTTCAATGTTATGCTTGTTGGATTTTTCTCGTTTTATACAAACAACTTAATTCCTCCCTGTAGGGATGGACTTGTCGTTTAACTTGTGGCCTGTGATGCATGTTCAAAATTATGTTAACAACATGAATGCAGCTAGTTCAGTACCTGGGATAACAAATTTGTAAAATAATATGTGACAGCTCTCCTGTACTGGGCGTTGTGGCTTGCGCCTGTAATCCAAGCTGTGGGGAAGTTACAAATTGATGCCCTGGTCACGTCTTTCAGATTGTGATGTAAAAGGTCGGTCCCAGACGTAAATAATCTGATTGATACACATCTGACAAAACTCAAATGCACACACATCTCCTGTCCTCCAGAGACTTCTCACTGTCCTTCCCAATTCAGTTGTTGTACTTCTGGGTTCTGTAATGACATTTAAGAAAAAAAAAAATTTTTAACTCTATACAGCAATTATTTTTTTTTATGTCAAATTTTGAAATGCAAAGGTTTTTCATGATCTGTACTGATGGTAATCAATTTTATTTACATCACATTCACTGTTATTAGTGTTAACCTTAAGATGGGCTCTTGTGGCTACTCCATGGCCAGATGTTTGTATACCCCACCCCCCAAAAAAATGAAGTTGAACGAGCACAAAATTTCAACAACGGTAGTGTGAGATGTATTCTGCAAAGCGATTTTCTAAACTAAGACAAGGCATAGTATTGATATAGGCGATTTTGTGTCTCACATTATCATCACACATTATCATTAAAATGTACAATAACTCACCTCCATGATCTCTTTGTTTCGCCGGACGGAAACGACAGGCCTGTTGTACACTTCCCCAGTCCTCTTCGATTGAGCAAGTTGCCCGTTGACTTGTAGAAACAAAGTGTAGACTCCGAGTTCATTGTCCCTTTATGGTGTACTCGTCGCTTTCACTCGAACTGCTTGGCTGGCTCTGCAGCTGGGACGGCCGCGCCCGGGTCCCGGGCGGGAGCGAGTAACCACGGACAGTGAACGAGTACGGCACTACGTACCACTACCAACTGAAGAAGATGAAACTCCTAGTTTTAACTCGTAATTAAAAATGTCAATAATAACGCGTAAGAGAACTTCTGAAGAGAGAAACACTCAAACAGTAGCCAAAACGTGATCCAAAACAAAAACAATGTCGAGAAGAGCTATTTTGGCTTAAACAAGGACCTGGTTATCGAGAGCGGTTTGTAATGTCACGATGTGAAAAGGCAAATACCGGTGTGTACGTGTAGCTAGCTAGGCGTTCTTGCGTGACACATCCCCTATTGTTAGAGCGAGAAGGGCTATTATTCTGCTGGTCTCAATAAACTTTTAATCTCCATTCCCTGACTGTGGCTTTTGTTTTGCAATTGCAATGCTACTGCTAGGGTTGCAGCTATTCTACGAACCGAGACCCTTAAGTAATTACAGTATGTCAAATTATTTCTGATATTGCAAAAAATATATACGGTATATACATGTATAGCGATATTCCTTTGCTAATGACTTGAGTATATCCCGAAATCATAATGTGAAAAATGAATTAATATAATATCAACTAAACTACAAGTTTGGGTAACAGTTATAGGTTATCGGCCTATAGCATGGTGCGCCAGAAGAAATTAATATAAGAAATTTACCTTTGGAAAATCATGATATAATATATCATTATTTTCCAATTTCCAAAGGGAAATCTAGTACGAGACATGTTTTGCATATGGCATAATTCGCGGGCGCGTTCAAAATTTTGGGGAAAATTTTGCTTTTAACGCCTAGGCTCGATCGAGAACCCATAGTCGTTGTAGGCCTATATCATGATCTGCATCATAAAGATGACATGCGTATATAACCCCCCTATGAGCTGTATACATTGTATTTGAATTTCCGGCTAACTGGCCTACTTTTCACAGTAACATTTTGTTTTACCTAAATACATGCATGAGGCACTAGCGTACCTACGGGGGGGGGGGGGTCGAGCCGGGGGCACTCTGCCACCCTGACGAGTCACAGCCTATGCAAAGGACGTATCCCTATCCCTGCCCCCCCCCATCCTCTGACGGCTTGATCGAAAACCTTTTTGGCCCCCTGACGAGCTTAAAACCTTTTTTTTTTGCTTATCATTTTTTTTTCTGGTACGAAATCCTTTTTTTTGTGATTGAAGACATTTTTATTTGCTTGTCAACTTTTGTGGCGGACGGTTTTGCCCCCCCCCCCCCGGCTGTGGAAAATCCTAGGTACGCCACATGTTTTGTGGATGATCTGGAATAAATAATTTAACGGCAATTCGCTTGTGCTCGAGTATAAATGCGTCTGTGTATACATCATACTACTAGTATTGTCAATGTGCCCCGAACTTGTGTTCATGATAGATAGCATATATTATGACCGTGAGTATGGAAAATGAAATACTGGGCATTAATATTGACCGTCCTTGAAAAAAAAATGGCACTGGTAAAAAAAAGGGTTTGTTCAAAAGAGTAAATCCGTGGTCTTGTGATGTTTAAGGGTGATATCTATCATCTCTGACATTAACGTTTTATCATTTTTTATTGTTATTAAAACAAACCTGTGCCACTATTACTTTAGTCATGCAAATTACATGACATTGTCAATCTTCCATATTTTGCCTTTATTCCTTACAATCGAATGGATAAAACCACGGAGTTGGAGTAGATGAACTGCTATATAGCTAGCCTATACTTTAAAATCTAAATTGTTGACTCGTCCTTCTACATTCAGATCTTTGCATGGGTGTCGATCCCGGAGGTGTGGGTATTAACCCCCCCCCCGTCGTATATCATATACAACGGGGGGGGGGGGGGCTATATATCTTGTAGTCTTATAAGGATTGCAACCTCTACAGGCGTGCATGATGTTGGGCTATATTAGGGACCATGGAAGAAAAGGGGTGAATTTGATCAATATAGGCCCTATATTTATGTCAAAATTTGTTACAAAATTAAATTCTTGCAGTAAAAAGGTGATGTTTGCTCGCTCGCTTCGCCTTCTCATTGTTTTCTAAAATAGATTTTGCCTCATAATGTTATGTCTGGACCGCGCAAAATTTACGCATCCCCCCCGGCTCTATCAAACTTACAAAAAATCCCTCACAGAGAACAAAAATTTGGTCTGTCATTCCATTGCCCTCGAAGCAGTGGAGGGGGGGGGGTACTTCCTCGATCCCTACAAAAACTAGGGCCTACCGAAAATGTTCTACTTAGGAAATTGGAAATTGAAACAAAATCAATCATAATAATGTGAACAAATACTTTCGATTTCTTTTAGACAATGCCAGAGCGCCCCATGGCATGGACCTAGTCTGCTGGGCAAACCCTTCACTCGAGATAAGGGTCTGAATGTGCAGCCTACTCATGCCTTGTGTACTGAAGGCTGTCTCGCCCTGTATTGGAACAGCAAGTTTTGTATGTGCCAGTCTTTGCGTGGGGACACACTTGTTGATCAAAGTTCGAATCAGGGTCTGTGCCTGCAGACTAGCATGGACCTATCCACGGAGGATTATCTATTGTTTCTGGGGGTGATGTGACAATGCTCAGCACCCCAGTAACAATAGAATACTCCTCCATGGATAGGTCCATGCCCCGTGGCAAGCTCATTCACTCCCTCTCGTTCGAGTTTGTTAAAAAAAAAATGTGTACGTTTTTATACCCCTCCCCGGGAAAAAATATTTACGATCACGGTCATACCACGAACCTTGAACAAAAATCGACACCCAAGACATGGCCCGATTGACAAAACAGCAAAAATTCAAAAGTTTAATGATATCCTGACATTTAAAGATCATCATAAAAAACAAAGAAACATAAGAAAAAAAATAATACAACATAAACATTACATAGTAACAACGAGGTATTAAAAAAAATGAAATATACAAAGAAAAACTGCATGCAGTCCTATATGATCCGCAAGTCCGTATGGCCAGGAGGTCCGGGTTCCATCGACCCCCCCCCCCTACAAAAATAGGATGAAAAATGTGAAGACAATCGAAGGGAAGGGATTACACTCCCCCTAATGACCCTGCATGGGCCGATCCACAGGTAAGGGAAATTGCCGATCAGCAATTAATAGAAGAGCTATAAAGGTTTTTTTTTATTAAATTAGCTTCGTTTATGCTGTTTTGGCAAGTTTGTTTATAGGGAAAGCAGCAATTGAGGGTTGAGCCAGAGTTATCCTGAAACGTTTATCTGATATTCTTTATATATAACCTTGACGCATTAAATTTTGTAGCGCATTTTATTAATTTTGTATCGCGGATGCTATTATTTCATAGGGGGACCTCAGGCTCTTGGTCAGGGGCCGCGGAACGGTTTTCAAAGTGGGGAGGGGGGCTGAGCCAAAAGTGGGAGGGCTGACCATGCAAAAAATCACAATCTTATGGTCATTTTTACATTTGTGTACACAGTTTTGGGAAAAAGTGCCCCCCCCCCCGCTTCCGCGGCCCCTGGTATAGCTTTTACATAGCAGGCCTACTTTACGTTATTCAGATGAGACGTGGATGAATTATATTGCTTGCAAATCATATTAAATCATATTTGATCATTAAATCATATTAAAAAAAAATATTAGCCATCGAAAAAATTGTGAAAGGCCTCAACTCTCATCACCAAAATACGGGAAGAGATATACGCTGTGTGCATGGTAGGTCACGAATATGTGACTATTCAAATTAAGAATTGCTATTATAGCTTACATGTCATGTTCAGTCAAAATTTACGCCACATATGGGCTGAGTATTCTTTCACGCCCCTTCGCAAAGCATTTTTGTTCGTCCTTTCGATCAGTTCCACAAACTTAACTGAGCGCACATCTTGTCATCAGACTGTCTTCACCTAAGAAATGAGTATTTCCCCTAAGTAAGGCATTCAATTTTTTGACGCCTGTTTTGACACTAAAATGAGTTAATTATCTTTTGGTTGAAAATGATAGGCCTTGAGGAAGTTCCTTCAAAATGGCTGTGATATCATGAAGAACTTAAATCAGAGCAGAAAAGATATATTAATACTTTGGTTTAGGGGGCAAAAATTGTGTTTCTCGTGTAAAGGGAGACCTTAAAATGCAAAATTTCCATTTGCAGTACTCTAGAAACTTCAGCGCACGTTATTTTTATTGTGCATTTCAGAAAGAGTAGTCATAATGCAAGTCAGTAATCCATTTAGCAAATCAAATACTTTTTTGAGAACATAATGCCGAAAAAAACTTTTCAATGTTTCTGATGTAAATAGAAAATAGTAAATATTTTCAAAGTGTACTTTGAAGTGGACACTTAATGTTTAAATAGAAACCACAGATAATACATAAATTAAGTAGAAATTTTAGCAATAACATAAAATAAGATTTAATTGAAGCAATGCATGTCACAACGTAATATTTGGGGGGTCACCAAAATCATCTACGAAATACAATAATGGCCATACTTTTCATTATTTTTTATGTTATTGCTAATCATTCTTTCTAAGCATAATACTATGTAATGGCTACCAGAAAAAATTCTTTAGAAAGATAATATGGATTCTACACCCAAAAGTCGGTGTTTCCCATGTAAGCCATTTGGGGGACACCAAACCTTACATGGTATATAGTAACAATATCTTTTGTTTGTCATTTTCTCTGTAAAACGGGTTATTCTGTACCTTTTTCGTATCAATAGGCAAATCATTTTTTTAGATTGCTCGTGGGCCTGATAGCGCCATCATAAAATGATAAAAAGTGTCCCATGACTGAAACATACACGTCCGATCACGAAAAGAAAACAAATATAAGTTAGAAATAAAAAATGAAAGTCATGTATTTTATATCAACTGCGTAGACAAGATTTAATTTTGGAGGGGCTGTAAGTGCACGCGAAGCGCACTCTCAAAAGGAACTTGAGGGTGTAGGGAGGGGAAAGTTCTTGATATCTGAAAGAAGACGTCTCTTGCATCTCTAGTTTCCTTATCAACTCGCCCCACTTGCTGTGATTAAAACAAATGTATTTAAAAGATACGAGCGTCCCCTAAATGGGAAAAGATTTTTAAAACCGTTGAATGAAATAATACCACACAAAGCGCTGAACGGCTAAAACGTTTTTAAGAACAGATATAGCATGAAATGCCCACCTTGGTCGCATCATGTTTGATGATAAAAACTTTAGCCACCTTAGATGACTTTAAATCACAGTAGTATAGAAGACGGATATGCAAGGCCAGTAAATATTTCTTCCGGCGCGAATGGTTTTGAAGTTCTGAATTGAAACTTTAACCTGCTCTTATTTTGATATTTCTTGGTTAATAAATGGATTACGAAGAAAAAGGGAGCTCAAAATGTGAAAGGGCCTGATGCAAGCCAGAAGAGGGACTTTTCATTTCCCTTCCACGCGAAACATGGTAACATCTGTGATTTATTTCGGAGAAAAAAAGGTGTAATAAAGTCACTCATTATTAAGCGCTTTATTTTGTATGATTTAGAAAGTTCAGTGATATTCAAAATTTCAAATAAGTCGTACCAAACAAGATCAAAGAAGGGTGTAAAAGCAATAAAGTTTCATCGTATATAGCACGGCACGAATTTATAATGCCTCGAGCCCCTTTTGAGCAGATACTTTGCCACAAATTACTCACTGAAAAGTGGAAGATATCTGGGAACTCTGGGAGTGGCAGGAGTGTTGACCCGCTCCGAACAGAAGAGCCGAAATTTTGCGTCAATTATGCAATTTAAAAAAAGAATCATCATATTTTTTTCTTAAATTCATGTATACTCTACGATTTATGGCACGAATATACAAATCCCATAAATGGGAAGGGGAAAAAACCGTATCATAGTTTGGATAGAGCGCGAAAGCAAAATTTTGTATGAATTATAAAAGAACGTCTCATTTAGGTTTTTATTCTTTTGACAAAAAAAATAAAATAGAAAACATTAGGGCTGTACCCATCTTCCCTCTCTTCGCTTTTCCTTTTTCTTCTTCCTCCCTTTCCCCTCTTTCATTTTGGTGCGGTTTTTTTTTTTTGCCGAGGGCGACCGCCCCATCGCTTCCCCCTAGCTGGCTACGCGCCTGTTTTATTATGGTGCTCCTCGTTTGAGGTGAATCTTAAACGGAATTCCTCAAACCTTCACCAATTTTTAGTACTACTTTTTACAACAAACTTTTCTTCAGGGTGAACTTTCCCTTCTTTTAAAAAGGTATACACTTTAACACACACCCCACCCCGCTCCCATCTATTACGGACATGCCCATACAATACATGAACGGAACCGTACATCGGATAGCTCCATGATGGGCCCGTTGCAGAAAGAGTTGCAATCAAACGAACTCTAAAAATTACGCGCAACTTGATTTTCAACCAATCAACATCGCGCATTTTTGACTTGCAAATGATTTTTTGACTCTTTCTGCAACGGACCCCAGACCAGTAACATAACAAAGAAAAAAATACGAGACACGATACACAAACGCACCCTTACACACACACCATGGACATATCTCCTTGGTCCAGCACACAAAACACACACAGGACCTGTCCAGCATTTACACCCTGGCCTATGCCGCCCTATGGCTATGCCTACGGCCAGTGCAAGAAATTTGATTTCGCAATCAATCGCACATGTGTGTTGTTTGTACACAAAGCTGACGCTGAGCACGTGTGTAATTCTACCACACATCTCGAACAGTCGAACTACACATTTGCAATGTGAACTTAATTTAAACGAAGAAGAATTTCCGATGGCGACGAAGCGCGACAGCTTTTCAAAGCTCTCTATTTTACAGAAGAGGAAAATGCTGCAACAAATGAAGAGGCCACCAGTCTACTACGAGCCGGAGTACGGCTCCAGGCCAGCGCCAGGCCCAGTCCCACTCTCAGTCTGATTATTGAGTCGAGTTTTGGCGATTTGACATCAGCTACGGGTTCGAAGATTGCAGCAAGCAACGACGTTGTGTTCGAGCAGATCCGTTGGTGCAGAGAGAGGTAAGGCGCGCCTAAGGCTAAGCCTAGGCTTTAATTTATTTTTAGTTTATACTAAAAACTTTGGTCTCTGTTAAATTGGTTGTTCCGCCACCAATTACTGTTTAGTGTTGGGCCTGTGGCTGTGACAGTGTGAGTGTTGCTCGATCCACTTACAGAGAAATTAAAAAGAAATATTTTTACACTTAGTTTCCATTAGGGGTCATTCTGGCAACAACTTGTTTAGGGCCCAAAATGTGTAAATGATGCCTGTGTAAAACTTGTTTAGGGGGTGTCTTGAAATACATGTAATGTGGTCACGCAGATGTATAGCAATACATTTGACTGCCCCCCCCCCTGGTGATATTGTTCATAGACATCAGCGGCATGAGTTTTTGACTACATTTGGAACGAGTTGAATTAGAGTCGGTAAGCAACACTAGCTTTATATTGGGAGGAGAGAGCTACAGGTCACAGTAGGTGGTTTCAGACCGCCTCGAAGTTCGCCAGTTCCAGGTATTCTCTGATCAGAAAATTTACCCGATCAGAAAATACCAGGTATTTAATGTGAAAGCAAACTACGCGTAATCTCCCCGAAAGAAAATACCCGCTAAATAGTAGGTACTTGGCGAAATTACGAGAACTTTCGTGGGGATTTTTCCAAGGTCGCAGGTATTTTGGCGATGTGAAAGCAAATTACGGGAACTTCTATCCCAGCGTGTCGTTGGGCGCGCGGCGTGGGTGGCTGCTGGGCTAGAGATTTTGAATCTCCCGCCTTGCCTGCTTATCAGACCACACTGCGCATGCTCGTAACTTCGGGAACTTATCCCGAAGGATGTGTTTCGGGGCGGTGTGAATGCAGGAATAATTAACGGGTATTTTTCAGCCTTAAAAAGTTCTCGTAATTTAACGGGGAATCTTGTGATCGAGGCGTTTGAAACCGCCTAGTGATTCAGTTTCGGTTACAGCCCGATAGACCGCGGGCCCGATAGACCGCAGGTCCGATAGTCCGCGGTGTGTGTAAAATTATGATCAGGACATCATAGTGAAATCCATGTCATCAATAGGTCAAAAGGTCATTGATACGAGTCCATGGGGTTCTATAACGATGACCCACAGGACAAATCTCCCCTGACGTCTACTTCAAGGAAAATATCATCTCCATATTTTTATCGTCGGGGACTACACCCCCACCCCCCCCCCCCCCCCCCCGGGAAAAATGCCCTCTTGACGCCATACGGAGCCTCTAAAATGCCATCGACTTGACGACATGGCGAGATACTTTATCTTGCCATGTCGACTAAATAAGCTTATTATGTCCGCATGGCGAGATACGTTATCCTGCCAAGTCAGTCCACTTATAAAAAGTTATATGTCAACATGGCGAGATATTGTATCTTGCCAAGTTTGACTTAATTATGTTACATGTCAACATGGCGATATATCGGGATTCTAGCTTGCCGGAAATTGTACACTTCATATCTCGCCATGTGGACATATCGACTTGACAAGATAGAATATATCGCTATGTCGAAATAATAAGCTTATTAATTACTTTAATAGGCGGCGGAAGGGGGGGGAGGGCTTTCCCCCCTAAATTTGAGGTGGGAGGACGGTCCCCCCTAAATTTTTAGTTGAGAACCTTTTTTTGGTCGTCAATTTCTTTTCTACGCCCCCCCCCCCCCTAAATTGAGGTAGACCACCCTAGAATATTTTTGCCCCCCCCCCTAATTTTGGTTGATAACCTTCTTTTTTTTTCCTTGTCAAAATATTTTGGTGGTCCCTCCTAAAATTTTGGTTGATTTGCTTGTCAATTTTTTACCTGTGTCCATCCCAAAATTTCAGGTGGATCCCCTAAATGTTTTGCCTTCGGCCGCCAATGATTAATTAAAACATGGTAAGTACCACGCCATGTCGTCAAAAAAATCATTGTCTGGAGAGTAAATCTCTTGGGGGGGGTAACAGTCCCTGGCGTTAAAAAAATATGGGGATAATATTTTCCTTGAAGTAGTTGTCAGTGGGTGATTGCCCTAATTGGGTTATTGTTATAGAACCCATGCAGGCGCGGATCCAGGATTTCAAGGGGAGGGAGGGGGAGCAAATTTGACCTGATGTATGGCGCCCATGTGTACTTTTCGAAAAATGGCGCCCACTCCCTCCCGGCCAGGCTAACTTAAATTATCTTATAATCACATAAAAAAAATAAAGACCACTTTTTAATGTGTTCTTGAAAAAAAAATCTATGAATACAAAATACCAAAAGGTAGGGGGGACACAGGGGCGGTTCCAGCCTTCGCCAATAGGGGGGCAGGGGGGTGGGGCGGAATTTGTTTCAGCCATATTTTCCCCGATCGGCAGCTCGAAGATAATTTTTGTTTGTTTCTTTGAAGGGGTAGTCCTCATTAGTCACTTCTTGGCTTTATTCTTATAGATTAATACATAAATATCATAATCCTCATTTATATGATGCGAGCGCGAAGCGCGAGCTAATTTTTGGGATATTTTATGTATTTTTTTCCTAAAATTCGAACTGATTCTGGGCAATGTTTGTTATCATGAAAAAGACATGTATGCAACTTAATAATAACTACGAACGCAAAGCGCGAGGGAAATGAACTGATGAAAAAGATACCTGTTAAAGTAGCATTTAACAATCAAAAATGCAAGCGCAAAGCGCGAGCTGAATCTTTTGAAATTTTCACCCAAAGAAAGGAAATTCTAAGCACTTTTTTAAACTCAAGCAGAATAGGTATATGAGTAAACGATTAAAGCAAGCGCGAAGCGCGAGCGGAAAATTTCTAGATTTAGTCCTATAATATTTACTGAACGAGACACTCTATTCATGATTTGTAAATCTTAAAAAATATGAGCATTAATAATGCGAGCGCAAAGCGCGAGCAAAAAAAAAAATATACGTTTTTACCTGGTACCTGTTAAGGACTGCTTGCACTTGCCATGAAGGCGTCACATAATTATTTCAACAATCAAAAATGCGAGCGCGAAGCGCGAGCTGAACATTTTGAACTTTTTAAACGAAAGAATGGAAATTTTCAATCAGTTTTTGTAATCGTGAACAGGATAGCTATGTAATTTAACGAATGATGCGAGCGCGAAGCGCGAGAAGAAAAAAAATCGAGATTTTGACCTAAAAGTGGGCCACTCTGTTCATGTTTTGTAAATCACCAAAAGGATGAGTAATATGGCGTATTCCTAGAATCCTACATTAATAATGCGAGCACAAAGTGCGAGCAGAAAATTTTTGATATTGTGATCTGACACTAGATAATGATTTAAATTACAGAACAAGTTGGGTATCTGAATAAACAGCGCGAGCGTGTTTCATATTTAGACCTAGAATCTAGACATCTAAATACTTTAATCATGAAAATCATGAAACTTTGATAGTCCGATCTGAAAAAAAGAGTCAATTTCAGCTTTATATTTCTAGCACTTTGTAGAAAAATTGTAAGGTGGATATGGATCGCACTTAAAAAAGAGCTGATATTATTATTACTTTGAGTTTTGACATAGGACCGGGACATCCTTACGACATGCCATCATATGAAAATGATGACTATCTTCCTATTCATCTTGATAAGCACGAGATGAAATGAAGGGAGAATTTAATTATTATATTGATATCATATTTATTAATGCCTAATAAGGCGCGAAATCTGATGATATCATGGCATAAAACTGGACATTTCACTTTTGTTATTATGAATAGGATGCATCAGTTTATATATTTTCAACCATTAATGCGAGTGCAAGTCGCGAGCTATAATTTTTGATAAACAGTCATGAAAAGGGGATTTTTAGTAGTTTGTTGTATAAACAATATTGAAACATTTATATAACTCGCCAATCAAATTGCGAGCGTGCAGCGCTCTAGCTGATGCGCCTTACAATCAGACCAGAAAAGGATATTTTGACAACGTTATGGATTACACGAAAATATAGGTACCTGATAAATCAAAATTTGCGAGCGCGTATCGCAAGCAGCAAATGTTAACATTCAAACCATAAAATTTACATTTTACAGAGCACTTTTTAAAAACCAATTGTAAATTACACAAAATAATGAAAGTTCGATTTCCGAGGTGAAATATGTGTTGTATATTGACTTCCAAACTTGATATTCGAACTCCATATTGAACAAGATATGTAAATCACCTAATAGGCAATGTGAGCGCGAAGCGCGAGCGAAAGTTTTATATAGTTGCACGAAAGATTCTTTTTATTTTCCAAAGTCTTCCCCTCATCTTATTTTATGCCTTCGTCGTCCTCTTCCTTTTCTCTTTCTCCTCCTTTTTTCCTTCTTTCTTTCCTTTTTCTTTTTTTTGCTCCGCCAAGAAGGGGGGGGGGGGAGCTCGGCCCCCTGGATCCGTCTATGGGGACAAGGGGCGGAAAAAAAGGTTATCAACGCCAAAGTAAGGTCATCTTGTCCCAAAATACATGTTTTAATTTGATTTAGAATGATGTATTTCTATGATTATCAAAGACCAAAATAGTAGGGACAGTATTTGATATTGTGTCCCCCCTACTATTTTGAGTAGGTGCATGGGACTAGGCCTACATGGGACACGTCCCCCCTGGGATTTCCGCCCATGATGTAAAATCAATGGGAGCACGAAGCACGAGTGATTGGGGGGGGGTGCAATTCGGTTTAACTTCTCACCAGAGTAGGCCCTACTAGAATATTGTGAACGGGAGCTGTAGTTTCTGTACTATTGTTTTAGTATACCCTTCAATATTATCAATGATAACCTCTAGGAAATATGCAATCTCGACTAATTATCCTCATCAGTGGCGTATTTATTCAGCATTGGTGCAGGGGGGGGGGCGAGGGCACCAAGATAAACAATAAATGAAATGGGGTGGGGGTAGACGTTTAAAGAAAATCTGAGATTTTATTCTTAAAAAACACATTAAGGTATCTCACAAGGCCTAAATAAATAATGAGAACGCGAAGCGTGATCGGATTTTTTTTTCCTGTATTTTATCCTGAAAGCCTAATTCAGGGGCGGACCCAGCTTCCGCCAATAGGGGAGGGGCCATTTTTTTCTCCCATATTTTCCCCGATCGGCCGCTCAAAGTTGATTTGCCCAAGTGTCGTAATGAGCCAACAATTTCGAGGGGGCTTGATATGGCGTATCGCATAAAATTAATAAGAAGTTGGCAGTGAGCGAAGCGAGCAAGCAAATATGTTGACACTTTTATCACAAAAATACAAGGTTGTGATAGATTTTGACATAATATTCGAAAATAATAGTATATTTCATCCTAATCCCTTTCCTTTTCTCTCTATTTTTTCTTAGCCTTGATTCTCTCTTTTTTTTGTGTTGGGGGGGGGCAAACGCCCATGTCCTAACAGTCATTTCCTAGATTTACTTTATAAGCAACGTAATGTGTTATAATCTTATAAGCCATAGGCATATGCAAGCTAAAAATTAAATTTCATGTATATCGTCCTGAAAATTTAACATTCTGGGCAATGTTTGAGAACCTGAACAGGACGCGTATGTAACAGATAATTACCATGTTAAATACTGGTCGAAAAGTTAGTCATCAAGACGATACATATTTCAACAATTAAACTGAAAATTTTTGATATTCCAACCTAAAAAGATGAGATTTCAAATCCCCCAATGGGACATTCGACATTCATTTCCATCTCTCCCTTATCTTTCTTCCCATCTTTCTCTTTTTAATATTATTCTCTTCCTATTTTTTCTTCTTTTCCTTTCTTTTCTTTTCTTTCTTTTCCCTCTTCCTCTTTTTTCTCTTTCCCATTACTTATCCCTCTTTCTTTTTTCTTTCCTTTCCCCTTTTTTCTCTTTTATTTTTTTTCTTCTCTCCCTCCCCTTCCACTCTCTCTCTGTTTATTCTCTTCTTTTCCCCTCTTCCTCTATCTCTCTTTTTTCTTATCTTTCTTCCCATCTTCCTCTCTATTTAAATATTCTTCTCTTCCTTCCTCTTTTCTTTTCTTCTTCTTTTTCCTCCTTTTCCTTTCTCCTAGCTTTCTTTTCTTCTCTTCCTTTTCCCTCCTCTCTTTTTTCTCTTCTTTCTCCCCTGTTCTCCCTTTTTCTTTGTCTTTCCTTTCCCCTCGTACTCTCTTTTCTATTATCTTCTTTTCCCATCTTCCTCTCTCTTTTTATTCTCTCCTTTTCCCTCTCCCCTCTTTTTCTTGAGCGGGGGGGATGGGTGAGGCAGTTCCCCCTCGCCCCCCCCCCTTGGATCCGCACCTGATAGAACCCCATGGTCTCGTATCATTTGACCTTTGGACCGCTCGATGACATTTGATATATCTGATCATAATTTGACACGCACTGCGGATTATCGGACCCGCGGTCTATCGGACCCGCGGTCTAACGAACCCGCGGTCTATCGGACCCGTGGACTATCGGACCAGCGGTCTATCGGACCCGCGGACTATCGGACTCGCGGTCTATCGGACCCGCGGTCTATCGGGATGTCCCCTTCAGTTCACTGTTAGACTACCAGCAGTACCAGGCATGGCACAGCTAGGTGATGCCAAGCAAATGATAATAACATTAAAAAATCAATAGATAAATTTGAAGTGAATGAACGAGAAGTCTAAATACTTGTTATTTTTGGTGTAGGGTGCATAGGGAACTCTTTCCATTTTTTATTTCAAAAGTGATATTTCAAGGAATGAAAAAAACAACTGTAATGCGAGTGATCTACACAGGATTTTTATAAACTGGGAGTTTTATACTGGTGAAACAGTTTTAGGCCTAGAGGGATCTATTCTCTACTCTGTGTTCTAATTCTATGACTATGTGTGTCTTAATGAATGAAATAGATTTGTGCAATGGAAAAGTCAAGCAATCAATGTAAAATCTGATAATGTAAAATTAGATAATGTAAAATTAGCATATTTATCAAATAACATTGAAACAATTTTTTAAGATTATATCTGACCTTAAAGGGGAAGTTCACCCTGACAAAAAGTTTATTGTAAAAATAGCAGAAAAAATAATAAAAGATATTGCCGAAGGTTGAGAAAAAATTCATCAAATAATTAAAAAGTTATTAGAATTTCAATTATTTGATTTGTGACGTCATATGCGAGCAGCATTCCTACATAGCGAATGGTAAAAAATCAATGAAATGTCATTTTCTCAGAAAATTGAAAATGGTTTTTACTGTAACTTTTGTATATCAATAGACAAATCGTTTCACACCCGATCATGAAAAGAAAACAAAATTAAGTCATCAGGAACCATACAAAATTTGAAATTCATACATTTTATATTACATAACACATGGGGCAGCTGCTCGTTTATGACGTCACAAATCCAAAATTTTGAACTCTAATAACTTTCTTACTCTTTAACGGATTTTCCTCAAACCTTCACAGATATTTTTTACTATTTTTTCTGCTATTTTTACAACAAAGTTTTCTTCAGGGTGAACTTCCCCTTTAACACCACAACTATTTTGGGGGGAAGATAATCTTGTAATGATATGAAATGGGGTCTAGAGGCATTCCCTTTGGGGAGATGAACCAAGCTGAAGATAAGCTTTACATGCTTTTCCTTTGTTTATCATATTTAGAAAGTTACACATTACGTACAGGTTTTAATTACCTACCACATGCATGCAAAAGTGAATGCATGGTTAGAATTACATTAACTATATCCCAGGTAAATCAAGTTATCGCCTTATATTAACTGGAATGAACCTATAGCCTGAATATTTGCATACTTTTATACATAGCTAAGCATAGTATTAAAAGAAAGAAGAAGGTTAGCCTTGGTCCTACCTAGGCTACATGTACCGGTACATTGTATGATGTAATTATTCTAATTTTCCTTTCTGAAGTCTGGATTTTTTATCTTTTGTCAGGTGGAACTTGAAGTGTTCAGTGAAAGCAGTGTTGTTCAAAGAGAGAAAGTACATCCATGTACACTACAACATGAACCCCATGCAAGTGAAGTTGAGATTCAAGCAGGTATATTATACGTTTTGAGTAGTTTACAAATCCATATAAAATTGCCTCCTGAAATGTGGCATCAAGGGCAAGCAAACTCAAACAAAAATCGATTTTAAAAAGACGGAGGTTGATATTAGGTAATTTTAACATGTTGTAAACATTGTATTTATGGAAGCAATTTAGTTGTTTTTATATGGTCTTATGTGAAGTTGAAGGATTTAGATGATTTCTTTTCCCTTTAAACTTTTATTAAACAAAAGGTACTGATGCAATTATTTGCATATTATAGAGCCCTCTCTGATTTATATTCTTTATGATGTTCCACCTCTTTAAAATTCTGCTAACATTTATTGAGGACTATCTCTAAATGAATGATGGGTGAAAGGTTTGATCTAAAAATGATTGTATTTGTTGTTTAATTTTTGGTTCTTTAAACATGCTTACAGGTGGCTACTCAACAGAAGTAGATTTCCCTTTCAAAAAGTCGGATTGTTACATTTCTGAAGTCGATATTAACTTTAATTCACCAGGTATGTCTTTGAAAACTTTTTCATGAAGATCGATACAATTACAAAGTACATTTGCATATACATGCAGTGATTGCAGTCTATTTTGCATGATATATGTGTATGAATTTGTATCTCATTTTTTGAGCCTGCCAATTTCCTGAAGACTCTTGTAAACATGAGTTTCTCCAAATTAGTTCATATTTTATCTTCGCCGGATATTTTTTGAAGAAATTGAAAATTAAAGGAAAGGTTAGAATAATAAAGTTTCCATGTGCACTGTGACCTATATAGCTGCCATCTAGGATTTTTCAAAATGGTCGCCCAAAACAGAGTTTTTTACTCAGCTTCTGAGTAACCTAGAATCATGATTTTGACACCAAATCCATCTATTATGAGGTCAAGAAATCTATTCATATAAAAATAATCAACTTAATTCAAGAAAGAAAATCATTTTTGTCTCACCTGCGAAGCAAAGTGAGACTATAGCGCCGCTTTTTCCGACGGCGGCGGCGGCGGCGACGGCGGCGGCGGCGTCAACATCAAATCTTAACCTGAGGTTAAGTTTTAGAAATGACGTCATAACTTAGAAAGTATATGGACCTAGTTAATAAAACTTGGCCATAAGGTTAATCAAGTATTACTGAACATCCTATTAGAGTTTCATGTCACATGACCAAGGTCAAAGGTCATTTAGGGTCAATGAACTTAGACCATGTTGGAGGAATCAACATCGAAATCTTAACCTGAGGTTAAGTTTTTGAAATGTCATCATAACTTAGAAAATATATGACCTAATCATGAAACTTGGACATTAGGTTAATCAAGTATCACTGAACATCCTACATGAGTTTCACGTCACATGACCAAGGTCAAAGGTCATTTAGGGTCAATGAACTTTGGCCGAATTGGGGATATCTGTTGAATTCCCATCATAACTTTGAAAGTTTTATGGATCTGATTCATGAAACTTGGACACAATAGTAATCAAGCATCACTGAAAATTTTGTGCAAGTTTCAGGTCTCATGATTAAGGTCAAAGGTCATTTAGGGTCAATGAACTTTTGCCGAATCGGGGGTATCTGTTGAATTACCATCATAACTTTGAAAGTTTATTGGTCTAGTTCATTAAACTTAGACATTAGAGTAATCAAGTATCACTGAACATCCTGTGCGCGTTTCAGGTCACATGAACAAGGTCAAAGGTCAATGAACTTTGGCCGAATGGGTGTATCTGTTGAATTACCATCATAACTTTGAAAGTTTATGGATCTGATTCATGAAACTTGTACATAAGAGTAATCAGGTATCACTGAATATCCTGTTCGAGTTTCAGGTCACATGATCAAGGTCAAAGGTCATGTAAGGTCATTGAACTTTGGCCATGTTGGGGTTTTTTGTTGAATAACCATCATATCTCTGTAAGTTTATTGGTCTAGTTCATAAAAAGTGGACATAGAGTAACCATGTATCACTGAACATCTTGTGCGAGTTAGAGTAGTATTCAAAGTCAGCACTGCTGCTATATTGTACCGCATGATGCAGGTGAGACGGCCAGAGGCATTCCACTTGTCATGATATTTTCTGCCTTTTCTATGTAGCTGCATGAGGTTCACAAACTTCAACAAAGAATTTTGACTAGAAAATTACTTAAAATTGGTAATTTATTCAAAATTTATTCATTATCACCAAGAAATGCTTTATTAGTTGGTCAACTTTTTATTTTTTCCTACATCTGGTGGAGCTAAATGAGAGTCACCAAACTTCCACACAGAATTTTAAAATGTTGACTAGAAAATAATGCTAGTTTATGTGATATTTATGCAAAATTTAATAATAAATCACAAAAAACACTTATTTCTCCTTCATTTGTCAATTTCAATTTGTTTGCTTTATATGATAGCTCTAGGTGGGGGATGCAAAATTAGAAACTCATTAAATATGCTACATGTTTTTCATGCATGTTTTTCAAAACTCAAGAAACCGAATTTGAATTTTATTGTTCCATCTGATAGCTACATGGGGTTCACCAAGGTTTTACACAGAATTCAAAAATTTTGACTAAAAAATTATTTATGCTTTATTTACAATTTTTTTTCACAAATCACAAAAAATGTTTTTTTCATTTATTCATCAATTTCAATTCTGTTTCCTCAATTTATGTCGCCAATACAGTGACGTACCTAGGATTTTCCACAGGGGGGGGTAAAACCGTCCGCCAAAAAAATTGACAAGCAAAAAAAAAGGTCTTCAATTACAAATAAAGGATTTCGTACCAGAAAAAAATTGACAGGCAAAAAAAAGATCTTCAAGCTCATCAGGGGGGCAAGGATACGTCCTTTGCATGGGTTGTGGCTTGTAGGTACATGTATGCTAGTGCACCAATATAATTCACTACATTGTCAACTGGGCTGAAGTTAAAAATTGCGTTAAATTTCTTTGCGAGTTGGCGGATGAGCTCCACATCATTGATGTGCTAGTATTGTATTAATTTACCTTTTTAAAGTCAATGATTAAGCCCACCAGTTGCTGAAGTAACCTTATTTTATGATTTGGCCTGATAACATGTAATACAACTACTACTACTACTAGCATCATTAGTGTATGAAAAGTAGGAATGGAAATATTTCCAAAAAAAAAATAAGGGAATAGTCTTGTGTATCATTTGACAGAAACCCAGATTCATTAAGTTGTGTATGTGGTATTAATGACCATGTGCCATCCATTGACCACCCATTAACAAAATAGATGTATCAAATAAACCCATATTGATGTTCTGAAAGTATTATTTAGACAGATATTTGTCTCTAAATTATTTTGGAATTTGTTCTTCCTGAAATGCAAAACAAGAGTATTTTCCTAATTTTGTATTCAAGGAAATTTAAAACTTGATAAAACCTTTCATTGATACTTCTCTGCAATCAAGACAGGAAGTGCCTAATTACTGTGTCAAAGTTGCTCTAAGCTGATTTGAATGAGTTATAATCCTCTTTTTGTCACCTTGTACAATAGTGTGAGGGTAAGTGTGCCTCAGTAGACTCCCAAATTTAATCCCTCTTTTGTCAAAAGTAAACATCTGTGGGAGTCAAAGTTCTTCTCTTGGTAATGATGTTGAAAACATCCAATACTCATATCTTCAGATTCAGATTCATTTATTATTGATCCATGATAATTGGCTCCACTTTATATGTTTGTCATTTTGCCTCCGAAGAAGATTCTGCTAGGATCAAAAGTTTAAGCCCCTTTTGACTCTCCATGATAAAATACATAGAAATTTGGCCTCCACTGGCTGTATATACAAATGATATAAATTGTACAAACACAAATGATAAAGTGGGCGAATATATTGGAAAAAAAATACACATAAACAATTCAAACATATATTGCAATACGACATAGAAGGGAGATGTCAAATATATATATATATATCATTATGAAGCTAAGTTTCCCCTATTTCTGTTGGCATATTCAACTGAAAATTTATTTCTGGTGATTTTTGTGGGGTTTGTACTTTGTAGCAATGTCAAAATTGATATTTCCCCAAATATTACCATTTCACTAAGCTACATAAATTTAAAGTGAGTTTAAGGATATTACTTAATTTCATACACTTATTTGTATGATTAATTCTTAGAAAATATTTGGTTATATTTCTCCATTTTACTGCACCTTCCAGAATTCCAGGGGTGCTGCCTGTGGAGAATAATAAATGAATCACTCCAAGGCAAATCTAGCACCTCTGCTTCCCAGGGCCATGGCATCATAATGCTTTTTTTGTTCAGTAGAAAAATGCTCTTTGAGAGGTTTGAAGGCAAGGGGGTTAAGATCAGTGCAAATACAAATGGAAATCTATCCTTAAATTGTTTAAGGCAGGTTTTTAGAATGCTTAGTTAATAGGTTACCAAAACCTAGTTGATATCATAGGGATCTCTGAATGAATGATTAAGCCCACTAAACCATACAGTAGATCTGAAGCTTTAGGCAATAATTTTGTTAGACTTCTTTCAACAGTTCTGAGATCTACTGAAGTATCAATAAGTGATTTTAATTTGTATTTTATCTATTCAAGGTCAACCCTGAGGAAGAAAACGTCAGATGGTATGTTTTGCTGACATAGAGACAGAGTCTGACTCCTCTCATTGCTCTGAAGCTGTATCATGTACGTGTAGAAGGAACTTCAGCAAAAGTAAGCTATTTTTAAATTAAAATTTCACATAATGATAATTTTATGTTACATTTTGCCATTTTTTTTACCTGTACAAACCACAATGTAACTTGTAAGGTAATGACGATAACAGCAGGGCCCGCAGGGAGATCAGGTTTTGGAACTGCATGAGAGGCTACCCTACATGTAGTTATTAAATGAGCTACTATGGGCTAAGGAACGAATGAGAGCATTTGTCGTTTGATAAATCAATTGGAATCTTAATTTGTAACTGTCAATCTAGATTTAACCGTATGTTAGACTGACAAGAGTAATCTTGATTTGGTAGTCATTGCATTTTCATATTTATGTTGTCACTACACTTGGGAAATTAATTTTAAACTATGTCCATGTCACAATATCACAATTTAAAGGTATTGTTTAACTTTGTGAGCAGCCGATTTAAAAAATTCTAAAACCAAGATGAAACATGTGTACAAGTGCATGTATTAGAACTAATAAACCCTGAAAACAACCATTATTGAGAATGAAAAGCTAAAACTACAAGGCAAACCCCGATTTTGTAAATAGGCGTCTTATAGACACCTAAATAGTACACATAAGTGTATGGGATGAAATTAAGATGGTGTTTCCGGTCACTTATATTTCAATTTTTGAAGCACTAAATAATTATTTTCGAACGCAATTTTTTTCTGGGCTTCATTTTTGTAACATATCACAGACACAGGTGACAAGTGTGACCTTCTAGCTCATATTTTTTTAAAGTCAAACCAATGTTAACCAATCACTTTAAGGTCATTTCAGGTTAACTCGCATTTAACGGGGGGGGGGGCTTGGAGGGTGTCCCCAACAATTTTTTTGTCTCACCTGCGAAGCAAAGTGAGACTATAGGCGCCGCTTTTCCGACGGCGGCGGCGGCGGCGTCAACATCAAATCTTAACCTGAGGTAAGTTTTTGAAATGACATCATAACTTAGAAAGTATATGGACCTAGTTCATGAAACTTGGCCATAAGGTTAATCAAGTATTACTGAACATCCTATTAGAGTTTCATGTCACATGACCAAGGTCAAAGGTCATTTAGGGTCAATGAACTTAGACCATGTTGGAGGAATCAACATCGAAATCTTAACCTGTGGTTAAGTTTTTGAAATGTCATCATAACTTAGAAAATATATGGACCTAGTTCATGAAACTTGGACATAAGGTTAATCAAGTATCACTGAACATCCTGCATGAGTTTCACGTCACATGACCAAGGTCAAAGGTCATTTAGGGTCAATGAACTTTGGCCGAATTGGGGATATCTGTTGAATTCCCATCATAACTTTGAAAGTTTATGGATCTGATTCATGAAACTTGGACATAATAGTAATCAAGCATCACTGAAAATTTTGTGCAAGTTTCAGGTCTCATGATTAAGGTTAAAGGTCATTAGGGTCAATGAACTTTGGCCGAATCGGGGGTATCTGTTGAATTACCATCATAACTTTGGAAGTTTATTGGGCTAGTTCATTAAACTTGGACATTAGAGTAATCAAGTATCACTGAACATCCTGTGCACGTTTCAGGTCACATGACCAAGGTCAAAGGTCAATGAACTTTGCCGAATTGGGTGTATCTGTTGAATTACCATCATAACTTTGAAAGTTTATGGATCTGATTCATGAAACTTGTACATAAGAGTAATCAAGTATCACTGAATATCCTGTTTGAGTTTCAGGTCACATGATCATGGTCAAAGGTCATGTAAGGTCAATGAACTTTGGCCATGTTGGGTTTTTTGGTGAATAACCATCATATCTCTGTAAGTTTATTGGTCTAGTTCATAAAAAGTGGACATAAGAGTAACCATGTATCACTGAACATCTTGTGCGAGTTAGAGTAGTATTCAAAGTCAGCACTGCTGCTATATTGAACCGCGTGTTGCAGGTGAGACGGCCAGAGGCATTCCACTTGTTTTCACTATGCAGAGCTTTGCGCAATTTTTTTACTGCGCTGCTCCCTGACTTTTTCTTTTAAATATTGCACATCTTTTGTGATGCCTGGGTATGCGTTTGAGAAATAACACATTTTGAAAGCACATACATGTAAGACCTTCAATTGCTAACATAAATGTATGCACATTTTTCTTTTGTTAATGTTTTCTGCTATTATTGATTGTGAAAGGGTCAGGGTTGGCTAATTTAGATCACTTTGATTTAAATCATGATTAAAATCACTTCCATTGAAACGTGTACAAATTATTGACAATTTTTTTATTTGTGGCTATTTTCTTTTTAATCAAAATTGAAAGATTTTATCAACTTCATATCATCAAGACATGAATAAATCCTTCATATCTACTCTCCAAACAATTGAAATCATGTCATTAAAATCAGGATAATATTGCATTATAGCCTATAAAGTGATGAACACTCGCCCCCTACTCCACTTGCACGATGATTTTTAAAAAATCATTGATTTTAAATAACTTACATTGAAACATGTACAGATGATTGACATGTGGCAGTAATATTTTTTTACTCAAATTAGAAAGATTTTATCAACGTTATATCATCAAAACAAAATCCTTCATATCTACTCAAAACAATTGAAATCATATGTTTAAGACTGGTTGATCATGCAATATAGCCTATATTGGTTAAAGGACAAGTCCACCCCAACAAAAACTTGATTTGAATAAAAAGAGAAAAATTGAACAAGCATGACACTGAAAATTTCATCAAAATTGGATGTAAAATAAGAAAGTTATGGCATTTTAAAGTTTCGCTTCATTTCACAAAAACCTGCACATCTCGGTCGGTATACAAATGAGGAACTGATGACGTCACTCACTATTTCTTTTGTATTTTATTGTATGAATATGAAATATTTTAATTTTCTTGTCATTGTCATGTGAAATGAAGTTTCATTCCTCCCTGAACACGTGGAATTCCGTTATTTTAACATTTTATGCTTCAGGCAAGGAGGTCCTTACCGTAAAATTCGTACAAATCGAAATATTGTATAATTCAAACAATAAAAAACAAAAGAAATAGTGAGTGAGTGACATCATCGACTCTCTCATTTTGATGTAACTGGCTCGTTCATATAACTATTTTGTTAAAAATAAGCGAAACTTTGAAATGTCATAACTTTCTTATTTTACATCCGATTTTGATGAAATTTTCAGCATAGTGCTTGTCTGATATTTCTCTATTGATTCAAATCAACATTTTTCTGAGGTGGACTTGACCTTTAACACTTTATACGCAGCTGTACACCCGCAGCAATAATGGTACTCCAGAACAAAAAAAAATATAAAAAAAGGAATTCAAAATAGTAAAAACTTAATGTATACTATCCTGCCTGAATAGCCAAGGCCTGTTCAGACTTTCTGTACAATTGTGCTCATTCAGCAGGTACACTGAGAAAGGTTCAATAATGCACAGAAAATGCTCCTGCCAATCTTTAAAATCATGGTAACAACCATATAGATCTAGTGCCCTTTGCCACAAATGAGCATTTACTTTTATACATTTCTCATTGAATGTGTTGAATTGAGTGCAATTATACACAAAATCTGCATTGTCCTTGGTTTTTGTCTCACCTGCATAGCAGAGTGAGACTATAGGCGCCGCTTTTCCGACTGCGGCGGCGGTGGCGGCGGCGTCAACATCAAATCTTAACCTGAGGTTAAGTTTTTGAAATGACATCATAACTTAGAAAGTATATGGACCTAGTTCATGAAACTTGGCCATAAGATCAATCAAGTATTATTGAACATCCTATTAGAGTTTCATGTCACATGACCAAGGTCAAAGGTCATTTAGGGTCAATGAACTTAGACCATGATGGGGGAATCAACATCAAAATCTTAACCTGAGGTTAAGTTTTTGAAATGTCATCATAACTTAAGAAAATATATGGACCTAGTTCATGAAACTTGGACATAAGGTGGATAAAGTATTACTGAACATCCTGGTACATTCATGCCCTGATGTTTTTGATGATTTTACAGAGCGAAATGCAGCCTGTCTGGAATTAGCGGCAATACTGAGAATGAAATGCTGCAGAAGTTATTGTCTTCATAAAATATAAAGAATAGATGCAAGGCCCGCAGAGGATTTCAGAACAAGACTCTAGCAGATCAGAGGCTATGGATTTCGCAGTACCTAATTGAACATCACAACTTTGTAAACATGGATGGAGACTCATCCTTGGGATTACTATGACCCGCTTATGGAAGATGGAGTCAGGATTAGCAGGTAAATGTTTCAAGAGGTATCCTTAAAAGGTCAAGTCCATCTCAGAAAAATGTTGATTTGAATCAATAGAGAAAAAGCAGACAAACACAATGCTGAAAATTTCATCAAAATCGGATGTAAAAGAAGAAAGTTATGACATTTTAAAGTTTCGCTTTTTTTCAACAAAATAGTTATATGAACGAGCCAGTTACATCCAAATGAGAGAGTCGATGATGTCACTCACTATTTCTTTTGTTTTTTATTGTTTGAATTATACAATATTTCAATTTTTACGAATTTGTGACAATTAGGACCCCCTTGCCTGAAGCACAAAATGTTAAAATAATGGGATTCCATGTGTTCAGGAGGAGTGAAACTTCATTTCACATGACAATGATGAGAAAATCAAAATATTTCATTTTTCATATAATAAAATACAAAAGAAATAGTGAGTGAGTGATGTCATCAGTTCCCTCATTTGCATACCGACCGAGATGTGCATATAACTGTTTTGTGAAATGAAGCGAAACTTTAAAGTGTCATTGCTTTCTTATTTTACATCCGATTTTGATGAAATTTTCAGTGTTTGCTTGTGGATTTTCTCTTTTTATTCTAATCAAGTTTTAATTGGGGTGGACTTGTCCTTTAACATGACTAGTACCATTCTTGTAAAATTAAATCATCATACGTACTTTAAACTTTCTTTTTTTTCACTTAATTTATTTATAAGGGATTATAGTTTTACATGTTGTCTCTTAGGATCTGGTTCTGCTATTATCATTGGTGCAGGAGCTAAACCCAGCAAGCTTATAGAGGACAATTTTTTGGTTCACTTGATAGTCACAGATGTCTTTTCCCAAACATTACAATTATTCAAGCACAAATTCAATGTGAAAAATGGGTCTCTGTGCTCATTTAGGAGATGGGGAAGGGAGTCTGCTTGTTTTAATCTCAAACAAGTCCTTAACTTATTGTTATATGTGCATGCTGGAAAGAAAGATACATGTACATGTAATGAAGAGGAGTGCTGATATGATAAGACAACTGCAGGAGGCTTGATTGTGGGGATACAGAAAGTCAAAATCCTCCTTACAATGAAAGGTGCATTAATATCAAATTTTTCGACAAATACTGGTCTAAAAAATGGACTTTAAAGCATTGAAATTGGACATATATAAGACCTTGGATATCAAAATTTAGTACACCCAACATTTCACCACCAGAAATGTGGTCACCTATTTCTTAACTCGGTCTTTCCATTGCTTGGCTTGGAATTTAGAACGTAGATAATTCACCCAAATAGAATTTCAAAGGGTAAAAATGACCAAGTACATGTACAAGTGTTACCAAGTTCCCTGCAACATACGTGATGGCAGGATATGATTGAAGGATCAAAGGTAATCAGAATTAATTGATTACATTTTAAAGTGATCACAATTTTAAAGCGATAGTGATTGTTGTACATGTGACCAGTGTAAATTTAGCTCAGGAAATAATATGATTATGTTTCTATTGATAATAATATTGTAGAAGATACATATTTATAGTTTCCTTTGCTTTAAATGTACCACCTCGGTATTCATTTAACCTTCAGAAGGATTGGTGACATCTCGTCCATCAAATCACCATCGTAAAGGACTTTGTTCTTTGTCTGTGATGATGTCAATGGTGTGGCTTAGTGAATTTGTCAATAAGTTTGGAGAGAAACTGCCAACCAACAACAAAATCCATCTTCTTCATGCCTTATACATGGAAATGTGTATCGGATTATGAAGGAGGATGTAGAAGAGCAAGGAGGTTCTGTTTGTAGTCAGCAATACTTCTTCCGCAAATGGAGAATGGAAATGTCTCATGTTACCATTCCAAAGGTAGGTGATTCTCGTGAGTATTTGCACTGTATATTTACTAATATTAACTATTATACATTTAACCATAAATAACTGGGCTATTTCGATACCTAAGAAGACTGGGGTGGGGCTGATTCAGCCACTCCCCCGATATGATCTTGTCCATTGCTCTCAATGAAAATCTGCACTCACATTACACATGGCATAATCTAAAAAATGGTAAAATCTTATTTTCAAAAATATTACATTGCTAATAAATACTGCCAATTTATTATGCTAATTTATGCATAAAATAAAAACCTTTCTTCTAACTATCTAAATAAGGCCCTTAAATTTTGCTAAAAATTATTGAATATCGCAATTATTATTTTTGTATATATCATTTCCAGAATTCTGATTGATTTCTTTTTTTTTTATTGATTTTTATGATGGAAATCTTTATTACACTGATCATGGACAACATGATATTTATTATGTTTAATCAGTGAAAGGAAAGTTGGTAATACATTTTTATAAATTTGGGCTAAAAACACTATTTGCATTGGATTTGAACAAAAATTCATGTTTTGGGGTTTGTATGCACTTACAAAATATTGGGTAATTTTGGAACCATGTATTCAGGGGTTGCAAGTTTATTCTCAAAAGTTGTGTGAGACTTAAAAATAAAAATTTAGTCAATGGCGCAGTCAGAAAATTTCGCATGGCAGATATATCACAAAAAAATGTTGAGGGGAAATCTGAATCATAGGGTAAATCATAAAACCAGAGATTTTGCATTTTATTGAAAAATTTGAAATAACTTCCTATTTCTACCACATTTCATGAAGCTGTTTTGAGACCAAGTAGATTTGATATACTTGACTATGTATTCCCCAACATAAACACAGGTCTTTAGGTGATCTACAATAATAGAGCATACTTTGCTGGCTTTAGCAGTGCAGCTGCTACAATGGTATAGCACCCAACTATGATGATGTTAACTACTGTTCCTCGAAAAACTAAGAAAATATACATTGTGTAATTTTTCTCTTTATTTGTTCATTCCAGGTGAACCGGTTTTTGAAATGCGACATATGCACCAAACTGAAATCTTGCCTAGAGAAGACAACTGGCAGAGAAGAGAGACAAACTTTACTGCAAGAAAGAGAGTCACACCTTTTCCAGCAAAAGTAAGTTTCAATGAAATATTTAATAGTGTATATGTACATGTATTTAGATTTAATCATCACAGTCTTCCAGGATAAGTATTATTTATATGTCATGGATGTCAGCCCGGAAGACTAGCCTCCACAATTATCAATCTTTATTCACTTGCCATCTTTCTTCCCTCTTTTGTGTAAATGTGGTATTTTCAAAGTATATGCAGAGATACGATGTTGAGGCAATTTAAATTCACATTTCAGTGGTACGCAAAAGTTGCAGGGATGAGAACATTCAACACCATATGTAATCCTGGATGTCCATCATGTAATCTAACAGAATGTATTCTAGAATTTGCAATTCCTATTTCTATCAGAAATTTCATGAAGCTTTTTTGTTTTAATAAGTAGAGAATGATTATCTTTTCTAATTTTGAAAACAAATACAGTTTGGAAGCAACATTGCATAGAGAACCATGTGATCTATGTATCAGTATTGTGCAGGTTAAACGGAAAAAAGTCATACAGTCACAGCGAAAGCAACTTTCCTTTCTTTTCAGTCATTGTTGTAGCTAGAAAATTGGTACTGTAAACAGCAAATGATATATTAACAGGCAAAGAGTAATGAGCTAAAAATTGATATTAAATTTTTTTCTGATGTCTTTTTTTAATTTATTATGTAAAATCTTTGTTTTTTCAACTTTTTGTTTTGCATCTTCGATGGACATCATCTGCAATTTATTCAGAATATAAAGAAAATATTATCACTTACTTTTACTGGTAATCAGAAAATGTAGAAATGGTGATATATTTATTGATTTGGCATTACATCACAATTTGCATTGGATCTGTAGAGGAAATCTTGTTTTGGAGCAGTTTTGGGCCTGATGCACACTTTACAAATGTTGTGCGCTGACTAAGGGGTTGCAAATTTGGTTTCAAAAGTTTAGCGAGACTTGAAAAAAACTTTCTTAGAATGAGTCAGCACCAGCTTTTCATGTTACAGATATAATGTAAAATTGTCTGGGAAAGCCCCCCCCCTTTAGGATTAAGTTTTTGCATTTTCAATACAAAAAAAAGTGTACATTCTTATTCCATGAATTATAGAAAAACAAATAGTTATCAAGTATCACTGAAAATATGACATATGAATTCAGGACAATATTTTTCTCAATATTGGGCTGCTATTCTTTGACAATGTTCCATTTAATTATGTTTATTATCTTAACCCTATTTCGCCTGGGCTAATTTAGAATGGCATAGCCCGGGGAGACAGACCTGTTTTTGCTTTCCCCCTTCAAACCTCGGATGTTCATTCCGCTTGATCGCGACAAAAATTTGCATGCACACACGCAAGAAGTAATCTCCACAATTTGATTGTCATTTGTACTAAACTTAATTCAAATTTATGTTTAATCAATTAAATATGTTACCGTAATTAATACATTTAATCATAAGTTGGCTGTGAATCTTTAAAAATACCCACGAAACTGCTAAATTTTGATCTGGGCAGTCTAGACAGGATTATTATGAAATGGTTTAAAAATGGAAATTTTTAAAACTGTTTTTCATTGTTTTTCATTGGAAATCATCTGCAATTTTTTTCAGTCATAACTAACATGAATTCTATTGCTTTTAATCAGTAAAAATAAAAATCGTGATACATTTATTAATGTTAGCTGCATGCAGAATTTGCATTTGATTTGTACATGAAATCACATTTTTAAGCAAATTTTGTTCTTACATACACTTAATGTTTACGTAACATCGTAATTTTGTCTTAAAAGTTGCATGAGGCTTATTAAAGGAAATAAGTCATGAAACATCGCAGCACAATATTTTCTAGTAACAGATTTATCATGAAAGATGTTGAGAGGGCAAAAACAAATTATGAACAACCTATTTAAGCGGTAAGTACCCGGTAAATGTGTAAAAGTAGCCAAATTAATCCTGCCAGTACCCACTTTCCTTAATTTGGGTTGATTGCAGCATAATGTGGTTCAATTTCTTGCTGAAGAAAGTTAACCCATAGCTGGGATTCCAAACACTCAGAATTAATCACTTGTATCCCATAATAAGTTCATGTGCACTATACCACTGTTAACTTGTATTGCCTTTGTAATAAATATTTAGACTTTTCTCATTGTAATATTTCAGGTCCATCTAGGTACTAAGCAGAAAAGGCCTCAACATCCATTATTAAAACTGGGAGATACGGTTGCAGTCTACTTAAAAGAGTTCAGTAATGAGTGGCCACGAGTGAGCAAAGTGTTAGAAATGACTGGAGACAGTGTGAAGCTGCATTAGTACTCAGGATCAGAAACGTCCACGTGGATATCGCCTACCACATCAGTTCGAGGACAGAAGGGTCAGCCGTACACGGGAGAAGTCTCTCTTCAAGAAGTCATTTCTTTCCCCTACAGTCTCACTAAAACAAACAAATTACCATAGGATATCCAGCGTCACGTGAAGAATACTTTGCATGTTAGGTCTGTATGAACATACACTGTATTCATACCAATTTGGAATGAGTTTGTTTGTCCAGGACTCAAAAGCTGTATGTCTATATGGAAGCCACTTGAATTATGTGTTTTTGTGATATTACAATGTACCTATATTTTTCCACATTGGATATGGGGATAATTTCCAGGGTGTATCTTCACATGAGTTTGATCACCTACATGTATCTACATTTAGAAGAGATAAATGCACAATGATTGATAGAGAGTTGGTACCTGAAGTAGGTAATGATTTAACTCTAAATAGACTGGGCTATTTCTACGCCTAAGAAGACTGGGGGGGGGCTGATTCAGCCCCCCTTATGATCTCGGCGGTCGATCGCGCAATCGCGACGAAAATTGGCACACGCATTACCCATGGCATTATCTACAAGACTATAACATCAAATTCTGCCAAAAAACTCATGTCTCATTAATTATGCTAATTTATGCGTAAAATCATAAGTTTGCTCTAATTAATAAAATAATGCCCCTGAAATCCAAATTTTTGTTTCACATACTCGAGATAGGCATCTGATCAAATTTATTTTTAAAAAAATTCAACATCACATTTATTTTCTTATGTATTCTATTGTTTTCTAAATTTCTTATGTATTTCTTTGTTTTTCGACTTTTTGTTTTTTATTGTTTTTTCTATGGAAATTTTCGGGGACATTATTTTGACCATAAAAAAGATGAAATTGATTTATTTTAAGCAGTAAAAGGAAAAATAATGATATATTTATGAATTTGGCTTAAAACACTATTTGCATTGGATTTGTACACAAATTCACGTTTTTTGAGTAATTTTGGGTCTGCATGCACTTACGAAATGTTGCGTAATTTCGGAATCGCATACGCGGGGGTCACAATTTTGGTCTCAAAAGTTGCGCGAAACTTGAAAGTAAAAAGTCAGTGAGCCACGCGGTCAAAAAATTTTGTGCGGCGGATTTATCGTGAAAAATGTCGAGGGAGGGGGGGGCGGAATCAGCCCCCCCCCCCCCCCGTCTTTTTAGGGTTAAGTTCCACTGCCAATGGAAAGTTTACCCTCCCAGTGCTCAAGAGGTAAGCTCCTTACCACGGAACTCATTATGCAGCATTTGCGTATACTGAACAGGCACAAATAACAATTTTCTGTTATGGCACATGTCAGTTATCTCTCAAACAAAAATTTAAAGTCAGACTATGTGAGAAAGAAATTATACATCAACTGGAACCATCTGAAATAGCAGAGCAAGACTATAGGCACCGCTTTTCCGACAGCGGCGGCGTCAACATTGAAATCTTAACCAAGGTTAAGTTTTTGAAATGTCATCATAACTTAGAAAGTATATGGGCCTAGTTTATGAAACTTGGACATAAGGGTAATCAAATATGACTGAACATCCTGCTTGAGTTTCAGGTCACATGACCAAAGTCAAAGGTCATTAAAGGTCAAGTCCACCTCAGAAAAATGTTGACTTGAATCAATAGAGAAAAATCAGACAAGCACAATGCTGAAAATTTCATCAAAATCGGATGTATAATAAGAAAGTTATGACATTTCAAAATTTCGCTTATTTTAACAAAATAGTTATATGAACGAGCCAGTTCTCTCCAAATGAGAGAGTCGATTATGTCACTCACTATTTCTTTTGTTTTTATTGTTTGAATTATACAATATTTCAATTTTTACAAATTTGACGATTAGGACCTCCTTGCCTGAAGCACAAAATGTTGAAATAATGGAATTCCACGTGTTCAGGGATTAATGAAACCTTATTTCACATGACGATGACGAGAAAATAAAAATATTTCATATACCCGGTAATAAAATACAAAAGAAATAGTGAGTGAGTGATGTCATCAGTTCCTCATTTGCATACCGACCGAGATGTGCATATAACTGTTTTGTGAAATGAAGCGAAACCTTAAAATGCCATAATTTTCTTATTTTACATCCGATTTTGATGAAGTTTTCAGTGTTTTGCTTGTTGAATTTTTCTCTTTTTATTCAAATCAAGTTTTGTTGGGTGGACTTGTCCTTTAACCCTATCTAGGCCGGGGGGGGGGCCTCGGAGGCCCCCCCTCGACGAGTCGCGCGATATTTTCACCGCACAAAAGTTTTTGACAGTGCTGCTCGTTGACTTATTACTTTTAAGTCTTGCGCAACTTTTGAGACCAATTTTGCGTCATCCGGGTTCACGGTTCTGAAATTACGCAACGTTATGTAAGTGCATGTCAGACCAAAAATTGCTCAAAAACAGGATTTCGTGTACAAAGTTAATGTATATTGTGTTTTCAACCAAAAATCATAAATGTAGGATTAATTTGAGTTTTGCTGGCCTAAATGTATGTATTTTATGCTGCTTATGATCTTAGAAGAGTCCCCAATGAATTTCATTGAAAAAAACAATGAAAAACAAAGGGTCCAAAAAACAAAGAAATACATAAGAAATTGCAAAAAACATAATACATACTTTTAAGTCTTGCGCAACTTTTGAGACCAATTTTGCGTCATCCGGGTTCACGGTTCTGAAATTACGCAACGTTATGTAAGTGCATGTCAGACCAAAAATTGCTCAAAAACATGATTTCGTGTACAAAGTTAATGTATATTGTGTTTTCAACCAAAAATCATAAATGTAGGATTAATTTGAGTTTTGCTGGCCTAAATGTATGTATTTTATGCTGCTTATGATCTTAGAAGAGTCCCCAATGAATTTCATTGAAAAAAACAATGAAAAACAAAGGGTCCAAAAAACAAAGAAATACATAAGAAATTGCAAAAAACATAATACATAAGAAATTGATCTGATATCAAATTCTTTTCATGTACATTTGCTAAGAACATCACAAAGAGTTTCTATGCCAAAAATTAGAACATTTGGAGCTTTATTTATGGAGTTCGAGGAAAAAGTATGATTTCGCATACTAATACGCATAAATTAGCATGATTACGTAATAACAATTCACATGAAATAAATTGCTATACACTTTAGTAGATTATATCCTAGACAACCTGCCTGCGGTCGACGGCCGAGATCTCAAGGGGGGGCCTGGGAAACCCCCCCCCCCTCCAGGCCATATGAACTCCCAAAATACCCCAGCCTAGATAGGGTTAAAGAGAAATTCCAGTAGTTGCAGTAAACACTGATTTCATGAGAAAGTCTGTAAAACAAGGCTTAATTGTCAGTATATCATCGAGGATCTAGATCTGGTACAGTTACATTAACTGAACTTTGTGAAATCTTGAAATCTATGCTGAAAAATGTTCACACCGAAGATCCCCAACACAGATAAGCCCACGTGGGATAATGTATAATTATTGCTTAGGGCGTCCTACCCGATTCCTGTGCTTATTTGCTGATTTCTCAGCAATTACACAATTTCTTCCAGAATTCTTTGGCACATGCGTTTTATTTATACAAACAGACACTTTGGTGGTCATTTCATTGGATTCTGTACGAACTCATTTTGATATCGTTACCAAAACTAGCATTTACCTTTAAGGGTCAATGAAATTAGACTATGTTGGTGGAATCAATATCGAAATTTTAACCAAGGTCCAGTTTTTGAAATGTTGTCATAACTTGACCTAGGTCATAAAACTTAGACATAAGGGTAATAGTGTATCACTGAAGATCTTCCTTGAGTTTCAGGTCACATGATTGAGGTCAAAGGTCACTTAGGGTCAAACTATGGCCATGTTGGGGTTATTTGAGGAATTATCATAACTTTAAAACTTTATAGATCTAGTTAATGAAACTTGGACATAAGAGCAACCGTGTATCCCTGAATATTATGTGTGAGTTTCAGGTCACATGACCAAGGTCAAAGGTCACTTAGGGTCAACAAACTTTGGCCATATTGGGGTATAGGAGGAATTGCCATCATCCTAAGAAGACGGGGGGGGGGGGGGCTGATTCACCCCCTCGACATTTTTCGCGATAAATCCCTCACTCGAAATTTTTTGACCACGTCGTTCGCTGACTTTTTACTTTCAAGTCTCGTGCAACTTTTGAGACCAAAATTGTGACCCTGGGAACGCGGTTCCGAAATTACGCAAGATTTCGTAAGTAATGCAGCAGCCCAAAATTACTTAAAACGTGAATTTGTGTACAAATCCAATGCAAATAATGTTTTTAGCCCAAAATTCATAAAATGTATCATTATTTTTCCTTTTACTGCTTAAAATCAATTAATTTTATCTTGTTTATGGTCAAAATAAAGTCCCCGATAATTTCCATTGACAAAACAATAAAAAATAAAAAGTCGAAAAACAAAAAATACATAAGAAATTTAGAAAACAATAGAATATGTATATATATATATGTGTATATATAAGACATTTATAAAAAAATACATAAGAAAATAAATGTGATGTTGAAATTTTTGAAAAATAAATTTGATCAGATGCCTATCTAGAGTCTATGAAACAAAAATTAGAAGTTTAGGGGAATTATTTCATTAATTAGAGCAACTTATGATTTTGAATTAGCATAATTAATGAGCAGTGAGACTTTTGACAGAATTTGATATTATAGTTTTGTAGATAATGCCATGGGTAATGCGCATGCTAATTTGCATTCCGATCGCGCGTTCGGCGGCTGAGATCATAAGGGGGGCTGGATGAGCCTCCCCCGTTTTTTTTAGGCGTCGAAATAGCCCAGTCTATTTAGGGTTAAAAGTCTATGGATCTAATTCATGAAACTTTGTGTGTGTTCCAGGAACATGGCCAAGATCAAAGATCATTCAAAGGTTAATGAACTCTGGCCGTGTTGGGAGTATGTGTTGAATTGGCATCATAACTTAGGAAATTTATGTATCTAGCTCATGAAACATCGACAGAAGGGTAATCAAGTATGAATGATTGTTTTGCACATTTCTTATGTCACATGATCATGGTCAAATGTCATTTTGGGTCAATGGACATAGTGTTTTTATATAATTTTGGTGTTTTCTTCTGTGAATAACTATTCATTAGCTGTTTTCAAAGGAAGAACTGCTGCTATATCGAATTGCGATGCAGGCGAGACTGCCAGAGGCGTTCCACTCGTTGAAATGTCATCATAACTTACAAAGTGTGTAGACCCAGTTCATGAAACTTGGATATAAGGGCAATCAAGTATTACTAAGCATCCTGACTGAGTTTCAGGTCACATGACCAGGGTCAAAGGTCATTTAGTGTCAATGAACTTAGACCATGTTGGGGGAATCAATATCGAAATCTTAACCTCAAGTATTTAAATATTTATTTCTTCTGTTTTTCATTGTTATTGATGTAGATGATGTGATGGTGTAGCTTTGAAATTAAGGTAAATTTATCCTCGAGTAGCTTTGAAATTAAGATAAATTTATCCTCGTGTAGCTTTGAAATGAAGATAAATGTATCCTTGTGTAGTTTTCAAGTCAAGATTAATTTATCATGTAGCCTTGAAATTAAGATAAATTTATCCTCGTGTAGCCTTGAAATTAAGATAAATTAATCCTCGTGTATCCTTGTAATTAGGATAAATTTATCCTCGTGTAGCCTTGAAATTAGGATAAATTTATTCTTGTGTAGCCTTGAAATTAGGATAAATTTATCCTCGTGTATCCTTGTAATTAGGATAAATTTATCCTCGTGTATCCTTGTATTTAGGATAAATTTATCCTCATACAGCCTTGAAATTAAGATAAATTTATCCTCATGTAACCTTGAAATTAGGATAAATTTATCCTCATCCAGCCTTGAAATTAAGATAAATTTATCCTCATGTAGCCTTGAAATTAAGATGAATTTATCCTCATGTAACCTTGAAATTAGGATGAATTTATCCTCATGTAACCTTGAAATTAGGATAAATTTATCCTCATGCAGCCTTGAAATTAAGATAAATTAATCCTCGTGTATCCTTGTAATTAGGATAAATTTATCCTCGTGTAGCCCTGAAATTAGGATAAATTTATCCTTGTGTAGCCTTGAAATTAGGATAAATTTATTCTCGTGTATCCTTGTAATTAGGATAAATTTATCCTCGTGTATCCTTGTAATTAGGATAAATTTATCCTCATGCAGCCTTGAAATTAAGATAAATTAATCCTCGTGTATCCTTGTAATTAGGATAAATTTATCCTAGTGTAGCCTTGAAATTAGGATAAATTTATCCTCATGTATCATTGTAATTAGGATAAATTTATCCTCATGCAGCCTTGATATTAAGATAAATTTATCCTCGTGTAGCCTTGAAGTTAGGATAAATTTATCCACGTGTAGCCTTGAAATTAAGATAAATTTATCCTCATGTAGGTTTTAAATTAGGATAAATTTATCCTCATGTAGGTTTTAAATTAGGATAAATTAATCCTCATGTAGCCTTGATATTAAGATAAATTTATCCTCATGTAGTCTTGAACTTAAGATAAATTTATCCTCGTGTAGCCTTGAAGTTAGGATAAATTTATCCTCGTGTAGCCTTGAAATTAAGATAAATTTATCCTCGTGTAGGTTTGAAATTAAGATAAATTTATCCTCATGTAGCCTTGAAATTAGGATAAATTTATCCTCATGAAGCCTTGAAATTAAGATAAATTTATCCTCATGTAGCCTTGAAATTAGGATAAATTTATCCTCATGTGGCCTTGAAATAAGGATAAATTTATCCTCATGTAGTTTTAAATTAGGATAAATTTATCCTCATGTAGCTTTGAAATTAGGATAAATTTATCCTCGTGTAGCCTTGATATTAAGATAAATTTATCCTCATGTAGGTTTGAAATTAGGATAAATTTATCCTCATGTAGCCTTGATATTAGGATAAATTTATCCTCATGTAGCCTTGAAATTAGGATAAATTTATCCTTGTGTATCCTTGTAATTAGGATAAATTTATCCTCGTGTATCCTTGTAATTAGGATAAATTTATCCTCGTGTATACTTGAATTAGGATAAATTTATCCTCGTGTTGCCTTGAAATTAAGATAAATTTATCCTCATGTAGGTTCTAAATTAGGATAAATTTATCCTTGTGTAGGTTTTAAATTAGGATAAATTAATCCTCATGTAGCCTTGATATTAAGATAAATTTATCCTCATGTAGGTTTGAAATTAGGATAAATTTATCCTCATGTAGCCTTGATATTAGGATAAATTTATCCTCATGTAGCCTTGAAATTAGGATAAATTTATCCTTGTGTATCCTTGTAATTAGGATAAATTTATCCTCGTGTATCCTTGTAATTAGGATAAATTTATCCTCGTGTATCCTTGAATTAGGATAAATTTATCCTCATGCAGCCTTGATATTAAGATAAATTTATCCTCGTGTTGCCTTGAAGTTAGGATAAATTTATCCTCGTGTAGCCTTGAAATTAAGATAAATTTATCCTCATGTAGGTTCTAAATTAGGATAAATTTATCCTTGTGTAGGTTTTAAATTAGGATAAATTAATCCTCATGTAGCCTTGATATTAAGATAAATTTATCCTCATGTAGGTTTGAAATTAGGATAAATTTATCCTCATGTAGCCTTGATATTAGGATAAATTTATCCTCATGTAGTCTTGAAATTAAGATAAATTTATCCTCATGTAGCCTTGAAATTAGGATAAATTTATCCTCGTGTATCCTTGTAATTAGGATAAATTAATCCTCATGTAGCCTTGATATTAAGATAAATTTATCCTCATGTAGGTTTGAAATTAGGATAAATTTATCCTCATGTAGCCTTGAAATTAGGATAAATTTATCCTCATGTAGTCTTGAAATTAAGATAAATTTATCCTCATGTAGCCTTGAAATTAGGATAAATTTATCCTCGTGTATCCTTGTAATTAGGATAAATTTATCCTTGTGTATCCTTGTAATTAGGATAAATTTATCCTCGTGTAGCCTTGAAATTAGGATAAATTTATCCTCATGTAGGTTTAAAATTAGGATAAATTTATCCTCATGTAGGTTTTAAATTAGGATAAATTAATCCTCATGTAGCCTTGATATTAAGATAAATTTATCCTCATGTAGTCTTGAAATTAGGATAAATTTATCCTCATGTAGCCTTGAAATTAGGATAAATTTATCCTCGTGTATCCTTGTAATTAGGATAAATTTATCCTCGTGTAGCCTTGAAATTAAGATAAATTTATCCTCATGTAGCCTTGAAATTAAGATAAATTTATCCTCATGTAGGTTTTAAATTAGGATAAATTAATCCTCATGTAGCCTTGATATTAAGATAAATTTATCCTCATGTAGCCTTGAAATTAGGATAAATTTATCCTCATGTAGCCTTGATATTAGGATAAATTTATCCTCATGTAGGTTTGAAATTAGGATAAATTTATCCTCATGTAGCCTTGATATTAAGATAAATTTATCCTCATGTAGGTTTGAAATTAGGATAAATTTATCCTCATGTAGCCTTGATATTAGGATAAATTTATCCTCATGTAGTCTTGAAATTAAGATAAATTTATCCTCATGTAGCCTTGAAATTAGGATAAATTTATCCTCGTGTATCCTTGTAATTAGGATAAATTTATCCTTGTGTATCCTTGTAATTAGGATAAATTTATCCTCGTGTAGCCTTGAAGTTAAGATAAATTTATCCTCATGTAGGTTTTAAATTAGGATAAATTTATCCTCATGCAGGTTTTAAATTAGGATAAATTAATCCTCATGTAGCCTTGATATTAAGATAAATTTATCCTCATGTAGTCTTGAAATTAGGATAAATTTATCCTCATGTAGCCTTGAAATTAGGATAAATTTATCCTCGTGTATCCTTGTAATTAGGATAAATTTATCCTCGTGTAGCCTTGAAATTAAGATAAATTTATCCTCATGTAGCCTTGAAATTAAGATAAATTTATCCTCATGTAGGTTTTAAATTAGGATAAATTAATCCTCATGTAGCCTTGATATTAAGATAAATTTATCCTCATGTAGCCTTGATATTAGGATAAATTTATCCTCATGTAGCCTTGATATTAGGATAAATTTATCCTCATGTAAGTTTGAAATTAGGATAAATTTATCCTCATGTAGATTTAAATTGAGATAAATTTATCCTCATTTAGTCTTGAAATTAAGATAAATTTATCCTTATGTAGGTTTTAAATTAGGATGAATTAATCCTCATGTAGCCTTGTTATTAAGATAAATTTATCCTCATGTAGGTTTGAAATTAGGATAAATTAATCCTCATGTAGCCTTGATATTAAGATAAATTTATCCTCATGTAGGTTTGAAATTAGGATAAATTTATCCTCGTGTAGCCTTGAAGTTAGGATAAATTTATCCTCGTGTAGCCTTGAAATTAAGATAAATTTATCCTCATGTAGGTTTGAAATTAGGATAAATTTATCCTCATGTAGCCTTGATATTAGGATAAATTTATCCTCATGTAGCCTTGAAATTAGGATAAATTTATCCTCATGTAGCCTTGAAATTAAGATAAATTTATCCTCATGTGGCCTTGAAATTAAGATAAATTTATCCTAATGTAGTTTTAAAATGAAGATAAATTAATCCTTGTATCAGCAGGATGAACTGATCCGTACAATTGAAATAGATTTGTATGATATATTTATTTGATCTGTTTTTTCCTATTAAATGGTTGTATTAATTGAAATGCTGTTTCCGTTTGTTTCTTTTATTGTTATAGACTTGCAAACATACATTGAATTGCCAATAGTCATTAAATAGAGTGATTGGAGAGAATGTGTAGATGAGAGAACAAGTCATAAAAGTGGTTGTTACGTGCAAAAATGTGAAATAAATATTGTGGAGTGAACATGAAGAATATTTGAAGAAAAGTGAACAAAGATTCATTCATTTTGAAAAGATTTACTGTTTAAAATGATAATTATTCAAACAATAGCAATATTATTATTAAATAATGATAATGATAATAATGATAGCAGCAATCAAGCAGTAATAATATTAAAAATATTCAAAAGGGATAATGGTATTCTCGATAATACTTACTATTTATTAATGGGCCAAGTTTATTAATTTGTTGCTAAAGGTCGAATACACAACACAAACTACATGCAAGCCGTGCATGCAAACATGCTTTAATTATTTCTCTTCACCGGTCGTAACTTCCGAACGTCTTAAGATTTTAAGATTTGCTCTAAAGCTTTTGACAAGGGAAGTTAATAAACTGTTACCTCTATTCTTTGGTAATACTGATAGTAATCACGTGTGCAGTCGCCGATGTCCCTATTCCGATGAACGCTATTATACAAGAAGGCTGTGAAGTCGAACGTGTAAATTACGGAACAGTTTGCACCATTTCTTGTCAAGAAGGTTATGAAGCTACTGGACCAAGTATGTCTAGAGATGTGACGTGCTCTGATGATGGAGATGACGTCGGATCTTGGTCTGGTGACGCTATACAATGCATTGGTAATATTTTACCCTTATAGTTTGGCATTTGAGATGGTGTATGCAATTTATAAATAATAGGCTATATACGCTTATACAGGTATAAGATATTCCGAAGGCAAATGCAAGGACACACGTTAACATCCGGCGACACATTTTTTGCAAAGTCAAAATTGTCTTTAACAAAATTAATTGAAAGCCCGAAGAGAGTAAAGCGTGCAAGCGAAATTGTTGACCTATATTTTTTTTAAACACTTTTTGACGTGAATTCCAATTGAAATACCATTACACGACCCTCTCCCTGTACTTATTTGCCGTTCTCCGTTTTATTTAATTTCTCGAAAAAAGCCCCCTCTCCCATCTAAACGCCAGTTCCCACAAAAAAAAACATTCACCAAGAACAAAGAAATTGATCACCCGAATTACTTGTCTCTCGCTCAGAGGTAACCTGTCTGGCCCCAATTGCAGAGGAAAGTGGAGTCACCCCGTTCACTGTGGAATGCTCCTACAATGATGAACCAACTACAATATCCGATAGCAAGAAAATTTCTACTTCATGCTCCTTCGAATGTGTAGATGGGTACTCATTAGTGGAAGGCTCTTCTGTAAGAATTTGCTTGCCAACAGGAGAATGGGATGGAACTCCGGTATCCTGCAAAGGTAGGTTACTGAAAAGATCCAGGTGCGGCGGAACGTTTTGAGGAGAACTGAGGTTATAATAGTTACGTTACAAAGTTATTGAAATAATGGGAGACAATCCCCACAGACCCATGTATTCATTTTGTATATACCGATGCATACCATAAAATGCTGGGCGTACGTATAATCAAGGGTCTTTAAAGAGCCATTCAACATGTTCAACACATTCCCTATTAACAGTTAATCTTCGATGCCGCATGGATGTTCTTCATTCGATTTTCTTAATATCAAATATTGTAGACATAAGATACACACGTAGTTACCTACAATTACAGACTTACTACATACAAATGAAAACCTGCTGCTTTTGCAATGATAATTATTTTTCGCTTCCTCTAGTCAGATATAGCAGACACATTACTAGCTTTCAGGGGGAGGCAAATATAAATGTTATAATATCTACTGAAAAATGATTTGCCACGTGCCGTATGTGACCCCAACAGTGACACATAACATCACAAATAGATATATGTCCTTGAACTAATCTTAATTGTTTGTAATGTTGAAATTCGTCAAATGTTGATTTAAAAGTTGACAAATGCTAATGTTTTTTTAACTTTAAAACTATTATCATACAATATTTTGCCCAATTTCAGGACATAAGTCGGCATTGAGATATACTTCATTATGTTTTTAAAATCCACATTTTGTGAATTGTAGATATTCCCAGTTATCAATTTTCAACACATATCACTTTTCATTTTTTTCCATTATATTGGCGGCATCACAGCTCACCATCAAAGACTACAAGTGCAGCTTTTACACGTTTTATGGCCATTGCTTTATTCGATATCTTTATTGATAATTTTCTTGCCGGGATTTTGCATTTATTGATAATTATGCCAACAGTGCTTACAAAAAATATCAGAAGAATATCATTTTCAATAGATCAAAACTTTCACTCGCGACTTTTTAAAATTATCCTCATATGCCTATGCCATGTTTAGTCGCCTTATTGTTTTATCTCCTTCTTTTTGTCTTGGGGGGGGGGGGGAGTCTAACACGTCACTGCTCGCAAGGGTTTGGGGGTTTGTCGCATATAACTATGAAGGCAATATTGTCATCAATATTTCCTTTGGATTGAGGATTATCAAACTGGATAATTGTTTCGAGAATGCAACTATATATCAAACACGATGATTTGTCTTACTGCCACTGCACCAGCCCCAACAAAGACCTAAAATGTAGCATAATCGTTTCACTTAATGACACATTATGTTACAGATATAACACCTCCTGAACTGACTTGCCCTTCTGATGTGGTGTTGAAAGCCGACAAAGGGACGACTTCTGTTGACTTACCATGGAGTCTATGGGAACCGATTCTGGTTTGTCGCTACATATTGAGAACAAAGTAGACTATAAGTTATGACTAGTTGAATTTAAGAACATGATTAAATAAAGATACATGTACATGTACATCGTACAATGAGATATATTATATTGTGTTCTAGTAAAAAAAAATGACTACTTCATAATGGAAATATCAAACAAATGACAATTGGTGCTATAGCGGACCCATTCATAGTCATTTCAGCTATTTTGTTTTCATGATGTATAAAGGGGTAACTTGTCCTGAAATCAAATTTGCTAGACGAAAAATGAGAAGGTATATATTTATTTTTCAGAACTATAGATGGTGAAGGATGTCTGTGTGATGGGCACTTATTAGGAACGAGGTACATGTAGGTCAGGCTAATAAATCGAGGATCCACTTTATTGCCAAGATTATCAAGACAAATTGAAATATCCCGTTCTCAATCTCACTTCACATTTTCATGTTTGAGTTAATTGGCATAAGTCCGTTTACTCTGTAATTTTGTTCTGGTACACCTGCAAAAGTTTATAATGACCCGACGCGTAAGAAGAGACGAAGGTCGTTATCAGATATTTCTTATTTCAGTTTCCGATTGTCACAAAATCCACTTAACTCGAGCTTAAACTTAAAGAAGGTGTTTCTTACTTTATTTTCTATCTGGCTACATTCTAATTTGTTTTCGTCGCACAACCTCTGTTTCATTTTTACACGACCGGTTACAGAAATGTTGGTTAACTTCATGAAAATTAAAAACATTCAAATTTCAGTTTCAAAGGATATAATGATAATACATGAAATATTGAGACAAAAAGTGGAAAACTCCGCGTGTTATTATTCTCCACAGGCTATAGATCTCGGTACAACAATTGAAGCGACTCTTCTCAGTATTAACCACATTGATGTAGGGGAGAATCGTCCATCATCGTTATCAGAAGGTATCCATACACTCGTTTATCATGCAAGAGACTCGTCTGAAAATGAAGCCGACTGCTCCTTTTCTGTCACAGTTACAGGTATGTACAATATGTTTAACATGTTTAGATTCGATGTTGTTTCTCATATCTAAGCAAATACTTAAATTCGGATTCTCTTGTGATTTATTACCAGTGGCGTAAAAATGGGGGAGGGCTTGGAGCGCTTGCCTCCCCCCCCCCAAAAAAAAAAAAAAAATCACGACCAAGAAAAGATAACAGAGAAGAGGAAAGAAAATGAAAGAGGGAAGAGCGAAATACATCTTCTGAATTATGTTAAAAATATATCACAAAATGGATCTCCTGTATTAAAATGTCAAAATGTTTACTTGCTGGCTTCTCTCCCGCAACTTATAAATTTTACACGATGCGCCATATGGCCCGCTCGAAGATTTATGCTCATTACGCCACTGCTTGATCTTTAATATAATCGTAATACTTACTGGAAGATAATCCGCCTGTACTGACTAGAATGCTTAACGTTTCGATATTTCCATGCAGTCTGCAGATGCGCACCACTGCAAATACCCGAAGACAGCATCGTGACGCTACAATCAGGAGTTGGATCTTGCAGTACCGGGGTGTGTATGGATCTGTTTGTACCATTAGCTGTAAGATTGGCTACGAACTGTCAACGGGGGACATCTCGTTGAATAGAACCTGCGATATTACGGAGTCTGATCAGGGTTGTGATGCAACATGGAGTGGCGTTGATCCTGTCTGTGAAAGTAAGTTTAATCAAGTTATGAGGAAGGCCTCACAGAAAACTAATAAGTAGAATGGGATTCTTGGACAACGGAGATGAATCAAATTGCTTGACGCCGTATTCTGTACAGTATCAGAATACTTTTCTAGATCATGTTTTATCATTCATTTTGTTAAGTTGTAAGCATCAGTATCATGATTATGCGGATCCATGAATATTTATTGGGAAATGCCATTAACGTTTTATTACAATTCCATTTACAGTTGTAAGATGCAACACTCCTGGCATTACAAATGGCTATTTGGATTGTTCGCCATCTACTCGTCCTAGTGTGGCCTACCTCACATCCTGCGAGTTCTCCTGCAATACTGGTTATAGGACACCAACCGGGGAAGAGAATCGTATGCGTACATGCCAGGCAAACACTACCTGGAGTGGGGAAGATTTCCAATGCACTGGTAACCACCACCCTGAATCTTCTTATTCTGCATTCCTCTATATAAAGTTGTTTTTATGTACTTGTTTTCATGAGGGAGACGCTGTTGCTTAAGCATATATAGGGCGTTGGTCTCGTATCCCGGTGAGCCGGATTCGAACCAGCTCGATGCGCTAGCCCAAGCAGTTCTCCTTTGATGACGAAATTTGATTCTTCGAAATGGGTGAATCATGGGGCCGTCGACAAGCGGGCGCTAGATAACGGTATTGTGGTCACATGGTGTTACACCTTGATGCAGAGGTTCGAGCCCTGGTCTCGTCTAAACGTAAATGTACAGAGTGCTGCCTGTAGACTACTTGATAGATGTGTATTCCATATTACTGAGCACCCGCTTTTGGATACACCCTTTCATCCCGTAAAAACAATCTGGTGATAAAACAAATATTCAACTATCAAGCACTTTATACACCTGGGTAATGTCTTTATGATCTGTATACTTATCTCTGCAAGACCCACTGGAAAGGTCCATTATTTCTTGTCCTCTTTCCATTTATTATTGGGCACGGTTCAGACTTCATAGGTTTAATATTGAGTTAAAACCTCTACGTTTATCATTATATTTTCAGAAATGGTTACTTGTCCAGCTCGACTTGACATTACTTACGGCAGTGTGGCACCATCTTCTTGCGAGTCTTCCGACTCGGTTCCGTTTCATTCCACATGTACCTTTACATGTGAAGCTGGTTTCCGTCTCGACGGTCCTATCAGTGTGGAGTGTAGTCCGAACGGACAGTGGGCACCAAGTGGAGATTCAGTCTGCGTTGGTATGTGAGGATTTTTTTTTTTCTCAGGCTGTTCAGTAAAACAAAATTATTTAGTAAAAATGGGAAATTCCCCCCCCCCCCTTCGTCTTATATTGATCGTATGAATATAGGTTCTGGTGTTCATTCCAGAGATGACCTGGCACCCCAAAACCACCAGAGTCGCCAGGTAAAGGTTCTGTGTTGAACGCCAAACAGGTAACATGAACTCCCACCTTTTAACGTCTTGTTTGGTCTGACGCTCTTCTAACTGAGCCAACACACCCCGTTCATCATAAAAAAATCCCTTCATCCTGGTGTATATATAAGCAATAGTACAGGCTATGCGACAAAATGAACAAGACAGCGTCAAGTCTTTTGCAACGGTGTATCTTAAAATATATTATATGCTCTTTTTTGCTCCTTTTTTTCTCTCTGTTTAGATATACAGTCTCCCACATTCAACCTAGAATGCCCCCACAAAATTGGAGTTGATGCTCCACCTAACCAGACCACCGCTGTAGTGCACTTCGAGGAACCCATTCCAGAGGATAACTCTGGAATAGTTACTCTAACAAGGTAGTTCCATTATAGTTTGTAACTTTTTTCAAATCAATAAATCCAAGTCCATGTTTAGTTCAGTTATATTTTGCACTTATTAAGGAAGATTTCATATACATGTATCTATAATAATTATATTATTTAATCACTGTTATGTTTTCTTATGCTTTCTTGCCATCGTCATCTATACTCTGTTTGAAGAGTCATGGTCATTACATTGTCACAGTATATTCATCCTTTAATTTTCAGTATTTTAGTGCCCTAATTATCAACTTTCAGTTTCAATATAAAGATGTTACAAATGTATATGCATTAATAATTACCTTCATTTTGGTTATTATGATATATTCCTAAATTTCAGTTACATTTATTTACCTATACACTGATTACCTTATTCTTGGACCCCTTTGAATATAACTTGAAATCGGACATCTACATTTAGTGCAATCATTTTCAATTTGATAATCCCTATTCATTTTTTTATTCGATTATTTTCATGCAAATTTTACCAGTATTTCCAGTGCATCGGTTGGTTGGGCGGAGGGACCATTAGGTCACAGTGATTAAGTTTGCTCTCCTCTTCCCTGGCCACCAACTGATGCACTGGACAAACTGCTATCAAATATTGCACGTACCTGTATAATTTTTATGTCATTTATGTAACGTTTGATATTGCTTTGTAAATCTTAAATATGTTTGAAGTGCCGAATAAATAATAAATAATAAATAAATAAATAAATACTGGTTACTGCAAAGCTCAAACAGAGAAAATGTACTCTGAACATCTGATTTGTACATTATGTGCTAGAAAATTCAAAGAATTTCAAAAGAGAATTAATTTTCTGTTTCCTATATTCCTCCCGATAAATGAAGATGTAAAATTTATATTCCATTTGTTATATTTTTTACTGATGTAAATAAGAAATAATTGTGCTGTGCAATGAGTTTAAACTGTCATTTTACGCTATTTGTAAACACAGAGAAATCATGAATTTCAAACCTGCTTCAAGAACATTACTTTACTTGACAAAAACATTTTCTCCTTCCATTTATTTTTGTTTTACCACTCCCCCCCCAAAAAAAAATACATATATATAAATAAAATGAAATTACGTAATGAAAAAGCTGATGATCTACGATCTAAAAGGATGTGTTTTAGGAGACGATGTGGTCGGGATCAAAGGTTTGATGGGCCAAGCACCTAAATATACTACAATACTGTACCCTGATTGGTCGAATAGACCACACGACATCCCAGAATCCAAAAGATTCAACCAATCCAGCTCCATATTTTCCATAAAGTACTCGACCTCTTCTGAGAACTCTGGATAACACAATATTCAGAGATTTAGGAAATCTCGCATTCTTTTTGGTAAAAAGTGCGATTTTTATCAAAAGGTGTTGGTTGGTTGGTTTGTTTTATTCACAATTAAAAATGCATAAATATAAACAAAAAAGCATTACATAATCGAATAATTAAAAAAAACAAATTAGCAATAAAACAGTAATGAAGTTTCCAATGCATATAATACAGAATCGTAAGGATAGACCCGTTGGTGTCAAAAGTTTAGGAACGACATTGCAAGAAACTACGTTTTTTTTCAGCTTTGTGGTGATATATAAATTAGATGTATTTTCTTCAACGATGTATGACAGGTTGGATCCTAGTCATACTTCCGGGAGTAAATTTCCAGAAGGCACAACTACAATACAATACAAAGCCACTGACGGGTTTGAACTCACCTCATTCTGCAGCATTATCATTGAAGTGACTGGTAAGTTTGTGCTTGCATTAGCATTTCATTGGTACCTTCGTTATATATGATTTTGTGTGTATTGTGCGCATGAATGTATATCATTCTGCTAACCGATTAGCTTGATTTTAGTAAGTCATTATTATTACTATTGACCAGCTAACAAAATAAGCGACATATTATATCGAGCAACATGAACAATATCATCTCGGGGCAGTAATTTTAATTGACCAAAGGAACAGTCAATATTTGTATAATACCATACGGTATTCGGACATTTTCCCGATGTGTAATGTCTTGTTTTTAAGAAAAGTTGGCTAAATCAATGTGAAAGTGATGAAAATGGAGAAAATAAAATAAACATCACGAACAAGGCGAACCGTCTCCTTCTCGCATCCCTGGTCTGATCTAGAGATAAGCAAACCCACAACGGTATTATTATCTCCGAGATATTTTCTTGACGGAGTAGATAATAAGTGTTGGGGGGGGGGGGTCAAAACGCATAACAGTTGCTGAAATGTGTTGAACAATATTGCCTTGTTTATATATATATATATATTTACATAACAAAATATGCTGAAGATAAAAGGTAATGCTTTCAATGCCAATATAGATTTTATTTACTCGAATTTTCGACGGACCTCCGTCTTCTTCAGGAGTATATACAATGTGTGGTATCAATCAGAGAGCGCATCCTCAGACAGATGTTGTTATGATGACTGGCTGAGGATGCGCGCCCTTCACAGAAACATACATAGTAACGCTTGTTTGTAATTATCTAATTGTTACGTAACAATTAATATTGCGCAATAACATTTCTTGTTACGCAACAATAAGAAATTTAAGAGATGAGATGATAGAACGAAGATCAAATTGGTTAAGAGAAAATGGTTCTCTTACGGTTTTACTCTGCGCACGCTGCCCCCAAGCAATCTATATTGGTGAAACCAGCACGAAATTCCGCCTCTTTGACGAAATTGAATACAAATGTCATGATCTAAAAATCCTTAAAGGGAATGAAACCCTTGGAACAAGTGAGTTTGTGTGGAAAGACAAAAATCAAAGAATAAGATCAAAGAAAGTTTGAGCAAGATTGGAAAATTAATGAGAAAGTTATGAGTATTTGAATATTGCGATCACTAATGCTATGGAGATCCTCATATTGGCAATGCGACAGATATGTGTGATGTCACATGTGAACAACTTCCCTTTGATGGACTATAAAATACCCCCAAATGTTTCTTTTTGCTCTTTTTTGTGGTGATACAAACTCTTTATCCATAATATATTCTTTAAAAATCTGTATTACAAGCCCTCCTATAGATAGAATTAATGATCTACTGATAGATGTGACAAACGATGCATTTTGAGTGAAATATGTACAAAAGCAATGGGAAAGTTGTTCACATGTGATATCACACGTTTTTGTCGCATTGCTTAAGGGAGGATCTAGTCCAGGATAGAAGACGCATAACCTTGTTTTTTTTTATATATACAATATTTTTATGGTTTCTTGTCAATTCGAGGGTGCTGATTACGAATCAGAATGATGTCACTCGTGTAACTTTGAGCACTTTCCGCAAATTGGAAAAGTCCAATATAGCCTCCAAAATATGCAAATTACCCATGAAAATCATAAATTGTCCGCACATTGGCTATGAAATGCATGAAATTGTGTGGCAGGAGTGAAATACCCTATGAAAAAATATTTTTTGACAAAATATTTATTTTCCTGGTATTCAAAATGGCTACCATAGGGCTTGTATACTCTATTATGTACAATATGAATTGGGAAAACTAATTTTAAACAAAAATGAGCACTTTAACTGCAAAAAATCACGATGAATTAACAAAGTAATATATGCAAATAAATCATCATTACTAGCAAGATATATCATCTATTTTGTCATATATGGGAACATTGCTGTATCTTGATATCTAAAATAGCCGCAACTGCCGGCCCAAACAGTATTGCGTACAATTGCAATGGGAGCCAAAAAATCACAAGAGTGTTCACTGAAATGCATATTATTAAGATTAAACGAGTGGAATACTGACTAAAAACATAACTGTTAACAAAATATATTATTAGGATGCCATGTATGTGATAATAATAATTATAATTATACATGCTTATATAGCGCTTAATACTGACTTTGTCAGAAGTCTCTAAGCGCTCTACAGTATATGCAGCATAATTACCCTGGTTTTAGCAGTGCAGCGGTTACGCGCGCTGCGTTTCAAGGAATAAATTCGTGCCAGGTACCCATTTACCTCATCTGGGTTGAGTACAGCACATTGTGGATCAATTTCTTGCTGAAGGAAATTACGCCATGATTGGGATTCGAACCCACGACCCTCTGTTTCAGAGTCTGGAGACTAATCCACTGGGCCACAACGCTTCATTATGAATGATGTGATGAATGTTGTATGTTGATATTTAAAATGACTGCCAAAGGCCCTAAAAGTATTATGCACAATGAGAAAGAGGAGCAAAAATCACAAGAGTGAGCACTAAAATACACATATATGTGATAAATTAATGGGATACTGTCTAAAAACGTATTTTCTAAAAAAAATATATCATTCAGGTTTTGAAGTTTGTGTTAAATACTGTATTTTGACTTTCAAAATGGTCGCCATAGACATTAACTATACCAATATTCACAGGGGTGAACACCATAAATCCACGTAATAGTGATTTATGAGTAAAACATTGTCTGATAGAATAATTTATATTAAGATATTTCATTTATTCTGCCAGTTAGGTGATAAATACTGTTATTGGAAAGTCAAACATGGCCGCTGCAGGCCCTTGCGGTATTATGCACAATATGAATGGGAACTAATCATTTCAACAGAATTTGGCTTTGCTTGGCCAAATGTGATGTGTGAGTGAAATATTGTCTGAAAAAATGATTAAAATCAAAATATATCATATCCTATGTAATTTAGGTGATAAATACTGTATTTCAACGTTCGAAATGGCTGCCATATGCCCTTTTTTGAACATTATTTGTCTCCACTCAAATTGTATATTATATGATAATGGCCTATGGTTGCCATTTTCAATTTAAAAATGCATCATTTATCACCTTAATTACACAACATTATGGTATATCTCGCTAGAAACCATGGTTTTAGACAATATTTCACCCTTACATCACAATTCTCAATTATATGCAATATTTAGAGTCAAGTAATGCCAAATTCTGTCAAAATTATATGTCCCATGTTACAATGTGCACAATACTTTTAGGACCTATGGCAACCATTTTGGATTTCAAAGTACAACATTTATTACCTCCACGACCAATATGTGATGTATTTAGTAAGATATCATGTGTTTAAGATTTTTACTCGTACATCACAGTTCTATGCATTTTATGATTCTCACTCTTGTTGTTATTTTCCCTATTTGCATGTAACATAATTTATTTAGGGCTTTTTAGAGGTTATTTTGAATGTCAAATTACAGTATTTATCGCCTACATGTATATGGCAGAAGAAATGCTATAATTTATATAAAACAAAAATATTTTCAAATAACATTTTACTCATACAACAGGATTATATGGATGTCATAGTCAAATAAATCCAAATTCTTACAGAATTATAGATAATGATGTTAGGGCCTATAGGGGCCATTTTGAATTTCATAATACAACATTTTATATATCATTGCATGACAAAAGAAATGATATGTTTTGCTCTAAAGCACGTTGTGAGACAATATTTTACTTGTAGATCACAATTAAATGCATTTTATTTTTCTTACTCGTTTGAAAATTAGTTTCTCCATTCGCATGGTACATGATGAATATAGGGCCTATGGCGGCCATTTTGAATTTCAAAATGCAGCATTTATCACATGAATAGCATATCAACAATTAGGTTAGTCAGTATTCTACTCGTTTATCTTAATAATATGCATTTTAGTAATCACTCTTGTCATATTTTTGGCCCCGGTCATTGTCATTGTACATAATACTGTTTGGGCCAGTGGCGGCTATGTTAGATATCAAAATACAGCAATGTTCCCATATATGACATAATAAATGATATATCTCGTTTGTAATGATGATTTGCATATATTACTTCGTTCATACATCGCGATTGTTTGCAGTTTAGTGCTCATTTTTGTAAAAATTAGTTTTTCCTATTCCTTTTGTACAAAATAGAGTATACAATGGCCTATGGCGGCCCTTTTGAATATCAGGAAAATAAACATTTTGTCAAAACTTATATTTTCAGAGAGTATTCTACTTCTACCACACGATTTCATGCATTTCATAGCCAATGTGCGGACAATTTTATGATTGTCATGGGTAATTTGCATATTTTGGCGGCCATATTGGATTTTGCCAATTTGAGGGAAATGCTTATGGTTACACGAGTGGCATCATCCAGATTCGTAATCAGCACCCTCGAATTGACAAGAAACCATAAAAAATATTGTATATATATATAAAAAACAAAGTTTCTATGGGGCCTATCCTGAACTAATCTACATTACAATAATGATCTCTAAACTTCAAATGCTCATAACTTTCTTATTATCCATTCATTTTTTATCAAACTTTCCTTGATCTGTTTCTTAGATTTTTCTGCTTTCATACAAGCTATCTTGTTCCAAAAGTTTCATTTTTCTTTAAAATCTGACCGTACTGTTGTACTTTTTCTTCCCTGATGATGATCCAAGTGCACCGTTGCTCCGCCCTACACCCTCCCGTTCACGGCTTCATCATTGGTTGCGATGATCCCCACATTGGCAGTGAATGTTCGTTTTCATGTGACGGGGGCTACGATCTGGAGGGAGCGTCATCATTACAGTGTGAGCTGTCATCTGATCGTACCCCTGCGTGGAACAAAGACACGCCAACCTGCCAAAGTAAGTTACAGATATGAATTGTGTGAAGGTGATAAACACTTTTTTGTATTCGCCGTTAATGAAATAAAACATGACAGTATGTGTATATCCGACAGAAAGCGCAAATGGGAGAAGCGCGTACACTAGCTGCCTTTCGAGAAAAATGCGTTTGAACTTCAAAAATTTCTTGAAATTTAATGAAAATAATGTACCCTAAAATACATTCTTGCTCAAATAAATGACCAAATTTCAGATGCATTCCGGAACGTAAGGAATCTGATGTCAAATGCCCTTCATGAAAACGATGTCATCGTCGATGGTCGGTAATTTGGAATATAGTAGACTTGTTAAGAGGTTGAACGCTGCATTTTTTAGTACAAATGTCCCACTTGGCACAAATGTTCCTCGAGTCAAAAGAAAAAGATTCATCCAAAGAGACACGCTGTATCTATGCAAATAAGCAAGTAATTTGCATAAATTTGCATATTATGTCGATATGGTATAAACAAGTAATTCAGAATATATATTTCACCAGAACTGCCCTAAAATTGGAAATAAAGACTTAGGGTAAGACAGGGAAGAAAATTGTCATAAAATAATTGGGATATCCTTGTTTATTAATACCTAATTTACATAAATTATGCAAATTATAATTTAAAACAGAGTATTTTTTTCAAGAATCCTGAACTGTTTTATAAATAACAGCAATTAATACAAAATGTCAACATTCTACATGAAAGAGAATATATTAGTGAAAACATCGATATGCTTCATGACAGTATTGGTGTCTTAATTTGCTTAGAAAGAGGGCAAATATGTCAAAATGTATGGGACACTACGTGATATTGCGCTAAAACGAGACCAAAACAACCTATATGTCACAGTCACACTCACGAATCGGACAATAAAGCGATCAATGGTATGTCATTCGAGATAACACAATCTCAACACAATAGCTTCCATCGGCTTCTCGTATCGCTTTTGTTGGTGTCTGCCACACCGTAATCTATGATACATACGGGCAAAATGCATTTCGGTATCGGTAAAACACTATTAATTTTGTTTTATTTGTTTATAATTTGTTTCTCTTGGAAAATTTACAGGAGACATTGCTTTGCAGGTTACTGCTTTAATGAAGCTCTGGCACATGAATCATGACGAATGTACCCCACCTCAATCCATATATTAACTTTGTTAAAATATATATCTTTTGGAGACCCCAAAGTGGCAAAACTGCATCTCCCCGGCATTCCCGCTACTTTACAAAACCAGTTTGACTTGTATTATCAACTTGGAAAAAACAGATATATGGGACATCAGACAACATGATTCCTGAAAAAAGGTTTTTTTATTTTTGTTTATTTAAGCCCACGGGAGCCCTCCGAATTTACCCCATCCCCTCTCCGTATTTCGACTTTAAATAAAAAAAAATATCATGTTTTAAAGCCATCGGCAAGGCAAATTGCGGTTTTTGGTATAATAAAGCAACTTTTATATCTATATTTTCATATTTACATTCATCATTATTGATATTATTATAATTATCATTAATATTATTATTACTATTATTATTACTATTATTGTTCTGCCGTTTGTAATAGTGCTCTAGCACAGTAAAGGCTATAACCCAACAGGAGCATGCCTAGGATACCCTTTCCCTTTTTGGTTTTATGTATTAAAAAATAGTTTATTGTCTTTAGAACTCTTAAAAGATTACTTTTGTTTGTATTGATACCTTGGAATAGATTGAGGAGAAAATACTCTTCAACTGACATGTAGAGGAGCTGTGGTAAATTGAAGAACAGCCACACGGCCCTTTATTGATTCCACTCTATGTTGAATTTAAATATTTTGAGAGCCCAATCGGAAGAAAGATACATTTCTACTACACACATTAAAGCCTCTTTGCGTTCTCCTCTTGAAAAAAAAAACATAGAAGGCATTGTTTTATATCTTATAAAATAAGTTCGTGTACGTGACGGTGGCCTGTCGAAGTTGCCAAAACCGTTTATTTTGTTTTGACAATATATATTTAGAATATCGTCTAAATGAAGCCCTCATCTGGAAAAGGGCACTTATTAAAGGCAGCATCTACATTATATAGAGGAGGCCTTGGTACTGGGAAGAGGGGGCTGAAGCTTGTTTAATTTCTTGGGACCAAAATTTTACATTGAACCTTTTTTGATTTTCAAATTTACATCAATTAATTTTACAGGCAAATAAACAAAAAGGATTGCACTACAAAATGAAGTTTTTGGGTAACGTTTCTTTTTTTGTCACATCTGCCGGAATTCCAGGGGGTGCTATCTATCGAGAATAATACACGCAGCACCCCCCCCCCCCCCCCTTCCGGAAAATCGCAATTCGCCTTGCCGGTGGCTTTTAAACGCGATATTTTTTTATTTAGTGTCGAAATACAGGGAGGGGATGGAGTAAATTCGGTGGGCTCCCGTGGACGTGGGCTTAAATAAACAAAAAAAAAACTATCTTCATGAAACATGTTATCTGATGTCTCATACATCTGTCTTTTCCAAGTCGATAATACAAGTCAAACTGTTTTTGTAAAGTAGCGGGAATGCCGCGGGGGAATGCAGTTTTGCCACTTCGGGGTCTCCAAAAGACATATTTTAACAAAGTTAAAATATGGATTGAGGTGGGGTACATTCGTCATGGTTCATGTGCCAGAGCTTCATTTAAGCAGTAACCAGCAAAGCAATGTCTCCTGTAAATTTTCCAAGAGAAACAAATTAGAAACAATTAAAACAAACTTAATAGTGTTTTACCGATACCGAAATGCATTTTGCCCGTATATAGCGCAGATTACGGTGGGCAGACACACCAACAAAAGCGATACGAGAAGCCGGTGGAAGCTATTGTGTTGAGATTGTGTTATCTCGAATGACATACCATTGATCGCTTCATTGTCTGATTCGTGAGTGTGACTGGACATATAGGTTGTTTTGGTCTCTTTATAGCGCAATATCACGTCATACATTTTGACATATTTGCCCCCTTTCTAAGCAAATTAAGACACTAATACTGTCATAAAGCATATCGATGTTTTCGCTAATATATTCTCTTTCATGTAGAATATTGACATTTTGTATTAATTGCTGTTAGTTATAAAACAGTTCAGGATACTTGAAAAAATACTCTGTTTTAAATTATAATTTGCATAATTTATGTAAATTAGGTAATAATAAACAAGGATATCCCAATTATTTTATGACAATTTTCTTCCCTGTCTTACCCTAAGTCTTTATTTCCAATTTTAGGGCAGTTCTGGTGAAATATATATTCTGAATTACTTGTTTTTACATATAGACATAACATGCAAATTTATGCAAATTACTTGCTTATTTGCATAGAAACAGCGTGTCTCTTTGGATGAATCTTTTTCTTTTGACTCAAGGAACATTTGTGCCAAGTGAGACATTTGTACTCAAAAATGCAGCGTTCACCCTTTTTTTTGCAGTTAACAAGTCTACTAATAGAAGTTTCGTCAGTAGATCTGGACAAACGACATTTATGTGCTCGTTTTCCGTCAGCTCCGCAACGTCGGAATAAAATGTTGTTCCAATTCACCGTCCCTCGACAAAGACACATTGTAATTGAATTTGATGAGATGTAGGATTCAATCTTCTGTCGGGAACAAAATAAGTTAAATGGTAATTGTGATGACGAGTTCTCTATCAGTCTTGAGTTAATTTTGACCCAAAAGAAATATTTGGGGGTTGAAATTCGCAGAGCATCCAATACTAAGCTTGTTTTTCGAACTTTAAACCTGGGAAAAGTTTTACGTCATCGTTCTGTGCACGAGACATGGTGCATTGAGTCGAGTGAAGTCAGGAAATGGGGTTACTAATTACCTTATAAAAGTTTCGTTATCACAGTACAGACATGCTCTCCCCTTCAAGTCCCGGAGTTTGCTTTTTCTCCTGGCTGTGACGACTCATTTGTTACTTTTGGAACAACCTGCACATTCTCCTGTGAACAAGGATACGCTGGAAAGGGGCCAGCACATTGACCTGTTCGGAAGGAGGGGTATGGCCTAGTACAGACTTTGTATGTGAAAGTAAGTGATATATTCCGCAATCGCAATCGATGAAATGGTATCATGATGGTATAACCATATACAAAGTAGGTGCCTAGAAATGGATATAGATATTATTTCTGGAGTTCATTAGAGACTGATACGCAGTAATCAAAATTCATACATTCCTATTACAATCTGTATTTTTCAAGTATCGAGTGAAATAACTTTAATTGAAGAATCGTGTATATATTCGCTATCCCCTCTTCATCATGAACTAATGTTGGACTCTCTTTTTTAAGAACTTTGAAACAATCATGTCACAGCTAGCAGACCCCCCCCCCCCCATACACACAAAAAAAAAACAGACAAGCAAACAGAAACAAAACAATAATATGTATAGATAGCTACAATGGTCGTCTAAGCAAGGAAAAGCATCAAATGTTATTTACTCATGATTTTTTTGTAAAAAAAAAATTCGTATAATTTGTTGTAAGTGCTACAAGTTAACAAGAATTCACCTTTATATATTTCTTTAAACAAATTAGCAATTAATGAAGAAAGTAACATGCAAATGGCTACTGTGAAAAATTGTATTTACCAGGAATATCCTGTGAGGCGCTGTCGGAGCCCACTTCAATTGTCATTTCACCGGAGATATGTTTGTCTGATCCACGTTTTGGTGATATCTGTACCCTGGAATGTGAGCAGACCGGATTCAAAATAACCCCTCCGAATTTGAGGGAACTTACTTGCAACAGTGATCAGACGTGGTCTGGAAACACGGAGGAGGTTCAGTGTGTGGGTAAGTGGCTCATGGAAAGTTCATATGGGCTTGTGAAGGGATATGAGTGTGTGTGTTTGAAAGGTGCCGTTGGCGGTTTGTCTAAAGGCGCCAAACTTTCGCATGAAAAGGCCTACATTCGATTCCCATTGAACATGATTTATTTTTACTTTGTTTGTATTACTTTTAACCATGCGTCAACTTTAAACTGCGTCTCGGAAAAAAAGGTTATTATTTGCGATGAAGTAATAAAACTCATCGATAATGATGAACATATATACATTTATACATACATACATACATACATATATATATATATATATATTGATGGGACGCTAAGTATATAGGCATACAGTAATGTGAAATTGGTGTGTGGGGAGGGGGGTCGAGGTCGAATCAGAATCGATGTGGGAGGGTGTGTATGCGTGTGCGCTGGCTGGATGATGTGTATGTGCGTCTGTGGGTGTGTGAAGGTGTCTGCGTAATGAGTGTGGTGGGTCTTGGTGAGTGTGGGTTTGTTGGGTTTCGAACGGATCTCATAATTTTGGAATGTAGCTGTGTGTGGTATATGTGTCCCGCTATTGATCGGACTTTTTTTACACAGAAGTACCAGGCTAGGTGTCAAAAACAAAACGTGTACCAAAAGCAAGAACAATTTTTTTTTCCATTTATTTTTTTATTTCATCATTGTTTTGTGATTTTACTGCTTTTGAACTGTTCCAATTTTCAAATCATTCCAATTACCTGTAAATATTGTGATTATATGTTATTTTGAATACCAATAAAACACATAATTAAAAAAAAAAGAACAATTATAAAAAGCAATTTCAAAGTTATGAATTGAAATTTATTGTTAGACTTTAATAGATAAACTTAGATATTAATCTAATCAAGATTGCATCATACAATTTCATAAATGGCTTCACTTGTTCTTATTTGGATGTTTCTCTTTTCATATTTAGATCTGCAGGCACCAGAATTCGAAGACTGTCCACAAGATATGGTAGTCTTTGTAAACAGAGGAGAAGATACAGCTTATGTTGGATGGTCTTTAGTTGTAAGAGACAATGACCCGCAGTCACTAGAACTAGTAGGGGTGTGTAACCAACAGCCGGGGATGAAGACCATAGGGGAATATATTATATCTTGCAGTGCTGTGGATGAAGAAGGCAACGAGGGCCTTTGTCAGTTTACTTTGGAAGTTAAAGGTACATTTTAGTCGATAATACACACTAAGAAATGAGGGTTGAAATTTGAACCCTAGGGTTAGTTCTATAGCAGCAGTTAGCTATATTATGCACCCTGTAGGGTGCAGATGCGAACCATATTGTAAAGGTGCTAATTTGAACGGTTTTTTTTCAGCGTCAAGTATTATGCACTTGAAGAGGTTTATATTTGCACCTTTTAACAGTTGATTCATTCGTGCAAATGATAATAATAGTGTCGTAGGTACGAATCCTAGCCATGGCGTGTTTTCCTTCACAAGGAATTTATCCACACTGTGCTGCACTCGACCCAGGTGAGGAGAATGGGTACCCAGTAGAATTAGTTCCTAGAATGCACGAGCACCGAGAGGCAGCTTGAGCTAAAGGCGGGGTAATAATGATAATAATAACGATCAATAACGATTAAAGGTCAAGTCCACCCCCCAAAAGTTGATTTGAATAAATAGAGAAAAAATAAACATGCATAACGCTGAAAACTTCATCAAAATCGGATGTAAAATAAGAAAGTTATGACATTTTAAAGTTTCGCATATTTTTCACTAAATAGTGCTACGATCAACTCAGTGATATGCAAATGAGAGAGTCGATGATGTCACTCACTATTCTTTTTTTATTTTTTGAATAATACAAAATTTCAAGTTTCACAAATTCGACAATGAGGACCCCTTGCTTGAACCACAAAATGTTAAAATAATGGAATTACATGTGTTCAGGGAGGAATGAAACTTTGTTTCACATGACAATGATGAGAAAATAAAAATATTTCATATTTCAAATAATAAAATACAAAAGAAATAGTGAGTGGATGATGTTATCGGTCCCCTTATTTGCATGCCGACCAGGATGTGCATATAACTGTTTTGAAAAATTAAGCGAAACTTTAAAATGTTATAACTTTCTTATTTTACATCCGATTTTTATGAAATTTTCAATGTTATGCTTGTTTGATTTTTCTCTTTCTACTTAAATCAGCTTTTTGTTGGGGTGGACTTGTCCTTTAACAATACGCCTCGGAATAGATTGTTTCTAGATAGATGGCGCTAAACAAATGGTTGGTACAAGTGTTTATTCAGGATGCAAATATGTGTAAATCAGACATCATTAAGTGCGACTGGGCTTACGGTTCAAATGACATTGCTTACACACCTCTTACCCTCCCAAATAACAAAGAAATGGAAACCAACTAGAACTACAATCTTATCAGAACGATGTGCATGCATTGACGCCTGTGCTTTGATAGAGAGCAACAAACAAAAGGAGAAAACTCTAGTAATACGTTTATACATTTTCAAAATATTAGAGGGCGCTATTTCTTGAATGAATGGTCACTAACGCGTAAAACGCAGTTGGATTATGTAAAATCAGATAATTGGCAAACCCTGAAAATATGAGACCAAAATAACTGGATGAAACCGAGGGCGCTATTTATTAAGGTAATGATCACTGATGCGTAAAATCCATTTGAAATATGAGGGACGATACTATAGGCAAACCCTGAAAATATGCGACCAAAATAATTGAAAACAAAGAAGTTATAGCCATTTGACTATTTTTGACTTTTCAATAGAGGGCGCTATTTCTGACGATAGTGGTCACTGACACGTAAAAAAACAGTAAAATTATGAGGGATTATACCATAAGCATTATACCATAAGCAAACACTAAAAATGTGAGACAAAAATGAATGAAAACAGGGAAGTTATGGCCATTTTACTATTTCCACTTTTCAATAGAGGGCGCTATTTCTAAAGATGATATTCACTTGTGTGTAACAAACCAATTGAATCATGGGGGGTGATACCATAAGCAAACGCTGAAAATATGAAACCAAAATTATTGAAAACAAGGAAGTTATGGTCATTCTACTATTTTCGACTTTTCAAAAGAGGTCGGTATTTCTTATAGGCAATGGTCACTGATGCGTAAAAGCATAATGAATTATGAGTATTGATATAATAACCATACCTTGTAAATATGAGACCGAAATGAATGAAAACAAGGAAATTATTGCCATTTTAATATTTCTTTAGTTTGCAATAGAGGGCGCTATCTAAAATGTAATGGTTACTCATGCGTTAAGCAAATGGATTATGAGGAATGATATCATGAGCCAGCCCTGAAAATATGAGACCGAAATGAATGATAACAACAAAGTTATTGTCATTTTACTATTTGTTGACTTGACTAAGGCGCTATTTCTAAATTTAGTAGTCATTGATGCACAAAAAACTGTTTAATTGTGAAGAATGATACTATTAGTTAACCATAAAATTATTAGACGGAAATGAAAAAGAACAAGGAAGTTTATGGCCATTTTACGATTTTCCTACTTTGCATTTCAATAAATATGAAGTTTTTGAACGTAGACTTTTTTGGATTTGAATTTAGGGCATGAGCGGTATACTTTTTGTTTTACTGGACTGTTTTCCCATGTTTGAATAGTGTACAAAAATAAAGTATTAATTACATATGAGTGCAAAATTTGATTTTAAGATTGATTAGAATTAGAAATTTATGTCACATTTGATTATTCATAGTTGAACAATGATATACTTTTTCTTTTTCTCCTCTCCCTCTTTCTTCTTCTTCTCTTCCTTCTTCTTCTTCCTCTTTTTCTTCTTTTTGTCTTCTTCCCTTTTTTCTCTCCTTCTCGCTCTTTTTACTCCTTTTCATTCATTTTTTTTCTTGATAATCTGCCTCATTTGCATCGCTCATACGTGAATAAACAATTATAGGAGTTGTTGAATTAACAACTACATATTAATACCCTGTCATTTTTATTGTTAATGTTGTCTTTTGCTTGTGCTGTAATTATTTTCAAAGACTCAGTATGCAATATTAAATTATATCATAACAATTTTTACTTCCAGCGAGGGAGTGCGAAACCCTAAGCCCTCCTGAACACGGCTATCTACGAGATGAATGTGAAATGATTCATGGATCTGCATGCCATCTCGAATGCTTTGAAGGATATACTTTGGAGGGGTCTTCAACTGCGACTTGTGAATTTGATGGATCCGATACCTACTGGCATTTTGAGGATGAACCAGTTTGCCGAAGTAAGACCGACGTCATTGAATTATTACAACGAAAAGACGATGTAGAAATACCTATTGTCAACCTTTTCTGTATGAAAAGGTAGACAACGCCATTTATTCGATTTTTTTTTATATAAACGTACTCACAGTGACAGGTTTTAAATGGATTTTAACTCTGTAGAATGGCTTATACGTCAGATTTTCATGTAATACATTGTACACCAGATTTCCCGAATACTCTAAGACTAAATAAGGGATTTTTTTTCTTTGGACCAACAGTGATCACACTCTATTTAGACAATATAAATAATTTATACTTTCTTGATTAAAAACACATTTTGCCTAGTAAGTGAATTGAATCGAGCAGATGCGCGACATTTGTCAGACCGATAGGTCAATGAAAATAATAGAACTAAGCTCCAATCTGTTTCAGTTTGTAGCTGATGCAGTTCTTCAGTCCAACATACTTGATGTAAAGTTTGGTTCAAAGATATTCAGTCCCACATATTTACTTAGTATATGGTTGGGTTTGAAGATCTTCGATCACTCCCACATTCTTGGTACAGTATATAGTTGGGTTCAAAGATCGCCATACCTACATAATTGGTATAAAGTTGAGTTTGAAGATCTTCAGTCCACATACTTGGTATAAAGATGGATTTGAAGATCTTCAGTCCCAAATGCTTGGTATGAAGTTGGGTTTGACATCTAAAGAGACGTTTGGGACTCGCTTGGGATTGGGCCTATAATAGTCCGATAGTCCGAGTCCCACGCATTCGATTCCCAGCCTGAGTCTGAGCCTAGCTACATGTACATAATTTATTAATTTTGTAAGGAGGGAAATTATGTATTTAATTAATTTTGCAGCAACTAGTTGCACACCTCTTGTTCACGATGAAGTGATATTCTCTCCTTCAACCTGTTCCGGGTCTGACATGGTACCTGATGGATCAGTGTGCACCATGAGCTGTGACTTCCTCCTTACATTGGATACAGATCTCCAGTCATTCACATGCCAAGACGGGAAATGGGATCAAGAAATAGATATAACAGTAATGCCGTGCAAAGGTAAAATCTTGAATACATTATGTTCAGTCAACATTTCAACCAGTTTATAATTGGGAATCCCAGTTCAAATGCTGCAAATAAACTTACAACTTAATTGAGCAGTAAATATTTTATTTAATTTGTTTTCCATATCATGTATGATATTTTCACTGTATTCTTTATGTATACATAAAACAGCATTGTGTCAGTACTTTTGCTTTTTTTCAGTCGTATTCATCGCACCAGAGGTTACATTTACAGCCGGATCGCATAACACATATTAGGTCCAAAGAATTGAACTCAATGAAGACCTGTATTTTGTACGTATTTAGGGGTGAGAAATAAAACTACTGATAAAAACAGCAAGAATGAGAATTTGCCCTCTGGCTTCAACTTGGTGATAGGAATGTTTGGAACTGGATGGATACTTCTTTCACCTTAAAAAAATTATTTTCTAAATTTGTCATTGCATTTCCTATTCAGCTCACGTGTTGAGGTTACCTCCGTATGTGTACCTGCATTATTTTTTTTCATGACAACAATTTTCTCCCTCATTATGTTTTATTGCCTTAAAGATGAAGTTCCTCCTACACTTATGTCTTGCCCCCAATCTCCTCTTCGGCTTGATCGCTTTAATTATTGGGGTGTAGAAGTTGAATTTGTCAACCCAAGAGCAATCGACAATTTTGACACAGAACTGCTGATAACTACCGACCCTCTCGATTTAAAGTCTCCGTACAACTTCACATCTGATACGGCGTGTACATACACATTTACCGATGACGCAGGCAATAGTGTGTCTTGTTTATTCATAGTCGACATAACGAGTAAGTGTTGCGGCTTTGCTGCATTATCAATCAAGTACGTTTCCCAAGTAGTATTTAATGCTCGTAACATTTATTATGGGCACATCTCTCACGGAAATGGCCGCGGGCGTGAGCTGGTTATGAGAAAGAAAACAATATCTCTATAAAAGAACAATGAAAATCAAGCACAGAAGCAGTGTCGTAAATTCTCGCCCAATTTTGTGACGTCACACGCAAGCATTCAATATAAATTCTTATAAAATCATATTTCGTCAGCAGATACAAGAAAATATTGATTAAAAAATTTCTTATCAAGCAGGTTTTCCACTTCAGCTGAAATATGTTCTTCCAGCCACCCCTCCTGACAACCTACCAGAGGCGTCGTTCCCGGGGGGGGGGGGGCAGGGGGCGATCGCCCCACCAATGAAAATATTGGGGGGGGGGCAAACATTATTTTGCCCCCCCCCAAAAAAAAAATTTCCGGATATGGCAAAAAAAAAAAGATTGTAATGTTCAGCAAGCGAGAATGAGATACACAACTCGTTCTTTATTTAAAATCGTGCTCAAAATGCCCGCTTTTCTGATTGAATACAAAAATTTTCAGCTTGCGCTTCGCGCTCGATTCATTTCTGTAGCAAAACCCCATACTTTTCATGATAAATAGGTGAATGCAAATGTCCCGTTTTCACTTTAAAGCCTCAAAAGAATTCCTGCTTCGATTTGCAATCATCTTTTCTTGGATATATATCTGGTTCTTTATCAAAAACTTCCATTAAACTGTCATTTTTTTTCATATCGAAAAATCAAATTTTTCAGCTCGCATTAATTTGTTGGTGAGATACGTGTCTGTGTCTCATGAGTCATATATATATGTATATATATATGTGTGTGTGTGTGTGTGTGAAGCTATACATGTACAACAGCTTTGGCAACTCTTTTATTTTAAATATTGTGTAAAGAAATGGATGAAGAGAACAATGGTAGGCGTAGCTTAAATCAAGGTTCCCCAGAGCTATCTACCCTTTGGAAAAATTGGTGATGCCGAAAAAATGTCTCTGCCGGGAATCGAACCCGGCCCCCAGCTTTGAACGCCGGTGCCTTAACCACTAGACCACAGAGACGGGTTAGTGGCTAGACCGACCCTCGGATCCAATTGACCGTCAGATAGACAGATTTTCGACACCATACCAATTATAATTTCCTTTGTCGGGTGAAGTTGGGTTTTGAACAATGACAAGCCGCCATGCCTCAGCTGGATCAAAGCTATTGCTTTGATACAAAGCTAGTGCTTTGATACAGTACACGTATGGGAGAAAGTATACAAATGTGTGTGAAGCTATAGTATTGTACATGTACAACATGGCATGGCGGCTTGTCATTGTTCAAAACTCAACTTCACCCGACAAGGGAAATTATAATTGGTATGGTGTCGAAAATCTGTCTATCTGACGGTCAATTGGATCCGAGGGTCGGCCTAGCCACTAACCCGTCTCTGTGGTCCAGTGGTTAAGGCACCGGCGCACAGTGGGCCAGAATGAGTTGAAAGTGCGCCAAAATTATATTCCGTGTTAGAGTTTTACTTTAACATGTTGATTAAGGGTAATTTTGGGCGTAAAATCGACTGAACATAATTTTAAGCTGATATGACGTCACCTTGATACCAAATTTTGATTGGCTACTTGAAATATCTGTGAAAAGACAAATTACACTAGGTAAATTGTGTAGTATATAAACTTTGTGTTATGTGCTACTTTATAGTTGGCCAGAGTGAATGTTAGTTTATGCCTAAAAAGTGTTAAATTAAGAGATGCCGAAAATAATTTTTACTGTATCAAAATGATTATTAAATACATTTATAAACAAAAAAGTATGAAATCTGAAAAAAAATATTAACCGTGCGTTAAGCTGTTTTGACTAGTGTAAAACGTACGCAGAGTATATAACACCACGAATGTATCACTATGACGAGGGTTTTGGGCTGAAATTATTCTACAAGTAAGTTTTATCCCTGGAAGAGTTGTGGGTATAGCCCTTATTTGCTTTAGCAACATTTATTTTGTTTACATTAAGCCCGGAATTCATGTCATTTTCATGGAATGGGAATCGTCCTCACCGTGCAAAAGCGAACGACAATGTACCCCCATGCGGTGCGCTACGATGACTGCGCGGTATAAAAATGACCGTTTTTGAACAGGTTTTGGGGGTCTTGTGTCAAGTTAAATCGGCTCTAATATAAAAAGGGCAAAAACGGGCAGCTAAATTTGGTATCGACTTAAAGCTGAGATATCGAGAAAAAACGATGTTTATAGAATTTAGACGGAAATCCGCGGAAATCTTAACTAATCGATTGTAAATGCAAAAAACATTGATTTTTCAGCCTATTTCGAGGAAAAATCATCCTATAACCTCTTGAAAGGTGTCTTTTATCTACTTTGAACCCTTTCACACGAAAAAAAGAATATATCAGGATTATATGGGAGCCATTTCAGATTCCTACATGAAAAAAACTCCTGTAAAATGGCCTGTTTTTCAACTAGGATGTCATATACGCGACATTTCGCAAAATGTCACATTTTACGATTTGAGGAAGAAATTAACAACCTTTATGCGAATTCCGGAATGAAATATTTTGCTGAAATATTCTTCAAAGTATTGTCTTTCAGCGGGCATGACAAAAATCTGAAATTGCCCAAAATGACTTTTGGCGCACTTTTGTTTTTGCCCCGGCCCACTGTGCGGCGTTAATAGTCTGGGGGCCCGGGTTCGATTCCTGGCAGAGACATTTTTTCGGCATCACCAATTTTTCAAAAGGGTAGATAGCTCTGGGGAACCTTGATTTAAGCTACGCCTACCAGTGTTCTCCTTATCCATTTCTTTACACTATATATACACTCAGCAAAAAAAGTCCTTGGACACTTATTAAAGTTAAAATATTCCATATAGATATTTGATTAAATGCAAATTATTGTATGTTAACATGACCAGACAATATTCCTCTTCCAATATGACATGACATTTTCATGTGAACAGTCATGCATGAGTGGTTAAATGCTTTAAATGATAGCAATGTCAGTAAAAGAAAATTTCAAGAAATGGCCATTCAAATGCTAATGATCATGGCCATCATGTAGGCATACTTTCAACAATTTCAACAGGCGTTTATCATTTGAATTGAATGCTTAAGAATGCATCATGAGATGGATCATTTGGACACCCACTTTTACGATGAAGCTTTCCAACCAAGGGCGTGCAAGTGCAATAGGAATGTTGCAGGCTGGGCAGTCATTTAGACAAGTGGCTCGATATTTCCAAATTTCACCAACAACAATTTCAAATTTGAACCAGCGGTATTTGGCTACTAATGAAGTTAGATACCGCCCTAGGAGTGTTCGAACTAGGGTCACCACCCCTGCAGAAGATAGGAGGATAAGGATAATTTTCTTTTGCTTATGCCAAGATACTGAAATTTTGTCAATTTTTTAATCGACTAACTTTGACTTAAAATTCCAGTGGAATAGTAATGCATCCAAGGTGTATAACTTTCTCTTCACTATTAGAGTTTGCTTTTATCGTTTAATGGATATTTATGCCACACAAACTTTCACAACTGAAAGAATAATTGATCGTTTGCTTGCAATTTTCTTTTACTGACATTGCTATTGTTTAATGCCTGTCACCAGCCATGCACTGACTGGTCCATTTCTTGTAATTTTCTTTTACTGACATTGCTATTGTAAAAGCATTTAACCACCCATGCATGACTGTTCAGATGAAAATGTCATGTCATACTGGAAGAGGAATATTATCTGGCCATGTTGACATACAATAAGTCGCCTTTAATCAAATATCTATATGGAATATTTTAACTTTTATAAGTGTCCAAGAACTTTTTTTGCTGAGTGTATATATATATATATATATGTATGTATGTTGTGTGTGGGTTTCTTGTAATGATTTTGCCCCCCCCCCATCTGAAAAATGGATCGACGCCCCTGCAACCTACTGTTTTATTTCCTTCCAATTTTCTTTTTGTTATCTAGATAAGGTTCAACCAGTTATAACATCATGTCCACTTGGCGGTGAGGTAATTACAACTGAGGGAACTGCAAAGGTAAAATATAAACACCCTTCCTACGAACCTATTCCAGGTATTGATCTTGTGGTGTCGTGTGATGTTCCAGATAGCCCTGTAACACTACCAGTAGGACACCATGAAATCACGTGTTATGTCTCCGATCCGGAAACTGCTCTGCAGTCAGAGTGCAAAATGGATTTTGATGTCACGTGTAAGTTTTCCACATCAAACTTCTAGTGGCATAGTAAGCCCCCGGAAATAGAGGGACATGAGAGCAAAAGACTTGAAAACCTTTAATATTAAAAATTAACTTTGTTATAGATGTTTGCATAATGAAGAAAATGAAACCACGTCCTATCCTTATTTCTACTTTTTTTCTTTTTCACCTGTTTATTGGGGGAGTTGGGGGTAGTGGAAGCTTTGAGGTTGCCTTGGCCCACCCCCCCCCCAAAAAAAAAGACCGTAAGCAAGTACAACTTACGTTATGGTTAGATGACCTTCAGCATTTCAAATGATTGTGAGAATGCGCATACATTCGTAATTCTGAAGCTTCGTCATTCCGAAGGTTCGTATTTCCGAAGGTTCGTCAATCCAAAAACGAAATAAGATTCGTAATTCCGAAGGTTTGTTAGTCCGAAAACGAAATGAGGTTCGTAATTCGGAAGGTTCGCTAGTCCGAAAATGAAATGATTAACAAACCTTATTTCGTTTTCGGACTAACGAACCTTATTTCGTTTTCGGACTAACGAACCTTATTTCGTTTTCGGACTAACGAACCTACGGAACAACAAACCTTATTTCGTTTTCGGATTAACGAACCTTCGGAACATCGAGCCTTATTTCGTTTTCATATTATCGAACCATCGGAATAACGCCACGAATGTTCGGATTTACGTTTTCGGATTATCGAGGTATGGGCAATTCACGTGTTTCGGAATAACGAACCTTCGGAATTACGAAGTGTAACCGTCAGAATGAAACAGGAATCTTTTAAGCTAAATTGTTAAGAGACATTGCCTTCAATACCATTATTATGGGAGCTGCAATATTTGGATGTGTTATACGGTGCGTAGCGAAAAAAGTTTACACTTTGAAAATGCCCTGGGAATTAAAAAAATATACAAGTATCAGACCGCAGGTCCCTTTGCTTAATGAGCGAAAAGGCCAGATTCATCCAAATCATCTCGTGGCTGAATCCTCCTCCTTGCAAAATCTCGTGATTCGTGAGATTTTCTTTCGTTAAGAATTTACATGTTTTAACCTCAAGTTAAATGAAATATTATTGCACCATCAGATAGAGTAAAGATTTACTCTTTCATACTGGTCATTTATTTTTTATATAATATTTTGTTAATTAAGTAAATTTCTGGCCTGAAAATGTGCCTCAAAACTGAATTTTCTTCCTCTGTTTTTTTTTGCGAATAGTGCAAAACTTTTTATTTTGAGCCTCAATAATATCTATATCACCATAAAGCTGAACTTCTGTACTTTCTTACAATACCACTCTTGATATGCGGCACCTTTTAATCGGGTCGAGATCACACTTTTCCCACCAAGATACAAGACGAGATTTCTGAAATTTCGTACTTGCATGAAATCAAGAGTTCTAATTGGCTGGATAAGGTTAACAGAACAACAGGCGCGGGGTATTGGAGGAGATTACCACACGGAAGTGTGACCTTCCCACGAACCCAGGCACAGGAACCGTTGGAATTTGCCATTGTGTGGTCTCTTTGACCAATCAGAGTGCAGTATTCTTGTTTCCAAACTGCTTTATGTACTTGGCAAATGAAAAGTGTGATCTTGACCCGATTAAACCAATTCTTATTTTGAAACCTATATCATTTCAAAGCATACATATTCAGCTTTATCATGATAGAAAAATCATTTGGGCTCAAACAAAAATAAAGTGTGAAAATAGCAGCTTTTGTCAGGTGAAAATATTTATTTTGTAGCATATTTTAGATCAAAACTTTAACCTTTTTACAAAATCGTTGAATAAATCCAAACACATGACCTAAAAGAATGATTCTTCTTCTTTACAATGGTACCAAATTCATGAAATTCGATGCACAATTAGAGCAGCAATGACCGAATGAAAAGAGGTGTTTTGGTCCGCATCAAGCTCATTAAATATGCAAAATATCTCAAGTCATGAATATCACTTTGATGAAAGAAGCCATTTTCTTGGGACCTGCAGTCTGACTGGGTAATTTTTTACATTATAATCTTGGGTATAAGTCTCATCTATCCAATGAAAATGAAAGTTTTGACAGAATGTTACACTTGAGTGAGCACTGTCCATTTTTGTAAAGCTTGCAAAAATCTGCGCAGAAATGCTCATTTTCACGCAGTGTCAAGGGAAGGGCAAAATCAAACTTACACCGCGAAACATTTGCAATTTTAGTCAATTGAAATAAAACGGATACATTCAAGCATTCAACACTTCGTAAGCACACACCTTTACCCTCTTTGTGCCAGCTGGATCTCAAGAATTTTTCACTAAGTTTTTATCATTTAACTTGGGTTTGCATTTCATTTTTCATTAAATACTTGTTTCTTTACACTTTTCCCAAGCTTAACAGTGATTAACAAAATGAAAATCAAGCCTAAGCCATTTCATGTAAATCACAGCTCAGTGTAAGCAATGATATCGTCACGATGACCTCGGTGTGATGTGAGGGAGTGTGGTTAGGTGCATTGCACTCTTTGAAGTGTTTTGGACAAGAAAACATGTTACAAAGGGTAAAAGATATCTTCGAATCAATTTTACGAGCTAAATTCCACGTGTTCTTCATGATTAAAAGTTACTTTTATTCGCATAGCTATTTCAAAGTTCTGCGCAAATCATTTTTCAATAACTTTTCAAAGTGATCGGTGCTCACTCAAGCGGAAATATTTTTCGACAGTTATATCTTCATTTGCTTAAATGAATCTGTACCAATGTTAAAGTGTTAATAAATCTTCAGGATACAACAAATGCATAATTTTACAGGATTTTTTCAAAGTGTAAACTCTTTATACGCACTGTGTATTGATCTATTTCGCCTCGGAAGGTACTACAAAAAATGAATATAATAATAACAATAATAATATGCAACATTTATATAGCGCTAAACGCCTTGCCAAAGGACGCTAGTGTTGCGATGGGATTTGAACCCCGGACCTTGCGGTTCAAAGTCCGAAGACTTATCCACTTAGCCACAACACCTCTACATATGATATGATATATGACAGTCAGCAGAACGTCAAGTTGGATATTGTTAAAATTTGATTTAGTGGAATGTGGTTGATAGTGCCCCGGGGGGGGGAGCCACTTCCATTCACGAGTGGATACCATGCGCGACCACGGGGTCTCGAAAAGCACCCTAAACACGTAATTTCCATATTATGAAAATGCACCCCTTAACAAGTATTGGCGTGTGAAACCCTACCCTTAACAAGTATTGGAAACAAAACGATACTCTTGACAAATATTCCCTGAAATGAACCCCTAAACAAGTACAGAAATGTTTTATTGTTACGGGTCCTTCGGTCGTCGGCTTTACGTTATTTGGTTAAGTACGACCCCACCTTCTACACCTCGCGCAAATCGGACTCTAAACACGAAGTGTTGGGGCAAAAAGGACATCCTTTATAAAACATTTTAATTTTGTTTTATCATCCCCGCAAATTCGACCCTAAACACGTAATTTTTCTAGCGAAATAGATACCCTTTTTTCATTATTTTTGTTTTTTTGACACCCTTATCACGTTACGTACGTAACGTGCCCTATCATGAAAAAGACATCCTTTTTACGTGTTTTTTGGTCGCGCATGGTATCCACTCGTCAATGTAAGTGGCCCCCCGGGATAGTGCCTTATCATTATAGTTGCTGAATTTCCCTAGCTGAAATGAATACAACCATGGCAAGTCTCTAATTCTCGACTATTAAATTCCAAAGAATTATCCTTCGGCATAATAAGTGCATTCTAAGTTTTGTTTAAAACCATTACCATGATTATTTCGCAGATGTAAACAGGTGCCCACAATTATACCCTCCTGAGAATGGGGCATTGGCTTGTGACATGTTTGTCTATGGCCAGTTCTGCAGTATGCTCTGTGATAAGGGCTACGATATTCCACGAACAGGTCCTCGGACTGAAATGTTCATATGCAGTACCTCTGGGATTGGAATCGTCGCAGTGATATACCCAGATGTTTAGGTAAATACTCACGACTCGATAAGGACGGAAATTATTTGCAGCATAAACATATTTTTCTTTTGGAAAACATCATTAATGTTTAACTCTTTCCGGAAAAAAATTATGAATCCTGTGAACTATATAGATCAGGGGTTCTCAATTTTTTTCTTTGAAGGGCCTGATGAGACTCCAAGTAAACCTGAAAGGGCCAGGGTGAAGTGGACACTTAGAAAAAATATTGTGCGCGAAGCGCAATGACCCTTGCGGTCGGGGTCCTAGATGCCCTTTTTTGCAATCTGGCCCTTACTTTGGGAACATTTAATCTAACAAATTCATAACAGTTTCATATGGAACGCAGGCAAAATTAGAAAAGATTTCAAAACACAGCAAAAGTCAATATTAATCAATGATAACAAATTGTAGAACTTTAAAACATATTAAAACGAATCTAGATTGTACCTATACATACCTGGTATTGGGGAGACAGATAATGTCTTGAAGTATCAATATTTTTTTGTAGTCAAAGTAGAATGAATAATATACCATGTCTGCTGTAGACTATAACAAGGATGGGGCAAGCAGGGGCCGTGGAAGGGGGGGGGGAGCTGACAGCTCCCCACTTTTTTTTCAAAAACCATGTACAAAAACGTAAAACTGACCATATGATTGTGATTTTTTGCATGACCAGACCCCCATTTGAAAACCATTTGGCCCCTAAGGTACTTCGGTATGAGTTAGTTCTTTGAAAATGTTCATTATGGAAAATGTACTTTTGCACCTGTATGTAAATCCAAACATGGTGACAACAGCGCTGGTCAATCTAATAAGAAAGTAGATCAAACAGACAGTAAAGACTCCACTAAACTTTGTTTAAAAGTCAAATTGACTGCCATTACTTTTATTACGGTTAGGTCTACGTGGGTACACAATGTTATCATATTGAGCTATGTTTCATATTGTGACTTAAAAGTGATTAAAAAAATCCCAGCAGAGTCTCGCGGGCCGGATTGAGAAGCTCTGCGGGCCGGATCCGGCCCGCGGGCCGTAGTTTGAGAACCCCTGATATAGATTATATCGATGTGAAATACAAAGTGAAACAAAGCAAACATGGCAAATGCATTAGCGACAAAGTATCTAGCGAAAAAGTTGGACAATAATGCATCTCACGTATCGCCAAAACGTCCTGAAAAATAACATTTCCCCAAAAATAATTTGATACATAATTTTATATAGTTAAAATTTGATAATCAAGAGTGATTCAATGCTATGATGTAAAATTTGATTGTATGAAAGAAAGGAAAGACTACAATGAACATGACAAATGAATGCAGTACTAGCGGCTCGTAACACAAAGCTTAGATGTTTTTTAACGATTGGTCAAACTGACTATAGTGTATGACTAGTCGCAAAAATCAAGCGTATGATTAACCTTTAGGGACCCAGATGTCCATGAATTCGTCATCTGGCATGAGCTGCTGCAAATTTCATCTTGAAATATGTAAAATTATTTACCTAAATGGAGGCGTTATGTAAAGCCCCCCCCAAAAAAAATAAAATAAAAATGAATAAAGAAATAAATAGATAAATAAAATAAAATAAAAATAGACCATACTTCGCAAGGAATAGTGATGATGTAAAAGCATAGATTCCCTATAAATTTGCATACCATCATGTCGTGGATATGACCGCTGAATGAAACTAGACAATCTTTGCAATGTCATACATTTCTGAGCTCACATCCTATTTTCAGTGCTGTTGTTTCGGTTCCTTATTTATCCACATGTATTTGTTTATTTGTTCATTCATTCATTCAATTTCTGGTATTTATTTATTTATAGTAATCAACTTTTTAGGGCCATATACTATTCATGACTTTCACTTTCTCTAGAGCGAAAGCCAACAAGCATGTCGAGGAATGTTCTACCCCGAGAGCTTGTACTACCCCTCCCCGTGTTCCGAGGATGAGGAGACCAGTGTAAACACAATAGCCCAAGGTTTCCTTAATATTTTAAAGGCTAGTGAGTTCGGGTATATTTGTGATGATAATGACCAGTGCTCAGTGGAGAATGTAAACGTATCTTGCGGTATAAGGAGCGATCGCAGAAGGCGCCACATTTCAGACAACGGACCATTTGCACACGTTTCTCTGGTAAGTATGGCTAAGGTTCCTTTCCCCCCAAAATCGGAATAGTTTGTCCCATAATACAAGAACTATCCCCTACTAAGTTCGGATTTGTATGACTTTATGCCAATATTTAGAGGAAAAGTTCTTAATTATTTTGTGATTAAACAACTTCCACATAATCTGGCAGAACGCCAATTCCCATGTGCATGTATGGAAGAGAGCCTTCGAGGCATCATACATTTGACGTCATTGCACCGCTATCCTAGAGATCAGTGCCATTGTCTAAGTAGCGTTTGGGATAAGCATCTGTTGGCGCATCTCTGACAACTCCGTTGACGAGTACTCCTACCAATTGCGTCCGGTATAGGTTTTCGAATATTCCACGGAACATGAGAGTGTGTACTCTTTGTTATATTGAAGTTATGAGAGATGAAATTCGTTATTTACTTCAATGCCCCTTTTTCTAAAAAGAAAGGAAAGTACTCCTTTAAGAAATATGTTATCAACTCCTTTAAGAAATATGTTATCAAGAGATCTAAATCATTCAAATTGAATCAAGTCATTAATACCATCAGCCGCAAAAATCCTTTAAACCTAGTAAAATTTGTAATTTGATAACGAATTGTTTCTGTTAGCTATACAGCATAGTGTTCTTTTTTCCCAATAAGTATACCCTTTCTCTGTATACCCCCCCCCCCTCTCTCTCTCTCTTCGTCGTATATAACGTTACGTATTAAGATAATTTTACTAATAGCTGTACAAATGATTGATTGAAATGAATATTCAAGCTCGAGGAATTAACTCTTTTTTTAATTTTTTTTCTTTCCTTTTATCGTCTTTTTTATGTTTATGTTACGTATCCTATTTATCAGTGCCTTTGTTGCTTTTCTTCTTATTCTTCATTACCACCATCTTCTACTTCTTTTCCCCTCTCCCTCTTCTGCGTCTTCATTGTCATTCTATCTCTTCTTCTTTGTAGATATTTTGTTGTATACATTGTACATAGTTTTGTAAATAGTATGTAAATATTTAAAATGCAAAAAAAAGAATACATTGTAAAGTTTGCATGAAAGTGACTTCAATACCCTAATAAGGGTGACATGGGTCTAATGAATTCATTGTCATTGTCGTTTAGCCTCTGAGGGAGCGCTATTATCATCACGTCACATGCATAAGGTCTAATACAAACTGACTTTGTGTCACGTGTTGTATGACCTGGCATTACCTTCGTATATTTTGAATAATACATGTATTTTGCATTTGTATTCATTAAACTTATTAGATTTGGTATAGTGAATCATTTAATTGAAGCCTACATGTGTATTGAATTCTTCATTCAGATTTTTATATTTGTATAGAATATTTCAGTTCTGCATTTTCCCTTTTCCGAACAGGGAAAAGTGGGTTTTATTCCTTCCCAACAATTTGCAATGCTTTTCTTTAGTCTAATGATGGTAATACTCTTGCGGGTATAAGACGAAATACTTAAGTGAAAAAATAACAATTATTTTTTACACATACATCTAACATTAGGCCAATAGCGATTAATGCTATTTCGATCGTTCTAGGATAATATGATGGCCGAGAAGAAAATAAGGGCAATTCGCCTGTTACTGCCATGCATACGAATAATCCAGAGACGACCAGCGTCTCTGCAGAAACCGGTTGCAACGAAGGACATTACTTCGACAAGGTTAAACTCAAATGTGGTAAGAATAATTTGAATCAATCAAAATCAAAATAATGACCTTGGATATTTATCCATGACATCCAAGACCCAAGAATCCATATATTGAGCAGCGGTGTTCATAGTTGACAATAATTAGGGAAAAAGATTGCCTCTGACTGTTATTTTGTACACTTAACTATAGATACGTAATTCTCTAGTGCAGTGTATATTTTTGGCTAGTTTGCCGAATTCAAGTGCCCCCCCCCCCCCCCCCGTATTTCGATATGTGATAAGACGAAGTAGTATTTACAGGTCTGTGAGCGATTTCTTGAAATATAGGTTAAAATTATTTCGTTTTCGGACAGATGTCGATATCAAGATTGAAAAAAAATCACGAATGATACAATTTGTTTAAAGAATGATTAAACTACATGTTTATGTAGACAATGATGACTGAGAATCTTTCATTGCCCGCTCTGCGATTACCCTTTGTATATCACCACATGATATTAGGAATTTGTTTTTTCTTGTAGTTACGTTCTTTTTAAGTTCATTTACATTCCTTTGATGTTAATATACAATGTTATAGATAAAGGACGATTAACAAGTATATCATGCAGCTCGACTTACATGTAAGTAATCATTTTACTTTTTATGGGCTTGAAATCTTCACAGTTCCTTGCCCTATTGGGTATTATCTTGATATGGCCACCAAGATCTGTAATCCTTGTGATCTAGGATTCTACCAGGATAAGCAGGCTCAAAATGAATGCAAACCGTGCAGGGAAGATACATCAACCATCGAAAAGGAGCTAACGAATGCTGAGCAGTGCAAGGGTATAACTGTTTCTCCAGATTAAATATGTTTTATGAATGTAGATTTTTAAATTAATTCAAATTCATTTCATTCAAAATTAATAACAATTATGAGGTAAAAATATATACAACAAAATAGACTATGGAGAGAGCTTGAAAGAACATTGACTTCTTATTAAATGCTGCCACAAATTACAAGAGCATATGAAAAGAAAGACTTCAAACAAGATGATACAATAAGGTAAATTGAGCATTTAACAAAACCTTACAAACCCTAGACGGACACAACATAAATATAAAAAGAAACGAAATTAACAATAAATAAAATGAGCCTAATAATTTACATGCAATTTTTGTATGAGCAGTTTCTTACAATATTTAAAAGAGTTTAAAGAAGGACTTGATTTCTATCCTTTTGATAGAGCATTCCGGATTTTGGGCCCTTTATAATAAAGACTGAATTTATGCCAACATTATTTAAAAAAAAATGAATCGGTTCGCATTTCATAAGAAGTTAATTCAGAAGTCAAAGTAAATTTATGTATGAGACATTTAAAGTACGACGTTATTTTTAATATTATATACATTAAAATGGCGGTATTGAAAAGATTCAAATCACATATATTTAACAATTTAAATTCATAAAATATAGGTGATATATGGGCAAGAAATATGGCATGAAATCAATACGAACTGTTTTTTTCTGCAAAGGGAATAGTCTTAACATTGAATAATTGGTAGGAGATGCCCAAGCAACATTGCAATAATTAAGGTGTGGGGGTAATAATATCATTATATATCATGAATGAAAAAAATGTTTTTGGGGGAAAAAAAGTATAATTTATATAAAACACCTAAACACCAAGGAATTTCAGAGATTTTACCCCTTTTATTTTGTCATTGTTCATCTTGATATTGATATCGTTATAATCAATTTTCTTGTTGGTAAAAATCATACACAGTGTTTTCTTTACATTTAGAATGAATTCATTAAAAACAAGCCAAATACTGATTTCTTTTTTTTGTGCAATTCAATCGGTTAATTGATCGATTGAGTGAATTATTAATATCTAAATAATTTATTTCACTCCATATTATAAAGTAAGGCAGAATATAATACAAATTGTCTGTTAAAAATTTGAAGTTTCAAAAGATATAAGTTTCATAATCAATGTTGTTAAAACGTACTTTTTAATAAGAAGGATCATGAAAGTTGGGGTGCCTTTCCAAGTAGATTGTTAAGCTTAAAAACATTTACTGCAATATTTTTGTTATAGAGTTTTGTCCAGCCGGGCATTTCTCCAAGAGTGGATTCTTTCCTTGCCGACGTTGCCCGCCAGGCTTCTACCAAAGACGCCCCCAGAGGAGATCATGTAGGCGATGCCCAGTGAATACGACCACAACCATATCCGGAGCAACCTCTGTCAAAAGTTGTCATATCTTGAACTAGATATTCACACCACAATAATTGTTCCATTGTGTGTTCGTCGACGTTGATCGTTGATGGGAGGCTCTTTTTTATATAAAAGCTACAAATTTGGTCTCAAAGTAATTTGCGCGAGACTTGAAAGTAAAAAGTTAACGAATGAAGCTGTTACAAAATTTCGCGCGGCGGATATTTATCGCGAAAAATGTCGAAGGGTGAGCTTAACCCCCCCCTCTCTGTAAGTTGGGTAAATAATGTCACAACATATATTTTCAATATCCTTACAATACACATCAATAAAGTAATGGAAAAGAAATTGTTATTCTTTTGTCTAGACCACAATGCTTTCACATAAACACATCTCTAAATAGTGTATATTAAAAAGAGAAAATATACAAATGCTATTACAATGACTCAATGTTTTATTTTATCCATCAAGAGTAGAAATGTATTTTGATATCAGCATAAAACTTAAGTATCCCAGAATATGAAAATTTGCTGCAAAATGATACTTGCGAATGATTATTCGGGGAAAATATATTTTTTAAATCTTTGTTCGTTACAATAAACTAGTAAAATTATTAGATTATTATTTACTAGTAAAAAGTAAATATACTATACAAACTAGCAATCAAGAGGTGGTGGTAAACTTTCTCGCCTATTTTTTTTAGTTTCAATTGAAATTAAAAAAAAATATATATATATTTTTTGAAGATTGCAGCGGCTGTTTGCAATGTTTTCATAGAATAATGTTAAAGGCTTGGTGTTATTTTGGGGTATAAATACTGTTTTCTGTTAAATTCTGTTTGCTTTGATGAGTAATAATTACAAACCATCCAAGCAACATTCTGTTGAAAAAAAATCGCGAAGTAGTTCACAATAACTTGCAAATAACAATAAAGACTGAAATGTAGCCTTGGGATGATGGGAAATCGTATATATGAGCAAGATAATGTTTGTACGGTGTAGCTTTTAGGCTTAATTTTGTAGCTTGTTTGTATACAAGACCGGGGTGGGGGGGGGGCAGTTCCGTTGACGAGTGGATACCATGCGCGACCATTGGGTCTCGAAAAGCACCCTAAACACTTATTTTCCATATTCTGAAAATGCACCCCTTAACAAGTATTGGCGTGTGAAACCCTACCCTTTACAAGTATTGGAAACAAAACGGTACCCCTGGCAAGTATTCACTGAATTGATCCCTAAACAAGTGAAATTTTAATTTTTATATCACGGACGTCGGTCCTTTACCTAAATTGGGCTTATTACAGTCCCACCTCGCGCAAATCAGACTCTAAACACGTAGTGCACTGGGGCAAAAAGTACATCCTTTATAAATCTTTTAGTCTTGATTTTTATACCCCCGCAAATTTCGGACCCTAAACACATATTGCTTTCCTAACGAAATAGATACCCTTTTATCAGTATTTCAGTGTTTTGTTGATCCCCTTATTACCTTACGTACGTAACGTGCCATAAGACTCCCTTTTACGCGTTTTTTGGTCGCGCAAGGTATCCACTTGTCAATGTAAGTGCCCCCCCACGATACAAGAGAACTGTTGCTGAGCCATGGGCGTCATTAGACGGCGGGTGCGCATGACCACGCGCAGATGATATTTCGGGGGGGGGGCAAGACTGGAACATTTGGTGCACATCTCACATTTGCACATTTTGCATAGTTTTCATGTTTTCATGAAATGTTAAGGGGAAAAAAAATGTTTTTACAATAGCAGATCGCAAATTTTCCCCCCACCCCTTCCCCCCTTGCGACCATTCCCTGAAGTCCACTGAAACATGTTTCATTATAACAGAAAATATACATCAATTTAAACGACCTTTCTAAAACATATATAGAGAGAGATTGAAAAACGTATTAAAGAAACAAACAAAAATTAACACAAATTATGCATATGTGCGATTTCAAAATCTCGCGAATTAACCCTTTTATTGCGATGAGGCCAATATTAATAGATGTACAATTTTGTTTTACTGTATGTATATATATATATATTCACAGGGGTGTCGATCCTTTTTTCAGATTTTGGGGCAAAATCATGAATCAACTTTCCAAACGCGCTTGATATCACACAAAACAAATAAACTCACACAAACACATACACACATAAGCATATATATATTTATATATATATATATATATATATATATATATATATATATATATATATATATATATATAATATATATATATTTATATGACTCATGAGATAGAGGCACATTATCTCACCAACAAATTAATGCGAGAGCGAAGCGTGAGCTGTAATTTTTTTTGTATACTGACCTGAAAACAGGAAAAAGGTGCCTGTTTATGACTGTTTGTAGTAACTCATGAGGAGGATACATATCTCACTACACAGATAATGCGAGTGCCGAGGGCGAGCTGAAATTTCTTTATATTCCGACCAGAAAGCTTGATATTCTATGCATTTTTGGTACCAATGATTAAGATGGGTATCTAAAAAAATAGATGCGAGCGCGAGCTTTAAATTTTGATATTTCGATCTGAATAAAAAAAATTAGTTTAACGGACGTTTGTAATAAGGAACAGGATTATATCCAGCAAAAGATTATTGCAAATCGAAGCGGGAGTTCTTTTGACGTTTAAAACTGAAAACGAGACATTCTATTCTTCTATTTAATCATGAAAATCTAAGGTTTTGCTACAGAAATGATGCGAAGCGCGAGCTGAAAATTTTTATATTCCGATCTGAGAAGCGGATAATTTGAGCACTATTTGAAATAAAGAATGAGTTGTGTAGCTCAATCTCAATATACGACTGGTTGCGTAAATATACACTCCCGGTACTAGCAACGGGTTTTAGCAAAATTTTGGACTAAAATATAGAATAATCTTTATAAAACACTATAGTAGCTGTCTTACACTAAAGGCCATAAAGGTGGCACAATGTGGAATGTGTAAAGAAGAAAAGTGACTGACCTTTTGTTTTTATTAAAGCATTGGAAAATAAGATCAAAATTAAAGGATTTGCTCTACGCTTTTGTATGATTCTGGGATTTTTTAAAATAAATTAAAGATTTCATGACATCTGTGGGCAACTGCACCACCCAGCCCACTCTAAGCTGTGTTATAACCATTCAATAATAAAGTGTATAACCAGGTGCCACTGATCATTCTTGACCGGCGCCGATCTAGATTTGGCTGGCAATAGGCCCTTCTTTATTATTCTACCGGCGCCTGATTATTTCTGACCGGCGCCGATTTAGAACAAATAATGCTGTTTATTTTTACCAACGTCACGTAAGTTTCAGGCAGCGGCAATTCATATTCGACTGGCGCTGATTTTTAACCAGGTGGTGCTGATTATTCTTGTCCGGCGCCGATTTAGATTTGGGTGGAGCTGATTATTCTTGATCGCGCCGGTTAAGACTCAGGCAGCGCCGATTTATTACCAGATGGCACTGATTATTCTTGTCCGGCCTCGATTATCCTTGATGGGCGCCGGTAAGAACTCAGGCAGCGTCGATTTTCCTTTACCGGCGCCGATTTATAACCAGATGGCGCCGATTATTTTTATCTGGTGCCCATTTAGATTTAGGTGGCGAAGATTATCCTTGATCGGCGCCTGTTAAGACTCTGGCATTGCCGATTTTTCTTGACTGGTGCCGATTAGTAACCAAATGGCGCTGATTATTCTTGTCCGGCGCCGATTTAGATTTCCTGATTCAGAGAGATGTTAATGGTGAGGAGAAAGCAAGAATTCCCCCATGCTTGAAGCCAACACAGTCATGACTGATCCGTCGAGCAGGGGCGGATCCAGTTCCCGCCAATAGGGGGGAGGGGGGGGGGGGCAAAAAACCCCAAAACATTGTTTAATCTGGAATTGACCCCATGGGAATAACCTCTCTAATTTCGCTAAGTGACGTAATGGACTTTCAGCAATGCTGGCGTATGCCAAGCCCTTTAACAGTTCTTCCGATGAAGAAATTCAATTCTTGATAGGAATAACTGACATACTCCTGTGTTGTTGAAAACCGCGACCGTCGCTGAGCAAAAACTTGCTAATAAGTGGGATGGTTCATCAGATACTCTTGAGCATAACATTAACATTCAGTCCAGAGATTACATTATTATACAAGTAATTTATTTTTTATCAAGACTCACAGATTTTTAAAATAATATGTGACAATTAATAATCTAAGTTCAAGTTTTACTTGAACTGAAAACGATTTACCTTTACAAAATAGTTAGAAAAATGCAAATCTATAATATGTGAGGTTTATGTATCAAAATACTTAAAATCCCTGATTATTTTTAAGGCTAGTGTAAACAAATGGAAAAAATACTTGGAAGCATTTTTATTTACCCCATTAAATTGCAGCTAGTATGTTAAAAGTTACTACATTGATATATTCCGTTCATTTTTGGTTACAATCTACTACTAATATAAAAACTTTTATCAATCATACATATTTACATTATATTAATTAAATGGTTATAGTACAAACCTACTTATCTGAAGAAAAAATAGCAAGTAGACACTTGATTATCTAAATTAGCAAAAAATGTAAATATTCATATAATATAAATGTATACTAGTAATCTGATTTTTTTTCTCAAGATGTGATACATTTTGAGGAAAATCTGATGAGGTCAATTTACATCACTATTCTAAAGCATATTTTGCTTTAATACTCATCAACTCTAATAAAAAAAAAACCCTATTATGAAATATGTAAAATAATCACATAATTGGCTTAAAAAAACCATTTTTTCAGTACAGACAAATGGATTAATTTAGCAAAACTTTTAAACATTTCAAATCATATTGTCTCAGTCTTTGGAACTTGATTGAAATGAAAATTTGGAATACACATAAAAGCAATATACTATAAATAAATAAAAACTAATGACTTTAAAAAGAAGATAAAAGAAGAATTACCTTTTCATGAAAGATAATGTTGGTAATGTTTTCCCTCAGGCTTTTACAACAGATTTGCATTCTAACACCTAATCTAAAAACTTATATAGATAGAAATGCATGCTTTATTTCATGGAAATGAAATACAAATTAACTTTGTTTAGTGAAAAAATCAAGCATGATTGTCTGAGACAAGTTTTGTGTCAATTTGACCTTTCACGGACAACATCTAAGGGGACTGGGTGCAAAATTTACCTGCCCTCTAAGTAAATTGCTCTTAAAATGCCTAGTTAAAACATGGCTAAAGTAAAAAGGTTTGATTGAAAAAGACAAAATAATGATAATTGGCAAGTTATCACGAACACTGGGCTACACGTTTACTGTATCCTATTCTTGATCTCCAACCTACATATACATGTAACACACAAAAAAAACACACACTCGATATCAATATCCCATGATTATATGCATTAGTGAGTGCCTCTAAAAAAAAATCATATAAAAATAAATAACTATTACCCTGTCATACATGTATTTTGGCCATGTAAAATATGACACCATTATAAAAGTACAATAGTAATAATACCTAGACATGGAAGCCTATGATTGATTGATTGATTGATTGATTTTATTTGTCAGGTAACTGTGAACAAGTACATGAAGATATGAACAGTAGTGTATACCTTGACAGGATTGCCTATGTTAATTCAGAGTGTGAGATTCATATCAATAAGAGTTAACCACAGTTCAGAATATTGGGCAATTTGTTCAGCATATGTGAAAAGCAATCTCCTGAGAAAATTGGGTTATACACTGTAAGTTAAAAAGAATATCCACATGTTCAGCCAATGGAAAAATAAAATCTACTGGTCAATCAGAAAACCAGAGATGTCTAGTGAACATTGCAAACCAGGATTTGAATCTTACACAATGTGTTCAGCCTATGGTAATTAGAAAATCTACTAGTCTACTGATTACAATTTATTAGAGAGATGTAAACAGCAACCAGTTTTGACCTTAAGCTTTTAATCTTTGACAAAATGTTCAGCCTATATTTGTAAGCTCAGGGCCTCGTAACACAAAGGATAGCAATTAATCACTTATTTGAAAGAACATTTCTGACTGGTTCCTCAGTCAACTGAGCGAAAGCCGCATGCTACTATGCAATCGCTAACCTTTGTGTCACTGGGCCCAGATATCCATAAGAGCCATCACTCAATGGGTGACTACATGTATGTATCTTCAACCCGAGTGTGACTTTGAATATGTTTCAAGTATCTCTTTCCTTCGCTAGGTCCATCTTCACTCTATCACTCAACGAGACAACGCTTTCCGTTCTGGTGTACTCTTGGGTCATCTGCCTATTTCTTTGTTCATCTTCAGCCTGTTCAACATCTACAACTTTGACCTTTGACCTATCAGTCTGGATTGAAGACATGGATGAGTAGGACACACCTTCCTCTTCAGCCGTATTCCTAACAACAGCTCGAGCAAGCTGATTGGCCAACCGCTTCACATCTCCTGACCCAGGGTTATCGCCTCTCTGACCTCCGATATGGTCCTGGTGACCATGCTTCCAGCTTGATTCTGAGGTGCTTTTCTCTTCAGTGACAGTAATGTCCTCCTTGTGCAGCCTACCTGATGACTTTGTAGGTGATGGAGCTCTTGAACTGTTTCTACTTCCAGTAATACTGCCTGGGTTGGCATCTGTCATGAACACGCTCTGATCATCCGCATCGTTGTTATCGCTTTCGAAGCTGCCATCCTCATATGCTTCGGCTGCTTCTTGATCCGGGTGGTTGATCTTTCGCTCTGAGGTCTAGAGGTGGCTGAGGTCAAGGTGGTAGATGGAAATGAGGAAATACTTCCTGCATTATTGGCCGTAATGGCAGCAGCAATAGGGGCTTCATCTTCGGAGCCATCTGTTTTCCTACTGATAGTATCTTCACTCGTCATGTCAACTCCATCGACGATCTCAAGTTCTTTTCCAGAGGAGCAATCTACCCTATCATCATCTGCACCTCTTCCTCCTCTTCCAAATCATCCTCATACATGCTTTCCTCTGCATCAGCAAAGCCATCCTCAGATTCTATGGGAGCGCTGCACTGAGGTAAACTTGTTTTGCTTCGATCAGGCTCAAGGAGTTTTTCAAGTACAGCAGTTTTACTTTGCTTCTCCTGCTGGCGCTTTATCTCCATCCTACAATATTAAAGTAAAAAGGAAATTAGGACATGTGGAAACATGGGGGTGTAATGGCTCAATGGATTAGCCTCGGGACTTTAAAACAGAAAGTTGTAGGTTCAAATCCCAGTCATGTTGTAATAGTGTACCGAAGCGATGATGTCAGTTGCCATGATGTCATGGCTGCCTGGTTCTAAACAACTGATTGGTCTACATGTACATGTATATAGCGTGTGTTTCTCATAGGAGAAAATGGATGCTATTGGAATTTCATCAGTTGCAATCTATTTTTCAGAGGAGCCAAATTCATTGCCTCAAAACGCAAATTGATCAACATCGTTTTGATCACTAAATGAGATTAAAATGTATACCAACCTTAATGTCCTAATCCATTTTTCCTTTACACTTTCATCTTTTGGAAACCTACGAAAACTGCATTTGGTAACAACCAGGGAAAAACACATGACCATTCTTGCAAATACAAACATGTAAAGAAATTGTCAGCTGTGACTCTGTTTAGAACCAGCTGGTTCGTTCTCATGACATTGATGTCACACTTCGGTACTCTATTTCTTTCAGCAAAACATAATCTACATTCTGCTGCACTCGACCTAGGTGATGATGGATACCAGGCCTTGAAAAACTTGCAGGCTGTAAATAGCCGGCTGGTCTAAGGCAAAGTAGTAATACAGTCCCTTTTGAATCACCTGTAGATGTACATGGCATGCAATATCTTTCCCATCACAACTTCTTCAACGCACACAGCTTTAAATAAAAAAAAACTTGTGTAAAAGCAGGCTGGAACTTCTATTACTCATTACTCCCCTAAAATGAAACCACTGCTTTCTGCACAAAATTTGACAAATCTTGATTATCCTTCTAATAGTATCTGTCACTATTCCACACGATTTCAGCTGGATCATCCTACTTTGATAGCACCTAGAGAGACCTACATGAATATATATATATATATCCAAAAAGATCCTGGTTTGGATTTACATTCACTGCAGTTCTACTTCTCTGATATTCAAATACCACATGGGCTAAACCCATTTGCCTGTATTCTGAACTCCGGTTTGAATTAAACCCTGGCTTGTTGTACTTTAACTATGGAGAGCCAACTTGGGCACGGATCCTTAATGGTATACATCCAATTTACTAAGTCATTTGCCACTCAAATTGTTCATAATTGTCTGGAATGATAACTTAATTATTTTTCTTCATTATGAAAGCATTAGGAAACAAAATTGTAAAAAATTTTGGCTCCCCATAATTTTAGCACAGAGTTAGACCACAGTTTGAGTTAAACCTGACTTCAAAATAACTGCCATTTGGTCTAGTATCAACTTGGTTGAATTTGCCGTTTGGTATACACTACACTTATACGCACTTGGTCTAATTCTCATTTCATCTAAATACCCTGATGATCTACTTTGCTTAATTCCTTATTAGTCCTTTCATCAAACGAAGTTGCAAAAGGGGTTAGACCCATTTTTCATCAAATTTAATTTGACTTTGTCTCAAAGCATAGACTTTTAGTAACTCTAAAAGATGATACCAAAAGAAAAGTTGAATTTCCCATTAAAAAGTGAACAAAAATGACAAAGAAAGATCACATTTTTTTCTAAAGGGGTAGACCAATTTTTCATCAAATATAATTTGTTTTTATCTCAATGTAGACTTTTAGTAGCTTTACAAGATGATACCAAAAAGAAAAGTTGAAATTCCCATTAAAAGGTGAACAAAATTAATGACAAAGAAAATTCTCTCTTTTTCAAAAGGGGTTAGACCCATTTTTCATCAAATATTGTTTGTTTTTGTCTCACTGTATAGACTTTTAGTACCTTTATAAGATGATACCAAAAGAAAGGCGAATTCCCATTAAAAAGTGAACAAAAGTGACAAAGAAAAATCACTTTTTTTCAAAACGGGTTAGACCCCTTTCAGTTTACTTGCAAAAGGGGTTAGATCCATACGGGGGGTAGATTTTGTCAATTTTATGTTCGCGTTGTAGGGCATCACTATCATGAAAATTTACTTTCGCATAAGAATATTGCAGTAAGGGAGAATAAAAAAAAATGATTTTCTTGGAGTGGATCCAACCCCTTTTGCAAACAAACTTTTCTGAAGAGCTCATTTGTCAAAAGGGGTGAGATCCATTTTTCTAAAAAAATTATTGCTTTTTGTCTCAAAACCTATAGACTTTTAGTCACTCTGATGATACCTACCATGAATAAAAGTGGCAAAGAAAAATCACTTTTTTGTTTAAAGGGATTGGATCCATTCAGTTTGCTTGCAAAAGGGGCTAGATCCACAATGGTATTTTTTTATAAAAAAATAGAAAAAAAATTAAGACGGGTAAATTTATTTTATACTCAATTTTATGTTCACATGGCAGGGTAGTACATCATGAAAATTTAGCTTCTCATACGAATATATTGCAATATGGGAGAATACAAAAAAATGATTTTCTCGGAATGGTCCAAAGTGGATCTAACCCCTTTTGTGACCAAACTCTTAATATATAGACTAAATGTAAGTGGTGTTTGACCGAGTTGATATTATATTTGGGGATAGCCTAACTGAAAATAAAATAAAATGATAAAAGGAATGAATGAAACTTAAACCAGACGGATGGCACACAGAATGGTTGCAGATGAATGAGGATTAGACCATGTGGGATCAAACTGAACGAGAGTTAGACAAGAGCAAGCGTGGATCAAGAGCCGGGGGGGGGGGCACTTCCATTCACAAGTGGACACCATGCGCGACCATGGGGTCTTGAAAAGCACCCTAAACACACATTTTCCATTTACTGAAAATGCACCCCTTAACAAGTATTGGAAACAAAACAATATTCTTGGTAAGTATTCCCTGAAATGAACCCCTATAAACAAGTACACCCATATTTTATTGTTATGTCACGGGTCCTTCGGTCGTCGGTTTTACCTTTACACATCATTTGGTTTAGTACGACCCCATTTTCCACACCTCGTGCAAATCGGACTCTAAACACACAGTGTTGGGCAAAAAGGACATCCTTTAAAACATTTTAAATTTTGTTTTATCATCCCCACATATTTGAACTTTTTTTTTCATTACTTTTGTGTTTTTGACACCTTATCATGTTACGTACGTAATGTGCCCTATCTTGAAAAAGACATCCTTTTTACATGTTTTTGGGGTCTCGCATGGTATCCACTCGTCAATGTAAGTGCCCCCCCCCCCCCCGCGATCAAGAGACAATTAACAAAGATCTCTGACCTGATTCCTGGTGGTAGCTTTGCCATTTCCCTCTCCTTAGCTTTCTGTGCAACCTTCTCTTTTGCCTGTGTCAAGAACAACAAAAATAACTACACCTAAAAAAAAGTTACACCTAGTAATTCCGAAGGTTCGTAATTCCGAAGGTTCTTTATTCTGAAGGTTCGTAATTCCGAAACAGGTACATTGCTTATACCTCGATGTTCGTTAATCCGAAAACATAAAAGGTTTCGTTAATCCGAACATTTGTGACGTTATTCCGAAGGTTCGATAATCCGAAAACGAAATAAGGTCCGATGTTAATCAGGTTCGTTAATCCGAAAACGAAGTATGGTTCGTTGTTCCAAGGTTCGTTTGTCCGAAAACGAATAAGGTTCGTTGATCATTTAGTTTTAGGACTAACGAACCTTCGGAATTACGAACCTTATTTCGTTTTCTGATTAACGAATCTTCTGAATTACGAACCTCATTAGTTTTCGGACTAATGAACCTTCAGAATTATGAACCTTCAGAATATCGAACCTTCGGATTTCGGAATATCCGAACCTTCGGAATAACGAAGCTTCGGAATTACGAATGTATGCGGAATAAACAGTCAGGGAGTATGGCAATTCCAAAGAGGACATATGAAAAAGTACATGTTGATGTGACAGGTTGGGCTGTCAAATATACATGACGAAAACCTCCGTTTGAGAACACTATACCCCAGTTTTTCCATGAACCTACTCCATGGTTTTTCAATTCTCTTCTCCAGTACGATAAACCCTACTGCCCCAAGTAAGTATCAAAACACCGGTTTCTTGACCTCAGTCTGAAGATAACATAAGAGCCAAGCATGCCAACATTTTTTATTCACTTACTTTCCTTATTTCGAGGTCGAATTTCTTCGTTCGAAATTGAAAATGGACCAACATTGAATCTCTGAATACAATATGCCTTTGAAAACGTGATTGAATATCGAATACAATAATTTCATTCCGAAGGTCCTACTGCAGGCAGAGAAGTCTTACGTAATAGCACAGATGTTGTTTATCATTTTGTCCCTGGCTCAACGTTCACAATCTGGCCTGTGGAGGTGAAATTGAGACAGCAGGGATTACCTGGCCAAGCGGGGTTGATCAGGCGGGTCTTTCATAAAGCTGTTCGTAAGTTAAGAGCGACTGGGGATCCTGTCTTGTGGTAAATGGTACACACTTTTGGCGATGATCACCAGTCGTTTTTAAAGTCGCTCTTACGAACAGCTTTATGAAACGACCCAAACTCAAAATGATCTCAAATACAATTTGGGGTCTAATACCGCAGTGTGCAGTCTGAACTGCGGTCTCTCTCCAAACGGGGGTTTGACGCAATGGGAAGAACTATTACACATGCAGATCACAACGAAGAGAATCATGATGTGTAGCTTGTATGAGGTATGAGGCCTTTATGGCAGTGGCTTTAAGATGCAATCTTGGTGCCCAGTTTTAAGACTTTCATAATTTCACCTTATTTTGATATCAACTTTGCAAATTTTGTTGTTAGATGCTATGGTATCTGAAGTAAACTTAAATTTTTTATCGCCGACCTGCATGCTGATTCCTGAATACTATAGAAAACAAAGTTCCTACAATGGCAAAGCTATCATTTAAAAAGGTAAAAGGATGGAATATTCCATCTCAAAGAGACATATTAAATGGATAAGAAAAAACACACAAACAAAATACCTGTGCATGTAGTACAAATAGCAATTATTTTAGGTAAATAAATCAACTTTAATCAGCTCACCTTGGCTTTCTGCTGCTCTCGATATTTATTTACCTTTTCTCTTTCATCTGAAATGAAAGGGGAGAATATGATCCCATTTTCAATAACATGCAAGACAAACGATTCACCACAGTTTACAGTTCTGCTTTGCAAGGACTTGGGGTAAGTCCACTGGGGTATGTGGGATTGTGGGGTGTGTATTGCAGGGGGAGGGGTGACTAAACTATATCGATGTACAATTGCAATACAAACGTTTTTAAACCAACCTCATTTGTCAGAGCAACTTCCCTGTACGTTTATATAGTATCCCTAAATTAGACCCCAAAGTAGCCAATCTGGAATAAAATTATTGGAAATGGTTTTTTGACTGATTTGAGTAGGTATGGGTGTCAACATTTACCAAAAAAAAGTTAGGATGAATACGGGTTGGGGAAAGTGCTTTTTTCAAGGTCAAAGGTCAATGAACTTTTCATACTCTATAATGGTATCTCTGAGATGGAAAGGTGCAGGTTGGTGATAATGGTGTCAAAATGCACAAATTCTTACCAGAATATAAAATAAAATAAAATTAAGTACCTAGAATGCACATTCACCGATAAAATTCAAGGTCAAAGCCTTTCAAAGGTCAATGACCTTTTTTACATTATATACCATACTGCATAATGGTATCTCTGAGATGATAAGGTACAGGCTGGCGATCATGGTGTCAAAATGTACAGATTCTTACAAGAAGATAAAATAGAATGAATTCAAGTACTTAGAATTGACATTCACCAATGAAATTTAAGGTCAAAGGTTTAAAAAGGTCAATGACCTTTTTACATTATATTTACCATACTGTATAATGGTATCTATGAGATGAAAAGGCACAGGTTGGTGATCATGGTGTCAAAATGCACAGATTCTGACCAGAAGACCAAATGAAATAAAATTAAGTACCTAGAATGCACATTCACCCATAAAATTTAAGGCCAAAGGTCAATGATCTTTTATACATTATATACCATAATTATTATATAATGGTATCTCTAAGATAAAACGGCGAAGGTTGGTGTTCTTGGTGTCAAAATACACAGATTCTTACAGGAAGATTAAATAAAATAAAATTAAGCATCAAGAATTTACATTCACCTTTAAAATTCAAGGACAAAGGTCAATGTCCTTTTTAACATAAGATAATGATAATGGTATCTCTGAGATAAAACATCACAGGTTCGTAATCTTGGTGCCAAAATGCAAAGATTTGTACCAGTAGATTAAACAACACCAAAATCAGTATACAGAATATTGTTTCATCACCCTTGAATTCCAAGTTCAGATGAATATTATATATACATATATACATGTATACATATATATATATACATACATACATATATATATATATATATACATATACATTCATATATATGTGTGTGTGTATAATCTGTATGACATAAAAAATAACAAAACATTTATCCTATGTGTTCATATTTGTGATAATGTAAATAAAGATGGCTAATTTGTAATGAAAACATGGAGGTTTCATAATTTCAGTCTGAAGTAAGGTCATGGAGAATGTATTTAGGGGTCAGAGGTCAATGAACTCTTTCCAAAATATCAGTGGAAATTAAGTTTAAAAAAGGTGATAACCAAATAACACTTCTTCATATACTGCGATGCATTTCCAAAAGCAATGAAAAAAATGAAATGGATTATACAATTTGAAATTTGATGCATCATAATATCTAAATCAAGGTTGTCGTGTCTTTTTCTCTCCAGCGATAGTCCATTCATCTCATTAGCTTAATCTTCTGAAAATGGATAGGATAGGTCTAAATCTCATGTCACAGCTAGCATCATCTGAGAGCATTTCCAAACAGCAGAGGGATGACGATGAAGATGAAATGAAGGCCATCATTAGAGCTGCAGTTTTTGTCATAGTAAATGGCATGTATCTCAACTTTAACAAAGATGAATTCCCGTATTATTATTACACCTGTATTAATTACCTCTCATTGCGAGCTGCCAGAATCTCTTGAGATGCTAATTAATGCTGCATGACAAAACTTCATATCTGCTCTCTAGCTGCCGTAGGTCACCCATGATGCTATTTCTACTACATATCAGTTTGTACAGGGATCATGTATTTGGTCCAGAACAACTGATTGTTATCATGCATAGTAATGAAATTCTGAAATTCAAAAGGAGATAATAGCTTACAAGTACACATCCATTGACCTAACAACACTCCTACAGCACCACTTCCAGTTCTTGAGGATCAAGCTGTGCAACATATCAGTAATAATATAGATCCTGATATGTTATCCCTTGACAGAACATAAGGCTTTCATTGAATGGGCCAGATCAAAGTCCTGAAAATGTCAGAAGGTTTCCAAGAGTTTGATTACTCTTTGCTGAAGTTGAGACACTTAACTGCATTTACTATGACAAAAGCTGCAGCTCTAATGATTGCCTTATTTCAATTCTTCATCATTGTCCCTGGCTATATGAAAATGTTCTTGGATGATGCCTATCCTTTCCATTTACAGCTTAAGTTATAGTATATAGCATTTGAGGTTAGTGAAATATTGCTACCAAGAAATTAGTACCTTGATTTAGATTTATAAAATGCATATATAAATGCTGCTACTTTAGACAACTTTCCTCATTTCAAATTATATCATACATGATTTTTTTTACACTTTTGGCAATGCATTACTACAGTATATATTAAAGAGTGCTATTTGATTTAAATTTCACCTCGAACTTGTATTTTGACATCATCATTGGTCCAGGAATCAACTATTAAATTTCTGTTCATTTTCCACGCAGGTGAGTCTTTTTCCCATCAGAATCACTATATACCTACATGCCACAATCAAGTTATCGACCTATTTACTTAAATTTCCAGCCGTTTTTGACATAGTTCATTGACCTCTAGCCCCTAAATATATTTTTCATGGCCATTATTTATCCTTATTTCAAAGTAAAATTATTAAACATCCAAGTTTTCATTACAAATAGCTATTTTTCTTTCTATTATTCACAAAAAATGTGAATATAATGGATTAATTTCTTTTTTGGGAATCATGAATGGATATATCAATATTTATTAACTTTTGACCTTTGACATTGGATATCAAAGGTGAAGGATAATTCTTTAATATTATTTTGTGCCTTTTTATCTTCTTGCAAAAATTGCTTTTTTTTACACCAAAATCACCAACATGCAGCGTTTTATCTCAAAGATACCATTATACGATATATATACCCTATGTAAAAAGGTCATTGACCTTTGACCTTGAACTTTATGGATTAATATGCACTCTGGGTACTTATTTTCATTTTATTTGATCTTCCTGTAAGAAACTCTGCATTTTGACACCAAGATCACTAACCTGCGCCTTTTCATCTCACAGATACCATTATACCGTATATGGTATAGATGTAAAAAAAAGCTCCTTGACGTTTGAAAGGTTTTGACCTTGAATTTCATTGGTGAATGAGCACTGAATGTACTTGATTTTATTTTATTTGATCTTCTTGTAAGAATCTGTGCATTTTGACACCAAGATCATCAACCTGCGCCTTTTCATCTCAGAGATACCATTATATCGTATATGGTATATAATGTAAAAAGGTCAATGAAGGTCAATGACCTTTGAAAGGTTTTGACCTTGAAAGTTTTCCGTTTAATGTGCATTCTGGGTACTTAATTTCATTTTGTTTGATATTGTGGTAAGAATTTGTGCATTTTGACACCATTATCACCAACCTGCGCCTTTCCATCTCAGAGATACCATTATACAGTATATATGAAAAGGTCATTGACCTTTGACCTTGAAAAAAAGCACTTTCCCCAACCCGTATTCCTCCTAACTTTTTTTTAGTAAATATTGACACCCATACCTACTCAAATCAGTCAAAAAAACATTTCCAATAATTTATTCCAGATGGTTACTAATTACGGGATACTATAAATGCTTTCCAGGGATCATATTTCACATTCTGGACAACTGCAAACCATGTCTGATTTTGCAGAAGTGGGATATGAACACACAACACTCTGATTACAAGGTGAAAGGCAGAAACACTCCACAAGGAAACTAAACATGAAATATACCAAGGATATCTCACCATTTTCTTTTCTATACCTCCATGCTTCTTCTGCATTCAACATGGCATGGACATTCGTGGAGATCTGCTTCACTTTGCCCTGCAATAAAGAACATTACAGAAAGTATTATACAGGGAAACCTGTTACAAAGACAACCCTATGCCTACAAAATTAGTCTTCATGTGCAGGTGTTTATATCGACAGATTCTATATAGATAACAAGGGAAATAAAAGTGGTCATAATAATTATTACAGACAGGAGGTAGTTATAGCAGGTTATGAATGTAGAGACTGGATCGCCTTACACGCAGACCAACTCGCAACAGAGCTCTTATTTGTTTGTGTTTTTTTGTGTGGCTTGTGAGGGAAACGAACATTTCAACTATTATTATGTGTTATGATATCATCTTTGGACTTTGCTGGATAAGTTTCTACTGATTTTACCCTACCATCTTTCGGATTTTGATAGTTCATCATTTCCTATCAGACTGTGTTATAATGACAGAGCCTCCATTTCAGCTCACAGCAACTTACCATTGACTTCTACATGGGCTATTCAACTCTTTCACTGGACTCATTCAACCCTACTCACACAATAGTAAGTGTCCAGTTCATGAGACAATTCTATTCATCATGTTACTGCAAGTGTTTTCTTCATATACTAACCTTGCTTTACGTTCATGAACGTGCTATTACAGAATTCCAACCTTTAACTGTGAAACACATGAACTCTATATATCATTTGAAACACTTACACCATCCTATCAGCTATTACCCCAATCATACGGCTTGTTTCACTGTTCAACTTTTTGTATGTGGTGACATTGAATTAAACCCTGGCCCGACATCGTCACAAGTTCACCGATATACAGTTACTGAACTTTATAAAATAAAACGAACCAACCCCCAGACTAAATTATCAAATGAAACTTGGGGTATCCTGAAAAAAACTTGGTATTATTTCTAATCGACTAAGCCATCGTGGAAAACGAGGCGGAACAAGGAAACAACACGTAATACCAGTCATTATTAGTAGAAGAAACAGTCAACAAATACCAACTAAAGTATCAAAAAGGGATGTTTCGAGATCTCGATATGTTGTGAACCCCCAATCCTCACTGTTCCAATCATCATCAGTACCTTCCTTGTATATACTGAATGCAAGGTCTTTGAAAAATAAGTTTGACGAATTCACCTTTCTTGTTAAAAGTTATGACGTCGATATTGTCTGTGTGAGTGAGACCTGGTTTCACGACAATGTTCCAGTGACAGCGGTCAGCATCCCCAACTACAACAATTCTACAAAAACCGAAATTCTCAACAAGGTGGAGGAGTTGCTATTTATGTGAAATCTTCTTTGAACGCTACTCAAGCCTACGTAGATGTTCCAGAAGAACATGAGATTGTTTGGACGCATATCCGACCAACAAGATTACCTCGGAATGTATCTTCAGTATTTGTGGCATCAGTCTACTCACCACCAACCAGTTCAGATGTGGAAAGCTTTATCAGCTATCTCACAAAGACTTTTGATGATATTGTTCTGAGGCACCCTTTGGCAGGTATCATTATCTCTGGTGATTTTAATCGAGCTATGTGTCTCGGCTTTTAATTGGACACAACCTGACTCAGGTAGTTAATCGCCCAACGCGAGATCTTTCCATTCTGGACTTGATTATTACAAACATGAAGAGTTTGTATACCGCCATACAAATTGTCGCCCCCATTGGAATGAGCGACCACAATGGAGTCATGTGGAAGCCAAAACAGCGATCATGCAAAAGAAATGAAGTTAGACAGAAAACGGTTCGACCAATGCGTCAATCAGATGTGCGTGAATTTGGTAGTTGGATCACACACCACGACTGGACAAATGTTTATCAAGAAACAGATGTTGAGGTATTCTACAATGAGTTGAATGAGGCCATCAACATCCATTTTCCAACCAAGACTGTAAAGCTGCACATGATGGATAAACCTTGGATGACGACTAAAGTCAAAGACTTAATACATCAACGCCAACATGCTTTTCACTCAGGGTCCTCAACTTGGCGAAGACTTCGAAACAAAGTGCAGCGAGCAATCGACAAAGCGAAACGATTATTCTACAAAGTACGCGTACAACATTTGAAACGTGAAAATCCAGCTTCGTGGTATAAATCAAACTGATGATCTCAAATAGACAACAAGATACGTTTATTTTCCTAGCAGATTTAGATTCCCCAAGCACATTGGACGTGGCAAATGTCATAAACTCATTTTTTGTAAGCATTGGAAAAGACACTCCATCTCTTGACATGAACAACATCCCTGCGTTCAGACCGATTCAGCTGGACACTTTACCAACCATTCAACCTTGGACAGTCTAACGTTAATTGTCTAAAACTCCTGTTGGAAAAAGTGGTGGACCGGATAGAGTCTCACCTCGTTTGATTCGGGAATTTGCAGTGGAACTCAGCTCCCCCTCTCTGCAACACCTTTAATGCGTCGTTCCAAGAAGGCAAGGTTCCTAGTTGTTGGAGGAAGTCCATAGTAATTCCGGTTCCAAAAGAAACCCCTGCAACACTGCAGAAGCTATACGACCTGTCGCTTTAACTGACTTTTTCGCGAAACTTTTGGAGTTGTTTGCATACAAAATGATTTTCAAAGACATCTCTCACCTCATTGATCATCAGCAGTTCGGCAATCGCCCCGGTTGGTCAACAGCCCACTATTTGTTAAGTTTGCTTGAATACCTGCATTCGAATGCTGAAAAACCTGGATCGACTACTAGTGTGGTACTTACCGATTTTTCCAAAGCCTTCGACCTGGTGAACCACAACGTAGCAATTACGAAGCTGTATACCATGGGAGTGCGCCTGTCATTAATTCCCTGGTTGTGCAGTTTCCCGAGTGAGAGAACGCAGTCCGGTATAAAAACCAACTTTCAACATTACTTACCTGCTTAGCCGGGGTTCCTCAAGGGACGCGACTTGGGCCATTAGTTTTTCTAGCGATTGTCAACGACGCTCTCCAATAATCTGCATGCTCTAGGTGGAAGTATGTACTGTTGCAGAAACGCGTCGATTAACTTCACCAAGTTCTATCAATTCTACATTGTCGGCACTCAGAGAATGGTGTAAGGAATCGAATATGCGTCTAAACCCATCCAAATGTCAACTCATGAGGGTGTCATTTACTCGCGGACAACTCCCACCAGCGGAGATTAGGATTGGCGATGAGATCTCAGACAAGCAACAAGTGAAATTGCTTGGCGTTGTTCTGAGCAGCGATCTTCGATGGACAGAGCATGTCAACTACGTTACATCAAAGGCAGCCAAGAAACTGTATCTACTACGGATGCTGAAACGTTTCTCCATGCCACTTTCTGATTTGATTACAGTCTACAATTCGTACATAAGACCGTTTCTGGAGTATTGTTGTGTCCATCTTTTAAAACCAAAATCACAAGAATTCTATTCATTCTTACACCTTCCTATGCCTAATGCGTAGGAAGGTTTTAAGTATTATTATATAAAATATATAAAAAAATGAAGATTTCTTACCTAACTGATGCCGCGTAGACCCCCCGTTCCAAATGTAAACAACGGAAATACAATAGCGTCGACCCTTGAACCGCTTATGTATGACGTACTTCCGGAAAGCAATCCCGTCTTAACGAACAATTTAGAGATAAAAATTGTTATTTAACAAATATTAAAATTTATTTTTTGATTATAAATAATTCATTTTATAATATATAAATTATTTATGATCACGAAATCAATTTTAATATTTGTTGATCTCTAAATTTTATATTCTTATATAATATTTAACACCTTCCTACGCATTAGGCGTAGGAAGGTGTAATGATGAATAGAATTAATAGAATTCTTGTGATTTTGGTTCTAAAAAGATGGATTTTCTAGGGAAATCCATCTTTGTTTTGGTCCTTCACTTAAGACACTATGGAGAGAGTGTCAAGACGTCAATGATGAAGAAGTATATGACATATCTAAAAAAAGTGGGCAATTATGTGATTAACTATGTGATCTGAAGTCTAACACTGTGTCCACATAGTTTACACATAGTCAACTATGTGAACACACTGTGGTAACACTGTGTTTGTTACCCAACTATGTGGGCAATTATGTGATTAACTATGTGATCTGAGTCTCACACTGTGACCACATAGTTTACACATAGTCAACTATGTGAACACACTGTGGCAACACTGTGTTTGTTGCCAAAGTATGTGGGCAATTATGATTAACTATGTGATCTGAAGTCTAACACTGTGTCCATATAGTTTACACATAGTCAACTATGTGAACACACTGTGGTAACACTGTGTTTGTTACCCAACTATGTGGGCAATTATGTGATTAACTATGTGATCTGAAGTCTCACACTGTGACCACATAGTTTACACATAGTCAACTATGAACACACTGTGGTAACACTGTGTTTGTTACCCAACTATGTGGGCAATTATGTGATTAAATATGTGATCTGAAGTCTAACACTGTGTCCACATAGTTTACACATAGTCAACTATGTGAACACACTGTGGTAACACTGTGTTTGTTACCCAACTATGTGGGCAATTATGTGATTAACTATGTGATCTGAAGTCTCACACTGTGACCACATAGTTTACACATAGTCAACTATGTGAACACACTGTGGTAACACTGTGTTTGTTACCCAACTATGTGGGCAATTGTGTGATTAACTATGTGATCTGAAGTCTCACACTGTGACAACACTGTGACCACATAGTTAACACATAGTTTACACATAGTCAACTATGTGAACACACTGTGGTAACACTGTGTTTGTTCCATAAGGGACGTCTCACTCGTTTATAATAAATTTTAATGCGCCAAGATAGAAATGAGGCATACATGTAATTATGACCGGAGTTTAATAGAATCAAACGAATGTTTGTTGCATGTGATAAACCCTTCAAGCAAAGGCGTCGATTTAGTTTAAGAGTGTATAATTAACTTTTGCTTGAATAAAAACATTTACAATGTTCGACGTTGAATGTTAAAGTATCCATCCTACATGATTACAAAAGTGTACAGTTATACTAAGGGGAATCTTTCCTTTTTTCACAACAGCCCGAACCGTTATCCTTTTAATCGATAGACCTATCAGCATTGTCATAATTATATTCAACATGATAAACACCACCGCTACCAATAGCATTGTCATGGTAACAACCAACATTGTCAGCTATCCAGTCATCATCATCATCATAACTATTATCATTATCACTGTCATTTTGCTTTTAGTTTCTTTTTCCTCCTCATGGTCATCTTTTTCTTATCCTTATTTTTCTTTTCCGTGTTCATGTTTTTTTCTGTAGGAAATAACAAAAACACCGATTGAAACACATCAATATGAGGGCGCGGATGCATGTAATTGCCTTCTAGGCGCGGAAAGTGTTTTATATGTGTTGGTAGTAAAAAAATTCTTTACATCCCAAGAATAATTTGGCGCCCACCCCAGTCCGAAATCCTGGATCCGCCCCTGCATGTTTCATGTCATAGGATCATGTTCTCTTAAACTAGTCTGCAGGCCCTGACTCATATTTGACACTTCAACGAATAACATGTCTAAAGTGAAGACTAGACTCTAAAGACTCTGTCTGTGTCAAATAGAGCCAGCCACAGTATTTAGTGAAATTAGTCTCGCTAATTCAGACTGCATTATGCACTATGCATATTGCGAAAACCAAGTGTCTGTGCCTGCAAACTACACTTAAAGCTATCATGATTTAATATAGTCGTTGATCAGTGCCAACTATATACTTCCTTATACTACCTTAATCCTCACAAATCAAGGAGGCTATCTTGGGAAGATATCAACCTCTTATCAATTTTGAATAAAATTTTAAAATGAAAATCAATAACACTTTGTCTCTGCGTTTTATATTGTGTCAATTGTCTTGTCCATTCTATTGACCTTGATAATAATGATGACTGATGGTATTTGCAGGCACATGAATTTGATTCAAATCATTCGATGGCACAGGAATGACTGGATAAAAGATCATATTTTTATAAGAATACCTCAGTTCATCATGTGACGGCCAGTTGCGCCACCATTATTTTGTCGAATTGTAAAGCCTAAAAACAATACTGTAGAATTCATCAATAACATATTTTTCCACAATAAGATTTTTTTTAATTTTTAAAAATGTTTCGATTTTATAGGCCGTTCTCAATTAATTCACAATAACAGTTCAACTTAGATTAATCAGGTATCCATTTTAACGATTACAGATAGTAAAGATTGTTGAAAAAACATTTTTTTACAAATATCCAAAGCCGTCATTATTTTTTATTACCTTCATCTTTATTCTGTTCATCTCTTTTATCGTATATTTTTTTGATTTTTTTTTAAATATTTTCAGATTTCCTTCCCGTATTCATTTTCTTACCCTTCTTTTTCACACACTCCCTTCCTATTTTAGTTTCTTTTTTTTGTCTTCGTAATCATCTTCTTTCTTCCCCTTGTCTTCTCTTCCGTTTTCACATTTTTCTATAAAGAATGCAAAATAAACCGATCAACAACATAGTCATTCCAGAAAGGAAATGATTGTAATTGTTTTTCAAGGGGCAGAGGTTGTTCCATGTGTTTCGGTAGAAAAAAAAAGAAAATCCGCTCCAACCACATCGGAACAATTTTGGTACCCTTCCCAGTCCGAAATCCTGGATCAGCCCATGCATACTTCATGTCATCACATTATATTGGAGCTATCAAGATTTTTAATGTAGTCATCAATTTATTCCAACCTGTTAATACTACCCAATGCTACCTTAATAATCCTCACAAATAAAGGAGGTTATCTTCGGAAGATATCAACCTCTTATTGATTCAAAATAAGATTTTGAAAAAAATAAATCTTTGTTTTTTCGTTTCATAAAGTGCCAATTCATTGTCCATTTACTTTCTAACCTTGATGCTAATGATGATGATGACTGATGGTATTTGTGTGGCAAAATATAGGCCCATCAATTTGATTTAAATCATTCGATGGCGCAGGAGAAAATGTCATATTTTCATGAGAATACGTTATTACTTCATAGTAACAACCTTCCGTAAACCTCGGAACGGTAATAATAGGGTCACGTAACAAACAGGTTAGTAATCGTACACTAGATTGCAGGACATTATAGTCAATGGAATCAATCGTAGAAAACTGTTCTACAATCATTGCTAAGCTTTGTGTTATGGGTCCTACATCTGTGTAGATTGCAGGACATTATAGTCAATGGAATCAATCGTAGAAAACTGTTCTACAATCATTGCTAAGCTTTGTGTTATGGGTCCCTACATCTGTGTGCAAAGTTCTTCCATGTGACACCACGCTTGTGAGATTAGAAAACCCCGTGCTTTCATGTACATACGACTGGTCACCACAGCATGCCCGCCTGATCACGGGACTTTACTTCGGCCGCTGGGTGGTCGGAGATATGAGAAACATTCGGCGTATATAGTGTGGTATGACATGGATAAGGAGAGGTTTTTCCCCCCAAACAAAGCGAGTACATATTAAGTGAGGTAAGCCTTACTGATGAATGCTAAGTATATATCATTAGTCTATCGAATCGATATTGCATCTAACGTGGATTATTGGTGGACCGCTGGCAATTAAATCCATTGGTCGTATTCACCTCTCCAGCTAAACCATTTCGCATGCGTTATCAGCACAGCAAATATGTCTAAAAACGATCCGGATTTTTTTATGCTGGCTCGATCCCCTACACAAAGGGCAAGCCATCTTGCACAAAATGTGAAGGACATATCCCCGTGTGCATGGTGGGCATCATGTTTTACTTAATTTCCTCCGAAGGGGAATTAGATTTCAAATTTCCTGGGACTATTTCCATTGACGAGTGGATACCAGGCGCGACCATGGGGTTTCAAAAAGTACCCCAGGCAATTCTTTCCATATTATGGAAATCTATTCATTGGCGTGTGAAATTCTACCATACGCAAGTAATTGAAATTTGACCGTTAACACTTAGCTTTCCTTACAAAATATATACCCTTTTTCAGAGTTTTATATGGCATTTTTGACACCCTTATTACGTTACATGTGTAACGTGCCCACTTTTTAAAATGAAATTCCTTATTACGCGTGGTCGCGCCTGGTATCCACTCGTCAATGGAACTGGATCCCGGGCACCTCGAGCTCTAAGAGTCACTTGCGGCTCTGGAAACTCGTCCTAATTCGGATTTGTCGCTGTCGCAGCCAGAATTATACACACGAGCCGCGAAGATGAATGAATCCGTTGTGGATGCGATAGGTAAACAAATTCTCATGTCACACAACTTGTATTGCAGGACAGTCTTTTACGACGGGCCCAAAATCAAATGCGTCGTAAAGGTCCGTTCGCGCGGTAATAGGTCCGGACTACTGATCACATGAGAAGCCAGTTGCGCCATCAGCAAATTCAAAGTAGGCGGGGGTTGGGGTGGGGTGAGACAAAACATGTATTTGGGCAAGGGCGCCCTGGATAAGAAATGGAAGAAAATCTTTTTAGCTTAGAGTGAAATATGATTAAGTTTAAATATGATGCTTGTGACAACAAATAAGTTCTATATCAAGAGTACTGTACAACTTGATAATCATTTTTCGTAATTTCTTGTGGAATGCCCCCCCTAACTGGTAGATCCAGGACACAGCCGGCCCGTGCCCAACCCCCCCCCCCCCCACCCCTTTGAGAGGCACTATTGAATTGTTTTTTTGTAAAATACCCATGATTTTTTCATTAAAACCTCACTTTTTGGCTTGTCAAAATTTTCCTCGGAAAAATGTGAACCCCCCTTCGAAAAATCCTGGATCCGCCCCTGCCTGACGTCATGGTAGTTGATGTGTGTGAGGGTGTGGTTGTGTGTAAAAAGATGAGGTAGTATGTGTGGAAGTAGGAATAATTTTGTGCGTGTGTTTGTGATTGTTAGTTTATGTAATCTGGTGAGGATGTGGGGTGTGTGAGTTTGTTGGTTCTGTGTGTCGTTTGTGGGTGCAAATAACAGTTAGGAATGTGTGAATGTATATCGTGTGTGTTTTCGAGTGTGTGTGTTTCTGAGACTGGTGTACCTCGTTTGGATGTGTCAGGTGGAGGTTAACTGTGAGTCTCCGAGTGTGTGTTCGGTTTGCCTTGAATATCACATAACAAACGAATGAATCTAAGCACAATGAAGGAAGTCTGGTCAACGTTTATGAGAATAAACTAACTTTTGGAACCTTACAAAGTAAAAATCTCAGCTTGTGATTACTTTTTACCTGATAATCGGAAATTGATATCATTATTTCCCCATTTTTTTCTATACGTTAGGGAGTGTGTGTATGAATGAATATGTACATATTACGTGAGTAGTGTACAAACACCCTCTACCCAATTTCTTTACAGGGTATTAAGAGAAAGCGTTACTTGATAATTTAGAACTATCATGAGGATTATGAGAACGGCAATTACATGAGGATGATAATGATAACAACTATAAGTTCATATCATAATAATCACATTTTAGTTTGATTTTTTCCATGAAACCCCGGCTGGTTTCATTGTACACAGCATCCCCGCCCGGAACTTTGGCGGGAGGGGGTAGTGCAGCCCATCCCTCCTCTTCTTGCACCCCCTTTTCTATACAAATTAATCTCGAATTCGAAGAGCTACAATCAATAGAAAGGTTGATGACATTAACCTTCAGCCAGGTAGCAAGAATGAACACAGTCATGTTTCATAAATGCTAGTGAAAAAAAGTGGTACAAAAATGCTGATTGGAAATTTTGATGTCTAAATTATTAAAAGAAAGTTCGAGTTTTTACATTATTTCATTTGTGTGGATGCACGAACAAAAGATAAGCAGAGAAGTTTTTTATTGTCATTACAAAAAGTACGTAGGTTAGCTGTCATTTTTTGTATAAATAGTTCTATTCAATATTTTGAACTGAAACTACTTCATCTTTACATCTTCAATTGACTCAAAGGAGTACTCCACATGGTATTGTCAAAGTCAAACATTTGTTTCCAATTTGTGAGACTTTTTCATTCTTAAACATATACTTAAAAAAAGCACAATTATAAAAAAAACTTTGATTATCAATCCAATGCTTCAGAATAAAACAAGAAGATACAAAGACCTTTTGGTATGACATATTTATATTAAAAACACATGAAGCAATAAACAGGTCATGTACATTGTATTTGTGTTGAAAATCAAAATATGAGACAATTTTCCCCATTTGTTGCCAAAAGTCATTATCAAAACGTACCCTTGGCGAACCAAGACTTGAAACATATCACCTCTATTTTTAAATATTTGATTATTCCAAAGGACTTGACATGCAACATCATCAACAATATAACGAGTAGGCCTGTAGGTTTATTCTTTAACGACGTTATTAATTCCTAAGGGTATGGGTGAAGGAGAAATCGTGAACTCTTTCGTCTCAACTCTCTTTTCCTCTCACTTTAGTGTTTGTTCAAGTTCAATGAAAACCTTTTCGGTTTCCCCCTACAAAGTATCACCCCCTGTGTGGTGGAACCACTGCAAAAATAAAAAATAAAATAAACGAAATAAAAAAAATGCTAAAACAATAGTGAGACTAGTGTTCCGATCATATCGATGAGCATACAATTGCATTATACTTGCTTATGTAGCGCTTAATACTTACTTTGTCAGAAGTACGTCTCTAAGCTCTCTACAGTATATGCGCATAATTAGTATACCCTGGCTTTAGCAGTGCAGCTGCTACGCGCGCTGCGTTCAAGGAATAAATTCCTGCCAGGTACCCATTTATCTCACCTGCGTAGAGTGCAGCACATTGTGGATCAATTTTTTGCTGAAGGAAATTACGCCATGGTTGGGATTCGAACCCACGACCTTCTGTTTCAAAGTCCGGAGACTAATCCACTGGGCCAGAACGTGACAATGGAACCCATCCTGAGTATTAACACCCCCGCAATCGAAGATCAATCGTTTCATATTATACAAGGTAGGACTAAACAATCATAATCGCAACATCGAGATATCTCATTATCGGTATCAACACTCCACACCTGGACAAACGTAAGTAAATACATCAGATCCAGCTTCAAGCTCACGAAAAGAGCGATTGCTGGTCCTGAACTTCGCATTCAAAGTAAAAGAGGATAGCCAGTGCTGCACTCGTAGAAACAGACAAGAACACCTGTGGTTTCTCAAACATCGCACCTTGAAATGAATACTGTGTACACGCCTAGTCGTATACTTTTCGAAGCTACCTTGCAGAATTCAGAGGCCAGAAAATGTATAAATTGAGGGCTGGTGGAGCTGGGAAATTCACAGTCAGCATCGTTTGGTATACTGACAACAAGCAGCAAGGAATCTTTCTGAGCTGATAGCATCATCATCGTCATCATGGAAAGCAGAATAATTCTAGCCGTGCTCGTTGCCATCTCGGTTCTTGCTGTTTGTGCCGCCCAGGCTCGTAAGTATAGGCCCTATGGTATTTTTTAAAAGGGTTTTGAGGGTTACTGAGAAGCTTCAAAAGAACATTTTTACGAGAATATCAGGGACACCTGTAGTATTATGACTTATTATCGTAAAATAAGGGTATAATCCAAGCATCGCGATTGGTCGAAACAAGTCACATGACAGACCTTTTATTCGCGACTTGCAGTCAGCGCAATACATGGCGCACATCGAATGTAAAATTGCATGTTCCAGTAGACTAGCGTTTTGTTAGCACATAGTGGTACACAGTTTGGCACAGTTTCTGAAGAATCTAAACCCTACATGTTATTATATCGGACATGGCCGGCGATCTCGGAAAAGGGAGTACAAGGGGGCCGTGCCCTCGCCGAATTTCAAATGAAGAACAGCAACAAATGAACAGCGTCATCTCCTCAAACATGCCCCCCCCCCCCCTGCAGGTACCAAAATTCCACTGTTTCTGCATTGTTTTCTTGGATAGCCTGAAGGTCATCATATTGCATCAAATCAAAACAAAATGTGCGAAAATAAGACGGAGAAGATCATTAATAAATGCGGAAGACCGTTATGCGACTTGCCGGCGTGTTTGTATATATAGTCAAAGATGCTTCGTTGTTTACAATGGCTGCTTTGAGATTTCCATTTTAATGCCGTAATAATTGCGGGTGAAAATAAGTTGATTGTTTTTTGTTTTATAATACGTAATTACCTCACAGTTCGGCACATATAGTTTCTCAAGAATCTAAACCCTAAAGAATGATTTTTTTTAGGAATTTTAATTTTAATGGATAAATTTTAAAAGTTCGTGGCTGTCTGCAGCTTAAAGTAGACAACCGAAGAAATTTTGTGGTCATCATTATGAAGGGGAAGTATTACTAATCAGATATATAACTTCACTTTTTAAAATAGCGATATAGAGTTTGCAGAAATCAGCTCTCATAAATGACTTATTTTCATGGCATATTTCTGCCTTCGTCCGTCCTCTGGCGAGCTCCAGCTGATGACGTCACACCAAGAGCAGTGGCAGCTGAGGTGACAGCAGCCCATTGAAGACGATCTTTCCAATCAGCGTTTTTTGCTCTTAAAATTGTTTATTCCTCACAAGATTGGTCTTATTACATAGATAAAAGTTTGAATTTTTCTGAACAGTAAAATGAAATGCACATTTAACATATTTTGGTAACCGATATTAGCTTAGAAAAAATTATTTGTTTTCAAGAAATGAACGTGAATAAACAAAGCATATTTTCACTTAGAAATCATGCTTGCACCACATTGATATATTATCAATATAGAACATAGACATTCGTCTTCACGACTGAATAAAAAATTATGAAATTTGATTACGTAGCAAGTTCAGGAACCACAAAAAAACACGGCAATATCCATCGCGAAATTGATTGGAATTGCAGTTGGATTGCCGAAGCATTGCGAGGCAACAGCAGCGAACGCACTTTGTATATATATCATTATAAACCCGAGAACGATGAAGTTCCTATCTGTGGACAAATTTGTACGCACGTAGTTTTTTTGTGAGTGCGGGGATCCTGGTTCGAAACTCTTTGATTTTTTTTTGGTTCGGGATTTTTTTTTTCAATTATATTCCTTCCCCGTTCCTACCAGCTCTTTTTTCTCTTTTATTTTCATGTGAGATTCTGTTCAGTCCTGTATTTATTAAATCTTACTTCTTAATTGCTGCTTTTTATTTTCAAGTTAGATTCTCTAGGCCTACTTTGGGCAGCGACTCCCTCACGGTAGTCACTTAAGAACCAAGTTTGAAAGGACACTCGTAAAATTACGTCACTCTCACCGATGAATATTCATTAGATCGTGGTCGTGCGTGTTCAATACAAACTCTGCATGCATGCACTCAGTGTGTATTGAACACGCACGACCACGATCTAATGAATATTCATCAGCGAGAGTGACGTAATTTTACGAGTATCCTTTCAAACTTGTTCTTAAGTGACTACCGGATCACTCACTGACTGGAGTGGAGCAACACAATGACGAATGTAGTAGACAAAATCGGTCTTTACAGTCCACAATTCAATAAAAACGGGCAAAGGAACACAGTAACTGATTCACGTTTTGTCTGAAGTTGTCAAAAACAGAAATTGAATGTCACATAACATGAAGAAAACGGTAAATTCGGAAGATATTGAACAGGTCAGTAAGGTGATTCAGTGCATGATGCACAGAGAGCTGATGAGCTCGTCGATTGTGTGACGTCATTATTCTCGACCGTTTTCGGCTGCGTGATTGTCGGTCTGGGGGGCTGAGAAGGCCGGGTGTCTAATAATTTCATTTCTTGCATTTCCACGACATCTATAAGACTTTTTAGTGATATATTTGTGTATAAAAAGACAATACCTTTCCATCCATATATAATTTGTCTATAATCATCACTTTCGTGAATTTTCTTCGTGTGTATCCTTTAAATGTTTTTAAATGAAAAGTTGAATTCCTAGTATAAACGTAAGAAATAGACTCACTATTGTAAAACCTTTCTGACTTACAATGGCATTGTCCATGAATCTCGTCTTTTCGGTTTTACATTTGTGCAGCAAATGGATTTCGGCCCAGACCAGGACCAAGGCCGAGACCTGAAAACGGCACAAGGCCGAGACCAGAAAACGGCACCAGGCCTGGACCAAGACCGAGACCAGAAAACGGCACGAGTCCTGGACCACGATCGGGACCAGAAAACGGCACCAGTCCTGGACCACGACCGGGACCAGAAAACGGCACCAGTCCTGGACCACGACCGAGACCAGAAAACGGCACCAGTCCTGGACCACGACCGAGACCGGGGGACGGCGGAGGAAACCACTCTCAACCTATCAACGGCACCAGACCGGGCAACGGCACTGGCAACTATTCAAGTGACGGTCATATCGTAAAGCGCCAGATATTTTTCTCTACCACGCCACCCCCATCAGGAAATGGATCTGGAAATCACTCAAACCCTCCTCCTCCTCCCCCAACACCAAGCAACAGTTCTGCTCCACCACCACCACCACCACACAACAGCACAGCTCCCCCTCCACCAAGCAACAGTTCTGCTCCACCACCACCACCACCACCAAACAACAGCACTGCTCCCCCTCCACCAACCAACAGTTCTCTCGCTCCCCGCCCTCGCACAAGAGCCTTCCCCACCCCCACCAAACAACAGTTCTTTCGCTCCTCCACCCCCGTCCAATAGCTCTGCCCCTCCCCCTACCAACAGCCCATCGCCTCCCCCACCTCCCAGCAGCCCTCCTTCAGGTGAGCGAACTGTATAATTTCATTTCATACAACATTATTTATCACGGAATTTACCACTTCTATTAAATTTTTGACAAGAATACAGTGCAAGTCAGGCATTAGTGTAGCTTAGGCAGTACACGGGTCGTCATGAATATCGACGCATTTTACGAAATTTTCCTTGAAGACTGTTATGAGCTTCTGAATTCAATGGATCTGAATGGCCCAGAAAAATGATGAAAAATACAGCCTTTTTACATAATGAATCACTCGTTTTGGCTTCAAAACTATTATTGTTTTAGTGAAGGTTTACGGTAAACACCATGTATGTAGTCCTGAAAAGGACTGTTTGTTATTCTTTCTTGATTGTATGTTAGCTCTGAAAAGAACTATTAACGACGTTTCGACCAGCGTGTTCTGGTCGTCATCAGGAATATTATTGTTTTATTATTATTTGTTTGAAATATTTTGTAATATTATATTAAAAAAAGGAGACCACTTATTTGTGTTTTCGCATTTCCCCTTTATTCTATGCGCTATTGCATTTCATGATTTGTTTTCTTTTTGTAAATGCAATGAATTACAATGTCATTATCATTATCACTAAGTTATAAAGACTGATAAAGCATTAAGTAACATAAAAAAGAATGATTTTGTAAACAAAGATTCATCTTGACTTTGATGACAAACTCTCGTGCAATCATTCGTGTTTCACTATCATCATTTAAAGTTCCTATTAGTATATGAAGTATGGAGTAGAATACAGAAGGAAAAAAGGAAGAAAAAAAACCAAGTCGGATTGTGTTTTTAATATTCTTATTTCAATAAATTATTATTCAGAAGTTAAGAGCTTGTAAAAGAGGGGTTATGCTAACGTGTAATAATGTGATATTTCACTTGCGCTATCACTTTTACTTGTTGATTAGGGCTATCCATTTGTTCGTAAACTTATTGGTTAGTTTCTAAGCATCTTTACGAAATGGCCCCTCTCCACTTTGTAATGTCGTGTGCTCTTCTCCACATATTTGTTCACATTACAGGCCCATCGTGCAGGGGAAGATGTGGTAACTATAATGGTTCTAGAAGTTGTCAATGCGACGATGCATGCAGGATGTACAGAGACTGTTGCCGTGATCTAGAGTCTGTGTGCCAGGTGAGACGAATAATATTTGCGATTTTGTAAACGTACGTGTCGGCCTATATAGACCTTGTGCAGTACATTACGCGGCCATGTTAGAGGCTGAAGTCATTGCCATGCATGCGTTGTTTAGCTGCAGCTGGCGCATCTCTGAACGAGGGCGCTGTGTGATATTCATGATGTTTATTCGAAACTCCGGCTCTCCTTTATTTTTTTGTGTGCCAATTACGTGCTTATTCGTGTTTTAGATATATTTCGTATTCTTATGTAACCTGTCTGACTAAACGTGATAAAAAAAACCAAAATAAATCGTAAATAGAGAACATACATTGTATCTTACCCCAAATAAGTTTTGCACACATGTATGCAAAACCGTACGAACAGATTTGTTGGGCAGATTTGACCAATCATAATTCGATGTTCCTGAATGTATGATTGCATAATTGTATGGTAAATAATTATCATCGTTAAATAATCAGATAAAAAATGAAAGAGAATTGAAATCGGAGTTAAGATGTTAAATTCATTGGATCTCAAAGAACGATAGGGTACAGCATAACTTATACAGCTGGTAGCCGTCTGTTTCGAGGAGTATTTTTTAACTTGTTTTTAATTTTTTAAATTAAACATATAAAACATATGGCCATTGAGTCCACTGTACAGATCGCGCTAGAACTTCGGTCTCTGTATTTGGTGAGTGAAGCCAACGGAGTTCAGCTGAACAACAAACACAACAGAGACCGAAGCTTTTGGTCTAAGTTATTACTGTGCATTTGGACAAATCAATAGTCTACACTACTATTCCAAAATTATTCTTATTCCTATCTTTATCACAATTTAGTGGACTCAACCTTTAAATGCTTCATTTTACCTTTTAACAGTTTAACATATGAAAACTATATCTTTCAGTTTTTGCATTTTTTTTGTCCTTATTTAGAACCGAAACTAGGCGGATTCACCGACTCATTGATATGATGTTGGAATCGGACCAGGAACTGGACAGGGAATACGGATCAGTAAACAAAAAAAATAACTTAGCCCTAAGACCTTTAACAAGCCTATGCCTTTTACGATAAATACAAATTAGATATTGAAATTTGATATCAATCAATCTGTTAAGTTTTAAACTTTCGTTTTCCCTATGTAGCTATTGTACAACATGATATACAAAGTAGATGTAGAAAAACAATTGTAGGCATAATACCCCCCAAAAAAGAGAATTATGTCAAAACTATTTTCCTCTTATCATAATCTTTGAAATATTAGTATGTTCATTTCTCGACTTTGCGAATTTGAATTCCTTGCTTTTAGAAGTAGCGATTCATCAGCGCACTTAAATCGCCTTGTTAAAAAAAAATCAATGCACAGATCTGATGGAGGAAAGTCTGGATGGGTTGGCCTAGGTAAGCCTTCTCAGCATAAGTAATAACGATCGATTTTTTTTCTTTCCCGCTATAGCACCAAAATGAAGCATTATTATACAGGTACCAAATAGATTACTGTCCCAGCAGTCGTCTTAAGTGTCGTTAAATGAAACATGCACACTTCTTCCTAACGTTGGCTATTTAGGACTGTTTATGTATCCTACTCTTTCGGGAATCAATCAACCTGAATTGCAATCGGCATCAGGTTTGTAGTATGATTTCGATAATAAACATTTGCAGAAATCAGAAACTCAAGCGCCTCGTTTTCTTCTTTGGTATTTGGAGGGTCACGTTATCCATTTAAGCTCTACATAATTTGATTTCTGTTTGTGACTTTATCCATGAGGTTTACAGTAATATTAATTTGTGTGGGTATCGGTGGCATGGTAAAGAAACAGTTACGTGTAGGTTTGGAGGATGCAGTGTTTTCGAAGGGATGGGATGTGTAATTGAATATGACTACAGAGAGAGATATATAGAGACGCATAAAGTTGGAATGTGGCATTGAGTGCGATGGTGTAGGTGTGTTTTTGCAATTACCCGCACAGTCAACATAACGACTTATTTTATACACACGCATTTCTCATTTGAATTTCATATTTAAAACGAGGACACACAGCGAAAATAGGACGCTCTCAGATCGTTAATCTCTGCAAATCTTCCCAAATTATACGTAGGCCTACTGTATATGCAGAGAAGGTGCACTGTAACAAGAAATGGTGAAGGACATATTTCCTTAATGTAAAAATGTTCTCGGTTGTAAAGTAAAACTTTCATATAATCGGCAGTTGACCTCTGAAAATCATGTCCTCTCATTCTGTCATTAATGTGTATGCGTGTGTGCAGAGAAAGAGAAAAAGAGGGAGAGGTGGGGAACAGAATATAGGTTACTATGGGTCTAATGAAAATATTAAGAATGATATTTCCTTTTTCTCCCACCTAAAGAATCACCTCATCAATTATGTCCCATAATCCATCCATTGTTAATACTCTTTCTACTTCCCTACATTCTTAAAGTTTTCATCCTTCCCTTGTTCCTCTCTTACCCACCCTCTGTTTTATCTTTCCACCCCTCTTCTCCGAGAGCGCGTAGAGGCGTGGAATGATAAAATAGCGGACGGATGAAATGTTATTATTGTTGTTTTACTTCTATTTCAAATGCAATACTGCATAATTCGTCAAAACTAATTTTTTTTCATAAGAATTCGATGTTTCTTTCAAAAAAGTCTTTTACGTGTCTTTGTTTTACTGACATGACATTTTCCGTCTTTGTGGTCCACTCTAAAAAATGAAGTGCTAATTCAGCTCTTAAAGAGCGTGTATAGTGACTGCACTTCGGAGTGCTGATTTTTCTCGTTCAAATTTGAAATAGACAAATCAGCACTCTGAAGTGCAGTCACTATACACGCTCTTTAAGAGCTGAATTAGCACTTCATATTTTAGAGTGTCCTTTCGTTTCTTAATACCATAAACGTGACAATAGCAAGTGATTTTGCTGGTTATGATACCTTATTTAGTTAATTTAATTGACAAGACATTACGAGGAGTCAAAGCACACAGGCGTCATGTACCCCTCTCTTGCACACACACACACACACATACGCACCAGTGAAGTTTAACTCCCACTTTCCTGTACGTCCCCACACACCCATCTATACATACGGCCCCTCCACACAACGTCCAACGTCTGAAATGGATCAGCAAAACTGAAAATGTTGAATTTTAGTGTTCGCAATTTTCCTTTATATCATGCAAAAAAATCTATACAATATTGACTTCCTTAAAACATGTCAAAATTTCGAATGTTGAATGAAAACATATTACAACAATTAATATAAATGTAACAAAACTACGAAGGAATAAAATCCTGCTTTGCAATCATAAAGATAAAAAAAAATGTTTCATCCAATGATACAAGGGAATGTGTGACAATGTCGGTTCCGTAATTTGCATACAACCGGTGTAAAACTTCAAATTCCATATTTCTCTCGAGTCCCTACATATGATCAGGATACTTTGAAAACATTGTTTTTAGTGATTTTTCTCTGTGATCGAATATATTTCATTTGATTAAACTACATGATTGAACCTTCAATACATATATTCCTTGAAGGCGATTTAAACCGTAAAAAAAAAATTATTCTTAACGTAAAACAAAGACTATTGCTTTGAATTGATACAATGGTAAATTATAACAGCTCACAAGCCATGCAATGGATGAATATGGTTGTGATACAAGGACAGATAATTTGATATTTCATGTATTTGAATGACAAATGCATAGAATAATGGCAAATAAAGAAAAGCCTATACTTGCGAAACATGTTGATCCTTCACTGTAAAAACTGTGGTGTTAAAACTGACACCAGTTGGTGTTAATAGAGGACCACACCCTGAGGTGTTAAAATTACACCCTAGAGATTGAATGTAACACCAAAGAGTGTACATGTAACAACCAAAGGTGTTGTAATTACACCTGTTGGTGTAAAACTAACACCACCAATTTAACACCGGTGTAAAACGACTGGTGTGGTCCTCTATGTACACCGGTTAACACCACAGTTTTTGCTGAAGCGCTGTAATCATAATAATTTGATATTTCGTCAACGATTCAAATGGGGGAATGCATGCCTTCTTTTCCATGTCCTCCCATGGTATGGTCGGAACGGAAATGGTGATTTTTGTCGGGGGGGGGGTATTACTTATGCTTTTATGCTTAAGCTATATAAGCAATCAGTGTTAAATCTCAGTTGTCACTTTTTCTTGAACAGAATGCACTAAACTAATTATTTCAAAAATCAAACATCACATATCTGAATAATAACAGTGTAGATTTATACAACGCATCCATAGTGCAAAGACGCTCGTGGCTCAGCAACAGTTGTCTTGTATAAAACCAAGCTACAAGCGTAAAAGCTACAATATGCAACAATTATTCTGCTCGTATAAAAACAAAAACAAAAGAAAATATTTTGCTCGCATATACAATTTCCCATCATCCCTATGCTGGTTACATTTCAGTCTATATTCTTATTTGTAAGTTTACAATTGTGAACAACTTCGCAATTTATTATTGCCAACAGAATGTTGTTTCGACCTTCCCCTATCAAGTTCATATATTATTTATCAATACAAATAAAATCGAGCAGAAAACTGTATACATAGCCAAAAATGACACCAAGCCTTTTGCACTATTCTATAAAAACATTGAAACAGCGATATTTATATTAAGACTAATCGGATATAATTTCGTATAATTGATTTCAAGTTCCAAACTAAATATTTAGGAAAGTTTACAGACCATTGCTGGTCTGCCTACATTATAGTTAACCACCATCTGAATATTTTACTAATTTACGAACAAAATCAAAAGGTACTTTCCCAGAATCAACATTTTGCAAGTAACATTTTACAGCAAACTTTCATTTTCTTGGATACATAAGTTTTGTGCTGATAATTATCAATATATATACAATTTTACTCTCGTGAAGAAATAAAACATAGGAGTAAAAATAGCCTTTGGCTATTTTCGTTTATTGATATGAACCATTTACAGACATGTTTATGTGGAAGCATCGTGGTCTAAAAAATAATTGTTTCTTTTCGATTACTTTGTGCGTATTGTAAGTATATTGGATATGTCAGTTGAGACAGGTTTAACCATGACTTACCTAAACAGAGAGAGAGAGATAGAGGGGGGGGGGGGGTATGTTTGCTCACCTATCGACATTTTTTGAGATAATTCCGCCGCGCGAAATTTTGTAACCGCTTCGTTCGCTAACTTCATTTTTACTTTTATGTCTCGAGCAAAATTTTGAGACCACATTCGTATGCAATTTCGAAATTACACAAGAGCCTCCCATTAACGTCGAGAAACATCTCATGCAACAATTTATATGGTGTAAATATCTAGTTCAAGATATGACAACTTTTTACAGAGGTTGCTCCGGATATGGTTGTGGTCGTATTCACTGGGCATCGTCTGCATGATGTGCTCTGTGGGCGTCTTTGGTAGAAGCCTGGCGGGCAACGTCGGCAAGGAAAGAATCCACTCTTGGAGAAATACCCGGCTGGACAAAACTCTACAACAAAAATATTGCAGAAATTATTTTTAAGCTTTCCAATCTACTAGGAGAGGATCCCCCAACTTTATGATCCTTCAAAATTAAGTTTTCACAACAATGATTATGAACATTACTTTTAAAATTTCAAATTGTTAACATTCTAAAGACAGGTTTTATTATGTTTCGCCTTACATTGTAATTGCAATATCGAAAATATTGAATGAAATTAATTATTTATTAATTAATATCTCACTCAATTAGTTAATCGATCAACCAATCAATTCATCAGCTCATCAACCAATGGGATTGACTTGATGTGAATATGATTGCTATGTATTTTTTTTAAATTTTTCTTCGATACATAATTATCATTTTATTTTACAAATGGTGCATAAGTGACGTCACAATGACACGTTACCCTAAAAAAGTTTTGCACGATGTGTCAATAGCAGACTCCATAGATGACATGACAAAGTGTGTAAATTCAAATGACTGATTTCTAGATATCGAGTACACCATAACTGATTGAAAACAAAAATCTTAGACATAAGTATTATGTACGGTATGTATAAAATGTAAGAGAAAATAATGTATGTCAGATATTTTGAGAACAAATTGAATTGATTTAGAATTCATTTATCACATTGTTTTACTTCATTTTTGTTAAGAATTGTCAAATATATGGATGCGTTTATCACAATATTTGTACGTTCAAATTAAACTTTGTAATTATGGGTAATTTGATTTGATATTGCTTTTGAATTTATGATCATAAATGTTATATTTTACTATGTTTGATTTTGTTTTATGAGAGAAGAAAATAAAAGATTACTACAAAAATGCACGACGAAAATTCTGACAAATTGAAATGTTGATCCGACGACATCGAATCGCATAAACATATTAAAATCTGCGTTCATAAAACATGTGTATTCTCTAGGAATAGTTTTACCCTTGCACTGCTTAGCATCCGTAGCTCCCTTTTCGATGGTTGATTTATCTTCCCTGCACAGTTTGCATTCATTTTGAGCCTGCCTATCCTGGTAGAACCCTAGATCACATGGATTACAGATCTTGGTGGCCTTATCAAAATAATACCCAGCAGGGCAAGGAACTGTGAAGATTTCAATCCCATGAAAACATATATGATTACTAGAGTCGAGCTGCATGATATACATGTATACCGGATTTTAACTATGCCATTTTAAATCAACATCAAAGAAATGTACATCAACTGCAAAAGACGTAATTCCAAGGAAAAATAAGTCTCTAATAGAAAAAAACTCTAATGTTCAAAAGGTAATCGCAGAGATCGTAATGAAACGTAGTATAATCATTAGTAGTGATTTTTCTTCTTTCAGTCTTAACATGGTCGCCTATCCCGAAAACGAAATAATGTTCTATATTTCAAGAAATGGCTAACAAATCTGTAAATATAATTTCGTCTTATCATATTATCTCGAAACACGGGAGGGGTGTTAGTTGAATTCGGCACAAGTATTAGTTGAGAGCCAAAACAACACACTGTACTAGATAAATATGTGTCTCTACTAAAAGGGGAATCCAACCCAAACAAAAAATTGTTTATATATATATATATAAAAGAACAATAAGACAAGTTGGCAGGTAGAAGTTTGAACAATATCGGACAAACAATAAGAAAGCTGTAAATTTTTTAAAAGTTGTAAATATTGTTAATCACTATACCCATGCAGACTTTAAATTGGCTGCAAATGTGATGCCGTAGCGATGTAAGACATAAAATGGCGAAAATGTTATTTTTTCCAAAACTTTTATTTTCAAATTATACTTTTCTTTCATGAAGACAAAAAACAATGTATACTACTATTACATTTAGATTACTTTCACAGGGGAATGGGTACTTAGGAGGAAACTACAAATCCCTGAAATTATGACTCGGCCTAGGGCAAAGTTTTCCTTGTCTCTTGTCATAATTTACTTACCCAGTTGGCAATTTATTATTTGCATAGTCTTAGTTATCTCAATTCTAAAGCAGCTTCACATTTCCTATTACTTGTCCATTTTTTTCACTTTCATCATTCTGATTAAAATATATTTCTCCTTTCAAACAAAACCTTTTTAATGGCCAATAACAGTCGGGGGCAATTTTGAATATTATCTTGTTTCCCTACTTGTCAACATCGCTGCACAAAATATGGATTCTTGGGTTAGGGAATGAATATCCAAGGTCACTATTTTGATTTGAATGATTCAAATTCTTCTTACCACATTTGAGGTCAACCTTGTCAAAGGAATGTCCCTCGTCGCATCCCGCGTCTGAGGAGAGGATTGTCGTCTTTGGATTATCTTTCTTATGCATGGTATCTACAGGCGTATCGCCCCCTTTCTTTTCGGCCATCATATTATCCTATAACAATCGAAATAGCACTACTAATCGTTAGAGGTCTAATGTTAGCTGTATGTGTAAAAATTAGTCATTTTCACTTCTTTATTTCGTACTAAACCGGAAGAGTATTCCAATCATTAGACTAATGAAAAACAATGAATATTGTTGGAAAGGAATAAAAACCACTTCCCCAAGTTTGGTAATGGGGAAAGTACAGAAACTGAAATATTTCGCAAAAAAAGATATTCAGATTGAATAATTCAATATAAGCTTCACTTCACTACCAAATCAAATTATGTTTAATAAAGACAAGTGCAAAGTGTTGTTTAAAATTTACGAATGCAATGTCAGGTAATGCGCACCATTTACTATGCTTAAATTGATTTTAATAGCACATGCCAGACGGTTAGTTTAATTATTTATTTATTTATTTCACATCCTTATCCAGAGTAGCCTGTTCAGCTTCATACAAACAAATATGTAAAATTACACAATATATACAATTAAAATATTCATTAAAAATCGCTGGTCTTCCACAGGGCTCTGCATAAATACCAAACAACATATAATTCATAACATAAAGAAAACATAAGTAAAGAAAACATATACACATCAAAATGAGATTTGGAATGAGAAAGTAAAAGGACATGGTAAGATAGGAAGAAAGAGATAGAAAGAGAGAGAAAGGGGGCAGAGGTAAACAGAGAGGGAGAGAGAGAGGCAGAGAGGTGGAGAGAGAGGGAAGAAAATGTGAGAGAGAGAGAGAAAGAGAGGGAGGGAGAGAGAGTTCAGGAGCAAAGGTAATTATGTAATATTTGACAAGTCAAACGCATTAGACCTTATGTATATGACGTATAATGATCTCGCGCTCTCCCAAAAGGAATGGAGTTGTCAGATATGCGCCAGCAGCTGCTTATCCACAACGCACGCAATATAATATATATAATAAAATATAATAGCACTAATCTCTTAGATGGCGGGAGCTGACGTAAATACATAAAGTCTTTGGTACCTTAACGCTCTTTTCATCTGTGCTTATGGTAATTGGCAATGTGCCATAATATGTGGGTGTTTTTTTTTCATCTAAAAAGAATAACGAACATTTTATCAAAATATTGGTGTAAAACTATACAGTTCCCAAAATAGTTGAGGATGATTATTTTACTCTGGGATGATTTTTTTTAATTTTATTTATTCATTGTTATTATTATCATTATCATTTTTATTATTATTATTTTTATTTTTATTTATTTATTTATTTATTTATTTATTTATTTTATAATTTTTTTTTTTGGGGGGGGGGAGAATCTTAGCAATACTTACGAGCGGAGAAATACGTGCAAATGGTCCGTTGTCTGAAATGTGGCGCCTTCTGCGATCGCTCCTTATTCCGCAAGAAACGTTTACATTCTCCACCGAGCACTGGTCATTATCTTCACAAATATACCCGAACTCACTAGCTTTCAAAATGTCAAGGAATCCTTGGGCTATCGTGTTTACACTGGTGTCCTCATTCTCGGAACACGGGGAGGGGTAGTAAAGAGTCTCGGGTAGAACATTCCTCGAGACGCTTCTTGGCTTTCGCTCTAGAGAAAGTAAAATTCATGGGTATAGTACATGTATATCGCCCAACATTAAGTTCATTCCTATAAACAGATAAATAAATACGACACCTAAACAAACAACAACCCTAAAAATCGGACGTGAGCTCAGAAATGTATGACATTGCAACGATTGCCTCGTTTCATTCAGCGGTCATACGCACAAAATGATGGTATGCAAATTAGGGAACCTATGCTTTGACATCATTACTATTCCTTTAAAAGAATTTGGTTCTTATCAATTATTATCATTATCTATTTCAATTATTTATTTATTTTATTTATTTATCATTATTATTATTATCATTATTTATTTTTTATTTATTTATTCATTTATTTATTTTTTTTTTTTTTGGGGGGGGGGTTAATAATAACATATCCCCTCCAGTGGTGTACATAAAATTTTTCACAGGGGGGGGCAAATTTGCCCGCTCAAAAATTTGACAAGCCCCAAAAAGAAAAAAAAGAGGTCTTCAAGCTTGTCAGGGAGGGGGGGATACGTCCATTGCATGGGTTGGGACTCGTCAGGGGGGGGGGGCAGACTGGTGATATGCGACATGTATTTTTTCACTTATTCATTAGATAATTCGTCGCTAATGCATTTGTAACTTTTGTATTGTTTCCCTTTATATTTTATATCGATGTAATTCATAAAGTTCACAGGATTCGTCATTTGTTCAGGTTAGAGTAAAACATTGATTACATTTCCCCCAAGAAATGTGCATGCAGCAAATAATTCCTATGCTTATCGAATCGCAAATATTTACCTGAACAACCTGGTACATCGCTGCGAGGACTCCAATCACCAGAGGTGCTGCATATGAACATTTCAGTCCGAGGAGCTTTTCTTGGAATATCGTAGCCCTTCTCACAGAGCATACTACAGAACTGGCCATAGGCAAATCTGTCACAGGCCAGTGCCCCGTTCTCGGGAGGGTATAAATGTGGGCACCTGCTTACATCTGTGAAATAATCATGACAATCCTCTCACACAAAATTTAGAATACATGTATTATGCCCAATTTTAATTTTTTGGAATTTAATAGTCGAGAATCAGAGAATTGTCATGTCTGTATTCATTTCAGAACGGGAAATTTAACAACTATAATAAAGCACAATCCCCCACGTTCCACGAAATCAAAGTTTAACAATATCCAACTTGACGCTCTGTTAAGTATCGTATTCGATATTTGTAGTACTTTCCAAGCCGAAATACAGCATAATTCCAAATTCTCCAGCTCCCATACTAATGGTAGATGAGATAATATTTATATTACTTTGCATTTAATAATTAGCTTAATTGATTTTGCTTCATTCTATTATTTGCAATGCTAAAAGTCATCTAACCATGACGCAAGTTGTACTTACATAAGGTCTTTTTTTTTTGGGGGGGGGGTTGGAGGCCATGACAACCTCAAATTTTCAAATATCCCCGCTCCCCTCCCAAGAAAAAATATAAAAGGATTGGATGTGGTCTCATATTCTTCATAATATGCAAAAATCTGTAACACAACTATTTTTTTTTATTTCTAAGGGTTCAAGTATTTTGCTTTTTTTCGGGGCCTCACTATGCCACTGGAAATTTGATGCGGAAGACTTACACGTGACATCAAAATCCATTTTGCACTCTGACTGTAGACCAGTTTCGGGATCGGAGACATAACACGTGATTTCATGGTGTCCTACTGGTAGTGTTACCGGGCTATCTGGAACATCACACGACACCACAAGATCAATACCCGGAATAGGTGAGTAGGACGGGTGTTCATATTTAACCTCTGCAGTTCCCTCAGTTGCAATTACCTCACCGCCAAGTGGACATGATGTTATAACTGGTTGAACCTTATCTAGACAAAAAAAGAAATTGGGAAGGGAAATAATAGCATGTTATGAGGGCATGTTATGGCTGGACCAACAGCTTTCACCTGTAGTGGAAATCCTGTTAGATAAGAGGCAATATTATAATCAACATTTTTCTTTATTATGTTTATTTACTGACATAATTCACTGACGAAAAATGAGATAGTAATAATTCAAACTGAATGCTCGCGGGTGACGTCACACATTGGACGAACATTTAAGATACTTGTTCTAGGATTGATTTTCAACGTTGTTTTTTTTATCTAGGTCTTGTCTTCTTCCTCATAACAAGGCAATCCCCCCCCCCCCCGTGCGTGAGAGACGTGCCAATAATAAAAGTTAAGAACATCGAATACTACTTTGGAAACTTATCTTGAACTTGATTGATATCGGCAGAGCCACAACACTTACTCGTTATGTCGACTATGAATACACAAGACACACTATTGCCTGCCTCATCGGTGAATGTATATGTACACTTCGTATCAGATGTGAAGTTGTAAGGAGACTTTAAATCGAGAGGGTCGGTAGTTATCAGCAGTTCTGTGTCAAAATTATCGATTGCTATTGGGTTGAAGAATGTAACCTCTACACCCCAAAGCTTAATGCGATCAACTCGAAGGGGAGACTGTGGACAATCCCTTATAGTAGGTGGAACTTCATCTGTAGGGAAATAGAGACATATTCTACAACTTACCTATCACCGTATTGAGGTGGGAGGGCAAATAACCATTCTTGACACTTTAAGAGTTTTATTTCTCACCCCCAAATAAAAATATAGGTCTTCATTGAGTTTGTTAAAAGAATTCTCTGGACCTAACATGGGTTAAGCAATCCGGCAGTCCTTGTTACTTCTGGTGCGATGAATACGACTGACAAAGCAAAAGTACTGGAACGACACCGTTTTATATAATAAAACAGGCCTGCAGTGAAAATATCATGCGTGATATAAAAATAACTGCTCGTTTAATTTGTACCTTTCTGTCGAGCATTTGAACTGGAATTCCTCACTTATAAGCTGGTTAAATGGTGGCCGAAAAGGTTGTATTTAAGATTTTACCTTTGCACGGTATTACTGATATATCTAGTTCTTGATCCCATTCTCCTTCTCGGCATGTGAATGACCGGAAATCTGTATCCAATGTAAGGAGGAAGTCACAGCTCATGGTACACACTGTTCCATCAGGTACCATGTCAGACCCGGAACAGGTTGACGGAGAGAATATCACTTCATCGTGAACAACAAGAGGTGTGCAACCAGGTGCTGCAAGAGTAGTTAAATAAGAAGTTTTCTCTTTAGAAAATGAATTAATTATCAGTGTTGTACTTTATACCAAGTATGTAGGACTGAATACATTTAAACTCAGCTATATACCAAGTACATATATGTAGGACTGAAGATCTCCAAATCCAACTTTGTACCAAGTATGAAGGACTGAAGTTATTCAAACTCAACTATATACCAAGTTTGCAGGACTGATAAACTTCAAACCGAACTATGTACTAAGTACGTGGGACTGATCGAAGATCTTCAAATCAAACCACATAATAAGTTTGTGGGACTGACGATCTTCAAACCAAACTTTATACCAAGTATGTTGGACTTTAGAATTACATCAGCTACAAACTGACAAAGATTGGAATATATTTCTATAATTTTCACCGACCTATCGGTGCGATACATGAGCATCTGCATAATTCAATTCATCGGAATGCTTATTAAGATAAGTAGACCCGCAAAATGTTTTTTTTTTTCAAGGAAGCATAAACTGTTTGAATAGGGTCTGATTCATCATTGTTGGTCTGATAAACTCCCCAACTATGAAGCTAGGGAATACTTGGAAAATCGGGGGTATAATGATGTTAAATGAATGTCTGACTTATATCCAATTCGAGAATGTAAAAACCCATTTAAAACGTATCACGGTGAGTACGTTTGAAAACAATAAATCGAATATATGACATGATGAAATTTTCATATAAGGAGGTGGGGCAATGGGTAGGCCTATCTTTACATCGTCTCATCGTTGTGATAATTCAATGATGTCGGTCTTACTTCGGCAAACTGGTGTATCTTCATAATGCCAGTAGGTATCAGATCCATCAAATTCACAAGTCGCAGTAGAAGACCCCTCCAAAATATACCCTTCAGAGCATTCGAGATGGCACGCAGATCCATGGATCATTTTACATTCATCTAGTAGATAACCGTGTTCAGGAGGGCTTAGGGTTTCGCACTCCCTCGCTGCAAGATAAGTATTTTTCATGATATACTTTAATATCAAATTTACATACCGAGTAATAGAAAATAATTACGAGTAAAAGACGGCAGGCAATAACATACAACAAGTGGTGGAACGCCTCTGGTTATTTAGCCTGCATTATGCGATTCAATGTAGCAGCAGTGCTGACTTTGAAAAAAGCTATTGAATAATTATTCAAAAAAGAAAACACTCAGTTTTATGATAACAAAAAATACTATGTCCATTGACCCAACGTGGCCTTTGACTATGATCATTTGACCTAATACGTGTGCAAAACAATCACTCATTCTTGATTACCGTTATATCTATGTTTTGTGAACTACATGTGCATGTAGATACATAACCTCAGGTTCTGAGTTCTAATGCCAATTCAAGAAGTACCCCCTACACGGCAAAAGTTATTGACCTCAAATGACCTTTGATCTTGGTCATGTGACCTGAAAGTCGGGAAAGATGTTTAGTAATACTTAATTATCCTTATGACCAAGTTTCATGAATTATATCTATAAACTCTTAAAGTTATGATGACAATTCCACTAATACCCCCAACATCAAAGTTCGTTGACCCTCAATGACCTTTGACCTTAGTCATGTGACGTAAAACTCAGGCAGGCTCTCCAGTGATACACCGCCACCATTATGTCCAAGTTAAAATGAACTAAGTCTAAACACTTTCTAGGTTATGACATTTCAAAAACTTAAAAAAAAAACACTTAAACTTGGTTAAGATTTCAATATTGATTCCCCAACATGGTCTAGGTTCATGGACCCTAAATGACCTTTGACCTTCATCCCGTGACCTGAAACCAATGTAGTTTGTTTGATAATACGTATTTTCTTTTATATTTAAGTTTCATGAACTAGGTCTATATACTTTCTAAGTTACGAAGACATTTCAAAAACATAACATTGATTAAGATTTCGATATTTATTCCCCAACATGGTCTACATGCAGGTTAATTGACCCTAAATGACCTTTGACCTTGGTCATGTGACCTGAAACCCAGGTAGGATGTTTGGTAATACTTGATAACCCTCATGTCTTAGTTTAATATGAGGACATTTCAAAAACGTAACCTTGATTACGATTTCAATGTTGACGACGCCGCCGCCGTCGGAAAAGCGGCGCCTACGGTCTCGCTATGCTATGCAGGCGAGACAAAAATGATATCAAAATATTTCAACTACGCTTATTATCGTTTATGCACGTATGAGCGATGCAAATAAGGCAGATTATCAAGAAGAAAAAAAATGAATGAAAAAGAGTGAAAAGGGCGAGCAGGAGAAAAACAGAAGGATGAATAGAAAGAGAAGAAGGAAAGGAAGAAAAAGAAGAACCGAAAACCAGTCCCACTTTGTCCTGCTTGCTGTATACGCCTACTCTACATTTTTTTTGTACCCTTAATGAAACACTCCTACCGACCTGTTGGGTTGCAATCTTGCACCCTGAATAAAACAAAGGTGTAAAATGCACCTTTTACTATTTGCACCAATAAATCAACCATTAAAGGTGCAACTGTAAACCTCCTAAGGTGCATAATACTTGACGTTGGAAAAAGGTTCAAATTTGCACCTTTAAAACATGGTTCACATCTGCACCCTACAGAGTGCTTAATATAGCTAACCGTACCCTTAAAGGTACACAGATAAGCAAATTGTCACGAAATGGGTTTTATTTCGTGTTAGGAAATTATATTTGGTTGATTTATAATGATTTTGTCGTAGCTGGCGATATTACATGCATGTTTCTACGGTAATAATGACGTAGATAAGACATTGAAAGTTATGCATGTTTTGAACCGTTTTTGTGGAATAACAATTTTCTGGAGATGCTTAACTGATTATTACGGTTATTACTAGCTTGATCTAAATTAATGCTTTATTTTGATATGTCATTCATGCATATCCGGTTTCGGAGAGCAAAGTTATAGCTGTTCTAAGATTGTAACAGAGGTTAACTATAACAGATATTGTATAATTAATGGATAAGTACAGTAACTTGGAGTATTCGTGTGGCTTCGCCGATGATCTGTTGAAATACGGCGCCCACGGGGTGCAATGCACGTAAAGTATACATATCGATTTGGATTCGCTATCCAATAAATGAAGTTGGTGGATGCGATCGAAATGATTTATATGATCGTTCGCATGTCTTTCCACGGGGAAACCTAGAATCCTAGGCGACGACTGTGGTTAGATTTCCTTGTATGTTGGGTCTTTTGCACGCCAGCAAGAGACTATACCAGGGCTTGCTCTTTTGGTAGTCTGGTTGGTCTGGAGGCGGACTGTTCGGAGTCTGGAGCAGAAGGGTTGGTCTGAAGCGGATGGTTGCTGGTCTGGAAGCAGACGGTCGGAGGTCCGGAGCAGACAACGGGAAAAACTACAAGTAGAGCAGAGCCAATGGGTGTGGTCGTGGGAACCTGACTGCAGAAGGACCAATACATATCAGACGTCGATTCTGGTACTGAACAGAGGTCCCTGGTTGCAGTACGGTAACAGACGAGGTTGCGGTACTGAACATACGTGGTTGCAGTACGGAATCAGACGTGCTTGGTTGCAGTACTGAACAGATGTCAGTGGTTGCAGTACGGACTCAGACGTGGTCGTGGTACTGAACAGACGTGGTAGCAGTACTGAACAGATGTCAGTGGTTGCAGTACGGACTCAGACGTGGTCGTGGTACTGAACAGACGTGGTCGCGTACTGAACAGACGTGGTTGCAGTACGGAATTCAGACGTGGTTGCTGTACGGAGCAGACGTGGTCGCTGTACTGAACAGACGTAGTAGCTGGTCGTAAGCAGACGACGGAGGAAATTACCTGAGTCCATGGGTATGGTCGTAGGAGTTTAACTACAGAGAAACCCATACCTATGGTCAAGAGAGCTTAACTACAGGAATCAGATGCATATGGTCGTTGGAGCTTAACTACAGGAATCAGATGCATATGGTCGGGTGAGCTTTTGGAGCTGATAACAAAGAGTGTAGCCGTCTGGAGGTTGCCTGGTGGTGGTACTGACAGTATATCTCTGCCAAACGGATCCACGACTAAAAGTTTGGAAATCGACGTGGCGACACACCCGCCGGCGGCAGGCATCCTGACAAGAGCGAGCTGCCGGCGGACCGAACCCACCCGCCCCGCCCAGCGGTTCCGTCACAATATTATACGCTGACCCCTTCCGGGGGGGGGACACTCGACCAAAAACGTGGTTGGGGTGTGCCGTGGGAGAGACAAAAAACGGGGGCCTTGGAGCGGGCTTATTGTAGAGGAGGGTCCTCGGAACGGGCTTCGGAACTACAATTTTGTGAAAACGGAGGTCCTTGGAACGGATCGCCAGCGTGTGAGTACGTGCGTATGCATCCCTATGGAACGGGCATCCGTGCATGATGCAGCTAGCGCGCCCTCCGCCCGGGTGCGCTCGCGAAGAGACGATGGTCGGACAGCGCTCTGCGGCCGCTTTTCACCAAAATTGCAGCAGATCATTGTGACCGGAATAGCGTAACGAAAAATATGCAAAGCCATGGAGCGGATTTCTTTCTTCTTTTTTATCAATAAGAACAAAATGCTTTGCCTTGGAGCGGCTTTTTTTTCTCTCAATAAGACAAAAATGCTATGCCTTGGAACGGAAATTTGGGTGTAAAAATGGGGGTCCCCTCCGCGGCACATACCCACTATGCATTATATACTGAGTGCCCCACGTGCACTCATTGGGGTGCTGCTATTATATAGTACCAATCCTAGGGTTCAAATTTTAACCCTCATTTCTTAATGTGTATTATCAACTAAAATGTACCTTTAACTTCCAGAGTAAACTGACAAACACCCTCGTTGCCTGCTTCATCCACAGCACTGCAAGATATGTTATATTCTCCTCTTGTCATGAGCCCCCGGCTGTGGGTTACACATCGCTTCTAGTTCTAGTGACTGTGGGTCATTGTCACTTACAACTACAGACCATTCAACAAAAGCTGAGTCTTCTCCTCTGCTTACAAAGACTACCATATCTTGTGGACAGTCCTGGAATTCTGGTGCCTGCAGATCTAGATATGAAAAGAGAAAAATCCAAATAAGAACAAGTAAAGTCATATGAATTTATCTGATATTATCTTGATTAAATTAATATGTAATTTAACCTATTGAAATGTAACAATAACCTATCAATTTATAACTTTAAGATTGCTATTCATAGCATGTATAATGGCATCCAGTTTTGGTACCCGTATTTCTGTGTAAAAAAGTCCGGTTAACAGCGGGCCACGCATACCAACCAGCTACATTCCAAGGTTCTGAGATCTGTTCCAAACCCAACAACCCACACTCACTGCAAACACACCCTCATACACCCACACACACCCTCACACATCCATTCTCATTCGACCTCCTCTTCCCCCACACACCCATTTTACATTACTGTAGGCATATATATAGCGCTTCCCACCGATAAATGTATATATATGTGTGTATATATATACATATATATGTTCCCCTTGCCAAAGCTGTTGAAAATGTGTAGCTTCACACATTTGTATTTCTTTCTCCCATACGTGTACTGCATCAAAGCAATAGCTTTGATCCAGTTGAGGCACGGCGGCTTGTAATTGTTGAAAACCCACCCTCACCCGACAAAGGAAATTACAATTGGTATAGTGTCGAAAATCTGTCTGAAGGTCAATCGGATCGGGGTCGCCCTAGCCACTAACCCGTCTCTGTGGTCTAGTGGTTAAAGACACCGGCATTCAAAGCTGGGGGCCCGGGTTCGCAGAGGCATTTTTTCGGCATCACCAATTTTTCCAAAGGGTAGATAGTTCGGGGGAACCTTGATTTAAGCTTCGCCTACAATTGTTCTCTTCATCCATTTCTTTACACTATAATATGTTCATCATTATTGATGAGTTTCATTACTTCATCACAAATACTTTTTTTCCGGGAGGCACTATAAAGTTGATGCATGGTTCAAAAGTATGTACAACCAAAGTAAGAATAAATCATGTTCATTGATAAATTAATAGGATATAACCCTTTCATGCGAAAGTTAGGCGCCTTTAGACAAACCGACCACGGCACCTTTCAAACACACACACACTGATATCCCTTCACAAGCCCATATGAACTTTTCATGAGCCACTTACCCACACACTGAACCTCCTCCGTGTTTCCAGACCACGTCTGATCACTGTTGCAAGTAAGTTCTTTCAAATTTGGAGGGGCTATTTTGAATCCGGACTGCTCACATTCCAGGGTACAGATATCACCAAAACGTGGATCAGACAAACACGTCTCCGGTGAAATGACAATTGAAGTGGGCTCCGACAGCACCTCACAGGATATTCCTGGTATACATAATTATTCACAGTAGCCATTTGCATGTTACTTTCTGTATTAAGAGCTAATCTCTCAACAAAATTATATAAAGATGAATTATATCAAACTGCTATGATTAATACAGATTCTTATTAACTTGTAGCACTTACAACAAATTATATTCTGTTCATTGCAAAAAAACAAAAACAAAACAATGGATTTACAACAAAATCAAGAGTAAATAATATTTTGTTCCTTCCCTTGCTGAGACGACCATCATAGCTATCTCTACATATTATTGTGGGTTTGTTTTGTGGGGGGGGGGGGGGCTTGCAAGCTGTGGCATGATTGGATGAAAGTTCCTAAGAGAGGCCAACATTAGTTCATCATGAAGAGGGGGTAGCGAAGATATATATGACTCTTCCATTAAAATTATATCCATCGGTACCTGAAGAAAATATATTCTAATAGGAATGTACAATGTATGAATTTTGATTACTGCGTATCAGTCTCTAATGGACTCCAGACATAGTATCTATATCATTTTCTAGGCATGTTTGTATATATCATTTCATCAATTGCGATTATATCACTTACTTTCACATTCAAAGTCTGTACTAGGCCACACTCCTCCTTCCAAACAGATCAATGTGCTGGCCCCTTTCCCAGTGTACCCTGGTTCACAGGAGAATGTGCAGGTTGTTCCAAAAGTCACAAATGAGTCGTCACAGCCAGGCGCAGAAGCAAACTCCGGGACTTGAAGGGGACGGCAAGTCTGTACTGTGATAACGAACCATGGGAAAAGGTAAGCATCATCATTTTGCTTTCATTTAGTTCATTCGAGTCCACCATGTCTCGCGCACAGAACGATGACGAAAAACTTTACCTAGCTTTAAAGATTGTATAGTATAAAACAAGCCTTGTATTAAATACTCTGCAAATTTCAAAACTCACCGCCACATTTACAATTTACTTGTTTTTGTTCCCAACAGAACAATAAATCCTACAACTCAATCAAATGCACTGACAATGCAAATGAAATCACAATGAAGTCTTTGTCGAAGGTCGAAAAATTCGAACATCAGTTTAGTCCGACGTACGGTTTCAGAGCTAGAAACGGAAAATTGCAAATAATATGTTGTTTGTCCAGATTTACTAATGAAACTTCTATTTAGATTCACCGACAATGACTAAATTTTCATGAAGGGTATTTGACAATATATTCCCTACGTTCCGAAACGCGTCTGTGTAGCTGTTGCGAAGTCTCTTAAAGTTGAACTGTGATTTACTTGATCAAGGATGCATTTCGGGGTATATTATTTTCATTAAATTTCAAGAAGTTATCAAAGTTCAAACGCATGTTTTCTCGATAGGCAGTGTACGCGTTTTTCCCATTTGCGCTTTCTGTCGGAAATACATATACTGCCATGTTTGATTTCGGAAATACATATACTGCCATGTTTAATTTCGTTATCGGCGAATACTAAAAAGGTGTTTATCACATTCACGCAATGCTTATTTGTAACTTACGTTGGCAGGTTGGCATGTCTTTGTTCCACGCAGGGATACCATCTGATGACAGCTCACACTGTAATGATGACGCTCCTTCCAGATCGTAGCCCCCGTCACATGAAAACGAACATTCACTGCCAATGTAGGGATCATCGCAACCAATCATGGAACCGTGAAGGGTCGGGTGTAAGGTGGAGCAACGGTGCACTAGGACCATTATCACGGAAGCGAAAGTAAAGCAATACGATCAGATTTTAAGGATTTTTAGATGACATCTGTTGCATGTCTGTATTCGATTTCGTCAAGAGGCAACCGAAATTAACCAAAATCATCCACCGAAGGAATGCACGTATACGCTATTCTAAGTTTTTTCTAAGTATTTGCCCCATTAATAAGATCTTATATATATATATAAAACAAGGCAATATTGTTCAACACATTTAACCAACTGAGGCTCTATCTGAGAATAGTTTACTTCCTAACCTTCACCGGCCTATAAATAATTTTGCGTGATTCTTTAACAGTAAACTACATACGTTTATGCGTTTTTACACCCCCCGACTTATTATTTACTCCGTCAAGAATACCTCGGAGACAAAATGGGTTTGCTTATCTCTAGGTCAGGTGATTTTTTATTTTAAATTTTCCATTTTCATCACTTTCAAATTAATTCAGCTAACATTTATTAAAACAAGATGCAAGATATTATACACCGAGAAAATTTCGAATACCGTATGGTACTATTCATGGGGGATGATATTGTTCATATTGCTTGATATATGCCTTATTATTTTGTAAGCTGGTCAATAGAAAAAATAATGACTTACTAAAATCAAGCAAATCGGTAAATAGAATGATATACATTCATGCGCACAATACACACAAAGTCATATATAACGAAGGTACCAATGAAATGCTAATGCAAGCACAAACTTACCAGTCACATCAATGATAATGCTACAGAAGGAGGTGAGTGCAAACCCGTCAGTGGCTTCGTATTGTATTGTAGTTGTGCCTTCTGGAAATGTACTCCCGGAAGTAAGACTAGGGTCCAACCTGTCGTATATCGTTGAAAAAAAATAATATAATATCTATATCACCGCAAAGCTTAAAGAAACTTACTTTCTTGCAATGCCGTTCCTAAACTTTGACACTTATTAATCGAGTCAAAATCGCACATTTTCACTTAAGAAGAAGTCGAGATTTCTTAAATCTTTGAATATTCTCAGAAGAGGTCGATTAATTTAAAGAGACTACTTCATGGAGAATGTGGAGCTGGACTGGTTGAATCTTTTGGATTCTGGGATGTCGTGTGGTCTGTTCGACCAATCAGGGTACAATAGTCTAGTGTTTTAGGTGTTGGCCCATCAAACCTTTGATCGCGATCACAGTGCCATCTAAAACTCCTATTCTTATAGACCGTATCTCATCAGATCTTTCATTACGTAATTTCTTTTTATTTCTTTATTATTATAATTTATTTTTAGGGGAGGATGATAAATAGAAGGATTTCTTTTTCAAGTAAAGAAATGTCCTTGAAGCAGGTTCGAAATTCAGCATTTCTCTTTCTTTACAAATAACGTAAAATGAAAGCCTAAACTCATGGCACAACACGAATATTTATTTCCTTAAAAAAAATATTACAAAATTAAATTCTTTATTTTTCGGGAGGAATATAGGAAACTGAAAATTGATATTTTTTCTAGAACCCTTGAATTTTCTAGCACATAATGGATAAATCAGAAGGTCAAGATATATTCAGATTCAACAAAGAAATTCAGATCCATGTTAAAAAAAACTACCTTTTTGTTAGATAGCCTTTCCCTTCGCATGTGAAGCACCTCAACTGTCTGAAGTCTACTGTGAACTATACATTACTTGAGTTCTTCCAGAATTCTTCTCTCTTTTTTTCTAAGCGCTTAGAAACATGTTTTGTGATAAGGGCTATACATATAATGTTAACTAATTAATTAATAAATTTATATCTGTGCTTGAGGTTCGATGTGACCAGTAAAAGGGTATAAACTATTTATGGTACTACCTTGTTAGAGTAACTATTCCAGAGTTATCCTCTGGAATGGGTTCTTCGAAGTGCACTACAGCGGTGATCCGGTTAGGTGGAGCTTCAACTCCAATTTTGTGGGGGCATTCTAGGTTGAATATGGGAGGCTGTATATCTAAACAAAAAGGGCAAAGAAAGTAACATATTATATCTAAATTAGATACACTGTTGCAAGAGACTTGACGCTTTGTTTGTTTTGTTACATATCCTGTACTATTGCTTATATGTTTTACTATGTGTCAACAATACAGTAACACATGGTATATATCAGGATGAGGGTTTCTTTTATGATGAACGGGTGAGTTGGCTCAGTTGGTAGAGCGTCAGACCAAACAAGACGTTAAAATGTGGGAGTTCATGTTACCTGTTTGGCGTTCAACACAGAATCTTTACCTGGCGGCTTTCATGGCCCGGGGTGCCAGGTCATCTCTGGAATGAACACCAGAACCTATATTTATACGATCAATATAAGGCGAAGGGGGGGAGGGGTTAATTTCACATTTTTATTAGATAACAGTCTGAGAAAAAAAATCCTCACATACCAACGCAGACTGAATCTCCACTTGGTGCCCACTGTCCGTTCGGACTACACTCCACACTGATAGGACCGTCGAGACGGAAACCAGCTTCACATGTAAAGGTACAGGTGGAATGAAATGGAACCGAGTCGGAAGACTCGCAAGGAGATGGTGCCACACTGCCGTAAGGAATGCCAAGTCGAGCTGGACAAGTAACCATTTCTGAAATTATAATGATAGACGTAGAGGTTTGAACTCAATATCAAACCTCTGAAGTCTGAACCGTGCCCAATAATGAATGGAAAATCGACAAGAAAAATTGTACTTTTCCAGTGGATCTTGCAAAGATAAGTATACAGATCATAATGATGTTGCTCAGGTGTATAAAGTGTTTGATAGTTGAATATTTGTTTTATCACCAGATCGCTATTACGGGATCAAAGGTGTATCCAAAAAGCGAGTGTTCAGTTATGGAAGCCGCGTCGATCAAGTAGTCTTCGATGCAGCACTCTGTACATTTGTGAGTGTAACTGAGTTTTGTTAGACGTGTATTATCATATAATTATGATTATTTACGTCTGGAACCGACCTTTGACGTCAACATCCGAAAGACGAGACAAGGGGAGCGTTTCATCAATATTTTCATCCGACAAGTTGTCGGATCTGACATCTTTTCTTGATTCTGATTGGCTGAGAGGCACTGTTCATATGGTAACTGTCGGATAAACAAGTACTTGTCGTATAAAATGTCCGACAAGTCCTTTCATGAAACGCCCCCAGGGCTCGAACCTCTGCATAATTTTGTTCAAGTAAGGTAATCCACGTAGCTTGGATTACAGGTGTAAACCACACGCCTATAGTGTATCACGCCGTGCTTTTAAGGAGCATCATTTTACCTGTGACGCGAAAAGACTGGGAGTCGTGAAATACATTAAGCAATGCACAAAGTCATTCGGATAATTATTGTATTCATTGAGATCATGTTGCGCTGACTCTGACCTGTACAAACATGTGACGAGAATACCGTTATCGAGCGCCTGCTTGTCGACGGCCCCATGGATTGACCCATTTCGACGAATCAAGTTTCGTCATCAAAGGAGAAGTGCTTGGACTAGCGCGTCGAGCTGGTTCGAACCCGGCTCACCGGGATACGAGACCAACGCCCTATAACTAAGCAACCGCGTCTACCTCGTGAAAACAAGTTCATAAAAGACCAACTTTATATATAGGAATGATAGGATTGCAGAATAAGAAGATTCAGGGTGGTGGTTACCAGTGCATTTGAAATCTTCCCCACTCCAGGTAGTGTCTGCCTGACATGTACGCATACGATTCTCTTCCCCGGTTGGTGTCCTATAACCAGTATTGCAGGAGAACTCGCAGGATGTGCGGTAGGCCACACTAGGTTGAGTGGCTGGCGAACAATCCAAAAAGCCATTTGTAATGCTAGGAGTGTCACATCTTACAACTGTAAATGGAATTGTAATAAAACGTTAATGGCAATTTCCAATAAATATTCATGGATCCGCATTATCATGATACTGACGCATACAACTGAAAAACATGAATGATAAAACATGATCTAGAAAAGTATTCTGATACTGTATAGAATACGACGTCAAGCAATTAGATTCATCTCCCTTGTCCAAGAATCTCATTCTACTTATCAGTTTTCTGTGAGGCCTACGTCATCACTTGGTTAACCTTACTTTCACAGACAGGATCAACACCACTCCATGAAGCATCACAACTCTGATCAGACTCCGTAATATCGCAAGTTCTACTCAAAGAAATGTCCCCTGTTGACAGTTCGTAGCCAATCTCGCAGCTAATGGTACAAACGGATCCATACACAACTCCGGTACTGCAAGATCCAACTCCCGATTGTAACGTCACGATGCTGTCTTCGGGTATTTGCAGTGGTGCACATCTGCAAACTGCATGAAAATGTCGAAAAGTTAAAGCATTCTAGTTAGTACATGCGAATTATCTTTAAGTATTACGATTATATTAAAGTTCAAGCAGTGGCATAATGAGCCAAACAAATTCGAGCGGGCCAGACATGGGGCATCGGGACAATTTTATGAAAAAGTTGCGGGAGAGAGAGTAAACATTCTGAAAATTTGTCTATATTTTTGACATAATATTCAGAAATTATATTTCACTCTTCCATCTTTCCTTTTCTTTCCTCTTCTCTTTTCTTGGTCGTGGTTTCTTTTTTGTACGCCACTGGTAATAAATTACTAGAGAATCCGAATTTAAGTATTTGCTTAGATATGAGAAACAACTTCGAATCTAAACATGTTAAACATATTATTGTACATACTTGTAACTGTGACAGAAAAGGAGCAGTCGGCTTCATTATCAGACGAGTCTCTTGCCTGATAAACGAGTGTATGGATACCTTCTGAGAACGATGATGTGCGATTCTCCTCTACATCAATGTGGTTAATACTGAGAAGAGTCGCTTCAATTGTTGTACCGAGATCGATAGCCTGTGGAAAATATTAAAACAAGAAGTTTTCCACTTTTTTGTCTCAATATTCTATGTATTATCCTTATATCCATTGAACCTAAAGTTTGAATGTTTTTTTTTAATTTTCATGACCCAAAATTTCTGTGATCCGTCGCATCAAAATGAACCAAAAGTTGTGCGACGAAAAAAAATGAGAATGTAACCGGATAATCATAAAAAAAGTAAGAAGCACATTCAAGTTTAAGGTCGAGCTAATTCAATTTTGTGATAATCGAAAATTAGAATAAGAAATATCTGACAACGACCTACGTCTGTTTTTTTACCCGTCGTGTGATTATAACTTACATAGCCTATGACAAGAATGAGCGTACCAGAGCAAAATTACAGAGTATACGGAGGTTTATGCCTATTAGCTCACACATGAAAGTGTTTCGGTGGGTCTTAAAAATTTCCGTAATGTGAGAGTCAAGTATGATAGAGAACTGGAGGGATATTAATTTATCTTGACAATCTCGGCACGGCAATATATTGGATCCTTGATTTATTAACCTAACCTACAGGTGACCATCAGACGGACATCCTTCACCATCTACGGTTCTGAAAATAAATATATTCCTTCTCATTTTACAAACTAACTAAAACCCTTTTTACGTCTGGCAAATTTGATTTCAGGGCGAATTCCCCATTTGTATATCATGATACAAACTAAAATAAATGAGTTAAAATGACTATTAACGGGTCCGATGTGACCCTGGTAGCAATTGTCATTTTTCTATAATATTTCCAGTTTTACGTCGTTTTTTCGTTCTTTACAAGAACACAATCTCATATATCTTATAGACAGATGTGTACAAATCTATTTTTATTTAATCATGTTTTTTTATCAATCTAGTCATAATATTATCTAATTTGTTCTTAGAATGTAGCGACAAACCAGAATCGGTTCCCATAGACTCCATGGTATGTCAACAGAAGTCGTCCCTTTGTCAGCTTTCAACGCCACATCAACAGGGCAAGTCAGTTCAGGAGGTGTTATATCTGTAACAGAATGTGTCATTGATTATGCTACATTTAAGCTCATGGTTGGGGCTGGGACAATCGCAGTAGGATGAATAATCCGGGTAAATAATCGTGTTAAAAATAAAGTTGCATTCTCTAAACAGTTATCCAGTTTGGTAATACTCAATCCAAAGTATTAATGTTGATGACAATATTGTAAGATACATGCCTTTATAGTCATATGCGATAAACCGAAAACCCGTGCAAGGAGTGACTCATAGAACCCCCCCCCCCCCTAAAAAAAAAAGAAGATAAGACAATAAGGCGACAAAACATGGCATAGGCCTATGAGGATAATTTGCCAAAGTAGCGAGTGAAAGTTTTGATATTTTGAAAATGATACTCTTTTTTGGTAAGCACTGTTGGCATAATTATCAATGAATGCAAATCCCGGCAAGAAAATTATTATTAATGTAGATACATAATAAAGCAAAGGGCCATAAAAGGTGCACTTGTCTTTGATGGCGACCTTTGATGCCGCCAATTTAATGGGAAAACTGAAAACTGATATGTGCTGAAAATTGATAATTGGGAATGTCTCAAAATTTATTTAATCACAAAATGTGGATTTTAAACACATGATGAAATATATCTCAAAGCCGACTTATGTCCTGAAATTTGGCAAAATATTTTATGATAACAGTTTCAAAATGTAAAAAACCATTAGCATTTGTCAACTTTCAAAATTAACTTAAACATTACAAAAAAAAGAGTCAAGGAAATATATCTATTTGCGATGGTATGTGTCACAGTTGGGGCCACATATATGGCCAGTATATAGCAAATCATATTATCAGTAGATATTACAACATTTATTGTTTCTCCCCCCCCCCCTAAAAGTTAGCGATAAGTCTGCTCATAATATCTGAGTAGAGGAAGCGAAAAGTAATTATCATTGCAAAAGCAGCAGATTTTCTTTAGTAGTAAGTGTGTTATTGTAGGTAAATACGTGTGTATATTAAGTCTACAATCTAAAAGAAGAAAATCATTGAAGAACACGGCAAACATTTTTGTTATCCTTGCGGCATCAGAGTTGCTTAAAAGGGAATGTGTTGGATGGTTCTTCATCAATTTAAACCACTTTATTATACATAAGCCCAACAGTTTCTGGTATGCATCGGTATATACACAGTGAATACATGGGTCTGAGGGGATTGTCTTCCATTATTTCAATAACTTTGTAACGTAACTATTACAACCTGATTATTTTTTACATGGTCAGCTCTCCTCAAAACGTTCCGCGGCACCTGTTTTTTTTCGGTAACCTACCTTTGCATGTTACCGGAGTCCCATCCCATTCTCCTGTTGCCAAGCAGACTCTCACAGATGAGCCTTCCTCTAAGGAGTACCCATCTACACATTCGAAGAAGCATGAAGTAGAAATTCTCTGCCTATCGGATATTGTAGTTTGTTCATCATTGTAGGAGCATTCCACAGTGAACGGGGTGAATCCACTTTCCTCTGCAATAATTGGGGCCAGGCAGGTTACCTCTGAGCAAGAGAAAATGGATTCGGGTGATCAATTCCTTTGTTCTGGTTGAATGGCTTTTCGGTGGGCACTGGCGTTTAGACATTAGAGGGGACTTTTTTTTGGGGGGGGAGGGGGCATTGGCCCAAAACTTTACACCACTATGACAAAAAATTTTAAAAAAGGAGAAAGGGAAATAAGTACAGTAAGAAGGGTATTGTGGCGGTATTTGAATTGGAATTCGCGTCATAAAAGTGTTACAGAATTAATAGTTCATTAAAAATATGTAGGTTAACAATTTCGTTTTCACGCTTTACTCCCTTCGGGCTCTCAATTAATTTTATTAAAGACAATTTTGACTTTGCAAAAATATGTCGCCGGATGTTAACGGGTGTCCCTGCATTTGCCTTCGGAATATCTTATACCTGCATAGTGTATGTAGCCTACTATCCATAAATTGCATACACCTTCCCAAATGCCTAACTATAAATGTAAAATTTTACCACTGCATTGAATAGAATCACCAGACCAAGATCCAACGTCATCCCCATCATTAGAGCACGTCATATCCGTGGACATACTTGGTCCTGTAGCTTCATAACCTTCTTGACAAGAAATGGTGCAAACTGTTCCGTAATTTACATGTTCGACTTTGCAGGCTTCTTGTATAATAGCGTTCATCGGAACGGGGACATCAGCGACTGCACACGTGATTACTATTATATAATAAAGAAATCGAAATAATAGTTAATCAAATTCCCATGACAAAACTTTTAGAGCAATTCAAAAAATCTTAAGTTTGGAAGTTACGACCGGTGAAGAGAAGTAATTAAAGCGTGTTTGCATGCTTTGTTTGCATGTAGTTTCTTGTCAAGTGTGCTGTATATTCGTCATTAAAGCAACAAATAATTAACTTGGCCCATGATTAAATAATAAGTATTATGAAGAATACAAATTCCCCCTTTTTTGAATAATTTTAATATCATTACTGCTTGATTGCCGCTATTACTATTATCATTATAATTATTTGATAATAATATTGCTATTGTTTGAATCATTATCAATTTAGATATTTTAGTTATTTGTTCTTACTGTAAATATGATCATAGCTGATTGCTATTCGAATTCGATTGATTTTTATTATTTGTTTTCTTTTAGTATAATTTTCGATAGTGTTTTATGATTAGTATTTACATAATGATTACTATCACCATTATGATTTACATGATTATCACTAGGTTAAAGGCCCTCCACATTTCTACTGGGACTTATGCTGATGGAACTTGATCTATCTTTTTGAAACATTCCGGCAGTTTGGTCTACTGGTATCTGTGTATTACTTTAGATATGTAAATATGATTTCCCGAAGGGAAATCCATTTTTCTAACAAAATATTGACAATGAATGTGAGATTCGATAGGGATACACAACCATAAAATAGCAAAATTTGATTAAAAAGTAATTGAAACTTTTAATCAATTTGAAGTGTGAATAATATGAACATGAAAATATTCATTGAATTGATTTAAATTTCATGCAAGACTACAGAATAAGAAAAGCACAATCATCAATATTTGTTATGATGTTGACAAATCCCGAGTAAAACTGATTCGTATGCCTCGGTTGCCTGAAACAATTTATTCACCCGAAATTATGTCACATCTTGCTATTTCGGACCATTCTGACCAAGAAGAGGGTGCCGGCCCGACCAATTTGAGTCTTGGGTCACGCCTGAATCAGAATTTCAAAGGTTCTTAGACAAGTCTTTGTGCATCGTTTGCTTATCTTAATTCCTTTTATACATGATGGCAGTAGTCAAGTTTTCCCCACATTCAAGAGCATCGGCGCCAGATCATTCTCAACGCACTTGACAAATTCATTGTACAGCAGTGTCCATTCCCCCGCTTGTACGGCATCCCCGTGAATTATTATTCTTTTATGATTTATTCAGCTATGGAAGCTTAAAAGTGCCACCGAGATGTTGAGATAATTATCTTGGGAAGTCAACATCTTGATAGCAAAAGATAAGATGACGAGATCCCGGATCTCATCATGTCGACATCCTTAAGAAGGATGGTGAGATGACAAGATCCCGAATCTCATCGATGTCAACATCTTTTAGAAGAGATGATGAGATGACAAGATCCTGGATCTCATCATGTCAACATCTTTTAGAAGAGGGGGGGGGAGATGATGAGATGACGAGATCCGGATCTCATCATGTTGACATCTTGTAGAAGAGATGATGAGATGACAAGATCCCGGATCTCATCATGTTGACATCTTGTAGAAGAGATGATGAGATGACAAGATCCCGGATCTCATCATGTTGACATCTTGTAGAAGAGATGATGAGATGACAAGATCCCGGATCTCATCATGTTGACATGTTGGTTAAGAGATGATGAGATGACAAGATCCCGGATCTCATCATGTTGACATCTTGTAGAAGAGATGATCAGATGACAAGATCTTGGATCTCGTCATGTCTACATCCAGTGGAAGAGATGATCAGATGTCATGATCTCGTAACTCGTCATGTCTACATCTTTAAGAAGAGATGATTAGATGACATGATCATGGATCGAAGATCTTGTCATCTGACCATTTCTTCTAAAAGATGTCGACATGACGAGATCCGGGATCTTGTCATCTGATCATCTCTTCTAAAAGATGTTGACATGATGAGATCCTGGATCTTGTCATCTGATCATCTCTTCTAAAAGATGACGGCATGACGAGATCCGGGATCTTGTCATCTCATCATCTCTTCTAAAAGATGTTGACATGATGAGATCCGGGATCTTGTCATCTGATCATCTCTTCTAAAAGATGTTGACATGATGAGATCCGGGATCTCGTCATCTCATCATCTCTTCTAAAAGTTGTTGACATGATGAGATCCGGGATCTTGTCATCTCATCATCTCTTCTAAAAGATGTTGACATGATGAGATCCGGGATCTTGTCATCTCATCATCTCTTCTAAAAGATGTTGACATGATGAGATCCGGTATCTTGTCATCTCATCATCTCTTTTACAAGATGTCAACATGATGAGATCGAGGATCTCGTCATCTGATCTTTTGCTATCAAGATGTCGACTTCCCAAGACTTCTCAACATCTCGGTGGCACTTTTAAGCTTCCATATTCAGCAGCTTTACAAAGGTGTAATGAGTAGGAGTGCAGTGATTTGATTATGAATTTAAACGGATTCCAATGATTTTCTTTGCGCATGGGGGCAAATAAGGTTTGTATAGACATTTGTCGAGAAAAATACAAATACTGAAAACTACATCGTTGGAGCAAATTTCACCAAATGTAACGTTTTTTCTATCTTCGTACTTTCAACATGTAACGATATACTTACAGCTACAAGTAGGGAAGGTACCGCTCCAAGTTCGATCCTCTTGACACATCAAATCATCATTTCCTTGAAGGTAGTATCCCACCGTGCAAAAAAAATGACAGTGGTTACCTGATGGAACTTGGCTTCCAGATGGACATTCGGAAGAGACGTTGATCTGAACACCGATGGAAAATGGCGGCTTCGTGCAGTAAATTCCTGTTGATAGTATGATGCACAATAATGTGTAGCAACTGGTAGAAAAACTATTGAATTCATTTCTATACACCATCGTTTATTCCTAAAATCGCGCATTGCCCTTCAGAAATGGAGGTAAATGTCGAAGCTGTGATTTTTGGTTACGTTAATCATTAATAATAAAGACCATTAATGATAATTGTACAAAAAATAATTCATTCCTATTGAGAGTAATAGTATTAACTGTTACATCGCCATCACCAACATTTGATTAATTGGGGCAAATTAAGGTTGAAGAGATAGGAAGGAGTAGGAAAGGATGGTATGCCTTTTATTTCAATCAATATCCCAGATATCCGTAAGTACCAATTGTATTTCATTGTTAAAATAATATCCCTAGATATAAAGTTTATACAAAAAAGTTGATAAAAAATCAATACTCCATATCATTTTTAGTATTCATTGGTACAAGTATGGGACGTTGCAAAACTTACGTTCGATTCCAAACCAACGGTTTAAGTCAAAGCATGCTGTTTTATTAAATGCAGATGCGGAGTTAGTTATATTCAATATTTCAACTTATATTTTTTTACCGTCACGATTTAGTCTTGATTTGCAAGTGAAAGTAAATTTTTGCAATGACCAAAGATAGAAAATTATTGGTCCACTAATGTTAAATACCTGAACGCCTTGCAACATGTACAAGGTGTTAGCCTAACGTGCGACGTGAACTGTTTGAAGTTATTTCATTCTTTTATTTTCTGTAAAATCTGATGAAATGAAGGGTAAATTCGGGTTTTCTCATTATGCATCACTTGTATGACGTTTGTACTATGTACATAGTCATAAAGACCATTCTTAATTGTTTCGTCTGACATGACATAGACATGCGATCCAGAGTCGAAAGACCTTAAAATTGCCTGGAGCTTTCAATTGTCATTGCACTACATGACTGAATTCAAATTTCTTGTCCTTTCATAATTCTTTTCTTCGGTATGATTTATTGTTTTGATATGAAAAGATGCCTTGTTCATGATTGTGAATGAAATCATTATATTATGATATTAACATTACATAATTTGAGATAGACTTGACCCAGGCCATCGGCCATCGTATAGGCCTAAAGGTGCAGAAGAAACCAGAATTCTGGATCATCCCTCGTTGCGTTCGTCCATCCATCCACGCGTCCCGTTTCCGCACTTACGAGAGCTGAAGAAAGCATTAAAATTACCCATAACATTCACTGCTCAAATCATTTTACCCTGCCCTTTTATCGTGTGCCCGAGACTATAGATGATCTCCTCTTTTATCAGTTACATTTTTTGGCTGATCTATATCAATTTATATTAAAAGTTACACCTGCCTTAACCCACAAGAAAGAACACGCAAGACGACCAATTCGTATTAGACCTGTCACCTATGCTATCCTTTCATCCATGAACCTGAAAAGTAATAAGCCAATTTGTCTAGCTAGAAAGCCACTCGTGTCCTGCTACCCTCGCTCTATGATCTCATATCCAACATCGCACTCAAAATAGCAGGTCGATCCAAAATTTCTGCTACACTCCCCTTTCAATCCCCCATTTTCTAACAGGGGTGGTTCTTCACACTGGGTAACTAGTGCAGATTAAAGAGAGAAATATCACCAATCACAGTACAGCTCGACAGTAGAAATGACAGAGGCACATTTTGTTCATTGTCTACATTTGGAATAGGCTTCGATTTTTCTTGAGATACATGTAGGAATATGCAACTAAAAGTTACGCTTACAAATATACAGTACTTGCACTCTAACTTCCAAGGATTCCATATGAATTGAATTCAGCTGAGAAAAGGTTAGAGCTAAAAGGGTCAGAATTTAAAAACGAATCCTAAAATTGAATCAGCACGTACTTTGACAGGTAGGCGTCGCTGTGTCCCACGCTCCATCTGACCCTGTCAGTAAACACCGACTCGTCTCTTGCCCATCAAGAATGTACCCCGTGCTGCAACTAAAGGTACACTCAGAACCTCGAACATAACCATCTGAGCAATTTACTTGAAGAGGAAGGTCCACAGAAATTTCAGGGCAATGCACCACTGTACAATGAAGTGATAATATGCATTAATAAAAGTGAGTGATTTCTACATGGCAGTTATACTCTCCTCACACCCTTTTCAATGGTGTATGCATTCTAGATATCACGGTGCAATAAACGCTTAATTTATTTAATAAACAAGTCAGGTAAAGCCATGCAATTTCCAAAAGTTGTCTTTTGAAAGATATGGTAAAAGAACTTAAGTTTTCTCATCTAAATATCCTGAAATTAAGGACCAATTAACCACAAGTAACGATTCGGAAACAGGTTGGTGTTTTGTCAGCGGACATTGATTGATGCAGTCGTTCATCGCTTTGTCATTGTTCATCATCGTGAAATGTTCATTTTCTTTTACAAAGATCTTACAGCTTTGGTGGGATTGCGACCGACCTACATTGTAGCACCTGCTGGTGCTTCAATCGAGAACATTCCGAGCTTGAAATATATGTGCACATAAAAAAAACGATCAATTTGTCATGAAACTGATGGATTGTTTTATTTTGAAATCAAGGAAAATTATGTTTTGTTTACAATACACGAGGCTCATGGGATACAAACACATTTGAAAACCAATAAGAACGTCTTACTTTCTTTGTAATGTAGTCCTACCTCTTACAGTAATAGTAAATGTACACGTTGCTTTATTTCCTGAACTGTCCGTTGCAGTGAACATAACCATGTGATCGCCTTCCTGAAGCGCACTCCCAGATAGAGGACCCTGTTCTTGGATAACAGGGATTGATTCTCCAGAGTTGTCCGACGATGATGGTGTGTTCCATGTCACAACGGCAGATATTTCCAGAGGCGCGGCAGTAACCGTCTGTGAAACAGGACATCCTGTAAAGGTTGGCGCCTGCACGTCTGGATGAAAAGAAAACCGCGTATGTGTTGATGAAATTAAATGATGAAATATAATAAAATATAGGGCATGTTGTAATGGGCTGAAGGACGTTGTTCCAGAATGAAAATTATATGGGTGAGCTTGGCGATGTCTAAATTTAATTTAGACAGATCGTATTACAAGTTTGGAGAATTAGTAATAATGAAACTGATGCAAATATATATATAATATCCAGTTATTCACGTATGATTAGTACAAAGCACCATGGTAATAGTGCTCGACTACACATGCATAGGAGCAATAGACAAACAAAATATAAATAGTATAACCTCATGCACTACATATGTGTTTCATAGAAACAGCATGCAAGAAAGCTGCTCCTTCTCTTCGATGTGGTACAAAGTGAAGTACAGAAAGATCATGAATGACTGTGACTAAGAAAGCATGAACAGTACATAATAGATTACAGCTAGAGATTTAAGGTCCATTATTGACAGTTCGGGGATTAAAGTAATCTGTTGGGTCGTATTTGATTTTCGCTCGCTATTTATTTGGCGGGAGATATTTGATCCCATGTTGGGAAGCTGCTGTCGTCACAGTCATTTCTAAATCCGTGTGACGGATTACGAGTAACTTCTCGGTAATGCAGAGGTTACATCTTGAGTATAAGTTTTGCATTTCTTTGATAATTTACAGGATGAATATTGCCACAGGTATCTTGCTGTCTTTTAATACGTATTGGCCTCGGGCGGTTGAGTTCCTGTTCCTGTACTGTTTGTTGTGGACGCTACGTTTGAGTCCGTTACTGATATCTTCTTTACAACGTGCTTTCGCTGTGACCAATGCACACTTGCACTATTCAGTTTTGTTGTTGTCCACCCATGTAACTGTGGCTTTGCAGACAACGCTGCAAGACCCCTGCAAGACAACCTTCTGGCAAATAACTTTGCAACCGCCACACAGTTTTCAACTTAACTTTGGTGATAGCTGATGTCCTAGTGGAGCTGCATGTGTCGTAGGTTGTCCAAGGCATGTGAAGTCATTTATTAAAGTTAACTTGCTTGACTCTTTTGTTTGTTTATACATACATATACCGTGTAAGTAACAAAAAATCGACACCTCACAAATTCCCCAATTTAAGGAAGAAATATATCATGAATGCATGATCGTTATATATGGCTGGGAAGAGTACTTTCTCCCAAATAATTTGATACCATATTTATGCGGTATATCTTCATGCTTGGATAATCATTAGGTATTATTTGCAGTGATGTAAATTTTGATTTGCACCAAAGTGAGGCATGACTGCAATTATGTCATTCCTCCATGAGTTAGTAAACATACTTGATAATTGATACTAAAAAGTGTTTATTAAACAATTGTAATGTAAATCATTGAAAAAGGTGTAAAATTGATTTTAATGCAACCCTTGTAGGACTACATCATTGATATCTGAATTCATTCATTGCAGTCATGCCTTACTTTGGCGCAAATCAACAATACTGCAAAGAGTACCTCCCGATCATCCAACAGATAAATACATACTCTTTCAGGCCATATATAAATATTTCATGTTCTTGACATATATTTCTTTAAGATTAGGATTTGTGAGGTGTCATTTTTTTTTACTCACACGGTAAATCCCTAAAAAATCGGAGCTAATTTCAATATGCAGACACTCAAGACCTTTCAGCCAAGGAGATAGAGGTGGTATCTCCTTGATTGGACCATATTGCACGCCACATGGGAAAATGTCACTTGAATTTCCGACCCTCTTACGACCGCATCAAAGCTTGAAACCCAAGTTAGCATAGCTTCCAAGGTACATTAATATATATGTATATATATATATGTATATATATATATATCTAATAATGAAGTCGAACTTCATACCTTACCTAAACACTGCATGTTTTCTCCTGAAGAAGACCACATGCCATTCTGCAAGCAGGTCAATGTCGGCTGCGAGGTGTTGAGGGAGTAGCCAGAGTTGCAAGAGAACGTGCATGAACTACCAAAATACCAACCATTCGTGCAGCTCAATTCTCCATTCTCTGGGGCACTTAACGTATTGCACGTGGTTCCTTAAAAGAAAATTATAAATGTGTATATCGCCATTCTAATTCATTACTACATCACATTATGTTGGCCTTGAAACAGTTGTGATTTGGATAATGGGAATGAAAATGTGTGTTTCACAGGATATATTTTACTTATATTCTTACATTAAAAATTACTGATATCAGGTGGCCTGATCACAACAATTTTCTTAATCATGATATAAAGACCAGGTGTGATTCGGGTTCTATTACCAAACCAAAATGTCTTGCTTAAGCACTTAGAAACACACTGATGCCCGGTTTTAAAAAGGTGCTTTTCAATCGATGGTTTTAAACTATGCCTTATGCAAATTTCATCATTTATTTATCGGGATTTGGTACGTTTGATAAGAATGCTTCCATTAAAGTGCGTACACTTTGCGACATGACCTAAATAATTTGCAATTAAGGCTGGATTAATGAGTCCATTGATAAAATCAAATTGATCAAAATTAAAAGTGTACCCATTAACATTTATTTAAATTAATTGATTCGGTAATGCCATGACCGGAATAACAATTGTCAATTTAGCGCAAAGTGATTAATTAGTGGTCCTATTATAGTATGAAATGTACAGAAACCATGGTTTTAAAACCAATGATTCTACTTAAACACACACACACACGCACAAATCTTACGTGAGCAAGTCGTTGTTGAGCCATCCCAGTATCCAGTGTTCCCCGATTGTGTGCATGTTCTAATCTTAGAGCCAACAACATGATAGCCCAGGTCACAGGAGATGGTGCAGACAGATGAAATGAAGTTGGTGTTGGTGCACCCCACACTACCATGAGAAGGGGCTGACAAAGTACTGCAACGGACACCTTTGAATACAATCAACAGTGACAGAAATATCAATTCCCCCCAAAGCAACAATTGCGGTGCTAATACTCGAAAAGCGGCTCCTATAGTCTCGCTCTGCTATGCAGGCGAAACAAAAACTGCATCTGTTCAAATCATTTTGAAGTTATACGAAGATGGGATATAATTGCTGGTTTCAATCTACAACTTTCAATCTTATCTTTGCATTATACACGACATCATGCCGATAAAGTTGGCCTTTACGATAAAGAGAACATTGACTTCGTTGTTATATACCCAAATAATAAAAATACATTCAATGTGAATTTGCATGTAATTAAACTAAAAGTAAAAGTAGACATGAATATATATTTTTTTAGCTGCGTTGATTTTCCTAAAATGTAATTATGATATGACAGATAATTGCATGCGGTGTAGGTGAAATGTAACTTCCTAGTTTAAGCCGTATAGATACGCCAACGCTTCTAATAACATGAATAACATAAGCCAAGTTCCTGTCTTGTCTCTATTGAAGAATCCAACATCTTCTCAAAGTTATTCTTCGACTGACCACGCAAACAAAAGATACGGGCCCGTATTCTGATAGCAGGTTTAATTTAACCCTAGTCTAAAGTTAACCCTGGTTTAAATAAACCTCAAAACCTCACCTCTGGTCTAAGTGTAGTTTAACTAAACCTGAGTTAAACCCGGGTTTAAATTCTTTTTAGAAATATTAATCCTCTTTTAACCAAGACTAGCACCTTTTTGGTAAATTACTGCTGCAGGGATGATTGCAACAAAGTTGAAAAAATGGCACTAAAGTTGTTTTTTCTTTAAAATTTGGATTTTATGGAAACTAATTACAACTATTGTAGTGAAAGAAAAGCATTCATCACCCATATACGGTAATAAATTTTAATTTAGATTATGTCTAATTTTGTTAATTACTATAACATTTCAACCCCAAACCGAGTGACCTGCACAGTTTTTTGTGTATCAGTCCCATTTATTGCTTTTCATGTTTGTCAAAATCTAAATTGAATAGATTCCCCTCAACCACTCTCCTCTAGACTAGAGTCTAGACTCTAGTCCTAGATCTAACAATAAGTTAAGAGGTCGACGTCTTTATTCTAATTTTAAGCAAGGGAACATTTTTGTAACTTTTGAGAGTAGTCTTGGGTCTACCATTAGGCCTATAGTTAGATCTAGCCTATGACAAATTGTTTGGAGGAGAATTGAACATTGTTTTGACTTTTTTACTTTCCTGAAGTAAAACGTAGTCTAGTGAGTTAGTGGAGCAACCGAGACTGAAGTACATATTGGTATAGATCTAGGCCTAGAATAGCATTCAGGACTCAGGCTGGATTAGCTTAGGGACAGGGATAGATATAGATTATTATTCTAACCTTAGATTTAGGCCTAGTGGAATAGATGTGATTTATCTTAGACAAAAAGCTTTGAACAGTCTCTGTATTGCCTATTGGTTGTTCCGCTGAATTGACAGTCTGTGTTGGCCTCTCTCACCAAAGCAATGTGATATGACAGTATTAAAAATGTCAGAATTTTTAAAATAAATCCCCAGAAACAACGGTTATTCCTGTCTACAGTGTTATAGATCCGACTATCGCTGCATTGCTTGCCAAGGAAATAGGCCTGGCTAAATTTAGAATTAGTCATTTTTGGGGACTAGTTTACTTAGGTTTTCATTTCCAGGAATAGAAGACAGGCCTAAACCTAGACCAATAGCTCAGTCTTGACTAGAGACTAGGTCTGGCCTAGATTTATGTAAGAATTTAGATCCAGGTCTAAAGTTAGTCTGTGCTATATATAATTCATTCTAGATTCTATTTCTAGTAATCTAGCCTAGCCGGTAGCCCTAACTGGCTGATCTAGTCTACTGTAGTTAAAAGCGCTGGCCTAGATTTAGACTAAATAACTAGACTAAAACTTAGACCCTATATATACCTAGAACTAGATCTATTTCAATCTAGGTATGTATAGGTCTAGATCTAGAGATTTGTAGACTCTCAATATGCTCAATGTACATTCTAAATAAAAAAATATAAATGTAGGTTAGTCTACAGTAGATCTACTCATCTAACGTTAGACCTTTAAATGAAGTATGCTAAACAATCTAACGTTGGATTATTTCTATTACTAGGTCTAAAGGATCTAGGTCTACATCTACAGCTAGGGACTGTAGCTCGAGATCTAGAGGTCTAGCACCCCCTTAAAACTAGTACTAAGCCTACAGCTACATCATGTAGTTCTCTGTAGCCTAACAACAGTTAGCATTGTCATAATCTTATTTTGGTGTGACTGTGTAGTTACCATACAAACACATATTTTTATGAATGAAAAAATGTGCCTTGCAGATTATTTTACCTCAAGTCAAAACCTAGTGTTCTAAATTTCATGAGAATAGGCCTATGTCATAAAATGAAGAAGTAGTTCAATCCATTAAATGTGTTTACACATTTATTGATTTAATATGCTGTCACCATGGCAACACAGTTTCCGACACACACAAATATATGTCTTGCAGATCTATACCTCAAAACCAATGTGTGAGCCAACTTTGATAAGAATTGGTTGAAAACTAATGAAGGAGTTCAGATTTTCACCTAATTTCATTATGTAATATGTTGTTACCGTGGCAACACGATTGCTGATACATACAGGAATATGTTTTGCACATCTTCAACTCAAGACTATAAATGTGTGTGCCATATTTTATGAGCATTTGAAAAAAGATGGCGTTCGACCTACCAAATTTTCACCTTATTTTCGTTATTTGATATGTTGTTACCATGGCAACACGATTTCTGATACAGACAGAAATATATCTTAGACATCTTAACCTCAACATTAATGTATGTGCCAAATTTTTAAGAGAATTGACCAGTTGGAAACTGATAAGGTAGTTCATAACACTTGATTTTCATCTAACTTTGATATTTGATTTGTTACCATGGCAACATGATTTCTTATAAAGTCATAAAATATAGTTTGCACATCTTCACATCAAGACTAATGATTATGTCACATCACCCTTCCTCGCCGAGGAAGGGTTCTCGCCGAGCTCTTCCTTTCCTTCATTTTGGTTTTCTTTATCAGAATTGCTAATTTTCATCAAGCCGCATCTTTTAGGGATATTTTCGGACCAATATTTGGATTTCTTCTGCAAAGAGAAAGCAAAGGTAAGCAGGATTTGTTGGCCTTTAACTGTTTTCCATTCCGCACACACTAACGCATAGGCTAACACGTAATTTCAAAAAACCCCGCCCTATAGCGGCGGACCAATCATGGCAGAGGGTCACGCGAAAATGGGACCGCCATTGCAAGATACCACTGACGATGAATTCCGGACTGTCACGTACGCACCTAAAATCAAATTTCGCGGCAAATGAAGACGTGAAGGAAGCTTGGACGTGGAAAATATCACGCCCAGGGCGGAATCTTCGTCAGATAGTACAAGCAACACAACTTTTACGATACATAGCACCCCATCCACAAACAGAAGGGCCAATTTTACTCTGTATATTAGCCCAATAGAAAAAAACAAGAATTTCAATAACGTAAATCCCATAGAAATAGCAAGAGCAATTAAAAGCACTTGTCCCAATCCAATTGACAATATTATCTCTCTCCCTCACAGCATTATTGTCAAGTGCAAAAACCAAAAGCAAATGACCGCTATTCAACAAATAACCCAAATTGGCAACATCCCAGTAAAAATAGAAGAAAAGCGAGCCGGTGTGAAGGGTGTTATTTATGGGGTTTCTACAGCTATCTCAGAAGAGGAAATCAAGCAGGAGCTAAAGACCCAAGGAGTTTCTTTTGCAAAGAGAATTACTAAGAAAGCAAAACAAAATGAAAATGGTCCCATCGAAGAGGTACCCCTCAAAAGTGTAATTTTGACATTCAACAAATCTCCCCCAACAAGTAAACTTATGTTTTCAAATTTTCCCAGTTAAGGTCTTTGTACCCCGTGCTTCAAGATGCTTCAAATGTCAACGTTTTGGCCACGGCATAGCCCAATGCAGAGCAAAGATACGTTGTGTTAGGTGCGGAGAAGCACATACCTTTGAGGAATGTCAAAAGAAAGAAGATAGGAAGTGTATCAATTGCGGGGGTAGACATTCTGCAGCATACAACGGCTGTGCCGTGGCAAAAAAGGCACAGAAAATACAGCACATAAAAGTAACTAAGAACACAACTTATGCTAACGCCGCAAAAATGCTCGCTAATGAAGAAAAAACAACAGAAAATAACTTGACCACGCCTCATAATGTAGACTCAACCAACAAGCACCAAATTGATCCCCGTGTAGCTCAAACTAAATCCGCCCCTTCAGTGGTCCGTCCAAAAGAACCCCTCCCCCAAAAGACGGCACCACAAACAGAAGTACCAATGGATTTTAATTATGAACAAACAAGAAAAGAAGAACATAGATACGAGCCTCAAACGAAAAGTAATTTTTTAACAACAGCAGACAATGAACAGATTATAAATTTTATTACTTATCTTATATTCATTTTTGCGGAAGGAAAAACAAAGAATGAAATTTTAGCTCTGGTCGAATCGGTAACTGGACGATTGCTTAAAAGTGGATCCACCCCTACCCCACAGGCAGAAGGAGGTAGCTAGTCTTCTTATTATGGCGTCCCTAGCAATATTGCAGTGGAACGCACAGGGCCTACACTGCCATGGCAGTGAACTTATAAGATACCTAAGTTACCCTCACAATTTATTCTATCACATTATTTGCATACAAGAAACTTGGTTTGGGGAAGATCATATTTTTAACATTCCCAATTATACATGTATACCCAGGAACCGTATAAATCAAAATAGAGGAGGGTGTGCATTTTACATCCACAACACAGTCGACTATTTAACCCCTCATTTTGATGAAGAACATGAAATCCAACATATTAAAGTGTATTTTGGCGAGTCCCATATTGGCATAGTCAACTTTTACAATCCATGTCAAAAATTAAATGAAAATATTTTAAATAAATTACTAACTGTAGCCTGTGGTACTGATAGGTTTCTCATACTAGGGATTTTAATTCCCACAACAGCCTTTTGGGCAGTGTAAAAAATGATCATAACGGTCTTATCATAGAAGATTTCATTAATAAACACAATTTAGTTATATTAAACGATCTTTCAGGAACAAGACTTGATCCTCTCTCTGGAAAATTGTCCAATTTGGATCTTACTTTAACTTCCCCAGCTTTATCAAACCGATGCTCCTGGGAGGTCCTCAACAATTCCTTTGGCAGTGATCATTTTCCTATATCGATAGAGCTTTTTATGGATATCTCTAAAGACACCGCTCCTCAAAAAGATAATTCTAGTCGTATGAAATTTTGGTCTTTCAAAAATACAAAATGGGCTGATTTCGCAAAGAAGTGTGAAGAATTGATGGATGAATTCATAAATTTTGAAAGTCCTCAAGAATTTTATACTTTTTTCATAAAAAGTCTTACAGATATTATTCTTAAGACAGTTCCTTCTAACACAAAAAGGCAGCATAACCATAATACCTTGGTGGACTCCCGAATGTACCAAAAGCATCAAAGCGAGGAAAAGAGCTAAAAATGAATTAACAAGACATATATCTGTAGAAAATCTTGCCTCTTTCAAGGAAACAAAGGCAGAAGCACAAACAAATTCTACGTAAAACGAAAAAGGAATATTGGGATTTATCCTGCAAGAAACTCAACCGTTTCGTCCCCGAAGGCAAAATATGGGCAACAATCAAACGGATGAACGGCTTCACTAGCAAGAAATCAAACAGAATGTCGGCACTTATTGAAAAGGATAAGGTAATAACAAAAGATCCAGACAAATCAGAATTATTAGGGACCCATTTTCAGGAAATAGGATCATTTACCTTTCCAACAAAAAACCTATTACCCAACCTTGAATTTGAGATACTTCAGGCATAATCTTAAGGTTTAGATCATGTAATAAATGAATCTTTTACAATTTTAGAACTAGAAAAGGTTCTCAAAACCTGCAAAAATTCAGCCCCAGGTAAAGACAACATACCTTATATCGTTTATCAAAATCTTCCTCTTAAATCTAAAAAAGTAATGTTGAAAATAATGAACAAAATTTGGGACTCGGGAGATATATCCCATGAAATGAAACATTCTACTCTCGTTCCGATTCTTACGGAAAAGAAAGATCCCAAACTTGTCTCTTCATATAGACCTACATGTATAGCTCTTTATTCGTGCTTTCCCAAAATATTTGAACGCATGGTTAAAGGAAGACTTGAATGGTACATTGAAAAACATAATATTTTGCCTCCCATAATCAGCGGCTTCCGAAAAAACCATTACACCACTGATAGTATTGTTGATTTGGAAAACACTATTAAAAAAAACTATTAATGGTGAACATACTTTGGCTCTATTTTTAGACGTCGAAAAGGCGTACGATAGATTGTGGATAAAAGGTCTAATTTACAAATTATTGCAGTGTGGTATAAAGGGTAAAATGCTAACTTTTCTCTACAACTACCTTTCAAATAGAACATTCCAAGTTACAATTGGAAAGAGTGAATCAAAAATATATGTAATGCAAAACGGACTCCCACAAGGAAGTACTCTTAGTTCAATATTATATAATATCATGATGAGGGACATCCCTATCATCAATCCAGTCACCACATCTATATATGCAGATGATATAGCAGTCTGGATGTCCGGTAATCAATTAGATGTAACCTCAAACAAAATTCAAGAATATCTTAATAATTTACACGAATGGTTTAATAAATGGGGCTTCCGTCTTTCCTCTCATAAAACCGCTCTGGTATTATTTACAAAAGCCCCCAAAAATAATTGCCCTGAGATAAAACTAGGAGAAAATCGTTTAACTTTCAACTCTGTTAAAAAGTTTTTAGGTGTCACTTTTGATCACCGACTTACATGGCATGCCCATATCGAGGATATAGTGACAAGGTGTAAAAGGAAACTTAACATTCTCAGAAGCCTTACTGGAACTTCATTTGGAAGCTCCTCCAAATCCCTCCTCATTGTTTATAGGGCAATAATAAGATCGCTAATGGATTATGGGTGCGAGGCCTATGATAGTGTATCCCAAACAATGAAAGCAAAATTAGATGCAATTTAATATCAAGCATTAAGGATATGTGTTGGAGGGCTCCCTCTTACCTCACTAGCAGCCCTGCAAGCTGAACTCGGGGAAATGCCCCTCGACCTGAGAAGAAGAGTACTCACAGATAAGTTCAGAACAAAGATTGAAACACATGAAGACCATCCAATTTTGCTTAATATAAAACCGTGCTGGCAATTCGATTTATCCAAAACTCAAAAAAATAATAAACCTTTTGGAATCAGAGCGGAAAAATAAACTACTCTGTAGAATCATATAAATACGCTTTTCCTCCATGGCTTTTTCAGCGCCCGAATGTTTCAGTAGAACTGACCAAGGAATTGAATAAACATGACCATCCTTTATAACAAAAACAAAAGAGCCTCGATCTTATTAACTGAAATGGTCAAATCAACTCCATATTTACACGGATGGATCCCAAAAACCCGTCACTGGAGCCTGTGCTGCCTCCTTTTACGTTCCAGCTTTCCATTACTCCCAGTCTAAACGCCTCACTGATTATACTTCATCATATAGAGCTGAATTAGCAGCAATTATCTTAGCCCTCAACTGGTTAGAAAATCTTGATGTATACGTAGGAGTAGTAACATTTAGTGACTCATTAAGCTCCCTCGTAGCAATATCGGAACAAAAAGAAGCATCTTTTGTCTCAGAAAATCTTACCCTATTAACAAATTTAACATATTTAGGCATAGATATAAACTTTGAATGGACCCCCAGCAACTGCGGTATTAGTGGAAACGAGATGGCGGACATGAAAGCAAAAAATGCATTGCAGAAAAAAATTGAAATCAACAACAAATTATCTTTAACAGAAATAAAACATCTCATTTTCAAAAGATACAATCTAGAATGGCAAAAAAGATGGAATGAATCCCACAGCCTATTCAAATTATACCATCCCACTGTTAATTCTCCCTTTTTTGTTCCCTAATTAGATTCCACGAAACCATTATCCACAGACTCCGTTTTGGTGTAATAGGATTGAACTACGATTTAAAAAGACTTAATATACACCCAACGGGACTTTGTGATACATGTAGGCCTAACAAATTTGAAACAGTTGAGCATTTCTTAATCGAATGTCCCAAATATACAGTGCGTATAAAAAAAAAAGGTTTTCACTTTGAAAAAATTCTGTAAAATTATACATTTGTAATATCCTGAAGATTTTTCCACATTTTAACATTGGTACAGATCCATTTAAGCAAATGACGATATAACTGTCAAAAAATATTTCTGCTCGAGTGAGCACCACTTACTTTTGAAAAGTTAGTGAAAAATGATTTGCGCAGAACTTTGAAATAGTTATGCGAATAAAAGTAGACCTTAATCATGAAGAACACGTGGAATTTAGCTAGTTGAACTGATTTGAAGATATCTTTTACCTTTCTTGACTTGTTTCTTTGCCCAAAACACTTCTAAAAGTGCATTTCACCCCACCCCACTCCCCCATACACCGAGGCCATCGTGACGATATTTGCTTTACACTGAGCTGTGATTTACATGAAATGGCTTAGGCTTGATTTTCATTTTGTTAATCATTGTCAAGCTTGGGAAAAGTGTGGAGAAACAAGTATTAAGTGAAAAATGAAATGTAAACCCACTTTAAATGATAAAAACTTAGTGAAAAAATGCTGGGGATGTCTGATATAAACTTTTGTTCAGATTCAGTTATGTCCTCAGATCCAGCTGGCACAAAAAGTGTAAAGGTTGTGCTTACCAAGTGCTGAAATTTCAATTTGGGTGGCAAAATTGTTGCAAAATGCTTGAATGTATCCCTTTTATTTCAATTGACTTAAAGTGCAAGGGAAATGTATGAGAAATGTTTAGCAGCGAAAGTTTGATTTCACCCTTTCCCCTTGACACAGCGTGAAAACAAGCATTTCTGCCAAACAGATTTCTGCGAGCTTTACAAAAATGGACAGTGCTCACTCAAGTGTAACATTCCGTCAAAACTTTTACTTTCATTAAATAGATGAGACCCAAACCCAAGATTATATGTGAAAAAATTACCCACATATTGTATATTCTTTAATTCCCAAGGCTTTTTCAAAGTGTAAACTTTTTTTGATACGCACTGTATAATAGAGAGGGCCATGCTACTTACAGAAACAAATCTTTCAACCTCCCAAAAAATGATGGATCTCTCAAAGAGTACTAAGGTAGAAACCCAATCTGCACTGGTCCGTTTTGTTCTCAGAACGAAACGACTATATAAAGTCTGAATAAGGAGGAAGAGAGGAGATTTTTCTCCTTTCTTACCCTTGGCTGATTATCCGAGTTTTCTTTAATTTGGCGATTCGCCGGGGACAGAAAGGTGATAATGATGAGGAGAGATTGTTTATTTGTTAGTTTGTTTGGTTCTACTTTCAATTTTTGTTTTTGTTTTGTTTTTGTTTGTTTTTGCACTTTCATCCTATACTTTAGTTTCGGTTTCCCGAAACCTGGAGTTTTATCAGGCCACAAATCCAGTTTACTTTTGCTTTTTCTGTTACAGCTTACTGTAGCAGAAGAAAATCAACGGTGCTGCAAGAATCAGAACGCATACAAAAGAAAAATAAATCATTTTTTTTTTAAAGGAAGGGAAACAAAAAAGAAATAAAAAGGAAAAAAGAGAAAAGAAAAGAAAAAAGAAAAAGAATTTTTAAAAAAGAGAAAAAAGAAGAAATATAAGAAGAAAAGCAAAGAAACCAGAAGAAAAAAAGAAAAGAAAAAAAAGGAAAGAGAAGACAAAAAGAAAAGAAAAAAAATTAACATGAAAAAGAAAAGAAAAAAGAGAGAAAAAATGACAAAGAAAATAACAGAAAAGAAAAGGAAGAAAAAAGGGAAAAAAAGAATTAGAGAGAGAAGAAAAAAAGGAATGGAAAAAATATATAATAAGCTACTGAAAATGAACAAAAGCTGTGGCAAAAATAGTCAATCCTGACTGGTTGCCAACCAAGGAAAGAAGAAGTTTCATGAGAATTGGTTTACGGAAGTTTAGTACCACACTTAGACCAGGGTTAAGTTAAACCACGCTATCAGAATACGGGCCACGGAGTCTTATATAAACAATCAGCATTATTTTGTTCTTCCAAAACAAGTTGGCTTGATTGATTTTTCTCTATCTATATCAACTTGTTGGTGTGCGAACGAAAACTGAATAAAGTTGCAATTGTCAAAGAACTATTAGAGAGAGGAAAAAAATATTTTACCAATAACCATGAAGGTTATGTAACAATTAGCAGAATTTCCAGCACTGTCACTTGCTCTGTACTGAATGGTGTATTGGTTGCTGGAAACAAAGAATGAAGACCCAGAGCTTTGGCCAGATACTCTTCTGTAATATGAACAACAGAATGAGGAGATTGATGAGAAGGCGAGTACGCCGGGTAGTGGGTTTTTCCTTAGAACTTTATATTCCTTGATTTATAGAACTTAAAATTTGTCGATGCCACGAGTCCGATCGCACAATATATGTACCTTTTAGCGTCTTCTTCAATGACCTTAGCCTTGAAGGTGGTTCAGTTCCAGACAGGTAGGCTCATCAGCCGCTCATGTAAACCTCTTTTGAACACCTCAGTGCAAATTATTATTATTCATGCTTCATTTTATATTTTCTCTCACGTCATTATTTTTCACATTAAGATTACAACAAGGTCCTCGGGAATAGGTGAAAAATATTTCCCATCTTTTTTTTCTTCGGTCAGAGATTTGAATAATAAATTTATTCCCTGTTGATTCAGTCAGCGACATTAGTGGACGTACATGTAATGAGCCATTTCGTAGTTCCATTCTGCGCATGATGAGAAGAAGGTCGTATGTACCAAAGTGACATACTACAGTTTAAAATTAAATGAGACAAGTACCAAGTTTGATGTCTTGATTATTCATATATTGTTCTAAATTTGTTTGTCATCGGGTTCAACAAGAATGAAAATAATGTCCAATAGTATTTCACAGTCGGCCAAGTACAATGTTATGATATGCTACTGCATTCAAAGTAGAAATGCAACAAATAACTTCACAGTGATAGAGTGTTCAGGGGTGTGCTATTCTAGTAACCTGGTCTATTCAATCTCTTCACCCTGCTATGTAAGGCATGCTTACATAATATTTTGCTTTGTTATCATAATGAAAGGAATAAAAGGTCATTTGACAAAAAATTGCCCATGAAGTAACTACAAACTGGTCTATACAATTCAAATTATTCCTTTCTTCCCTTTTTTAATACTTACGAGACGGTTACAGATCCACTGTTATCTGTAGCTGTCGGTGTGCCCCAGCTTACTGAGCGGGATGTACCAGTTGTGTATTTGTTTCCAAGATTCCCAGGGCAATACGTAAATGTTGGGTCCGTTGTATCTGTGCAGGAAGAATAATGTTTTGGGTTTTTTTTTAATTCAAATAGTAGTAGGTTCACTTTATCCTCTTCATTCCCCATCTTTTAAGACTGTGAAATACACGTACAAGTAATATGTACAAGTATATATAAACCATATGCGAATCAGTAATATATTACCATAATACTAGCATTTGAAGTGGGTATATCATTCCTTCATTCTTTTAATTAAAACTATTTTTATTGGATGAGATACAGTTGAAGCCAGAAGTTTACATACACCTAGGAAATTCACAGGAAAGTTGAACACTTGCCAAACATCATACAATTTACTAAAATTTATGTTATAATATATTAGTGCTATCATGACATATTTGATATCAAACAAATGAGTATGTCATGCCCCTTAATCACATTGTTTTGTCATAAGGAGCTGAAAAATATTTAGGTGTCATTTTCCCCCAAAATCATACTTTAGACAAATCAAAAACAAAAACTTGACCAAAACATTTCATATTTGTGCTAGTTATTTCTCAACACAAACATTTCAGATTACATTTTTGATATTCAGTGGTGACATATCATGATAGAAAATGTAATATAAATCATAGATTTGACATTTATGTATTTCTAAGAAACGTTGTTTGAAATTATAATAAACAATAGAATACATTTGGCATGAATATTACTTGTTTTCTTTTAAAAATCCACCTAAAATACACTCTAATCCGAATGGCATCCGAATCATATGAAAAAGCTTAAAGCCTGTGTATAGCTTTGGTAAAGGGTCAATAATGTGATTGATAATCGAATATCATCTAATATGACAGTCTTACTGAAGCGTAGATACCGTTAGATATTTTTCCAACTGCACTTCTCTGAGAAAATTTCAAATATTCAAATCTTGGATATATAGCGCCCTCTCTCGGCGATGCTTGTTTTAAATTAAAAAATGGGCATTCAAGCACTTATCTTATAAATTTATTGATTAGATATCCAAAAGTTACAGACAAAGAACATATCTTGAAAGTTTCAGCCCATTCCATGATTTGGAATAGGATTTAATTGAAAGACAAAAACACACAGATATTTTAATTTGATCGGGTGACCCGATCAAGTTAAATTTCCATGTAAAATCGCAAAATTTATCCTGTAAAACACATTTTCATATCATATCCTCCTCATCATAACTGTTATAGGGCATATCCATTCATATTAGCTAGCAATGAATTGGAATAGTGATAGGTGCATTTTGGTGGATTTACCAAAACTATACACAAGCTTTAATAAAGCCAAACCGCTCTTTCATTTGATACCAAATCGTCACGGTAGTAATTATATTTCTGAAGATATGGTAAATTCCACAATGTTTTGCAAGAGAACAAATTTTACTGAATTCCATTGGTGTATGTAAGTTTTTGGCGTAAACTATATATATATATATATATATATATATATATATATATATATATATATATATATACAACTACTGTACTTAACCCTAAATCTCCGGGGTATTTTGATTCTTGTCATTCCCGGGGGGGCCATTATGGCCCCCCCCCCCCTGAAGATCTCGGCCGCCGATCGCGCGAGCGACGCAAAAATTTGCACGCTGGTAGTGTGCGATGTAATCTACCAGGCTGTATGGTAAAATTTTCCAAAATAATGAGATTTTATTTTATATGAATTAATTATGCTAATTTATGCATAAGTCATACTTTTTGCTCTAATTCACTAAATAAAGCTCCTAGAATGCTAATTTTTGGTAAAAATTTTCTTTGTAGCATTCTTAACAATCGTAATTCAAAAAAACTTTGGTTTGGAAATAAATTTCTTATGTATTTTATTGTTTTATGAATTTCTTATGTATTTCTTTGTTTTTTTATTTTTGTTTTTTATTGTTTTTTCAATGGAAATTGTTCCAGACATAATTCTGATCATAAACAAGGCAAAATTAATTAAGTTTAATCAGTAAAAGTAGAAATAATGATACATTTATGAATTTTGGCTAAATATGCAATTTGCATTGGATTTGTACATGAAATCACGTTTATGAGCAATTTTGGGTCTGACATGCACTTGCATAATGTTGCGTAATGTCGTAACCGCGTACCCGGGCGTCACAAATTTGGTCTCAAAATTTGCGCGAGACTTGAATGTAAAAAGTCAGTGAGCTGCGAGGTGAAAAAATTTCGCGCAGCAGATATATCGCGAAAATAGGGTTAATCATTGCTCTCGTAGTTCAAAGTGGTAATAGTGGAAGTGAAGCCGTTCGGTTTCCTGTAATAACACCCTGATATTTTCTTTTTTAAACACGAAAACGTTGCTTGGAAATCGGGTTATCGAACATCTTCAGTCCAACAACCTCTTTTTTTTAAATTAAAAGTCTTGATGTTACCACACCCCGCTCAAATAGGATGTTTTGGCATTGACACACTAAGGAATGCAGGTTCGATTAATAATCTTATAATTCAACAAATGTCTCCCGGAGGTGGCTTTCGAGTGCATTTTTTGGTACATGTAGGGATTTAACTAACTAGTTTTTCCTGCACACTAAATGATCTCAAGTTATACCCTTCAGGAAAGGTTAAATTTGCACCCGTCTGAAATTGAGACATATTTGTGCCACTAAATATTAAAGTATGGACATTTGCACTATTTTGGGGTGAACACATGGTACAAAAAAGTGCAAACGATACGAAAAGGGTACATATTCTTATCGTAGGTGCACGATATAAACACTGTAGGCTTTCGTGACATCCAGCCATGTCTACGATGCATTAAACAACAAAATTTGCATTGACACTCTACATGGTGGTCATATTTCAGAGTTGTAAAAAGTAATCATACCTGGAGGTGGAGGTGGAGGTGGTGGTGGAGGGCTTCTTCTTCGTCGTCGACGTCTCCACCAGGCTAATTGTTTATGAAGAAACAGAAATAACGAGTACATAACACATAACATATTGGTTCAGCCTCCAACAACCATACTCTGGTAATATAATACACTATAGTTTACAGGATTTAAAATAAATCCAGGTACTGGTAACATAATACACTCTAGATTACAGGATTTAAAATGAATCCAGGGACTGATCGAATTCGGGATTAGTTTTAATCCCAATGATTCATTTTTTAATCTTAAGGGATTCTCGTTCGTATCCACTGAGAATATTTTTTAAGGATTGAAAGTAAATCCCAAATTCGAATGGTTCCAAACTGCAGTCCACTTGGATTCCTTTGTAATATGCACTTTGTAGTTAATTTGCTGCAACCTGACGTCGTGCATATATCTGTTTTTACGAAATATTGACCTAACATGAAGCAATACTCAATTCTGTATCGTTTGTTTTTACCATGTATACATGTCATTTATATTTGTATCATGACTTGGGCAAATATAGAGAATTATAATAAGTGTTATCATTTAGTTGTCGATAATCCTCTTTTTCATTTGCCCGTGACACAATGCGCAAGTAAACATCATAACGATTCTATGAATTTCGTCATTCCGTTTTGTTTCTTCCTTTCGTTCTTTATATTTCTGATAATGCCATTTCTCATTTTCTTTCTTCCTAATTTCTTTCATTCCCTTGGAACGTCTTGCTTTTCCATTCTTTGCCTTTTCCCAAATTTCTTTATTTCCTTATTTTGTTCACTGTTTCACTAATTTGTTTAATAAGCGTCAATTTGATCCTTTTATTTTATCGGATAATAGACGCATTTGATAAAAACATATTCCAACTGAGAATAAATCGTTAATAACAATACCAATTAAGCCCATATTGTCTACAATTGTTGATAAGCTTTTAATTGAAAGAGTGAAGTATTTCATAACTATGAATGTCATCTGCTTGAATAATACAATAAAAATAAATAATTTTGTCTAATGTGTTCAATATTTATATCAAACTATAACAAATTACATTACAATGCCTGTTATAAAAAATATCATTTGTTGCAACCCATTTCCTCTTTGTTGTATGTTCACCAACTGACGTGGTCTGGTTATGATGCTTGCATGCTCGATTAATGATGGGAAATAGATTTATTCTTTTAATATACATGTACAATTCGATTGCGGGCAAACATTACATTATCGAAGAATAGACTCATAAATAAAAACATATTCCAACTGAGAATAAATCGTTAATAACAATACCAATTAAGCCCATATTGTCTACAATTGTTGATAAGCTTTCAATTGAAAGAGTGAAGTATTTCATAACTATGAATGTCATCTGGTTGAATAATACAATAAAAATAAATAATTTTGTCTAATGAGTTCAATATTGATATAAAACTATAACAAATTACATTACAATGCCTGTTATAAAAAAAAATATCATTTGTTGCAACCCATTTCATCTTTGTTGTATGTTCACCAACTGACGTGGTCTGGTTAAGACGTTTGCATGCTCGATTAATGATGGGAAATTGATTTATTCTATTAATATACAATTCGATTGGGGGCAAACATTACCAAAACAACACTTCTCTTTGTCATTACAGTACACTTACCGTCATTTTCTGGAACCAAGGTCATTAGCAAGATTAATAAAATGAGTAGTTTGGTGTACTTTCCTTGGTTCACCATTTCTGATTCTATAAACGAGCAAAAGCATGAAATCAAAAATTAAAACGAACGCTTTTTACCCGTTTCAAAGAGCATGATCAAAAGCTACATGTATCAGTTATTTTAACTAAAGGCCTGTTCACACCGCCCGAGCGTTGTAAGAGCGGTCGTGGAGCGGAGAGAAAAATCCTCACCGCTCGCTACCGTTCACCATTTTCGATTTCGATTGTTTTTTGTTTTGTTTTCGATTTTTGTTTTCGTTTTTCCCCCCAATTTTGTGAGCGAAATTCGACCCTCTCTCCCCACCGCTCCACGACCTCCCATCAACGCTTGGGTGGTGTGACCAGGCCTTAAGGAAATCGTGCTATCAAAAAATATATATATTGTGTCTTTAATTTAAAAATCATGGAGAGTATCAACGACCTGATTCAATTCAATTTTTAACTAAACAATATGTGTGATCACTCCTTCCCCGTGCACACGCGTGCTCTCTCTCTCTCTCTCTCTTACCACACATGCACACACCACACACATACACACCTAAGAAAATAGCATAGAGTAAGAAACTGAAATGATTATTCAATTTTAGTTTTTCACCAACATTTCCTTTTCCTACAAATTCCCTCCTAAACAACTGTTCATCTCTGACATTTCTACAATATCTGGAAGTTTGAAGCCGTTGGATTTTTATGTAGCTTGAACTGGATTAATAATTATGACAATAACAATAATAATAATGATGATGATAATAGTAGTAATAACAACAACAACAATAATGATAACAATAATATTAATAATGGTATATTTACCAAGGGTAGTCACTTCAGTTCCGAAAACTATTCTCCCAGCTACCCGGTGGGCCTTGCTATTATTATCATCCCGGCTTCAACTCTGTTATACCTCGGTCACATTTGCTCTACGGCGGCCATACGACGAGTTGAAAACAGCAGTTTTAAGATTTTTGTACCAGCTTAATATAGGTTGTTTGAATAAAAATGAATAAAAAGGCAATTTTCGACTCGCCGCGCCGTACAGCCGCCGTAGAGCAAATGTGACCGAGGTATTACCTACAGGCGCTCAAGCATTCAAGGTACAAGGTATTTCTTCCTACCGGGTAACCATTCACCAAAACACCCAAGGGCGTAGGCTGGGGTGCACTGGGAGCACGTGCACCCTCCCACTGAGGCACAGGCGTTCCGAAACTGGCAAGCAAAACGAAATTTGCACCTTTCTTCTCCTATTAAGAACTAATTTTCAAAACTTTAATTCCACCTATCCAAGATGTGCACACCACTCCCTCATGTCCTAGGATATGCACAACCCCAGTTCATGACTAGGAATCGAACCCACATACCTCTGACGAAAGACTAGAGTCATGGCCACTAGACCACGACGTTCCTGGTTCAAAACCCATAAACCCAACTGGACCATCTGATACCAGTTGGAACTAATTAGGACTCGAAGCGTGTAAAACTTACCCGCATATATTCGTAATTCCAAAGCTTCGTTATTCCGAAGGTTCGGATATTCCGAAGGTTCGTTAGTCCGAAGGTTCGTTAGTCCGAAAACGAAATGAGGTTCGTAATTCCGAAGGTTTGTTAGTCCGAAAACGAAGTGAGGTTCGTAATTCCGAAAGTTCGTTAATACGAAAACGAAAAGAGGTTCGTAATTCCGAAGGTTCGTTAGTCCGAAAACTAAATGATTAACGAACCTTATTTCGTTTTCGGACTTAAGAACCTTCGGAACAAGGAAACTTATGTTGTTTTCGGATTAACAAACCTTCGGAACAACGAACCTTATTTCGTTTTCGGATTAACGAACCTTCGGAACATCGAACCTTATTTCGTTTTCGGATTATCGAACCTTCGGAATAACGCCACAAATGTTCGGATTAACGAACCCTTTTACGTTTTTGGATTAACGAACATCGAGGTAAAGGCAATTTACGTGTTTCGGAATTACGAACCTTCGGAATAAAGAACCTTCGGAATTTCAAAGTGTAACCGTATTTATCAGCTGATTCCACTGTAAAACCGTTGATCATACTGGCAAACTTCAAACTGTTTGATTCAACTGGTAGTAGTAGAAATCATGAAATTGAGCATATTTATTTTAAAACGTGTATACTCCCATTATAGCAGTATATTCCAGTTGAAACCCATTGATCCAACTAGCACATACTATAAACATGGAAGTGGATTTCAGTTGAAACCAATTAGTCGTAATGGCGTTTATTAGTGCTCCAATTAATACTATTAACAAGCTTCATGTATATGCATGCGTCTTGTTTATCTAGTATATACAATGTAGATTCCAGTTTAAAGCCCATAAACCAAACTGGATCATTTGATACCAATCGGAACTCATTTGAACTTGAAGTGTCACGGTATTTACTAGCTGATTCCACTGGAAACTCATTATACGTACTGGTATAACCATGGGCGGAAATCTGTCCCAAATTGGTGTTTGAATGGTCCAAAATGGCATCAGATATTTATTTTTTTATCTCAGCAATTGACAATTGGTATCAAAACTGGTACCGGTTACAATTTATCAACTGGACTCAAACTGGACTCAAATGGATTCCAGTAATGCTAATGATGCAAATCACATAATTAACCCCATTCGTGTATCTTCATTTCATGAAAAGGAAAAAAAAAACAGCATTAGAATATAAACAGCCATACATTGTTACCCATTATTTTCTAACAGGAAGAACAAAAATCTCAAGTCTGTAAAATACTCTACAATGAAAATGTGCCATATTTCAAATCACAGCATAAAGATTAATTTACTAAACATTCTTATCCTCCATACCATTCTAAGATCACTACTGCTACCAGTTGTTTCCACTTTGGGAACTGGTTTTAATATAAAAATTGGAATAATAGTATCATCTGGAATCCAGTTGTTATTTCCTTGTTATTTGCTAGTAACGCATGTTTCTACTCAATCCTAGAACTGACGAAAATTTAACATGACTTGAAAAAATAAATCTACAGTTTTCTTTACAGGGTTGCCTATTTGATTATTCATACATCTTAAGTAACAGAATTATACATAAGTATGTGCACATTTTGTATGAAACTCACCAACGGTTAAATACAATATCACTGTGGTTTGGAACACACACACAAGCACCCTCGCCCTTCCACCAAACACACTATTTCACACACACACACACAAATGTACTTGCATTTATGGCGGCTTGTCATTGTTTAAGACTTACCTTCACCCGACAAAGGAAATTTAATTTTTGGTGTCGAAAATCTGTTATCTGACATTCAATTGGATCGGGGACGCGCTAGCCACTAGCCCGTCTCCATGGTCTCGTGGTTAAAACACCGGCGTTCAAAACTGGGGGCCCGGGTTCGGTTCCCGGAAAAGGCACATTTTTGGCATCACCGTAGGGTAGATAACTCTTGGGAACCTTAATTTAAACTACGCCTACGATCATTCTCCTTATTCATTTCTTTCACAACATTTTTTCAATACAAGAGTTGCCAAAGCTGTTGTACATGTACAATTTCTAACATATATATATTGTAAAGAAATGGATGAAGAGAACAATGGTAGGCGTAGCTTAAATCAAGGTTCCCCAGAGCTATCTACCCTTTGGAAAAATTGGTGATGCCGAAAAAATGTCTCTGCCGGGAATCGAACCCGGGCCCCCAGCTTTGAACGCCGGTGCCTTAACCACTAGACCACAGAGACGGTTAGTAGCTAGGGCGAGCCCGATCCGATTGACCGTCAGATAGACAGATTTTCGACACTATACCAATTATATATTCCTTTGTCGGGTGAAGGTGAGTTTTGAACAATGACAAGCCGCCATGCCTCAGCTGGATCAAAGCTATTGCTTCGATACAGTACACATATGGGAGAAGAAATACAAATGTGTAAAGTTATACATGTACAACAGCTTTTGGCAACTCTTTTTTATTTAAATATTGTAAAGAAATGGATGAAGAGAACAATGGTAGGCCTCGCTTAAATCAAGGTTCCCCAGAGCTATTTACCCTTTGGAAAAATTGGTGATGCCGAAATGATGGCGTTCAAAGCTGGGGGCCGGGTTCGATTCCCGGCAGAGACATTTTTTCGGCATCACCAATTTTTCCAAAGGGTAGATAGCTCTGGGGAACCTTGATTTAAGCTACGCCTACCATTGTTCTCTTCATCCATTTCTTTACAATATTTAAATAAAAAAGAGTTGCCAAAAGCTGTTGTACATGTATAACTTTACACACACACATACACACACACACACATATATATATATTATACATATATATATATATATATACACATATAAACCCCTCAAAAAAGTTTTGCAACTCAAGTTTGAGTGCTAATAAATTTCTTAGTGTGCCATCATCATATGTAAAAGTGATATCATTGGAACGTATGATTATTCCTCTTTACGATCATGTGTCATTTGTAATGCTAGTGTTATCATGAAATACACAGACATGATAAATATGCCGCAATGTAAAAAATGAAATGTTGCAAAATTCGTTGCCATGTCATGTTTGAGTTCTGCAACTCAAACTGCAAGTTTGAGTGCTAATAAATTTCTTAATGTGCCATCACCATGTGTAAAAGTGATATCTTTAGAAAGCATGATTCTTCTTTACAATCATGTGTCATTTGTAATGCTAGTGTTATCATGAAATACACAGACATGATAATACGCAGCAATGTTAGAAATTAAATGTTGCAAAATGCGTCGTTTCCAATCGCGAATTTCAAATTGTTTCTAGGATGGACCGAGTGCATTCACTGTTACCTCCATGGTGGAAATTCTATAGAAATGGAGGCTCTTGTTAGAAATCAATGCATTTTGCAACATTTCACTTCTGACTTTTCTCAATGTTCAGGGTGACTGCATCTTCCATGATTACATAATCACAGCAAATGGCATGTCATTGTAAAGAGCAATAATCCAGCTTCCCAATGATACCAGTTTCATTTTTTATACTTCATTAACCAAAAAGATATCATCCCCCAAAACTGAGTTGCAAAACTCTTTTTGAGGGGTTTATATATAATATATATTATATATATATGTATATATATATATATATATATATATATATATATATATATATATATATATATACATATGTGTGCGTGGGTGTGGGTGTGTGTGTGTGAAGATATTATAAACAATGATCAAAGCGAATGGTACATACATCCATGCCCCTCTCATTATATATATATATATATATATATATATATATATATATATATAATAACATGTAATGCATAACATAACATATAATGCAGGACTCATAACCAAAATATTTAAAATTTTCCTTAATCACTGGTTATGGCAATAATCCTCACCAGTAGTCAAAGTGCAAGGGACAAATCAAGATGATAAGGATGATAATGATGTAAAAACAGAACATTAATGAACACTCATTTCAATAGTTTACTTCAGATACAAACTTACAATAACGGCTTGGCGATAATTCTTCCGACTGATTTTGCAAATTCGTCAACTTAAGTGACAGGCAACCAACGGGATCGGAAACCTGTTCTCTTGTAAACAGTGAGAGGCTAACAAGCTACCATAGTGGTCCCACGTTTGTAAATGGCTTATGGTACACCTAACAATAACTGCACGAAGAAGTGGGAATGCGTTATTCTATGGTTTATTTTCTACCCACCACGCCCACGTAACGACAAGTGCGTCTTTAGTGCGACGATGAATTTGGCTTTTGTCTGTTGTGAATTTTGTTATGCATGCTAATTTCCATGTTCTTCATGGTGTGCAGGGCCCTAGGTGCTGGGTACATTTTTGTTCATTTTTTAATGGCAACTTTAATTTTCTTTGGTTTCATCGTATAGAGCTACTAACAGTCTATACATGTACATTGAGACCGAAAAAAAAATCAAATTTGATGAAAATAAAATCCAACCTCTTTTGCGATTGAGCTCCTCAAATATCGATGATAAATCCATTGGAAAAGTCAAAACTCTAAAATTTCTAGGACTCATAATATATGATGATTTGTAATGACAAATCAAATTAACATATCCAATAGAATTTCAAAATATATACGTATATTTCATAGATGAAGAGAATTTTAATTTATATACTGCTTTGAATTCACCAAATCTGAATTATGGGATAGTTTATGGGGTTCAAGTAACATATATTACTTTAAAGTTTATTCAAACTACAAAAAAAAGAATAATTAGAATTATAACACACTCACATTTTCGTAGTCATTCAAAGCTAATAAAAAAATCATATTTTAAATGAGTATTAACTCCATAACTACAAATTTTGTATTTTTATGTATTTGTATAATAATGTATTATAAAATAATTGTTGATTCCATCTTTATACGAAACAAAAACATTCATAGTAATAAAACAAGAAACAGATTGGATTATCGTGTTAATTATGGTTATACCTCTTTTTACATATTATTTGTAACATGTTAAGGTCCATTTCTCTGGAATAACATACCACGTAATACAAAATATCTAACTATCAAAACTGTTTTTCAAAAGTATTTTCAAAGAGAATTTATTGCCCAATGAATTATAGTTACATACTTTGTACCTGCCTCATTTCCTTTTTCTTTCTTCACTTTTCTTCAAAACTTAATCTCTGACCTGTAATTATGTAAATTTTATATTCTTGTAAACTGGGATCATTGTTAAAAGTTTTTCAAAGTTTTTTATCCCACCACAATAATACGAAGTAAAGGAGGTGAAAAGGGGAAAGTAGGGATTAAAGAAAAGGACAGCAGAATGATGCACTGCCATGTACAAATAAGTATCAAGTAATTTATTAATATAAAAAATGTGAGCAAAATACGAATCCCTTGGCAATTCCCCCATTTAAGTAGAACAATGACATTGTGATTCCAAGTACTAATATATTTTATTCTTCATGAAGGTCTTTTGCTTGAAAAAGTTGATAGCTAATGACGTATTGAAGAGTCCCTTTTCCAACATTTCGAATAACATTTTTTTTTTCAGTAAGCTAGTTCTTACTCTTCGGTTTCGGGGGTATTGTGCAGTCTTAGTCCAGGATAGGCCCCATAGAAATTTGACCAAACCTTGTTTTGTATATATACAATATTTTTTATGGTTTCTTGTCAATTCGAGGGTACTGATTACAAATCAGGATGATACCACTCGTGTAACCTTGAACATTTTCCGCAAATGGGCAAAATCCAATATGGCCACCAAAATATGCAAATTACCCATGAAAATCCTAAAATTGTCCACACATGGGCTATCAGGAGTGAAATACTCTATTAAAAAATAATTTTTGACAAAATATTTATTTTCCTGATATTCAAAATGGTCGCCATAGGCCCTTGTTTACTCTATTATGTACAATATGAATAGGGAAAACTTATTTTCGAAAAAATGAGCACTAAACTGCAAAAAATCGCGATGTATGAATGAAGTAATATGCAAATCATCATTGCTAACGAGATATATCATTTATTATGTCATATGTGGGAACATTTCTGTATTTTGATATATAAAATGGCCGCCACTGGCCCAAACAGTATTGCGTACAATGGCAATCCAGATTCGTAATCAGCACCCTCGAACTGACAATACACCATCCAAAAATATTGTATTTATGAAAAAACAAGGTAATGTCTTTTCTATCCTGGACTATCTAGATAGAATGAAGATCCGCTGATCCGTTACACACTTAAATAGACCATATCTATTCACTCTTAAAACAAATCATTGAAATTGACTGGACCAGTAGTCAGCTGCGTGCAACTGATACGTCTAGTCATATTTCTCACATCCATTCTAGTCAGAAATAACTCCGTTCTAGTAAAGTTCGACTGGAAAATATTCAAATATGACTAGAATGACAGTTGCACAAAGCTGACCCTATTAAGCAGTTATGTTTAGAGTGTATAGATCGACGTCAGGCATGATGGAACTTGATTGTAGGTTCTATAATGGATCTATGTTAGATCCTAAGTATATAAATGATTATAGAACTCAATCTAAAATTCATAAATTTAACATAACATTAAACTACAATCAAATCTAGACAAAACCTAGAACTGTCCTTGATCTAGACTAATCAGTATGTACAATATACATTAAAATATTTAGGGTCCAAATGTTAGCGCTAAACTTTACTTGAATATTAACCTTTGAATCTGATTCAGGTCTGGCATTAGGCCTAACTCAACTGTTTCAAATAAGTATGTAGATCTAGATCAGTATTCTCCTTTCCCCTATTTTTAATAAATAGTTTGAATAGATGACATGCGAAAGGGTGCTAAAATAAACTGGGTACACTCCCGAGCTTGTTTGCGGGTAGGAGTAGATCTTAAAACGATAAAAAATACAAACATGGTTTTATTTCATTTCACTCTGTTTACTCTTTCCATCCAGTTGTTTCCAATAAAAACATAATGTATTCATTCAAAACAATAAACATCTAAAATGAGGGGGGAAATGATCAACATGCGTATATACGACAACAGATATTACAATATCATCGTGTACTCCAGCATTAACATCAGGATTATGTAATCAAACGAATCATAAACATTGTGACAGATGTTGGACCGTACATTATTTGGGATTATTGTGTGCGCGTCGTGGTCTAGTGGTTCTGACTTTCGTCTTTCAAACAGAGGGTCGTGGGTTCGAATCCAAACTATGACATGCTCTATTTCAGCAAGAAATTTGTCCACACTGTGCTGCACTCGACCCAGGTGAGTTGAATGGCTACTTGACAGTATAAATTCATTGCATCCTCTGAGTGTCTGGTTATTGGCAGCGCTTTGTATTCCAAAGCAAAAAGCGCTAATTGCAGCAATCATTATTATTATTGTTATCATCAACACAGACCATCCCCTAGTCTGCGGTGCAAACTTTACACTCCAAATATTGGTATGTGTGTGAAGCCTGTAATGCCTTGTGTACTGATGCCCCTCCCAACAGCAAATTTTGTATTTGCTAGTCTTTGCGTGGAGACACACTTGATCAAAGTTTCAATCAGTGCCTGTGCCTGACTAGACATCCCCCATCTGAAATGGTTTGGGGACATCTATTGCACCCCTCCTCTTAATCTAGAGTGGAGCAAGGAGTCAGAAGTGAAAAAGACGGACACCAGCTAGTCGTATATTACAGCCGAAACAAACCAGTTCGTCAGGAAAGGAAGTCGGATCGGTTTCAATATAAACCCTTCAAAAAAAGTTTGGAAATCTGAGTTTGGCCATTAATTTCTCCCAACTCCCAATTTTGCACAATACAAATTTGATATCATTCAAAAGATCATTTAATTTTCTTTAAAATGATACCATGCTTCTAATGATCATGCCCTCACGAAAAGAATGGGATTCAAAAGTGTTGGATGAGGTCTGAATTGAAAATCTGCAAAACGAGGAGAAATAGTCATGAAGGGTCACTAAAGATATTTTACAAAAGGGTCACTAAAGAACACGATTATTTTGTCCGTGTCAATAGAAATGAAAATCCATTCAAATCAAGCTTCTTCATTTTTTTTATGTTGGGTTTATATAATGATTGTTCTGGGAGATAACATGGTTTGAAATACCCATGCATGCGTGTTTGTTATGTGTTTGCTTGAGCAGGAATGTGTTTGATTCCATGTTAATGTTGATGTTAAGGAGCATGAAAACAAAAGAAACCGCTGAGAAACTCACTCATTACCACGAAAAAAAAGAACAGTGACTTTCAATGTGTCATTTTCCAACTTTGTGAATTTTGACTTCGCCCCACATTTCAAAATCTACCCAAATCCGCATCCGGGAAAGTTGTTATTTTCAAGATGGCCGCCATTCACCGTAATGGATACAACTGACTCACTATCCACCCTAGAATCCTTTTTCGATTCACATTCCATGGTCTCAGGGGTAAAAAAATATTGTTCATACAGGCTAAAGTGAATTATAAGCCCTCCAGTGTACCTGGAAAATCCAAGATGGCGCCCAAAATGGCTGCCGTAGGCTGAATATCTACAATTCATCTAAATGGCTTTAATTTGATTTTTATTCAAGGGTTTAAAGGGTGAAGCAGTAATTTGGAACAAGTTACAAGGACAGCCAGTGGTCTGGTGTGTCAAAAAATCCAAGATGGTGTCAAAAAATCCGAGATGGCTTCCAAAAATGGAGTTTAAATTGCTGTTGATAATTAAAATTGACATAGTTCATTTCATATCCACCTAGGACATAATAATTTTGGTATCTAGACCATGTTTTCAATGTCAAATAAGACGTTAGGACAAGTGACAAGGACAGTTAGTGGTCCAGTATGTTAAAAATCCAAGATGGCTTCCAAAAATGGAGTCTAAAATTGTTGTTGCTACTTATAAAAAACCGACATAGTTTATTCAATTCCCAAAAATATGGTTTTTGTGTCTATACCATGATTAAATTGGGCAAATAATACATTGGGGCAAGTTACAAGGAAAGTCAGTGGTCTGGTATGTGCAAAAATGGGCCAAAAATCAGCGATGGATTCCAAAGATTGATTCTGGAATGGCTGCTAATACTTAAGGCGGACAAAGCTTAGTTCAATTTGGCCTGGGAGATGTGATTTTGATGCCTAAACCACTGGTTTCAAGAGTCAAATAATACATTAGGGCAAGTTACAAGGACAGTCAGTGGCTTGGTATTTCAAAAATCTCTGTTGACTTCCAAAAACTGATTCTAAAATGACTGCTGTTACTTAGAGCAGACATTTATTTCATATCGGTCTGGGACATGCGGTTTTGGTGTCTAAGGGTCAAAATAATACATTAGGACTAGTTTTAAGGACAGTCAGTGGTCTGGTATGACCAGAAATCCAATATGTTTTCAAAAGGAATGATTATAGAATGGCTGCTGATAATTAAAAGTGGCATAGCTCATTTTATATCCGCCTGTGAGATTTGATTTCGGTGTCTATAATATGGTTTCAAGGGTCAAATGATATAATTTACAATGACAGTCAGTGGTCTAGTATGTCAAAAATTCCAAGATGGCTCCCCAAAAAGGAGTAAAAAATTTCTGATGTTACTTATAAAGGAACAAAAGGACATAGTTTGTTCAATATCTGTCTGGGGAATATGCGTTTTGTGTCGAAACCATGGATTAAAGGGTCAAGTAAAACACTAGGGTAAGTTACAAGACCAGTCAGTTGTCTGTTAAAAAAGTGACTTCAAAAATTGGAGTGTAAATTCACTGTTGTCACTTAAAAGTATGCATACTGTAGTTTATTAGAAATACACATTGGATGTATGATTTTGGTGTATGCACTAGACTTTAAAGGGTCAAATAATATATTGGGTAAATTTGAAAGGACAGTCAGGTGTCAGGTATGTCCAAAAAGAGAGCTTTAGAAAATGGGGGTTTCAATGACTGTTTTTACTTGGGGATATTTTTGGTGTCTTCACCGGGGTTTCAAAGGTAAAAACTACTTTGGGACTAGTTACCATGATATGAAGTTATCCATTTTGCCTTAAATCCAAGTTGGGTTTAAAAAATGGGTTCCAAAGTGATTGTTGTTACTTAAAATGGACATAGTTCAAACAATATCCTTCTGTGAGAAATAATCTTGGCGTCTACACTTAAATCAAATGCATGGGGATAAGTTATCATATTGTTTCATGAGTTGGTAACAGCACCCATTTTTATGAAAATTTAGAATCCACCATGGAATTTTTACAAAATGTAATACTAACCATCCTTGCTACTTGCCCTAATGTATTATTTGACCCTCCATACCACAATTTACACACTAACATTATTTCCTACAGATAGATATTGTAGAACTCTGACTATTATTGAGTGATATGAGTCGTTTTAGATGCCTATTTTGGAAGCCCTCTTGGATTTTTAGGCAAACTGGACAACTGCATATCAATGTAACCAGTCCAAACGTATTATTCTAACCATGAAACAATAACGTAGACACCGAAATCACATCTCCTTGATGGATTTTAAATTAGATTAATTAATGTCCATTTTTAAAGTAACAGCAGTAATTTTAAACTCCGATTTTTTGAAGTATCTTGCGTTTTTGACATACTGGACCACTGACTGTCCTTGTTCCTAATTTTCTGACTTTTAAAACCATGCTAAAGACATCAAATCATATGCCCTTGACGGATATAACATGGACTATGTCCATTTGTAAATACCAGCGGCTAATATATACTATTTTTTAAAGCCACCGTGGACTCTTGGACATTCTTGACCACCCATCGTCCTTGTAACTTATCCCAATGTATTATTTGACCCATTTAACCATGGTATAGGAACAAAAATCATATTCCCGGATATTGAACAAACTGTGTCCGTTTTTTTTTTAGTAGCAACAACATTAGTTTACTCCATTTTGGAAGCCATCTTGGATTTTTTTAACATACAGGACCACTGACTGTCCTTGTAACTTGTCATAATGTATTTTTTGACAATTAGAACCATGGTCTACACGCCAAAATCATATCTCTGGGGTGAATATGATATGATCTATATCCATTTTAAGTATTAAAAGCCATTTTAACTCAATTTTTGGGAGCCATCTTGGATTTTTGGACACACAAGACCACTTGCTGTCCTTGTAACTTGTTGCTATGTACTACTTCACCATTAAAACCATTGAATAGATACCAAATTAAAGCCCCTCAAGTAAGTAATAGATGTATTGTGGATTTTTTTTAGCCTACGGCAGCCATTTTGGGCGCCATCTTGGATTTTCCTGGTACCCTGGAGTGGTAATACTCACTCTAACTTGTATAAATGAATACGTTTACCCACTGGACCATGGAATATATTAACCGAAGTAGGATTCTAGGGTTGATAATGATTGAGTTATATCCATTTTCAGTGAATAATAATAATAATATAGAGTATTTATAAAGCGCCAAATCCACATTGATTATGTGCTCAAGGCGCTGAAAATATACTTTGGTATATTATTATTACCCCGGCTGTAGCTGAGCGGTCATATAGGCGCTAAAGCGTTCAAGGAATAAATCCCTCCGAGTACCCATTCACCTCACCTGGGTCGAGTGCAGCACAATGTGGATAAATTTCTTGCCGAAGGAAATTACGCCATGGCTGGGATTCGAACCCACGACCCTCTGTTTCAAAGTCCGAAGACTAATTCACTGGGCCACAACGCTCCACACGGCGGCCATCTTGGACGCCATCTTGACTACTTCTTTCTACTTTCCAATTTGCGGATTTTGGTAGATTTTTAGTGTGTTATTCTTGAGTTCAAATACTGCCAAAAATATTTGCAAAAATCATTTGTTGCAATTAGTTCCGGGTCAAACCATATATTGACCCGTCAAATCAGAAATGTTAATAAATGTGAAAACGGCTTGCCATACGTGCGCGTAATGCTTGATCTTGAGCTTGAGAGGCTCTAGACTCTAGAGAATCGTTGTATAGGCTTTTGACGAACAGTCCATTTGAACTTCTCTCTGCACTGCTGAGAGAACGAATATTTTGGCGACAAGTTTTGTACAGTTTAGGAACATGAAATTGCAGGCGGTACAGGTCCTCCTCTTTCTCATCATATGTACGGCTGTTATACAACAATGCGGTGAGTTAAAACGCGATATGTTAGAATTCATTTGCAAATGTTATTTTCGTAACGTGCCCCTTTTCCCCATTTTATAGGCCTTATTTGTATGTTCATTCGCCCATTAATTCCATCCAAATGATTTTATATGTTATCTAACCAACTAAAACTAATATGTATCCCTCCTTAACCTGTATGCATGGTATATGAACTGTTTGGCACACACAGGTGGTCTTAGTCACTTCTATATCTCTTTGCATTCTTTCCTCTTTACAACCCACTGTAAAATAATCAAAGACATAATTTATGCAATATAAATATATGCAATTAAACATCTGACATAAATATATTTGGACTGCGCAAAGGGAAAGCATGACATCGAATTGAGTCAGTTTTTTTATGTGGGTGAGATCCAGTCTTGTCGTATAGGGTGATTCCATACGTGTCGTACGGGACATTCAGACCACATTTGACAGTTTTTCGACAAGAAAACCAAAAATATTCCAGTAAATAAAAGGTGATCATCAAGTACTACCAGAGCACTAGCGTACCTACGGGGGGATCAGGGGGCAGTCTGCCCCCCTGACGACCCACAAGCCATGCAAAGGACGTATCCCTGCCCCCCTGACGAGCTTGAAAGACCTTTTTTGCCCCCTCCTGACGAGCTTGATGACCTTTATTGCCCCCCCCTTGACGAGCTTGAAGACCCTTTTTTTTTGCTTGTCAAATTTTTTGGCGGACGGTTTTGCCCCCCCCTCTGTGAAAAAGCCTAGGTACGCCACTGTACCAGAGTGTTAGGAAATCCAAGACTTAATATGACTTGAATTTACATCCTGTATAATACATATTAAAAATTGTAATGTGTCGTACGGGACGCAGAAAAAGTGGCTTTTTGGAAATCTTTTTGTACTCTAAAGTTTGTGAGTTGGACAGATAATTTTCATAAACTTGAACTCCAATTGATATTACCACAAAGCAAAGCAAACACGTATATGATAGATTTTCCTGAACATTGTGTCGTACGGGACACTCAAAATGTGTCGTACGGGACACTCAAAATGTGTCGTAAGGACATCTCTAAATTGAAGCCGAACTTTCTTACTTTATGTCTCTTTGACTTCTTCAATCACTTAACTTGGCTGATGATAATGATAGTCCTATTAAACTAAATACATTTATTATGTTAGAAACTGCTATTGGCTGAATATTTCTGTCAATATAAACTCCTCAAAAAAAAAGTTTGGAAATCTGACTTTGATCGATAATCCCTCTTCGGTTTTAGTAAATATCAATGTGTAATAAATAGCAATGAATAGAACATTTAATTTTCTTTAAAATGATACCCTACATGATATGATTTTGGTTCACATGGAGGTGCAGTGCCTTGAAATGTGGGGCAAAGTCAACATTCAAAAGTTGCAAAATGACACATTATTGAAAGTCACTGTTCTTTTTTCCGTGGTGATAAGTGAGTTTCTCAGCCGTTTTTTGTTTACTTTCACCGATAATTCCTCATCAGTTTTACTATATATCAATGTTTTATTAATTGCAATGAATAGATCATCTCAATTTCTTTAAAATGATACCCTACATGATGTGTTTATCGTTCACATGGAGGTGCAGTGCCTTGTAATGTGGGGCAAGGTCAAAATTCAAAAGTTGCAAAATGACACAATATTGAAAGTCACTGTTCCTTTTTCAGTGGTGATGAGTGAGTTTCTCAGCAATTTCTTTTAATTGTTTTCATGCACCTTAACATCAACATTAACTTGAAATCAAACATACCTCTGTACAAGCAAAAACATCACTAACAAACAAACATGCATGGGTATTTCAAACCGCGATTCAAATCATGTAATTTTATCTCACAGAACTATCACTCCAGAAGCAGGGGCTTGATTTGAATGGATTTTCATCTCTATTGACACTGACACTGACTTGACCCTTCATGACTATTTCTGCTCGTTTTCCAGCTTTTCAATTCAGACCTCATCCAACACTTTTGAATCCTGTTCATTTTGTGATTGCATGATCATAACAAACATGGTATCATTTTAAAGAATATTAAATGATCTTTTGAATGATATCAAAGATGCATTGTGTAAAATTGGGAGTTGGGAAAAAGGAATCGTCAAACTCAGATTTCCAAACCTTTTTTTGATCGTTTTGCAGCTTTTCAATTCAGACCTTATCCAACACAATTGAATCCTGCTTTTTTCGTGATGATATGATAATAACAAGCATGGTATCATTTTAAAGAAAATTAAATTATCTTTTGAATGATGTAATATATGCATTGTGTAAAATTGGGAGTTGGGAGAAAGGAATGGTCAAACTCAGATTTCCAAACTTTTTTTGAGGGGTTTATCATGAACAAGATACTTTGTCGTACGGGATACTTGCGTGTTGCACTGGACAGCCTGTATAAAACAATGAACTTTTTATCAATTAGAAAGGGAGCATTGCCCTAAATGTACAATGGTTCACAGCATTTTTAAGAGCTTAAAAAATTGAGGTTTTGTATGAAGTTAAATTTCAGTGAATTAAGTGATGGTTTCCAATACACTATTTAAACAATGATTGAATGAAACAATTTGTGTAAATTATGGAGATAAAATCTTATGATTTTTATATAAAATGTATATATATGATATATGTCACAACTGTCACTAGTAATTCCCAAAAATATTTTTTTTTCTAAAGAAACTTTTCTGCATTTCATGAAACCGTATGATTTTTTTTATTTTCCAGGGTTTTTTTTACATGGATTGTCTTATTTTCCCGATTTTTTTAACAACTTGGGAAAAGTAAGGAGTTTCAATACTGTAGGCCTATATATAAAAAATAGTGGTAATCAAGGTAGGTCCAAAAACATGATTGATATGTAAAGATTTGTTTTCTTACATCTATTAACAATTTCACAATAGCATTCAAGTAGAAATCATTTTCCATGCTAGGGTGAATTTATTATAAAGGATTTTCTTTTCATGCTCAATGACAAAGAAATTTACCAGCTCTGACCAGTGAAAATCGGGACCCCGTGAAAATCACCAGTACAGCTGAAGGGATTTACAAAAGAATAAGCCTATACATGAAGTCAATTAAAATGGTTAGAATCACCTATTTCATGTTCTATGGAGATTTTGAAAATCATTATTCAGTTCACTTAATGTCAAATCAATTACTTGAATTAAAATAGGGCTTCTGTTTATATAACTCTTATTAGGACAATTATTGAAAAATGAAGGGCAGCAATTAGGTCAAAGAGAGAGAAACTGATATTGTAAGACTGCATCATCAAAAATAAAAATGTAGGAAAAACATTTGCTTTTTTATGTGTCGTACGGGACATTGCCACAAAAAGGTTCGGAAAAATCAGGGCTGCTCCAATTATGGATCATGAAAATGTTGTAGATATTTTTTGGAACCATCAAATATAAAAATTGACCTGCAATATTTTCAATCCTCTTGTGCTTTGCAAATAATGGTTTGAGGCAGTGTTTGCACTTAACTATTTAATCAGCAAAATTATTGAAAATTGAAAACTCCATTGTCCCCCCCCCAAAAAAAAAAAAAAACTATGTCTGACTTCACTTTTGGTTAAAACTCATACTTTTCATAAAATCTAGGTAGCATAGTAAAATATTACACTTCTAATGACTTATTGAAAGCATGTTGAAATTTATATTTCTTGATGTTCTAGTGTGGAATCGCCCTATACCGTTGAATCGGAGGGTAGGCCTATTTGTTCACTCTGCCATGAGATAATGGAATAGGCCCTTCTACTTTCAAAGTTATGATGACATTTGAACAACGTTAGTAGTATAGTGATGTCTATACCGTCATAACTTTTTTATTTTTTTTATGAATATGAATGATGGAGTATGAAATATGTAAATCCATGACGTGTATGAAATATAGATATGGATATGACATCATGATTATGCACAAATTATGAATAAATTAAGATTACAGATATCGTGACATCGTGATCATGACATCATACCGATGACGTAGTGGTCCCAAACTTTGATTGGTTTAGAGCCCTTGGTAATGGCTCAATGCATTATTCGCATTAAACCGGGGCTTGGATTTCCTACGTTGATTCTTACTTTGTGATGAAACTGTATCGCGGTGTTATTATTTCAACATGATTAATAGACCTTAATTCCGATGAAAATGTTCTTTTAACGGCAAAAACCAATAATTAATTAATCATTGATGGATATAGCTTCCTCGTACCCGAATAGAAGAATGACTTCCGTCTATGGAGGTGCATGGAAGCAGGACGTAGACAAAAATGGAGTATAGTCATACAAAACAATTAAACATAAAAAAGAAAAGGAATTACCAAATTATGATAGAGTTTTGTTTGTATGTTCTACTTTTCACCATGCATAACAAGAATAAATTGGCAGAATGTAATGTTGAATTGATAATAATAATACATGGTGGGAACTTAGCATAAACAAAAAAAGAATTAAAGTGCAGGGTCCCTAAAATACCATCTTTTAAAGTAATTCGTTTAACAAAACATGACTCGAAACAAGCATTCATCAAACACAGAACGAAAATTAAGTTTTTAAAAAAGTTGAATTTAAGTCGATGTTAAACAAAAATCAAAATTAAAATCAATGTCTAGATAATTGTACGTGTGCTGATGATGTCATTTGTTATATCACACTTATTGGTTTGTATATCGACCCAGGTGAGGTAAAAGTGTACGAGCAGGAAGTAATTCCTCAAAAAGCTGTGCGCACCAGAATCGGTAGACTAGCTTAGCCGGGGTAATATAGGAGCGCCTTGAGCACCTAGCAAGGTGGATACGCGCGCTATACAAATCCTATATTATTATTACTATTATATATGAAATTATGTTCATTTTTACTGCATTGATCTCCAGGGTTAAAAATAGATAAGACCACTGATTTAAAGATCATCATGACCATAATGCTTTAGATGCATGTAACGTTGAAACATGTATCAATTCACACGGTAAAATAAGGAAAAAGGAATGAGGTATAGGGTTGGCATCGTAAGTCTATATATTTTTTTTACAGGAGTTTTTACCTTTTATTCATAAATCATTAACAAATGAAAAAATTGATACAATAACGTGACGTAAATGAGCACATTTCTGCGTGAAAATCGAAAAGATAGGTATATATAATACATGTATATAAGAATGAAAACTACATAAATAAAGCATGTAAAATAGTAAGTTGGGTAAAAATGCAGGGGCCAGCTATAGTAAGCAGGTAACTGCTTGAAACAATAGCAACCATGAGGGAGGGCTACATGGGAACTGTAATAGGTTATAAATCTATTTTGATAAAATGATGTCACGAAATAAAAAGTATTAAAGTTTAGAGATTTAATGGGGAGAGATAAGATAAAGTGTAAAAAAAAACCAACAACCAGCGAGAAGAGTGCAAGTGAGTGAGTGCAAGTGATACATTTAAGTATACTTAGAAATAAGAAACTTTTTCAATGAAGCTTTGATAGAAATAGGAGAGGCGGACTGTTTACGTGACAAGGCATTCCAAATATCTGGACCATGGCGGCGTATTGTACTATAAGTGATCAATATTCTGAGGTTGGTTAAGTGGATATCTGTTGACTGACACGTTGGATACGTACGTATGTCTCTGTTATTAAGGAGATTGCGAAATGGAATTAAACAGTATTTGAAGAGAATTTTATCATAAATATGGTTATTTGGTATGTGTTAATATCATAGATTTTTCAATGTCTTTAATAGTCCGGCAGCCCAGGAGGTTTATTCAACCGAAAGCCGGACAAGCAAATGACCCCATAGCTGGATAGCATGGACCTTGAAGTTTACAAAAATGCATTGCTGCCGGGTTCTATGCGTGGTCTTCCCTCCGAAATGACGTAATATATGACGTCACTACAAAATGGCCTTATTTTACCATTTTTCAGACATTGTACACATAGCATGAAGTCAAGGGAGAATATCTCAGGCAAATCATGCTTATTTTGTATGAAACTTTCACAATATATTGTTCAAGTAGTGCACAAGAGATATGCAAAATTTCACGAACAGAAATTATTGTTTACATATGCAAATTACGTAATGAAGTTTGCATATCATTAGTTTTGGAGATTTCTTGCATTAAAAATTGTCGAAAATCGATTTAGAAATTTATTTTCTTTTTTAGTGTACTTTATTTGATATTTTTCCTCTCAAGCATAATATCATTGTCTTTTTCTATATCTCTACTTTAAGAAAATATATAACAGAAATTGAAAAAGACATTATAGACTGTGATTTCAGCCCCCTTTTCATATGGTGCGCACGTAGAAATCGTGCGTTTTTGGCCTATTTTCACCATATGGCTGAGGTGTGCGAACGATATGCCTACTTTATTGATGTCTCCTGCATTTTGCATGATATTAAATCTTCCAAACAACATATTTTCCTCTTCATTATGTCTCTGGTGATCAATCAATGATTTCAGCAAAAATTGATTGCCCACTGGGCAGTCTATAGGCTACGTTTTCAGCCTAGTTTTCAACAACGAACCTATACCATGCATGACTGCATCGTTGTAGTCGAGTCGGATAAGGGAGTTTCTATGTACATCAAAATATTTTTCACTCAATGTTTTGGTATTTGCCTAAAGTGTCTAGTTAATGAATCTTGATGTTCCCTTCCCAAAATCGTGTCCAACGGAGTTCAAAATTGATATCTTTGGCGGCCTTCTTGGACTTTTTTTAATGAAAATAAATTATTTTCATATTTTATTGCACAAAGTCTGACAATGGGAAATTTTAAATCAATACGCATTTCTCTAGGATTTGGATAGTAGAAATCGGTTGAAATTGTTTTCTGAATAGTCCGGTTAATATATCAAAAAAAAATTCATCAAAAATTTTGAACCAAAATGTTCATGTGCATTGACATCTATCTGTTTCGTCTTGCATCCGATCGCCTTTGTTGATGTGCCTAACATGCAGAAAATAACGTCCTTAGCGATCGATAGAAAGGTATGTATTACTTGCTTGTATCATGTGTATGAGGGTAAAAGGCATTTTCTACACAAAGCAATTTTTATGATAATTAAATCTCTTGAAAAAGATAGAAGTTCGAGGCATTGCTCTGCATTTTCATTTTGCATGCAATTACTCTCGGGCACCTTAAAGCATAGTCCCACAAGAACCAGTAAAATATTACTGTATACCTTACCATTATCCATAGCTTGACTATTATGATATCGTGCTTTTCGGAGCCCCCAATGTGGTAAAATTTTGTTTTGAGTATGTAATTTTTTCCTTTAAATCACTTTTCTCTATCAGCTACATATAAAGAAATTTGGGCATAGCACAAAGCCTACCCCTCAGGGGGCTGCCAAAGTCACCCAATCTTTTTTTCGTATCTTGCCAGTTTATCGGATAATTAGTCATTTTGAGGCAAACAGTGTTTCTGCCTTGCGGTAAAGCCCTTGTTTTTGTTTTGTAACCACATAAAGATGACAAAGTAGGATCTTCTTTATCAGTTACATATGTCTATTTTCATTCTTTATTGTAAAAATATGCAATGTTTGAGCCCCCATTCAGACAAAAGGGCATTTCTGCTATATAGTAAAGCTAGCTATGATTTTGGAAACCACTTGGAAATAAAAGAAGAGGCATTTTTTCTATCAGCTACATGTAAAAAAAAGTGCTGGCACATCGACTGCTACCTTCTTCAGAGGCTCCAACATTGGCAGATTTTCCCCATATTGGAAAAAATATGGAAAAGGGGTGGGTGACTTTCGGGACCCCCGGAGGGGATAGACTTTGCTGTGCAACCACTTATTAGCAGCAGATTGAAGAAAGTCTACTCCTTTAAATGTAGTTTCAAAAGAATGAAACTGGCTTCACCATATAGCAGAAACGCTTTTTGCCTGAATGGGGGCTCGAAAATAGCACATTTTCCCATAAACAGGTAAAGTATGGAAAAAGGGTAGGTGATTTCGGCGACCCCATAAGGGGGGTATGTTCCAATATGCCAACACCTCTTTATATGTAGCAGATAGAGGAAACTCTACTCTTTCGTCTCCATATAGTTTAAAAGCAATAAGAGTAGTTTTACTACATAGCAGAAACACCTTTTGCCTCAATGGGGGCTCGAAAATAGCATATTTTCCCATAAATAGTTAAAATATGAAATAGGGTACTTGAATTTGGCGACCCCCCAAGGGGGTATGTTCCAATATACCAACACATCTTTATATGTAGCAGATAGAGGAAACTCTACTCTTTCGTTTCCATATAGCTTAAAAGCAATAAGAGTAGTTTTACTACATAGCAGAAACACCTTTTGCCTCAATGGGGGCTCGAAAATAGCATATTTTCCCATAAATAGTTAAAATATGAAATAGGGTACTTGAATTTGGCGACCCCCCAAGGGGGTATGTTCCAATATACCAACACATCTTTATATGTAGCAGATAGAGGAAACTCTACTCTTTCGTTTCCATATAGCTTAAAAGCAATAAGAGTAGTTTTACCACATAGCAGAAACACCTTTTGCCTCAATGGGGGCTCGAAAATAGCATATTTTCCCATAAATAGGTAAGTATGGAAAAAGGTTAGGTCAATTTGGCGACCCCCCAAGGGGGGTATGTTCCAATATGCCAACACCTCTTTATATGTAGCAGATAGAGAAAACTCTACTCTAGCGTCTCCATATATTTTAAAAGCAATAAGAGTAGTTTTACCACATAGCAGAAACACCTTTTGCCTCAATGGGGGCTCGAAAATAGCATATTTTCCCATAAATAGGTAAATATGGAAAAAGGTTAGGTCAATTTGGTGACCCCCCAAGGGGGTATGTTCCAATATACCAACACATCTTTATATGTAGCAGATAGAGAAAACTCTACTCTTGTCTCCACATAGTTTAAAACAATGAAAGTGGCCGTACTACATAGCAGCAACACTTTTTGCCTCAATGGGGGCTTGAAAAAGCATATTTTCCCACAAATAGGTAAAATATGAAAAAGGGTGGGTGATTTCGACGCTCCCTGAAGGGGGTATGCTTCAGTATGCTAGTAGCAGATAGAGGAAACTCTACCCTTCTTATCTCCATGTAGTTTAAAAAGAATGAAAGTGGCTTTATTCCATATTAGAATCGTTTTTTTTTTGCCTTATTATGGGCTCCAAAGTGGCATACTTTCCAATAAATGGGTAATAATGGTATTTGCCCTTTAACTAAGCAAATAAAGACATACATACTGTCATGAAGCGTTACAGTATTATCGGTATATTATATCCTCTTTCGTGTCGAATGCTGATATTTTGAAATAGTTGTTGATGTTAATGATTGAACAGATAGATATCAATGCACATGCAAATTTTTGACCAAAATCGTGCCCATTTCGGGTTAAATTTTATTTCAAAATATATCATCAGAAAACGAATTAAATCGATTTCTACTATCCCAATCATAGAGAAATGGGTTATGATTAAAAGATCGTCCCATTGTCAGACTCTGTGCAATAAAAAATGAAAATAATTGATTTTCATGTTAAAAAAGTCCAAGAGGGCCGCCAAAGATATCAATTTTGAACCCCGTTGGACACGAAAGAAAGGGAACATCAAGATTCATTAACGAGACAGTTTAGACAAATACCAAAATTTTGATTGAAAAATTGAGTGAAAAATATTTTGATGGTACACAGGAACCTCTTATCCGACTCGACTACAACGATGCAGTCTTACATGGTATACGTTCGTTGTTGAAAACTAGGCTGAAAACGTAGCCTATAGACTGCCCAATGGGCAATCAATCTGTGCTGAAATCATTGATGTATCACCAGAGTCAAAATGAAGATGAAAATATGTTGTTTGGAAGAAGCACTAATAAAGTAGGCATATCGGTCGCCCACCTCAGCTATATGGTGAAAATAGGCCAAAAACGCACGATTTCTATGTGCGCACCATATTGAAAAGGGGGCTGAAATCACAGTCTATAATGTCATTTCCAATTACTGACATATATTTTCTTAAAGTAGAGATATAGATAAAGACAATGATATTATGCTTGAGAGGAAAAATATCAAATAAAGTACACTAAAAAAGAAAATAAATTTCTGAATCGATTTTCGACAATTTTTAATGCAAGAAATCTCCAAAACTAATGATATGCAAATTTCATTACGTAATTTGCATATGTAAACAATAATTTCTGTTCGTGAAATTTTGCATATCTCTTGTGCACTACTTGAACAATATATTGTGAAAGTTTCATACAAAATAAGCATGATTTGGCTGAGATTTTCCCTTGACTTCATGCTATGTGTACAATGTCTGAAAAATGGTAAAATAGGGCCATTTTGTAGTGACGTCATATATTACGTCATTTCGGAGGGAAGACCACGCATAGAACCCGGCAGCAATGCATTTTTGTAAACTTCAAGGTCCATGCTATCCAGCTATGGGGTCATTTGCTTGTCCGGCTTTCGGTTGAATAAACCTCCTGGGCTGCCGGACTATAAGTCGCGAAATATTGGATTAGTATGTGCAATATAATGTGTACAGATGCGAAGTGTTTTTTTTTAAGACGGAATATCGTTTCTATTCTCGACGTACTACTATATCCCCAAACAATGAACGAATTATAAAGCATAGACAATGAATTTTGAGATTCATTAATTTTTCAATCTAAATTTAAATAAGGTCCCTATCCCTCTGTAGAGGCCGCACAGAAACACTGATAGTGAAGGTGTTGTTAGCGCTAACAAGTCACTAACAGATCAGCCACTAACACCATGAGCAGAATGGACGCATAGAAAGCGCTGTTAGGCACAGATGTTGTTAGTGGGTTTGAGCCTTATAGTTGGGCAAAATCTATGACGTACAATAGTGATCCATGTGTTGATTGATACAATGTTAGGGCCTTTATCCCATATAGGGGAAGGCGGGGTAAGTTGAGCATAGGGACAAGTTGAGCCACCTCCCCGGCCAATAATGAATGAGTCAGACAATGTGGTGGTGTCATGTATTGATGACACATTGCATAATTCTTAACCCCACCATATTGTTTTCAACTTTGAAACAAAAGTACTTTTTAGAGGGAAAAATACAAATTTCAGCCAAAAAAGTAAAAAAGGGTGTGAAATATAGCAGTGGTTTTTTTTTAACCACAAACGTCTTTAAACATAATAAAGAAACGAAATCATATTTTTTTTTGCTTGTCATATTTTTTTTGGTACGACATCCTATATTTTTGGTTGAAGGCCACTATGTAGAGTGGAAGAAAGATTATGGAGGTGTATATAAGGAAGCAGGATGTGGAGTATATAGTCATAAAAACAATTGAATATTATTAAAAAAAAATAAAAACAGATTTTTCAAAAAATTTAAAGAGTTTTGCATAACTTTTGTAAAATTAATATTTAAGTCAATGTCAGAAAGAATGCACAGTAGGCGAGCTTATGATGTCATCTGTCATTTCCCCCACTTATTCATTTGCCTTATATGAAATTATGTTCATTTAAACTGAATTTGTCCTAACAGTGGAAAAGTCAATATGACCCCTGCTTCAGTAATCTCCATTATCATTAACAACTTGTACATAGGACTGCATGTTATGTTAAAACATAAATTTACCAGTTCATGGTAAAATCAGGAAAAGGGGAATGAGGTTCGGACCTTTATTATTTAGGCTTTGATTGGTTTTGCAATCACAAGCATAATCACAACATTTACATATCATTGGTATAATTAATGGGGGAGAACAAGGTAATAAAACCAGTAATAATGTTATAGAACCAGTAATAATATTATTTAAAAAAAGGACATGGGACTTGGCTTCGTAATTCCATTGTAGGAAATTCATGGTTGCATGGATAGGCATCAATGTTTTCAAAAATACTGTACAGAGTTTACTTCATTCAGTTCCTTTATTTATTTTTCTTCATCATTTCCATTGAAGAATTCTGATTAAAGTTACAGTCTTCTCATCTAATTTCAGTGTATTTGCTTTCATATGTATCGGGGGCTGGAGCACTGGCGGATCCAAAGCAATAACCCAAATTTTTAATTTTTACCCAAGTGTGCCTCCCGCCCCCTTTGGAAGCAAGCAAGGACCCTTTTTTTTTTAGTTTGTCAATTTTTGTTGGACAATATTAACTTCTATCTTTTAGATGTAAACTTTGTTTTGTTTGTCAAAAATTTTCTGGAAGAAACTGGATCCGCCCCTATGGCTGGATTACCCTTTTAATTCGATCTAGGTCTATTTTAAAGCACTTGTTATAAAAAGGAGACAAGTTTTACGCAAGAAACGCAGCAGATATTAACTAACATTGTCACTATCGGTGCCCTTGGCACTGTTAGTGAATAGTTCAAACATTAGCGCTAATGTTAGCATCTCTGCAACCTTGAAATGTTAGTCTAACAGCGCTAGCTTATGATATGGGCTAACATTATGCTTCTGTGCGGGCAAAACCTCGCTAACAGTGCTGTTTGTGCTCTGTTTATTTATGTACGGCCGGTACTGGATGTCAACATACAAATACTACAAATGTGACTGTTCCAAATCAAATTTGAATCAATCAAAACACCTAAAAATTTGGTTTCTTGTTTTCAGTGATGGAAATACCATCTATAAACATGTTGCTTCTATAAAATTCGTTTTGCTTACTGATTAAAGAGAGCTTATTAGCTCTAAACCACATTAATAATTTATTCAATTCTAGATTAAGTGTCGGAACAATTCTATTTAAGTCTTTCTGTGAATAGAATACATGAAGTGACTTTTTAAAACAAACGTTAATTTTATATATGCATTCACAATGTCATTTGTGATATCCCTGACTAGAAAGTAATGAAAAGTCTGAATGCAAAGACTAACACAAAGAACTGCATGCTAATAGCCTTGCCACGATTGTGTACAGTGACGTTGTAATTGCAAACACACAAGTAAAGTTATGGAACTTATATTTCAAGCCTAGAACTGAGTTATTCAGTCGCGTGAACTATGAAGTGGCATGTCTTAGGAATGACTGATTATGATGGCATTATCGTGATATTGGGAACCACCGTTCACTTCATACAGCAGCGCTTTATTCAGTCACACGCACGGTTCCTTATTTCCACCTCCATTCACTTTGTACACAAGTGCTCGTACACAAATCTACGACGTAGTACGAGTGGTTCCCAAAACCACGATTTGGCCATTATGATTTGGACTGATTCGAAGCTTAGATGTTAAATTGGCGACCCTGCCAAAATTTTGAATCGCCACAGAACATGACGACGAGATGGATGTGTGCCCAGCCATCGCATTGCCCAACGGTGAGTAGCTGTGTCCTGCCACAACTTTCCCGCTTGTTTTGACCCCACTTCGCTGTTATACTAAACCTGTACGGAGATTTCTTTTGTGACTGTATATGGTGAGAGAGTGTACTGGCTACTGGGCAGAGTCAAAACATAACAGTGGTTAGTGAAACAAGAAACCTGAAAACTGGTCCATTTACCCACTTAGATAACCAACTTTCAACTGGGAAAGCTTGGGAGGAATGGTTAGAAGGATTAGAAAGGGAATTCAGGTATTTCCGGATAGTGAATCCTGTTGACAAAGCTGATGCACTAATCATCTATGGGGGAAAGGATATCGCCAGGTTAGCAAGATCACTCCCAGACCCAATAGAAACGGATGTAAACAATCCAATGAATGAATACCAAAAGCTAAAGAGGAAACTTGATGAGTATTACAAGCCTAAGAAAAACAAGCATCATGCTCGTTACCTGTTCTCGAAAACAAGAATGCAAGAAGGAGAAACCACTGCTGCCTATGTTGCTCGTGTTCGGGAGAAAGCTGTAGAGTGTGAATTTGGAAGTTCACTGGAGGAGAGGATCCTAGAGCATTTGATTCAAACCCTCAAGAGCACATCTCTAATTCAAAAGGCAATCAGTAAAGGGTGGAACTTAAACGAATTATTGAGTGAAGCCACGCAGCAAGAAGATGTTTCACTTCAAGTGGCAGACATGAGTACGCAGGATGTACGTAAAGTTGGAAAGATATACCCAAAATCAAACAAGCAGAACCAGAGAGCCTGTTCATTTTGTGGCATGATTGACAAACATCCCCCAGGGAAAGATTGTCCAGCTTATGGGAGGCAGTGTAATAAATTTCGCAAGTACAGCCACTTCGCCTCAGTGTGTAAATCAAGTTCCAACTCCAAGGTAAAATCAGATGACAAAAAGAAGGCAACAAGTTCTTTCAAGGTTGGTAAAGAAACGAAAGGAAAACACAAAAGCTTTGTCAAGAAAACTGCCAAGAAACAGGAAGGAGATACAAGTTCTGATGACGAGTTTATGCAACACTTGAGTACCAAGCAAGCCAAAACAGTTCGAATTCGGAAGATAGGCATCCAGGATAAGCATGTCAGAATAAGAATTGCTAATCTAGACGCGAAGGTTGAAGTAGATAGTGGTTCCGAGGTCAACCTTATGGATGAGCACCAGTTTAAAGCATTATCTAACAGATCCGATAGAGAGTTGAAGTTACATCCCACAGAGGTTCAGCTCAGTGCATTGAGAACTGAACTTGATGTCAAAGGAAAATTCACAACAACTGTGGAGAATGAAACCTTAGGTATAGAAACAGAATTCTATGTGATAAGAGGGAAGATAGACAGTGTACCACTACTAGGAAGAGCATCCGCAATCAAACTAGGAATGTTGGAGATAAGACCCAATGGTACTCTGCAAGCCAAGAAAGTTAGCAAGCCACCAGATTCTATGGACGAGATAATCAAGAAGAATGCTCAGGCATTCAAGGGCATTGGAAAGATAAAGAAACAACAAGGATATTTATGCGCATTTCCATATGAAAGAAGGTGCAGTGCCAGTTGCTCAAAAGCCACGCCCTGTTCCATACTATCTCCAGAAATCGCTGAAGGAATGGTTGGATCACTGTGTTGCTGAAGACATATTTGAGCCACTACCAGAAGATGAGCCGGTTACATGGTGTTCACCATTAGTGATACAACCAAAGCCAAGGTTTAAGGACAAACCAAAAGAGAGTCTTACACAGAACATGATAAGAGCAAGCATTGATCTAAGAATACAAAACAAAGAGATGGAAAGGAGCAGGATAAACCAAAATCCTGTGGTAGAGGAGTTTCATGAGTGTAAAGTCTTCTCCAAGTTAGACATGAAGAATGGATACCACCAGTTGATGCTCGCACCAGAATCCAGACACATAGCAACTTTCAGCACCCCATGGGGAAACATGAGACCTAAAAGACTGATCTTTGGAGCAAAATCATCACAAGACCTGTTTGATGAAACAATCACTCGCATCTTTGGAGACATCCCATACTGCCTAAATCAAAGAGATGACATCTTGATAGGAGGGAAAACTCTTGAGGAGCACAATGCAACTCTAGAACAAGTCCTGAAGAGAGCTGCAGATTTCAATATCACTTTCAATTCTGACAAGTGTGAGTTTGGAGTAGACCAGCTAGAATTCTATGGCTACCTCTTCACCAAAGGTGGACTAAAGCTAACTGAAGAAAAGGTCAGAGCAGTCAAGGAAAGCTCACAACCAAGGTCCAAGGAAGAAGTGAGAAGTTTTCTTGGTATGATCGGGTATTTATCCAAATTTATACCCAGATACTCTACTCTTACTGCCCCCCTAAGAGAACTGACCAAGAAAGATACTAAGTTTGTTTGGGGAGACGAAGAAGAAAATGCATTCCAGAAACTGAAACAAAGTATCACAAGTGAAGATACTATTACATACTTTGACCCCAATAAGCCCATCATTCTGAGAACAGAAGCAAGTTTCAATGAAGGCTTATCAGCAGGATTATTCCAGCAAACTGAGAAGGGATTGCAGCCTGTCCATTTCGCCAGTAGAAGCATGACAAAAGCAGAGAAGAAATACAGCCAAGCTGAGAAAGATGCCTTGGCTATAAAATGGGCAAAGAACTGATTCAGAGTGTACCTACTAGGAGCACCAAAGTTCAAGATAGTCACAGCACGTAAGCCATTGATCCCAATGTTCAACAAACCCACAGCAAAACTTCCACCTAGAATTGAGAAATGGGTGATGGAAATGCAAAATGTGGATTATGAAATAATCTATGAGCCAGGAAGAAATGAAGCTGATCCACTGGATTACTTGTCCAGACATCCACTACCAGAGACTGATTCAGATGACACAGAGAAAGTAATCAAGTAGATCATAGAAAGTGAACATGCTATATTCATAGACAGAATCCAAGAAGAGACAAGAAAAGACAAACAGTTGCAGAAAGTGAAAGAAAGAATCATGAATAATGATTGGTGGGAATTCAGGAAGGATGAAGATATCAAACCATATTACCCACTTCGTGATGAACTATACATTGCACAAGAAGTAATCTTCAGACTAGAATGTATAGTGATACCCAGGTCCTTGCAGAAAAAAGTGATCGAGAAAGCACACAAACTAGGTCACTTTGGCATAACAAGAACCAAGCAACTACTGAGAAGCAAGTACTAGTTCCCGGAAATAAACAGAATGACTGAGGAACACTTGAGTCAGTGTTATGAATGTCAAGTAACTACAAAGGATCACAGGGCAGAACCTGTCAAGTCAACACCAATCCCAGAGAAGCCATGGGATATAGTCTCAATGGATTTTTGAGGTCCATACCCAGATGGTCATTATAATCTTGTTGTCATTGACAAGAGAACCAGATATCCAACCAAGACAAAACTGAAGAGAATCTTTGCTACGCATGGAGTTCCCAGAAGAGTTGAAAGCGACAACGGACCGCCATTCAATTCGAAAGAATTCCAAGATTTCGCAAAGGAAGAAGGTTTTGAACATCACAGAGTCACACCAGGCCACCCAAGAGCCAACGGTGAAGCCGAAAGCTTCATGAAAGTGCTTAACAAGACGGAGCAAATAGCACATCTCCAGAAGCAAGATCGAGAGATTGCTATACAAGATATGTTGATGGGTTATAGATCAACATCACACCCAGCAACAAGCACACCACCGTATGAAGCACTGATGGGCAGGTCAGTTAGATCCAAACTTGACCACAAATACCCAAGAGAAGAGGAAAGAAGTTACGGGAGAACAGAAACACCAAGACACACAACTTTGTTGTTGGTGACTTTGTATTGCTACGCCAGACAAAGAAGACCAAGTGGACAACTGCGTATGAGCCAGTATTTTATGTTGTATTTAGAATCGATGGTTCATCAATTGCAGCACGCAGAATGTCAGATGGAAGAGAGATGTATCGAGATTCGAGTCATTTCAAACTTGCCAACAACATAGTTTTGAACATGGATGGAGAAAATCAGGAGGAAGAATGGAGAGAAAAGCTTCTCATGAACACTCAAAGAGACATTGAAGACCCAAAACAAATGGACGACATCAGTGAGGAGATAAGTCCAGTACAAAATAACGACAATGACATACCTACAGTGACACCCACACCACGACCAAAGAGAATGAGGAGAACGCCATCATATCTAAAAGAATATGTCACAAACCTGTAAGATGAGAGACACTACAAAAAAAAACAAACTTTGTCGATGGAATAATTCAATCGATGGAAATGGAAAGGACTCTTCACCAAACCAAAAGATTCGGATGAAGGACAGAAGGACATTTTTTGTTTAAGTTTATATCATGTTGTATTATATGTTGATGTATATAGTTTAATGCAGCTCATAACACATACAAAAAGAAAAACCAATTGCATGAAAATTGAAAGAGAAAAATGTGACAATTTCGCCTGAAGCAAACTTTTGAACTCAGGAGTTTTAAACAATTTGAAAAAAAACATAACAAAAAGAGCGTTGATTTTATACCAAAACAAATATACAACATTTTGAGATAACCACACAACTCATTTATTATGTTAGATCTGGAAACATTAATTTGATAAAGATGAAAATTATTATCTTTGAAAAAAAGGAGAAATGTGATTATCCCTGACTAGAAAGTAATGAAAAGTCTGAATGCAAAGACTAACACAAAGAACTGCATACTAATAGCCTTGCCACGATTGTGTACAGTGACGTTGTAATTGCAAACACACAAGTAAAGTTATGGAACTTATATTTCAAGCCTAGAACTGAGTTATTCAGTCGCGTGAACTAAGAAGTGGCATGTCTGAGGAATGACTGATTATGATTTGGACTGATTCGAAGCTTAGATGTTAAATCATTCATATATCAAAATTGCAAGTGATCTAAAATAGATCCCTGTGGTACTCCCTATTGCAACGTGCAAATATTAGATGATTTAGATTTAAAACAAACATAATGGCGTCGATTGCTTAAGTAATTTTTAAACCAAGCGAGAAACTCCCCTAACTCCATATTTCATTAACTTACAAAGTAAAATATAATGATCTATTGTATCGAAATACTTTCGATAAATCCATAAAACCGCAACAGTGTGTTCCTTTTTAGATAGAAAATCAGAAATTTTCTATACACAATTGCAAAATTTCAAGGTCCGTTGAAAGATTATCTTCGAAACCACAGCTATAGGAATCAATAAATTATTACTGTTCAAAAAAGAATATAAATGTTTATTCTCTCAAGTGTTTTAGAAATACCCGGCAATAAAGAAATTGAACGATAGTTTGAGATAAGACATGGATCATCTTTTTTATATATTGGAATTATTATTTTTTAATTTTCAGTAGATCGGGGATAATACCACATGAGAGTGAAAATTTGAAAATATGCGAAAACGGGGAGGCTATGAAATGAATTATTTTATTTCCAGTAGATAGACACTTATTCCATCATGCCCAGAGAATTAAGTCGGTTTCATGGACCTAACAATTTCTAAAATCTCGTTCGTATTTGTTGGATTACAAATAAAGAATGTTCAGGAGAATCGTTTGAATATTCGGAAAAATCATTATAACTAGATGTTATTTTTGAAAAAACTGACGAATGAATTCTCTTTTTTTCGTCCGGCTTTTACAACTTCCCCAACTGTTTTCGCAATACTTGCTCTATCATACAGAAAATCGATAATTCATGGATTATACAGTGCGTATCAAAGAAAGTTTACACTTTGAAAAATCCCTGTGAATTAAAAAAAATACATGTGGACAATCTTTTCACATATAATACATACCTATACAACTAACGTACACATTTCAGTGGTTATTCTGCTGCATGGACAAAGGTATACCTTATGACTACGTTGGACTTGATAATGTGACCTGAAACTGATCCATTATTAAGATGATCAAAGATACTTGATTTGCCTTTATTTTCAAGTTTCAGGGAATAGAACTTTATACTTTCGATTCTGACATGTCAAAAACTTAAAATTTTATTGTTGACGACGCCAACGCCGTTGCATCCGTCTGAAAATAACGGCGCCTGTGTGTCACGTCTGCTATGTAGGCGAGACCAAAACAACAACAACAACAAAACCACAAATGGATTTGTTACCGTTCATAAGTAAAGCATTTATTTTAATTACCAGGTTCCTCGGAGCTTTTACTCGTCTGAGTGCTTGCTCACAAACACCAATAACTTTTGTAAGTCATTACCAACCAATCCATAAATAACCTGACAAAATGAGCACATTGATTAAATTGATAATTGCCTCGTTCAGTGGAATTATGATGATCGTGATAATGAGCTAATACTACGGAAAGCATTACCCTTTCTTTTTCTTTCTTGTTTTTAAGGAGCACAATGACAATAACAATAATGAATAATCATAGCGAATAATCATAGTCAAGTCCAATGAAACAGCAGATTAGATACGATACAACAACAACGAATGGAAAAAAATGTTCCTATCATTTTTAATGGGACTCTTTTCTCCCATGTCTACTATTATGACTGGCGACCCTTATGATCAAGAACCATTTTCCTTCTTATGACTGGCGACCCACTTCCTTGGGGATGGTGTGGAAGGGGGGTGTCCCCCCTTCCACGGTAGGGAGCTTTTACAATTTTGCAATTTAAATGGTGCAATCTGGCACATACTTTTAACTCTGATTCCATAAATACATAAGGCAGGATTCAAATAGGTTAATTGATTATTTTTAATGAAGTTCACTTACCTTGAAAAAAAATCCACATTTGTAAGTGCATTATTATGAATACACCCAACATGCACAGTCACACAGACTAAATAAAAATTAAAATACTTTAACATCTAACGCAGATCGTCAGCCACACCGTCGATCTAAGTTAAGTCGGCGCTCGTGTAGTGGTACAGAGACAGTCAGTGTCACCTCAATCACACTCGTTTTAGAAAAAAATGTAATCAAAATTTCGTTCTCAATAGAATACACACAACATAGTTCATAGCACTATATCAATTTATACAAGCATCCTTCCAAAGTCATTCTTACTATCATAATAATGGCATATAAAGGATCTGATCAAAACATATTTTCAAGACAAGACAAGAGACAACTTACCTACCGGCTGAAATCTGAAGTAGAAGTATACTGAGTTGCGCGGGCGCCGGCGCGGCATCTCAGCGCCGTGCCGGTGCCGGCCGGGCCGGCGGGCTATCGCATGGCATGGCTGCTGGCGTTGCATTGACACTCGATCGCTCGTTGTGCCTCGTGCGCACAAAACCCCCGCGTCATAGTAAAATTTCGACGCCACCCGCACTCACACGCGGAATACAGTAAGCCAATCGCAACTCAATATCTTGTCTTTGCGCGGCAAACCGAAACCAATTTGCATTGATGGTATATTAGCTTTGCGCTTGTGTGGTTAAAAACTTTGAAACTTTCGCCTGGCCGGGTTATAATGTTATTGAATATCCGATATAGGCTAATAAACTTTTTTCTCTCTATTTTCGGGGTTCAGCGTGAGAATTCCTATGATCAGCCGTGAGAGTGTGAGAATCGGGTGAAATGCGTGAGACTCACGCAGATTGCGTGAGAGTTGGCAGCCCTGGAACACTATGGACCCTGCCATGGAGAACTTGATCACGGTCGATGTCAGTGACACTGACAGTGAAAGGCACTTCACTACAAGTACTACTACGTCTGTTACGTGTACAACTCCAAGTCCAGAAGAAGCACAAATCCTGACAGCGTTCATAGTTGCATGGTCTAGATATCGACATGGTCTATACGACGCCCATAGCTTCGGACAAAAAAGTAGAGCGAACCTCGCTAGTTTATGCGCTAGCTTGCTGTATCATATCAGGGAGGTGGCCTCCTTTAGCTTAGGCCTACTGGTATCTAACTTACTTAACCCTAAAAAGCCCAAGCTATTTTGAGGTCTCCGTGGCTCAAGGGGCACATTGTGCCCCCCTCCGTAATTTCTATATTTTTCAGCCGATTGCGCTAAAACTTGGCACAGATGTAGAACAGGTCATAATCTAAAAGTTAGTGTCGTTACAATTTCTCAAGGTCACCATGTGGGGGCGCAGTTGCATAAAATATGGCCAATATTATGGAAAATGCAAAAATCAAGTATGACATGCACTTACTCTGGAGGCAGTAAATCTAAAATTAGAAGTGTTTATTACTTCAATATGTGATATTGCATAACTTAAATGATTGGAGAAGCCATCCCATATCTTAAATAAAGATATCTAGTAAATTTAAAGGTCCAAACTTAACACAGAAGTGCAAATTTCCACATAAATAATCCTACTCGTCACAAGGTGGCGCCATTTATATTTTAATAAAAGAATCATTCCTTTAAAAATCATTTGTGTATGAATGAAAATGAATTGGTCATGTTGCAATGATCCTCAAATTTATTAAGAGTTACTTTTTAACTGCAATTTGGGGAATTGAATAATTTTTCCATATTTTTTTATTTTTGCCATACATTTTTATAAAAACAAAGAAAAACAAAAGAACATTTTTTTCCACCAAAATATTATGACAGAAGCATACAGAATGCTTATTTCAATCTTAAATCTAAAAAAAAGAGCCAATTATTTGGTTGCATTTTATGCCTGCATTATGAAGAAAAACAAAAAATTATTCAAAATTTGAAAAACATGCATTCCTAAATATGGTTGCCATGGCAACGGGCTTGTCCTAGGACACTAAATTATGATCGGATATTATCCGCAATAAGATTTTAGGAAAAGTCACCAAATTTGGTGGGAATCGGACGAAAACTCTACGAGTGACGAACAGATTTATGGTAGGGGGGGCACAATGTGCCCCCCCCCCTAATTGCCCTTGGGCTTATCAGGGTTAATTACTGCTTTTCGCCCGAAGCTTCGGGCGTCAATCAACCAACTATCGCGGTGTCAGCTGCACTTCAATAAATGAACAATTCCATCCAAAACTATATAAACCTCTCATAATTCTCTACCACAAAGTATGAATGACTTTTGATATAGTTATTTTTCTTCAAATCCGCGTCTAACTTTAGCTACCTATAGATTACTAACTACATGTACGTCGAAGAATCATAAGCGCTGAGCTGAGCTGAGTAATTTGTACTTAGTATTTCGACCACACCACGTACCATGGATACTATTATATTGCCACTGCATGCACTGTACTCATCTAGCCTACATTATGTGTACGCAGCTAGCCCATATCACATGTACTGCAAGCCTACGCGCAAGCGTAGTGCGGGTGTACTGCGTAAATCATATTCTCTATATTGATAATATCCTCTCGCACTCAGTAGTCGCTTCCTGAGTGAAGTTCTGCAATTTTACGCAGTACGGTAGGGAAAAGAAAGACGCGCCCGGGGTGGACTCGAACCCACGATCTATGGTTCGACGGGCAGACGCGTTACCGAATGAGCCAACAACGCTTCGTATCGTCATGTGATGACAAACCTTATTATTTAATTTGCAAAAATTGAAGCAGTGTATGATTTATTCTTTAAAATACACACACAAAAGAACAGCGAGTGAGTTAGTGAGCTACACCATTAGCCTTTTCATTTGCATAATTATTATCGTGCATTCTTAAAATGTTGGGCAACATACTGTCCACACGTTATTGGTTAAAAGATTATCCAAATCTGGGTGGTTCAGCAATACTGTGTAGTTTTCACCAAAAGCACACATTATTCGTTTGAAATTGCCCAGATAAAGTTTTGACCAAAATTACGAGGAGAGTATGTTGCCCAACACTTTTAAGAGTGTGATGTGCATGCAATTGTTTTGTGGAAATATTATATTTTTTAGTCCGAAATTTCTCATTTTGCATCCAATTGTAATATTTTCAGCAATAAGCTTTTTTTTATTGCACTTTTTTTTTGTTTTACAATTGTAATCAACGAAGATGGTCGCTAAATATCCAAGAATTTAATGATTCAGTCTTCTGGCTTTAAGAATAGACTTAACACTTCTTGAATTTATTTTTGGTAAGATTAGCAAATCGAATACCAAAGTATTATTCCCATCATTGATCCTTTGCTAAAGCCTTAGCAAGGCTTTAAAGGGGAAGTGAACAGTGTGTGGTCTCTCACTGACTGTGTGTCATAAATACATAGTCTTAAAATATACATTTTTCAGACATGTACTTATACTACAGAGATTACATTGACCTATAATTGTATTTGTATAGGGAAACTAAAATGTTTTGAGAGAAAAAGTAATAGTTTTGTTACTTGGTAACATAATTATTGCAGTATAAATGTATGGAGTAGTTAATAAGCATGTTACATTCAAGTGGACTTATATTACTAGATTATACTAGCATTATGGGTAAGGAAACTGGACAGGTATGAGTAGTTGAGGACTCAAGATGGCGCTATTGGTACGTATCTGCTTTGAGAGGATGGACAGAGGGCCATCTGTAGAAGGTAATAAATAACAAATTATAGATACTAGTAGGCACATTCATATGAACTGAAAATAATTAAGTATAGAGTTTTCCCTGAAAAAAATACCGAAGACAGGCAAAACAAAGGTGAACTTTATTTCCTAATTGCACTCACTAAATTGTAGTAAGACTAGTGCCGCACTTGATTTTCATTACAACTATATCCCGTTCACTGACCCATTCATTTCACCATTGATTAATTGATTGACTAATTAATACATTAATTTATATATTCATTCATTCTTAATTTTATGATCTTTTTAACAGAGTCATTCTTGTTGATAACTGCGGTAGCGACGGCCTTCGCATCAGGCGTAGTGTGCATTATTTACTGTGATTTTGGGCCCCCTGGAGGCATGCCAGGTAAGAATTATTTTTGCTTTTTAATCTAACAAATGATTTCATGATATTCATAGCTAAATCTAAGGCTCCCATTCCACAGAGGGGAGACCTTCGAAGGACCTTTGAAAGACCAAAAAATTGGCAAGGCCTTACATCAGTCTCCAAGATCACTGAAATTTGTGGAATGGCTCAGAAAGACTCCTAAAAGAATTGTGAAAGCTAGACTACTTCTTGCCTTACTGGACTTAAGGCCTTTTCACACTTGAATCTTGAATCATCGTTGTAATTATGATTACTATGATTACTCGTGACTGTGATTAGCGTTCGTGATTCTAATCTTATTCTAGTTTGGTTTCACATGTGCTAAATGATATTCGCCATTAGCTTTATTTATCACTGGAATCATTATTCAAATTACGATTTTTTTTACCGTGTGAAAGGGTGGTTTAACAAGTTCTATAGATATCTGTCAATGGTCTTCAGAGATCTGTTAAGCAACAAGCGATCTTTCATAATTCTTTCCATGGACTAGATCCCTGGGCCCGTATTCCATAAACAAGATAGTCTTAGCAATTTGTCTTAGCATTTTGCTTGTCTAAGAAATCTTCCCTAACGATATTCTATAAATTTTAAAAAGTCTCAGATTATATGACCTTCAGCGACCTTCTTAACAAAACAAAATTGCTGCAGGGGTGACTGCAACAAACTTGCAAAAATGTCACTAAAGTTGTTTTTTCTTAAAAATTAGGTTTTTATTGAAACTAATTACAACTATAGTAGTAAGAGAAGAGCATTCATCACCCATATATGGTAAGAATTTTTAATTCAAATTATCTATATTTTAGTTAATTACCAAAAATTTCAATCCTAAACCGAGTGACTTGCACAGTTTTTGTCTCACCTGCGAAGCAGAGTGAGACTATAGGCGCCGCTTTTCGACGGCGGCGGCGGGCGGCCGGCCGTCAACATCAAATCTTAACCTGAGGTTAAGTTTTTGAAATGACGTCATAACTTAGAAAGTATATGGACCTAGTTAATAAAACTTGGCCATAAAGTTAATCAAGTATTACTGAACATCCTATTAGAGTTTCATGTCACATGACCAAGGTCAAAGGTCATTTAGGGTCAATGAACTTAGACCATGTTGGAGGGATCAACATCGAAATCTTAACCTGAGGTTATGTTTTTGAAATGTCATCATAAACTTAGAAATTTATGGACTAGTTCATGAAACTTGGACATAAGGTTAATCAAGTATCACTGAACATCCTGCACGAGTTTCACGTCACATGACCAAGGTCAAAGGTCATTTAGGGTCAATGAACTTTGGCCGAATTGCGGATATCTGTTGAATTCCCATCATAACTTTGAAAGTTTATGGATCTGATTCATGAAACTTGGACATAATAGTAATCAAGCATCACTGAACATTTTGTGCAAGTTTCAGGTCTCATGATTAAGGAAGGTCAAAGGTCATTTAGGGTCAATGAACTTTGGCCGAATTGGGGGTATCTGTTGAATTACCATCATAACTTTGAAAGTTTATTGGTCTAGTTCATTAAACTTGGATATTATAGTAATCAAGTATCTTTGAACATCCTGTGCGCGTTTCAGGTCACATGACCAAGGTCAAAGGCCAATGAACTTTGGCCGAACTGGGTGTATCTGTTGAATTACCATTATAACTTTGAAAGTTTATGGATCTGATTCATGAAACTTGTACATAAGAGTAATCAAGTATCACTGAACATCCTGTGCGAGTTTCAGGTCACATGATCAAGGTCAAAGGTCATGTAAGGTCAATGAACTTTGGCCGATTTTGGGGTATTTGTTGAATTACCATCATAACTTTGAAAGTATGTTGGTCTAGTTCATAAAACTTGGACATAAGAGTTATCAAGTATCACTGAACATCCTGTGCGCATTTTAGGTCACATGACCAAGGTCAAAGGTCAATGAACTTTGGCCATAATGAGGTATCTGTTGAATTACCATCATAACTTTGAAAGTATGTTGGTCTAGTTCATAAAACTTGGACATAAGAGTTATCAAGTATCACTGAACATCCTGTGCGCATTTTAGGTCACATGAACAAGGTCAAAGGTCAATGAACTTTGGCCATAATGAGGTATCTGCTGAATTACCATCATAACTTTACAAGTTTATTGATCTGACTTTTGAAACTTGGACATAAGAGCAATCAAGTATCACTGAATATCCTGTGTAAGATTCAGGTCACATGATCAAGGTCAAAGGACATGTGAGGTCAATGAACTTTGGCCACCGTGACATATTTTGGGGGTATTTGTTGAATTATCATCCTATCTCTGTAAGTGTATTGGTCTAGTTCATAAAAACGTGGAAATAAGAGTAACCAAGTATCACTGAACATCTTGTGCGAGTTATAGTAGTTTTCAAAGTCAGCACTGCTGCTATGTTGTACTGCGTGATGCAGGTGAGACGGCCAGAGGCATTCCACTTGTTCTGTTATGTTTTCGCGAATTCTGCGCTAATTTAGTCCATTTTTGGAACGGATGAAACGGAAGGAGCCTCGCCAGAAATTTTGCTCGTCCGCCATGTCCTTTGTGAATTCATTTTTGCGTCCATCAGCCAGTGGGACCAGGCCTTTAGGGTGCAGGGTGCATTATAACACGCAAAATGTGGTCCCATTGATCAGTTCATTGTGTATTTTAGTATGCAGTTATCAACATCATATTTGATCATGTTGATAAAATTTTATTAATATTGGACTATTTGCAGATACCACTCCTCCAAATTACAAAGGAGTGTATGAGATCTGTGATATGCCATCTTCTACTAAGCATTTGGGAATTCGAAAAGCTGTGAGACCAATAACAAAATTCTGGGATAATCCGGAGGCAAGTGATAAAGAGAGCCCACCTGTCCAAATCGACGAGTAAGTCCAATTTTATGTTTTTTTTTTCATGTATATAAGTCTATCCAGGTAGGACAAAATATAATACAAATATCATAATATAGAATATTATAGAGATATGGTTAAACAAAATGCTAAATATTTGGTCAGTATAATAAAGAAAACATTTTAAAACAACATGAAGCATATCAATAAAACTTGATTAAAGCTTCCTCTCAACATTACAACATTATAAGAAAAATCACAAGGTTCGCCCTAGTCACTATAATGCTAGGTTGACACTGCCGATCAGATCAACTCGATCAAACCCGATAAAGCCATTTTTGCCTGATCAGGCTCGGTCGGCAAGGAAACTCGGGTTCAGTTTACCTTGATCGGCTTCACTCTTGCTATCTATCCGATAATTTTTGACATGTCAAAAATATTCGAATAGGAGGGCGCGAGCACTAACAACTCGAGTAGTGATCGAGAACCGGTTGAGTTGATCGAGAAGCGGTCGTATAAGAATCTATTTCGGTCGTGATGCATTTCTCAAAACGCCTGGTTCCCGATCACCTTGATTTATACTCGAACACTACACGATCTTTTTTTGATCAACTAGATCCCCAAAAGACCAGGTTTCATTAACATCTCGATCGCTAAAAAATGATTCAGGACAATTATCGATTGTTACTCGACTATACACAATTGTCCGTCGATTGATAAAGGACCATAATGCTCTGCATGCTCTCTCACGAAAAATAAAGCCTAAATATATCTTACCGTAATCAGAAATCACTTCAAAAAGGTTTTGCTCTATTTTACTGTATATACTTTGCTCCGCCGCCCTTCTTTTTGTCTCCCCATCCTCATATACCAATTGAACAGCAACTTACGTGCCCCCCCCTCCACCACGCTTACCATTCCGTTTTTTCCGGCTTCGCCACTAATTATTTCATTTCTTCGGATTAACGAACCTTCGGAACAACGAACCTTATTTCGTTTTCGGATTATCGAACCTTCGGAACAACGAACCTTATTTCGTTTTCGGATTATCAACCGTCGGAATAACGAACCCTTTTTCGTTTTCGGACCAACGAACCTTCGTAATAAGGAACTTTATTTCGTTTTTGGACTGACGAACCTTCGGAATAACGCTACAAATGTTCGGAATAACGAACCCTTTTTCGTTTTCGGCTTAAAGAACATCGAGGTATACCGTATATAGGCAATTTACGTGTTTCGGAATTAGGAACATTCGGAATAACGAACCTTTGGAATAACGAATCTTCGGAATTACAAAGTGTAACCGAATATTCTGTTGGGGGATTGATGACCAGACCAATTTCATATCAAGCGCCCCTACAGTCTGTTCTAATAATCATTTTCCAAGCTGACTTCTACTGTCTTTCTCTCTGCCTTTATCTTAAATAGACCATTTCTGCCAACGGAGTTTGGAACTGGCCTATATGAATTTGCGTATGTTGCAAAGGACAGCGCTCTCAGTCGGAACACAAACATATGTAAAGTACGATTCAAAGTTGAAGGTATGTTTGACACGTTTGATATACTTTATTACTTTGCTTAAATATACCCAAATAAAGTTGTACCATGTGTAGCGCGCAGAGGGGGGGCACTCAGTATATAATGCATAGTGGGTATGTGCCGCGGAGGGGACCCCCATTTTTACACTCAAATTTCCGTTCCGAGGCATAGCATTTTTGTCTTATTGAGAATAAGAACAAAGAAAGCCGCTCCAGAGCATAGCATTTTCTTCTTCTCGAGAAAAAAAAGAAGAAAAAAAAAATCCACTCCAGGGCTTCGCATATTTTCCGCTACGCCTCTCCGGTCACAATTTGGGTGAAAAGCGGCTGCAGCTCGCTTTCCGACCATCGCCTCTGCGCTAGCGCGCCCGTAAGTCATGCCGCCGGGCTAGCTGCATGTACGTTTCATAGGGATGCATACGCAGGCGACCCATTCCAAGGACCCCCGTTTTCACAAACATTTGTAGTTCCGAAGCCCGTTCCGAGGACCCTCCTTTTTACAATGTGCCCGCTCCAATTAGGCCCCCGTTTTTTGTCTCGGCCGCGGCACACCCCTACCACTTTTTGGTCGAGTGCCCCCCCCCCCCATGTTTCCTTTAATCGTACAGAAATCGAACTAAATCTCTTCTATTATCATGAATCTATACTAGACCACACTCTGAAATAATGTTACATAATAATATTAAAACGATTTATATAATTTGTAAGGCACTTGAACCGATCTTTTATTTGTGCATGATGGTTTTCTTACCATCATGGTTAAGCACCGGTATTGTACTCAAAAGCAATTAATGGTAAAAGGTGCAGTTTCATGTTAACGAAATTAAATATGGAAAATGATTCCCTACAAATCTAATATTGAAAAATCAGGGACCGCGGAATGGTTTTCAAAGTGGAGGGGGTGGGGGGGGGCTGACCATGCAAAAATCACAATCACATGGTCATTTTTACGTTTTTTGTACCCCGCTTCCGCGGCCCCTGAAAATGTCCGTGCCATGCTAATTATGTCTATTTAGCTCGCCATGTCTTAGCTGCTGGTGAAGGTTGCAAATGCTTAATATTAGGAGGGCTATACGACTAGTCAAATACTCATCAGGGTCTCCATTAATTAGAGTTGCTATTGAGTCCATAATAAACGATGAGGTTTGGTAGCCGTTATCAAAGAAGCTATACAGGGCGTCCCACAAAAAAACGAAACCGAGGTTTAGCGATGTTTTATCATAACTTAATCACAAATGAAATATACAAATGATTTATAATTTTAAAGCTTAGAGTGTCTTCTTTCAGCTGATATAACTTACAATATTTTTCATCCACGCATGAGTGAGTAAAATCAATTTGAAGAAAGGATAGCAAAATGTCATTTGGCGGGGGTATCAAAATTTCAAAAAGACAATCACATGCCCAAAAGGTTCAATATCTACCCTTTAATTTGCATGGTTCAAAAACATGGATCATAAGCAAGATAGACTGGATGGCATCATGGCACACTACTCGACTTTTAATGAGGTTAAAAAAAAATTGTTTGAGAGATCACAAAAGAAAAGATGAAATTTATGGAGATCTTCCACCTATCTCCACCACTAGTAGTAATAAAACTTAGTTCATACATTCTCGGATGCGTCCGATTTGGAGTAGTACCATCTATATTTCTAATACTTATGGAGAATAGAACGATTTCTACGTTTGTCAATTATTTCTCTTGTGCAGTCAAGACGTGTTCGGTTATCGGTCATCCACACAACGGCTTTCATGACTGTCCTCGGATAACGGAGTACCTGGTTTTAGGGACAACTTGCCGATACTTCTGCAATGAAGGTTATAAATTGCAAGGCCCATCTCGTCAGGAATGTGATGGAACAGTAGCCACATTAAGCTGGACACCAATGCAAGCACCGATCTGCCAAAGTAAGTGATAGTCATCTTTCTATTATGTCAGATAAATGCAATTTCTGGAACATGTTAAATGACAGTTTTTAGTCTCGAATCAAGGTCTCTACGATAGTTTATACATACAGGGAATTAGCGGGGAGGGGGGGGGCTAACCTTCTATTTTCCTGTTTCCAGTATGAGTAATAAATGTTCAGCCCATCTTCCGTTATGCTTTATTCTAGCCTGATTATTTTCTCGTCACTTTCTCTATAATTAGAAGACGCAAACTACTCCCTCTGGGACTACACATTCAAATAGTATAGTGATTGATGTAAAAATACTATTTAAGTAGCTACTGAGTCAATGTACCTTCGAATGTAACATGAGTAATCATAGAATAACTGCATATTTTGGTAACAGTTGATCACTCAACCACCCCTGCTTGAAAGAACATAGCCATGACAGTGTCACACAGAATCTCTCATAGTGGAGTATGTGAAAATACTATTCACTCTGTTAAAATGCTCAAATTCGACAGTGACTCCTAAACAACGGGATACTGTTTACATCGTGTACTTTCACATTTTCGACTATGTGAATACATATTGATGTGATTTTACATTGTGTTCACACTGTGCGATACTGTGTTCTATCGAGTAGAGACATGCGCTCGATTATGTTACCGCGATATTCTGGTTATAAACATGACACTTATTTGATTTCAAATGTTGGTAAATTGCGCATTCTGGTAACAAACTAGTATTTTTTAAAGCAAAGTATACCGTTACAAGGTGGAGTATCTTTTTAGATTCTTTTAGAAAAAAATGTTGGTTTAAGGTGCCAGCAGATGTCCATTGAACACAGTACAGCAGTTCTGCATTTGGAATGGGTTGAAATGCAGCTCTCTTTTACACTAAACTGTGCACTCAAAACCGTCGTTAGCGAGATCAATGAATTCTATAGAAGCGAGAATATGATATTGATTTCTTATTCTGCACATTTGAATGGGAATAACTCTTTTAATCTAGGAATCAATTCAACCTTATGTCTTGGTACATTTACATAGTCGACTTGATTCAATATAAAATTACTAGTTTGATGCCGATTGTTTTTTCCATTAGAAATGAAATCCCTCCCACATTGTCAGAAACATTTGCATTAATCCCGACTTTTATTTATTTATTTATTTATTTGACTCTTTCTGTCTTCTTATTTTGGCAAACAGGAATAACTTGTGGTCCATTGGAACACCCTTTGCATGGTTCGGTATCATGCACACAGGGTGACTATTACTTCAGCATATGTTCTTATAGTTGTGAGCAAGGATATGGTCTCGAACCAGGAGTGGTGTCAAATCTCGTTTGCCTGTCATATGGTTGGTCTGGAGTGCCAGCTACAGAATGCACAGGTGGGTTAGTGAAAACAACGATCATGATGGTGACATTTGATTTTTTGGCCATAAGATACGTCGGAAAGTCGCTCGCACGTTGCGTCACAACTCACAAATTAAAAAAATAAATCAAAATTCTATAAATAACCTTTTCACTCTTTTATGGATTTTTCTTAAGCCTTCGGCAATATTTTCTTTTGTTAATTTTTCTACCTATTTTGCAATAAACCTTTTTTGTCGGGGGTGAACATCCCCTTTCAGCATTATAATAAAATAACAAAATCTAAAAGGACATTTAAATTGTTGTTCCTTTATTAACGCCGCGGCTGTTTATCCGAGTGGCTTATCATAATAAGATGGTTGTTGTCTGGTAAGTACTGGATATAAATATTATGTATTTTACTTTGGAAAATATGCTCATGCTTAAATACTTTGTTACAACTATCATCTTGTCTGCACAGAAAGAGTGGACAATTGTGTTTGTCACGGGGGTAGGACTGAATGTCCTTGATATGCTCATTTTGATTAATTATCGCAGTCAATGAAATTTATCCATATTCACCATTAATGTAATTAAAATCTATATTTCCGTTTAGATAATGAAAGTCCGGTATTATCTGGATGCGAATCTCAACCTTTGATTCACCGATTTTTCCTCCCGGCCAATGAAAGTGCGTCAGTCTTCAATTGGACTGTCCCAATCGCTTCTGACAATGGTGGTGAAGAGCTAAACGTTAATGAGCCAAATTATCCCAAACCCGGCGTAGATGAACTGGAGGCTGACTATTACAATTTAATCTACTCAGTCACAGATGGCAATGGCAACATCGGGACATGTAGTGTACTTCTCATTGTGTCAGGTAATAAAAAGACGCACACCCCTAACATGCAGGCCTAATCAAATTCAAATTTGAAAAAAAGTATAAATTGCTATCGCTTTTGTATTAACTTTATAAAGGTGCCGTGGCCGAGTGGCTATACATGGAAAGTCGGTTATCGAACGAACGTTCGATCTCCGGCCGCGGCACCTTTGCCCGTTAGCAATTTAAGCTAGGCATTAAATCTACAATGCTCTTTTATCCTGCTTTCAAACAAATTGAAATGCTATATGCATTAATATTGGTAACTAGGTGTGCACTTGAGTCATAAAAAGAACAATTTATTTGCTTTCATATACTCATTATAGTGGCGCGCCGCGGGTCACAGCAAAAAAATTGAGTCAATTGTCAAGTATACTGACCTAATAAATAGATACATTTTAAGGACTGCCACTAAAGGGATATGTTTCTCATTGATCAAATAATGCCAGCGCGAGCTGAAATTTTTGATATTCTAACCTAAAAACGGGGACATTATAAACAATTTTTGTAATCATGATACCGTTGATACGTACTTGTCTCACTGACAAAACAACAATGCGAGGAAATGTTTGTATATATTTACCTCAAACAGCTAGGGAAATTTTAAGGACTATTTTAAAAATAAAATTCATGAAGAGCATACAATCAGAGTTGCATGCGAACGCCAAACGCTTGCAGGGTGGCCGTAGCGGGGGGGGGGGGGGGGGGGGGGTGTATGGGGTGTGACCCCAGGGGGCCACTTCCATTCACGACCATGGGGTCTCGAAAAGCACCCTTAACACGTAATTTCCATATTCTGAAAATGCACCCCTTAACAAGTATTGGCGTGTGAAACCCTACCCTTAACAAGTATTGGAAACAAATTAAACGATACTCTTGGCAAATATACCCTGAAATGAACCCCTAAACAAGTACAGGAATGTTTTATTGTTACGGGTCCTTTGGTCGTCGGCTTTACCTTATTTGGTTTTGTTCGACCCCACCTTCTACACCTCGCGCAACACGGAATCTAAATACGAAGTGTTGGGGCAAAAAGGACATCCTTTATAAAAAAAAAATGATTTTGTTTTATCAACCCCGCAAATTCGACCCTGAACACGTAATTTTCTTAGCGAAATAGATACCATTTTTTCATTATTTTTGTGTTTTTGATACCCTTATCACGTTACGTACGTAACATGCCCTATCGTGAAAAAGACATCCTTTTTACGTGTTTTTGGGTCGCGCATGGTATCCTCTCGTCAATGTAAGTGTCCCCCGGGCAGTAGCGGACCGTGACCCGGCCGGAGGAGACAAAACATTGGGGGGGGGTACTGTATTGTTTGTGAACAATGCCGTGCCCCCCATGCTTTGTATCCTCGGGGTCACGGTCCGCCACTGCCCCCGGGGATGTGACACCCCCAACATTCATGGCAGTCGGAAAATTCATTGTTGGCAAAATGAAGGATAGAGGAGAAAAAAAAAAGAGAAAGAAGGGGAAAGAAAGAAAGAAACAAAGTAGGAAGGAGGAAGGAATGTGAAAAGGATAGAAAGGAAAGAAAGAACATTCAAAGAAGGTTGTGGTGAAAACTGCAAGGGTAGACTGTAGGTTTGTTATTACACGTGACTACTTGTACTGAAAAAGCTATGGCTGCTAGCAAGATGACGGAGCACTGATGTGATGATGTTGTTGCAAGGCTAACCTAATAAATGTCTGTTGTATATACGTTATAAAGAACCGACTACTGGTCTGTTATTTGCATGATAAGTTCAACGCAAAGGTTACAGAATGTAGATTTATTTTCTATAAAAATACTACCAGTTGCCAACCCCAAGTCCATGTAGGCAGGCTTAAAATATCAGCAAATCAGCAAGAATACAAAGGGGAAAAAGACGGAGCTATAAAATACAAAGTAAGCCCCCCCCCTAAAAAAAACCTAAGAGTTTAGAAATTATACCACAAATAGGACGATTTGAGTTTTGTAAAATAATGAGAGGCATGCAGGACTAGGTAAAAAAATGGGTTTGGGTGAATTTCCAAAGTTGAAGTTAAATTATTAAAGCCATAGTATAGTTGGTAAATCATGGAGTGGGTTATTAAGTAAAGTGGCAAAATCTATAGGCTCTACCAGTCGGTCAAGTGCTTTAGATCTGGAAAGAAAAGAATGACAAGACTTAAAGACTGGTAAATCATGTTCAGCCATGTGCAGTTGACAAATTCATGATGCCAAGTCAACAAGTTTTGCAGTTGGCAAAAAGCACAAAGATGTACTAAGTTAGTAGGCCTACATATTACATATATTACATAACCTTTTTTCTAACTTTATGAAACATATTTTACTTAAGGCCTGTGTGGTCATCACTATTTTGCTCGCTGTATATTGTCTATTTAAAGGACAAGTCCACCCCAACAAAAACTTGATTTGAATAAAAAGAGAAAATTCAACAAGCATAACACTGAAAATTTCATCTAAATCGGATGTAAAATAAGAAAGTTATGACATTTCAAAATTTCGCTTCATTTCACAAAAATTGCTATATGAACGAGCCAGCTGCATCCAAATGAGAGAGTTGATGATGTCATTAACTCACTATTTCTTTTGATTTTTTATTGTTTGAAATATGAAATATTTTGATTTTCTCGTCATTGTCATGTGAAATGAAGTTTCATTCCTCCCTGAACACGTGGAATTCCATTATTTTAACATTTGTGCTTAAGGCAAGGAGGTCCTAATCGTCAAATTCGTAAAAATTGAAATATTGTATAATTCAAACAATAAAAAACAAAAGAAATAGTGAGTGACATCATCAACTCTCTCATTTGGATGTAACTGGCTCGTTCATATAACTATTTTGTTAAAAATAAGCGAAACTTTGAAATGTCAAAACTTTCTTATTTACATCCGATTTTGATGAAATCTTCAGCATTGTGCTTGTCTGAATTTTCTCTATTGATTCAAATCAACATTTTTCTGAGGTGGACTTGACCTTTAATGAGATAAATAATCCTGTTCAAAGGGATTAAATGATACTCCCGTTTTCAAGTCAATATACACCCATTATTTTTCCTCGCACTTCGAGCTTCAATTATTCTACGTAGAACATACTGTGCATGATTGCCCCCATTAAGGTCTGAATATAAAACATTTCCGTTCAATGCTTATGTTCGCATTAGTGGATTGGTGAGAAATATCTGCCCGTGAATTCCTGATCTGAATATAAAAAAAAATTGGTTAGTGAAATCATAGTTTATGGTCCTTATGAATTCCTACAAAAAAGGTCTTAATATATATATTGAAAAATAACAACAACAGACAATGCAAGCAGCAGGAATGATGAACACATAGCAAGCAACCCATGTTTTATAAAGATATGAAAAAATATCTTACGTAATATAATATGATATAATATGTATATATATATATATATATATAATATAAAATAACATGACATATTATATATCATATAATAATATAACACGATATATTACAATATACTATGATATACAATGATTGTATATCATAGTATATTATGATTATAGACATAGAAGGAGAAGAAAACATTAGTATATATGATTGAATCAGTTTCTTCCCCCCGCTATGTTTTTCTTCTTTCTCCTTTTTTCTCCTTTCCTCCGTAGGAGGGAGGGGGGGGCACGTGCCCCCCGCCCATACTTAAGCCACTGACTCGTTGAATATTTGCATGGGCTTAGATTTGCATCTGGATATTCCTTTTTTGTGATTCCTGATCGACCGACCCACATACTATAAAGACCTTCTGCTTGCATAATCGTAATTATTTATCACCATAATTTTCATCACTATAATCATTTTAGATTTTGATTGTCATTAAAATCTGCAGAAATTCGCTGTGATCCTCTGCCAATCCAAGCAGGTCTCCAAGCCTTCTGCAGTCATGGAAACCTGATGGGTTCTTTCTGCCATTTCTCTTGCATTGACGGATACTACCTGGAGGGGAACAACCATGCCAAGTGCCAGCGAAGGAACTCGGGTTCTAAGCAAGGCGATTGGTCAAATCCAACTCCCAAATGCACAGGTATATGTTGTCCCCACTGATCTGGTTGTCCCTGTCTTTCATTGTCATGCATGATTAGCCTGTGGAGTTCTGGGGGGGGGACACTCAGTATATATTGCATAGTGGGTATGTGCCGCGGGGCTAGCTGCATTCACGTATGCCTGTTCCATAGGGATGCATTCGCACTCACACGCAGGCGACCCGTTGATCGTTCTCATAAACATTTGTAGTTCCAAAGCTCGATCGTGCCGAAGTCCCTCCTTTTTAAAATAAGCCCTCTCCAAGGCCCCCGGTCTATCCCGCGGCAGATACCTACAACTTTTTGGGGTCGAGTACCCCCCCCCCCCCCGGCTGGGTTCTTGCAAGGAAACGTTTTTTTGCGCCGGTTTGCGCCATCATATTAAAAATTTCAAATGCAAATTTATGGGAGATTTGAACTGAAGCAAAGCAGACCATCAATCGATTGCAAATTACAACGGAATGCGTGACTTACAGTTGATTTTAAGTGGAAACACTCAAGTCTCTAAAAAAAAGCCGCCTCGCAAAGACGCAATGCGGTTCTCGAGGACACCGTGTTTATTATCGTGCCTCGTTAGATTCGGAACTTCGGAAGCGATCTTGTAGTCTCTGATAACATCTTTCTTTTCCTGTTTATTTCTTTTAAAAATCAATTGTAGAGGTCCATTGTGATTCAGCCCCAGAACTAGAAAATGGCTTTTTATCATTTGGATTTTGTGACACGAGATATCTATCCCTATGTGTCTACGATTGTTCTGAGGGATACACCATTAGGAATCGCATACTCCAGTGCATTGGTGTGCCGGGAACCAACTCCGCTTCATGGATACCACCAGGGGGTGATGGACCGGTGTGCGAAGGTATAGTTATCAGTCCATTTCCATTGGTTTGTGGTGCATGGTGCTGCATTCTCCTATGATAATTGGAGTGTTTTGATATCACTCCCGATCCCTGCTACCTGACGAATCTATTTCCCCTTATTTTATTTTGCAGCACAGGTGAGTATCCTTTAAACAGATACATGTAGATTGAAGTAAACAATTATTATGTTCATGGGCATGATGGGTGTCGATTGGCGTAGATGGTGGGAGGGGGGGGATGACATATTTTTTTGTTCTTTTATTTTAAGGAGGGGGATCAGGGACTTCATGCACGATTCTAAAATTTTGAGGGGTAAGACATTTTGCTTGTAGGGCAAAATTTACAACAGAAAGTAAGAACATGAAGAATGAGAGAAGTGAGCCAGCAAAAATTTCACGTTTTCTATCACAAAATCTAATTTTTATAATCGGGATAAAATAGTTTTTGACATGATATTTTGGATTATATATTATATTCTTATATGAATATATTATATCTTGCCCTTTTATTTCCTTGTAGTTGTATCCTACTTTTTTGGTTATGGAACTTTACTTATTATTACTATCATTTTTTTTTTTTTTTTTGGGGGGGGGTGGTCCATGGCCCCCAAGCCTAACATTGATCTGTATACAAACTTGTAGGGGGAGGGGTAGTCCTTAAGACTGAAGTTTTAAGTATTATTTTTAGCTTTATTTCTACAACAAGATGCTAGGCATGCACTTAAATGAGGATCGTCTTTGTTTGTGGAGCGGTGATGGCCGCACCCTTTCGAGAAAATTGCATTGGGGATCTTTCTCAAAAGTATTGGTTGAGGGAGAGGGGTATTTTTACGAAAGTCTGTGTTTAGTAGTCTTCTTAACCAGTTCTATGAAAATTATTGATCAGATAATAAGTACAATATAATTACTAGCAATGTACAGATGGGGAGGCCAAGGTCTTTTGGTGCCCCCCCCCCTCCGAAAAAAATTACTGAATTTACGACCAAGAAAAAGGAAAAGAAAAGGGAGAAGGGTGAAATATTGTGTCAACATCTCATACAATATTATTGATGTTTGTCTTGCCTGCATAGCAGAGCGAGACTACAGGTCAATGAATTTAGGCCATATGGGGGGGGGGGGAATCAATTTCAAAATCTTAACCTAAGGTTATGTTTTTGAATGTCACCATAACATAAAAAGTATATGGACCTTGTTCATGAAACTTAAGGTAATGAAGTATTACTAATTATCCTGCCCGAGTTCAGGTCACATGACCAAAGGTCATTTAGGGTCAATGAATTTTGGTAATGTTGGCAGTATTTGTTGAATTAGCAACATAACATGTCACATTAGGGTAATCAAGTGTATTGTTTTGCACACATCTTTTACCACATTATCATGGTCAATTTGGGTTAATGGACATAGTATTTCATTATCATGTTTTCTTTTGTGAATAATTATCTGTTTTCAAAGTCAACATTGCTGCTATATCGAATCGCGTAATGCGGGCGAGACTGCCAGAGGCATTCCAATTCTTTGTAATAAAAATGTTGAAATGTTTGTTTGCATGTAAACACCTTTTCATTAGATTTTACCTGATATAGTATATCTGACCTCAAAAGTTTTGGCTCCTTACGCAACTGATTATTAGGAGAAAAAGAAGAGAACTTGCAATTTTTCTGGGAAATGTTTGAAAAATATGATGGAGCTTGGATGTCAGTGAAATCTAGAAAAACAAATACACTAGAAAATTTAATGCATCTCTTTAAAATTCTGCAAAGATTTTATTATTTATTTATTCATTTATTTATTTATTTATGTGTTATTCATTTATTTATTCATTTATTTGTTATTTATTCATTTTTTTTGGGGGGGGGGGTTGGGGTATGCAATAGATTATCATTATGGCTAGTGGATTGAAAGAGATAGGCCTGCCAGTGCCACCTGACACAAAGGTTTGATTTGATTTATTTTGATTTATTTAATTGAACATGGTAAAAAGCCCTCGATCAGCCAGTGGCTGGTTTTCAGAGAGGCTGTGCAATATACAAACAATAGAAAGAATAACAAATCATAACAAAGTAAAACAAAAATCTATATACAAAACCAAAGAGGGAGGATGAAACAAAACATAAATAAATCAATAGAGAAAAACAAAATCAAAATAGTAAAACAAAAAAAACCCCACACAATTGTAACAAATATAAAGAGAAAGTTTTGTAAAAATAGGATAATCAAGATTTCATGACTTTTTCAATATCAGATTCAAATCAAATGTTATCCCAGGTTGACTGGGATAACTTTAAGGCAAGTTGATCAGATGCCCCTGTACCCACTTGCACCATTATCACAGCCCACCTTTCACACAACCACGTACGTACAAGTGAAAGAAGGGGTGGGGAGAGCTGGGTTCAGAAAAATGATTGTTGCAATTTTCTGCATTTTATCTTTATTTCTAGTACAAACTTGTGACATACCGCCGCTTTATAGTATCCTTGAGGTGACCAACGGAACGTGCGAAGAATCTTCCTCTGTTCCAGTCAATGAAATATGTTCCTTTGGATGCGTGAATGGATACGCTTTGAAAGGGGATGGCGTTATTCAGTGTGGCCTGGATGGATCGTGGTTGCAACCAATCCCAGAATGTGAACGTAATTAAGGCATACTTTATTTTTTGCGTAACAGGATAACTAGTTTGACAGTTATTGCACTTTTATTCTAATGAAAAAATTGCAGTCAAATCTAAATCTTTGGCGAGTTGGGTGCAAGTGAAGATTTCACTGATAGATTAAATAATATTAGCTTTAAAGAAAATAAAAGATATCCAATCCAGTTTTTACTGGTTCAGAAACCATGGGCTTTATATGATGTAAAGAAAAGAACAATTTTTTCTTGTTATTCTCTATGTAATAAAACTAGATTATTAAATTTGGATATGCTTTTGAAATTCTTACTTCAATGCTTGCTTCAAATTTTCCATCAAAATTTGTTTGATGCTAAAAGCTTAGAAGAGTAAATACTGGTTTTATTGTCTCGCCTACCAGAGGTGAAGCCGAGACTTAGGAATTCAAATGTCGTCCGTCCGTCATCCCTCCATCGTCCGTCCATCACAAACCTGTAATTACACCTAATGTCACAACCGTAAGTCGCTTTTCGACCAATCTTAGATGGTAGATGGACGTGGGGACCTGCATGTTACGCTGCATTCGGAGGACACATGGTAAGGTCAAAGGTCATTTTCAGGTCAACGTTAAAGTTTACATGCAAGACTCTATTACACCTAACTCTGCAACCGTAAGTTGCTCTTCAACCAAACTTTGATGGTAGATGGACTTGGGGGACCTGCATGTTATGCTGCAGTCAGAGGTCACACGATAAGGTCAAAGGTCATTTTGAGATCAACGTTAAAGTTTACGTGCAAGGCTCTTATGACAAGTGTTATTCCATCCCAGTCATTTCACAATGAAGTTTCAGTATAATTCTCTTGCGTGCCCTCGCAAATCACGATATTTCTGGTTACTTTCATAAGTGGGCGAGACACAAAATTGCTTTTGCCTTGTTGAGTGAATGACAAACTATTCATTATTGATTCATGAATGTACTGCAGAAACTCCTGCAAAAAATAAAACTAACAGTAATTTAGAAATAAAAATACATATCTCTGTCTTCAAGTAATCAACAGTATGCGATGAAATAGCTTTGCCAAATCTGAGGTAAATTCCCTAACTGTATTTATAGCTATCACTTGTCCCCCAATACCGGAGCCTATAAACGGAGGAATTAATGGATGCCCTCTGCAGATAAATGTTGAGTATGGATCTACCTGCAGTGTCTTCTGTGACGTTGGGTTCAAGCCTATCAATGAAAGCGACCCTGTTCACCGTACCTGTGACAAAGATGAAGATGACATAGGGTTTTGGAATGAGGGTGGAATAGTAGCATGTGCTGGTGAGTTCTAAATTCCATTTAGCTTGTAACATCTTACCCTGTGGCATATGTGATGCAAAAAATTTATAATAATTAGGTTCTTTCTCTAATTTCAATTTGTAATTGATCTAATTTAAATAGTAATGATGATGATAATAATACTGCAATGATAATGATAATGATGATAATGATAATAATAATGATTATCATGATAATGATGATTATGATAATATTAATAATAACAATGATAATATTACTAATTATAATGATAATAATACATCATCATAAAACTACATAATACATTTTTGCACGGAACGGAATAAAAAACAGGAATCCTTTAAAAATGCATCAATCATGCCCAATTGAACAGGACGATATTGGTCTATCTAGACAGTAAATTATCGAATGCCAAATAAGTCTGATGTGGCCTAGACTTGAACTTGCGCCCATCTGGTTAGGAGGCGCACACTCTACAAAGCAAGTCAATTAAGACACCGGTGTAAGTATACTGTGATGTATTAAAGCATTTAGCTCAAGGATTCCAACATGAATACAGCACACATGAATTATGGCAGTTCAACATGACAATTTCGAGAATTTATGTAATTTAAATGCATTTTGTATTCTTATTCTGTTTCCAGCTGTGACCTGCCTCCCACTGTCTGATCCCGTCAACGGTGAAATAGAATCGTGTACAATTGATGGATCTAGCACCAACACCAGTCACATTCAACGTTACAATACAGTTTGCAAGTCTTCCTGCAACCTTGGCTACACCGCACAGTACAGCATCACTCGTAGATGTATAGAGGATGGATCTTGGGATGGCATCGATCAGCTCTGCCAAGGTTTTTTTTATTCCTTCCTTGATACATTAAGTAAAACATTAAATCAAGTTAGACATCATGTAACCCTCATCCACAAGTCCATGATGGTTAGTCATATAATAGCGAAAATGAAATATAAATGAAAAAATCAGGATGCCTGTATAATAACTAGAAAGTAAAGTTATATACAAACACCCATTTTTGTCTCGCCTGCGTAGCGGAGCAAGACATAGGTATCACTATTTCCGCCACGCTGCGTTGTACACCCAATAAACTTTCTATAGCTTTGAGGTGGGATCACCATATTCATACCAGAGGTCCATCTCCTGAAGGCACAGGTCAAGTTCAAATATGAGTCGAATTTGAATAAGGTCAAAGGTCAATGAACTTTCCATGACTGGCACTGTGCTATGTTTTACACATAATAACTTTCTATATGTTCGAGGTGAGATCATCAAATAAATAACAATGGTCCATCTCCTGAAGGTGCAGGTCAATTAAGTTCGAATGTGAGTTGAATTTGATTAAGGTCAAATGTCAATGAACTTTCCATGACTAGCACTGTGGTGTTGTACTTATAATAACTTTTTATATCTTCGAGGTAGGATTGCCAAATTCATACAAGAGGTCCATCTCTTGAAGGTGCAGGTCAAGTTCGAATGTGAGTTGAATTTGATTAAGGTCAAAGGTCAATGAACTTTTCATGACTGGCACTGAGATTTGTTGTACACACAATAACTTTTTATAGCTTCAAAGTGGGATCACCAAATTCATAACCAGAGGTCCATCTCCTGAAGACACAGGTCAAGTTCAAATATGAGTCAAATTTGAATAAGGTCAATGTCAAAGGCCAAATTCATAACAGAGGTCCATCTCTTGAAGGTGCATGTCAAGTTCGAATGTGAGTTGAATTTGATTAAGGTCAAAGGTCAATGAACTTTCCATGACTGGCACTGTGATGTTTTGTACACCCAATAACTTTCTATAGCTCTGTGGTGGAATCACCAAATTCATACCAGAGGTCCATCTTTTGAAGCTGCAGGTCAAGTTCGAATGTGAGTTGACTTTTGATTAAGGTCAATGGTCAATGAACTATCCATGACTGGCACTTTGCTGTGTTGTACGCATAATAACTTTTATATATTTTCGAGGTAGGATTGCCAAATTCATACAAGAGGTCCATCTCTTGAAGGTGCAGGTCAAGTTTGAATGTGAGTTGAATTTGATTAAGGTCAAAGGCCAAATTCATAACAGAGGTCCATCTCTTGAAGGTGCATGTCAAGTTCGAATGTGAGTTGAATTTGATTAAGGTCAAAGGTCAATGAACTTGTCATGACTGGCACTGTGATTTGTTGTACACACAATAACTTTTTATAGCTTCAAAGTGGGATCACCAAATTCATAACCAGAGGTCCATCTCCTGAAGACACAGGTCAAGTTCAAATATGAGTCAAATTTGAATAAGGTCAATGTCAAAGGCCAAATTCATAACAGAGGTCCATCTCTTGAAGGTGCATGTCAAGTTCGAATGTGAGTTGAATTTGATTAAGGTCAAAGGTCAATTAGCTTTCCATGACTGGCACTGTGCTGTGCTGTACACACAATAACTTTCTATATCTTCGAGGTAGAATTGCCAAATTCATACAAGAGGTCCATCTTTTGAAGGTGCAGGTCAAGTTCGAATGTGAGTTGAATTTGAATAAGGTCAAAGGTCAATTAGCTTTCCATGACTGGCACTGTGCTGTGCTGTACACACAATAACTTTCTATATCTTCGAGGTAGAATTGCCAAATTCATACAAGAGGTCCATCTTTTGAAGGTGCAGGTCAAGTTCGAATGTGAGTTGACTTTTGATTAAGGTCAAAGGTCAATGAACTATCCATGACTGGCACTGTGATGTTTTGTACACCCAATAACTTTCTATAGCTTTGTGGTGGAATCACCAAATTCATACCAGAGGTCCATCTCTTGAAGATGCAGGTCAAATTCAAATGTGAGCCAAATTTGAATAAGGTCAAAGGTCAATTAGCTTTCCATGACTGGCACTGTGCTGTGCTGTACACACAATAACTTTCTATATCTTCGAGGTAGAATTGCCAAATTCATACAAGAGGTCCATCTTTTGAAGGTGCAGGTCAAGTTCGAATGTGAGTTGACTTTTGATTAAGGTCAAAGGTCAATGAACTATCCATGACTGGCACTGTGCTGTGTTGTACACCCAATAACTTTCTATAGCTCTGAGTTGGGACCACCAAATTCATACCAGAGGTCCATCTCCTGAAGGCACAGGTCAAGTTCGAATGTGAGTTGAATTTGAATAAGGTCAAAGGTCAATGAACTTTCCATGACTGGCACTGTGCTGTGTTGTACACACAATAACCTTTTATAGCTTGTAGTACTTCACTCTTGTATCATTTACTTATGATATGCACACAGATCAATTTAGAAAACCCTACTGCTAAAGTGAATGCAAGATTGCTAAAAATCACACACAATAAGTTTTTATATTTATCTTTCATGCACAACCTTTCCTCCATTTTTTTCAAACAATAAGTTTCCATAACACCTTAATAATTGATTTAATTTTACAATTTTACTCACATTATTATCAATTACATTCTTTATCACTAACATTCATTTCCTTACTTGCATGGAAATAATTATATCTTCATAGTACTAACAGCATTCTTAGTGTCATCTGACTTTCTAGGGATAAATAAGCCTATACCATAAACTGTCAGAACCACAATTTACCCCTAAACTGCTGACAGCCTCAGAAGTCATATAGCATACTAATAGTTTTGACATGCAGTCTCTTCATGACTGCAATCTGCAGGCGAGACAACGCTTGGCGTTTGCCTTGTTGTTTGTGGATGTGTGGGTGTGTGTGTGTTTGATTGGAGGGGGGGGGTTCTCTACAGAACTAGCTTGCCATTTATAAGTGCTGCCCCCTCTTCTTCCCCAGTTGCCAGCACATAAAAAAAACATGAGCAAGAGCTTGTTAGTTATTTTGGATTGTTTCATCCAGTGTTTTTTTTATATAAATGTAAAATATAACGGCAAGAATATATCTCTCATGAAACTGGCTCACTCCATTTCACTGTTAGATGAAACCAGTCCGGATATAAACTGTCCATCAGACAGAATTTTGTATGCAGACTTCAACCAACTTGAGGCAACATTTGAAGCTAGCCTTTGGGAGCCTGTTCTTGTAAGTAAAATAATTTCATGGTATTTATTATCTTCAAAAGTAATGTTTACTTTGTTGCAAGTAAAATAGCTGCTGTTCAACATTTAATGCAATGTTGTTTTTTATACATGAACCTTACAGTATTTAAAAACTTCAAACAACAATTAAATAATTCATTGAAGATTATATATGAAAAATAAATTTTGCTGGTCATGTTTTTTAATGATTGTGATTACAAACTTGTAAACAACTACTGAAGGCCTATGGTTCATACATCAAACAGTGTTCTATACAAATCTTGTACAGAGCTTTTACATGTACATTGTTACAGATGCTTGGTTTTACACATTCAAATTTGAACTAGAAAATCAGCACTCAAAGTGCAGTTACTATACAAGGACATAAACTGCTAAATTAGCACTTCATTTTTTAGATTTTTTCCAGGCGACAGGTAATAACTCCATATATATAATAGGTGCCTAGTAATGATGATGTAGCAAGTGATGATTATAATATCTTTATTTGCAATATTAAGGCAACTGATGCTGGAAATAGTCTGACCGCTTACCTGCACAGCATAAACTCAGAGACTGTAAATGGAACCATACCAACAACTGTGGCAGAAGGAGAACATACAATAGAGTACCGGGCTACTGATGTTGCAGGGAATCATGAATCCTGTTCATTCACTCTAGATGTCAAAGGTTTGATTCCAATGCAAAGAATATATCATTTGTGATTACATGCACCCACACACACCCACACACACAAAATCACCCACACACCCCCCACAGCACAGATACAAGTAGCAGTCTAAAGGTCCAAACTCAGTATTTCAATTCACTTAATTGTTGTTTGTATAAACATGTATGATTGCGTCAAGTTTATATTTCTATCCCAGGTAATAATTTCCCCTTTTTTGGGAGGGGGGGGAGGGTTGAATAATTGACTGATATTTTTTAATTGACATTTTAAAAAGTCATTTCACAAAAGAGCAGGAGAAGATGGAAACATCAGATCTTTATGAAAAGTATTAATTCAAAAGGAATAAATATTATTGATTCCATGTAAATAGCTGCCCAAGAATCATTGCTTAATAGGAGAATGGTTATTTTTTTCATTCTGTGAATTTTCTGCCCCCCCCCCTTGGGTTGGTGTTGGTTATCTGGTGAAATCACTGCATTCCTATTTATGGATCCCAATGAAATGGTATAGAACGTGTGTGTAAGGTATGTTTTTTATCTTACAATTATTCTGAAATTTCTCTTTACAAACAAGGTGCATTGTATAATTCTATATTATTTTTTGTCTTCAAATTTCGGTCCTCACTTTGCATCATTCCCCCTTTCTTTGTTTTTGTCTCACCTGCGAAGCAAAGTGAGACTATAGGCGCCGCTTTTCCGACGGCGGCGGCGGCGTCAACATCAAATCTTAGCCTGAGGTTAAGTTTTTGAAATGACGTCATAACTTAGAAAGTATATGGACCTAGTTAATAAATCTTGGCCATAAGGTTAATCAAGTATTACTAAACATCCTATTAGAGTTTCATGTCACATGACCAAGGTCAAAGGTCATTTAGGGTCAATGAACTTAGACCATGTTGGAGGAATCAACATCGAAATCTTAACCTGAGGTTAAGTTTTTGAAATGTCATCATAACTTAGAAAATATATGGACCTAGTTCATGAAACTTGAGCATAAGGTTAATCAAGTATCACTGATGATATTGCATGAGTTTCACGTCACATGACCAAGGTCAAAGGTCATTTAGGGTCAATGAACTTTGGCTGAAATGGGGATATCTGTTGAATTCCCATAACTTTGAAAGTTTATGGATCTGATTCATGAAACTTGGACATAATAGTAATCAAGCATCACTAAAAATTTTGTGCCATATCAATTTGTTGTGTACAAAAAACGCTCCTTTTACAGGGCATAGAAATGGGACGTTTAACGCACCAGTCACTAATACGCGCCGCTGTCTTCGCATCGTGCAGGCAATCTACGTGTATAGTGGCGGGCTGCTACATTGCGGTGCAGGGTGTTCAACTTATACATATCGTGAGCGCACTCAGCTGCGTGTTTTCACTTCTCCTTTCTCTCCTTTTCTTGTCATTTTTCCTCGCATTACTTGTTTTCATAAATTTCCCTCTCACTTTCCTTGTTTTCTCACTCCCTTCAGTTTTGTAACTCTTCTTGATCACTTGCATTCATTGGTACACCCCCCGGTCAAAAATGGTACGGTCCTATCCAACACACACTCAAGTCGTCGCTGTACGAATAATGAAAACGTGCAAAATTCTTCACGCGTTGCGTTGCCTAGCTATGCGTGTGTACTGTGTACACACAATGCCATCGGCTGAACCCGCCAAACTATAGTGACCAATTATTGCAAAAGCTTTTGCAAATGTGAAAAGTGACAGAGGTTTTTTTTATCCAATCAAAATAATTCTTAGGTATTCGCAATCTACAGCATTTTCTGCAAAATGTCTTTTTTTGATAGGGTCTATTGTGACGTATATATTTTTTACAACAATGTGAAGTCGCACCAAACGTTTCGTTTCCTGCACTTGCCCATTGGCTCATGTACAAATGGATTTCCAAAATCATCAAGAAAGGTTCCAAAAACCTCAAAAGTGACAGAACTTAATTTGACTAAAATTAAATGAAAATCATATCATGTTCAAGGTGAGAATCTGCTCTATTCTATTCTGTTTTGATAGATCACCTTGTTGACGCGTTTGGGAGATATCTTAGCAAATCCGTCAAAAAAGGCGTATTTTTCTATTATTCTCCATAGGGAAATAATTTAACACGCTACGCACTGCAAAAAAGGAGCGCAAACAAATTGATATGAAGTTTCAGGTCTCATGATTAAGGTCAAAGGTCATTTAGGGTCAATGAACTTTGGCCGAATCAGGGGTATCTGTTGAATTACCATCATAACTTTGAAAGTTTATTGGTCTAGTTCATTAAACTTGGACATTAGAGTAATCAAGTATCACTGAACATCCTGTGCACGTTTCAGGTCACATGACCAAGGTCATAGGTCAATGAACTTTGGCCGAATCGGGGTATCTGTTGAATTACCATCATAACTTTGAAAGTTTATGGATCTGATTCATGAAACTTGTACATAAGAGTAATCAAGTATCACTGAACATCCTGTGCGAGTTTCAGGTCACATGATCAAGGTCAAAGGTCATGTAAGGTCAATGAACTTTGGCGATGTTGGGTTTTTTTGTTGAATAACCATCATATCTCTGTAAGTTTATTGGTCTAGTTCATAAAAAGTGGACATAAGAGTAACCATGTATCACTGAACATCTTGTGCGAGTTAGAGTAGTATTCAGCACTGCTGCTATATTGAACCGCGTGATGCAGGTGAGACGGCCAGAGGCATTCCACTTGTTTTGATTTCAGTAACCAGATGCCCTCCTTTATTTATTCCTGCGAATGGTGAAATTCTGATGAACTCTGGCAGTGGCAGTTGTACCGGCGGGGCAGTATATGGATCGGAGTGCCTGGTTTCTTGTCTGGATGGTCATGTACTCTCTGAAGACACAGGGGATCAGTCTTTTGTCACCCTCGTTTGCAACAGATCCAGTTCACTTTCCACAGTTGGAATCTGGAGTGGACAATTGCCATATTGCAACAGTAAGCAAGGAATTATAACAAATTTTTATCATGATATATAGTTTTTTTTTCTTTTGTTGCATCGATAATGTATTGTAAGTATTCTTTTGCGCCTTATCATTAGAATGATTAATTAAGCATTATTTCATATTGATTGTGAATAATTTTAACACAAGGGAAAGGTGAATTCATTAATTGAATGAATAACATTTACCCTCATGCATGATGCAGCTAGCGCGGCCTCCAGCGCTCTGCGGCCGCTTTTCACCAAACTTGCAGCAGATCAATGCGACCGGAACGGCGCAACGAAAAATATGCGAAGCCTTGGAGAGGATTTCTTTCTTCTTTTTTCTCGTTAAGAACAAAACGCTATGCCTTGGAGCGGCTTTCTTTGTTTTTTTTTTCAATAACACAAAAATGCTATGCCTTGGAACGGAAATTTGGGTGTGAAAATGGGGGTCCCCTCCGCGGCACATACCCACTATGCATTATATACTCCCTCCCCGGCCCCCCCCCCCTCTATTCTCTTTCTCCCCTTTCCCCTTCTCTCAGACCGGGCTCCCAGTTTTCTATTTTTTTTATCAGCCTCTTATTACCTTTTGCTTCCGATTTGAAAGATAGTTTTCGAAAAGTTTTAGTGTTACAGTGCCGGCCGCGGGAAACGTCACAGTGCCCCGGGATAGACGCGGGCGGTTCCCTAGGGCACTCATTTTCTAGGGGAGCGGACGCGGATGTCTTCCCGCGTCCACTCCCCTCAAATGCCCGCTACGGGCTACCGCGTCCGCCCTAGGGGGCACTGTGACGTTTCCCGCGGCCGGCACTGTATGTTCAAAGCCTGTACGTCTGGAGTGGACAATTGCTATCTTGCAACAGTAAGCAAGGAATTATTACCAACTTTTATATCATGAAATAAAGTGTGTTTTTTTCTTTTGTTTAATCGATAATGTCATATGAATCTGTGAAAATTCTATCTGATGTGATAATTGTTTAATGTAACTTTGATTTGTGCTATATTAGAATGATTATTTTTATTTTGTATTGATCGTGAATAATTTTTCTGGGAAGATTTTGCAAGGCGATGCTTGTTGTGATGATAATAGTAATAAGTTCAAGATATTCTGATAAATTATAGAATAACATCATGTTTCACTGTAATGCACAGAAATTGAATGTGACATTCCAATGGTATCCAATGGATCCGTTTCTGGTTGCCCATTATCTGCTGTCTATGGCGATTCATGCTACTTCAGGTGCAACAGTGGATTCGAGAGCAGCGAAGGAAAGAAGTCTATTACCAGAGTTTGCCAGGCCAATGGAACATTTGATGGACAAGACCTCAACTGTGATGGTAAATTCCAGAATGTTTATATAAAGTACTGTTTGTGGTATTGTTATCAACTTCTGATAAGTTATAACCTTAAGGTTTTGTCCTATTAATATTTTTGTTTATAAATGTTTGGCATTGTTATGATGATTATAGTAGCAAAAAAATAATGCCATTGCAAGATCAATTTCATCCTGTCTTCCCACTGTCCATATTTAATACTATTTCTAATAATGACACAGTCCTTGAATAGTGCATATTTCTTGGATATCATTTCCCTGGCGTTAGCCCTTAACCTTTTACAGCACGGAGCATTTCAGAGAATGAATTATTGTCACCCACTTAGCTCACTTGGATTGAGTTCATCAAAATGTGGATCAATTTTTTGCTGAAGGGAATTACCCCATGGCTGGGATTCGAACCCTCCACCCTCAGTTTCAAAGTCACTTATTCACTGGGCCACAACACTCCATTTGAAGCATTTCTCTTTACCAGAATTGTAACATGTTACACTTAGAGATTTGCTAAAATGACAATTACAAAAATCAAGCAATTTTAGTAATTGTCGTATGGAAACACAAATGGAATAGATAAAGAGAAATCTGGTATGCGTCCCTCACCAAATGTGTAGATTAATTTATCATTGTTTTCTTCATATCTGTCATCTAGTTCAAATATCATGTCCTGCACTGATGGAACCCAAGCATGGGTCTGTTTTACCACCTATATGTACTCAATCTGGAGGTGTCCCCTACGATACACATTGCTCATTCTCCTGCAATCGTGGCTACCTACAAAATGGAGTTTATTACAAGACATGCCTTCCTACTGGAATGTGGAGTGACACACGTGAAGTAACATGCACAGGTAGATCACACAATAAAAATGCTTTTTAAACTTTTTTTATTCAAAACTGTTTACCATTTGTACTTTACAGTAGTTTAAGAGTTTTAAACAACCATGGTTTAATTCATTGAAGATTAAATATTGAAAATGAAACTGTAATGTTTAAACTGTTACACTACTACTGGAAACTTCATGCAGTTAAACCACGTTCTATAATATGTTTAAACTGCATTTTTACTGTGTAGGTCTTATTTGCTCTTTATGGCCTGTATTCTGAAGTTGGGTTTAACTTAAACTCAGGTTTAAAGTTGTGGTTTTAATATGGATAGCCAATTGTTACATAAATCACAACAGTAGAGAAATCATATTTCAGCTCATTTGGCTCTCAAATCATTCATAATTGTCTAGGAAGTATAAATAGATGATTGTCTTCACCATTGAAGAATCAGGAAAGAGCACAGTAAATACAAGAAACATACAACTTAATAAAAAATTTGACACTTTTGGCTTCCCATAATTTTAGCACAGAGTTAGACCATGGTCTGAGTTAAACCTGACTTCAGAATACGGGCCCATGTCTCAGGTGGATGAAACAATTATTGTTTTATTTTTCCATAAATCCAGTCTAAAGCTTTGGTAAATGGTCAGTGATATGGATCATACTTCAGTATTGCCCAACATTCCAATAGCTTAAAAGAGTGATTAAATTTTAACTATGTTTAATTCATATTTCAATACATTGCAGCAATACAGGGATATTATTGTAGGGATTCATTGGATATAACAATAAAAATGCAATTCAAACCATGATAATGTAACAAATTAGACTGAATAACATGATCAACCCAATGATATATAAGACTTAATATCAAGTTGTTTTGAAGTTGCAGTTCAACATTTACATCAACATGACAGGCCTATTAAATCTCTGATTGTTTTTTGAAATTCCTATTTTTTTTTCAAAATCTCTTGTATATTATTCTGATTTTTATGAAATAGAGCTACGTGTTGCAGAGCTGGGCACCAGTCCTCGCTACTTTCTCGCTTGCATGCCGTTGATCTGTATTTCTGTGCAAATTCAATGATTTGTCATTTTTAAGATACGTTGCTAAAGTTGCGAGAATGTTGGCAAACTCAGAACAAAGCAACAGATTTCTTCAATTGAACATAGCACGTGCTCCAGAAATATGGCACAAATTCCGCATTTTTAATGGATTCTGGAGTTGAAATCTGGAATTTCCTGTGGTGAGTTATAGTGCCTTGAATGTGGTTTAATTTTGTTTTCTTAAATTGCATTTTCAGACAACGAGGCTCCTGTTTTCTCATCTCCATGTCCAATGAACCACTACTACAACGCTGAGAGGGGTCTTTCATATGCCTTCATACCAGAGATAAGTGACCTTGAACCAGACGCATCTGACAACTCTGGAGAATTCAATATTACCCTGTAAGCTGAATTTAAGCAATTACTAAACATTTAAAAGTGACACTATACAAAATGTATAACACATAAAATTCAATTTCCAATTCAATTCAATTCAGTTGTATTGTTTAACCATCAAATACCAAAAAAATACAAACAAGTTGACAGTAAAATTAAGGGAAAATATAATATGTTATGATGGTAAGGTGACCCTGGAGAAGCAAGGCTTATAAAAAGGGGCCACCGGGTAACAAAAATATCATAAATCGTCCAAAATACAACATAACTATCTACCAAAAATATGCTTATCTATAAATAACACACTGATGCAGGGAAAAAGAAGACATAAGCAATTCAGGGAGATTAAGAGGTTAAAATTGCTGTCTTTAATCTCATTGATAAGTTTACTCCATAGTTTTGGGAAAGTCATTTTAAAAAGAATTAAACATAACAGAAGTTCAAATTTGAGGGAGGTAAATGAGATCATTCTGACAAGTATTGTATGAATTGATGACTTTGGGGCAAAAATATCTCTTAAGGTAGGAGATAAAATTTTAGTATAGAACTTGTACGTGAAAACAAGTGAATTCAGTGATGTTAATTATTTTAATGGTAAAATTTTTAATTGGGTAAAATAGCGGTCTGGATTATTGAATGTAGCATTATATATACTGCAGATTGCTTTCGTTTGTAAAATATATAATTTATCTTGGTGAGTTTTAAATGTGTGACCCCAGACAATATTGCTATCATTTAAGTGTGGAAGAATAATACTGTTAAATATGAAGATGTCAAAATCACCTGAGGTATAAAATGTCTAAGTCTGCAGAGAACCCCAATAGATCTTGAAACTTTAGTACAAACTGAGTTGAGATGGGGTTTCCAAGAAAGATATTCATTTACACAGACACCTAAAAATTGGATGCTATCAACTTAAGAGATATTTCCACCAATGATAAGATTTATGATATTCAAAGGAATCATCCTGCCTCTTCCTCTGAAAATTATATACCTGGTAAAATGAAAATTTAAAAGCAATTTATTACAAGCAAACCATTTATGTACATGTAGTTTGCTGATGATATAAGTTTGTTATTTTGTTTTGTAAGTGTAAAAGTAGTATCCTCAGCAAAAAAAAACAACCAAAAGCATAAAACTGAAGAGCAATTAATTATATCATTTATGTATAAAAGAAGAGGAGGGGGCCTAACACAAACCCCTGAGGAATTTCGCAGGATGTATAACTTAGATTAGATTTGACACCATCGAACACCACTTGTTGCCTTCTATGTAACAAATAACTGGTGAACCACTGTAGTGGAACTGCTCTCATACCATAATTTTCTTATTTACTTATCAAAACATGGTGATCGATGGTGTTAAAAGAAGTGATTAGATTGCTTTCATCTTAGGTGTCTGGATACTGGGCAACCATGAGTATTTGATATGTATGAACAAAAATTGAAAAAAAAGTAATGTTCCTTGAATGATAAAAAATAACCTTTGATAAGCTTAAAAAACAGGGCCAAAATTTATGATATGCTAGGTTGTTAAATGATAAATTGTAGGAGTGTTTTGGTGGTTACTACTCTCGTCTTTGATTCTGAGGGACATGGGCTCAATTCCCAACCATGGCATGTTTTCCTTCAGCAAGTAATGTACCCACTTAGTGCTGCACTCAACCTAGGTGAGGTGAATGTGTACTCGGTAGGAAGGCATTCCTTGAATGCTTGAGCACCTAAATGGCGGCTCAGCTACAGCTGGGGTAATAGTATTATGATATACCAAGTGTAAAGCGCAGTAGAGCATATTAATATAGTAGCTGCGGAATATAAATGGTCCATATTATTATCATTATTATAAATATCACACATTTCATTACTTTGTTAAGGAATTCAATGATACCAGCCAATAACCTGTTTCCCGAGAACCCAACGAGATTGGTCTACATGGCCGTTGATGCAGAGGGCAATCTAGCTGTCTGTCACGTAATTATTCATGTAACAGGTACATTTTTGTTTTCATATCCATGATATTAGTTCATGTCTAGTTCTTTTTTTTGCAGTATTGACATTATGGATATAAGAAAAAGAGAGAGACTTGAATGTACGTACTGTTGATAAATCAAAATTGAATTCTTAGTTAAACAAAGTTGCAGATCTTTTAGATCAAATTTAATTTCCTGCAACCTATTGTTGACCTGTAAAAATGTACACTCTATAAAACGAAGAGCTAATTTAGCTCTTAAAGAGCGTGTATAGTGACTGCACTTCAGAGTGCTGATTGTACTCATTCAAATTTGAACTTGGCAAGTCAGCACTGTACACACTCTTTGAGAGCTAAATTAGCCCTTGTTTTTTTTTAGAGTGTATAAACACGTATACAGGAGGATGAAAACGTCAAACAAGTATGCTTGGCAATTAGCGCTTGGTGCTCAAGCTGAAATGATCCCCAAGCATGTCAGGGGTCTTTAAAAATTTGAATTGCATGTTACTAAGACAGAATTTGAAGAAAAAAAACACAAGAGAAAGATAGGCCCTAGATCGTCTGTTCTACATGAAAGGGAGTTCGATCAAACCAATGGACTCATTCTTCATGCCTATTTTCCCCTTCTATATGTGTGTTTCCAGTGTTTCGATGTCCTCGGCTTCAAGCTCCTTTCCATGGATCTATTATCAACTGTAGTGTTAGCCCTGTGTATGGATCTGAATGTTCCTACATGTGTAATGAAGGATATGAACTTGAAGGATCTGAAAGAAGAACTTGTGAACTGAGTGGCAATCATGGGCCTGCAAGTTGGACCGGTGATGAACCAGTGTGCCAAGGTTTGTAAAATAAGGAGTTTGAAATTATACATGTAGTATCCAACAGTTCCAGGAGTAAACGTTTGAACACAAAGTTTATATTCTAATGCAATACACATATTTCATTAGGGTTAATTATCTGAACCTTTCCTTTGAGACAGTAGATGATACATTGACTACAATCATTGTACTCTCATTTTTTACTGCACCTGTTATTTGCAGCAAAGACCTGTCCTGCACTGATGACCCCTCAAAATGCTGTAAAATCTGGCTGCATCAACAACCCACCAAGCGTTGAAGTTTATGGCACACAATGTTTCTTCTTCTGTGTGTATGGTTTTGAAGGGATTGGCGAAAGTGGCTCTTTGTGCCAAGCAGATGGAACATGGACAAGTACTAATTTCACTTGCAGAGGTATGTCCAAACGAATGTGTTCCATAATATTTACCATTATGAAAACTCACCCTCCAATGGTAACTTCCTTGGTAAAAAATGTTCAACAACCATATTCAGGTTTTAAGGGAAGTAAGTACTGAATATTAACATAATAGTAGATTATATGCAACTGGATACTGGTGTCTTTCAGTTCCTATGTGCAAGGTTATTTTGTGTTTAAGGTTTGATTTTCGTTGTCTGTGTATTTTTAGTAGCACCGTTTTTTTTTCTGTCCATTTATTGATGTAAAATGCCATGAAAACCAGGTTCTCACTGTTTGGCAGCGAATGATCAGGGGGGTGTTACACAAAGATTTAAGTATGACTTAGATTTGCACTTAAGTGCCTAGTTGCGTGAGGTATAAAAGGCTTGACTGCATTGCGTCAGATCATGCAAAGAGGACGCGCACTACTGCGTATTGATCAATAAGATTGCGCGTTGCATATCAGATACACGTCAGCATTTAAGTGTGACATAAGTCATACTTAAATCTTTGTGAACCCCCCCCCCCCCCGGAGTATTCTATTGTGCTTTCTTTACTGACAGTTTCTTATATTGTTCACTGACCTGAATTAAATCAGATTCCCTTTCCGTAATGTAAACTTGTAAATGGTAAATTGGCATAATTATCTATGATCATACATGTATGTAGAAATAGGTTTACTGATTACTAATTCTTAAGATATATCTTTACTTAGGCCCTACTTTCATGCATAATCACAAAGTTAGTGTCGGTTTTGTTTAGCTACATTATGTGCAGCCTTGGATATTCCACATGGGTCTTCGGTTGCACCAGAAAATTGTGCCGTCGATCCTGTTTTTGGCCAGTCGTGCGTTGTATCATGCAATCAAGAAGGATACCAGCTTTCTCCTCCAAACTTCTCTTTGTTGTCATGCCTCGGAAATGGCAAGTGGGCTCCAGGCAACACAACGTTTACAACATGCAAAGGTAAGTCTTTATAAAAGAATTCACTCTTAACCTTAGATTCTGATTCTTGCCACAGCAATAGAAAATCAAATAACATGCAAGGCTCTATACTCCTAATCCTTGCAAAACTGGTATTATGGATGATGGCAAGGATTTATCCATTCATGCATGACACTTAAAGAGTGTGTGTTTTATTTTCTCAATCTGAAAACTTGAATAGCATTAAATTCATAAAAATGTGAAAGTAAAGTTAGCTGTCACCAATTAGGTGGTTCTGAAAATAACTTGATCGTCAAATCAGTGAGATTTGATAATATTTATTGACATTAATAATCACTAATTTTTAACCAAAAAATGATTTCTCATAAACAAAAATGACTTTCCTAATGTACAACAGCATACACTTACTCTGGAAGGTTAACGTCTCCTAAAGATGGACAGTCAACGTGCTCGACACGTTGAGTCTTCTCTCCTGCTCAACTCCTGCTCTGCAATTCCACTCGCCGACACAAGCCAGCTTTCACCTGACTCATCTCTCCAACTCAAGCCTCGTATTTTTTTGGTTTAAAGTCCTTTTAAGAACTACACCGGCCAATTTCAGAAAAGAATAATCTACTTTCACAACTTTCACTTCCGTGCCTCTTCAGTCTACTTCTAACTTTATCCACTTTCCTCAGTTCTTTAAAGACTCACACATGATTTACTGTTAACCACTCCTGTGATTGTCCATACCAAATGACATTGAACTGTTTTTTGTAAAGTGCAATTTTACATGACTTTTATATTGACAAATTGTGGTTGAAGAAGCTTCTATTGAGAGTAAATCTATTTCTATTTATTCCTCTTACAGACATACTGAGCCCATCGTTCTCTCAGTGTCCCCAATACCTGACTTTCAATCCTCCAAGGGGGGAAACGCTTGCTAACGTGTCCTGGAATGTTTCAGCTACAGACAATAGTGGGGAAGAACCCACTATTTCGTGTGACAAGGACCAAGGCCCTATGGCGGAAGGTGACTACCAGGTGAGATGTGCTGCCTCGGATGCCACAGGGAATAGCAGAGTGTGTACATTTGACATCGAAGTGCAGAGTAAGTTATTGTGTCCAAGCGAATGATCGTAAGATTGGTCATATCTTTGGATAGAAAGTACACTGTTAAGATGTCCTTGAATAGCCATATTAAAAACTGCCCTAGTATAAACAGTGTATACCTACAGCACAATGCATTTCTTAAAAAGTGTCATTTGTGTACACAATGCCAACAAATATTTAAGGAATAAGGTTTGACACGCTTTGAATAGGTTGCTTCTTCATTTTGTCCTCATGCTAGTGAATAATGGGAATAAAGTCATATCTCTGCTACTCTTATTTATAAATCTTCAATTTCATGATCTTAACCAGGGGCGGTATTCTGAAAATTGTCTTTTCTCCATATTTTATCTTATCTCAGAGATATGACAAAATCGGTATTCTGGTGGATGTCATAACTTTTGTCACAAAAATTGTCATAAATTTTGTCTCTTCTCTTTAGCGCGCACCAAAATACGCGGCTTTAAATGCGTGTAATCGTTTTACACAAGCAAAAGTTATGACAGGGGGTAGCAGTCATAAATTTTGTCATATCTTTTAGTACCAAATATCCCGATACCCTGCCGACTGAATGTCAAGCAAATAATTATATTATTTAGATTAGATTGTGGTATTAGTTTCACTCATCTTCCATGACAATTTTCAAAATCATTTTTTCATGCTACAATTAGTTAGGCCCTACATATTTATTCCTCCTTTTTTTCTGTTTTCCTTACTTTCTACTTCTCTAAAATCCTTCACAGCTCCCTGTCTCTCTTTGTAATTAAGCGCATCAATATACGCGTAGTTGCGCGATGCCAGCAACTGTTTTGGGGATACGCCCTACCTGCCACGGGGCTTTCCTATTGGCTAGAAGGGCTCCAACTGGGAACTAATGATGATTTTGATTGGTTCGCTTCCGAAAAGATGGGCGGGAACTTTGAGAGATATGACAGGGAAAAGACAATGTTCAGAATACCGATTTGCGACAATCATAGCGGTGTCATATCTCGGGGAGAAATGACAAAATTTATGACAAAAGTTATGACAGAGTTCCAGAATACCACTCCTGGATCTTTATTTCTCACTTAATGTTGATTTTTGTTCATGCTGTAAAGACCTCATATTGATTATCCAAGTATTAATGATTATACATGAATGGGTTATTATGATGATTATCATGTTTAGTATGATTGATAAGCCAAATAGGTATGTATATTCCTATGACATGTGTTCCGTTGATTTTTTTTTAATCCTAATAAAAAAAGTTCACAGATGCCGTCAATATTGGCTTCCACCGTTCGCTGAATTTGTTGGTGCCTGTGAAACCATTTGGGGTGCCGAGTGCAATATAGCTTGCTCTTATGGCTACCAGCTGATAGGGTCTAGTAAGGTCACGTGTGAGTATGATGGCTCTAAAACAAGCTGGAATGCAGAAACGACACCTACATGTGAAGGTAAATATGGTTCGTAATGATATTTTCTTTGTAGAGATTACATAATTCAAAACAAAAGTTCTTGCAGAATAATTTCCTACTCACAAGTGCTTGGAATGGATATCATTATAATCAGTTCTTTTAAAATGTAAAATGTATCCACTTTCAATATATATATATATAATATATATAGACGTAAATAACTCAATCATTGATGCAAGACGTAGCTTCAAGTATCTCTTTATTTCGGCTAGCTTTCGGCCAGAATTAGGGCCTTCATCAGGCCTACAATGCATTGAAACAAAGTGGAACAAAACCATACAAATAAAATCGTAATACCAACAAAGTAAATAATGGGTACAGAACAGAATGATTACACTAGGATAACTAAATGGCAAAGTAACAACAGAGGGGGTTGAGTACTGAACAGAAGGATTACAATAAGATTACAAAAAGATAACAACAGAGAGGGTAATGGCTTAAACGAGACGGTGGAATACAATGGAAATGATGGAGGACAAGGTATTTACCGGCAATGAGATTAACTGTGGATTCTGTTCATCTGAAGTAGTAGTAGATCTTGTGTAGGTAATACTGTGAAAAGGAGGATAATTTTTCAAGTAAAATTACAATTCGTTTCAATATTATACTATATCTGTGTTTGAGTACATTGTCAGTTTTCGGGATTATATTGATCCGTTAATATGGTATACAAGTAACTGTTGATACAGGTAATATTTGAGAGATTGACATAAAAAGTACATTGTATTGCACATGAAGATATATACGTAGGATAAATATGGATGTTTGAACGGTAAGCAACATGATAAACATAAAGAGCAAAATAAATATACGGCAATAAGGGGCAACGAAATAATCAATCAAATATAGTCAAGTGATCAGGATACTAAGCATATACTGAACTGTATGGGGGTAAAAAGACGTAGCTATAAAACTATATAAAGTGGCTTGTTGGGGCGGGTGAGACTGTAAGAATGAGTCGAAAAGGTATGTACAGGGTTCAATAATTGTCAAAGATATTTATGCATATATATGTATATATTCAAAATGTATATATAATTAGATAAAAGAAGTGGTTACCTATCATTCCAGTGTCTGGGAGTGTGTCGGCTCGGTGTGCAGGTAAGAGGAAAAGTGAAGTGAAGTGCATGTGTGGGCGTGCGCAACTACAACTACAACTACAACCCCCACACAATCACAACACTAAAATCATCCTTATGTCCTCCACTTTAACCTCCCTGATCACTCTATAAACGATGTTTCAATCATGGCCATAGAACACATAGACAATAAATACCGTTCAATCATCTTGCACCGAGAATCATATTGGATCACCACTCTACGCACCCTCGCCCCAAACGGAATCAATGTTGATAATTAGATCCATTGACCCATTACATGCCCCCTACACACGCACACACACGCACGCCCACACATGCACTTCACTTCACTTTTCCTCTTACCTGCACACCGAGCCGACACACTCCCAGACACTGGAATGATAGGTAACCACTTCTTTTATCTAATTATATATACATTTTGAATATATACATATATATGCATAAATATCTTTGACAATTATTGAACCCTGTACATACCTTTCGACTCATTCTTACAGTCTCACCCGCCCCAACAAGCCACTTTATATAGTTTTATAGCTACGTTTTTTTACCCATACAGTTCAGTATATGCTTAGTATCCTGATCATGATTGACTATATTGATTGATTATTTCGTTGCCCCTTATTGCCGTATATTTATTTTGCTCTTTATGTTTATCATGTTGCTTACCGTTCAAACATCCATATTTATCCTACGTATATATCTTCATGTGCAATACAATGTACTTTTTATGTCAATCTCTCAAATATTACCTGTATCAACAGTTACTTGTATACCATATTAACGGATCAATATAATCCCGAAAACTGACAATGTACTCAAACACAGATATAGTATAATATTGAAACGAATTGTAATTTTACTTGAAAAATTATCCTCCTTTTCACAGTATTACCTACACAAGATCTACTACTACTTCAGATGAACAGAATCCACAGTTAATCTCATTGCCGGTAAATACCTTGTCCTCCATCATTTCCATTGTATTCCACCGTCTCGTTTAAGCCATTACCCTCTCTGTTGTTATCTTTTTGTAATCTTATTGTAATCCTTCTGTTCAGTACTCAACCCCCTCTGTTGTTACTTTGCCATTTAGTTATCCTAGTGTAATCATTCTGTTCTGTACCCATTATTTACTTTGTTGGTATTACGATTTTATTTGTATGGTTTTGTTCCACTTTGTTTCAATGCATTGTAGGCCTGATGAAGGCCCTAATTCTGGCCGAAAGCTAGCCGAAATAAAGAGATACTTGAAGCTACGTCTTGCATCAATGATTGAGTTATTTACGTCTGTACATAGAACATGATGCGCTGCAATACACGTTCTGCGAAGGGCCCTCTTCCTTTATATATATATATATATATATATATATACATGTATATATATAATATATTCCCCCTCAGCTCTTTTACATTAGTTATATTGTAGTTTCTTCCTCTACATTCCTCCCATATCTCATATAAGCTCAGCTCCAATTTTTAGCTCATCCGGCCCGAAGGGCAAGATGAGCTTATGCCGTCCGTCGTCTGTCGTCCGTCGACCATCGTCTGTCGTCCGTCCACAATTTCAAAATGCTACTACTTTGCCATTTCAAGTCCGATTTCAATTCTGTTTGCTTTATATGATAGCACTATGTGGGGCATTCAAAACTTCTACACAGAATTTTGAAATTTATTAAATATGCTAATTTATGCGCATTTTTCAAAATTCACAAAAAATGCTACTTCTTCTTTATTTGTTTTGATTTTTTTTGCTTCCATCCGGTAGAGCTTCATGAGGTTCACCAAACTTCTACACAGAATTTTGAAATTTTGACCAGAACAATTTTTATGCTAATTCATGCGAAATTAATTTATGCATATTTTCAAAAATTCACATAAAATGCTTCTTCTTTATTTGTTGACCGATTTTGAATTTTTTGCTTCCATCTGGTAGAGCTTCATGAGGTTCACCAATCTTGTACACAGAATTTTGAAATTTGACCAGAACAATTTTTATGCCAATTTATTCAGATTTTTAAAATTTCACATAAAATGCTTTTTCTTCTTCAATTGTTGACCGATTTTTACTTTTTTTCTTCTTCCATCTTGTAGAACTTTCTGAGGTTCACCAAACTTCTACACAGATTTTTGAAATTTTCAGTAGAAAATTACTTATGCTAATTTATGCGAAATTTATTCAGAAATCACAGAAATTATCTTTTCTTCTTTATTTGTTGACAGATTTTGATATTTTTTCTTCCATCCGGTAGAACTTCATGAGGCCCACCAAACTTCTACACAGAATTTTGAAAATTTTCAGTAGAAAATTATTAATGCTAATTTATGCAAAATGTATTCATAAATCACAGAAAATTCCTCTTCTTTATTTGTTGACAGATTTTGATTTTTTTCTTCCATCTGGTAGAGCTGCATGAGGTTCACCAAACTTGTACACAAATTTTTTTCTGGAAAATTATTCTAATTTATGAAAAATTTATTCATAAATCACAAAAAATGTTTTTTCTTCTTCATTTCTTGATCAATTTCAGTTTTGTTTGCTTTATATGATAGCTCGAGGTGGTGATACAAAATTTAAACATAGAATTTTGAAACTCATTGAATCTGCTATTTATTCATATATTTTCAAAACTCACAAAAATTGCTTACTTATTTGTTGATTGACTTTGGTTATTTTTGTTCCATCTGAGAGCTACATTAGGTTCACCAAGGTTTTACACAGAGTTAAGAAACTTTGACTAGATAATAATTAATACTTAATTCAAATGAAATTTATTCATAGACCACAAAAAAATCTATGTCATTTCTTCATCAATTTCAATTCTATATCCTCAATTTATGTCACCAATATAATTCACTACAGTGTCAACTGGGCTGAAATTAAAATTGTGTTGCGATGCCGGATGAGCTCCACATCATTGATGTGCTAGTTGCTTCCCACATTCAGGGGATATAATAAATATTTTTTTTTCTTTTCTTTTCTCCACTCACCTCTTTTAGATGTACTACATATTTATTTTTTTAGTTACATGTATACTATAGTTTCTTCACACACATTCCCCCTCTCATACAACCTAGCTAATCTTCTATATTTGCTTTACCGTTGTTAATAGGCAATATGCTTCTCCTTTTCATATATGTTTTATATTATATAGTATTGATTTTTTATATTTATTTGTATTGTTTATTTTATATTTATTTATACATATATACTTATAGATATATATTTACACTTATTTTCATCTCTAGTTTGTATAATGCTTTATCATATACTTATACTGTATTTCTTTTGCACATTATCAGTTGTTCCCTTCTTTTCCTTTTTCCCTCCCCCCCCCCCCCCCCTCTTATGCACCAGTTTATTATGCCTTACTTTGTAACCTGTTTGACCCACCTCTCACTAATTCTGTTGTTATTCATCTCTTCCTCATACCCCCTATCACTGTTTTGTTCCAGATCCTGTTTGATGTTGCCTGCCCAGTTATCTTAATCCCTCATAGCTTAAGGTCTTTCCCTGGCCTTACTTACAATAACTTACCTTTGTGTCTGCCTAATCCTTTGCTTTCATCCCCTTCTCTAACCTGATTGGTCATCACAACTCTCTAATGCCCTTTTTGTCTCCTTGTTTCTAGTGTTGGTGTTGCATGTCCGTGGTCTATATGATCATTCTTCCACTTCATATGTTTGTCATTTTGCCTCCGACAAAGATTCTGCTAGGATCGAACGCTTAGGCCCCTTTTGACTCTCTAACATTGCAATAATAATTTGAACTATTATTGTTTATACCTTAGGCATGGATCCACTAGATAATACAGACTAGGTGGTTTCTATTTCTATTTCTGATAAAATAACTCCAGAAGGAACTTGGCAGAACAGCTTTCTGTTGCATTAACGCTAAGCTGGTATAACAAATTACATATTAGCATTCAACGTCTAAAGTTATTCAGCCATAGTGGTTGACCTTATAGATGACAGCAATTACTTATGGGTATTTTCGGTTAAAGTGGAGATAAATGTCTAAGATTGGTTTCAAACTGGAGAATTGATATGAGTTGATTGCTATAATCACTTGACCATATTTTTGGTACCAATTTTTTAGACTATAAACATTCAAAAAGATTTTTCTCCTGAATATTATGATAGGGTATGATGTTTTGTTACAACAATATTTTGCCTTTGCTAATTTGAACTAATTCATTTGTTGATATAGGGGCCAGATTATAAATTTTTGAGATTGTTGCCCAATATCTATTTGGAAGTCATTCTATTTGCGGCAAGATCTTGTCTGACAATGTTTATGTGTTTTTAAACAGTGGAAATAGTGCTACATTCAAAACTTAATTTTCTTTGAGTAGATACTGCCCACATTGTCATATCAGTATGTGACAGTTTGGATATACCTCATTGATCATTATGAAAATAAATTGAAAACAGATTACATATGTGAACAGTTTTAGACTACCTGTATTAGTAATTGTTTTTGCCTTAATGATAACGTTTAGTGTTATAGTCCCAATTTAAGAACAACGTTCGGGGGATGTTTCACAAAGATTTAAGTATGACTTAATTCACACTTAAATACTGACAAGTACATGATATGCAATGTGCAATCTCATTGATCGAAACGCAGTAGTATGCGTCCACTTCTCATAATCTCACCAATGCGGTGATGTCTTTTATACTACACGCAACTAGGTATTTAAGTACCGCTCTAATCTTTGTGAAACACCCTCTGTATTGCAAAAGTAATGTAGCCAGGAAAAAGGAGGTGACCCACAAAGTTAACAATCTTCTATTTGCTGGAAGACAGATTATCTATGTTGCTGAAAAAACGTATTGCTCAAAATGTGATCACCGAATCAAAGTTGAAACAGATCATTCATTGACAAGCATGTTGTATTTGTAGACCTGCTATGGCTGAACAACAGCATGAAGCGTCACAATTTTTGATGGCCTAGCACCTATTAGCACTTGAACATGAGTTTTATTTGCTGTTCTTGTTAATTAGCAATCCAGTGTGATCCTTTTAGAACTGCCTGAACATGTCAACATCAATCCACCGTTGTGTGCTGGCCCTGTACCTGTCAATGCAAGGATAATGTGCACACCATATTGCCCAACTGGTAGAGATCTACAAGGTAATGGGCTGCCCATCGTTTGTGAAGATAATGGTCAATGGAGCAGATTCATTAACAGTTCATCGGAAGATTTTGCATGTAAAGGTTAGACTTTTTAAACAGGTATTCTGAAAACCATTTTGCCTTAATTATCATAAAGTGAGTATTTGATCTATTGAGAAGTTATTAGCTGCATTGTTTTTTTTCTTCAGTTGTAATTTTTCTTGCCTGTGTTGAAAGGGCTAGCAAGGGTTCTGGGACATGCATGTCTAGGTATAGGGGATCATTCAGGCAATTAGAAATTATTTTCATGTTCTAAGGATTCTATTATAGGAAATGAAGGTTTCCTGTCTAGGCTATTCTGGGTTTGTTAAGGAAACATTCATATGGATTTGTAATCGACTAGGTGCATTATGTAATATAATTATACTACAATTATACAGTATAGTTTAAAAGATTGAGGTAATTGGGATTCATCAAAACTTTAACTTTTTAGTATTATATATCCTTCTTAATTGTCTTTATTGGGATGGGAGGGATCTTTGCAATACAGACAGTACTATGGGATAGGTGAGAAGTAAACAAAAAGTAGCAGGACTTGAATATCTAGAAAGTTTATTGCTTTTTGTCATGACTGCATAGAAGCTAGACTGAGGCTATAGGCACTGCTCTTCCAATGGCGGTAGGGCTGTCGGCATTGAAATCTTAATCTAAGGTTAAGTTCTTTAAAATGTTCTTATAACTTAGAAAGTGTATTGAACTAGTTTATGAAACTGGGACGTAAGGATAATCAAGTATTACTGAACATCCTGCCTGGGTTTTGGGCCACGTTACCAGGTCAAATGTAATTTATGTCAAAAGCCATATCGGTGGTATTTGTTCAATTGCCATGAATTTAGTTAATGAAACTGAGAAATAAGAGCAATCAAGTATCTTGCATGGGTTTCAGGTCACACGATAAAGGTCAAAGTTAAATGAAGATAGTATCTTGTTATCATATGAGTGGCATTCTTTAATATTCAGTAGTTGTTTTAGTGTCAGCATTGCTGTTATATTGAATCGCATAAACCGCAAAATTGCCAGAGGCATTCCAGTTGTTTGGAAGAAATGCAGTGTGGTTCTAGTTTTCTCCCTTCAAAATGATGCCCTTCAAGTCAAAAACAAACTTTTAATTAATCTATGAACTAGAAGGGTTGTTATATTGAATACCCATTTGCTTCATATGATCTGTGCACAGTTGCTGGCCTATACCAGTCTCCCAAATGACCCCAATTCAGACCCGTTTAGTTTCTTAGTTACTTGAGCGAGAGGTGGTCGACGAATCATGGAGGTGTACAGTCAAGCGGAGAGACATGGCCGGAATTCAAAAAGGTGGTTTTGAAAACAAACGGTTGAATCTGGTTTATGGAGATTTCCTATATAAATTAAGCTTAATTTAGCGCGTGTCGGGCGCGTGTATCAAAAACTGTTTGAAGAGTGGACTCATGAATAAGATAGCATGGAAAACCATGGCAATTTGGCGCAATGTCACAAAAGCATGCATCAGCATTGGAATTTTTAATATACGCGGTAAAATAAACGTAATTTATACAGCAAACCTGCATAAACCATGGACTCATCCTTGGGTTTTCAAAACCACCTTTGTGAATTCAGGCCTTTTAAATTTGTACGGCAATACAGTTTAGTTCCAGACCATGAACTGCATATTGCCAAGGGCACTTTTTGAAGGCACGTTAATTGTGAAAAATGAAACACTGGTTCATCCTGTATAAACTTTACGAAGCAAAATGCAAAAGTGAATGTCCTTTTGAGAACTGTATTTGATTCTTCTACAATGACTTCGCACCAACTTCACACCTTTTCTTGTTTTATCCTTCACAGACATCACCGCACCAATCTTGAAATCCTGTCCATCTCCCCTTACTCTTACAAGGACCGAGGCCTGGGGTGTGACAGCAACTTTTGTTGCTCCTACAGCTACTGATTCTGTAGACGGTAGTGATCTAATTGTCTTAACGTTACCATCTGATCTTGCATCCCCATACAACCTCACTGAAGACTCCACACTCATCTACACCTTCTTGACATGGCTGGAAATAATGTATCATGTTCTTTTATAATTTATGTTCAAGGTAAGTCAGTTTAATTCAGAATATTGCACATTTTCTTTCATTAATATCAATTGAATAAAGAGAGAACAATTACATGTTAAAACAACACTTTGCCTAAATGTGTTATCAACATGGCATAAATGCACGGGTAGGTTTATAAGATTGAACAGTCCTGAGCAGATAATTCAATCATATAAGCGATGCCCTCTTCTGTACAACACTTTTTGCATTCTGCCATTATTTTTATTTCAATAATATTTGCAGTAGCCTATGTGAGAGGATTCTGTCACCACCAACTATTACATGTATATATATATATATATATAATATGTATATATAATTTGTAAAGCTTTACATGTATAACAGCTTTTTGGCAACTCTTTTTTTATTTAAATATTGTAAAGAAATGGATGAAGAGAACAATGGTAGGCGTAGCTTAAATCAAGGTTCCCCAGAGCTATCTACCCTTTGGAAAAATTGGTGATGCCGAAAAAATATCTCTTCCGGGAATCGAACCCGGGCCCCCAGCTTTGAACGCCGGTGCCTTAACCACTAGACCACAGAGACGGGTTAGTGGCTAGGGTAAGCCCGATCCGATTGACCGTCAGATAGACAGATTTTCACCACTATACCAATTATATTTTCCTTTGTCGGGTGAAGGTGAGTTTTGAACAATGACAAGCCGCCATGCCTCAGCTGGACCAAAGCTATTGCTTTGATACAGTACATGTATGAGAGAAGAAATACAAATTTGTAAAGCTTTACATGTACAAAAGCTTTTTGGCAACTCTTTTTTTATTTAAATATTGTAAAGAAATGGATGAAGAGAACAATGGTAGGCGTAGCTTAAATCAAGGTTCCCCAGAGCTATGTACCCTTTGGAAAAATTGGTGATGCCGAAAAAATGTCTCTGCCGGGAAGCGAACCTGAGCCCCCAGCTTTGAACGCCGGCCTTAACCACTAGACCACAGAGACGGGTTAGTGGCTAGGGTAAGCCCGATCCGATTGACCGTCAGATAGACAGACTTTCGACGTTATATCTTAGCAATTAGAGTTCAGAATTCAAAATTTAGTCTAGTTCAAGCCTCGCTGTAGGAATAAAAGCAAATTCAATTTCAACTCGTAATGGCATTGTCATCAGCTGCGATTTGAAGCCGATTTTGACTTTCAGAATCCAAATTCATTCCGAGTTCATCATACATGTTCTTCAAATGCATGCTTGAAGTGATTGGCTTGGTCACAAAGAAGCTACAGGAAGTTGAAGTCAAAATTTTGAATGGCTGGAACAATCACACAGCCACACACAGATCTCCTGAGATGTCCCGTTCAGCGGGGGATAATCTGGACACGGTGAGATACACGCAAACACACACCGTGTTCAGATAATCCCTAGCTGACCGGGACTTTCCCAGTGGGGTTCGCATGTGGCTGCGTGATTGCTCCAGTCAGTTGAAATTTTTATGTTAATTGGACGAACCAGGCTGAGATGACCAGATAGAGCCCTCAGATTAAATTGATTTAACCCTTCGCCTCCTTGTACTATGCTTATGTGAATTATATAACGCATTTGTTGGGTTCAAGAAGACAAAGGAGTTGGGGTTTTGGTATAATGCTGATGGGTCTCATTGAAAATAGGATTCACTTCGGGCAGCTTCATGCCAGATATGGCTTTTTTTAGAATTCTTCCTTGGATAAGTCTTTAAAAAACAAAACAAATGAGATTCAGTTATTCAGAAATGGTGCTATATTCAGCAGTACGTTTTCCCCCGGTTTCCTAACTGGTTTCTGTTAGAGAAAGTTTTTTCTTACAAGTATTTACAAAAAGTTAGATTTTGCTAACTTTCAAAGATAGACCTTCCTTGTAACATTTCCTTCCAAATTCAGACGAACTTTACCCAGTTGTGGAGTACTGTCCCAACAACACTGAAGTCAGCACCAGCCCAACAATTAACTGAAGTCACCTGGGATCTGCCCATATTTTCCGAACCTACGGGGGACCCCTTGGATATTTCCTGCAACTATGAGGACGGCATGGCAACCCTTGCTATTGACAAGGATCACTTGGTAGAATGCAAGGCAACAAATCTTGATAATTCTAAAACTTCTACCTGCAGCTTCATCATAAGCGTTAAAAGTAAGCTATATTTCAGATCAACAGTGATCATGGCCTATTGATAAAATGCTTTTGTTTTTAAATAGTAGTATACTTTATATTTCAGGACAAGCCATTTTATCAGACACATATCTTTATGTATCAGTAAACAACACCACCCCATCACCCCTGTGATTTTCTCAATCATTGGTCTCTCATTGTCTCAATTAAAATATGAGTGAACAGGTCGAGAATATGAATAGCATTCTTTGTCTGTATGATTGTTGAAAACATTTTTTAATCAGAAATAAATGTTTTTTTTTGTTTTTGTTTTCTCACAGGAGTTCCCTGCCAAGGCCTAGATCCCCCGGTGAATGGAGCTCTGAGTTGTAGCGGTTGGTCCGGTGGCACATTTTGCTCGATCTATTGTAACAAAGCTTTTGACATTCCAACATCATTTCTGGATATCCCTGAGTTTTATGTGTGTGATATATCTGGCCAATGGAATCCACATGACACAGTACCAGACTGCACAGGTAATTTATCCATCATCATATTTTCCAAGGGTGCCCTGCCCTTATAGAAAATAATACTTTCCGGTTTCTGTCCACTTGAATATCGGAGGGTAATCAACACTGCTGCCTGGCATGTTTCGCACAACCCTTTAAAACTGAGGGCCAACCAATACTTTATTCTAAGAGGGCAATAATCAGACAACATCAAAGTTATATAATTGTACACTGGTGATTTGAAAAAAAAAATATTTGATATGACAAAATACAAAAAAAATTGAATAATTGAACAATTATGAATGGAAAAACAGAGGACATTGGTAAAATAAATTAGTGGGCCTCCCGCCATATTTTACTCCCTGTTCGAAAGTGAGTAAAATTAAATTAGACCTGATTTTTTTTAAGAACCCGCCCCCTTCCTTTTTACTCTTCAAATAATATTTCACATCCCACAAAATCTAAAACTCAATCTACTGCCCCTGATATTTAGCAGTAGATCTAAATAAACTAATCCATATTGTTTTTGTTTTTCATTAGACCCATCTTGTTACACTTATCGTTTGAGACTCTTCAGATTTTGAATACGGGAAGGCGGGTTAGTTGTGACACTTTTTGCATGTTAGAATCAATATGACTAATAATATTTTAGAAATGAGTACCTTGCTTTTTCTTGGGACATATTTTTCACCTATATATAACTTTCTACCCCCACATTGAAATTCATTGTGACCTTTGAAAAAATGAGGTCAAATGGCTCAACTTGCCCCATATGGGGGGTTGTGACACTTCTGGGGTAAGTTGAGCCACAAAAACTATGTACAAAATGTATGCGGGAGGAATCAGCATGTCAATTTTTTATTTTCAAGTTTTTTCACTTGCTAATTCTCTATAAATACTGACATCCTCTAAGAGTAAAAGAGCTGTCATGTGAATTTACATCTTTTGCCTGCATATTAATGGCTTTTCATTTTTTTTTAATTTTCATTCTTATTACCATAAGAATTACCATGGCTCAACTTGCCCCATGGTGGCTGGCTCAAAGTACCCCAGTCCGAACTTAATGTGATATTTCACATCCACACATTTCTTATGCATCCATCATTTAAAAGACTGTGACAAAAAATGAAGATCCATACCTTGAATAAAAATATTGTTCTTATTTCTTTATTATAATTAAAGTCGTGTGTGGGTAAAAAGCACTCCTCTATTTTACAACCTCTTTTACTTTTTTGGCTAAAATTTGTATTTTTCCATCTAAAAGGTACTTTTTGTTTCAAAGTCGAAAACAATATGGTTGAGTAAAGAGTTATGTAATGGGTCAACAATGCATGACACCACCACAATGTCTGACTCATTCATTATTAGCCTGGGGGTGGTGGCTCAACTTGCCCCTATGCTCAACTTACCCCGCTTTCCCAATATAGTATATTTGATCAATATTGAGTGTGTAGACTAAATAGAAAATTTACGCCATATTGGTAAAATGATACCAAACATTTTGTAAATTTTGCGCAATGTTGCATTGAAATTTCCGGTCAAACATGCATTTGGCCAATATTGGGGTATAAATAACCCAGGAAGCATGCATGTTCGCTTTCTACCCATTATTGAATAAATTTTTACTCTCTGTTTTTAGAGTGTAATGTCATTGGCTTCATCGCTTGATCACCATCCAAGATGGATTGCTTTGTGAAGAAAAAAATCTCTTTTGAATGCAATTTTCATTGTTTACTCTACTTGCTTGAATTTTGTCTATGTCCATTCAAATCAGTTTTAATGGTGAAGTTTGACCTAATGCCACAAAACATATTTATTACAATTATCTAAAATCAGAAAACATTTTCATTTGTTTTCAGATAATCCTTTTGGTTAGGAACAATTTTCAATTGTTTTTTTTTTTCTCTTCTCCAACTGAACAGAGTTAGGTTCATAATCTAGAACAAGTGAGGCCATGATTCTAAGTTTTTTTTCCCCCTTGAATAGAGACAAGGAATGGAAATCGAATCAACCTTCCAAGTGAAGTACATTACTATAGTGGCACCTGCGGTACTAATCAAACCAATCTGCAGATCGCAAGTGCATTCCTCAATGCCTTTCAGCTTTCAGGATTTTCAAGCGTCTGCACGGATAATGATGGATGTGCAGTGGAAAATGTACTAGTTACATGTGGACCCATCGATGGAGCAAACGAACGACGGAAGCGGGGTCTTGTACAAAGGAAGTATGGACATAAGGAAGGCCCTGTGAGGAAAATAGAGAAGAGAGACATTTCTGAATATAGGTAGAATACATTCATATTTTAACCAAATTTATTTAACCATATGGCCAAATTTAGCCATGAATCTTTCAAATGTTATTTGTTATTCTGGATGTTCAATTCAATTCAAGTAAACATTTATGTAATTGCTGGCAAATTTTCTCCATCAGGTTTACTGTCAGATTTTGGTTTGGACGTAATCTGACGATTGCTGAAGACCAAGACCCCTTTGATGCAGTTTTGGACTCAGAGGGTGAAATGATCAAGGTTGTGGAAACTCTTGTTGAAAATGGCGATCTGGACCTGAACTCCACTGTTTCTGATGTTTCTTTAGATCTAGACAAATCATCTATCTCATTTGATTATGCAGAACTGGTGTGCGATCCTCCATACACAGTGGACAATGATGATTATCTTTGTGGTAAGATTAGACTTTATAAATTATCTTAATTATTATCGACATAAGAAGGTACTATAGTTTCTTTTTATACGCCCTTCCTATGGGACGTATTATGGTATCATGCTCGGTGTCCGTCCATTATCTTTTCTTTGCGAATGTGATAACTTCAGTTTCACTTAAACTAGACTTGTATAATATGATGTGTACGATACTGGCATAGATCCCAGGAAGTTTATTGAATGTGAGGTCAAATGGTCAAAGGTCAAGGTCACAGTGATATGTTTTCATCTTACCGTTCTAAAGTCCTTGTAAGCGCGATGACTTTAGTTTAACTTAGCCTAGATTCATATTATTTAATGTGTATGATACTAGCATGGATTCCAAGTTCTAAGCCTATTGATTTTGAGGTCAAAAGGTTAAAGGTCAAGGTCACAGTTATATGTTTTCATCTTCCCCTCTGAAGTCCTTGTAAATAATGCAATAACTTTAGTTTTACTTAAACTAGTCTCATGTAATTTATTGTATGATACTAGCATGGATCCCAGTAATTCTGTTGATTGTGAGGTCGAAAGGTCAAAATTCAATTCGCCACCTTCCACTTTTCTTGGTTGACCAATAACTCAATTTTCCATATTACAGGCGGGCGTATTTATGTGCTCGCCCCAGCGACACTCTTGTTTTATATGACATTTGTTATTATGTAAATAATAAATTATATAGGGAAAATACCAGCCTAACACATCCTTTATGAGAAGTCTCTTAACCCTAAATAGACTGGGCTATTTCGACGCCTAAGAAGACTGGGGGGGGGGGGCTGATTCAGCCCCCCTTATGATCTCGGCCGTCGATCGCCCGATCGCAACAAAAATTGGCACACGCGTTACCCATGGCATTATCTACAAAACTATAACATCAAATTCTGCAAAAATTTCATGTCTCATTAATTATGCTAATTTATGCGTAAAATCATAAGTTTGCTCTAATTAATAAAATAATGCCCCTGAAATGCGAATTTTTGTTTCACCTACTCTAGATAGGCATCTGATCAAATTAATTTTTTTTAAAATTCAAAATCACATTTATTTTTTATGTATTCTATTGTTTTCTAAATTTCTTATGTATTTCTTTGTTTTTCGACTTTTTGTTTTTTATTGTTTTTTCAATGGAAATTGTCGGGGACTTTATTATGACATAAACAAGATAAAATTAATTAATTTTAAGCAGTAAAAGGAAAATAATGATACATTTATGAATTATGGCTAAGAACACTATTTGCATTGGATTTGTACACAAATTCACGTTTTGGAGTAATTTGGGGTCTGCATGCACTTACGAAATGTTGCGTAATTTTGGAACCGCGTACCCGGGGGTCACAATTATGGTCTCAAAAGCGCGAGACCTGAAAGTAAAAAGTCAGCGAGTGACACGGTCAAAAAATTTTGCGCGGCGGATTTATCGCATTCAGCCCCCCCCAGTCTTTTTAGGGTTAAGAGTTGTGCAGTAATTTAGTGTAATTACCCTGGCTTTAGCAGAGCAGCTATTACACCGCGTTTCAAGGGGTTTCAAGAAAATTAATTTCTGGCAGGTACCCATTTTCCTTAACTAGGTTGAGTATGTGTGGTACACTGTCGATCAACTTGTTCCCAAAAGAAATTATGCCATACCTGTATGTACATTATCATCATTACATTATTATCATCATTACTTCTATAATTATTATTAATAATATTATTATTGATATCATTATGATCACATCTTCAAAATCTTCATCATCTCCATCTGCGTCATTAAATGCCAAAAACAATTAAGCAAATATTCTTGTGGCCTTTCTACACAGTCATTTGTGAAGTGAATCCAAACATTTTCCTGATCACGATAAATGATTAACAAATGAGATGTGAACTTTGTGTTCCTACAAGGACATGAAACATATCCCAAACCAATTTTTCACTATTAAAACAAATGATATATATCTTCATTTGAATACAAATATTTCTAGAAAACTACTTGTTTAAAAACAAAAAGTAATTTCTTTGATTCAGATATCAAATTTAATGTAAGTAATTTGTATTTGTATTTTTGTAATGCGTAGTACCATGTGGAAGGGGTTTTCATTATGACAATGAAACTCAGGAGTGTCTACAGTGTGAAGTGGGGTCCTACCAAGACTCCCATGCCCAGTTCACATGTCAACAGTGCCCTGAAGGACAGTCTACACTTGATGTTGGATCTGTGAACATGACCCAATGCAGAGGTACATACATGTGATTTTTTTTTTGCAACTGTTTGCCTTTATTTGTAGGAAGTCAGTAAGAGCCATATGCATCTAGCTGAAGATGTACAGTGCGTCCCCCCAAAACTACACTTTTGAAATGGCTGCCAACTATCAAGTAATTAAACTATCAATTTTGGGGAAAACACATAATATGGAAGTCAATAAAGTCAGCTTTCAAATGACACCAACAAATTGGAAAACTATTCATGCTTAAGTGAGCACTGCCCATTGAAAGAAAGGGTATGACAATTAGGCTGGGCCGGAATGAGCCTTCCAATTTATGCCAGTTTTTGAGAGGCAAATCCTTTGGAACTTGCAAACTTAAGGGCATTGTGATAAATTAATGATCAACCAGGACCAGTTTTGGTTGTTAAAGCATATTTCTTAAATTATTTAATTGAACTTTAATGTATGAGTGAACACAAATTACACTTTTTGGGTAGCAATTCAACTTTATCATGTGGATGTCAGCAATGTTTTCATGGTAGTCGGGAGAATTGGGTTGAAACTGAAGTGGGAGAAGTCGGTTGATGGAATAAGGGTCAACAGAACATTTGGGGGACACACTGTATGATCTAGCGATACAAACTTCTATGGATAAATAAGATATTTAAAAAATCTTCCAGACTATTACCATTTTCAGGCCATCAGTCATTATCCATGACTTCATCATTACAGAATTTTAGCCTTTTTGCAATGAATTGTTGTGGAAATAGAGTGCTTAGATATGCACATTGCAAAGTTATGCACTTATTTCATTTTCTCTCTGAAATGATGTGTCATTCCATTAAAAGATATAAAGTATGAAATTTAAGTATATAACAATATAATTGTATCACCAGAATGGAAAAACTATAGGTTTTGTTAAATAGTAAAAAACATAAAATAATGTAAATGTATTCATGTATAAAACTTCTGTAGCATTTTATGATTCTTGAATAATGTTTTTTACCTTCATACCTGGGGCCTGGGACGGGCCCTCTGCCTACCTTTCCCCATATAATAGTAAATAAATCAACACTATCATTTTCATTGTTTTGTTATGATATTGCTATTTCCTGTATTAACTACATTGCTATTGCTCCACATACATTGATATCATGTTCTGTAGATATTTGCCAGCCCGGCCAAAGTTCAGACTCTGGACTAGCACCATGCAATCCTTGCCAGATAGGTAGCTACCAAGATGAATTATATTCTACTGAATGTGTCACCTGCCCCAATGGAACGTCAACTGAAAGCAAAGGTTCCAATTCGCATCTTGATTGTATTGGTATGTAAACATTCTCCTATAAGTTTCACCCAATGCTTTGCCCAGTCTTTATTCAGTATTGATATGTAGATGAAATAGTTTTAATGCATAAATCATATAAGCGTAATTGGGGTCCTATTCTTCAGATCGTTCACTGCAAATTGAAGATGAAGTCCCAAAGAGCCTGACAATTTGATGTAAGCATACTGCGTGCTAAATGGAATCATGTTTTGGCTGTACAAGTTCCAATTTCGCCTATTTAAAGTTGTTTATTTATGAACAGCCTTATGGAGCATCAAATCCTCACACAAAACACACCTTTTCTCAACACCAGCATAGTCTAGCTTTTTTTAATGGATTCATTGTTTCCTTTAGTCAGCCCACCTGTGCGCTTTGAAACACCCTTATAAAGCGCCATATAAATGTTAGCATTATTATTATCCCCTTCATAGGCTTTATGTCCATGGTAAAAATGGTAAACCATTTTAGACACAATAGTGTTTATAAACGCTACTGTGTCCAAACAGAAACCGGAAGTGGTACAGGTTACACGTGCCTAATTACAACTGGCATGCAAAAGATATTCATTCCAGCCAACCCATTCTCAATTTTTAAATTTGATATTGCTGATTGACAAAATTGAATGAATATGACTGACAATCTAACACTGATTCTAGGGAAGGTACCTACTGAACTTCCTTTTTCCACATTGGAATTATATATCACCACTTTGGAACTATTTTTACTGGCGGAAGATTAAGAGCCAACTCTGAAGTGATGAATTTGATCCCGTCAGGTGTAGTCTTCATAAATGCTGATTTATTTTTAAAATGAGCTGGTTGAGGTACCTTTTCTGGTCAGATATGGAATGTCAGACATATATCCTATCCACTAGTAGTAAACATTCAACCCTCGAACTTCCTCCTTATTTTTTTATTAATTTTTTTAAAGTGCCACTTTAAGACACGAGTCTATGGGAAATGAATTAGGCATGTGATACCTGTATACATTGAGTTGTTTGCCCCCATGCACTGTCATGAGGCACAAAAACATATATGCACTTCCCATTGTCTGTCTACACGTATAGAACACAGATCATTCTAACCATGACTCTCCTCCATAGAAAGCAATACAAAAGGCACAATCTAAAGAGACAAGGAAGTAATAATTTAATTAATCATGCAATATCAATATTGTACTGAAAAGTAATTGGGAAACAATATCAATACCTTTAAATCGGATACTATTGCAAATCCTTTAAGAAAAGGAAGAAACATTTGTATATACCCCATGAGAAAGGTAAGAGAATGTATGTCTTGAATCGTTAAGATATGCAAAACTAACAGCATATAATTGAAATGAGTTGTTGGAATACAAGTGGGCCCATCTAATAATTGCATTTGTATTAGACTTAATTTTACGTACTTCACAAGTAAACATCATCCACAAACAACATGCTAGCATCATTCATCAAAATTAAATGATGCAACAATATGAATTAAAAAACAATTTGAGGTATGGAAAGTTTGAGAGAACCAGTATAAAAAAGGCAATGATTGTACAGTCAGCAAGGAGATTGTGACTCTGAGGAACCACATGTATTTTCAAACTTTGGACCCGTGTAATAATTAAATTTCTTCCTGCAACACTCTTTTTTAATTTGTATCATTTAGAGATTTGTGAAGCAGGAGAGTACTCCCCATCAGGATTCGTTCCTTGCACGTTGTGTCCTCTTGGTACTTACCAGAGTGGAACTCAACGAAGTCAATGCCATGAGTGTCCAGGCGAGACTACAACACTGCAGACGGGTTCAACTGATGCATCTATGTGTGTTGGTAAGAACTGTGTCTAAATCACTGGCGTACATAAATAAATGAATAGAATACAATGAAGATTTTTTTTAATGATTAAAAGAAATCACAGGGGAGAAATATGGGAGATTAAGATAAAATGAAAGGTTGTAAAACTTTTTATGAATATAACAAAAATCCAGCACAATTTATTAATTTTTTGTAGTTGAAAGGTCAAATTTTTGTTCACTCACAATTTCTTTACAAATTTTGTCCCATATGCCCTGTCTGGCCCCTCAATAATTTGGCTCATATATGCTGCTGATAAAAAAATCAGTTGATTATCCATTGGGATTAGGTTATTTCTCGAACTTGCCTAACAAGCCTGTAGGGTTACTGAATGACAATTTTTTTTTGTCTGAAGAACTAATGACTTAGCATATATATCTTTTTAAACTATGGCTATGTAGGGATTATGCATTAGCTTCAAACTGTGTAAGATTATACTATATCCTGGTTCAAAATTCTTTACATTGTTTAGTGTGCATTACAAGTTATGCCATGTGTTTTCTTCTACATGCTGCTTCATCAGGATCTATATATCATATTGGTGATATTTAGTAACACTCGAGGTATGCCATTACATTGTTATTTTGATAATCATATATTCATGTACTGAACTGGAGCCTAGATCAATGGCCATCTCACCATGAACCTGAACAATTGTTGATCTTTATTTTACTTCCATCATAACGCTGTTGGAGGAGGTGCATTTTTCATCAAATAACAAATATTTATACAATTTTCAATCACCCAATTTCATTTTTCTCACAGATATTGATGAATGTGCAAGCCTCCCATGCCAACAGGGTGCATCCTGCGTTGATGGAATCAACTCATACACATGCTTATGTAGGAAAGGTTATAGAGGGCGTTTGTGTGCCGATCGTATTCTGTGGTGCGACTCTGGTCCTTGCCTCAACGGAGGATCTTGTGTGGAGGAAGGTGACGGGTTCTCATGCATTTGTGCTCCTGGATATACAGGTATGGTATGTTTACTCCCGGGGGTATTGTGCCCACAATATAATTGGTTTAGTGCCACGGGTTTTGTGAAACTCAAGATGTTGTACCTCATTTTTCATGGTAGCCATCTTGGAGTTCAAAATGTTGGTCCCCCAGGTGTTCAGATCGATGGGGGACACAGAATGCACATACTTTCTGTCGGATCCGAGCAACTTGACCTTTTTATGGTTACATTCTGTATTTGCCCTATTATGTAGCACTATGTGTTTTTTTATGTAGCCATTTTCATTTAAGCCGACAAGTAAGTATCTAAATTTATGCATTATGAGCATCACATCCTTATCTTAACTGGGCTATTTCAGACCAGTATATACTGGGGGGGGGTCAAATTGAACTTAGGCCATCGTGGGGGTATCTGTTGAATTAAAATAGTAACTTTGAAAGTTTATGGATCTGACTTGTGAAACTTAACATAAGAATAATCAAGTATCACTGAACATCCTGTGCGAGTTTCAGGTCACATGATAAAGGTCAAAGGTCATTTAGGGTCAATGAACTTTGGCCAAATTGGGGGTATTTGTTGAATTACCATCATAACTTTGAAAGTATGTTGGTCTAGTTCATAAAGATCATACGACGGCGTAGTGACAAAATTTGTTCAATAAGGTTTAATGTTGTTTAATGTTCATACACTGCAACTGCATCTGAATAATTTCATCATTCTTTCATGTTGACAGGCTACTTATGCGAGATAGAAGTAGACTACTGTGATCCACTACCATGCATGAATGATGGAACTTGTATGAACAACGAAGGTGATTTTGAGTGTTCTTGCCCATTTGGATTTGGTGGTAAAACCTGCGCAGACGAAATAGACTACTGTCCAGAAAATCAGTGCGAAAATGGAAGATGCATAGTTTCTGAACTTGCATTAGGTGGGTACTTCTGTGAATGTAACGCAGGATTTACAGGATTGACCTGTTCTATCAACATTGACGAATGTAAGAGTAGCCCTTGCTTACATGGTGGTGTTTGCATCGATGGTATCAACAGTTTTACCTGTTCATGTACAACTGGATTTAATGGTGTGGAATGTGAAGGAGACATTGATCTATGTGCTGATTGGAACTGCCAGAATGGTGGTACATGCAAGGATCTAGGCGACAGCGTAATCTGTGCATGTGCTGAAGCCTATGCTGGGCAGCACTGTGAAGAAGTTAGAACAGCTTGCAGTGACTCCCCCTGCAGAAATGGAGGAACATGCTCAGCTGTTGACGACACAACATTGGCATACGAATGCTCTTGTACTGAGCGATTCATAGGACAAATGTGTGAAACCAAAGTGAACTTCTGTCTGTCCGATCCTTGTAGAAATGGAGCCACCTGTGAGGATGACGTCTTTAGCTACATCTGCCATTGTCCTGCTGGATATCAAGGTATGTGGTTTAAGTTGCCAATAACATGAGCACATGACATATCTCTAGGGTATAACAGTCAATTGAAGCTTCACATTGTGTTTGTTCAAACTGTGTTATTTATATTGCATTTCAAAAGGCACAACTTTTTAGATATCCTGTATTTTAATGATTTTATGGTCTGTTTTTATATTTGCGATAAAATTAGCTATGCTCTTGTGAACTAATTGATAATTTGTTGATATAATACAGACTCTAAGCATTTGATTTACTTGCCTCTAAATATGACAGTTTTATGATAGGGCATGTGTCATATACAATATGAAATACAGAAATTAAAAATGTGAAATGTTCAGTTACACTTTTCACATGTATTACTTTTTGAAAGATTATCTGAAAAGTTTGAAACCTTGAAATATATGATATACTGTGAACTGTCTTTGTTTTATGAAATTTATCTTCTTAGAAAACATCAAGTAATTGATAGGATATGAAACACTACAAAATTAATGGTATTATATTGAATTCTTAGAGGAAACTTTATTAGTCTTTTGATAATTGTATCCTTGCCTTCCCGACTTAATCTTTCACTGAATGTATGTCAAATAATGAACATCTCTTAGGTAGTTTTGAAGCTCACGGAAGGAAAGAGCCATTATATCAATGATTCTGAATAGAGTAGTTCATTTGTATCTTTTTAAGTGTTTCTATATTTATTTGTAATATTTGTGCAATATATTTTGTTGTAGTTTTTATATGGTAAACAAAACAAAACCAATCAATATTAAGTCAGTTTCATGTTATTGTTTTATCACTGAATACATGTTGATTTTTATATGCTGTGGATTCAAAATCTAATCATAAGCACATTAAATTGAATAGGAAAATAGTTTAAGTGCAATCCCTTTCTAAAAGATCTGTGATAGGCCATGGTTACCTCTAAGATTAAACTAAACACTTTCATAATTTTTTTATGAATAGTTTTAGTATAGTATTTCTGTGTTCCTTTGCTATTTTGTTTGCTCCTCCTCGCTAGCACCTTGAGCCTCTGTAATGGGCTAGATATGAGGCCTTATTAATTGCCTTTATTATGATTATTTTTATTTACTTTCATTGGTAGTATTATTATCATTAATATAATTATTGTTTTCAGGTAATTAGTCATTTTCATATTATCGTTCTATTGCGGAATACTTGTTGCTTGTTTGCATGCTGTGGATTCAAAATTTCATCATAAGCATGCAATGCCTTCCTAAGAGAGATTGCCAGTCTCCGGTACATTTAAGATCAAACCAAAAACTTACCTGTTTAATTTCTATCAATGGTTTTAATATAATATTTCTGTGTTCCTTATCTTTACCCAGATACATATTGAGCCTTATTAATTGCATTTATTATTAATGTTATTATTATAACTTATTATTATTGTTGTTATTAGTTTATTATTTATTCATTTATTTATTTGATATTCATCTATTATTTATTCATTTATTAATTTCAGCATCCTCATCGTAATCCTTAGGGCAGTGGTTCAATTAGCAATTTAAGTTTAAACCAATTCTCACTTATTGTGATATGAATGGTTAAGACCTTAGGGTTAGGAAACACTTCTGAACATAATAGAGTTAAACATAAAAGAGTAAACTTAACTTAAAAGAGTAACCAACAAGTGGAATAAGCTGCCACAATAGAACCATGGGTGCCACTGGACCTCTTTAACTGGCAAGCCATAGTATGCTACACTGTACAAGTAATTTACTTTGGGGCTCAATTCAACTCAAGCAATTAATTCTTTGTCTAACTACTATGATTGCAACACTGCATGATATTGAACTAATATTAAAGGGGTGTCATTTGCATTCTAAAGGGGAAACCTGTTCTGAAGTAATACGATGGTGCGATGACACTCCATGTGGACTGAATGCAACCTGCATTGAAGAGACTGATTCCTTCACCTGCCTATGCAGTGTGGGTTACACTGGACCGAGATGTGAGGACGTACTAACGTTCTGCAATTCCCAAAACCCCTGCCGCAATGGAGCTACTTGCAGTGGAGACCCGGATACATTTGAGTGCCATTGCCCACCTGCATACAACGGTAATTCCCTGTGTTTTATAACCCAAATAAGATGGGGGGCTGATTTTTTTACCAAAATTGCGACCCGGGTATGCGGTTTCAATATTACGCAACATTTCGTAAGTGCGTATTATAGACAAAGAAAATCTCAAAAAAGTTGATTTTATTATGTAAAAATCTAATACAAATAATGTTTTTAGCCGAAATTCATGAAATGTATCGTTATTTCTCCTTTCACTGATTAAACTCAAGTCCCTGACATTATACATTGAAAAAAAAACAGTAAAAAAGTCGACAAACTTAGAAATACATATGTAGAAAACAATAGAATACATTAGAAAATTATTGTGATATTGAAATTAAAGTACATTTGGTCAGAATCCTATTAGGGGTATGTGAACAAAAATTAGCATTTAAGGGGCCTTAATTTAGTGAATTAGAGCAACTATTGATTTCAAGCATAAATTAGTAAAATTAATTAGAAATTAGATTTTACAAAGACTTTGATCTTAGAGTTCGGTAGATTATGCCCTTGGCAAAGCTTATGCCGATTTCCGTCATGATTACGCGATCAACAGCCGTGATCATGGCCACCCGCCAGGTCTTCCTAGTCATTGAAATAGCCCAGTCTTTTTAGGGTTAAAGATATCCAAATGCTACACTCATACAGGCATAAAAGATCCCATCTCGATATAGATCTATGAACAAAATACAATATTTTTGTAAATCTTGATCACAAATTTGTACTCGAAAGTTGCATGAGAGTAAATTAGTCATGAGACATTGCAGTGACATGCTTTTCTGACTTCTTAATGCACAAAGTATCAAGGAGGAGATGGAGGCATTGAAATATGCCTAATTAGTATTAAATTCATTTACAACTATATTTTGCTGCAGGTATGTTATGTGAGCATATGATCGACCCTTGTGCTGCTTCACCCTGCCTGAATGGTGGTACATGTGTTCAGGAACAGCTTTCGTATCAGTGCGACTGTTTGCAAGGATTTGAAGGAATTCACTGCGAAGTTGATCAAAATGAATGTAACAGCAAGTAAGAGAATATTCTGCATTTCTTTAAAGACCAACACACACCTTACGACTGTTTGCAATCCGATTTTCGAATAAAACATAGTAGAATTTGATGCCAATATTGAGACATGGAATATCTTACTGTGTAATGTTCGAAATCATCATACGAATACCCATGTTCAAATCCATGACTATGCCATCATCCTTCATAGAATAAAAGCAAATTTAATATCTAGTCATGACGTCATAGCAGTTGTACGATTGGCTATGATTTGAAACTAATTTGGCCTTTACTCGAAAATAAAGGCTTGCAATCTTTCAAAATGGTTATATAAGTATTTTCAATTAATTTTAACCTCAAATATAATGATATGTTCCATTTACATTTTCAGAAAATTAGCAAAAATGCCATTTGTTTCAAAATCGTATTGCAAACAGTCGTAAGGTGTGTGGTGGCCTTTAGGCACCCCATGCACACCAAAGTACATTTGTACAAAAATAATATTTCACTTTTAGTGATACAATACATGTATTAAATGTATAAAAGGCACACCTTCAATAGTATTCTCAAATATTAAATTAATAATAAAAAGGAGATATTATATTTGATTTGTTTTTCTTAAGGTAAAGTCTGACAGTTCTGACAATAATGCCACAATATTACCTTACAGAGCTATTTGTAAGGTGAGCTTAATAAGGAGAGCTTAAAATATTTTTAACAAGTAATAGTTTTTAGGCTCATTTAGAAACAAATTCATATTAATTTAATCTTGAAGGACGTTTTTGATTAAAGAAACATATTAATTAGGCATCACACAAACACACCCTTAATATTTGTCACTATAAATCCCCTCGCTGACTCTTTACTTTCTGATCTCATGCAACTTTTGATAATAAAATTGCAACCCCCGGATACATGGTTCCATATTTACTAAACAGTTGTAAGTGCGTGTAGACCAAAAATTGCTCAAAAACATGAATTTGTGAACAAATTCAATGCAAGAAGTGTTTTCAGCCAAAATTCACAAACGTATCATTTTTCCTTTTACTAGCTGAAATCAATTAATTTCATTTTTGTCTCACCTGCGAAGCAGAGTGAGACTATAGGCGCCGCTTTTCCGACGGAGGCGGCGTCAACATCAAATCTTAACCTGAGGTTAAGTTTTTGAAATGACGTCATAACTTAGAAAGTATATGGACCTAGTTAATAAAACTTGGCCATAAGGTTAATCAAGTATTACTGAACATCCTTTTAGAGTTTCATGTCACATGATCAAGGTCAAAGGTCATTTAGGGTCAATGAACTTAGACCATGTTGGAGGGATCAACATCGAAATCTTAACCCGAGTTTAAGTTTTTGAAATGTCATCATAACTTAGAAAATATATGGACCTAGTTCATGTAACTTGGACATAAGGTTAATCAAGTATCACTGAACATCCTGCACGAGTTTCACGTCACATGACCAAGGTCAAAGGTCATTTAGGGTCAATGAACTTCGGCCGAATTGGGATATCTGTTGAATTCCCATCATAACTTTGAAAGTTTATGGATCTGATTCATGAAACTTGGACATAATAGTAATCAAGCATCACTGAACATTTTGTGCGCGTTTCAGGTCACATAACCAAGGTCAAAGGTCAATGAACTTTGGCCGAATTGGGTGTATCTGTTGAATTACCATCATAACTTTAAAAGTTTATCGATCTGATTCATGAAACTTGTACATAAGAGTAATCAAGTATCACTGAACATCCTGTGCGAGTTTCAGGTCACATGATCAAGGTCAAAGGTCATGTAAGGTCAATGAACTTTGGCGATGTTGGTTTTTTTGTTGAATTACCATCATATCTCTGTAAGTTTATTGGTCTAGTTCATAAAAAGTGGACAAAAGAGTAACCATGTATCACTGAACATCTTGTGCGAGTTAGAGTAGTATTCAATGTCAGCACTGCTGCTTTATTGAACCGCGTGATGCAGGTGAGACGGCCAGAGGCATTCCACTTGTTGGTTATAAAGTCCCCAATAATTTCCATTGAAGAAAATTAAAAAAACAAAGAAATACATAAGAAATTTAGAAAACAATAAACATAAGAAAATAAATGTGATGCTGAATTTGTTTAAAGATTATATTTGATCAGATTTCTATAAATAGTCTGTGAACCCCAAAAATAGCATTTTAGGGGTGTCACTAGTTAATAAGAACAAACTCTTAATTTATGCATAAATTAGCATAGTTAATTAGCAACAAGATTTTCGGCAGAATTTGATCTCATGGTTTTGTAGATTATGCCTTGGGTATTAGGCCTGCCAACTTTTGTTGTGATCGCACGATGGATGGCCGAGATCATGAGGGGAAGGTTGAATCAAGCCCCCTCCCCCCCCCCCCTCTGTCTTATTAGGCATCAAAACAGCCCAGTCTATTCAGGGTTAGAATATGCAGTCTTTAGTCATAGGAATAAAACAATTATGTTTATTTTATATACGGTTATTTTATAGACGTTTATTGTTGCATATTACAGAGGTGATGTTATGTGAACTAATAATCTTCATTATAAATTTATTTTGTTTGTATGTATACTTGCAAGTGCATCTGTATAAATCTCATCCCCCCACCATCTCGTAATGTATTTGTAATGAATTTGGAGTGTTGTCATATCGAGGTGTTCTTTCAAATGTGTATTTCCATTTATTGGTATAATCATTATGTGTTCCTCTCCTATAGTCCATGTGAGCATGGAACCTGCACCAATACCCCAGGCTCTTTTGAATGCGAATGTGAAGCAGGGTACACTGGGGTTACCTGTTCAGAAGATGTCCTATGCAGCCCAAATCCTTGTGAAAATGGAGGAGTCTGTGAGAACCTGAACACAAGATATCGGTAATTTACATTGACACTCTACTTCCTCCTTTATTTTTCTTGGAAAGGGATAGATTGTTATGGCGAAGAGCAAAGGATGGAATAATATTCATACAAGAAATTATCGAGTTGTAATTCATTGCTATTACAAAATACAAATGAATGATCATTGATGAAAATTAAGTTTTACGCCTTTGTTGTGTAATGTATGATATTGCAGAATATTGTCACAAGATGATTTTAGATAAGGAAAGGGCCCTTTGTTGATATTAAATCGTTGTGCCCAATCCAAGAGCTTGACGGGCATTGATTGCCTTGAGAGGTATCCAAGCTTGTATCCAAGAAAAAACTTATTTACTTTGTATGACTTTGAAACAATAAAAAAAAACTTTCAGCAAATGCAATCTCACCTTTCGCAGTAAAAGTAATAGTAATAATAATAATACCAACATGCTTATATATTGCATATCACACGCCAAATACATCCCAAATCCCATTCATCCCACTCAATTGGATAGTATTACCATGGCTTTAGCCCTGCAGCCTTGTACAAGGTGATGGCATTTTAAGGGATAAATTTCTGCCTCATCTGGATGATGAAAATGTGGATAATTTTTTGGCTTCGAATCCCAGCCATGGGATTCGAAGCCATGACCCTCCATTTCAAAGTCGGAAGACTAATCCACTAGGCCACAATGCTCCACAATTAAAGCAATTATATCAATAATTTGTTTTGCATGAATATTCCTAATTAAGGTTTGTCTCCCACATTTCAATGTACAAATTCAGAGCAAATGCAAAAGTTATGACACCATAACTCAAATCTTTGAAAAAAAAGAAATTAGTCAAGTCCAATCCTAATACAGTGAAAATTCATACATGAAGTTTATTACATATTTTGATAGTAATGATATTAATACTAATATTGATATTAATAGTAAAATTATATATTGATATTTCTAATTTCTTTCATGTTAACTTGTCAATTTCCTTGGTATTTTTCAGATGATGCATTTTAGAATTAGATTTTATGGCACATATTATGGTATTCCAGATAACACTTCGAATATAACGTAGTGAATTCTCTACAAAAGTAATTAACTATCTTTGTGGTAGCTATTTGTGTTATATAAAAATGTATCTAAAAACATATTAAACACATTATCAAAAACACATTGGAACTAATCTTTGCAATACCATTGAATACTGGTAAACAACACACTGACAATATGTTAGTGAATATTAATGATTGCTATGATATTTTTTAAAATCTTCATTATCATTGTTTATTTTTTTATTATTATTTTTTTGGGGGGTATCATGACATTTGCTCCAGTGACAATTCCTCCCAGCCGTATTTTGTCTAAGAGCATGTATGGGCAGCAATAGTGTTTTATGTTAGGTTTAGGGTGAGGTTTAGGATAGTGAAAAGTTAAATCCAGGGTTTGAATGGGTCATTCCATTAGTGTGTATGTTACATGTACACAAAGGTTTCAGGAGTAGGGGAGACCACTTTCGATCAGGTTTCATTATTTCTGACCACCAGACTTATGAATTATACATTTTCTATTAGTTGCGAATGTGCCTTAGGATTCAGAGGAAGAACGTGCGGTACCCAAATAGACTACTGTCGACAAAACCCTTGCATCGGTCAAAACACTGACCACTGCGAGAATCTAGTTGGTAGTTACCTGTGTACCTGTAAGATTGGATTCTCAGGATCACGATGTGAGACAGAGATTGACGAGTGTGCAATGTCCCCGTGTCTGAATGGTGGAAGCTGCATCAACCAATGGGGGAGTTTCACATGCCAATGTCAACCGGGCTTCACAGGTGACCGTTGCGATGTAAGTATAGTTTTGAATACAGTTTGTCTCCTTTTATGTAATCACCAATAAAATTTAAAGACTTAGAGACCCTGACTGGACCAAAAAACAAAATTAAGAAATCAGATATATCAATTGAAAGTTTTAAACCTAACAGACACAGCTATGCAAGGTTTATGTGTTTTCATTGCATCCCAGCTAATTATTTTGCTCAATGATAGCTCCAATTATCGGGCATTGAAAATAAGTCATTCTGATTGAAAGTGTTGTGATTCTACAGGTTTTTTAACACAGAGAAAAACTGGGTGATAAGTTTATCTTTTCAGATTATGCATTTTATGTTCTTCATTGCTATCACATAGATAACATGATTATGTTTTTACATCCACGCTTATTAAGGTGATGAAATTTACAGCTTGGGAATAGTTTATGCCATATTTTGTTTCTCGCTAATTTTAGTGGAGCTTTCCAACTCAAATTATGTGTAACAGCTTTTCAAAAGAAATCACAAGTCTATTGAAGAGTTGTTGGTTTACCTGAATTTGAGCACTGAATAATAATTAGTGCCATTTTCCCTTGCAAATAAGAAAAAATGATTGCATGATCTGGGATTAAAAAAGTGATATTTTATGTAGAAACCTCACATCTCATAATTAAGGCTATTAAAAAGCGCAATAAAACTTACTGTCAAAACCCAGTATTTCGAGTTTTTCTTAAGCAAAATAGTATAGATACATGTATGCATAAATCTTATATTTTTGTACTATATACATGTAGTGTATATGATTCTGACTTGTCAATTTTTTTATCAAGTGTACATGTAGCTTTAATATGTACATGTAGTTCCCACGTGTCTGTTTCACATGTTGATCAAGTGTACATGTAGGTTATGTACATGTAGTTCCCACTTATCTGTTTCACATTTTGGTCCAGTCTTGGTCTTAAGGATAATACACAGGAATAAAGCTGCTTATTTTTTTTACACAATAGTGTTATTATATAGATTTTCAAGTAATTGTTCAAGAGTTTAATAAAATAGTGTTTATCATCATGTTTCTAATCAATAAATCAAGCATGGTTATTACAGTGAAACAACTACTGTAAAGTTCACATAGTACCCAATGTTGTAAACTTTTAAACAGTTTTGTTATTGTGTAGGTGAATATCCCCCCCCCCTTGCTCATCCCATCCACATGCACACACACCATATAATTTTGGCATACATTCGTAATACCGAAGGTTTGGATATTCTGAATGTTCGTTATTCCGAAGATTCGTATTTCCGAAGGTTCGTAATTCTGAAGGTTTGTTAGTCCGAAAAGGTAATATACCGAACCTTATTTCGTTTTAGGACTAACGAACCTTCGGAACATCGAACCTTATTTCGTTTTCGGATTATCGAGCCTTCGAAAGAATGCCACAAATGTTCGCATTAACAAACCCTTTTACGTTTTTGGATTAACGAACATCGAGGTATAGGCAATATACGTGTTTCGGAATTATGAACCTTCGGAATTAAGAACCTTCAGAATTACGAAGTGTCACCATGATTTCAATGTTTTGACAGGAAAACATTGATGATTGTGTCAATCACAATTGTGAAAATAATGGGACCTGTGTCGATGAGATCAATAGATATAGCTGCCAGTGTACCCAAGGATCGTATGGGTCACATTGTCAGCTGAGGTCAACACTCTGTGATAACAACCCTTGCCGCAATGGAGGTTTGTGCATTCTCAATGAAGATGGCTTCCAGTGTGAATGTCTGTCTGGTTTCAAAGGTGAAACCTGCGAATATGACATTGATGACTGCAAAAATCATCTCTGCGCTCATGGCTCCACGTGCCAAGACCAGGTATATAATCTGTTTCATTTTTTTTTTTTTTGCCTTTCTGATGACTGAGGGTGGGTCCCCCACACCACTCCTTGATCTGCCACTGTTTTTACAAACCATCCATGTTTGTCACAATTTTGTGTATGATTTTATTAATGTACTGTATACTCTTGGGATAGGATATTTTGGAAGGGATTTGCAATACAGCATGAACAGTAATTTTTTTTTCTTTGCTGTGTCATGGCTATTTTTCTTTTTGTGGACTGTGTTTCAACATGCATCAATAAAACTTCATGACAGGTTATGGTTGTCAGTATTTTAGACTTTTTTCTCAAACTTTATATAGTGGAATAGCTACCGCTGTATGTGTCCACTAGGCGTCACTGGCAGGCTTTGCGATGAAGAGATCGACAACTGTCTGTTGAATCCTTGCCAACATGGATCGACATGCATAGATGGAAGATCAAGATTTACGTGTGCTTGTGCAAACGGTAAATTGAAAAAAATTAAATATGAGTATACATATTAATACAAATGAATAGTTAATTCTGGCTTTACCCTAGATAGACTTGGGATGGGGTTGATTCAGCCCCCCCTCGGCATTTTTCGCAATAAGTCCGGCGCGCGAAATTTTTTGACGGCGTTGCTCGCTGACTTTTTACTTTCAAGTCTCGCGCAACTTTGGAGACCAAAATTGTGATCCCCGGGTACGCGGTTCCAAAATTACTCAAAAACGTGAAATTATGTACAAATCCAATGCAAATAGTGTTTTTAGCCAAAATTCATAAATGTATCATTATTTTTCCTTTTACTGCTTAAATTAATTTTATCTTTTTTATGGTCAAAATAAAGTCCCTGACAATTTCCATTGAGAAAACAATAAAAACAAAAAGTCGAAATACAAAGAAATACATACATACATAAGAAATTTAGAAAACAATAGAATACATAAGAAAATAAAAGTGATGTTGAAATTTTTTTTTATAAATTTGATCAGATGGCTATCTAGAGTATGTGAAACAAAAATTAGCATTTCAGGGGCTTTATTTTATTAATTAAAGCAAACTATGATTTTACGCATAAATTAGCATAATTAATGAGACATGAGATTTTCTGCAGAATTTGATGTTATAGTTTTGTAGATAATGCTATGGGTAACGCATGTGCCAATTTTCTTCTTGATCGCGCCATCAACGGCCGAGATCATAAGGGGGGGGGCTGACCCCCCCCCCAGTCTTCTTAGGCGTCGAAATAGCCCAGTCTATTTAGGGTTAAAACTGTATCTTGAAGTGAAGGGCAGGGAGATGGTGCTTACTAACCTTCCCTCCCTTCAACATTTTTCGTGATAAACATGTACATAAGAGATGTTACAGATTTACAGCTATAGGCGCAGATGTGCCCATTTATATGTGTTGTTACAATTGAGTAGGTGGACTGTCACAATATTTTACTCGCATTGTTCTAACTATAGTTGTCATGTCTTAGCATTTTGGAATTGTGAGGTATTATGTGACAGAGCTAAAAATAGTTATAATCATTTAAACTCTTACAAACAGTTGTTTCTAAAAATGGCATGTTGTTTACCCTAGTAAATTAGGAGAGGAAGTCAATATCATAATAATAGCAATTACTATTTATCATTGTTTTCTTCTTATTATTTGTTATTATTGCTTTGATTATTATGGTTTAAAGGATTCATGGGAAGGTTGTGTGAAGTTGACATCTTGGAATGTTCTTCCTCACCTTGTCACAACTTTGGTACATGTATAGAAGGAACAAACAGATTTGATTGCCAGTGCCCTGAAGGTTATCGGTAAGAAGTCTCTGTCTTATAAGTGTATACAGTTTAACATAAATAGGAAATATTGAAGTTTGGTCAAATGCAGTGTTTGTCATTTAGAGAAAAATGGGAATAAAAAAAAATCAAATCCAAAAACTATTAGATATCCCAAACAGATATCTGCTTATAGTACTTTCTGCATTCCGCTCATGCAAGACAATGGACTTTTTAAAATCAATACGTGGCTGGTTCTTATTGTAAGATGTTGGGTGAAGGAAGGGGGATGGAGGTTAAAATCGATGCTTTGCTGTGACATCTCACAGGTACCATTTATGATCATTTTATTTGAATGTTGTGCATATTTCAAGACTAAGTAACATTGGCCAAATGAGCCTCTTCCACCCCCCCCCCAAAAAAAAAATGAAATTAAGGGAAAACAGGATAAGCATGATTATGATACAAAATGGCAGAGCTTTTGGTAAGTTTTGGTAACAATGAGTTCAGTTTAAAAAAAAATTAAAATCAATTGACAGAACCAATTATGTTTTTCTTTGAGATAAAGTTGGTAAATAACCTGCCTTGCTAATTAAGTCTTATTTTTAAGCATGTAATGATTGAGTATTCCATGTTGGAAATATCAGTGGTGCCCACAGTGTGTCTCTCAATGTGGAAAACATTGTGAGATCATCTGAACATGTTTATTTAAAGGACAAGTCCACTCCAACAAAAGTTGATTTGAATAAAAAGAGAAAAATCCAACAAGCATAACACTAAAAATTTCATCAAATCGCCGGATGTAAAATAAAAAGTTATGATATTTTGCAGTTTCAGTTAATTTCACAAAACAGTTATTTGCACTTCCAGGCTGGTATGCAAATGAGGAGACTATGACATCATCCAATCACATTTCTTTTGTATTTTATCATATGAAATATGAAATATTCTAATTTTCTCCTCATTGTCAAGTGATACAATGATTTATTCTTCACTGAACATATGGAATTAGCATTGTTTAATCCTATATGGTTCAGTCAAGTTGGTCATTATTGTCAAATCTATAACAAATGAAATATTGTATAATTCAAACAATAAATATAAATGAAGTAGTGAGTGATGGACATTATCGACTGACTCACCTTGTGCATAATCTCTGTTTGGTGAAAAATAAGCAAAACTTTAAAATATCATAACTTTCTTATTTTACATCTGATTTTGATGAAATTTTCAGCACTATGCTAGTTTGATTTTTTCTATTTATTTTAGTCAGCATTTTCCTGGGTCGGATTTGACCTTAAAGTGTAACATTGTGAAACTCATTCTTTACAAAGTCCACTGTGTGAAGAAACTGTTAACACTCAAACTGTTAAGGTGCCCAGAGTGGAAAATTACATTCACATTTCAACATTTCATTATATTTCCACATTGGCTACTATGCAAACATACTGTGTGGCAATATGATCTTTCTAGCAGATAACCCTATATATTTTTCAGAGCTAACTATGTCACAATAATTTTCATGTTAATTATCATACTGAGGATCAAAGCCCATCAAGCGAGAAAAAGCTACATATCTATGGAGAAAATCACAGATTTTATTGTCAAACTTGATTACAGTACAAGCTAGGCATGTGGTGTATGTATTTTTCTCTGGTTTTAGTGGTACAACTTGTGAAGAGCTTGTTAGTTCATGTGTGTCGAGCCCATGCAAGAACAATGGAACCTGCATAGACGTCCTCAGAAATTTCATCTGCACATGTCCTCCAGGGTATACAGGAGACACATGTGGAACAGGTATGAAAATTTTGAGGGAATATCACAACCTCTGTGAGTTTGTATTACAATCCATTATCACAATTTTAATTTTTTGATTTGTAATGTCATTTGCGAGCAGCTTCCCCATTTATCATTTAGTCAACAAATTAATGATATGTCATTTCCCTTTAAATTGTGTTTCGTTATTGTGCTGGAGTAATTATTCTCTTAAAATATATGTTTTTATGTTTGCTTAATATATGTAGTGCCCCTGGACTGAAGTACCCAAAGTCTTGAACAAAAAATGATTCGCCGGTAATCAGATCTGATCATATAGAGTGTAATTCAATACGTATGGTGCATGATGACTGTGTTGCTAGAAATTACGACTCTGCAATTATTGACTCTTTTGAATGGCATTTTGTACTTCCTAAATTTATGTCAAGTCAGGGGAACTCCTCTTTGACGAAAAAACTTAATCAGTTACAAAACCGAGAAATTTGATAATAATTGGCAGCACAATGCTGATCTGAGCAATAAGTACATATGTTCCCATTAAGTTTGTAATTAGGCAAATTATTTGTTATCTCTCAGTTATTCCTGACAACTATGATCTTAAATTGGATCATCAAACATCGTCCACTGTGTTTTCTGCTAATGTCAGCACCGACTTAGAAAATGTAACTGTATCACTCTGGATGATGGCAGAGATGACATCACCCAACAAGCAATTCTTCAACCTTCAAATGGGCAATCTTCACTTTGGTATTTACAACCCCTGCAGTCTTATTTTCATGGAGGCAGTGTGAGTGTTTCTCAATTCTGATTTTGTGAGAAATATCTGATATATCAATGATATATCAATGATATATCAATGATTTTCTAATGTTAGGTATAAGAATGCATGTTAATGATCTAATTTTAGAAAAACAGTCTTGTATTGTGGGTGGAAGACATTGTGGTTGATGAGTAATTTCAAAGTGGCTTTCCAAAGCTGCCCATAGATTTTACCGCTAAATGATAATTTCTATGAGCAACAATTGTATTACATTTGAATTTAGTTTTGTAAAAAAGTGGTTTAATTTGTTTTTAATTCTACATTTCCAAGAAAACTTTGAACAATTTCAGCATGTGGTGCCATTATTTGAACAATAAAAGATGTTCCATACTTAAGGGTTATTTATTTGGTAATCTTCTTTTCCAAGAAAAGCTGAGATATGTTAAAAATTTTCAAATAAAGATTGTTGGGCATCATTGATTACTAGATATTAGGAAATAACATACACGGATGCTCAATAAAAGCCGTGGTCAAACTATTCCATATGGTCATTAGCTTTTTATAACTGTTCCTTTACAGTCGGAATTATTCATCTGATGGTCTTTCCGTTTGTGATGGTCGTTGGCATCATCTGTTGCTTGTATTTATCCGAACTGGGGGATGGTCTGTTCTTTTTGATGGTTCTGAGGCTGCAAGTGACGATGGCGATGGATCTGATTATCGTCTCTCAGGAAAATTGCAGCTTGAAGTTGGAGTAATTGAGCTGGACAGAAATGGTACAAACACCCACATGAAGAAAATATATATATATGTATAAATGGCGTGGCCGTAACAAGGTCCACAAGGCTGTTTTTCATTCACAAACAATCAATACTGACCCTTTTCTTCCTTTTAATTTAACATAGCATATGATATTATAGTTGTGATTTTGTATAATGAAGAGGATGACCCTTTTTCAGGTAAATGGTTTTGCATGATCACCATTATGTTGAAAAAAATGGTCCTTGACTATATGAAATTTAATAATTAAATCTTCAAGAACCTCTTAATATGCTGGATAATGATTATTCAGTGTTCTACGTAGCATACTTTGGATATTTTCTGTGCTATTATTTGTTTGAAGATTCAATCACAATGACTGGTATCAATGTTTGGACTGGGGATATTCCAGAGGATGTGATGTCAAGAGTCAAATCAGAGTGTTTGCCACAGCTATATGGGAACATTATTTCATGGACAGACTTTGACTCGCACCAGGATTTTTCGACATCTTCAGCGACTCCTTCAGTGTGTGATGGTAAGGGTCTCATTTTCAGATATTTCCACAACAATCGTAATTTTTCACCATGGTAGGAATGTTTCATTTCCTATTTGATGAGAAGTGCAATATTAAAGTGATGACTATTAAATGAAATGGCCATTGAGGTATCTGTATCATTTTTCTAATAGGCAGTGGGAAGATTCTAAATTTGTAGAATTATTTGAAGTCTTATCGGTTCAAATTTCATGAAAGTGGTATATAACTGTTGAAAAGTATCAGCAATCATGCGAGGTCCCTGGCTTGAAGTGCACTTCAAGTCAATCGACTTTCATAACAAGAATAGTACATACGTGTGTTTTGTATGTTGAATTGATTTCAAGAAAGAAATGAAAATAATGAGAGTGATGAAAAAGGGAAATAGTGTAGAATAAGAGGTTTTATTAATCTGATGCGACTTTTCTGCTTGGCAAAGGCAGTTATAATGAAGGCATCATGCTCCATTATCCCACCAGTGCTTAAACAAATTAATGATATTATTGAGAGAGGATACTTTATCAAGATTCAAATGAGTCTTGTATTTCATGAAATGGTTTCGGTATTATATAAGCAGTTAATTGTATGCTACATAAATCTTTGATTATTATTATTAAGATACGGATGAATGCAAAGTGCTGGATCCTTGTCTGAATGGAGCAACATGTGTGGACGAACTCCGTTCTTATACTTGTGTATGTCTTACGGATTATACCGGAATTCACTGTGAGAGGTTCATAGAGCTGTGCAACACCGATAGCTGTGAACATGGAGGAACCTGTACAACCATGAATGGGACTACTCATTGTTCATGTCCAGATAGATTCTTCGGAGAGTTTTGTGAGCATGAGATAAGTAAGTGTATTTCAACATACATGTACCTAATGACAAGTCATCAAAGTGTATGAGAAGCCTTGAACTGATCAAACATTCCAATTGTTCTTTCCTCATAAAGTATTGGACAATTTTGAATGTACATTTTCAAAAAAAGGTATATCATGCCCTTCCCATGTGGACTGTTCCATGTTGGCATCAGGGTAGGCCCACTTAATTTCAAACTAGATCTGCAAAGACAGTGAAAATGGTGAATTTCTCTGACACTTAACATTATTACAGTTGCATGGTTATAAGGGTTTGTAAGAGCATATACAAATATATCAATGTGCAATGTGTGGAGTTAATACTAAAAATGGGATTGTCTCCCTCGTTTGTTGGTTATGATATGCTTGTTCTGTGCTTATTCTTATACAGTGCATATTGAAGAAACAAAACAAAGAAGTTTTAACACAATGATTTTTGGGGTAATTAATTAATTGCAATAAACTCCATAATCTTCACAATGTTTTGAATCAACCCTCAATATTTTGTAAATATAGAAAGCAGAATGTTTATCAGCAACTTCGTACAAAGTGAGATGAATAACTCCTGTTTTTTTTTCCTTTCCTTTCTTGGACGCTTTGCACAATGAGAAAGTGGAGTTGTCTTCATCAAGTCCCCACATCAGGATATATACATCATTTTAATAGTAGTCTGCAGCTTGCCGCTGACTTCTTATTTTTTTTCAAATTTGCAAAAAAAATATGAATAATTAAAATACATGCAATTAAGTCCATTGGATAAAAGTTCTACTTGTAGGATCAAATATGATGCCCTTGGATTTTGTTGCAATTGCATGACTGAAATATTCCTATATTTCTTCAGTTGATGGTGGTTGGAGTGACTGGTTGCCATGGAGTCCATGTAGCGCATCTTGTGAAGGTGGAACTCGAAATACTTCAAGGGAGTGTACTAACCCACCACCTAATGAATATGGTCAACCTTGTACAGGCGAAAGTGCAAAAGAAGAACCCTGTAACCCTCAGGATTGCCCTGGTAAAAAAAATCTATCTAAACCTATCTCCTTATTCATAATGTCCATATTTCCAGATCGATTTGAAAAAATGCTATATTATGAGCATTATAGTAGGCACAGATAGAGGGTTGGGGGGAAAAGAGATGGTAGATGAAAGAAGAGTGGTTTATTGCCATTTTAAAGCCATGAGGTCCAATGTCCAAATCATTCAATGTCATTTGGATTACTACCAAATTTTCCTATATTATGGCATACATCTGTTGGCCACAACCTCCACTCACTGTTTTGTATAGAAACAACTACACCTAAAATCATTTAGTCCAATACAAATTTGCCAAATTGTGGTTGCTCTGTTCATCACTTTGCTTATTAAAAAAAAATTGTTCAAGGTACAAATATCACTCCAAGTCCGTACGGAAGATGCAAAGGTCATCATAGTGCCTCAAATTACAAACAGATTGTGCTATCTCCTTGACTTGATAAGACTTGTCCTTTATTGAATGATTTCATGACTTTTTATTTGGATCCAATTATGGGAAACCATAATTGCTCTCAGATACAGTTTGTCAAAAATTAATTTGTACGTGATGATTCCCATCTTATTCCGGGAATAAAATTAAAAATGGGTTTGCATAAAGAAAAGGTCTACCAATTTGTGGTGTATTTGATTGAAAGAAGGTCATTCTACCCTTTTGTTGGTTAAGGTTGCCTTCATCTGCAGAATCCTGAGAATGGCACAGTGAGCTGTTGGAGTGAAGATGAAACCAAGAGATGTACTGTTAAGTGCAACTCAACTGACTTTGGCTTTGTTCAGCCCACGCTGGACTTGTATTCCTGTGGTCCAGAGACAGACTATAAATGGGATCATCAACATGATTACAATCGTAGAGCCATCCTTCCTCCATGCAAGGGTAAGTTTAAAAGGGAACCCACTTTTGACGAGTTCCACCAAACAATGATTACCCTTCCGAAGACCTGATAGCCAGGTTCTTATAATACACTGTAGATATACCTTTTCATGTAACTTTTTGATATCCCGTTTTCCCCCCACTGAAGGACTTTCCACATGTGAGTATATGAAAAAGTGGGGAGCAATACTGTTATCAATGTGGATGCCTCTTCAAAAAACAATCTCGAACCTCATAAAAAAGATCTTGATGCGTGTCAAGCACCGATTCGAAAAGGGAGTGGGCCACATGTTAATCGGATGTCATTCAAAATGCATCTACAAATTTGACTGTCTCATCCAACCACCTGATGATGATGGTGCATCCTTGTCACATAAACTCTTTTTTTAATTTTTCTACATCATTTTTAACTTGTATCATATTTTGGTATTAAATTCGTAGAAACAATACCCGCAGATTCGCTGGATGCTCAAGTCAGCTTGCCTTTTCCTGCAGCAACCTGTGTTTCATCTGTTCAAGAAGAGAATATTCTAGTAATAGCCACCTCTAATATTTTGGATAATGTTTATGCGATTGGCTGTGAAAATTGTGCTGTTTCCAATGTACAGGTAGGTATAAAATGTTGTGAGCGAACGAGGAGTGAGCAAAGTTTTTTAAAATGATTGTGAATAAAGATTTTCTACTGCAGATATAAAGTGAGATAAAGGCAATTGTATACCCCCAAATTATTTTGGGCAAATCTCATATGCTTGTTTGCATAATTGATTGATTAAAAAAAATAAAATATTTACAATTATTTTTGTTGAAAATATTACCATACAGTCTTGAAGTCTACATCCAACCATATGCACATGTACATTTTTAAGACAATCGTTCAATCAGTGGCCAAGACCTGAATAGCCCAGATTAGTTAGGGTTAAAGTTACATGTGTTGGCTGCTCTTCCAATGTGATTACCGATCAAATGCATCTGTCTAACTATTGATGAGACAATGACAATGCTCTTACTTATGTTGCCATGTTTGAAACGGTGCAATTTAAGTCCCTGATATGACAGAGCTTGGGGCTGATTTTCAAAAATTTTGTGCACGCAGAAAAGAAATTCATGTAGCTTGTACTGAACATTATTGAAAAAGTTTTTAATTTTTTCCTGAAGTGTTAAACAGTTGAAAATGTATATGAATTGAGGTACACAGTGACCATTCGAACAAATATTGCAGTTCGATTTGCTTTGAATATTAAGGGTTCACGTGTATTATATAGTTAATGTAACCTGTTAACTGCATACAACATACAATTAAGCCGTCTCTTAAAAAATAAACAATATGGCATGATCATTAAAAGCATTGCGATTTTTGCATCATCAGTATGAAGATGCCTAGTGTTGCATATGATTTAATTCATGCATAACTGATCAGTTTGAAGCTAGTTGAAAAACAAAGGATATAACTTTCATATACATGTATTATGCAATTTAATACTTTTATGACCATATGGTTACATTGTTTTCTTCATTTCCAGTGTTTTCATGTGTAGTGCACAAATAATTAGTGTAAACACTTTTTATTTTTTATTTTATAAATGTCCAGGTCAGCAATTGTGGGCTATCAAGAAAGCGATCACTTGAAGAATCTCCGGTCACTATTTCCTTTGACATAGATCTTAGCAATGGTAAGTAACAAATGCAATATTGAAAAAATATATTACTTTAATAATGATATATAGTTTATATGAGGGTATATACCATCACTATTTCATTTGACATACTAGTAGATTTTAGCAACAGTGAGTAACATGTGCAGTATTGAAAATTGTACAACGCCTACTTAGCTTGTTGTACGCGATCAAATGGGAGGCTGAATGTCACACATTCGTACCGTTGCACACAAGACGTACCATCCAAAATGTACCGTCCAAAATTTAACATTGCACGGCCTTAGAAGGTGACGTCACAATGCGATTTCAGTGAATAAGATGATAAGGCACGTACAGCCCACTGGCTAAATGCGCAATGCTGTCCAAGATCATGTGCGCTTGTGGGCCCGGCTTGTGGGATTTTGCTTTTTGCTTTCAATATTTTTGCTCCCTTTTCATAGATTACTGGAAGGAAAAACTCTTGTTTTTTCATATTTTCGCTAGATTCCGAGGCGTTGTACAACACAGATAGCGAATATTCTTATTCGTGCCATGGTTCGAGATTTCGCATTCGGTGAAAGAAAGAAACGCTCTATTCAACTCAGCTAACGCCTCGTTGAATAGAGCATCTTTCTTTCACCTCATGCGAAATTTCGCACCATCGCACTCATGCCTATTCGCTATTTGTATAATATATCATTTAATTAATAATGTATGTTACATGAATGTATATACTGTCCATGATTTTTTTTCTCAAGTGCTTCTACCTCTTTAACGAAAGCTAGTGGCAGATGTTCTCATTCATCTGAGATACTGACAGAGATTAACTGTTTTTTGATGGTTTGACACTTTATACATGTAGTAGGTGCTTCAGTATCAGTGTCTGTCAATGGGAGGGGGGAGCCAGCTGTTGTCGCATTATATCTTCAAATATTGTCATTTTTAAGTACAAGTACGTTGGCCTATGTGTCCTGCGCAAAAGAGAACACGTCTCTAAGCGCATAACCTGCGGAAGGCCGAAAGCTTGTCATAAAGTTAACCTGTACAATCGTATCCCGTCACATGTGTATTCTAACATGGTAAAAGTATTTTTTGTATGCATATCCCTACTTTTTAAAAGAAAGATTGACCCAGAAACAGGGTCTATTTGTGGCACACCTTGCTCAGGGTCCAAAATATGCCAGACTAAGGTCATAAGAGTGACACAGCTGTGGTGTGATGTCATGCTGTATGTTTTCAAAAATTGATAGTTGTGCACTAGAAGGTTTCACAGTTTTAAAGCTGTTCTTGTAATCCTGATTTTATATGTTTGAATTAATAGATAAATGATACATCTATGAATAATTAATTCATTCATAAAGAGTTCGGTAATCATTTCCAAATGGCTATGAGTATCGTCTTTGATAGGTATGTGACAAATGAAATTATTAAAATAGATGGTTGAAAGAGGTCACGGTGCCATAAATATATTATTTATGTGTAGGATTTGTAGAAGACGAAGAAGGTTAGCGAGATGCAAAATGTAAAAGAATAAAGGATTAAGATTGGAAATGATGTAGTACATTAAAGGTATTGTTTAACTTTGTGAGCAGCCGATTTAAAAAATTCTCAAATCAAGATGAAACATGTGTACAAGTGCATGTATTAGAACTAATAAACCCTGAAAACAACCATTATTGAGAATGAAAAGCTAAAACTACAAGGCAAACCCTGATTTTATAAATAGGCGTCTTATAGACACCTAAATAGTACACATAAGTTTATGGGATAAAATTAAGATGGTGTTTCCGGTCACTTTATATTTCAATTTTTGAAGCACTAAATAATCATTTTCGAACGCAATTTTTTCTGGGCTTCATTTTTGTAACATATTACAGACAGAGGTGACAAGTGTGACCTTCTAGCTCAGATTTTTTAAAGTCAAACCAATGTCAACCAATCACTTTAACAAATGTGTCACGTCCTTTGTTTAATTTCCCCTAAGCTACTGAGACTATCACTGACTTTGGAAGCAGTTTCCAGCAACGTTTAGAAAATGGATCATTTTCTCTTGAACTGGATGGTGTAGTCATCGCAGTTGACGTTAACAGAACCACTGGTGATGTCACGATAGCTTGTCCAATTGGAACTGGCCTAACATTGGAGGGTAGATGCGGTAGGTCAGGCAATTCAATGTCATTGACGCCATGTGCCATAACATTATTAGAGGCAATGTTACATACTTCATAATGTAGATGTGCTTAAGTTCATGTATGTGTTCTGTAGGTGTGTGTTTTACACAATTACTGGTAATTAGAGGCAAGTTCATATCTCTTTGAATATTCTTGAGTATTTTTATATTGCAGTGATTCATACAGAGCTAGCTTTCAAAAAAGAAAGGAAACCAAAGCTAATTGACATGTACCTATCATTTGTCTTCTACCCCAGTTTTTGGCACTGTAAACTTTCTTAGTGTAGCATTTGGTCAATCTACCTTTTTAGCCAAATCTGATCCAGTGATGATAGTACAAGTTTACCATCTCAACAAACGGGAGACATGTGTTGGGACGGATCTGAATATTTTGGAGAATTTGGTGGAGAAAATGCTGTTTCTTTCTAAAAGCAAAGACAAATCAAACACACCAATCAATCAGACTAGGAAAAAAAAGGGGAAAAAACTAAACAAGCAACAACAAGCACGGCGACTCAAACATCCCAACTTTTTAGCTATATACGTGATCATTCAAGAAAAATAAGCACTTGACAAAATAATTGCGGTTCGATGACTTCAATTTATAATTAAAATGATTCGAATGCTTTCTTTGACAATTTTACAGAGTGTTTACAACTCAAAGAAATGCCTGTATGGTTTATCCAATAAATTGAAGACAGTACAAGTTATGTCGAATATTCAAAGAAATATATAGGAGCTCTATCAGTTTAAAACAGAGTAATTGATTAAGTGACAAAATAGGATATAAACTCCAAACTAGGCCAAAGCGTTGAGAAGTTGACTTGTCTACAAAAGTTGGTGTCTACTTGGCGAATTGAGTTGTTCGACCTGAACTTGGAATGATGAAATACGTAGCTAGGCCTGCCGTTTACATCGGAGAGTGGAAACGAGATGAATCATCGATATCAGGACAAAACTCGTCAATGGTGAGGGTCTCAGTGGAACCTGACAATTATCAAAATAAAACAGTGTCCTAATACACTTATCGTCGTCGAATACAGATAAACGACCTCAAAACGTGTAACATCTCATAAAAATGACAATGAGAATTGTCTATTTAGCAACAATTCTAAATAAAAATGCAAGTACATCATGTAAAACCAGGCTATAAGCCTTTAAGAAATTCGACGAGAATGACTTTCATAATGTCAAGGTTACATAATAATGTTCACTAGTACATTAGAAAACTCTAAAATACCAACAAGTGAAGATCGCTTAAATACTAAGCTGTCTACAGTGACATGTAAATCAACCTAAATAATTTCAAAGATCTATTTTTTTTGTTAATAATAATTATTCGACATTTCGTGTGGATGACACTTTATACAAAAATAAAGTCGTCTACAAACGTACTCAGCATAATTTCTTCAGTACAAATACTTTGTCAAGAAATTAGTTATATCAAATATCTCTTTTCTCTTTTTACTAGAAACGTTATTATAAATATCAGAGTACATACCCGATAAATATCAGGAAAAAGACGTAGGTAAAAAGTCAGCTATAACAGGAGTCCATTTCTCCTCTACAAAAAGACCAGCCCAGACAGCATCGGTGAGGTACGCTGTTGGGAGCTAAGCCGACGATCTCGGGGAGATATTGGTTCAAATCCCCATAGAGAAAGATGTAACCAAAATTGAACACTGACGACTCTGCTGAAGTATCAGCAACCGGGCTTTTTTTAAGAGTCCCGTATCGTCAATTAAGAACGCACGAAATGCCCTTACAGGGCGAGATCTAATTGGTCATTTTTTGTAACCAAGAAAAACATTATTTACATATTATTACTAAGTTCGTGTCTCTTAGGGTTCAACACGTATTGGAATTTCTTTCTTTTGAAAATTCACCTGCTGTTCGGAAATACTGTCTTTAAAATTAACAGGTGGATATTTCTTTACGTCCAACTAAAAAAGCTAAATTGCTTTTGATTCTTTTTTTATACAGTATCACATAAACGAGATAAACATGTTGTTTTTTACATAGTATCCCAAGAACGTATTTCAGGCTTTTTTGATATCCTAAAATAAACTCAGAAATTGTCACTACACATGTCTCACAGGCCTGCATTACATTACCAAAATGGTTTCTAAACATAAAAAAAACACCTCCTGTATCATGAAATTATCCTGAAATTAATTTTCAAAACCCTATGGTCACACATGGTATCCACTCGTCAAATGGAAGTGTGCCCCCCCCCCCCCGGCACCTCCATCTTTGATGAACATCCTCATATTAGGAAATGTGATCCACTGCTCTTCCACAGAGCACCCATCCTCTTGACGAGGTAGAACACTTGGCTGCTGATTTGTTTATGGCACAATGTCACAGATCCAGACAAAAATGCAAATGAGAAACAACCATCAAACGGTAATAATTCTGCCACAGACACCTGACATACACACACAAAAGGAAATGAAATTCCCGCAAATGTAAAACTAACGAATGTGACTCTGCCTTCACATACATATAGCACTACCTACACTCATGACGAAAAACTTCCATTTGAGATCACTATACCCTGGTTTCCCTTCTTATCAATTCTCTTCTCCAAATACGACAAACTCTAACATGCCCCAAGCAATTTAAGTTTCAAAACACCTGTTTCTTGACGTCGGTCCGAAGATAACGCAAGAGCCCGGCATATACAGTCACAGTAGGGGGCCACACACGACGGGATGCATGCGCAGCGCTGAGCTCGGTTTCTGCAAAACATGCCGTCATTTTTATTCGCTTACTTTCCTTATTTCGAGGTCGATTTTCTTCGTTCGAAATTGAAAATGGACTAGTATTGGATGTCTGAATGTAATATGCCTTTGAAAACGTGACTAATATCGAATACAATAATTTCATTCCAAAGATCCTTCTACAGGCAGACAAGTCTTACATAATAGCACAGCTGTTGTTTATCATTTCGTCCTTGGCTCAACGCTCGTTTGGCTGGCCCGTGGTGGTGAGATTGAGACAAGGGGATTACCTGGCCAAGATGGGTTTATCGGGGCTGGAAATGTTGTTTGAGAGTTTCCAAATCAAAAACGGGGTATCCGACCGCAGTTTGCAGTCCGAAGTGCGGTCGAGAATCCAACGGGAAATTTTCGTAATGCTATGCTGTCACAGGACGTACAGAACCTCAAGATACAGTACATGTACGTGTATGTGATCATGTCATATTTGCACATTCTCATGGTCAACTTTATATGATTGAAATTACACAATAATCAATGACATCATTTGTAGAATTTGCCCCTGGATCAATTGCTAAGCTGAAGCCTCATCAAACAAATAATCACACATATAACAAGCCTGGCAATTAAGTTGAATGTTTCTTATGTTTACTGTGCTCTTTCCTGTTTCATCGATGGTGAAGACAATCATTTGTCTATACTTCCTGGAGACATGAATGATTTGAGAGCCATATGAGCTGAAACATGATTTATCTACAGTTACTGATTTATGTATCAATTCATTACGTGAATCTCCCGTTTGATTCTCGACTGCACTTCGGACTGCAAACTGCGATCCTATACCCAATTTTTCATTTGAAAAATCTCAACAACATTTCCAACCCCGATAAACCCATCTTGGCCAGGTAATCCCCTTGTCTAAATTTCACCACCACGGGCCAGTAAACGAGCGTTGAGCCAAGGACGAAATGATAAACAACAGCTGTGCTATTACATAAGACTTGTCTGCCTGTAGAAGAAAGAAAGAAAGAAAGGAAGGAAGGAAGGAAGGAAGGAAGAAAGAAAGAAAGAAAGAAAGAAAGGAAGAAAATAGTTTCTATCAACGCGTGTATACATGGAACTCCATGCACTCACCAGAACTACACACATTGCAATCCATCGTGTGTGGCCCCCTGCTGTGACCGTTGATGCTGGGGTGTGTTATCTTCGGACCAAGGTCAAGAAACAGGTGTTTCTATACTTAAATTTCATGCTTGAGGGCAATAGGGTTTGTAGTACGTACTCGGAGAAGAGAATTGATGATAAGGAAAACTGGGGTATACTGCTCTTCAAAGCAAGATTTTCGTCATGTGGCTATCCATACTTAAACCACAACTTTAAACCTGAGTTTAAGTTAAACCCGATTTCAGAATACGGGCCCTAGAGGCCATCATGAGAGGGAATGTGGCATCAGTGCATGCCAGGAAGCAAGTCTCTTTACCATTGGGTACACAGTTCATATACCTTCCTTTATAGCGACTAATTGAAGTAGTAATGACAAAAAATGAATAAATCTAACTGTAAGTTATATTCTCTTTTTTTCCTAATAGTTGTATGCCCGGCCGGTAATTATCATTACGTGCTGCCAAACACAACTGAAGCTGTATGTGCACCATGTGCTTTACATACCTACCAGAATCAAGACGGCCAAGATGATTGTCTTCCATGCCCTTCAGGTTTGATAACAAACGATCCAGGGGCTGATGGTATCCACTTCTGCATTGATCCGGACCGTAGGTAAGTTCATTTACAAAAAAATAATAAGTTTGTTTTTGTAAAAAAAAATATAGAAGAAATGTTATTCTTAATAAGGACCGATAGGGCAATATATCATGTTCTTAAATTTGTTATGATTATGAAGAAATTTTAATAGGGATTGGTAAAAAGGGAAAATGAATTAACATTTTGACAAAGTAAGTTCAGACGTCACTCAGTGATGGCGGCAGGGTACTCTACAGGGAAGGGACACTACAACCTAGAATACATAATTACCCCCCCTCAAAGTGATGTGAGGTAGTGTACTTGTGTTACACAACACAGACCTCTATTTTCTTTACTCTTCAAGACCTTGGAATGACAGTTTCCTCCCCTTTTTAATCTGATATCAATTAGAAATTTTTCAATATTTCAATATTCTTATCTGTTTTAGAACCATGTCCAGTTGGTCATTACCAAGATGTTTGGGCTGATTCCAATGAAACAGTATGTATAAAATGTCCTCATGATTCCTACCAAAACGAAACTGGAAAGGAGAGCTGTATACCATGCCCTGATAAATATGTAACTCTGGAACAGGGATCAACAGACTTGTCTGATTGTGTTGGTGAGTTTTGGTTTATCTTCTTCTCTTGCCATTTTCACTTGTTACAGTATCTTCACTGCATTTGCTTTTCCCAGTGTCATTGTATCGGACCATTTTATATGTTTTACATTTATTTTCAATATGCCTATAGTACATATTGCACGCTATCAAAATCAGGTGTCCACTTGGGCCAGGAGTACAGCAGGACAAGGTACAGAATGCAATATTGATCCACATCCCATTTGCATCCTGTCCGTACATAGCTAAAATAGTCTGTACATGCACTGTCTATGTCGCTGCTAAACAGTTCCTGGTATGCAAGGTGGCCAACAATTTCCACAACCATATTTGGTTTCGATTAAAATTTGGATGCAGAATTTGACTTCCGGACCTTTCCCTGACAAACACGTGGGAGCTTGTCCACAATTAGGCTTGACCTAAATGCCGTATTTATATATCATGATTGTAGATATTTTTAGAAAGTTAATTCTGGAAGCTTTGGAGACTAACATGTATTTGCATGAAATCGTATATGCTGGCTACCCAATTTAGAAAAGAAAATATGATGTACTTTTAAATATCAATCAAGAAGAAATGAAGTAAATTTCTTGAGGCAGCCATGATATTGTAATTGATACCAATGATTGAAATCAAGGCAAGTGCCAACCACGACTTTCTTGACTGATTCTTAGGACCATGGTCCATGCCAAGTCTCTCCCAGGACAATCTATGGATGATCTGCTTACATTGCTGGGAGTATGCTTAGAAACCAAGATTACCTCCCCATGACACAATATGCCTCTCAATGCAACCCTTCCTAGTCTTGGCCTCGCTCTAGTGGACAGTCACCTTTAATAGAAAACCAGGACATATTGGGAATGATTCTTTATTTTGTGTATTCCTGATTTACAAATGCATATTTATTTTTCTTCAGAGTATATTTATTCCATGATTTTACAAACTTTGATTTTGAAAATCAGGTTGTAACATGTTTTTTTCTTTTCTTGTGCACCAGCTCTGTGTGATGCTGGGCATTATGTTGATCTTTCAAACGAGACCAATCCACAATGTCCTCCGTGTCCACTCAACACATTCATAGATCTTGATTTGCATAAAAAACAAGAATGCTTGCCATGTCCAACAGGAATGATTACTGTTCGGAATGGAAGTTCTCGAAGTGCTGATTGCCTTGGTAAGACAGAGTTGTAGGGGGACAGTAATCCTAACTTTGTGATAATGAATATTTAGGAGGGGCAGGGATACCAAGGAACCACTTACAGCAGGGTCAAATCAATGTGAATTTTAAAAAAGATTAATATAATGGAAGAAAAGTATAAAGGGGAAAATGGGATTAAATAAAAAATGTTTAATCATAAATGAATTGAGAATTCAATATAATGGGCTATATCACTGACACACTTCTACTGATTCCATCATTGAACTTGTACACTGCATGTATATAGTTGTTGCCTCAAAATGCCATTTTAATTTAAATGTGTTTTGCAGCCTTTGCAGCAACATTCTTTGTTCAGCCCATTTTTTTCTGTTTCTTTTTTACAGTCGTTTGTCAGCCAGGGACCTATCTAGAAAGTTCATCTTGCATTCCATGCCCTTTAAACACCTACCAGGACCAGACCAGTCATCGTGAAGGTTCATGCATCAATTGTACTGGGAACCTTGTTACTCTTCACGAGGGTTCAGAAAACAAAGAAGACTGTGAAGGTATCTAGAGAGAGCAAGTTTTATTCCTTCCTTTTTAACCAAAGCGACTCCTTGAAGAGCTATTATCAAGCAACAGAATTTCTCCCGAGTAGTACTGATAATATAAGTACTGAAAAATGAGAAGAATGCTGTTGGTTTCCTCAGGATTTCTCAAGTTTAATTTTTTTTGTGTTGAGCTATGATATTTTTTTTATGTGATTCAATATAGCAGCTGTGCAAACTTTGAAAACAGCCAAGATGAATAATTATCCACAGTAAAGAACATTCATATGATATTGAAATACTAAGTTCATTGACCCTAAATGACCTTTGACCTTGATCCTATGACCTGACACTTGTCCAATATAATCAGTGATACATGTACTTGATTACACTTATGTCCAATTTTCATTCAATGGATTTATTTTCTTTGAAAGTTCCGATAACATTTCAAAAATTTAGACCTTGATTAAGATTTGACATATGACCTAAATCATGTGACCTGAATCTTGAGACAATGAGTGATACTCGATTACCCTTATGTCCAACTTTCATGAACTAGATCTGTAAACTTTCTAAGTTATGATGATATTTCAAAAACCTAACCACGGTTAAGATTTAATTACTGAAAACATGATCCAAGTTCAATGACCCTAAATGACATTTGACCTTGGTCGTGTATTACCTGATCAATGATGAACCTTATGCCCACATTTCAAGAACTAGGTCCGTAGACTTTCTAAGTTATGATAAAATTTCAAAATCTTAACCTTAATCTTTGATTAAGATGTCAATGTTGACGAAGCCACTGCTGTCGGAAAAACAGCGCCCATAGTCTGACTTTGCTATCCAGGCGAGACAAAAATACATATTTCCTCACCTGTTGATTTTCAGCTTTTAAAATACTGAAATGTTTTTGGTCAGATTGGCAGGTACATTTCTTGTTTCATATGTATGTACAATCAGATTAAATAAAATTGATTCTGGGGAAAATTGAACATGTGCCGAATGCCTGGGCGAATGACATTGTTTAAACCCAAAATTTTCTATAGTATTATTTGAGGAGTCGAACAGGTGTGCTCTGTGTGGGTGCAAGTTTGTAGGTGTGTTTTGGCAGATGTGCATATTTGACTGATCTCTATAGATCTCATTGGTAAAACTTGTTCTTACTGATGCATACATTTTTTTTCAAGTCAGAGATGCAATATTTAAACAGTAAAATTCACAATTTGAGCTACTCTATTGATCCCAATGTTAAAAGTCATAGTTCTTATCTCAAGAGAGACTGGTAAAGCCATTGTATTTGACAAATTATGTGCAATAACAAAATTTTGACATAAGTTTAATGCTAACTAATTCACTCTTTATTATATATATATTTTTTTACAGAAGAGCCTGATACTTCTCAATTAGGCATGAGCCAGGGTCTACTTATCGGCATCATTGTAGCCGCTGTCATTGGCCTTCTACTAGTTATCCTTGTTGTGGCTGTCCTGTTTAGATTGAAAAGGGGAGCTCGGTATGCATTGAATATTGTCTTCATTCTACTACTAAGTACTTGATAGTGTCATGAGCAATTACATTCACTAATGAATATTCACTTTTTTTTGGAATGTTGACATGCAGTGTTCTGAAAACTGTCAACATTTAATTGTCTTGATTTCTACAGTCCGATAACAAAAGAATATACAAGTATAACCATTTTCCATTATTACTAGCACACAACAATAAGCAAACAACACAAAAGATTAACATTCGCAACATTATTCTAATTGATATATAATTATCCTTGAAAGATTTCTTTTGTTTTTTAATTATTGACACATTTATCATATCAACATCAGGGTTGCCAGCTTTTCAAGAAAACGAAATTCCCGGATAATTATTTAAATCCCCTCCCAATTTCGCATGTTTTTTAAGTTGTTGCAGTGAAGACATGTATTTTCAGTATAAAAGAAATAATGTAAAACTAATTAGTACTATTGCACAGCCATGTAATGGCCTCCCTTCTCCCCATACAGCTATCCTTTCCTCACCTTATACAGTAAGAGGTTGATTCAAGGCAATCCTACTACTAAAAAGCCACCATAACCGGTATTTATCGATCAGTCGATCTGACTGACTACCGTTCTTTTGACTCTGGGCAATTAAAATTCCCTGATTTTTTCCTCATTAGAGTGCGTTTTGAGGCATTTTCCCTGATTTGAGGTATTTTTATCAAAATTCCCTGATTTCTCCCCGACTGGAAAAAAATGAAATAATTTTCCCTGATGGGCTGGGAACCCTGAACATTTTACAGTTGTAAGATGGGAGACCACAATCTTAAAATTGGGGCGTGAAATTGATGGAGGCCTTTAAAGGAAAGGGGAAAGAAGTCCAGACAACATAGTGGGAAAACAATCATTTCTGAAAGAAAAACAATGTGGACATTTTTTTTATAGATTATGTATGCAAGCATATAGGAATGATATTTGGTAATATATCAAAAGATTTTGTGGGCGTACTTTTCTTGGAGAATAGAAAACTAGAACAAAACATTTACTACCCTGAATCTCTCATCAATTAAAAGTGGCTATTAAAAAAGAGCAACTCTAAAATGAATAATCTATGTTTATATCACCAAGCAAAAATAACAGATATTTGCTTCTCTTCTCATCCTACGTCTATCAAGTTATACCTTTCTCCAAACCCCTTTTCTAGTTCAATCTGGAATAGTGAAGTCTACAGCCTATTCTTATGTACATATAAATTTATTCCCATGTGTTCTTTTCATCCTTTTCTTACTACTCCTTCGTTACTGTACTATATGGATGTTTGGTTCCAATTGGTTTTACCCTGTAAGGACAATAAACCCTGAAACTACTGAGGGAAATAAAATGATGTCTGTAAAGCTTCAACCTTTATAAATTACTATGCATTAAGAGTGGATTTGATCTTGTTAGTTCGTAGTGTCAATCGGTGAAAGGTCAAGCTCTCAGACCACGTTGAACTCATTTGAGACTCTTACTTTCAATGAATAAGAAAGATTTTTCATTCGTGAATATCAGATTAACAATGATAGGATGAACTTGATGGATTTTAACTAAATGTCAGCAACTGGTTACATGACATATTTCAGCCATTTGATTAGGATTCATATTACAATTTTTTTGTATTTATTGGCACTGTCTTGTTTTGACTTAATTGCCCTGTGATAGCTTAGTGAAAGGAGATATATACCACTTCCCACAAAGACAAATCATAAAACGTTATCTTTTCAAAAGTAAGGTCTTTGTAAAATTGTTTTCATTTATCTTTTTACACTACCTTTAGAGTAAAGTTCCATGAGACAACCATGGCGATGAAGACGATTGAAGGCACAAGTGGGGAAAGTAATGGTTAAGTGCTAAGTCTTCCTTTGGAAAGAAGTTCATATTCAGAAAGGCTATCCAGATTGAAGAGATAAGATGTCAGGCTCAACCAAATTCTGAACACTCACACCACCTTCACTACTTCAATGCATATCTGCCACTCAAGGAAAATCCAACAGGCCACTCCATTTTGACCCTTTTTAGTTCAATGCTTTATCACTCGGTTTATTTGTGAATTTTCAGTGTTATACAGTGCATATAGAAAAAGTTTAGACTTAGAAAAAAATTCTATAAAATTTTACATTTGTAATATCCTAAAGTTTTCCCACAATTTAACATTGGTGCAGATCCATTTAAGCAAAAATATTTTTGCTTGAGTGAGCACCGATTTTGAAAAGCTAGATAAAAGTGATTTGCGCAGAACTTTGAAATAGTTATTCTAATAGAAGTAGATCTTAATCATGAATAACACGTGGAATTGAGCTATTACAATTGATTTAAAGACATCTTTTATGATTTTTTAACTTGTTTCCTCGCCCAAGACACTTCGAAGAGTGCATTGCGCCCCACTCCACTCCCCCACATTGGGAACTAATGATGATTTTGATCGGTTTGCTTCCGAAAAGATGGGCGAGGACTTTGAGAGATATGACAGGGAAAACACAATGTTCAGAATACAGACTTGTGACAATCATAGTGGTGTCACATCTTGGAGAGAAATGACAAAATTTATGACAAAAGTTATGAGTGTTCCAGAATACCACCCCTGGTTACTATACATTGGCAGTATGATAGACTAAGGCCCGTATTCTGAAGTCGGGTTTAACTTGAACTCGGGTTTAAAGTTGTGGTTTAAGTATGGAAAGCCATTTTTTACATAAATCATTAACAATAGTGATATCATATTTCAGCTCATTTTGGCTCTCAAATCATTCATTATTGTCTAGGAAGTATAAATAGATAATTGTCTTCACCTTCGATGAATCAGGAAAGAGCACAGTAAATATGAGAAACATACAACTTAATACAAAATTTTGACACATTTGGCTTCCCATAATTTTAGTTCAGATTTACATAATGGTCTAAGTTGAACATGACTTCAGAATACGGGCCTGTGTTTTTTTTATGGCCTCTCAATTCCCTGCTTTGACATAATAATCGGGTCTTCAGACTCGGAGTAGACAATGTATTATATGTAGGATAGTATTCCAGAAAATCAAATATCATGTATCATATTACCACCCCTATATTCCTAAGATATACTTAAGGGCTATTACGTTTTTGCCCTGTATAGATCATTGTTCTAACAATCAGTTAATCAAGAATTTGTAGTGTTTGTATAGTCGCTTTAGTACTCTGCTTTATAGCATATACCTGTAGGTTTTCAGTCTGATAGACTCCCAGAATAGACTATGTTAACTTAAACATCATAATCTGTCTTCAGACCGGATGTAGACAGTGTATTGTACGTGGGATATTATTCCAGAAAATCAAACGTTAAATAATATAGAGATATTGCCTACCTAGAGTTTGAATATAACATTTCATTTCCTCGACGGAGATCTGTAATGGCGTAGCCGCCGCGTATTGACCTATCACTGATTCGAATTTACATAGCCTAAGTATGTAATATATTGAAATCATGAATCATATTACCACCCATATACCCCTATGTATTAAAAGGGATATTACATTTTCCCCCTGTTAGATCAATGTTCTAACAATCAGTAATATGCAGTGTTTTTTATAGTCACTTGAGTACTCAGATTATCATAGATTCTCAGTGGGATTAAACTTAAAAAGTAATCAGTTTTTAGACCTGATGAAAAGAGTATATCATGTGGGATATCATTCCAGAAAATTATATGGTAAATCTATTAAAATCATGAATATGATAAAAATATGTTTAATGAATTTGTTATTTGTGTTACAAAATGACCATGAAAAGATATATGGATTTAAAGGACTTTATATGATACAGCTATTTACTGAAAATTGTACTTTTGATGACATCAAAATATGTTATTTGAATAACTTTTTTTTCCATCGTTTCATTAAAATAAAGATCTACACGACACTTATTATGTGGTTAAGCAGTAAGACTAGCTGATACATAAACCAAATTGTTGATTATTCATCTGGATTTATATGTGTAAGCCTATACATAAAAGTTGTCTATTTGAGAATAGGGGCAGCATCACCGTTAGGGGTGGGTGGGGACAAACGCTACTCTAGCCCCCACCCCACAAAATTCCCCCTTATTGCAAAATCCTGGATTTGCCCCTCACATACACTATATTAATTACATATGCCACAAACCCCCACTGAAAAAGAAAAAGAAATACATGTAGGTCCCATGGTCCTGAAACACACCGGTCTGGTTTGTATGTTTGTAAATATTAGACCAAAATCAGTGTGCTTTTTTAAAACTCAATAAAAAGTACAATTATCTAAAGAAAATATTTTATACAGGGTTCTACCCAACAAATTTTTTTATGTAAAATAGCAGAAAAATAATATAATATATCGGTGAAGGTTTGAGGAAAATCCTTCAAATATTCAAAGAGTTAGTTTTTTTCTACATCATATCATTTGGGGCAGCTGTTCATTAATGGTCTAAACCTAAAATTTCTAATAAATTTCTTAATCTTTACTGGATTTTTCTCAAACCTTAGTCAATTATTTTCTACTTTTTCTGGTATATTTTACAACAAAAGTTTTGTCAGGGTTATGCGATGACTTCTTTGGCATACTTGTAGCTCAAACTTGAATATCCACATGGGTCATTCCATAAAGGCCGGACGTACATTCGGACAAATTTAAGAGCTGTATCTCCTTTAATTTGATAGCAGTGTTTTATTTATTTTAGTATATCATAACATGTGACCTAGGTTATCATTACACCATGACAGGACCAGGCTGCAATATCAAGAATAGAAAATATGGGCAAAATGTGAGGGGTCGGACGTACGTCAGACGAAAGCAGGTTTTATGCTTTTAGATTTCATGTCAAAATCTCTGTGATTTTTGTGTTGCAGGTACTAAAATTCTAATATGAGCTGTTAGCTAAAGGATGAATCTTACAAGAAATGAAGCACAGAAATTGATAGGCATTGCCTTGTTTTAGTTACAGGCTGATCTATTTGGGGTCGGACGTACACTTTGAAGGGGTCGAACGTACATTGTGCAAAATATTTGCACACTGTACGTCCGACCCCCTATGAAGATCAGTTACACAAAACATTGACATTCTAAACTGGATTTTTTTAATATACATCCTGTTTGGTTAGTTGTCTTTCACATAAGACGGAATTAACAAATGAATCTGATGCTGGTGAAGAGTTATGCTTGATTAAAGTTGACATGCATTCAGACAGTGTACGTCCGACCCCCATACTGATTTTCTTAAAGTAAAGCAAAATGCACCTCATATCTATTACGAATGAGTCAGTGGGTTTAAACTGTTTCCATTTTGATATCTACATTTTTAGATCACAGCATTAATGAAACAACTCGGCTATTCACGCAATGCAGGATACTGTTAAACTTCAAGTAAAATGTATTTTTTTTAATGGTTTGCAAAAGACATGACAAAGAATTTCTTCAACATTAAAAAAACTTGTTCTGTTACAAACTTTGTTTTTACAAGGTGGGTTACGAACCATGAGTCTTCCCTGATGTTGCAATAAAAAAACATGCAATATGACCTTTTGACCCCTAGATGACCTTTGATCTCTCCATCCTCAAGAACACATGTAATTTTTCCCACTGATCGTTTTGTTCCAAGTTTGGGCAAAATTAATGCAGAAATATGTCATTTGACATTTTTACACCTAGATGACATTTGACCTCTCCATCCTCTTTAACAAATATGTGGTACTACCCACTGATAATTTGTTCCAAGTTCGAATACATTTGAATACAATACACATTAAAAAAAACTACCGGTATCAAAAGTTAACTTTTGACCCCTAGAAAGCTTGAACAATTGACCTTGAATAACAAAATGAGCAAAAGTGACCTTTTGACCCTATTATAATCTTCATCAACAAAAATATTGTATTACCCTCTGATTTTGTATTTCAAGTTTGAACAATATTGATGCAAACAAAAAAATTGATTTAAACAAAATCTGTCAAAAAATGACTAATTGGCCTATCTTTTGACCCCTAGATGACCTTTGACCTCATCAACACACACATGGTATCAACCAAGGATCATTTGTACCAAGTTTGAACAAGGTTGATGCAGAAATAAAGAAATGAGAACAAGTCAAAATTAAATGAATAACCCTTCACATTTTCTTAACTTACACCCCTATAGGCAAAAGTAGAATAGTCTAGACATCCATGTTTCATTATAGCAAATGGGCAGATCTATTTCTCATAGAGGGGCAATTGCTGTACCTGAGATTGAGGGGAAGGGGCAATTTCTACTTTTATATGGAACTTCTTTGTTTATTAAATTTCTCATGTATTTTTAGGTTTTAATTTTTATTTTCTTTTTTTAATTTTCTGCAGGCTATTATTCAGTCATAATTACCACTAAATTCATTAAGTTATGTGATAATTTGAGATGAAGGAAGGCAGTTTCCATTGAATATGCACACAATACACAAATAAATCACCATTTCTTGAAGATGATATCATCATTTAAAAATCTACATGTTGTCAAAAATGTGAGGTATTCTTTGTGAAATTGGTCTCAAAACTTGTGCAAGACTTCAAAGAAAAAACCAATAAAACTATACAGCGATATCAAGGTGTGTTAAAGAACTATCATGCAAAATGTTAAAGATGGAAGGTGAATTTTGCCCCCAGTATTTGTTGGGTAAAGAAATACAAAAAAGGTCATTTTAAACTAGATTGAAATTGAAATTTGTATTCAAATTTGAAAGATTGATATGAGTAAAAGATGTTATGATATTAAACTTTTGCAAAAAACATCTGAGCAGTGAAAGATAACTTCATAAAAAAAAGTTTCAAAGGGGTCGGACGTACAAAAAAGTTGTACGTCCGACCCCCACTTAACTTGAAATCCCGGACTAGTGGTGAGCTACCTTCTGGTGTATATATTAAACAAACCAAGCTTGCTTTGCATCTGACTTTGGGAAAATTTATCTGCTTTTGTTTTGCTTGTAAGAAAAAAAGTGTATGTGAAAAGGGGTCGGACGTACATTTGAAAGTGCCTGCTTTTAATATATTTGGTTTGAGAAATTTAAGAAAAATAGAAAAAAAACCTAAATTATTTTTTAGAAACCTGACATAATAACAACTTGGACAACATCCAACTTTGATTATTTCAAAGCTTATAAAAGGTTTAAAATTTGTTGCAAATTTGACCTTTGAAAATAAGTAAAATTCTATTTTGTTGCTATGGTGATTTCAATGCCTTGTCAAAATGAAACGATACATTGTTTGAAATTATTTCTTTCAGATTTATACATTTCAGTGTCTTAGCTTTCATGTGATTTCTAATTTGTTCTGTTTGTAGGATTTTGAAATTTTGACCAAAAGGTTTACTATTTTATGGAACTGCCCAGATACAATATTCATGTAGTATTCTGAAAAAAAAAAATGTTTAGTCTGGAATTGACCCCATGGGAATAATCTCTAATTTCGCTAAGTGACGTAATGGACTTTCAGCGATGCTGGCATATGTCAAGCACTGTAACAAGTGTTCCGATTTCTTGGTATCAAGAAATTAAATTCTTGATATATATACCAAAAGATAGAAATAATTATTCGAGCTTGACATAAGCCCGCATTGTTGAAAGCTGTGTACGTCGCTGAGCAAAAACTTGCTCATTTAAAGGTGGGTGCACCAGACACTCTTGACCATAACATCAACATTCAGTCCACCAATTACATTATCATGCAAGAAATTTATTTTTGATCAAGACTCACACATTTAAAAAATAATATGTGACAATGAATAATCCAAGTCCAAGTTTTACTTGAAATTAAAATGATTTATCTTTACAAAATAGAAAAATGCAAGTATGTAATTTATAAAATGAGGTTTGTGTATCAAAATACATTAAATCCCTGACTACTTTTAAGGTTAGTGGAAACCAATGGAAGAACACTTGGAAGTAATTTCCTTTACCCATTAAATTGCAGCTAGTATGTTAAAAGTTACTACATTGACATATTCAATTCACTTTTTTTGTCACAATATACTACTAATATAAAAACTTAATAATTAATTTATACATATTTTACTTACATATTTACATTATATTAAATGTATATGATACAAACATATTATATCTGAAGAAAAAGCAAGTAGACTCATGATTATCTAAATTACCAGATAATTTAAATATTCATATAATATATTATAAATGTATATTCTGATTTATTTCTCAAGATGTGATACATTTTGAGGAAAATCTGATGAGGTCAATTTACATCACAATTCTAAAGCATGTTTTAATACTCATCAACTCTGATGAAATATGTAAAATAATCACATAATTGGCTTTGAATAAAAAAACAACAGCACTTTTTCAGTACAGACGAATGGATTTGTTAAAATCAATTTAGAAAAACTTTTAAACATTTTAAATCATATTTTCTCTTTTGAACTTGAGTGAAATCAAAATCTGAAATACACATATAAGCAATATAATATAAATCAATAAAAACTAATAACTTTAAAAAGAAGATAACACATCCAAGAGTACAAGGATAACCTCAAGATTTACCTTTTTCATGAACGATAATGTTGGTAATGTTTTCCCTCAGGCTTTACAATGGATTTGCATTTTCAAAAGACCTAATCTGAGGAATAACATAGGTAGAAATGCATGCTTTATTTTATGGATATGAAATACAAAATTAACTTTGTTTAGTGAAAATATCAAGCATGATTGTCTGAAACAAGTTTTGTGTCAATTGGATCTTTCACGGACCACATCTAAGGGGCCGGGGTGCAAAATTTACCTGCCCTCCAAGTAAATTGCTCTTAAAATGCCTTGTTAAAAAATGGCTATTAACAGTAAAAAAGTTTGATTGAAAAAGACAAAATAATGATAATTGGCAAGTTATTAGGAAGATTGGGCTACAATCCTATACTTTATCTTCAACCTAAAACACAAAGACCACTCAGTATCAATATCCCATGATTACATGCATTAGAGTGCCTCTAAATAAAAACATTCTCATATAAAAATAAATAACTATTACCCTGTCATACATGTATTTTGGCCATGGTTAAAAGATCTGAATTTGCCTATTGTACAGATTCAGCCAAATATCTAACGTAAAATATGACCCCATCATGGATTAAATTTAAGAGTTTGAGATTCATATCAAAATAGTTAAAACACAGTTCAGAATATTGGGCAATTCGTTCAGCATATGTGAAAAGCAATCTCCTGAGAAAATTGGGTTATACACTGTAAGTTAAAAAGAATATCCACATGTTCAGCCAATGGAAAAATAAAATCTACTGGTCAATCAGAAAACCAGAGATGTCTAGTGAACATTGCAAACCAGGATTTGAATCTTGCACAATGTGTTCAGCCTATGGTAATTAGAAAATCTACTAGTCTACTGATTACAATTTATTAGAGAGAGATGTAAACAGCAACCAGTTTTGACCTTGAGCTTTTAATCTTTGACAAAATGTTCAGCCTATATTTGTAACAATATCAACATCTTTAGCTCTTTGTTGCTCAGGGCCCCGTAACACAAAGGATAGCGATTAATTGCTTATTTGAAAGAACATTTCTGACTGGTTCCTCAGTCTACTGAGGAAAAGGCACATGCAATGATGTAATTGCTAACATTTGTGTCACTAGGCCCAGATATCCATCAGAACCATCACTCAATGGGTGACTAAGTATCTTCAACCCGAGTGTGACTTTAAATATGTTTCAAGTATCTCTTTCCTTCGCTAGGTCCATCTTCACTCTATCACTCAACGAGACAACGCTTTCCGTTCTGGTGTACTCTTGGGTCATCTGCCTATTTCTTTGTTCATCTTCAGCCTGTTCAACATCTACAACTTTGACCTTTGACCTATCAGTCTGGATTGAAGACATGGATGAGTAGGACACACCTTCCTCTTCAGCCGTATTCCTAACAACAGCTCGAGCAAGCTGATTGGCCAGCCGCTTCACATCTCCTGACCCAGGGTTATCGCCTCTCTGACCTCCGATATGGTCCTGGTGACCATGCTTCCAGCTTGATTCTGAGGTGCTTTTCTCTTCAGTGACAGTAATGTCCTCCTTGTGCAGCCTACCTGATGACTTTGTAGGTGATGGAGCTCTTGAACTGTTTCTACTTCCAGTAATACTGCCTGGGTTGACATCTGTCATGAACACGCTCTGATCATCCGCATCGTCGTTATCGCTCTCGAAGCTGTCGTCCTCATATGCTTCGGCTGCTTCTTGATCCTGGTGGGTTGATCTTTTGCTCTGTGGTCTAGAGGTGGCCGAGGTCAAGGTGGTAGATGGAAATGAGGAAACACTTCCTGCATCGTTGGCCGTAGTGACAGCAGCAATGGGGGCTTCATATTCGGTGCCATCTGTTTTCCTACTGATAGTATCTTCACTCGTCATGTCATCTCCATCAACCATCTCAAGTTCTTTTCCAGAGGAGCATTCTACCCTCTCATCATCTGCACCCTCTTCCTCCTCTTCAAAATCATCCTCGTACAGGCTTTCCTCTGCATCAGCAAAGCCATCCTCAGATTCTATGGGAGCGCTGCACCGAGGTGAACTTGTTTTGCTTCGATCAGGCTCAAGGAGTTTTTCAAGTACAGCAGTTTTACTTTGCTTCTCCTGCTGGCGCTTTATCTCCATCCTACAATATTAAAGTAAAAAGGAAATTAGGACATGTGGAAACATGGGGGTGTAATGGCTCAATGGATTAGCCTCGGGACTTTAAAACAGAAAGTTGTAGGTTCAAATCCCAGTCATGTTGTAATAGTGTACCGAAGCGATGATGTCAGTTGCCATGATGTCATGGCTGCCTGGTTCTAAACAACTGATTGGTCTACATGTATATAGCGTGTGTTTCTCATAGGAGAAAATGGATGCTATTGGAATTTCATCAGTTGCAATCTATTTTTCAGAGGAGCCAAATTCATTGCCTCAAAACGCAAATTGATCAACATCGTTTTGATCACTAAATGAGATCAAAAATGTATACCAACCTTAATGTCCTAATCCATTTTTCCTTTTCACTTTCATCTTTTGAAAACTTACAAAAACTGCAGTTGGTATTACAACCAGGGAAAAAGATCACCATTTTTGCAAATACAGATGTGTAAAGACGATCGTCAGCTGTGACTCTGTTTAGAACCAGCTGGTTCGTTCTCATGACATTGATGTCACACTTCGGTACTCTATTTCTTTCAGCAAAACATAATCTACATTCTGCTGCACTCGACCTAGGTGATGATGGATACCAGGCCATAATTTATACCTTGAAAAACTTGCAGGCTGTAAATAGCCGGCTGGTCTAAGGCAAAGTAGTAATACAGTCCCTTTTGAATCACCTGTAGATGTACATGGCATGCAATATCTTTCCCATCACAACTTCTTCAACGCACACAGCTTTAAATAAAAAAAAACTTGTGTAAAAGCAGGCTGGAACTTCTATTACTCATTACTCCCCTAAAATGAAACCACTGCTTTCTGCACAAAATTTGACAAATCTTGATTATCCTTCTAATAGTATCTGTCACTATTCCACACGATTTCAGCTGGATCATCCTACTTTGATAGCACCTAGAGAGACCTACATGTATATATATATATCCAAAAAGATCCTGGTTTGGATTTACATTCACTGCAGTTCTACTTCTCTGATATTCAAATACCACATGGGCTAAACCCATTTGCCTGTATTCTGAACTCCGGTTTGAATTAAACCCTAGCTTGTTGTAGTTTAATTATGGAGAGCCAACTGGGGCACAAATCCTTAACGGTACACATCCAATTTATTAACTCATTTGACACTCAAATTGTCAAATTTGACACTGTAATTGTCTGGGAATGATAACTGAATTATTTTCCTTCATTATGAAAGCATAAGGAAACAATAGTAAACGTAAAGAACTATAAAATATAAACATAATTTTTGGCTCCCCATAATTTTAGCACAGAATTAGACCACTGTTTAAGTTAAACCTGACTTCAGAATACCGGCCATTTGGTCTAGTATCCATTTTGTTGAATTTGCCGTTTGGTATACACTACACTTAAACACACTTGGTCTAATTCTCATTTCATCTAATACCCTCATGATCTTCTTTACTTAATTCCTTATTAGTCCTTTCATCATTGGAAGTTGCAAAAGGGGTTAGACCCATTTTTCACAAATTTAATTTGATTTTGTCTCAAAGCATAGATTTTTAGTAGCTCTAAAAGATGATACCAAAAGAAGTGAGTTTTCCCATTAAAAAGTAAACAAAAATGACAAAGAAAAATCACTTTTTTTTCAAAAGGGGTTAGACCAATTTTTCATCAAATACGGTTTGTTTTTATCTCAATGTATAGACTTTTAGTAGCTTTACAAGATGATACCAAAAAGAAAAGTTGAAATTCCCATTAAAAGGTGAACAAAAATGACAAAGAAAATTCTCTTTTTTTTCAAAAGGGGTTAGACCCATTTTTCATCAAATATTGTTTGTTTTTGTCTCAATGTATAGACTTTTAGTAGCTTTATAAGATGATACCTAAAGAAAGTTGAATTCCATTAAAAAGTGAACAAAAATGACAAAGAAAAATCACTTTTTTTCAAAACGGGTTAGACCCATTTCAGTTTGCTAGCAAAAGGGGTTAGATCCATACGGGGGTAGATTTTGTCAATTTTATGTTCACATTGTAGGGCATCACTATCATGAAAATTTACTTTCGCATAAGTATATTGCAATAAGGGAGAATTTAAAAAAAAATATGATTTTCTTGGAGTGGATCCAACCCCTTTTGCAAACAAACTTTTCTGAAGAGCTCATTTGTCAAAAGGGGTCAGATCCATTTTTCACAAAATTTTATTGCTTTTGTCTCAAAACTTATAGATTTTTAGTCACTCTGATGATACCAATCATGAATAAAAGTGGCAAAGAAAAATCACTCTTTTGTTTAAAGGGATTGGATCCATTCAGTTTGCTTTCAAAAAGGGCTAGATCCATAGTGGTATTTTTCTGAGAAAAAAATAATTAGAAAAAATTAAGATGGGTACATTTATTTTATACTCAAATTTATGTTCACACGGCAGGGTAGTACATCATGAAAATTTAGTTTCTCATACGAATATTGCAATATGGGAGAATACAAAAACATGATTTTCTCTGAATGGTCCAAAGTGGATCTAACCCCTTTTGCGACCAAACTCTTAACATATAGACTAAATGGGGTATTTGACCGAGTTGATATTATATTTGGGGATAGCCTAACTGAAAACAAAATAAAATGATAAAAGGAATGAATTAAAATTAAACCAGATGGATGGCACACAGAATGGTTGCACATGAATGAGGATTAGACCATGTGGGATCAAACTGAACGAGAGTTCAGTCAGACTGCAGGTCCCATGAAAGTGGCTTCTTTCATCCAAGTGATATTCATGACTTGAGTTGTTTTGCATATTTAATGAGCTTGATGCGGACCAAAACACCTCTTTTCATTCGGTCATTGCTGCTCTAATTGTCCATCGAATTTCATGAATTTGGTACCATTGTAAAGAAGAAGAATCATTCTTTTACGTCATGTGTTTGGATTTATTTAAAGATTTTGTAATATAGGTTAAAATTTTGATCTAAAATATGCTACAAAATAACTATTTTCACCTGACAAAAGCTGCTATTTTCACACTTATTTATGTTTGAGCCCAAATGATTTCTATATCATGATAAAGCTGAATATGTATGCTTTAAAATGATATAGGTTTCAAAATAAGAATTGGTTTCATCGGGTCAAGATCACACTTTTCATTTACCAAGTACATAAAGCAGTTTGAAAACAAGAATACTGCACTCTGATTGGTCAAAGAGACCACCCAGTTTCAAATTCCAACGGTTCCAGTGCCTGGGTTTGTGGGAAGGTCACACTTCCCATGTGGTAATCTCCTCAAATACCCCGCGCTTGTTGTTCTGTGAACCTTATCCAGCCAATCAGGACTCTGGTTTTTTATGCAAGTACAAAATTTCAGAAATCTCGTCTTGTACCTTGGTGGGAAAAGTGTGATCTTGACCCGATTAAAAGGTGCCGCATATCAAGAGTGGCATTGTGAGAAAGTACAGAAGTTCAGCTTTATGGTGATATAGATATCATTGAGGCTCAAAATAAAAAGTTTTGCACAATTTGCAAAAGAAAACAGAGGAAGAAAATTCAGTTTTGAGGCACACTTTCAGGCCAGAAATTTACTTATTTAACAAAATATTGTATACAAAATAAATGACCAATATGAAAGGGTAACTTTTACTCTATCTGATGGTGCAATAATATTTCATTTAACTTGAGGTTAAAACAGGTAAATTCTTAGAGAAAGAAAATCTCACAAATCACAAGATTTTGCAAGGAGGAGGATTCAGCCACAAGATGATTTGGATGAATCTGGCCTTTTTGCTCATTAGCATAGGGACCTGCGGTCTGACTGAGTTAGACAAGAGCATGTGTGGATCAAGACCCGGGGGATGGCCACTTCCATTCACGAGTGGATACCATGCGCGACCATGGGGTCTCGAAAAGCACCCTAAACACATATTTTCCATTTACTGAAAATGCACCCCTTAACAAGTATTGGTGTGTAAAATCCTACCATTAACAAGTATTGGAAACAAAACGATATTCTTGGCAAGTATTCCATGAAATGAACCCCTATAAACAAGTACAGCCATATTTTATTGTTATGTCAGGTAATGTCAGTGTTAGATCCTTCGGTCGTCGGTTTTACCTTCACACATCATTTGATTAAGTACGACCCCACCTTCCACACCTCGTGCAAATCGGACTCTAAACACATAGTGTTGGGGCAAAAAGGACATCCTTTAAAACACTTCATTTTGTTTTATCATCCCCACAAATTTGACCCTCAGCACGTAACTTTCCTAGCGAGATAGATACCTTTTTTCATTATTTTTGTGTTTTTGACACCCTTATCACGTTACGTACGTAACGTGCCCTATCTTGAAAAAGACATCCTTTTTACATGTTTTTGGGGGTCTCGCATGGTATTCACTCGACGATGTAAGTGCCCCCCCCCCCCGGGTCAAGAGGTAATTAACAAAGATCTCTGACCTGATTCCTGGTGGTAGCTTTGCCATTTCCCTCTCCTTAGCCTCCTGAGCAACCTTCTCCTTTGCCTGTGTCAAGAAAAACGAAAATAACTATTGAATAAACAGTTATACTTCGTAATTCCGAAACACGTAAATTGCCTATACCTCGATGTTCGTTAATCAAAAAACGTAAAAGGGTTTGTTAATCCGAACATTTGTGGCATTATTCCGAAGGTTCGATATTCCGAAAACGAAATAAGGTTTGATGTTCAGAAAGTTCGTTAATCCAAAAACGAAGTATGATTCGTTGTTCCGAAGGTTCGTTAGTCCCAAAACGAAATAAGGTTCGTTAATCATTTAGTTTTCAGACTAACGAATCTTCGGAATTAACCTCATTTCGTTTTAGGATTAACAAATCTTCGGAATTACGAACCTCATTTTGTTTTCGGACTAACGAACCTTCAGAATTACGAACCTTCGGAATATCGAACCTTCGGATTTTGGAATATCCGAACCTTCGGAATAACGAAGCTTCGGAATTACGAATGTATGCGGAATAAACAGTCACGGAGTATGGCAATTCCAAAGAAGACATATGAAAAAGTACATGTTGATGTGACATGTTGCGCTGTCAAATACAAAAGAAATATTACACATGCAGATCACAACGAAGAGAATCATGATGTGTAGCTTGTATGAAGTCTGAGGCCTTTAAGGTAATGGCTTCAAGATGCAATCTTGGTGCCCAGTTTTAAGATTTTTATAATTTCACCTTATTTTAATATCAACTTTGCAAATTTTGTTGTTAGATGCTATGGTATCTCAAGTAAACTTAAAATTTTGATTGTCGACCTGCTGATTCCTGAATACAAAGTTACTACAATGGCAAAACTACCATTTAAAAAAGGTAAAAGGGTGGCATTAATATTTCATCTCAAAGAGACAGAGGGAAAAAAAACACACAAAGAAAATACCTGTATATGTAGTACAAGTAGCAATTATTTTAGGTAAAGCCTATATATATCAAATATATCAACTTTAATCAGCTCACCTTAGCTTTCTGCTGCTCTCGATATTTCTTTACTTTTTCTCTTTCATCTGAAATTAAAGGGGAGAATATGATCCCACTTTCATTAACATGCAAGAAAAACGATTCACCACAGTTTACAGTTCCTGTATGCAAGGAGTTGGGGTAAGTCTGGTAAGTCCACTGGGGTGTATGTGGGGGTGTGTATGGCAGGAGGGGTGGGGGGGGTGACTAAACTATATCGATGTACAATTGCAATACAACCGTTTTTAAACCAAACCTCATTTGTCAGAACTTCCCTGTACGTTTATATGCTTCCCGGGGATCATATTTCACATTCTGGACAACTGCAAACCCTGTCTGATTTTGCAGAAGCAGGATATGAAGACACAACACTCTGATTACAAGGTGAAAGTCAGAAACACTACACAAGGAAACTAAACATAAAATATACCAAGTATATCTCACCATTTTCTTTCCTATACCTCCATGCTTCTTCTGCATTCAACATGGCATGGACATTCGTGGAGATCTGCTTCACTTTGCCCTGCAACAAAGAACATTACAGAAAGTATTATACAGTGAAACCTACAACCCTAAGCCAACAATTAGTCTTCATGTGCAGGTGTTTATATCGAAAGATTCTATATAGATAACAAGGGAAATAAAAGTGGTCTTAATAATTACAGACAGGAGGTCGGTTTAGCAGGTTATGAATGTACTTTTTATAAATCATTCTGCATTTAATAGATACATGTTCATCTCATAAAAAGTTTACAAAGTATGTTTATCTGATAGTTACAACAGGACTGTTCTCCTCAGCCAATCATATTCAAAGAAAGATATCAGATCCAACAACTGGTCCGACAAACATGTTGATGAAATGCTCTCCAAAAACACATCATGCCATCCATTAATCTTATTCTAACTTTCTCTTAATTAAATACATTCTACATACATGTACATCCACCACTCCATGGGGAGTATTCCAGAAAAGAGGAACAATTGTAAACTAACAACATTGACTTTACTGGAAGCTTGTATGAATTACTATATTATTTTTGAAGTAAGATTATGAAGGTGCTATTAAGAGAGAAAACATCACAGCTATCTCTTGTGGAAATAACAGGAATGGCCCAAAATATAGGTTTGATTGATCCCTAAAGCAAGTATAGATGGTTCTGATGTTCCAGGGAGGATTGTGTGTACAAAGCTACAGTTCTATAGCTCTAGTGGCAGTTCCATAAGTGTTTAAGCTTAAGATCTAATCGTCAGGATGAGCTGTTATGCATGCAGTAAAGCATTACAAAAATCTAAACAAGCCAAGAGAAGTTATTTAATACTAATCAGGAGAGTTCATCCTGATGATACATGTATATTAGCTTTAATAAATACAATTTTTAAAAAGAGAAAAAATATTCATTGGTATATAGGTGAAAACATACTAACCTGATGTCTAACTTCATATGGAATCATTTGTTGCCTGAAGCGATAGACTGTACTTATCTTGTCTGCATCAATGCTTTTCTGGAAGATAAAATGAGAGAAAGAAACAATTTGTTAGGAAGATTAAATACACAAATCAAAATAAACAGTAAAATTGAAGTTTCCCCAGAAAACCTGATATATGATCTTAGAACATGCTCAATAATGAATAAGAAAATGCAGATAAGATACAAAAATGTACTGATAAAAAAAAATCCATGTATACACAGTATAAAGCAAAATGAAATGCAAGGGAAATAAACAAAGTAACACTATCAGAGAAAGGGAGGATAGCGCATAAGAATGAAAGAGAGAGAGAAAGAAAGAAAGAAAGAAAGAAAGAGAGAAAGAAAGAAAGAAAGAGAGAGAGAGAAGTGGTTATGAGGGAGAGGATACCTGGAGGGAGGGAGGAGAGAGAGATTAAGGTGAGAAGGAAAGATAGAGAAAAGATTGGAAAAAGAAGGAGGGATGGATAGACAAATTGAGAGTGAAATAACGAAACCAAGAAACTTCCTTCTTTTGTTTTTACCAAAGTAGATTGAGCATTTTTGGCTAGTCTCTCTATCTCAGATGCTTGAACTCTAATTTTTTTCTTTGGGAGTGACTTGATCCTTGGCATCGCATCTTGTTCCAATAAAATCTTGTTTTTCTTCCCCTCATCTCGAGGTGATTCTGCTCCACGCTTCTCTCTTTCTTTCTGCTTTTCATCCTCACTGGCAATCAAATAAGCCAACTCCAAGTTTACCTGAATAAAGAGAGATAGATTGAGAGAGAAAAAATAAACACAAACTAACATTGACTCATGATAGTTATCAGCCATACTATGGAAGTGTACACAAATATAAATATACTAATTATCTAAAGAAAAAAACAAGTATACATGTACCTTCCACATGACATCAATAACAATAGTGGTTCCAAAATTAGGCGTGAATCTTGTAAACCAAACTTTACACTCAAAGGGCCGCAAAAGGAGCATATATTTAACCCTTGCCAAGCATCAATATACCTGTACCTTAAATCAGTGACGTGCTTTAAGTTTACGTCCCTGCTTTAATTTAGTACATTAATCAAAATGATCTGGGGAAAGAAGCAATCAATTATCTCAGTTGATATCTGATTAAGGTGGGGGTTTACAAACCTTTCTTGCAACTTAGAGTCATGGATGCATGCTGTGTATTATGTCCAAGTTTCATGAATGAGATCCAAAAACTTTTAAAGTTTTGATTGTAATTCAACAGATACCCCCAAATCGGCCAAAGTTCATTGACCCTAAATGACCTTTGACCTTGGTCATGTGACGTGAAACTCATGCAGGATGTTTGATGATACTTGATTAACCTTATGTCCAAGTTTAATGAACTAGGTCCATGATGACATTTCAAAAACTTAACCTCAGGTTAAGATTTTGATGTTGATTCCCCCAACAAGGTCTAAATTCATTGACCCTAAATGACCTTTGACCTTGGTCATGTGACATGAAACTCTAAACGGATCTTCAGTAATACTTGATTAACCTTATGGCCAAGTTTCATGAACTAGGCCCATATACTTTCTAAGTTATGTCATTTCAAAAACTTAACCTCAGGTTCAGATTTGATGTTGACGGCCCCGCTGCCGTCGGAAAAGCGGCGCCTATAGTCTCACTCTGTTATGCAGGTGAGACAATAAAAATGGAAATCATGAACACCATTTATGATCACAGAGTATGAGAGTTGCAAGACACAACAAACTGGGAAGCTGTCATAGCCAAGAGGGAAATGCAATTCCATGACTTTTCACAAATTTTCCATTATTCCCTGAATTTTCTGTGACCACTAATTTTTTCCAGGATGGTCCAGAATTTTCCACGACTGTGGGAACCTGAGAATAATAATCATTCTCTGAGTATGATCTAACCAAAGTGATACCTTACATACCAATGCATACAAATGAAAACTTGGTATTTAAACAAGGCTCCGTAACACAAAGGTTTGCAATCAATTGCTAAATATATGTACCAATGACCAATCATGATCATCGTTGCATGCGCACTCTGTTCAAAATACTGCCTGGGAACCAATTAGTGCGGTTCTTTCATATTTGCAGCCTTTCCAGCGATCAGCTGCTGATCGCTGTTTAAATGTTAAACCCTCTCTCTGTTTAAATGCTGCATTTCAAGGAATAAATTCCTGCCGGGTACCCATTCACCTCACCTGGGTTGAAGCACAATGTGGATAAATTTCCTGCTGAAGGAAACTACGCCATTGCTGGGATTCGAACCCACGAACCTCTGATTCAAAGTCCGGAGACTACTTTTAATCCACTGGGCTACAACGTTCCCGTAAAACCAGACTTCAGAAAATGGGCTATACATGTAAACGCCAAGTAATTCATGTATTTTATTATATAGTTAATAGTAAATTACTAACCACCAGTGGATGTGTCCTGGCTAGTCCTTGCCCAGATGGGTCAAATCTATGTTGAACCCTCTCTCTGTTTAAATATCTCTCCCTGTGAAAAATAAAGATGAAACAAAAATACAATCCAGATGAACAAGTCTTTTTTTCTTCATTTTTTTACAAACAAGACAAGCTTAACCCATGCAGGGTACACTTATTTTATTAGCCAAACTTTATCTACTCTTAAAAGAAGTTTCAGTACTTGAATTACAAAAAAAAAATTATTTTTCTCTTCATCTATTACATTGAAGAAATTGAATAAGGATAAACTGGAGAAATAGCAAAATATTTACAGGTTGCATTTTTATTAAACAGTGATTGCATTGCTAATTTATAATTTGATAAGCTATTTTATCAACTACATGTACAGTATATTTATGGTATGGTTCCTCATAGCTAATTTTCCTTGTTTTTCCATGGAAAAGAACTTGGTCGGAATCAAGAATTGATTGGTCAATCCAGAAAATACATGTAGTTTTCCTGGTATATATTTGCTTCAATCATTTTGTACACTGCTACACAACAAGTCTTCTTTTTTAATTTTGTTGAGATGGGGGAATTCTCTTGTAGGTCTACTGTGCCAGGACTCGGGTGACAGAAGCAAACACAATTCCTGTGAATTCGCATCTATGCATGCAACTGTTTGACCATTCTAAAATTTACTTTTGCACAGAAGAGAGTGCTGAAAGGCAATTACTTTCTGATTTTTTTTCAGGGAAAAGAACATAAAAAAAAAATGAAAGAAATGGTCAAATTCACTGCAAAACATTTCCCCCCGATAAATTCTGTCAATCACACACAGAATACACAAAGAATGAATCGCACGTAATTGCTACTAGAGTAGATACAGTGTACATGTAGCCAGCTACACAACCCACTTGGTAAATTCTCTACTGGCTGCGCGAACGAAGCTTGGCTAAACTCTGGCAGAAATCTCTCACAGAACTGTCAAAATTCACGGTTCATACTCATGAAAGGCTCTTATAATGTTCATATTTCCTAAAAATTGGAGTAACTCTGTCATTTGTAAGCAGTAAAAGGATAAATTTCCACTTCTGTTTGGTTGAAACAGATCAGGTTTCTGGCCCAGGGGGGGGGGGGGGCCACTTACATTGACGAGTGGATACCATGCGCGACCAAAAAACACGTAAAAAGGATGTCCTTTTCACGATAGGGCACGTTACGTACCGTACGTAACGTGATAAGGGTGTCAAAAACACAAATATAATGAAAAAAGGGTATCTATTTCGCTAATTACATGTTTAGGGTCGAATTTGCAGGGATGATAAAACAAAATTAAGATGTTTTATAAAGGATGTCCTTTTTGCCCCAACACTAAGTGTTTAGAGTCCTATTTGCGGGAGGTGTAGAAGGTTGGGTCGTACTAAACCAAATAAGGTAAAGCCAACGACCGAAGGACCCGTAACAATAAAACATTCCTGTACTTGTTTAGGGGTTCATTTCAGGGAATATTTGCCAAGAGTATTGTTTTGTTTCCAATACTTGTTAAGGGTAGGGTTTCACACGCCAATACTTGTTAAGGGGTGCATTTTCAGAATATGGAAATTACGTGTTTAGGGTGCTTTTTGAGACCCCATGGTCGCGCATGGTATCCACTCGTGAATGGAAGTGCCCCCCCCCCCCCCCCGGTTTCTGGTGATATCGTCTGAATACATATTAGCCCCACACATGCATTTATGTGTGTGTTGATACACTCTGACTTTCATTCGTAGCTATTTTAATTGAGCCAAAAGAAATTGATAAATTATTTATGATGATAGTTCTAGCTTTCTTCCTCTGTTTCCTTCCTATCTTTCTTTCCTTCTTTCTTTTCAATCTTTGTTTCTTCCCTCTCTTCTTTCATTTTTTTGTTACTGTCTTTCTTTTTATTTCCTTTTTTTCTTTATTTCGTTCTTTCATTCTTTCTATCCTTTTAAAAATATTGTTCGCTATTTCCTTTTTTGTCTCTTCTTTCTTTCTTTCTTTCTTTCATCCTTCCTTCTTTCCTTCCTTCCTTTCTTTTTGATAGTTTTCTTTCTTTAATTCTTGAGTCCATCCATGCTATATTCATCTCTTCTCTTCTTCCTTTCTTTCCTTCCTTTTACCCTTTTCTTTCCTTCATTCTTCATTACTTTTTTTTTTCTTTCTTCCTTCCATCCATCGATCATTTATTTACCTTTTTCTTATTTCTTCCTTTCTTTGTCTCTCAGTCTTTCTTTTTTCTTCCTTTCATCTATTCTTTTCCCTTTTCTTTTTTCATATATTGCTTGCTTCTTTCCTTCCTTCCTTTATTTCTTTCTTTCCTTCTATCCTTTTACCTTTCCTTTATTTCTTCCTTAATTCCTTTCTTCCTTCTTTCAATCCTTCCTTCCTCTCTTTCTTTCTTTTGTCCTTCTTTCCATCTTTCTTTTAACCCTTTCTTTTTTTATTGCTTCTTCTTTTTTTCCTTTACTACTTTCCGGATTTGTTCTTTCTGTATTGCTTGCTTCATTTCTTTTCTTTCTTTCCTTCCTTTCTTTCTTCCTTTCTTTCTTTCTTTATTTTAGTTCCTTCTTTACTCCTTCCTTCCTTTCCTTCTTTACTTTAGTTCTTTCTGACAATGAATGATTGACAAACCTGGCACCAGCAGTGCTGCTTGACAATTTAGAATTTCACATCACAGTTTAATAACTTATTAACTGGTACTAGAGTTTAGTTTTCTCCCCTCCCCTTCTTTATTTTCTTTCTTTCCTTCGTACTAATCCAATTCCAAGGCAATTTAAACCCCCTTTCTTCATGATTCATCATCTTTCTTTCTTTCTCTAGACTCTAGGCCTACTTCTTTTCTCAGTTTCCCTTTCTTCCCTTCCTTCCTTCTGTTCCTTTTCTTTCTTTCTTTCGTTTTTCTTCCTTTCCTTTTCTTTCGTTCTTTCTGTCTTTCTTTTTTATCGGCGTAAGTAACGTTAAGAGTCTAAATACGTTACGGCATGCAGACGTTTCGTTCATTTCCATTGTCCTAACACAAATTCAAGTATGTGGGACTGGCAATAAAAAATATCGACGAAATTGTAAACTAAAATTTTACGTTAAAAACTCTAAAAATACGAATAACATTAATTTAGAATAGACTACTCACAGTTCACGCGTAATCCGCTTTGAAACTTTTGGCTGCTCATTCATATTGTTTGGGGAAACAAAGTAGACTATCAAACTTTTCTCTTTGCCCACATTCTTCGACTTCGCGTCATTTGTTGCTGATACCAACAACCTTTGACCTGTGCGCTGGTGTAGCGACGGGTTTCATCCGCCGGCGCATATCGTTCTACGGCGAATATCGTTCATACTTGGAACCGTATATCTGCCGGGTTTGCCGCGTTTTGATGTATGCAGATTTGGTTCAGTTTGACTACGTTTATATGGATGGTCCAGGCTGATACTGTGCCTAGTATCTGCCAGGACTAAATCTGCCGTTACACCGGCCTGGTACCTCACCTCAGACCCTCAGGCCCGATTCACAAACGAGGTTTAAACCAGGAGGGGGTTTGAAGTAACCACCAAAAACCAGGAGCTAGGTTTTTCGTGAATTCGGGCCTCAGACTTCCGCCCGTCCACCCCGGCCCCACCCCCTCTAAATCGAAGATGCTAGGTTCTATAATCTCTACGGCCGGGATCCACGGCCCTCGATCAGTTCCAATATGCTATTTCTGTGTGCAATAAATGAAAAAAAAAATTGTCTGTCCAAATATAGCTAGGCAATTCAGTACACATACATGTGTAACGGTCTGCCACAAACAAAACAATTTCCATTTTCTCGATCATTTTCCAGCTATTACGCATCAGGGTCAAATGAGATCGACGCTTTATAATAATGCGAGGATCGAGAGAAAGACATGAGAAAAATAAACAATTACGGAAAGAATTTATTCATTCTCCTGTAAAAAGAAACAAAGAAAGAAAGAAAGAAGGAAGGAAGGAAGGAAGACAGAAAGAAAGAAAGAAAGATGAAAAGGGGAAATGGTACTAGAGTAAGAAAAGGGAAAAAATATAAATAAGGAACAATCAAATAAAGCCAAATAACAGCAAATAATGATAATAATGATATAATAATAAGAAATCCGTTTTTAAACAAACTGGCAAAAACGACTTTGACAGAGGTGAAGTGTTTCAAATATAAGTGTCAAAATTAATCAGGGCCTATAATAGGCATATGAGGTGTGAACAAACGGACAAGCTATATGGCCATACACTCTAAATCAATCAACTCAATTTTAAATCAATAACTTATTCCCCTGAGGAGCCCTTTATACAATTGAAACAAATGGAAAGTTTTCCTTATCATGAAGAAAAGTAAACCTACTATCTCGATACGAATAAAATCATTTCATTTTTTTAAGAATCTTCTATTGATTCAGAAGAAAAAAAAACTTAAGCATCGTGGCCTAAATACGGGAGGTCGGAAATGAGAGGTACAAGGATCGAGGAACAAAACTGACTGAAAATATTGAGGGACAAAGTTGATCAGTGCGTATATGCAGGGGTGGCGTCAGCGGCCAGGGTATTTAAAGGCATAGGCCTATAATGCCTTTTCATTTATTACCCCCAAATTCATTAATAACTAAAAGTTGCCGTACATGTACAATAAACACATGAGGCATGCATCCCTATATAACTGACCTCTTCCTCTCCTTCCTTAATAGGATTATGGTATGAAATAAACACGTATCGTTATTTCTTTACGGCCACTTTATTTCCTTCTGCTATGTGCTACCACACAGTGAAATTTTAAACTGAATTGGCACCTGCGCATTCCTTTTGTGACATCACAATATGCAAGCGCGTTACGTTTGTTTACTTTTAGTGGCTCGAATGACGTCACATTACTTGTAAATGGGTGAATGCGCACATACGTGATTGCGCGAAATATATTCACCAAACGTAATTATGCAAATGAACGCTGCAGCGCATGTGGTAATGATTACTTGCCATAGAAACAAATTATGCGCCAAAAAATGACAACAAAATTTTCAAACGGCACTGCAATCACGAGGCGAGGCTGAGTTGAGAGAGTTTGCGAGACACACAGCTGCGGAACCGAAACGAGAATAACAAAAGACTAGTGGACTTCTTAAAAAGACGTTGGTGTTCTTATCAGTTAGCCAAAGAATTAATAATCCTCTCAGAAAAATACGAGGTCAGTATGTCGATCAAACCCAATTGTAACGTGTTTTTTTATGCAGTGCCAGTGAGGGGGAAGGGGGGGCGGTGGTGTCAGGTTGAATAAAGAATGATCTTGATGACAAAAAATATATACAGAAAAAAACGTTAATGTTCGGCTTCACTGAGCGGATCACGCTAAAGAGGGCCCACCGTAATTTGTGGTGCCGATGATTATGGTTGGTGTTGGTTATTTGATATCGGTATGATTTTGTGAGGATGATGATGATGGTGATGACTTTGATGTAGATCTAGGTCTTATTGCAAATTAACAATACACAATGTTGCATAGGTCTAGATCTATGTAGGCCTAGATCTACTACTTTTTGTGTCAGGGTGCACGAATAGACTTTTATTCTGAGCATATTCATGTATTTTTCTTCACATCGATCGGAATTTCGATAATATGTTTATTGATTTTGATATGTTTATTGTTTTACATAGACCTATTAAAGGTCAGTCAACCACAAGAAAAATGTTGAATTGAATAATCAAACTAGCATAACGCTGAAAATTTCATCAAAATCGGATGTAAGATAAGAAAGTTATAGCATTTTAAAGTTTCGCTTATTTTTCACAAAACAGTGATATGCTCAATTAATGTCATGCAAATGAGTCAGTCGATGATGTCCATCACTCACTTTTTCTTTTATTTTTTATTGTTTTAATTATAGATCTACAATATTTCATTTTTTTACAGATTTGACAATAAGGACCAAGTTGACTGAACCATAAAGTATTAAACAATGCTAATTCTATATGTTCAGGGAGGAATTATTGTTGTTTCACTTGACAATGAGGAGAAAATTAGAATATTTCATATGATAAAATACAAAAGAAATAGTGAGTGGATGATGTCATCAGTCTCCTCATTTGCTTACCGACCAGGATGTGCATAATATTATAAGTGTTTTGTGAAAAAGCGAAACTTCTTATTTCACATCCGATTTTGATGAAATTTTCAGTGTTATGTTTGTTAGATTTTTATCTTTTTATTCAAATCAACTTTTTGTTGGGATGGACTTGTCCTTAAATTATAAAGGCCTAGATCTCTACCCAGTTATATATCAAAAGCCAAAAAAGTCTGCGCACCTAACGATTTGAGTTAAGATTTAACGGGCATTTTTTTTCACAAAAACTTTCAGTTGATAATGTTCCTTACATCATTATGAGCTAGTGTGCCAAATATCTCATAAAAATATGATAAAAATATATGATTTTCTTGGAAAAAACCTCGGGCAGTCATTTTCACTTTGAAAAAAGATGGTGCCCCATGTCTGCGCACCGATTCACTTTGCACGCGATTCGGAGATTTTGATGAGAAAGGCTGCATTTTGAGGCCATTTATAGTTAGAATAGAATTCACTGAGCAAAATGTTGAAAATTTCATCAAAATCGGATAACAAATAACAAGTTTATTGAATTTAAAAAGTTTAGCAATATTTTGTGAAAACAGTCGTCATTTATTTATTTATTTACATGTATATTCATAAGGTGGGCTGATGTCACATCTCCACTTGTTCTTTTGTATTTATTATATGAAAATAGGTTTATTCACATTTTTTTCTTTTTTTTAAACTTATGATGATTGTGATCTCTCGTGTCGTCCGTTTATGTATATGTACATATAAATATTACTGAAAGGATATTGCATGAAAAATGTAATTTCTGGTATTTTGAGTCAATATAGGAAATTTAATTGATCAGACACAAAAAACACATTCCGAAGCGATCGTTTTGCGCGTAGATTTCATAGGTTCTCATATCGTGAGTATAGTCTTTCGTAGTGAATTCTATGTTTGAATTTCAAGAAATTCATTTTTGAACGCTCTTAAAAACGCAAATTTTATACTCAGTTTTTACACAAAGTCCTTACCGTAGGGGGGGGGGTCCCACACCCTCTCCCGCTCGATCGCTTCGGTATCTCACGCTGTAAAATATATTGTGCCCCCTTCGGGATTTTGCCCCCCCCCCCCAAACTGAAAGTGTTCCGGCGCGCCTGAATGTGAGGGGAAGACTTGCAATTAAAAAAACAAATCTTTCATGTTACTATATAAAATTTTTGCTTGCGCTTCGTGCCAGAATTGCCTGTAGGATGAGATTCATATCTTGCTCAATAGCCTGATATGAGGCAAGTTTTGCAGTCAATATACAAAACACATTTTAGCTCGGACATCGAGCTTTCATTTTTTTTCATTTACAAATTGAAGTGGTCTGTAAAATGTCCGTTTTATGGTCTACATATCAGCATTATAAGCTCACGTTGCGTGGTCACATTGTTTGATTTGCCAAGATCATATGTATTCCATAATGTTCCATTAAACAAATGTATTCAGAATGCCCAGATTCTAGGTCTAAATCTAAAACATGCGCGATAGCCTTTATTCAAAATGTACTTAAATTATCCAGTTTCACATTAGAATATCATTAATTTTCTGACCAGGCTTCACGATCGTATTATTAATGATACCCATTTGACTATATCCTAGTTATGGTTTACAAAAGATGAATAGAGTGTCCTGCTTTTAGGTCTAAAATCTCAATTTTCTTCTCGCGCTCGCATCAATTGTTTAGTTACATAACTATCCCATTTATTAATACAAATATTGGAAGGGGCCAATTTTTAGGTCGGAATGTCCAAAAGAATTTGCTCGTGCTTCGCGCTTGCATTATTGAAATATATTGGCGTTCGCAGTAACCATCTTGTTACATACGAATCTTGTGCAGGATCACACATAACATTGCCCAGAAAATTAAATTTTCAGAAAAATACATAAAAATTTTAAAAAAATCGCTCGCGCTTCGCGCTCGCGCTTTTCATAATGCTTATGAGATTATTTCATGTTTATGTTTTTTCATAAGAATAAAAACTAAGAAGTGACTGATCGAGGAAAATATAGGTGAAGATAATTTCGGGCCCCGTCCTCTATTGGCCAAAGTCGGATCCGCCCTTGTGACACATACACACACACCGGAAAAAATAGCCGGTCCCCCCCCCTGAAACTTAAAGGCAAGGACCCCCAAGTGCCCCCCCCCCGGAAAAAAATCCTAGCTACGCCACTGCAAACATTTGTAGTTCCGAAGCCCGTTCCGAGGACCCTCGATCCTTTTTACAATGAGCCCTCTCCAAGGCCACCGTTTTTTTTTTGTCTCGCCCGCGGCACACCCCTACCACTTTTTTGGTCGAGTGCCCCCCCCCCGGAACCTGCCATATGACTTCACGATTTTAAAATGTCCGGACACCCCACCCCCTCCACATCCTACGTTTTTTATGCGTATAATTTACTAATTGTAAACATTAACTGAATGGAATAAAATCATTCTGATGATGTTGATGGTGGTGAATGGTGCATGGCTGACAGTGGCAACAGTTGTAATGTTGGTATCTATGATGTGATAGCAAACTAGTAATAGATCTCCCGGGTTTATCTCTATGTTTTGAGACAGCACCCCCCCCCCCCCCGCCCTGTCCCACTTGATCCACACATGACCAATGATTACGATGAAGAAGAATATGGGTAAAAAACAGTCGTGATATAAGCTACATCGCATCATAATGCTCAATTATAAGTTCTCTTTTCTGTATATTTCATATATTTCAGCATCATGGCTCGTCAATTATCAGTCATTCTGGTTGCTTTGACCTTGACCACTGCCCTAGCGGAAAACTTCCCAACTCGCACATCGGCGCCATCTGACTGCCCCCAAGCGGATCAGGGGTGCTGGTGCCATAAAAACTTTGCACAATGTTGGAGAACGTATGACGATTCCAGATTAACGGAAGAAATTGGGAGCAGGATTACTCGATTGTAAGTGCATGTACTAACAATCCTCGGGTATCAATAACACATACTTGATGATAATGATTGTATTCCATTGTCAAAATAACAATGATAATAATCCTCAGCCATAATAAGTACGGCGATGCCGGTAAATGGTAATAATGAAAATGATGATAATGACGATGATGATTCACTCCCTCTTAGGGTTCTTAGAGAGTTCTGCACTTGTCCCGTATAAAGGTTCCGCAAAGGCTCTCACTTTTTTAGGTTCTCTATAAAATCGTTTAATTTGAGCACGTTAAGAACCTTATTAGGAACCCTTTTTATCGAGGGCCAATACGGGACATAAAAGTTTAAATTTGCACCCTTTTGTCCAAAAGAATGTATTCAGATGGTTATATTTATGATGATGATAAAGATAATGATGATGATAGCAACAAAAATATAATTCATAATTATGATAAATGACTATTATGAAATAATCGATGCATGTCATATGAAACATAGAATGATAATGAAAAAGATATTAATGATAGTTCAATCAATTACAAAATATCACTGTCACTCAAAAACATTAGTTAACTGTTGATTGGAGCTGACACAATAGCAACATACTTATATACATCAACCCAAAATTAATAAATTCATCATACTTTAAGGACGCTTATTATCAAAGCAATATAGAAAAAAACACAATTCATTTTCTTTTTTTTTAATACATTATTACCACAGAGAGTTGTTGTACCAGCCAAACGAAGAAGTTGTGACCTACATAAGACGTATGAGCGCTTTGAGGGAAATTAGGTAAGTTTTCAAAACAAAAGAGTGTATCAAATTTACTTGTTAAATGGTAATAACATAATGAATTTTTATATGTCAATTAAAAAGAAAACGGTGAAATGGAACAAGGAATGAATAACCTATTGGCACGAAATACAAGTATGTCTGTTTATAACTGAAAGGTTACATGAAGTCCTACAGATACTCAGTGGAAAACACGCTCCGCCGTTCGAAGCTCAGAAGGGTTCAAAGAAGCATGTGTTGAAGCCACCACCTTAACCTTTCGATAATTTTACGAAAAAATAACCATGTTTCTATCTTTAGTTCTATTGGATATCACAGATGAAAAAAATGTAAATGGCACAGGGTGGTGTTGATGCCACTCAAAAGGGCATCCACGACCCAGTCTTGCTCACCCCCCCCCCCCATCCAGACACCAATTTGGCTCCCTCGTACATGTACTATATACATATATACGGGCTCAGCAGCCGCAATTAAAATATAGTTGATTCCATCGAGCATTGAGCTTTATTCATCATAATTGCTAGAGTTTCATTGTGTTTTTTTTCTGTGGTTAGAGGCTGACCAATACTTTATTGCTTTTTCAAATCAAAAGCAAAGAAGACATTTAACTCCTGCGGATCAAATCGGCCCAATGAGTGGCGATTTTTGTTCATTTCACGTTCACACAAATCCCACGTTTTACGAGTTGCTGGAAAACAGAGTTTTAGAATTCTTTTTTTTCCGGAAGGGGAGGGTGGAGGTGAATTTGGGCTATTTGAACATCTTCGATCATCATCTTGAAGCTCACGAGATAATCGTCCTGAAAAAAAAGGTTCCTGGAAAAGGAAAAACACCCTCTTTTCCATATTTTTTTTCCTGGCGGATGTTGTTTACTGTCCAATAGTAGTGATCCCTCAGAGAATTTAGGAATTTCATAAAAATGCTTTATTTCGATGAATTCTCGAATGACGATCGGTTTTCTGCAATGTTATCATATCCATTCTAAATGTTCCCAGTCAATATATTCTACTTATGATTATTGATGTTGCATTCATTATCTTCTTCTTTATACACTTCACATGTTTCAAAATACACCCCTCACAGAATTTCAGAAGACGGAATGAGCTTAGACTGTTCTTGTGACCTTGTAGACGCCATGGATGATAAAGGGATAACACTCGTCAACCAGGATGAACTCGAGATCCGTAACTGCCGCCAGCAGGGTTGGTCACGTGATACAATGACCGCCCGCCCTTTCCTTATCGATTGCCGTAAGTTTACAATAGGATAATTCTTTGCACAACGACGTAAGGAGTATTTAAGAGCGGAGAAAATGTGTTGTTTAAATGCCCTACGCGACGCTGAACAACCAAGAAGTTTTTGACGAAAATTTGTAAATCGAAACAGTAGTTTCGTCAGGACTCTGGACAAACGACATGTTTGCAATCTTTCGACGGCTCCGGAACTGCTGACAAAGGCCTCCCAGTGGTCTTTGTTATTGGAATCATCCATACATCGCGGAACAAAAAGTGCCCTAGTATTACCCCCACGCTGCCCAACGTTCAAGCTCATACAAATAACAGTCTTGGAGAATGAAAAATAGATAAACCATCTCAAACTATAATCTAGAGTCGGTGGCGAAATGAGCCCAAAATTTGAAGGGGCTCGATATGGCGTATCGGGTAAAATTGATAAAAAGTTGCGAGCTTCCGAAGCGAGCAAGCATTATTATCATCATTATTATTACCAAAAAAGTTTGTGATCATCGATTTGTACATGATATTCTGAAAATAATATAATATATTCACACTTATCCTTTTGCCTTAATCGTTTTTTTTTTCAAGTATCTTTGCAAAAAAGCGAAAGACTCGGGTCAGTTGCATATTGACCATCAGTCGTATTACTTTTATTTTTTATTTATTTATTTATTGATAAATTCATATTCCACAATCATCAAAGTACATTTCGTGATAAATCATGTTTACAATGAAAAAAATGCATAACACATGCAGGACTGAAACGTACAATGAAAAGAAAAAAGTGGAGGGGCCTACTAATTGAACTTCTTTGTACATGTGCAACAATATGTGTTTGCATATTTTTAAAATTAAATTCAGGCCGTTTTCGCATCCAAGACGACGACAGACGTAAAAGGAGAGATGCTGAACAGGACAGTGATGATGTCACTAAAAGGGCAAGTCCTCGGAAAGGCGACAAACCAGCTGGACACAAGCTCAAAGATCTTGCTCCTAAAGACACGCATCACCTTGTCAGCATCGATGATGTCGAAAAACACCCCGCTACCGATTTCTTCAACTTCATCTCTGGACATCGTCGGACTCGACGTTCAACAGGTACCAACGAGGAAGTCTCGGACGATTCTGGACGAAGCGCTCGTAAAAAGCGTTACGGCAACATGAACTACCCACAACCGATGAATCAACCAATGGGCGGTGGTAACTACCCTGGACAACCACCGCAACAAAATTACGCTCCTCAAGGAATGGGTGGACCAGTAGGTGGAGGTGGCATGGGTGGAGCAGTGGGTGCAGGAGCCATGGGTGGTCCAGTAGGAGGAGGAGGAGGAGGCATGGGCGGACCCGTGGGAGGAGCTAATGGTATTGGTGAATCAGTTGAAGATGAAATGTCAGTTGATTCTGATTACAGTAGCTTAGGAGGTGAAACAACAATCAGTGCAAAAGGTATGTTCTACGTTTGTTGAAAACAATTTTTTCTTTCCACCAAATATATAGAGCGAGAACAACATTTGCCTACTCTCGAAACACGTTAAACACTTAATTATTCAGATTCATGATACTCATTTTGCACAATGTAATATTTTTATAATAATTGTAACGAAATGAAACGAAAAACTCACATAAGGTACCTTGACCAAGGTACTTATGTGTCTTTTCGGCAGCTTAATCAGGGTGCAATTTCATATAAAGAAAAAAAAGCTGTTCGTAAGTTAAGAGCGACTTGAAGAACGACTGGTGATCCTTTCATACGCGCTAAACCATCGCCGACTCAATACACAACTTACCGCAAGAAGGGATCACCAGTTGTTCTTGAAGTCGCTCTTAACTTACGAACAGCTCTATGAAGCACCCACCAGGGAAATGTCAAGCAGGGTAGATGATGGGATTCTGGCTACTTGTTGGTGCACTGTAAAAATAATAATAAAAACACGTACACAAGTTTGTATCAAGTAATGAATAAAGCATTTGTATCTATTTGATGCAGGATAAAAGAGCACTAGCCGTACTGTTGATAATTTTTTAATGCCTTGGTCAAGAGCCTTACCGGCTATCGAACCCCGAATGCAAAGGTCTCACCGATATTGTTTGTTTTTTCACCAATGGCTTACATGAATTAGCAGAGTTTCAATGTACGTGCACTTATTCTCATAACTGCACCTTTTAGTTTTCAAAGACATAGCATATTCACCAAGCATGTGGGTTTTTTCAAATAGTACATTGTCGGTGACTTTTTTGATGAAGATGAATTCTGTCACTGTCGATTTATTGTTAAAATTCATGCCGAAAGTATACCACACTATATGATTAATAATTGTTTCCCCTGTACAAATGTGAGCTTTTCATTTTTTCACTGCAGTTATGCAGGACATTAAGGCGGTGCTCGGTGCCACGAAGATTGACCTACCAGTTGACATCAACGACCCGTACGATCTTGGACTTTTGCTACGCCATCTCAGGCATCATTCGAACCTTTTAGCGAATATCGGTGACCCTGAGGTCAGGGAACAGGTCCTCAGTGCGATGCAGGAGGAAGAAGAGGAAGAGGAAAATGATGCCGCCAATGGTGTCAGGGAGAATGTCTTGAACAACCTGAATGCACCAGGCCAAGGAGGCTATGGTGGTACTCAGGGAGGGATGCGTGGCGGGGCAGGTGGGGGGCATGATGGGCAATCAAGGAATGGGTGGACAAGGTTACAACCAGGGTTACATGCAAGGGTAAACCTTAGGTCACATACCGGGAATGCAGATCAGTCTCAAGACGTTTGCAAGATGAAGAGGCTGCCGTCCTTTAAAATGAAAATCATTATATGAATTGGCTTCCCACTTTCTATTTAGTGGAGGAAAAGAATCAACGTTTTTCACGAAAACTTCTTGGAGAAGCATAAGTTTTGCTTTGTCTCCAAAGTCAACCCTGAATTAGAACGACATTAACCAACTGGCTATTGGAACCGAGTGGCCCCAGTAAAAATCTTTGGTCAATTATATAATTCGGTAGTCAAAAGGTTTACAGAAGTGGGATGACGGAGATGTGATACTTAAGAACAAATATATTGTTACAGCAGTAAGACGGGGATACTGGGTATAAAATACTGAAGGGAGCACTGATTATTACAAGATATTTATGAGAGAGTTCATCACATTTGAAAAGAAAGGACGGATAATGGTGGGTGCGGGATATAAAAGCAACACATCTACAACACAGATAATCTTTTGGAAATGCCCATGAAATCAAATTAATAGCTGAGAGGTATTAGTCGAAAATTGCCGAGCCGGGACAGCTGATCATCTTATGATTATCTGAGCTCAACCAAAAATTACAAATATCTTGATTGAATATGAATTTAATACCAAATATCCGCATACATTCGTAATTCCGAAGCTTCGTTATTCCGAAGGTTCGGATATTCCAAAGGTTCGTTATTTCGAAGGTTCGTATTTCCGAAGAATCGTAAGTCCGAAAACGAAATGAGGTTCGTAATTCCGAAGGGTCATTAGTCCGAAAACGAAATGAGGTTCGTAATCCGAAGGTTCGTTCGTCCGAAAACTAAATGATTTACGAACCTTATTTCGTTTCCGGACTAACGGACCTTTGGAACAACGAACCTTATTTCGTTTTCGGATTAACGAACCTATTGAGATGGAGCGGACGAACTGATACATCCAATGTGGTTTCATTATTGCAATCATTGTACTGTATGAACACTGTGTAATGACGATCATTGTCCGAAGGTGGATATTTTTGTGTTGCCTTAGTTATCGATAATAAACATGGATACAATTTTCCACAAGTATAAGAAAACCTGTCTGTGTTTTTCCAATGCTTATAACTGGTGATAGTTTCAAAACTAGTTTTCCATATTTCCTTTAATGACGAAATTACATATTACACAAATTTGCTTTTAATTTCCCGTTTTTAATTCTGAATAAAAAAAAATCAGTTCGCGCTTCGCGATTGCGTTATCTGATTAGTAAGACATATTATGTAGCCTTTCCATTAACAGGAATCTCCCGTTGCCGTGGTTTGTCCAAGATATTTTATTCATGATCAACTCTGTGTCCACTCATCAAGCAGTGGACTCATGAATAAAACAGCGTACTTAATCATGACAACATTGAAGTCAACATTTGAAGTCAATGGATTGGCGCAATCTCACTCCTTTGCCACACCTCATGGCGGAATGGATTTCAATTGGTTAAGTGACACGAGAAAGCTATAAAAGCGCGTTTCTAATTGGACATTGATTCGAAATAAGTGTGTCTTACAGAGATAAAATGAAGATAAAATTGTTCTCAGAATACCAATTCGAAGAAATTTCAAGGGTATTTTAACGGAGATAAAATATTTTAATTTATCTTAGATAAAATGGATCTCAGAATACCACCCCTAGAAACGGGGAAAATGTATCGGTTTAGGACTATTTGTAGTAACTCATGAGGAGGATGTAATCTCACTACACAGATAATGCAAGTGCCGAGAAAGAGCTGAGATTTATTTATATTCTGGCCTGAAAACTTGATATAATGTAAGAACAGATGCGAGCGCGAGCTGAAAATTTTGATAATTTGATCTAAAAAAATACAGTTGAATGGATCTTTTTGATAAAGAACAAGATTATATCCAACAAAAAAATACTGCATATTGAAGCTGGAGATCTTTTTAACATGTTTAAGGTTTAGAATTGAGAAAGGGACATTCAAGTCAACTATTCATTCATGAAAAGTATGGGTTTCTGCTAAAGAAATGATGCGCGAACTGAAAGTTGTGATATTCCAATCTGAAAAGCGGACATTTTGAGCACGATTTTAAATAAAGAACAGGTTGTGTATCTCAATTTCGTTTGCCGATATCTGTGTAACACAACAATCTTGTTTAATTTTTGCACATCCGGAATTATGGGGGGGGGGCAAAACGATATGTTTACCCACCTCAATATTTTCATTAGTGGGGCGATCGCCCCCACCCCTGTCCCCCCTCCCCCCTCCCAATATCGACGCCTCTGTTTGTGCGCATCCCTACGCTTCTATATACGCTTTTACCTCTTCAGAATACTTTACTCTGCAGTGCTGCAAAGGATGACAAATATGACCTCGTGTTTGATTTAATGGGACAGTGGTGTAGAATTTTCCCTTTTGAAGATAAAAGCCTTTTGACGCGTTCTTTTTTTAAAGCACATTGGCTCATATAAAAGTGCTGATATTTTTCAAAACAAGCACATGAACCCCAAAATTTTAATTTCACACCTCTTTAGTATACCTTTCTCTACAACCATGCACAATTTGGAAAAAATGACATGGGTTTTCAATACAAAGCAGCATTTATTGTACTTTTAAATTTTTATACAGATTCAAATTTTTGTTAGATATGTGTTTTCTCACCTTTCACACCCTATTTTTAAAATTGAAGATGCTACTATTCAAACGAATAGCAATATGAGTAGATCCTTATACATTTACAAAGTAAAATTTTGTGAAATTTACTTGGATTTTGACTGATTGATATAGGTTTACTCTCAATGTTGTGATCTCGTCGGGTTTCAAAACGCAAAATTATTTTAATTGCGTATTTTTCGAGACCTTGCAAATGGAGAACTTCAAAGCTCGACATGCTCGACATGCTCGATACAAAAAAAAATCGAGCACATGAACCCATGTCGTTTTTTGTATCTGGAATAATAAGGTGCTAAAGTAACTGTGGCAAATTTGGTGAAAATGAAATGGATTTCATTTTAACTTTGGTACGTCCTTAAACAATAATTTTAATTAAATCACAAATTCACAATATTGTACATAAAATCTAGTGTTAATTCTTTTTTACTGTTACAGACAACTGGGGCCATTTTCAGTGAACATAGTTACATTATTTACGAACAAATTATCTCAATTATTCACAAAATGTTTATACTGAAAATATTTGTTTTTGGCGGTAAATACAGTACCATCATTGAATATATTCTGTCAGCAGCATTATCATGAATGTCGGGTGAAACAGTGTTCTAGAGGCATCATAGTAATAATGACTGTATTATAAATATGGATAATAATCGCAGTTTAATTAATATGAAAGTCTACGATGGCAACTTTTAATACAGAGAGCGGTAGGCTCTTGTTTGTGCAACCTGGGGCCCGCTGCAGAAAGAGTTGCGTTTAAACACAAGTCAAAAAATCAATCGCTAGTCCCAAATGCGCTGTTGATTGGTTGAATATCAAGTTGCGCAAGATTTTTAGAGTTGCGATTGATTGCAACTCTTTCTGCAACGGGCGCCAGGTCTCCTTCAATTAACCAATACAGCTATTGTACACATTAGCTTTTAAATTATTGTATGAGTTAATTTAACGTCTGAATTATTCCACGCCATCTAATGGCAGTATAATGGTAGATTCAACCTGTTTGTGTCTTTTTCCTAATTTGACATGCATTATCCCACGGTTATCATAGGGCTAAACTAGTTCCTATACATGAAATCCATTTTTGCATAGGCCTACATTTAAAAAAAATATTTGCTAGATGAATCGGACCATGATCAGAAGTTGCAATAAAGTCAGTCATGTCGTGCTGACACACGGACATTCTCAGTAAATGCCACGAGATCTTTTGGTCTAGATCTCATTTTGTTCACCATCATTCACGAAAGCCTTATTGAATCATTGTCCGTTGATTTCTTTCATTTCTGTTCCATTTGCCGTAGCTTCTTTGGTATGTGCTTCTTTGATTTCCTACATGTCAAGCGAAAAATAACGGGAAGAAAAATCATAATCACAAGTGCATTTTATATTTCTGTATTTCAAATGCATTGATAATTAAACTGATGTGCGCTGTCTTCTATAAGACCAGTCAATAAATGACGGTGAATGGGTAGTATGAGACATGGAGCTATTTTTCAGTTAAAGGTAACATTATGTTGGGGATTGGTGGTGATTTATGGTGCTTTGGCTGTTATTGGTTTTATATACGCTGAAAATTAGCCCAAGCTCGCATGTATAATGAAATTTTACTACTTCAGGGATCGGTAGTCTTTTGAATGGTGAATTTGTTAGGTGGTCTGTCATGAAATATGACAGATCACCTATTATTTTTTTTATTTTTTTCAATATCGAAGCCCGACTATCTCGTTTATACATGACATACCCCCCCCCCACACACACACACAGTCATCCATGTATACATATTTAGTATCAGTAAATCATTTAATCAGCTTGACCTATTAGTTAGTATTATAAAAAAAATCAATTTTTTTTTCAGTTTGCGATTCTTAAAATATTGAAGCAGAGATTTCCATAGGGCAGTCCCAGAGAAGACAAACTATTTCATTTGCAAATAAAGTTCTTTTTAATGGAAGGTGATAATAATGTCGTTGCATTGTTGAGTATTTGTGGACATATGCATGGAATTTATTGTAAAAAATAACGGGAAGATCATCCTTACTTAGATGGAACATGAATTGACCAACTTGGAAACGACATATGCCATCTACTTTGAGAATGTTTATTAATAAAATAAGATATCAGTCATGTCAGTATGGAATCTAATGTGTGTTTAAAGATATCATCATTTTTTATTTATTCGGTAAAATAAGGTGAAATGCAAGAGGAGACATCATTAATTTGATCCAATTTAAAGCTTTTGATTCGAAGGGATGTCAATGGAAGACTTATCAATGAAGAAACATATTTTACCCATGGAGGTGGAGAATCTCGTTTGATAGGAGGTCTTCCACAGCGCATTCTAAACTTCATGGATTCCGGTAAGTACCAAAAGAGGGCATCTGTAAAATGCTCTATCAGATTCGGATCGATGGTGGAAGGATCTTGGAAACCTAATATATACATGGCAAAGTTATTCAGTTCATAATCATGTAAATATCTTGATCACAATTGCAACGGATTCCAAACAATATTCCATTAAAATGTTGCGCCGTACGATTTCCATTTTTGTTTAAGCGTGCGTGATTACACATTGCGCGGCGCCAGTTGTGGAAATCGGTGCATCATTTCTTTTTTTTCAGATTTCCATTCGTATGACCAGTTTTGTGCCTCTGTCGAGCAATTCAGCATATTTTTGGGAACGTATGCGGTGGAACTTTGGTGGATCATCAGCAAAAATGTCGGGTATTTACTTTCAGTGTCATTGATATAAATTAATATAAGATGGCCAAGAACAGCTCCTTGAGGCACTCGAACTGATATCATACAACAGATTTCTCACCTTTAGTTGGAAATTTCGAGGAATAAAATCGTTTTTACATACATACGTTTGTAATCTCAAAACCATTATCATGAGATGACGTCATGAAATTTAGGCTGTTGAGAAGCACAACGAATCTCATAAAAATACTGTATAGCTGCTAAGAACTGAAAATAAATGGTACTGATTCTTCAGGCTTTAAATAGTTTTGGGGGCTTTCGACAGGGTACTTATTCGTCATTGCATCCCACATCCCCCTTACATATGCAAACGCGAGTGCACCCAAACAATACCTCCCCCCCCCCTCCACACACACACCCTAACACACACAAACTCACCCCCCCCCCCACACACACACACACACACACCACGCACACAATAGCTATTTTGCTACTACTTACCTGTAATTGCACTTACTACCATGGCTATTACAATCGTCAGGATAAGTGCAATAGGGTAGTAATAGTAGAATGATACGTGGTAGAGGTGGACCAAGCTAACGAAGAGAGAAAGAATAAAGAGCAGATGAGGGATTCAATAGAACAAAGTCTCATATCAGATCAGAAAAGCAAAATGATGGGAAGACTGCATGTCAATTTTGAGGCATGCTAGATATATCTTTATGAACTGAAGCTGAGGAATATGGTGGCCCTGAAGGGACATCGCATATAGACCACATCGCGAATATTCACGACGAAATCACAACGTCGCCAATTTCGTCAAATTTGAATATTGACGACGAAATTCACAACGAAATTCGCGACATCGTGAATTTCGTTGCCAATTTCGTCGCGAATTATTCACGACGAAATTCACGACGTCGTGAATTTCGTCGCCAATTTCGTCGTGAATTTGTTTTGCTTGCCTGGGCGGTATGCGGCCGGGTTGAAACCAACTCGCCTGCTGCTAATTCGTCCACTCACAACAGGGTCTACATTCATTTAGTATAATGCAAGTCTGTCCATTAACTTTTCGCCTAACAACCATGGTCCAATAAACTTTTTGGTCCATCATCACTTCGTCTTATCACCAGTTCGTCTTTGACAATTTCGTCTCATAACTAGTTGGTCTAATATCAATTTTATTTTCCTTAATTTCGCCCAATTAACACTTACTTCAATTAGACCAAATGGCACGTGGAATAAATGGCAATTGGACCAACTTGGTTATTAGACGAAATGGCAGTTAGACCATGTGGATATATAGTGGATCCGCCCCTGGAACACCTCTAGGCAATGCGAGCGCCAGCGAAAATTTGATATAGTGACATGAAAGATTCTTTTTATTTCCATGTCTTCCCCTCATCTTATTTTTTTCACTCGTCTTCCTCCTCTTTTTTCTCCTCTCTTTTAATTCCCTCTTTTTTTTCTTTATTTCTTCCTTCCCTTTTCATATTTTATTGCTCCGCCAATAGGGGGGGGGGGAGGCGGCCCGGCCTCGTCCCCCAGGATCCGCCTATGAATATGGATAGCAGTGGACGTCCTTCTGTCGTTTCAATGGTTTACTTTCAATTGGTCTAATGCCAACTCGTCTGCTATCATTTGGTCTACCATCAGTTCGTCCACTATATATCCACATGGTGGATATATTTGTGAGCGTTGTGGCCCAGTGGATTAGTCTCCGGACTTTGAAACAGAGGGTCGTGGGTTCAAATCCCAGCCATGGCGTAGTTTCCTTCAGCAAGAAATTTATCCACATTGTGCTGCACTCAACCCAGGTGAGGTGAATGGTACCTGGCAGGATTTATTCCTTGAAATGCCACCGCGCTGTAAAAGGCTGCGGGCTAAAGCCAGGGTAATAATATCCAAGTCCTTTGGAAGCGCATAGAGACGTTATTTATATGTGTTATGCGCTATACAAGAATTGTCTATTATTATTATTATGGTCTAACTGCCATTTCGTCTAATAACCAAGTCGGTCCATTTGCCATTTATTCCACGTGCCATTTGGTCTAATTGAAGTAAGTGTTAATTGGGCGAAATTAAGGAAAATAAAATTGATATTAGACCAACTAGTTATGAGACGAAATTGTCAAAGACGAACTGGTGATAAGACGAAGTGATGATGGACCAAATGTTTATTGGACCATGGTTGTTAGGCGAAAAGTTAATGGACAGACTTGCATTATAGTAAATGAATTTAGACCCTGTTGTGAGTGGACGAATTAGCAGCAGGCGAGTTGGTTTCAACCCGGCCGCATACCGCCCAGGCAGCGCGTTTCCGTTTTACACCCTGGCGAAGGCATTTTCCGGAAAAGTAGCCAAAAAGCGACTAGTGAAGAGTCTACACACGTCGCTGGTTGCATGCAGCGTGCGACACAGGCGAGTCCACCACCGCATGCAATTTGCACGTACAATTACTGATCAGAGCACAGAGTTCCTCGGCACTTCATGTACAGAGAGAGCGGCAGTCAGGAGTGAAATCCGAACATGCCTTTGCAGTCGCGTTGTTTATGATAGTTTTTTTCTAAAAATAAATTATTAACTAAATGAATAGAGTGACAGACAAAATCAAAATAAACAGATACTTATAATGGAAAGACAAATTGAAGTTTGATGGATTGATACACTGAGAAGCTGCCGAAAGATAGATATAGAAGACTGATAATTAGATAGAACAAGTGACAGATAGATAGATAGATATAGAAATAGAGAGAGAGAGAGAGAGAGGTGGATAGAGAGATAGAAAGAGAGAGAAAGAGTGAGAGATGGATGGATAGATAGAGAGGGGGAGAGAAGAGAGGTTGATATATAGAGGGAGAGGGGAGAGAGAGAAACTTAGATAGATAGAGAGAGAGAAGAGAGTTGTAGATAGAAATATGGACGGACAAAGAGAAAGAGAGAAAAAAGACAGACAGATGCTAGAGGAGAGAGATAGAGAATTTGAGAGACAGATAGATAGATGTTAGATAGAAAGATAAAGAATGAGAGAGACAGAGAAGATCGATAGACAAGTGACAGATAGATAGATATACATATAGATAGAGAGAAATAGAGAAAGACAGACAGATGGATAGATAGAGATAGATAGATGAGAGATAGATAGATGTTAGATAGATAAAGAGGGAGAGAGACAAATAATATTAACAAATTAACAGAAAGATAAGTTAAAAAATAGATAGATAAATAGATAGAGAGAATAAGAGAAAGACAGACAGATGGATAGATAGATAGATAGATAGAGAGAGAGAGATGTTGAATAAAATTAAAGAATGAGAGAGACAGAGAATTATTAACAAATTAACAGATAGATAGATACTCTAGTTAAAAAATAGATTAATAGATAGAAATAGAGAAAGACAGACAGATGGATAGATAGATGGATAGAGAGATAGATAGAGAATTTGAGAGATAGATAGATGTCAGATAGATCAAGAATGAGAGAGAAGAGCGACACATTAACAGATAGATACTGTAGTTTATACATAGGTAGGTAGAGAGAGAGAAATAGAGAAAGACAGACAGATCACAGATGGATGGATAGATAGAGAGAGATAGAGAATTTGAGATAGATAGATGTTAGATAAAGAATGAGAGAGACAGAGAAGATTATTAGATAGATAGATACTGCATGAGATAGATAGATAGAGATAGAATTTGAGAGATAGATATCAGATATATAGACATTAGAGAGAAAGACAGACATCAGCAAATCGGCAAGGCAAATGATGAAGGCAAACATTCGTATTGAACCTGGAAAGTATAAGCTCAGCTACATTTGCAAGTACGGTATGTTCTGCGGATAACTTCGGTGCGGACTTTGGATCGCGCGCCCAGCTGATAACGTAAACAAACGTAGACGTAGACTCTTCACTAGTCGCTTTTTGGCTACTTTTCCGGAAAATGCCTTCGCCAGGGTGTAAAACGGAAACGCGCATACCGCCCAGGCAAGCAAAACAGATTCACGACGAAATTCACGATGTCGCGAATTTCGTCGTGAATTTTGTCGTCAATATTCAAATTTGCGATGAAATTGGCGACGTCGTGAATTTCGTCGTGAATATTCGCGATTTGGTCTATATATGCGATGCCCCTTCAGGGCCACCATAGAGGAAAGATGCTGTGACCATCCAGCTTTCCAATAAGGTGATAGCTCGCCGCTTCAGATGATATCAAGAAGTGAGTTTTTGCTTCATAATTCGTGTCTTAGCAATCTAAAAATCAAGGAGAAAATATAGTGCTGAAAAATAAATCGATGCAAAAATCTGGTAAAGAAGTAAAGTTCTCTTTATTAAATGCAAGACGATTAACAGTTACTATTATGTCTATTCGGATCGGTATGTAATCTGTGCGCGTGCAGCTTGCTCCACGACGGATATTGTATTTGAATTGAATTTTTATTACCAAATATTACTGTCAGGTACAATTACAAGGAATAGTACATCACATATAAACAAAACATTTGGTAATTGGAGCTAACATAATAGCAAGATGCTAATCGAGTATTAAACCCCCAAAAATGTCATTATCATAGTTTAAACAATAAACTTAACTAAATCTTAATATTGTACAAATAATTCAATACTAATTCTACTTATTACTGTTGCAGACAGTTTCGATCATTTTCAGTGAACATATTGTTACGCCAAAAAAATTTCATGATCACTGCATGTGATGAAAAAAAATTAAACCAAGGAGTAATCGAGTTACAATGTGCTTGAATTTCGCGAACACCAAACGTTTTATGACCACAAGTGATAATAGAACTATACTCTATCACGTGATTAACCTTTGACCAATCATAAGCTATAGATTTAGAAATGTGTTGACTATAATGCTTTATATATTGATTCTCTTCATTTCATCAATGTTGCGACTCGACCAGGGCACTCATATCTTTTCTTGCTTCATTGTTCGTATAATGAAACAATTTTCGCATAAAAAATATATATAGTGCCTTTTTATCTAATATACATCGGTTTTTCTATAGTATTATAAAATGTCAACTTGCAAAGCGCAGCAATAAAGGCATATAATGCGCTTAAGACTAATAGTCAGAAAGGGACTATTTTGTTTAGGCCGAAAATTTTCAAGAAGACTTGTGGAAAAAAAAAACGACATACCCTGATGGTTCTTCTGGAACCACCGTGGTTGCTGCACTCTGCATTGGGTCAGATGATAAGGTCATGAACTCAGGCCCCAGAGTGGTGTAAAGTTCTGTCGTGGATTCGTTAAGAGAGGGACAATCATCGATTGAAACCGGGCTTCTTCCTCTGATATTGGGGTAAAAGATGGCCCCAATCCTCATCCAACAAACGAACATTATACTCCCCAGGAAGCCCGCCAAAGCACCCTGTCAACATGAAAATCAGGGACACCGGATCGAGATGATTATCGTAATTATAAATTATTGTTATTTTACAATTAAAACATAATAAGGTTCATAACCATGATGATATAACATGACAATAAAAATGCAAAAAAATGCATTTATACCATAGAGTACTGAAGTGCCGACCTCACAAAAAATCTTTTTCTTTTTTGAATTTCTGATTTTTTTATACCATACCTTGGCAGGGTATGACGAAAAATACCTACCTATTACATGTAGCTATTTTGTTTACAATTATTGTTCATTTCACTGAGGTCATTCAAGAGTCTTCTAGAATTTGACTGCTCCTGAAAGAAGGAGAATGTCCTGTTTAAAACAATACCAGAAGCTTCCAGAATAGTGAATGCTAGAAACTTCCAGAATAGTGAATAATATATATATATATATATATATATATATATATATATATATATATATATATATATATATATATATATAAGCTGACAGTTTCTTCATAATATCAGATCAGAACTCAAAGTTTCACGCCAGACTTTATGTCAGAGCAGACTTTATTTCCACCTGGAATATTTATCTTCTGTGGAATTATTTGCCCGCCATCAATAAACTGTTTGCAGTTACTTTGAGAGAGGAATTCTCAGTTCTCATCGAAATCATCAACCTGTTTTAATGAACGATTTTGTTATTTGTGGCAGTATCGTAACAAATTTGTTTTTATTCATTCAGGGAGGCTCTTAATGGACTGAAATTCGATTTCAGTAGTCCTACTACAATTCTAAACTCTGATCCGTAATATTTTATTATTTGGATTATTCATGCAAATGTTATCTTTATCATCTTGAAATTCGGACCGCAACGAATCACAGAGTGAGACGGGCTTTTGGCCCGTTTCATCACGCTCAACCGAAATATGGTATCGAAAATGGTAAAAACTGCCCCAAAAAGAGGAAATTTGATGATGTCACACTTCTGTACTCTGAAGCGTTGCCACCTAATTTACACTGTCTCACTTTTAAATAACAGACATAATTAGTCACTTAAAATGACTAGGAATTATCTTAAACATTTAAAATTCAATATTTGGACACTAAACGTATGCAACCTTTGGGTGATAATCCCCCCTCCTCCCACTGGCCAACACCTAAGAAACATGCTGTTTTCCAAACTTAAGTATACCTGAAAAGACTGGACAAAAGAAGAGGAAATGTGTCCAACATGAAGCGACCACATACGCCAAGAATAGGACGAACAGATTGGGTAGCATCTTCTCATGCTCATGTTGCCAAATTGACCTTGATATTTATTATGCGTGAAGTGCAAAGTTTTTGTCAAAACCCAAAAACAACGATGTATTCTATTTAAAATAGTTTTTACAGAGTTTAAGATCTATAACCAACCATCATGAGTGTAGGCAGTGTTACGATGTACACTAATTTGGATTTCTTCTGTGTTATTCTAAGTACGCATTTTAGTAATCATTTTGCAATTAATTATTGATGATAATATTGATAAAATCGAGTGATGTTCAGTACTCCCTTGTTTCCTTTTAACGGTTGCGGTTGCTAGGTAAAGGCGTAGGAGGTTTAGATTATGATGTACGAGTACAAATTATCATCGCGAGTTGTTAATTAATGTGACACAGCATGAAATGGTTTTGCCAACGTTACCAATTCCTTGAAACTTACCTTTCCATTACATCTGTGGAAATATACTCCCAGGAGAAAGACCCCAAGGAGCGATCCAACGGGTATACCAGCCACGGAAAAGGAGACCTATGTCCAAACGACAATAGTCAAGGTGAATATTATATGTTAACTTAAACATTAATTCTGGAATTTGATTACAATAAGTAGACAGGATACCTTTGTTTCGTCTCGTCTTACTGTCCTAAAGCACCTTTATATATATTTATTTCTGGGGACGGTTTCATCAACATTTTTGTCCAACAAGTTGTCGGAGCTGACATCTTTCCTTGAATCTGATTGGCTGAGAGAAGCACTGTTACTCTGGTAACTGTCGGAAAATGGGATTTATCAGATTAAACGTCTGATGAGTACTTTCATGAAACGCTCCCCTGTTCTTCCTTACAATATGATAATTTTACTGCATGCGCGTTTCTGATCAAATTTATATTTATTCATTTTTTGTTATATGTTCACCTTTTATGTATTCTTTGAGGGGGATCGATTTCCAAAGCTCTTTTGTGGGGGGGGGGGATACCGGATAAAATATGTTTAATATGCTTCCTTTTTTCGCATTTTTCCTCAAAAATGCTTTGAAACGATGGAAACATTTGCTCCAATTTGCAAACAAAAAATATCAACGATGATCAGTCCCGTCTGTCATTCTGATCTTACCTGTACGATACCTGTACCTAACAGTCCTGTTAGATAGGCAAATATAAGTGTTGTTCCGCCTTGAAATATAGCTGAAAGTACAAAATTCTAAATGACTATTGACATGAAAATGAATTTGTTGTACAAAATAATGTAAAGACGTTGGACAATGAGATATATTAGTCTTTAATGGAAAATACAAATCAATTTTTGTAAGGTATTCCCATGAGTGTTCTTCTTTTTATTATACAGAGTGAGTCAGAAAAAATGTCCCACTTTTGTAAAGTTGAATTGTTTAAAATATGAATATTTAATCATTAGTTTCATGATATGTCTTGATAGAAGTATCCTCCAAGTACATTCAGGTACCATTTTCATTTGATCCCGTGCACGCATGACTGAACATCGGACAATCTTTAGAAGACTGTCAGATCTCACTTGCGCCAAGTTACTGGGTGATGAATAAAACAGTGCTTTAGACAAAGACAGTCAGACAGACAGACTGGCATGCTCTCACACACATACACACACACACACAAACACACACAACACACATGGTAATTACTGGTTCATATTTTTTTCTTTTCTGATTAAGCATTGATTTTTAGCAAGATCGCTGAATGTTTAAGTGGCAATTCCCGACAATCTTTCCCCTTAAAACACATTCACTACCACCATCATATCATCATCCTCATTGTCATCATCTTGATCTTGATCTTAATCATCATCATCAAGTGCACATAAATCCAATATGCTGGTTATGTCTTTTGTTGGTTAGCAATGTGTACTTTTGCTACTGTAAAAATGGCTCAAGTGACTGCTGCCAAATCAGGGAAGTCCTTTTATAGGTAAGTGGAACAAAATCACAGACATCCATTGTAATTTTTATCGTTAACCAACAAAAGACATAACCAGCATATTGGATTTATGAGCACTTGATGATGATGATCAAGATCAAGATCAACATGATGACAATGAGGATGATGATGATGATATGATGGTGGTAGTGATTGTGTTTTAAGGGGAAAGATTGTCGGGAATTGCCACTTAAATATTCAGCGATCTTACTAAAAATCAATGCTTAATCAGAAAAGAAAAAATTATGAACCAGTTATTACCATGTGTGTGTGTGTGCGTGTGTGTGTGTGGGTGTGTGTGTGTGTGAGCATGCTGTCTGTCTGACTGTCCTTGTCTAAAGCACTGTTTTATTCATCACCCAATAACTTGGCGCAAGTGAGATCTGACAGTCTTCTAAAGATTGTCCGATGTTCAGTCATGCGTGCACGGGATCAAATGAAAATGGTACCTGAATGTACTTGGAGGATATTTCTATCAAGGCATATCATGAAACTAATGATTTAATATTCATATGTTAAACAATTCAACTTTACAAAAGTGGGACATTTTTTATGACTCACTCTGTATATCGAACAATCTTCTTGCAGTTTGACGAATAGGTTGGTCTTTACGCAGATAGTGTGTACACATATAGGCCTCCATAAAGAATTTGATAATTGATTCACGGATGTTGATAAGATGCAATATTTGTATAAAAAGTAAAGAAACAAAAACAAAACAAACACGTATAACCAGGATAATCGGGGAGCCTATTACATAGAGACACGAGAGCAGAAAAAAAAATTCACAAACCTCTGATTAAATTAAACTACAGTTGTTTCTATAGCATCGGCGGATCCAGGGGGGGCGCAGGGTGCGCGCGCCCCCCCTAATATTTGAGCGGCGCCGAAGGCGCCGCTCAAAATAAAAAAATAAAAAAAAGTAAAAGAAAGAAAAGGCGCCGCTTGAAAAATTAAAAATAAAGGAAAGAAAGGGAAAAGGCGCTGCTTAAAAAAATATACACTGATATAACATTAGCAACAGTAAAGGAAAGACTATCCCCAGCAAAGCGTAATCATATCATCTTCCTTATTTTTTCTTTTAACTACCCTTTTCCCAACAACTTCGCCGGTAGCAGTGCGCTGCCTGCATATAACTGGCGCCAATCAAGAATAATCAGCGCCACCTTAATCTAAATCGGCGCCGGACAAGAATAATCAGCGCTATTTAGTTATAAATCGGCGCCAGTCAAGAAAAATCGGCACTGCCAGAGTCTTAACCGGCGCCGATCAAGGATAATTAGCGCCACCTAAATCTAAATCGACGCTGGACAAGAACAATCGGCGTCATCTGGTTATAAATCGGCGCCAGTCAAGAATAATCGGCGCCTCCTGGTTCTAGATCGGCGCCAGTCGATTATGGATTGCCGCTGCCTGAATCTTACGTAACGTCGGTAAAAATAATCAGTACTACTTGTTTAAATCGGCGCCGGTCAAGACAAATCGGCGCTGCCTTTGTCTTAACCGGCGCCACCTAAATTTAAATCGGCGCCGGTCAAGAATGATCAGCGTCCCCTGATTTCAATAAATAAGCGCCGGTAGAATAATGAAGAAGGGCCTATTGCTAACCAAATCTAGATCGGCGCCGCGGTCAAGAATGATCGTTTTGCCCTCCCCCAATAATTCCGCATGTGCAAAAACAATAAGATGGTAATGTTACACAGAAATCAGCAAACGAGATTGAGCTACACAACTCGTTCTTTATAAAAAACGTGCTCAAATTATCCGCTTTTCAGATTGGAACATAAAAATTTTCAGCTCGCGCTTCGCGCTCGCATCATTTCTGTAGCAAAACCCCATACTTTTCATGATTAAATAGGTGAATAGAATGTCCCGTTTTTAGTTCTGAACCTCAAAAGAACTCCCGCTTCGATTTGCAATAATCTTTTGTTGGATATAATCTTTTTTTAGATACCCATCTTAATCATTGGTACCAAGAATGCTTAGAATATCAAGCTTTCTGGTCAGAATATAAGTAAATTTCAGCTCGCCCTCGGCACTCGCATTATCTGTGTAGTAAGATATGTATCCTCCTCATGAGTTACTACAAACAGTCCTAAACAGGCACCTTTTTCCTGTTTTCAGGTCAGTATACTTTAAAAATTTCAGCTCGCGCTTCGCGCTCGCATTAATTTGTCGGTGAAATATGTGTCTCTATCTCATGAGTCATAATATCTATATGATATGAGTCATATATATATATATATATATATATATATATATATGCATGTGTGTGTGTGCGTGTGCGTGTTTTGACAGGATCAGGCATTACCCCTTTTTCTTTTTCAACATTTTCTTTTATGGCGCCGGTGAAGTGCAAAAATATGTGCGCCGCTCGGCAGTGCGCCCCCCCTTTCGCCAAAAGCTGGATCCGCCTATGTATAGTATTTATTGAATTGAAGATTTGCATTGTAAACATTTGTAATAAAACATTATATATTACATAATCACATGCAATTAAACAAACTTGCATTAAAAAGCGACAAATACGAGGGAAATTCTTCAGGGTAAGGTAATGGTTTTTAATAAAAGTGTAAAAGTAAAGACGATAAGTAAAGAAGATCGTCAGGTAGAAAAGATCAGAAAAGAAAAAAAGATGGTGAGATTACTGTACTTGCGGATGGAGAAGAGGACAAAGGAATTTCGCAAATGTTCCAAAGCTTTTGTTTTAATAATTAAGAATAAAGAATATTGACTTACTCAATCCTTTAAGAAGCCTTGCGTAATGATCTGGTTTCATTTTTGGAAATAAAGGTTTTATGATATCCTCAGCAGTCACTGTCGCCAGAGCATTCATTCCAGACGACAGAGTACTAGGAATACAATAATAATGACGGTGATGATGATTATCATACTAATAATAAAGTACAACACCAAATCAGTCGTCATGTGTAGACTGTCATGCAGCCCAGCAACGCTCAAGGAAACGTTACTGACTCACAACATAACACGCATACAGACCTCGAACACACACACACACGAAATACATGCAAGTCATTCTTATAATAATAACGATAATGATAATAGTAAGAATAATGATAGTTACATTCATATCACGTTTGATACTGAGTGTTTCTGAGCACTATGCCTATAGTACTACCCAGTCATCGGGTCATTGCTTATCCACACACAATATACTTATGCACATTCTCCACTCCATGCGCTGTGAAGCAACAGCCAAGACTTGAAGATAGCCTTCCGTATCATACCATTTAACACCAGGAAATGTAATTTAAAATTCTTAATCCAAAATAAAATAAAAACGTCTGACGAAATTTAAATAGTGTATGCTGAAAATCTAATGGGAGATGGGTCTATTTGCATAGGTAAGGAACTGGCACATCTAAACGTTCTAGCCAACGTATGATGACGTATGTGCGTGTATCCGTAGGGAACGTCATGTAGTTTTCCTATTCCTTTTTCTTGACATCAAGAATTGCATCTTCTTTACAATATGAAGAGTTTAGTTGCAAAAGGGGTTAGGTCCACTTTGGACCAATCCGAGAAAATCATGTTTTCTTTTAATTCTCACTTCCTGCAATAACCTTATGAGAAACTAAATTGCCTATCATGTGAATATGAAATTGGGTAAAAAAAATCTACATGTCTTCAAGATTTTTCTATATATTCTTTTGAAAATTATCATTGTGGACCTAACCCTTTTTGCAAGTAAACTGAAATGCATCAATCTAAACTATTTGGATTTAAAAAAGTGACTTTTCTTCGCCACTTTTATTCACGTTTTCGTTTGAATTTCAAATTTCCTTTGTTTTCACCAGAGCGACCAAAAATTTAGAGGTTTTGGGACAGAAGACAAAAAAATATAAGCAATGGACCTATAACCCCTTTTTACAAATGACCTCTTCAGAAGAGTTTGTTTGCAAAAGGGTTTAGGGACACTCCCAAAAAAATCATTTTTTTTTTTTAATTCTTTTTTTTGAAATATTCTTTTCCAAAAAAAATTATGTGTGGACCTAACCCCTTTTGCAACTAAACTTAAATGGACCTAACCCCTTTTGAAAAAAGTGATTTTTCTTGCCATTTAGATCACTTTTTAATGGGAATTTCAACTTTCTGTCGTATCATCTTATAGAGCTACTAAAAATCTATACATTGAGACAAAAAAAATCAAATTTGATGAAAAATGGACCTAACCCCTTTTGCAAGTAAGCTCTTGATATAAAGGATTCCTTATGATTTCTTGATATTTTTGTTGTTAACAAACATGCAACTTTCGATATAAAAAGGTATATACTTAAAAGTCAATTCGACCCCGGAGAAATGTTTATTTCAATCAATAGTGAAAACTCAAACAAGCATAACACTGAAAATTTCATTAAAATCGGATGTAAAATAAAAAAAAGTTACAATTTTAAGTTTCGCTTTATTTTTCACAAAACAGCAATTATGCACAACTCAATAGCATACAAATGAGAGACTTGATGAGAAACCCCCACACACTATTCCTTTTTTGTTTTATTTTTATTTTGTTAATTGTACAATATTTCATATGTCATATAATAAAATACAAAAGAAATAGTGAGTGAGCATCAGTCCCCTCATTTGCATACCGACCACAAATGTATATATACGTATATATGTTTTGTGAAATTATGCGAAACTTTTGAAATGTCATAACTTTCTTATTTTACATCCGATTTTAATGAAATTTTTAGTGTTATCCCTTTATGGATTTTCTTTTTTTATCCAAATCATTAATGTTGGGATGGACTTAGGGTTAGGGTCCATTAATATCAAGAAATTTGATGAAAAGAAAATATAGCCGGGCAAGCCGGCCATGCACACGTAGGCCTCGGTGTGAATCGTACACGGGTGACAGCCACCTCAACTAATCCTCAGAACAAACCTTAGTGAACCGGCGGCCACAGCTGATAAGAATAATCCAGGTATCCCTGGCATGTCTCTAAACAGTTCCATTACCATCAAGGGCATTATCTGCAAGTTTAATGAAGGACAGATACATTTATTTTGGTGCGCATCATGAATGTATTGACGCATTTCCTCATGGTCTATTATGCAAATAATGAATGTTTATGAGTGCAATGGACAAAATACTTCATAAGGTGAAAGATGAAATTAATGAACCATTCATTTCTTCTTTCACCGAATGAAGTATTCTGTCCATTGTGTTTTTTAATGTAAAATGGCCGATTTTAGATCGAGCTTTAATTCGATTTGGTGCCCGATCAACATAAATTATCTGTGTGTTTTGTCTTGTTTTAAGCCCCTTTTACACCTTCACGGATGCAACACGGATCATCACGGATCTCAGTCCGTGATGATCCGGGGTGCCAAATTTGTATTTTTCTAGCATTCCCGGAATGATTACGGAGTTAACTGGTTATTAACACGGATATGTACGGAAAAGTACAGAGTCTACAAGGATAGGCAAGGTAGCAATATGGATCCTGTTTGATATGCTCCCGGAGCCAACACGGAATACCCGGATGATGACGGATGTTACTGGTTCTTTACACGGACCTTACCACTTCTTGTCGCCGGCATCTTGCTAGAATGAAGTTTCGTCCCTTTTTGCAGCATCTGGATCATGCTTATGCTTGGTTATGAATACGGACTATTGTTCATGTAGGCCTACGCAAACAATACAAACATTTGACCCCGGATAAAGCCGGTATTAACAAGGATTACCCGGTTCTTACAAGGAGCCTCCCGGATGCATTCGGTAGCTACACGGATGTACAAGGATGAACACGGATGATTATCAGTCCGTGTACTCCGGGATGAAAAATTGAACATGATCAATTTTTTTCCCGGACATGCCGGTACATCAAGGATGGCGCCAGATGAGTAGCCGGAGTGTACACGGTAGTCCCGGACTGTACACGGATGACCCCGGATTGACAATCCGGGATGATCCGTGTTGCTTCCGTGAAGGTGTAAAAGGGGCTTAAGACCCTCTGAAGCTTGGAATGGGCTGAATATTTTTCAAGATATGATCTCTGTTAATAGTTTTCTAATATCTAATGACTATATACGTAATGTAAGTGCTCAAACGTCTATTACGAGTGATAAAGATAAAACATTACCGCTAGATTTAGTGAAAAATCATAACGGCCGGAAATAATGGCACATTCAAATTCTAATTGTTGAAAATGTCTTTAGTTTTATATAGTTTGACGATACTGGAGTAAAGTTCACATCGGGGGCGGCGGAAAATAAAATAATTATAATAATTCCCGTAGGAAAATGCCCTTTTACGATTTGGAAAATACTTTTAAACAAGTGAAACATGCCCTTTTTTAAAAATGCAATACCTTTTTCAAAAATGATAAATTTTAGGTTACAAATTCACAACATGTTTCGCTCGCACTTTGCGCTCGCATCACTTATCAGGTACTCATCCTGTTCAAGGTCCAGTTTTCAGGTTAAAATATTACACAATTTGGCTCGCGTTTTGCGCTTGCATCAGTTAGTTCTTGTTTTATTAAGGTACTCATTGTGTTCCTGGTTACAAAATATGCTTAGAATTTCCAGTTTTCAGGTTGGAATATCACAAATATTCAGCTCGAGCTTCGCATTGTTTGATTGGTGAGATATGTACTATGAGTCAATAAATGCCGTCCTTAAAAGGCTCATTTTCTGTTCAGTATGATGGGGTGTCCAAACTTTGCGTACTTTTCATAAATATTCATCTGACTGATATTTGTTCACAAAATATTCACAATCTATATTTTAAAAAAATTCAAGAAATAGTTATCACATTGACGGCACGATCGTAAAATATAAAATAATTGAAAGAAGATGTGAAGTAGGTCAAGGGGTTCGGCTGTATCGCAATCTCAAAATTCTAGTCCGATCGACGAATGTGCGCTGTGCTGGAAAAGCGTTCTGAAAAAGTGTGACCTAACTTCGCGGACCAAAGGTTTTGAGGTTCAAACAAAAACTCAAGCTCAAAAGGTGAAATACAGATTGACGACAAAATGGTATAGAATCAGTCAGTAACACATTTAACTCACATTTTTGATGATATCTGCTTGCAAAATGCTGATATCGTGATGCTTGTTGAGAAATCATATTTCTTCGGAACGGGCGCTAACGGTGACAAATTTGCCGATCTTTTGTCAATGTTTTCATGAATACTGAACTCATCCTAAAGAAACTTAGGCCAAAGGATAATTCTAGGTCGCTTTTCACTTTGATGATGTCAGATTTTAAGGATATTGGCTAGTTTTTTTAGATAATGACCGACTGCGAAGTTTGGACTCACTGCTTCGCACTCGTGTTTATTTTTTTAGTTATATACACATCTCTTTTATGATCACAAAAATTGCTCGCATGTCTACATGAAATGTCAAAATATTAAAATCGCGATTCGCGCTCGGAATATCTCGCAGGGATGCCCTTTTCACAGTAATTATGGTCATAATTGCCCAAAGCAAGATTTAAAACTTCAGATTTGCTCACTAAATTCTCTCGCGGAAAAAAGCCTGAATATATAACTTCAATATCAATAAGAAATAACTTCAAACAGACAGCTCGACTGAATTGCTACAAAACACACAACTACTTCACGCAGATGATAATCTCATGGTGAAAATATCCGATTGCACCAAATGTCAATTTGAAATTGACATTTGGTGCAAAGGGGCACTTATATTATAAGTGCCCTCCCTCCCCCCCCCAAAAAAAAAGCTCTGCCGCCGCTTGAAAATAGAAATTAATCATAACAAATATACCTGATCCTGAGACTGAACCCTGCCTGAAGTAAGGGGGTCACATCCGTAGTAATATGCGTACATCACTACACCTGATATCTCCATCAATAGCATGAGGACGCAATAGCCAATGGTCGATATGAAGAGTGCTCTTGCAAAGCAAAATCAATAGAAAATTAAGAAAGTATAATTGAAATATATATATTTTTCGTTTTCTAAATGATCATATGAGAGATATGCACTGTTAAAAAATCCTGATTTTACAGGGAAAAATTTAAAATTTGCAGAAAGCAATAACAGAATCATTCTGTAAATTCATAAAACAGATTTTTTTTTTGCAATTTAACAGAACAAGTTTGTTTAAAAGGGGGAAAAGGGTGTTTTATTTAAGGGAAATTTTAAGGTTCCATGCACCAAATACCAATTACCTGTAATTTTACATGATATAATGTAAGATTACACAGTCTGATAGGATTTCAGGTGTTCTAGAGACTCCGCAGGAACTTCTTTTATTTTAAAGATAAACTTTCTAACAGTGTGACGCAGCTGGTGATGATCTTGGTGGTGGTGATGATGATGATGATAACAGTAATCGTCATGATGATGATAAGGATGACACTTATTGTATTAATTTACCAATGATACAATGACGATATTAACGCTATTACTCAGTTAACATAACAATTTGCATTTTCCATTATTCACAAAATATCATTCTTTGATATGAATTATCATTTTGTCAAGAATAGAATTTATAACATAATTGTTAACAGAAGGTGTAGTTTCCAACAAATGGCGTCATACATGTATTTCTATTACTGCATTATGCTACTATACAAAGACGACGACGACGACTACTACTATTACTACTTTATTCTACTACCATTACTACTACTACTACTACTACTGCTATTATTATTACTATTACTACTACTGCTACTTCTACTATTTCTGCTGCTACTACCACCACTAATACTACTACTACAACAACAACTACTACTACTTCTATTACTACTACTACAACTACCTCTGCTATTATAGTCCAGTCAATATAGGGTTTGACCCACCACTAATTGCAACACTTGATATTCCACTGCAATGCTTTCCAGGAAGGTCCCCGAAACAACATACTAAAAGTCCCAAAAAATCCAAGCAGTGGGAATTTATGAAATTTGCATATTACGCAAATTAGCCATAAAAAGTTAGAAAAATAAGGAAAATAGTCCAAAAATTACAAATTAAGTCTCCGAAACATTTTTATTTGAGCAAAAATCATGATAAATAACTTTAATCAATGTTTTTAATCAAAATGCAATCAAATCTACCCCATTTGCATAATATGCAAATAAGCATCCTTATATGGAAAAAATGTCAAGATATTGTGATTTTACTCTTATTGACTGCTTGAAAATTTCAATGTTGAAATGACTATTCTGCTATCACTAAAGACGTTGAATACATTTATATTAAGCTTAGTGTCTGTATTGTCATTTGCTAATTATCCAAATAAGTATCTAACATGTAATAAATATTCAAGAAAACACACTGGTGATACATTCCTCAAAAATTATAAGTAGATTATCTATTGAAATTGGAATATGGCAATGCCTTACAGGAAGTTAACACCATATTAAAAGTCATTAAATAGACAAGCATAGGAAAATCACAAAATTTGCATTTTATGCACATTAGCCATAATAATTTGCAAATGAGGAAAATAATAAAAAAAAATTGGGAATCAAGTGCGGAAAACAATATAAATTGAACGGAAGCTCATGGTAATCTTTAATAATTCTTCAAATAAGAAATTGAAAATAAATCTACATCATATAATGATTATGAGCATCCTTGTATGAACCCCCCCCCAGAAATTTTGATTTTTCTCACACAAACAGTTAAACCCCCATTCAACAGAGAGCAAGACCTCTGAAAGACTGCTGTAAGACCTTAAAACTTGCTTGATCTTTCAAGGGTCTTTCAACGAACTTTCAAAGATCTCCGGTGTCTTTCACGATTCCTGATAGATCTTTCAAAGGTCTTTATGTTCCGCATGAGTCCCAAAACTTTTTGAAACGGTTCAAAACAGTCTTTCAGTGGTCTTACAGGAAAATTGTTTTTTGATGATTTTTCAGTGGTCTTTCAATAAACTTTAAGTTAAGTTCTTATTAGTCTTTTTATGATCTTTCGGCGGTCTCTCAAGATTTTTTCGGAGATTACTGTAAGACTCATGAGAGATAATTGAAAGACCAGGAAAAGTCTATGGAAAGAATTTTGAAAGATCACTTGATGCATAAACCATTGAAATACCATTGAAAGATCTCTATAGGACAGGTGTCTTTCAGAGTTCTTTAAGGGGTCTTTCTAAGCCATTCCACACCAGAGATGACAAATTTCAGTGATCTTGGAGACTGCTTTATAAGACCTTGCCCATTTTCTTGTCTTTGAAAGGTCCTTCAAAGGTCTCCCCTCTGTTGATCTAGATCAATATATGTTTACTATTTTTATCAGCTTAATATCTGAAGTGGAATGTACATGTTATGCAAATAAGCATCCGGCATGTTATAAATAATCAAGGAAACTTGTGATATTTTCCTCTAAAATTCCACGTAGATTTTGTAACCTTGATGACCTTGCTTGGTTGATATTGACTTTTTTCATGAGCAGTTACTACCGGAGCAGATACCCCACTCAAATTGTGCAATGATGAGTCAGTTCTACATGGGCCCCACTGTTTGAATGCTTCATATTTCTATCCAAGTCTTGCTCTCTCCTTGACTTGGTAGAGTCTTTGCGTTTCTTGCTGGTATAGTCCACGCTAGCATGCTCCTTGATTGTCAAGTGATCAGCACAAGATGTCACACCCAATACAAATAAAAGCTCGTTAGCTTCGAATATTTGGTCCTTGTAGCAAACCACTTGTCTTAGTGGTGAATATGAGTACTTGCTTGAATCACGAGATCTCTGGGCATGGTTTATAAGAGTACCAATAAGTATTTGCCCATACGAGCGACATGAAAGCCATTCATAAAGTCATGGTAAAGGCCTAAAGTGTATATAGACATCTTTCCCAGATACAGGAATCATGATTAGACGTTCTTGCTGAATCAAGTTGCTGCTTCAGGATTAAGCATCCATTTTCTGTTCTTTCCTCTTTAATGGATCTCCTAACGATGGCAACTATCTCCAAACATTGTAGCTATTCTAATCAAATCGTATGCAAATAATATCAATTTCCTGATATTTATGGCAAATGGAAATTCCTCAGTGAGACAATGAACAACCAAGTAGACGTTAACAGATGAAGGACTAAGCCAGATTATTGTCTTTCCAACAAGAGGACACAACATAACGGAACACCCTTAACATCACCATCAAATACCATCCAACATTGATTAAACAGTGTGTACCCATTCTAGGATTTGTTTGCCACTTTCTGTTACTCATTGGTATACTGTGAGGGTATACAGAGGAATAAACCTTTCAGAAATTATGGTACGACTAAGGATGTAAGTCTGGAGGAATACTGACCTTTATAGTGTCATGCAGATGTACTTTGGACAATCATACAACTCTCTGTACTGAAATCTGACAAGTCGAGCATAGGAGACTGAATGTCAATCAAGAGGACTTTGACAAGAACCAAACCATTACCCATGTCTTCTTCCGACACAAGATGCCTCAATTAGACACTGGACATAAGTTGTGTCGGAAGAAAAGTTTTATTGGAAGGCTTGCGCATGTTGAGCTCCTAAAGCATCAGTAAGGTGAAGCTCAGAATTGCTACACTAGGACCACAGAATGCTTTGTAGACAAGCCTATATAATACACAATTTGTTGACCGGACTGGCAATGATCCCGGTAATGATCCAGGTTGTAACAACTAGCATGTTGGAAGCCCTTAATATCATGCGCTATGACTACGTTGGAAGACAACTGATTTTTAGTCTTAGTATTTACCTGTTTACCACTGATCATGATGATTTTGACGCTGCTCTGCAAGTCCTGGAATCCTGTTCTGACCCAGACATGGCCAGAAAACATGTTTTTTTAGTCAAGAGGGTGTAGCCAAACTACTGAAGAAATTGTTAAAAAAAACAACCTGCATGAAGCTACTAGACCAGATGGAATCTCTGCTACACTTCTTAATGAGACTACTCATCAGATCTCACCTGCCATAAGTTTGCTTTTCTTGGCCTTCCTTCTGTCGTTCCCATACATATAACAACGGGATGTCAGCTCTAACAAACTACTCACCAATTTCAAATACTGTGCTTTGTTCTTGCCAATCCCATCATCTTGTCAGACTAACAACATGGCTTTAGGACGTGAAGAACACATTTCCAGTATTTTACCTTAAATACAAATTATATTAGGATAAGTATGCATGCTTAGTGATAGCAGCATATTGATTTGAACAACAGTCAATGTGAGAAACACAAAATTTGTTGACATTTTTCATACATGGATACTTATTTGCATAATATGCAAATGAGGCAGATTGGCTAGCTTTTTAAAATAAAAACATTGTACTTATTTATTCATCATAAAATTTTGTTCAAATTACTTGCTTTTGACATTTAATTCATAATCTTTGTGTTAATTTCTATTTTTAATGGCTAATTTGCATAATATGCAAATTAATTTTCAGGCATTGTGATGAATTATCATGCTTAGTGATAGTAGCAAAAATGTCTACATCAATGAAATGTTTTCAAGCAGTCTATATGAGAACAATCACAATATCTTGACATCCGGCTTGACATTTTTCCATATAAGGATGCTTATTTGCATAATATGCGAATTAGGTAGATTCGCTGGCGCTTTTGAATAAAAACATTGAATACAGTTATTTATCATTACCTTTCGCTCAAATTAAATTGTTTTGGACACTTAATGTGTAATTTTTGGACTATTTTCCTTATTTTTCTAACTTAATTTTGTGGCTAATTTGCATAATATGCAAATTTCAGAAATTTCCACTGCTTGGATTTTTGAGGACTTTTAGTATGTTGTTAAGGGGACCTTCCTGGAAATCATTGCAGTGGAAAATCAAGTGTTGCAATTAGTGGCGGGTCACCCCCCTATTCTGGCTAGATTGACTGGACTATTACTGCTTCTTCTACTATTACTGATAGTAATACTAAAAGTCTAGTCCATGTTAACCGCCGTATTTGAAGTTGATGGAAGCAATACTAACTGAGCGGCTTTAGTCCGGTTACCGCAGGAGATCAACCGCTGGGCCATGATCTGAGTAATACCAAGTCTCGCCTGACCTACTGACAATCCAATCAGAACAGTCCAGACAGAGTATATAATAGTAGGATCCGGGTTAAGCCTACAGAAAAATATAGGGAATATAACTGATATCAAAACCATGTAGAAGGCGAATTCAACGCTTGATGATTTTAATGAGTTTTGTTAAAATTCGATGCCATAATCCCCTAATGAAAGAGATTGTATTCTTTAACGCTTTTCACAAATGGTTTAAAGAATTGTATACTGATACTAACATACAGTTAGTAAGCACGAAGATAGGGGAAAGTTCGAAAAAAAATTTATTCAATAACTTTGGTAGGAAGTAATTACTTTTTTGTGAGAGGAGATTTGACGGATTAAAGAAAGAATAATCTGAAAGCAGGTATATCATGGAATTATTTCTCTGAATGCATTAAAAGATGCATGTATGTGTATGAATATATTATATTGGATGGCTAAGAATGAAATATTATAAATATTCCAAGAGTTTGGGCAAAGATTTGCTCTACCGAGTTATTCTAGCATTCTATGCATATGAAATATTTCAATGGTATTTCAATAGTATTGAAATACCATAGGCGATTTCTGTAAGGGAATGAATGATACAATTTTGGAAAATACTTACTCGAGAAATCGTATTCTCTTTCCTTCCACCCCGCGTCTCCAGACTTCATCAATGCTACCGATATCAAAAGTTCCCTTGACAATCACTGCAACAACGCCAGCAATCATGATTACCGACTGCATTGTGTCCGTCCAAATTATTGCCTTTATCCCACCCTGGTACAATGACAGAAACAGTGTTTAGATAAAGTGTTTCATCATCCAGTGGCGTACCGTGGGTCACGGCATGGGGTGGGGAGCACCAGTAAAATTTTAGTCACCTAGTGAGCGCGCGAAGCGCGCTGAGTTGCTAGGTATGCTGACCTAATAGAGACATTTTAAGGACAGTGTCATTAAACGGATATGTATGTCACTGATCACATAATGCGAGCGCGAAGCTCGAGCTGAAAATTTTGTATATTCAGACCTTAAAAGGGACATTATAAGCAAAGTTTTGTAATTATATGTACCTGTCTCGCTAAACAAACAATGCGAGCCCGAAGCGCGAGCTGAAATTTTCGTATATATTGACCCTAAACATGGATATTTTAAGGACTATTTTTTAAAAGAATCCATTAAGAGTACACATATCTCACCATAGTCATCTAATGCGAGTGCCAAGCGCATGCTTCTTTTGCTAGAATTACACCTAAAGACATACTTTTTGTAGTCATTGTAGTCATGATTATCATACGCATCTCACTATTCAAATATTGCGATTGCGAAGCGCGAGCTGAAAAATTAGGAAATTCACACCATAAGAGGGGCATTCTAAGGCTTGTTTGTAGGAATTCACGTAGACCATGCGTACTCCACTAACCAAATGATGCGAGCGCAAGCTGAAATGTTTGATATTCAGATCAGAAAAGGGACATTTTAAGGACTGGGATTTTAGGAAATCATGGAGAGCAGACATATCTCACTAATCCACTAATGCGAACGTAAGTACGGAAGGGAAATGATCATAATTATTTGAAATTGATTTTATTGACCGATTTCAACAAATCCCCAAATGAGCCGTCAGAACAATATTTTAATTGTCCGCTGACAAAGTCAATGTGACTTACCATGTAAAATAGCAAAAAGTAAATTGCTTTAATTAACAGCTAAAGGCATGGTCACACCGCCCGAGCGTTATTGGAACGGTCGTGGAGCGATAGGGAAAGAGGATCGAATTTTACTCACAAAACTAGGGAAAAAATCGAAAACAAAAAATCGGAAAAAAAATCGAAATCTAAAATGGTGAACGGAGCGAGCGGTGATGATTTTTTCTCTCCGCTCCACGACCGCGCCAACAACGCTCGGGAGATGTGCATGACCAGGCCGTAAGCATTACTGCTCAGGGCCCCGCTCAGGGCAGTAAGTCTCCCTCATAGGTAATCCATATTGAAATGTATATTATTATTTTGATATATTAAAATGCCAGTGGTTGCTACTTCAACTTTCCCCGGTGATATGTTCAGATTAGAGAGTGTAATTTTGATCACTTCAAGGGATGGTCATTTAGGGAACCCTGGTTTTATCACCTCAATTTTTTTTAGAACGTTTGGTTTGCTATATAAGTCATCCACGTTTATCATGCACTGAGCGTTTAACGGAAATGGTTTGGCAAGTGTTGCAATTTATTGCACATTTCTTTGCGTGTATGAACTTACCAACGAAGTATAGAATGTGCATGCTGCTCCTGTCGTTAATATACTTGCCCACAAACTCATTCCAGTAACTTTTATAAAAGAAAAAAAATGCGTGAAAGAGAAGGGAAAGTAATTACTTATGATTATCTATTTTGTGCTTGTATATATTTACAGGCGCCGTAGAAGAGTTTTGTAAGTGGCAGTGTGGGGAGGCATATTATGCAATTCATCAGAAAAAGATGGTAATTTTGTATACGTTTTTGTACACGTTAATGAAAAATTTAAGGTATGAGGGGAATATGAACCCCCCCCCCCCCTCCCCATTCGGTGGCCAACCATGGAATTCGACTTTTTCTGAAATCGTTCTCATTTTGTTATTTAAATTCTAAAAAAGGAAGACAGACATTTCATATTTTTAAGAGGTGTTAGTTATATATATATATATATATATATATGTATATATACACTCACACACATTCCAAGAAAACAAAGCAAGAAAAAATGTTTGAGGAATATTCCATTTATTTTCAAGTTTACATGATATGTAAATTTGAATTTGGAATTTGTCTATGTTTAATACCCACCTGTTTTCGATATAATTAATTTGTTTCAGCTTAGACCAGAACACATCAAAATAGGAAAAATATTTAAATGTCTGCAGGTATATATATCATTTGTTTACCCAATACCACTGGCGTAAATCCGTATTGATGGGGGGGGGGGGGTGACTGAAATATTTTGGCATTTTTTTGCAATCATGTTTTTTAGATATACAAGAAATTGTCATTAATATGTCCACAGTGGCGTACCTCGCTCAGTTACCAGTTATACTGGCTTAATAGAGACATTCTAAGGACAATGACATTAAATGGATATGTATCTCACTGATCAAATAATGCAAGCGTGAAGCGCGAGCTGAAATGTTTTTATATTCACACCTAAAAAGGGACATTATAATCAAATTTGTGTAATCATTATTGGTATACCTGTCTCGCTAAACAATGCGAGTGCGAAGATTTTCGTATATTTTGACCCCAAACAGCGAGATTTTTAAGGAATATATTTCGGGAATCCATTAAGAGTATGCATAGATCTCACCACAGTCATCTAATGCAAGTGCCAAGCGCTTGCTGATTTTATTAGAATTACATCTAAACACATGAAATACCTTTTTTAGTCATTGCAATCATGATCATCATGCGCATCTCACTAATCAAATATTGCGAGCGCGAAGCGCGAGCTGAATATTTTGACAATTCAGACCTGAAGTGGGGCATTCTAAGGTTTCTTTGTAGGAATTAACTAGGACCATACGTAATTCATTAACCAAAAGATGTGAGCGCGAAGCGCGAGCTGAAAAATTTTGATATTCAGATCAGAAGAAGGGACATTTTAAGGACTGATTTTAGGAATTCATGAAGAGCAGACATATCTCACCAATCCACTAATGCGAACGTAACCATATACATGTATACGAAGACCTTAACATTGGGCAATCACTTTTGAGTCGTGTAAAAGAAGCATATGTTACTACATAAAACAATGATAACTCAAGTGCTAGGAAATATATTTGGATATATTGACTTGAAAGCGGGATTATTTTAGTACAACAGGATTATATATCTTGTTAAACAGACAATGCGAGCACCAGGAACAATGAAGACTTAGGCCCTGGGCAAATTTTGCTTCATAAAGTTATGACAAAAATGTTTCTTATGTAATGTTACATAATAATTATAATTATAATATAACATGATAATGAATATATTTCATATTCCCACTACGTTTCTCTTCCTTTCTCCCTCTTTTCTCCTTTCCCCCGTTTTTGTTTGTTTGTTTGTTTGTTTTTTTTGGGGGGCGGGGTCAGCCGATGGGGGGGGCGGGGCATGTGCCCCCCATGCCCCCGTAGTTACCCCAATGTATGTCCATATGGCAAATACCCCTTCAATATTATTATCTTTTTACCCCATGATGGTTTAATGGTTTTATTAGAGATTATATTCAAAAATTTTTGACATTCCATCTTAATCCCTTCCCAAAGATCCCAACATTGATGAATTGGAAGAAACAGGGGTTTCACTTTGAATGTTATAATTAGGACATAAGTAGGCTTTTTCGTTTGGAAATGGTAAACTGGCTCTTTATTTGCATTTTATGATTCAATGATATTGTTTTATTTGTTAAGCGGTATTTTAGGAAGAAATTTCACCAATAGAACAATTATCTCTTGTGATTTTTTTCATTTCTTTCGTAAAAAATGGGGGGATGTTTGTACAGGCCACCCCCCCCCCCCCGGGATTTACGCCAGTGCCCAACACCAAACATAGATTGAAGAGAGCCTTTATCGTAGGTCAATATCATATTTTCTATGCCCACATTTCAAAAACTCTACCCCAAGTTTACAAGCATGTTGACCTTGTACAAATATGTGCTCTGGAGTTTCTTCTCCCAATTTGCAAAAGCTACTGTACATATTTCAGATTCTGCAATTTTCCTTTTATATAATCTTATATTCAACAGGTAACGCAGGAGAATTAGGTTCGGTTCTTGTCTCTACTTAAATATGCTTTCACTTGCATAGTGTTCTTAAAATAGTTGTGGTGTTGTTGGCTCACGATCAAAGATGTTGAAAGTTTCCCAGATTAGATGAGTAGGTTTTTTTTTCATAAATTAGTTGATAAAATAGTTCATCGTGAGCCAAACGCGAACATCGTGTAAACGTATAGCAATACTATACGGAGCTATTTGCAGCAATGTGATTTTCCAATTGAAATTATATTTGTCACATGATCACGAATTGACCTATCGTTTATCGAGGATAATCTTATGAACATTGATACATTTTGTTTAATCTTCATCTTTCTGGCCAATCCTCTCTCTGTACTTTCTATCTATATCTCCGTTTAATTACCCTTTTCCCTTACTCACTTTTTCTGTCTGTCTCCCTATGCTTGCTTTATCCTTGCCCATCTTCTCTTTTCTAACACTTTTCATTCATGCATGTACAATGTGCCTCATTATAGTGGTTATAATTTGCATACTTAATATTTATTATGTTTAATACAATTATGATTTAATTTACTTCCAAAATTTATTTCCTTGTATTACAATAAGAAGTTCTAGTAATTTTATGTCATTGCATGTTTGTATTTAAGTATTTTTCTATTGTTGTAAATTGTACACATGTTTTTTTTTATTCAGCCTTTGGCTGCGAGGCATGTTTTTAATAAACCATTATTGAATTGAACTGAATTGAATAAGAGGGATATGAATGTATAAATATGTTTATATTCTCACCTGCACTTATCGCAACAGCTGGGGCATAGGTAGCTATTCCCATATAGAGTCCCTGTGAGGAAAACAAATTAGGTATTTGGGTCTGTCGAGTGTAATGAATAAAACGTACTTATTCTAGAATGACTGATCTGATTGTATCTCGCGCTACTCATGCTCGTCTTCTTTAATGGTCACTGCATGTTATGTATTTATTTATTTCTTTGTTATGTATTTTTTAAAATGTAAACTCACATTGTTAGTCCTCGGACATTTTGATGAGTATTTTTTAATAAAACCGAATTGAATTTGAATTTGAATTCGTCTACCAAAAACGCCTTAACTTGCTTTGCGCCATTTGGCCTAGTTGGTATTTTTCGTTGAATAGGAATGTTTTCAATGTAAATTTTCAAAAAGTAGCGATTTCAAATTAAAAATCCTCTGCTATTTTTTTACGCCTATCGGTGCTTCGTTCCCTGTTAAATTTTACACAGGTACTTGTACGCCCTTTGATATATCGTTATTTGTATTGCAATATACTGTAGAAAATGCTTTTTGATACAGGAGTGGAAATTGTACCTCATGTAATATACCATTTATTTTCCTTTTTTCAAGTTTGTTGAAGCAACAAAATGCATCTGCCTTTTTTATATTGCTTCCCAAACATAGAATATGTTTTATGGGTTTGATATTGTGGAAGTTGGACGTCCCTATATGAAAACAACAAGAGGTGACAGGAAACAGGGAGCTCCTTGCAGGAACAAGTATATATTTAATCACGATGATTTCCTATTTAATAATAATAAGTAACAATACTTCTATCCCGCTTATCACAAAGAAGTATGAAAGAACTTAAGAAAGAAGAAAAAGAAAGGAAAAAGATCTTAACATCCAAGTGAACATGAAACTTACGATTTTATAAGTGTGTGTGTGTGTGTGTGTGTGTGTGTGTGTGTATATATATATATATATATATATATATATATATATACTTACGGTTGACAATAACAGGCTACAGGTGGCGAGAACCCTCAATGCTCTGTTGAATCGGAACTCCAAATACTGTCAATAATAAACGGAAAATGGAAAAGTCAATTCAGTTATTCATTGGTTCATTAGTGTTAATCTTATTGATTACATTGTTATGATTCTTTTTATCCAGTCGAAACATTACACCAATTAAAATAATGGAAGAGGATACCATTAAGGCTATTTTAAATTTTAGTCTGTGCACAGAGGCCAATAATGAATCCCACAACGCAACAAATACATTGAAAAGGAAAGTACAGTGAAGTCTTTGTCGATGGTCGGTGAATCGGAACAGCAGATTCGTCCGACGTAGCAGAGCTGAGGAAAAATTGAAAATGTGTCGTTTACAGTGAGATATTTCGATTTACCGACCCTCGACAAAGACTTAATTGTGATTTGACTTTTCAACGCATTCACCGCGTCATACAGGATTCATTTTGCGCTGCTGTGCGAAAAGTCCCTATTGTTACCTCGTTAACGCTGGTAATTTGAATTCGAAAGTACAACGGTAGGAATAGAAGCGCTACGAGGATGCAAGCAGGAACATAGGCTACCAAGCCCCACATCAACATCGTGTTGTAGCTATAGATCTCGCCTGGTGTCCCAATGATTGCTACAGCAGAGATAAGCGTAGCCATGATCGAAAGTCCCACGGGGATGGGATTCAACTTGCGATTGCCCAGGATTATTTCTTCAGAGGTTCGTTGTCGTCCGTCGGTAAATGCCGAATAAACGCCGATTGCTGCCGAAAGCACGAGCATGACGCCGAACACGACATAATCCCACACGGAAAATCGGAGTACCTCGGCCATGTCTAGAACTGAAACAGAAACAATGGTTGCTTTAAAAAAGAAACCTGGAAACTGTTCATGCACCAACAATGTATTGTTGAATCGCTATTTACTTGAAGGATGTAAGACGAAATGCTCTAGAACAAAGACTGTATTCTAGTAACAATGTCGGAAATCAACCATTCTTTTCAATCTTTTGACATCACTTCGCTTGTATTACACTACTTTCGTTGACCCTCCTGTTTAGTAAGTATACTCCAAAGTTCAAATATCCACCCCTAAACCTATCAAATGATACAAAAGGAAAAACTATACAAGTGATGAACTTCCATCCTTCCTACATGCCCGTGGAAAAACATAGCTTGTGTACTATGGACCCTTTCATAGCTGCAAAAGGGACAAAATGCGAGAGTTTCTAAACATTGGGAGATTGGGGAGGGGTGGAATTGGGGTGGTACAATGCCGTATTTAAGTGGCAAAGGAACTTTAAAAAGCTAGCCAAGGGAAACCACAAGATAAGAGTGGAGTGAACACTGTTTTCTACCTTTTTTTTCTTACTTTTTTCTTTCTTTTGGTTTCTTGGCGCTATGTATATAGTCAATGTTCCAAGTTAAAGTTGACATAAATCCCCCCCCACTTTTCTTTTCGAATTTGTTTAGCGTTTTGTTTTGGGCAAGTCAACCAACTAAAAACACCTGAATCGCAATACGTATACATTTTTTTAAATCCGGTTTACACATACTCACGCATACACGCACACCCACCCACACATACAGATATACCTAGTTAATAAGGAAAAATGTACACCTCAATAATTGCAAATTTCATAAAGCCCTTGTCATTAACACACAATTAGTATGTTGTGTTCTGAAAGGGTATCTTCTAGCAATTTTGTTTTATGACATGAAAAAACTGTTAGATAGTTTACGATTGGATAGCCCGGTGGTATTTATGCTGTGATGTAAATTCGATTTCTGCCAAAGTAAGCCTTAGTCATCCAAAGAGATGCGATAAACATGGTAAAATTCATCGCAAACTAGTTTTCCTTAAAATTAGCATGATATTAGCATGCTACAGGTATCAAGCTAGGGTCATTCCCCATGGTAAGTTCATTGGAGGAGGCATTTGGAATAAAATCTTCTGCATCTCATTTAAGGTTATGACTTCATGAGGAGCTGGTTCATTCGGTTACAATAAGAATGCACAACACCTTCGACCCTCTACCCCCCCCCCCCCTCTCTCTCTCTCTCCCCTCTCTCTATTATATATGTACATACATACATACATACATCCATACATACATACATATATATATATATGCATGTTTTTTTATTGAGTAAAACTAACTAAATACAGGCTGAGAAGTTAAAGCTAAATCAAGCCTTCATATACAGGAAAAGCACAAAACTTCATTGGCAGTATGTTAAAATTAATAAAAATGCACATGGGCCTGTCCATGAAGTTTGGGGAAAATTCATGACATTTCCGCATAACTCAATACTAAATATATTATACATTTATTGTTTGTAGGTTTTACATTTAAATTAAGACCATACTAGAATTTGGGGGACATTTAGAATAATTTTCCATGAAGTTATAAATCAAAACAGTGTATAATGCTGTTTAATGGACACGGTGTCCGTGTATCAACGGGATACTTACATCTGGTCCAAAGTGTTGAATTAATGCAATTAGACTGACTAAAACTTGGAACAATATGTATATGTACTTGTTAAGTCAGTTAACTAACTACCTCAGATTTCTTATGCATAGTTTCAAAATCTATTTTTTTATCGTCTCGGTGTCCATGTAGCATTGGAAAATTTCACATTTGGTGGACACCAAGTAGCATAGTGACAATTTATCAATTTTCTTTTGAAAATATACCTATATTCAAAGTAAATCTGAGGTATGTAGCTACCTGACTTAAGATAATGTGCATATATTGTAGCAAGTGTTGGTCAACCTAATTGCCATAATTTGACCTTTTTTGACCAAATGAGAATATCCCGAGGCTGCACGGACACCGTGCGCCTGTAACAGCATCATTCTATGTTTTGCTCAATTATTTTATGGAAAATTAATTTGAATGGCTCCAAATTTCCAGTAAAATGTATGCGTTTAATACAAATGTAAAGTCTAAAAACAATGAAAATATAATACAATCAGTCTTGAGTTATGATGAAATGACCAACTTCATGGAAAGACCCACATATACATTCACATTACAATATATATATATATAAATTATATATATATATATATATATTATATATATTATATATATAATATATATATATATACACAAACTACAGCTTTGGCAACTCTTTTTATCTAAATATTGTGTTACAGAAATGGATGAAGAGAACAAAGGTAGGCCTACCTTAATTTAAGGTTCCCCAGAGCTTTCTACTCTTTTTGGAAAAATTGGTGATGCCGAAAAAATGTCCCCAGAGCTATCTACCCTTTTTGGAAAAATTGGTGATGCCGAAAGAATGTCTCTGCCGGGAATCGAACCCGGGCCCCCAGCTACGCCTACCTTTGTTCTCTTCATCCATTTCTGTCACACAATATTTAAATACAATAGAGTTGCCGAAGCTGTAGTACGTGTATAACTTCACACATTTGCATACTTTCTCCCATACGTGTACTGTATCAAAGCAATAGCTTTGATCCAGCTCATCCATGGCGGCTTGTCATTGTTCAAATCCCAACTTCACCCGACAAAGGAAATTATAATTGGTATTGTGTCGAAAATCTGTCTATCTGACGGTCAATGGAATCGGGGTCGCCCTAGGCACTAACCCGTCCCTGCGGTCTAGTGGTTAAATCACCGGCGTTCAAAGCTGGGAGCCCGGGTTCGATTCCCGGTAGAGACATTTTTCGGCATCACCAATTTTTCAAAAAAGGGTAGATAGCTCTAGGGAACCTTGAATTAAGCTACGCCTACCTTTGTTCTCTTCATTCATTTCTGTCACACTATAAATATATATATATATATATGAAGTATATATACATATATAATTCGATTGATTTTAAAGATGATATCTATGTTTGAAAATTTGGTTGAAATATTTTAACTTACCCTGCGCATCTGGGAAGAAAATGATGAATTGAATAAATCTTAAGACATTTACTGACGCGGCAGGTAGGTCTTTCTCTCTCGCTTTGAAGTAGTCAAATGAAACCTCATAAAATGAAAATAAAAATATTATAAATTCACTAAGTTACGACTGCTAACCAAATGATATTTTGCAGCACCAAATTTGTAAAAAAAAAGTAAAGGTGGTATCTCGCATCGGTGACTGCGTTAGCAAATAGATAAAGTCTTGATTCTATCTACACTATTCGAAATTGACGAGCTGTCAGCCCTTTTCATGAACATGATGAACGAAGATTTATAGTCTTGCTTTGGTGTAAAGACAGTAAAGTGAATTATATCCAGTAAATCCCTTTTAAAAATGCAATAAAGTGCTTTATGGACAATAGTAAAAAAAAACGTGTATACAATTGTCACTAAATTCAAACTATGTTATGCGGAACTTATTTTTAGGCGTATGCACTCCGAGGTTTTTTTCGAAGCAGAATTTGACATAGAATGTCACTAGCTTGGATCTAAAGTGACTCAGACACCGAATGGATTCGACTTGGAATGGTACATGTATGACATCATCTAAAAAAATCGGAATCAGAATCGAGTCACTGAAACTTGTCAAAAAAACTTCAAAGCTGGCGCCAGAGTCATATTTTAAATCTCAGAAATAAGAGAATATATAAAAAGTATTATTTTAAACTAAAATTATAATCGTCGTCATCAATTCGCCCAGCTGAGTTTGAAACATAGAGAGGACATTAATCATCTCTGTTCTTTCCCATCGTGTCACTCACCACTATTAACAACATTAAATAAAAAACTTCTAAATTGTTAGAAAGTAGCTGCAACTCCTGCATTTTATTGAGATTTCATTGATGGGTTCTGAAGCTGATGGGGTTGAAAAGTGGTTAAGTTACTATAGAAATTATACAGATCATTAAGGGTGTGTGTAAAGACACCAAGCGCGTTACTGAAATTTAGCACGATGCCATTTAATTGATTTGTTTACCAAGGTTGTCGATCCAAGGGAAATAAAATTCTTGCAAAGTATTAATATTTTAGTAGGCTACCATCCTATCCATTGAATTCATGTCATTCAACCCTTGATTTAAGAATATTCGATATCACGTATTTTGCTGGTGCGTGTTTCCGCTTTTTGTTTTCTCTCTTTATCGTTTTGTACTTTGCAATTGAAAATAGTATAATATTACAAAAGGAGGCGTTCGCTCACGAAACACAACCTTTAACGTTGATAAGAAGGAATTATATTGAGCAATGAACAGTTGCATAAACAGGATGTCCTGATGAATTGATTTATAATTCATGCGTGCTATTATTTGGAAAGTTAGTTAACAGATGCAGATAAGCGCATAACCAGCGTTCTCGCCAGTGTATAATACGCATGGTGCAAACACCATGCGTGCGGAAATGGAGACCAAGTGGAACCATGCGTAAAATTTCAGCGACATGCGTGGAAAAATTAAATGGAAATATTCATTAAAAAAAATACACTCCTGAACTCATCTTAGTGATATCAACGTAATTTATCGGGTTGCGCCGAAGTCCCACCAACTTAAGACCACTTACAGGCCTCCTACGCCACGGCTAGGAAAGTGGCAAGGCGCCCAGCTAGCTCGCGGCTGCTCGCTACGGTTCTCCTCCCGACTCCCTGGTCCTTTCATTCTCTCCCAGTCATCCATGACCCAACTCACTGCAGATAAAAACCACACACACAAATTCTTCCCCATCATCACAAGATCAACTCACTGCAAACATTATACACACACAGGACACAACGCAAGCACATGTTTGACCGTGGTTTGACCCTGGCAATTGTTTCTTCGAAGTGATTGTTTATAATTTTTAGTGCTGTGATGAGAGAGAGTGATTTCCGTGCTTGACTGATATCTGATTTGATTTAATCCAAGTTTGAATGTGTGGTACTTGGTTTACTTGAGGTCTGTATGTTTACTGTTTAGTATTTTTAGCCCATTATTTGTCAAGAAAGATCTGCATTCGTGTCCAAATACAATGTAAAAAGATAAAGTTTTTGTAGAACTTTCGTACAATTCTGAGAAAAGTAATTTTATCATAGAATATACCTGCAAGCCTGCAAATGTGAAGTTGAAATTATTTAAATGATGCATTTAAAAAAAAGACTATCCATCATGAATGCCGTCCAAAGCCTCTCTTTGCAATTAAATTTACCCTGACCTAATTTCTCACTACAGGCCATGTAGCAGCCAAACCCAACACAGAATAAAAAGGGCGACAATCTTGTAACCCCCCCCCCCCCTCCGCAAGAATATCTGGGGCCGATTGCACGAAAGGGTCTTTGCAAGGACCGTCTTCCGTGTCGCCCATCTTTTATGATGCGCCATGTGAAACGCATTTTAAATAAATCATCTGCAAACATTTCATTCGTTCATTAGAATAAACAAAATATTTGTTTATAAAATGATGTGATATATCATGAAATTGTATAAAATTTGATTTAAAAGCAAGCTAACGAATCTTATTCTTCATCATAAATTTCAGAAATACCCCGCTTATAGCGTATCATAAAAGATGGGCGACACGAAAGACGGTCCTTGGAAAGACCATTTCGTGCAATCGGCCCCAGATTTCCAAACATGTGCTTCTCAAGATTGTGCAATACTAGCGGAGACAAGAAAGTTATGTAAACAACTCGCGGAGGGTTGGGACTAGTCTTTGTTTTCAGTCACTTAAGAAATGGCAAACTGGATAAAGGTGAAATACATCATTTAAAAAATGATTGTTTGGAATGAAAAGACTAAGATTAAAGGAAATATGACTGAAAAATATTCATAGTTCAATCGCTCATTTCATTACTGACAGAACAATAATATGTGTTTTATTGACTTTGATTTAATCCAAGTTTGAATGTGTGGTACTTAGTTTACTTGAGGTCTGTATGTTTACTGTTTAGTATTTTTATATAGCCCATTATTTGTCAAGAAAGATCTGCATTCGTGTCCAAATGCAATGTAAAAAGATAAAGTTTTTGTAGAACTTTCGTACAATTCTGAGAAAAGTAATTTTATCATACAATATACTAGTCCTTTGTCAGGACTGTTGTGTGTGTGTTTTTTTTTACTCTGGCCCCTATACTACACAATCGACCTCTACGCCCTAAATATAAACAACCCTCGAATTATCCTTCCCCCACAAAAATAGGGAATATCGCGATCAATGGGGTTTGGTACATGGTGGAGAAAGAAGAGAGGGGGGAGAGAAATGAACTACCAACGGATAGAATCTAGACTAACAATATACCTGCAAGCCTGCAAATGTGAAGTTGAAATTTAAATGATGCATTTAAAAAAAAGACTATCCATCATGAATGCCGTCCAAAGCCTCTCTTTGCAATTAAATTTACCCTGACCTAATTTCTCAACACAGGCCATGTAGCAGCCAAACCCAACACAGAATGAAAAGGGCGACAATCTTGTAACCCCCCCCCCCCCCTCCGCAAGAATATCAGATTTCCAAACATGTGCTTCTCAAGATTGTGCAATACTAGCGGAGACAAAGAAAGTTATGTAAACAACTCGCGGAGGGTTGGGACTAGTCTTTGTTTTCAGTCACTTAAGAAAATGGCAAACTGGATAAAGGTGAAATACATCATTAAAAACTGATTGTTTGGAATGAAAAGACTAAGATTAAAGGAAATATGACTGAAAAATATCCATAGTTCAATCGCTAATTTCATTACTGACAGAACAATAATATGTGTTTTATTAACTTCTGGTCAATATTCCAATATGACAAGACTCCCATTTAAGACTAGCGAGCAAATGATGGTGGGGGGGGGGTTCTGGAATGAAAACCCCCCCCCAAAAAAAACCTTCTCACACAAGCACACACACAAATCCCTATGTACTTTGATGATACAATCACAAGTGTTGCTTAACGCAACGCACGTGCTCTGTACTGGCTTTGCACAGTCACAGAAATACACACAACACACACGATGCATCACGGCACACACTGCAGGCTCCAAGCAGAGAAAGTTTGTCCTCTGCTCGAAGTAAATCATTCTGTCAGCTCCAAATTCCATGTTTTTTCTATCTCAGTGCTTGGATTCGGCGCTGGCTCCCAAGCCTACTGAACGGCAAGTATCTGTGCATTTATGTGCATTTGTGTGGGCTTAAAAATACGCCACAATGGGGCTTCCTCAGCGTCTCTATTTGATGAAAAGGCCGTCGCTTCCGCGCTCCGCGCGGGAGGGGTGAACCCCCCTCCCGTACCCACCCCCAGGAGTGGCAGCACAAGTCCCCGACATGCGTGATTTTTTTTCTGGCGAGTACGGTGCGCATAACAGATCGGCGGTGTCGAACATGACATCAAAGGAAAGCAGCGTGCACACATTTCTTCGTTTATACCTCTCTGCTTTAACAATCTTACAATAGCAACAGTCGACGTGGTTTATTGAGATGAAGGCTAAACCTAATATAATAACAGAATCAAAATCACACAACTGATACTCCATCGCTTCATGATATCCCTCTACATTATTATTTAAAACATAATGCACATAAATAATAAACAAGATGATTTTTAAACTCCATCAGTTTCATGACCACAAAACTAAAATCTCTAAAGCCAGCAGAGAAACCAGGGGATATAAAAGGATAGGAAGCTACACCCTTTAGGGGGAATGAAACCTTTGAAACAACGAGGCTTGTGTCAAGACAGAAAATCAAAGAATAATCACAAAGAAAGTTAAGAAAAATCGGACAAATAGTGAGAAAGTTATGAGCATTTCAATACTGCAATCACTATTGCCAAGGCGATCCTCCCATTGGCAAATGCGACAAGGATGTATAATGTCACATGTGAACTACTTTCTCTTCGATGGACTATGAAATACCCCCCAAATGTCTCTTTTTGCTTTTCTTATGGTGATACAAACTCTTTATCCATGACGTATTCTTTAAAAATCTGTATTAAATTCCCTCCTGTAGAAAGAACACATGATCTACTGAGAGATATGACAAAAGAGGCAGTTTAAATGAAATATATACTAAAGTAATGGGGAGAGTTGTTCACAAGTGATTTTTCTGATTTCACACAAGCTATCTTGTTCCAAAGGGTTCATTCTCCTTTAACGTCGCGTGACGAAAATCATGATATTTCTGAAACGCAATTTCAAACAACAATTAAAGAAGTTCGTCATTGTTTCTTTTTTGTTGTTCTTTGTATTTTTTTCTTATTGTTATAAAATTATATCTTATTTTATCGCCAATGTCTTTATCATTCAGTAATTTATTTGATTTGATATTCAAAATACTCCTCATTTAGGAATTGTAACCCAATCGGATGCCATTTGAAATATTATAAGACTAACTTATTGAACCAGAATCAGTCAGTTTAAAGTCTGTATACTATCATTAGAAAACGCATAGGTTTCGGCCCCTAACCTAATACTCCCGTGGTATTGCAAAACTTGTTATTACCGAGGAGGGGCCATTATACCCATTATCACGTGGGAGTGACTTTTTTTATATTCATTTATCTACTGCTGCTCGACACCAAAATAAGGAATGCGTAAAACTGATAAATACGGTTAATAAAAGATTAAATCAAATCTCATTTATTATGTTGTGTTTCCTTTTGATTTGATAACATGTCAATAAACAATAATATTGCTAACTAAATATAACTTAACTTAATAATAATAGTTGACTCGAACCCCCATCATCTTTTCTGGCCTGACATGCCCCACGCAGCTCGGTGGTCGGTCCAGTTCCTGGCCTCCGCCTAGCGATGTCTCACTTCCACTCGGCCTCCGCAGACAGTGCTGCCCCTTGATGGGTACAGCCCCTAGATCAGAGAGATGTGTCTTCAACGAATTAGTGGACGAGATCGAACCCCCGACGATGACATGAATTTTGACCAATCATGTCGGTGGAGAACCGGCGGCAGCTTGGGTCGTTCCCGACCTTTCGTTGGAGAACACGGACGCTTTTTTAAGACGGTTGATTTTGGAAGAGACTTCTTGGGTCCGTCATTATGGTCATAAAACTCTCTCCTGCAATGCAAATTGTGTGGCATTAGATTTTTTTTCGTTTCGCATTTGGAATATGCGTCTCGTGTGCAAAATTCTGGTTGCTACTACGGTAACAGCGATATATCCGATTGAGGACGATTTTCCAAAGCCACATTTGGCTCCTCCTAGAGCTCGAGAGGCCGCCCGGGGGCCCACTTCCATTGATTAGTGGATACCAGGAGCGACCACGCGTAAGTGGGGACAGAGTGGGCATGCATGTTACGTATAGGCCTATATAACTTTATAAGGGTATCAAAACGATGTTTAAAATACTGGAAAAATTGATATATATCCAATACTTGTAGGGTTTCACAAGTCAATTAGTTGATAAGAGATGCATTTTCATAATCTGGAAAAGACTTGCTTCCCTTTTTAGGATACTTTTCGAAACCCCATGGTCGAACCTGGCATCCACTCATCAATGAAAGTGGTCCCCCCGGAATTTGAATCTAATCCGCCATTGCTGGGGAAAGTAAAACATAATGCCCATTACATCGTGTGCAAGAGGCATATCGTTTGTGTAGGAGTAAACAAACTAAACAAAAGAAAAAACGCAAGTTCAAACGTATTGCATATGTTGTGTACGTATCAACGCATGCGAAATGGTTTCGGATGGAGTGGTTGATCTGTCCATGGAATCTATTGCCAGTAATCCACCAACGATCCACATTAAATGCAATATCGATTCGATGGACTGTAATGATCTATATCTAAGCCTTAATTCAGTAAGTTTTCCCTCACTCAATTATGTAGTCGATTTGTTTGAAAAACCACTTTCTTATCTCCATGTCATAATTTATTTTAGGTCCTGCATTTCGAATATCTCCAGCCATCAGTCGTACTGTACTGCGTGTATGGTGCGGGTGTCGCGGGAAAGAATTTTGCACACGAAAAGCAGATCTGTAGGGCTTGTAACCCCCCTGTAACACAAAGCTTAGCATTGATTGTAGAGCAGTTTTCTACGTTTGATTCTATTGACTATAATGTACAATCAATCTTTAAAATCGAGTGTATGATTGAGCGTTAACTTTTGTGTCATAAGACCCTAATATTAGCGTCCTTGAGGATTGCAAAAGGTCCTAGTTATCTCGTCACCGACGTAGTCCCTCAGTTTTAACTTCGACTGCCTACACTTACAACTGTGGTTTATTCTAGCTTAGGTGGTTCTCCCTGAATTACTAAAATTAACCACCTCATATACCCTACCGTTACTAGGACTAATTGTAAAATTTCTTTTAAGTAATTCAAAGAATTTTGATAACGGATGAGTGCATAAAACACATTTTTATTAATAAAAGACACTTCCTGTGCATCTGTACACCTACATTCATCAATTCCAGAGCACTGTATTGGCTATTTGTGACACCTGTATGAAAATGCTTCACCTAATCAGAAATATTTCTAACATCTTTACAAAATATGACATCAATCTGGTACACTTGTACTCCAAGGGGGGGGGGGTGGCATCAAACGTTTCCAACGCTTGCTTTTGAAATATTCAAAACATATGTAAATGCTTATCTATAAGCCTACCCTAATCTGGACCAAGTAAATATGTTTAACACATGTTAAAACTTTAACTGAATCATATCTATAATTATAATTCTTTCCTGATATACACTCCCCCCCCCCCCCGCAGCTCGGCCATGGGTCATCCGATTACCTCAAAAATTGCACAAGGGTAAAAAATACGCAATCTACACACCTGTATAGCTAAATTTGCAAAGTTCTTTAATTTTTTTCAATTAATCAGTTTATGCTAATGCATGCGAAATATCCTACATTTTAGTATTTTTCACAAAGTAAACCCTCTGGAATGTCATTTTCTGGTACAAAATGTCTATCATAACTCCATCAATTCCTGAAACAAAAAGATAGGTTGTGGCAATAATTTATCACGCATTTCATTGTTTTTCATTTTCTTATGTATTTCTTTGTTTTCGTCAAGTTTTTTTCAGATGTGCATATGTGGGTGTGTGAGGGTGTGTGTGTGTGTGGCAATTATTTACACTATTTGAAACAAAGATGATACCTTACCAAAAAAAGTTGTCCTATTTACATGAATTGGAAAAGCTCCTGATTTTGGTCCATATAGGGTTATACACAGTCATATGGATAAATAGCAAAATTTCAGTGACACGTGTTCGGGAAACGTAATCTGACACCCACACGGTAATTCTGATCGCCGTGAATTTGGTATCAAAATGTGCGGGAAGGATTAGAAAAAAAGTCATGACATCTTGAGACATTAGGAAGTACCGACAAAAATGACAGAAGGGATGGGGCATTTTGCCCCACGGGAATATTAGAATATTGATTGTTTGTGTTGCATGATTGAAACATTTTTATTTATGTTTATGGTTGAACGTTCATGACTGAATTTACCCTAGGCACCTTGGTTAATATCAAACCACAATTAAAGTCGCCCCTAAAACTCAAGGTGATTCGACAAGTCCCTATCGGGACAATTGAAACACATATGGAAGAAGTTTCTTTTGTTTTACATACACAAATCACTCATATGAATGAACTAGTCAACGCTCACAAAATATGTAGACAGACGGATTTATAAATCACTTAAGAGAATAAGCAAACATGTGAATATTATGGTCCGTCATGTGACATTTCGTACTAAACTGAAGCCCTAATCAGTTGTCAACTCATCTTAACCAAAGCTCATTAAATGCCATTAAGATGTTGGGACTCTTAAAGAGAAATCTGCACTCTTGCAGCACTCGTATTAATGACATTGCACACAACTATCTAATACGTCCAAGGTTGGAATACCGCACAGTAGTTTGGGATCGATCCACAACACAAATCAGACCAGGGCAAATCAGAACGGGTTCAGCAAAGATTCATTTTGAAGGATTACAGCAGGGAGCTTAGTGTCACCAAGATGCTACAAAAACCAAAGTGGGACACACTGAAAGTCCGCATAAATAAGGCTAGACTGACAACCTTGAACAGAGAGAGACACATGGATTTGTGGCCGCCTAGATATCAGCCCACCTTCAATCTCAAAACACAACCAGTTGTCAAACTAGACAAAAGAAACCTTTCCCCCTTTGGCTGCTATTACTCAAGCATTTATTTTGCTTATAAATATAGTTTGCCCCTGCATTAGTTTTTCATTACTTTGTCTTATCCTTAAATTGTATTCATGTCTAAATTTTGTTATGACACTACTATAAATTTGTCACATTACAATGTACTTTCATGTCATACTACGATTATGTTTTATGTATTGTAAATTTATTTTGACTATACAATAAATGCAGTAACTCCTGCAAAAAAACAACAACTCAAATACAACGTTATAAGCCAAGTTAGGACTGCTACCGACACTCCCAGTATCTCAAGACCATCCCACAATGGAACCTTCTTGGTAGAGATGTTTGAAATTCCAAAGACATAAAAGTATTCAAACTCAAACTTGAAAGTTTGGATATCAACACCCTTGTCTCAAAAGCACACTACCAAAAGTTTAGCGTTTGGCCCCTAAACTCAAACGTACGCGACAACCAGATGCTGGTGATTAAACGTCAAGGGACGGAAACAGATACATCTTAATCATTTTTTACACTTTATTGAAAGAAATGTACTTCCTACTACCAGCGTCAAAACTTAATTGTTTAATTTAATTTATACTTTTTGTGAGATTATTTAGGTCTTCCGCTCACATAGATAAGAAGATAAATATCAATTTTTGAATATAGGTATACATGCTCTACACGTATCATCTTTAAAGAGGGCGCTACATTGGATCTAAGTACGCGGTCAAAGAAAACCCACCACTCTCGGGGGGGGGGGGGATCAGCCGCGTATTATATTAGATGCAATTTTGTCATGTGTATTGTTCTTTATTTTTGGTCGGATGGGTATGATCTTTATCATTATTATTGTTGTTATTTTGTCATCATTGTCATTACTACTGAAACACTCATTAAAGCTTGTGTATAGTTTTGGTAAATCCACCAAAATGCACCTATCACTATTCTAATTCATTGCTAGCTAATATGAATGGATATGCCCTATAACAGTTAGGATGTGGAGGATATGAAATGAAAATGTGTTTTTACAGGATAAATTTTGCGATTTTACATGGAAATTTAACTTGATCGGGTCACCAGATCAAATTAAAATATCTGTGTGTTTTTGTCTTTCAATTAAATCCTATTCCAAATCATGGAATGGGCTGAAACTTTCAAGATATGTTCTTTGTCTGTAACTTTTAGATATCTTATCACTACATTTATAAGATAAGTGCTTGAATGCCCATTTTTTTAATTTAAAACAAGCATCGCCGAGAGAGGGCGATATATATTCAAGATTTGAATATTTGAAATTTTCTCAGAGAAGTGCAGTTGAAAAAAAACCTAACGGTCTCTACGCTTCAGTAAGACTGTCATATTAGATGGTATTCAATTATCAATCACATTATTAACCCTTTACCAAAGCTATACACAGGCTTTAATTTTATTTCTGTTCTATTGTTATCATTTTATCATTATTAATGTTATTATTGTCTTCATTATTATAATTGTTGTAGTTGTCCCTGTTATCATTAACACTGCAGAAGTGAAATAATATTTTTTAAGGCAGAGCTGAACCTAAAGACATTTTTTTATTAAAGCAGAAAGTGTCAAAATAAAATCATTTAGTAATTACCCACGGGATCCACTTCAATTTTTATCAACTCTTTTCCTGCAATAATGATTGGATTATATAAGGAAAGAGAGAGAGGATGTAAATTTGCTTACCATGTACACTTGCCACATACAGGAGAAAAAAAAATATTAAACACTTCAACTTTCAGGTTTCAAGTTTACTTTCTATTTTTTTAAAGAAAAACATGACGTAAATGAAAAGACTTTCGTTTTGTTTTGAAATGGCAACTAATCTCTGTCAATGTGCAAGTTCAATGCCTTCATCAAGTATATACGTTAAAAACAAGGTAAATGATAAGGCATCATTAAACTTCCTGCAAATCTGCAATTGAAATAAAAACAAAATAAGGTCATGGGCGAAAACTTCTCTCTTCCGTTGCCCTAAATGCCACCTTTTACCTAGCCTCTTTAAAGGACTCGCGACGTGGCTCTATTCCTCGTCAATCAGTGGCTGAGACAAGACTAGTGGCAGACGAAGAGAATTGGCGATACCCGAGTGAGCGCGAGAGCGAGCGACTTAAGTCGCGAGGCCTTTTCGATTCTGGTGAAGACATGAAATGTGAGCATCCCGATGCGGCCGTTGCGCCAATCCGCACCGTCGGTAGCTATGACGTCAAGGGACCGAGTTCGTTCATTTCTGCGGCACAGGGTCGTACAGGGTTCGCTGATTGGCCGCTACCTCTCAGGTAGCGATTCGGATTCGGAAATAAGAAACCAAATCAGATTCCTATTAAAGGACAAATCCACCCCAGCTAAAACTTGATTTGAATAAACAGAGAAAATTCAACAAGCATAGCTCTGAAAATTTCATCAAAATCGGATGTATAATAAGAAAGTTATGACATTTTAAAGGACAAGTCCACCCCAACAAAAACTTGATTTGCATAAACAGAGAAAAAATCCAACAAGCATAACACTGAAAATTTGATCAAAATCGGACGTAAAATAAGAAAGTTATGGCATTTTAGAGTTTCGTTTATTTTCAACAAAATAGTTATATGAACGAGCCAGTTACATCAAAATGAGAGAGTTGATGACATCACTCACTCACTATTGCTTTTGTATTTTATTATATGAAATATGAAATATTTTTATTTTCTCGTCATTGTCATGTGAAATGAAGTTTCATTCCTCCCTGAACATGTGGAATTCCATTATTTTAACATTTTGTGCTTCAGGCAAGGAGGTCCTAATCGTCAAATTCGTAAAAATTGAAACATTGTATAATTCAAACAATAAAAAACAAAAGAAATAGTGAGTGAGTGACATTATCAACTCTCTCATTTGGATGTAACTGGCTAGTTCATATAACTATTTTCTTGAAAATAAGCCAAACTTTGAAATGTCATAACTTTCTTATTTTACATCCGATTTTGATGAAATTTTCAGCATTGTGCTTGTCTGATTTTCCTCTATTGATTCAAATCATCATTTTTTGAGGTGGACTTTATCTTTAAAGTTTCGCTTCATTTCACAAAACAGTTATATGCACATCTCGGTCGGTATGCAAATGAGGAACTGATGACATCACTCACTCACTATCTCTTTTGTATTTTATTATATGAAATATTTTTATTTTCTCGTCATTGTCATGTGAAATGAAGTTTAATTTCTCCCTGAACACGTGTGATTCCATTGTTTTAACATTTTGCGCTTCAGGCAAGGAGGTCCTAATCATCAAATTCATAAAAATAAAATATTGTATAATTCGAACAATAGAAAAAAAAAGAAATAGTGAGTGACATCATCGATTCTCTCATTTGGATGTAACGGGCTCGTTCATATAACCACTTTGTCAAAAATTAAGCGAAACTTTGAATCTGATTTTGATGAAATTTTCAGCATTGTGCTTGTCTAATTTTTCTATATTGATTCAAATCAACATTATTCTGAGGTAGAATTGACCTTTAAAGGCCCTGTGACTGAGCACCAAATCGTCGTACTCAGTCGGCTTTTTGCGAATAGTCTTTTTCCAGTCGGTAGGTATGTAAAATATCACAACAGACACAAGGCCTTGTTTAGAGTCTACCTGTTACCTATTTTAATATTTTTATGATCCACCTTATCTACTGGACCATTAAAACGTATTTGATGTGGGCGTAGTCCATGCATATAAAATAAGTAACGTGTTTACATTCGATGTCATTCACGTATGAATGTAGACAATATAAGACAGGGACTGCAGCAACTTAGTCAAGAAATTCCATCGAACTGAGGTTCATCACTTGCAAGTTTTATCGTAAGTAAAACAAAATGTTTATCTTTCTCAAATTTGATTTCTTTGCACAATGGACCTATACACTCTTAAAAAGGTTGGCAAAACAAGGCCCAATTCTTAACCATCCCTGGGCAACATACTGTCCACACAACTATTGGTTAAAATCTGTCCAAATTGGGTAATAAAACTAATAATTGGTTAATAAATTAGCTCGATTGGATCATTATTTCCCAGAATTATAATCTATTTTTTTACCAACATATATTACCCAACACCGTGGAAAGTATGTTATCACACAATTAGGGCCTAATACAAGAAAAAAGGGTGATTTTCGTCTTCCAAAATTTACAAATCCTTTTTGCAAAATAGATCATTTAGATTTCAGGAAAAAAATTGAATTCTTTAAACTGTAATTTAAAGGGTACTTCGAATTACACTTCATTCAAAAATAAATTAAAGAGCATAATGATTGCCACTTGGATTATTTTAATGATTGTGATTATTTCTTTAATGTTCGTTAAATTCCTAAGTTTTCATACGACTTTTTGGTATATTTCTATTGTTATCTAGTTTATATTATTTTGTATGTAAATTTATTATATTCTCGTTGTATTTCATTATTGTTCATGTCGAGGCTTGCTTGTTTTCAAGTTTTTAACTTTTTGTTAGCAATCCTGGTATTTCATGCGCTACATTGTTTATATCAATTATTCTGTTGTCATTTTTATCTTACCAAATAAATTTTAATCGGTTAATCTGTATGTTGCCAAACATTTTAAGTGTGAATGTTTTGTACTAAAGTAGCTTACCATTATAGTTTATTGATGTTCAATATGGTGTCCTAACACTGGAAATAACCTGTAACTCTTTTTTAGATCAGAATTGATTGCGAAAATAAGTGAAATGATTGGAATAAAGGCTGTAACCGGCTTGCATTTTTTTTATTTCGATGTTACTACGAGAATCATATCATAAGTGTGTGAGATTAAGAATACCTGAACATTATATTGATGCAATTGTGTTCACGAATATGTAAATAAGTAAGCTATGTTAATCGGCGATTAGAACAAAAAATATTCGTGATAAAACCCTGAAACTTGTCAAAATATGAGTGTGAAATTTTCGACTTTTTTTCGCATGGATAAATACATCTGCTTTTCAAAAATCCTAGTGTGAACCATCCAGTTAGCATTCAAATTGATAATGATTATGCCAAACTCTCACATTTTCATCTCCTTATCAACCTGCCATTTAATTCTTTTATATATTTATATTTCTTCTGTATTTTGTCTCCAGCCTTATCATTCTAGCATCATTGTGTATATCTCAGAATAAAACAATAAAGACATGAAAGTAATGATAATGCCAACTGTGATTAGGATGATGATGGTGATAATGATACCGATATTAATAGCTGCCATAAATACACCCCCCCCCCCCCCGCCTTCTTCCTCTTCGCCAAACTCGGATAGAAGTCAGTTCTGTGCGACAGGCTATTATACAAAAGAGGGGTAGGTTAAAACCAAATTTATATAATTGAATGACTGACTGACTCCGAGCAGAACAATATCCATAATTTTATGTATATATTTGATTGTTTTCATTCCCAGTAACATATTCTTGACCTACGATGGAAACCGCACGTCATTTTGCAATATGGGATTATGTCATCTTCGGGGTGATGCTACTCTTCTCGGCAGCGATCGGCATCTATTTCGCCTTTTCCGGTGGACGCCAGCGTACGGCCGAAGAGTTCTTTCTAGGAGATCGAAAAATGGGCATGATACCAGTTGCGATGTCGGTCGTTGTCAGTTTCGTGTCTGCCATATCGGTCATCGGAACTCCAGGCGAGATCTATATGTATGACACTATGTTTGCTTGGTCACTGGTGTCATACGCGGTTTCAAACTGCCTCGTCATACGCCTCTTTCTTCCAATTCTCTTTCGTTTACGCATTACCAGTGTTTACCAGGTATAAAACTGAAATGGAACTATCCCCCACTATGTAGATATTGTTTCTTAATTATTGGTAAATGACAGGTGTTATATCAATTAATGTCCTAAAAATACAGTTCGCTATTCATGTAATAATATGATACCAAGTATCAAAGCGCAGTTGAGTATATGCACATAGTAACTGCGCTATATAAATGGACATATTATTATTATTATTATTATAAAGCTTATGTCATAGTAGTCCAATACGATTCCGGACGACGCTAAACTTGATTATGCCACATCGTACGATCTCCCTTCCATGCCTACTGACATCGTGTCCCTTATTTTAGCTTTACTATCGCTCGACAAATTGTCGATGCTCAAAAGTCTTTATTATATAATTTGAATTCGCTTCTTTCAGTTCAATTTGATTCAGGGGCGTCGATCCATTTTTCAGATTGGGGGGGGGGGGCAAAATCATTAACGTTCCAAAGGCACTCGATCGTACAAAACACACACACACATACATACATACATACATATATATATGTATGACTCATGAGATACAGACACGTATCTCACCAACAAATTAATGCGAAGCGCGAACTGATTTTTTTTTTAGTATACTGACAGGAAAAGCGTGCCTGTAGCCCTAAGTAAGTCATGGGGAGCATACACAGATAGTACGAGTGCCGAGAGTGAGCTTAAATTTCTTTATATTCTGACCTGAAAACCTGATATTCTAATCATTTTTGGTACCAATGATTAAGATTGGTGTCTAAAAGAAGAATAGATGCGAGCGCGAAGCGCGAGCTGAAAATTTTGATATTTCGATCTGAAAAAATGACAGCTTAATTGACGTTTTTGATAAAGAACAAGATATATATCCAAGAAAAGATGCTTAATCGAAGCAGGTGTTCTTTCGAGGCTTATCTGAAAACGGGACATTTACATTCACGTATTTAATTAGAGAAGTATGGTGTTTTGCTACAGAAATAATGCGAACGTGAAGCGCGAGCTAAAAATTTTTACATTCCAATATGAAAAGCGGATATTTGATCACGATTTTAAATAAAGAACGAGTTGTGTATCTCAATCTCGCTTGCTGAACATTTGACATTTTTTTTATGCATATTCGGAATTATTGGGGGGGGGGGCAAAATGATATGTTTGCCCCCAATACTTTCATTGGCGGGGCGATCGCCCCCCCCCCCCAGGATCGACGCCTCTGTTTTTTATAATTTACATTTCCAATTTGATTGGCAGAGATGACCAGTTGAATGACCAGTTTGACGAAACATGAGACATGTTTCTTTAATAGAACCTACCCTTCATCAAAATAAATTCCATGTAAACTAGATAGGCATTGTAATTTTGCGCATGCGCTGAGTCCCTCCACCTACTTTGTTTCGTGAACGCAAAACAGACTTACTAACGTTACTTCCGCTAGTGTACGTGTAGATCGAAGTCTTGATTAACGACTTTGTCGGACTTTACTATCAATGCAGTTTCCGCTCAGGGACTCAGGGAGGGTTCAAGTACAGATAAAATGTATTGTCAAATGCCATTCATGGAAACAAAAACAAAACGACAGCTCTTAAACGATGATGAAACTAGCTGCTCTTCCGTTTCACCAATTTTCGACAAAGAATTATCAGGGGCCCGTTGCAAAAAGAGTTGCAATCAATCGCAATTCCAAAAATCATGCGCAACTTGGTTTTCAACCAATCAACAGTGCGCATTTTTGACTTGCCATTGATTTTTTGATTTGCGTTTAAACGTAACTCTTTCTGCAACGGGCCCCAGTTGTCTTTGTCACATGACAATACACTTCACGGTGTTCTTAAATCCGTCGTGCATCGCGGAAAAAAACTTCATGATGGAGTTCTTGTTTTTAATTTTGCTCAGCGACATGCGGATGATTCAGGAACAATTTAAATCTATTGTGAAATGCACATGATGACAAAGAACAACAAAGAAGTGTTTGTCGACAGTTGATGAATCCAAACAGAAGTGTCTCGTCCAAAGTTTCGGAGGTGGCGAAAATTTGCAAATTTGTTGTTTGTCCATTATCAACAAGGACAAAACTGCTGTTTGATTCACAAATTTTCTACTGTTTAGTTGCTCATTGCTATTATTTAGATATGATCATTTTATATCGTAAGATCAAAAAGAGCTTAATATACTTTTTTTCTAATAAACATGCAACTGTAACAGGAAACAAGATAATCTTTCTATACATGAGTATTGTCAGACTTCCTCCCCCTGTGCAGCCCATCTAGGTTTCTCATCGAATGAAGTTCTGACCAAATTCCAGTTAATGTTTCATGACATTTCTTTTCTTTTCATACAGTATCTCGAGATGAGGTTCAATCGAACAGTAAAAACTGCCTGCACAATTATATTCTCCATCCAAACAGTAAGCGACAGTCTAGGCAAAATTGGTTCTTAGATAGTTCCATGCTTGTCCCGTATTTGTACCTTTTAGGGGTTTCCTAACATATTCTAAAAAGTCACTTTGGAACCTTAGTTCTAAGGTTCTTTCTAGAGCTATTTAAGATTCTTAAGCCCGTAGAAAATAATTTAAACCCCCTTTTTTTCTTGAGGGTTCCAAATACGGGACAAAAGAGTTATAATTCGTACATCTCAGTGAAGTGTTTGTCGAAGGAGCATTCAATTAGATGGCATACCCTTGTTGAAAATTTTTAACCAAAATAGGAAATTTTTTGTTTATGAATGTAATAGATAAAAATGGTGCATCATAATGTTTGCAAGGGAGTGTCAATTGAATCAAGGACTGGAGTTACATTCTTGGTTGAATCCGCACAATGTAACAAATATCTCATGGGCTGCTTTTCAAGATCTAGGAGTACAGACAGGGTGATGGATAGCTCCTAGCATGTGGTTTTCTCAATTTAAATTGTATTTTCTAATCTTATATATGATAATAATTGAAAATAGCTTAGGGTGCGAACTCAGCTGCTATCATGGTATTTCATACCGAGGGTAACGTCCTCGTCGTGAATCTGAAAGCATTCATTTCATTTATCATAGTTGATCAAATCGGTACGACAGGATGCCAAGGTCAGGTTTGATTTTGGATGAGTTTTAATCGTATTTGTTTTGGCAACGATTTTATTTGCAGGTACTCTACATGGGGATTGCAATGTACACACCCGCACTCGCGATCAATGCAGGTCAGTTGATTGAGATATTAAAGCCATAAATGGAAATAAACGAAGTCGCAAAATGGATTATCTTAAAAAGGGTCATATAAAAACGACTTTATCAAATCCGAACACCATAGTCGTAGTGCATGATTTAGCATACACCATTTCATTTTTATTGCATGTTGTTTTATTAGTGCATAAATGGCCCAAATCGCTCTGTTGATAAGAAATAAAAACGACGGTCTCATAAATCAAACAAATCAATATCATAATAATGATATGTCATATCATTTCCCTATTATGATTTCATGAGTGTCTTATGTTATTTGTCGTAAACAAAATGTTTCAAGCGCTTCCTCATAATGTTGCGTTTAAATTGTCTGCGCAAAGCCCACAAAGATATCTGATAAAATTTTATGACAAGAAAGACTTAAGCCCCAGTTTTATTTCCTTTTGCAGTGAAAAATATGCGAAACTTATTATGTTCTTTTTAATTACATACACTGTGAAAAAAATTGGGCAATATTTTTACCCAATATTTTGCCCAACGTTGGGCCGATAGTCAACCCTACCAACTACTGGGCAATATTTTACCCAACGTTGTTGGGGCATTAATGTGCCCAACTGTTGGGTAATATTTTGAACTACATTTTGGGGGACATTAATTTGCCCAACTTTTTAATAAAGTTATTAACCCAACATCTGGGCAAGGCCTACACTCACTTCGTGTACCTGGTCCGTGTCGATCCGGAGACCTTATCCGAAAGTGCTTTGCATGCACAATAACGCTGCATACAAGTGCAAGTGCATATCTCAAGTGAGTGAAGCAAAAACAAAACAGCGTCAGATATATGTCATGTATGTAGGCCTATTCTGACAAATTCCTTACAAATTATGCTTAACGTAAAGTCCAAAATAAAAAAAATAAAAAAACGTTTAAGCAACTCATCTATGAAAGATTCAGCGAGGCTCCCTTTCACGGGCGACCAACGCTAGACGCATTGTTTTTACTAACAGAGCACTAGAAGTATAGGCTTATCGGTACCGATAAACTCACATAAGTTTAGTCGAATTCCTAATAATCTTTAGCAGAACTTGGCTAACAGTGGTGCTAATGTTAATACAAATCACTAATAGTGCCAAGGCACCAATAGTGATGATGTTAGTGAATAATTTCTCTCTTTAAAACTTTTCTCCCTTTCTTATACAGTTGTAATATACCACGACCGAATTAAAGGGGTATTCTGAGCCAAACAATATATGAATGAATTGAGTAAAATTAGATGAGGAAACAGTTGAAAATTCCTCAAAATCTGGTAAAAAATACTGACAAAATTCTTGAATATTAGAAATCAAACACTGTATTTTGCAACTGATATCATTGAGCAGCATGTGGCCATGAGTATGCAATATAAATTGAACGACAATGCCATATCCTCTAGCTCTTTCCCCTTTTTCTGATTTTATTGAAAGGAACTCGTAATTGACTCAAATGTATGTATGTCGCCCGAGTAACAAAACGATGATCTTTGAAGCAATATTCTGTGTGGACAAAATTTAATTAAACCTAACTTTGTATGAAACAACAGACCCTCATTGCAAATTCTTGGAGACATGAATTAAATTTCACCGAAATAGGGCCTAATGCAAAATTTTAAGAAACCATATTTTTTTTTACTAATTTCCAATTTCTATCAATTTGTCAGTGTTTTGTTTGTCTCACTTTACTGTTCGAACCTTTTTTTCAGCCTGGAGTACCCCTTTGGGAATAAGTATATAGCAGGGGATGTTGATTAGTGCCAAGATAATTCAAGATATATCATTTATTTAGGTGTTTAAAGAAATTTTTATGAACAGAACCTACATTAGAAAGAAGAAAAATAGCTGATGAAATTTATCGCATGATAACCATCATTGGCAAATACTCTATCATGAGCATGATGGGTGAAGTCTGTGAAGAGCATTTTCAAACAAAAGAAACTGATGAAAAGTGGGATTGCATTTTTTTTACAGAATCTCCATCGTAATATCATGATAGGCAATTTTGTTGATCTTTCTTAAGCGTATTCGATATTAAAAAAATTAAATTAGTAATACTACCTGATGCCATTTCATGTTTGATATGTAATAATAATTCAATTGTGTAGGCCTATATTATGATAATGAAAAACATCCCTTTACACGTTCCTAAAAATGATTTTAAACTTGTAGGATGTGCAAATAATTATAACTAAATCTAAGTTAAAATTAGATCGCTACCAAGACTACGCACAAATTATAGATTTTGCCTAACTCTAATCCCCTAACAACAGCTTTCTCTGCCTTCTGTGTGGTAATTCTACCCATGTTGTTAAGAGCTGATTTGTTAATGGATAATACTATACAGATTGTGATGTCAAGCGTTGATCTCAGATTTAAATAATGCAGTATATCCATCACGGCTTGATTACCGTTGTAACAGGGGCCGATTATTAGCGCAGTGTTGGTGAAATGTTACGCTAACAGCGTTTCTGTGCGGTCGATACTGATTTCCAGGAGGTGCTGCATATTGTTGATAACACCCTCATTATCGCCTCTTCCCGCCATGATGAACACGGTGTATCAAGTTTTAATAATTCTGGCAAATACAAATAAAAACTCGATTTTTCTTACACATGTAATGATGTTTATGGTACTCTTTAAAATGATATTTCCCGATTTCATGATAATAATTAATCTCCATCATTTAAAAGGAGGTGAAATTGGAATTCTTTATTAGTTCCTACCCGTTGTTATGTCGGTCACGCTAACTATGCCACGAAACCTACCAATTATGTAATAAATTGTAATAATGTACAATTATAACAACAGCAACCTCCCAAATGTATTTAATTCAATCTTTCCAAAAAAATCAATCCATTCATAACTATCCAACAAGGCGATTGGGTGAATTCCATTTACCACTTTTAAGAACTTTGCTGGCTCAGAACACATTTATATATGACGGACCGAAGTTATGGAACTCACTTCATAATGATATAAGAACTGCAAAATCTTTGAACTCTTTTAAGACTAAATTCAAATTATATCTATTAAAATCTTATAATGTATCCTCAAATTAAATCTAATTCATCATCTCTGTCAAGTCATCATTTTTACTATCAAGACTATAATTAAAACATAAATAATCTTTTTTTAATTGAAAAAAAAATCTGACACAAGTCCTTCTCAGTTGTGCTCGGTTTTGCACCTCATACATTATAAAATTTGTGTCTATCCTCATCTATTTTCTCTTTCTCTCCTGTCCGCTTATCCGCCTTCCTACTGCTTATTTATTTACGGCATCAATCACATTTTTCGCGCATTATATTCTTTCCAGGTCATTTTATATATATTTTTTCTCCTTTTATACACATCATTGAATCCAGTTTGCTTGAGTCCACGATGGCATGTGTTCTACCTACATTCAGCAGCACCTATCCATCTTCTCAGGGCATTCTCCCCTTTCTATTTTATTTTTCGGGGGGGGGGGGGGTGGGGAAGGGTGGATATATTTTAGGACGGGTTGTTTTGTCCTATACAAACTATATTATTTGATAACTTCGTATTTATTTTGTGAGTATTATTTCTCTATCATTTATTTATTTTTTCTCATTTGATTACATATGTCTGTATTTGTACTTTGTTATTGGTTTTGTTATCTATTTTTGAGGGACCCACATTGTACAAGCATTGCCTTTTAGTGGGTCGCTCCATTTCCATCTTAATTTAATTTCTATTGAAAAATAGTATACTTATTTAAAACCTCCAATGTGTAGTCCAAATTGTGTAAGTGTTTTTCACAACATATGTATTATTATTTTTGTTTCTTTGCACGGATACAAATACTTATGTTTATATATGGTATACAATTTGTTTTTGTTTGATGGAAGTGAAATGAATAAAATTGAATTGAATAAAATTGAAATGAATTGAATCTCATTTGATTTGTATTTATCTAGTATCTATAGTTTCATTTAAACTTTGAATTCAATTTAAACCTTAAATTCAATTTCTTGTACAAAATGCAGTTACTGGAATGGATCTGTGGGCTTGCGTTGTTTCTACTGGTGTCATTTGCATATTTTACACATCAGTGGTAAGTTATTAGTATTTTCTTAAGAATACACTTATGCATTTTGTATGCTTTCATGCAGATCAGAAAATTAAAGAGGATTGATAAAGAAGGTAGCATATTTGATTAACTTGTGCTTATAGAAAATGTTAGTGATGGTTGAATAATCTTATTCAATTTTACTATTATGGTACTACGTTTTTAATTTCTTCTAAGTTCTACTTCGTGTTCTTCCTTGTTTTTTTCCTAATGGCGCCACTCTTTGAACTTCTCGCTATTGTTATCATGATCAAATTATGCTTGTTCCTAATAATTTGTTTTACCATTGTAGCATTTTCGTTCGGTTTTATATCATAGATAAATATAATATCAAATTCCATGCGTATAAATGAAATCCTAATAATCACCAACATTATCATCAACAACGTTGCTAAAATCATCATCTTTCTCAGTATCACCATCACCATATCACCAACAACAACAGTAATATCAGCATCATCATCAACGTCATCAACATATCATTATCATCAACAACAACATTAATGTCAGCATCCTCATCAACATACCATCATTATCATCATCATCAACAACAACAACAACAACAACAACATCACCATCATCTTCTTCATCATCACACGTTTATTTTCCTCTTCCTTATCATCACCATCATCAAAAAGCCATAGCATCGTGATTATTACTGGCATTTTCCAATTGTGTTCAATATTAACTAGGGCGGCATGAAGGCCGTGTTGTGGACCGACACACTACAGACGGTCATCATCCTGCTCGGCGTGATCGCCGTCATCGTCAAAGGATCAATCGACGTCGGTGGCGTAGGGGAAGTCTTCCGCATTGGTCATCAAGGAGGAAGGATCAAGCTTGATCAGTGAGTTTTTAATATTATATAACAAATACTTGGCCACCCCTGCTGGAAAAAAGGCGCCGTACACGTGTTCACAGTGTGTTACATGTTGGACTTATTCACACGTAATTGATACTCAAGGCTCGGTTCCATTGCACTTACGGATGCAAAGCGGATATGAAACCTAAACAAAAATCTTACCATCCTGTGTTTTCTCATTGCATACGTGTTACATGCGCTCTATCCATCGAGCATCCGTTCACTGTGAAAAAGTTTGAGCTGCACAAAAATTATAGAACGCCGGTACGATGCAAATCCGAACAAGAAACATTGCATGTCAGTTATCATCCATTAAACGTCCGCTGTATCCTCTGTGCATCCACGCAAATCAGACCCACTGAAGCTGAACAACGGAAAGAGGGAGGAAAGATATGAAGGTACATGGAACGTCTATACATCGTTGGTAGCACGGAAATATAAAAGGTGTAAGCGTATGCATCTCGTAAACAAAGTATTCACCCCCTTCCCCGTAACCTTATTGAGTTATATTTTAAATTATTTTATTCATCACTTTTTGTTGTATTTTTATCTTTAAATATATATTTGGGGGGAGGGGTAATCATTGAAAAAAACAAAACGGTAGCACCCGCCCCGTTTTGCTAGCGTGTATGTCTCTTGGTCGTAATGAAAATAGCGATCAATTTTCTTGGTTTTATATTGCCTCTAATGGTGTAAGTTGATTCACTGTCATGTTCCCGTTGATAAATACAGTAAGGTTGAGGGAAATGTGATTCTACGAGGCAATTTCCTTTTCAATTGGGTCATCTGTTTATATTTAATGACATTGGCATGAATAACCCTGATATCGTACCGCAATACCCTTGAACTTTTTCCGAACACACTGAAACATTATTTTACCGAGTGAGAGTCCAATATATATCCATGATATTCAAACATACTAGAGTTCGATTCCTGCATGGCATTTCCAGGGGATTTGTCTTCGAATATATTTTCTTTCGATCTCTTTATTTGATAAAATTAGTACGCAACATAACATGGCCCTGGGAAGCGGGGGTGCTGAAGCAGCCTTGAACTTTACCTAGGGGTGCTACGTGTATATAGGCAGCACTCCCTGGAAATCTATATAGTAGGAATGACAAAATGGACAATTTAACTAAAATGGCCTAAATTTTGTAAAGAAACTTTGCTTGTCACATTTGTCATGTTTGTCAGGACCAAGATGACCTTCATTTTGACGTGAAACCCCTTTTTTCATTTAAAATTTACATCAGCAACCCCTTTGAAATAAAATCGTTCCCATGGCCATGCAACATAAACTCACATCACCGAAATTATTATATATTTTTTTTAATCTTTAGTCAGACATGGGCATATTCTTGAACGGAAATTCCTCCTCAAAGGTGAGGGGACACAATCAAATTTTCCATTGTTTTTACTCTTATACACTTACGCACACCAACCCATGTGTGGGTGTGTTGTGTGTGCGTGCGTATATACATACAAATATATATATATATATATTATATATATATATATATATATATATATATATATATATATATATATATATATATATGTATGTATATAACATATACATGTAAATGTGTAAAGTTATACATGTACAACAGCTTTTGGCAACTCTTTTTTATTTAAATATTGTAAAGAAATGGGAAGAGAACAATGGTAGGCGTAGCTTAAATCAAGGTTCCCCAGAGCTATCTACCCTTTGGAAAAATTGGTGATGCCGAAAAAATGTCCCTGCCGGGAATCGAACCCGGGCCCCCAGCTTTGAACGCCGGTGCCTTAACCACTAGACCACAGAGACGGTTAGTAGCTAGGGCGAGCCCGATCCGATTGACCGTCAGATAGACAGATTTTCGACACTATACCAATTATATATTCCTTTGTCGGGTGAAGGTGAGTTTTGAACAATGACAAGCCGCCATGCCTCAGCTGGATCAAAGCTATTGCTTCGATACAGTACACATATGGGAGAAGAAATACAAATGTGTAAAGTTATACATGTACAACAGCTTTTGGCAACTCTATACAAATATGTATATACATATATATATATATATATATATATATTATATTTAAATGTGTGAAGCTACCCTTATGGAACAAACACAGTGTTACCACAGTGTGTACCACAGTGTGTAACACAGTGTGTACCACAGTGTGTAACACAGTGTGTACCACAGTGTGTAACACAGTGTGTACCACAGTGTGTAACACAGTGTGTACCACAGTGTGTTCACAGCGTGTACCACATGTGTTTAATATATTATTTTGGGACGTGTGGTAACACTGTGTTTACAACACTGTGTAACACAGTGTTGCCACACAGTCGCCACATAGTCCGAAACACATATTAAACACACTGTGTACCACACGTTTATAACCACATAGTCCTTTACACTGTGGCATTCACCACATAGTCCACCACACTATGACATACACCACATAGTCCACCACACTATGACATCAACCACATAGTCCACCACACTATGACATATACCACAGAGTCCACCACACTATGACATACCACAGAGTCCACCACACTATGACATGCACCACATAGTCCACCACACTATGACATACACCACATAGTCCACCACACTATGACATATACCACATAGTCCACCACACTATGACATATACCACATAGTCCACCACACTATGACATATACCACAGAGTCCACCACACTATGACATATACCACAGAGTCCATCCCACTATGACATATACCACAGAGTCCACCACACTATGACATACACCACATAGTCCCCCACACTATGGTGCTCATCTTACTGTGATGTCTACCACACAGTCCACCACACGGACATTGACTACACAATCCACCAAACTGTGGTATGCATGTGCCACTAGCTCATTTACCACATGCAGTCCACTACATACCCATGCAGCACATACCATGTAGACCACTGCAACATAGGCCAACTGGAACGAAGCACAGTGTCCCGCAATCTTGACCACAAAAGTATACCATCATTGCCAATTAGTGCTGATCTCAATAGGAGTGGAAGCTAATAATAGTGTCACCAATTCAAATCAAATTTTAGAATATATCTTTCATCATTTTGCATACCCAGTTGTAAAAAAAGAAAAAAAAAATCAACACTAAAAATTTCCATCCTCCTGATCAACATAATTGATTTGAGAATTTGTCTGTTGTCACTGGCTGTAGGTACTTGGGTGGTTGTATCATGGTAGACATTGTGCTTTGGTCCCAATCTGAAGAGTAGGGAGAGCAATCCACAAGACACGAGAAAATATAATTAGAAATAAAAAATGAAAAAATTCATTTCGTTCAGTTTAATAAACAGTAATAAAATAAAAGCAACATGAAAATAACTGGGTCATAAATACCAGCACAGTGAATACAAACATGAATTTTTCTCCTCGATTTTCACAAGTAAACATACGTTGTGGAATGAAATTGTTTGGGAAAACAAGCCTGGTATGAAATATTTCTTAAATGTAAACATATTAACGGGGTACTCCAGGCTGACATAATACAATTTTAACAAATAAAGTAAAATGAGACAAACAAAATACTGAAAATTTCATAAAAATCTGACAAGGATTACTAGGGCAAAACAGTGCTATGCATGTCTTCATGAATATGCAATGAGCAAGCTGATGATATCCCACGTAATCTTTTGTATTTTATTTCAAAAAATTATATTTAGTCAAATTTTGTCACCAAATATAATTACAAAAATTGGATTGACAACTGATTTAGTTTGTAAGAAAATCATTGTGCCAACTTATTTTGTTACAAGGGAGACATGTCGTGTACACATGTAGGAAAATATGAAATGATCATGATTTTATTAAATAAAATAAGAAAAAGGAAGGTGGGGACATGACATCATTAGTCAACCTATTGCACATTCATGATGACTTGCATATGACTATTTTCACAAAATATTGCTAAGCTTGAAATTCTATAACTTCACTATTTGCTGTCAGATTTTCAGCGTTTTGCTCGGTGGATTTTACTATATTTATTTTGATATGTACCCCTTTAAGGTATCTAACATTTATGAGTCTATATTCTGACAAATTTATCTTTGAGGTTGTTCTTTCATTCAAATGCAAGTATCTTCATTCGAAACAAGATTTGCAAGGTTACAAGTGATGAAAACACCGAACTAAAATAACTGTTTAACCTTAAAAGAAAAGGTTACTTGAAAAAAAAAAACAAGTGGAACGCCTCTGACAGTCTCGCCTGCGTCACGCAATTCAATATAGCAACAATGCTGACTTTGAATAAAAACAGTGATACTTGATTACCCTAATGTTCAAGTTTACTTTCAAAGTTATGAAGACATTTCTAAAATCACTCCCAACATAGTCAAAGTTAAATGACATTTGACCTTAATCATTTGACTAAAAACTAGTGTAAGACTATCAATGATACTTGATTACCCTTATATCCAAGTTTCATGAACCAGAATACCAGATCCATAATCTTTCAAAGTTATGACATTTAAAAAATATCTCGAGCATGGTCACAGTTCATTGACCCTAAGTGACCTTTGACCTTAATCATGTGACCTAAAACTCATGCAAGATGATAAGTGAAACTTAAAGCTTGTGTATAGTTTTGGTAAATCCACCAAAATGCACCTATCACTATTCCAATTCATTGCTAGCTAATATGAATGGATATGCCCTATAACAGTTATGATGTGGAGGATATGAAATGAAAATGTGTTTTACAGGATAAATTTTGCAATTTTACATGGAAATTTAACTTGATCGGGTCACCCGATCAAATTAAAATATCTGTGCGTTTTTGTCTTTCAATTAAATCCTATTCCAAATCATGGAATGGGCTTAAACTTTCAAGATATGTTCTTTGTCTGTAACTTTTGGATATCTCATCACTAAATTTATGAAATAAGCGCTTGAATGCCCATTTTTTAAATTTAAAACAAGCATCTTCTCTCAGAGAAGTGCAGTTGGAAAAATATCTAACGGTCTCTACGCTTCAGTAAGACTGTCATATTAGATGATATTCGATTATCAATCACATTATTGACCCTTTACCAAAGCTATACACAGGCTTTAAATACTCATGTCCAATTTTCCTAAACTAGGTCGATAAAATTCCAAAGTTAAGATGACATGTCTCAAAAACTTTGGTTAAAGATTTCAATTTTGATAACCAAACATGGTCAAATTTTATTGACCATAAATGATCATTGGCCTTGACAATGTGACCTGAAACTCATTGTCAGTGGTACTTGATTACCCTTATGTTCAAGTTCATGAAATAGGATCATGATGATGACAGTTAAAAAAATTAACAGTTCAGGTTTCAGTGCTGTGACCTTTGACTTTGATCATGTGACCTGACAGGCTGACACTAATGTAAGATTATCAGCAATTTAACTTTTGTACAAGTTTCATAAAATAGGCCCTTATATTTTTAAAGTTATGACATAAAAAAAACTTAGACCCTAAATGAACTTGATCATTCAACCTGGACACTCATGCAAGATGATCAGTGATACTTCGTTACACTTATGTCCAAGTTTGATGAACTAGGTCCATATACTTCCTAACTCCTAAGTTATGACATTTCAAAAACTTAACCTTGGTTAAGATTTCAATGTTGACGACGACGCCGCCGTAGTCGGAAAAGCAACGCCTATACATGTAGTAAAGCAAATCCCTACCATCACAGAGAGTTGTGAAATTTCGAAACAGGAACAAGTAACCAACATTTATTTTTCAAAAATAAGAACACTTTGCATATATTTTGCCTTTTCACACCTATATACAAATATCAGAAAAATATGAACAAGAGCCAAAAAATGTCCACAAATCTCTTGCATGAAGTGCATATACTAGCGTCCATATAGCTGCATATAAGTATTCCTTTGTATTAGTTGGAACTTGGAAACAGTATCAAACGGAAGGCACATGGCAAGAAAATGATTTGTCATAGTATAAATATAAAAATATATCAATCTGAGTTTGATGAATATCACAAGGTGATAAAGCAGGAGTTGGCATGTCATGATAAATTTTGAAAGCACACACTATATAAACCTGAGTTGGCTGTATTAGCAGACATGTCATAATACATGAAAGACATTTTCGTGTAATATATACCCATGATCAGAATAAAATGGGTTTTTTAATGACTCGTATGAGGCAATATTAAGGCTTATTTCCAAACAAAAAAAAGGTATCACACTTAAACCTGCTTTTCTGCACGTCTTCGAGATGCACGGACATCTTTCAGCTTCTGGCCCATGCGTGCACGTACTTGGCCCGTGGAAGTGCAGGGAAATTGTTGTCATGCTTGTTGTGTGTGCTGAATATAAGAAAATGAAAGGACACAAAAACTGGCTCAAAGTCTCAAACTTTTATCAAAGACTCTACATCATATATAAATATTAATTAAAGCCAAGTCAAGTTCCGTCTGTTTGTGACTGTTGGTTACTCAGCTGCAGTGGAGTATCTAAGAGTCACAAACACAACAAAAAAAAACATGCATACCATGAAACAGGATTATAATATTAGGGGCGGATAAGTTAAAGCAAGAAAATCAAGATTTCAGGCTCGGTAATCTTATTTCTATAGTCCTACTTGATTGAAAATATCTTATGAAATGACAAGGAAGTGACTTAAAGGAAATTAAGTTCTTAAACTGGTTGATTGTCTAAGCCTTTGACTCTGTGAATTTCTAATTTTTTTGGTCCGCCGCTCTGGAAGAAATTGTACCGGTGACATGCAGCATCATTGTAAAATGTAAAATGACAAGACATTTGTGAAGATCAATCACTTACTTAAAACATTAAAATGTTTTCTATGGTTACGTAGATTCAAATCAAAGTCGGTGTCCTTTTCCTCCGTTTTCTGTTAGTTTGTTTTTGTTTCCACATCAAAAATTATTTTCACCGTAGATTACCATTTGGAGAGACTGTGCTATTCTAGTACATGTAGTTTTTCTTTCAGGGAGATTCACCCTAACCCTCCGCCTTGAAATTATTGACAAGCTTGGTAATATGAGAAATTACAGAGCATCTTCCTATTTACAGTAATTGTGATATTCTGAATTCATTTGTAGATTCACGCAGAGACAATCATTCTTGGCAAAATACACAAGAAAATGTAAAAGCTATCAAAGGGGAAGTTCACCCTGATGAATAATTGGTTGTAATAAGAAACAAAAAAAAATTGAGAAATATATCAGTGAAGGTTTGATAAATATCATTAAAGAACAGAGATTTTTTTAGAATATGATTTTATGACATCACAGACGATATGAATTGGCCAAAATGCAATTTTTTCAAAAATTGAAAGTGATTTTTTTTTTATTTTTGCGGTGGATATATCCTCAGACACATCATTTCATAGCCCCTTCTGCTAGAATTTACCATAACGCAAATCTGTGTGTGAGACACAGTGTTATTTGTGAATGTTGATATGCCAGGGCTAGCAATGGAAATTCATCCATTTAGAGTGCCAATATCCTACAATGATATACCAAGAGAGTCAGAAAAAAACTTTAACATTTAAAAAAAATCACCAATTTAATGAAAAAGCATGTCCGGAAAACATAACTCTCATCTCATATAGATGTATGTCCTGAAAGAGCATCTACTCCATCATAATTTCAGATACATTTTTTATGTGGTATATGTTTAACCTTCGATAATTAAGAGGTATTCTTTGTTGTGATGTAAAATTCTATTTGCACCAAAAGCATGAATGCAATGCTCTGGAGAAGATACTCTTTCTGGACATATGAGAATTTTGTTTTCTGGTCATGATTTTTCATTTAATTGGCCACAGAATCTTGCCGTAAATAATAAACTTTTAAACTGACCTTTATGGTTCCGCTGGTCTTCAGTCTTTTTCTTCTTTAGAAGCTCTGCCATAGCAGATCTGTCAGCTTTCCCAACCTGCAACCAAAAATGGAAATAAAATATGAACAGATATGGAATATGTTTAGAATTTTTAAAATTAAAATTTAATGTAGCCCCCCCCCCCCCCCTCCCCGCTCAACATTTTTCAAGACCATCCAGCTACGATTTTTTTGGGGTGACCGCGCCGCGCCACTCACATTTAAGTCTCGCATATCTTCTGAGTTCAAATTTGCGACACCTGGGTACGCGGTCATGTGCAAATCCCAATGCAATTCTGTATCTAGACTAGGAATCCAGACAAAATTCATAAGTGTATCATTATTTTTAGTTTTTCTAATGAATTTTCTTTTATTGAAGTAGTACCACCAATACTTTCCAATTCCATCAATTTTTTTTTCAAGTAGAAATTTAAGAGCAATTTTTGAATCACCACTGGCAGCGATATCAAGTTATGTATAAGTCTTTTTTTTTTTGCAAATCACAGAATAAAGTCTGGCCTGCTTCAGGTAAACACTTATCACTTTGGACTAAATTTCCTGGCTAGTATGCTTCAAAATTTCCTGATCCATGCACGTCTTAAAAATTTAAGTTGAATGTAAAGTTTCAACGTACCTCTCTCTCACATCTTTTTTTTGAGGTTGAAGCCTCATCCTCCATGTCCTCATCTGTGGCATCAGACTCATCCATAGCCTCATCTACTCTGGTTGCGGTGTTTAGGAACTCCTTCTCTTTCTTTAGTACATCAGCTTTTTTTTCTGTAAGGGACAGGCACATTAAGGACAGACATAAATAATCAGAGTAATTTCAAAGAGCCATTTATGAAATGCATTGTAAAAATGGGGTTTTAGCATTATTAGAATTATTACTACAGAGTATAGACAAGTTATCAAATCAGAATTCAGACACCAGTTTTTAAGTTATAGACGTAAATAATTTTATCTGAATTCTGTACACACAAACTATTTTGAGTTGTAGACATATTTTTCAGTAGATCTAAATAAGATAATTATTATTTAAAAACTAGTAAGAATCTTTCACATCATTAAATTTGTCCCCAAATTTGTTAATTAGCCGATGTAATGCTAATCCAGTCTAGCCAGGAGGCTTCTAGAGAGTAAAAATCATTTACTAACGTAACTTACTCTCATACGAAGCCAGGGCTTCTATGTATACATGTGCATGTAGGCAGCCAAAACCTGAAACTTTGCCCCCGAGATTTCTACTTTCTCTCTAAAAGATCTAGCCCTAAATCATGTACCTGGGATACAACTTCATTTCCGACATTTCTATGCTATGGATTTTATTTTTAGACAAGAATTCATTAAAAAAATGAAAAATTGTCATGAAAAAAAAGAGACATGCCGATGTTTACACCGCCATCTTGTTTTCTATTGTTCTTCACCCACGATACGGACGCTTGAGTCGCGTAACGTGGGTGAGAGTAGCCAGGCGGCTTCTAGAGAGTAAAAATCATTTGGTCAATTCCAGCGTAACGGACATGACGTTCAGACAATTTTTTTTAATTCAAATGTTGATACAGTAGAATTAGCAGTCTTTTGATAATTGTTACTAAGCTTATCAGACACATTTAAGTATCAGTTACATACACATAAAATTTCAAATCGTTTCGTTGAACAGTTGCGGAGAAATTGCACTCTTTGTGAGCGTAACGGACATGACACGAAATGGACGAAGCATTTTTACCTCCTATTGCTTATCAAAATTCCTGTGAATTCTTAGATTGCATGCACCTGAAATTGGTGTTAATTTAACCTTAAGATCATGCTCTATCCATAAAATGGTGTTTAACAACAGTTTTGCAGTGCATTCTGTATTCCTAGCTCAAAATGTAGCGTAACGGACATGACACAGGAAGCGTAACGGACATGACAGTTTCGTCCACTTTTTGTAAGCGAATATAATTATTTTATTACAAGATATGGTACAAGTCTAATTGTTTACATGTTAAGGCTAGAGGTTAGAGACACATATCATAACTGGTAATCTGTAATATCTCCTATTATTTTGCAATTTGAGAGGGGGTCTTTTTGTACAATATTTATAAAACAAAAAAATATTTAGAAAAAATTATTTTACACCGGTTAACAACAGTTAATGAATATTTTCCAGTTACTACCATCCACCACACCTAATTAAAGGAGAAAAAGTTGATAGAAAAGATTATTTTTTATTCATGCCCTAATATTTGATAATATACTAGCGTAACGGACATGACCCTTACGAAGTGAACTTAATCAGTACTTCTTAGTTTGAAAATGAAAGAAATATGAATAATGAATGTAATTATGTAACAGCAAAGTACCTTTACTAACACTCTAAAGAAAATATGTAGATATAATTGGCAGGTATCATTAATTTAATAGCTATAGCCTACATGATAATTTTATATATAAAATACAATGTTTATCGTACCACTACGACACACTGAGAAGACCAACTCTCAGTTTTTGTGAGAAGAAAACAAAATTTACCAGACCTGTATAAATCCAAGATGAACATATTATGGAATGTATTGTATGATAAAGAACATGTACTAGTATTAATGTCAGTTTTAAGATTACAAAAAATGGTATTAAAATTTAATAGCAGTACCTGGAAACCGGTCTTTCATTATCGATTATGTATGAGTTGAAAGGTAATCGGAATGTTTGTAAATAGCTTCTGAGATTTTTTTTCATTCAAAATATAAACTATCATCCTGAGTATAATCATCCTTTCATCAAGTCTTGGATGTTCTAAATCTTACAATCTTGCTTGCTGACAAATGTGGCTGTATCTAATTTTGTTGTATTGTCCGCGCTGCTTGTGTACAATTGAAGATACATCATTCAAATCGTGATTATGGCTGACCAAAATACTATGATGACATAATTTATTGATCGCGCCACATTCTTTCCACGGCCCCTTTGCTTTGTGATACTGCAAAGAAGTGCCACTGTAGATTCATGGATTCATAGAGCTACATCATGAAACACAGATATCCAAATACAAACTTGCTTTTAAATGTGATCCCATGCCATCACTGAAGAAGTACATGTAGAGGTTGGTGAAAGTCAGATACTTTGAAGTAATATCATCAATGATCATGAATTCACAAGTTTTATCATGCTCCAAACTGTCAGTGCAAGAACCTAAGATAATCAAATGTTTGTTCAAACACGAATGATGCAGATTGTGATCTGAGTATGTTGCCAGATCTAGCTGCATCTAATCCTAATATTATGTGGCATACCGTTAATTCTCAGAAAAATCTACCAGAACAAGAGCTGAACTTTCATCATTCACCAGTTTCTAAAAATAGCTTGAATGATATGCAGATTCTAGGAAATATTACATTCAGCTATCCTCAAACAATTGAGACTAACCTCAGTCTGTGACACTGAGCCTAATATTTTGTTTTTGTAAATGTTGCCATTTGCCATATATAAGGCGTCATGTCCGTTACGCGAATTGTCATGTCCGTTACGCCATTTTTATGAAAATGAGAAGTGGTAAGGGAAAATGATTGCTACACATGGTAGGGGGTTTAATTCTAACATAGAATCTGAATCTGCAGTACCTTTAGACAAATTTTCTGTAAGCTGTGATAACTTTAAGTGAACACGTAACGGACATGACACTGATAATGGTAAAGAAATCACACAAATCTGAAGACAGATTTCTGTAAAATTGATGAATGGCATAAAATTTAACGATTATTTTCTGTTGATTTAAACATTAATCAACTATTCAAAAGTTAAAAGAGACCTCTGGGACCTTGTTTGCTTTTAGTAGAGACATGAAAGATGAATTGTTTAAAAATAGCCACATTTTTTACATTTTGCAATATACTATTCTATTTTTTGATGATGGAAAAAAACTACAAAATTTTATCAATATTGCGATTTTTCTATTGGAAATTGAGACTTTATAGATTACTTTTTAAGAAAATTTGACTGCTTGAGTGAAATCTGAAAATTCATTTTTTCTCTAAAGTGAACATTTCCATGGAATTGCCCACTTACTAACGTAAGGTTACTCTCATACGAAGCCAGGTCTTCCTTCTCATAGACGCGTGCGTCGGGTAACGTTGGCGAAGAACAATAGGAAGTATGATGGCGGCGTAAACATCGGGCAAGTCTCTTCCGTCTTTTCACAATATTTCTCTCATTTTTTTTGATGAATTCTTGTTCAAAAATAACGAGAGCGTAGAAATGTCGGAAATGAAGTTTTTTCAATGTACATGATTTAGGCCTAGATCTTTTCTATAAAGGAAAGTAGAAATCTTGGGGGTGAAAGTTTCAGGTGGTTTGGCTTCCGTCGTGTGGGTCAATGAGAAGGAAGACCTGGCTTCGGATGAGAGTAACCTTACGTTAGTAACTGATTTTTACTCTCTAGAACTAGAAGCCGCCTGGCTAGGTGAGAGTAAGGCCGTGTTTATGCTTCCACTTTTCAGGCCAGAATCAGCGTTTCCAAACGTGATTAGTCCAAAACACGGTTGCGTCCATGCTTACTTTCATTTAAACGCTGTTTCAAAACGCCGATCGTAAACTCACAAAAGGTGCGTTTGTAAACGTTGTTTGACCAGAATCAGGCTTTCTGGGGAAGTATAAACAGAACCACGATCATAAACGTGTTTAAATGACGTCATTTGGTATATGCTTCCAGTGAGATGAAAATCCGCGGGCAAATACAGTCGTATTGCTCCTTGTTATCTCTACGTAAAAACAACAATCGGAAAAAAAAAACTTTTGAAAAAAGGCGCGCCCAGTTTGACCTCGCTTTACGATGCGAAGCCAGCTGGAGATCATGATATGCTCTGAAAAGTTAAGCATAAACAGCACTCCCAGAACCACGTTTACGATCGGCGTTTTGAATCGACGTTTGAAATCGCTGATTCTGTCCTCGCAATGGAAGCATAAACACACCATAAGATACGTTAGTATTAGTCTTGAGGACGCAATGATGATGATTTTTTTTAGATATGTCATATACTTCTTCATCATTGACGTATTGACACTCTCTCATAGTGTCTTAAGCGAAGGACCAAAACAAAGATGGATTTCCCTAGAAAATCCATCTTTTTAAACCAAAATCACAAGAATTCTATTCATTCTTACATCTTCCTACGCCTAATGCGTTGGAAGGTTTTAAATATTATAAACAATATAAAAAAATGAAGATTTCTTACCTAACTGATGCCGCGTAGACCCCGTTCCACATGTAAACAATGGAAATACAATAGCGTCGACCCTTGAACCGCTTATGTATGACGTACTTCCGGAAAGCAATCCCGTCTTAACATTTAGAGATGAAAATTCTTATTTAACAAATCATTAACTAACCATTAAAATTTATATTTTCATTATAAATAATTCATATTATATATATAAATTATTTATGATCACGAAATAAATTTTAAGATTTGTTGAATAAGAATTTTCATCTCTAATTTCTATCTCTAAATTTTATATTTTTATATAATAATATTTAACACCTCCCTACGCATGGGTGTCGATCACGGGGGGGATGGGGGGGATATATCCCCCCAATATTTCAAGTGGGGGGATGGCCTGTATTATCATCCCCCCAATAATTTAGGGTAGAAAAATTATAATGATGATGAAAAAATGAAAAGTTTGATCATGATGATTATAGTATGCCATCAATCAGTTTGTTTCCCTCGCAATTTGTGTATATTGCTATTAAATGAAAACATTCTTTTTCAGGACTATTAAACAGATTGGTGGAGGTTCAAGATGAAAAAGAATTAAATGTTTATGTATCTGATATTTTTTAACACATGACATAAAAGGACCCCAACGAAAATCAACTTTTGTTGATAGGGTGTTCCATCCCACCAGTGGTGAATAAATTATTTTAAATAAATCATTAACTGAAAAGGGTGGAAAAATAAACGGGAGTAAAAGGGTGGCAAGATAAATAAAGGAATGACGGTAAGCCCGATGGCGCACGAGAAGCCACACAGGTTGTAATTTGTGCTAGTCTTAATTGGTCCGAATCTGCATTTTATCATCATGCATTAAGAAGAATAAAGATATTGCCAGTCAGGTTAGATTTAAGAGAGAAGTTGTATACACAGAGGCGTCGATCCTGGGTGGGGGGGGGGGGCAGGGGGCGATCGCCCCACCAATGAAAATATTGGGGGGGAACATATCGTTTTGCCCCCCCCCCCAATAATTCCGCATGTGCAACTAAAGAATAAAATAAGATTGTAATGCTACACTGAAATCAGCAAGCGAGATTGAGATACCAACTTGATTTTGATTTAAAATCGTGCTCAAAATGTCTGCTTTTCAGACTGGAATATAAAAATTTCAGCTCGCGCTTCGCGCTCGCATCATGTACCAAATCCCATACTTTTCATGATTATATAGGTGAATATAATGTCCAGTTTTCAATTCTAAACCTCAAAAGAACTTTGATTTTGCAATAATCTTTTGTTGGATTAATAATATATCTTCCATGAAAGTGTCTTTTTTTCCAGATCAAAATATCAAAATTTTCAGCTGGCGCTCGCATCTATTGTTCTTCTAGATACCCATCTTAATCAGTGGTACCAAAAATGCTTAGAATATCAAGCTTTCAGGTCAGAATATAAAGAAATTTCAGCTCGCTCTCTTGTGAGATACATGTATCGACCCTCCTCATGAGTTACTACAAACAAACCTAAACAGGTACATTTTTCCTGTTTTCACGACATACTAAAAAAATTTAGCTCGCGCTTCGCGCTCGCATTGTTGGTGAAGGTGAGATATGTGTCTCTTTCTCATGAGTTATATATATATATATATATATATTGTGATCGAGCGCCTTTGGAACGTTGATTCATAATTTGGCCCCTCCCCCGTCTGAAAAATGGATCGACGCCCCTGTGTATACATCATGCTCAATAAACAGATCACTATGTACATGGTCCAGTCAATTTTTGTCATTTTTTTCTCGGTATGAGTTTAGAATAGGCTTACTTGTAACACAAATTGAATTTCAAATTTTTTTTTTTACAAGTATAGTACACTACAACAATGAAGGAATTTCAAGAACACCATGCATATCAACCACTCCCAAATGTCCTAACTTGTGATTTTAGAGGGGGTAATGTTAAAATATCCCCATCCACAAGAACATTTGTGTCAATCATCCCCCCCAACCAAGAATACCGATCGACACCCATGTCCCTACGCCTTAGGCGTAGGAAGGTGTAAGAATGAATAGAATTAATAGAATTCTTGTGATTTTGGTTTAAAAAGATGGATTTTCTAGGGAAATCCATCTTTGTTTTGGTCCTTCGCTTAAGACACTATGGAGAGAGTGTCAAGACGTCAATGATGAAGTATATGACATATCTAAAAAAAATCATCATCATTGCTTCCTCAAGACTACGTAAGTATAGTATTAGTAAATGATTTTTTACTCTTTAGAAGCCTCCTGGCTAGTAGAAAAGATGGAAAGAGCTTACGGCCGTGTTTATGTGGCCATCTTGATTTTGTTGTCTTTCGCTTGGCGACAGCACGCAAATCGCGCGATTCGTTTTTTATGAATTCTTCTTTAAAAATGAAATCAATATCGCAGAAATGTTACACCCGGTAATCTACTTCACTTGGAAAATAAGTTGAACCCCATGACAGGTAGGCCTACATGTACATGTTTTAGGGCTAGATTTAGAGGGAAAGTAGAAATCTCGGGGGCGAAAGTTTCAGGTTTTGTACCAGTACGTGGGTGAATATAGCTCGTGATCCCAGGTGTCAGTGGGGAGTAACCCTACGACTACGTAGAGCTAAATTCATAGTAACCCAGGCCAGGGAACTCCGCCCGCTACGCGGGCGGGAGTTCCCTGGGTTAAATTCAAGGCAGCCCAGGACCAAAATCCAATTGAAACCAGTTGGATTTCCAACTGGTTTCAATTGGTTTCAATTGGTTTCAACTGGTTTCAATTGGTTTTAACTGGAATTTAACAATTTCCAGTTGAAACCAATTGAAACCAGTTGGGCAACTGGAAATCCTAACTGGAACCAGTTGGGTAACTGGAAATGACTTCCAACTGGAAATGATTTCTAACTGGAACCAGTTGGGTAACTGGAAATCCTAACTGGAACCAGTTGGCAACTGGAAATCCTAACTGGAACCAGTTGGCAACTGGAAATCCTAACTGAAACCAGTTGGGTAACTGGAAATGACTTCCAACTGGAAATGATTTCTAACTGGAACCAGTTGGGTAACTGGAAATCCTAACTGGAACCAGTTGGCAACTGGAAATCCTAACTGGAACCAGTTGGGTAACTGGAAATGACTTCCAACTGGAAATGATTTCTAACTGGAACCAGTTGGGTAACTGGAAATCCTAACTGGAACCAGTTGGCAACTGGAAATCCTAACTGGAACCAGTTGGGTAACTGGAAATGACTTCCAACTGGAAATGATTTATAACTGGAACCAGTTGGGTAACCGGAAATCCTAAATGGAACCAATTAGGTATAACTGGAGATGGAAAGATGGGTAACTGAATTCTAATTGGAACCAGTTGGGTATGAAATAAAACTGGAACCAGTTGGGTAACTGGAAATCCTAACTGGATCCCGTTGGGTAACTGGAAATCCTAACTGGATCCAGTTGGGTAACTGGAAATTATTTCCAATTGGTTTCCAATTGGAAATTTTCCAGTTACCCAACTGGATCCAATTGAAACCAGTTAATTTCATATTTTCTGCCAGTGTGCACAGATTAATGTTTTATGGGATTAATCATAATTTACAATGTATCTATTTATTTTTTTTTCGATTTGAAGTTCCACACTTTTTTCAGATAAGTGTTTCCAATACTTAGCAGTGAAAACCATGTTCATAAATGTTAAAGATTATAATTAAAACAGATTCAAAGATAATTAGTACACCACTAACTGTTACCAAATTACATTAAATAAAAATACATATATTTGAAGAACTCCAAGATGAATATATGCATATGAAAGTCTGTATTTTATCAATGCCCTTTACATTGGTATTAATAGACAAATAACACTGCTTCTGTGTTGGCATGAGCAATCGTTAGTGCAAATGCTAATTAATTTGTAACTAATTAAGTTCATTCCAACTGGAAGTTCCAATTGGATCCAGTTGGAAACCAATTGGTTTCAACTGGTTCCAGTTGAAAACCAGTTGCCTCCAACTGGTTTCAACTGGAACCAATTGAAACCAGTTGCCTCCAATTGGATTCAACTGGTTTTAATAGGGAAATTGGAACAACTTGAACCAATTGAAAGCCAATTGAAAACCAATTGAAACCAATAGCCAACTGGTTCCAGTTGCCCAATTGGTTTTAACTGGAACCAGTTGGCAACTGGTTTTCAATTGGAACCAGTTGGCAACTGGTTTTCAATTGGAACCAGTTGGCAACTGGTTTTCAATTGGAACCAGTTGTTCCAATTTCCCTATTGAAACCAGTTGGCCAACTGGTTTCAATTGGTTTTGCTCTAATTGGTTTCAACTGGATTTTGGTCCAGGGAGTGTATACAGCCACACGCGTGTGTCTTTACCATACAGCCACACGCGTGTGTCTTTACCATCCAGCCACACGCGTGTGGTTATATCCAGAACACCTATTTGTGGATACCGCCACACGCCGCCAGTAATAACAGTAAAACGCGTATGTAGGTCTGACCGTCTATATCACGATCAAAATAACCTCATTTCTTCATTAAATTCTTACATTCTAAACCACTCTGATTTCTTTAAATCGTTTCAATTTCATTCTCACCGTCTTCTTTCCTTGCTTTTCTTGTCGTTACAAAAGGCCGCCTGTTAAATAGCAAATTTCCACACTTTTTCTACTTGTGTCGATTCTCTACTGACTCTAGGCTATGTGCGTGTACGTGCGTACGTACGAAACTCGGGATTCGTGCATGCTTAACGCTTGGTACGAAAATTATTCGTACCAAACGTAAACGTAACCCAAACTGTATATGTCTACTGCGCTGCGCTAACGCTGTATGGGTCTGCCACCGTACCGCGAAGGAAGCCAGAATCGACACAAGTAGAAAAAGAGAATTTGCTGTTAAACAGACGACCGTTTGTAACAAGACAAGAAAAGCAAGGAGAGAAGACGGTGAGAATGAAATTGAAATGATCTAAGGATATCAAAGGGGTTTAGAATGTAAGAATTTAATGAAGAAATGAGGTTATTTTGATCGTGATATAGACGGTCAGACCTACACACGTGTTTTACTGTTATTACTGGCGGCGTGTGGCGGTATCCACAGATAGGTGTTCTGGATATAACCACACGCGTGTGGCTGGATGGTAAAGACACACGCGTGTGGCTGTATACACTGCCTAAATTAAATCATGACTTTCAGTTTCAGACGCCTCCAGGCTAGTCGAGCACCACATAGCCTATAGATCTATATACATACGGTTCTTCGGCAATTACCCCTGGACAAAGGGAGAGCATAAATAATTACATATTAGGTACAAATCAGGATATAATAATGTATATTTACCACTGGCCACTAACACCTTGGCCTTCCACATCCCAGCCAATGTTTCGGCCGTTTCTCTGCGGGGTTCCGGACTCCACCAGGCCCTCAAACTTCGGGTCCACCAAGTTGACCGACATCTTTTTGTTTGTTACAAAATCGCTAGAAGTAACAGTTCCTTGTTTCCACCCAGTGTACTAAGACGCACATGGTTGATATTCTTATCAATTCAAGAAGATTAAGACAAAGTGCAGTAAGATCAGATTCTAACGGGCGTAAATATTGGATGAAGCGATAAACTGTAACGGGCGTCGGTGAGCTTTAGCGAGTGAATTTGAAACGCACATGACTACACTAGCGCGCTAGCATGCCTCGCCGAAAATAGATTTCCGAGGCCGAGATTTACCGAAGAGTTCCGGATATCTAGTATAGATCTATAACTCTATTAACGTTATAGCCATTACTGATAGTTTATCCATTGCGATGATGATCTTAAAAGAAAATAAAAAATCATCAAATATCAAAATTACCGGCAAAATTTCAGTGTAAATTAAAAACTAAATGGAGATTGTATTGGGAATAGTGCATCAAACAATTTTTCAAGTTTAGTACTCCTCCCTGCTCCCCCCCCGCCCTGCGCGAGCTTGAAGACCCTTGTTCTTGCTTGTTAAATTTTTCTCGGGTATGATTGAAGAACTTACTGTGGTAACACTGTGTTTGTTACCCAACTATGTAGGCAATTATGTGATTAACAATGTGATCTGAAGTCCGAACACTGTGACCACATAGTTTACACATAGTCAACTATGTGAACACACTGTGGTAACACTGTGTTTGTTACCCAACTATGTGAGCAAAATTTGTGATTAACTATGTGATCTGAAGTCTAACACTGTGTCCACATAGTTTACACATAGTGAACTATGTGAACACACTGTGGTAACATTGTGTTTGTTACCCAACTATGTGGGCAATTATGTGATTAACTATGTGATCTGAGTCTCACACTGTGACCACATAGTTTACACATAGTCAACTATGTGAACACACTGTGGCAACACTGTGTTTGTTGCCCAACTATGTGGACAATTATGATTAACTATGTGATCTGAAGTCTAACACTGTGTCCACATAGTTTACACATAGTCAACTATGTGAACACACTGTGGTAACACTGTGTTTGTTACCCAACTATGTGGGCAATTATGTGATTAACTATGTGATCTGAAGTCTAATACTGTGTCCACATAGTTTACACATAGTCAACTATGTGAACACACTGTGGTAACACTGTGTTTGTTACCCAACTATGTGGGCAATTATGTGATTAACTATGTGATCTGAAGTCTCACACTGTGACAACACTGTGACCACATAGTTAACACATAGTTTACACATAGTCAACTATGTGAACACACTGTGGTAACACTGTGTTTGTTCCATAAGGGTATACATGTACAACAGCTTTGGCAACTCTTTTTTATTTTAAATATTGTGTAAAGAAATGGATGAAGAGAACAATGGTAGGCGTAGCTTAAATCAAAGTTCCCCAGAGCTATCTACCCTTTGGAAAAATTGGTGATGCCGAAAAAATGCCTCTGCCGGGAATCGAACCCGGGCCCCCAGCTTTAAACGCCGGTGCCTTAACCACTAGACCACAGAGACGGGTTAGTGGTTAGGCCGACCCTGATCCAATTGACCGTCAGATGGACAGATTTTCGACACCATACCAATTAGAATTTCCTTTGTCGGGTGAAGTTGGGTTTTGAACAATGGCAAGCCGCCATGCCTCAGCTGGATCAAAGCTAGATAGTGACTTGAAACATATTTTTCCCTCACCTTATTTTATTAACTCGTCCTCATTTTTATTTTTCTCGTCCTTTTTTCTCCTCTCTTGTTCCTTTTTTGGTCTTTCTATCCCTCCTTTTTTTTCCTTTTTGCTCCTTCCACAAACAAGGGGGGGGGGGGATATGTTATTGTGCCCCCTTCCAAAAAGTAGGGTTTCCATCCATGGGCCTATCCAGTTTTAGGATATATGAACAATTGTTACCGTTCAATGATTCTTCATGCAGGTTTAGTGTCGACCCACGAATCCGCTACTCAGTTTGGAGTATGATGTTGGGGATGTTAACAACGAATATTGGGAAAGGTGTACACCAAACTGTCATCCAGAGACTCTTTTCATGTGGATCAAGAAGGAGGGCTGCACAGTGAGTACTGTACTTTTAGGGCTGTAGGGCGTTGCATGAGATTTGCATAAAATAAAAAATATAGCCCGATCTCAATCAGTGTAAATTTACCCGGTTAGAAAGAATTACGAACTGGCTGCCCGCTGGGAACGATTCTTTTTCTCTTTTTTGTTTTGCTGCACTGCAGAAACTCCGGTGTTGATTTAACACAAGACCGGAATATATATATTTATGTGTGTGTGTCCACACGAGAGAAGCATTAAAACATCGCCAGTTTGGAATCAAACCGATGCTGTTTTAACACTAATTGGTGTGGTATAAACACATAGGGCCTATATGGTGTTAGACCATAACCAAATTGGTGTTGTTTAACACTTGAGCTCTAGTGTTAACATAATAGATTTCAGGCTGGTGTTAAATAAACACCGGAGTTTTTGCAGTGTGATGTAAATTTGACAAGCAATCCCTCCCCCACCAAAAAAAAGTTTCACTACAAAGGAATGTTATTGTGTTCCCGAGAAATTTGACAAGCAAGAAACGGTTTCACTACAAAATGTATGTGATTTTGGTTACATTCCATCGTTTAAATCACCTACGAGAATTATCCCAGGTGTGCTACCTATGGAGAATAATATACGCAGCCGCCGGCAAGGAAAATCTTTTGGGTACCACATCCAAGGGCCATTGCCACTATACAGCACACTGAATTCAATGAGGCCTATATGTAGGCACCTATTTATTTGATAACATCTCCGGACCCCATGAACTAATTCCAAGTTTGGCTGTGGATTTCGGTTGTAATAATACTCTACCGAAATGAGCATGCTGAATCGGAAATAAAAAATGATAACGTTTTGTTTCTTAAAGGGATGATCCGGGCTGAAAATATTTATATCTTAATACATAGAGTAGAATTCACTGAGCAAAATGCCAAAAATTTCATCAAAATCGGATTACAAATAATAAAGTTATTTAAGTCAATATTTTGTGAAAACAGCCGTCAAGAATATAGGTGGGCTGTTGATGTCACATCTCCACTTTCCGTTTTCTTATGTTATTACATAAAATCATTTTTTTTCATTATTTTCTACTTGTGTGAATAATATGTCTCTCTTATAATGAAATGAGTTACAGCAATAAATATCTAATGCACTAATTCAGTTGTCAATCCAATTTTGCTACTGGCTTTCTAGTAGTTCTTGGAGGAAAACATTTGAATAGACCTAATCTCATATAATAAAATACAAAAGAACAATTGCAGATGTGACATCATTAGCCCACCCAATGAATATTCATGACGACTGTTTTCACAAAATATTGCTAAACTTAAAAATTCAATTACTTTGTTATTTGTTTTCCGATTTTGATGAAATTTTCGGCATTTTGCTCAGTGAATTCTACTCTATTTATCAAGCCATACATACTTTCAGCCTGGACCATCCCTTTAATAAGATGCAAAGTACATTTCGAATAATATATATGATGGTACATTATTAATTGTAATGTTGGATAATTCGTAGGGCGCTTATACTAGCTACCATCATCAAATTCATTACTGTGGGACTATGCATCTTCTCCGGAGTAGTCATGTACGCGTACTACGTAGACTGTGACCCCTACACACAAGGACTCGTGAAGTCAAGGGATCAGGTAGGTTTGATGAAACTAATCCTTAAATGAATTATATCCGTTTTCAATCAGGAGCCCATGTCATGAAACTTGTTATAAAAACAACTACACTACAATCTTCTGAAATGCCAAGTGGAAAAATAAGTTGTCTTAAAGATTCTTTTGTTCAAGGTGGAAATGTGGGTTGACCTCCTTACCAAATGATTCTAGGCCACGGCGGGATTCGAACACATGACCCTCTTGAGTCCGAACCGCTATTACATCACGACGCGTCGCTTCCACAGCTCCCCTATTTTAAGAAAATATCCCCCTTCTCACAACATAAGTTACATCATTCCTACTTTTACTTTCTTGGAGCAAAGATAAGAATAAATAAAATTAAAAATTATGGCCTACCTTCAGCAATTTATTCATGTCAATAAAGGTCGATATTATTAGCCATTCGGGATGGACCCATCGGAACTACAAAGGTCCTTGCTATTATAGCGGAGTCCGTATTTCGCATCACATTTTCGGTTTTATATATTCACTTAAAGGAGAATGAAACCATTGGAACAAGATAGCTTGTGTGAAAACAGAAAAATCAAACAAACAGATCAACGAAAGTTTGAGAAAATCGGACAAATAATGAGAAAGTTATGAGCATCTGAATATTGCAATCACTAATGCTATGGAGATAGCAAATTGGCAATGCGACAAAGATGTGTGATGTCACTTGTGAACAACTCTCCCCATTACTTTAGTATATATTTCACTTGAATTGCCTCTTTTATCACATCTATCCATAGATCATGTGTTATTTTTACATGAGGGCGTGTAATACATATTTTTTAAGAATACATCATGGATAAAGAGTTTGTATCATCATAAGAAAAAGCAAAGAGACATTTTGAGGTTATTTTATAGTCCACCAAAGGGAAAGTTGTTCATCAGTGACATCACACATCCTTGTCGCATTGCCAATAGGAAGATTTTCATAGCATTAGTGATTGCAATATTCAAATGCTCATAATTTTGTCATTATTTTTTCCGATTTTTCTCCAACTTTCTTTATTCTTATTCTTTGATTTTTCTGTTTCTACACAAGCCTATTTGTTCCAAAGGTTTCATTCCCCTTTAAGGCGGCTTGTCAAAGGTGTGCGTGCGTCTTTACCTTTATATTCTACGGCGAACCCGCTCAGCGTGCCATTGTCCATTTTTCTTTCCTACGGGTCAGCATGGTCAGTGCTGCTGCTCTTGTCATTCAAGACGCCAGCGTGCCCTTTTGCAGCGAAAACGGAAGCGTGCGCTTTTATCTTTTCTTTTGACACCCCGGTCGGCTCTCCGATAAGATGTTTCTGTATGAGCGCCCTCTATGTCCACGATATCGGCGTCTTAGGCAAACTATTAAACGAGCGATCTCTAGTCACTGATCTGAATATCGTTGTGTCCTTGTATCGGTGTGCGTAGTCCGGTAGGGTATATATTTTCGAAAGTTACGCTTTCACATTTTTTTGATAATTTTTCCTTTCGGGTTTCAGTATATGACAAAATTCAATTAGATTAAGGTTCATTTCTTTAATAGAACAATTAAGCTTTAGCCCTTTAGCACGAGCATGTTGTTTTATTTTGAAGAACATACCGTTAAGATATTGAATTGATGATAATGACGTAATGATTATTAAAGTTATTTTCTAAGTCTTCGCCTTATCTTATTCACTCGCCTTCCTCCTCTTATGTTTCCCCCTTCTTTTTTCTCCTCTCTCTTTCTTTCTTTCCCTTTTTTTGCTCCGCCAATGGGGGGGGGCCTATGTAAATGTGAATCCAACCAAGAATTGGGTCTATACAACATAATGTCTAAAGGTCAGGGGCGGATACGTGACAGGGGGGGGGGGAGAGTTACGCTTTCAAGGGGAGGGGGCACTCTTCTGTTTTGGCTGCATTTTGCATTACAAATTTTAATTGTGCTTCTCATAATGGGGGAGGGGGCAAATGGCGGCTCCCCCCCCCCTGAATCCCCCAGTGATAGAAGGGTACCGGAAATTTGAGGATACTGATTCATTCATGGCATACAATTTTCGAAATAGACGACCACAATTTCGTAAATATCCAGTCCACGCGCATGCGTACTCTCATTCCGAAGACGCAAGTCATTAATATTGGAAAAAATAATTTCAACCCCCCCCCCCTCCCCCACCTGATCACGGCCTCTGCGAGAACACAACTCTGCTTTCTCATGAATATTGATTTCGATGCAGAGGCAGAAATCGGGATGCGCACGCATTTGGTCAAACTAAAAAAGAAAAAGATTAATATTATTCGATGACAGTCGTTTTTAACACAATCGGACATTGACGTTGAGGGACATGGAATCGCTCATCTGGAGAACCCCTCTCAAATTTCCGAGTTTTTTCCGCTCTTTCAACTGCATTTCCTCCATTTTTTTTACCTTCCTCTTATTCCATCCCAATATTATTTTCTTATTTCTCTCTGCTTCCCTTTCTTTTCTCTCCCTTTGACTTCTTAGTTTTCTTTTTCCTCTTTTCACAATCCCTTTTGGTTCCGCTTTTTTAAAACATGGAGATAAAGAAAATTAAAAGACAAGATGCTTTCCTGGGAAATGGTTGCCCGTCAAAAATTTGAAACTATTTAAAACAGTTTCTAATAATTCTTTGTAAATCTTTGATCTTTCTATGCCTAATAGCGTCAAGCTGTTCCAGTCATGTATATTTTATAATTCTATTTCCTTTTTTATGGGGGGGGGGGGGCTCTCGACACTTGTTTTAGATGCGAGTAATAATTAATATTCAAAGTCGACGTGATTTCTACGAATGGCTTGGGCCTACGAAACGAAAATATGTGGAATCTTATTTTCCCACCTAAAACATCATGAATTGACTCTCTAATTCGAAAGATAGTAACGATTTCTGACACGTGCGTGTTTTTTTATTAAGCTACCGTGGCTTTATGAATGCACCCGATAGATGCGAACCACAGTTCAGAACAGTGACCCGAACTCTCGATCCAATATGAACATGCAGTCAGTCGGCAAGCCCTGAAAAAGTAGCTTCTTTTATCCAAGTGATATTCATGACTATAGGGTTTTTGCATTATTAATGAGCTTGGTGCGAACCAAAACACCTCTTTTTATTCTGCCATTGCTGCTCTAAATATTAACAAAATTTCATGTTTTTGGTATCTTTGTAAAGAAGAAGTATCATTCTTTTAGGTCATGTGTTTGGAATTTTTAAGAAATGTTGTAATATAGGGAAAACTTTTGATATAAAACATGAAACAAAATGAATTTTTTTCATGCAACAAATGTTGTTGATTTCACACTTGATTTTTGTTTGAGCACAAATGATTTTTAGATCATATTAAAGCTGAAGATCTACGCTTAAATATGATATAATTTGTACAAAAAGATGTATCTTAGATGGGTCAGCAGCCAGCTTTTCATAGGCCACGTACATTTAGCATCTCAAAAACAAGAATACTGCACTCTGATTGGTCACAGAGACCACACACCCACGCAAATTCCAATGTTCCCCACACTGGGCCTCTGCAAGGTCACACTCACCATGTGGTAATCTCTTCAAATAACCCGCGCCTGTTGTTGTGAAAACATTATTCAGCCAATCAGAACTCTGGATTTTATGTTACTCAGAAATTTTAGAAATCTCGTCTTGCATCTTGATGGAAAAAGCTGGCTGCTGACCCATCTAAAAGATGCCACATATCAAGAGTGACATTGTAAGAAAGTATAGAGTTTGAGCTTTCTGATGATATAAATAATGTTGGTACCTAAAACACAAAATGTTGCACAATTTGCAAGTGAAAACAGAGGAAGAAAATTCTGTTTGATGCATCTTTTCTGGTAACGAATTCACTTATTTATCAAAATATTGTATTCAAAAGAAATAACTAATATGAAAGAGTAACATTTACTCTTCCCAATGGTACAAAAATAATCAATTTTACTCCAGGAGAAAGTGGTTAAATTCTTTGAGAAAGAAAGTCTCACAATTCACGAGATTTTGCAGGGACATGAATTCAGCCACGAGAGGACTTGGATAAATCTTGCCCATTTGCTCATTAACACAGGGGCTTGCCGACTGACTGCATGATGAAGGCACACATTTGTTTTGGTCGTAGAGGGAGCTATTTAGAATAGATTATTCGGCCTTTCGACAGAAATTAAGACTTGCAGGAAAGACGAACAAAAGAACGGTGGCATTAAAGGGCCTTTGATGGAGGCCGTTCCTTTGAAGACAAGGGAACGTTGGGCGGGAAAGCCGAAGCGAAAACCCGGATGCGGGAAGAACGATGAAGAACAGCGCATGGAATTTTGACAAGCTCCCTAAATTGGTCTACTTCTGAGAAATACTCACATTCATTTGGCCAGATGGCCACAAGCCATTTAGTCTATTACCAATTGTTTTAAACTGACATAGGCAAATTGGGGTAGTGTAATTCACAATTTTGTGATAAATCGTGTAATTCATATTTTTACTTTGTCAAATAAACTTCAAGTTCATTTAACTAACCCTTATAGAATAAATTGCGTCAAATCAAGTTGACGTGAGACGAAATAGGTATAGCCAAACTGAAATAAGTCAAAGTGCAGTAGGAATAGACCATATCTGAAGATGCACAAGCAGGCGTTGGGCCATCGGTAATGCACCACATTTTCCATGAAGTGGTCAGGTTATTTTTAAAGCACATTTTTTTTATTTGTCTTATGCCAACATCTTCTTAGATCATGCCATTGATGGTTATGGATTTGCTTGGTGATATGCCTGGCCTCCCGGGACTCTTCCTTTCAGCTGTGGTCAGTGCTTCCATCAGGTAATTTACATCAATGCACATAGTATCTAATATCCCCGGGATCTCAATAATAGTGAATGTATATGCCTAATTTCATATGAGATCCACGATCGAAGTCCTTCTTATTTCCTTTGCTTATAGTGTTAATGGCAATAAAATTAACATTGCTCGGTCACAAAATAACGCCGTACGAACGATTTAGCCCTTTCCGCAAGATCTTCCTAAGAAGGCCGTATATACGAAACTAGTATTTGCAGACCGTCCGTAGACCTTCGTAAGAGTGTAGCTTGATCGGTCCGTGGTCTTCTCCAGGATTTATTTCCTTTTTGTAGCGTCGTGCGAAACTCTCTTGATGTAAGGCGTCCGTATGTGAACATCGTAAAGAGAACCATACAATATTTTGTATGGTCGAGAGACAATTCTAGAGCCATTAAATTTCTTGCAATAATGGAAAGGACTCGTCATGAAGGTTGTTTTTAGAGGGCTCTTACGGCGTTCGTGAGAACGCATTACGAATGAAGATTCGGACGGCTCTCTCACGAATGACCCTTTGGGTTTGCAAGACTTACATAAGGGACTGAAAATGCGTCGGTACACAATTTGTGCAACTTTTAAGTAAATCGTCTTGCGAATGATTTGAGCGTGCCGTTAGTTTTACATACGACGATCGTGCAACTGAAAAGGTAAGATTGTCATTTGGCAAAAGAATAATTCGAGATGTTTTGACGAAAAAAATGAGAATTCTAGAGGCATTAAATGTATCATTTCGTTTCTCAAGACGGTCATAAGTTGTTCTAAAAGATGGCGTAAGAATTTATACCCCAATCTCTAACTATACAATCTCTACGAATAGTGAAATTATAGTCGTACGAAGGCATCGTTTGTACGGATCTTTGTGACCGTAAAGTAAGCAAGACAGACACAACAAAAGTGCAAATTTGTATCATACAGGTATAATGTCCACATATGTGAATCCCGGGATTTTATCCGTATCAATGCTGTAACCAGGGGCAGATCCAGCTTTCGCCAATAGGGGGGCCGAAAAATATTTTGATCAACATTTTTCTCGATTGGCCGCTACAATCTGGCTTTTTTGGGGGTTGGTTTTTCAGGGGGTAGTCCTAACTAAACACTGAAGTTTTAAGTATATGTTAGTTTTTATTGCTATAAACAATATAAGGTATCTCATGTGGTCTTAATACATAATGCGAGCGCGAGCTAAAAATCTTTTATATTTTATGTCCTAAGAACTGAACATTCAGGGCAGTTTTTATAATCATGAACAAAGATAAGTATCCAACTAAACAATGCGAGCGCGAGCCGAAATTTTATCATATAGTAACGTGAAAAGTGACTCAATTAGGACTGTTTATAGTGATTAATGAAGAGGATACAAGTATCACCAATTAAATAATGAGAGTGCGAAGCGCGAGTTCAAAATTTCTGATATTCCGACCTGAAAAAATGAACAGTCTAAGCGCGTTTTTATTTAAATAAACAAGCTGTGTGTCTCAAACAATTAAATGCGAGCGCGAAGCATGAGCTTAATTTTTTGATATACTGACATGATAAAGGAGCATTTTGACAAATTTTGGTAAGAATTTCTAAAAAGCATAGGTTTCTCACAAATCAAACAATGCGAGCGCGCAGCGCGAGCTGAACATTTTGATACACATTAACAATTTGTGTAAATCAAACAAAATAATGAAAGCTTGATGTGCGAGCTAAGAAATTTTGTCCAAATTGAGAACTGGATATATTGTATATTGTATATATATTGGTTATATATTAGTGTCATTTAACCCTCTTGAATGGGATTAATTACACAGGCAATGCGAGCGCGAAGCGCGAGCGAAATTTTTTATATAAAGTCTATTTTCCAATTCTTCCCCTCACCTTTTTTTGGTTTCCTTTCGGGGTCGGGCCGGTCGTTACGAGGCTGTAAATTACACATCATGGGTAAAATACCTCTTTCTTACTTTTCTTTATTTTTTTTCGTAGTTTCTATCAAGGTAGAGAGTACACCTTTTTCTGCAGGTTGTCACAAAACAGGGGGGCGGGGCCGGCTCGGCCCCCTCCTGGATCCGCGCCTGGTAACCACTTAAAATTAATGTATGATTACTTCCCCCACGGTATTCATTCACAATTTTCATCTTAATTCCACTAATGTGTATGGCAATTATGAATAAGACAAGGACGAGCTACCTAAAGTACACTATGAAATATGAGTGCAAGAAAGGTGCAGAGCGAGTATTCGATCAATATTCGAGCACCTTTCACTCGCCACCGCGCCTGCGCAGGCCCGCAGGGGCTGTTGGGGTGCAAGTTTCAACATTATAGTCCAGGTTCCTGTCAAACTTCATTTTATCAAAATGCTCGCAAAGTTGAACCTGTTCGGCAATGAAAAAATACTTTTTTATTGTTTATATGTGTAAGAGCCTGTGTCTTGTACACGTGTACTGACAATAAAGCTATATTTCTTTTAATTTCGAAATTGCTCCTAAGTCATATAAAGTTTATATGGTCTGGGAAAAGTAGAGGAATAGAAGAAAAATAAGAAAAAATACATACATTAAAGTAAATCAAACAGAAGTTTACATGGATGTTAACAAATCAAACCTTTTTTTTTAACTGTAAATGAGATTTTACACATAAAGAAAAACAAAAAAGATGGTAAGCCTGACTAAAATTCGACTCGTTCATTTTTTTTTCTTTTGGCAGCACATTGTCTTCTGGTGTGAACTCATTGGCAGCTATATCCGGCGAGGATGGCGTGAAGGTCTTCTGGCCTAACATCAGCGAGAAGAACTACGCCAGGGTTATCAAATTACTCGGTACTTAAACACAGGAGTAGTTTTGATGTTCCCTTACGCTCTTTTTATGTAGTTTTTTTCAACTATCATCATCACCATCACCATTATTATTTTTATCATTATCATTATTGTATCATTATCATTATTTTTATCATTACCACAATCATTATAATTATCAATATTATAATAATTAACATTCATATTATTATTATCATTATAGTATTATTGTTGTAATCATAAGTATTTCCATTTAGAATACACACGTTTGAAGTGATTAGTTGTAGATGTAGTTCAATTGTTCTTTTTATAAGAGATATAATTTCCTGCTCCTAAATCTATTCCAAATAATGTGCTACTTTAAAAAACTTTCATCTTAAGTTACATGTATGTTCTTATGTCTTATGTTGCAGCTGTACTGTACGGTGTTGTGAGTATCGGATTTGCCTTCATTGCTAGTAAATTAGGACAAGGTGTATTAGAGGTAAGGAAAAAAAAACAATGATATAAAATACAAACTGTGATGTCATACAGGAAAAACAGTGTGAAGCACAAACGAATAAGCAGCTTTTAATTGCACCACCTACAATCCTTAACTACTCAAAACTGAGTACTGTAGTCTCGTAATATATATATATATATATATATATATATATATATATATATATATATATATATTTATATATGTATATGTATATGTGAAAAATTGTACATGTACAACAGCTTTGGCAACTTTCTTTCACAAAATATATATATTCATATTGTTTGATTTTTTAAACAAGTGCACACCTTGTTACCATATAGCATTTCCATTTAATATAGAAAGCAGGATAAAAGAGCATTGTTGATTAAATGCCTTGCTCACGGGCATAGGTGCCGCGGCCGGGGATGGAACCCCAGACTTTCCATGTATAACCATGCGCCTTAGACCAATTGGCCACGGCACCTGCACAAGCTATGCCCACTTGAATGATAGCACATTATTTGAATTCATTAATCCTTAAATTCATACCTCAATAATCATGACATTAAAAAATGCCTTCTTAATCAAAACTTTTAGTTTCCATTTGGAAATAAAGATCTATGCTCATTTACTCACTCTATTATTGATGAGTATCTTTAAAAAGTATATTTGAGACTAGCTTTTTATAACATGCATGCATACACTTAAATTTATTTTCGCTGGCTCAGTGAAAACCCTTGGAATTATAGCAAAAACCTATTTAAATACAAACGAAATATATTTACCATTATTTTTTATAATAGAACAAATAGTTTATAACATGTACTCTTAATATAATTCAATATTATTTCGTCTTTTTCTTTTCTTCTTGTAGCTGTGTCTTTCGCTCATCGGTATCACATCTGGTTCAATAATTGGAGTATTCTTACTGGGTATTTACATGCACCGGAGCAACGCCAAGGTGAAAACTGATTTTTTTTTGGGGGGGGGTATCTCATTTGGTTCAAAACACCAATAGATATGATATATATTCCATTTTATCGATCAAGTACATTAAAAGCAAAATAAGTGGAAGGATTGAAGTATTGGAGTGTCATAAAAATGCAATCTCTGACAATAATTATAATCAAGTTTCCACGAACAAGAAGTTTAACCCCAGCAATGGATCAATTCTTTACTTTAGAAATACGATAAATTTTGACCCCCCCCCAAAAAAAAAAGAGTCTACACTAACGGGTGTCTGCGTAAAAATCTGATTACTTTTTCAAGACAAATGACCGAGTAAGCATGCATTAAATTGTTTAATTGTCGCAGGTTATCGGAACGCATTTAACATACTAAAATATTGAGTTTTTGTAAAGAAATATTTTTAAGCTAATTAAGAATATGGGAAGGCCTATAGTACTGAATTTGATAAGGTGTTTGATGTCTGATTTCAGCGCCAAACTGCACAACCCATTCATAAGTTTCAGATTTTCTCCTGTGATTTAAGCTGATCCGCATTAGGCGGCTAATTCGAGGATAGGTTTATGAAAAGGGTATTATACCCTTTTAATAAACCTATCCTCCAATTAGCCGCCTAAGAGTAATGCGGATAATTCAATAAAAATTGCGTTCACAAACTCCGAAAATAAGCCGCATTATTTTTACGAGCGCCCGTCCTGAAAAAGGCGGATAATCGTCATGACAACTGGACACGCCCCCTCCGATGCGGTTGTGTTGGAAAAGGGTGACCTTGTGACCGCACCATGGCAATTATCCGCATTATTTGGAAATGCGTTCATAAACTCCAAATCTTGTCCCGATGCTGCTATTATGCGGATAATAGCAGCATCAAAATAATGCGGATAACTCTGGTCCTCCTCCAATTTTACGATCAAATTATGCTGCTATTAGCCGCATAATTGGGTTTATGAAAGGGGTATAATTCAGGAGTAGGACGGCATGTCGCATGGACTTGAAAGCCAAGTGCCATATACCACCATTACATTTAGACCAGCAGTTCTCAACCTTTTTTTTTACTCGAGGACCACCTTGACTTTCAGATTTTTTTTAGGCCAACTACCAAAAATTTTCAGATAACGTCCATTTTAATGAAAGATCGCGAAATTTGAACACAAATCTCTGAAGCACATTCGATATAACAGTTTGAGAACAAATCTGCATTCGCAAAATTAATGTCCGGTAAATGGACGACACTAATGTGCATGCACGCGAGGTTCACATCAAAGTTAGATTGAAACAATCATGCATGATACCTATAACCGTGCATTAGTTTTGTTTGACACCCGTAGACCAATCGAACATAACATGTTCGGACAGGTCTGTGAAGTATACTATAGTTTTTTCCCCTATTTTATTCTCCCTCTGGAGCTTTTCGCTGGCACTCGGATGAGAAGCGCTGCTTTAGACCACTTTTGCGTGTTATATAAATTACAAGAATTACGGCTCATTCCTAACAGCTTCCTGGATTGAGTAATATTGAAAATCCACCCATCATGGTTTGCGTGTTTTGTCTCTTGTAGGGTGCACTCACGGGTCTCGTGACTAGCGTGCTTTTCGTCGGTTGGATAAAAGTCGGTGCCATACTTTATCCGTCATCTAGAGGAAAGAATTTCCTCTCCGTAGAAGGCTGTCCGGTCCCAAATAATACCGAGTCAATGGTTACCGGCGAACCGGTTACCATGATTACAACACAGATTACAGACGTGTTTTCACTGCAAGAGGATAAACCAGAATCAAGGTAAGCCCGACGCCCACCCATCATTTAGCAAGATTGTGGTTCACTCAACCCAGGTGAGGTGTCGTAGTACAGTGTAGGAGAAGCAGTAGTAGCAGGGCAAGCAGGAGTAGTATATTTAGTGGTTGTAGTAGTAGTAGTAGTAGGAGTAGTGGGAGTAGTAGAAGTATAATTAGTGGTTGTAGTAGTAGTAGAATGAGTAATAGTAGTAGTAGTAGTAGTAGAAGTAGTAATAGTAGTGGAAGTAGTAGTAGTAGTAGTAGCAATAGTAGCAGAATGAGTAGTAGTAGTAGTAGTAGTAATAGTAGTAGTAGAACATGGTAGAATGAGTAGTAATAGTAGTAGTAGTAGTAGTAGTTGTAGTAGAATGAGTAGTAATAGTAGTAGTAGTAGTAGTAGTAGTAGAAGAAGAAGTAGTAGTGGTAGTAGTAGTAGTAGTAGTAGTAGTAGTAGTAGAATGTGTAGTAGTATTAGTATTTGTAGAATGAGTAGTAGTAGTAGTAGTAGTGGTAGTATAGTAGAATGAGTAGTAGTAGTAATAGTAGTAGTAGTAGTTGTAGTAGCAGAGGTAGTTTGCCCACGCATTTAAAAGTAAAAGTAAACTGTAAAAAAATCTAATTTCGTCGAAGTTGAAATCCATAAAAATGTTAACACATGTTTTTAAATTGAACATATCGCGTTCTTACTTTTCATTCGAAGTGTGAATTGGCTATTAGGGGCATCGGGTGGGTGTTTCATCAAGCTGTTCGTTTGTTACGAATGACTTTGCGGACGACTGGTGACCCTTTCTTTTACTATAAGATACCATCCCTGTGTTACAGTAGCTGACTAAACAACCAAGAAAATTAATCCTGTGAAAGTCGCGCGTAAAGTTGTGTGTAACTTTTGCAACACCTCATTAAGGCCACCGCACCTTACGACTGTCCGTGATCCGATTTTGGAACAAATCGCATTTTGCTCATTTTCTGAAAATGTGAATGGAACATATCATTTTATTTGAAGTTAAAATCAATTGAAAGAATAACCATTTTGAAAGATCGCAAGCCTTTATTTTTGGAGTATAGGCCAAATTTGTTTCAAATCGAAGCCAATCGTACGGCTGCTATGACGTCATTACGACTAGATATTAAATTCTCTTTTATTCTTATGAGGAAAGGAGCATAGTCACAGATTTGAACGTAGGAATTCGTACGATTATTTAGAACATCAAACAGTAAGATATTTCAAGTGTCAATATTACCATCAAATTGTACTCAATTTTATTCTAAAATCGCGTCTCAAACCAAACCCAATGTGTGCGGTCGCCTTGTATATTGTTCAATTTTTTTTTAAATCATACAGGCCCGGCATGGCTGATTTGTACGCTATATCGTTTCTGTACTATTCCATCATTGGCCTAATCGTCTGCACTGTTGTAGGAGGTATAGCAAGCAAGATCACAGGTACCATTTTCTTTATTTTTCAGCTAGTTTAAATAGGGAGTGAACTGTGTGTGATCTCTCATTGACTGTGTGTGTGTGTTTGAGTTTTGTCAGACGTGTATCAAAACAAAACAAAATAAATAAAAACAGTCAGTAATGATTATTTACGTCTGGACCGACCTTTAAGGTCATCATCCGACAGACGTGACCAGGGTTCGAACCTCAGTCTGCATCAATTTGTAACTTTCCCCACAGCCTGGATTACAGGCGCACGCCACAACGCCAGTTGTGTGTTATAAATACACAGTCTTAGAATATACGTTTTCAGATATCTACTAATTCTACAGAGAATAAATTGACCTAAAATTGTGTAGAGAAACAAAAATGTTTTGAGAGGAAAATATCTGTTTTTATAATATCTCCTAAACGGATTTCATTTTAATATAATGTTTTGGGCTCCAACACAGGTTGAGTTATAAAGACTAATGTACGTTTTTGATGGGGGTTGGGCACGTACTATAGGGCTACCCCAACAACACCTGGGGAGCGTTTCATGAAAGAACTTGTCAGAAGTTTTATCCGACAGTTACTATAGCAACAGTGCCTCTCAGCCAATCAGAATCAAGGAAAGATGTCAGATCTGACAACTTGTCAGACAAAAATGTTCATGAAACACCCCCCAGGTGACACCCATTTCCAGCAAATTAGCAATCGAAAACGATTGCGTGTATTTCCAAATTCATTTTTTGAATTTAAAATTACTCCCCAAATGGCCGAGTACAAGCTAGAGTGAAAAAAGTTCTCCCTCCCCCTCCCATTTCATAATTCTCCCTACATTTTTCTAGCCCCCTCCCCATCCTGTTCTCTATCTCTCCTTGATCCACAGGTTTCACTGACCCAAATACCATCGACCCGAGACTAAAGAACAACTTGACAGACGCCCTCTTTTGGTGGTTCCCAGAATCAATGAAAACTAGGATGCGATGTGGAATGGAGAAAGTCATTTATGATGTAAGGAAAGTTTATCTTTAATTCATTCTATTTTTGTCCATGCATAAGACAATATTTTGTTTTTACCGAATGCGTTGCTCAAAGGCAAAAGTGCCTGGTCTGAAATCAAACTTCGGATATTAAGAACCATGGCAAAGTCACATAAGAAAACGTAAAAGAAAAATACTAAAAGTTGGTACAAATGATGCCTGAATCACTGCCATATGTTTATAAAAGAGCCATTAAGATAACGTTTCGTAGATTTATTTGCAACCATGTGGGGGTGTTTCATATTCAAGTGTGACTAAAGAATCGAAATTAACTTTCAGTTGAATTGGGAATATCACATATTGGTCAGTTAATACGCACATGATACATGTTCGCATTGAAACATTTCAAAAGTAAAACACGTCCTAGCTTTCTAAGAAGGCAAAATAATTAATAAATATCTATACAGGCCCCATTTTAATCTTGACATAATTTCATATAATTATACAGTGCGTATCAAAAAAAGTTTACACTTTGAAAAAGTCAAGGGAATCAAAAAATACACAACACGTTGGTAATTTTTTCACATATAATCTTGGGTTTGGGTCTCATCTATCTAATGAAAGTAAAAGTTTTGTCAGAATGTTACACTTGAGTGAGCACTGTTCATTTTTGTAAAGCTCGCAGAAATCTGTTTGCGCAGAAATGCTCGTTTTCATGCTGTGTCAAGGGGAAAGGACGAAATCAAACTGACACTACGAAAAATTTATCATACATTTTCCTTGCACTTTTAGGCAATTGGAATAAAACGGATACATTCAAGCATTTTGTGACAATTTTGCCACCCAAATTGAAATTTCAACACTCAATAAGCACAACCTTTACCCTATTTGTGCCAGCTGGATCTGAGGACATAACTGAATCTGAACAAAAGTTTATATCAGATATCTCCAGCATTTTTTACTAAGTTTTTGTCATTGAAAGTTGGTTTACATTTCATTTTTCATTTAACATTTGTTTCTCCACACTTTTCCCAAGCTTAGCAATGATTAACAAAATGGAAATCAAGCTTAAGCCATTCCATGAAAATCACAGCTCAGTGTAAAGCAATATCGTCACGATGGCCTCGGTGTGTGGGGGAGTCAGTGGGGTGGGGCAAAATGCACTCTTCGAAGTGTTTTGGGCAAGAAAACAAGTCAAACAATGTAGAAGATATCTTCAAATCAATTTTACTAGCTAAATTCCATGTGTTCTTCATGATTAAGGGCTACTTTTATTCGCATAACTATTTTAAATTTCTGCGCAAATCATTTTTCACTAACTTTTCAAAAGTAAGTGGTGCTCACTCAAGCTATATATCGTCATTTGCTTTAATGGACCTGTACCAATGTTAAAATGTGGAACAATCTTCAGGATATTACAAATGTATAATTTTACAGGATTTTTTCAAAGTGTAAACTTTTTTTTGATACGCACTGTACAAACGTTTTGTACAAAGTCAATCGTCGTGTTCAATAATATTACGAGACTTTTTATAGGCCTGTGCACAAAACATAGTGCAGAGCTCTGCGCGCATGAATTACCCTTGTGTGCCGTACATAAACTGTTTTTGTTTTATCATAACTGCCAATAATATTTGTGGTTGTTTTTTATTCCACTTTCGAAGGACGAAGATGACACTGACGAAGTCAAGGATAGTGCTGACTTCAGCGGCACAAATGGGAAAATGAAAGAAATAAACGCCGATGAGAACAAAATGGGGTTCGTGCCAGATGACCACAAACACTCCGGTACACCAGTGTAAAGCATTAGTTTTCATTGAAAACTAATATGAATTATTCGTTACCAGCTGATGTCATTAAATGCAACTGTAAATTGCTTTTTTGTACAGTCATCTTACTTTCTATGGACATACATCGTGGCGTAAATATCGGCTGGCAAAAAAGAGAGAAAATGAAGAGAGGAAAATAAGAAAGTGGGAAAGAAGAAATTATTGTTCATTAGAATGTTATATTATAATTATGTTATGTTACCGTATATTAAGAAACATAAGAAACAATTGTTCATAACTTTATGAAACACAATTTGCCTATGTCTTCATTGTTCCTGATGCTCGCATTTTTTACTAGATATAATAGATCAAATATTTTTTCGAGACACTATAGTTTTCATATATATTTGAGAGACCCGACGTTATCAAATCAAGTCAATATACACCAAATATAATTCCTCGCACTTCAAGTTATCATTGCTTGATGTAGTGACATAGGCTTCTTTTTCATGACTTCTTACAATGATTGCCCCATTCTAAGGTCTTCATATAAAACATTTCCTCTCATGGTAACGTTCGCATTAGTGGATTGGTGAGACATGTCTGCTCTTCATGAATTCCTAAAATCAGTCCTTAAAATGTCACTTTTTTTATCTGAATATAAATATTTTCCAGCTTAATTAGTGAAACGCGTATCGCCTTCGTGAATTCCTACAAACAAGCCTTAAAATGCACCTCTTCAGGTCTGAATTTCCTAAAGTTTCAGCTCGCGCTACGCGCTCGCAATATTTGATTAGTGAGATGCGTATGTTAATCATGATTACAATGACTACAAGTGCTTCCTGATGTAATGTGATGTAAAGTTTTTTCGCGCCAAAATAAGGCATGGCTGCGATGAATGGATTCAGATGCCAATAATGTCATAATCCCACGGGAGTTAGTAAACCTATGTGCAAATCCCTTTTCAAGAAAAATAACTTGAGAAATGATACAAAATAAAAAGTTTGTTAAACATGATTTTAATGTTAATTATTGAAAAGGTGTTTTACAATGGATTTTAATGTAAACCTTGTAGGATTAAGATATCTTTGAGATCTGGAGTTAATAAATTGCAGTCATGTCTTACTTTGGCGCAAAGCAACTTTTACATCACTGCAAAGAATACCTACTGATTATCCAAGTGTGATGATGTAACACATAAATACGGTATCAAAATATTCCGGAGAACATACAATCATGATGTGTGTTCATATTTTTCCCCTTGAATTGAGGATTTGTGATGTGTCAAGATTATTTTTTTTCTTTTACTCACGTGGTATCTGGTGCGTGGGTGGGAGTATGTGTGTGTGTGTATTGTATTGCAAATTTGTTTCTCCTGTTATTGTAATGTTATTTCCATGGTGAATATGAGAAATGGAAATAAATTGAACTGAATATCTATTATACCTTTATTTATTCTTTCTATGCTTCTCAAGAAATGCATACGATAAACTTTGTCTTCATATTGAGCCAAATGATGTTTAAATATCCACAAGTAAAAAAAAAGAACATACACAATTAATAAATGAACTCAAAGAATAACAATACTTCAAATTTCTGTAAGGTAAATAGAGAAAGAAGTGACATCCATTCAGTGTTGATTTGTTAACAAATCCGATATAGGACTAGTATATCTTTCAAAACTTATACACTATAATTCACCAATTTTATCTTATTTGTTCTATGGCAATATCGTTTGGGCAAATTCAATCCCTTCAAATGTTGAAACCATTGTTTTTACTGCAAAAACGTTGCTTCCGTATTTGTACAAACTCGCATTATTTAGCTCATTCTAAACCTCTATTCAAAAAATTAAACGCATTAGATATTTATAAACTGAACACTTATCAAATTGCCATTTTTATATTCAAGTGTATCAAAGGAACCGTTTTGCCTCCTCTTGCCAACATGTTTGAAACTAATTCTATGATTCACAAATATAACACTCGAAACAATAAAAAAATTACATATCTGGAATATTGATAAGCAATATATGCAAAAAACAGTTAGATATACAGGGCCCACAGTATGGAACTCATTACTAACTTCGATTACGGAGAATGTCTTTTTAAATACTTTCAAAAAATCTTAAAGTTTATTTAATGTCTTATTAATTTAATTTAGATTTAGATTTTAGCCTATAATATCAATTTTGAATTCTACCTGAGAGGGAGAGATGGGTAGGGGGTAGGGGAGTTGGGACAGGGGGCAGGTGGGGATAGGGGGTCAAGACGTTGAATTCAAATACATGCGCCATCTAATATCATTATCATTATTATATTTGGATTTTGTTTCCTTTTGGACTCCTGCCGTTTACAAGCTTTCTTAAAAGCTTTCTACAGGTGTTCCATTTTCTATTTATTTCTATTACTTACAGTAATAATTTACCACGCTTATTTATTTCATCTATTTTTGTACGTGCGTATTTCAAATGTACATATTTTGTTGTTGTTTTAATGGAAAAGAATAAATGAATTGAATATATTTCATCTTCTTAATACCTTGAATACTGTGTCTCAAGAATTGATTGCCTTATCGAAATTTCGCTTTCCTCTTCTGAAATACGACTTTCTTCTACAAATATTTGTTTAAGTCGCTGTCACACCTTGGCGTTTTAGACAGCGTATGCCCGACGTATGAGGAATTTGGCGAATACGCTGGCGTACGTCGAATACGTTACGGGTAAGTTTAGCATACGTTAAGGGTACGCTAAAACACGCTGGTATACGTCGTCATACGGCGAGGTCGTCGAAAAATTTTGTGCTTGCACAAAATTTTTCGACGTATGCCAGCGTATGGCTCGTACGTCCCGCATACGCGGGCCATAAGTTGTAGGCAAGTTACGCGATCGTTGATACACGTTGACACACGTTACTCGTAAGTTACTCATAAGTCGATGTACGTCGAGATAATGTCCGGGGTACCCTAAAACTTACTTCTTACCCATGAGTAACATGCTTTGAACGTATGTGTAACTTAACTCCAACGTATATTGTCGTATGAAGACGTGCTCCGGACGACCTTAAACTTACTGAACGTGTTTATAACTTACAGCTACCGTATAATGGCGTATTGATAACGTTTATAGGAATTGGTATATAAAGGTGGGGTTCACAGGAGTTTTCTTCGGCATGGCGGTGGTGTTGATACGGTAATGTTTGGTGCGGTTATGATTTGTATAGTCGAGCGGCAGCCTTTTTATAGGCTACGACACGTGTTCGTCAGCGATATGCTGCCGCGCGCTGTGCGTAAGTTAGGCTATCGTAGGGCATAAGTTGTGTACGCCAGCAATACGCTAAGCATTCGTTGGAATACGTTACTTATAAGTTAACGAAGCGTTCGATATAAGTTACTAATACGTTATGTATACGTCCAACTCCTTATGAATACGCTAAATATACGCCCAGAGTTGAAAAAAAATCAAAGTTCACCGTATGCCGACGTTTTAGAGAAATTTTGATACGTCGGGCATACGCTGTCTAAAATGCCAAGGTGTGACACCACCATAAGCTCTTTAAATCAAAAATCCTAAATCCGTTAAACACTATACAATGTTATACATGTATCTCAAGTACAGGTGTACAATCCCAGTCCATGAATTTGGAAAGGAAGCTACACCCTTTAAACGGGAATGAAACCTTTGAAACAATAAGGCTTGTGTCAAGACAGAAAAATTAAAGAATAAGCACAAAGAAAGTTTGAGATAAATCGGACAAATAATGAGTAAGTGATGAGCATTTGAATACTGCAATCACTATTGCCATGGGGATCCTCCCATTGGCAAGTGCGACAAGGATGTGTAATCATCGTAATGTCACATGTGAATTACTTTCCCTTCGATGGATTATGAAAAAACCCCAAAATGTCTCTTTTTGCTTTTTCTTATGGTGATACAAACTCTTTATCCATGATGTATTCTTTAGAAATCTGTATTGAATGCCCTCCTGTAGAAAACACACATGACCTACTGAGAGATATGATAAAGGAGGCAGTTTAAATAAAATATATACTACATATATACTAAGTAATGGGGAGAGTTGTTCACAAGTGATTTTTCTGATTTCACACAAGCTATCTTGTTCCAAAGGGTTCATTCTCCTTTAACGTCGCGTGACGAAAATCATGATATTTCTGAAACGCAATTTCAAACAATAAAAAAAGTTCGTTATTGTTTATATTCGTTTCTTTTTGTTATTCTTTGTATTTTTGCTTATTGTTATAAAATTATATCTCATTTTATCGCCAATATCTTTATCATTAAGTAACTTATTTGATTTGATATCCAAAATACTCCTTTAGGAATTGTAACCTAATCCAATTTGAAATATTGTAGTCTAAATTATTGAATCAGAATCAGTCAGTTTAAAGTCTGTATGCTATGATTTGAAAACACGTAGGTTTCGGCCCCTAACCTTAATACTCACGTGGTATTACAAAACTTGGTATTATCGAGGATGGGCCATAATACCCTGTCACGTGGGAGTGACTTTTTTTATATTCATTTACCTACTGCTGCTCGACACCAAAATAAGGAATGCGTAAAACTGATAAATACGGTTATTAAAAGATTTAATCAAATCTCTTAAATCATTATGTTGTTTCCTTTTGATTTGTTTTACAATAATTGTACATGGAAATATTATACAGATATTGCCTACCTAGAGTTTGAATATGAATATAGCCTCGGAGGGGAGTTGAAATGTTATTTATTAAACAATAGACCAGGTAATATCTGTTATATTATATACATATAGAATATGTGGATTCGCCATCAGAAATTGTATTCATCATCTGACTCAAACCCGAAATTCTTGTTACTGCTCTGATCCATCTACGTCATAATATTTTTTTTTCAAATACATTAAGTGCGTTCTTCATGCAATCGACGCGTTAACACTAGCGCGTACATCAACTACCTTGTTGCGCAACTTGTATGCAGCGAGTGACGTCACCTTAGTGGATATAACGCCGCAATTGAAAATACAACGCGGTATATTCCCTGAGGTGACGTCAAAACCTAGAATGTAACAAATGCGATCCTCGCAGCCATGGTCACGTGATGGAGTATTGACCTATCACTGATTCCAATCTACATGACCTATGTAATATACATGAATATTGATAACTAAAATATAACTAAACTTAATAATAATAGTTGACTCGAGCCCCCATCATCTCTTCTGGCCTGACATGCCCCACACGGCCCTGGTGGTCGGTCCAGTCCTTGGCCCCCGCACCTAGCGATGTCTCTTCCACTCGGCCTCTGCAGACAGTGTTGCCCTTTGATGAGTACAGCCCCTAGATCAGAGAGATGTGGCTTCAACGAATTAGTGGACGAGATCGAGCCCCCAATGATGAATTTTGACCAATCATTTCGGTGGAGAACCGGCGGCAGCTGGGGTCGTTCCCGATCTTTCGTTGGAGAACGCGGACGCTAATTTACAACGGTAGTCAATTTTGGAAGAGACTTTTTGGGCCCGTCATCATGGTCATAAAACTCTGTTCTGCAATTCAAATTGTGTGACACGAGATTTTTTTTTTCGTTTCGCATCTGAAACGGAAACATTCAATATGCGTTTCGTGAGCAAAATTCTGGTTGCTAGTACTATGGTAACAGCGATATATCCGATTGAGGACGACTTTCCAAAGCCACATTTGGCTCCTCATATAGCTCGAGAATCCGCCCGGGGGCCCACTTCCATTGATTAGTGGATACCGGGAGCGACCACGCGTAAAAGGGGACAGAATAGGCAAGTATGTTACGTATAGGCCTCTGTAACTTTATAATGGTATCAAAACGATGTTTAAAATACTGGAAAAAGGGATATATATCCAATACTTGTAGGGTTTCACAAGTCAATTACTTATTAAGAGATGCATTTTCATAATATGGAAAAGACTTGCTTCACTTGCTTAGGGTACTTTTCGAAACCCCATGGTCGTACCTGGTATCCACTCATCAATGGAAGTGGTTCCCCAGAATTTGAATCTAATCCCCATTTCTGGGGAAAGTAAAACATAATGCCCATTACATCGTGTGCTAGAGGCATATAGTTTGTGTAGAAGGAGTAAACAAAAGAAACAAAAGAAACCCGCAAGTTTAAACGTATTGCATATGTTGTGTACATATCAACGCATGCGAAATGGTTTCGGCTCGAGAGGTTGATCTGACCAATGGAATCAATTGCCAGTGATCCACCAATAATCCACCTTAAATGCAATATCGATTCGATGGACTGTAATGATCTATATCTTAGCCTTAATTCAGTAAGTTTTTTCCTAACTCAATATGTATTCCATTTGTTTGAAAACCACTTTCTTATCCATGTCATAATCTATTTAAGGTCCTGCAATTCGAGTATCTCCAGCGATAAGTCGTAATGTACGGCATGTATGGTGTGGATGTGACGGGAAAGAATCTGTATGGTCTGTAACCTCCCTGTAATACAAAGCTTAACATTGATTGTAGAGCAGTTTTTACGTTTGATTCTATTGACTAAAATGTACAATCAATCTTAAAAGGTCCCAATTATCTCGTCACCGACGTAGTCCCTCAGTTTTAACTTCGACTGCCTACACTAACATCTGTGGTTTATTCTAAACCCCTCAAAAAAAGTTCTGCAACTCAAGTTTGAGTGCTAATAAATCTCTTAGTGTGCCATCATCATATGGAAAAGTGGTATCATTGGAAAGTATGATTATTCCTCTTTACGATGATGCGTCATTTGTAATGCTAGTATTATCATGAAATACACAGACATGATAATAGGCAGCAATGTTAGAAATGAAATATTGCAAAATGCGTCGTTTCCAATAGCGAATTTCCAATTGTTTCGAGGATGGACCGAGTGCATTCACTGTCACCTGCATGGTGGAAATTCTATAGAAATGGAGACTCTTGTTAAAAATCAATGCATTTTGCAACATTTCACTTCTGACTTTTCTCAATGTTCAGGGTGACTGCATATTCCATGATTACATAATCACAACAAATGGCATGTCATTGTAAAAAGGAATAATTCAGCTTTCCAATGATACCAGTTTCATTTTTTATACTTCATTAACCAAAAAGATATCATCCCCAAAACTGAGTTGCTAAACTTTGTTGAGGGGTTTAGTTTAGGTGGTTCTCCTTGAATTGCTAAAATTAACCTCCTAATACACTCTAAAAACAAGAAATGTTAACTTAACATTTGAAAGGTTGGAGGAGTGACAACATTTTCTAAATGTTGCATTTACCACTTTAAATGGTTCTATCCAACACGTAAAATGTTGGATTCAGCTTTATACAAGGTTGGATGTAACATTTGGAAAAGGTTGTCACTCCTCCAACCTTTCAAATGCTGATTTAACATTCGAATTTTTAGAGTGTATACTTTACCGTTACTAGGACTAAATGTAAAATTTCTATAAAGTAATTCAAAGAATTTCAATAACAGATGAGTGCATAAAACACATTCTTATTAATAAAAGACACTTCCTGTTCATCTGTACCCTACATTCATCCATTCCAGAGTACTGTGTTTGTTTTTTATGACACCTGTATGAAAATGCTTCATCTAATAAGAAATATTTCTAACATCTGCACAAAATATGACATCAATCTGGTACACTTGTACTCTAGGGGGGGGGGTGATCAAACGTTTCCAACGCTTGCTTTTGAAATATTCAAAACATATTTAAAAGCTTGTCTATAAGCCTACCCTAATCTAGACCAAGTTAATATGTTTAATACATTTTAAAACTTTTACTGAAACATATCTTTCCTGCAAATCTGCCATTCAATTAAAAAAAATAAGGTCATGGGCGAAAACTTTTCTCTTCCGTTGCCCTAAATACAACCTTTTACCTAGCCTTTTTACAAGGGCTCGCGACGTGGTTTTATTCCTCGTCAATCAGTGGCTGAGACAAGACTAGCGGCAGACGAAGAGAATTGGCGATACCCGAGCGAATTTAGTCGCAGAAAAATTCAACAAGCATATCATTGAAATTTTCATCAAAATCGGATGTGAAATAAGAAAGTTATGACATTTTAAAGTTTCGCTTCATTACACAAAACAGTTATATGTATATGTCGGTAGGTATGCAAATGAGGGAACTGATGATATCACTCACTTTTTTGTATATGATATGACATAGGAAATATTTTGATTTCCTTATTTTCTAATTTCATGTGAAATGAAGTTTCATTCCTCCCTGAACACGTGGAATTCCATTATTTCAACATTTTGTGCTTCAGGCAAAGAGTACCTAACCATCAAATTCGTAAATTGAAATATTGTATAATTCAAACAGTAAAAAACAAAAGAAATAGTGAGTGAGTGACATCATTGACACTCTCATTTGGATGTAACTGGCTCGTTCATATAACCATTTTGTCAAAAATAAGCGAAACTTTGAAATGTCATAACTTTCTTATTTTACATTTGATTTCGAGGAAATTTTCAGCATTGTGCTTGTCTGATTTTTCTCCATTTATTCAAATCAACATTTTTCTGAGGTGGACTTTACCTTTAAAGGCCCTGTGACTGAGCACGAAATCGTCGTACTCAGTCGGCTTTTTGCGAATAGCCTTTTTTCCAGTCGGTAGGTATGTACATGTAAAATATGACAACAGACACAGGGCCTTGTTTAGAGGCTACCTGTTACCTATTTTATTATTTTTATGATCCACCTTATCTACTGGACCATTTAAACGTATTTGATGTGGGCGTAGTCCATGCATATAAAATAAGTAACGTGTTTACATTCTATGTCATTCACGTATGAATGTAGACAATATAAGACAGGGACTGCAGCAACTTAGTCAAGCAATTCCATCAAACTGAGGTTCATCAGTTGCAAATTCTATCGTAAGTAAAACAAAATGTATAACTTTCTCAAATTTGATTTCGTTGCACAATGGACCTATACACTCTTAAAAAAGGTTGGCAAAACAAGGCTCAATTCTCAACCATCCCTGGGCAACATACTGTCCACACAACTATTGGTTAAAATCCGTCCAAAATAGGTAATAAACTAATAATTGGTTAATAAATTAGCTCTATTGGATCATAATTTCCCAGAATTATAATTATTTTTTTTACCAACATATATTACCCAAAACGGTGGAAAGTTTGTTATCACACAATTAATACAAGAAAAATGGGTGACTTTCGTCTTCCAAAACTTACAAATTCTTTTTTGCAAAATAGATCATTTAGATTTCAGGAATAAAAAAATTGAATTCTGTAAACTATAACTTAAACTTATTGCGAATAACATTTCATTTTAAAATAAATTAAAGAGCACAATGATTGCCACTTGAAATTATTTTAATGATTGTGATTATTTCTTTAATGTTCGTTAAATTCTTAAGATTTCATATGAATTTATTAACACATTTCTATCGTTATGTATTTTATATAATTTTGTATGTAATTTTACTGTATTCTCGTTATATTTCATTATTGTTTAAGTCAGGGGTTGCTTGTTTTCAAGTTTTTAACTTTTTGTTAGCAATCCTGGTATTTCATGCGCTACATTGTTTATATCAATCATTTTGTTGTGATTTTTATCTTACCAAATAAATTTCAATCGGTTAATCTGAATGTTGCCCAACATTTTAAATGTGAATGTTTTGTATTCATGTAGCTTACCATTATATATAGTTTATTGATGTCCGACTCGGATATGGTGTCCAAACACTGGAAAGAACCACCATCAATTTAGCCTGTAACTCTTTTTAGATCAGAATTGATTTCGAAAATAATTGAAATGATTGGGAATAAACGAAAGCTTTAACCGGCTTGCATTTTTTTTTCATTTCGCAGTTACTACGAGAATCATATCTTAAAGTTAAGAAGTGTGTGAGATTACGAATCATTATGTTGATGAGAATGTGTTCGCGAATATGTAAATATGTAAGCTATGTTAATCGGCGATTAGAACAAAAATATTCCTGATAAAACCCTGAAACTTGTCAAAATATGACTGTGGAATTTGTATGCATGTATTTGATTGTTTTCATTCCCAGCAACATATTATTGATCAACGATGGAAACCGCACGTCACTTTGCAATATGGGATTATGTCATCTTCGGGGTGATGCTACTCTTCTCGGCAGCGATCGGCATCTATTTCGCCTTTTCCGGTGGACGCCAGCGTACGGCCGAAGAGTTCTTTCTAGGAGATCGGAAAATGGGCATGATACCAGTTGCGATGTCGGTCGTTGTCAGTTTCGTGTCTGCCATATCGGTCATTGGAACTCCAGGCGAGATCTACATGTATGACACTATGTTTGCTTGGTCACTGGTGTCATACGCGGTTTCAAACTGCCTCATCATACGCCTCTTTCTTCCAATTTTCTTTCGTTTACGCATTACCAGTGTTTACCAGGTATAAAACTGAACAATAATTAATGGAACTATCCCCCACAATGTAGATATTGTTTCTCAATTATTGGTAAATGACAGGTGTTATATCAATTAATGTCCTAAATAAATACAGTTCGCTATTCATGTATAAAGCTTATGTCACAGTAGTCCAATATGATTCCTGACGACGCTCTTAAACTTGAACATGCCACATCGTACGATCTCCCTACTATGCTTACTGACATCGTATCCCTTATTCTAGCTTTTTTTCGCTTGACAAATTGTCGAGTCTCAAAAGTGTTTCTTATAATTTGAAATCACTTCTTTCAATTCGATTCAATTCTTTATCATTTTCATTTCCAATTTTGATTGGCAGCGATGTCCAGTTGAATGACCAGTTTGACATGCGACATGTTTCTTTCATGGAACCTACCCTTGATCAAAATAAATTCAATGTAAACTAAACCCCTCAAAAAGTTTGGAAATCTGAGTTTGGCCGTTAATTTCTCCTCACTATCAATTCTACACAATGCATATTTGACATCATTCGAAAGATCATTTAATTCTCTTTAAAAGATACCATGCTTGTTATGATCATGGCACCACAAAAAGGACAGGATTCAAAAGTGTTGGATGAGGTCTGAGTTGAAAAGCTGCAAAACGGGCGAAAAAAAGTTTGAAAATCTGAGTTTGGCCATTGAAATCTCCCAGCTCACAATTTTACACAATGCATATTTGATAGGGTTCGAAAAGATCATTTAATTGCTTTTAAAAATGATCATGCCATCACGAAAAGAGCAGGATTCTAAAGTGTTGGATGATGTCTAAATTGAAAAGCTGTGAAACAAGCAGAAATAGTCATGAAGGGTCAATACACAACATGATTCTTTTGTCTGTGCCAGTAGAGATGGCCCCTGTTTCTTCTTTTTTTTATGTTTTGGTGTGGTTTATGGAGTGATGGTTCTGTGAGATAATATGGTTTGAGTCGTCGTTGAAAATACCCATGCATGTTTGTTTGCTATGTGTTTCCTTGTGCAAGTGTTTTGAGGTGTGTTTAATTCCATGTAAACGTTAAGGTGCATGAAAACAAAAGAAACCGCTCAGAAACTCGCTCATCACCACGAAAAAAGAACAGTGACTTTCAATATTGTGTCATTTTGCAATTTTTGTCATTTTGCAACAATTTTGACGTTGCCTCACATTTTAAGGCACTGCATCTCCATGTGAACCATAATCATATCCTGTAGTGTGTCATTTTAAAGAGAATTAAATAATATATTCATTGATCATGTTGATATTAATTACACATCGATATTTACTAAAACAGAAGAGGGATTATCGATCAAAATCAAAAGAAACCGCTGAGAAACTCACTGATCACTACGGAAAAAAGAACATTGACTTTCAATATTTGAATTTTGACCTTGCCCCACATTTCAAGGCACTGCACCTCCATGTGAACCACAATCATATCATGTAGGGCATCATTCTAAAGAAAATTAAATGGTATATTCATTAATATTAATTACACGTTGATATTTACTAAAACCGAGGAGAAATTATCGATCTTAATCAGATTTCCAAACTTTTTTGGAGAAGTCACATAGGCATTGTAGTTTTGCACATGCGCTGTGTATTGCAGAGTGTCCCTCCACCGACTCCACCAAAATTATGACATACTTGCGTTATATAATTATTACTTCCGCTAGTGTACGTGTAGATCGAAGTCCTGATCAACGTCTTTGTTGGATTTTACTATGCAGTTTTCGCTCAGGGACGTAGGGTGGGTTCAAGTACAGATAAAATCTATTGCCAAATGCCATTCATGAAAACAAAAACAAAACGACAGCTCTTAAACGATGACGAAACTAGCTGCTGTTCCGTTTACCAATTTTCGACAAAGAATTATCAGGGGCCCGTTGCAAAAAGAGTTGCAATCAATCGCAATTCCAAAAATCATGCGCAACTTGGTTTTCAACCAATCAACAGCGCGCATTTTTGACTGGCCATTGATTTTTTATTTGCGTTTAAACGCAACTCTTTCTGCAACGGGCCCCAGTTGTCTTTGTCATATGACAATACACTTGACGGTGTTCTTAAATCCGTCGTGCATCGCAGAACAAAAACTTCAAGATGGAGTTCTTGTTTAAGATTTTGCTCAGCGACATACGGATGATTCAGGAACAATTTAAATCTATTGTGAAATGCACATGATGACAAAGAACAACAAAGAAGTGTTTGTCGACAATTGGTGAATCCAAAGAGTAGTCTCGTCCGAAGTTTCGGAGGTGGCGAAAAATTGCAAATTCGTTGTTTGTCCATAATCAACAAGGACAAAACTGCTGCTTTGATTCACAAATTTTCTATATATTTTTTAGTTATTCATTGCTGTTATTTAGATATGATTATTATATTTTTATATCGTAATATAAAAAAGAGCTTGATATACTTTTATTCTAATAAACATGCAGCTGCAACAGAAAACAAAAGATTTTAAGATAATCTTTCTCTACATGAGTATTGTCAGACCTCCTCCTCCTGTGCAGACCCATCTAGTTTTTTCGTTGACAGAATCGAATGAAGTTCTGACCGAATTCCAGTTAATATTTCATGACATTTCTTTTCTTTTCATACAGTATCTCGAGATGAGGTTCAATCGAACAGTAAAAACTGCCTGCACAATTATATTCTCCATCCAAACAGTAAGCAACAGTCCTAGCCAAATGGGTTCTTAGATGGTTCTATGCTTGTCCCGTATCTGTATCTTTTAAGGGTTCCCTAAAATGTTCTAAAAAGCCACTTTGGAATCTTATGTTTTAGGTTCTTTCTAGAGCTATTTAAGATTCTTAAGCCCGTAAAGGATACTTTATTCCCCTTATTTCTTGAGGGTTCCAAATACTGGACAAAAGAGTTATAATTCGCACCTCAGTGAATGGTTTGAATTGTCATAAAACTGAAGAAGAAAAAAGTTGTTTGTCGAAGGAGCATTCAATTAGATGGCATACCCTTGTTGAAAATTTTAACCAAAATAGGATTTTTTCTATTATCATTTCGCCCACTTATAAATGTAATAGATAGACAAATAAAAGAAAAAAAAATCTGAGAATGGCAGGTGAGAATGACTGGTAAATCTGCTAGTCCAGCATGGTTAATTTCAACAATGAGGGAGTTTGAACCACATGCTTCACGTAGAATCAGCTGGGTAATTTGCATAGAGATGGATAATTCATCCACCTCTATGATAGTCAGCCAATTGTGAAAGGCGGTTGTAATATTGAATATTTAAGGTTTGTTCTGATTTTGTTTGAAAAATAATTTGAAAAATGGTGCCCCATAATGTTTGCAAGGGAATGCCAGTTGAATCAAGGACTAGAGGACTAGAGTTACATTCTTGCTTGAATCCACGCAGTTGGAACAAACATCTCATGGACTGCTTCTCAAGATCTATGAGTACAGACAGGATGGTGGATAGCTCTTAGTATGTGGTTATCTAAATTTAAATTGTATTTTTTAATCTAATATATAACAATAATTTAAAATAGCTTACAGTGCGAACTCTGCTTCTATCACTGTGTTTCATACCGAGGGTAACGTCCTCGTCTGCTCGTCGTGAATCTGAAAGCATTCATTTCATTTATCATCGTTGATGAAATAGGTACGACAGGATGCCAAGTTGACAAGGTCACGTTCGATTTTGGATGAGTTTTAATCGTATTTGTTTTGGCAACGATTTCATTTGCAGGTACTCTACATGGGAATTGCAATGTACACACCCGCACTCGCGATCAATGCAGGTCAGTTGATTGAGATATTAAAGCCATAAACGGAAATAAACGAAGTCACAAAATGCATTATCTTAAAAAGCGTCATATAAAAACGACTTTATCAAATCTAGACACCATAGTCTTAGTGCATGATTTAGCATACGCCAGTTCATTTTTATTGCATGTTGTTTTATTAGTGCATTAAACGGCCCAAATCGCTCTATTTATAAGCAATAAAAACGACGGTCTCATAAATCCAACAAATCAATATCATAATATATCATTTCCCCTATGAATCTATGAGTGCACTTATGTTATTTGTCCTAAACAAAATGTTTCAAGCGCTTCCTCATCATGTTGCGTTTAAATTTCTTGCGCAATGCCCACAAAGATATCTGATAAAATCATATGACAAGAAAGACTTCACCCCAATTTTTATTTTCTTTTACAGTGAAAAATATGCGAAACCTGTTATGTTCTTTTTAATTACATAGCCTACCATCTGTTGGTTTGGACTCTGTTTCGTTGGTATGACTCTACCATTAATGACAACCAGGGTCCTGGGAACGATTTTTAATAGTGGATGCTGAGGACTTGTTTTACAATTTAAAAAATTACATGCATAAAAATACAAAATGAAAAAAAAACTAAGTGCATAATTAAAAAAACATGAATAGACAAATAAATTATTTTTAAGAGCAATAACATTTTTGGGGGTTTTGTTTGTTCTTGTTTGGTTTTGAGGGGGACAGTGGGGAATGGCTTGTCAACCTGATTTCCAGGAGGTGCTGCATATTGTTAATAAAGCCCTCAATGTAGCCCTTCCTAGGGCCATGATGAACACAGTAGAGCAAGTTTTAATAATTCTGGCAAATACAAATATAAACTCGATTTTTCTTACACATGTAATGATATCTATGGTACTCTTTAAAATGATATTTCCCGATTTCATGATAATAATTAATCTCCATCATTTAAAAGGAGGTGAAATTGAAATTCTTTATTAGTTCCAACCCATTGTTATGTCACTAACTATGCCACGAAACCGACCGATTATGTAATAATAATGTAATGGATTTTGGTCTACTTGGAGTTGAATTAGCTGGTGTGACCGAACAAAACTTACAAAACATTAACGAATTTATGTAAAGAAAATTATAAAAACCAAAAACAAACAATAATTGAGTCCTGTGTCCACTATTAAAAAACATTACTCTAAAAAAACCAAAATATTATTGATGTTTTTGGCACTTTTGTTCCGTTTTCTCTTGCATTCATGAACAATCAGAATTTTCGCCAACAAAAAAATGGGGGAAACAAATAGCTTCAATGCAGCAAACAGTTAAAATTTGCTGGTGTCACCGGAAGACAGAAACTTACTAACAGTATCGAATTTATGCAAAGAAAATTAAAAAAGAACAAACAATGATTGAGCCCTGTATGTCCACTATCAAAAAAATAATAAAACTCTAAAAACCCAAAATATTATTGATGTTTCTTGGCATTGATGTTCCATGTTCCATTAACAAACAGAATTTTCGCCAAGAAAAAAATCGGGAAAGAAATAGCTCCAATGCAACAAACATTAAAATAGGCCGATATGCACTGAAAAATAAAGGTTCATTTTTGCACCTAACACCGACAGCACCATTTGGGGCGTAATTTTGCACCGTATGTAGAAAAGGTGCAAAAAATGCATCTTTATGACTTTTTATGAAGAGATGGAGCCAGGATGAACAATTATGAGGGTGATTAATTTAGTTAAACTCTATAGCGGAGAAGCTAATAATTAGCTTTGGAATGTCTATACAATACTAATCAGTACTAATTATGTGGAATATAGAAATCTGTATAGATTCATAGAAAACATCTTTAAAACTCGTATTTGAACTGCATCGTGTAGATATACGTCATAGATGCTGACCTCCATATTTGTTTTCCTTTATTTTCTCTTACTTTTATTTTTCCACCCCTTTTGCTCCTTTTCTCGCCAGTTTCACCATTTTCTTTTAATCCCATTTGATTTGTATTTATCTATTTATGATTTAATTCAAACTTTAAATTCAATCTTTTTCTTGTGCAAAATGTAGTTACTGGAATGGATCTGTGGGCTTGCGTTGTTTCTACTGGTGTCATCTGCATATTCTACACCTCAGTGGTAAGTTATTAGTATTTCCTTAAGAAAATACACACATGTATTTCGTATGTTTTCGTAAAGATCAGAAAATTAAAGAGGATTGATAACGATGGTAGCATATTTGATTAACTTGTGCTTATAGAAAATGTTTGTGATGGTTGAATAATCTTATTCAATTTTACTATTGTGGTACTACGTTTTTAATTTCTTCTAAATTCTACTTCGCGTTCTTCCTTGTTTTCTTCCTAATGGCGCCACTCTTTGAACCTCTCGCTGTTGTTATCATGATCAAATTATGCTTGTTCCTAATAATTTGTTTTACCATTGTAGCATTTTTATTCGGTTGTATATCATAGATAAATATGTCATCTTATTCCATGCGTATAAATGAAATCATCATAATCACCAACAACATTATCATCAACAACATTGCTAATATCATCATCTTTCTCAGTATCACCATCACTATATCATCAACAACAACAGTAATATCAGCAGCATCATCAACATCATCAACATATCATCATTATCATCATCCTCATTATCATCAACATCAACACGGTAAGGCCAGCATCATTATCAACATATCATCATTATCATCATCATCATCATCATCATCAACACGGTAAGGCCAGCATCATTATCAACATATCATCATTATCATCATCACCATCATCATCATCAACAACATCACCATCATCTTCTTCATCATCACACGTTTATTTTTCTCTTCCTTATCATCACCATTATCACAAGGCCATCATAACAGGTAGTAGCATCTTGATTATGCATTTTCCAATTTGCGTTCAATATTAACTTAGGGCGGCATGAAGGCCGTGTTGTGGACCGACACACTACAGACGGTTATCATCCTGCTCGGCGTGATCGCCGTCATCGTCAAAGGATCAATCGACGTCGGTGGCGTAGGGGAAGTCTTCCGCATTGGTCATCAAGGAGGAAGGATCAAGCTTGATCAGTGAGTGTTTAATATTATATAACAAATACTTGGCCACCCCTGCCGGAAAAAAAGGCGCCGTACACGTGTTCAGTGTGTTACATGTTGGACTTATTCACACGTAATCGATACTCACTGTCAAAGGCTCGGTTCCATATACGGACGCAAAGCGGATATGAAACGTAAACAAAAATCTTACCATCCTGTGTTTACTCATTGCATACGTGTTACATGCGCTCTATCCATCGAGCATCCGTTCACTGTGAAAAAGTTTGAGCTGCACAAAATTTATGGAACGACGGTACGATGCAAATCCGAACAAGAAACATTGCATGTCAGTTATCATCCATTAAACGTCCGCTGTATCCTCTGCATCGGCGGATCCAGGGGGGTGCGCGCCCCTCCCCACCCCCCCTAATATTTGAGCGGCGCCGAAGGCGCCGCTCAAAATAAAGAAAATAAAAAAAGTAAAAGAAAGAAAAGGCGCCGCTTGAAAAATTAAAAATAAAGGAAAGAAAGGGAAAAGGCGCTGCTTAAAAAAAAATTATACACTGATATAACATTAGCAACAGTAAAGGAAAGACTATCCCCAGCAAAGCGTAATCATATCATCTTCCTTATTTTTTCTTTTAACTACCCTTTTCCCAACAACTTCGCCGGTAGCAGTGCGCTGCCTGCATATAACTGGCGCCAATCAAGAATAATCAGCGCCACCTTAATCTAAATCGGCGCCGGACAAGAATAATCAGCGCTATTTAGTTATAAATCGGCGCCAGTCAAGAAAAATCGGCACTGCCAGAGTCTTAACCGGCGCCGATCAAGGATGATTAGCGCCACCTAAATCTAAATCGACGCTGGACAAGAACAATCGGCGTCATCTGGTTATAAATCGGCGCCGGTAAAGAAAAATCGGCGCTGCCTGAGTTCTTAACCGGCGCCGATCAAGGATAATCAGCGCCACCTATATCTAAATCGGGGCTGGTCAAGAATAATCAGCACCACCTGGTTAAAAATCGGCGCCAGTCAAAGATAATCGGCGCCTCCTGGTTCTAGATCGGCGCCAGTCGATTATGGATTGCCGCTGCCTGAATCTTACGTAACGTCGGTAAAAATAATCAGTACTACTTGTTTAAATCGGCGCCGGTCAAGACAAATCGGCGCTGCCTTTGTCTTAACCGGCGCCACCTAAATTTAAATCGGCGCCGGTCAAGAATGATCAGCGTCCCCTGATTTCAATCAATAAGCGCCGGTAGAATAATGAAGAAGGGCCTATTGCTAACCAAATCTAGATCGTCGCCGCTGTCAAGAATGATCGTTTTGCCCTCCCCCAATAATTCCGCATGTGCAAAAACAATAAGATGGTAATGTTACACAGAAATCAGCAAACGAGATTGAGCTACACAACTCGTTCTTTATTAAAAATCGTGCTCAAATTATCAGATTGGAACATAAAAATTTTCAGCTCGCGCTTCGCGCTCGCATCATTTCTGTAGCAAAACCCCATACTTTTCATGATTAAATAGGTGAATAGAATGTCCCGTTTTTAGTTCTGAACCTCAAAAGAACTCCCGCTTCGATTTGCAATAATCTTTTGTTGGATATAATCTTGTTCTTTATTAAAACGTACATTAAACTGTAATGTTTTCAGATCGAAATATCAAAATTTTAAGCTCGCTCGCATTTTTTTAGATACCCATCTTAATCATTGGTACCAAGAATGCTTAGAATATCAAGCTTTCTGGTCAGAATATAAGTAAATTTCAGCTCGCCCTCGGCACTCGCATTATCTGTGTAGTGAGATATGTATCCTCATGAGTTACTACAAACAGTCCTAAACAGGCACCTTTTTCCTGTTTTCAGGTCAGTATACTTTAAAAATTTCAGCTCGCGCTTCGCGCTCGCATTAATTTGTCGGTGAAATATGTGTCTCTATCTCATGAGTCATGTATATCTATATGATATGAGTCATATATTTATATATATGCATGTGTGTGTGTGTGCGTGTGCGTGTTTTGACAGGGTCAGGCATTACCTCTTTTTCTTTTTCAACATTTTCTTTTATGGCGCCGGTGAAGTGCCAAAATATGTGCGCCGCTCGGCAGTGCGCCCCCCCCCCCCCCCTTTCGCCAAAAGCTGGATCCGCCGATCGCTGTATGCTCTGTGCATCCACGCAAATCAGACCCACTGAAGCTGAACAACGGAAAGAGGGAGGAAAGATATGAAGGTACATGGAACGTCTATACATCGTTGGTAGCACGGAAATATAAAAGGTGTAAGCGTATGCATCTCGTAAACAAAGTATTCACCCCCTTCCCCGTAACCTTATTTATTTATTTTTTTAAATTCATTTATTCATATATTTTTGTTGTATTTTTTCTTTAAACATTTTTGGGGAGGGGTAATCATTGAGAAAAAAAAAGACGGCAGCCCCGCCCCCCTTGCGCTCGCGTGTATGTCTCTTGCTCGTAATCAAAATAGCTAACATTTTTTTTGTTTTTATATTGCCTCTAATGGTGTACGTTGATTCGCTGTCATGTTCCCGTTGATAAATACAGTAAGGTCGAGGGAAATGTGATTCTACGAGGCAGTTTCCTTTTATATTGTGTCATCTGTTTATGTTTAATGACATTAGCATGAATAACCCTGATCTCATACCGCAATACCCTTGAACTTTTCCGAACACACTTGACATTATTTTACCGTGTGAGAGTCCAATATATATCCATTAATCATACTAGAGTTCGATTCCTGCATGGTAATTCCATGGGATTTGTCTTCGGATATCTTTTCTTTCGATCTCTTTATTTGATAAAATTAGTACGCAACATAACATGGCCCTGGGAAGCTGGGGTGCTGGGCATTGGCGACGGAAGCCAAAAAAGTTAGGGGGGTGTCCAGCTGAAATTTTGGGATGGACACAGGTAACAAATTGGACAAGCGCCCCCCAAAATTTTTTGACAAGCAAAAAAAAAAAAAAAAAGGTCATCAACCGAAATTTCAGGGGGGGGGTCAACACACCTTTCAGGGGGGTTCCACGTGAATTTAGGTCTGGACGCAGGGGAAAAAATTGACAAGCCAACAAAAAAAAAGTTATCAAAACTAAATTTAGGGGGGGACCGTCCCCCCCCACCGAGAATTTAGGGGGGACACGTCCCCCCCCCCCCGCTTCCGCCGCCTATGGTGCTGGGGGTGCTAAAGCAGCCTTAAACTTTACCTAGGGGTGCTACGTGTATATAGGCAGCACTCCCTGGAAATCTATATAGTAGGAATGACAAAATGGACAAATATAACTAAAATGGCCTAATTTAAAAAAAAAAAACTTTGCATGTCACATTTGTCAGGACCAAGATGACCTTCATTTTGTCGTGAAACCCCTTTTTTCATTTAAAATTTACATCAGCACCCCCTTTGAAATAAAATCGTTCCCATGGCCATGCAAACATAAACTCACTCACGTCTAAGAAATTATCATAATAATCATCATAACATGCATAAGGTCAGACATAGGCATATTCTTGAGCGGAAATCCCTCCTCAAAGGTGAGGGGACACAATCGAATTTTCCATTGTTTTTTATCTTATACACATACGCACACCAACCCATGTGTGAGTGTGTGAGCGTGCGTAAATACAAACATACTTACATGCCCGTAAGCAAGGCATTTAATGTACCTTGCTCTTTTATCCTTCTTTTAAATAAATGGAAATGCTATATGCATTATTGCTAACTTGGCGTGCACTTGTTAAAAAAAATACATACATACATACATTCATACATATATATATATATATATATAGAAATAGTCTGCTTCGGCATATGGAATAAAATAATCATAAAAGGTATAGTAAATGCCGTAGAAATAAAATCATAGATTTTAAAAGGAGCATAGCTCTAAAAAATGAAAGGTAAAGTCACACTCTTCGTCAGTATATATATATATATATATATATATATATATATATATGAATATAAATATATGTATATATGTATCATTTTTTAGCCTTCTTATACAACAATATAGATATATAGGCCCCTAATTAAATGGTTACACTTCGTAATTCCGTAGATTCGTTATTCCGAAGGTTTGTTAGTCCGAAAACGAAATAAGATTCGTTGTTCCGAAGGTTCGTTAATCCGAAAACGAAATAAGGTTCGTTTTTCCGAAGGTTCGATATTCCGAAAACAAAATAAGGTTCTTCATTCCAAAGGTTCGTTAATTCGAAAAATGATATAATCTGTGGCAAAGCCGGGAAAACCGGAAGGGTAAACGTGGTGAAGGGGGGGGGGTCACCGTTGTTGTTCAATTGTTATGAGGATGGGGAGGCGAAAAGAAGGGCGGCGGAGCAAAGTAGAGTAATCAAGTAGAGCAAAGATTTCTGATTATGGTATGATATATATTTAGGCTTTATTTTTCACGAGAGAGTGTAAAAAGCGAGCGGTTTGGGAAAATTTTCAATGCTGATCTTGTAAAACTAGTATTTTTGTCAACTGTGAATTGGGCATCCTTTCCTTGGAAGGTGTTGCGAGCGTGAATCGCAAGCTCAAACAACAGGCAATGCGAACTACGAAGAGCGAGCAAAAAAATTATGTAGTGACTCGAAACATGTTTTCCCCTCACCTTATTTTATTAACTCGTCTTCTTCATTTATTTTTCTCTTCCTCTTTTCTCCTCTCTTGTTCCTTGTTTGCCTTTCTTTCCCTCTTTTTTTTCCTTTTTGCTCCTTCCACAAACAATGGGGGGATTTTTTATTGTGCCCCCTTCCAAAAAGTAGGGGGATGACCACCCCTGAGGTTTTCCACCCATGGGCCTATCCAGTTTTAGGATATATGAACAATTGTTACCGTTCAATGATTCTTCATACAGGTTTAGTGTCGACCCACGAATCCGCTACTCAGTGTGGAGTATGATGTTGGGGATGTTAACAACGAATATTGGGACAGGTGTGAACCAAACTGTTATCCAGAGACTCTTTTCATGTGGATCGAGAAGGAGGGCTGCACAGTGAGTACTACACTTCTAGGGCAGTAGATAGTGTAGGGCGTTGCATGAGAATTACATAAAAATGAAAATTAGCCCCATTTCAATCAGTGTATATATATACCCGGTTAGAAAGAATTACGAACTGGCTGCCCGCTGGGAAAGATACATTTTCCTTTAATTTTTTGCTTGGGGTGCTGCACTGCAAAAACTCAGGTGTTGATTTAACACCAGACCAGAATCTATATTATGTCCACACCAGACAATTATTGAAACAACACCAGTTTGAAATCAAACCGATATTGTTTTAATACTAATTTGTGTTGTAAACACATATCTGGTGTTAATTAGACCAAAACCTAACTGGTGATGTTTAACACATCTCTGGTTAGGACATAAATAGATTCCAGGCTGGTGTTAGAAGTTTTGCAGTGTGATGTAAATTTGACAAGCAAACCCCCCCCCCCAAAAAAAAAAAAAAAAATAAATAAATAAAAAATAAAGGTTTCACTGCAAAAGGAATGTTATTGTGTCCCCGAGAAATTTGACAAGCAAGAAAAAAAAAGTTTCACTACGAAATGTATGTGATTTTGGTTACATTCCATCGTTTAAAACACCTGCGAGCATTGCAGGGGTGCTGCCTATGGAGAATAATATACGCGGCCGCCCGGCAAGTAAAATCTTTGGGGTACCACTTCCCAGGGCCATGGCCACTTTACAGCACACTGAATTCAATGAGGCCTATATGTAGGCACTTATTTATTTGATAACATATTCCGACCCCATGAACTTAATTCCAAGTCTGATGTGTGAATTTTGGTTGTAATAGCACTCTACCGAAATATGATAATGAGCATGCTGAATCGAAAAAAAAAATGATCACGTCAGAATTTGTTTCTAAATAAGATGTAAAGTATACCCAGTTGTTGCGTGTCCGGACAATCAATTTAGAAAGTCATTTGGAAAAAATTACAAGCGAATTTTCATCAGTTTTTAGTACAAAATGATAGGAAATAGTAAAAAGAACAAAATAGAAGATGATTACAAGTAATGAATTCATATTTTTAGTGTAATCCACAGACAAAAAAAGAAGGCTTCAAAAAGATAAAGTGTCCGGACACCCGACCTCCATCATACATTTCAAATAACATACATGATGCTGCATTTTTATTAAATGGTAATGTTGTATTATTCGTAGGGCGCTTATACTTGCTACCATCATCAAATTCTTTACTGTGGGACTTTGCATCTTCTCTGGTGTAGTTATGTACGCGTACTACGTAGACTGTGACCCCTACACACAAGGACTCGTGAAGTCACAGGATCAGGTAGGTTTGATGAAACTGGTCCTTCTCTTACATGGATTATATTCATTTTCAAGCAGGGGCCCGTGTCATGAAACTTGTTATAATAACAACTACCGAAATCATTCCATTTGATTGGCTGATAGAGAACTTATTGTGCAATGTCATTGATAGGGCCTTTAACAAGGGTTCTAAAATATGACTAACATAGTTCAGTCACAGTTCAACATGCCAAAAATTTGAAATGTCAAGTGGAAAAAAAGTTGTCTTAAAGATTCTTTTGTGGAAAGTAGGAAAGTGCGGATTGACCTCCTTGCCAAAGGACGCTAGGCCGCCCCGGGATTCGAACACACGACCCTCTGAGTCCGAACCGCTACACCACGACTCGTCGCTTCCACAGCTTTCCTTAATTAAAAAAATGTCATGAAACTTGTTATTATAACAACTACCGAAATCATTCCATTGGATTGGCTGATAGAGAACCTATTGTGCATTGTAACTATAGGGCCTTTAACAAGGGTTCTAAAATATGACTAACACAATTCAGTGAAATGTCAAGTGGAAAAAAAGTTGTCTTAAAGATTCTTTTGTGGAAAGTAGGAAAGTGCGGATTGACCTCCTTGCCAAAGGACGCTAGGCCGCCCCGGGATTCGAACGCACGACCCTCTGACTCCGAACCGCTACACCACGACTCGTCGCTTCCACAGCTTCCCTTAATTAAAAAAAAAACATATCTCCCTTCTCACAACATAAGTTACGTCATTACTACTTTTACATTCTCGGAGCAAAAATATATAAAAATAAAAATTATGGCGTACCTTAAAACAATTTATTTATGTCAATAAATGCCGATATTAGCCATTCGGGGTGGACCCATCGGAACTACAAAGGTCCTTGCTATTTTAGCGGAGTCCGTATTTGGCATAATATTTTCGGTTTTATATATTCACTTAATATTTATTTGTCTATTTCTGAGAAATACTATCACATTGGCCAGGTGGCTACAAGCCATTTATTCTATTACGAACAATTGGTTCGATTGACATTGGCAAATTGAGCTGCTGTAATTCACAATTCTGTTGTAATTTCGTGTAATTCATATTTTTACTTTGTCAAATAAACACCCAGTTCATCTACATGTAACCCTTATAGAAGAAATTGTGTCAGATCAAGTTGACGTGAGACGAAATAGGTATAGCCTAACTGTAATTAGTCAAAGTGCAGAAGGAATAGACCATATCTGAAGATGCCAAACGCAACGCAGATGCACAAGCAGGCGTTGGCCCATCGGCAATGCACCACATTTTCAATGAATTAGTTGTCTATAGTTACAGTATGTCGGATTATTCTTTAAGCACATTTTCTTCTGCTTATACATTTTTCTTAGATCATGCCATTGATGGTTATGGATTTGCTTGGTGATATGCCTGGCCTCCCTGGACTCTTCCTTTCAGCTGTCGTCAGTGCTTCCATCAGGTAAGTTACATCAATGCATATAATATAGTACCTAATATCCCCCGCTGTAACCCACTTCCAGGTTGTCGTGGGCAGGGGCGGATCCATGATTTTTTTCGAAAGGGGGCACATTTTCTCGAGGAATAATTTGACAACCAGGCAAGCAACTTCTGTTTTAACAATGTTAACGGCATTTTTACATAGTTATTTTAACAATACAAATTTCAATTGTGCCTCCCAAAAGGGGGCACGGGTGGCTGTGCCCCCCCCCCCTGGATCCGACAGTGGTCGTGGGGATTTCAATCCATTAACAATAAATGTATAAGGCTAATTTCATATGAGATCCACGCTCGAAGTTTATCTTATTTCCTTTGCTTACAATGTTAATGTATGTGGTAATAATGAAATTAATTGCTCAGTCACAAATAACGCCGTACGAACGTTTATCCCTTTCCGTAAGATCTTCGTAAGAAGGCCGTTCGAAACCAGCATTTGCAGACCGTACCGTCCGTAGACATTCGTAAGTTCGCAGCTTGATCGATGGTCTTATTCAAGATTTGTTTCCTTTTTGTAGCGTCATACGAAACTCTCTTGTAAGGCATCCGTATGTGAACATCGTAAAGAGAACCATGCAATATTTTGTATGGTCGAGAGACAATTCTAGAGGCATTAAATTTCTTGCAATGATCGTGAGAAATCCTCAAGTTGTCTGTAGAGGGCTCTTACGGCGTTCATGAGAACGCATTACGAATGAAGATTCGCACGGCTCTCTCACGAATGACCCTTGGAGTTTGTAAGGGTTTCATAAGGGACTGAAAATGTGTAGGTACACAATTTGTGGAACTGTAAAGTAAATCTTCGTGCGAATGACTTGCGAGTACCGTTAGTTGCACGTCCGACCATTGTTCGAGAACAAAAAAAAGGTAAGATGGTCATTTGGCGAAAGAATAACTCGGGATGTTCTTACGAAAAACGTACGAATTCTAGGGGCATTAAATGTTTAACCAAAAGTAATTACGTTTCTCGTTTCTCAAGAATGTCTTAAGTTCCTTCACGATATCCTGCCTCTCAACACTAAGCTGTTTAACCTTTCTTTGTCCTCCGGTCTCTTCCTCCGAACCATCATCTCTACTCCTACCTCTTCTCCAGAAGCCCACACTTGACCCAATTTCACTAAATAACTACCGTCCCATCGCAAGCCTTCCATTTTGGGGTAAGGTCCTTGGGAGAATTGTATCGTCACAACTCAGAGTTCATCTTGAGGGATTAGGCATGATTACTTTGCCTCATTCCCCTGTAGGAAATATCACTCGACAGAGACTGCATTGTTCACTTTTCAACGATTTTCTGCTGGCTATGGACAAGGGCGACCAAGTAGCATTAGTCCTTTTCGACTACGCAGTCCCTATGGTCCTAACAAGTAATCGTTAATGATACGCTTTCTGAACCATTCCCCCTAATTTGCGGAGTTCCCCAGGGTTCCGTATTTGGCCAATCCGTGTTATTCTTTATACCACTCCACCAAGATGGTCAGCATATAATGCACGCTCACGACACACAAATTATGTTACTCGTAAACCCAATACGAAGGCCGGAGTAACCCAAAGTGCCCTAGCTGCCTTCAGGACGTTATGGTTTGGGGTCAGAATAACAGAATCTGCCTTAACGCACGAAAATCTGAGATTCCACACATATTTTCAAAATCCAGACACACTCAATTCCCTGACTTATCTACTGATAACATTTTCCTGAAGGGTAGAGAGTGATCCAAATTAATATCAAACAAAGTACAGACACAATGCTAAATTTAAAAAAAAATGACAGAGCAGAGTTCTTCAGTCATATAGTTGTCTAAAGGTCTACAGAGATCTACCAACAAAGAGGTATCAAACCTGCGACCAAAGATTAGCGATTAATCACTAAATGAACTGACCAATCAAGATCAATGTTACACGCGCATTTGTCGCAAAATACCGACCAGAAACCAATCAGAAGTGTTCTTTCATATTTTCGATTCATCGCAAACCTTTGTGTTACGGAGCCCAGATCTCAACATTTAGATTAACTAATCCTTAGTAATCTTTGGAATTATTGTTATGGTAAAATAAAACTCGCTACCCCCCCCCCCCATTGAAAATAATAAATAGTAATAATTATATTTAATAATGATATAATAATAAATAAATCAAAATAAATAAACAATAATGATTAAAAAAGAACGTTAGGAATGAATAATGATCTAAGATAAAGTAAATATAAAGAATAAATAAATAATATATAAATGAATAGAAGAATAATAGGAAAAGAAAGTAAAGGAAATACAAATATACTTACATTTAAACAAATGAAATATAAATTAAGATTTTTCTGTAAACTACATTTTACGCATAAAAATGAAAAAAAAAATCGATGTTGAGCCTGACTAAAATTCGACTAGTTCATTTTTTCTTTAATCTTTTGGCAGCACATTGTCTTCTGGCGTGAACTCATTGGCAGCTATATCCGGCGAGGATGGCGTGAAGGTCTTCTGGCCTAACATCAGCGAGAGGAATTACGCCAGGGTTATCAAATCCCTCGGTACTTAACTAACTTGAGATACACATATAAGTAGAATCATATTTGTTTCAACGTTCCTTCTTATGCAGTTTACCTCAACAAAAGACAATAAAGTGGGTGTGTGTTAATGGCAATGTCTAGCAAGTTGGAGGCATGCAGGTGAACCTTTAGTTTTTGCGTGAAAATATAAAATTTGAAAAAGGGGTTCCTAATGACCACTGGGAGATGCCTATTGGGTGAAAAATATATTTGTATTATTGATATTCCCATCGATTTACATGAGGGTTTGCAAATGGACACCTATGTTCTTTTTGTCCCTATTCGAAACCAGAATCAAAGCGGGCTTTTTCATTTGAGGGAAAGGAAAGTATCAAGTGCCATGTTAATACTGGGAAGTCAATTGACAATGAAGTTTACTGCGGCTAGTGTTGGATGATGACTTCATAATTGTGTTTGATTGTAAAATTGTTCAAGGTTATGATTGCATGAGAATCAACATGATCAAAGACCCCTGACATTTTCCAGTGGCAACTTTTCCTGTCTGTCTTACACTGGCAAAATGATTATGAAATTTACACCCCCCCCCCAAATAATACCTTATGATTGTCTGAGAGTATACATATACTTAATAAGAGTGATATCGAATACTTAAGGAGGATATCCTCTTTCAGAACACACTTAACCGTTTCGTTTCATGATCATGGTTGCTTTTATTATTATTATCTTTATCATCATCAAAATCATTATTATTATTATCATTATTATTACTATCATTTTTATTATTATCATTATTATTATTATTATTATTATTATTATTATTATCATTATTATTATTATAATAATATCATATTCATTATTATTATCAATATCATTATAACTATATTGTTTATATTATCATTATTGTTATTATTTCCAATCAGAATACACACGTTTGAAGTGATTCGTTGTTTGGAAGACTGTAGATCAATTGATGTTTTTATAAGAGATATAATTGCTTGCCCCTAAATCTATTCCAAATAATTTACCACTTTAAAAAAGACATTCATCTTAAGTTACATGTATGTTCTTATGTCTTATGTTGCAGCTGTACTGTACGGTGTTGTGAGTATTGGATTCGCCTTCATTGCAAGTAAATTAGGACAGGGTGTATTAGAGGTAAGGAATAAAAAAATGATATAAAATACAAACTGTGATGTCATACAGGAAAAACAGTGTGAAGCGAAAACAAATAAGCAGCTTTTCATTGCACCACCTACAATCCTTAACTACTTAAAACTGGCCCGGTTCTTGTCCATGTTCACCCACAATGCACTATTCTGAGTACATGTACTGTAGTCTCGTAATATTTTTATAACATACATGACATACACTTGAATTGATTTCCACTGGCTGAGTAAAAACCCTTTGAATTATAGCAGTACCTATTCAAATACAAACGAAATATATTTGCCATTAATTTTTTTTATATTAGAACAAATAGTTTATAACATGTACTCTTAATGTAATTCAATATCATTTCGCTTTTTCTTCCTAAGCTGTGTCTTTCGCTCATCGGTATCACATCTGGTTCAATAATTGGAGTATTCTTACTGGGTATTTACATGCACCGAAGCAACGCAAAGGTGAACACTGATTTTTTTTTTAAGACATCTCATTTGGTTAAAAACACCGATAGATATGATATATTCCATTTTATCGATCATGTACATTGCAAACAAAATAAGTGGAAGGATTGGAGTATTGGAGTTTCATAAAAATCACTGACAATAATCAATAACAATCCACGATCCACGATCAAGAACATTAATCCCAGCAATTGACCAAATTCTTTACTTTAGACATACGATTACTTTAAACCCATCCCACCCCCACAAAAAAAAGTTTACGCCAACGGGTGTCTGTTTAAGAAACTGAAACGTAGTCAACATACTCAAATATTGAGTTTTTCGTAAAGATCTCATGTTAAGCTAAATTTGATAAGCTGTCTGACGGCATATTTTTAGCACAAAACTGCACAGCCAATTCATAAGTTCATAATTTCTCCTGCGATATTAGCTCATACTCTGCTTCCCTAGGCCTACATCAATACAGGAGGTGAACGACTTGTCGCATGTTACAAATTCCATCATTGCGCTTTAGTCTAGCGCTTCTCTACCCTTTTTTCAGCTCGAGGACCACTTTGACTTTCAGATTTTTTTCGAGGCCCACCAACCAAAATTTTCAGATAACGTACATCATGTCCATGTTAAAGAAAAAAAATGTTTCGTGAAATTCGAACACAAAGCTCTGAAGGACTTTCAAAACGAACAGTTTGAAAACAAATCTGCATTCGCAAATGTCCGGTGGATGGGCGACAACCATATGCATGCACATTTGCTCAAGAGGTTCACATCTAAGTTAGATTGAAACCATCATAGTGTGTATGTGCATGCTTTGCAACATGCATGATACCTATAAGCGAGCTTAAGATTTGTTTGACCCACGTAGACCGATTGGACATAACATGTTCGGACAGGGGCCCATTGCAGAAAGAAGAGATGCAGAATCGCAACTCTAAAAATCATGCGCAACTAGATTTTCAACCAATCAACAGCTCGCATTTGGGACTTGCAATTGATTTTCTGGTTTCCGTTTTACGCAACTCCTTATCCAACGGCCCCAGGGGAGCGTTTCATGAAAGGACTTGTCGGACGTTTTATCCGACAAGTCCTGTTTTATCCGACAGTTACCATGGTAACAGTGCCCCTCAGCCAATCGAAATCAAGGAAAGTTGTCAGATCTGACAACTTGTCGGCCAAAATTGTTGATGAAACACTCTCCAGGTCTATAAAGTATATATTTTCCCCCTATATTTCTTTCTCTGGAACTTTTCGCGGCCAATCGGTTGAGAAGCGCTGCTTGAGACCACTTTTTTGTGTCATATCATTTACAACAATTACGGCCTCTTCCTTACAGCTTCTTTAGTAAATAATAAGCCGTTACTATGAAAATCCACCTATCATGGATTATGTGTCTTTGATCTCTTGTAGGGCGCACTCACGGGTCTCTTTACTAGCGTGCTTTTCGTCGGTTGGATAAAGGTCGGTTCCATACTTTATCCGTCATCTCGAGGAAAGAATTTCCTCTCCGTAGAAGGTTGTCCGGTCCCAAATATAACCGAGTCAATGGTAACCGGCGAACCGGTTACCATGATTACAACACAGAATACAGACGCGTTTTCAATGCAAGAGGATAAACCAGAATCAAGGTAAGCCCGACGCCCACCCTCTCCTCGATCATTCGGCAAAGATCATTCAACAAGAAATTTACCCACATTGTGGTGCACTCAACCCAGGTGAGGTGTTGTTGTAGGAGTAGAGTAGTAGTAGTAGTAGTAGTAGTAGTAGTAGTTAGTAGTTAATGAGTAGTTAATGAATAGTAGTAGTAGTAGCAGTAGTAGTAGTAGTAGTTAGTAGTTAATGAGTAGTAGTAGTAGTAGCAGTAGTAGTAGTAGTAGTAGTAGTAGTAGTAGTAGTAGTAGTAGTTAATGAGTAGTAGTAGTAGTAGTTGTTGTAGTAGTAGTAGTAATAGTAGTAGGAGTAGTAGTAGTAGTAGTAGTAGTAGTAGTAGTTGTAGTAGTAGTAGTAATAGGGGCAGACGTATATAACCTATATGCATCTGATTTGATTTCTGGTTCCACACAATGTCATTATATTCCTTAAAGGTAAAGGTAAACTCTAAACATCAAATTTCGTCGAAGTTGAATTACATAAAATGTTTAAACATGATTTAAATTGTTAAAATTAGGCCTAAGTATATTTGTCTACTGATCCATATTATATATCGTGTTCTTACTTTTCAATTCGAAGTGTGAATTGGCCATTAGGGGCAGTGGGTGGGTTTTTCATAAAGCTTTTCGTTAGCTCCAAACGGCTTTGCGAACGACTGGTGACCCATCCTTGTGCTACAAGATACATCCGTGTGTTACAGTAGCTGACTTAACAACCAAGAAAATGTTCCAGTGAAAGTCGTGCGTAAAGTTGTGTGTAACTTTTGCAACACCTCATTATTCAATTCTTCTTTAAATCATACAGGCCCGGCATAGCCGATTTGTACGCTATATCGTTTCTATACTATTCCATCATTGGCCTAATCGTCTGCACTGTTGTAGGAGGTATAGCAAGCAAGATCACAGGTACCAGTTTCTTTATTTTTCAGCTAGTTTAAGGTTCCAGGTTATTGTTGCTTCGTTGAATATCCTACCGCAGTGAGCGAAGCTCTGCAAATAGGACAGCATTCGCCGTTCTGCGGCCGTTTTGAAACCGTTCCATGTATAAAAATAACCGTTTTTATGAAGCCCCCTTATCATTAGTGCTACAATCCAGCTTCAAAATGGCTTAAAAAACGGATAGGAAATGGCTTAAAAAATGGCAAGTTGCTCAATGTGTTTAGTAGCGCCTCATCATATTTTCTTAACATTTCCGTTGTATATTTTTTTATATATTTTTTTATCATTTATCTGTTAATTCCTTTTGATTTATTGTATTCATTTATTTTTTCATTTATTCATTTTCATTAATTCATTTATTCATTTTGTTTTATTATTATTATTTTTTTGAGGGGGGCACTTATCATTTTAGGGCAGATTCTAATATAACCGGCTATGTAGCTTTATAATGTATACCCACATTCCCTCTATTGTGGATATTTACGGGCCATGCTTGACATGATGGGCTAAATAATGCCACGGGGTGTTTTGTTTTATTTCATGTTTACATCGTACCCATATGTAGTTTTGTCCAGAGGCTTGATGGTGAATTATAATCATCGAATGGGGTTTCAGTGCTTCATGCGATCTGACATTTTTATGTTTCGTAAAATGTACCTAAACTGATTTCATATTAACATAATCTTTTCGGCTCCAACAGGGTGAGTTATGCAGACTGAGGTATGTTTTTATGGGGGTTAGGCACGCACTATACACTGTTAAAAACCCTGATTTTACAGAAAAATAAGAAGATTTTGCAGAAAGCAATGACAGAATCATTCTGAAAATTCATAAAACAGGAATTTTTCTGCAATTTAACAGGAATTTATCTGCAATTTAACAGAACAGGTCTGTTTAAAAAGGGGGGAAATGGTGTTTTATTTAAGAAAATTTGTAAGATTCCATACACCAAATACCAATTTCCTGTAAGATTACGCAATCTTGTGAGATTACAGGTGTTCTCGAGACTCTGCTGCAGAAAGTTCTTTTTATTTTAATGATAAATTTTCTAACAGTGATAGGGCTACTCCAACAAAACAACACCAGGTGATACCCATTTCCAGACTCATGAAAATTAGCAATCGAAAACGATCGCGTGTATTTTCAAATTTATTTTTTTGAATTTCGTATTACTCACTAAATGGCCAAATACAAGCTAATTAAAAGTGAAATATCGCTCTCTTCCCTCCCATTTCATAATTCTCCCTAAATTTTTCTACCCCGCCCCCTCGTGTTTCTCTATCTCTCGTTGATCCACAGGTTTCACTGACCCAAATACCATCGACCCAAGACTAAAGAACAACTTGACAGACGCCCTCTTTTGGTGGTTACCAGAATCAATGAAAACTAGGATGCGATGTGGAATTGAGAAAGTCATTTATGATGTAAGCAAAGTTTTTCTTTTATTCATTATATTTTTGTTCCATTCACAAGACAAGATTTTGGTTTTTTTTATAGAATGTGTTGCTCAAAGGTACAAATACCGGGTCAGAACTCCAACTTCGTACATCGAGAGCCATAGCAAATTCACTTAGTAAAAAAAAGACTACAAGTTGGTACAAATGATGCCTGATCACTTCCACGTTTTGCTAAAACAGTCATTAAGATAAAATACGTTGCACGAGAGACTTAATACTGTTTCGCAAAGCTATTTGAAACCACGAGGGGGTGTTTCACAATTATTTAAGTGTGACTTAAGAATCGAAATTAACTTTCAGTTGAGTTTGAAATATAGCGCATATTGATCAAAATAAATAATAATAAGCACGGGGCACACACTACCGCGTATCAATCAATCAGATAACATGTTCGCGTTGGCGCAAGTCACACTTAGCTCTTTGTGAAAGACCCCCAGGTATAATTCTCAGATTGTCTCACACAATCATTTCTCCACCCGCTTATGGTTCCAAATATCATTACGACTAATTTTACTCTCTAAAAGATTACAAAATTAAAACAAGTCCTATTTTTTTCTAAAGGGCAAAATATTGAATATGCCTCTATAGGCTCCATTTCAATCCTGACATAATTTCATATATAAAAACGTTTTGTATTAAGTCAATTATTGTGTTCTCTAATATTACGAGATTTTTTTATAGGCCTGTGCAAATAAAAGATAGTGCTGCGCTCTGCGCACATGAATTACCAACGTGTGCCTCATACAAACTATTTTTTTGTCATAACTGCCAATTTTGTTTGCGGTAATTGTTGTTTTCTATTTTTATTCCTCTTTCGAAGGACGAAGATGATACTGACGAAGTCAAGGATAGTGCTGACTTCAGCGGCACAAAGGGGAAAATGAATGAAATATACGCCGACGAGAAGAGCATGGGCTCCGTGCAAGGTGACGGCAAACACTCCGAGAAAATATGTACACCAGTTTAAAGTCATATAAGGCATTTCTTTTCATTGAAAACAGTTTTCGTTGAAAATTAATTTGAATTATTCATTACCAGCTGACGTCATTAAATGCTACTGTAAATTACTTTTTGGTACAGTTATCTTACTCTCCATGGCCATACATCAGCCCAAGGCTAAGCCGAGCTTGGCCGAAGAATTTCTCGTTGGTTCAGCGACTTTGCTTTCCCAAACAATTTGTGATTACAGGCATTATCAATCCTTTTAACAAAGTCCTGGAACATCAATAAACAATTCACCTTCCATGAAAACTGCATGATATATAATGACCTTCATTGTTTGTTTTGTTAAAAACTGAGAAGTTTTTGGAACCAATCAATTTAGAACACATAGGAAAAGGTTTTCAAATCAATTGAGAGTCGGTGCAGAGTAATTAACGAATATACCGTGTGATTAAAAAAAAAAAACTCAAAAACCCTTAACTTAAGGAAAGAAATATTTCATAAACACCTAATTACTATAGAATGACCTGAAAGAGTATCTTCTCCCAAAAGTTAGATACCAAATTTGTGTGGTATGTTTTCGCCCTGGATAATCAGTAGGTATTCTTTGCCGGGATGTAAATTTTGATTTTCGCTAAAGTCATGACTGAAAGGAATGAATCCAGATATCAATAATGTTATATTCCTAAATGAGAGAGCAAACGTATTTGCGAAGTCCTTTGCAATGAAATTAGAGAATTGATACTACAAAGTGTTATTAACACATGTAATTATTGAAAAACTGTTTTGTAATGAATTTTAATGCGACCCTTTTAGGAGGAATGTCATTGAGGGTGACACTATGAACTTCACGCTTTTGTATTTTTCTTAATAGTTTTCCCTTCATAATGCATACTTAGATTGTAATCTGCAGTATCTCTGTTATTACCACTGCATTGCTTACATAGATTTTTGTATTCTATTGTACTGTATCATACTGTGTTTGTCTCATTGTTATTGAATTTTGATTTGTCTCTTTTGGTGTGAGCTTGGATATAAACAAAACTGAAACTGACATTTTCTTTAAAAAAAAGAATGCAAAAATAATTTGTACGCGTGATCAGTAGTAAGAGCCCCCTCACACCTGATCGAATGTAGGCGGACGAAGGGTGACGAATGGGAAAATGCACGCGAATTCAACGAATTAAAAAAAAATCCGTCAAATCATGCGATCAGTAACTATTGTCAAATTTTATCAACGAACGGTAAGCGAAGGATAAATATAATATGCGAAGGATATCGATTTTTCGGTTCACCTCTTTGAGTAAATTGCAGCCGAATGCGAACGAAGGGTTGATACAATACAATAAGACAAACGAACAGTGAGCAATGGTTGAGATGACGTGCGATTAGAAACAAAGACGAGGGAATAGATCGAGCGTTCTTGTACGTTCTTTCGAGATCGGTCCAATTTGGCAAAAGCGCGATGAGGACTATGCGGGACAATGACACACGAAGGATAAACGAACGATTACCGCAGACTAAATGAGAGATGCGAATTCAAACAGATGACCAACGATTGTTGAATTCGTCGAGAAATCATAAACATGTTCGACATTTCCTCGCGAATTTCAAAAATCGCAGCTGTTAGTTCAGAAGGTGTACGAACCCAAACACGAAAGGTAAATATGATTTATTCTCAGTTACCATTGAAAACGATTTTAAAAAATACCTTTCGCCAGGCATCGCAAGGCATCATTCAAGCAATTCGGTGAGGTGTGAGGGGGCCTCGAGGCCAAATTGCGTTTGGTATGTTCCGGACTCGAAGTGCTTTTAAAAGCTAGCGTGAGGTCTCGGGTATATAGCAGAGTAGTTGAAAATGCTATATACCATGTGAGTCAAAATAAAAAGCCCACCTCAAAAATCCTCAATTTTAATTAAAAAAAAAATATGTCAGGAGCATATAATTATTTTACATGACCTGAAAGAGTATCTTCTCCCAAATAATTTGATACCACTTATATGTGCTTAATCAGGAGTTATTTTTTACTGTGATGCAAGTTTTGATTCGCGCAAAGGTAAGGCATAGCTGCAGTGAATCAATTCAGTTACCAATGATGTCATAATCCCATAAGAGATAGTAAAACTAAATGCAAATCCCTATTAAAGGGAAATGACTTGAGAAATGATACAAAAAAGTGTTTGTTAAACCTGTTTTTAATGTTAATTATTTAAAAGGTGTTTTGCAATGGATTTAATGTAACCCTTGTAGGATTAGGACATCCTTGACATCTGGAGTCAATAATTGCAGTCGTGTCTTACTTTGGCGCAAAGGAACATTTACATCACTGCGAAGAAGACCTACTGATCATCCAAGCGTGATGATCTACCACATATATACGGTATCAAAATATTTGGGAGAATATAATTATGATATGTGTTCATAGTTTTCCCCATGAATTGAGGATTTGTGATGTGTCAAGATTTTTATTTTACTCACGTGGTATGTGGGGGTGTGGGTGGGAGTATGTGTGTGTGAGGGTGTGTGTGTATTGTATTATAAATTTGTTTCTCCTGTTTATTCTAATGCTATTTCCATTGTGGTTTGGTTTATTCACGATACAAATATGTAAATATAAATAAAATATACATTGTAAGATCAAATTAGTATTACAGAATCATACCATAAGTAATGAATATAATACAACATATAAAACTTATATTTATCGTAGGGATGACTCGTTTCAGATGGGCTAAAAAATAATGCAGCCCATCTGTTCTTCCCCGAGGTCCCTGGAAATAAATATCTTAAATTAACATTACAATTTCAATGACAACATCAACATTGTGGATATAAGAAAAATGAGAATAAATTGAACTGAATATATTATAACTTTATTTATTCCCTATATGCTTATGTTTCTGAAGAAATGCATACGATAAACTCTGTCTTTATAATGAGCCAAATGATTCAAATATCTACAAGTAAAAATTAGCATACACATTTAACTAAAAAAATAACAATACTTCAAATTTCTCCAAGGTAAATAGAGAATTAAGTGGCATCCATTCAGTATTGATTTGTTAAACAAACCCGATATAGGACTAATATCTCTCAATTTCGCAATTAGGGTGGCCTTTCCTCCAAGCTTAATTTCATTCTTGCCCACGAGTATGTGCTATTTAAATACTGGAAAACCCCTTCACAAACCCCGCATTTTATGAAGAAAAGGTGTTATTGTGAGGTTGAATCATTTTATTCGTCAACATTTGTTTTTAGTATCGACTTCTGATGCGCGAATCATGAATGAAAGAATTTATTCAAGGAATGTTTTAAAAATGCACCATAGCAAAACTCAGCCCATCTAACACTGTCTGTGGCATAGCGCCTTTTTTAAAACTACTTATTTTTCTAGTTCAGAAGAAGGAAAAAATTCTCGAAAGTTTCATCGAGATAATTCTTCACTGCATTTACTTTACTTGAACTTCATTATCGGAACTTAAGTAAAAGGTAAGCCTAACCACTTGCACTTTAACAAAACGACAGGCGTTAAGAATGTGGTGATCGTCACAACCACGTCGTGGTTTCATAATCCTCGTGTGAATTTTCAGTCGGTTCTTCTCGGATATCTGACTGCAATTCGGATGCCTCATGATCCGATGTCTCCTTGTCGTTCTCGTTGGGTTTTTCATCGATCTATGACATAATGTTTGAAAAGATGGAGGGATCAAATAGAAGGTTACTCCATTAAAACGTAAGTGTGCACGACTCATTCGATATACGCACGCACACATATTTTCTTTTTTCTTTGCACGGGGTTAATTTATGAACCATCTATCATGGCTGGTAAACCTATGGTGTCAGTATTACAACATTCGCTTTAATATTCAATTTTTTTTTGTCAAAACTTTTTTTTCGACTTGGTTTACTTCCTTTCAATTACAGACAACCTGAACCTTTTACAGACCGAAAACATAGTATGTATATCATGCAAAACATGTAGTATATACTTATACCTGTATTTATGAACCTTATCAGTTAATTATCCACAAGACATGGGGCTTGTACATAATTAAGAATATTGTTTTTGTAGGTTGATATTGATAATACAACGAGCCTTAACCCAACCTCTGACCGAACGGTGAGGATAATTACATAGATCTATGCAACAGATTATTGTTATCACAACTGATTTTTTTTCTTACGCCGTGTGGATATTTATACTCCTTATGCTGACCATCTCTTCGTACTAGATCCTTCAAACATACGGGTAAACAGCACAGCAATGAGTCTACAACATACAGCTTAAGACCAGGATCCACAGAGGCCGGATCTCCGAATCCTAGAAAATAGACGAGAAATATATAGAAATTTGGGGACTTCAAGTATGCCTAACAAAATATGACTCGTGTACTGACCTAGCAACACACCTGGTTAATTGCATGTTCCATTGAAAGAACATTTGTTCTTCTTTGGAACTCAAGTTATGGCCGCCAGAAGTTGCAATGCTCTGAAGGCAAATTACTCAAGATTAGCCGAAAGAGCGCGGGTTTTCTGTGTTTGTTTTGTTTTACCTGCAAGGATCACAACTGGGAACATTTTGATCGTCATTGTGATGGCAGTAGAACTGTCCGGTATCATCATGATCACCGAATATTACGTTGTATCCGGGTAAACCGCGGATTAGGATATTGGTTATCATGTTGCTCTTCGTAGAAAAATCGAATTGCACCTTCAATTTGAAACCGAGTGCACCTACGATGCGACTGATCTTTTTTTTGGGGGGAGGGCGTACTCAAAAAGGTTATCTCAATTTCTATAGACAGACAACAATTTATTCAGATTTGATGGAAATAATGACATTTGACGAATCGTATCCCACGAGCCGCAAGTCTTCATTTAGAATAAACATATATGGCTGCCCGTAATTGCCAAATTGATTGATTTTTTAGTCAACTATTACGAATGATTGTAAAATATATCTGATACATGAAATAATAATAATGATGATGATAATCCGCTCTTTATATAGCGCTTAATGCATCGGAATAACGACGTGTCTCAGCGCTTTACAGATATATTATTACCCCGGTTATTGGATCCAATCAGTCATTCCCGCACACAATGTATGCACATTCTCCACTCCCGGGGAGTAACGGCCAGTCGCCAAGGAGGCGCACACAGTACTGGACAATCTACAATGACTTTTCACATCCTACCAGGTACCCCTTTAACACATGGGTTGAGAGTGGCAAAGTGTGGATTAACGCCTTGCCAAAGACGCCAGACCGCGGTGACATTCGAACAAACGACCCTCTGTTTACAAAGCAAGAGTCAGAACCACTACACCACGGCTCCCCCCCACAAAGAAAGAAGCTGACAGAGTCTAACACTTTAACTAAAGTATAGATACTCCTTATTTTTTATGATTATTATTATCTATTTGAACAAGATATCAGTTAAAACGCAAAACTGCACAGGTGACCCTGATGTCATTGTGCGACAAGTTGTAACAAAGTCAGTGATGGAGGAATAATTTTTTGTCTAATGTTTTGAGCCCTTTGGTATGAAATAACTCGAAATTCGGGTCTGCAGAAAATATCAATGATACTAATAAATCCATTATGTTTGACTATAATTCAGTTAAAACAAACTTACCTAAGTGATCTGATTCAAAAGAAATGTGATTTACCAGAAACGGCACTTGCAATCATGCCCAGGGCTACTGTGACGACCAGTCCTAATGGTGCATAATATTGGTAGGATAAACGATACAAGCCTGCCAGAAACCTCCTGGTTTTCAAGAGAAAATAAAAATGAATTTTTACCAGAAGAAGAACAAAAATACACGATAAATACAATATTGATATTCAATTCACGAAAGAATAATGTGTGTTAGAAGTAATAGAAGTCATTTTTTTTTTGTTAGGCTACTTACCAGAAAGCAAGCGCCGCGTCTTGTCAAAGGATAAACTGCCTGTCGCATTTTAACAGCCATATTCTCGAATTCCATGATTTTGATGTGTATATGGAGGAGACTATAAGCCCTGCCGATAGACTCTGCTCTGATTTTTTTCATCTGTATTATGACAACTCTGCTCACCAGGAATATTGATTACATATATTGCCATTTTCTTTCACTAGGGGCCCAACAGACCCCCCCCCCCTACACCCAGTGTAAATAAACAAGCTGAAAAATAATCAATGGAGTAGAATCAATCAGATTAATAGATTGAATATATTAAGAAAAAATAAAACACAAAAAATGACAATATTTCTAAATATCATTTAGAAATAATTAAAAGGATCACTTCATCACAGAGAACTAGGCCTACTGGTTTTTAAGCATAATCTTTATATTACCGTCTTTGCGGGGCGACGGTTGTGAGCAATACAGTGGTTGCGGTCGTCGCCGAGATGTCGTCCGCTATAGTTGTTGCATTTATGTACTTGCACCCGCCAACGAGCAGGTGGTTAACTTCCCCAAGCGATCCTGACGATGAGACTGTGGATCCGAGCTTCAACCACACGACGACAATTAGGCCCAGCACGGCTCCGACCATGGTTCCCTGAAGAAAAAGATTTACGAATGACAGTAGACCGAATCACACCTCACTTCATCATAATCACCACATATCACTTTTGCAAGATCTTTAACTGCAATTAAAACCGACTACTTTTTTCTACATTGAATTACACTGGTATTGGTAACACATAATACTTCTCTTCCTGTGCTCTTATGTCTTCTCTTCTTTCTTCCCCCACTACTTCATAGAGGGTGGCCCCTGCCCCCTATTCCCCCCCCTCATGTGATGTCGTGGTCGAAAACAAGTTAGGCAACTTAAAAAAAGGGAGAAAACAAACCTGAGACGAACTCCGATGAAAGAATACTCCTAGTGTGAATATCCCTAATACAATTCCGCCTACAACTCCAAACAAAGAAATAGTTAGCTGCAAAGAAAAAGAACAGTAAATTATATCACAGAATGACTATTTCGAGATTGCTTAACCCATTGTCATAAGTCATTACAATTCATCAAATTGTAAGCATTATAAAAATGCACGCATTATATGAATCGAACTATCCTGTTTGGCCATATATAGCACTTCATGTTACGTTGATTTTTTTTTCTCGGTAGCTTACCTATATTTATTTGATTTATTTCCAACTCACAAGATATTCAAGTGTTCCAAATTGATGTCCCGTCCTTCTGGGTGGGTTAATACGTTGACTGTAAAATTGGTTCAATAAGAGCCAGTAATTGAAAGTAGTTGAGTGAATTAAACTGAAATTGATATCATTTACCATGACCCGATTACACTGAATCCAAAATAGAGATCAATGTCAATCTGAGTTTGTTTGATAAATCGCAAATAAGACAGGCATATAAAAAATCATTTCAATTGAATTATCTTCGACTTTTACTCTATGCTGAATATTTCACCTGCTGTGTGGAGAAAATATTAGCTTATATTAGAGGACTCACGGGTAAAATACTCTGCTGTAAGCTACTCGCAAGTGCAGCAAATCCAAGTGATATAATTCCATAAAGCAATGCTGTAAATATGAATGAAAAGGAGAGACGATGTCTCGGTTAATCATCTTAAATCATACATGGTACCCCCTTCTGATAGCTATTGGAAAAGGATTTTAAACGGATCCAAAATACTCAAGAGAATATTTACCCAATAAAGCTATGTTCCCAGTCTTTAGAATTTATATTTTATACCGTATTACACAATCATGATAAACAGATTTATGTCGCTTTTGTACAGTATAATAACAATTCAAAAATTAAGTCATCTCTCGTGTTTATTAGCAAATCTAACGAGTCTTAGAAAACATCACTAAGTAAAATATGCGTCATGAATTATTTGCACTAACATCATTTAATCTTTTCTCTGGATTATTTGGAAATCATATTTGGTGAAAAACGAAGAAATTTCGAAGTAATAGTAGTAGTAGTTGTTGTTATAGTAGTAGTAGTAGTAATAGTAGTAATAGCAGTAGTAGTAGTAGTAGTAGTAGTAGTAGTAGTAGTAGTAGTAGTAATAGTAGTAGAAGTAATAGCAGTTGTAGTAGTAGTAGTAGTGGTTGTTGTAGTAGTAGTAGTAGTAGTAGTAGTAGTAGTACAGTAGTAGCAGTAGCAATTGTAGCAGTTGCAGTAGTATCAGTTGTAGTAGTAGTAGTTGTTGTTGTTGTAGTAGTAGTTTTAGTAGTAGTAGTAGTAGTAGTAGTAGTAGTAGTAGTAGTAGCAGAAGTAGTAGTATAGTGGTAGTAGTAGTAGTAGTTGTTGTTGTTTTTGTTGTTGTTGTTGTAGATGATGATACAGGGCTGGTCTTTTAAAAAGGAAAGAAAGAAAGAAAGAAAGAAAGGACGAGGAGAAGAAGAAGAAGAAAAGAAACGAAGATAAGAATGAGCACTCTTGATATCATTATCATTATGGTAATTATCAGAACTATCATTATCATATTTCCAATATGTATAACTTACTTCGAGGAGAATGCGTAGAATCCAGCTGTATTTATTGAGACTAATATTTGGCCAGAATGCTTTAAGAACGTCTTCTCCTGTTACCGCCGACAAAGAGGCTAGACCTGAAGAGAGCGAGCTGTCATTTTGAAGTATGAAAAAAATCAGAAGGGACATTCATCTAATAAACATGATGCCATGTTAATCAAAAGATGGTGTAATTAAGTTTTGTCCTAGCAGAAGGTATCTTACTGAACTGGAAATAGCCCCTTATATGGGGTCTCAGCACAATTTCTTCTAAGGTTTAAAAGAATATAGCTTCACGATAGTATTAGGAAGCAAAAATATAATATTTTAATCACATAGCCCAGGAAAAATGTATGAAGGTTGACGTTTAATTTGTTACACAAACACTAGGCACACACTTACTCACTGAATGATCCACACACCCGCGCGACGATATCTCCATCCTCTCTCTCCCCCTCCTGAACTCCTTCCTAAACCAACTCCCCATCCCCCTCTCTTTTTCTCTCTTTTGCTCTCTCTCTCTTTCTTTCTCAGACTTTACTCCTAGCTCGTTTTTGCTTCTAACCTGATGGATGCAGCCAATATTGCTGAAACGAATAAACCAGGAAGTCCAGGTTTAGATGAAAACAGATCCATCACAAAGAAGGGCGTCAGCTGAGAAAAAGTACAGAAAAGCATCTTTCGAAATTTCACATTTTCACTTATTTAACCTTTTTTTACGGAAATAGCTAGTCCCTGTAGAAACGCCCTTCATTTCATGTACCATTGTGTTCAATCGTCAATACATTTGTCTACGGTATAATAAGAGCTTCATTGCTGGAAAGGGGTATTCATAGTTATATATTGCATCCATATAAACAAACTAAAAAAAAATAATTAGGATTTGTGTTCAATCGTCAATACATTTGTCTACGGTATAATAAGAGCTTCATTGCTGGAAAGGGGTATTCATAGTTATATATTGCATCCATATAAACAAACTAAAAAAAATAATTAGGATTTAAAAAAATAACAAAGCACATGCACCCACACATACCTGCTCAGTAAAAAATAAGCTAGATGTTCAATTTCTCACTTGGTCAATATGCGAGATCTGTCCAACAGAGTAAGGATCGCAGAGGCTATAAGCAGCATAGACTACTAGGCCTAGTAATACACAGAGTGACACGACCACCACCTTGAAAAGTGATGATAACATGATGGCCCTGGTAAAATATAAAGCTCTACCTTCAGTTCAAACTCATCTCAGTTTAAACATAAACGAATTCAATCAGACAGATGCAATTTAGGGGTAAATTGCCAATTCGTCTACTGCCAACTCTTCCACATGGTCTACCTTCATTGAGTCTAATACCATTCCGTCCATCCACATTTCGTCTAACAACCATTTGGTTCAATAACCGTTTGGTCCAATCATCACTTCGTCTAATCACCATTTAATCTATGACCATTTTGTATCATAACTAGTTGGTCTAATATCCATTTATATTTTCATCCATTTTGCACAATTAAAACTTAGTCAAAATGGACTAAATGTTATATGGACTAAATGGCTATTGGACCAACCGGTTATTAGACGAAATGGGGAGTGGACTAATTGGCAATTAGACCATATGGATAGTGGACGAACTGATGGTAGACCAAGTGATAGTAGACTATTGGCGATTGGACGAATTTGCATTAGACAAAGTGGAAATGTGGTGGTATGTAAGAGGAGGAAATAGGATATATACCCTGTCAAAATGGAGCGACTTGGAAGGGGGAAAGTGTCCCTGACACTTATTTCGTCAGGATTTGTGGCAAACAATTAGTTGGCGTATATATGTAAGTCAAGTAATCACAAAATGTATATAGATTATTTTATTTGAGTCTCATTCGTCAGCAAACAATGACATTTACAATTTGTGAGTCGAAACAATTTAACAAATATACGAATGTGAAGATCATAAATGCATGTACATTCTCAAAGCGGAAAGAGCGGAAAAGTTGGGAAAAAGGGTGGAGGGTGACAGCGTTTTATTATGCAAAAACACAGTCCCAATGCTCGAAGGTTTTGGGGGGTAGGTTTACCACGTGCCATCCTTTTCAGGGAAGATGTTTTCTCACATAACAAACTATGATACCTGAAACTCACATTTTTGCCTGTGTTTGTGATTGTAGACTTATGTACTTCTGCACGATGACTTGATTGGTTCCCATTGTACCTACTACAATGACAGTCATGCCGACTACTACTGACCATACTGTATGACGGACAGTCGGATCAAAACTAACCCTACAAGTCAGAAAAGAAAAAAAATACTTTAAATAGCAAATATATCCCCACCTTTCCAACTTCATTGAATCCAAATTAATGCTTGTCTATTAGGCAGTATTTCTCACAGTATATTACACATGTACATACCCATTGTTCAACAGAGAAGTAACTATCACATTAACACTTAAAAATACATCACTGCACTTATACATAAAACACTCAAATTCAAATTAAAGCAAAGAAATTAATTTTTACTAAAATATGTCTACGATCTCGTATATGTAACAAGTTGCTTTGATCGACATGATCAGGGAAATCAAAGGCCACGCGAGGTAATAACGAAATGAACAGTTGAAGATAAATAAAATGTGTTGGATCGAGTTACCCGGAAATGGATTACTGGAGAGACTTTAGAAAAAAGAATTAAGGGGATGGGACATCGGGCAAGGCGTAAAAATGTGATGCACACGAATTCTCATGATGATAATAATCAAAGGCGGCGCCCGAATATTTAGGGCGACCTAAATGTGACGTCATAGTTTGCTTTCAATTGAATAAAAAAATATTGATAGAGTCACAGGGCCCAGACCTTACTTTTCATTCTCTTCTTCCTCCTATCTTGCATTTTCTCTTTATTATTAGTTTCCCTATTTTTTCTTATCTTTATTCAACCATTTGAAAAGTCAAGGGGTCTGCCGCCCCCTGCCTTCCGACAAAGTCAATGGAGCCACCCCTGCTAATAATACTCTCAGGAACAGAGTGCACTTTAAGGTGCAACTTCGTTTATTTGGATGTGCAGATAGTTTGTTTGTGCCAATAATCACGGGTGGTGTCAGGGTAATTCGATACGGGCAAGACGACATGTTATAATTTAACGACTAATCCCCCTATCTGTGATATAGTCTTCGGTATACTCTGCTTTCTTTTCGCTTTCTTTTTGTCCTTTGTAAACTAATTAAACACACCAACGGGGTGATCATCCCCAGTAATTACTGTCTCTGCTCAACTCAATGCGTGTGTGTTTAGCCGTATACAGGGACCGCGGAACGGATTTCAAAGGAGGAGGGGGGGGGGTGGTTGGCTGACCATGCAAAAAATCACAATCATGTGGTCATTTAAACGTTTTTGTACATGGTTTTGGAAAAAATTGGGGCGGGGAACCCATCCCTCCCCCCGCTTCCGCGGCCCCTGGTATATGCATGTGGACTCCCTTGAAGGTTAGGCTCATGTAGGTGTGCATGGTACATGCAATCTAAAGAAGATGTAGAGTAATTGGGGAAGGGAGCATCTGTTTCAAGGAGTAAATATTAGGAAAAAGGCTTGTTTCAACTGATATTCACAAAACATTGCTTTATTGTGTTTTGACAAAATTTGATGTTTTGTTATACGGAGAACACGTGGCTTCACTCAACCTATTTCCCTGTTGAGAGTGTATGTTCTCATAATTCTTGGAAGAATTTAAGTGGCTACTTAATATCCTTGCAAAGTTATATCCAAAGATAGTTATTCAATTACAAACGGAAATCCATCAGCGTCTTGCGGATTATGATTGCTTATGAAATTAAAAATGAAATAGAGTACTAAAGGTTAAATTGAATCAATTAATTGATAGTAGTATGACGTACACCGCTAGCTTGAAACGATCGCTCTCTCGTGCTATTCGCATCACCTCTCCCAGTCCTCCGACCTGGTTCGTTCCCATGACAACGGCAGCAATGAGACCTAGTAGAATGATGATGGTCTGATGAACATCTGACCAAACGATCGCTCTCATTCCTCCCTGTGTTAAGAGGCCAAGGAACATGAAACAACAAAAGATAATTAAAATCTATCATTACTCAGAGTAATTGATCGATATTGCGCTGATTGAATCCAAGGTGAGGTAAAAGAGTATCTTTGTGATCTTGAAGGAATTTATTCCTCGAAATACATATGCGCTGTAATAGTCTCAAGTCCCTTTTGAAGCACGAATAAATTTTGTTCCATTGTATGTCATGTATGTTCTATAATAGGACTCAAAGATGTGATTATTGTTACTATTAAAATGCTTTGATCATCGCATAGCATTATTACATATACAGTGGATGTTATTCTCTTTTGTTCTTACGATTAGTAAGGTGCTTAAACCATTCCATTCAAAGAAATAATGCTTTTTCCACACTTGAAATGCTATGGGTTTCATATTTTAGTGGTAACAATTAGGCCCAAATAATATATAATATTCCTCAAATGAATTGTAATCTCATATATTCATTTCTCCTTCTTTCACAGCAAAATTATCATCTTTATTGTTATCAATATTTTTATGAACGGATGATAACTGCTAAGAATAATTTGAAATTAGATATTATGATTGAAAAATAAATATGTCTGTGGATTCTGTTGATTTAATGATGGTTAAGTGTATGTCATACTCTCGCTAACCAATACTCGAGTAAATACAAAAAATGATAAAAGAAATATATTTATTCAGTCTTACCACCGTTGTAAAACCAAGAGCAACGACTAGGATTATGGTGTGACTCGCCCACAAATTGAAGCCTGTCACTGTGAAAAGAAGAAAATGAAACACTTCAATGATCTAATAGCATTATTGGCATGCATTTCAGGGTTAACATGGTAAAAATTTGATAGAAATGCAAATTGAGTCAATGCTTTCATAATATAGCACAATTCCATGCATAATCATTCTTACTTATTCCTCCTTAGTCCTGCCCCCCCCCCTCCCACCACACACCCACTCCCTCAAACACACATAAATTGAATATTTCACACCTTTTGAATGAGAATGATAAAAAAATAAATCACTGAGATGAGCACAGCTTATGTCCAACAGTTAAGCAGCGACCTATTCCAAGTTACCACGTCGATTGGTTAATAGATATTGGACCTGATGGGTATAATTTGTTCATGTCTAAGCAAAAATCTAATTAAAAAAAAATGTGTTCTTAAACGAAATATACAAAATTGTTTAAATTGTATGGCATGGAAATGAACAGGAGGAGGTCTGTAGAGATGTTAGTCTAAATCGAAGGCTGTGATTTGATCATAGTAACACTGTACCATTTTTTTATGACACATGGTCCTCGAAGTAATCATGCTGATTTAGAATTAATGTTCTTACCAGTTTGAATAACTAATGATGGTACATATAACACAATACCGAGATATACCATCTAAAAAGAAAGAAAGAAAAGAACACATTAAATTCGGACTGAGTTTTATTATAATTTGGCTTTATTAGAAATGAAGGGGCATCTCCTTTGTTCACATACTTTGGTATTGAAGAGACAACTAGCCTACGAGTGTCAAACAAATTTCCTCATTCTGAAAAAAATGAAGTCCATGCCCTTTTCTGGGTAAAGATGTAAAAACAATTTTCTGAGTGTAAATTAGAATAATTAATAAAATGCAACGCAGGAAATTGATTTTGTGGAAAGGTCAAACAAAATAATGTGTAAGATTTATTCCTGTATATTTCTTTCACATAAAATTGCAAAGGGTAAAGGAAATCATAATAGTCTGTTTTGTTTTATGATCAGCTATATGAACAGTCGTTAATGCGTCAATGGTCAATTTTTGACCCCTTGTGACGGCGCATTTGTAAATTCAACATTTTGGTTATAATTTTGCAAAATGTGCAATCCATCAAAATATGCCGTAACTTTGTTAAGACACATGTTGGTATTATGCCTCTTTAGTAACACAGGGACACTTTTAATACCATGGATTCCAGTGGATTTGATACTAGCTCTTCATCATCAGGTCCATGTTCGTTGGGGAAATGGATGTGATATTAACAGTTTTAGGCATGTTAGGCGTGTCAATCAATATGAAAAGAGGGAGGGGTTTCGCCATTTCAGAAAACTAACGACCCCAGAATAGTCCCGCGCTGAAATGGGCTATTCGCCATATATGATTGGGTATATTATTTTGAACATGTTTATTTTATTCGTTTTATGTGAAAATGCATGCAAATAATCATTCAATAACTCACCATCTGTACAATAAATAGCAGACTGCAGAACACTCTCACAGTCTTGTTGAATCGAAGCTCTAAATACTAAGGAAAGAAGAGATTATTCATGAATCAATCAAACATTTTCAGCGTCAAAATTTTGCAGTAAATATCAATCATTTTGCAGATAATAGCTTGCAATGAAAAATTAAAATAGTAATCGAATCCATACAAAACAACATCATTCAAATCACAGAAACCGTATTTTTTTGCTTTTCCCTCAAATTCTATGAGAGAAAGTAGAGCTTATCTTGCGTTTCTTACCCACACTTTTTTTAGTGCAAATATGGGCAATACCCTAGGGAAGGGGTCACACCCCTCCCATTGAGTTTTCTTTTTTAAAGAAGAAAAGACAAATAAGTGGTCTGAGTCATACATACTAATCTTCTTATTCGATTAAAACAAGATGATTATAATTTAAAATTATCAAATCAAATGCCTTGGCGCTGCCCCTGGTCCAGAATTTCAATATTTAGAATATATTATATTTTGTACAATTATTTTATTAAATCATCATTCTGTAGATCCTCACCTCAAAAGCGCTAACAACGCCAATGTTGAAATACAAGGGCACAAACATCCGACAAACAATGGCACCACCGATTATATAAGCCAAACATATCCACCAAAACATGGTATTATACATATACACATCAACCGGGGTCCCAAGGATATTAATCGCTGCTGCGAACGGGATCGTCATTGACATCGATACGGGTATGACGTTTAAACGTCGACTGCCAAGAAGGAAACGTTCGGAGGTTATCCGATGTCGGCCACGATGACGGCGTTCGACGTAGGCAGCAACGAGTCCGATGACGAGCGACAAGACGAGCATGGTGATACAGACCGCGTAGTCCCCGGGAGTGAAGAGTTTTGATATTTTTTTGCTCTCCATATTTTCATTACTAAATATGAAACAAAACGTGGAACGTACAAATGAATAATATCGAAATACCATCCAACGTTCAATGCAATATTCATAGGCCAATCACAAATGAAATAAAGAAAAATCAGCAGTATTAACTTAGGAGTGAAAATAAATAAATAATCTCAACTTGGACTATATGCATTTCAGAGCAGAAATTATTAAAAACATTTATTTTCTAAATGATATTAATCTTTGTTTCTATAGAGCTCTACTTCTTGCTTACCTGCTGTTCTGTGTGCAAAGAAAAATTAGCAACTGTTCCCCATCTCTCGCTCACATCATCCACAATATAAAAATGTTGGTCTTTTTCGATTTTATCTACCTCCAAAGTCCAAGACTGTTTCGAGAACGCAAGACATGAATTATAATGAAAATGCCAATAACATGACTTATTTTGTCGCCACATAGGGCAGCTTATATTCTTATCATGCCTTATTTGGACTTTGAACGATATTTTGTTAAGTAGACCTACTAATGACAAATAGGGACAGTAATTAATAAATAATCATTCGAGGAACGAAGTCCTTTATTCTATACGAAATAAACGAGCAATTTGAAGATTTATCTTTAATGATTCACATTTGCCGATTGGCATAGTTGTGCATATTGAATGATCCTACTATAACACACATGTATATCACTTTTAAAACGGAGTTTTTAGTTTAACTGAGTCAATTTGGTTTATCTGATTTAGGCCTAGTAAGTGGGCGGATGATAAATAGTAAGGACTATCCTAACTAAGGACGTTCTAACTCCATGCTTTGATCAACTGTTTATATGAACTAAATGTCATTCGACGAAGTACAAAAGGAAAGAGGTTCGGCGGACAAAATTTGAATGAATATAATTTTCATAGAATTAATACGTGGGACATCATCAGCTTACTCATTCATTTCATGAGCAGAACATGCAGACCTGTTCACCGAAGTAATGCAAAATGACCGGCAAAATGTTGTCATAACTTCGGTATTCCTTAAAATACAAGTTTAATGAAATTGCTTAATTTGGCTGATTTTACTTTGTCTGTTCAAGTATAAGATTGGTTTCCAGTCTATATAGAGTATTCCCCTTTAAAGACAATCATGGTCTTGAGACTAAATGTAGTTGCAGAAAACCGAAACAAAGATCGGGATATAGGACGATATATGAAAATCCCTTGTATGTTGCAATATAAAGCTACGGAAAAATAACACAAAAGAACATTGGCTTATCTTGAATATTGGTGCGCTTCTTAATTCAAATTTTTATCAACCTTCAAAATCATCATTATTGGCAAAATCACCGTCACTAGCCCTTTTATATACATGCACAATGCAAGGGGCAATAGTCAATTACCGCCACCACAACCACATGATTTTTATCATCATCAGCAGCATCATCATCATCATCAACAACAACAACATCATCATCATGTGATGCAACTTCATCATCATCACCATCATCATAATCATCATGGTCGATCATCAGATCGAAGGCGCACTATTCATCGTCGCTTATAACCCCGTTCATTATCATCATCATATCTTCCTATACATAGGCCCCTCTAGGCTAAATTCGAAGGAATAGGTTTTGTTTAATGGAAAAAAGAGGTGGGCACAAACTTGCATCACCAACCAGCCCCCCCCCCCCCCCCCTACTACTAGCACATAAAAGTACCACCATCACCACCACACCAAGAACAAGAAACAAGTGCACACGGTTGCTCCGCGGCACGTACACCCGACCGATGTACGGGGGCCGTGGCGGCCGGAGCTTGGCCTAGCGCTAGCGAGAAATACCGGCGTACGTACATTCAGCTACCCCATCACAGCGACTCCTGTGAGAACAAGATCAGTTTTATACGAAATTACAAGGGCATAGGTAGGGACGAGCTTAACTGCTAATCGGGAGACTTAAAGAAACTTCAGATCAATTTTAATGCTAGACACTGAGTTAGTTGGGCAAACCACGATTTGGCCGTTAGTTGCACTTCAAACCGACAGTACTAATCATGAGTAATTCCGAATTTAAAGGCCAAATTTTGATATATTCTATCGTTGGATGCCCGTTCTGCATGCGAGCTAAACAGACTTTGCAAGATCTTGAATTGCCTTATTTGGACGTTAACCTCGATTCTTATGGTGAAAAAGTACGGAAAGAAGTCCGGGAAAGGACTGGTAGGAGTACAGTTCCACAAATCTTCTTTAACGCAAGGCATGTTGGTGGCTTTGATGATTTACAAGCCTTGGTAAGTAGACCATTCCCTGTCATAATTTTGTTATTTACATTTTTACCTCAGTCCCATCTACTGCGCTTTATGTGTTGTTTATGTCAATTTGTGCAGTGTAGATTGAGCTTCGGCATTCTCATACTTTATGTCCCAACAGATTTTCGATCTCAATTTCTTACCATTGGCTGTTCAAAACCTTGTCACTTATCACAAACCTCGTCACTTAATTATATTCATCCGCGGGTGAAATTCATACGCGGAAGCTAATAACTTTCCCCGCTGTTTTTTTTAAAAAGTCAAGCCGCACTTACCTTCTTCCAAATACGATTTCAGCTTGACAGCTAGCCATGTATATTCATGAGATCTCAAAACGATTAATTAACCTTGAAAGCCAACCATCATCTCTCTTAATATACTCATACTTTAAGTCCCCCACCTCCTTTTAACCCTGTTGGATAGGGAAACCTTGATACCAAATTCCTTCATCTCTCTTAATATACTCATACTTTATGTCCCCCACCCTCATTCACACTATGCTTGTTCCGCGCATGTAATCTTGTTGGCTAAACCTTGATACCAAATTCCTTCATCTCTCTTAATATACTCATACTTTATGTCCCCCACCCCCATTCACACTATGCTTGTTCCGCGCATTTAATCTTGTTGGCTAAACCTTGAAAACAAAACTTCATCTCTCTTAATATACTCATACTATGTACTTTATGTCCCCCACCCCCATTCACACTATGCTTGTTCCGCGCATTTAATCTTGTTGGCTAAACCTTGAAAACAAAACTTCATCTCTCTTAATATACTCATACTTTATGTCCCCCACCCTCATTCACACTATGCTTGTTCCGCGCATTTAATCTTGTTGGCTAAACCTTGAAAACAAAACTTCATCTCTCTTAATATACTCATACTTTATGTCCCCCACCCCCATTCACACTATGCTTGTTCCGCGCATTTAACCTTGATGGCTAAACCTTGAAAACAAAACTTCATCTCTCTTAATATACTCATACTTTATGTCCCCCACCCTCATTCACACTATGCTTGTTCCGCGCATTTAATCTTGTTGGCTAAACCTTGAAAACAAAACTTCATCCCTCTACACTATGCTTGTTCCGCGCATTTAATCTTGTTGGCTAAACCTTGAAAACAAAACTTCATCTCTCTTAATATACTCATACTTTATGTCCCCCACCTCATTCACACTATGCTTGTTCCGCGCATTTAATCTTGTTGGCTTAACCTTGAAAACAAAACTTCATCTCTCTTAATATACTCATACTTTATGTCCCCCACCTTTTGCTGAATTCATAAGCCGTAATCAGCACGTGTATATTTTAAACCCCATTTTCCCCTTGTTTTTCAATTCAAGCCGCACTTACCGTCTTCCTAATACGATTTTAGCTTGACAGCTAGCCATGTATATTTATGAGATCTCAAAACGATTCATTAACCTTGAAAGCCAATCTTCATCTCTCTTAATATACTCATACTTTATGTCCCCCACCCCCATTCACACTATAGTAGACATAACGCGCACCATAGGCGCGCACAGTGAAATTTCTTTGTTGGGACATAAAGTATGAGTATAAATAAGAGAGTTGATCCTGGATTCCCAGGTCAGCCAACTGTCTTTATGCGCGTTCCGCGCATCTAATCAAGTTGGCTGAAGTTCACCTTGAGTTGAAGCTAGCTAAAAATGTAAACATTGCGCCGGAACTACTTTAAATAATTTGGGTCGACGGAGAAAGGTCATCGTTTTCAATGGTAAGTTTGTTGGGACATAAAGTATGAGAATGCCGAATAATATATGGTCCTGCTTATTTTTTATGACATGGTGTATCACTTGTAATATGGAATTTTTCTTCCAATGAAATTTACTTAATACTTACATGCATAACATGGCTTTAAAAATACTTTAACATTTTATTATTTTCATGCAATTGGCTTTATGTGAAAATATCTGTTTAGTGTGATTTCATTTCTATATTGGTGTTCTTTGTTGTAGCTGTGATATTTTGTCATCGCAGGATTGATGAAAAACAGCTTTTTACTGATTTTTAGTACCTGTATAAATATATTCTAATAACTAAATGATATTTTTTGTTCTCCATTTAATTAGATTGCTGATAAGGATAATTTCAATCCATTGATTGATGAAGTGCGGAACAATGAGGCTCCTCCTGATGCCCCGAACATACCAGATGCTAAAGAAATGAAGCAAGAAAAAAGTGGTAAGACAAAGTATCTATGATTGAGAACGGAACATTTTCGTGTTTTGTAGCATCTGTATTAAGACTTGATAAAGCTATAGATTATTTATTTTAAAAGTGTTGTGTTAAAGATTTACACTATATATGGTATGAAATTCTTAAAATTGGAATATCTAAAGCTAGTAAAAAAATTGGGGTCTATTTCTGTTTCTCTTCTCAAAAGACTCCTAAACCATTTCATTTCTCCTAAAAACATAGAACATGTTTTGGGGGAGAATCTGTGGCTGTGGACAGTAAGTCCAATACTGAATTTGTAAATATTGGGCATGCAGAAATGCTTGTTTTTTTTTTTAAATTCTTTATTCCATTTCCATTTAAAACAATACAATTAATATAAAGTAATACAAATCAAGTACAATTTTACAGAAACCAACAGCCTTATTCCCTGGACAGTAAATTATGCATTAAGTTATGTACCACTTTCCTCTCCCTTGTTTCATAATTGTTGAAAATTACTAAAATTCTTAGATATGATTCAGTTAAATGATTATTCAAAAGAGCAATGTGTGATTTCATTTTATTTCTTGTTTGTATTTTTAGCAGATCTGGAATTCACCTGTGAGCTAGACGAGTACGCCGTCTTGATACGAGAGCTGAAGATGAGTGGGATTATCAAAGATCATCGGAAAGGCCTTTCAACCTACAAGAACACATTCCAGGCGAGAGAGTTTGTAGACTGGATAGTGAAGGCAAAATCATTTGAGGGTAAGGTCTGACAGCTTTTGCAGACTTGATCATAGACTGGAGATGCACTGCAAAAACTCTGATGTTGATTTAACACCAGAGAAGTATTGAAACAACATCAGCTTGGAATCAAACCGATTTTGTTTTGATACTACTGGTGTTTTATAAACACCTATCTGGTGTTAGATCAAAACGAAACTGGTGTTGTTTAACCATTCTCTGGTGTGGACTTATGTAGATTCCGGGCTGGTGTTAGATTAACACCAGAGATTTTGCAGTGTGAAAAAAGTCTGTACCAGCCACTCAGAAACGTTGTAGAGCCGTAAATTAGGCCCAGGCACATCTAACTGATTGTGATGTCAAACGTTGATCCTAGATGTAAATAATGTGTTGCTGTGACATTAGGCATCTTATTCAGGGCTTCTGTTTGCGGAGGTGTTGTGGTCTAGTGGTTTAAGGTAAATGCTAGTTTTGGTAACGATATCAAAATGAGTTCGTACAGAATCCAATGAAATGGCTACCAAAGTGTCTGTTTGTATAAATAAAACGCATGTGCCAAATGATTCTGGAAGAAATTGCGTAATTGCTGAGAAATCAGCAAATAAGCACAGGATTCGGGTAGAGCGTCGGGCCCGACGCCCTAAGCAATAATTATACATTGTCCCACGTGCGCTTATCTGTGTTGGGGATCTTTGTTGTGAACATTTTTCAGCGTAGATTTCAAGATTTCACAAAGTTCAGTTAATGTAACTGTACCAGATCTAGATCCTCGATGATATACTGACAATTAAGCCTTGTTTTACAGACTTTCTCATGAAATCAGTGTTTACTGCAACTGCTGGAATTTCTCTTTAATCTCATCTTTCAATCATACATCACTCTATTTGGTCTAAATTCTAGATAATTCCAGAACTCGCATTTTCCTGCACTCTGACGTCAGAATAGTGCATTTGGTATGACATCAGAGTGCAGAATAGTGCATTTTGGATGCAATAGTGCAATTCACTGAATATCATGTGATTCGATTTGGACCAATCAGATTACAGAACATTCTTGGGAGTTGTATAATTATTATTAGCACGAACAACATTTCTGTGTGGCCGGTACTTAATCGCATTCTTTCTATTATTTGATTGATTCTATTCGCTTTATAGACCGATCCACTGGGATCGTTAGCGGGCAGGATCTGATCGATCAAGGTTTTGCGAGTACTGTGAAAGGATCTCATGACGGACGGTTTGAAGACAACGACAGCCTTCTAAGATTGCTAGAACATGATGAGAATACTGCTCTTAATTCAGGATTGTCGAGTGAATGTGAAGCTAGACCCGGTGAGTGACTGTTGAAATTGCGGTATCAATAATAGACTTGTAACCTGTTGCATGAGCCTCCAAACACAATCTTTGATTCCACCACTGGAATGTTGATCATAAAGAAAAAATTGAGAAAATCAATGCGGATTCGGTGTACTCTTTCTTAGGCTGCATTAGTGTTCAAGACCTAAAATCACCTTTTCTATGAACTTAGGGAATAAAATTACTTTTTTAGTTGATAAATGCCAAAATATTATGATTCTGGGTTAGGTTAAGAGCCTTTCTGAGTATCACAGATTTGTGTAATCAGAAAACCCTGTTCTGAGACCTGTACCTTTTTCTGGTTTTAGAGAAAACGTGCAGGCCATTTATTATTGCATTGGTAATTGCCAAAAGAAAAATTTGGTACTTAATGACCTCAACTAGTTGAAAGGCTCAATACAGCTGTGCAGTATCAGTACTAGAGTCCTGACTATAAATAATAATATAGGGTATTTATATGGCACACATATCCACCTTGTTACATGTAGGTGCTCAAGGCGCTCCTATATTACCCGGCTAAGCTAGGCGTTCATAGTGCACACAGCTTTTGAAGGAATTACTTCCTACCAGTACCCATTTACCTCACCTGGGTTGAGTGCAGCACATTGTGGATCAGTTTCTTGCCGAAGGAAATTACGCCATGGCTGGGTTTCGAACCCATGACCCTCTGTTTCAAAGTCCGAAGACTAATCCACTGGGCCACAACGCTCCACGTTCAATCAATTTGATCAACACACAGCTTTTTTAAAGCTTGTTTGGAAAGCCTCGTACGAATGGGTCACAATTATCCAATGCTTTAGAAAAGAATTTTGGAAATAGTGATGTGATTGCATTCATTGTTTTTTTTTTCTGTTTCAGCTTCAGATCTTGGGGAAGATATGAGGAAGCTTATTCTCTCTCTGTACAATGAATATCTTTCTTCAGATGGTAAGGTAAGACAGCATTACGTTACAGTGTAGTTCATTATATGCATTGCAGAATGATAAAGGGTCTATCCACAAAACCCCGCGAGTGGGCACTTGTATATTGTGATGTATGCACATGCCAGTAGTAGGTTGACCCCTTTTTCATGCTCCGATTTCTGATCTCTCTTGACACGTGATATAATTCTAAGAAACCTGTTTATTCCCTATCTCTCTTTCTATCCCTCTTCTCCTCTGTTGTCTTCCTCTCTCTTTCTCGCCATTCTTCCCTTCTTCCTAGTGTGGGCAACTTGCTATTGTATTTGTTACGTAGACATTTTTAATTTCTTTTTATCACTGTTTTTGAGCTTTGATGAAAAAAGGCGAATAAATGTGAATTTTGTCCATTTAGAATTCTCCATATACATAAACATGTAGGATAGAACATCAAATAGCAACAATATGGCAAATTTGTCCACTGTGCATAATTTGTTTCACTCTGCCTCTCTCTTTCTCTTTCTTTCTCTCTTCCTAGAGAGTGAATTACAAGGGTATAGCAGCGAGTTCACAATTCCAGACCTATACCCGGATGACAGCGCAGCTCTACAGAGTGGATGTGAAGTCCGCTTCGAGGGAGGAGAAGATTGCTTTCTTTATCAACATTTACAACGCCCTTGTCATTCACGGCTATGTGACTTCTGGACCCCCAAAGAACCTGTGGCAGAGATACAAGGTTAGAGGTCAAAGATCATACATGTAAGGTTCCTACAATGGAAATTAAAGGACACGTCCACCCCAACAGAGAGTTGTTTTGTATAAAAGGAGAAAATCAAACAAGCATAACACTGAAAATTTCATCAAAATCAGATGTAAAATAAGAAAGTTATGACATTTTTAAATTTCGCTTAATTTCGCAAAATTTATCTGCACATCCTGGTCTGTATGCAAATGAGGGAAGTGATGGCGTCATCTACTCTCTATTTCTTTTGTATTTTATTATATCCAATATGAAATATTCTGATTTTCCCCTCATTTTCATGTGAAAGAAAGTTTTGTTCCTGTCTGATCATATAGATATACCATTGTCTTAACATTTTATGGATCAATCAAGTTGGCCCAGGCTATTGTCACATTTGAAAAAAATGAAATGTTGTATATTTCAAACATTGAAAAACAAAAGAAATAGAGAGTCAAGGACATTATTGACTCTCTCATTTGCATGTCACTGACTTGTTCATATAACTATTTTGTGAAAAAGAAGCGAAATTTTAAAGTGTAATAACTTTCTTATTTTACATCTGATTTGATGAAATTTTTAGTGTTATGCCTGTTCAATTTTTCTCTGTTCGTTCAAATCAACATTTTTCTGGGGTGGATTTGACCTGTAAAGTTGATTCATATTGATACACAGGTCTGAAAACAACTCATAGGGTGCTATGGAAGACTGCAAGTGATAATCTGGTTATTTGCAATGGGCGTAAATCATACGTTGTAGGTATCTTGGAGCTTTGATTCATCATTACCCGGGTCATTGGATTCAATCAGCCATTCCTGCACACAATTTGTGCATATCCTCCACTCCCTGTAGAGCACTCCAGCCAGTCGCCAATATGTTTCATAGATTTTAAAGTAATTTTTTAATGAAAATTCTTGTAACTGTCCATGCTTCACCCTGAACCCTAACTAGGCTGGGCTATTTTGATAGATCATAGAGCGGAGACTCCCATCCCCCCTCCTGATCTTTAGCTGTCAACCGGTAGTGTTTATTTTTTATAATATTTTTTATGTGATTTCAATGATAATGCTAATAAATGCTGACAATCAGAATTCTGCTTTAAATCAATAGATAATGGACTAAATATTTTATATATAACTTAAATATGGGTTTAGAAATTCCTTGCAGCTGCCTTAGCAATCTTTTAAGAAAATTATGAATTTAAAATTAATTTCCTTTGTACTTTATTACTTTAAATATGAATTTCTTTCTTTTTTGCTTACCTCCTTGTAACAGAATTTGTAAAGGGTTTGCACTTTGCACATGAAATCACTATTCATGGTTGACTGTATGATCTAAACAATTTCTCTTTTATAGATAATATCTACTAAATATATCACTTCTTTTAAGTTATTCAACTGTGTGAGCTACATTATTGGAAGCCAGCTGTATTCTCTCAACATAGGTTGATGCCTACTATCATATCTCTCTCCCTTTTTAGTTCTTCAACTATGTAAGCTACATTATTAGCCAACTGTATTCTCTCAACGACATAGGTTGATGCCTACTACATGTCTCTCCCTTTTTCAGAGCTGCCAAGTAGTACGGATTTTCAGTATTTAGTACTGAAAAATTAGAAGAATACTGATGGTTTCATGCAAAATACTGATTTCTCAAGTTTCAGTTTTATGTGTTGTCCTATGGTATTTCTTTGAAAATACTGATTCCTTGCCAAAATACTGATTTTCAGCTTTGAAAATACTGAAATGTTTTTGCTCAGGTTGGCAGCTCTGCTTTTTAGTTATTCAACTACATGTATGTGAGCTACATTATTGGAAGCCATTTGTATTTTCTCAACATCATAGGTTGATGTCTACTTTCATATCTCTCTCCCTTTTAGTTCTTCAAGTAAAGCTACATTATTGGTAGCCAACTGTATTCTTTCAACATCATAGGTTGATGCCTACTATTATATGTCCCCCTTTTAGTTCTTCAACTATGTGAGCTACATTATTGGTGGTCAACTTTATTTTCTCAACATCATAGGTTGATGTCTACTTTCATATCTCTCTCCCTTCAACTAAAGCTACATTATTGGTAGCCAACTGCATTCTCTCAACATCATAGGTTGATGCCTACTATTATATGTCTCCCTTTTAGTTCTTCAACTATGTGAGCTACATTATTGGTGGTCAACTATATTCTCTCAACAACATAGGTTGATGCCTACTATTATATGTCTCCCTTTTAGTTCTTCAACTATGTGAGCTACATTATTGGTGGTCAACTGTATTCTCTCAACAACATAGGTTGATGCCTACTATTATATGTCTCCCTTTTAGTTCTTCAACTATGTGAGCTACATTATTGGTGGTCAACTGTATTCTCTCAACGACATTGAGAATGGAATCCTGAGGGCGAACAGGAAGCCACTAGGCTCACTCTCCAGACCCTTCTCAAAGAACGATCCTCGCCTCCAGGTGGCGCTAGACCAGCCGGAACCGCTCATCCACTTTGCTTTGGTCTGTGGAGCTAAGAGCTGTCCACCAATCAAGACGTACTCAGGCAAAGTAAGCATTGTAAATTCTAAGCAATTGATATGGTGTTCTAAAGAATTTCCATATTTTTCTTAATAATACTAATACTATTGTTACAAAAATGATGATGATGACGATTATGATGATGATGATAATGATGGTGATGGTGAGGATGATGATGATGATTTTTGTTTTATTATACCTTTTGTAAACATGTATATTTCAGCCATTGCCGTATTTGTATTTTTGTTTTTGAAATACCTATATATGAATATGATGATCTTGATAATGTTGATGATGATGATGACGATGGTGATGATGATGATGTTGATGATGATGATGATGTTGCTGCTGATGATGATGACGATGATGATGACGCTGATGATGTTACTGATGATGATGATGATGATGTGGTGATGCTGATGATTTTGATGGTGTTGCTGATGATGAAAGAGTTGGTTCACAGCCCTAGCAATGTGATTGTTAAAGTTCACATTCCACAGCAGAATGGAAATTGTGCACTGTAAAAGGCTTGCCAGGCCTAAGAAATATCCAAGGTCCCTTTGGAAGCACAGAAACATTAGATGATAAAATTATAAGTGCTATTCACAGACTAATGACTATTATTATCACCATCATCATCATCACCTCTTTCATGCCTTAATCTGGTTTATACTTCCTAGGATGTTATGAACGAGTTACAGTTAGCAGCAGAAGCTTTCCTGGAAGGGTCTGATGGGTGCCAGGTCATTGTGGACAAAAAGGAAGTTAAGTGCAGCCAGATCTTCAAGTGGTACAGAGAGGACTTTGGCAGGAACGATAAAGACGTAAGAATTATTTCCTTATCGTAAAGGTTTACTTCCCCAGGTCCCTGAAGCATCAGACTTAGCTATTGATTATTGAGTTAAAATTAAAGAGTTAAAATTGATCCGATCAATCATAACTATGGAAAGCCAGCAACGTCAGCATCTTATAAATGCATGTTTGTTCAAAATGTTTTCTAGATATGTGTATTCATAAATTCATTATATTCTTGACAATTTGGAGTTTTCCCTTTGTTAACAAAGGACATTTTGCAAAATTCCTGTAGAAAAAATTATGACACTGATGGATTTTTATAGAGTTATGATTGATTGGATCAATCATAACTCTTTGTAAGACAGGGCCCTGATCTTCAAAGTCTACAATTGATTTAATTGATTCTTGTGTTTTATTAGTAAAAAGAAAAAGATCAGCCTTACAGTCAATCCATCTTTGTCCAAAAGGCACTCATTTCATATGAATAGTATTATGATTCCTTTTGTAGAAGTGATGGATACCAAATGAAGAAAAAAAAGCTTTAAAAAGAAGGGGAAAAGTAGTTTAAAAAAAAGAGCCTCAAAAAATTACAAAATGTAAAAATAATTTTTAAAACCCCCAAATTAAAGTTTTTTTATTCTGTAAAAAAAAATGTCTTGTGCGCCCCTCTTATTTTCAGATTTGTTCTTTGCACCCCTTCTATTTTGGAATCCTGTATCTGCCACTGAGGTCCATCCTTCTTTAACATATTTTGTGCTTTTGACAGGTTGCTGTATTTATATCCAAGCACATGGGGAGAGTGAGAAGAAGAAATCACTGCTTCAGGTCATAGGTCACAAGGACTTCAAGGTCAGTTATATGAAGTACAACTGGGGTATCAACTCCCAATAGAGAATGGCTTTTCAATGCCTATTGGAAAACACTTCTATGCACAATATTTTTCTATGAATGAGTTTACAATATCATGCCAAAAATAATTATCAACAATCTCAAGGTAAAGTCAAACGGAATTAGATTTATACTGAATATTTTTTGTTTTGTAAGAAGCGAAAACAACAATAAATTAAATTTGGATCAATCTTAATGAATAATAGTATGGTTGATTCTGGGACGATATTGAATGAAGAGCATACACTTAAAAATATTGAGACATTCAGAGCTTCAGACAAGTGAATAAAAATCATCATTTCAAGTCGACCCTCTGCTCCAAAGATTCCCTGAGGTCGAATTGATTTTTTAGACCAGATTATTCAAAACATGTTACCTCTTCTAAGTCAAGGTTTCTGTAGTTGATGGTTATATCATACATTCATTTTGTGTACATGTATGATTGCAGAAGTGTTTATAGTCATAAGATTTAATTCTAATACTAATAATGAATTTTATTCATAGAAATCCATAAAGCCTTTGAAATGCATAGGGAAGTAATGTTGATATAATGTTGTATTTTTTTTCAAATCAGATTGCGATTAAGAAGGCAACAAAGAGTATCTAGATTATGGTACATTTATTTCTAACTTTAGAGCAGAAATTCAAAATTCTGGAATAAATGATTAATATTTTCATCATTATTACTTATGAAGAAAATTTGCGTATATTTATAGTATGATCATTGTGGATAAAGCACACAATCTTTTTGAAAAATTAATTGTGCAAATTAGCATTTTGGCCATTGGTACCATCATCTATCATGTGTGCTGATTTTTGCCGTAATGGTGCGGTCGACAGCCAAGATCCTGAGGCCCTAGCCTGGGCCACATATGGTCTACCAAAAACAACCAATCAGAGGTGGTAAAGTGTAGATGTATTCTTAAATATCAATTGATAATTGGCATGTTATCAAGGAGTTATTGTGAATTTATGAATTTATCAAGTACATATTAAAGCATTCCGAAGATATCTTTAGTTTGTATAAATTGTTAAATGTTAAAGAGTAGGTGCTTGATATGACAAGTTTATTGTATTTTATGAAAGCGGAGTTTCTCCCTTTTTTGCCCGATATTGTCATTAGTTGCTATTTTCCACTCCAAGCTGTATTGTTGTATGATTGTAATTGTTGTGTCAAAGTAATTTGTATATGTTGAATAAATAATTTCAGTCCCCCCCCCAAAAAAAAATATATATATATATTATATCTCTAAAGTCATCCTTGTGGAAATAGTACAAGTGATATTGAGTGAAATTTTGCAAATTTGTGGTATACTTGTAATATACTTATTCAATCATTTCATACACATGTACATGTACTGTACATGTTAATTTATAATTCTGATTTATCAAAATATCCTTTTCTCCACATGTACATGTATCCAACATTGTGGTCATTCTCCTAAGTTTATTATTTTGTATAGCACTCTGATTTATGATCTTGTGGAGTTTCTGTTTTAGTAGGTTGATTATTATGGCTGATATTTATGTATGCTTACATATACAGTACAAACATACATGTATAAAGATGTATGTTTAACAATTTCAGGTAAATGATCTGATCAAACTGCTCAATTTCATTTTAATGTTGATATTTTTTCAGGGTAAATACATAGGCCCGTATTCTGAAGTCAGGTTTAACTTAGACCATGGTCTAACTCTGTGCTAAGTTATGGGAAGCCAAAAGTGTCAAAAATTTTATTCAATTGTCTGTTCCTTATGTTTGCTGTGCTCTTTCCTGATTCATCAATGGCGAAGAAAATCATCTTTTTATACTTCCTAGACAATTATGAATGATTTGAGAGCCAAATGAGCTGAAATATGGTATCTCTATTGTTAGTGATTTATGTAACAATTGGCTATCCATACTTAAACCACAACTTTAAACTTGAGTTTAAGTTAAACCTGACTTCAGAATATGGGCCATAGCATCTCTGAAAATTTCACCTTCTTGAAAAGGAGAGATAAAACAAGAATGACATTAGGAAAGGAGAGAAAGATTTTAAACAAATAATGAGTCTTTCAAAAACACAATATCATGCATTCCAACTCTATGTACAGTGTACCTTACATATGATATGCATGTACATGTATACATGTGTGCATGTATACACAGATATTAATTTCTTGTGCCTTTAATATGTATTCACTGTCTTTGAAAAGCCTCTTTAAAGTTTTGGTTAATTCCCTTGGGTATATCACTGTTCCATCTCACAAGCCAGCATGTTCTAGAATTGTTATGATATACATGTACATGCAATGAGATAAGAAAAAAAATTGAGGATTTATTTTTAAGCATTTTAAAAGAATATTAGTATTAATGTGTGTCAGATCAAAATAGAGATATTTACATTGTACTTTCCTTTTCAATTAAAACCACTTCTCAGGGATTGAATGGACTGAAAATTCTAAGATACATGTATGATCTTCGTTTCTGATAAAGATCACACTCAATTTAAGAATTAGTATTCCTTTAATAGAAAATATTGAATCAATACCAAGAGAGGGCTATTGATTTTTTTTAAGTCAAATATTCAAATTATCACAGAATAAAGTGTCAAAATAGATTCAGCATCTGCGACACGTTAAGATTGAAGTATTAGGTGATTCTTGAGGTTCAGAAATATTGTTCATCTTTAATACCGGAGCTTTAAACAGGCTTTAATATCAGAACAACTGAAATATAGAACTCCTCAGAGATAGTTTGTTTCATATCTTAACTACCAGTATATTCCCTATTTAGATATTTCAATGAGAAAAGTTATATTACAATTTTTCAACGAGAGAGTAGTAGTTTTCTTGGGAAAATTTACCTGTAATGAAATATAAGAAGACACCTAAATTATTTAGACTACCAGAAACTATGCAAGAAACAAACTTGTTGATACCTCAGAAACATAGAGGAGGGACCAGTATTTGAGAAATCTGGTTGTAAGATGCGTCCAGTGCTTGACAACTGCAAGATTCCATCAAAGTAAATACTGACAAATTATGAACTGCTTGAAATTAAGAAATATCAATTTTTGAACTTTTACCACTTTCTATCTGAGTATTTTCTGTAGAAAGGCTGACTTTAATAGGATTTGAAAATAGGTTTTTATGGACTGACTGGTCTGATTAATTTCATGTCATACAATGGTGGTGGTGGTGATTTTGCTAATACCTGATTGAGTGCATGTAAGAAAGAAACCAAAGGACCTAAAAAAACACAAATTGATTTAGATATTAGAGTAAGTTAGTTTTGATTAAAATAAATATTATTGTATAGAGGTTCACCAAATATCTAGACAAGAATAAGCAATATCTAGAGACATATGATGCAAGCAGCTTCCTTTTTTTGTCGTATGACCATAAAATGTAATTTTCTCAGAAATCGAAGATGTTTTTGTTACAGTATCTTTGCATTATCTAGACAAAAGAATCATTTCATGCACACTTCTATGAAACGCTATAATCAATCATCATGAACTAAAATTAATTCATATTTACTTGACATGGGGTAGTTGCTCGCTTAATGAAAAATTGATTATTTTAAAAATGCATTAATCTCTCACTCTTTCATTGATTTTTATGAAAATCTTCACCATTTTTTTCCCTCCAAGTTGGATGCCTTTATCAAAGCCAACTTATGGTCAGATGAACTTCCCCTTTGGTGATACTGAGTAAATGAATTTCTCTGAACTCTGGACCTATTGTAATTGATGACAAGTTGCAATGAAAGACAATTGCCATGGTAACCATTGTTCTCTGCCAATCAAATCCAAGTATTCCGCCCAGGTTTGTCATTGTTTGGAACCGTTTTGTTGTTGATAATCTTCATACACTATAATGCATTTCTTTCATCAAGGACATTATTAACAAATGTTTAAAAGGATCATGTCAGAATTATTGTTAAATTGTCCAAGAGCCCTGTTTCATGAACCCTGTTTAACATATTCTTGAAAAATTCACCCTCGACCAATGAAAATCAGTTGTTTCAGTAGCTTGTAACTGCCCAGGTAACAATGATAACAAATAACTCTTGGTGAGGAGGAAGTAGGCCGGGTTATAATGTCTTCATTGTGACTGATTTTATGCACTTTATAAGCCATTGTAAAAAGGTGTCTTTCACATGATGTCATGCAGCTTATTTTGAATAGACATATTTTTCTTATAGTGATTGAACTGGATTTTATGATAAGTATTACCTCCTCTGTAAATTTCAGCAATAAAAAAAGTCAGCGTGCATTCTATTTCACTTTTATAACAAATACATTATGTTTCGTTCTATCAGCATGTGAAGGTGTGACAAGGATGATCGTTTTTGGATTCAAAATACAAAGAAACATTTTTTTCTGTTTGCTCTGGAAAACATATTGTTTGACATTGTGTAGGTAGAAATGAAAAGTAAAAGAAGCTTATATGAGTATCAAAGTATTTCTTAATCTTCACTGTAATTAACCTAGTGTATGTGTTATTTTTTGAGGAAATGTAATTTGTGCAAAGAGATGATATATATGGGAAGCTTAGTTACATGTATCTTAACTTTCTGTACTATACGAAAGTGTCATTATGCCAGGGAGGTGATTCATAAAGAGATTATGACGCACAGATGCACTTCAGTTAAGTGGAAGTTCACCCTGATGAAAAGTTGATTGTAAAAATCGCAGAAAAATGTGCTAAAAAAATTGGTGAAGGTTTTAGGAAAACCCATGAAAGACTTTCACAAATAATTACTACTATTTTATTTTTTGTCTCGCCCACTGGAGGTGAAGGCGAGACTTAGGGATTTAAATGTCGTCCATCCGTCACAAACCTTATGACACATAACTCCGCAACCGTAAGTCACTTTTCAACCAAACTTGGGTGGTAGATGGACTAGGGGTACCTGCATGTTATGCTGCAATCGGAAATCACATGGTAAGGTCAAAGGTCAATTTCAGGTCAACGTTACAGTTTACATGCAATACTCTTGTAAGACACCTAACTCCGCAACCGTATGTTTTTTTTCAACCAATCTTGGATGGTAGATGGACTAGGGGTACCTGCATGTTATGCTGCAATCAGAGGTCACATGGTAAGGTCAAAGGTCATTTTCAGGTTACATGCAAGACTCTCTTATGACGCCTAACTCCACAACCGCAAGTCACTTTTCACCCAAACTTGGATTGTTGATGTAGTTAGGAGACCTGCATGTCATGCTGCAATCGGAAGTCACATGGTATTAAGGTCAAAGGTTATTTTCAGGTGAATGTTAAAGTTTATGTCATGCAAGACTCTCTTATGACACATATCTCTGCAACCGTAAGTCACTTTTCGACCAAACTTGGGTTGTAGGTGTACTTAGGAGACCTGCATGTTATTGTGTTTGGAGGTCAAATGGTATATGGTCAAAGTTCATTTTGAGGTCAACATTAAAGTTTATGGGCAAGACTCTTATGACAAGTGTTACTCCCTCCCAGTCATTTCACAATGAAGTTTTGATACAATTCTGTTGCGTGCTCTTGCAAATCACAATATTTCTGGTTATTTTCAAGTGGGTGAGACACAAAATCGCTTATGCCTTGTTTATTTGTGGTGTCATGCATATGCTAGCAGCTTCCCATATATTGTGTGTTTAAAAAAAGTCAATGAATTGTCATTTCTAAAAAAAAAACGAAAATTCTTTTTACCTTGAGTATAACAATGTTCAGACAAATCACACCAGCTCCTGAAAAACAAATATGGGGCAGTTGCACGTACATGACGTCACAAATCAAAAACTTATAATTCTAATAGCTTTCTCAATGTTTGATGGATTTTCCTCAAACCTTCACCAATAATGTTGTATTTTTTCTGGTATTTTTGCAGATTTTTTTTTTCAGGGTAAGCCTCTCTGTGAATTCTACTTCGGTTTAGTATATAACATACCATGTGAATACCATTAAAGGGGAAGTGCGCTATTGCGTACAATGTTATTGTGCATATGATATCATGTATATGTACGTGTCAGTATTGATGTATTTAAATTTAATTTACACTTAAATCTTTGTGAACCCCCCCCCCCCCCATGATAACATTTTGGACGATTTGTTAACAGTTATGCACAATGTCATTCTTTAAAGGTCAAGTCCACCTCAGAAAAATGTTGATTTGAATCAATAGAGAAAAATCAGACAAGCACAATGCTGAAAATTTCATCAAAATCGGATGTAAAATAAGAAAGTTATGACATTTCAAAGTTTCGCTTATTTTCAACAAAATTGTTATATGAACGAGCCAGTTACATCCAAATGAGAGAGTCGATGACGTCACTCACTATTTCTTTTGTTTTTTATTGTTTGAATTATACAATATTTCAATTTTTACGAATTTGATGATTAGGACCTCATTGCCTGAAGCACAAAATGTTAAAATAATGGAATTCCACGTGTTCAGGGAGGAATGAAACTTCATTTCACATGACAATGACGAGAAAATAAAAATATTACATATTTCATATAATAAAATACAAAAGAAATAGTGAGTGAGTGATGTCATCAACTCTCTCATTTGGATGTAACTGGCTCGTTCATATAACTATTTTGTTGAAAATAAGCGAAATTTTGAAATGCCATAACTTTCTTATTTTACATCCGATTTTGATGAAATTTTCAGTGTTATGCTTGTTGAATTTTTCTCTTTTTATTCAAATCAAGTTTTTGTTGGGGTGGACTTGTCCTTTAACGTGAATTATCAGTTTACTTGGTTGTGATGCGATAATGTGTTTTAGTTGACAAACTGGATCTCTCAGGGCTGTTTTAAAAAGCATTAGATAATTTTTTTTTCCTGAAGTCAGAATTTTTTTCGAAGGTTTTTTTGTGGAGGATCATTTGTGCTGAAACAGAATTTCTATTTGTACAGTGAGAGTATTGTGTATTTTGTTGATATTTCAAACCTGTGAAGATAACTTTCACTACACTATAAAAAAACATGTTAATAATGAAAGGTTATAATGTGTAGGTACCCCGGGGGGCCACTTCCATTCACGAGTGGATATCATGCGCGACCATGGGGTCTCGAAAAGCACCCTAAACACGTAATTTCCATATTCTGAAAATGCACCCCTTAACAAGTATTGGCGTGTCAAACCCTACCCTTAACAAGTATTGGAAACAAATCGATACTCTTGGCAAATATTCCCTGAAATGAACCCCTAAACAAGTACAGGAATGTTTTATTGTTACGGGTCCTTTGGTTGTCGGCTTTACCTTATTTGGTTTAGTACGACCCCACCTTCTACACCTAGCGCAAATAGGACTCTAAACACGTAGTGTTGGGGCAAAAATGACATCCTTTATAAAACATTTTAATTTTGTTTTATCATCCCCGCAAATTCGATCCTAAACACGTAATTTTCCTAGCGAAATAGATACCCTTTTTTCATTATTTTTGTGTTTTTGACACCCTTTTCACGTTACGTACGTAACGTGCCCTATCGTGAAAAGGACATCCTTTTTACGTGTTTTTTTGGTCGCGCATGGTATCCACTCGTCAATGTAAGTGGCCCCCCCCCCCCCGGGGTAGGTACTTTTATAAGTGATAAAATTTTATGCAGTTCTGTATTTGTTGTATTATAAGGTACTGTTTTATGTTGATTGACATTGATCTTCACATCTGTTTCTTTTTAAAGATGTTTCTGGAGAATGTTTTCAATCTTTTTAAGCTCCTCTTCTCAAAAGAGAGCTCCAGCTAGATCCCATTCCTCCATTGCCCAATATTGTTTTAGTGAGCTAACAAAGGGATGGCGGTTGGTAACCTAAATTAACATACATGTAGTTGACCACCTAATAACCATCCAAATTTCAATTTCCACTTTCAGATGATGTATACTAATATTTATTTTTTTAAATTCACGTTTTCTTTAAAAAGATAGGATTGTCCTGTTCAATCCTGAATTAGCCTGCTTTTAAGGGAGCCCTGTTAAATATATAGACATGACATATTCCTATATATTTTTTTGCCTTGATGGTTCTGAAAGATGATCTTCTTCTTAGAAATTGATAAATATCCTTTGGAAACATTATTTGAAAATGTATGTTAGATATTTGAAAACTTAAAGGACAAGTCCACCCCATCAAAAAGTTGATTTGAATAACAAGAGAAAAATCCAACAAGCACAACACTGAAAATTTCATAAACGTCGGACATAAAATGAGAAAGTTATGACATTTTAAATTTTCGCTTAATTTCACAAAACAGTTTGCACATCCTGGCTGGTATGCAAATGAGGACTCAGGAGTCTATGACGTCATCCACTCACTATTTCTTTTGTATTTTATGATATGAAATATTCTAATTTTCTCCTCATTGTCAAGTGATTCAACGATTAATTCCCCCCTGAACATGTGGAATTAGCATTGTTTAATACTACATGGTTCAGTCAAGTTGCTTCTCATTGTCAAATCTGTAAAAAAATGAAATATTGTATAATTCAAACAAACAAAAAACATGAGAAATAGTGAATGATGGACATAATCGACTGAGTCACCTAGTTGTGCATATCACTGTTATGTGAAAAGTAAGCGAAATTTTAAAATGTCATAACTTTGTTGTTTTATTTCTGATTTTGATAAAATTTTCAGCAATATGCTAGTTTGATTTTTCTCTATTTTTTTCAAGTCAGCATTTTTGGGGGTGGACTTGACCTTTAATAGCAACCTTATAGCAGCAGTGGATGTGCATCGAGAGGAATCAACTTGAATTAGAGCTATAGTGTCCCTTCTATACCAGTAGTTGTATAACATGTTCGGGGCTTTAAGATATGATGAGTATGTGTATTCCCCAAAATACCAACAAATTTGAATTTTGCTACACTACATCAACCTGATCAAACTCATAGCCGTGAAGTCGAGACTCAACACCCACATTCCACATCATTCTCGGACTGATTTTTTTTCAGGAGAAAATAAACAGGGTATTTTACTCTTTATCATGCAATTTTTTACATCAATTGTTACACCTACGGTACATGTAAACAATTTATAGGGAACCAACTCAAACGTAATGAGTTCATCCATTTAATAGTTTATGATTGTACTGTAGGCCTTTATATAATACTTCTTTGCCTTTGATAGTGCCATCTCTTACCTTGAAATTCGTCAATAAATTATCAAATTTGTATGGGAAACAAATAAAAATTAACCTTTTTTTAGTGTACTGATGTGTGCGTTTGTATATAGAGGTGGGGGGGGGTGCATATTGTGTGGGCGCTACCGTATCTGCAGATCGGTATGGAATAACTTAATGGAATGATTTTTTTCTTTTAAGTGAATTTATATCATCTGTATTGATGACATGTTTCCCTGACATTTGCTCCTATGAAACGTGCTTCGATGGCAAATCTGCACTCTAAGCCAAATGTAAAAGGGCAAGTCCAAGAAAAGGTCACCCTAGAAGGCAAAATTTCATCTTTAATTTCAGAAGTTATCTTTGGTGGTTTAAGAAAGCCCAAATGTTGAATTTTATAATTTCATGAAGAAAAATGTGATAATATGCATATTTATGCTAATTTGGGGCACCTAATTTGCATAATTGGTAAAATGGTCGTTACGTATGGGACAATTATAAAAACTCATAGAAAATAAAAACAAAACTTGTGAGATTTAGTAATAGGTGGGACATGGACCCCCTAACATCTTATTACTTTTTAGGGAAAAAAGTGGTGTCATCTAATTAATTATGCAAATTAGGTCTTGTCCAAGGATGGAATGTCCCATACGTAACGAGATATTTTAAAAGTTATTTCTCATAATACAATACTTGTATTGTTGCATCTCTGGGAAGTTCTAATTTATAAAGTATGAAAATGTTATACCCCAAAAGTTTCAAAAATAGAGTTTACTTTTTAATTGAAAGTTAATTTAAAAAGTGTTACGTATGGGACAACATGTTACGTATGGGACATTTACACATAATGTCAATGGGGAGATTTGTGTACAAAGTGAATGGAGAAAAACAAATTTCAAGAGTGCTCTAAAAGTGATTATTTACCTTTTCTTTAGTTTTTAAAGACTGATTTGTTATGAATACTGATTAATGAAAACAATTGAAGCGAAAAAATTGTGAAAATGGAAAAATATGAAAAAATAAAAAACAAAGAAATACATAAGAAATTCATGAAACCATGAAAAACAAGAAAAAAAATGTTGAAATGGCTAATTTCCTTTTCAGTCATATCAAATATGTCTCAATAGAACATTTTAAAAGACAGAAACTCTTTTGTTATTTCCATATTTTAAATTATTTCAATTTTTTTAATCATGGGGAAAATTGTGAACGTTCTCTATGGGGACAAAATGTCCCATACGTAACATGTCATTAATTTGTTTAATTAGAGTCTGTAATTAGAGGGATTTGGCTTATGGCATGAAACTTGCCTTAGATATACTAGAGTATTGTGACTTCTATCACGCTAAGTTACAAGTTGTCAAAAGAAATACTTTCAGAGAATTCTCAACTTGAAAAAAATGTTTTAAAAATTGTCCTTTTTTCTGCGTCCCATACGTAACGGCCCATCTTTTCTCTCTAAAAGGTCAAGGTCATATGTCACCATTTTTTCCATGATTATTCTTCTCCTAGATGTCTACTATCATGAGGGAATTCAATCTAATCAAAGTCAATTAACACTATTTTTCAGGCCATTAAAGCCTCTGAAATGTCCCTTACGTAACGCGCGCGAATTCTTGGACTTGCCCGAAATCTAACCCTACAAAACTTAATAAACCCTTAAATTATCATTACATTATTCTGAACCAAAAACTCTTTAAAACTCTCTGAGCAAATGTCGCAGGAGCAAACGTGTTACTACCCCGTTCCTGTCGACATTAAAACAAGTTTAGAAATCATTTCAATGCAAGTAATATGAAATGACAAATGAACACGTCATTTACTTTAATAGTCAATAAGCGCACACGGTCATGACGGTTAGACTGCAATACGATTTTTAGGAAACATCGTTATTATCACTATTATTATTATAATTATCATCATTATCATTGCATCATATTTCCTTATTTAATAATCATACAGTTTAAAATAGTGATCAAAATAGTATAATAGAGAATATCTTCAATTTTTCTCAACAATTCCGTTTTCAAGAAATTAATTGATAACTTCTCCCTTTTTCAGCGATTATGAATCGAAACCAATTAGTGAGCAAATGCGGTTTTCTGATCAAATTGAAATAGAATGGATAGGATGGGCTTATTTTCATAGATTCTAATAAAAGTAATAAATAAAGTAGGAAAGCTGGATTTTAATTCGACTTCGTTATGATAGGTCGTATGGTTCAATTCTTACAATAATTGCTTTAGGGGAGTACGAGAGAATAAACAGAAGACAGTTCAGTGTGTCAATTATGAACTTCGATATTTGCTTTGAATTTCTTTAGTAATGCTAGAAACTTCGGTCGAATTTCAGCAGGCCCGTGTTCCATAAAGACTTGAGATGATAATAACTTCATTATTACGATAATCATCATGTAAAGAGATCTCGGTCGCCCATCATAATCGATGTTCCCATTATGTTTACCATAAATATAAATTGCAAAGTTACCATACTTGGATTAAAGTTCGGATGCGGACAGTTTTTGCTAACCCAAACGCCCAGATTATGCAGAGTGTCAAGAAATGACTAAACACTGTGCAGAAACTTTCAAGAATACCAGAACAGGTTGCGAAGTGAACATTTATTACAAAATAATTTGAATTCCGCGTCTCGTCCTGCGTTTAAGGAGTATTTGCACTGCGACGCATGGTCAATCCTAGGACGCAGCAAATGCATTGAAAATGCAAAGAAAATCACATTGAAAACCTGGGAGGTCTTTGTCGAAAAGTGGTGAATCGGAACGGTAATTTCGTCTGTTGTTTCGGAGCTGACGACAAATTGCAAATATGTGGTTGTCTAGAGTCACGGACGCAACATCTGCTTCACGTCTATTTCACCGACCCTCGACAAAGACTCCATTGGCGTGAAAGATCTCTCTACGTACTACAAAACGTGCTGTTGCGAAAACTCCCTATATTGCTGACGCCTGACAAACGGATTTTACGGGACATATTTCTTGTATTTTTGGGAGGATTAATGGGGACTATCATGTCAGAAGTAATTTTATCTACTCTAATTAGAGAAAGCACTATCTATGTTAATTCTTAAGATTTGAATTGATCGTACGTCGTCGGGTGGCAGAGATGGCCATTATATTAAACACATGTTAAACTGGTTTATTGTTTGAACGATTAAAGACCAAGCATAGTTTCATGAAGATCGCTAGAAATATTAAGCCCGCAATGACCCCCAGTGTGATCACCAGTGCACCGATGGTACGACCTGCTCGGGCCACCGTCATTTTCAAGCCAATGAAACTATTAACGAAAACTGTCGGAGCCGGATCTTCAACTTCGTCGTCAAGGAGCGTCTCCTTCAAGCCAGATATGACAGTGTACCAAAAGACGTCTTTCTCCTCGGCGCGTGGAATGGGTGCTTCGGTTGGGCAGGAGTCCAGCTGGAGAGCATTGTATCGGAGTGGGTCGTAAGGTTGCCATACTGAATCAGGGTCAGTAGGATTGGCTGATGGAATACTGAAATATAACAAATGTAAAAAAAGTGACTTGGATTATGTATTGAAAACAACATGTGTGTACCTGTAAAGGTGTATTAGAATTAAGGTTCAAGATTCATAACTTTTATTCAATTTCTATATTAACAATAAGCAAATGCAATCATTTTACTGAAAAGTCAAGAAAAATATCGTTTGGGCTGAATGACAATGTTGACGGTCTCCCCAAAAGACATTTTCTTATATAGATTTCGTGAAGCATGGGGCTGTTTTTATCATATTCTAGTTCTTATTGATATTGTTACTTTATATTAATAGCTTTATGTTTAATGAGTGGTAGGTTAGATTTTGGAAACATCAATACTTAGATCATGTGTAATAATTTTGTTTTCAAAGTCCAAACTTGGTGTATAATGGGAAACAGGTAGACTCTGCCCTGTTTAGTTCAATGAATTTTAGCCAGTCTTGATTGGGATGAAAAATAAAAACGAAATAAATTATGTTATTGTCTCCTATATCTAGAAATAATGGCATAGCTAGAACCTCCAAACAGCTACACGCTGAAAATGAATAAAATGTAATGAAAACTATCTTACCCTGACTTGGCAAACGTTGAGATCATTTCCATGAAGTTGATGGCAACTTTCCTGTCGACCGGGCTGTAACCATAGCTACTCTGAAGGATCATCTGGCTGTCATATGGCCAACCAAATGCAAAGGGGAAGTCATCACCGAAGGACGTCCTTACCCATGGTGGTAGGAACGGTTGATAGACATGGTCGTTGGCATGAAAGGTCAAGGAATACAGATACATCTCCTTGTCAAATTTCGCCATCAGTTTCCCCGTCTGCATCAGAGGGAGGTTGAGCCAGATATCGCTCAGGAACTCACTGATCTGTTGCCCAACTTTGCAGTCTGGATTCGGTACAGTCGGGGAGAGCTCACTCTGTAGATAGAACATCTTAAACAGGGAGGCGAACTCGTCCCTGCCTTCGTAGAAAATATCTACAGCGTTGTCGATGATAGCTCCTGCAAAGCGTTGATCTGGGCACCCATCAGAAACAGATTCGTTAAGGTATAGAGCAGTGATGATGGTATTGTCGCATTCACTTGCTCCTGCGAGTATGGGGATTGTTTCGTAGTTACCCGAGACTAAAATGTTATCGGCAGAGTCTTTAAGGTACTTTCCGTCTATTACAGGGGCAAACGAAGTTGTAAATAAGTTGCTTCCTCCTACAGGAGCCTGTCGGATATCTGCAGTTGATTTGGTTCGAAGGCATGCGACTAGCTCAGTGTTCGTTTCTGAAGGGCAATCTAGGGCAGTCGCGAGCTGTACAGCAAACGGGAGTGGATCTCGCTCCACGATTGTCAACATAGTGGGCGATAAAACAGAGTCGCCAAGCGCGATTATTTTATGCATTAGTCTATCATTGAGTCCGTTTAATGAAATCAAGTGAGCTATTTGAGCTCCAGAACCCATTCCAAAGGCAGTGACATTGCCAGCGTCCCCGCCGAAACTGCCAATGTATCGTTGAATCCACCTCAGGGCTGTAACAACGTCCATGATACCGTAGTTGCCAGGGGCGACTTCGTCACCTGTTGAGAGAAAACCCAGTGCTCCAATCCGGTAGTTTAGAGTGACCACTATTGCCTCAGCATAAGAAGCAAGAGTACTTCCATCAAAGACAACACCGTTGCCTGAGCGGAACTGACCAGCGTGAATATAAACTATGACAGGAAGACTACCTTGTTTGGTTTCCTCTACCACAGGTGCGAATATACTGAGATGCAAGCAGTCCTCGCTGTATTCAGAAGCTCCAAGAATAGGAGACGGGGCCTGTGGACAAGCTGCTGTCGGTTCCGTCGCATTTAGGATACTATTTTCGCCCCAATTAGTAAGGACTTCAGAATACTGGAACCTCCTTTCGCCGACTGGTGCCAACGTATATGGAATACCTCGGAAAATTCCTATTTCCCGACCACCAACACCATCGTCTGCTCGGCGTAGGACGCCTCGAACCTGCCCCAACTCAGAGTTTCCACTCGTGACATTGACAATCACGAAATTACTTGTTTCTGGTTCAGCACCACGTAAGATATCTGAAGGTTGTGCGGCCAAAGAGCATGTTTCATCTTCATCAATGCGGGTAAGCTCTGGAATATAGTCCAACCAAAAGTCGACATACTCGTTCCGTAGTGTCTCACCTGTTCCAATCGTGTCAGAGATCACGAGATAACTCTCAGAGGTGTCATCGCTAAACTTGGGCCAGGCTTGGGGCTGATCGTCAGTATTTGGATCTCTGCAAATAAAGAATTGAAATACGTGAAATTAGTATATATGTAGTTTGCTTGTCTATATAACTTACGTGTCCCCCCATAGAAAGAACACCCCGGTATCGTTTCATGAAAGTTTTCAGCATTGTCAATATCCCATTCACCATGTTCACAATTCCTTAAAATCCTAAATGTACTCATCCTATTTACTGATTGGCATGCAGTAAGAGAAACATTTTGCCAAAATATAAATACGTTCCCCCCTTATTTAGGTGTGGGGGAGGGGGTAAATATCAAACATCTTGAAGAGCACTTTACAAAAATAGACTGGCTTTTTCGAGAACCATTTACAAGAGCGTAGCCATGATTTTCAATTAGGGGTTCGATTCCTTCCCTCTCTTCCCTTAATTCTCTTCTCCTTTTTCTCCCTATTTTTTATTTTTTTTGGGAATTTTAAGGGGGTTTGATTCCCCCCCCCCCCCGTTTACGGGCTTGATTAACCTAACACCAATATCACTCCCTTACATATTTTCCTTTAAAAAAATCAAGGTTCCCTTCTATTCCACTTTGTTCTAAATATATATTTTTACATTGCCTCTTGAATTATAGCGTCCCGTTCCATAGAAATGTTGCCAGTACAATGATGTATACAATCTGTATTATCTGATGAGCCATGTTAGCTTGCGGATCCACGGGAGGGGGCACAGCCGGCTCGTGCCCCCCCCCCCCCCCCCCGCTAGAGGCAGTGTTTTTGTTTTTGCCTTTTTTTTGCTTGTCAAATTCTTTCGTGGACGAAATATACTTAATTAGGGGGGATTTTTTCGCTTGTCAAATTTTTCCTCGGGAAAATGTGTCCTTTCCCCCCCCCTTGAAAAATCTTGGATCCGCCCCTGTCCACGATGGTTACAATCAGCATGATAAGAGCAAAGTTACAATGATAATCAATTTTAACGAAACGGCCCCCTGGGCTCCGTAACACAAAGATTCTGATTGGTCCTAGTCAGTCAACTGAACAAAATACGCATACACCGTAGGTCTTGATAGGTCCTTTCATTTAGCGATTAATCGCTATTCCTTGTGTTACGGATCCCTGATCATGCTGTAGGATAAAGTGGGTTATATTCACCCGATCAAAGATATGAAACTAAAATAACACAAGACACATAATCCCATTTCCCTAATGATCCAGACGGTAGTTTTCTACATCTCATCTCAGGTTATACATATCATATCGGTTTTTTAAAAACAATTTCAGGTATTCTCCAAACATAATTTTTTTGGGGTGGGGTCGAATACTTCTTACTCTCGTCAATTCTTACGTCACTGTTATTGCATATACTTAAATTAACTTGGCTATATTCACGAGTAAAAACTCCTTCTGTTGTACAAACTACACTCTAAAAGATAAAAAGGTTTACCCAATAATGGGTAAATGGGAACGTGCATGTTGCTTGGGTAAAAAGATACCCGATGATTTTATCAATTGTAATTAATGTTGCGTTGAAATAGCCAAATGTGGGTGAACAAAAATACCCGGCAAACGTGCATATTCCCTTTCTACCCGATATCGGGTATCATTTTAATCAGTATTTATAATTACCCATTTTTTACGAAGTTGGTCCAATATTGAATCATAACCTCACGAACTGACTCGGACGTACTTCCAGGCGGAGCATTCAAGGCTGTCTCTCTGCCGAAAATCGAATCCCAGAGGTAGAACAATTCCTCGCCCTGAACTGCCCTGTTTGGATCCCGAAGAGGGTCATCTATCAGTCTATAGTTGGTGTCCACGTAGTCAAAGTAATACAGATATGCATTTGTTTCGGCGCTCCTCTGGTGATTGCGCAAGAGTTGAATGGTTTTAGAAAGGTAGGACCGATCAGCGTACATATCAAACATAAAGCGTATTGCGCTTTGCGCATCTGGGAGATCTAGAAGAGGACCGTCGTACCTGTAATCGATGGCCTTCATTGCAAGTAATGCCTGGTCATCAGTTCTGTACCTCTGCCTAGTATCGTAATAAGCAAAGTTCGATACATCCTGGACAGTCTGAAATGCTTCATTGACATCGACGTACCCGTTTAATAGCGCTGCCCCTTCGTCACTGTTGACTCCCATCAGAATGTCATATTGGTGTGTAAGATTCATATCTAGAAGATTATCGAGGGTTCGAGGAAAGAAGAGCCCATCAATCCTTGGTTCAAAGTAAGCACCCTCGAGAGCGGTGTAATCGACAGCTACGATTTCTTCCCATGTTTTATTCCGAAGACAAGCTAGATTTTTTGTCCATGATCCTTCATTGCAGTTCAGGGTGTTAATGACGATATTGGACAACCTCCTAGCCTGACCCTCAAAACTGATATAGGAAGCATCGGTTGACGTGCTGCTCTGGATAATAGCTCTTTGGAACAAGTTATTATCGTTTAAAGGAGTAAGGGTCTGAGCTACAACTCCTGTAGCTCCCTCACGCCCTTGGCCAACAATGGTAATCATACTCCCATTACCATTGAAAGCTCCGATGTTATCCCGCACCCAATGTATGGCCAATCTTTGATCCCAGAGTCCGTAGTTCCCCGGTACGGTGTCATCCTCCGTGCTGAAGAAGCCGAATGTAAGGAATCTGTAGTTGATGGTGACGACGATGACGGAACCTTTGACGGCCATATCCCTCCCGATGTACTCCGATCCAGAATAAGCTCGGTATCCTCGACCTGGTATGAACAACATGACAGGCAGTTTGTTATTTTCGGTTGCTGCGGGTGGTACGAAGATGTTCAGGAAGAGGCAGTCTTCGCTTATCAACAGATCATCAAGACCTTCCACTGGTGATTGTGGACAGGCAGCGCCAAAAGTCATTGCATTCAGTGTTCCCTCCCAAGGCAGCTTGGGCCGTGGACGAGCAAATCGAAATTCTCCTACTGGGGGTTCTGCGTATGGAACACCCATGAATTCTTCCATTACGTTGCCATCAAAGTCATAATTGTTCCCTACGACCTCCCCCAATTCGGCTACTTCGACTCTCACTTGAGCAAAGGAAACATTAATGTCGATGATAAATAAAAGTAAAAGGGCAGTAACCAGATGAGAAGCCATGATTAGCAGCATTGGCAAGTCATCGACATCTACAACCTTCAAATAGCTTTAAGCGGTCGCGTAATAATTTCGGTGGAAACTCTTCAAACCTATATATGCAATATTTTAGTGTACCACACCTCTGTTACATTAAAGGTGATTGGATAATAAGTGCTGTTTCACTGTTTGATTTCACCCTTTTGTCCCGAGGAAAATGATCACCGCAGGCCCAAAGTACGTGGTATTAGCAAACATTCGGACATGTCTGGCTCGAAATGACTCTGCATCGTGCAACGTCGTGCAGATCTCTGCATACACCTTTGAAAAAAAAATGAAATCAAATAGCAGGGGTAAATATTGAATCATCCGAGAGGCACTTGTTGACCTTTGCATGCTTTATTAACCTTCTTCTCAGTAAAGCAGGAAAGTTATACAAAAACCCCCGGAAACTTCCATTTTGTAGAATAGATGACGAAATCCTTTATAAAAATGAGATGACGAATTATAATCATAAAACAGTTGTCCATTCACTCGTGAAATTGGTTTTGAAATCCATTGTATATATTTAGACGATACCACGATGAATACATTATACACCCTACGGAAAAACACAGTATCTGACATTTTTCATATTTTTTCAGAAAAGTAGTCAGTTGTCTGAATTTCATTTGAGAAAGCCACTTTCCGGTAATTGCAAAACGCAGTATCTAGGTTGTCCCATGGAAAAACGCAATACCTACATTTTGCACAAGTTGAGATGATAAGCATGTTATATATATATTATTCTTTTAAAGCTGCTTGTATGTTGTCTTGGTTAGAGCCCCTGTAGCGCGAAACAATACTGAAAACCCCCTTTTCATATTTTTAGTTTTTGAAGGATATTGGATTGACTATCAAATGATTACGAATTGGATGGTATCATTATTAAGACTTATTTTGGGCGATTTTTTTTTCAAATCTCATTTTAACACATGAGTCTATGGGGGAAATAGTTAGTGGTGTTCGGCCTCAAGAGAATTGTCCAAAAAGGTTTTTTTTTAGCAAAAAAAAATACCACAGAGGGGGATGTAGTTTGTAGCAGATATCCCAGTGTTTCTAAGCTAGTATTACATCAAGATCTAAGTACAAACTCAAAGGGATAAAATAGATAAACACGCAACTCAGAAGACTTCAAACTTCTAAATTTTAAACTTTACAAGAGTATTTTTTTTGCATATTTTTTTTACTATTTATGATTTGGGGGACTTTACCGCAGATGGCTCCCTTGTTGGTATCGGGCACCCTCCGTGTTTCTAAGCTATTATTTTCCCATTGAGTTACACATTGATAAATATTTTCGTGGTAATGAAGCAGTATAGACTGAGTAAGTGATAAGACTGAAAAGAATTCTCTTTCACATGTAGCTACTGCGTTTTTCCATGGGGAAACCGAGCATTCGCCTCGACTTTCCCTATTTTCTTCAATATCTCAAAAGCAACAATATTTCTTTTGGTGGGGGCTGAAATAGGCACATACGTATGTATTCTACAATTTGATGATAAAAGAATACTGAGAAATAGAATAGATTCGGCTGCTTTGAGAAAAACATAAAATCCTTAATATCTCGATCAACCTGTGCACAATGTAGATACATGTACTATGTTTTATCTACGGGGAGGCAGCATTTGAAAGTAGGCTATGGTGAATAACACAAAGACGGAAAAATTAAAATTTTCAAGAAAAAAAAATGGAAACGAGTCGACAAACCTTCAATAACGGTGATATTGATACAATTCTTACTACGGGAATCTTAAGATTTAATTTCATTTATTCATTGAAATAAAAAAAAGTAATGGGAATGCAACACTGGTAAATGGTAAAACCTGCGTGCGATCGGATAAGCAAAACATTACATATACTGCCCTTAGAGTACTCTTTGTCAGGAGGGGTGCATTCTTTTATTTCCCTGCCAACTGCCATTTCTTGTAACTAATTCCCTGCTATAATTGTTTCTTACAACTAAACAAGAGCTCACAAAAATTATATAGGGGCACTCCCCCCCCCCCCCTCTCCCTTAGCAGCTAGGTACGAGCTTGCAGTCGTGATTGCTGAGGAGTACTACTAATCCGAAGCCATGCATACCAACCATCGATGTCTATTTCCGAGATGAATTGAATTCATTTATTTTCCATTAAGATAACATGCAAAATCAAGAATATACAAACATTACAAAGTATGTGAAAATGAGACATAATTATATATACTTTAAAAAAATGCAAAATACTTCGTTTTATAGATTAGGAACATTGGATGCCCATGCCGCAGTATGCGTGTAGGGTTGGGTCACCCAAATAATATATGAGTCAGTAAATAAAAGAATACATAATATAGTTAAAGGGAATATTAAATGGATAAAACTTCTATCAACGATACATAATAATAGCAATACAGGGTAGCCACTTCAGTTCCGAAAACTGTTCTCCCAGCGCGCCTAATACATGTAATACCCGGCTAAGCTAGGCTATAACGATTCTGGTGCACACAGCTTTTTGAGGAATTATTTTCTGCCTGTACCCATTCACCTAGCTCACCTGGGTTGAGTGCAGCACAGTGTGGATAAATTTCTTGTTGAAGGAAAACACGCCACTCGGCTAGGATTCGAACCCACGAACCTCTGTTTGAAAGGCGAGAGTCATGAACCACTAGACCACGACGCGTCCATATTTTACTTTTTATTACTATAATAGCCCGACCCACCTACACATTCACCATGCACGTATGGAATGTATTAACATTCAAATCAGAGGTTCTACTTTGAAGGAAAATTCCCGATTTCATATTTAGGTAGTTCTCGGGAAATTAAACAAATTCTCGGAAATCCAAAAATTGAAATGTACGCAATATCTGAAAGTTACACGAACCATATAGGCCCATATCTTAAAGAAAAATTTTGCCTCATCATGTTCCGCTTGCCCTTCCAGACGCATATTGATTTTGTCTGAATTTCAGTCAGTGCGGGATAGGGGGGGGGGTCTTGATTTATTTGCGATTCGTTGTCGCAATAAACCCTGCTACAGCTACCTTGCCATATCATCTTACAAAATTTATTTAAAAACAAAATAGATGATTTCAGAAAATGCCCTTGAATTACGGATGAATGGGGAATCGTTTCTTTTGAGTTTTTGAAGCACTGATCAAAAACAATTCCTTGACTAATTCTATTTTGTTTGCGTTCATACATGCACAAAGTAGAGCATGTCGATCTGTCCATTTATTTCTGTCCGTTAACATGGTTAAGATGGCGAGAAGAAAAACGAAGAAAAGTGGAAAGATAGCGAAGGAGGAAGTTTTAAAGTGATATAGTATAGGTTGCATAACTCTCGTACCCCTGTAAATCAATGGAGGCCCGATGAAAAATAGGTCTTCTTGCCCCCTATCAGTGGCGTAACTACTGGGGGCACGTGCCTTTAATGATTAATGGACAAGTCCACCCCACAAAAACTTGATTTGAATAAAAATAGAAAAATTCAACCAGCATAACACTGAAAATTTCATCAAAATCGAATGTAAAATAAGCAAGATTATATGGCATTTTAAAGTTTCGCTTCATTTCACAAGACATGTTATATGCGCATCTCGGTCGGTATGCAAATGAGGAACTGATGACATCACTCACTATTTCTTTTGTATTTTATTATATGAAATATTTTCATTTTCTCGTTGATCATTGTCATGAGAAATGAAGTTTCATTCCTCCCTGAACTCGTGGAATTCCATCATTTTAACATTGTGTGCTTCAGGCAACGAGGTCCTAATCGTCAAATTCGACGGTAAAAATTGAAATATTGTATAATTCAAACAATAGAAAAACAAAAGAAATAGTGAGTGATCGAGTGACATCATCGACTCTCTGATTCGGATGTAACTGGCTCGTTTATATAACTATTTTGTTAAAAATAAGCGAAACTTTGAATTGTCACAAATTTCTTATTTTACACCCGATTTAGATGAAATTTTCAGCATTGTGCTTGTCTGATTTTTCTCTACTGATTCAAATCAACATTTTTCTGAGGTTTACTTGTCCTTTAACGATCATTTTGAGGTGCCGCCCTCTCGTGTGTTTTCTTTATATCGCATATCGACCCAAGCGCGTAGCCAGGGGGGGCGGTCGCCCCCCCCCCCCCCCCCAAAAAAAAAAAAACGTCCCCAAAAAGAAAAAAAAAGAGAGAGGAGAAAAGGAAAAGGGAAGGGAGGAAAGGGAAGAAAGGAAGGTAGCTTTGTGGGGTTTTTTTATTCTTTATTTTTTTCTCAAAAGAGAAACTCCTTCACTCTTCTTGCTCTAAATTTATATATGAATTTTGCTTCCGCGCTGCGCGCGGTTAGATGACAATATTGAAGTTCTCCATTGTTTCCCCACCTTTTCTCTAACCCTGTTTTTCCACCTCAGCTATGTGCTTCTTGCTAGTTAAAATTGTATACATTAGGGTATGAATTTGAGTAAGGTTAGACCGAAGTAAATATATGAAGTTATCTTTTTTTTCAATTGATCGCGCAACTTCTGGTCTGGTCGGCTCCGGGCGGGTAAAATCTTTATATCAGTTTCTGCCGTCACCTACATAAAGTCAACTTCTCCCGCTTTTCAGCTCATTACTAAACAACCATAATTTTGGGGCAAACAGGTTTCTAATTTCGTTCGTGTCGTATTAAATAAAGTACAATATTTTTTTATCAAATTGTATTAAACTTCATGTCATTTCCCTGTATACATTCATCTCCTGTCCTGTTTTGCGCCCTCAGTTTGAAATTTTGAATGACACTTAAGTTTCTTTATATTCAAAATGAAGCGCTTCAGGATAAGTAAAAAAAAAATAGGCATCCTTTTTTTGTATATAGATAGATAGTTTCAATAAATCGCAGAAGTTTCAACTTTTTGCGCACTATATTCCTTGTATATAATGAAGTTCATTATAATCGTAGAAAATCAATTGAATTAGAGCCGATTGGGTATTCATCTACATTTGATGAAACGTCTGCCCTTTGAAATTTCAGAGTTTCATTGCTCTGCGCGGGGAGGAATATCTTCTTCTACCAATCTTCTCCTCTGTTTTGCGAGTTAAAAATATGCACTGTTGCTAAATTGTTTGTAATCAATGATCTGATCTTTCCAAAGAAAGTATTCAATATATCTTTGAGAAAATCCTTTTCTCGGGACCCTTTTTTATGGCAAGAAAATTGATAAAAAGCTTTAGCTTCCGCGCTTCGCGCGGATTTATTATTATTTTAATTTCCTCCATTGTACGTATACCTCTTTTGTGCATTCACAATCATTTGAAAACAAGGTTCAAAATCGCAATATAGTCAACCGAATTGGAGGTACTACAGACAAGAGAAACGGCTCCTTTTCATTTTAATTTATGAAACACTAAAAGCTTCGCGCGGGATGGGCAAACTCCCCCTCCCTGCACCCACCCCCTAGGGAGCGCGCTTCGCGTGCATTTACCGCCCCCTCCAAAATGAAATCCTGGCTACGCGGTTGTATCGACCACAGGCATATACTAGTACAGTAGTCGCTATTTGATGCAGAGCTTCGAGGTTCGAGCCCTTGTCACGTTTCGGATGGTGACGCCGGTCCCAGACGTAAGTCAGGGGCCGCGGAACGGTTTTCAAAGTGGGGGGGGGGGGGCTGACCATGCTAAAAATTCAATCATAATGGTAATTTTTACGTTTTAATTTGTACACGGTTTTGGAAAAAAGTGGGAGGCTGAAGCCCCACCCCCCCCCCCCCCGGTTCGCGGCCCCTGCTAATAATCCGATTGATACACGTCTGACAAAATTCAAATACACACACGTCTGACAGAATTCAAATACACACACACCGCTTCACTCTCTCTCTCTCTCTCTCTCTCTCTCTCTGAATAAAAGAAAGCAATAAATTAAACATTATCGGTTGGAGGACCGGTGAGGCTGTAATTCCCCGCCCCCTCCCGCCAACCCCCCCCCCCCCCCCCATCGATCTCTCGAGCGTGATCATAGAGTTATCGGATGCGCATGCGTGACACATGTGTTAATGGTTAGGCATCTGCGGGCATAAAATCCCTTGATTTTGATAAATATTGGACTAAGAATTAAAATACCACCATGGCTAATGATGAGATACGTGAGGTGAGATCGAAATTATTTAACGTTTTATGTTTTATTTAAATAATTTGCAAGAAAATTCTAAAGGACAGAGTATGCAGGTTATTCATCACAGTCCCATACTATGATATCTGCGTGGTACCGTATTTCTGGTAAACGAGCCACAACAATGACGACGATCGACAACGTTTATTTTATTTAGTCTAACGTTAGACAGTATACGCTTAAGTTATAGATCTAGTCTACTGCCCAACTTTAGCAAAAGGAAGCAAGTAATGCATCAGTCAAATTTGAGTTTGAACCGTCTCTGAAAAACTCTGTGACTGAGTGATGTTGCACGTTCAAAATCAAATTGGCATGATGATTGGCTTGGCCTTGAACTTAGTTGTGGGGATTGAGATTCTGGGAAGAAACGGGGGGGGGGGGGGCACTCAGCATATAATTAGTTGTAGCGGGTACATGCATGTGCCGCGGAGATGACCCCCATTAAAAATAAATTTCCGTTCAAAGGGCATGACATTATGATTATAGAGAAAAAGAACAAAGTCAAAGAAAGCCACTCCAAAGGCAAAGCATACATGTACGTAGAATTTTCTTCTTATCGAGGAAAATGGAAGAAAGAAATCTGTTCCAAAGCAAAGGCAATGTTTTGCATACAATGTATTTTTTGTAACGCCGTTCCGGCCGCAAGCATTGATAGGCTTCAGTGACTTGAGCTGCATTTTTGGTGGAGAGCTATCCAACCATCGCCTCTGCGTGAGCGCACCAAGTGCCTGTGCCGCCGGGCTAGCTGCATGCATGTATGCCCGTTCCATATAGCCCTGAGCAAGTTGAGGACTCTATGATGATAATTTTTAATACTTATACATATACTTTTTCATCACGCTTAATGTTAGATCCAACTCTATGTCATGTGGCAGCCACTTAATTATGTTTATTTTCCCATATTTTAGTTTTATTGTTTCTGTTTGATTCCTTATCCAGGTGACTGAATGCAAGGACAAATTACATGAAATGGTAAGATCAAGTCTTGTCAAAAATCCATTACTTTTTTCTAAGGCCTTCTAACCTCTAGCTTGATTGCAAGAGAATTGAACAAATTGGAAATGAAAATTACTTCTCTATTCTCTTGCCAGGAAAGCTAGGATAGGGACTGATATGATTTTTTTCAGCTTTTAATATAATACTGACATTTTGTAAATTTGCAATGAAAGGGAATGATTTAGTTAATCAGTTTCTGATACTTACTAGGCCTATGACATTGTCAAAGAGTTTCCAGTGTAATTATTATTTTGTTTTGTTATATGGCATATCATTGTTCATGCATGTACATGTAGTTCTTGGAGGTGTTGCATGATGTTTGTTTTAGTTTAACAAGTAAGTTAAATTCACTACAGATTCTCAATCATGTTTTATTCTATAAGCACCAAGTTGAAAAGTTTCATAAAGCTCTCACGAGTGACTTAAGTCACTTCACAAATGACTGGTAATCCTATCTTGTAGTAATTATGGGCACCAATTTATTATTGGTGTTGATTAGGCTCCTAAGAAAGGATGAGCAGTTGTTTATAAAGTTGCTTGTGCATGTAGCCTACGAACAGCTTTATAAAACATCCAAGTGGCCTTTTCAGATTAAAATTTCTGTTAACAAGCATCTGAATGCAAACTTTATTTATCAAACTTTAAATATTAGGGAATTCACCCATAATTTGTGAAAACGGGAAAATATGATTTTGAGTTTTGCTAAATGTCAAGAACTTGGGAAGAAGCATCGTATCATATCACCGGTTTTCACTAATTGACAGATAGTCTATGTGCTAATCAGATGCAAGTATTTCTCTAGCCTAAATGTATAATGTAATGATGAAAATTACTAACCCTTTGTTTCATGAAATGCTTTCTAAGTGTGCGTAATTCATGATGCATAACTTGGGAACAGCTTTATGAAACAGTCCCCAGTGCAATAATGTGTGAACTTCAAGCAGTAAAGGTTCATAATTAATTAATTCATTATTCATTCTTTCTCCCTTTTTCTTTCTCCGATCAGTCAGAGAATCTAGTGAAAGTTGTGTTCCCACAGAAGATTCGAGAGTTAGGGGAATTAGTAGAGGTGAGAATTTCATGATTTCTTTTTTTTTTTTTTTTATTTGATTCAGTTTTCTACAAATATTATGCATCACCAGCTCTCTCGGTCCACCCTCCCCCCTTTACCCTGTCTCAACCGGTCGATTGATCAGATGAGCAACCATTTTTTTAAATTCTTCTCTTAATGTTGCTTGAAATCTGCCTCTTACATCAGTTGCTTTTCACAGCTGTATATTTGAAATAAATTTATGAGGTTCAGTCTATAATGTGTGTATAGATTGTAAAGTCCAAGCCACTTAGTGTATACATGGAATTCCCTTTTCAGGTCCCTGTATTAATATAATTAAAGCTTAGCAATTTACTATTGATCATAGAGAATCAATGCAACCAATCATAGAAATTGATAGCCTCGTAACTCTTTGTGCGCTGTGCCATGAACCCCTCTGTGCTGAATGATTTTCAGGGAGGGAAAACGATGGATTGTTTGTTCGAGCGTGAATTGCGAAAAGGTGAATTAATTGTTAATATGTGTCACTGATGCCCCAGTGAGCAGGCATTTATGCTGTGAATCACAAATCTATGTTTCAAGAATGATCTAGTTTACATAGTCTGATTGACAGGCCAAGTTTCCATGGCCATGGACTTTGTTAGCATTGGATGAATTTGATTATTACCTGCCTGCATGATGATAATCGTGTCTGTTGAATGTTTCTTTTCAGAGTGATTTGTTTAGACTAAGTCGGATGTCAGAGGTCACAACGAATATCAACATTCCAGTTCCAGCCCCAGTCGTTCTAAACCATTCTGATGATGTAGATGATGCCCTGAAACCACATGTAAATGTTTCATACTATCATTGTCAGCCAATCAGAAACAAGGATTCCAGTAGCTTATCACAGCTGTTTTTAAACATCACAGACAAAAAAATTTCAAAACTTCGTTGTTGTATTTGTTTCATGAAATAGACTTGATGACTGCTTGTTTGACACCAAGTTTATATCTAAAAATGTCACGCTTACCCAACCCAATCAAATCAACTTTCAATGAGGGAGCAAATTAAAGGCAGAATTGTACAAGTACTGAATCAAACCTCCCTACCCATAACGCTTTACCCCTTTTAAAAGGGAGTTTGGCAGTGTCAGGAAGTAACAAAAAGCTTTTCAGTGAAAGATTTCATTTCATTGATGAAGCATGCACAAAATAAAATGTGTAGCTGTTGTATTAACTGTTACTGTATTGTGTCATGTTTGGTGTCAGAGCTTGTGTAAGGTACCTACCAGTATAAAGCTGAGAAATTCTTCTTTTATACTTCTGGCAGATACTAATCATTTGATTTATTGGAACCGTAAATTTTGTTAACACATTAATACACACTGTTTATTCATTTTCAATTGCATTTGATTTAAATCTTGATATGCTTTATTTCTTTATACAGACAAAGAAAAGGAAGCATGACACAGAGAATGATGTACAAGGTAAAAAAAACAATTCAACAAGCTATAAGAAATGCAGTCATCTTAATACCCATTTTACTGCAGTTTGTCTTTTTTTAACAATAGATTGCAGTATTAGGAAAGTTGAAAAGGGATATTCAAAACTTAATCAATTTTGAATTAATTTTGAGCTCTTATACATTCAGCTGATATATATATATATATATATATATGTATATATATATAGGTATAAACAAAGTACCCTGCCCCGTGGTGCCCACCTTTGCAATGGTGCTTTACACTCACAATGCTATCATATTTTCATTACATGACCCAAATGCATTCACTTGATAATTTATGATAGCAACCTTGGAATACAGTCCCCTCAAGCTGATGCAAATTTCTCCTTTATTCATTTAATCTCTCCAGTTTGTAAAGTGTTTTCTTTGTCTGCAGATGCCAAACCTTCAATGAGCAATGACGTAGCTTTCTATCTATATTGCCTCTCTGAATTTTTTTACCATACTGATTCAAACGTTGACCTTCGACCTCTGATCCTACAGGGTGCAAGGTGTTCTCTCTGCCTGCAGGATCCGTACCGTGCAACAAGCAGTTAACTGATCTGATAGACATCCTGAAACCCAAGATATGCTGCCTCATAGAACACTGTAACACGCTGAAGATGTGGATCCAGCTCCAGATTCCAAGGATCGAAGACGGCAACAACTTTGGAGTCTCCGTCCAGGTAGGCTAATCGGTTTTCATTTACTAGATCTACAGTACAAGCAGGTTTTTTTTCTTCTTAGATTGTCAATATATGGCATGGGCTAAAGCCATCTGGTCTACTATCAATTTGGTCTTCATTACATACAGAATGAGTGGTGTTAGACCAAGTTCATTAGATGTAATGGCCCGTATTCTGAAGTCGGGTTTAGCTTAAACTCTGGTTAAAAGTTGCAGTTTAAGTATGGAAAGCCAATTGTTACATAAATCACTCACAGTATAGGTATCATATATCAGCTCATTTGGATCTCTAATCATTCATAATTGTCTAGGAAGTATAAATAGATGATTGTCTTCACCATTGAAGAATCAGGAGAGGGCACAGTAAATGTAAGAAATATACAACTTAATATTGAAATGTTGACACTTTTGGCTTCCCGTAATTTTAGTACAGAGTTAGACCATGGTGTAAGTTAAACCTGACTTCAGAATACGGGACAATGGGTCTTGCATTATTGGTTTCAGACAAACCCAGTTTTAGACCATCAGTGATGAGACCAAATGTACTATGTGGATGTAGGCCAAATGACAATTTACTGGTAATCCTCTTTGATATTGGTTGATGCTTGAGGTATCCTGGCAGAAGGGAGAGCCTAGTATTTTATGCATGCATTCGGAACCCAAATTTTCATCGCTTACCCTCAAATTTTCAAATTTTATCATTGACAAACAATGGAGAATGTAGGAAAGCGGCTTGTAAATACACAGCGAATTTATGGCATAACTCCAGTTAAAGGGCTTGGCACAGACTTTGAAAGGTGCCTTAATGTTGCCAAGAATGTGGATATAGGCTTTCCCTATTAAAACAATAAAAAATGAAAAACAACTGGCTTTGTAAATTCAAGTTCTTGTGTTTTTTTTTTTAAAGGAACAATTAAATTTTTCAGAGGGAGATATTTTTTAAATATTTCTGTATTTAATGGCTTTAAGATCTATAAATAGGATACACAATAGATACATTTAGTGATGTTTGTCTGATAAACTTTTAAGTTTTCTTTTCTGGAATACGTTCAATACTTTTAACAGGAAGACACATTAAGTGAACTTCGCCAGGTAGAGAGTGAGGCCGCTTCCTATCTTGACCAGATATCACGGTATTACATCACAAGAGGGAAACTAGTCAGCAAGGTTGCCAAGTACCCTCACGTGGTAAGTCAATAGCCAACGTTGTCGCTATGTCAGGTCCTGTGTCCGATTTTTATGTCCTGGGCAATTCCGTAAAATAATTAACCTTTTTGTATGTCCGACCCCCATTTTCTCAAGTTTTACTTCACTTCATAAACTGACCAAGTCATGGTCATTTGAGAGCTTTACAGAATGTCAATAGAACATGAAGTCAGAGACAGAAAATTTCATGAAGGCCACACATATAGGGGGTCAGATGTACATATTTAATCGAATTGCCCTCCTTCTGATAAAAGCAAGACCACTGTGATTGCTGTGGTCTAGTGTTTAATGATAATAGTTATACTTGCTTATATAGCGCTTAATACTTTGTCAGAAGTCTCTAAGCGCTCTACAGTATGCAGCATAATTACCCTGGATTTAGCAGTGCAGCTGTTACGCGTGCTGTGTTTCAAGGAATAAATTCCTGCCAGGTACCCATTTACCTCACCTGGGTTGAGTGCAGCACTTTGTGGATCAATTTCTTGCTGAAGGAAATTACGCCATGGTTGGGATTCGAACCCACGACCCTCTGTTTCAGAGTCCGGAGACTAATCCACTGGGCCACAACGCTCCACGTTTATGTCTCCGGACTGTAGATCACAAGGTTCAGGGTTCATTTCCCACCTTGGCACTGACGCCCTTCATCAACATGTATCTGTTGATCTATATTTGCTGCACCTCATCCCAGGTGAAGTAAATTGTACCCAGTTTGAATTTATTCCTCACTATGTTAAAAACTGCCTTATAACCCAGGGTAATGATACATGTACATGTATATACAGTGCTTAGAAACATGTTTATTTAGCAATTTATAAATGTTGCATATAATTACATGTTCATTGTCATTCATTAAAAATTATCTGCCCTCCTGAATGTTCAGCATTTGATACTATTTTGGTAGTAAATGTATTCAGGGCGTATACATTGCCAGAGGGTAGAAATCAATTTGCACCAAATGCCTACTAAATCAATCAAGCATTGGGAACAAGCTCTTACAAGTGGATTAAATCCTGTAAGGTCTCATCTGCTCAAATTTTCCAGGCCCCTGGGGCCTGTTGCAGAAAGAGTTGCAATCAATAGCAACTTAAAAAAAATCATGCGCAACTTGATTTTCAACCAATCAACAGCGCGCATTTGGGACTTGTGATTGATTTTTTGACTTGCGTTTAAACACAACTCTTTCTGCAACAGGCCCCTGCACACGCTGATGTACAGTTTTGGAAATATTCAATTGACCACCTTCATACTGAGGTCCAAAGTGGCATGGTCTAATTATTGTATCCCAAGCTGTATTTATGACCAGGGCCCTGTCTTACAAAGAGTTACGATTGATCCAGTTAATCGCAACTATGGATGACCATCAAAGTCAACATGTATTATTTCGTTTCTTCAATATATTTTCTAACTGATGTACAGTTGAGGCCAGAAGTTTACATACACCCAGGAAATTCAAAGAAAAGCTGACATTTGTCAAACGTCATAGAATTTACTGTATCTTATAAAATATTTGTGCTATCATGACAAATTTGATATCAAATTAATGAGTATGTCATGCCCCTCCATCACATTGCTTTGTCACCAGGAGCTGAAAAATATTTCGGTGAATTTTTTTCCCAAATAATCTTCATATTTTAGACGAATTAAAAATAAAAACTTGACAAAAACATTTCATATTTGTGCTAGTTACTTCTCAAAACAAACATTTCAGATTACGCATTTTTGTTCAGTGGTGACATATCATGATAGAAAATGTAATATAAATCATAGCTTTGACATTTATATATTTTTATGAAACAATGTTTGAAAATATAAAAACTAACAATAGAATACAATGGCATTAATATTTCTTTTTTTTTCTTCAAAGAAAATTCCACCTGAAATATACTTTGATCTCAATGGTATTCTAATCATGTGGAAGAGCTCAATATGCTCTTTCATTTGATACCAAATTCTTCATGGTAGTATTTATATTTCTGAAGATATTGTAGATTTAACGATGTTTGGCAAGTGAACGAATTTCACTGAATTCCATGGGTGTATGTAAACTTTCGGCCTCAACTATATATTTATGCATTCATTGTTTTCTTGAAAATTCACCATACTTCTCTTTGTTTACAAAGGACATTGTGCAAATTTCCTATAGAAAAAAATTATGACACTGATGGATTTCCATAGAGCAACGATTGATTGGATCAATCGTAACTTTTTGTAAGATGGGGCCCAGATGTTGAATCCTATTATCATATATTAAGAATTTCCTTCGCTAATAATTTACATGTAGCATGCAGAATGATTTCTTGATATCAGTAAATTATTTTTTATAGAAAAAAAAATGATTAATTTCCTTATTACGAATTGAAATCTTTATAACCATGAAATCAGATTAATTGATAAAATGGTCTGCCATACTCGTATGCACATTGGTATATGCTGGCTAAAACATTGAAGCATAACCCAACATTTAGAAGGAACATTGCATACTTCCGCACATCATTTGGTCAAAGTTGATTTTACACTCTCCTAAACATTTCTATCTGTTTATCTACTCTTATGCATAATTTTCCCTTTTCCCCCTATTTTTTCCCCATATGATTGTTTAAAATTGATTTTATTCAATTTTATGGACATATCACAATTATCGTTTTGATTCAATAAAACACACAATTAAAAAAATAATCGAAAAATAAATTTTTACCAAGTGATGCGGGATGAAATCCAATTTTAAAAACTTTTTCTTTTGCATTATGACTTTATAGTTGTTGGTTTTTCTTACAGTTTCCTTATTCTTACAAATTTGCTGGCTCACTTTAATTTCAGGTGTGTATACAGACTGTAACTCAGCCTTTTAAAGACTTTATCCTTATGAGGTCTTTTTTTCATGTTGGTAAATCTTTCTTCCTCTTCGTATATTTGTTCTTAGGATGACTACAGGAGGAGTGTACTTGAAATCGATGAGAAAGAATTCATCAATCTTCGTCTAACATGCCTTGAGTTGAGAAATACATATGTGAGTTCCCATTTGGTAGTTTTCTCGTAAATGCTAAATCAAAGAAACCAACTCACAACCGACAGAAACTAAGGGGGTGTTGCAAGAAAATATTTGCAATCAATTGCAAATATTCTGTTGCAATTTTATGATTGACTTATCAATTTTAGCTGTAACCAATCAGATTACACTCCTTGTTTTATGAAACAGATAAGTGATCAATCACAAATTTGTAATTAATTGCATGACATATGCTTGATTTAGGGAACAAAAATAAACTTGCAATTGATTTCAAGTTTTCTTTCAATGACTCATAAGTCATTGGAATTTACGTAATATATTTGGTCGGCATGGAGTAGGTTTCGCTATTGTGAGTTAGTGAAATTAAGGAATGAGTAGTGGTAGCTAAAAGATAGGTTTTGTAAAACAGGAATGCCTGAAAGCATACTAAAAACGGGTTTTTTTTTGGGGGGGGGGGGGTTCTGGGATATATAGTGGTATCAATATTGTAAAGATCATTAAAAAGTTATCCAGAATTTTAGAGAGTATTCTGAAGACTATATCAAAATGTGCCATCCGATCAAGGTTTTGTAGTTGTCGGTCTAGAGATGGAACTGTTCAAAGTGGATGTGACGTGTAATTGTTGCTTTAAATTAAAGGGAGTCCTACACTTAAACTAAAAAATAGTGACTATCCTTCCATAGGCTTATGCATTTTGATTGTCTTGATACCCTTTTGACAAATATTAATATATTTTGTTTGATTTATGATTTTCTTGTAGCTTTCCCTTCATGATGTGATAACAAAGAACAAAGACAAGATCAAGAAACCTCGAGGAAACAACACAGAATCAATGTACTGAGCACAACGCCATCATCATTACCAACCAACACAGTTCAACCCCTTGCCTCCCGGAACTGGTTGATCCCTGCACGAATTCTATGGGAATTACAGAGTTCAGTAATCAACAGGTTAACTCTTTTTCTACTGGTACTGTGTAATCTCTGTACAAAACATACATGAATGACAGAATTCAAGAGTCAACAGGTTAACCAATTGCCTACTTGAACTGGGTGATCCCTGTACAAGTCTTCAGGGAATTACATGATCCAGTGGGTTAAAATTATGACCCTCTGAGGTAGGACTGAGTCAAACGGACTGGTCTATTAGTGCCCAAACGATGCTGTAAGTCGCTGGGATAATTTCTTCCAGACCGATGAATTCAAGAAATAGAAACTCACGGAGTCAAAAGACTTTGACAGTCAACCACTTCATGAACTTAATTTAATTCATCTAATATAAACAGTCAACTTGGACTATGGAAATAGTCTTACTCGGTTAATTAAAGGCTTGATGTATAGTATCACATGGAGGTTTTAGACCAAGATCAGGAATTATAGGTCTTCAAGTGGTTGACGTTGACAGATGTTGGCAATATTGAATTTCCTATGCATTTGTCTTAAATTAAGCAGTTCCCAGGTCTCTGCTCAAAGAAGATTGACAGTCAGCGGTAAAAAAAAAAAATATGACTCGGCCATATTTAGTGTAATCATTTGCAATGGTGTTCTTAGGACACTACTATAGTATCAGCACCAATCGGAGATTAACAATATCCCAAGGCATCGCATTTTACAATCCACAAGCCTTGAAGTTATTAGGAATGCACAAGTATTACAGGGAAATAAGTTTATCCTCTTGGTCTTCTAGCGGGTGGTCTTTCTCTCAACCGGGACTCTCAGATTGTCACAGATAAGATGACCTGGTCTAACCATGGTTTGATCCAACCTATTTTGGTCTAAGTGTCACTTGTGCTAATACTCAATTGGTCCTACTGTCATGCCTGGTCTTACAGAGTGCTGAAGTGTGACATCATCAATTTTTTTTGTTTTGCATATCAGCGATTTTGATACCATATTTTGGTAGAGCATGATGAAAAACCCTACAATCCAAATTTGGTGGGTATCAGTTCATGGGGGCCTGAGAGATGACCTCATGAATTCACAATTAGACCATATTAAGTCAACATTATTTTCCTGGTTCCTATAGCAATTTGGAACCAGGTCAATAATACACTGATGTCAATGGGGCTAATTATGAATTCATGAGGTCATATCTAAGGCTCCCATCGACCGGTTCCCACCAAATTCTGGTCGTGGGTTTTATTATCCTGCTGTACCAAAATATGGTATCAAAAACGCTGAAATGCTAAAAAAGTTTTTTGTGACGTCATCACCTCGGTACTCTATTTCCACTTTGTGTACTTTCAGTTTCTTTGTGGTCAAATGAAAATTTGGTTGATTAACAGTTCATCAAATTATATAGACTGAGTATGAAATGGAATATTAGTAGACAATTTTTTTTAGATGGACTGGATATAGACATAACTAGGATTACACCATGTTGAATGAGACCAAATGGAAAGTGGTTTAAGTTCATGTAGGTGTAGACAAATTGGCAAACTTCTTTTACATTTTTCCAAGAGAATTTACTCTTGCTATCGACACTTATATACATTTCATATTCCTAAAGTGTTCAATTTTTTCAACAGCAACCTATGGTGTACATGGAGTTAAGAACTACCATACACCTTAATTTCATGTACTAACAGCTATTTTAAAAAAAAAAAAAACTTCCCAAAGCACCCCTCAGTTCCTTCTGGGGGGCAGTTAAAAGGGTTTTACCATTTTGCTATAAAACATCGATTGAAGTCTTCATGAGGAAGCCCCACCCTCTTATTGCATCCACTCTACTAAAAAAAACATTGATATTCCAATACCAGGCCACCATTAGTACAGGATATCATATGAATTGACCAAAGCAGGGTTCCCTCAGTCATGGAAAATCCTGGAAAAATTTGTGGTCAGGGAAAAGTCATGGAATTGCATTTACCTCTTGGCTGTGGCAGTTTTCCAGTTTGTCGTGTCTCACAACTCTCATACTCTGTGATCATACTCTGCCATTATAATTGGTGTTCATGATTTCCATTTCTTCTCACTTTTGTGACATCCAAAATTCTACATAACTCCCGGGAAGTCTTGGAAAGCAGCAGTTTAGTCATGGAAAAGTCATGGAATTCTGTTTTCAAATTTCTGTGGGAACCCTGCCAAAGTCAAAGTGGAGACATAACAATTACCCAATTAACGTATCCAATACCCTGAAATGGAGTACCAAATTGTGACCTGAACATTTTAAAAAAATTTATTAGTACTATTATTTTAATTTTCTGGCAAATTGATGAAGTCACACTTTGTTACTCTATCTTCTTCACATAAATATTCAAGATGTGTATTTTATGATTCTGAGTATTTTAACCATGATTTCTATTTCCTGTTACAATCTCATCAATCATGATGTCGTTGATATTGATCACTTCACCGTAGGTTTGTGTGTCTCTGATTTTTAACCTATTTATCACAATGTATTCATTTGATCGATTTCACACCAAGTTTTGTTTGCTATGTCTAGAACATCCCCTGTCTTTATGAATTTTATCAAAAAAATGATTTAATCATAAAAAAATCTCTTAACCTGTATACCAAAAATCACCCAGTGGTCTAGCAAGCAATGATTTGTGACACATAGCTGTTAATCCACAATATGTATATGTACTTCATTCAATTTTAAATCTGTGTTAATCTTTTGAGAGCCCCCTTCTGTCATTGTGCCATCTTAATCAGTTAGTTTTTATTTTCCCCCCATTTTTATTGTGGTGCCATGTTTTCTTCCATGTGTACATTTGAAGCAAGAGTAATTTAAGTAATAAAATGCCTGTAAACCACAATCATCCCATCATTGTATGTTTAGTGTGTGTTTGATAGTATCGAAAGTGTATCTCCTTCTATGATGCCCTGTTGTAACAAAAAGAAACAAGCAGCTTATGAACTGGGGGGGTGGCCGTTTCATAAAGCTGTTCGTAAGTTAAGAGCGACGTGAAGAACGACTTTCTTTCGTGCTAAACCATCTCCAATGAATATACCATTTACCACAAGAAAGGATCATCAGTCGTTCTTAAAGTCGCTCTTAACTTATTAACAGCTTTATGAAACACCCACCAGGGATGTAATAAAGACTGGCAAAACTCCATACAATACTGTAAAAGAAAAAAGAATAACCTAGCTCTCTAGTGTTTGATACAAGCTCTTGTATAATAGGTGGTGTAATCATGGCTCCTATAAACAATACCAGTAAACCTAGGTATTGTCTATGGGGACGGGTTACTGATTTTCCTCCCTTTCCCTTTCAATTGACTTCTTGTGTATTGTGGTTATCTCGTAAAGGTCTGATTTTTATTTATTTTTCTAGTAAACAACATAGAAAAAAGTATCTCACTTTGTGTTTTTATAAGTTTACAAATCTTTGTTGGTGCCCCCTTAGTGGATCGTAAATGAGGTAAATTTATAGTTCAAAGAAAAGGATACGTTATAAACTTTGATATATGTGTGTTCATCTGGAAAGGTTTGGAAGGAAGACAATGCATATTTAAGGGAAGTCCGGGCCAAATTAAACATGATTTTTAATAGGGGAAAAAAATCAGACGAGGAGATAGGCGATTATTACAACTATTTATATTCCACTGTCACCATCACCATATCGCTTGCATCATAACCACATTCAAAATCATGACCATCATTATCATCATAACCACTAATCATCATCAATTACCAATTTAAACATTACCCACGTTATCAACGCTACTGTATTATCATAATCATCACCATATATCCTTTCAAACCAACAAAATTTGTGGAGAAAAATATCGAAGAAAGCACAACGTTCGAATAATAACAGATTATGACTCAAAGGGAACACATCTTACTAGCCTGACAATTACAGAGAGAGCCATTGATTTTGTACACTTAGAATAAATATCAAGTAAATTGGTATACTAAACCCATATCTGGAAACACTAGCAGTCATCCATCTTGTCAGAATGCAACACCAATTGCTTAAAATTCTTGATACTGCTCAAACTGACTTTCAACTAAAAAGAAAGGGACTTTGTTTTATATGATTATCTTAAAGATAAATTCCAGTTTTGGTAACGATCTCAAAATGACTTTTTACAGAATCTAATATAATGACCGCCCAAGTGTCTGTATGAATAAAAAATATGTGCCAAAGGATTCTGGGAGAAACTGTGTAATTGCTGAGAAATAAGCAAAATAAGCGCAGATTCTGTCACTTCCGTCGGGTCTTTATTCCAACAATACTAATACACTGTCCCAAGTGTGCCTATCTGTGTTGGTGATCTTCAGTGTGAACGTTTTTCAGCATAGATTTCAAGATTTCACAAAGTTCAGTTTATTTCACATCTTCATCCTCGATGATATACTGACAATTAAGCCTGGTTTTACAGACTTTCTCATGAAATCAGTGTTTACTGCAACTACTGGAATTTCTCTTTAAACTACAGGCAACTGCATATTAAAGTCATATCACTCGACTTGGGTCAACAGGAATCTATTTGACAGTAAATTGCTGATTCCTCCAATACCAACTCGTCCACTCACCACATGGTCTACCATTCAGTTAGTGCCATTCTGCCCATCAACATTTTGTCTAACAACCATTTAGTCCAATAACCATTTGGTCCATAATCACTTCGTCTAATGACCAGTTGGTCTATGACCATTTCGTCTAATAACCAGTTTGTCTAATACCCATTTTCTTTTAATTCATTTCACCCAATTGACACTTAGTCTAATTAGACCAAATGGTTAATGTACTAAATGGCTAATGGACCAACTGGTTATTTAGACGAAATGAGTGGACGAGATGGCAATTAGACAAAGTGGATAGTGGACGAACTGATGATAGACCAAATAATAGTAGATGAGATGGTGATTAGACTAATAAGCATTAGACCAATTGAAAATCAACCAAAGTTGCAAGTTTACCTGTAGTTGAAAACCAATGTGTACCAATGACTCTATGTGTAATATTCGCACTGAAGATGAGGTATGAGTCTCTTCAAAACAATAATAAAAATAATTAAGCAATAAACATGACAGGACAACCATCAAGTGAGAAATTTCTTCTGATACATATTTAATATGAAAGCTACAATGTGTTTGTTTAATCTTTGAAATAATAATAGTGTACATTATAATCATCCCCATGAAAGGCATACCGCATTTGACTAATTTCTCTTTTCCTTTTTTCTCTAATTTTTTGCTTTTATTAATGCATCAACTATCAATATCTACAACTGGTCATTTAAAACTTCTATCATGAAGTTAATTCCTACAGAAAATATAGGACAATATTCTTATTACAAATTACTTAAATTACATGTATCTTCCCAGATCAATGATTCTGACTGGCTTTATTGGCATCAAGTTTACTACAAACCTGTGTCAAAAAGAAAAAGTTCTAAAAAAATGCATGTTTCAAAATTGGTAACATAAGTAGTGCTCCAAGAAGTATTCTAAATTTGCATTCCGTCTAAATTCTTTTCTCATGATTTGTACAATCATAATAATAATAATCATTATAGTACGACTTTCTCCCATAATCTCACTTTTCATATATAGAAGGGAAGTGCGGCAAAACACTCTTGAAAGTGATTGATAATATGCAATAACAATATATTGCAGTACTAGAATGCACTGCTATAGTGTATATCATTTGATAAATTCATAAAGGAGCTTGCTAGTGCTACATATACTATATAGATGAAGCCCATATGAATTGTTCACATGAACACCTTGGAGAGAGTATTCATAAATATCTCGTAATATCTTTGTTTTAATATGATTTGGAAAGTCCTTAACTTAATTCTAGCAGATCCAGAAATTATGTACAATACTGGATACACCAATGCATCAATCAGCATAATTCAACAAATAATAAAATTAGCCAGAATTAATCAATTTATGCTTAAACCTAGCACCCAATAGAAGTCATTGAACTAGAAATATCCTGGTCCTATTTCACAAAATTGTCATCGAAGATAAAATTACAAATTGTTGTAAAAAACAAAGGTCTGAAAGAAAATCAGTTGATTACTTACATGTATGTAAAGAAAACTCTTGCATCATCAAGAGTTTTAAAACTATCGAAAGGGATACTAGTATGATTTATTAAACCCAAAATCAAATTAAATTCATTACCAAGAGCTTCTGGGTCCTGTTTCATAAAGAGTAGTTATGCACAGTTTCTATCACAAGGTTGCTATCAGCCAATCAAATTGCATGATTTCAGTAGCTTTAAACTGTTGTTGAAAATTTGGTATTGTAATAATTTTTTTGAAACAGGACCCTGGAATCATTACGATTGATTGAACAAAATTTATTTTTTAAAATAAATGACAGAGCAAGAGCGAGTTTTATCAAACAGGGCTCAGGTTCACAACTTCATATAATAATTTTCTATTCTTAAGACTCATTTTACACTGTACAATACTCTCCATCAACAACAAAAAACTGCAAAATATATATTCAGAATGTTTGATATTAGCTTATTTTGGTAGATACATGATATAAAACAAATTTACTTTGGAACATACCTAGTGTTTCCTACCTCCAATCTACTTCCTCCAGTGTATGGTCGATAATATTGGTGAATTAAGAACTTTTCCCCAAGAGTACATATTAAAATGAAAACGGAGACAAGTTCGGTATTCCTGCTACATACTAGCTGCATGGATAAATGAATTACCTCTTAATCTCTCTCTGTCTGTCTCTGCCAGCAACGAGACAGGGAAGATCATATTTTGGTCAGAGTTTGTCCAAGAAATGTATAAAAAAAAAGAGAAATCTCTCTCTCCTATCTAAGACACGTTCTTCCTCTTTCTTTCGACTGATATACTCAATTGTCAAATGCATTGACTCATTCCCATGACGAATGAGAAACAATGAAGCCATCTCACCTTTATTTTGCCTATCAATATGTGAATTTCACTCACACCTAGGACTCTAATTGTGCCGATGATAGATATGCATTACTGATATTCATCAGATCTATTTTTGCTTATTTATACACGTAGAAAGAACTAAGGCGGCAATAGAAATTTACATCATTCAGTGATGAAGCATGAGGACTTTGCATACAAGAACAAAACACTTGGGTATTGGCTTACAGAGTGGACAGAAAATTTCCCTGATAGAGCCTTAGAAATTGAATGTTGACTCACTCTAATACTTTGCAGCAAGATTTGGCTAGAGAGCTCAAAGCATAACCATGGAGAGTTGAGTTCAAATGTCACAAAACTTGGAATACAAACTCCAAGGGAGACAGGAATGGGGTAGGTGGGGCAAGATGGCATGTGTACTGGATGGGGGAGGGGCGGGGCTGTAGTGTAAGATTTGGTAAATGATGATGGATTCCACGCTGAGTATACCAGTCTCAAGCTGGTCCCACAACACAAACCTGAGGATCAGGGCCCGTCTTAGGAAGAGTTGCAATAGATTCGATCACTCGCAACTATGGATGGCCAGCAACAACTATAATGCATGTTTATTGCAAATATTTTCTAACTATGATGTACATGTATATACATGCATTCATCGTTTTCTTGAAAATTCACTGTGCTTCTCTTTGCTTACATAGGACATTGGGATAATTCCTTTAGAAAAATTATGACGCTGTTGGACTTCCATAGATTTATGATTGATTGGATCAATCGTAACTCTTTGTAAGATGGGGCACCGGGGGTTTCACAAAGATTTAAGTATGACTTAGGTCGCACTTAAATGTCGACGCGTACATGATATGCAACGCGCAATCTTATTGATCAATACGCAGTAGTGCGCGTCCTCTTGGCATGATCTGACCAATGCTGTCATGCGCGCAACTAGACATTTAAGTGCGACTCTAAGTCATACTTAAATCTTTGTGAAACACCGCCCAGATCATACAATCAATATTCACCATTGATTGTACATTGTGGTTAATGCAATCGCTTGCAAACAGTGTTGTTGTGATCAATGACAGAGCTTTGTGTTATGGGGCCTTTTATCTCAGGTTCCAAAATCTTTCTAGTAATGCTATTCTTCTGTGATGGTTGATGTTTCTATTGTTGGACAAAGGTTCTTCCTCTGCAGAAATGAAAAGAAGATGGGAAAAAAACAACATAAAAGGATCGTTTAGATGGACTAGATTTGAGCTTTTTGTGAGGATATCGTTCATTACTCAAGCATGCTATATGCCTCAGGACCAAGTCATGTTACGTTAGTCTGTGATTTTCACTTACAGATCCTGTAATTCACTGCAAATCCTGGCATCTGATTGGCAGGAAGTAAATTAGTTGGTGAAAACACTGACAAAAACAATTCATGAACATCTTCCTTGGGATTTTTTCACAAAAGTTGCTAGAGGCTGACAGTTGGTCATTATCTGGAAGTTACCATAGTAAAAGTCGGACGCATTTGCTACTCTGCCAATAAGGCGCAAGTCACTGCTACTGGAACAAGCGATTCTGTCCCAGGTAATGTTTTCTTTTTTCATGCAGTGTCCCAACAAAAAAAAGTGAGAGTATCACAATTCATCCACAGAATCCCAGATTAAATTGCTCTGGGGAGCGTTTCATGAAAGGACTTGTCACACATTTTATCCGACAGTTACTATAGTAAAAGTGCTTCTCAACCAATTAGAATCCAGGAAAGTTGTCATATCTGACAACTTGTCAGATGAAAATATTGATGAAATGCCCCCCCCCCCCATCTCACCATTTTAGGTGTTGCATGTATTATAGTGCTATCACATCGTTCCTTGCAAGCCTTGCATGCCCGCACATCGATGGTATCACACACAGTAGCCCGCAGAAGTGCACGCAAGTTCTATTTTGAACATGCTCAAAAGTTTGTTGTGGATGAGATGCAGACAATCACTTGCAACTCACCTGCAAAGCTTGCACAGAACTACATGTATGTGACACTGACTTTACATGGCATGAGTGCAAACAATGAAGGAGATACGTTAGACGTACAAATAAAAGGAAATGAAGTGTCAGGGCAAGGTTAGAGGGGTAAACTTACGTAACAGTTTTCTTCTGTGTCTTCTGACTCTGGTCTTCTGGTTGAGCTCTGTTGAGGATCTTCAAGAACTCTGAGGTGCGAAATCTCATCCGGGAATGAATGTAAGCCTGCTCATAAAAAAAAAATTAAAAAACAAGGAACAACAAAGATGATAACAAGATTCAGAGTATAAGTGTACACTTCAAATACTGTATGACTAGCAGATGAGGAAAAGATTACATCACCAACTGCGATGCGATACTGGTAAAATTATTCCCTGTGTTTCGACATAACTGTGATATCATTACTAGTGCCAAGTTGGTATGGCACAAGCACAACTTTTCCCAACCATTTCTGTTGGGACTCAATTCAAGACATTTTTCGGAAGAGGTCCACCAAATTACAATGAATTTTAAACCTACATGTAAACTGATTAAGATCTAATTGATTTCACTCTTCACACTGAAATTTTCTCATGACATATTTTAAGAGATATAAGAGCCAAATCTGAGTTATCAATATTGTAACAAAGTGCTTGCATGCACCTCTTCTGGGGCTAATTTCATTCATCTATCTTGAAATTGCCTATTTTCAAGATATTTCTCATGTCAGTTATTTCCCTTGATGAATTTCGGCAGCATGATTAATGAATGATGATCGTAGAGAGCAAATAGTAACAGGTGTTTCATTTACCTTTGAACACTTTATGTGATAGTGTAGATAGTCTCGGAACGTATGGATGAGATTGATGGTGTTGTCTCGTGCCTTCGGATTTGTGTGACGTTTCTCCAATACTACAAAAACAAATAAACAGAAAGCAAAATATTTAAAACATAGAAGAAACCTGTGTAATTCACAAAAACCAGTGATGCAATGATTTTAATTGTGCATAGTTCAATACTTCTTTAGGGAAAAATTCCAACCACAAGAAAATTCACTATAGGCAAGCATTTCTGAGTATAAACATCATTGTAATTAACATTGACTTATCCCAGGGGCTAGGGCATAAGTTTGGTTTGATGTTTAATGGGTTTTTATGACTTGCCTGCACGAATTGAATACAATAGATAATATTGATCTAAAATCTATTGCTATATCACTTGTGATACTGGCTGGATTTATATGGTGCTTTTTCCAGAGGATATCAAACCTACATGTAACTATTTCCCTGCTTTAGCTCTAGCTGGCATTTAATTCCAGCACTCAATACACCCAAGGAAGAAATTCAACCTGGGCTCCGTAACACAAAGGTTTGCAATCAATCGCTAAATACCAATGACCAATCAAGATCGTTGTTGCACGAGCACTCTATGTAAAATACTGACTGGGAACCAATCAGCGCATTTCTTTCATACTTGCAATTCATCGCAAACCTTTGTGTTACGGAGCCCAGGTCTTCATCACCTCACCAGGCTCTACTGCAGCACAATGTGGATAGATTTCTTGCTCAAGGAAACATGTATTGGCTGCGGTTCGATCACACGACCCTCTGATTTACAGATAATAGAACCAATACGCTACAAATACAACTTGCCATTTGAAAACCAATTACTGTTCATTTATCCAAGTATCCATGCCACAGTATTTTAATAGCACTGCGATATAGACACAGCGATTAAGGCCGTAAATTTCAAAAACACAGCAACTAAGGACACAAATTCAAAAACTTATGCAAGGCAAGGTCATTTATTCAAGGACATATTTCTATGTTACAGCACAAGTAGAAAATGAAAAAGAGAAAACAAGCCTCAGATGAGAGGAACATTGAGGCCAATTAAATAGGCATTCAACACCTTCAATGGCCATGGACTTAACCCTAAATAGACTGGGCTATTTCGACGCCTAAGAAGACGGGGGGGGGGCTGATTCAGCCCCCCTTATGATCTCGGCCGTCGATCGCGCATTGGCGCATGCATTACCCATGGCATTACCTACAACACTATAACATCAAATTCTGCAAAAAAACTCATGTCTCATTAATTATGCTAATTTATGCTAATCATATTTGCTCAATTTTAATAATAATAAATAATAAAATATTTTTATATCTAATCTAATAAAATAATCCAATATATTTTTTTATCAAATATTTCAACATCTAGATACATTTATCAAATTTATTTTTTAAAAATTTCAACATCACATTTATTTTCTTATGTATTCTACTGTTTTCTAAATTTCTTATGTATTTCTATGTTTTTCGACTTTTTGTTTTTATTTTTTTTCAATGGAAATTGTCGGGGACTTTATTTTGACCATAAAAAAGATAAAATTAATTGATTTTAAGCAGTAAAAGGAAAAATAATGATACATTTATGAATTTTGGCTAAAAACACAATTTGCATTGGATTTGTACACAAATTCACGTTTTTTTAGTAATTTTGGGTCTGCATGCACTTATGAAATGTTGCGTAATTTCGGAACTGCGTACCCGTGGGTCACCATTTTGGTCTCAAAAGTTGCGCGAGACTTGAAAGTAAAAAGTCAGCGAGCGACATGGTCAAAAAAATTTGCACGGCGGATTTATCGCGAAAAATGTCGAGGGAGGCTGAATCAGCCCCCCCCCCCAGTCTTTTTAGGGTTAAACCCTTTTCTCACAAAATATTACTTAACCCACTATAGGTGGGGCTTAATGGCATGTTAGCCCCATGTTTAGTCGGGGTTAAGCCTACTCAACTTTTATTTTTCATGATGTTCTGGTAAAATGGGCTAACTCTAGTCTGCAAGCACAGACCCTGATTGAAACTTTGATCAACAAATGTGTCTCCACGCAAAGACTAGCACATACAAAACTTGCCGTTTCAATTCGAGAGGGCCTTCAGTACACAAGGCATGAGTTGGCTGCAATTCAGTCCCTTTTATACTCAAGTGTAGGGTTCGCACAGAAGACTAGGCTAACCCTCCTATAGTACAAGACAATCTTGCCCTGCAAAATAGCAGGGATAGCTGGGCAAAAGCGGTGTTTAAGATGAAAGTCATGGGTTAAGAGTCAACGTGAGAACAGAAACCTGGCCAAGCCAAGGATAGTGCTCCATCATGTACATGTATGCCCCAGAGAGCAGGGGAGCCAGCACTGTTGTCCAATCAGAGATAAGCACTCGTGAAAGGCTACCACCAGTCCAGGATTACTGAATTTTGTGTGAGAAAAGCAAATATTTCCTTAGGCTTAGCCGGGACTAGGCAGCAAATTTGGCTAGTGCGGACAGGAAACATAAAATTAAGGAGGTTAAGGTAAGTATGGGATTACTGGTTGTCTTGGTTTTAGAACATTGTGAGAAAAGGGTATAACACACCCTCTCAATTAAGAAACTTCTTTAGGAATGACTGCAAAGAGCACTCACCGAATGTGACGTATCCAATATTATCTCCTACGGCTGCATTAGATCCCTCAAGTTCACGGGGCGGTTCTTTGTGACTGAATAGGACCTGAGGAGCAGTGTGACTCGCTTTACGTCCCTCTTTAAATTCCTAAGGGAGAAGAAATCACATCAAAGCATGGAAAATAATCTAATAAGATGAATAATCACACATTACTCTGCGATTTCTTTCCTAGCCCGGCCTCAACAATAATTTCCCATACCCAATAAATCTTGCCAACCTTTACTTTTGAATTCAAATTTGACCCGCCAAAATAATTATTTTCTTCCACTGTTACCGTGAACAAATACTCTCTGCACCATTTTCAAGGAATGATAACCTGGGGCCTGTCTTACAAAGAGTTGTGATTGATCCAATCAATCGCAACTATGGACAGCCAGCAATGTCAACATCTAAGATTACTCTTTGTTCAAAACATTTTCTAGAAATGATGTATATTCATACATGAACTATTTTGTTGTCAATTCAGTATGCTTCTCTTTGTTTTCAAAGGACATTGTGCAAATTTCCTCAAGAAAAAATTGATGGATTTCCATATACTTGAGATTGATCGGATCAATCGTAACTCTTTGTCAGATGAGGCCCTGCCATGTATCCCTTTACCGGTACCTCACCTTGGTTGAGCACATCAAATTATGGATGAATTTTGTTCTGAAGAAATATAATGCCCGGAGGTTTTATAAAGCTGTTATATATAGTTAAGAGTGACTTAAAGAACGGCTGGTGATCAAGTCATGGTCCTTTGAGAATATTAGACAGTCAAAAAGAACAAGAAATCAGAGACAGAAAATTTTGTGAAGGTCTCACATATAGGGGGTCGGACATACATATTTTATGGAATTGCCCATAAGAAAATGGGCAATTCCATAGAATATGTATGAGCGACCTCCTACTTGGGGGCTTTCCTGAAGAGATTACTCTCTGTTTTTTTGCTCATGTGAAATTTCGTAACGATCTTCAATTACAATGGCTTTATTAGTCCATGAAGTGAAAAATGAATTGAGAGAAAAGGGGGTCAGATGAGAATTCATTTTTCATATTCAATCAGCAAATCATCAACATTTGTTTCTTTTTACTTACTTGCATAAAGACTTTTCCTATAATGACATCATCATCGTCCTTGAAAATCGTACTGAATATTACAGTAACTCTGTCACCTTGAGAGGAGACGTACCTGCAAATTACAAGAACCGACATTACATGGCTTGGTTTTCTTTAATATCACTGCTGCAAGACTTTTATACAAAAAGCAAATTTTAGCAAATATTATTACAATAAACATGCAGTCCATCACTGAATCTACAGCCCGGCTCACACTATGCGATTTAATGCGATCCGATTTTCAAAGAAATCATAATAACATGTGACATGAACGTTCCAACCCATGAAATCTTAGCGAACCGATGTCAGAATAGTTGAAGGACTACTGAAATCAAAATTCCATGTAGTTCAAGCCTCGATGTAGGAATAAAAGCAAATTCAATTCTAAATTGTAATGATATCATCATCAGCACTTTACTACGACAACAGGGCTTGCCCTAAAGCAAAATTAAGATTTCGTTATTCCTAACATTATGCCGAACTTCAAATAAAGCAATTTTTCTTTTTCAAACTTTCATATTTAATGCAAAATGTGATTTATTATTAAGAAATAATGTTGTATCAGAACGCACAGTGTGAGATGGGCTTGCCAAACCCTTAAGTCAACTTTTAATAGGAGTGTAACCATGCTTAATACATATACATGCATAAGATTGGAGCAAAAATGCTGAAATTTCATACAAATTTGGGGACAATGAATAATGGGTACAAGTCCATTTCAGTGTCTTGTTTGTGCCTAACACTCAGCCCCTAAAAACTAGTGTTTCCAACACAGCTGGATTCATGCCTGGTGGGTGTTTCAAAAAGCTGTTCATAAGTTAAGAGCGACTTTAAGAGCAACTGGTGATCCTTTCTTGTGGTAAATGATATTGACCATTAAATGATCATTGGTGATTATTTAGAGCTAAAGAAAGGTACACCAGTCATTCTTAAAGTTGCTCTTAACTTACGAACAGCTTTATGAAAGACCCACCTGGTTTTATCGTCCTACTTACATTGTTTCATCATCTCTGTAATTGATGACGGCTGTGGTCTTACTAGCCACCTCTTCGTCCTGGTATTTGAAGTACTTTTCAAATACCGATGCAAAACAATTCCTCTTCAAGAGTGCCGCTTTCTCTGCCGCCTCCGCCTTATTGGCCGGTAAGTTGTCGAGGTCGTACAATATCGAAACACTATAACCCTCCTCCGTTGTGGTTATGTGGTTGCCGTACTCGCGACGAAGAAGCTAGGAGTTTTTAAAAATAATCAGTCTTGTGTCATACATACATGCTTTTTGGATTTGTTGCAGTTCAAATAACTTTTTAACAACATTAATTCATGGACATCACATTCAATTGGTAACAGACTCTCAGGTCAATCACTGCAATATACATGTAGATCATGATGTTTGATTAATTAGCCTCACTGGGACAATTTTTTGCTCAGGTGATCACTGAAAAATATTTGCTTAGTTTAAATGTTAACATTTTAAACATTTTTTAGTTCTGGTATGTCACATAAATGGAGCCATTCCGATGAAATGGCCCATTTGCTTTAAATTAACTGTTTATTAGTAAAAGCTTGTCTAACCTCATCTGCTCCATGCTTTTCTAATTCCTGGTAGAATTTCAGACTGACACTGACTCTAATCTTTGATCTGTCCCCATCAGGGTTTGAAATGCGGTAGAGAACTCCATCGAAATCTGAAGGAAAAAAAATAAATAAAAGAAATTTCTTATTTGGAATAATGAACGTAAATAATTACGCAAGTTGTTGTTACAATCTAGCAAGTGGAACACCTGTGGCAGTCTCACTTGCATTATACGATTCAATACAGCATCAGTGCTAACTCTGAAAACAGCTATTGAATAATAATTCACATAAGAAAACACTCATATCATAATAATATACTATGTCCATTGACCCAAAATGACCTTTGACCATGACCATGTGACCCAAAACATGTGCAAAACAATCATTCATACTTGATTACCCTTTATCTATGTTTCATGAACTATGGGTAGATCCATAAACTTTAAGTTGATCATGCCAATTAAGTTATGATGCCAATTCAACAAATACCCCAAAACGGCCAAATTCATTGACCTTAATTGACCTTTGATCTTGGTCATGTGACCTGAAATGCGGAACCACTATATTTAGGGATACATGGTTACCTTGTGTCCAAGTTTCACACACTACATGTAGATCCATAGCCGTTTTAAAGTTATCAAAGTTCATTGACCAGAATGCTTAATTTCGGTGTAAATATTCTTTTGTAACAGATTTTATAACCTAGATACAGTAGAAAGAGTGAGAGAGTCAAACTCACCTGCTATTTTAATGTCGATTCCATCTGGTTTTCCTCTGTAAGAAAAGACAGGGAAAGAGTTAAAATGCAAGGTCATACAGACAATTGTACTATTCCTAGAACATTGTATGTACATGTAGCTCAAAGCAGGAAAGTGGGATGTACACTCTCTGCATAAAGGCAGTTTAATGCTTCATGTACTGTATATCAATAGCCAATTTCTGTGTTCGTTGAAGTGTGAAATCATGAATTCTAAACTGAAATTAGAGATCAAACTGATGACCACATCAAACAGAACATTTGCCAAGCAAAGCAAAAAAAAAAGCCCCAATCTCTCTCGATGCAGTAACATTGGCATGTTGGGTAGTCCATCCGTGATGGCAAAATCATGCAAGTAATTTTTGGGTGTTTTTCTGTTTCTTAGAGTTTTGAATATGCTCTTTTATCTGGCAAAATTTCAAGTTCTAACACTAACAATTTTTTAAGATTCGAAAAACCAGTTTTAGTAGAATTGTCTCAAAAATCAGAAAATTTTAAAGGCAGAAGTACCACATTTCTGCATTGTAACGGTCGGCAGAACCGCATCATGCGCAGCAAGCTAGTCTACAAGATGTTGCTCAGCGCAATAAGGAACCGCCATTTAAACTTCTTAATCTCTGTGGTGCCATGGCTTCAAATTCAAGAGCCTGGAGAGGGAAACAGATTTTGAATTTAGCTTTAAAGAAAATCAAAATTTCCCAACTGAAACAAGGTAAGCCAGACTATCTTGTATATTTTACTTTATTGTTCAGATGATAAACATGAGATTTTATCAAAGACTAGCTCTACATATAGATCTAAGTTAGATCATACATTAGAGGTCTAACACCGATCATCATCTCTAAACTTTAAGGTAGGCCTAGAGTAAGGGTTTATAAACTATTTTTTTATAGATCTATGCATATGAATTTTGATCTAACTTTTGAGTTAAATAATGACTCTAGAATTGCACTGTAAGTAGAATTAGTCGCCATTGTGCCATATCTTCCTAGGGAAACTTCTGCAAAAATTAGTTAGCGTCAAGACTTAGTCTAACTAGAAACACCGACCTGACACAGTACATTAAGAATTAACTTTTACAATTAGCGATCTAAAACATTACAAGTTAACTTTACACAAAGTCTTCATAATAAACGACATGATACATGTAGCGATCCAACTTAGCTATAATTTTACTGTTAGATCTAAATCTATAACATGGTAGATCTACTTATAGACTGAATCAGTGACTTTGTTGTTTCAGTCTCAATGTATCCCACAGAAAACATATGCGTGCGGCAATACGATATCATTTTCAAGTGACCAAACTTTTTCACATGCAAGGGGGTGCGATTGGAAGCTGATATTGTAAAAAAAAATAATAACTTTTTTTTACATGTTTATATTTTGTAGGTATTTGTATATTTTTGGTAAAAGTTTGATGAATTATATTAGAATATTTTGTTTGATATTGAATTCATAAGTGTTAGTTAATACCAGGGACTCCCTGGTATACACATAGTTTTGCCCGATAAAACTTTGAAATTTGGCAGGACATCCATAGTTTTGCCTGAGAAATTTTTGCAATGCCCAAGGACATACATTGTACGTAGTTTTGCATGAAAAAATTTTGCAATGCCCTGGACATCCATAGTTTTGCCTGATAAACTTTACAATGCACACAACATATATAGTTTTTCCTGATCAAAAGCTACATGTATGAGTGTAGTCGTCGATTTAATCGGGCAAAAGCTTGTAAGTTCTAGAAATTGAAGAAAATTACAAAATTTAATGAGGAAATCAAATATTTCTTTCTCCCAAATTTTGAGGTAACTTTTGAGCAATGTCTGTGCGGCTAATAAAGAATAGTCTAAGTTAGATTTAGAGGTCTATATTATTAAAGCAGGCCTACATGTAGATTGAATGCTTTTTAGTAGAAATGCCTTTTTTTTTCCCTACCTACTAGGTATGTTACAATAGTGCCCTCTTGGTGTATTCTGAATGAGGCATTGCGCGTGCTGCCTATGATCGCAGGGGGACTGTGAGGCCATTGTTTTGTATTGTGTCTGCATAGGCAAGGAAAGGATATCATCTCCCCTTTAAATCATTGTTAAAACATAGTTGAATGTTTAAGGCAGCTGTCTAGACATGAAAAACAATCTCACTCAGTGATCTTGCAACTCCGTGAGCTACTGGAACTTTGGCCTTGCTAATCATATTTACAAGTATCCCAACTTAAAAAGGTATTTATTCTGATTAAAAAAAAAACATTTTAATTACATTGTGGTGAAATTTGAATGAAATCTACTGATGTTAAGTCTGTTTTTTATGTCCGTTTCAGCAGTGTCTGTAATATCACATATACCTGTAGCTACATTGTGTGACGATGTGTGAGTGATGCTGTATGAATGAACGATTAATTATTAATTAATTGATGTATCAATCAATATATATTAAGGTTTCAATGCATAATTTGTCTGGTGGATTGTTAACTTTACCAAAGTTACAGCACATTCCTGGCTTTAACTGTGAAAGTTGCATCAAGACACCTTCATTCCAATGGAAGTTATAACTTACATTGTGTTTCGTGACAGCATCATTGCCGTACATGTCTTTTAATTAATTAATTTTCAAGGTTACCAGTAATTAGGCTTGATAAAAATATGTAATGAATTCTTCTCAGTACATACCTGTCAATCATTTCTGGAAGTTTCATGTACAAATCTTCTTTCAAAAGGAAACTACGAACATTTTTGTTTTTTTAGATAGTGCACTTTGGTCCCACTCAAAATTTAAGGTCACAACATTTGTTTTAAAAAACAAAGAAATACATAAGAATTGAATAGGCGATTTGTACGAACTTAAAACTATGATAACTTTATTATTTCTGGGGCTATTGACATGAATGCGGTGTTAAATGAAAGGTCTTGATGAGCTCTTAATGATGCTATGTAAACACCTCATTTTTTTTGTGTAACACACTATTAACCTACGGTACATGTACCGTAGGAAAATAAGAAATTAAAGTGAATAATGTTAACGAATAATGTTGATAGTAAATTTACTAAAAAGCAACGCTACAAACAGTGGCAGTAAAAGGCCCTGCCCGTAAGGTTAATTAAATTGGCCTTGCCTGAAGCCCTAAATTGGGAGTTGAATTGACTTCACCATACCGTATGGGCACTAGTATTCAACCCGGCATAATTCAAAGATTTTGACATATTCCCCAAAATATTTAGAATAAGCCTGAGTCATATCGATTATTTTGAAAACCGGTGTTCGACAGCTCTATTCGATCGAACATCGATGCATCGAATATTGAAGGCGGGAAAATTTAGTCTTTTGTTTTTGCGTACGCGTCGATGCGATGCGCTTTGCATATGCACTACGCACTAGCACTGACGGTAAGCGCGGGCGTTGGCCGGGTGAGCGTTGCACAAGCAGATGACAGAGCAAAGTTCGTTTGTATTTTCCATGATTACAAAACACACAAAAAAAGGTCGGGGACCAAAGCAGAATTCTTCCCAAAATATCTTCAACAATGATATTTGCAGATGACAACATATAAGTTTAAAATGAAACACTAATAAAGACATGAATCACTCAGAGTCGATCCGAATGATTTTCGGTCAACTAGCATTCGCAGTCCATTCACCAGCCCCGTCCGCAGCTCCGTACACTCACTATCCCGAAACGACAGGCGTGCTTGACGTCAGCGCCAGCAAACAAGTGCAATCAACGGAGAGCGCTGTAACTTGCCTGAGATTGTGTAGTTGGAACCAAAATGAGCTCCAAATAAATTTATGGGAATAAATACGTAATTTTCTCTGGATGGTCATTTGAATTGCTATTCAATGCTGATATAACCGATTGTGAGGAAAGATTGTGGAATATGAGTTATGACGATGTTCGAGAATTAATCCTGATAATGAGAATCTAGTTTTTTAGACGTAATTGAGCATGCGATCAAAATAAATACGAATGTTTCGAATCGAGCCCTAAATTCATCTAAATTATTACGATTTAACAAGATTTTATGGTCATACTAAGAATATTGACGATGTCAGCAAAGTATGTTATGTTCATATGGAAGAGTTAATACTGGCATTATTTCTATTGTTATTCCATCTCTGGACGTCTCCTCCAAGAAAATAAGCACAATGCGCATGCGTGTTCAATGACGTATGACATATTTTCCCATTCATGAAATCAGAGCCCAAAGTTGGGCACAAACTAGCTTCAAATTGATGGGGAAAAAATATTAAACGCAATTTTCTCTGTTTTGTCATGTAAAATGCACCGATTTTGCAAAATCTGCATCGGTGTTCGATGACATCGATCGAACACCAATTTTAAAATCGATTCGACTCAGGCTTAATTTAGAAATAGGGAATTTATCTTAATTTCATATCTTTGTTATATCCAGGATAATCTGTTTTCGATATTTTCTTTATCAATCTGTCGACTGTATGCGCAGAGGGTCGAATTATGCGGCAATGGCCTTTTGCACTGAATGGCACTAGTATTCAACCTAGCGAGGATAGATAGCAAATCTCAAAAGGGTTTAGATTGCTAAATTAGATCTACATGTAGATCTATGCAAGTTTCTGGCTTTGATTAATTCCAACCATGTTTGGTCTCATCTCAAATGGTCTAGTCCATAGTCGGATGGGACAAGGGCAGAATGAGAGACAGGACCATCTTTCATCGCTAGGTTGAATACTAGTGCCGATGGATTGAATACTAGTGCTAAAAACCATCGCCGTATAATTTGATCGCCCGCGCACACAGTCGACGGGTTGAAGAAAAAAGTAACGGAAAAAGAATAACCAGCATTTGCTCTTGGAAATAAGACAGGTCTGAAAATCAGAATAATTCTATTTTTCTATACATTTGAGGAAACTCTCCAAACGGGTTGAATACTAGTTCCCCTAAGGTAATCATAAAAATACAAAAAAAGGTGTCTGGAGAAAAAATTATTTTTCTTATTTCAAGAAAATATCACATTTTCTTTGTGAATTTGAAGAGAAATGACCTTCAGACTGACAGAAATGTAACATTTTTGAAAAAAAAATCAAATTATTGGCTGCAAAAAAGAATGATATTAGGTCAATTTTCAGCATTTATCTGCCATAGACTGTGTAGTTAAGAAATGGACACACACAAGTCCAAATTTTTAGCTTCCGAGAGCTGTCATAAATTTATTATCAATCCCAAAAACTTGTCCATAAAAAGTCAAATAGGATTTTTTATGCTCTTTCTGATGGTATGATTTTTATAAAGATTTGGAAACCAGATCACAATGAAAAATTGCAACAAAGTGAAAAAATTGTGCAAAACAGAAATATCATTTTCCCATAGAAAACGCATGGGGAAATGGCAATCTCAACACACACAAACATAAGGGTTTGCATTTTATCTCTAGTAAATCCTTATTTAACATGATCATAAACTTGTCCTTACTGTCAAAAGAAACCCCTGAATTTTCTCTTTCCATACATGCCAAACACAAGTTAATAATCAATTCAGATCAAATTCTTCTAGTAGCCTGAACTTCCCCCAAAAAATGTGCCATATTTTCCCCTAAATCAGCCTGTTCTATGGCATGCTGACACTTTCCAGTGTGGCTTCAGTGTGGCTTCAGACACCTAAATTTTGGTCACATAAAATAAACCACGAATAATTCCCTTAAGTTTAATAAAATCTAACATTATCTACCCGCTCCTGCACACACACTTAAAGTTAAAGAGATCTAAACTATTAACTGGATAACATTGTAACGTTAGATTTACAGTGAAGATCTCGAATCTACTGTGGTGTTAGTCTGTTAGTTACACTTCCTACAACACGACTCTCTCAGAATGGGACCGTGACCTCCATGTACGCACAAAGATGGGAGGCAACCCATTCACAATCACAAATCACTTCCTTACTCACCCGGCTACCGCTGTTTCGAATTTATTTAGAAGTGTCTCTTCGATTATTCTATTCTTTATCTCTAATAAAATCATCTTGATGCTGTGTCTCCAGTACCCAATAGAACTTTTCAGATTCTTCCAGCACTTTCCGGGGGAAAAAAGGTGTTTTTCTCAAGGTGGGCGACGTTCGACTTCACGTTTGTGCGAGAGAGAAATAGAAGGAAGTGAAAACAAGTTGTGTTTGCTGCCCTCTGTTGATGAGAGGGCGATAGTCCTTTATTTTTGCTAAAAGGGTGGGGGTAGTCTGCTGGGCAAACCCTTCACTCGAAATAAGGGTCTGAATGTGCAGCCTACTCATGCCTTGTGTACTGAAGGCTCTCTCACTCAGTATTGGAACAGCAAGTTTTGTATGTGCTAGTCTATGCGTGGAGGCACACATGTTGATCAAAGTTCCAATGAGGGTCTGTGCCTGCAGACTGCAGGGGGGGGGGGTGAATATCAGGTCTCACTGAACAAGAAGGGAGAGCGTTATTAGTATATATATCTCTGGGTAGGCCCTACTTCTTGTTCTTTAGGTATTGGGTACACTACCCAACACCCCACAGTGGAAGCCAACCGGGCAGGAAACAGGGCCCTGGGAACGATATTTTGACTGCTGGAGGTGCTGATGTAAATTTGAAAAGCAAAAAAAGAGGGGGTTTTCACAACAACATGGAGAACAAAAGCAAATAAGGGTGTTTCACTACATTATTAAGGTAATTTTGGTTATATTTTTCCACTTTTAAACATCTTCCAGAAAACCTGGAGGTGCTGCCTATGGAGAATAATACACGCATCACGCACAAGGAAAATGTTGGGGGTGCTACAATTCAACACCCCCAGCAACATGGCAGAAAGTGGGAAGATATTGATGGCGCGGAGAGAAAATATGCGTTTTAGTCTTTGCTTTGCTCAATTAAAATAAATTTATGAATAAAATGAGCACCGATTAGAAAAAATAAATAAAGCCAATATTTTTTTATACTTAAATACCTAAATGTGACCTCATATTTTACACGCCCCAGGCATGTACCCCTAGACTGTCTTAATCCTTATTTACCCCCCCCCCCCTTTTTTTTGCTTGATTTTAGCATTATCTTAATGAATTTTTTGTTCAAACTAATATTTTTCCCCCAGATCTATGAATAATAAATAGAAAATCGTACTTTTTTACTCACATTATCTCACTGTGTACAGATGAGGGGGGGTTGGGCGCCCCACCCCCCCCCCAAAAAAAAAATCACTACCAAGAAAAAAACAAAGAAAACGAAAGAAAGAAGTTGAAATATGAAATAATTTCTAAGATGTTAAGTGAAACTTAATCAAAAATTTGGATTTTCGTAATAAAAATGTTGATTTTTTTTTGCTCGCTCGCTTCCCCCATCTCACAACTTTTTATTTATTTTCACCGATACGCCATATCTGTCCCGCTCAAAATTGTTGGCTCATTACGCCACTGTATGCCTATACACTGATTCGTGTCACTTTTCAGGTTAGTAATATCACCAATGTAATTGTTTAACTTAAAAAGGATTTACATCCTCATGATTGTGTAAAATAAAAATCCTTTCAATAATTCGTTCCAGGTCTGAATATCAAAAATTTTCAGCCAGTGCTTTAATTTTTTTTTCTAAATCATGAGTTTATGCAAACAATCCTTCAGTGGTCCCTTTCAGGTATATGTCAGTTCGTGCTTCATGCCCTCATATTGTTTGGTTAGATAGCCGACCCGTCGTATTTATAATTACACAATTAAAAGTTTCTTCTGTTCTCAGGTCCATGTACATTTATTCATTCATTTGGGTCTTATGAGATAGTCTCATCTTGCTAGTACAGAGGTAAAGCTTAACTTTACAATTTTAGGACTACCCCCTCCCCCCCCCCAGGAATAACAATAATAAAAATAAAGAAAATAATTTGAATGTATAAATAAATGAATAATGAATAAATGAATGAATAAATAAATAAATAAATAAATGAATAAGTAAATGAATGAATAAATAAATACAGCAAAAAAAAAACAGCTTTAGGTCGATCGCGGAAAATTTTGATGAAATCCTTATCCCTCCCTCCCCCATGCATTGGCAAAAGCTGGAACCCGGCACTAATGTTGATGACCAAAATCTCGGTTAGGATGATTAAACAGTACGTATGAACCAAAAATCTCAGTCATAGGAACATGAAACTCTAGGTCTTTCATAATGATTGCTAATTTTTCCGCCACCGGCATCAGGGCAAACATAATAACGAGTTCATCAAGCAGCAGCCAAGCGGACATAAGCATGATTAGCGTCAAAAGCGATTTCTATAAGCTCCGAAAGCAAATATGACGAGGCGACACCATAATTTAAGACGGGGGCAATGGGGGTGGGGGGGTTATGCCCCAATTCGAACCGATTTTTCCTCCATTCGCACCCATCTTACATTTTTTGGTTCCACCTCATTATGATCAGAGACTACTTGTATACGGATGTGATTTCTCAAATGGCATTAGGATTAAAGAAGCTGGCGTTGTTATACCCACCCCCCCCCCGAAAAAAATGTTCCAAGGGCGAAAAAATAAACAGAAGAAAATTAATACTAAAAGTAAAGGATAACAATATGACATAGATTTTCATTTTCAAAGGTGTTTTGTTTTGTTATTTGGTTGCTTTTTGGGGTGTTTTTTTTCTCAATCGCTGATGTAAATAAGAAACTTTCTCCAGCACGGAATGCTCTGCCCCTCAAATCATGCAATTATGACCCCTCCCCACAAGATTTTTCACGTGATGCTGCAGATATTATTTGCTATAGGCAGCACCACTAGAAATGAGGTTGACAAGAAAAAAATCATTACGTACAACTTTTTTAGCATCACTCGGCCTAGTATGTAAATGTTTATCCCGATGAATTGCGGAATCTTTGAGAGAATCAGAAAAAAGTGAATTATAATGAGGAGGAAAAGCGCAGAGATGAAGACAGAGGGGCTTGATGGGGGCACCCAAGGGACGCTTTTTTTTATTTGTTTCATTATTTTTTTTTGAGGGGGGGGGGACAAAGCTAGCCTCATGCCATAAGATTTCGGAAGCAAATAGAGCCTAATGTACTTTTCAGGGGGTGTAATAGGCCTCCGTAATCAAGCTTTATAATCAATATTGTATTTCTGTATTTTTATACTTTAAAAGAGGAAAGATTTTTTAGTATAATGTTAGTGAATTTTCTAAATATTTTCAGTGAACATTTTTACAATGTTCTTCTTTGCTTTGAGGGAAGAGCAATTATTCATTTTCGCATAAAGACGCTGCGGGATGCAGTCATAAATCTCACAACACGCTGACTGAATAAAAATAAAATGGGAAAAGCAAAGCTGCAAATTCCTTTTTAATGATTGATGTAAAATTATGTGAAATGTTGAAAAGTGTCAGTCTTTGTATATTTCACACTTAAAAGCTTTTCACTACAAGAAATAATGTAATTTCGGAAAAATCAAGCCGTCTTTTATACATTATAAAGAATAAGAAAAAATATTTCATTTCGTATTTTCATTTTATAGAGTACAAAAAAGAACAGTGATTGTTTTACGTCATTCGAGCAAAGTTTAAAACGTCAGATACTTTTCGTCTGATTTCGATGACCTTTCTAACATTAAGCCTCCTTTTATTTTTGTGCGAAGATTATATATTAGAATCAAAATACATTTTGCATGGTTTGGGTTGACTAAGCCTTGATACGGCGCCACGGTATTCTGATTCAGGGGTATATATAAGCAATTCACCTTTTCCCTCAATCATGTCAAAAGGGAGTTGCAGTGTTCACGGCCTGGGCCAATGTTTGATTTAAAAAAAAAGTATATTCCTCCTCCATCCACAGTATTCCCTTCCCTCCATTTGTTTTTGTTTTATTTTTCATTTTACCTTCTTGAAAAATCATAGAGGCAGTCGCCCAGGGCCCCAAGTAATGCCGCATCTGCATGGTACATCAAACACAAATACATGCAACCTTTAGCGTGTGCTTTCCTTTAATGTCCATTAGGGTACATTCTCGCCAGCCCTTTGGCAGAGACAGTGATAATAATCTCTGTGTTTGAGAAAATGTGACGTCTGAAAAGATAAAAATAGAACCTCCGAATGCAGAAATATGTTAATCTCCAAACAGTGAAGACCGACTGTTACATTAATGAATGAATGTCATCACTATCAGAAAAAGAGGGCTTTTACAGGTGAGGGAAGGAAACAGGCGAAGGGATTAATTTGAGTATACCGGTCGGTCAGACTTTTGTTTCAGTGGCGTAGATATGAAAGATGAAGGGGGCAGCCAGGGAATATACCCAACCCGTAATGTAGGCATGTGGTTGATGTAGTTTTATTTATTTTATTTGTTACTTTGCTCTATACATTCTATACGGGTGCATGTGATCGTCTCATGTACGTTACCGGTTATTGGCGTAAAATGGAGAGGGGGGGGGGGGTGTGCTGGGTGTACTCCCCCCTTCATAAGTTCCACAACCATAAAAATGGAGGAGAAACGTACCCTTCTTGAAAAAACACATCGTCCCACAGTGTGTGCCACAGTGTGTTCACAGTGTGGAATACAATATGAAAACACCTTCACACTATTAAATTTGAGCGGTACAGCGGAGTGAATCATTTATTCACATAGTCGACCATGAGAACACGCTTTGAACAGTCACACTGTCGAGGTGTTCACAGTGTGAAAATAATTAGATTCACACTTTGAATTGAGCATTTTTACAATGTGAATAATATTTCTACATAGTCCACTGTGTTGACACACTGTGATCACACTATATGGCAGTCTTCTTTCCAGCATGGAGAGAAAGAAAAGATAATATAAAGGGTGAAATTGAATAGTATTTTTCTGAAATTTATGTAAAAATCGTTCGAAAACTTAGATTATCTTTTTAACAAGTCAACATTTTCGCTCGCTCGCAACTTAAAGGAGAATGAAACCATTGGAACAAGATAGCTTGTTTAAAAACAGAAAAATCAAAGAAACAGATCAACAAAAGTTTGAGAAAAATCGGACAAATAATGAGAAAGTTATGAGCATTTGAATATTGCGATCACTAATGCTATAGAGATAGCAAATTGGCAATGCGACAAAGATGTGTGATGTCACTTGTGAACAACTCTCCCCATTACTTTAGTATATATTTCACTTGAATTGCCTCTTATCACATCTATCAATAGATCATGCGTTCTTTCTACATGAGGGCATGTAATACATATTTTTTAAGAATACATCTTGGATAAAGAGTTTGTATCATCATCAGAAAAAGTAAAAAGAGACATTTCGAGGGTATTTTATAGTCCACCAAAGGGAAAGTTGTTCATCAGTGACATCACACTTCCTTGTCGCATTGCCAATGGGAGGATCTCCATAGCATTAATGATTGCAATATTGAAATGCTCATAACTTTCTCATTATTTGTCCGATTTTTCTCAAACTTTCTTTATTCTTATTCTTTGATTTTTCTGTTTCTACCCAAGCCTATTTGTTCCAAAGGTTTCATTCCCCTTTAATGAAATCTTGCTCCATATGTCATATTCTGCCCAAAAGCCAACTTCGGACCACCATGACCACTGTTTCCAGATGAAAGCTCTCACTCGCCCAAAACAGCATCACTTATTTATCACATGATTATCAAATCAAAACAAAAACCTTACCTCTAACCTTACCACGAACATTATAAAGATATAAATCATTCTGACAGCCAAGACGAAAATCAATCTATGTTGTAATGAGAAAGGAAATTAAAGAGTAATGGCGCGTGACCATCCTTTGGTCCTCATTTCCCCCCGAATATTGCATGGCCCTCTGCAGATCTAATAAACATCATTCGATATATATTTCTAAAAACATTACCAGGGACTAGACAATATTGAAGACGTAGTGCCTTCAGAGAACTTTCGGCGTGCCCATGAAGTCGCCAAACTCGCCTTTTTGATGTTCTATTGCTCAGTATTGATCAATTTAACTTGTTTTCTTAATATTCAAAGTAACAGGTGCAATGCACTCTAACTGTAATATATAGGGCAAAAACTTATATATACGAGACCCGCACTCAATTGGTAATTCAATCCGAATGACGGGTCGAAATAGAGAGCTACGTTCGTTCTCAACTTTTTACAGGGGCAGATCCAAGGGGGGGGGGGGCTTTGAGAAGCAAAATTAAAATTTGTAATGTAAAAATGCCATTAAAACAGAGGTGTACCACCTCTTTTAAAATTGAAGACCTTTTTTTTTCTTTTCAAATATTTTCGGTTACGAAATATCCTTAATTTGTGGTTGAAAACTTTTTGGGGGCTTGTCAAAATTTTCCTACAAAAAAATTGCCCTCCCTTTTGGAAAATCCTGGATCCGCCCCTGACTTTTTACAATCCATAATTCAATAGGTAGGTCTAAATATGTGGTTTACTAGGGCATTAATAAACAAATTCGTAAAAAGTGACTTCATGAATCGATAAACAACTATTTTGTCACCGAATGGGTCAAAATATATATTTTGCGCATAATGAAGACCAATATGTTACCTTATTTATATCCATATATTCTAATAACTAAAACATCTCTGTTGATTTGCCTAAGACCAATAATTTAACCTCCCAGAAAATCTGGAAAATGTTCACGGGGCAAACGAATCGACGTGCAGCACTGCAGGTATTGAAGAAAATGCACAATGCAAGCATAACGAGTTATGAATCTCCCAATGCCCGGCGCCTGCGGGCTCGAAAATTATGGGCGATACCACTAATGCACAAAGAGATTGGCGGGCATTAAGATGCGTTACATTCATGAAAGATGCGTGTGTGCTTTGGGTGCGTGAAACGCGATCAAGCTCGGTGCATTCGTTTCCGTACATCCGATTATAAGGCCATACACGCATCACGGCGGCGGGTGGAGTTCCATGATCTCTTCAGTGTGTAGTGTATGCCAGTCTTTACGAATTAGCCCGCCAGAATACAACTCTCTATAAAAGAGGTAAGCGATCATTACCAAATTATCTTTTGTGTTAATTCCTCTGACCGATTCTGTTGTTTGATGGATCTTTCCCTATCCAATGACCTGTGCTTGATTTGAATGAGTGCATGGCGAAAACTGAAATGAGATGAGCTTTTGATTTTAACGCGCCATATGGTAGACCAAACTCGTATCAACATTTGATGGTATGAAAGAATGATTGCTGATACTATACTTCCAAATCAAGGACACATATATGTATAGGCACAATAATTTCGAAAAACATGGTATCTAAACGTTTTATTCTTATATCAATCGCTGCTCTACAGCACTGTTATGGAACAGGCGACAGACTCAGCTGCATGTGATCGTTGAGCGATATCGTGTGTGTGTGTGTGATCGGTAAACTGTCTTGGGTAGATGGTAAATTACCGCGTAAACCTTTCCATTGTTGTTGTCATTGGGGGATAAGTATTACAAATTAGATGCACGTGTGAGTCATGGTCATGTCTTGTACACACTTAAATCGCGCCTTGTGCTTTTCAGAGGGGGTTAGAGCTAACTGTGATGCCAAAATCGAACTGTTACTGCAGCCTCTTCATTGTCTTACAATAAGAAAAATGATTCTGACCGAAAGTCAATATGAAATATGAGTCAACAAATTTTTATTTGATCGGTTGTCTTTATTGCATATAATGTTTGTAGGCTTATATGCCGAAGTGTGAATATGCCCGACTCGCGGGATCGCGATGAATAATTGATTTCCTGGGCAAAAGGCTATTTGGTATCTGACTAATAGTGTATATTGAGGGGGCAATTAAAGCTATATTCGCGCCATTAGACCAAGGTAAAAACTCTTCATGAAATTATTATTAAGGCTATTGAAAATTTATAGGGATTAAAAAGCAGAATTTAATTATCACTTTGATCGCGATGACTGGGCTGTTATCATAATTGTTATCATCAATATCCATTATTGTTATCATTATCGTAATGGAAACTAATTGTTTTATTATTATAATTTCATTGTACTTAGTAGAAGTAAAAGTAGTATTACTATTAGAAGTATAAGTAGTATTAGTGATAGTAGTAGTAGTAGGAGGAGGAGGAGGAGTAGTACAAGTAATAGTAGTAGTAGTAGTAGTAGCAGTAGACGTAGTAATCGTAGTAGTAGAAGTAGTAGAAGTAGTAGAAGTGGTAGTAGTAGTAATACTAATAGAGTCAATATCATTTTTATTTTTATCATTATCAACATTAGATAAGAAAATCTTTCAGCTGTCAAGCTGTTATAGATTAGTGCATCTGCATTCTGCTCATTAAAGTATTCAATCAGAGCTAATTATAATCATGAAAAGTAAAAATCTGGTGTTTTTCTTATGCTTCCTAACAAATTCTTTTTTTTGTGTAGGCGTTCATATGTTTTGGAAGTTTGTAGAAGTAGGGGTATATGAGGGAGTTAATTTATCAAATTTTAATCTTACTGTCTGTTTTAGTCTGCTTGTACGATGACTCCTGGTCAAAAAGGAACAAATGAAACAGAGTTTCTGTTTACTAGATTTTTTCCGACTTTGTTTTCTTGACAAATGAAGATGGACCTATATACTTTTGTCATTTTCTTCTGATATCAATAGTGTAGTGAAAAAAAGTTGAGGTGACCAAACATGGCGTATGGGGCATATTTCTATAAAGAAAAATCTGAAAGAGCGAAGCAAGCGAGCAGAATGTTTTACTTTCAAACACTGAAATATAATTTTGTGATAGATTTTAAACATATTAAAAAAATACCTTATTTTCCACATTTTCCTTTTAGTTTTTTTTTTTTTTTTGGGGGGTCTAGATATTGCTGAACAAATATGCGAAAATGTGAAGGTAGCAGTATGTTACCAAAGAATCTTGCCAGTCAAATTAGAAAAAAAGAATATCGAGTAATCTTATCATTTCGATACTATTTCTTTATCATCGACACTATACTGTTCTGTATTAATCCCTTCGTGATTATAAGTTGTTAAAGAAATGTGAGCAGATTGATTCTAAGTTTACATTTGAAATTCATATATATTCCTTTTCTAACCATGTTAAAAGGTTTATGCGTCAACTTGAAACAATTATGTTTTAATGATGTCATGTTATATTTATTTTTACATGTGATTTGAGGAAGAAATAAATATGATTTTAAAAAAAGACAATATACAATTTCGTTTTCATCCATGCTTGATTATGATAGACCTAACCAATCCTTGTCCATGTCATTTGATTAGTTGAGCATTGTGTACCTCTAATTGGAAACTCATGTGATGATTGGAAAATTAGCTATTGATGACCCAATAATGATAGGCCCTGACCGCTGTGGTTTAACTGTATTCTCAATAATAAACGTAGTATACCCACAGCACACACACACCCTCATACGCACACGCTTTAGTCGAGATGACTATAGTTATTTTAGTAACGACCGAGTACTCGTATACACTAGTACATGTACTTTGTATACACCCTACATAATATCAGAATTCATTAAATCCGTTCCTAATAAGATTTCTATCAAAATAATGCAAGATCATACTGTCAGATTGTCAGATAAATCTGATGAAGAATTCACATTTTCATACCTCTTAGTATTTGTCTGCTTGCTCTTCAGAATAATATGCATTGATATAAAATCTACAGATAATGATTCTTTCGCCTGTATGATAAGAGATTGTAAATAATTCCTTTATCAATAAAATCGAGTTGATTTGAAGGAATAAGTAAAAAAAAAAGGAAGAACGGCGAGCATTTCTCAAAATCGAACGTAAATTTACAAAAGTTACTTGCTTAATTTAAAAACATACTATATTTTCCAGATTGATTTCCCAGAGCAAACGACGACATTTTTCACCTGCATTTCTTGTGTATTTCCACAGATAGTATATAGTGGATGTGATAGTAAAAAGGTTCACTTTGACTGAATCATAAATATTGGTTTGAAAATGAAATAGTTGATGTATCATACCTTCTATGATACATACCTTCTATGATACATCAAATCTTACGCATTCGTGTATGAAATAACTTGTATACATTTATATTCTTTATGTCAAACTGATTACAAAAAAATGTAGAAATTCTTAAAATGGAAGAAAATAAATGTTTTATGAATGAATAACTTAGTAGTCAATTTTCTGGAATTCCTCCACTGCAAAGGGCTACACAAATACCATTGTTGACTTTCTTATTACATGCTTGTTTTCTTAATATATACTAATTATTCGACGTATGTAATACCATGGTCACATTTGTTCTACGGCGGCCGTATGGCGAGTCAAAAACAGCCGTTTTAACATTTTTGTACCAGCTACATATACATGGTTTGAATAAAAATGAATAAAACGGCTGTTATCGACTCGCCGTACGGCCGCCGTAGAGCAAATGTGACCAAGGTATAACACCGCAGATGACACAAACATTGTTGCTCTCATAATAGTTTAGAAACGTAAGAAGATACAATTAATCGTGAATTGCCAAAACTATCTATATGGTTAAAGTGTAATAAGCTTTCATTTAATATAGATAAAACAAACTTTATGTGTTTAAAACATACAAATTCACATATTTCTGAATTTCCTTACAATACTCCTCTGAAAAGAAAAAAAGGATACAAAATTTTTAGGTGTTACAATAGATGGAAATTTAAATTTGAACGAACACATACTTTATAGACTAGTATCTCGAGAAACGTCGGTGTACTTTATAAAATGAAAAACATTATTCCACAAACTAACCTTGTTACACTATACAATTCATCAATTTTACCCTATATATCTTATTGCAATATATACACAACAAAAAAAGTAAGTCCCCCCTAAATCAAATTGCTGTAACTTTTGAACGGAATTGTTTTGAGATATGATATTTCGTAGGTAGTTTTTTACACTTATTAAGCAACTCCTGGAGAAATATGAGATTGATTGGTTGAGTCATGCATGAGTAATCAAAGATTGAATTAAAAATGACAATTTTTAAAAGTCACAAAGGTCGTGTTTCAGATTGTGCAAATACAAAGTTGGAAAAAAGTTGTTTTTAGGTGAATTTTATGGTGTTATAGTGTTTTACTATCCATCATTTAGCCACTCCACACACAATTTTGATATCGTATGTTCATGGTTGAGTAAGCACATTGTATTGCAGGGGCCGCGGGGGGGGGTACAGCCCCCACTTTTTTCAAATACCATGTACAAAAATGTAAAAATGACCATACGATTGTGATTTTTGCGTAGTCAGCCCCCACCCTCCCACTTTTGGCTCAGCCCTCCCCCCCCCCCCACTTTTAAAACCGTTCCGCGGCCCCTGTATTGTGACGTATCATCATAGGGGTTTTTTGGTAGTATCCTCTACAACTTGTTAGATCAAGTTAAAATTTGAAAATGTTGGTCGCTCCCCGATTATAGGCCCCTCCCCCATTTTAAAATTCTGGATCCACCACTGATTTGCCCATAAATCAAACTGGTCATGAGAAACTGTTACGAAAAGAATACATTTATGCCGCATAAAGAGTATTCATTCCTAAGTTATGGAATGTGCTCGCTCAACCATGAAAATGTTTAAAGTTCGGAAAGTGAGTGGTGATAGAAATGATGGATGATAAAAAAAAAACATTTGAAACCGAATTTGCCCTCAATATTCAATTTATTACCCTTTAAAATGAGTCTGTGACATTGAAAATACAAATTTTCCCACTTTGATGCGTGCTCACTCATGCATGAATAAACATATCGATTTCATTTTTGCACAGAATTCTGCCCATAGGTTGATAAACATTACTGCCAAATAACATTGCTAAAGACAGCCTTGAAAAAAAGTTCCACCAAATTGAATAAGGGGTTACATACTCTTAAACATATGCCCCCTTAATGTACACAAGTCTATGAGAGAAGAAGTCAAAATTTTCACAAATATGAAATGAGGGTTTGTTTCATTGACAGTTTTTTGTTACTTCTGCCAGCAGTTATTACATGAAACTTCGCACATGGCTTCAGGGTAACACTATCCAAAAGGTGCGCACACCAAATTAACCTTTCAACACGGCACAGAGTGGGGCCAAGACAATGAACTTTCTTCTCATTTGCATAATTTTCGAATATCGTGTGCTCACTGATGCATTAAACATCGGGATTTTCATAAAAATCAAATCAAATGAACTATGCAAGGAGGTTTGTGACAGATATCCATAGTTACAAATTGCATTTTTTCCAATAACGTAAAAAAGAGCTAATCACATTCCACATGTTCATTCAAGCGTGAATGTTTAATTAAACGCCTTTGAATCATTGAAGCATGTTAAATGGTCGTGAACATAACGAAAAAGTTGAGAAAAGATCACTTTCATTTACCAAAATGAAACAATACTTGCCTATGATATTTGAAAATCGTATTTTTTGTTTTCAATAAATGTTCATTGAACCGTGAAACGATGAATATTGTTGAAGATACTCTTCCCAAAAATAACTGTCATCATATTCTTTCATTCTTATTGATATGAATGTGTAAAAAATCAAATTATAGTAAATATGGACTTGTGTGTATTCAACCGTGAAATTTAGCAAAAAAAGTGGTATCGTCTTTTAGAAAGTACCTTTTACAAGCCTTCTGGCTATTTTTCATGATTAGAATGTGGAATTAGTTCCAATAAAATGGAATCAAAGTCATGATATTTGGCTTGTGACTTTTGAAAAGTGACATTTTTGCCTTCTGACAATGCTCACTGAAGCATGACGCAAAATACGTCCACAACATTTATTCAGAGGGTAGCTTATAAAATTACCTACACGCTCATGTAAAAATATATTATAGACTCGCATTGGTTCGGAAATTATTGATGTTTGTTTAAGGGGGGACTTACTTTTTTTGTTGTGTATAGTTTGGGCAACCTGTGCAAAAACTAAAATCAATACAATATTTTATTACAGAAAAAAAGCTATTTGAATTTGTACTGATTCGCAGTATTTAGCACACACAAACCAAACCAATTATTCCATAAATTAAAGACTCAGTATTTGAAATAAATTGAACAGTATTTGACATGAACAGTATTTGACATAAATTCACTTCAAAATTTACTGCTGATGTTCAAGTACATAAATAACATGCTTCCATCTTCATTCCACAATTTTTATACCATGAACACATCTATTCATTCATACCCTACACGGAACTCTTCAAATTTTCACTTAATCAACCCCAAATTGCCCATTGCACAGAGATCCATAAGACTCTCTACCACAGTCTATCAAAAAAAATGTTAACCTCTTTACTCATCCAAGGTAAATATTAAATCCATGTTATTATCGGTATATTAAAGTAAGTTTTCTTTGTCAGTATGTCAGTTAATCATTAAATCACTTTTAAATCACCAAATACTCTTCCATGACCATCATTATCATCATCTCCATCTCCATCATGCCCTTCATTTTCACCATTATCACCATAGATGTATTAATTTGATGAGATTTATTCCGAGGTTGTCATTTTATTGACAATCCTTCTCATGCAAACTGTAAATAATAAATTTTCTTTGTTGGTAGTAGATCATATTTGTTTAGAATGTTTTTTATTTTTATTTTTTTGTCTTTAAGATTCATACCAAAATCAATTACCGATATATTATGTTTGTTACGTAATGGAAATTGTACTGTATCCAAATTGTATGAATGCAAAAGAAAAAATAAATGAAATCAAATAAAATGATCGCACACATTCATATTGCATGTATTTTTTTTTTTATTGCACGAACCACAGCAATAATAATTCATATCCGAAAACGATTTAATATTTTTTTCAATGAAATAGATAAAGATTGATTTGTCCATTTCTAGAGTATATATATATATATATATATATATATATATATATATATATATATATAAATAAACAAAGTTACACAGATAACGTGTGGTTCATCAGTACTTTATTGATTTGCTACTCGGATCAGTTTCACGCAGATGCGATCTTCAGGCAACAATAAAGGCTAGTGTATATATGTATATATATATATATATATATATATAATATATATATATATATATTAGCCAAGTTAGCGATTGATCAGAGTATAGATCGGATTTCAAGCCTGATTGCATTTATTATTAAATGCGATCAATCGTACAAACCAACTGCATGAATAATATCTAAGTTTTGTCATATTTATGCCACGGGGCCTTGGAGAGGCGTATACTGTATACTAGGATCAGCATGCAATCAGAAGCAATTTATAAAATGAAAAATAAATGAATATATTTGATGCAGTGTGTGTGTAAGGAGCCAAAGGACGAAGACTCCCTCGTCGAGTTAATAGGCTGAAGGCAATCCGTGTTTTGAATTTATTACAATAATAAACAGGCAAGGAGATCATGGAGATTGAAGACAAGTTGTATGATAAAATGCCCCCTGAATGTATACTCCGGTTATAGTCAGATACAACCGCTGTTATAATGTGTAAGCTTGACCCCCCCCCCCCCTCCCTCCGCAACAGACGAATACGCCTGAATACTCGACTCTACTTAAAAGTAATAGCTATTGATCAAGGAAATTACGCCTATCCTTTTAGACATTGTCAAATGGAAAGATATATGAATAGATGGATGTTTATATGTATATAGGATCAAAAATACACAACAATCACTCTTTTTTATGAACAATTTGGAATATGTTAGAAAATATTTTTTCTTAAATGTCCTGGTATTAAGAAATGAGTATTTTTGTTTGTTTGTTTACTCGCTCTCTTTGTAATCTCACAAATAACGCGTCATAGATTATTCACCCAGTTTAATTTTGAAGCCTCACTTCGCCACTGCGACCTTAGAAGAGCTATTTGACGTTAATATTTAGACACACGACCAATGCAGGAAATGATTTCATGTGATGGCTCAATAAGCACCGTCTCATCCAAATCGCTATCAGCCATTTTCAAATGTCATATTTGCTTAGGTTGGTCTAGTATTGATTAGCTATGGTCGGCCAACCGTAATGGAAGAAAGTCAATTTAGTGATCAAGAGTAGAAACGAATGTTGTGTACTTTTTCGTTTGCTGGAGTTATACTCGTTAAATCTATTTATTTCTTTATTCATTTATTAATTCAACTATTTATTCATTTATTTATTATTACTTAGTTATTTATTTATCTATTTATTAATTATTTTATTCATTAATTTTATATTCATTTTAGTGTTATGCAATGCAGCATCTATTTTTGTGTAATTGCTTGATTCATTTATTGAATGATCATAAGAATAATGGGAGAAGTAATTGATAATTGGAATATAACAGTCCTTCAGTAAATTAATAAAACTAAACATTTACCCTTGTAATGATAAAGTGGCTGTTAAAGGTTATATGCTCCTTTTCTTACAAATTAATTTACTGAACTGAGCTATCTTAAGCCATTATTCATCATTATTATTGTCAGCAAAAATAGAACTGATTTTGCACTTCGTATTTAATATGACGTATTAAAATGAATGATGTCGAAGAAATAATGCTTGGGTTTTGGTCTTGTGCTCAGGTAAAATAGAATAGTCAGACAATTTTTAAGCATTTTATACCTAGCCCTCAAAATTTAGATTATCCTACTTATACAAATAGCTCTCTTTCATAATCGTCCCCCCCCCTCACACACACACACACGCCTTGACACGCCACACATACAGATTGTGAATATTTCAAGGTTATAAGTCCCAATTTCATGATTATTTTACATAATTGATGTCAAGTTACCATGGTTACAGCCGATGGATAAATGTAATTTCAGGTTAATAGGCGAAAGACATCTGGGGTTCAAACTGATAATCAACTTTAAATAAATAACCAAACTATACGATTTTTTAAATTAAAAAAACAGATTCTGACTTATACTTCAGTATTGTTTAAAACATGCATATAATGTCTAACAGGTATGATAAAAAAAATACATTAGTACACTCTAAAAAAGTTTACCCAATATTGGGTAAAATGGGAACATGCATGTTTGCTGGATGAAAATAATGATGCCAAATACGTTGTAAATTTTACGCATTGTTGTGTTGAAATTTACCCTTGAAACATGCTACCCAACAAACATGTATGTTCCCTTTCTACCCAATATTGGGTAAATTTTTACTCAATCTTTATTAGATTGTATCGTTTTCGGTTACTAGGTCAAGGTCATTGGTCATTTCAGATCAGTCAACTTGGATAAAAATTATTGATATTTCTTTTATCATAGAAAAAATAAACACGTTGAAAAAAACTTACATGATATCGTTATTAGATATTTATAGTGATATAAAGCGAAATGCAAGTTTCATTGTCTAGGTCGACAAACATAATATTCTATTTTTAAATGAATGTGTTTTTATTCTTTCTGAATAAAGATTATTCATCTTATATTGTACATGTACATGTAGTTCTTTTCAAGACATGAACGCGTATAATGCATGTGAAACAATGGAAACTGTCAGCGTTCCACTTGTTCAATTATAATAATAAATATTTATATTGTATAATGAGTTTTTTATTGTTAATGTTGCCTTGTATTCTCTTTCCAGTTTCCGCTTGTTGCTTACCCTTTTCCTTTGACTTATCTCTATTTGTTTTCCTTTTCTCATGCTTTTACACTCCTCTTTCATCATAAATCGTTCACTCCCTCTTTTCGTCATTGGTGACACTTTGTAGTAATTGTTTTATTGCTTTTGGCATGTACTTATGATACATTTCTTTTTCATTTGTATAAATCTGTATTGCATTTGAATATTTGTTTATAATGTTTACTTTATATTTTGTTATGTTCCTATTTGTACATGTAAACAGTCACACATTTCAGTCTTTGACTGCTTGTGATTGTATTTTGATAGTTTTATTGCAATAAAATCCAATATATATAATCTTCGAAACTAGTGAAATAAAATAGTAACCGTCCGAGGTTAAAAGAGTATGTCTCTTAAACACTCCTTTACAGAATAAATTTAGTCATTGTTTAAAGGTGTATTATAGTAGTCCACCTTTAAGCTCAGCAGCGTCATTGATGGGTAGAGATGGGCACCGGATGAAAGCAAACACGTTAATTTTGATTAAAAGCACATCCCCTGAAAGGATTTTTTTACACAAAGCATTAATCTTCTCTGATAGCGACGGGTTTATATACCTTGTGTAATGAGACGGGTCCAGGACTGCAGACATATTTTAAAGGATTTGTTTTATTTGTTGACAAGAAGAATAATGGTTCTTACTCCGTAATGGGCCTAAAGTAAGTCTATAAAAACTGCAAAAAACATATTCATATACACCCTCATCTTCACGCACATACGCACCGCGCATGCACCCACCCACACACACACACACACAATTATGAAATGGACTTGGAGGCCATTGACTCCAACAAATAAAACTGTCAAACCCCAAAACATATCACTTAAAAAAACAGTTCATACAAAAGGAGGTGGAGGAACTGTGCACAATGTTAAATCTTCGGTTCGCTTCTCTGTCTGTGTTCGCAGAATGATTTACAGTGTATTTTAAGTCTTGCTTATTACATGTCTGATACATCACGTATGATATTGATATATTCATTTCTCTTATACGCATGATACCCATCAATCTAAAACTTCAGTGTTTTTTGCAAAATAGGCTACAAAAATGAAAGAGATCGATGAAAGTTTGTCCAAAAATCAAGTAGAATATAATAAATGCTTTTGTGTTATTTTGATTTTTTTTTTGTGGGGGGGGAGGGGTGAAGGAGGAGTATCGATCAAGAATTGGCTTCCCTGAGCGTTATAACTCCCTGACAATGGTACATCTCCTCTATCTGGCGGTCTCTGTCTCTCTCCATCTCTTTCGTATGGTTTGGTGTATATTTCCACTTCTCCGTGTATTCTATTCTCTCACAAACATTTGATCCTTTTGATTTGATATTAATCTATTTTTTAAGTGCCGGATATCCGTCACAGTTATAACCCGTCTCCCACCATTGGTATTCATGCAAGCCTCTTTGAAACAGGTCCGATTCACTCTGCGCCGTTAAGAATGCGTGTTTATAAAACTGAATAACATTATCTATAAACATGATTATTGACCTTTTAAATCGTACGTGGCTTTGACCGCTCCCCTTTGCCTCAGGCATGGTGATCATTGCCGCTCCATGGCAGCACTCAGCCAAAAAATGTGATTATGGTTGATGAATCGAGCCTCGGAGCTGAAAAGCCTGCCACGTCCTCGGTGGAATTGAATTCAATAGCAGAATCAGTGTTCCATCTCACCTTGTTTTTCCCCTCCTACTGGCCATTTTATGATGCACATTCACTATTTAAACTGACTCCTTAACCGACCTATGCTATGATAACGCCTGGTATAGAGCTGGGGAAGATTTCGCTTGGATGGTGGGACCTTGGCATGATCGTCATCCCAAATTATTAAAGTCGCTCATTCCAATTCTGAAATATTCCACTCTGATTGTAGTCAGGTCCCATACAGAAACAAAACTGGGTGTTTTTTTTAATCAGAATGGGTTAGGAGGTGGATAACCCATTACAGAATGAGAATCGGGAAATAGGTATAACCCATTCTAGAATTTGGTGGAGATAACCCATTACAGAATGGGAATCGGGAAATAGGTAACCTATTGTAGAATGTGGACGAGTCGGGAAGTTGATTACCCATTACAGAATGGGGTGCAATCGGGAAATAGGTAACCCATGATATAAGTCTGTAGAATGTGGTAGAGTCGGGAAGTGGCTAAACCATTATAGAAAGGGGTCGAGTCGGGAAGTTGGTAAAGCATTATAGAATAGGGTGGAGTCGGGAAGTGGATAAAGCATTATAGAATAGGGTGGAGTCGTGAAGTATGTAAATCGTTATCGAATGGGGTTGAGTCGGGTAGTGGGTAACCCATTACAAATGGGGTGAAGTCGGGAAATAGGTTACCATTATAGAATGGGGTGGAGTCACGAAGTGGGTCTCCCCACATAAACAGGGAGTTAGTCGACCAATAACCAATACAAGAAGGGGTTTTTGGATTACGAAATTGGCGACCCATATTTCGAAGGGGTACATAATATAGAAGCCGTAAAATGAATGGATGTCGAGAAATGGCGGGGGGGGGATAGTAAGAATTATGGAAGAAGGTGGGAAATTTAGGCCAATGTATAATGGTTTTGCATGGGTAGGGAAATCGATCACCCTAACCTGTGATTTCACAAATGATATTTTTGGAGCTGTCCACTTTCAATTTAAACAAATGGGTTTTTAATCAAATTTTTTACATTTATTTTGTATTAGTTTGTCTGATGCAGTGGGTGTATAATTTTGTTTTTTAAGATGGTTTTATAGGCCTTAATTAAACAGATGAGATTTAAAAATATATATTTTGTGGTAAAATTGCACTGAAGAAATTTGTGAAACTCATTTTCATTTCATTTGTACCACATACTACATGTTTAGTAGGACAGAAACGAAGTAGAATAGTGATGGACGCGTTCGGGGAGGGATGTTATTTAAACGTAAGAAATAAGCCAGTTCGTAGTTCCTTTCTGCGCATGATCGATTCTACGCATGATCAGAAGAACTTAAGAAGGTCATTTGTACTAAAGTGACATGGTGCTTTAAAATCTAATGAGAAAAGCACCAACTTTGATGTCTTGATTATTCATATATTCCTTTTGAATTGTCGTTTTCATTTACATCCACAAAAAACAACAATGCTTCCACGAACGACTGGTATTTCACAGTTTGTCAAGTACATTGTGCAACATGCTAAGATATGCATTCAAATTAGCAATGCAACAAATACCTTCATTAAGTGTTCATTGGTGTGCTATTCTAGTCACTTGGTCTATTCAATTTCTTCATCCTGCTATGTAAGGCAAGCTTACGTAATATCTTGCTTTGAAATCTGCCTATCATGATGAAAGAAATGAAAGGTCATTTGACCAAAATTGCCCATGAAGTAACTACGAACTGGTCTATTGCCCTCTTATTGAGATTTTTGTTTGCATTATCACCCCCCATTCACTCATTACTACGACTGAGCCAACCACCCCCCCCCCCCCCCTCCCCCCTTCATTCAAAACCGTTCGGCGGATCAAACAGCTTTATCTTCATAAACTAACCCTCTTCTTTGTTATAACTTGGATTGCGTTGGATGTGATTTGAAGACTTTTTTTCTGTTGTGTGATCTTTGGCTCAAAAGTAATGCATTTTTACCATGTTTGTTACATCATGGACATGTTTACACGTTTGCACTCTCCCACTATTGCGAATTGAACTCGTAGACTGTGATTTGTAGAAAAAAACACACAAAACCTTGGAGCCGTCACCCATGAATGAATATCACAAATGCGATGAAAAGCTTCTTGATTTGTGTAAGAATTGAATAAATACCCCGTTAAATCACTCGCTGTGGTAACAGAATATAACGTCCCTGCATTTACAGGTTTGTTTTGCAAAAACCGCAGTGTGAGCCGAGCACAGGTCTACCAGAAAATTTGTGTCTGTCGTATATTTACTCGTGAGCTAAATCTGTGCAAGGGTGTCGTATGTTCTTGATATGATCTGATTTATAACGATCATCTTTCATTGTCATCTTAACCTGATGAGCAGTGGAACCGGATGGGAAAGTAAAAATTTACAGGTACATGTAGGTGAGTAAACAGTTTATCCATCCAGGGACCATACATAATCACGAGCTGGTTTCCAAAGCATGCACTCATCAACACCTCTCGCGTTTGTGACCAACATGCCAAATATGTATACTCCCTGTTCTCCACATTATCCAAATTTCTTATGGAAATCCAAACCTTTAAAGAGAAATGCCAGTAGTTGAAGTAAACGATGATTTCATGAGAAAGTCTGTAAGACCAGGCTTAATTGTGAGAATATCATCGAGGATCTAGATCTGGTACAATTACATAAACTGAATTTTGTGAAATCTTGAAATCTACGCTGAAAAACGTTCACACTGAAGATCACCAACACAGATAGGCATACGTAGGACAGTGTATTATTATTGCTGGAATAAAGACCCGACAGAAGTGACCGAATCCGTGCTTATTTTGCTTATTTCTCAGCAATTACATAATTTCTCCCAGTATCCTTCGGCACATATTTTTCATTCATACAAACAAACACTTGGGTGGTCATTATATTAGATTCTGTCAAAAGTCATTTTGAGATCGTAACCAAAACTGGAATTTATCTTTAAGCCTTCTGAAATGCTGGTGGTACGTTTTGATAGAATCATGAGGGTGGTTTCACGTCTTGATCACTATTGTACGACAGATAAATTTTGTAACCTTATAAAAAAGGGAGTTTTGTTTTATATATTTCAAAGTAGTGAATTTACAATTTATATTTACTAAACACTGTGAATATAAGGTCTATCAGGAGTATCAGATCATGCATTAATAAGCAAACAAGCTAGGCAAAATTGTCTCGTTTTCACTTTCAGTATAATGGCTGTGAGCATTGAAATATTGAGTTTTTGTACAAGTATAATCGTCTTAAAATTAAGAGTGCAGTGGCAAGTAGCGTTTTTCAATCCGTGTCGACATAATAGAATTTAATAGCAATCCATCAAACACTTCAGCAAGGGCGAGGTCAAAAGGTACCTTCAAATTATTTTGACTGAAGAACAGACCTTATGAGATTGCAAGTTCACTTTCTTCAATCATGTTATATTGTATAAATTACATTATTACTTATTACGACTATGCCCTTCGGCACTCTGAAAAGAATATATTGTTTTTAATTCCTTTTTAATGTATTTCATTCATATGATATGTGTAATGACAATATCACGTTTGGTTTTCTGCAGTGACTTGGCGTTTGACAAACAATGAAACAACTGAAAGTTCGAAGTAATACAGCATAATATATAACGTTAATGAATTACATTTAGTGAAATGTTAATACCACAACAATTTTACTGAGCAACTATACACGATGATACGTTCTTGTTGGATGTGTGTATCATGCATGTTTATATAGTTATGGAAGTATGGACATATCACTGAATATGTTTCGAAAATATTGGGGGAGGGATTAAGACAAAGAGAGAACCAAAAATCATCGAATATCATAAAATCTCAAGCAACCAGGAATTTTAAAAACGTACAGTGTAGCATTAATCATAGAACCGTTACACACTCATTTTTTTTTCTAACCATAACCTATAGTAATGTTGGATGAAATATGAACCGAGCGAATTTGGGTTATAACAAATTTATATGCAAAATGAATAGGGATTGTTTTTTAAACCAACATTGTAAGATTCATAAATACATGCTTTTCGTTGACCCTATTGTCGACCCAGATTCTCCTTCTGATTTCTCGTATTATAGCTAATCCACATTCAAAATCATGTTCGAAATAATTATATCAACAATGTGCGCTCATTCCCTGTCTTCGGCAAGTTAATAACCGACATAAGATTAAGACTGCATGCTTTATCCCCAAATTGCTTATTCCTACGCTTGATTTGCATTGATATTACTTTTTAGTAATTCTGTGTTCGCTATTTGCCAATAGAGATGTAGATCGACAAATGACAGAAGTCTCTGCCTCAGTCTATCAGTTTTTCATTCCATTCCAATACTATACATGAATTTGCATTATTCAGTCTCATAGAGAGATTAGTGTGTGAAGTGACTCGTCCTTCATTTATTGTGATTCTAAGATGTCGTTTCGTGCAAGATGGATGCTTCGAATACTGATCAAAAGTTTGCCCAGGGGCTATCCTGATTATGGATGTCCTATGATAAACATATCAGTAGAGACCATTATCCAAGGGACAGGTCGCCGACATCATGCGCATAGGGTCTGACCAAGTCTTCCCGTTTCTTCATTTACCAAAGTAATTACCATGTTGGCAACAGGGGCGTCGATCCATTTTTCAGATGGGGGGGGGGCAAAATCATGAATCAATTTTCCAAAGGCGCTCGATCACACAATACAAACAAACTCACACAAACACACACACATATGCCTATATATATATGTGTGTACATATATATGTATATATACACACACACACATACATACACACACATATATATATATATATATATATATATTTCCCACCAGCAGATTAATGCGAGTGCGAAGCGCGAGCTGAAAATTTTGATATTTCGATCTGGAAAAAAATGAGTTTAATGGACGTTTTTGATAAAGTACAAGATATATATACAACAAAAGATTATTGCAAATCGAAGTGGGAGTTCTTTTGAGGTTAAGAACTGAAAACGGGACCACATTCACCTATTTAATCATGGAAAGTATGGGTTTTTGTTTCAGAAATGATGCGAGCGCGAAGCGCGAGCTGAAATTTTTTGATATTCCAATCTGAAAGTGGACATTTTTAGCACGATTTTAGACGAAGAATGAGTTTTGTATCTCAATCTCGCTTGCTGACATCTGTGTAACATTACAATTTTATTTTTAGCACATGCGGAATTATTGGGGGGGGGGGGCAAAACGATATGTTTGCCCCCCAATGATTTCATTGGTGGGGCGATCGCCTCCCTGCCCCCCCCCCCATAATGGACGCCTCTGGTTGGCAATTATAAGGAAATAACAAAAAAGAGAATCAGGAGGGTGTCACGGTATACTTCGTGAATGGTACTATACGAAGCAGGGGCGGATTCAGCTTTTTTTTCCAAGGGGGGGGGGGTCATTACCTAAAGAAGGTCGTTTTGGTACCAAACACCTTTTACAAGCATGTAAAAAAAACTGCCAAAGATAATTATCTCTTTATTTCTTTTTGTTATTTACAGACAAAGGAAAAGTACGAAGCAAACAGTACCGCTTGCCAAGCGCCCACCTCTTAGACTCCGCCCATCACCACCTTCCAGCCACGCCCACAGTCCTCCACCTTCAGCCACGCCCACCACCATGCTTTGCTTTTATCTTCTCCTGGGTATCTCCCAAGCCCTAGCGGTTATCATCCTGATCCTAGCGGGGTTCTGGACCGGTCACACCCTCGGTGGATTCGCCTGGGATGGTACATCGAAGGAATTCAATCTTCACCCACTCCTCATGATCCTCGGGTTTATATTCCTTTACGGAGATGGTGAGTGTTCCATTGTCTTCAGGGCGGCGCTAATGATATATATTGATTAGGCATGATGATTATTTTTTAATGCGATTTTATTTTGTGAATTGATTTCACAGAGCTGCACTGTCGATTTTTTAAAACAACTTTCTGTGTGCCCTTTTCCTTGTTTCTTTTTATTACTTGAAAAGCAAAAGGTTAAGGTCACGCGTGTCGCTCCCTCCCATTCTTAGTACCGCAACTGATTCACTTTAAATTATAATATATATGAGAAATTATACATGCACTACCGCTTTGGCAACTATTTTTATTAAAATATGTTGTGAAAGAAGTTATTAAATAGAACACTGGTAGGCGTAGCTTAAAACAAGGTTCCCCAGAGCTACTAATAACCCCTTTGCAAGCATTGGTGACACCGAAAAGTGTCTCTGTCGGGAATCGAACCCGGGCCCATCAGCTAGAACGCCATTGCCTTAACCACGAGACCACAGACACGGGTTAGTGGCTCTGGCGAACCCGATCCGTATGTTTATGCATTGAATGTGTGGATGTGTGGGTGCGTGTATACATACATAAATATACACACACCACACATGGCACAACTATTTTTCTTGACAGTTCGTAATAATGTGACAAGTTTCGTAACCCAGTCTGACCAGTCATATACTCGTATCAATATTCCATAAACCGTTTAGTGTTATGAACGTGTCACCTTTATTGTATGATTAATTTGGTGGAAATGTTTCTCTCTTTTACTCAGCAATACTGATGTTCCGTATCCTCCGAACCGAGAACAAGACGGCTGTGAAAGTGATCCATCTTCTGATGCAAGCTCTTGCCTTGATTTGTGCGTGCATCGCACTTAAAGCTGTCTTTACTTTCCACACCGCCATGGGTTTCCCGCATCTTTACTCGTTGCATAGCTGGGTTGGACTGACTGCTTTTATTCTATTCTCTCTTCAGGTAAGTGGAGATAAAGTGTTCCCTCGGAAAGGACCTTAAGCCTTCGCTCCTTTGGTTGCTTGCACATGCTTTCATATCAATCTGGTAAAAAAAATACCAACAATTCCTAAGAATGAAGACCATTTTGATTGGTATAACGATCATATTGTTAAAGCGATAAATCCAGTGTTTAATCCAACGTTGTGGCCCAGTTGATAATTCTCCGGAATTTGAAAGATATGGTCATGGGTTCGAATTCCTGTCATGCCGTTACGTCAATCAGCAAGAAATAGGTCCAAATTGTTTTGCACTCAACCCAGGCGAGGACGCGAGGTGAATGAGCACCCGACATGATTATTTCCTTGAAGGCGCATAGCGCCGGAAACAATCGCTGCAGCTAGAATCAATCTCCAGATAGATAGCGCTATATAAATGCATACCCATAACTGAAAGACTTTATGACATTTCCATTAAAAACATAACTACAATACTTCATGATATTTCCATGAAATTGAATAAAAGAATAGAACAAACACTTTTTTTCTCTCGTTTGTGACCTTTTTATTCTGAAACAGACACAATCCATATTTAGGGATATGTTAAAATACGGTTTTCAGGATTTTATCATTAATTTTAAAAGCTTTTGGGCAAGGGTTTCCCGGATTTTAAACGGAATAACAATAATTTAAACAATATTGGTACAGTGTCATTTTCAGTTTCTCATTACCCTGCATGCTCGCAATTACGGATGGAAAAAAGAGAAAATAGACCGGGGAAAGTGATATCATTCTTAGATTAGTGTGTGTCCGACCGTTCCTTAATTGAAGCCGTTTAACTTGAGCTTATAATTACACACTCCGAATTGGCAACACCATTTGAAAATGCAAATTGACAACTATTTAGTAAAATAATGAATTCATCATTGATTTTGATGCATGTAATATCCATGTTTATATTTCAAAGTATGGAAATGAATAGAAAGTTAGTGGATCTTTCAGTATTAGGAGGAAGAAAAGGGCTAATTTTGAACTTACAAAAGGTACTGTTATATGGAGATAAATTTTAAAAATTCACTTGCACTTTCTGGAATAAAATGGGCAAATATGTTAAAAATTAATTTATTTTGTCATTTTTGCAGTGGATCGTTGGCTTTGTCTCGTTCTTCTTCCCGAAGCTACGAGAGGATTTCCGTGCATCATATCTTCCCATCCACCGGTACTTCGGAGTCGCCATCTTTGCTACTGCTGTAGCAGCTGCCCTTATTGGAATTAATGAGAAATTATTTTTCGTTTAGTAAGTTTTAAGATCAGAAAAGTACTTTGATATTGAAATAATATCTTTGAAGATATGCATATTTTTAGCGATGACACTATTTATGAATTATTATAATATATAATAATTGCATATTATGTTTAAAACTTCAATATATGAGTGATAATGGGGGCGAATCTCTTTGGATCAAACTTTACATTCCTAGAGATTGTATAGTAGCTCTTTCTGGAGAGAACAGTGTGCATCTTTTTAGAAAATTCCACTCCAAAAAGGATAAAATCCACTCCCAACAGAAGGTTATCTCACCTCAGAAGGATTAATCCCTAGTATCACTCCGAAAGGATTGTGATTTGGGACATTGGATCGTTTCATAGATTGTCAGATCTGGCACCTTTCCTTGATTTTGATTGGCTGAGAAACACTGTTACTGTGGTAACTGTCGGCTTAAACAGAACTTGTCGATGAAACGTCTGACAAGCTCTTTCGTGAAACACTCCACAGATTATCTGTTTTGCTTTGAGAGAGTTTTGGGGTTGTCGGGAATGTTGTTTAGAGGAATCCTGCAGATATTTAACTTACTTGGTTTGGGCTAATTTCAGTTTTTTTACCACCTACACAGAAACGACATTTTGAAATGATAAAGGATACTGATGAATTAGGCCTATTGTCGGGGTTTTTTTCTTCAGTTTTGATTGGACCTCTATACCTCTATAGCTACAAACAAGGATTAGAACAGTCATCAGGATGAAAATACAATCCTTGATAAGTAATTTAGGGAGAATGAAGAATAGATTTGCAATATGATCCTCAGGGCCCTCATAGACAGCAGTTTATAAAACCGATGAGGCCACCCTGATTATCTAGCTGAATCTGAAAAGAAAAATAAATACCTAAAATATATTGATAGCAAAAACAACGAAATTATGTTGATTTGGGGCTGAAGACTAGCAGGTAAGAACGTTCGTAAGTTACCAACGTTTCATGAAACACCTACCGTGAGACTAAGAAAAATAGGTTCAACTTTTCAACTTTGCAACTTTTAAGTGCAGACCAATGTCACGCCGTTGCGCACCATTGAGGTGCAACTTTGCACCTCTTTGGAAACGTGCAACTTTGCACTTCTCTGAAAGATACAAATTCGCTCCTACAAGAGGCAGAATTGCACCTCAAATCCTTCAAGAGAGGTGCAAAGTTCCACCTTTCAGAAAAGGGGCAAAATTGCACCTTTAATGTGCTCCAAGTGTGACAGTGATCCGCTGGTGATCTCTAAAACCTCTATTTTGTGTTTATTTCGAACCCAGCTCTGGAACGGACGGTAATGAGAAGTACGCCTCTCGCCCGAACGGAGCCTACGTGGGGAACTTCTTAGCCTTCTTCATTTTGATCTTCGCCCTCATCGTTGGCTTCCTCGTTACCCATCCCAAATATCTCCGAGAACAACAACCCAACGAAGAGACCATGCCCCTGGCGTCATCAGCAGCCATGAGACAGTTCCAGTCCACCGACCAGGTCCCCGAAGCCGAGGAGGCGAAGTAGATTAGACAAAGACCGCGCTTCGATTTGATTTGTGTTTATGGCGCATGTTTTGCTTCGTTGTCACTGAGTTTCTCGTGCGGAGAACAACTAATTTTCTGAGTTCTTTGTATTGCTATTAACATCTTGCCCACACTGTCTAAAAAATTGGTCACATTAGGCCTACTTTGCATGATAGGCATAACATTATTCTGTATGTTCGGGGGGGGGGGCAACATTGGCTAGAGTGTTATAGCTGACATTAAAAAAATTATGTTAACTGGGTTGCTTTCTAACCATATCTCTCTTTTGATGATCTCCTTTTTCTTTGTGTCTATACTTTTTGTGGTACTTGAAAAATCACGGGGCATCACTTTGCCCCCCCCCCCCCGCCGTAGTGCCACCATAAAAACAAAGTTTGTTCACCATATGTAAGTGAGTGGATAACATCATATTATCAGCTCACTTATGTTTTTCTTCGATACATCTTCTTTCATACCTCTTTGTTTTGATGAAATTCTGAACGTAAATTATTAAAGTTATTTTTAATAAAACCTCTCCCTTGCATAAAAGATTTTTATTACTAGTAATCAATACGAAATTAAACATGTTTAACATTTTTCTTTTTTTAATCAAAATATTGAGTAAAGACCCTATATCAAAAAGTTAAGCTTATCATTTCTCTACTATATGCTTTTCATCAATTCATTCACTGTAAAAGTGTAATGATCACTTCCAGCATTCATTAATTTTATTTTTTTCTTTTTTTTCGTAATTTCTTATCATTCTGTTATTTTTCATCAGATCTGAAAACCCCAAGGTTTTCCACACTCTGATTCTACTCTCTTAACTCAATCCAGTAAGGATGGGATTTCCTTAAAAACATCCCTACTTGATAAATCATGTTTAATGATACCTCCTTCAGCTTTCTACCCCCGTTTATCTACAGTATTAAGTTTGTCAGTATCTTGCCGTCCGTCACAGCGAAAATTAGGCTTAGTACAGTTATAATTTTTCACCCATTAAAACCTATGAGTTTCTTGTTTAACTCACATAATTCATAATCTTGCATTTTACGTTTAATTTCACTGGACCATAAAATGGTTCACAACTAAGGAGTGGTAAAGCTCATGTGAGAATGTGCTTGCACCATTTTCAAATATGTATCAATGTTGTCCGTCTACTGCCCTTATTTACCTAGCAGCTATAATATTTGTTGTGTTACAGTGGTCTACAATAAAAGTATTTGAGTCATAAATAGCTTTTCGTAAAAACTTAAAAAATGATCAAGTGATTCAAATAGGCGATCTTCGTTATTATTTGATGAAAGTAATACATGTATATTAATTCAGTATTCAGATATTGTTTGGATTGGACAGTTCATAAGAGATCAGCTGACCACTCGCGTATCTCTGAAATCTAAATTCACCAAATTCTGAAAGTTACTTTAAAATCTTCTTTGCCGCAATGTCGGGCAATCTTCGGTTAGTGACGAGAATTATCAAGGACATATATTTTTTTTAAAAGATAGAGCATATGAAGATCAGTGAATATTTGAATTAATTGGTGTGTTTAAGAAAACAGTTTTAAAGACCGGCTAAGACTACACTCTTCACACAACTCGGTCAAATGACCAGTGGTCAGCTGGGTGCGAATGATATGTTTTGTCACATTTCTGAATTATATAGTAAAAATAACTACGTTTCGACTAGAAAATAGTCAAATATGACTAAAATAGCAGTTGTATCCAACTGACCTTATCATCTAGTCATTTTTGACTGATTTGTTTTCAGAGTGTAAGAGACAAATAAAATCGATAAATTCCACACACCGCCGCCTCAATTTGTATTCATGTGGTAAGTGATTTTATTGTTTGACTTTACGTCTAAAATATATTTATCAATTTGTTGTATATAATCATGGTAGTCATGGAAATGTTTCTTGCTGTTGTCTATATAAAATGTCTGTAGATTACAATTTGCCTGATAGAGTAATTTCAGTTGTTCGAATATCATGATGACTAATGATCAGACGAGGCAGGATGTGCAACATTAGGATTAATATTTGTTAGTTAATTTCTCTTTTTATTTAAATTTCAGAATTCGATTTCTAAATTACTTTCTTGATGTCCCAGGTCCTAGGTCGTTTTTAAATTTGCACTATGTATTATGTTTCATTGCAATGCTTCGAAGGTTCAGGTATATTACGTTATGCATATAGATTTATGCAGATTAGTCCTCATGCAATTATCATCATGATTTGAGGTTTGTGTTTTGTCCTCATGTTTTATAGTGTTCTCTTTTTATCGTATCAGTCTTAGGAAAAGGTAGACATCATAAAAGCGTGAATGTGATGGGCCTAGAGCTTTAGAGAAATGGCGTAATTATTGTTCATTTCTCATTCCGAAAATATTGGTTTCTTCCATTACATAATAAGTGATGATAATTGATGATTATCAATTCCAAATCATGTAGTTTAATCTTAACAAAATTGATATAAATTGACACAATCTCTAAAAAAAGTGAATTTTGAGTAAATCGACAGTAACATTTGGACATTATTTTTATAGTCTGTCCGTAACGCATGTAATTACTCAAGATCATTAAGTGCACGACACTAAAACAAGTGTGCCTACATTTTAGCCTAGATTTACTCTGAATTATAGTAAAGAACATTATTAAAACCTTGCCCTTCTGAATGTACGGTTATTTCCTGTAAATAAGAATATTCATACGGTATATTGAATCTATTCCGTTTTTTGTTTTTCTTCAAAGATATGCTATCCAGCATGTTACTTAAACACCTTGGAATTGTGTTAAATTTTGTCGTTTTGATTATTCAATCAAGTGCTATTTTTCTTTTATCAATCGTTAAACCAACCTATGTGCTATAAATGTAACAACGTTGTATGAATTATTTCACGAGGTGTATATTTATTATATATGTCGGGTTAAATTATTTATAAATAGGGGAGGAAATTATTTTGATATTTTAGTCCGTGATAGTAGGCATGAGTATTATAGATTATTCTAGAACTAATGGAGAAAATAATCATAGAATATCAATGATATACAAAATATCTGTTTGAAGCCTTTTTATACATGTATTCAACACGCGAGCATATTCCTTCCATTCGAACGTTCGAAGAAAAAGTTTAATGGTCCTTAAACATGGAAAAGATATACCACTTAATTTAAACCATACGATGATATTTAAATTTATTCAGGAACATAAAAAACTATGATTCCCTATGACTGGGCGCTGTGGCGTGCGCCTGTAATTCAAACTACATGTATGTGGAGGAAGTTACAAATTGATGCAGAGGTTTCGGCTCGAGCCCTGGTCACGTCTTTCGGTTGGGAACTTTAAAGATCGGTGCAGGGATAAAAAAGTCTGATTCATACACATCTGACAAAACTTAATTACATCCACACACAATGAAATATAACAAGAGACGTCTTTTATCTATTGCATTTAATAAATTCAACAAACAATGCAGTGAAAAAAACCAACCTAATTATTTCCAACAGTGCACTGTAATTGGTTATAATGATCATAATATATTTTAAGGCACTTTATTAAAAAAATATTAAACAAACTTTATATGCATGCCTTAAATAACATATTTTATGTCTAGTTTAACTAATTTTTGTCTTGTATTACGAAATATTGGTATAGAAAGCAGTAAGAATATATGGTGTATCGTTCGTAATTGCTGGAAGTTAAAGCTAAATAAAAACAACATTAAAGTTAATCATTATCAAGTGTTGAGCATTCGTTGTGGTTTATGAAATAACGTTGCTTCGTCTTAGAGCATTAGGGATCGTGAAATAAAAAAGGGGGGAGTCCAACAAACGTAAAAAGAGACGATAATGGAACAAGCAAAACACCGAAAATTTCATCAAATTGGATCCAAATCGTTCAAAATAAGAGAGCTATGACAGTTTTAAAGTTTCGCATAACAGTATATATACAACTTACACATGTGATATGCGAATACGAGAGCGTCGATGATGTCAAGCAATTTTCTTTTTCTTTTCTTTTTCTTCACTGAATCACAAACGTTCATTACCATGGCAATTCAACATGCTCGGGGATGAGTAAATCCTCATTTCACTTCTATATTTGTTATGCTCATTTGATTTTCTGTTTTTTACTCAAATCAATTTTTTGTTGGGCGGGCTTCCTATTTAAGGCCCGTTTATAATGCTCTCTGACGATGACAGACGCAATAAAGATGTTGACAGCTGATGGCATTATATCCTATTGTTCTTGAACAAATAAAAAAAAAGTTTTTTCAATCTTTTTTGGGGGGGAGGGGGTCTGAATCGGATCCCTATCAGTCGATGTTACTGGTAGTACACATATTTCAGTCTGATTGCCCTTCATGAGATATGGTAAATGGTGAAAAATGGTAAAATGGTGGAAGCGTCGTGGTGCAGCGGTTCTGACTCTTCCCTTTAATCAGAGTGGAAGCGTCGTGTGTTCGAATCCCACCGCGGCCTAGCGCCCTTTGGCAAGGCGTCAATTCACTCTTTGCCACTCCCCACCCAGGTGGAAATGTTATTGGAATGCTCCCCAGGGAGTGGAAAAAGGGCATACATTGTATGCGGGCTTGTAAAGATTCGATGACCGGGGTAATAATATATCGGTTAAGCAATCAGGGACGTCGTTGCGATGTATTGTTATATAAAAACAGATAACTATATTATTTATTCTTCTTCTTCTTATAATTATTAAAATCAATTTACTGATGGAAAGCATTTCACACCGTTGAAACCGATACAAATTCACCGATGATCTGCCCTTAGAAATAACGTAATAGTTTTGGTCGGACTGGAGTCTGTTTCATTGGAGGAACTAAGGCATAAACCTTCATGTGATCATTCGCCGTGACTAAGTGATTAACATATTCAATATTGATTACACTTATGTGAAATGCATGGCAGATTTCATATTAGTTAAATGCACAAGGAACTTCTAACACACAATATCTCGCACGAAACACGCTGAATTCACTTTTAGGGTTATAGAGATGGTAGGTTGACACGATTGCTGGTTGAACATGTTGAATATCTCCCTGATGCCGTTGACGAAATTTACATTAAAAAATACAAAGCGACATATACATCGGATTAGTAAAAACAATAAGCACTTTAAACTCAATGACTACCATGAAATATGGAGCTCACGGATAATAATGTAAAAAGGTTTGGAACGGCTACTGCAATCAAATGCTAGGGATACACCGGAACCGAATCAGCTGCGGATTCATCCGAATACTCGAATTCTGGTGGTTTGGGGAGTATTCTGGGGAGCGTCTCCTGAAAAGACTTGTCGGACATTTTATCCGACAAGTCCTGTTTTATCCGACAGTTATTATAGTAACAGTGCCCCACAGTCAATCAGAATCAAGGAAAATTGTCAGATCTGACAACTTGTGGGACAAAAATATTGATGAAATGCTGCCCTGTTCTCCATTCGCGAATGCCAGAGAATTCTGGAACAATAACAAAAAAAAGGTTTACCCAATATTGGGTAAAATGGGAACATGCATGTTGGTTGGGTAAAAACATATTGTAAATTGTAAAATGTTGCGTTGAACTTTACCCTTAAAACATGCATTGAGTCCAATATGGGGTAAAAGAAAATACCCAGCAAACATGTATGTTCCCTTTCTACCTAATATTGGGTGAAATATTACTCAGTGTTCTTGAGTATTCGAATCCACCGAAACCATCATCCGAATTTGGCTAGGATCGGTCCGAATTTATTCGGAAGAATTCGGTTTTGGTGTAACTCGGGCTAGAATTAACATCGATTCCTATTGATGCACAATGAGTTTCGTTTATAAGTCTCTAAATATATTTCGTATATGTTCAAATAATTGGAAGAATGTTTTTAAATCTGCTAAGTTCCATTCCTAAAAGAAAATTCCATATTTCATTCCTGCAGTGGCATCATCCAATTGTGAGTGAGCTAACCCAATTGTACGTAGCTTTTGAAGAGCTGTCACTTAACCTAAATATGTGCAATGTCGTACACGTTGTAGCATCAGCAACAAACAAAGAGCAACCAACAATTCTATGTTCACTTATGTTATGAGAATCAATGTACCAAGATGTGGAAATTTGCGTGCCATTGACTATTATAAAACTCATAGTGACACTAAGTATATATGACGACTCTGGTCACTAGATGATATCACTGAAGGAATTACGGGAAGTGATTTTTATGTGAGGCAAGGCGCATCCAGGATTTTCCAAAGGGGGGAGGGGCACATTTTCCCCTAGAAAAATTTGACAAGCAAAAAAAAGGGGGTCCTCACGTGTATGAACGACATATTCCCTTTGAAAATATATGCTGCCACTTTCAGGGGGGGGGCACACTTGTCTAAGAAAGGCATATTTACATATTTTTTTATTATGGGTCTCAAGGGCCGGAGCTGAACCCCCCCCCCCTTCCCGGATGTGCTACTGATGTAAGGCGTGGCGCTTAGCAAGTTGAAAATGTCCTGTCGAAAATAAATGTAAGATCTACGAAATATAATTATTTTGATACACCAGTTGCAAAATTATGATTGCATATCAATAGGGAATGAACAAGACTTTGGGGTTGCAGGCGTTCTTCGAGGTTCCATAACCTCGAGTTTTAAAACGGCCAAATAAAGAGGTATGGAAGCTCCATGGAAAGGAATGTTAGCTTGTTGAAAATATGAAATATGATTGATAGATTTCAAAGTGTTTTTCCCTAAAAAGCTAGTATCCACACAATAATGTGGATACATTCAGTATATTGTTTTGACTGGGATACGACTAAGTGTATGTGGTTTTCTACTTTGTTGTTTTTTATTTTGTTGGTACAATGGTGACACTGGTTGGTCTATCTTGCTCCTTGGCGCCAACCCCTGTGCCTTTTTAGAATTCCTAGATCCTCCACCACCTTCACCAGGGTTTAGCTTACCGCTCTGATGAACACCGAGGGGCATGTAAAGCGGCACTGGCGAATAGGAGTTGATGAGATCTTGGCTCTCTCTCTTTGGGTCGTACATCCTCGGGGTTCGATCCGTCCTTGGAGCTGTAGGTGATCGGTCGTCCTCCTCACGGAGTTGTGGCAGATGAGACACTGGAGCACCGATGTTCTTCTGTGCCAGTGACCTTCGAGGGTGTCTTTTTACATTTCTCGTCGGTAAATCCATGTCTTTAGTTGTTGCAGGAGGATGTCTTCTATGTACCTTTCGTCTGCTGTCTTTATGGTCAAGGTAACCTGTATCTTGGTCATCGGTCCCATCGTATCCATGTGGGTCGTAATCATATTCATCAGAAAAAACATTTTCTGGGTCTTTCCAGTGCTCCCTGCTTCCTTTAGAACTTGGGGGGGGAGATAGTGTATTTCAGGAATAGGAGTTTTCCGACTGAGCTTTGATCTTTCTTGCTTGTCTTTGAAACCATTTAACTCAGAGGCATACCCGTTGTTTTGAGTTACCTGATGTGTGAGTAGATGATTCCGTTTGCCCTGTTGACGTCTGACCTTTTCATCAAGATTCCTGTTTCCCATTCCATTGATCTCGCTATCAATAGAGTTACGACTTATTTGTTTCAAGAGATCCGGACTAACATCCCCGTAATCAGAAGCTCTATCATGATCCCTACTTGTACCAAGTGGTCGCAAATGATCATAGAGTAGATCTGGGGAATACGACTCCTTGTACGCCGGTGTATCAAGATCGTGATCAGTTTGAATAGCATCTTCGGGAGATTCCCTGCTGCTTTCTAACCAGGGGACGCTCCCAGTCGCTTTCTTTGCCGCCCTAGGAATAACTTGAGCCTCGTTGGTCTTGTATACATGGTGGCGATTCTTGTGCAATGACCCCTTTTCCTTGTAGTTCGTGTGATCTTGTTTGTCTAAGCCATCCTGCAGATGAAGTAACATTAGCTCATGTTCTAGTTGGTCTTTTTTCTCCTCTTCTTCTTGGACTGATGAGGATAATAGATCAACTCGCCCTTGCACCTCATTTCGGTACCTTCAAAGATACAAATTGACAAATATCGCTTAAGTATTGTCCTGTTCAACAAAGATTAGTCAGCTAAAAGCTTCGAAAGCTACGTAGGCTACTTAAGAGTGTAACAGCAAAATTTTACTGCTCTCTTCTAACACACAGATTGATGATTAAAAACTTAATGAATTTATTAAACACTGCGTAGCAATATTCATTTAAATCTTTTCTTCCAAACTTTTCTGTTGACAGTCGAGCTACTTTGTTTTGCATTATCATCGCCAATTCACCATATGTTTGCAAATCAATAATGTACACAGAATCAAATTATTTAATACTGTTCTTTCGGATATCTGCCATTTCGTTCATATTTTATTTACCCCCTCTTTTTCACTTCTTGAAAACTACAAGGTTCATCGGAATAATACCCACCTGGTGAATGTTGCTTTTAGGTCTAGTTTGAGTTTCAAGTCATTGTTCATAAGTTTTTGACGATATTTCGAAACTTTTGAGAGCTCTTGAATATCATTTACTTTCTGATCAATAGTCTTAAGCTTCTCTGAAATGTGTCTTCTTTCAGAGTAGTCTTCTGCTTCTTCTAACTGCAGAATAAGTCGCTCTTTTACTCGTGTATAGCTCTTCAGTTCGTCTTCCATTGCTTCTATCGCGTTGTCTGCAAGCTTCATGTTTGATCTTAATTTTTGGATTCTTTCTTGTCTGCGATTAAAGAATTCAAGTTCGTTGGTCTCTGAGGCTAACTCCATTCGTCTCAAAGCAATAGAAGTGGTTAGTTCTTTGAGTCGTTTTTCAACTGTTTCGGTTACTGCAGGAAACGTTGGGTGAGTTTCAAAATCTAGGTGTCGGGGTGTTCTCCCAACCAAGGAATCATCTTGTTTATCAAAAGGAATTCTTTCATTGTATCTTTCACTTTCTTCTTCTTTGAACTCCTTATCCCGTGTTTCTTCAGTTCTGTAGTCAGTGTTGGGATTGTGATATTCATCAAGTCTGTGGCGCTTCTGTGGAGAGGGCGATCTGTAGGGTATGGTTGACCGGTCCTCGTGTAATATGTCAGCTGTAGGCAGATGCTCCTTTGGAGATTCAGCTAAGTGAATGTCATCACTTTCCAAAGGAGGATCGGAGCTCGTTTCTTCACGGATCTTCTGTCCTCGAAGACGTCTTCTTATCCTTTCAGCCTGGTACCACCAGCTTCGTGCTAACTTGATGGCGTTTTGTGTCTCATGCATGATATCTGGAATAAGTCGCAATAGCTCCCCGAATCTATAGTGATTTGGATAGAGCTTCACATCATGAATCGATTCAGGATCGAACAATTCAACATCCACTTCCTCTGATTTCAGAAGACTACCCCAGCGGACATCAATCAGTTGCAGTTGGTGGATGGTTAGAAATAGCTTCTTGCAATCTTTGGAAATATCGTACAACTTCCTGACTGGCATTGACTCATTAAGCGCCTCGTAGCCTTTTGTGTTTGACATGACAAGGAGATTAGAACCCTTGACCTCGCTACTTGCATGACGCCCTCTCTCAACCAATTTGGCAGCTTGCGGAATCTCCTCCATCACCATCTCGTAATAAAATTCAAACAGTACTGAATAGATACGCTCATCAAATATCGTTTTCATATCTTTAAGGTATTTGATATCCTGGTTGAAATCTTCGATCCGTTGCATGGTTGATTGGTCAGTAAGATGCCTATCTTCAAGATCCGAGACCCAGCGATTTTTAAAATCATTCAAACCATCCAAGGTATTCACATGACGATTATCTATAACAAATCATACATGTAAACACATATAAACACATAAGCATTGTTTCCGACTCGTTATATCTTACTTGTATTTACTTTCTGCCCGGTTACCTTTAATTCCTAATATTCTGTGGTATAAACAGAAAAACGCATAAGAAGTGTAGACTTTAAATTGATAAATGGAGAAAATAGCATTTTTGAATTTGGGAAATCGCATCACAGTATGTAAACAGTTATAATTGAATTAAGATCATTGTAAAAGTATTAAACAGGACCACAATATAATGATCGAAAGGATTCCTTTTATAGAATGTTTAGGATAATTCATCACTTGAATTTTGAATTTCTTTAAAACAAACCCTGGAAAACCATGCAAACCATCAAAGAGCGATGAAGATGTGTAGGACTACTTACGAGGAATAACCTGGGCAAAGGCGCGATAGAGTGACCCCGTCTCGTGTTTCTCCAGGAAGGTTTGTAACATGCTCTCGAAGCTCTTCAGCTGTAGATGCATCATAGCGTTCTGTTTCCTCCCAGGAGCACCTCGCATCCTGTCAGGGTGCGTCTAAAAGGATGGGAAAGGCGAGGCATATTGTTTACATGAATAGAATCTGAATAGAATTTTTACAGCAAGCTGGACTTTTTTTAGCCAAGTCAGACCCCCCCCCCTCGCCTCTTACGTTTTCGGCCGTCGACCGCGCGATCGCGCCGAAAATTGGCACGCACAATCCGGGACGTTTTTTTTTAATCATAATTAATATGTAGGTAGCTACGAGCAATTCAATAATTACAATCAACAATCGATTACAATGAATTAGACTTTCTGTTATCCATCACTTAATGAAGCCCCAAATATTCCCCTTTTGTTTTAAATACTTTTTCGCAGTTTTGTAATTTTTTCAACTGGAAAGAAATAAAATAGAACTTAAAAGAACTTTTTAAAGACTTTAATATTTAAGCGTTCTTTCCAAATACCCCTTTTCAATGTTTATTTCCAGTTTCAGCTCCTAAATGAATAAATTGGAATAAATTTAATTCGTGCATTTAAATTTTATCAAATTTATTTTGCCCCTTTTGATTTTGTTTTATTTCGTTTTCGATGAAATTATATTTGCCTTATAAGGATATATCTGTAAAATGCTAAAAGATGTCGTTCCAATGTATTAATATCTATTTAAAAAAGAAAAGCAGAATACTATTCTCGTAAACAAAATTAAAGCTCATTTATTTCGATCTTTATGATTTGTTGGCTGAAAAGAAGATTTGTATAAAATTTTGTAACAATTGTTTAATCTGTAACGCGCGACCCTCATAAAATTTAATCAATTCCAGTCATATAACTTGAATCAATGAATCAGACGGTGAGATTTGTATAAACGTTCGCTGAATAAACATCTTGTGATTTTCAATCACAAGATATATATGCAAATTTCATTTAAGCTGTTTGACTGATGACCGTGTCATTTTGCTCGAACAAAAATGAAGAACACACTGGAACCATTTTTGTTTCCATGAACAACTAACAATCGATCACTTAAGAATGCTAGCAGATATGTCGATAAACACAAAAGCTCTATTTCTCTCACAGACTGGACCACTGGCTGCCATGGTAACCGGGATAAACAAAATCGAATTCTGTATTCTCCGATCGCATATATTCAAACACCAACGCCATTCGTTCATCACGAATCCTTATTACAGCGAGATTATGTAAATATGACGATGTGGATTATTGATATTTTGTCAATATTTGAACTTAGTAAAGAATAATTAGACCAACAATTTTTCTGGCACGCCTTTCTGCCTTCATGCAAAAACAGATCAATCGTTTCCAGGTTAAGATACTTCAAAGAGTGTTGTCGAGAATGATTGCTTTTTTACCGGCCTTCCGACCCTAGAAGTATTCAGCAGCTGGGTATATTTGAAATATTGAATAAATGCAAGAATTTAGGAAAATGGTAAAAACACATTCAAAAAATAGAATCTAGGGTGATCCGTATTTTGCTACAGTAACACAAACGGAACCACCTCTAAATCGACCTATGGTCATTTGGTAATAATAAAACCTTTGGTCAGTCTTGGGTCGGATTCACGGGGGGGGGGGACTGTACACTCTTAAAATGTTGGGCAACATACTGTCAACACAACAATTGGTTAATAACTCTATCCAAATCTGCATGGATGGTTTTGATCCCATTCTGTGTAATTTTCACCCAATGCAAACATACAGAATATCTAATTTGGTAAATTATTGTGAGGAAAGTATGTTGCACAGTATTCGGAAAATGTTTTTCTCAGCCTTTTAAGAGTGAAGCATTATAATAATCAATAACTAGATTATGTCAAGCCAAATCAATCAACACTTTAACATTTCACATTTATTTTACTGCAAAGTATTATTTTTCCTAAGTGTTTTGTTGAAATGGTTCAAATACAGATTTTTTTTGTAGTTTCAAAGCTCGTATTTATTGTATTTACGTAAATGTATGCTATTAACAATGTTCTGTATATACACTCCTATATTGCGGAATCGATTGAGTTTAAATGATTTGAATTTCCCCATTTCTCAATGTTGATCTGATAGATGGACATGTAATGTTCCCACTGATGTCATAAACTATTCCACTCTCCGGACATACTTGTATTCCGTTCGAAAACAGTAGAATTTCGATGGTAGATTATACGGCAGAAGAATTTCCAGCGAGCTAGAATGAGCCTTTTGTGTCTGCAGCCTTGGAAAAGAAACATTAATCAACTCCATTAATGAGCTTTACAATTTACGATTGCGATATCGCATGAATGTAAAACTTGCATGTTTGCATTTCACTTTGTAGTAGGCCTTCACATGGATTAAACCTATGGAATAACAATTACTCCTAATCAATCAGGGGATCTACATGCACTTGGCATCTTAAATTCTCTTCCATCTAATATATCAACTCCAGTGTCCCCCCCCCCCCACAACTATAAATAAAACCGCTAAAGAGCTACCAGTGGAGTGCATATCTGTCTATATTATGAGAGTGTGTGGGGTGTGAGATGGTTGTTGTGTATGTGTGTGAGCTAGGGGTTAGTGTTGTAAGTACGATATATCATATCGTCCTTGTGTATGTCTAATATGTGCGTGGGTGCAAGAATATGGGTGGGTGTGTGTAGGGATGCGTGTGTTCGCTGTTGTTATAAAGTCATGAAGGTATGTGCGTGTGTGCGTACATGTGGGTAGGCGGGCGGGCGTGATGACTGTGTATTTTTATGTGAAATAGATGTTGTGTATGAGTTATGTATGGGGATACGTGAAAGATATGATAGTAAAGCGGTGTGTCAGTATGTTGTAAATAGTCCTGCTGCCCGGCCATTATAGCCCAGTCATTTTAGCCCAAATTTTGACCAAACTTGGAACAAATTGCAACAGATTTTTTTTTATCACAATGCATTTCTGTAAGGTCCCTAGTACAACATACTAAAAGTCCCAAACTTTCCGAATAGGGGAAAGGCATCTAATTTGCATAAATCCAAGATGGCTGCCAAAATTAATTGATATGCCTTATCCTTAATATTTTTTTGTACAGATAATGGAAAAATCTTGAAATGAATACGCAATTCACTATGATTAAGATATCATAAATCGGTTGCAATCGTTTCCGGGACTGTCCGGTTCATATTTTTCGAAAAATGTGAGAAATTATGCCAAAATTTTCGTGTTTTCGGTCAAAAATTTGCATGTGCATTGAAATCTTTCTGTTTTAACATTAGCATCAACAACTAATGTAAAATATCAGCATTCGACAAGAAAGGGGATATATCAACGAAAAAATTGATATACTTCATAACAGTATTAATGTCTTAACTTGCTTAGATTAAGGGCAAATACATCCGAATGTATTATGCGATATTGCGATAAAGTGACACCAAAAACCAACCTCCGTGTCCAGTCACTCTTTTATATCGACTACAACGCGATCGCTTGGATGCCTTTGAAGATAGTACAATATACTAAATCGGTCTTGCCTCGCCTTTGTTGGTGTGACTAACACGCGTAAATACAATGACGTCTAGCGATACAAAGGTGTATATTACTTAAATTGATATGTGGGCAAAGGGCTTTTTCTTCATTTGAAAGTAACATTTATGTTAATGAAATTTCTTAGAAAAAGTTAGAGGATGCATAATTGATCTGCATGCTGTATGCAATTACGTTCAAGAACATCACAGCATAGTCCCGCAATAGCTTGTCAAAGTTACCCCTTATCCGTAGCTCAACTATTAAAAATATCGTGCTTTTTGGAGCCCCCAATGTGACAACGCGGTGTTTTGCTACAAAGAAAAAAACTTTTATTGTCTAGAAATCACTTGGAGGCAAAAGAGCAGGCTTTTCTCTTTGAGTTACATATAAAGAAGTGATGGCACATCAAAGCCTACCCTTTCAGGGGTCTTCTGAAGTCACCAACCCCTTTTTGTATTTTGCTCATTTCTTGGAAAATTCGCACAATTTTTAGCTCCATTGAGGCAATAGGCGTTTCCCCTTTGCAGTAAACCGATTTAATTGTTTTGTAAGCACTTGGGGATGAAAAAATAGATTTTCTTCTATCAGCTAAATTTAAAGAAGTGCTGGCACAGCAAAGTCTATCCCCTACGGGGTTCGCTAAAGTCAATCACCCCTTTTCCATATTTTGCCAATTTATGGAAAAATCTATAAATCCGGAGCCCTCATTGAGGCAAAAAGATGTTTCTGCTACAGTGTAAGCCACTTTTATTGTTTTAAAACCACTTGGAAACAAAAGAGTAGCCTTTTGTCTATGTGCTACGTATAAAGAAGTGCTGGCACATCAAAGCCTACATTCTTTAGGGAGCTGCTGAAATCACCCCACCCCTAAGCGTATTTTACCCATTTCTTGTAAAATTTTGGAGCCCCAATGAGGTAAAAGGCGTTTCCCCCTTTGCAGTAGACCACTTTTATTCTTTGGAACCACTTGGAGATAACAAAATTAGATTTTCCTCCATCAGCTACATACAAAGAAGTGCTGGCACAGCAAACCCTACCTCTCAGGGGTTTGCCGAAGTCAACCATCCCTTTTCCATATTTTGCCTATTTATGGAAAAATCTATCAATTCGGAGCCCTCATTACAAAGTTTGCGAGATGGAAAAATGTTTTTTTGTATATATATATATATATATATATATGTATAGCAAACCACTTTCGTTGTTTCGTAACCACTTGGAGATTAAAAAAATCCTTTATATCAGCTACATATTATAAAGAAGTTCTGGCTCAGCAAAGCCTACTCCCTCAGGGGTTCCCGAAGTCTCCCTTTTTTGCCCTTTTTGCCTATTTGCCCCTCCTTATTTTATTTATAATTTATGGGAAAATCTGCCAATTTGGAGCCCCTATTAAGGCAAAACGTTGTTTCTGCTCTATAGCAAACTTCTTTCATTGTTTCGTAACCACTTGGAGATAAAAAAAGTAGATTTTCCTCTATCAACTACAATAAAGAAGTGCTGGCTCAGCAAAGCCTACCTCCCTTAGGGGTTCCCGAAGTCTCAAAATTGCAGTTTTTGACCCCCCCCCCCCATTCGGGCAAAAGGCATTTCTGCTATATGGTTAAGTCACTTTTATTATTTGAAACTTAAAGATGAGTAGGTTTAGTCTATCAGCGCATCGACCCTTCCCTCTTCAGGGACTCCAAATTGACAGATTTTCCCATAACTTGGCAAAATATGGCGCATCGACCCCTTCCCTCTTCAGGGGCTCCAAATTGACAGATTTTTCCCATAAATTGGCAAAATACGGAAAAAGTGCTACTTTGGTATACAGTTAGATAGTAGTATAATAGGATGTGGCAGGTCTAATAGCTATACATCTTATTTTTCTCTTGAACTTTGAGATCGAGCAAGCAGAAAATGTCATTATTTTGGTGTACAATGTCACGTGACTAGCATATGATAGTTTCCGTGCCTAGACCCTTTCATGTTAAACAATTAATACAGTCCAAACAGAATCGAATTTATGTATTTAATGTTAATAGTAACAATGTTCTTGTGGTATAAATCTTTGCTTACTGATATTTATGATACAGCGATAGTTTGAGGAAGTCAATGTTTATAGTATATCGAGGCCGGAATCGATATGATTTGTAATCGGGTCTGAGTACATAGTATACATTGGCGTCGTCTGCTACGTAAACTTAATGAGCGAATATGACCAAAATTAACCATTATGTTTATGCAAATTAGAACACTTTCCCCTATTCGGATTTTCTGGGACTTTTAGCATGGTCTTCTATGGACCTCAAAGAAACGTTCTGCATTGGAATAAATTCTGTTGCAATTTGTTCCAAGCGAAAATTTAAAATGACTGGACTATTAATGCAGATGAAAAATACCACACACACACACAAACACACCAAGGTCACGTGCTGGCGTAACGTCTACCTGGGTCTATATGTGATCAAATTCAAATTCACTCATATCCAACATTACGAAGTCACAACCTGGATTATGATTCGATAGCGTCACTGAGAAATAAAAGATGAAGAGAGTGTACTGTAGATTTCGTTTGTTTGTATGTTTGTAGATAATGCTTAATATATATTTTAGAAGAAACGTCTGTATGTGCTAAAGGGGAAGGGGTGAGAAATTCCATGATCAATACGACATTGATGTGTTGGTTTCCCGGGTGGATACCATGCGCGACCATGGGGTCTCGAAAAGCACCCTAAACACGTAATTTCCATATTCTAATGATGCACCCCTTAACAAGTATTGGCGTGTAAAACCCTACCCTTAACGAGTATTGGAAACAAAACGATACTCTTGGCAAATATTCCCTTAAATGAACCCCTAAACAAGTACAGGAATATTTTATTCTTACGGGTCCTTCGGTCGTCGGCTTTACCTTTTTGGTTTAGTGCGACCCCACCTTCTACACCTCGCGCAAATCGGACTCTAAACACGAAGTGTTGGGGCAAACAGGACATCCTTTATAAAACATTTTAATTTTGTTTTATCATCCGTGCAAATTAGACCATAAACACGTAATTTTCCTAGCGAAATAGATACCCTTTTTTCATTATTTTTGTGTTTTTGACACCCTTATCACGTTACGTACGTCACGTGCCCTATCGTGAAAAAGACATCCTTCTTACGTGTTTTTTTGGTCGCGCATGGTATCCACTCGTCAATGTAAGTGCCCCCCCCCCCGGGGTTGGTTTACAGCCTCTAAGTATCTCCATGGTAATGCAAGTTATTACCAATGAGTACTTGAAATATGATTAGAAATCTGTGCCCGTAAGCGGAGTAAAAAGCAAAAGCAAACAACGCATTAAGTGATCGGATCATCGTTAATGGTTTTTCAACTGATATTTGGTTATAATGAATAAAGGTTATGAAGATCAACACATCTCGCAATTGAGTGTTAAGAGAGCAGTGCTACAAAACTTTTTACCGGAAACAAATTAAGTGTGAGAATGCGTATGTGTGTGTGTGTGTGTGTGTGAGAGAGAGAGAGAGGGAGAGGGGGCGAGGGGTAATGGTTGGGCGGTGGAGGGGTGGGGTGGACGGCGAAACGACTACCTAGGGGTTATATTATGGTTTGTTTATCATCCGCATGGAAGATAAGGCCTATACATTTACAGAAAAAGAAGAGCAAGAAGAGCAAACTTTCGTTAGTATCTCCACCGCCCAACCATTACCCCTCGCCCTTCCCACTCTGTGTCTCTCCCTCTCTCTCTCTATCTCTCACACACACACACACCAGCCGTTCTTAAAAAAGGGGGGGTGGGGTCTGCATGGTGGGCGAGCTATACAAACAACTAAAATGAGATATTGTCAAACCGCAAATATTGCGCTGATTAGATGAAGGGGATTCGTGCATTATAATATTGATAATTGCAGTATAGAGCATGAAATGCATGTATAATACTTAATGAATTAAATCCAATTAGTATCTTCTTTGTTAGTTGTGATGAATAATCAGGCAGAAACAATATAACTTTTCATCATATGCCAATTGAGGAAGAATCCAAAACAAAACTATGCCATACAAAATCATTACATAAGACAAAAAGATCACTTATCAACACGATTGAATTGAATTAATAGCGCAATACGTATCATGGTGACCAGATATGTGCAATGAAATATATCCAAGTCTCCTTTATAATATGCTGGTTCTAAATTCTGAAAATATAATAATGGCTTTATCTTTGAAACACAGACCTTCATTTATCTGAATTATATATTTTTCGGCTTTCAGGCGGTCTCGATAAAAATAATATATCCAGTCAAGAACACGGCTATGTCACTGGCGGGTCAAACGGAGGGACAGCCGGCCCGTGCCCCCATTTTGAGAGGCACCGTTAAAATTTGTAGTGTAAAATGCCGTTAAAACAGAAGTGTTTGAAATTGAAGACCTTTCTTTTTTGCTTGTCAATTTCCTCGGGAAAAAATCCTGGATCCTGGATGTTGTAATGAATATGAGAAATATCTTTGGGCTGTAAAGAGAATATTATTTTGCAATTAGTTAAAAAGAACTCATAGAAAAAAAATCGATTGTAGATATTGCAGTCAGTTGTCCCATTTTGTTCGCGGCAATGGTGGTGGTGGTGGTGGTCTGGTGGTAGTGATGGAGATACAGATTCGGCATCGATAGTTGTGGAGGAGGTTATTTGTACGTTAATTCGATAGCTTGTTTTAGTAGTCTTTAGATGCTGAAGAGCTTGTCTGGATTTTAGGTCCCTTTGGGGTGAACATGGATAAAAAGATGCACAGATCACCCCAGAAGGGATCAATCACTAGTATTAGACCGAGAGGAGTGAAGTTAATCGGTGATGGTCATTATTATAATATGATTCTCGATCTCCCAAGCGAAGACTGCTGGACAAGATTCAAAATCCGAGAAAGGGATTCGTTCCCCTTTTTCCGCCCCGGTCGGCGCCCATCATAAGAATTCTCCCGACTCTTAGAGCAGAGCTGTATTGGCCATGTTGGCATGTGTGCCCCGGAAACAGCCGTTACCTTATTTATTCGGGAAAAATGTTGTACTCCCTTGACAGAAAAAATATAAGAGAATTCAATCATCCACAGATATGGCAATATCATACGAACCACTTTGGTAAATTTTAAATTCTCTTATTATTCAAGTGTTGCAGTTGCGTGTTTTGGTCATAAAAGTAAAGATCGTCGGGATTAACCTATTTTCCACCTATTTTGCAGCGCCCGATAATCAATAATGCTTTTTTCTTGACATGCCAGTGCACGATCATTAACATACTATGCCTGGCAGCCTTCTTTTCAGATGATCCCATTTTGTTTAATTACACATTTTGGTAGCTTTCTGGTAGGTTAGGTATATCAGTAACCGTGACTTAATTCCCCTTCTGCCTGCATGCTTACATTACTTGTTATTTACCTGTATTATCATGTCTATGTCTGCATAAACCCCTAACAACGGCTTAGCGGCTAATGTTGTGCTTCTGCCTTATCATGTAATGATGACAATGATAATCTCTTCATTACCCGTTGCTTATCTCTGCTAATTACTCGTTCTCTTAACAATCAGTTACTATTATAGTTGATGCTCAGCTTGTTCACCGATGTAAACATGCTAATCTAGCAAAAGACGTCTTAAATCGTGTCAAACGGTCAAAGGATTTCCACTGCAACATAGTGAAATCAAAATATTGTTTTAATTCTCAAAATCTCTCGTTATTTTCCTGGCCCCACCACAAGGGCGGGGGCAGGTGCCTTTGCGACCGCCTATCCAGGGTTTTTTCCCCATTCAAGTAAGAAAATACAAGAAAGAAAGAAATGAAAGAGAAGGATTGAAAAAAGGAGATGTCTTGGTAGTGTAACTATTATCATTACCCCCTATTTATTATTCAAATGAATGAAAACATCCGAGCAGCGCCCCTGAATTACTTAATTTCCAGACTATAGATCACAAGATTCGAGACTAGATCGATTCCGACTCGTCACTAACATGCCTAACGCCCTTCGTTTAGCAGCGTTGACTTTTGGGGATTTCCATAATTTTCTAAAAAAAAAAATTTTTTTAAGCCTTTGGAGATAAAAAAAATATGTGTATAAATTATTTGGTGATTAAAATAAATATAGTGATTTTTGTCAATTTTAGGGGATTTTTAAAAGGTTTGTATTAAAGGTATACTAACAGTATACGATCTACTGTAGATAGTTCATGTATCGAATGCATATAAGCGCATGTCTTACGCAATTCAACCGTTGATTCAAGTAAATTTAACTAAGTTGACACAATGGTATATATTGTTGCCAATCAGTCTACATTGCATCAAAAGCTTTGAAAAAGAGATCGGGGTGAACAAACGAGCACATACATGAATTAGTTTTGGGGAAATAAATAACCATGATAATAGTCATCAGTTTGCAGAACGTATTGTGATTTTTTAAAATGGGGATTTGGGGTCCTATTTGGGGTTTTTTAAATGCGCTTCGTGTAATTTCTTCACCTTTGGACCTGACAACACTGTCGTTGATCTAAATTTGCCATCTTTGACCCAGGTGTGGTATCCGGCAGTAGATATTAATTGCTTCAAAAAAATGCTGCAAAAAAGCAGCAAACTGACAACTATATGCTCAAGCCGGGAAAACAGTTATGCAGCGCTTAGAAACATTTGTATTATGAACTTTATGTACCCGTTGCATATCATTTTCTTTATGTACATATAAGAAAAAATCATCGTGGATATCATCAGGTTCATGAATTCTGGTTTCATAGACTAAACAACATCAATATTTATCGGTGATGCCTCGCTCGTTTGTCTTCGGCCAGCCATTGCAACTATGAAAAATCAATAAGGAAATGAGCAATATAAATTTCACTAATAATTATGTCCAGTTCGAAGGGGGGGGGCGGGCAACACGGGAATATAATGTCCTTGGTAACATTATTACGAAAGAAGTGCTTCCGTGGAATATTTTGTGCATGAAAACAATCGACACGGTAACATTTCTAAAGTTGATATTAAGAAAAGGAATCAGATTCCCGTTTCCTCCTTTAAAATGACCATTAAACGAATATCATTTTGCATGAATATACCAAATGAATAAGTGCATTGAAAATCATTTCAGACCCAATAACTCTTCTTGAATACTTATCATAATGCGAACATAATCTCAGTGATAATAATTTATACAATGTAATGAGTTATCTAACTGCCCAAACGACGTTCCAGATGAAACAATCTTTTGGATAATGTAAAAGATTATATTTATCGTTTCATCAAAGTATAACAGGGATGGGGCAATAACTAACGAAGATGTTCATTTTGTTTCAACAGTTTAAATTTTGATCGAACCAATTTATGTTACAATAAACAATAAATAAATCATGTATTGACGCCATATCAAAAATAACTATCATGACTATAATGGTACAATATTCACAAAATACAGTTAAACCTGTCTTAGGTGGCCCATGTCTGTAGTTGAAACCTGTCTTTAGTGGTAACCAAAATTGTTTCCAATTAGAAAGGAATCGCGTGTGGTAGAACCTGTCCATAAAGGTGACCATAATATCTTTGTTGTTTCCCAATTTGAGTGGCCTTTATAGACGGATTTAATGCTGTATACTTACGAAGTATTCTGCATCACCCTCCATTTCAAGCAATATTTTAGATGAAATCCTCCGTTCAGTAAGACCGAGCTTTCACTATCTGGTTCCGAATCTCGTGAATAGCTGAAAATGTAGTCTGTCTGGGCCACGATGCCCACGCGCCGTTTGACTACTTCAGCAGCCGAGCACGTTAATTATTCTCTAAAACATCAATTATTCTGTCTCGTTCTTCAGTCATGACAGCGAATATGATCAAAAATTCCTATTCCATCGCAGCCTTTGTTCTACCCCTACATGTGAGCATCAATGATTTTTTTTATTGGTTAGCAACGTTCATTGTTGAAAGGGGCGTGGCTAGTGATTCGTTGCTTGGTTATATTCTGCGATAGACCCGGTAAATATTGAATGTTGATATCGATATTGGTTTTATTCTGAGCCATCATGCCCACGAACTTGATATTGTTGAAGTGGGTCAAAAATGGATTAACCAATTTGGGAAATTCTTAACTCAATCACAATTCGTTGAATTTACATTAGATGTTTGATGCTGAATTAAGGAAAACACGTATGTGGTCATTCAGCAGAGTACATGAATATGTTTGGGTATAATGATAGGGAATACTGAAAGGTATTATTTGGGGAAGAAATGTTGTGAATGGGCTTTGTGAATATGATTGCTGCCACTGGCATAAGGCTTGGGGTAGTTGCCACCCTGAAAGTTCCACAAACTAGAAAAAAAGGAAATCAAACAGAATGTTGTAAAACATTATACTCTTTTGGAAATCAATTAAGATTCTTATTTCAAAAAGGTCAAAGTGGTTGTCATGTTCTTACCCTAGTTGATCACCATTTTTTTGTAGTTGCTTTATGTTTTTTTTTTGTGGAACATCTCACTTAATTTTCTAAATATCGGTGATCTACTTCATGTTCTACCCCATAATTTGACAAAAAATTGCGCATTAGTGCGCGTCCTCAGTCTCAGCATGATTTGGCCATGGGTGATGCCCATATACCGGTTTACCTCACGCGGCTGGGAATTTAAGTGCGACTCTAAATCACACTTAAAAACTTTGTGAACCTGTTACATATAAGAATAATTGTAAAAGAATTTTAAAAGCAATTACATTCATCTATTAGTTATTTCCCTTTAAGGATAGCCAAGAATTGTAAAGAACATTCAAGAATGTCTTTTTATTATGCAGGCCTTGCCTATTTAAAAGGCCAAGGAGTTGTATTGTTATTTCTGAATAGAGATTAGGAACAATAGGCTTAGCTATGCTATTGACACTCTTGATTTCAATGAGGTCATTCAAGAGTGTTCTGGATTTTGACTGCTCCTGAAAGGAGAAAGTTTTTTTTTAAGAAAATGCTAGAACCTTCCTTAATAGTGAATTCTAGAAGAATAGCTGCAAACTATATAAAGCTGGCGGATTCTTCAAGATGATCATCACATCATCACATCATATTAGACCACACCATCACATCATATGAGAGCAGGAGATCACATCACATCATATGAGATCACTTCACCAGATCAGATCAGAGCAGTTTATGCATCAATGAACTGTTTGCAGTTATTTTGAGAGAGAAATTATCAGTTCTCATCAACATCATCAACCTGTTCAATGAACACGTTTCAACCCATGGATTGCTGAAATTGACTGTTAATCATCATCAACATCGTCTTCACGGACATTTCAACTCGTTGCAGTGACTCTTATTATTCATCGGACTTCAACATCAGTTTCATCATCACCATCATTGTGAATTTTCGCCAGTCAACTGGGATTTTATCATTTGGATTATTACTTGGATATAGTATCATCACTTCGGGATTTTACATCGGACACTTCAAGAGATTTATGTAAGATCATTATTTGTTTTATTTATGTATAATTATTTCCTGTAATAAAAAAAAGGAAAATTTTAACTTTATATTTTAAAATCTTGTTTGTTATTTGTTGCAGTATCGTAACAAATAATTTTGGGGGCTTGTCCGGGAAACAAAAGCCAATTTGTACAAGCCAATTTGAAACTAAAAACAGTTGTCTGGGAAACGGAAACCAAATTTGTACAAGCCAAGGCAATTTGAAACGAAAGCCAAATTGAGACGAAAGTCAATTTCAAACAAAAGCCAATTTGAATTGAAAACATTTTGGAAATTTTGGGAAAGTTCTAGAATATACTGTACTGTGTTATTACTTGCTTGTATTTGTGTATATTCACTATGGCTACATTTGATGTTGAAAAATTTCTTGCAATGACAGAATTGTCATATGATCATTTGAAGTCACTGAAGAAGGATGATTTGATAACAGTTTGTGATCGTTTGGGTGTATCTCTAGCCCCAGGTTTAAAGAAGGCAGAGATAATTGACTTGTTAGCTAGTCACATGAAGCTTACAGAGGAGTCTGAAACTTCTGTTGTTTCAGATGATGCTCAGATTCAACTTGCAAAATTTGAAATGGAAATGAAAATGAAAGAAAACATTGAAAAGGAAAGAATCAGAGAAAACCTTGAAATGGAGAAAATAAACATTGAAAAGGAGAGAATGAGATTGGAGTACCAGTTAAAGTTGAAAGAAATGGAGTTAGCTCATGCAAATACTAACTCTGCTAAAGATAAATCTCCCCAAGGCTTTGATGTGGCGAAAAACATTCGCCTTGTGCCAAAATTTGATGAAGAGGGAGTTGATACATATTTTGTGTCATTTGAAAAAGTGGCCAAGAGACTGAATTGGCCCGAGGAATACTGGACTCTTCTCCTCTCCAAAGTGTTTTTGTTGGAAAGGCTGCAAAAGTCTATTCTTCACTCTCTGAAACGCAATCATGTGACTATGCTACAGTAAAAGAAACAATTCTCAATGCATATGAGTTGGTACCAGAAGCGTACAGACATAAATTTAGGAACATGCAAAGACAAACAGGCCAGACGTATGTTGAATTTGCTAGGGAACAAGAAATGATGTTCGATAAGTGGTACAGATCACTGAAAGTTGACAAAGAATTTGTTCACCTTAGGGAAGTTGTCCTCCTAGAAGAATTCAAAAAGAGTCTTCCTTTTGGCATTAAATCTCACTTAGATGACCATAGAGTTACTGAAGTCAGTAAAGCAGCCATAGTAGCTGATGAATTTGAGGTCACACATAAAGGTAGTGGAGATAGGCCTCCTTTCAATAATTATTGGAAAAAGAAAGGAAAAGGGTCATTTAAATCCCACAATAAACCTAGTGAGGGAAAATATGCAAGCAAGGACAAAGACGCTTACAAGAATCAGGCTAGTGGGGGCACAGAATCAACCAAAAGGTCTGAGAGTCGTAGTTCCAAAATTTGTACTCATTGTCATAAATCGGGACATTTGAAAGAATCATGTTGGAAATTGGTTGGAATGCCAACCAAAACTAAGAAAGACATGGGTTTTGTCAAGCAAACAAGTGTTCCCTCGATGGAGTTTGTTCCATCAGAGCCCAATCAAGATGTTGAGAGTGTTTCTCTGGTATTTGCTGATAAAGTCAAACAGGTTGATGAAACTTTTAGAAGTTTTTTGCATGATGGTGAAGTATCCCCTTGTTCGACTGGTGCTGCTGGTAGGTCAGTGGTGATCCTTAGGGATACAGGGGCTGCACAGTCCCTGATGGTGCCAGGTGATTCGGCTCTTCCTCTGGAGAGTTCAGAGAATGCCAACGTCTTAGTTCAAGGTATTGGCCCAAATTTCATGTCGGTTCCTTTGCATAAGGTCGACTTAAAGTGTGACCTAGTTAGTGGTCCTGTGACTGTTGGTGTCGTTCCAGAATTACCCATGAAAGGTGTTGATTTCTTGTTAGGTAACGACTTGGCTGGAGATAAAGTTGTTGCATCTCCAGTGGTTTCGGAAAAGCCCGTTGAGGTAGCTGAAACTGAATTGTTGCAGGAAGATTTTCCAGGGATTTTCCCGGATTGTGTTGTTACTAGGTCTCAGACTCGTAGAGCTGAAAAGGATGATGCGGAATCTGCTGATGTAGAGGAGAGTACTGATGTCTGGTTAGCTGAAACCTTTTTCAAGGATTTGAATGGGGATAGTGTTGAAGGCTCTGTTGCTAACAATGATAGTTTGTTTAGTAAATCCTCCCTAGTACAGGCACAACAGGCAGACCCAGAATTAAAAAGCTTGTCACAGAAAGCATGTTCTGAGGCTGAGGCTGATAAGGTTCCTGAGTGCTTTTATGTCAAAGATGACATTTTGATGAGGAAGTGGAGACCTCCTCGGAGACCAGCTGATGAAGATTGGTGTATAATTCACCAGGTTGTAGTTCCTCCCTGTTACCGCACAGATATTCTGAAAATGGCTCATGAGTTACCTATGGCAGGTCATGTCGGTATTCGGAAGACAGAAGATAGAATTATGAGGCATTTCTATTGGCCTAAGATGCACAAAGATGTTGTGCATTTCTGTAAGACATGTCACACATGTCAGATTATTGGTAAGGCACAGCCTTCTATCAAGCCTGCTCCATTGATACCCATTCCTGCATTTGATGAACCTTTTACTAGGGTTCTTGTTGATTGTGTCGGACCCTTACCCAGAACGAGGTCGGGTCACAGATTTCTCCTGACGATTATGGACTTGTCTACACGGTTTCCAGAGGCGATACCTTTGAGGAGTATCACTGCAAAGACAGTGGTGCAGGCGTTAGTGCAGTTTTTCACTAGGTACGGTCTGCCCAAGGAAATTCAATCTGATCAAGGGTCAAATTTCATGTCAGGAATATTTCAGCAAGTTTTGAAGGAGTTGGGAATAAAGCAGATCAAGTCCTCTGCTTATCACCCACAGTCCCAAGGAGCATTAGAACGCTATCATCAGACTTTGAAGACCATGATTAGGGCTTATTGTGAAGACTATCCCAATGACTGGGATAAAGGGATCTCATTCCTACTGTTTGCAACTAGGGATTCCCCAAAATGAGTCCACAGGTTTCAGTCCATTTGAATTGGTCTATGGTCATGAGGTTAGGGGTCCCCTAAAGCTTATCAAAGAGAGGTTTATGGTTCAGGATGATGATGTAAACCTTCTAGACTATGTGTCGAAGTTTAGAGAAAGGCTCTCAAAAGCTTGTGATGTGGCTAAGGAACACTTGAAAGAGTCGCAGGGGAAAATGAAAGCTCAAGCTGACAAAAATGCAAAAGAGCGAAGTTTCAAGCCTGGAGACAAAGTGTTAGTGTTGTTGCCTTTGCAAGGTGAGCCCTTGAAAGCTAGGTTTAGTGGTCCCTACATAGTCAAAAAGAAATTGAATGATGTCAACTATGTGATCAGTACCCCTGATCGAAGAAAGTCTCAAAGAGTTTGTCATGTAAACATGTTAAAAGAATACTTTGAGCGAGAGGCTAGTCAGCCAATAGGTACAACACAGGTCAAAGAAGAAGAAAAACATGTAAATGTACACGAAGAAGAATGCTATGAAAAGACAGATAATGAATTGTCTTATACAGATGTATCTAAGAACGAACCATGTGGTGTAAAGTTGTCTAACTCAGAGATGTTAGGAAATATGGATGAGGCATTAAAACACCTGCCTGAAGATCAAAGAAATGATATATCTGGCCTGTTAAGAGAATATGAGAATGTATGTAAAGACAAACCAGGTCGTACACCTTTAACTGTACATGATGTAGACGTAGGTGATGTAAGACCTATCAAACAGAATCCTTATAGGCTCAATCCAAGCAAGTTGGAAATGGTGAATAAGGAAATACTGTTTATGTTAGATAATGACATAATCGAACCGAGTCAGAGTAGTTGGAGTTCTCCCATTGTAATGGTTCCAAAGCCAGACGGCTCTCAGAGATTTTGCATTGATTACCGAAAGGTAAATGCAGTAACTAAGACTGACTCGTATCCAATTCCTAGGTTAGAAGATTGTATTGATAGGGTTGGAAATTCTGCCTATATCACAAAGATAGACTTGCTTAAAGGATATTGGCAAGTGCCACTGACTGACCGAGCCAAAGAGATATCAGCCTTTGTTACACCTGAAGGCTTGTTTCAATGCAAAGTCATGCCTTTTGGAATGAAAAATGCACCAGCAACCTTCCAAAGGTTGACAAATCAAGTGATTGCCGGACTTGACAATTGTGTCGTATACATAGACGACATCCTAGTATACAGTGATACTTGGAATGATCATCTGAATCATTTGCGAGCACTGTTTGACAGGCTGGACAAAGCCAATCTAGTAGTGAATCTGATGAAGAGTGAATTTGCCAAGGCAAAGGTTACATATCTTGGTCATGTGGTTGGTCAAGGGCAAGTGCTACCAAGAGAAGCCAAGATACAAGCTATCTTAGACTTCCCAATTCCCACAACTAAGAAAGAATTGCTCAGATTCTTAGGTATGAGTGGCTTCTACAGGAAATTTGTTCCAAATTTCAGTACAGTGGTTAGTCCTCTGACAAACCTGCTGAAGGCAAAAGTGAAGTATGTTTGGTCTGACGAATGTCAAAGATCATTTGAGAAATTAAAGGCCATTTTGGTGAATGAGCCTATTTTGGCAGCTCCAAACTTCACAAAGCCATTCAAAGTAGCAATTGATGCATGTGATGTTGGAGTAGGAGCAGTATTGCTCCAAGAAGATGAAGAAGGCATCGAAAAACCAGTGTGCTACTTCTCTAAGAAACTCAATAGATTTCAGAAGAAGTACTCAACTATTGAAAAAGAGGCCCTGAGTCTCGTACTAGCCCTTCAGCAGTTTGAGGTGTATCTAACCAATGGAGAGATTACAGTCTATACAGATCACAATCCTCTTGTGTTTTTGGAGAAATTCAAAACAAAGAATCAAAGACTGTATAGATGGAGCCTAATGCTCCAACCATTCCCTTTGAAAATTGTACACATAAAGGGAAAGAATAATGTAATTGCTGATGCTCTATCAAGAGTATAAAAAGTGAAATTATTCATGATTTTGACCAAGTGTGTCATTTGAAGAAAACATCTTTGATGTTCATTTATTTTAACATGTTCGTTAAGTACTATATTTTTTTACACGATAAATGTAAATGATTTATCAAGATGACTTTGAACAGTTAAAAGAAAAAGTAATCTTAAAGAAACCTTTACTACGGTAAAGCTTTCTTTTCTCCGGTGGGGGAGGTGTTACATATAAGAATAATTGTAAAAGAATTTTAAAAGCAATTACATTCATCTATTAGTTATTTCCCTTTAAGGATAGCCAAGAATTGTAAAGAACATTCAAGAATGTCTTTTTATTATGCAGGCCTTGCCTATTTAAAAGGCCAAGGAGTTGTATTGTTATTTCTGAATAGAGATTAGGAACAATAGGCTTAGCTATGCTATTGACACTCTTGATTTCAATGAGGTCATTCAAGAGTGTTCTGGATTTTGACTGCTCCTGAAAGGAGAAAGTTTTTTTTAAAGAAAATGCTAGAACCTTCCTTAATAGTGAATTCTAGAAGAATAGCTGCAAACTATATAAAGCTGGCGGATTCTTCAAGATGATCATCACATCATCACATCATATTAGACCACACCATCCCATCATATGAGAGCAGGAGATCACATCACATCATATGAGATCACTTCACCAGATCAGATCAGAGCAGTTTATGCATCAATGAACTGTTTGCAGTTATTTTGAGAGAGAAATTATCAGTTCTCATCAACATCATCAACCTGTTCAATGAACACGTTTCAACCCATGGATTGCTGAAATTGACTGTTAATCATCATCAACATCGTCTTCACGGACATTTCAACTCGTTACAGTGACTCTTATTATTCATCGGACTTCAACATCAGTTTCATCATCACCATCATTGTGAATTTTCGCCAGTCAACTGGGATTTTATCATTTGGATTATTACTTGGATATAGTATCATTACTTCGGGATTTTACATCGGACACTTCAAGAGATTTATGTAAGATCATTATTTGTTTTATTTATGTATAATTATTTCCTGTAATAAAAAAAGGAAAATTTTAACTTTATATTTTAAAATCTTGTTTGTTATTTGTTGCAGTATCGTAACAAAACACCCCTTATAATTCGACTTAAAGTTCTACGTCGAAGGAACGAAATGAACGATGAAACAAGTAGTAAGACGAGCAAACGGGTGCCATCGCCATGCTTATGGTGATCAATTCTTACACACCGACCAGTTGGATTAGTATTTGATAGTTTTATTTTCCTGAACAAGATATTGTGACTTTTACTTGATAAGTGCAGAAGTTCAAGCACTGCATGGCGTCATAAACTTTGTTTTCATTTCGTGGTGCACTTTTGTGTACCTCTATTTTTATCCCCTCCCCCTTTCTCTCTCTCTCTCTCTCTCTCATACTCCTCACTCAATCCCCGTCTCCCATCACCTTTCAAAAACCGCTCATTCTCCAGAAAAGTGTTGCTTTTCATTCATTACGCATTATCTTACTTACAATCGGGACATGTCGCAGGGGCATAAACAATTCAAATCTTTCATTCGAGACGTACAAAATAATTACTACTTTCAGCACAATCATGTTTAATTATTTAACTTTATTCGTGCTGGTAACATAATTCATAATAAACACTGTAAATTTAATGCTTTGGTATGTTTAATGAACCGTTATTTGATTACTTAACTATACATTGAACGAGATACAGATATATGACACATCAATAGCAGTATAATTGATAACAGCTATTAAACTAATTGTTCAAAGTGTAATCTAATTCTTCAAAGTTATCTTAGTAACTCTTTTTTCCATATCCATTATTTTCTGAAGCACATACATAATGTGATATGCGCTACATTACTAATATCATTGTTGTTGTTGATATTATTATTATTATATGTTACATAATCATACCGCATAATGCGGAATCAAAATCATTTGGGAAAGAAAATTGACGCTGAATTCAATTTGAAAAACATGGCTTTGACGTTTGAGGTGGCAGTGGCAGAAATACATTGCACCCTGTCTTATTATGTGAAAAAGTTATCAAATAAAATATCTTTAAAGGATAGACGTACCGAATTAATCCTGATAAGTGTATTCTTGTTTCCATAAATACGTGGCCCTGAGAACGATTTTCTATTTTTTTTTTACCAGGGGTGCTGATATAAATTTTACAAGCAAAAAAAAAAAAAAAAAACAGCACTCCCCGCTTCCCAGGGCCATGCCTACATACATAAAACAAATGGGTTTGAAATTGGATGGCACTCCGTCCATGTATTCTGGCGAATTTAGTGTTTTAATCCGAGAGGCGCAATGTAGCGGGCAAACACAGATAGGTCGAAACTTTCTTTTAATTGCAGTTTGGGTTAAGAAGATACCTTAAGGGGAATATAATGAACGACTCAAGCTAAAATAAACGAAATTCAACTGAAATAATGAAAAAAAAAATGTTTAAAAAATGAAAAAAAAGGGAATTATTCACAGGATTTGCTTCTCAGACCATGTCGTGGTATGCGCTTTTTCCCCCATCCAGAGCCTGAAGTGAACATGCTTTTATGAGAAGTGCAAATCAAACATTTCAATTCAGTACAAACATTTCAATATTACTACTAAACACAATAAAGATGTGATGAAATTCGGGTCTGCTTGAGATCAGGATGGCTCAATTTTATTAACACTTATTCGGCTGACTTGTTACACATTTCCTTGACTTTGACTGGCTGATCAAGGGGCACAGTTCTTACACATTTCCTTGACTTTGACTGGCTGATCAAGGGGCACAGTTCCTACAGTAACTGTCGGATGAAAACTAGTTTGTCGGATAAAACTTGAAAGAGGTCTTTCTAAAAACGTCCCTAAGAAGGTCTAGTTATGTGGTTCAGTTTTTCTCAGTGGCCCCCCCCCCCCCCCTCTCCCCAGTTCATAGAAACTGGCCATGTCATTTCATGACGTCATCTTATGACACGTCAAATCAGACGCAGACTAGCGTTCAGACCTGGGAGGGATGTAAGCTACATGTACCTGGTTGTGCAGTGGAGACTGTGCAGTCGCGTCACATGATCTGATGCATGTTCCAAAGCGGAATGGTAACATCTTAAGGAGAACATTTCGATATGACTTATTCATGATCCAATAGACGCAAGCATTCCACCAACTGTTAGAGGTAATAGCATATCTCACGATTAACGATAGTGCAATCGGGACGTTTATCCTTGGTATCGGACTTAAAATGTTGATGATGGTACTCGGTAGCCATGCAAGGTAGAACACACAAGTGACCGCGAGAACTGTCTTCAGTCCCTTCATTCCCGCTGAGGTCGGTAGCGGTAGGGCGACATTGCCAGAGTTTACCGCGGCTTCAAGCGCAGCGATCTGAAGCGCGTGACGACGCGCGATAGAAACCAGACGAACGTTCACGAAAGTAGTGATCACGACTGCCGTGAAAGGTATGATGTTATAGACGACGTGACTTGGTGTGATGCTACCAGATATGCAGAAAGTTGCGAAAGGCGGGCATATTCCCCTCAAGATACTCTGAAGATAGGATACGGCTGAGAGAATGAGCGGGAAAATGACTACCGCGGTAAGGGCGACGATCATGCGCTTGCGCGAAGCAAGCACGAAATATTGAAGCGGTTGCGTTACCGCGATGTACCGGTCAACGGACGCGAGCGTCAAAATCAACATGGACTGCCAAACAAACGCAGTGCACAGGATAAGGATGGTGTAATAGACGCTTTGTGGAATGGGCACGAGGACGAATAATACCCCGGATGTTGAACATATCAGTCCGGTGAAAAGATCGACGACAGCGAGGCACATCAGACAAAGTTTGGTGTTTTCACCAAAACAGTTTGAAACTTGAGGAACGGTCACAAGATTGGCGCAATTTAGTAAAATGGCGAGTAATGCGCTGATGGGATATGCGATAAGATGGAAGTTGACTTGCCACATTGGTTGGCTGCTGCTGGCAATGTCAACAGTTGTGTTTGAAATATTTACGTATCCTGTGGTCAAATTCTCCATGATGAATGATGTTCAACTAAGAGAGCATTTGACAAGAAACAATATTTATATGATGCTGCTTGCTTGAATCGCCCGTTATAACACACTTTCTGGATTTAGACCCTTAATAGAATGAGTAGAAACATTTAAAGTGCCTGAAAGTGATATAAGACTCATCGGGTGAGAAAATAAAAACATCAAACTTTGGCGGCCGCGCGCAGACAAAGAAACATCTTCATGTATGTATTAATCAAGAGTCATTCAAAGACTTGAAGATTAATTACAACGGAACTATTGTACCTTTTGCTAGCTTTTTCGAAAGATAATTAGAAACCGCTATCATGTAAGCGTTTATCCCTAGGCCATCGGTACTTATCCATAAATACATTTATCTGAAAGTCTGGAAATAAGATAATTGAATTTTCAATACCTCTTTAAATAATGATTGAAGTCGCAGTTCTATGATTAGGCGGTAACGCGGCACTTGCTTTGAAAATATTGATCTTGAGCATGTTGAGAGTGATCGCCTCTCTTTGCCTATAATATCTAAGGAGTTTTCACACAGCAATGTACGGAGCCGTATGACAAAGAACAAATACGAACTCTTTTTCAAAAAAAAGGTGAACAGCAGTTTCGTCCTAGAGTTGACAAAAAATAGTAAATAAATATGTCGGTTGTCCATAATCAAGGACCAAACTGCTCTTTTGATTCATCTATATTTTCGTTCTCAAAAATTCTTGAAAGGATAATTCATAAAAGGACAGTCGGTTTATAGAGAAACATAATACAACTCATGCTATTTTGACATTAATAAATAAAACATCTACTTCTTTTGACAATTCTGATCATACCGTAGGGTTGTTCATCGAGTTCTCAAAAGCATTTCATACAATAGATCATCAAATACTTTTTTATAAGCTATGAAAAATTACGGTATCAGAGGGAATCTTTACAATGGTTATCTTACTAATAGAATGCAGTTTGTTACCGTAAATTAATCAGAATTTTTAACAAGGCCAGTTGCCTTTGGAATTCTACAAGGTAGTATTCTTGGCCCTCTGCTATTTGTACTTTATGTTAATGATATGAAGAAAATCATCTTATGTTCTCTCAGTTATTCTCTTTGCTGATGATTCCAACATTTAACACACACATGGATTATGATCCATGTTCACTTGTGAGCACTATGAATGTAAAATTTAAAAAGTAACAAATTGGATTAAAGCCAACAAACTGTCAATGAATCTGCAAAAAAGTAACATGCTTTTTAGTCATTCAATGGAACATCTGAACCGACTTAAAGTACTCATCAAAACATTTCTTCTGAATTCTTACTGACTTAATAAAACATCCACGATAGTGTTGATTATTCTAAAGTATAATTGTGTACATAGTGTCGTGTTATAGTGTTTATATCTATATCAATTTATAGATTATTTTGATATATTCCAATCATATATTACTCTTCTATATAATTTCGATAGGGGGTCTACATCTTACCAGCTTTGCTTTTCAGTAGGCCCCTCCACTTTTTTTTATTTTATTGGTACGTTTTAAAACTTCATATGTTATGCAGATAATGCATATTTTTACTGTAAATGATTATGAAATATTCTCTAAAAATGTGTGGAATGTGAATATATGAATAAATAGACTTCTTTGTTTTGTCATGACGGGCATTCGACTATACAATTACTCTGTTCTTAAAGAAGTTCACCCTGAAGAAAACTTTGTTTTAAAAATAGCAGAAAAAATAGTAAAAAATATCGGTGAAGGTTTGAGGAAAATCCGTTAAAGAGTAAGAAAGTTATTAGAGTTCAAAGTTTTGGATTTGTGACGTCATAAACGAGCAGCTGCCTCATGTGTTATGTAATATAAAATGCATGAATTTCAAATTTTGTATGGTTCCTGATGACTTAATTTTGTTTTCGATTCATGATCGGGTGTGAAATAATTTGTCTATTGATATACAAAAGGTACAGTGAAAACCATTTTCAATTTTCTGAGAAAATGACATTTCATTGATTTTTTACCATTCGCTATGTAGGAATGCTGCTCGCATATGACGTCACAAATCAAATAATTGAAATTCTAATAACTTTTTATTTATTTGATGAATTTTCTCAAACCTTCGGCAATATTTTTCATAATTTTTTCTGCTATTTTTACAATAAACTTTTTGTCAGGGTGAACTTCCCCTTTAAATCTGTACTTGTACCTCGCCCCTCCCCCATAAAACAATATTTTACTGTAATATGATCTATCTTTGTGCCACTTTTTTTTCCTTTTATACTCTCTCCCCCTTTTTTGGTATCGTTTTTCAAATCACTCAAAAATAATATCAAGTGGAGCTACCACCCCCCCCCCTTCCTATTGGTACTGCCTCTAACTTAAAGGTCTAGTCCACCCTACAAAAGTGTGGGTTTAAATCAATACAGAAAAATTAAACAACCATAACAATGAAATTTTTCTCGAAACTGGAGATAAAATAATAAGGATGTGAGGACATCTTAAAGTTTCGCTTATTTCTCACAAAATAGTTGTATGCACAACTCAGTGATATAAAAATGAGTCGATAATGCCCCTTACTGTTTTTTCCTAAAATTGCTTTATTACAGATTTGACAATTATGGCAAACTTGACTAAACCCCAAACCCCCAGGGAGGAATAAAACTTTATTTCACATGAAAATGAGGAGAAAATTGTAAATATTTCATATTTCATATAATGAACTACAAAAGAAATAAGTAGTGAGTGATGTCATCAGTCCCCTCGTTTGCATATCGACCAGGATGTGCATATAGCTGTTTTGTGATATTAAGTGAAAGTTTAAGATGTCATAACTTTCTTATTTTACATCCAATTTTGATGAATTTTCAGCATTATGCTAGTTAGATTTTTTCTCTTTTTACTCGATTTTACTTTTTGTTGGGGTGGACTTGTCCTTTTAAAATACATTACAAAAATGAGGGAGAAATGTTTTTTTCTTAATACTTTGTTTATTACACAATATCTAGACAACAAAATATTGCCTTCATAAAATTCACATTTTCATTTATATTTTCTCAAAGTCCATTGGTTTCACAAAGTGATTAAGCAACAACAATTATACTCTGAAGAGGAAATAAATACTTAACTTAACATTCTTATATTTTCAAAGTCTATTACAGTAATATTGATTCCACAAATTTTAGTTGTGTAGATAATGTACATACATTAGCATTATCATGATTAAATTAGCCCATTCAAGGATGTGATAAATTCTTCAAGTCGCATTACACAAATTTCAAGATGACTTTTTTTTATGAAAGTATATGTCAATAATATAAAGATTTTTTTCTTTCATTTTCATTTCACATTTACATCAAAATATGAAATAAAAGTTGATTGTATTAAGTCTTCTTGAATGCTAAATATTGATGGATCTATACACTATTTCCGTTCAACTTTTCACACAAAGACAGCTGACATTACAGATCAGAAACAGTGAATACATGTAGCCACTATAGAGCTGCTGATACATGCTCTGCGATAAATTCCTGCCAGGTCACCTGGCATGTGTGCAGCACAATATGGATAAATTTCTTGCTGAATGAAATCAGTGATAGGAGCAGGCTTTGAACCAACGACCTTCAGAGGCAGGAGTCGGAACCACCATGCCTGATGCCAAAAACTACATTGTACAAGTATTTGTTAATGATCTTTGGAAATCAAAAACAATTCTTAAAGTTTTGCTCATGTCGTGCAAACAAGAGAGTAGACAGTAAACATTCATGATGAAAGAATCAAATCAAACACATTGAAAATTATAATAATTGTAACCAATTTCATTATTACACAATATATTTGACTTCCACATTGCAAAAAAAATTGAGTCACATTTCAATTTCAAGGTGATAGAATAAATGAAAGAACAATCAGTACCGAGTATAGTACATCAATTACTATGTAGAAGACCACACTTTACCAAAACAGTCATAATATGAAATGGATGTCATTTATGGTGAAAATGAGATAAGAATTTGAAAGAGTGAAGGTTTTTTCACAAAAATAGTGTGAAACTTTGTAGGCATATGTGGCATTGTAATAGCAGTATGATAAACTTTAATACAGACAACCGTCATAAACACAAACGTTATGTTATTATGAAGTGCATATGGTCCTTATGGGTATTACCAGTGATGAATTTGCAATGTGCAAGTTTCACCTAGCTTTGCAATCAATAACAAATTCGCTATTAACCAATCAAACTTGACTATTTCAGTAGCTTATAACAGTAATTGAAACCTGCCATTGATAACAAGCTACATGAAACAAGACCTGGTTTCCATAACACAAAGGTTAGCAATTGATCGTACGCTTGATTTTCACGATTGATTGTACACTGTACTACTGTAGTCAATGGAATCAACCGTAGAAAAATGTTCTACGATCATTGCTGAGCTTTGTGTTACGGGCCCCTGAATACACTTTACCAGTTAAGACAGAAAAGAGAAGTAATCACCATAGTAAATCATAACAAAATACAACATATTGTCATGTTTAGCATAGGCATCTAGGTAATGTGAAATATTAAGTATATAAAGCAACGAGAAGACGATACATGTAGAAGAAGGCAGTCTTTATAGACAGGGTCCTTCAAAAACAAAGCTCTCATGAGATACTGTATTCAAAGAAACATAATCTTTCCAGCAGTGGTTTTCATAAGTTATAGATAACATAAGTGGCAAATACCTCCACCCCCTCCCCCCCCCCCCCGAAGAAAGAGTAATTACATTGCAATACATAATAACTTTCAATGGAGGGGGGGGAGTAGGTTGAAGTATCAAATTTGTATAATAAAGGGGCTGGGCAAGGAAACAAATTCTATTCCATCATGCCTTTGTCTGAATTTACTTTTTGCAGGAAAGGGTGGGATAGGAATGACTTATTTCACACAATATCCTAAATGCTTTCTCCCCATTTTGCTCAATTCTCAGCTAAATAATTCAACATATCTGTCAAGTGGTGAATGATTACTGATAGAAAATTTAGACAATTTCATGATGGGATGAGAAGATATGTTTTCCTGGGGTTTTATATACATATCCTGAGAGAAATATGGACAATAGTATTTACATGACCATCAATATTATCCAGTTCTTTTGATTTGACGAGTTTGGGCTAGGGGACTCTGCACTGCCTTTTAATAAAACCTTGCAATTAATGAAATAATTGAGCTGTGAAATACAGACACTAGCTAATTCACAAGGTCTATATACCTTCATCATTTGGAATACAACATATTTTTTTCAATTTGGCATTTCAACAAATATATTTACAATACTCATTAAATTAGTTTCTATAAATTACGTTTCATCTCATTTCTCAATTGATAATGCACAAACATCAAGGTGAAATTACTGCATGTTAAATTTTTAACAAGCATGACAGAAAAAAATGAACGATTGTAGTATACCAAACTTTGTAACCATAACTATATGAAATTTTAAAAAGTAATGCAAGTTAATTCAGATGAATAGACATTGAAAGACACATTAATGGATAAGTAATATATCACCACAAAATGGTTACAAGAATTAAACAAAGAGTAATCTTTTGTAATTAATGAATGACTTCAAAAGCATGGATAGACTATAATTTCAGCACACACAGAGACATCAATCAAATAAGTTGGAAAACATATAGCAATACAAAAAGTATGATTGTAATAATGATGTGTCCTTAGTGATTGGAATGTGAAGAAAAGGAGTGAGAATGAATCAAAAGGCAACAGCTTTGGCAAAGGAAGAAATGATTGCCGAAAGAAGAAAGAAATGATTAAAATAGTTTGGAAATACAAGTAGTTTACTTTAATACAGGAAAATTTGAGATGGGTGTTAAACACGCAAAAGATAAGAACAGCTAATCTACTATATACAAAAATAATAAACATCATTGATGAGATTAGTAAGTCTCACCTGATTTCGCGATCAATAAAATATGCAATATAATCTTTTGACCCCTAAATGACCTTTGACCTTATCATCCTTACATGTGGATATACAGAAGGATCATTTGTACCAAGTGTAAACACAATTAATGCAGAAATAAAGAAATGAGAGCAAGGTGAACAAAACCTTCAAAAAAAGGATGGACAAGACCTCATAACATTTGACCTTTGACCCCTAGATGATGTTTGACCCCATCATCCTCAACAATACACATGCGGTATTACCTAAGGATCATATATACCGAGTATGAACATAATTCATGCAGAAATAAAGAAAGTTGAACAAAAAACTTTTTAACATTTTGGAACAGACTAAGTACTAAACTAACAGAACAACAGACTACCAGACCAACACCTTTTGACCCCTAGATGACCTTTGACCCCATATTCCTCATGGGCACACATGCGGTATTACCCAAGGATCATATGTACCAAGTATGAACATAATTGATGAAGAAATAAAGAAATGAGAACAAGTTGAACAAATTTTTAAAAACATTTTGGAACATACTAACAGACCAACACATTTTGACCCCTAGACAACCTTTGACCCCATCATTCTCAACAACACACATGTGGTATTACCCAAGGATCAAATGTACCGAGTATGAACATAATTGATGCAGAAATAAAGAAATGAGAGTAAGTTGAACAAAAGTTTTTTTTGATATTTGGAACAGACTAGTGGACAAACAGACCAACAGGAAAAATGATTACTAGGTCTCTGCCGAACTTCCTTCAGGCAAGAAGAAAAATTACATGCACAAGGTGGGTACCCTTGGAAACAGTTTTTGGACAGTTTCAAGTGTAACAAGTGTGTTAATTATTCTACGGCTGAACAAAATTAAGTGTTATATTGTGTTGTGGATCCTTGTTCTTGGATAAAACATTCTTATCTCACAACAACCAGTCAAAAGAACTGAACATTACTACCGGTCACTGGCCAATTTTCCTGTTGATTATATTAAGTGTCAAGTGATAGATTTTGGCCAATCTTTTGATAAGGATCCACATGCCCATTTTATGATATGAAACCATGAGAGCAGTTATGTATAAACACTTTCATCAATAAAAACATTTATCTAGACATAATTTGCATGAAAATATTTAGAGGAAAATGTCAACTTTTTTTTATCTGGGCCCCCTCATGGGTAAAATCCTTTGTGAAAATTAACTATTGTTTTAGTGACTTCATTTTCCAAATAGCTGCCCCCACCCCCAATAATAAAGAAGAATAATAAATGATAATAAATAAATAAATTATAATAAATGAAAAAACAAATAAAACAATCTACATATATATTCTAATCAAATTCAAACAAATTATTTGAATAATCCTTTTCTGCTTTAAAGGGGGAGTTCACACTAAACTTTGTTGTAAAAATAGCAGAAAAAATAGTGAAAAATATCGGTGAAGTTTTAAGGAAAATCCGTTTAAGAGTGTTATTAGAGTTCAAAGTTTTGGATTTGTGACATCACAAACGAGCAGCTGCACATGTGTTATGTAATATAAATGCATGAATTTCAAATTTTGTATGGTTCCTGATGACTTAATTTTGTTTTCTATTCATGATCGGGTGTGAAATGATTTGTCTACTGATATACAAAAGGTACAGTGAAAACCATTTTCAATTTTCTGAGAAAACGACATTTCATATGACGTCACAAATCAAATAATTGAAATTCTAATAACTTTTTAATTATTTGACCAATTTTTCTCAAACCTTCAGCAATAGTTTTTATTATTTTTTCGCTATTTTTACAATATACTTTTTGTCAGGGTGAACTTCCCCTTTAATAAAGATAATGTAGCCTGGATGAAGCTTTAAATGTTGTAAATGAAAAAAAAAGGTTTCAATTGTAAAATAAAACAAACAAAATGATTTAACTGAATTTTGCTTACATCATGAGCTTGGTGAATAAAATAATTTAGCTAATATATTTGATTTCATTGTGCATCTCTGTCCATAGCAGTACTTGTGAATTAAAAAGATTGCTGGTACCATGGATCCTACTAGAACTAGTAGGACCCATGCTAGTACTCAAACTGATTTTTTTTTCTAATCATTACTATAAAGAAGTTTATGTAACAAGACAGTGACAAAAAAGTAATGATATGAAATAAGCACAAAACAAAGAATTGTTATTCAACGAGTATGAAAATTAATGCGTGAATACGTGCAAAATGAATGAGAAATGCAAAACATTACATGCAAAAATTATTTTCACTGAGTTGCATAATACTACGAATGAGCAGCACATACGTGGTTAAAACAAGAAACAGCAAGTTCAAAAGGTTCAATGAAGAATGATTTGTGTGTTGTAATTATTGAAAAAAAAATTCTCTATTTTTTTTGGTGGGGGGGTGGCTACTTGACCTCAGTTCACTTATTTTTCCTTTCAATCTATTATGATGGCGACATTTTTTGTTAAATCTGATTGCTATTAAAGAAAGCAAGAATCCTTGCAAGCAAGCAATCGGGGGACCAAAGACTTTCTGAAGGATAGGTGTAATACCAAAGGGCATTGGAGCACCCAGTGGGCATTGGCAGGAATCAACCCTAGGTAACCGGAGCCCGAATCCCTGCTCTATTTACTAAGCTATCATGCCTCCTAAATGCCCAAATAGATTAATAGAGTTACAGCTCCTTCACATCAAGGTCCAAATTTGAAAGAGTTAACACGTACTCTCAGCTTGGACAAGAAAATCATTGTCATCCAATAAAAATAAGCTTTATTTTCAAAATCCCCCTTAATCAAACCATCACATAGAAAGTTAGTAGCATGCAATTTTAAGCGAACATTGTTAAAGTGAAGGATGAATGTCAAAAAACATTTAGGCAAAGCAGTTTGTATTTCATTACTTTTATTTTCCATTTAAATGTTAGATTAATTTATCAAAGAAGTGTCTGGAGCATGCAATTTGAAGGATGGTTGTAATAAAGTTAAAGATGAAAAAAAAAGAATTCTCAATTATCAGTAAAACAGCTGGATTATTCAGCCATGATTGATAAAGTGAAAACAAATGAAGTATTATCAAATTGAGGAAATGTTCAAAATCAATTTTACTTGCACATTCAATGTCCCTGCCTTGCTAGACCTGCCACATGCATGAAAGAAAAGAAACAAAAAACACAAATAGATATATGAAATAGCACAATTCTAGCAGAAAAACCAGCACCAATGCTTGACAGATTATACTAAAGCTTGAAAGTCAAGTACACGTATAACAAAAAAAAAAGGTCCACCAAGAAAATCTGCTAATGTAACACACTGCAATACAAGGCAATATACATGTACACATGTACATACATTGTTCCTGTCAAAACCAAATGCAGTTTGTCAAAGCATAGAGATAAATATAAATTTTCTTTCAAGGGAGGCATAACTGCAAATAGCACATTAAAAAAAATTATATCAATTTTCAGCTCTTTTACAGCTTAGTTTATATATTTCTAGGAATTTGGGTTCTTTTATTAGTAAATTTCTTTTGCTGAGAAAAATATTCTATAGTCCAATTTGAGGACCAGCACCCATGGAGATAACCATGAAAGCTGTAATATACAAATGAATATCATATCCAAAATAAAAGATATAAAGAACATAAAAAATATTAATTTCATTCAACTCCTATACAAAAAAGCAGGCTTTCCTTAATTTTGCATATCATCATTGCTGTTATCTTTAAAGAATGGATCATGTAAACTGAATAAGTTTCCTCATGATGAATAGAAAATAGACAAATATACAATACGCTTTTTGATTTCAAAAAGAAACTTCAGATACCCCCCCCCAAAAAAAAGTACCAAAACAAGGTATAATAAAGGCAAGTTTTACAGGCGATACATATTACTTTGGCAGTTACTCTGAGCCCCATCTCACAAAGAGATGTGATAAATTTAAATCTCAATAGTATTTGATTTACATTTGTGTATTTACAAGTTCATAGTAACTAGAGTTTGATTGAAATTTGAGTTCCATTGCAATTTATCACAACTCTTTGTAAAATAGGCCTCAGTCTAAAAATTATATACAAATATGACCAAGAGAGGGCATAGATACACACAAAATAATATTCAAAAGCCACTAGCCTTTTGTAAGATTGGAATGTTGGATGAGACGGGTTTTATGCCTGATTGCAGGTACATATATCCCAAATCAATTTATACAAAATCAGCTTTTTTTTCATCACATTTTCAATAAATTAAACTCTAAAGACAACTATACCACATTAAAATCAACAGATCCGACCAACATGGTAAACAGGGGCTCCATCTTAAAGTTGCGATTATTCCAATTATTCCCAACTATTTTAAGCCAGCTGCACCAATACGTAGAATGTATACAGCGGTTGAAATCATTTTCTAACAAATATAACATTCATATATCACGCGATATTACATGCATTATGCACTAATGATACATGTATCATTGTCTCAACAAATGAATGTACAAGTCATCCTCTTTGTTTCCAAATGGGAAATAGTGTAAAAATAATATGAAAATATGACAATGATATATTTTCATAAATGAGATTGATGGGATAATCTATAATCAGCATAGGTTTTGTACATGTAAATGGGCCATGCGGTCCAAGTAGGCAATGGGTTAACATTTAATTGAGTGTACATGTTTCACTCTTCACCTTTTCATTTGCGGTCAATCTGCCGATCTGTTCCGTTATACCGATGACGTGAGCCGCCGCCTTGAAGCGGTGAAGGCTCCCGGTGCTCATGACCTCTTGGACGTCCTTCAGGTCGAGGGTGTTCTTCTTCAGCTGAACAGCCTCATTTACCAGTTCCTGGATTCTTTGCTGGACATTAGATTGAGGGCGGGGGAAGGAATTAAGTATAATAATCAATATTGACAACAATTATTGCATTTATATAACACTTAATACATGTGCATTATGTTTCTCACTTTCCCATCGCTATACATTGCAATAATTATAGCCCTGATCATCGGATCCTGGCATGCCTGCACACAGTGTATTTTACTTTATCCACTCCCTGGGGAGCATTCGAACACGAGTTCAAAGACTCAATTGCAAGTCAAGGCATAATAATAGGCTTTCTCAGAAAAAATCCACCGGGAGTCCATTAACCAGTGTGAAATCTTTGGAATATTACCCTAGAGTTACCCCAGAGTAAACCAGGTGATCGCTGCCTGGTGGGTATCATGAGAAAAACAGGGCAGCAGTCAAGACTTACCAATTTAGCTTCCAATCTTTGCACCCTCTTCTTCTCTGTATTCAGTTCAACATTTAGCTTGTATTTCTCATCCGTTGACTGAAAAAGAATGTGTACAAACCTTCATCGAAACATTGACTTGAATCATGCATAAAAATCACATGTAGTACATGTAGTTCTAAGTGAACATAAATCAAGCATGTCTCCTTCACAATTTTTGTTTGTTTTCTTTCTTTTTATAATCAAATCATTTGTTTAATATTTGTTTGGGACAGAGGTCGACAAATATGTTTTCCATGAATGTAATCTTATCTTCATGGGATCTTAGACTGCTTACAGTCAAAATGTTACGTCTCCAACTCTTAACTTACAATATTTAGGGAGGCAAAGAAATCAAACGATCAAAATGAAAATACAAGGTTTATTTTCTTTTCTTATTCTCATAGCTTTTTAGAAGCAGCTTGATATGAGATAGGGTAGTGTTTAATGAAGCATTTTGAATGTGATTTTTACTGGCAAATAAACTCTTGAGCCGATCGGATGCAAGGATTTCAATAGCTTATAACAAATATAAGCTAAAGCCGGGGTAATAATAATAACAATGCGCCTCGGAATAGAATATTTCTAGATAGATGGCGCTATATAAATGCCTATTATTATTATTATTAATATTCAGTGAAAATTGTTTTGATGAAATGCCCTCAGGATTCATCGTTAAGATGGACCTATGATGAGATGACTAAAGCCAATAGCAAATCATAAGTGGTTCCGTGATAGAGCACCAGGTTCACGAGAAGCAGGTTGTGGGTTCAATCCCCAGCCGAGTCATACCAAAAAAAGTGGGACCTCCTGCTTTATTTTCAGGCACTCAATGTATCAAAATAAAGAAGAGTAAATAATATTATGTTACGCAGGGCCTGCTAGAAATTCAACAAACAGCTGAAGTGGCTACCCTGGGTAAATACAAGTAGAGTTACATGTATTATGTAGTTTGAATTTGAATTTCATGACTGCACTTACGATAGATGTACTCCTCTTTGTATCACCACCAAGCGATCTTCTTTCAGGTGACGTCTTATCTCTCTGGCGCCCCCACACCTCAATGATCAATGATTCATTGTCTAAATATTTCAGCATCTGAATTGAATAAAAAATAGATTTGATATGATTAATTCAAATGGGAAAGACTGGCTATGTTTCAATCGTGACAAAACAAAAGGTATGTAATTTTTACGTCAAAACTGACCAAGCAGAGTGTTTCTTTGTCCATGAAATATCATATCACGGTTGATGTATGTGACTAAATATGAATACATACACAGTACAGAATGAATGTAGTAATGAACCCACACACATTCATATAGACTTTCAATGACTACCTGTCAGAGCTCTTAATCCTTAGCTAACTGAAAGGGTCAATAGCCTCAGTGGTCTAAAATAGCCCATTTAAAAAAGGGTTAAATCTGATTTGTGCCTGCTGAAGAAGGGTAGCCAGATTAACTTCATAAAGGGATACAAAGCATGAATTTATTAATTTATTATTTATGTGGCGTGCAATGGCCTAAAAGATTAGTCTCTGGGCTTTGAAACAGAGGGTCGAGAGATCAAATCGCAGCCATGGTGTAATTTCCTTCAGCAAAGAATTCATCCACTGTGTGCTGCACTCGACCCAGGTGAGGTAAATATGTACCGGCAGGAAGTAATTCCTCAAAAAAGCTGTGTGCACCTGAATAGGTAGCCAAGCTTAGCCAGGTAATAATAGCAGGGCACGCTGGGAGAACAGTTTTCGGAACTGAAGCGGCTACCCTGGGTAAATATACTGTTATTATTAACCACTTAATTGACAACTATGTTCAAGCAAAAGTAATAATATGCAACACTATCAAATAGAAGATATACACTGACAAATATAAAGATTTTGCCATAAAAAAGTACAATTTCATGATCACCTAAACATAATGCAATAGTTTCCTTCTAAATAAACAATTACCAGTAAATATTGAATGCTACCGATATCAAAAACACTACAATGTATCTTACCTCTGGAGTTATGACTGATGTTGAGAATATTTTTTCATGATTGTACTCTGGGTTTCTACCCTCTACCTCAGCCGACTGAGCTGCTTCTCGGTTTTGATAAAACTTGTACCGACAAAAACTCTAGATGGAGGAAAAACAATCAAGCAACAAATGCTCAAGTAACATATATTGTAATACAGTTGCAAGTGTGTCAGTGATCACAACTAAAAACAGCTGAAAATTGCTTGTTAAGTTAGAGTATTGAAAAATAAAAATTGAAAGTGCTCCTTTACTTTTGTCCACAGGAAAGCTAACATAAGCTGAAATTATTAGCTTAACTCAAAAACAAAAATAGGTGAAATCAGCTACAAAGCTGAAGTCTCCCATCCTTGAGTTGGAATATCAACAGACTGAACGAACAGGTTCAGGGTGGAGTTTCATAAAGTTGTTTCTCAGTTTAAAACAACTTTATGTTTATTGTTATCAGCAAGCATGTTGAATCCAAAAGCGTGTCGTTGGTCAAGAAAATTGTTGTAACATGGATTATTTGGGAATGTCACTTTTTAGCACAAATCATTAAGAGTTGTGCAGGTCCCCTACAAACACTCAAACACATGCAGGGACACAGGGTCATTATGGGTGAATATTTTTGTTATCTTTCCCCAAAATAGGGACTGTGTCTGTTAAAAAACAAAAGACAGTTGGTAAGTATGAATAATGCCACTTAATCATACCCCTTTCGTACATACACATTCGCTCAGTATCAGACAGTCGATCCAGCAACGTCATATAACCTCATAGTGGTTATCACATGCAAGAAAATGTCATCCTTTTACGGAGCTACATGTATATTAAAAGATCTACAGAAATGAACTCACGACCAGCATAATACATTAAAGTTTGCATAAGTCAACCTTTCACAAGTCAAATAAATGCATACTAAATGCATGATTTGTCACTTCTAAGTCTATGGTCTCAAGAGATTTCCCTTAGGCAAATTCAACTACATAATACAAATAATGCACAGGTCAGTGTGTTAGGGCCATGCAGCAAATGCAAGGGCATTAAAAAGCATGAGGTACCAGCACTGAGTAATTATACACAACATTGCAAATAGCCAAGATGCATGCATCTCCACCAACATCATGAACTTATCTGTGCATTATTTGTATTATGTATTGAGTTGGAAGTATAAAATTAATAAATTTATTGGAATACAATTATTGATAAAAACCCTTCATAAGACAATCATCTGCTTTCAATGATAATATCATATATATCTAGATGTATAGCCATATGATGCGTGCCTAAGTGGGCTAAAAAAATCCTTGCAATAGCCTTCTCTCTGAAAGTATGTCCATTCAGTGACTCCTCAACCTTTACGCTTTCGTCACACCAAATTAATCAGATTCCAAAGCCACTGATGATATGCCATTCAAAGCTTTGATCGGTCTGCAGTTGGTTCATTGGCGTGACTTTCCTAAGCATATTGGCTACATCCTTGCATTTATTCTATAAAGCAGAATGAATTACCTTTGATATTCTTGCTGGTAATCCTCGGGCATGTGAGATCTGGAACTTGAAGTTAGTACTCTTCCCAATCTTTAATCATGAAATCACAAAGAAATGAAATAATTGTCATAATTAATCATAATAATCACAAGAGTGAATTGAAAGGAGTATTCAGGAATGGTTTGTAAACAAGGATCTGATCCAATGCACAAATAATTCATACTTTTCGTTTGTTCATACTATTCAATTTTTGTTTTATTTTCTTTATCGATACATGTACATGTAGAATCCAGACAATTAAATCAATACATTCATTGTATCAGACTTACTTAAATTTCAATAAATCAAAGATACATGTACAGCAATATGTAAAGTAAATGTTGGTAAATCTTGAAATTTTGGTAAAAAAAGGCCCCTGCGGTCTGAAAATAACTGCCTACATGTATACCTTGCTTATCCTTTGCAGGTGAGACTAAAATTCAGTTTATTTCTACTTATTTCATGAAAGGGTATATGTATCAAGATTATCAATTTAAAGATATTTGTCTATACATGTAACAGGAGATTCAATTAGAGCTAGGGTTCCTTGGATTTGGGGTGTTTCATGACAGTTGTCAGCACTGACTAAATTGTCGGTAATGACAATTTCAGCGAAATCCTTGGTTGTGATTGGCTGTGAGCATTTGCCTCTGACTGTTACTACTAGGCCCGTTTTGAAAGTCAATTTTTGATGCACGTGTACACGGCGTGTTTTTCGGTCGTGTACACGTGTACACGTTGTAAACACTGTGAGAGCGAGTTCTGTTTTCATGTCGACACGGACCCGCATCAACATGTCATAAAAAAGGGGTCTATATAGCCTAAGTCACGGTTTTAAAGCTTACCTGATAAGTTTGAAGTTACAATCCACAAAAATTGGTGCAAATTAAAAGTTTACTTGGCTTAGCAGCGCATTAAATTAATAAAGAATGCAAAAGAAAATCAGTGCAGGGCCCTAGCTAGCGCCGACGCCCGTTGGATGCGCATTTTGTATACTGTACCGTACATGCATGCACAGATCGCTGCAGAATAAGTGTAACTGAAGTTATCGATTGATTTTCATTATTATGTTGCCAATTTGAAGAGCGTTTGTTTGTAGGCTTGTAGCACATGTGTGCGAGCGTATAACACGTAAGTTGAAGCGATGATCGCTATCGCAATTGGTGATTCTCAAATTGACTCTGAGTGTGATTGAGCAACGCTTTCGAGCTTTCAAGACCGGAGCAGACCCATTTCGTGGTACAAAAACGTGAGTCTCCAGAAAGAATGTGGATTAAATTGGCGATTTTGGAAGTGAACTCACTCTGGATTAATTGAAATATATTGACATATTAGTATTTAAAACATGTGCAGTGTCTGAGAACTAAGATTTAATGTGAGGCTGTGAGCTTGTTCACTGACTTTGTAGCCCCATGCAAGCTTTATGCAGACGCTACCGTGTACACGGTGATGGAATTTAGTACACGTGCACTGACTTGACCGTGCGTGTACACGTGTACCCGAAACGGGCCTAGTTACTACTACTACTACTAATAATAATATAGGGTATTTATATTGCACACATATCCACCTTGTTAGGTGCTCAAGGCGCTCCTATATTACCCGGCTAAGCTTGGCGTTCATAGCACAAACAACTTTTTATGGAATTACTTCCTACCGGTACCCATTTACCTCACCTGGGTTGAGTGCAGCACATTGTGGATCAGTTTCTTGCTGAAGGAAATTTCGCCATGGCTGGGATTCGAACCCACGACCCTCTATTTCAAAGTCCGAAGACTAATCCACTGGGCCACAACGCTCTACTATGGTATGAGAAAGCCAACTTGTCAGTGCTGACAACTTTCATGAAACGCTCCCCTGTTGCTCTCTAAAACCTGGGGAGCATTTCATGAATAAATAGTGATGTTCATCCACAAATTTGTAAACAGCCAATCAGATGATAGGACTTATTCACACTTGCTGGTGATCAATTGAAGAAAAACAGTAAACAGGGCCCTTTCTTAAACAGAGTTGCGACTGATGCGATGAACCACAAACATTTGAAAAGTTATCAATATAATTTTTTTCTACAGGGAAATTTACACTTTATTCTTTTGTAAACAAACAGGAGCATACTCAAAATTATTTGAACAAGCAAGCATTTTGGATGTTTACCTTGCTGGTTTTCCATAGTTGTGACTGATCAGGGGCCCGTCTTACAAAGAGTTGTGATTGGTCCGATCAAACGTAACTATGGAAAGCCAGCAATGTCAGCATCTAAAATACATATTTGATCAAAGTATTTCCTAGAAATTATGTATACTCATACATTCACTGTTTTCTTGACAATTCAGTTTGCTTTTCTTTGTTTTCAAAGGACATTGAGCAAATTTCCCAAAGAAAAAATTATGACAATGATGGATTTCCATATACTTCAGATTGATCGGATTAATCATAACTCTTTGTAAGACAGGGCCCAGATCAATTGCAACTCTTTGTGAGATGGGTCCAGGATGAATTATACTGACCAATTCTTTGGGATCGTCCACAAAGTCTTCATCAGGGAGGTGAGAGCCGTCCGATTTACAAGGACGGATGTCAACCTGGAGGAGACCCTGCTCCATCCCTCGGAAATCACCGATACCAAGGAGCTCTTCGATCTCTATCAGGTATGCAAGGCTCTGAAGGTATACGTGGACGCAGCCGATGAGGACCTCCGTGTCTGGAGGCTCCCAGAAGGGATCTTTGTTCTGCAATGGAGAAGGTTGGAGGAAGGGATTAAAGATGATTGGACTGCCTTTTATTTCTGTTATTCAGTAACAGTTTCTTTTTTTTCAATGCTATAGCTATCACCATCACCTCTACTGTCATCATCATTACCATTTTCATCATTGGTCAGTATAATCATTTTTACCATCACCTTTCAGTAGCACCACTATCATTTTTAACATATATATTCTCACTCCTACCAACAGCTAATATTGCAACATCATTACCATCGTCCTCCTCATCTTCACAACCATCATACTATCATCCTTTATCGTTATCAACATCCTCCTCCATATTATGATCACCATCAGCAATATTACTATCACGATCATCACTATCATCATAATCATCTCTACAACCACTTACATCATCGTCATCATTATCACTGTAATCCTCACTCTTCTACTTTTCTTTCTTATCATCGTCTTAATCATCATCATCATAACAACCATTATCAATAATTACCACCATCACTATAATCCTCCTCATCCTCATCCTCTCTAATCATGTTCTTTATCACTACTACCATTTTCAATATCGTAATATTCATCATAGCCACCACTGACAACATCCATCATAACCAACTTCATCATCATCCCCATCATTATCATCTCTAACACCACCACCATTATTATCATTATCATCTCCAACACCACCATTATCATCATCATCACCATCATCACCATCATCATCGTCATCATCATCATAATCACCATCGTCATCATCATCATCACCATCATCACCACCATCACCATCATCATCATTATCACCACCATCATCACCATCATCATCACCATCATCATCATCACCATCACCATCACCATCATCATCATCATCATCAATATCATCATCATCATCATCACCATCATCACCATCATCACCATCATCATCATCATAATCACCATCATCATCATAATCACCATCATCATCACCATCATCAATATCATCATCATCATCACCATCATCAATATCATCATCATCGTCATCATCACCATCATCATAATCACTCTTCTCACCAACAAGACATTTGTTCCTACCTGTTCTACATCCCAATCTTTATCACCGTCTGTATAGTTCTGATACATCTCCTGCATGAGATACTTGCGATTCAGAAATTTATTCCTGGTCCACAAGAACTCATTGTCATTGTCCACGTTCTTCATGCATATAGAAACCTACAGATTGTGATATGAAGAGATAAAATAGGTCAAGCCATTTCACAGGATAATGATAACAAAGATAATAAAAATAAACACAATCATCAGAAAAGTCTTATTACTCATGATAATCCCAATAATGATAGGTAACACAATAACAATTAACATGATATCAATAATAACATAAATGATATAAGTATTCACAACAATAATGCCAGAATTGTTGATTCCAGAATACCAGTCTCGGTCCAATGCACTCAGATTCTGGTAACCTGTTTCCCATTACAGTCTTTCTATGAAACAAGAGAAAGTAGCACAATTCCTGTAAATAAATACTACCTGAAAGTAAAATATTTGGTATTCATTCTATTTTACCTTTCACACTATAATGACATTAAACATCTAACCTTACATCAATAAAAGTAAGCCATGGAGGTTGGATTGGCATATTGTATCTATTCATTTTCTTTATTATCTTGGCTCATCATGTCTTCTTCAGTAAACAAAGGCTGCCATTATCAGATGCACTTGTTTTGGTATCATTTTTTTTTTCTAGCTTTCTCACAAAAATGACATTCAAAATCTAACCTTACATCAATGAAAGTAAACTATGGAGGTCGGATTGGCATTATCAGATGCAAATTGTTTTGCAGCAACAGGTAAAAGCAATGTCCATGCAGTCAAACAATTATATAAAGAGGTTTTTTCATGGATCGCTCATATTATCATTAATAAATTTATCCCTACGTGAATAAATGAGCCCAACAACCACCTACCTCTGTCCTGCCATGCTTAGCCCCTCTGGCCTGAGGTGAGATGAGAGCTATCTCAAAGCGTACCCTCTTCTTCAACTCCTCACTCATTGCGTTAGCTTCACTGACATGGGGTATCAATTCAACAAGGTCTTCTTGGATCAAAAGCTCATCTATATCAAACACAATCGATACATCCAAAGAAATTAAGTTAAAAAATGTAATGCTACATTTCAGGGAACTATTTATTGCTGCCTATAGATGTTATTGGGGTTATAAAACGGTTCTGTGACAATTGCTCTGGCGACAATTGCTCCAAGCAGAGTCCACACATTAATAGAATGACCAACTTCAATCCTGGGTTTAACACTATACCCTATTCTGAACCTAACCCTAAACCTACATGTAACATAAAACCCACTGAGACCCTAACCCTATAACTTAGACGAAATAAAGCCCAGAGCAATCAATATGCAGATATGCATAACTATCGAGCTTTGCAAAGATAATGGTTTTTTATTTTGGTATTTCAAAAAATTACAAAACTATAAAACACAGCACAAAGATAATGGTTGGTGCATCTGAACCCGACTGAGTGACGCTTGATACAGCCAAACCTGCACCTGAATGAAGACCACTTCTTTGGTTCCCCCTTATAAAACTTTTCCTTATTGAGCATGCATCAAAGAAATCTGCCCATAAAGAACCGAGGGTGTTTCACAAAGATTTAAGTATGACTTAAGTTGCACTTAAATGCCTAGTTGCGTCCAGTATAGACATCATCACATTGGTCAGATCATGCCAAGACGACGCGCACTACTGCGAATTGAAGAAGATTGTGCGTTGCATATTATGTACACGTCGACCTTAAGTGCGACTCTACTAAGCCATACTTAAATCTTTGTGAAACACCCCCCCCCCTGCTCATGAAAACCATTTTTCTTCTCCTCCTTGGGTGGTCTTACAGGCAGGTTTTAAGATATCCAAAGATATAAAACTTTTCAACGAGGGTGTGGTCCTGTTATAAGCTACTGAAATGATGCAATATGATTGGATATTGAGAGGGGATTTGTTATATAATTTTAGTATTTGCTATATTTTCATGAAACAGTGCCCTGATGAAGGGATTGTATGCCTACCTTTTGACCTATTTGGGCCCTGTTTGATGTCGAAGCCAGAGTTTGCAGCGATCTCTTCCTGAGCTTTGCTGTAGGTGGGTTTCTCCTCAGGTCCTTTCTTCTCCTTCTTCGGGTTCTTAGCCAGATCTTGAGGATGATGGACAACATAGAGATGCTTGGAACCAAAGAGAACCCTAGTAAAGAATAATAACGAGGAAATATCGAATGTAGTACAAGTTTAATCAGTTTTATTGTATATCAGGTGTTTTACACATTCTAATTTTGTGGTTCAGTTCATATCATATGAAATGAAAAAAAAAAAGTTTTATAGTGCATGATGAGGCTAAAGTATTGCTATGAAAGAATTTTTTTACAGGTACACACTCATCACCATCATCATCATCAAGATCACCGCTTCCATTATCATCATCTTCATTATCATCATTCTTCTCATCCTCCTCCTCCTCATCATTTACCATCATACTCATGACCACTATCATCATCACAATATACATCTATCACTAGCACTTCCATGATTTTTTTCATTATCATTGCCATCATTACCCATAGTCACCACCATTAATCATCATGATCATCATCATTACAATCACATTTATCTTCCTCCTTCTCCTCCTCATCATAAAGATCACAGTCATGATAAAATCATTATCACCATCGCAGACCTGCCAACATTTGAAAATGGAAAAAAGGAGTCCACGAATCGCGCAGAAAGCCGAACCCCCAACGGCGGGGGTCAAGGGGAGGACATTTAGGAAATTTCACCTTAAAAACAAGCCTTCTGGAGCCCTTCTTGAGCTTTTTATGCCTTGTCCTTTCTCTGGAGCCTTTCATAAGTGGCTTTTTTGGCACCATGTATTACCTCTCTTAAGTATGGCATAGTTTCTTTCTACTCTCCATAGCCAATTCATGTACCATCAGAGAACTTAATGTTCTTGTGCTCAGGCTTGCTCTCTGCTTAGTTTTGTTCTTTACCACGATGGAAAATACTCTTTCACAGTCACTGTTGCTATGAAAAATTAGCAGAACTGCTTTCATTGTTTTGCATAGGAGGGAGTACTTCTCTGTGTGCCTTGTGATATCCTTAATAGCTCCTATCTTGTGCCATTTCTCATCGATTCTGTCTGTATTTGAACTTGCAACAATTTCATCAACATCTTGATCTATTTGATAAAGATTAAATTCTTGTTCAAGTTTGTCCATATCTTTGTAAACGTCGCGAAACTTTTGAGTGTGCCCTTTTGCTTTTGGCATCATGGATCATTCACATACAGCAGGGGTCTAAAAGTTTGCAAGAATCGGCCCTGAAACGGCAGACTTGTAAAATCCAAAGCATTTAGCTCACTAAGCACAAAGCACATATAAAAATATCATGAGAAGATATTAGTTTAAAATGTTACCGTTTCTAAACCTCAGCTGGCGAAACAATCCATTTCCCACACGGTATTCCAGAACGGTAGTACGGTAGTATAGTAGCGGAGGCACGCAAGCGCTGCGCTGCATCGTACCGTACAAATGCATAGAGTTACATTCGCACTACACGCGCTATGAATCCTCGCGATCGCGGGCGAACTGTCCAATGTCAATACACACGATCGCTGTCGGATAAATAGCACGCTGGCCGCGGCTTGTTGCGCTTCGTATATGCACACACGGAGCACAGGCCCATCACGCGTTCTTATCCATTGAACTCTGAACTCCACGTACGCGCGCGTAGTGCATGCGTTTAATTAACGTACGTACGTAAATGTAACATTGAGAGGACTCAGAGAGAGAGAAAGAGAGCCGTAGGCAGATGCAGACGGAAAGTGCGTCATTTCCCAAAGAAAAAAGATAATCATCTGAAATACAAAGAAAACGGAGTTCTCCGCTTTTGGGCCGCTATAAATTCTGAAAAACGGAGAAACTCCGGAAAACCCGGAGAAGTTGGCAGGCCTGCCATCGCCATCAAAATAATCACCATCATCATCACCACTGTCATCATCATCATCACAACCATCACAATCATCATCACCACCAACATAAGCAGTACTGTCACCATCATTACAATCATCATTACCACCATCATCATTACTAAAATCAACATCATCATCATCATCCTCCTCATCATCTTCATCAACACTCAGAAGGCATTACCTATCATTATGGTGAAGTTCTTCCCCGTCAGTCAGCTGCTTGCCATTCACCAGTACCTTGGCAGGGAGACATGGCTTGATCTTCACCGTGCTACCACGGCTTGATATCATCGCATGCTCCTTCTCCATGCTGTTACAAGACAAGGAGGGGAAAGATGGAACAAGGGAGGGGAGAAAGGGTAAGAGATACATGTATGGATGATTGAGGTAGGGAGGTAGAGAAGGGGAATAAGAAAATAGAAGTGGAGGAGGTACAAAAGACAGAAGATAAGAGATAGAGGGAGAAAGAAACAGAGGGAGAAGGTGAGAGAGAAGAAGAGGATAAAGTGGAGGGGGAAGGGAAGGAAAGTGTGGGGAGGAAGCAAAATGGAAGAAGAGAGCAGGAGAGATTGAGAGAAAGAAAGCCAGATGAGAGATGGGAGAGAAAGGGAAAGCGAAAATAGGGGAGGATGAAAGGGGAAAAAGAAATGGAGAAAAGAGTACGAAAGAGAGGGGATTCATTATTAGTTGCAGAGTATCAAACAGACAACATTTATTGGATAATTACTATCATTAATGGTGCAATAAAAAAAGGCAAGATTCAGACATTCAATTTTGTTCTTGCTTATTCCCTCAATTTTAATTCAGCATGCAGAGTCATAGAAATACGTCAAATTAAGTTGGCATTAAACCATAAATGACTGATCTTATGACATGATATTGTACAAAAAACAATAGAAAAATGCTTCCAAAACACATGGGCAGAAACTTGAAACTTACTTGAGACCAGAGAGGACAATATCCGCAGCTGGAGTAGCTTTGTCACTGCCCACTTTGGTTAAACCTTGTTTGATCATATGAATGATCATCCCTGTCAACGCGGGATCCTCGTTAAGGTTCCATAAATGAGGAGTGACTTTCATCTCCTCATGTTTCTTCTTCTCCTTTGCTAATTCTTGCTGCAGGCATTAAAATATGAAAAATTCATCAATCCTTTCATTCATACATTCATTCATTTGTACATTTATGAATTTATTTATTCATGCAATTGTTAAATCTATTCATTCATTTATTTATTTGTTCATTAGCCCCTGTAATGTAGGCAGAGGATGCAACTATTGTTTTTGCCGAGTCTGATGCTGTTACTCAAAATACACAAATACTTCTGGGCCCCGTCTTTAATACAAAGAGTTACGATTGATCCGATCAATCACAACTATGGATGGCCAGCAATGTCAACATCAATTATGCATGCTTGTTCCAAATATTTTCTAGCTATGATGAATATTCATGCATTCATGTTTTCTTGAAAATTCACTGCATAGGAAAAAATTGATGGATTTTCTTAGATCAAGAAGAACTGATGGATTTTCATAGATCAAGAAGAACTAACGCAAGATCGGAGTGCAAAGTGTAATCTTCTGCATCGGATGTATTGGGGATGTTTTGCATAATAGCACTAGACTCCTCTCCTTCTCTCTCTCTTTCTTCTGCTTACAACCAGCTTTATAGAACACCCCCAGAATAATGATTCATAAAGAGTAGTTTTACAGACTTATTTTAAGATTCTCTAATATAGTAATATTGTTATGTCAGTCTAATGTCCTACTTTATGTAACAATTCATAAATTGGTGTTTTTATGTTTTTTTAATGAAAAATTCATATTCTTAGACATACCTCTTGAGCGGAATGAACTTCTTTGAGTTTCTGTTCCCAGGATTTCTTCATTGATTCCATCTCTAATTGATTCCTCTGAAGCTCCCTCTCAAGAGCTTTCTTCATCTCCTCAACTTCTACTCAGCAAAATATCAAGAGGGTCGAAGATAGACAAGGAGACGGTAAAGAGAGATCAGGAGAGACAAGAAGAGAAACAAAAAGGGAGAGAGAGTGAGGTCAGAAATAGAGAAGAGAGGAACAAAGAGAAAGGAAAAGGAGAAGAAAGAAAGAAGGGGAGATAAGGAGGCAGAGAGAGAGAGAAGAGCAGAAAATACATAAAAGAAGAGCGAGGAGAAAGAGAAGAGAGATGGTCAGAAGTAGAAAAGGACAGAGAAAGAGTCAGAAAAACACAGAGGAGGGGAAAAAGAAATCAATTATTGAAGAATATATATTTTTTTAAAAATAGACAGATATATATAACAGCCATTTCTTAAAATGAAAATACTATGAATGCCCTTTTTACATGACTAAATACATGTATCATAAAACTGCAAAAAATTGAAGATCTTTATTTGTTTTTTTTTATTTTATTATTATCATTTTTTTATTCTTTTGGGGGAGGGGGGCAATTCTCCAAATAATCTGTACCAGATGGTCAGATCCTCTTCATTATCTAAGACAGAAGCAGGTATCATAAGGAAAATATGTTGTTTTAGCCAAGAAAGGGATGCATCCTGAGAGATAAAGCATTTCTAAAACTGTTACTTAAAATTATAACAACATACACATATTAATAATTGTCAAGTATGTCGGCCATAGCAATTATGCTAATTTGGTGATTTCTTGGGCCCCCTCCCAGGTCCAAAAAAAAGGGGAGGGGGGATAAAGTGCATATGCTGTGTGCAGGCACTATTCAAGGGTTTCATACCATTTGCATCGGCTCTAAATTCGACACACTAAATCGAACGACCAACATTTAATGCTGTACCCTGTCCTATAGACCCAACATAAAACCATATTGCAACCCTAACCCTACATCTTCGACGAAATGAAGCCCGGATTAATTGTCACAGGAGCAAATGTTGTGCCACCCTATTCAATAATAAAACAAATAATGCATGTAAGCACATGCACGCAGTGCCAAATAATGAACGATGTGCGAGAAGAGTCAACGGATATCCCGCACCGAGATCCACAGGACAGAGTGCGGTATATCCATTTGGCGAGTCGAGCACAGAGTTCATTATTTAGGTCCTCCATGCACAAGAATGCGTGCATTGTTTGTTTAATACAACCCCTCTCCTCCCCCATGTTACTAAGTTGCCACAAATGCTATATTTGATCTGAATTCTAGATAATTACTGTCCTGTACTCTGAGGTCAGAGTGCAGGATAGTACTTTTGGTATGACGTCAGAGTGCAGGATAATGCGTTTTGGATGTAATAGTGCAATTTGCCGAATATCATGTGATCTGATTTGGACCAATCAAATTACAGAACATTCTTGGGAGTTGTGTAATAGAAGACATCATTACATTACATCCATTGGCTCTTCTCGCACATCATTACATATTGAGCACTACATCAGTATAATTATTCCTATTGTTTACCTTCTTCTGGTATTCCTTGAAGTATACCAGGCTCCTTTCCACCTCCTCCTTTACCCTGTAGCTCCTTGAGGAGCCTGGCGTTCTCCTCCTTCAGCTCCCTGATGAGTTTATCTGTTGGACTCTCGTTCACGACTGCCTTGGTCTTGATAGCCTTGGCTCTATCCGCTGATCAGAAAGATTAAATAGGTCAAGGGGTTAGAGTTCATGGGATATAATGGAACAGTAAAGATGATCTGCTGTTGAATCTATATTCATGGATATAAGGGGCAGTTGTTTACATATGATGTCATGAAGTCAAATCTTTGAAAAATGATAGTTAAGTTCTTTGTTGGATATTTGTTAAACATCACAAATATTCTTCTCTGATTTTTGCTTCTATTATAACATCTTTATCCTCAGGCTGAGCTCCCCCTTTAAATTTTATAAAACCATAGGCTAAGATCACCAATAGTCTGGATTTAGGAGATAAAAAATAGAAATAAATAGTACATCTTGAGGAATCAACACTCATCACATCACAAACATATCTTTCAACCACAAAAAAAAGAATAGTGATAATTATGTGGCAAGTGTAGAGCAGTTGAGTTCATGCATGAAGAAAAGACTTACCATATCTAAGAGTTGATAATGTTTCGTCATAGTTGATGTCTGCTGGGCTAATAGCAGCAATCTAATGGTATTGAAAACAACAATAGTCAGAATTATACCTGTCATGGCAATGATCTGTTCATGTACTTCACTATTTATGTAATTGAAGTCATACAGTATTATACAAATAATGAATGTTTATGAGTGCAATGGACGGAATACAGACGAAATGATCCATTCACTGAAGGAAGTATTCTGTCCATTGCACGATTGAAAAGAACATTCATTATTTGGTTTATATGACACTTAAAAAATCATATGAAATTCATGAATTTCGATGCAAAACATGCTCATGCAGTGCGAGTTTGGTCTATTGATTGTTACGTAATTACAACATGCGCACTGCTGGTGCCTGCAGCTGCAGTCTCAATGCGCGAGTGCAATGGACAAAATCGTATGGATCCAAAATTGCACGATGAGTGGATAAAAAAATTGCACGGTTGATAACGTCATTGCAAAATTGGGCTGAATGAACGATATCAAACAACCAATCAAATCACAAGGATCTATCTAAAAATCACAAGGATCTATCTAGGTGTCATATAAGTAGATCCTCTCTCAGCCATATTTGTATAATGATATCCATATATTATATTTTGATACCACTACTTGCTACAATAGCTAACTTTTCAAATAGTCGTAAATCCATTTTGTATCAAAGTACTACTATCTCAATCTTTCATCATATCATTTCTGTAATCTGCCTATCATTTTATTCATCACCATGGTCCATATTCTGAAGTTCCGTTTCACAATCTACAGGTAACTCTGTGACAAAATTATAGGAAGCCAAAAATGTAAACAATGTCATATTTCTTTATGTTTAACAAACTAAACTATGTTTGTTATTATTCCAAACAGTTTTGAACTGGTTTGTGTGCCAAGTGAGCCAGGGTCCCAGATTTTCAAGGAAACGATATTCCCTGATAATTATTCAAACCCATTCCCAGTTTCGCATGTTAAAAATGTTACAATGAATTACATGTATTTTCAGTATAAAAACATTCATTTAAAAATAATAAGTAAACACTAAAAAACAACATTTATCAAGTCATTTTAATGTAGTTTGTTTTGATATACAACAAAATATAACAGAGTCTGACTGACTACCATGCTTTCAACTTTTGGGCTAAAAAATCAAAATTCCCTTATTTTTCCCTGACTGGAAAAAAGTAAAATAACTGTCCCTGATTTCCCTGATGGGCTGGGAAGCCTGAGAGCTGATGAATTGAACCATGTCATGTTGGATATTTTGTATTGATCACAATGGCCTATCCATATTTCAACTTCCATTTTAGACCACAGTTGAAATTAAATGTGAGTTCAGAATATGGGCAAAGGACTGGAAATAAACAAACTTTTTAAATATTTTAATATGAATCATTGAGTTTCAAGATAGTAACTCACCATGATTGTTTTGCTGTTTCCTCCTAAGGCATTCTTAAGCAACATTGTGAGCTTTGAATCTCTGTATGGAACTGTAAACAAACAAAAAAAAATTAATGTATTTCAAATTCGTAAACGGTACAATTTTTATTGGCAAGTCAATTCTGCAAGTCAAAATTGATAAAATCTGGTATCTCATGCATGGTAAATGTTGAACAAAATGTCCTCTCTATTTCACTGCTGCTGAGGTGCAGCAAAACAATGTTGGATATTAAAAAGTGACCAAACACCATCTATCTGGAATGTAAATTATTTAGAACAATTTTCAAAAATTGCTGAAATTAAAATGCAACATTCAAACAACTGAAATAATTTTGAGAGCTGAAATTATGAGGGATTATAAAGAATTGTCTCGCACTGAACAAGCTGAAAACCTGTGAGAAAAAAAATACAATTGAGATACCAAATCAAGGTATACACTGATTCCTATGTACCTCTTAACATATTGCTTAGTTGGGGTGTGATAAAAAAAGTAATAAAACTTGAACAGTATTCAAAGCTTGCAGGCCCCACAAATTTGTTTATAGTTTCAGCAGATTGCATGCATTGCTAAATTCAGCTCATCTACATGTATATACATTATATTGAGAAAGCCTGGAATAATGAATTTGCACTCTCGCCACAGGCTTCTAAATTAAATTATGTCAATAAAGGTTACTGCATGAAAGAGCCAACTGTACATATATATGTGAATTAATCAACAGCCAAATCATTAGCTCAAAACAGAGGACTTATCAATGTTGTAACCTCTCAGCAACAAGGGCCAATTGATTCAGCATGCAGTGATAAAAGTGTACATTTGTTATTGGTCGCATTCTCCATATAAGTGCTGAATTCAGCATAATCAATGCATGAAATTTGCATAAAACATGATTAAATACCAGAGATGAAAAAGCATCTCGGTAAATTAGGCCATGCAGTATCATCAGACATCTACCAAAGTTCCAATAATATCCAAGTCCTTTGGAAGCACATAGGGACGTTATGAAATAATGTGATATGTGCTATACAAGATTCGCGTTATCATTATTATCATATTCCATGAAATCTTCTGAAAGTTCTTTCCATTTCTCACCTCTAATCCCTTTCTTTCCAGCACCCATATCAGCTAGTGCCTTGATGACATTGCCGAGGGATGAAAGAGACAGATTGATCGCTGCCCCTTCTTTTAATCTATCTCCCGTTGCTCCTGTGCTATCTACTCTCTCGCTGAAATTCAAATGTGATTACAATGTAGAGGTAGATTTATGATGATTGAATGGAAATGAATTCATGATTGATCATCATCATCCTATTCATAACTGTTGTCATGACCATTATCCTTATCATCAGAATCAATATCAAACCATCAATGTCATCACCATCATCATCATTATGGTTACCAGCATTATCTTCATCACCACTGTAAATGTAATCAGAATCGTTATCATCAAGTATCAATATTGTTTGATTTAATGCTTTATATGTATTACTGATGCATTATTCATGTATATTATCCCTGATTTATGTCTTTTATTTATGAATCATTATCACAATCATCGTTATCATTAGCAGTATCATCGTCATCATCATCATTATCAGCATTATCATCATCATCATCATCACAATCATCATCATCATCACGATCATCAAAATAATCATCATCATCATCAACATTATCAGTCATCGTCATAATCATCATCATCATCGTCATCATCCTCCTCATCATCATCAGCTTCATCTTCATCACACCCACCATCCTCTTCTTCCTCCTCGCTAGCTTTGCTCTCACCTTCCTGCTAAATCTACTAGATTGATGATGGATGTCTTTGTCATGTTCTTCCCTGCTTCATTCTTTCCTTTCTGTATAAACCGTATTGATACAATGGTGTGTGCCCGGCTGCAAAACGAAGGATCATTGCAATGACATTATTTCAAAAGAAAACTTTGCCATTTGTTCAATGAAGAATTCAATCAATAAATATTCTATTGACAAGCTTCACAACGGCTTTATTGATCATTCACAAAGCTGTTTCAGACATTATTCATAAAAAGCCAGGGGATTTTTATTTTATCCACAATTTATCCACACTGTGCTACACTCGACCCAGGTGAGGTAAATGGGTACCGGCAGGAAGTAATTCTCAAAAATCTGTGCGCACTTGAATCGGTAGACTAGCTTAGCCGGGGTAATAAAGGAGCGCCTTGAGCACTTAGCAAGGTGGATACATGTGCTATACAAATCCTATATCATTATTATTATTATTTTCTAGAAAGATTTTTTCTTTTAATATAGAAGGGAAAAATTGGTGGACTATGTCATCTAGAAAGCCTAAAAAGTAAAATCTGTAGTTCATTCACAAGAGAAAGAAATAGATGTATACTTACCTGCTGGTTGCATTCATATTTGTTGAAGCAATGGTTCTATTTCTTGTTCCTTCATTAATTTTGTTGTTGATATCATCATAACTCATAACTGGGAATGTGGCTTGTTGCTCAACTACATTGCACACACAAAGAGAATGAAAAATTTCACCAAGATTAATAAGTTGAATTCCATTCATCATAATAAATATAATTACCCCCCTCAAAAAAAAAATAATAAAATAAATAAATAAATAAAAATACAATAATAATGAATGAATGAATGAATGGATGAATAAAAATGAATGAATGAATGAAATATATAAATTAAAAAAAAAGTAACACATAACAGACAAATAGAACTATCCCTTGTACTACTACCACAGAAACTAAACATCATGCAAATATTTGTGCTTATTAGCTTACCATAGAAACTATACATCATGCAAATATTTGTAAGTATCACTTACCATAGAAACCTTTTTGAGGATGTTCTCTGACTTTTAACCCTCCTTTGACTTTGAAACTTGCAGGCATGAGAAGGTCACGAACCTGTTCATTGTAGATCTCCAACATACTCACAAACACCTGCAGAGAAAATAATGTTGACAATGAATAACAGGCATAACATTAATATTTATCTGATCTACTGTATTCCTTTGTGTATCTTGTGAAATCTACAACTAGGAATTGTAAATCAAGCTTGTACCCACAAGGTCTACAGATAAATGGTATAATTCTCAGATCACTTTACTCCATCACGGAATAAACCTACTTGATCTACTCAGAATTTGGTCTAATTACTGTTTAGTCTATAAAACATGTCATTTAGTCTAATGCCCGAAGATCTCATTTTTCTACTCTGATCTACTTTATTTTAGTATATCAATTTGTCAAATGAACAATGTTTCACAAACAGATGTCATATCTGGCATTTTGACCAAGCAGATACAAGAGAAATGTTTAAAACCTAACTGCCAAAAACAGACTATTAAAAAGGCCAAAGATATTTAGAAATTTTATACTGGAGTTAATTTTCTTCTGACATAAAACTGGTTTAGGCAAAAAATAAGGAAAAAAGAAAGTTTCATAAAACTCCATCCAAGAATTATAACTTCTTTGAATTTAATTTGTGATGTCACATCTAATTTAGCCCCATACAAGGATGTCATATACATGCAAGACTTTGTAGAGTATTCCACAACATCATTGGTTCCTGAGATCATTTGATCAGCAATCTCTTTCTTAAAAGACTTTCATGACAAAATGATGTGCTTGATGGTCCTGAATGTCATTTCTAACTCTTAAAGAAAATGACAAATATGTGAGCTTCTGGCACATGGCAACACAACATTAAGACTTTAAAATCCATACATTTGTAAATACTTGAGGAATTCTTGCTAAACTTAATCAATATGTTTCATTTTTTCAATTCTCTCAAAATCACCTTGGGGCAATCATTCCCTTTCATCAGTCAATAATATTGTTACCTGGTATTCCTCTTCCTTTGATTTATCAGCATTTTTATTCTTCTGTCCAATTCCTCTGAATAACTCTGAACATGCCACAGGTACTATACCTACAAAACAAATAACATTATAAGATGATAACAAATAAGATGATAATTATACCAGTTAAGTTTATTAAAGCATTGGTTCACATTGATCTGACTTGTCAAAAACATGAGCTGTAAGGTAATATTTGTCAACTGTGTATGCAAAATTGAAATGAAGTCCTGTCAAAGAAATGATTATTTTAAATTTTGAAAAAGTGGAAGTAATAATAAAAAGTAAACCAACCTTTATTTGGTCCATAGCCGACAATAGAGTAAGACTTTCCACTCCCAGTCTGCCCATAGGCAAACAAACAACAGTTGTATCCTTTCCAAGCATTGGCTAGGACACTCTCTCCCAAGTCAGCAAAAACACGTTTCTGAATTTGAATTGACAAAAAAAATCAGGAAAATACACAAATCATCTCATCATAATATTTCATAAAGGAGCTTCAACAGTGATTGAAATAAATTGATTAGGCCTACTGAAGTTAAAATACAAAGATTCATTCAGGCCATTCAATACAATGAACAAGCAAATCATGTCACACTTTTAATCTATTTCACTGAAGCATAGAATTTTCATATAAAATCAGATATTGAGAATTCGTTATCATAAAGCAGCCCTCTATATATTGCATGCTTTATGAGAAGTCAAACCAAATCTTGACAAAAAATGAAAAATTCAAAATGGCCAGGAAGAGTGTGTGACATCATTGGCTGCACTGTTGCATGAAACTGAACAGAACTATTATATCTGGAATTGATTACAAAATTAGTGTTTGATTGTAATTCTCCATTTTTTCTACAATAAAATTTACTTTCATATTTACCTCTGGATTTGGTGAAATAATTACAGCAGTGTTTGAAAATAATTTTTTAAAAAGTTGTCTAAGGCAAAAATTAACTTCAATGGCATGGTAGCATTAACTTGGCAAGCTGGTAATAAGCTAATGTGATACCTAATGATATAAACTTAATTTCTATTAATTCATTATTCTTCAAGCACACATTCAAATTACATGTAGGTAGATTTAGAGGTTCAATCTTTCTTTCTCTTTCTTCCTCCCTTCCTTCATTCCTTTCTTGCTTTCTTTCTTTCCTTCTCTTTCTTTTGCTTTCTTCTGTTTCTTATTTTACCTAGAACTTTGTTTCAGCCTTTCTTCTGTTTTTTTCTAACCCGAATGGATAGAGGGTAAAAGTTCAAACATTCAATGATCCTCTACAGGATACTCAACACCTCTAGGAAAGTATTTTTTTCAATTGTATTTTATTTCATTCTCAATAAAAACAAATATAAAGCAAGGTATGAGAAACAATATATTTACAAGCAAGAGTAATAAATGAAAATAAAATGGGGAACTGCATAAATAAAGCCAAGTGGCAGTTCCCAGAACAATGATAACATGACATGGTATAGAGAAACAATAAGATAAAGAATTAAACGTGATATATAAACAACAAACAAAATCATAAACAGACAAAATGAGATAAAAAGGTGTAAATCTACAAGAGAAAAATAACTATACATATTTAAGATATAGGAACTGCTTTAATTTTTTTAATGACAATAACAGACTTGCTTTTAATTACAGGTATATTTCTTTTAAAACAGAGAAGTACATACCTGGTCTGCATATTTCTTGTCAGATGGTTCCAGATACCCTTCCTTGTTTTCTTTGTAGCCATCATGTGACCAGTACGAGAAATCGTAAGCGAATTTCTTCGGCTCCTCCCTCTCGTTCTCTGGATTCTTGATGGACGTCGTCTGCCCGTTCATTTGAATTATGCATTTTGACTTGCGGTTTTTCTCCCGTTCATTGTGTGACATGTTAAGGATTTCAATGATATTGATTTTGATTGTAAATAGTAAATTGGTACATGTAAAGGATGTTAACAAGTTGCAGTGTGGAAGACCCATCAAAGTAAAAAAAAAAACAGTCAAACTCTGTGTGATCTTGCTGGCAGTGACAGAGCTGCCAACCTGAACAAGAACATTTCAGTATTTTTAAAGCTGAAAATCAGTATTTTGGCGAGGAAATCAGTATTTTCAAAGAAATACCATAGGACAACACATAAAACTGAAACTTGAGAAATCAGTATTTTGCATGAAACCATCAGAATTCTTCTCATTTTTTCAGTATTAAATACTGAAAATCCGTACTACTTGGCAGCTCTGCAGTGAGTGGTGCACTTGAGTGCATTCTCTCGCAAAAAATCTCAAGAATTAAACACTCTGGAAATCTTCAAAAGTAGCATTTTCCAACAAAATTTTTCTTTTTCAGTAATTTAATCTAGTGACATTTTGGATCCTAGATCAGGATGAAATTCTGGTGATGTCAGGCCCGAGACAAAGGGGCAGTTCCACGGCTACGGAGTGACATTCAGAAGGTTTTTAGCATTCAAACATAGATATCACCCATATTTAAAAAGTTATTTGCAAAGAGATGGTACCTGACGGTAGTTGCTAAAACCCACTTTTCAAAATAATAACATTTGTTATTTTGATCCACTGAATTAATGAGATATGAATATTCATAATCATGGTTACGGATCGACATAAAATGGACATTTACATGTATATTTGAGGAGAAAACATATTGCTCAAACTCTGTGAACTTTAAATGGCTATCACAATGTTGAGTTATTGATTGGATTACATGTTGTTCTAGCTTTAATATACTGCATTACATCAAATAATTTTCATTAATTACAACTTAAAACATAAACCCATACCCGGTTTCGGAGTGACGGTTACGATGTGACATATGGGCAATTCCATGAGATAGGTGCAATGGGGTGAAAAAATAAATTTATAATTTGGAACTTGTCACCCACCTAATTTTGTTCAGTATACTTCTGGGCATACGGAACAGCATTTTTTTCCCAAAAATTCCATCAAGAATTGCAAATATTGAAATTTGAACTCAACTTACAACTCTATTGAGAAAAAACAGTAAAATTTACCTAAAGAATTAATTTGAATTAAAAAATAATTAAAGAATGGTCAGCAGTTGTTTAGTTGATTTTTAGAATGTATGGAGCATTAGTTTTGAGTTGCCAAAGACACAAAAGTGTCTTCCAATCCCATGAGTGGGTAAAAAGCATGCCACCCCATCGCTTAAACCAATGTAACGTGAGTAACGAAAAAACTGAAAAAGTTTGATATTTTAATATTCCCTTCCACTCAAAATGTGCCAATGGAAATTTTCTTCATTCTCCTTGTACCTGATAAGAAAAATAAAGTAGGAGCTGTATACATGTCATGGTATTACAATGAATGAGGCCCAAAAAATGTAACGTGAGTAACAATGTAACGTGAGTAACGATGGTGTAACGTGAGTAACGACATAAAATTGTGATATTGATATGTTTTTCACAGGCTATGGTACAGTACCCTTTTACTGTATGACTAAGGGGTAAAAACAAAGAGTTTGGTCCATTAATGACCCTTTTGAAGTGGTCATTAATGTCATTAAAGAGAAATTTGCCAGTTGTGGTAAAGATCACAAAATTAGTTCAATCAGAGTCAATTGAAATGACCAACCAAGTGTTTGTATATATTAAATAAATAAGAAATAAATAAAAATGTGCCAAATGGCTCTTGAAGAAAATGTGTAATTGCTGAGAAATTAGCAAAATAGATTCCATCAAAGGTCAGGTATGTTTCCAAGCAATATTGATACACTGTCCCACATATGCTTTTCTGTGTTAGTGATCATGAGTGTTGTCAGTTTTTAGCTAAGATTTCATGATTTCACAAAGATAAGTTTATTTTATTTTAATATCTAGATCTATAATAATAGAATGACAATCAACCTTGATTCTAAAGACTTTCCCATGAAATAATTGTTTGCTGCAACTACATACATGTACATGTACATTCTTTTGTCATTAACATCTATAGATAAACCGGATGTAGCTAACAGTTGTTCCCCTTTCAAGTTTACTGTCCATTTTTAAGCCTTTCTCAGACTTTTCATCAATAAAGATGAATAAAATTGTATCTTTGCTTATAAGAGTCTGCATGATTTGCATATAGCCTAATGTTCAAATACCAACACTAAACTTTGGTGCATTGCTTTCATGTACTAGAAATAAGTTATTTCATAAATTATTAAGCTGGCTAATGATTACAGATGGATAAAGCATAAAAGATATTACACTTCATTTCATTTGAGTTTGCTTAAAGGTGAAAATTTCTGTTTTCACAATTTGCAATTTTTTTAAGGGGGAGGGATATATGATAATTTCTTAACCTTGTATTATTTAGATAGAATGTTTTGGTCAGAATTAATCTATTATCTGTTGAACACATAATTCTGCTCCCTTAATCTTTAAGCAAGCACATTAACTTTATCAGATAGGTTTGCTTGATATTGCTTACAGTACAATTAATTCATTCATGGGATTTCATGAAAGAGAAACATAATAGAGTATATATGTATGTAAGTTCATGTGTTAGGTTGGATCAGATTGCACATAAATGTGGTGTGGAGTCCAGGGGAATATTTTTTTAATCATTCTGCCAGTTGATATTTTGCTTCACGATTATTAAAATCTTCAAACGACTGACTAAATAAAATTCAAGTGTCTCCTGACTCAGTGATTCAGAGACACTTGAAAGGAATTTCATTTTAGGAGAATAGAATTAAAGGAGAATATTTTTCACTCCACATCACTTACAATATTCATGTATTTTCACTAAAATTGACATCGTACGTGTATGTGTGGTAATTGCTGATGATAAGTCATATAAAATGGGCAATACAGTCATTCTTGAAAAAAAGAGGTTAACAAAACTGTTCCATTTTATGCCTAAAATAATTCTAATAGTTAATTACATCTAAATACACACTTTCCAGCAAATATTCATGGTCAGGAGCATGGCAATGAGTTATGTTCAATATGTAACGTGAGTAACGTGTAACGTGAGTAACGCTAATTTTGGTAAATTTGTCAAAGATATGAAATGTTTCAAAATTTCTGAGCATCTACATTTGTGAACCTCTCTGCCAGCTATAAAAATCATAAACCCACTAGTTGTTATTCCACCCAGTATGAGGACACTTTTTGAACAAAGTCGTGTTGTTGATTTATGTGGTCCAAAAATGTAACGTGAGTAACAAGAATTTGCTTGCCTATATTTTCTGGATAGAATAGTCAAACTAAATTATGATAATATACCAAGGTGTATTAAGTTATCATAAACCTTGTGCAGAAAAGAGAGATTGTCAAACCCCACAGTAAGCAAAAAATGGCAATTACAATATGTTAAGGTGCCTAAATTGTGTAACGTGAGTAACATGGAATTGCCCATATGATATATTCACAAACAGGCAACGTATAATGATCTTATATTTTAAAATTTTCTTTTGATATGATCGATGTAAAATGATGACCTTCAGATTATCCAAAAGAAAATTTTACTAAACAAGCAATATAGTTTTCTGTCAAATTGAAATTACCCGTTAAGTAAATACAATATATGTAGTCCCATGTATAAAATTTTTTGTATGGTTTGAATTATCCTGTAAAGAGATGTGTAAGAAAAAAATTGTGGCTGATTATGTTCCCCTTTTGTATTTATGAAATCCCATATAAGTTTTGAAAGAAAAATTTGATCTGGATTTAAAATAGAGCCAATATAAATTTTTGGAAAATGTCCACTTTTGCTTGGAATTGCCCAATTCCAGACAGTTCCAGGATTAAAACGCTGTGACAAAAACCCAGCAAGAACAAAAAATCTGCTTGTACATGTAAATAAGTATAATTATGTGGAATTTCTCTAATTGCATTTTACATACTATAGTGTTAGGGGATTAATAGTAGTTAAGCAGACGATAGACAACGTCACACGATCACCGGCACCGGCGGGAATATTTGCACCCATCACCAATGCAGCACACAACACACACATACCGGTATTCTACACACGCCATTCAGAGGATGACTCCATACCCAAACCCCCGGACGGTACAGACGTGTCGTGAGCGAGCGTGTTCTATATTATTATATACAAGTGAATAAGGTAAGACCTTCTCCCGATTTATATGTGTGTATGACTGTTGGTGTTTCGGCCCCTCCACAATAATGCAGGAAAACTTTACAAGGGACAGGAATATTGTGATTTGCGTGAATCTTACAGAAATTTAAAGTTGATAGGTTGACAGTTCACTTATAAAGGTTAAAATCATGCCACCTTCAGATTAAAATCAACAAAGATCTGCCTTCTAAATACTGAAATATTAAATTTCAGAAATGTTCTGTAAACAGGCCCACAATAACCACCTTTCCCATGGGTCGACAAGTTAATTTAATTGACAGTGTCAATCAATGACATGAACTGAACTTAGATTGAAAAGGAATTCGTTAGAAATTAGAATAAAATATTCTGCCCAAATTTAGATGAGATTTTTCAACACAATTATTCACTATTTGGATTTTAAAGAACAATATAAACCAATATCTCGGAGAAATTTCATAGGAATTCATGTTTAATCTGAAATTCAATTTGAGATAAGTGGTAGGGAGGACAAAATTAAATCCTAGAATTTTTATTTGAACGTCTTTACAATTAAATATACAATGAATAGAAAGAGAAAATCAAACCAAAACAAACATACCAACTCCCATTTCCAAAGGTTTCCTAAAAGTGAAGATATCAAGTGTCAAACTATGACCTTTGACGTGAAACGATAAGCAGCTTATAAGCTTAAATAAGTGGACAACACCGCTAACAGAAAACAGACAACACAGAATGTAACGACTGGGACTGTATGGCAGGAATTCCACAGCTAACGTTAAATTCAGCTCGACATCTGCATGTCGCTGAAACTGTTTGTCAGACCCAGTCGGCACAATTCTTCTCGAAATTCATTAGTGATTTCATAAAAACATCTACATAATGATTATGAACACCGTAAAGGATATAAATGGTCTAACTCGAACGGCGACTTTGACGTTTTCTCCCATCTTGGAGGAGGTTCCTTGGCAACACGTCACGCGACGAGACCACATGCATTTTGCGGCCGGTAGGACGGCCGGCCGGCCGTACTAGATACTGCTTACCGGCGCATTACTGATCATCCTCTTAAATTCCATCATAAATCGACATTTTTTCTCTCAAATCAAATTTCGTACATACAGATTTAAAAAAAAGACAGATACAAAAAATTTGCAGATGTCTTTTATTTTGTATGATTCTTTTATAAAAATGCAGGCTATTCTGCAAAAAAAACTAGTTTTAAGTTGCTGCTATGTCAGACAAAGTTTATATTTTTAATAGAAAAACAAACCAGTAAACAATTTAAACACCATGACAATAGGAAGGGTAGCCTGGGGAAGAGAGAAGCAAGGTAATAAATCCAAAATATAAAAACTCATATGAGCCTGAGAATATAATTAAGACATCTGGAGGATTTTTTTTTTCTTAAAATGGGAAAAAAATCCTAAATGGACAAAGACATTTGGGTAAAATAAAAATATTGATTTATGAAGTTTGAGCAAAGGTGGACTTGTAGTCCCTTTTGCATGAAAAGTGTTTGAAAAGCATGCACAGAACTGGAATTCTGATAATGAAAAAAACCTTAATTTTGTATTCCCAAAAGGACCCAATCCAATTTTGATGAAATTGTCAGTGATTGGCTTTTACTGCTACTGTTCAAATCACATTTTCAATCTTGAGCGATAAGGGCAGGGAGAGGTGCAAAATCCCAAACCCTGGAAGGAATTGATTATGCCCTTAGGGATACATGTATAATAAACTATTAGGCCTTGTAAATTAAGGCTTATATTTTTCATGGAGCCATGAACTTGTCAGATTATTATGGAGGACATTTTAGACCCATACACATACCTCCATGATTGAGATTTTTTTCTGAAACTCACATACCCTTCTCCCTTATCTCCTCACCACCCCCTCCCCTCCCATGAAACTATTTCATTGAAGACAAAGACCACATATTAAACATGAACACAAAGAGACCAAGATAAGTTATCAATATCATTTCAATGAATTCATTTCATTATTTATTTGCAAATTTTCGCCGCTACTGCCTTGATATGCCAGCAGAAGCAAGCCTTTTAGAGATACATAATTTATCATACATTAGTTAATTCACAAACTATAATCATAATCAATTCAACAAATTTCTGATGTATGCATACTCATATATACTCAAGAAAATCCCAAGGAGTGCATACCAAAGATTAAAGCATAAAATCAAACTGACTGAATACCTGGGTAAGCAACAACTTTTTAAGGTATTTAACCAGTAGGAAGCATCAAGATACCGACCACTTCATGTAAATCATGAACTCGATCATTAACATAAATATGCAAATGAGATGAATGAATAGTTGCCTAACATAGCATTTAAATAATCAAGTCAACGATTTTAATTCAAGAGATTCAACCGTGTCAATGTTTGAAAACAGAATGATAAGCATCGAGAACCAGAATAGATACAGCAAAAGAGGTTCTTAATGATATGGGAAACATCTGAAAGTGATCTAATATCAGAATCATTGGAAGCTTTATTAACAAAAGAGGGTATGCTTCGCCATAAAAATATTTCAATCTCATTATCATTCTCAACCAAAACCATCTATACCTCAATCAGTGATCTCCATGTAATGTAGAGAACAATTTGATCAAAAGCAGCAGGACCAAACGAATGACAATACATTTCTGGAAAATTCAATGCAATCTTTATCTGATTTATGTACCATAATGCTTTGCGAAGGTCATATTTACAGACTAATATCAATGGCTATTATGTACCATTTCGATATGGCACTGGTGTCTGTGGTGGGTGGGGCCTACTGCAACCCCCCCCCCCCTCCCCCACCATTCTTTTCCCACAAAACTGCTTTATTTTAGTTAGTTTGGTCTTTTAAACTTTATTTTTTGTCAAATTTGTTTAATGTTTGGTCATTTTGCTTTTAAAAATGCTAGAATTTCAAACCAAACTGTTTTTTTTAACTTAATGTGAACTTTTCTTGTACCAGTTCACACGTGAAATATTTAAATTCTGGGCATTATACAAAAACAGCCCCCTTTTCTTTTTTTGGGGGGGATGATGAAGACCAAGCCCCAAGCCTACTTTTCTCTTCCTGAACATATTTGCCAACAGCATAATGCTTGAACCTTTCTTGTGAATTGGACAAAAAATGAAATACTCACACACAGATAAATTCATCTAATACAGATGTAGTACAGTATTGGCAAACAAACAAAAAAATAATCAAAGAAAAAGACGGGAGGGGCACCACACAAAAATTAACGAAAAGCGAATCAGGTTTTTTTTGTTTAATGTTGAAAACTGAACAGTACCTAAGATGGGGGCTTGTTTTTAGTGGGTGATGTGTGTTTATTTCATATTTTAACATAAGACACAGCCAACACGCTTTGCAAAATCTCACATTAAGTCCTGTCATCCACTATGATGAAATGTTGGGAGGAACGGCAATTCCCTCACGCAGACCCGTAACAATTGCTGCTACACTGTAATGCTCTGAAGTCATTCATAGTTGGCAGAATTGAGCTTTACACCTCATCACAAGACCTTCTTTGTTCAACAACATTGCAAGTTCAGTGCAATCTTGCGATATGCTCACTCACTGCACGAAAGGGGTGGGTAAAACAATGTAGCTATTAAATAAACATGGTGAAATTAAACAAATTTCAATAGGCACTATCAAAGTAAATGTATTTTATGCTGCTTCAAAACCATTTCATATTGATGAATATCATCTGCACAATACGTAAAGGAAATCAAATGCATAATTACAGATCAGACTCATAAAAAGTAATAAAATCACCTTTGTACAGAAATCACTTGTTCACAAAAGAAATTTTCCCAAATATCATATTTCGTCCCATGCCGACTATCCGTCCATATCTAATCCCCCTTAAGTTTGACCATGGACCTACCTAGTATGTCCATGGTTTGACAAATCCATGTGAAATTTGGTACAATGCAAATATACGCAACAGAATAGAGGGAAAATATGGACACACTGTAATGTCCAGATTATCTTCATTATCAAGATGGAAATTTAAGATTATCAAGGATTCAGTATCCAAGCTCTGGTTCCACCAAAATGGGCAGTGTGCAATGTGTGCCACTCTAATCTTGGCCCCGTCTTACAAAGAGTTGCGAATGATCCGATCAATCGCAACTATGGAAAGCCTCCAATGTCAATACTGGTAGACTACATAAAATATTTGTTTGATTAAAAAAAAATGGATATGAATGTATATCCATAAATTCATTGATTTCTCGACAATTTGGTGTGTTCTTATTTGTTAACAGAGCATTTTGCAAATATTCTATAGAATATTATGACACTGATGGATTTCCATAGAGTTACAATTGATTGGATCAGTGGTAACCCTTTATAAAGATTTATTCATTTATATGTATATTGTATAGAAGACTTTCTGAATTAATGCTAATATGATGTAATATCCATCATCTAGAAAGGAATCTACCCCATTTGATGACCCACTAGTATGAATTAGGGAATAGTTTAACATAAAATGGTACTCTATATAGCTTCATCCTCCGTTTTCTCTTAAAACAGAGGAAATAACCATTTTTATTTATTTATAATAAACATATATGATACTAGCAACAATGTATGAATTGTGATTTTCAAAAAAAAATTACATAGGCTTTAATAGCACAGGCTAGAGTACGATATTCTAAAATTATTGCCTTGTTGGATGAGTTTTATTCATATCTATACAGCTTTTTTTTCTTTAACCTAATAGTTGTACAGTAATATTTACAATTAAGTGTAATGCAATCTGATCTCTGAAATGTACACTGAATGAGACATGACCTTTATCAAACCTCATTAACTGCAGCAGATTTTGAGCAAGGCCTTTAAGAACTAGTAAATTTGTTGATAACATTACACTTAATACACAGGAAGTAAATTTTGCAATGTACCCCCCTTTAAAAATCAAAATGCTTTGCAGATGGATGAAAGGTTTTCCGAAAATCAATGATATCAAAGACAAAAGCCATAAAGATGATTAAAAATACTTTATATAATAAACTGCACTTTGTACGTCACTTAAAGTCATAAAGAAAATTAAAGATCTGGTAAAAAAATCTGGTAAAAGATATCTAACAGTTCCTCTTTAACATGCCATGATTTGGAAGTGTAAAAAAGTTTTCTCATTTTAGTAGTTTCAACTGACACATAAAAAAGTGTTGTGTTAATAATGATGAAAAAATAAAGAAACCTATCACTATATGTCTGTTTGCTACATCATGATAAACTATGATGCATTTTATACAAAAAAGTGGTTGTTATTCATTCAACCCTAATACCTCGGTCACATTTGCTCGACGGCGGGCGTATGGCAAGTCGAAAACAGCCGTTTTTAACATTTTTTGTACTCGGCTACATATAGGTGCATTGAATAAAAATGAATAAATCAGCTGTTTTCGATTCACCTTACGGCCGCCGTAGAGAAAATATGACCGAGGTATTATACATAATGCTCATAAGAAATAAATATATGGGTATTTAATCATTTAAGCATTACTGATAACTAACAGTTTTAATCATTAAAACCATGAAATAATATGACAATGTACACTGTAATACATTTTAATCCATTATAATTTACAAATCAGTGGGTCGCTGAAATAACAAAGTACGTTTGTACTACATATGTGTATTCATCCACATTTTGATTATTAAAATAAACAATATTTCAAAAGAAGAAACCTCAGCAACCAAATTTGTAGTTACTGTTTGACTATTAGTGTTATCTCATTGGATAAACGAATGGGGGAGGGTATATGCTCACTAGATTTGGTTAAAAAAAACATTGGGGGTGGGGGGGAGCTGAAGTATTCTATCACCTATAATATACTAGCAAGGAAGGAAAAGGGGGTCAAAACTGAAATTGTTATAAATAATATAAAATCAGGTGCATTCGCGCAGTGGAAGACCATCTACTGCCCTCTATAGCTCAAGCAAGGACAGATGAGAACACAATATGCTCCTTCAACATTTGGGTGATAGAGAAAAAGAGAGACAGTTAGGTAGAGAGGAGGGGGGGGGGAATACATAAAGAAAAATATACATCAGAGAGAATGAATATGCGAGCAGTTTCTCTTTATATGCAGATGTTAGACATGATTGGAAATTTGCAATATGAATTTGTTCCCTTTAAACGATCTTGCACAATAAAATAAGGTTAAGCAATTGGTAATTCGCATTGTAAACTAGTGGGATATGTTCTAGCACAGTGCTCTATGGTTTTTGTGACCTGGAGGTGTTTCACAAAGATTTAAGCATGACTATAAAGTGTTGCACTTAAATACCGGCGCATGTATGATATGCAACACGCTATCTTACTGATTTATACGCAGTAGTGAGCATCCTCCTGGCATGATCTGACCAATGCAGTCATGCCTTTCATAATGAACTCAACTTAGCATTTAGGTGCAACACTAAGTCATACTAAATATTTGTGAATCAACCCCCTGGTATAGACTCGGAGAGGATGAAAGCTGTAATCCCTTGGGTTTGCACTAACAAGCATTCGTTATCATTAGGTGTCTTTATAAGAAAACTCTAAAACAATGGTAATGATGTCTCAACACCTAATGAAATTCATCCCAGGACCAGCTTGATCATAGGTTCATAGATGCTACGGTGAGGTGAAACGTTGACCTCACACCAATGCACAAATGTCAACAGTGAATGTGAAATCACATTCAGACAGACAGTACAACCAATACTTCTAATATCAACCTCAATAACTCTGCTTAAACACCCTATCATTTTAACAAGCACCTTATTGTGAGCCTAAACACAATGTCCTGTGTGTACATGTATGAATTTATATCAAAACTGACCTAAAGTCGTGTGAAGAAGAGATGCTGCTTGATACTGGGAACTTCACGTTTTACTTCTTCATAGCAAAAGCGGTGGATTTCCTTTCCAGAGCAGGTTCTCAAAATAGCTTCAAATTTGTCACTACAAATTTTGGTCATGTTTCTTTGGCACAAAGGACCTGTATGATTCATGTACATGTATGCACCCAAAATATTTAGAATAACTTGCTGACACTGGTTTTATCTCCTAACTTTACTGTTCTATTGTAGTGGCCCTAATAAATGCCTTGTACACAAGTATAGTGGCAGATCAAGGGGGGGGGGTGCGGCGGCGCAGGGTATGTGCACCCCATCTATATATGGAGAATCACCTATTGAATATACTAAGTAACATAGTTAAATCTGAGAAATTATCATTTGCGCCCCGCCCTCTTTCTGCTCTTTGCGCCCCCTATTTTTCAAAGGCCTGGGTTTACCACTGAGTAACTCTGAATAGTCCTGGAGTTTTGGCGCACATACACATTCTTTATTGATGTGTACATTAAACACTTCATATGTATCAAATAATCTTTCGATGTAGTTGAGTAATACATGTAGTTGACTTTCGCATTTTCAATGTAATGTTTCACTTGGATTAATTAAGAAAAAACGTGGTGAAAAAGCAGAATATTTTTTACATATTAGCTTTAACCCATAGAAGTACACAAAATCTTTTAAGTCTAGATTAATCGTTTTTTATCCTCAAATTGGCATTTTTTAATGCTTTATAACAGCTTTTTAAAAATGATATTACGAGCCAAAACGATGCAAGTTTCAAAGAAGTTGGTGATTTTTATTCTGAAATAGGGATTTTAGACATTTTTCTATTGAATCACCACTCAAGAAGAATAATGATGAGCTGAGATTAAAGAACTTTAAAATTAAATCTGCAATCCATGGCACAACAAACTGCACCTGAAATTTTACTAAATACACAGCATCATGACTTTTATTCCACGTGCATTTTTTTGCAATTGGAACGACCGAATGCCTTAAACACTATGGCCTGTATTCAGAATTCCAGTGAAACTTAGGTCATTGTCAAACTTGGTTCTAACTTTATCGGAAGCCATATTTTTCATGTTGAACCGGTTGATTACCCATGCTTTTATAATAGTGAAGAAAACTTATTCAGTTATTATTCCTAGACAGTAGCAAATGTTTTGAGTGTCTAATGACATGATCACATGACTATGCACTGTCAAGAAAATGTGCCATAATTGGTTATCAAAAGTTAAAACACAACTTCAGACCAAGAGCAAATGAACCCGACTTAAGAATACAGACCTATACATCTATGGGTTTATTTAATCACTGTTTTCTTCAACAGAAATTCACTGATATACAAGCCAGGTCAGTCATTACTTTTGAAAATTAAAATACAAATGACGTACTCTGTAGGTTAAATAGAAGCTTAAAATCTACGTAACTGCCAGCTATCAGTGTTCCGGTTTTCGTTTAATGAATTTGTCTAGTCGTTTCTGTAAATGCGTATTCGATGTCTCAACTTCTTCTACTTTCTCCCGTAATATCCGGAGCTGAAAAACAAGAAGAAAACAAATGAAAACGATTTAGTTTAAGAAGTGAAAAATATGTCGTCACTGTGCACTGATACGATTTCAAAATACACGTGCTATCCCAAATCCAACAAAGACAAGTACAACACAGTCATGGGTTTAAATGTTGCAATGGTAGTGAACATTCTTCTTTATAGATGTAAAACGAGTTACGATCATCAAGTGGTAGTACGTTATACATCACTTCCTCTTTCACATGAGATATTTATAAACTAAAAATACATTTGTGTGGTCTTTGTGGTGCCTGTTCAAAAATCTTGATTCACACATACACTGATGTAGTAACTAACTTAGTCAAATGGACACAGAAATAAGAAAGAAGAAAGCAACTCAACCAATGGATTTTTTCTATTAAGTCTAGTAAACATCTTCGTACGGAAATTATCATTCCCATCCAAATCATTCATTTCCCAAAGATAAAATAACATTATAGAAGGTATACTGGAGAAGCAGCCAACACATGCAAAGTTTTCTGTACTTCCTATTAGCCACCGGGAGCATACACATATCTATAACAGGCAAGACAGTAATCTACAGTTACCTCTCACTACACAAGGTAGGTAAATTGCTTCAACCATTATATTGATTTTACAAGAATTTCAACTGCAACTACATGGCATGTAACTTTGCCCAAGTCGAATCTTTTAGGACAACAGAAATCTGTTTAACCTAAGAGATATCGGACTTGGAAGAGGAATAAAGTGTTGCATAATCTGGGCCCTGTCTTACAAAGATTTAGGATTGATCCGATCAACCACAACTATGGAAAGCCAGCAACGTCAACATCTAAAACATAAGTTGGTTCAAAATGATTTATAGATATGATGTCATCATCAGGCCTCGAAATAATCGACGGCCATCGACGGCCATGGCCGTCGATGCCCCCATTACTGGCCGTCATGCCCTTCTTCTTTTTGCTAAAAGTTACGGCCACTAAAAATGTGCCCTTTTTATATGGCCGTGGTGCCCTTTTTCTCATAAATGTGCCCTTTTTCTGATATATAATGTGCCCCTTTTGAAAGTCTGCACCTTTTTTTCTGAGCGAGGAAAACTTTTCTCCGATCTCAAAAAGTATCCAATACCTTTAAGCTTTACCAGCAACGTCCAGTGCATGTATGCAGTCTAGTCCGAAGCCGCGCCGAACGATATGAGCTAGCTATACACAGTCAGTCGGCAGGTCCCAAGAAAAAGGCTTCTTTCATCCAAGTGATATTCATGACTATAGGGGTTTTGCATATTTAATGAGCTTGATGCGGACCAACACACCTCTTTTCATTTAGTCATTGCTGCTTTAATTGGGCATCAAATTTTATGATTTTGGTATCATTGTAAAGAAGAAGAATCATTCTTTCAGGTCATGTGTTTGCATTTATTCAAAGACTTTGTAATATAGGTTAAACATTTGATCTAAAACATGCTACAAAATAATTATTTTCACCTGACAAAATCTGCAATTTTTACTCTTTATTTTTGTTTGAGCCCAAACTATTTTTAGATCATGATAAAGCTGAATATGTATGCTTTAAAATGGTATAGGTTTCAAAATAACAATTGGTTTAATCGGGTCAAGATCACACTTTTCATTGGCCAAGTACAAAAAGCAGCTTGAAAACAAGAATACTGCACTCTGATTGGTCAGAGACCACACACTTGCAAATTCCAACGGTTCCAGTGCATGGATTCATGAGAAGGTCACACTCCCCATGTGGTAATCTCCTCAAATTACCCGCGCCTGTTGTTGTGCAAACCTTATCCAGCCAATCAGAACTCTGGATTTCATGCAACTACAAATTTCATAAATCTCGTCTTGTACCTTGGTGGGAAAAGTGTGATCTTGACCCGATTAAAAGGTGCCGCATATCAAGAGTGGCATAGTGAGAAAGTAGAGAAGTTCAGCTTTACGGTGATATATATATCATTGAGGCTCAAAATAAAAAGTTTTGCACAATTTGCAAAAGAAAACAGAGGAAGAAAATTCAGTTTTGAGGCACGTGTTCAGGGCAGGAATTCACTTATTTATCAAAATATTGTATGCAAAGTAAATGACCAACATGAAAGAGTAACATTTACTCTATCTGATGGTGCAATGATATTTCATTTTACTTGAGGTTAAATCAGGTAAATTCTAAGAGAAAGAAAATCTCACGAATCACGAGATTTTGCAAGGAGGAGGATTCTGCCACGAGATGATTTGGATGAATCTGGCCTTTTTGCTCATTAGCACAGGGACCTGCGGTCTGACTGTACACCGCTAGCGGCCGGCCGGCCGCTAGCGCGCTTTACATATGCTATGTAAGCTGCAGCATAAGAATGGACGAGCCCTCGATACACAAAATGAGTTCATTGTCTGCGTGCACAAAACAATAAGAAAACACACAACCAAGCTCACTTGAGCTGATTGGACCTTCGGATAACCAATGAAACTTTTGGGGAAACAAAGAAGAAGGCAGTGGTTCCCTTATCAGGAGAGGTCATGACTTCAGAAATAAATTGACCCCTCCCCCATCTGTGTGTGTGTGTGTGTGTGTGTGTGAGGGAGAGAGAAAGATAAGGGTGGGAGCCAGAGAATTCCTTTCATGTTTCAAAACAATAATGCAACCTTTTTTCTATCCCCTCACACAATGAAAACTACATTCCAACATATACATGCGCCCGTCTTCACTGGTACTTTCTCGACTAGTCTCCAAAATAGACCCAGTTATACATGTAGGTTCAAATGATAAAAAATCGTAATTTTAAAAGGTATTTCAAATTAAATATTTTGCAAAACATTTTTTTGAAATACATGTGTAGAATCGTGGGCAGTGCCACAAGTGGGGGCGGGGCCATGGTGTGGGCAAGGGATGCAATTGTTCAAGAAATGCTCCACCTGGGGTCAGTCTCAAAGAATAGTTCATGAATGAGTTGTTTACATATTTGGGCTTTGGACTTTGAACTCTGATCTGGGCTGATTCATTCATATGCAGGGGTGTGGCACTTGGAGGGATGCATGCATAATACCAGAGTACCAGCATGGATTTAGGAAGGATTTTCATTGGAACAATAAACTGAAAGTTTTAATCTCATTTCATGTAGTTTCTTTTGATATAAATATCATGGAGAAGGGGAAAAGGTCCTACTTTCATTTATTCTAAACATGTGACTTTGATGGAGATTTCTTCATGGGGTGGGGGGTAACCATAAAGTAGGTCAACTATTGTGACCTAAAAGACCTGATTCCCGACGAACAATCGAATCATTCGATTATTTTTTTCAGGAAATTATTGAATGGTAAAAATGACAATCGTCCCAGGCCTAACATCCATGCACCATCGCGGTCACGCACAGTTCTCAAAGTCCTTTGCTATTCGTTCATTGTGTGCTGAGAGGGCGGGATAAAATGACAAACACAGTACAACTCCTTTGCTATTCGTTCATTGTGTGTATAGAGGGCGGGATAAATGACAAACACAGTACAAGTACATATTCCTTGTATACAATGCATTTATTCCAAGTTCCACTCCCATCATATCAGCCCATATCAATAAGCGCAGCTACCGGTAGGTAATGGAAGTAGGTCAATTTTTGAGTGCGTGATTTCTGATATTCCAGGAATCTCGATTAATTGAACTAATCGATTGTTTCCTCTGGCGAACAATCAAATGGCAAAAAGGGTATTCGTCCCAGGCCTACTTGGCATGCCATGAGGTAATTTGGATAAAGAATTAGATGAAATTAATTTACTTCTACCAGAGGTACTTTTACTTGATTTGTTAATATGTACATGTTACATGTTGGATGTCAAATTCAAGACTCAAAGCAATGCAATGATGTGTTATCCTGTCCTGAAGTGATTCTGAAGAATAATGAAACTTTCTTTTCAAACCTTATACAGTGAGTGCATTGTTAGACTATTAAAGTTCATTTTTTCTTAAGTAAATAATGTGGTTTGGTAATGAACTTCGACTATGGAAAGCCCCCCCCCCCACGCCGCGAAACTGTAACACCTACAAATAATTTATTACATGCCCCTTAAAAAGTGGCCTTGGTGCCCCTCTGTATGGCCTTGGTGCCCTCTGCTGCCTGGCCTCAGTGAAAAAGTGCCCCTCAAAAAAGTGGCCTTGCCCCCCAAAAATCCTATTTCGGATTCCCACTGAGGCCTGTGATGTATATGCATACATTCATGATTCATCATACTCTTGGAATTTCAGGGTGATTATCTTTGTTTACTAAGGAAATCATGAAAATTTCCTGTAGAAAAAAAAGTTATGGTATGGATGGATTTCCGTACAGTTGAGATTGACTGGATCTCCTGTAACTCTTTGTATAATGGGGCCCTGGTGGGTGTTTCATAAAGCTGTTCTTAAGTTAAGAGCGACTTTAAGAACGACTGGTGATCCTTTCTTGTGGTAAATGATATTGAATTGGCGATTGTTTAGCGCGTATAAGAAGGGTTCACCAGTCGTTCTTAAAGACGCTCTTAACATAACAGCTTTATGAAACGGCCCCCTGATGTACAAAATATTTCCACTTGGGCGGATACATGTATCTGACTTACGAAAACTCAGTTTATGCAAGTTTACCTGTATTGAAAATGACTTGTTTATTAATATAATACATTATCACCCGTATCAGACATCTGAGCTGGTCATTTACAAAACCGTATTGCCCTACATTTTCTTAACATCGGGAAGGGTAGGTATATTGTTTGCATCTTCCTCGGTCTCAATGTGCGCATTTACTTTGCATGCAGAGACGAAGCAAAAAATACCTTTGTATTTTCCCTGGTCTCACATCCGGGCATTTGTGGATGCGTATGAAGAGATACGCTTCATAAGGATCCGCGCACCAACAATATACGTCATAATAAAGACAACGCTGGATCCGAGAGCTTGCAAGTACGTCATAATGGTAAAGTGCAGAGCCTAGACCGATATTAACATGACACAATAGAACTCTATTTTTAAAAGAAATATCCCCATTATCATGATTTTTGCTCTAGATATCTGATTTGGACGATAATAAAAATATTGACTGGCTCTTCTTTCGGGGAACATCAAATATATTGCCCTTAAAAGACCCATATTGCCCTCGTCTAAAGACTTGGGCCAATATGATTCTTTGCTGGCAATATATTTGATGTTCCCCTCAAGGCCAGTCAATATCATATGATTATAAGTGGAAGTTCAATTAACTTCGATATATGCTATCTGTTTAGCCATATTTTCAGTCATTTCTGCACAAATGTTACCTGCATTTGAAACTGAATAAATACAGTCCTTTTTTGTCGACAGAACTTATGTGATCTGTTATGCTTGTAATCATGGAAATTAATCAAACATACAAATAAAAAATAACGACTATTGAACATTAGGCTTCAATTGTCATCTCACAAACTCTAGGAAAGAGCGTGGACTAATCATTACATTTCCATATGAATTGTTGGCTATAATAACTGAGACCAAAACAAGAGTTCTCTACACCTCATCCCAAAATAAGCAAATTAAGCAAGGAACAAAATAGATAGGGGGAAATACCCAAATAAAAATAAGCCCTTCACCATACCAAAGTAATACCCACAGCTGATGAGTGTGTACTATATCAAAATAGCTTATGTTACCTTAAGAGCAATGGTAGTTAGAAAACTTTGCATGTGTCAGAATCGCCTTCCTTTGGCTTTTCCTCCACTTTCTCCTCCTTTTTTTTAAACCACAATGTTAAAAAAATTCAAACAAATAATAAAAATGGAATGAACAAAGTGAGTTAGTCCACTACAGGTCCAAAATTTTCCATTTTTTTCAAACAGAAGATGTAATGAAATATGAAATAATTCTGATAATATATTTGAAATGACAATACTTTTACATTTCTTCTGATGGATAAAGTTGCCAAATACATTAAAGACATTGGCATGAAAACCAAGGCTTTTATAAAAAGTTAATTACAAACTACTGAAAGTAGTCATTACATTTCATCATCGCACAAATCTGGCTCATAATTAATGCATGTGCTATAATTGATCAATTTTATGGGGGCCACCAAGGACCCTGCCCCCTCCCCATTTATCATACATGTAGGTTTAACTGAATATAGAGCACAAAACAGTCTTATTCTAATATTTTATAATGTTGGCCAAGCCTAGAGAAAGACTTACTAAGCAAAAAAAGGGCATTAGTTATTTTCAGACATATTCAAATAAAAAATAACAGATATACATGAAAACCTTTTTTTTCTTGGGCATTTAATAAAAAAAAATAAAAAAACTCTTCAACGTGAATTAGGGAATAATAAAGTGAGGGAAAAAACACAAAATAATGACAATTGAGATTAAAACAACCTGTCCACTAGAGATAAAAGGAAATGAAATGGTACCTGATATTTCTAAGGTCACATTATAAAGATATATAAACAAATACAGTTGAACCTGCCTACCAAGCCAACCAAAGGGAAGAAAGACAACTTTATGGACAGGGTCTTGTAGCAGTACACGTACAAGTTTCAACGAGGAAACCACTCAATGGAAACCTAACTAGTGTTTTTTTACAGACAGGTGACCCTTCTATACAGGTGGTCACTATAGCGGGTTTGACTGTAGTATGGCAAATGTAAGAAAGAAGGGTTTGCTGATAACGGGAAATCTAAAGGGAAAGCAACATGGGTGTTCAATTACCTCTCTTGACATTTTCCTCTTTTCTAGTTTGAGTTCCTCTTCATTCTTTTCTGCTACTTCTGATGCTGTTTTATACCTTCTGACCTGACCTTCTAGTCTCACAACCTAGGATGAAACAAAGAGCAAGAGAATAATTACAACGTGGTGGTCAGAGAGATAGCGATGACGATGATGGGGGCGATGATGACCATAGCAATAATAATGACGCCAACAATATTTAGTATGTTTTGGTGATGGTGATGACACAGACTACAACAATGATCATGGTGGTAGTAATGATGATGATGGTGGTGGTGACGATGATGATGATGGTGGTGGTGGTGGTGGTTGTGTGGTGGTGGTGGTGATGATGATGATGATGATGGTGGTGGTGGTGGTGGTGGTGGTGGTGGTGGTGGTGATGATGATGATGATGATGATGATGATGATGATAATGATATGATACTCCTGCTGCTGATGATGATGAGATGTAGATGCTTTATATCAGACTTCAATTTTGGGGGGTTTGCACCACCTTCAATACTGATCTTGATTGAAAATTTGTTCCTGTATACTGAAATAAAAGTATACAAACAATGTACTCACCTGTCCACCTAGATTTGTGATATCCTGTTCTGCCTTTTGTAACTTGAACTTGTATTCACCAACTTGTTTTGTTGCTTCTCCTAGAAGAAACAGAGAATTACATTAATAATTTAGACATTTCAAAAGGTGACATTGCATACAAAATCTAAAGACCCATTTGTCATCAATTTAAACATCCTCATATTATATGACCACCATTATCATCATAAACCTTATCATCATGATCATATTATCATCACAATTATTACCTTTATAACTATTGCCCTCAAATCGTCTTCTTCATCATCATTATCATCTTTTTTTTTTCATCATCACATTCATATTCATCATCATCATCATCACCATCATAATCATCTTCTTCGTCATACTCAATCTTCATCATCATTATCACCATTATCCCAATAACAAAATCATCACCATTATCATAAACCACATCACCAAAATCATCATCATTATAATCTTCATCTCCACCACCACCATCATCACAATCATACTCAAATTCATCATCAACAATTATTCCTTGTCATGAAAAAATATTTCATTTTTCATTATTAAATCTGCAATACACTACAGCAGTTTATACTAGGGATCATGCAAAAAAGAAAATGTATGAGCTTACTTTGTAAATCATGTGCATCTAAATCTGGTCCATTTATTGTGATGGGATTCGCTCTTCTCCTTTCCGCGTTCTCTGCCCTTTCTTTTGATTCCTCTAACTCAATCTTAAGTTTTCTGATCTGTGAGACAAAGAAAAACACTTTCATCATAAAGTTTCTTCAGGAAAGTATCACATAAATTATAATAAAACTTTAAAATTTGCAGTTACCAAAAAGTATATAAGAGGTGCTTTGATTACTTATTTTGAATTTTGGTTTGGAGTTGTTCCAGAGCGTGGGGGCAATTACAGAATAGGCACGATTACCAACTTGGGTCTTTGTACGAGGGCTGTAATGTCATTTATAAGAAAGAGGAACAGATTGATGTGGCAGTTTCAAATGTTGATGATCTCCTGCTGACGCATCTCTGACAACTTCATTTATGCGCATTCCTATATCCTCTGAGGGAGGGCGCTATATTATGTCACATGCATAAGCTCAACAACTGGATCATGTTCTTAGGGGCTAGGTCAGGGTCAGAGGATATTTCATTTTATCACAAGAAAGGGTCATCAGTCATTTGGTAATTCATTACTAAATCATGAACATCTATATGAACCCCCCCCCCGTCACTTGCAAGGTATATTGCCAATTCGTCCATTCACCACATGGTCTACCTTCATTTAGTCTAATGCCATTCCATCCATCAGGATTTGGTCTAACAACCATTTGGTCCAATCATCACTTTGTCTATTACCATTTCGTCTAATAACCAGTTGGTCTAATACCCATTTTGTATTCATTTATGTTGCACAATTAACACTTCAGTTTAATTAGACCAAACAGTATATGGACTAAATGGCTATTGGACCAACTGGTTATTAGACGGAATGGCATTAAACTAAATGAAAGTGGACCATGTGGTGAGTAGACGAACTGATGATAGACCTAATGGTAGTAGACGAGTTGGCAATTGGACGAATTGGCATTAGACGAATTGGAAATAAATCACTTGTAATAGGGCAAATGCTCCACCCTATAGGTAGATTTTAGCCTTGCATTAGAATAGTGATAAAGCACTTTGATTGAAATCAAATCCTTTGTCCGAACCTGCTCAAGAAGTTCTTTTCTCTCCTCGACAAATCTCTTTAGCCTGACATCGAGGGGGCCGTCACCGACGACTTCTAAGAGTTCCGCCGCCTCGGGCGATACCACTACGATGGTTCCGACCTTTGGCTGTACAGGTTTGGAAGAGTCCCCGTCTGCTTGCTCTCCTCCGACGAGTAATAAACCATGTTCCTGTGGGAGAGGTAAAAAAAACAACAGAAAAAATTAACAAAGAACAGAGAAGAAGCAGGAATGGTAATAATAATCTGGGTATCAATAAACCATTAAAGGTTGCGCTCCAGGTTCTTATCATCAAACACTCGGCAAGATGAAGAGGTGTCCTGGAGATAAGTTTCCAAATGTATGTCCTTTGAATAGGTCCCACTTTCTTTCACTTGAAGCATACAGCATACTATTAAATGGATTATCACACCTGCCGTGCATACAGTCATGTGCAACATACGAGCAGCTTCATGAAACCGCACCCTGGCTTATCATAATAAAGAGGACGCTTACCGAAATGAGTTGATCCCGTTGTTCTACCATTTCCCTCAGAATGTCAACCTCTCTCTTCAATCCGACATTCTCACGCTTCTTCGATTCTAAGTCCTGAAAGAAAAATGCAGCATTCGTTGGTGAGACATCAACAAAATAAAAAAATCAATCACACAAAATGAAGAAAAAATGTATGAATAATGTTAAATTTCAAAATAACAAATTAGTGCTTGAATCAGTCAGATACAAGTATGTTAGCATCAAAATCTTTAAATAAATATTGCAATAATAAATACTAAGATACTACAGAGCATCATTAATCAATTATTGTACACACGGTTTACACTATATCATATTGTAAAAAAACCTCCATTCTGTGATCTGAAACGCCATGTAAACCTTCCAAGATCGATTAATTAATTGAGGTTGCTACATTTATACTAATTTTTTTATTGACTATCGTCAAAATACAAATCAATGAATGTTGAAGTCTAGTGTCAGTTTGCAAGTATTTAAAAAATTGAAAAGATTAAGTCTTTTTTCCTTTTTCACTATTAAAGGTTGGTCAGGTTACAGCACAGCCTTACTCTATGTTTATCCCTGGCTTCTCTGCTAAGCTCCATCATATGTTCCTCTTGATCTGCCAGGACATCCTTGAGGCAGTCGACTTCGTAGACCAGTGTGGACTTCTCATTGTCCAGCTGAGCATTGGTCATCATCGATTTCTTGTACTTCTCTTCAAGGTCAGCCACCGCATCCTGTATGAAACAATGGTGCCAAGGTTCAAGGTCATTACAAGCAGTGTCAAGGTTAAAGGTCATTCAAAGCAAAAAATATGGGGCGTGTGGGGAATACTAGGTGATAACATTAGTAGTGTAGGTAGTTGTACCAAAGACTATGATGATGATGATGATGATAATAATGATGATGATGATGATGATGGTGATGGTGATGATGATGATGGTGATGATGATGATGATGATGATGGTGATGATGATGATGATGATGATGATAATAATGATGATGATGATGATGGTGATGATGATGGTGATGATGATGGTGGTGGTGGTGATGATGATGATGATGATGATGATGATGATGGTGATGATGATGATGATGATGATGATGATAATAATGATGATGATGGTGATGGTGATGATGATGATGATGATGATTGTGATGACTATGGTGATGATGAAGATGATAATATAATAATGAAGGGGAAGATTATGATTACGATAATTTATGCTGATGATGATAATGTTGATTAAAATAATAACTTTGATGTGTAATAATAATGATGATGATGACGGTGATGACTACAATATGACGATGATGAAATGATTGTAATCTTGATTATGATGATGATAATGATAGTGATTTTGATTGTTATGATAATACTATATTGATAACATGTTCTCTCAGCTGTATCTAAATCTAGTTAATATAATCAATTGCAGTGGTAAATGGTAATGAAGTAAAAGATTTCTGGCAAAAAAATAATAGAAAAGGATATTGGACATTCTAATATAATTTTTCATCAATTTTTTATTACCATAAACAACACAATTTCATTTTTTTTCATGAAATAGCCATTTTCATATTTTATTGTGATAAAACTCATTAAAAAATTCAGGCAAATCTTCAATTTCAAAACTTGAATTAGAAAAAAAAACACCACTCATGACGTCCATCAAAATCTTGCAAACACAGACAAAATAAATTCTTATGTACAGGCTTTTAACTAAATTTCCTTTCAAACTCAAATTGAACTATGAAAAATACCGGGTAGTATTAAATTATCAAATATGTTTCCATGATTCCAAAAGTGTGAAATGTTATTATGGACGTGTGATGCAACATATGTCTTTCTCATTGCTGTATAATAAAGGGGAAAATATATATGTTAATGATTGAGTTGTTCCTCTTTCCCAATTGTCACTTACATGTACATCCAGGAAGAACTCTGGATAAATGTACATTGTAAGAAAGTGAAAACGATGGGGGAAAACCCAAGACTACGGATGGTATCCAATTACAATTTTACATATATGGATAAAATATGAACATATCTTCTATAATGCCGTCTGAAAAACCATACCAATTATATTTAATAATGTTTTTACAGAGCCATGTCTACATGTACATGTACATTGTTTAATATGCTCAAGGCACTTTAATGCATAAACTAAGGCTTAACCATCAAGTACAAAGAAAACTACACTTAAAAAAAAATGAGTAATAATAAAAGTTTAGCTTACTCTCAATAGTATGGGATTATATCATTACAGGCAAAACTAAAAGTCAGTTTCTAGAGCCCATTATCATAAAACAGCCTAATAGTAGGAGACTACTCCCTTTTGTTTTCCAAGCTTATTTTTTTCAAGAGCAAAAATCCATTACATGTATGTAGACCTCACATATTATTATTGACTGTAGTATGTGCACACCTAGAAAAGAAAATATATAGAGGAATGGGATCATAGTTTTTCTGTGTGCATGATTTAAAAATAGATGGCGCTTCAATTCTCTTTTGTGAATTGGAAATCTGAATAAAAAGAAAATACAATAAATTTTAAATTGAGACAAATCTGAAAAATTGATAATATTAAGAAATTTATGCGCAATAAAAGGGGGTTACTACGAGCTAAATTTGTTATCATAACAGTAATTTGTTCATAAAGTCAGGCATGACAATGAACAACAAAAACAAAACAAATGCAACTAAATGGTACATGAAATTAAACATGCTGATTAATTTGTAATAATTAATCGATCTACGTATGTACATGTACATGATGTTATCACATCATGTAATTTTTTTTTAAATACAGAAAATACATTTTTCCTCTTTATTTTCATTTTCAGGCAAATACCATAATTCTCTGTTGAAAATGTATATTTTGTGTACATGTCTGTATAGCCAAGTAAACAATTGCGTAAGATATTCAAACACAAATTACTTGAAATACTGCTGTGTAGTCATAAGGTTGCCCTGAATTTCTCCATATCCGCATTGCATCTAAGAACAAGCGGTAAGTACCAGCAAAAATCTTCATATTTATGCCATAAAGTGACAAAAGAAACTGAAGATGGATTGATTTCCAATCTCTCATACAGGGAAATGATGCTTCCACTGCATCGAAAATGATAAAAAATATTCCCAATTTTTGGTAAAAATTCAGACGACATTTCTTTGCATGTGTGTCATGAGACCAGATTCTGATGAAATTGCCTCTTATACAATGGAAATGCAAAACACTTGTAGAACTTTGTACTGTTATATTCAAGTTCCAAGTACTGACTATTAAATTATCCTGTACATACATTGTACGCTTTTTGTATATATGCATTATCAAATTCAGCAAATGTGCAAAAGCTAGAATCACAGTATTAAAGAGAAAGTTTCCGAAAGTTTCCGAAAGTTTCCATAAACTTGGCCATAACAAATAATGACTCAAAGAATAGCTTTCCAGATTGGATTAATCTTGATGTAAGATTTATTCTTTATTTTCAACATGTTTATATTCAATTCAATAACAAATACAGTGAAGTTAAAACTATATCTAAAGTAAAATGGGTTAGTTGCCAGGCATAATGCACAAAGTGGTTAACATGTTGAACGTGCGCTAAAACTATTCTCAACTATGAGCACTACAGTCGTTGTGATGCAATTTTTAAGAAAAACAAAACGCAAGAAGAGAAGCAATCTTATTGGAAAGAGTAAAACAAGGGGAACAATTTAAAACAAGTTTCATCAAAATTGGTTATGAAATGCAAGTTTTCAGATTTTCTCTTAATTTTACATATTTCACATTATCTTCTCCTGACCTTGACATATGTGAAGTGAATTACATTTTCCAATGACATGTGTTATGCTCAGAATGAGATAAAGCAATTTTAAAGATAATAGGGAAAATCTGAAAAATTGTGAACAAAACAAGTGGAAAGTTGTCCACAAAATAAGCCATTTTGAAGCATGTTTGCCAATTTGAGGATCCCAATAGAAACTACAAGACTTTTTTTAAAGTCCATAACTTTCTTATTTCACAACTGATTTTGATGAACTTGTTTTACATTGTTCCTCTTATTTTACCCTTTCCAATATTAAGATTGCTTCTCTTCTTGGGTTTTGGTTTCCTTTAAATAAAGTTATTCTAATAATCGAACCAAGCCTTAACTACATGTACAGATTTATTTTAGTCTAATAACTTTTAGAGTACAATTTTAAATTATGGTGCTAATATTAAATGGGCAAATAGCTCGAGATATATTTGCATGTCTACTGTGGTTTACATATCAATTTGAAAGGTCAATTTGAAAAGTAAAAACGTTGTATATAGTTTTAATGGAGAAAACACAGAGAAATGCAGATTGAGTGCATATTCATACACTGTATATACATGTAGTGCAGTGTGCCTAGGGTGGTGCTCAAAAGTGAGTGAACCGAACTAGAAAATGAACAATAAATTATCCTGATGCTTCTTGTTTAACCCTAAAAAGACTGGGGGGCTGATTCAGCCCCCCCCCTCGACATTTTTCGCGATAAATCCGCTGCGCAAATTTTTTTGACCGCGTCGCTCGCTGACTTTTTACTTTCAAGTTTTGCGCAACTTTTGAGACCAAAATTGTGACCCCCCGGTACGCGGTTCCAAAATAACGCAACATTTCGTAAGTGCATGCAGACCCAAAATTACTCAAAAACGTGAATTTGTGTACAAATCCAATGCAAATAGTGTTTTTAGCCAAAATTCATAAATGTATCATTATTTTTCCTTTTACTGCTCAAAATCAATTAATTTTATCTTTTTTATGGTCAAAATAAAGTCCCCGACAATTTCCATTGAAAAAACAATAAAAAACAAAAAGTCGAAAAACACAGAAATACATAAGAAATTTCGAAAACAATAGAATACATATAAAAATGAATTTGATTTTAAAATTTTTTTAAAATCAATTTGATCAGATGCCTATCTAGAGTATGTGAAACAAAAATTAGCATTTCAGGGGCATTATTTTATTAATTAGAGCAAACTTATGATTTTACGCATAAATCAGCATAGTTAATGAGACATGAGATTTTTTGCCAAATTTGATGTTATAGTTTTGTAGATAATAATGCCATGGGTAACGCGTGTGCCAATTTTCGTCGCAATCGCGCGATCAACAGTCGAGATCATAAGGGGGGGCTGAATCAGCCCCCCCCCCCCCCCCCCGCTGTCTTTTCAGGCGTCGAAATAGCCCAATCTATTTAGGGTTAAATGCATTATCAATATCAGCATACACGCGAAAGCTAGAATCACAGTAACAGCAAGTTTCCATAAACTTGGCCAACAAATAATGGCTCCAAGAATAGAGCTATGGATTAACCTTCATGTAAGAATATTCTTTTTTTTTTGTTCTGCCATGTTTTAGATTGTGAAATCAGGGATAGAAATTCATGTATTACATTTAATAAAATTTGTTTCTCTGGGTTTGCTGAACATTGTATTGTTGTTGTCTACATTCAACACTCTCAGCATGAAGGAATGCATTTTTTTGGCGGGGTTCACTATCTTTTGAGCACAACTATGTACTGAAAACTGAAAGGGGTTAGTCAACTAAATACCGGTGCTCTAATAGTCCTGGATCCCATTAAAGAAGTAATTATAAATTATGATGATAACTTTGCCATCCAATGTCACTACCAGAATACTGAATATATGGTACAAATCCCACATTATGCAAATGATTAAGATTTTCAGTTTTTACAAGGAATAGATTTTGCACCCCTTCCCTTCTTTTGCTTTGGTTACAACTATGATCTCAATATAAAATCTCATACTTTTGTAGGCTCTTCTATGAATTAAAATAATAATAATTACCAGTATATCTTTTAACTTTCAGTTTCAACATTTGTATTACTATGAGATCTGTATCAATCACATTTTAACCTAACCATACAGACAAGCCTTTTTTTAATTCAAAATTTGTTATCTATCCAGTATCCAATCCTGCACTATACTACACTATTAAAAAGGAATATATGTAAATTGTGTCTGCTATTGACTTTTTAAATATATCTGTATGTAATGGATAAGGTTAACTATCTATTCTAAAAATAATATGACCCTGCAAACTTCTCCCAAGAGGATTAAAGAAATAAACTCCCATGATGCACCTGTATAACAGTTCAAAGTTCAAGCAAAAAAGGTCTCTAAAACCTACCATGTCCAAGATTTAAAAGCATCTAAAAGAGCATAACATGTTTCCTTAATTGCCATGGTAACAAACCTTGAGTAATTCTTGCTCATCTAAGTCCAATCCTCCCGTTTGGGATTCAGACTGGACCTCATCCCCGTTGGTGACCCCTGGAGGTCAAAGGGTCAAAGGGTCACACAAGGTCAAATTACAACATTCATACGATACAGGTACATGTATGTACAGAGTGCTATATACATGTAGATACATATATTGAAGGGTAGGGAGATGAAAGTTATGATTATGAAATACATGTACATATTGATTGACCCAAAGGTGGCAGAGGTCAGAGTTGATATGCAAATTAGATTGGACTTCCTGGTCACAGGGGTCATACGCAAATGATTTTTTTTTTCCTTTTAATGACGCTGTTAGAAAAAGGGTGAAATTGAGTGAGCCAGAATAGAAGCAGTGTAAACCAACCTTCAGAGGCTCCAATTCACGGGGGTCAATGCCACCCCTATGGGGTGCTACATGTACCTGAACCTCCTCAGAGTTTGTTGACCCCTGTGTTATGTGTGTCAAAGGTCATGGGGTAAAGGGTAAACAATAACAAAATAAAGACAGTTTAATATCATAAACAAAGGGAAATGGTGATGACATGACATACTCTATCTGAAACAAAACACATTTATTAAAAGATCATTAGCAACAATATTAATTATCAAACATCTTCACAGAGTTATAAACAGACATTTATGATGTGTTAAAACAAACATGTAAATAAAAAAAAATCTGTAGTTTTTCATCCAAAATAACAATCATGACATTCTAAAGAATCTATGGCTTGATGGGATTTGTGTGTATTGTAATATGAATTGGCAAACAGGTCAGACAGAATATAATTTTCCAAATTATGCACACTTTAGTCCAGTATGAATGCACCCCCACTTCATTTTAACAATGTTCAATTCCTGATTTGAGATCTGCAGCAATCTTGTCTGAAGTAACTTTTTTTAATTTGTTATTTGCTGCTTAAAGTCCATTACCAGACCCTTGTGACATACCATAGAAACTATACAGATAGTCACTACAAACTAGTCCTTTATCTAGACCCTACACATGTACATAATCTCTCTTTCCTACATGTATCTACAAATTCATATTCCCATTCTCCGAAGCACATGTGTGAAGAAAAAAATCATTGATTAATAAATATCAAGACAAACTTAGCAAAGTCACAAAAGATATCCCATAATTTCATCATGTGTGTTTCTTGATTATTCATTTAAAGGGTCAGAACAAAAAAAACAGGTCTGAGAGAAAGGCTACCCTTGGATGATGAGCAAATGTCATAAAATGTCAAAATGTGTTGACATGTGTCACAAGGTGCTTTCATACCCCCTCAATTACAAGAAAATAAATAATCACAAGTATTCACGCAGGCCTCAAAATATTGAGATAAATTTATAGGTTATTGTGATTGACATTTCTGTCACACTGAGTACATTAAATGCCTGTTTTCTGGTCTGGGTTGATTTCAAAATAAAAAATACCATGGGGGGAGTAGTGAAGCTGTAGAAATTACATACATAGTTTATGCACAAATTTATGCTCGAATTTGAGCAGGAATAGTTACCATCTCGTGGCAAACGATTTATTTTCACTGGTGTTGATTTAGCACTCAGTAAAGTCGTTTGTAACTAATGCTACATTCACATTTCCCCTACAGCAGCAATCCGAGAATAAAAAAACAGCCGTTTTAATCCTCTTTATTCAAACCACCTATATAACTAGTACAAAAATTATTAAAATGGCTGCTTTCAACTCGCCGTCGAGGCGCTGTAGAGCAAATGTGACTGAGCAGCTTTATTGTGAAACAGTCATAGCTCCATGGTTCATGGGTATGAAAGCTGCCCGGTCATGAAGCCACACCATTTCAACTGCCCCCATCCTTACAGTATGTCAACATCTGTAATGGTTTTCACATACATGATTGAGCCTAAGCCCATGTTTCAATGATTTCCATTCATCGCTGTATGAACTATGGATCTAAAATAAGGGCCATGATGGCAACCACACTCTTAAAACTGCCCTCTTTGACTTGAGTCTATTCCAAGTTAAAGTGACTCAGATTTCAAATCAATGGGACTCAGAGATGAGGGAAATCTCTCAATTACAACTCACAAACGAGTGAAGTCACTTTGACAAGAAACAGAGTTGACTCTGTTTGGGCACCATGTCCGAATTAAATTTGACTTTTCAAAAAAAAAAAAAAAACAGTGGGACAGTCGAAAGTACACCATCATGACACCAACATTATTTTTGTCTACTAGTAATATAATAAAGCATTTATTGTTTACATTTACCTTAAGTTTCATTTTACAATATTCTACTGAATTCCAAATTAGAATACAAGGATGACATCTACCCCTGATTAATCCACAGAAAGAAGGGGGGTCACAATCAGAAAGCACAAGAGAAATAAATGATAAATGTGAGATTAATTCAGCTCACAATTGGTAACAATTATACTTTTACTATAGCATCAGTGCAGACATAAAACTGAACATCAAATTTAACTGCTATAAAGACACTATCGGTGCTTTACAGAGGGGCAATGTGATTCTACGAACAGGGATTGTGTCCAGGAATAACATGCTTTGGGGTATTTTATTTTAGTAGTTAACATGATTTTAATGAAAGACAATGTTCAAACCAATGACTTCAGGGGGAAGTTATGAATTTGCAAGGTTGGAATAACAAGTTCAATGAATTTTGCATGTCCGAGGCATCAGTGATTTTGCACTGGTCGCCCCTTAAACCGGAAGTGTACGTCCCGATAGCAATCGATCAGATATCGATATTGAAGGCTGATATCATTTCATATCAGCTACATATACATGTACATGAATGTGCGAAAGGAAGAATTGACATTAAACGTAATCCTTTCGCCTTTTTTGCCAACCAGGCAACAAAAGATGCGTCACTCTTTAATATTCTACATAGTTTGAGAGTATTGTGTATCGTCCCAAAAAAGTATGGCACTACTCACCTTCAAAAGATCATGCTCCACAGATTCTGTGCTGCCTCTCCGAGAGGAAGGTCTGCTACCAGAACTCCCAGACCCTGCCGCTACCACCATCTCTGCTTGCTTCGTTAACATCTGAATATCGTATAAACATTAGAATTGGAAAGGATAGGATAAAACACAAAGTCAGAAAGAAAAGGAGAGAAATAAAACAAGTAAGTCCCATACTTAAAATATGAATGTAATTTCAAGATCATGACACACTTTAATGAAAATAATAATATAACTACCAGTACTCACAATGTTTCAAGAGGAAGGGTAATATACTCCTAACATTTCTTTTTTCGGGGAGGGGGGGGGAAATGTGGATACATGCATGTATTTGCAACGTTCGTAATGTTTAAATCACTGCAAAGTTGGATTCAGGACATGTACAATGTATTACTTTTGAGAAAGGAAAAGTGATTAGATAATCTTTAAAGCAAACATTTTTTTAATTCCACACTGAATGGTTCTCCCAAATAATTCTCTCGGACAAGCTCTATGATTTTAAAAGTGTCTTGAGAAATAAATGTAATTCAAAGTGACAGTGGAGATTCTCCTATTTCTACACAAGTTTTATACACTCAAAGGCCTGTATTCTGAAGTCGGGTTTAACTTTAGACATGTGGTCTACATTCTGTGCTTAAACTATGGAAAGCAAAAAAGTCAAGGTTTCATACATTGAAAGTTTCTAATATTTACTGTTCTCTTTCCTAGGTCATTGATGGTGATGAAAACTACATGTACAAGATATACAATTTATCCTCCTCAAACAGTTTATGATTTGAGAGAAAATTGAGCTATTACATTGAAACTCTACTATTGAATTTATGCCAATACTGGCTGTCCATAGTTAAACCTCAAGTTTTGACTACAATTTATAACAAACCCGACTTAAAAATACAGACCAAAAGATGCTATCTACAATGTTGGAAGATGGAGAGGGACATTCTATTTCTAGTATGAGTGTAATTCAAACACCCCACCACCAATAAACTCAGCCCTATTTAAGACTTGAGTTTTAATAATCATGGATTCATGGGTTTATGCCCAAGAGCTCAGCACTTCAATGTATGTAAAACATTATATGTGGCAGTTACTGGAATTAGGTAATGATCTACGTATTGTGTGACCAAAGATGCTGCAATTCTAAAGGGGAGCTACATGTATAATCTATAAACAGGAAAAGTTTTAGCAAAGTTTCAAATCTGGATGAGATAAATTATATCGTTACAAACAGAATTTTACCATACATTATGTTTATCAACTTTGTCTAATCATCATAGTTCACAGTATACCACAAAATTAATAAATCTTACAAACTACATACAGTATATACCAACCTGTATTAACTGAAGAGCATTCATAAAAAAGCATGCTTGCACCATAACGTTTAAACAGTTTTGAAATACTCTTAAAATCAAGCAAAAACTTTTCCTTCATTATACATTGAATAAAAAACACACCAGTATCATGCAAACACTTTTTTTTTAAATACTACATGTAGTACAGTAAAAGCTACTTTTCTATTTATCAAAAGCATTGATATAAAAATGTTTGAGTGTAAAACTTTTCCACAGAACACTCTACAACATGCCCCTGTGAACAATAATCACACAATGAAATACATGATCTACAGTACATGCAGGCCTATCTATAAGCCAATGTCAATAAAATTGCAATTATATACAATGTATACTTCGGTCATACAGTGCTAATACTGTAATCATGTCCAAAACCAGATTCACACTTTCAATTTAATAAAGGGCATGCACATACATGTACTGTCTAGCTTTGGGCTTGGTTATTAATACCAATTTCCAAATTTACCCACTATCATAAAAAAAAATATGGAGAAATTTTATCCATTACCTCAAGAATATAATTTGACAATCTGATATTAGAGTGCCAAACATAAAATAAATGGACATGATACAAGAAATTTGGTTGCGTATGTAGTCTATGTTGTATCTGTCATTAAGCATGCAACCTGAAAATCTGAATTTTTCATCAAATCCCACACCAAAACAAATTTATACTTTTAAGATGTATATTCATTTCCATAAAATGGCACCTCTCAAGAGACAGTATTTCATTTTAATTCCATGTATATTCAAGATTTCATTTTTTGCATATATTCCCTGCATTTTTCCATTGCATGTTCAGTGTACAGTAGTTACATGTATCAGTTTTTAACTACTGAAACATAAAGTTACTGGTACTTGAAACTTCTTAATAGAAAACATCAACAAATTTGTAATTACAAAATTTTAGTTGCTTTTTAAAAGAAGCAAATGCAGAAAGAAACTGCTAAAAAGGAAAAACACACATCATGCAGAGTTCTCATAAATCTTTGCATAGAGATTGCAATATGATTTAAAAAATTGTGGGTTTTTTTTCAAACACAAGCTTAATATTGGAAGCAGAATAAAACCCTACTCATCAGACGCTGGAAAAATCTTAGAATCATTTTAGTGAGTGTTTGTCGTTGAAGGCCTCAATAGAAATGTTGCATGTATAATTATTGTGCTATCATGGATTTAAAACTGAATTCAATCATGTTCTAAAATAGCCCAACTTCTTTATTATTGAAACTTATTCAAGTAAAAACCACTTGAGACTTGGAGTGGTCTGAAGCTAAACTTCTTTACATTTCATTTGTAAAGTTGCACAGACCTATGAAGTTCAAATTTTGATGGCAAATATTATGAACATTACACCAAACGGCACGTGTGAGGATGAGATATTTTTCACCAGACAATACAAAGTTAATTCAGTGAAAATGTGGTATTAGTTCTGAGTGACTTTCACAATTCACAAAAGTACATGTATGAATGTTCCTTGTTCTAATCTAATTTTGATGTTACAATGTCATGTAAATTTTGTATTAAACAGCAGACCTGGGGGCAGTTTCATAAAGCTGTTTGTACAGTTACAAAAAATTGAAGAGAGAGGTGAATGCTATAAAAGTGAGATACCCAAAGTTTTCCTTGTTTTTAAGATTATGGGAACGAACTCTCAATGATGCAAATCTTGGAAAACAGCAATTCTTGCATTAGAATGATAATAATAATACATGTAGCTAGATTCATAAAGCGCATTTTGCCTGAGGATACAAAGCGCTGCTATTATTACCCTGGCTTTAGCTCGAGCAACCATCACTGGCGCTCAGTGCATTCAAGGAAATAATCCTGCCGGGTACCCATTCACCTCACCTGGGTCAAGAGCAGCACATTGTGGATAAATTTCCTAATGACAGAAAACACGCCATGGCTAGGATTCGAACCCACAACCCTCTGTTTCAAAGGCGAGAGTCAGAACCACTAGACCAGGGTGCGCCCACATTAAAATGCTTTTAACAAGAATTTTTTTTAAAAGAGCAGATTTTTCAAGTTCTTCAAAGCTGATGGGAATACAGTGGCAGGTCAAGAGCAGCACATTGTGGATAAATTTCCTAATGAATCTGACAGAAAACACGCCATGGCTAGGATTCGAACCCACAACCCTCTGTTTCAAAGGCGAGAGTCAGAACCACTAGACCACGGTGCGCCCACATTAAAATGCTTTAACAAGAATTTTTTTTTTTAAAAGAGCAGATTTTTCAAGTTCTTCGAAGCTGATGGGAATACAGTGGGAACCCCACTGGCAGGTCAAGAGCAGCACATTGTGGATAAATTTCCTAATGAATCTGACAGAAAACACGCCATGGCTAGGATTCGAACCCACAACCCTCTGTTTCAAAGGCGAGAGTCAGAACCACTAGACCACGGTGCGCCCACATTAAAATGCTTTTAACAAGAATTTTTTTTTTTAAAGAGCAGATTTTTCAAGTTCTTCAAAGCTGATGGGAATACAGTGGGAACCTCACTGGCGGAAGAAACGGTCACCACTTGATCATAAAATCGGGAGTAACTTACAACAGCTTTTATGAAACCAACCCCTAATGTGAAGGATGATACAGCATACGTGAACTCGAGTGAAAAATAAAGAAATTCAATTTACGTTCATCCTCATATTACTCGTAATCATAGGCACTTGCAGGAGGTTCGGCGATGGGTACCATTTCTGTCTAGAACTTGGGAGCTCTTTAAGCTGCTGCAAATTGGCAACGCACACATTTACATACAACCACGATGCAAAATTACAAACCAAAAATTGAACCAAGCAAACAGGAAGGGGAAGAAAAAGAGGGAAGGAAATAAAAAGAGGATATGCACATTATAAAATGATGCAATGCAATGAATGCTACATGGAGAAAGCAGCAAAATCATTTTGAAAAATACAGAATAGTCACAGCATGTATATAAACTTATGAAAACAAAAGCATATTACATACATGTAGCATTCAATATACCAGACGCTTTGATTACAAATTCATAATGTATATCAATTAATATCAATTTGAACTACATGTATGTCAAGGTAAAAGTAATAAAGGGCAAGTTCACCACAATAAAGGTGATTTGAATGAATCTAGAGAAAAATCAAACAAGCATAACGTTGACAATATCATCAAAATCTGCTGTAAGAAAGTTTTGATATAAAGTTCTGCTTTTATTCTGCATAACATCCTGATCAGTATGCAAATATGGAACTAATGAAGTCACCCACTCACTATTTTTTTTGTACAGTATGAAGTACTAATCTTCCTCATTATAATGTTAAACAAGGTACTGCATTCTTTCTCTATGAAACTGTGAAATTGCCATTGCCACTATTATAATTCACTGAAGATCTTTTCATGATACATGCATTGGGAAATCTGAAAAATTGAGATTTTCCGTATTTCATACAAAAATTTGTGATTGTATGCTATGAGATCATCGCCTGTCCATTTGCATACATTGTACCACCTGTGTTGTATTTTTACAAATGTACCAACTGTCTTGTGAAAAAAGGAAAACTTTTTGAAATTTATATTTTGAAGCTTGAAATTACAGCGCTATACACTGTACTTGGGTGGGGGTTCTCTTCTATATGAATTATTATTTTTTGTAAAAGGGTGGGCTTGCCCTTTAAGCCAAAATTTTTTTTCACCAGAAACAAAATGGTTCTAAAAAAAGGATGCTGATGTGGAATCCGCACTTAGATCTTATGGATTGGATTCAATGTTATCCATTCATCATGTACACATGTTTTGCATGTAGTTTGCTTAAAACATTTTTTTTTCAACAATCCCACACATTTAAATTATCTGAAATAAATATTATCTCATGCTAAACCTTGAACATGGTGTCTAAAATTATCTATAACGCAGTCTGAACAAAAATCAAATTGGATGGGGATATTTTAAGTCTTGAACTACTTAAGCCTACATGTACATTAAGAGCTCCTCTGGCCTCTTGCTTCAATGTGTAATGTCAGGGTAAAGTGAAGCCTAATCCACTGGAGCGCAATAGATCTGCAGATATAGTATTTTCATACACTTTGGTCAATGAACGCATAACGGACTACCAACAATGGGCCGTGTCTACAGTGAACATCATCCCAGTCGTATCCTTAGCACATTGGAACTACCTTTATGCGGATGTCTCACTTGGCATTTCATAAACACATCAAGGGAACGTTGCTGTCGGCTATAATTACCCAGTCTAAACAACATGTCAGGACAGGGGTTCCAGTGTGTGGGACTAGAGCAATTTATTTTGAGCCGCATCACACCCTAGTCTCAGCTCCAGACTGCTTGTCCATATTATCATTATATTTCAAGTTGAAATTTTATTTCTATTTCTAAAGACTGTGTAAGTTTGATTCATAATTTCAAATCATTACAATCATTACATTATAAAGTGTAGAGATTAGAGATTCAATCTAAAATCAAATATGGATGTAAATTTTCAAATGAAAAAATTTTGCACCATACGTGTAGCAGTGCAAACTAATGTTTCCACTTGCACTTCATGTACTGTATCTTCCTTTCATTTTGTGAATATTACCAAACACTATACAAATTGACTTCCTTTTTTTATCAATTTTCATCACTAAGATAGAAACTTGACGAATGGGGGAAGGAGGGGGCAAAAGAAAATACAAACATGTAGGTAAACTATTAAGGCCATCAATTGTTCTATTTCTAGAGTACAACAAAAGTATCAAGACCTTCATATGTTGGCTCTGTTTTGAGTTCACATGTACATGTAATGCAGTCTGAAGTAGGAGACTAGATTTACTTCATTCACTCAATGCTGCTTGATTCAGACATGCAACATACTTTGGAGTGTAGTCTCAATCCTGGATATGGTACCAAGAATTGGTGTGTCAACATTGAGTCTGTGCAGACTACCATAGTCATCACTGTGTATCTACGTGTATTTGTATATTTTTAAAACAAAAATCATTCAAGACTGAAGAGGAAGACTAGCAAATCTGTACACGTAAAGGGATACTCCAGGCTGAAGATATTTATATCTCAAACTTTATAGAGCAAAATGCTGAATATTTGATCAAAATCGGATAACAAATAACAAAGTCATTGAATTTTAAAGATTGGCATTATTCCAGTGGAGCAGTTCTAGGCATGTCTTCATTAATATTCATTAGGTAGGCTGATGATGTCATATCCCCGCTTGTTCTTTTGTATTTTATAATATGAAATTAGTTCTATTCAAAATTTTCTACCAAAAACTAAAACAATTGGATTGACAACAAATTAAGGGCATTAATTGCTGCAACTTTATTTTGTCCCGATGGAGGCACATCATTTACATGTGCACACTGCATGAACACATGAAACAATTATGATTTCATGAGAAGAAAGAGGAAAGAGGGGGTGTGACATCATCAGCCCTAATAATGAATATTCATGATGATGTGCATATAACCATTTTCACAAAATATTGATAAATTCAATAACTTTGCTACCTGTATTTGTTATTTGAATTGCTCTGTGAATTTTACTACATGTGAAGCCTGGAGCATCCCTTTAAAGCTTGTGCATAGTTTTGGTAAATCCACCAAAATGCACCTATCACTATTCCAATTCATTGCTAGCTAATATGAATGGATATGCCCTATAACAGTTATGATGTGGAGGATATGAAATGAAAATGTGTTTTACAGGATAAATTTTGCGATTTTACATGGAAATTTAACTTGATCGGGTCACCCGATCAAATTAAAATATCTGTGTGTTTTTGTCTTTCAATTAAATCCTATTCCAAATCATGGAATGGGCTGAAACTTTCAAGATATGTTCTTTGTCTGTAACTTTTGGATATCTAATCACTAAATTTATAAGATAAGTGCTTGAATGCCCATTTTTAAATTTAAAACAAGCATCGCCGAGAGATTTGAATATTTGAAATTTTCTCAGAGAAGTGCAGTTGGAAAAATATCTAACGGTCTCTACGCTTCAGTAAGACTGTCATATTAGATGATATTAGATGATATTCGATTATCAATCACATTATTGACCCTTTACCAAAGCTATACACAGGCTTATTAGACATTTGATTGATAGTGAGAGTTGACCCATAGAACCTGTATTGTTTATATTGCCATAATGATGTCTAGAAACTGAAACAAAAATTGCCATCAACTTTGGATCATAATCACATTTACATGTAAAGTTTAAAATCATAGCATGTGCTTGAAAGTGTACATGAATGGAGAGAAATGTGTATGTATCTAGTCATACAGCACTCAGCGGTACAAACAAAGCAAGCAGGTACTATAAAACGAGTACATGATACAATATTGCATATACACCCATTTATACATGTAGGCCTTAGGGTAAAAGAAAATAATTGAAGAAAATGATATTTCTGATTCTTAGTATTAAAAAGCAATTGCTCTATATTTTGATTTGTAACAGAAACAGAGAAAATGTTTTGATGAACATAACAGTGTACCTCAAACAGGGAATAATTTTCCTGGTTATCGAATTGCAATTTGGTCCAAAGATCTCAATTACTGTAACACAGAATTTCTTGTGTGTAGCAAGAACTGTACAAAATACAGTTGGAAGCTTTGCTCAAGATTACAACCAGAAATGCATCGCAAATTCGGCAGTCTCACCTGCATTATGCGACCCAATATAGCAGCAGTGCTGACTTTGAAAACAACTATTGAATGATCATTCACAAAAAACACCATTCATATGATAATACCTGAATGACCTTTGACTTTGATCATGTGGCCTAAAGACTCGTGCAAAGTGATACATGTACTTGATTAACCTTTCATCCATGTCCATAAACTAGATCCATAAACTTTCAAAGTTATGATGGCAATTTAACAATACCCACAACATGGCCAAAGCTCATTGACCTTAAATGACCTTTAACCTTTGTCATGTGACCTGAAACTCATGATACTTGATTGCTCTTATGTCAAAGTTTTATGAACTAGATCTATTAACTTCTTATGATGGCAATTCAACAATTACCCCCAACATGACCAAAGTTCATTGACCCTATTAAAATGACCTTTGACCTTGGTCATCTTTCCCAAAACTCAGGCAAGATGTTCAGTGATATACCATTACTCTTATGTCCAAGTTTCAAGAACTAGATCCATAAACTTTTGCATTATGACGAAATTTCAAAACTTAACCTTTCAAGGTTTCAATGTTGATTACCACAACATGGTCTATGAAGTCCATTGACCCTAAATGACCTTTGACCTTGGTCATGTGATGTGAGCTGAAACTCGGGCAAGATATTCAGTAAAAGTTGATTACCCTTATGTCCAAGTTCATGAACTAGGTACATTTACTTTCTAATTTATGACAACATTTCAAAAACTTAACCTTGGTTTTTAAATAATGTTCACGCCCGACGTCGCTGCCGCCAGAAAAGCGGCGCCTACATGTATGTATTATATTCTCACTCTACATTTAGTCCCTGCTCAAATTTAAAAAAAAATAATAAATGCAGAAACAAATATCCACTGAACAGTTTTGACAACAAGCAAAATGCTCTTCATTCATTTCAAGCATGAAATTGCATATTGAAGAACAATATCAAAACAAAATTTCTGCATCATCAATTATACTGTCACTGGTTCCACGAACAATGAGATGAAAGAATGAACAGACTATGGTTTACCATTATCCGATGACGATACTAGGGTTGTATACAGTATGGATGGCATTTCAAAATAATCACAGAATAGTATAGAGGGTTAGTTAAGAATACTATTAGGAAGGAAGTTTGGCTGACCAAGGCTGTGTTCAATCAATATTTTAAAAATCTAGAAACACAGTGTTACAGATATTTGATTCAATCACAGTTGCATTCAAGCAAGTTTGGTTCAGAAAAATTAGAGCTGCAGAATCACGAAGTTCAATAGACTGCATTGAAAAGTTCACCAATAATAATAAAAGTCAAACAATCCAGTTTTTATGATGCACAGTGGGTGGGCTTTGTAAAGAAGGACAGTGATGAAAATTCACTTGAATGCTATCCTGCATATTAAGGATTTATTTTGACTTTTGGTTCATTTTGTGATTGTAGTGTTAAAACATTAACTGAACACACCAGAAGGGCATACAGATACATACATATTCATTTGTTACCTTCCAAGATTTTTCTGGTAGACCCTTTGCAGTTCAAAACCGCATTTGAAGGAGAAAATAGCAGAGGGTCATACTTAAAAATACAGAAATTAACTACAGTGCTGCTTGTATACTGAAGGTGATTATTATTCAAGCAGAGATTTACAGCTTAATTCCAGTTTGAGAACCATCCCACATATGATACAGATTTTGAAAAGTTGATTGTACTCTTTGACACTTAATATCTCTATTAAAAAATAGAATTATTGATAAAGTACTGTCTAATTGTTAAACCTGTTTTGTGCATCATAACATATCAACTTCTTATGTAGTACACATCAATCAATACTAGCTTTAATTAATTTTTTTCCAAGAAAAACTGCAGAGATAAATACAGTGTATCATTTCATAGTTAATCCCAATACCACAACTTAGTTTCACGAAATTTCACGATCGATCACAGGGCTGATTTTTATAAAATTGATCATACACATTAATCAATGCAACCAATCATAGAATAGAAAATATCAGCCTTCGTGATCAATAACTACTATGTTATGGAGCCCAGAGTTATTTGAGCAAGAGATTTCCCCACATCGATCATGGGTGAGGTTGTAAAATGGATTTTAATATCCTGTCCCTTCTTCCTTGAAAACCTGCAATCTAAACTGCAAATCAGTTTGAATGCTTCACTTCAGGGGATTATAAAGGTGAGCTCCAAAGTTACCAGCAAATGATCACTTGCAAAGTATGTTTAGTAGTGACTATTAAATCGTAATAATTTCTGTATGTGAACTCCCTTGGTGTATGGCGTCAATAGATGGATGGGTGCATTCCCTGCCATTGGCAATCCAAAGAACAAACATATGCCGAAATGCAAAAATTCACTTTCAGCAGCCATGATAATACATGCATTAGAAAGCTACTTTTTATCAAATAGAATTCTGCATGTTGTTGGATTGGCATGGGAGGTATACTTACAGTCTTTTTTTCTTCTTGTTGCATTTTATATTCCATATCCATCTTCTCGTCAACCTGAACAAACAAAAAGTAAGTACAGAGACAAAGAGTAAAATTTACGATTGTCTGTCAAATTAGGATAGAGTGTCTTGAAATAAGTGTGTGGAAGGGCACAAAGCAAGAGGCGAAAGATTTGAACAGAGCCCTGGTAGATAATGAAGCAAAAACAGAGAGAGTGAGAGAGAGAAAAAAAAAGAAATCCCTAAGTATTAGCATTGCAGTTATTCACAATTAACAAAGAGGGAATTTGCACCTGAACCTACAGGTACCTACACATAAATGTAACATTAATAAAAATCAACTGTGCAATATTTTCAATTAGGAACACATCATTAAACAACTCTTTATGAAGGTGGATGGCACAAAACTAAAATGAAAATAATTATCAAATGTCGGAAGCTCCAATATATTGATTAATTTGTACGGATGACCAATTTTCAGCTTTATGATCCGCGTAATTGTCAACAATATTACATGGTAAATGCAATCTAGTCATGTAAGCACCAAGCAATCAGCAAAGCATTTTGTGTACTTCTTGCAAAATTAGCAAATTGAAACAAACACATAACCCTTTCAATAATTTGTGAGTGCGGACGATAGGCCATTTCGCCAAAATGAATTAATGAACAGGTTGAGGATCAGAAAAGTCAGACTATCTAATTGTTTCACCCTTTTTGTTTGCAAAACCTTAAATTGCAATCTACCCTATTGAAACAATAAATCTTGATTGTTTAATATTTTCACATTTATCATTGCTTGCTACTTATACTTGGGTTTGTGCTATTGAAAGCGAGAAGGTTCTGTTTTTATATAAAGTTCTACTACATTTGAAAGACTTACTTCTTTTTGTTGCTTTTCCAATTCCAACATTCTGATTTTCCTGGCCTCAGCCCTCGCTTGCCTTCTTTGAGCAAGCTTCGTTTCCGCCTGAAAAAAAAATAAAACAAAGAAATAACAAGAAATATGAAAAGTGGTAACAAAACAAATGTCATAATCAAGATTTGATTTATTGCATTTATAAACAGTGAAAGTAAAATCGCAACACTGTATACTTTTCTCATACACAAATTTTGCTCAAATAAAGTGTCAAAACAGAGACAAGGCTTTACATACCCATACAATCTGCTTTTCGCCTTCCCATGCAACAAAATGATTATGTAGTCCCAATTCAAAGTGCTTATCAATAAATTAGAATTGCTGCAGGAGTGATTTCAGTATTAAATATTGAAAATAGAAACTAACATTAGTTTTGAATAGGATATCATCGTGATCGAATTAAGTGTTTCCAAAGTACTATCACCGTAAAGAGGTTTTGAAAATGGGAAGTCCTTTAAAAATTTGCTCAATTTTGGAGCTTACATTACATACAGACCCATATCAGGCGCAGATCCAGGGTGACTTTTGCAGGCTGCAATTTTGTCTATGTAATTTGAACCCCCCCCCAAAAAAAAAAAAGACATCATCGCTCATTTTACTGGGTGCGCAATGAATTAAGGCATTCTATTTAAGAAGAGCACCATTGTATATTCAATATTTAATGAGGTGTGCCCACATGCCCCCTCCCCTGGATAAGCGCTCGCATATATCCCAGACAGCTCTAAAGAATTTACTTGTCGGAGAAGAATAATTAAAAACATTGTTTGCTTGTTGTTTGACAATTAATTTGGAACAGAGTTTATAACATTAACAAATTAATTTTATCCAATTGATGTGAACTGACACAAGGAATCTGCATAAAAATACACAGCAAAAACTGTGGTGCTAACCTGTGTACATAGAGGACCACACCAGTTATTTTACACCGGTGTTAAATTGGTGGTGTTAGTTTTACACCTATAGGTGTTATTACAACACCTATTGTTGCTACATTTACACTCTTTGGTGTTATGTTTAATCTTCAGGGTGTAATTTTAACACCTCAGGGTGTGGTCCTCTATTAACACCAATTGGTGTCAGTTTTAACACCACAGTTTTTACAGTGTACATACAGTGTAAGCATGAGTCAGTCATTCTTAAAAATCTTTAATAAGCATTGACCTGCACCTGATCTATGAGTCCAAGGTGAATCATGACTTGCATTTTCTTCTTCATGTCTGAATAATATAACCCCATCAATTTATTCATACACTATACAATGCTATAATATATTCGCCAATGACATAATCATACTAATCACAGTATTTAAACTCGGCTATTTGTTAATATGTATGTTTTATTCAAGGTTACAATGTACTTTCATTATTTTCACAAAAGATAGCGCTTTTAATAAGGGTTTAATAAAAGCACTGTCCCCCTCAGCCCTTTTCCACCCTTTCTGCCTTTTGTGTTTTTAGAGTGTATAGAACAAGTAAATTTTTCATTGCTTTTTAATACTGTACAGATTGATGAGAGAAAACTACATGTACATGTAGCTAGCATACTGTACCTTACATATAAAATGTTTTGTATGCAACTGTGGTCCCATGTGATAAAAAAGTCTGCACAGTCATATTGTATCACATCACACATGCTCAAATAGGAGCACTGAGAATCAATAAAATCATCACTGTTCAAAGCAATTCATCATTATATATGAAACAGACTCAAGTCCTTAGTGCTGCCAGAAAAATATACCTGTGAGCAAGTGTGGCTGGGTTATTGCTTTTTATGTGGCATCCCATTCAGGTAATAATAATAAATTGACTTGCTTGGGTATTTTTTTTCCATAGCAGGAACATGCAATAAATTCTTTTACAGGTTTACAAACAGATTTCCAAAATGCACTTCACCCATAATTGTATGAACAAAAATTAAAGAAAAAAAACGTTTTGGGTGCTGTTTAAAGATGGCTTAATACTGTACATTTTATTTCAAACAGGAAAGAAGGGGGGGGGTCTCAAGTACATGCCTGTTGCCAACGAGAGATACATGTAATTATGATGTTTGAAGGTTTACATGGTGGTTTATAAACAATCCCGAAAGTGGTTTACGCCTAATAAGGTACACCATGTGTCCTGAGATAAAAGTGGAAAGAGATAGAAATGAAAATAGAAAGGCGTGAAAAATAGAAAGGCAAGAAAGTGGAGTTTTGGAAGTACATGCAGAATATTCGTTTCAGAATTAGTGTAGTCCCAAAAAGAGTGAAAAGCTGAGTAGTAGGAAGGGGTGAGAGGCTTCGGTGGGTTGGAGAGGTGAGAGAGGCTTCAGTAGAAGAGAGAAGGCCGGCTTGAGTCAGCAAACGGAGCTGTTGAGCTAGAGCAGGAGCTGGACTCGAGGTTTCAAGCAGGTTGACCATCTTCAGAAGTGAGTGCCTGGGTGGACTCACTCCTGAAGATGAACAGTCTACCTGCCCAAAAGATCGAGTCTTCTCTCCTGCTCCAGGTCTACAGCTCCAGATAGTCTGCTCTGCAAAACCTTCTCTTCAGTTAAGGGTCTGAATGTGCAGCCTACAGTACTCATGCCTTGTGTACTGAAGGCCCTCTACAGCAAGTTTTATACGTGCTAGTCTTTGCGTGGAGACACGCTTGCAGATCAAAGTTTCACTCAGGGTCTGTGCCTGCAGAGTGAGCTCCATTTGCCAACTCAAGCTAGCCTTCTCTCATCATTCTACTCAAGCCTCTCTCACCTCTCCAACTCACTACAACTATTAAAAGCCTCCTAATCAAGCCTCTCACCCTGCCTTCTACTCAGCTTTTCACTCCTGGTTTTCAATCCTTTTTATTATAAGGACTACACTCATTCTAAAAAGAATACTCTTCTCCCCAACCTCCACTTACTTGCCTTTCCATTTTTTTTTTTTTGTATCTCTATCCACTTTATCGGTCCTTGCAGGACTTCATACATGGTGTACCGTCCATATTCCACTTTTGCAAAAAGATATTTCAAGCACTGACATAGCAAGGAACCTAACTCATTGCTTCCAAAACCATTTGAACTTGTTTTTGTACTTTGGGGCCCCTACATGTAGTTCCCATTAAAAGATCCAGTGCTCTGAGGTATAATTTTGGTATTTGTATGCATAAAGATACTTTACAGTACAGTGCAGTACTTGAGGGCAATCCAACCATTTTGATTTACATTGAGAAAGTAAAATGAAATAAAATTCAAAATATTAATAACAGGGTGGTGGCTGGAAGTTTCTTTCAAAGAAACTGTCACACTGTGTATGAAGATGAGCCAGAGATTTTTTAAAAATAACTATATATTCATTTACATTACGTAGGAAGCAAAATGTGGTGAAGAAATATATAATACTAGATACTAGTAGTTGAATAACTTGAATGTATACTTGAATCACTTGAATGTCAGAAAAATGCATACATGTACATGTATTGCATTGTATGAAGAAAGATAGTACAGTGTGTATAACACAGGGAAAATGCATGTCGAGGGAATATAATTGAATTAAAATTATGAATTGAATTATCTGTTACCTAAATGTAGTTGTAGTATTCCAATGTACAGTTGGGAAGGGGAAGAAAGTGGATGGGAGAAAATGGGGAAGATAGAAAAAAAGGAACTACATGTACATGTACAAAGCAAGAGAAGAATTTTAGAAATGATGAGAAGGGTAGGGGGAGAAGGATGAGAGGAGGAGGAGAAGAAGAAGGAGAAGGAGGAGGAGGAAAGGAGAAGAAGAAGAAGAAAAAGAAAAAAAGAAGAAGAAGAAGAAAAAGAAGAAGAAGAAGGAGAGGAGAAGGAGAAGAAGAAGAAGAAGAAGAAGAAGAAGAAGAATAGAAGTAGAAGAAGTAGAAGAAGAAGAAGAAGAATAGATGAAGCAAAACCTAAAAATACAAGAGTAAGAAAAAATCATAATGGTAGGAATTTAAGATTTGAAAGAAAAAAATACATGTAAAATGAAATGACAAATGGAACAGAATTAATGTTTTACAAAAAGCAACAACTACTAAATAAGGTGTATTAAAGTCCTTGTCTAAAACCCATGCTTCACCCCCTCCCCACCCCCCCCCCCCCCCCCCAACTTATTTTCTATTCAATATCAATCTTTTTTTTAATAAATAATTTGTTTTCAACATCAAAATAAAAAAAATAAAAACTTGTTAGCTTTAATTATTAGACTGTGAGCATACTGAAGCACTTTTTATTAACTTTTACAATTGATAAAAAGCTGTCAATAAACCATCTTGAGTGCAAAAAAAATGCTCTTGGTGCATTTTGCAAGTGCTTTCAAATCAAAATAATGTAAAGTCCTTTTTATTCTAAATAGGGATTTCCCTTTAAAAAGTAATCAGTTCTAATATCTTATGTTTGGGATATAAAATATGCATAAATATCAAGCACCACCCCCTCCCCCATCCCAATGGGATTTCTGATTATTATTGCCACATACATGTACACTGTACATGAACATTATGTAATTTGGAAGAAAAGGTCCAATACACCTTTAATATTCTCTAACTGTTCATTCCATCTATATGTACTTTGTGTACATACATGTATATGTGATAATTTGTATTCAAAGCAGAAATCAAATCAAATAAAAATGTGCAAGAATTTGAATAAAAAATATTGTGCTCTGCTACATGTAACTTTTATTTTCATTTTGACATGTTAAATGAAAATAAACAATCAATTATTACAAAAATAAAGACCCCCCCCCCATTGCTTTCTGACTCTGCATTTGTATGTGCAGTACTAGTCTCCTATGGACTCTCTCACTGTGATGTAGCATGTAGAGTATGTAAACTACATGTATGCATGTATTGTTCACATGATCATTGTGATGTAGAATGAAATACTATGAAATATTAAATACTAATTGATGAAGAAAAAAAATGTATTGTAAATACTAGAACACAGTAACTTGAATGATGTGGAGCTTTTTAAGCATCTATATGAGGACCATTCCATGAAAGATCATTGCTCTTTTATAATAAGCCATTCAGATCAAGAGATTGATCTCAGTAGCTTAGTAACTATTAGCACCGCAAATTCTCTTCATGATATGCTCCCCTGTATAAAAAAAAAGCTCAGTGGTCGATTACAGTGGGTGATGCAATAATATTCTACACTCACCTTTTCTGCTTCCTGTTACATGTAGGTCAAATTGACAGAGAAATTGTGACAAAAATTACATAAGGACAAAACATGCAAACTAACAAATAGCAACAAACTTCTTTTATTGTCATTAAAGGGAAAGTTCGCCAAGCTGATAATAACAGACAGAAAAAAAAGAGAACACATATTGGTAAAGGTTTGATGAAAATTCAGCAAGGAATAACCAATAATATTTTTCTCTATTTTTATCCGATGTACAGTACATGTATCATCAAGGTGAATTTCCCCTTTAATGATATTCTGCCAATTAATGGGTTTGTAATATTTATGTGAAATTACAATACATTCTTAACATTAACAATATACTGTACTTCTACTTCAAAATTCCATTTGCCATAATATCCAAATTGGCTCGAAATATCCCAGAAGTTCATATCTCACTCATGATAATAACACACCTTTGTGAACATTACCCTGGGCCCTGGCACAACAATGCATCAATCACAGAGACAATGTACAGTATGTAGGTGGTTTCATACTGCCTCGATCACAAGAATCCCTGTAAAATTACGAGAACATCTTACGGCTAAAAAATACAGGTCTGTTATTATGTTATTATTCCTGAATGCACACCACCCCGAAACATACCCTTCGGGATAAGTTCCTGAAGTAACCAGCATGCTCAATAGGTGGTTTCAGACCGCCTCGAAGTTCGCCAGCTCCAGGTATTCTCTGATCGGGAAATTTACCCCGATCAGAAAATACTAGGTATTTTGGTAATGTGAAAGCAAACTACGTGTAATTTCCCCGAAAGAAAATACCCGCTAAATAGTAGGTACTTGGCAAAATTACGAGAACTTTCGTGGGGATTTTTCCAAGGTCGCAGGTATTTTGGCGATGTGAAAGCAAATTACGGGAACTTTAAGCCCAGCGTGTCGTTGGGCGCGGCGGCGTGGGTGGCTGCTGGGCTAGTGATTTTGAATCTCGCGCCTTGCCTTCTTATCAGACCATACTGCGCATGCTCGTAACTTCGGGAACTTATCCCGAAGGATGTGTTTCGGGGCGGTGTGAATGCAGGAATAATTAACGGGTATTTTCTAGCCTTAAAAAGTTCTCGTAATTTAACGGGGATTCTTGTGATCGAGGCGGTTTGAAACCACCTAGTATGGTCTGATAAGCAAGCAAGGTGCAAGATTCAAAGCTGCTAGCTGAGCAGCCACCCATGGCGCCAATGCCAAACTACGTACATGTACACACTGAGCTAAAAGTTCCTGTAATTTGCTTTCACACTGTCAAAATACGTGCGACTCTGGAAAAATCCCAGCGAAAGTTCTTATAAATTTGATATGTACCTACTGTTTATATTGGGTATTTTCTTTCCGGGGGATTACGCGTAATTTACTTTCACACTGCCAAAATACCTGGAAGTGAAGAACTTTTGAGGCAGTCGAAACCACCTTTTGGGATCGCGGACCTCTTTGACGCAGTGTGCATTCATGTACATGTACAGTACCTGATGGGGCCAATTGCTGAAGAACTTGAAACCAAACGCAGCTCTTTATTTTCAACCGAACAGGTTGTGTACTGTACATTGGGGATTCTGGACTTGCGCTCGACTCTTTCTACAACCCCCACAGAAATTTTCAAGCTTGCGGCAAGCGTGCGACAAGCTTGCGGCATGCTAGTAACTCGCATGCGGCTAGCTTAATAAGCGTGTAATATGCATGCAGATTAATACTTAAGCAATCTTTTAGCGAGCAGGGACTTTTACTAGCATGCACTTGCTTATTAAGCAAGCGCCCTGCTAGTCGCACGCTAGTTACTAGCATGCGGCACGCTTAAATTTCTGTAGGGGAAGGTTTTTATTTTTCCTTTCATATCGAGTCAAAAATAATTTGCAGAAATATTTTGGAGGATAAGTCATCTCCAGCCCCACTGTCTCTTTTATTCTATTTTTTTTTCAATTCATTTATCAGGGGGGGGGGCTGATATGCGGTGTATTTGCTTGTCTCATTCATCCATTGTTTCTTTATTGCTTGTTTTGTCTGTGCTGGCTCATGGGATAATTTGCAGTATCGTACTGTAGTCACCACAAGTACACTGTATTATACCAGAACACCATGTATGTGTGTATTAAACGTACAGTCTGTAGACCATGACAGGATCAACATTTGATTGCCAATTATAATGATGTATTTTCAATGTTCAATGTTGATGGAAGGTCATACATGTAATGTTGTTCAGAACAAATGTTAAGTACATACACATTTGATATGTAAAACGGTAAACATGTTTTCTTTCAAGGGAGAGAGCTTGTGAAGGGGAAACAAATTTTGTCATACTGATCACTGTAATTTTTATAAAGCAGCTTGTCTTGACAGTTCACCAAAGCAATTGTCATCATTGTCATTTTCACCTTTACAATATCCTTTGTACTTTGAAATCAGAGAGCAACAAGAACATTTGTATTTTCAAGGCTGAAAATCAGTATTTTGGTGAGGAAATTAGTATTTTCACAAGAGTACCATAGGACAACACATAAACTTTTGAAATCAGTATTTTGCATGAAACCATCAGTATTCTTCTCTATTTTCAGTACTACATGTACATGTAAATTATACGGTAAATCAGTAAGTAGGGCCTACTACTTGGCAGCTCTGTGAAATAATGATTATCATTTCAATATTGCATTTAATATTTTAAACATCATTATCAAATATTTAGAATCACTATTACACATGTAATTATCATAAATACCAATATCGATAAAGTACCAATGTACAATGTAGGCATGTACATGTGTACTTGTAGGCCCTATACACATACTGTACAAATTTTGTATTGTAAATCTGTAGTTTTTTCCACACATTACATGTGTATGTATTCATTTTGTACGAAAAATATTATTTTACACATTATACTGCAGATATCATGAGCATCTGATGCCTTTGGGTGAATCATTAATGGCAACCAACATCCAGTCACTTATGAATACATGTATCAATGCATAAGAGCACAACTGGCCTATTAAAATGAATCCAATTACGATGCCCATCCAACCCAAGGCAGTATGACTCCAAGACACTCAAAAAGGAATTTTCATACCCACTCACTTACAGAAAATACAATGTACCTGATACTTTGCTTGTGTAAAGGCAATATTCGTGAAAGAAAATACTGGAAAGTAGATTTTGAAAAATATTTTTTTTAAATACGTGTACCTTTCACAGGAACTTCTGCACAGTCACAGAAATAATAGCCTTTCTTTTGATATTTTGATAAAATATATGTGACTTCTGAATATCAAAGGCACATTTCTATATGGGGGCTTGGGGCTAATAAAATACAGCACTTATGTTTCTAAGCACTTACATTGTAATTATTAACATTTTTGGTGCCCCAAATACAGAGTGCTGCAAGCCTGCAAAGAGCCCTGAAAATCTAGAAAAGAGCACTTGAAATTCTCATGGGCTAATGATATACCCGGCACATTGTACAGACAGTATTACTGTATGTACAATGCACACTTTATAGCAAAACGCAGCCCTGTAAAGTCATTTTCACCTTTACATGTACATCACAATGGGGGGGGGGGCACCAAAAAAATATCCAAGAACAAGGAAAGGGGCACTGAGGCCAATGAGCATGGCATCCAAGACTGTGACCTTGGTCTTTGTTTCTTTAAAGCACTGTCACAGGAATTTTTGCAGAGTGAAAGAAAAGTTTTAAGAACTTCAAATGTGCAGCTAGATTTATAATCCTGTATACTCATTGCTGGCTCATTTGTGTACAGTATCGGGGTGGGGGGGTGTAAATAATTTGTACATACATGTAAAATGAAACTATCCAGTATCTGGTACATGTACTCATTGTCCTGAAAATACTGAATAAGTAAATATTCATGTGATCAAGTGGAAAACTTAATCTGGTTCCGGTTGGTGAGAACAATCGCAATAAAATGAGCCTTGAGAAGGCTGGATAAGAAATATACGGGCATTCTCGTGATTGAGGGGGTATGAATGTACATGTACATGTACCAATGAATGAAGGCTTAAATGACTGTCGAGCTGTCTCAAAGAGGTCATGTCTCAAATCTGTGGTAATGTGGAATGCAGTGTCTTCTTCCAGCTTAACGACCGGTCAGTTTAAGATGCAGAGAGAGAGAAGGTGGTTTCAGACCGCCTCGAAGTTCGCCAGTTCCAGGTATTCTCTGATCGGGAAATTTACCCCGATCAGAAAATACCAGGTATTTTGGTAATGTGAAAGCAAACTACGCGTAATCTCCCCGAAAGAAAATACCCGCTAAATAGTAGGTACTTGGCGAAATTACGAGAACTTTCGTGGGGATTTTTCCAAGGTCGCAGGTATTTTGGCGATGTGAAAGCAAATTACGGGAACTTTTATCCCAGCGTGTCGTTGGGCACGGCGGCGTGGGTGGCTGCTGGGCTAGAGATTTTGAATCTCCCGCCTTGCCTGCTTATCAGACCACTCTGCGCATGCTCGTAACTTCGGGAACTTATCCCGAAGGATGTGTTTCGGGGCGGTGTGAATGCAGGAATAATTAACGGGTATTTTTTAGCCTTAAAAAGTTCTCGTAATTTAACGGGGATTCTTGTGATCGAGGCGGTTTGAAACCGCCTAGAGAGAGGGAGAATCACATAAGGTGGTGCTGCACCATCCTGAGTTTGCTCAATCTCGAGATTCAAGAAACCCCGTCTCCACCATCGCAAGAAGAGCAATTCCTGTTCGAGCGAGGCATCAATGCATTATGGTCTGACACCGTAAATTAATAATCCCGATTGCGTCTGCACCTATGAATTAGCGCGATAATTCGTAAAATAGCGCGCTATTTTGCAAATAATCCCAAGTTGACTTGGGATCGCAATCTCGAGATACATGTTAATCCTACGAACTAGCGAGATACAAATGTAATTGCGTCTCCATTGCAAATAATCTCGAGATTGTTCCGATCGGGATAATTCGCCGGATCAGAAATAGCACGCTAAGTTCAGATGAAAATGGATGCCATTGGAAATGTGTAGAGAGGTGGCCAGTTTTTATAGGGGAAATACATGTACAGTATTATAAATAAAAAACAATATTTGAAACAAGCAAAAGTCCCTGGTGGTCCCATTTGCATGTACATGTACAGTGTACGTTGGGCAATTCCTTTATTCTTGAATTCATAATTTTATTACAGTCCTTCACCTTTATAATTTCGTGGAACTCAATATATCACTCTCCTTATTTTTTTGAGGAGCTCAATTGAGCTCCTCAGAAGCGCTCTCCTTGAGGAGCTCAAATCAATTCAATAAAATACTATGTATGATAAATTGTATTTTTTTCTTAACATTGTATGCAATAGCTGTATCAATCTGTGGTGAAACTAGGCCTGGGTCAATCGTTTACAAAATATCGCGCTCCTGCTAAAAAAAAAAAAAATTGGTGATCACCATAAAAATCTACATATGGGACTATTCACCGAGTTTAAATTCAAATCAGAGTCGGGAAAGAGATGAATATTCTTCATTTTCTGCTAGTTTTCCACTAAATCAAAATAATTTCAAGGAATTATGGAAAATAAATGGCCATTTCACGGATTTAAAGATGTAAAATGTGAAATTTTATCAATTATTTTTTAAGGAGCGCGTTAAGAGCGCCAGAGCGATCGCGCTCCTCAAAAATGAAGATCTGTTTATATTATACGGTAGTACAGTACATACATGTACAGTGTAGATGTACATGTACTTGTACAGGTTACAGGTACATAATTTGCAGACAGGGCAGCTCATCATTCCTCTCTCCCTTGACTAGCTGTGGCCTGGAGGTTCTTTCAAGCAATCTACAATGTAGCCCCGTATATTTGTTCTCCTCATAATGTGCACTCCTACAGTAAATGCATGCATTTGTGTTTGTACAAGTGGGTTCATCATAAATTTTGGAGGCATAAAATTTATTGCACAAGTGATATACAATTAAATTTCTTTAAGAGCTTTGAAATGAACACAGTACAGAGGACAGGGGTACAATGTATTAAAAGTGTATTATTACTGAACATTTTCTAATAATTTAGTCAGGGTTGTTTGGTAATGGAGGGCAGTGGCAAATCTCAATCCACCTGTATTTTGCGAAGGATGTACATTTACATGTACATGTAGGCCTATTGTGTACATGTTTGAGTTGGAACCAACTGGCATAAAGTGTAAAGACCAAGAGACAATTCACAGTAGTGTATTAAAGGGTTCAGAGAGAGTTGAAAAGAGAAGATGGAATGCCGAGTGACCTGAGATGATACCATACAGTCATCCCTGTGTGATGTAGGCAATGACATTCAATTACAGCCAAGTTTTCATTAGCCCCCTCAAAGCTGATCTGCATGCAAGTTTGGTCTGTGCTGGAATACAACTACAAAGGCCATGTTTTCATTAGCCCTTTAATCTACTGTGTGATGACATTTATCTACATGTACAACAGCCAAGTTCTCATTAGCCCTTTCACAGCTTTATACAATGTACATGTACATCAACATGTACAGTATTATATCCTGTGATGGCATTCAGTGGTCACTGGTCATGTTTTCATTAGCCTCAAAGCAAAAGCCTTTGATCTTGATCACTGTGTGATGACATTCAACTACAACTGTATCTATTTTTTTCACTCACTATCTCAAGCATGTAGCTACAATGTACATGTTGCTTTTAGCTATTACAAGTACATAACATGACTTTCATACTTTCATTTGTTTTTAAAATTCATTAGCACCAAATCTGTTTATTTTTCATTGATGAATTTTTATTTTATTAAATTGTACAAAGTAACCAGGGAGTTGTGAACACACTATACACACTATAACACATGGATTAAATGTGCTGTCCTGATATCGGCTCCTACATGTACATGTACAATACATCCATCCATCCCTGTGGACAGCGATTCAATACTTTTCTGAGATTGTGGCGCTATACATCATGGTTGTACAAAAAGAATGAGTGACAATTTTAGCATAACACTGAACTGAGCCATTCTATTTTTCAAGGTACACCAGACCAAAAATGGTGGTTTGTGTTCAAATCTAGGGCACACCTGCATACTATGTACTGTATTATGTGCCAACCACTTGAGATTGTATTTCAAGGGAATGCACATAATGTGATTAACTTTCTTCAGGATTGGTGCGGGGAAAAAAGGTGTTAGAACTCCATGACCCTCGGGACGTGTCCTCACAGGCAAGCTAACGCTGGCACATTCATACAGAAAAAGACCCTCTTTTTCTGACAAATTGTATAATTTTCTCTGATCCAATAACCAGTTTCATTTGTAGTTGCAATACGGTACTCATCTTCCAATGTCATCCACACTGCGTACTGCAGTACAAGCAGTGCGTGAAACTTGTGTCTCATCACAAACCTTAAAAGACAAGTCCACCCCAATGAAAACTTGATTTGAATAAAAAGAGAAAAATTCAACAAGCATGACACTGAAAATTTTATCAAAATCGGATGTAAAATATTAAGAAAGTTATGACATTTCTAACTTTCGCTTCATTTCACAAAACAGTTACATGCATGCACATCTCGGTCGGTATGCAAATGAGAGAGTCGATGATGTCACTCACTCACTATATCTTTTGTTTTCTTTGTTTGAAATATGAAATATTTTGATTTTCTCGTCATTGTCACGTGAAATGAAGTTCAATTCCTCCCTGAACACTTGGAATTCCATTATTTTAACATTTTGTGCTTCAGGCAAGGAGGTCCTAATCATCTATCATCAAATTCGTAAAAAATTGAAATATTGTATAATTCAAACAATAAAAAACAAAAGAAATAGTGAGTGAGTGACATCATCGACTCTCTCATTTGGATGTAACTGGCTCGTTCATATAACTATTTTGTTGAAAATAAGCGAAACTTTGAAATGTCAGATCTTTCTTATTTTACATCCGATTTTGATGAAATCTTCAGCATTGTGCTTGTCTGATTTTTCTCTATTGATTCAAATCAACATTTTTCTGAGGTTGACTTGACCTTTATTTAAACATTTCTATCACAACAGATTTCTATGTTGTTCATTTTCAAGCATGATTAGGGTCAATGCAAAATATATGCATCATGAATGAAATCTGGTGGGTGTTTCATAAAAAGCTGTTCGTACATGTTCTAAGTAACAAGCGATTTTACGAATGACTAGACTTTCTTTGTATTGTAAATGATATACCTGGAGGCCGTTTCATAAAGCTGTTCGTAAGATAAGAGCGACTTTAAGAACGACTGGTGAACCTTTCTTACGCGCTTAACCATCGCCAATGTATATACCATTTACCACAAGAAAGGATCACCAGTCGTTCTTAAAGTCGCTCTTAACTTACGAACAGCTTTATGAAACACCCACCTGTACATATAAAGGCTACACCAATTTCATTGATTGATGTTTATTTAGTGCCAAAGAAATAATCGGCAATCATTTGTAAAATCACTTGTGACTGTAATGTAGGTCCTACGAATCAATGAATGACATTTCCCTCTCAAAAGTGCAGATTTATTTTCAGCTTTTGTCTTGCCTGCTTGTTATATACAAACGTACTGTTCTTGATATTTCAACTTTGATTTCTTCAATTTAATATCGAATAATTTCTGACAACTACATGTACATTGTAAGATTACACCAACAAACTAGGAAAGCAAGGCAAGCATAAATTTCTTTTAAAAAGGGTATTTTATTCCATAACTGCTATACACTTCATTCAAGACATGGAATGCTCTCATCTCTTCAAGGTTAAAGGTTTAATAGGAATTGATCATGCCAGGGGCTGATGTACAGTATGATTGATTGATTGATCGATAGCATCACTTGTAAAAATCAGCCTCAAGATCAATCTCTAAATTTCATGTTATGGGTCCCTGATCCTGGTTGGTCTCTCAAAGCATTAAATTGTATCCAACTGATGAAACAAGGCGTATTGGGGGGGTGGGGGCTCATTACCCTGCCACGCATCCACATCTACACGTAGAAAAGCATTGAAAACCCTAGACAAAAGCTTCAGTCTCTTTTTTTGGTTGTTCCACTGAACTGCCTTGGCTCACTCACCAATACATAGAGTTGTTGGCCCGTACACTACAGACAACATATTAGCAGTAATGTTAGATAGCTAACATTCAGCGGAAACCTGATTTTCTGATCGTTATTTTGTACATAAAATGTAACATTATAAAAATGAAATTACACCCAAGTTGAAAAGAAAATAAATAAAATTCAGAAATATCGTACATTAGACCGCAGTAACCACCAATTCCTTTAAAATGATGATCAAAACATTGTCATCTTCGATCCTTTCGATGGTCAACATACATAAGTTGCCATCTTGGATGACGTCATCATCCTTACAGACGTATTTACCAGTCACTATATATCACGATTTGTGCCACTGCTTTGCGCTTGTAGATGTGCCTGCATTCAGAGCTTGTCGCTCGTATTGATTGGCCAGGATACCGAAAATTTAATCAGAAAGGTTTGATAAAAGCACAACTCATTGAACGTAGAAGGCAGCAACACACAGCTGCCATTTTTTCCTCTCCAGCAGAAAGTTTAAAAAGTAAGGAATTAATCATTGGTAACATATATTTTCGATATTTTCTGGGAATATGTATACATCAAAAGTAGTAAAAGAAAGAGTCTAACGAAAATAGTGGGCCTTCTTTCAAGATAATAATATATTATTTAGAATTTTAAAATCTAGACAAAACCCAGTCGCCCCAATTGGTGTACCTGATTACACATGCAGGCTCACATACACACTACCGTCTGTGAATGGGGATGAGAGTAAAAGGTCAGAAATTGTTAAATAAACCCCCCCCCCACAAACAACGGTTATTCCTGTCCATGAAGAGACCTGGAGGTTGTTGACAACTTTGTTTTGGAATAGCGGGATCTAGTACTATAGGGGTTGCCTCTTGAAAATGAAAAAAAAATCACCCCAAACCATCATTTTTAGCTAGACAATATGTTTTAACATACTCGTCAAACAAAGTCTTCACTAAAATAGAAAAATTCTATTACTATCAGACCCCCTATTTGGTTATTTTGAGCAGGAATTCTGGGAATGGGCGTGGACAATTCTTTGAAATAATACTCGGTCATATCGCTGCCAAATCTAGCAAGTGTAAATTTCCTGCAGTCTATAAGACTCTAAAAAAAAGATGTCTGACTTCTGACACTGGTGACAGGGTTAAAGGATGAATGAAATTAAACTTAGAATCTAACGTTAGAGTTACTAACCGCTTTTGCGATATCTGTGAGAGCTTCATCCTCCGCGGTGTAGGCCCGACTCTTCACCCTCCTCCTACCCGCCGAACCTCCCGGCGATGGTCCGCTGTGATTCGGCCCTCCCCCGACGGTACTAACGTCCAATTCCACTGCGTCTACAGACATGTTGTGTTTTTAGATCAAAGTAGGACAGAAAATTGATTAAATACGGTGAAATTCATCCATATATTTATGTTATGCCTTCAAGACTTTCTAAAAGTGTTTAGATATTTCCAAATGATGAATAGGACTGGTATTTCAAGGTGAGTTTTGTGTTACATTTCGTTGAGTTTGCGGCAATCCGGATGACCGGAGACGCTCCGGAACAATTTCCGTGTTGCTTTCTCTATCTCTGTGGTGTTGTGGAATAATCCTGCGCAGCTTCTGTAACTCCAAGGAAAAAGGGTAATGATCCAGGCACCCAATATATATTATATCACTCCATCTGTATATTGCTATTGCTCATCTCCAAATAGAAATACTTTGAGCGAAAATATCAACGTTCCGATGGTCTTTTTCCTCTCCTCTTTTTCTGCTTCGGGTGCCACCATATTTCTGCTCACATCACCTTGAGGACCCGGATGTAATTTGCGCCATCTGTGTTGACTGGAAGAATATCTTCGAAATGAAAAATGCCATGCCCGTTATGATAGGCCTGCAGCGGTGCATGGCCAGTTGGGTGCCATATAGATGTAGTTTTTTTTTTTTCTTGAGGGGGGGGGGGATTGAGAAATTTTCGAAGTTGGTTCATTCAATACAATGAAAATGGCCTAGCTATTGTGGGTAGCATTATACTGACCGTACAGCTAAAGTCCCCACCCCCAATAAAATTAAATGTAATGCGAGGGCGCGTAACGACCGAGTGAGAAAAACAAATCACATTTTCAAAATGCTTGAGAATTTTTCATCTATAACATGCAATGCGGCCAGATGGGTGTTAAGACCACCGAACACCTTACAATTGTTCGCGATCCGATTTTTGAACAATTGCATTTTGCTCATTTTCTGACAATGTTAATATCATTTTATTTCAGGTTAAAATTAATTGAAAGAATACTGATATAACCAAATTGTAAGATTCTAAACTTTTCTTTTGGAGGAAAGGCCAAATTAGCTTCAAATCGTAGCCAATCGTTCGACTGCTATGACGTCATTTTTATTAGATATTAAATTTGCTTTTATTTTAAGAAGAATGATCATAGCATAGTCACAAATTTGAACACAGGTATTCGTACGATGATTTCGAACATTACACAGAAAGATATTCCAAGTCTCAATTAGCATCAAATTCTACTAAGTTTTATTCCAAAATTGAGACGAGGGCATTTCACGATAATGGGTTTGCCTGAGTGTTGTTTTTCTCTCCAGGCGTTTTTTTTTTCAAGAGCGATATTCTCAAAATTTAGAGCGTCTGAAGGTATAATAGAACATAGCAGGATTTTAATGTCAAGCACCCCTTAAAAATATTACGAGGGAGTTTGGAGATAAATTTGAAAGTGAAACCTTGCATTTGAAAAATTTGGGGGATGCGGCCAACCTATATCGATTTGCCCTACAATGATTTTGACAAAATGAAAAATTTATGAATTCATTGCAAAAAATGTCTTTGAAAATAAAGCCATCAAACTTGACATAAAAATACTAATAAACATATAAAATTGTATTTTTTTCGGTGTGATTCTCGTGCAAAATTCTGCATTATAATTTGGCGATAATTTTGGACATTGTCCCCTCTCGCCGTCCGAAACATGGATCGACGCTATATTATATTAAAACGTTTAAATAAATCTAGCTGCAATTAGGGAGTATATAGCGACGGAGCCATGTTCTTTAAAAAAAATATCCTAAAGAACGACAAAATTCGGAGCGATTTCGACAAAACACAGACAGGTTTAGAGTTAGTTAACTTCAATAAATTTTATTGCATTAGTACTGCTGTATAGTCATGGTGGATGAAGTAGGCCCTATATATTTTCGGATAAAATTGTTTTTCATTTTTTGTTCATTGTGCCAGCACGTTTATTAAAGAATTTACACAATCGCACAATCTAGTTGCTCTTTCCGTGTTACAGTAATTACCTGAGGCACTCGACACTATTAACTTGATTTGTACTTTGCAGTAATTGTTAAAGTTTGTTTTAAAATGGACCTCAAACCTGTGTGATTGGAGAGACAAGGATTTGTCAAAAGATAATGTACCGAAAATTTCGTTCCCGGAGAGTTAATAACTATATTTTGTTTCTAAAATTGTGGAAGAAAAGATGAACCTAATGATATATATCCATGTTTCAGGAAATATTTAAAGTTGTATTGTGATATCAACGGACCATCCCGATCATAAAAGCAGCGTTGTTGTATTTAGCAAAGCTGAGTGGGCTTATCCAGCCATCACACTGTAAGAACTGTGGTGTTAAAACTTACACCAATCGGTGCTAATAGAGGACCACACCCTGAGGTGTTAAAATTACACCCTAGAGATTGAACGTAACACCAAAGAGTGTAAATGTAACAACCAAAGGTGTTGTAATAACACCTACAGGTGTAAAACTAACATCACCAAGTAACACCGGTGTAAAATAAGTGGTGTGGTCCTCTATGTACATCGGTTAACACCACAGTTTTTGTTGTGCACTATACAATTTATTTTTTAATTTTTTTATACATACATTGTGATATGGAAAATAAATACCATACCAATCCCATAAAGCTGAAAGAAATACACTTCGAATGTCGTTTATTTTGGTTTAGTGCCATATGTCATTATTTTCAGTACATTAATCTATGACAGACAAGAAAGTAAAAATTACATGATTTAGGCGGGATCACTATAGGTTGACACTGTGATTGGTTATTTGTCTTCCCAAGCTTAGCCGGCTGAAATTGGGGGTGGGGGGTAGCAGAAGTCCTCATAAGGAGGTACACGTACACCATGTTCGACTTTCTAAATAGACCGACGACACAAAAAAAACCCTTCCTCATTTCAGAGTAGTTTTTCATGCCCCCACCGAAAAAAAAACATTTTTTAGGGTGAGTGCCCTTACAAGTAGGTTACTTATCAAGCGTTGAAAAAGTACACATTTTCTCGTGATTACATGGTTATATTTTTCACCACATACCTATGCACGTAACCCCCCCCCCCCCCCCCCCCCCCCGGCAGTGATAAACTGGCCCTTTTGGTGTGTTGTGTCGAGGCTTTCACGTATGCATGTATGAAAGTTTTACTTGGCCAAAGATAGTGCGACCTCTTGTGCTTTAGGCGCAACCATTGATACAAAACTTCGCAACCGATTATATTATAATTACGCAACTGGCAGGCCACATAGATATTCATTCGAGCCAACCCATTGCTCGATTTTCAAATTTGATATTGCTGATTAACAAAAATGAATGAATATTGCTGAAAATCTAATACTAATTCTGGGAAGGGTACCTACTGAACTTACTTTTTCCAAATTGGAATATCACCACTATATAATGAACTATATTTTTACTGGCGGAAGAATTAGGGTCATTTTACTCTCTCAAGTGATGAATTTAGTCCTGTCAGGTGTTGTCTTCATAAATGCTGATTTATTTTTAAAATGAGCCGGTCGAGGTGCCCTTTTCTGGTCAGATTTGGAATGTCAGACATCTATCCGATCCACTGGTAGTAAACATTCAACCCTCGAATTTTCTCCTATTTTTTAATGAATTCTTTTTAAGTGCCACTTTAACACACGAGTTTAGGGAAATGAATTAGGCCTGTGAGCTATATAAAAACCCAAGATTCCCGGTCATATCATGGCATGAACAGGCAATGGCGTAATGGGGCTAAAAATTTTAGGGGGCCAGAAATAGCGTATATATATATATATATATATATAATATATATATCGGGCAAAAAATTTGGCGCATGTTGTAAAAAGTTGCTAAATGTATACGTTCTGAGCGAGCGAGAAAAAAAATACACCTTTTCATGAGAATCTAACTAAATTTAACTTTGGAGATTTAGCAAGCTTATGATAGACTTCATACACAATGTTATAGGTCACTCATCTTTCTCCCCGTTCTTTATTTTCAATCCTCGGCAGCCTTGTGTTTTTTGTCCTTTTCTTCATTTTCTATGTTAGCTTTTGGCTCATTCCATCCTACCTTCATTTCCCACTTGTCTGTGTATTTATGTCATCTTTTAATTTTTTTCCCGTTCTCATCATTGCTTACTGATCATTCTAATTTATTAGCATTTCGGGATGATTTGTTCTTTCTCATAATTCACGTTCTTCTTTTCTTCTTTTTCCAGTTTTTCTTCCTTTCCGTTTTTATGTTTCATTTTATTTTTTCCCACACTTTTTCCCTTTCCCTTTCCATTCCCCATTTCCTCTTTTTTTTCTTCCCTTTCTTTCTTCCTCCCCTTTCTCTTTTCCTGCTTTATTTTCCCGGTGAAATCAGGCGGGGGGGGTGCAACTTGCCCCCCCCCCGCCCGGCTGTTACGCCACTGTTTTTGACGGATATATTGTTTGGGCAGTCCAAATTAAAACGATATTTTCTCATCCATGGAGCTTATGGCCGATCAACCCTCATCCCCACCCCTCCTTATATGAACGAACTGCGTTGAATGGGTACAGGCCTAGATTTTGGTTTAGTTGGTCTACAAATCTTTTGACCAGCGATAATGTTGAGCTGCATTGGAAGGGTGCATCACATATACCTTGATATACCATGACACACTCCTGGAAGGGGGGGGGGGGTGCCCCAATCCTGAGGAATTTGTATATTTATATTTAGTCATTGGGTCCTAAGCATAACGGGAAATTGTTCCCCATGAATGTTGATAAATTTGATCTGGAGGCTTGACAATTATTTTTGTAGAGTGCCACCTGTGGTGAAGCTGGATCTTTACCCAAGCAGTGCATCAATACCCACTGGCGGACCTGAAGGCCTTTTTTTTGCTTGTCAAATATTTTCGGGTGCGAAATATCCTTCATTTGTGTTTTTTTTTTTGCTCCCCAAAATTTTCCTCCAAAAAATTTGCCCCGTGGAAATTATGGATCCGCCCCTGTTAATACCCCCCCCCCCGAAAATAAAACACACACATGGTAGGCCTGATGTAGGTTGCGTTTCCGAAACCGCTATGAATTCCACCAAAAATGTGGTTTATATATCATGATGGTGTCTTTCAAATTTGATGAATGCAATGTGCAATTATATCCTTCAATATAAAAAGAAGAGGGGAAGCTAAGTGTTTCCTAATCCGCTCGAATACACAATGGCGTATAAGGCCTACCGAAGTCAATCAGATGGGGTGGGGCAATTTAAATCCAGAAAGGGCGAATTGTAAATATTTTTTTTATTCAAATCCTAATAACTAATTAATTTCAATCCCAACAAACATCTTTCTCAATTCAGCAATAAGTATTTAACCGAAATCACTTACAAAAATTAAAACATATAGCATTCAAGAAACAAGGAAAAAAAAGGACAAGCAACATGAAGTGTAATTCCAAATCAGCATTGACAAGATTTTTTTTATCATCTCTAATGATGAAAAACACATTCTCAACAGGTAAAAATTCTAAAAAGACAAATAAAAAGAAATTAGAAATCAAAGAGATCTACTCAAGTATCAGTTTTTCGTAGACATAAGGGATGAGTCATAGTTATGCATATTAAGATAAAAGCCATTAGAAATTTATGAAAAAGAAGCTACAGCATTTATAGTACTTGACATAAAGAAGAAAAGCTTGCGTGTGACGTCACAACAATATCAAAATGAATCATACCTTTGGTGGATTTTTTTGTCAACTTTCATGATATACACTGTGATTCTATCACTTTCTGATTTATTATTAGAACCTCAGCATATATAGATTCAAGTCTACGTCAGAGTGAACTTATTCATATGAGAGGTCAAATTCACGCGGAAAAACCAGTTCGGTAGAATTAGAGAGTAATCAAACAAGCATAACACTGAATGATGGCATTTAAAGGACAAGTCCACCCCAACCAAAGTGGATCTGAATAAAAAGAGAAAAATCCAACAACCACAACACTGAAAATTTCATCAAAATCGGAGGGAAATTGGAAAGTTATGACATTTTTAAGTTTCGCTTAATTAAAAAAAAATAGTTAATTCACATCCAGGTCGGTATGCATATGAGGGAACTGATGACATCACACACTCACTACTTCTTTCGTATTTTATTATATGAAATATTCTATTTTATCCTCTTTATCCTTTGAAACAAAGTTATACTTCACCCTGAACATGTTGAATTATCATTACTTAACATTTTATGGCTCAGTCAAGTTAGTCTTTACTGTCAAATCTGTAAAAATTGAAATATTTGTATGATTCAAACAATTATAAAAAATGTAAAAATGATAGTGAGGGAGGGACATCATTGATTCTTTCATTTGCATGTAACTAAATTGTGCATATAACTATTTTGTAAAAAAATAAGCGAAACTTTAAAATGTCATAACTTTCTTATTTTACATCCGATTTTGATGAAAATTTCAGCATTATGCTTGTCTGATTTTTCTCTGTTGATTCAAATCAACATTTTTTCTGCGGTGGACTTGACCTTTAAGTAAGGGATCCGTTGATGGTATACACCCACTGTTACAAATATTTTTGTTTCAATCTAATCAATATTCTGAATTTTCCCCAATTAATGTACAGTATGAATCGATTTTCCGTGGAACATTGTGAATCAATGAAGATATTTCTTTTGATCAAAAGTGAAATTAAAATATTTGTTTTGATAGTACATAATCATATACAAAAGAAAGGGTATGACGTCATCTCCCTCATGTGCATACAGGCAGGGTCATAAACCTGTATACTAGATGGCGATATTCATAACTTTCGTTTTTACTAACTGATGAAATTTTCAGTGCTTCTCCTTCCCTAAATAATTCTCGCATCGTTATGGGATGGACCTCACATTTCAAAAAAGTACTTGAGAGGGGTGATTGCTTCTTACAAAGAGACCTTCGCATTTTTTTTTGGTGTGTGTTTGGCAAGTTTCAAAAGGCCCTTCACCTTTATCAATGCCTATGAAAAACTTGCGAATTTCGGCATTTTCAGGTCAAAACTATGGAAGCTTAAAAGTGCCACCGAGATGTTGAGATAATTATCTCGGGAAGTCGACATCTTGATAGCAAAGGATAAGATGACGAGATCCCAGATCTCATCATGTCGACATCTTTAAGAAGAGATGATGAGATGACAAGATCCCGGATCTCATCATGTTGACATCTTGTAGAAGAGATGATGAGATGACAAGATCCGGAATCTCATCATGTCAACATCTTTTGGAAGAGATGATGAGATGACAAGATCCCGGATCTCATCATGTTGACATCTTTTAGAAGAGATGTTGAGATGACAAGATCCCGGATCTCATCATGTCAACATCTTTTAGAAGAGATGATGAGATGACAAGATCTCGGATCTCATCATGTTGACATCTTTTAGAAGAGATGTTGAGATGACAAGATCCCGGATCTCGTCATGTCGTCATCTTTTAGTAGAGATGATGAGATGACAAGATCTCGGATCTCGTCATGTCGACATCTTGTAGAAGAGATGATTAGATGACATGATCATGGATCGAAGATCTTGTCATCTGACCATTTCTTCTTAAAGATGTAGACATGACGAGATCCAAGATCTTGTCATCTCATCATCTCTTCTAAAAGATGTTGACATGACAAGATCTCGGATCTCGTCATGTCGACATCTTGTAGAAGAGATGATTAGATGACATGATCATGGATCGAAGATCTTGTCATCTGACCATTTCTTCTTAAAGATGTAGACATGACGAGATCCAAGATCTTGTCATCTCATCATCTCTTCTACAAGATGTCAACATGATGAGATCCGGGATCTTGTCATCTCATCACCTCTTCTACAAGATGTCAACATGATGAGATCCGGGATCTTGTCATCTCATCATCTCTTCTACAAGATGTCAACATGATGAGATAATTATCTCAACATCTCGGTGGCACTTTTAAGCTTCCATACAAAAACATAATTCTGCTATAGATTATGACATAATATCCAGAAAATTATATCATATTTCACCCTTCTCTCTTATCCTTTTCTTTCATAACAATCTATTATTTTTCTTTGTCGTGAAAAATGAGAGGGATAGGGGCAAGCGCCCCAAGCCGCCCTCCCCCAATATGTTTTCGACTCTCCTGGGGCCTGTCAGTCCAGTCGTTTGAAACGAAAATATTAGTCATTCGATGATGCTGTTGAAGATGTTGGAGACGTGGACCTTAATTATGTCTACCATATTGCATTCCTACATACCAAACGTAGATTTTGGAACAGTGTCCAGTGGCGGATCCAGAGGGGGGCGCCCCGGGCGCGCGCCCCCCCCCCCCTATTTTCGCCGGATTTTTTTTTTTGTTGATGGTTATATTTACTGGATGGCACAATGTAGTCAATTTCAAGGGCTAGATCTAGTCAAAACTATATTTTAACTCACGCTCATGGCCTTTGTGTTCGCACAAATGCACCTCTGTCATACTGTATTGCAATATGTAAATTCCGGAATTCCAGGGCGCGCAAGTCGATTGGTTGGAAAGATGCGCCACTTGTAATCGGGAGTTGCAGTGCAGTGACCAGTGTGAAGATGTTGGATTGGATATCATTTTTTCCCGAAATTTTGTGTTTTTTGTAACATGCGTTTGTCCGTCTTTATGGAAAATACATGTAAATTGTAAGTAACAGATCGCGAGAGAAAGTGTCAACAACGATGCGAATGATAATGTCTATCCCCGAGATTAATCTTCACTCAAAGATGAAGCCCTATATCGGGCACCACGTGCGCAGCATTATCATTCTGCCTTGGTCATGTACGTTTTCACTGAAATGTGTATAGGTCAGACATATTTGTATTTAATGTAAACTAACTTTTACACTTTCTGGTAGATTCAGAGGCATATTATCCAGGGCGCCCCAACTAAGTTTCGCCGAAGCAATCATTCCAACGAATTATCAAGGAGCAAAATTGTATATTCTCAATCACCAGTCGACCCCACTCCGCGTTTGCTGTGTATAGGCAGCTATATGTCAGCGTAAGGAGCGAAGATTTTATGTGACGGGGGGGGGGGGGGGGGGTGGGGGAGAATAAAAATACTTTCGTGCTGGGGAAAAACGTCCCGAGGACACATTGTGTATTGTTAAAAAGTAGAAATTGTGACATTAACCCCCCCCCCCCCTTACCCCATTTTTAATGTTTGATAATCTATAGGTTTGCTGATTACAATATATCTTTTTAAAAAATTGCCAGCAAAATCGAAAACGTAAACAATAAATATGATGAGAATCCCCTTAAGAAGCATTATATTACTTTGAGGTTGTGCAGAATGACTGGATTATTGAAGATGATTTGAAAATAATACGAGGGAAAAGGTTGATTACCAGAAGATGATGTCGTTTTTTCTGTAGTTTGTAACAATTTACTGTGCATTTTGGGGAAAAAAGAACCAAATTTTATGCATGTTGCCATACGACTTAACAATTCTCGTTTGAAACACACAATGTAAATACACAAATGACAATAAACAGAATGGATTATTCGGAACTTATCGATTACAAGTCTCAGTTTCGTATCATTTAAATTTGACGTTTCAATCACACGATGCAAGCAAGTGAAGAGCCTTTGCCAAATGTATGTTTTGAATGACCGCTTATACGGTGTGTGACTGGAAACCAGCTCCTAAATGAGTCAGTATGTGTCTTTTATTCATGAAGTTACAGTGATTTAAGTGTGTATTTTCTTCTAAAGGTGCTCTCAAAATACGACTTTTGGACATGATTTTTGAAAAAGTCCTTGCCGTGGGAGGGGGTATCCCCCCTCCCACACCCTCCCCCCGCTCGGTCGCTTCGCTCCCTCGCCGCTGGCGCCCCCCCCCCCTATTTCAAAATCCTGGATCCGCCCCTGGTGTCCGCCAGGGATTCTTCGGCAACATTGAAAGCGACACCACCATCGTTTGGCGTACTAACGGACACACTTTCTGTTGTTCCATCAGATCGTCCATTGTTCATTTCAGCCGCCGCGTGTTGTGTACTTTTACGTCCGCAAGGAAACAAACTAGCAAGATGGCGCTTCATGTGAGGTTGATTGAGAATGTAGAGAATTGGATTGAGCGCCGCGTTGAAGAGGACTAGGACATCAGTTAACATGTTTAGGGAGATGTGAAGCACCACGTTACGGTGATAGAAGTCTCCTTTGAGGACATGCGGCCATATCGCTAAGTAGTAGCCATGCCAATAACCCCAACTGATGAAGAAAGATAGCGACACTCCTCCGATCAGCGCCAAGAAACGTGTTTTGCGTGCAATTCTTCGCCGACTGGTTAGGGACAGAGTCGACGTGTTTTGCTTCGTTGCAGCAGCCCCGATGGTTAACCCGAAACACACTATTATGATGACGAAGGGTATGGCAAAGGTGAAAATGAACAAGATGATATTGATGCAGTACAACGTTTCCAGAGTGGTGAACAGGTCGATGGGAATAACCACACATGATGACAGCAATCCAACTGTTTCATTTTCACCAAGGCACCGAGAAAAGGATGGAGAAAGGGGGGGGGGGGGGAGAAACGAAAGAGATAAATAATCCAATAAAGTATACGTCCAGTTCTTGTTAGGTAATTTAATTTGATCTCTACTGTGTTGTTTTCGTTAATGTCCTATCATTTTTTTGGAAAGAAATCTATAATTTGCATGTTAACATTTTTTGCATATATATGGAAGGCGACATGTATTTTGAAAATACCGCCATATTGATCTGGGTTGGGCAATTTTGCTACAACACGCCTTCCATAGATAATCGGATGACTGCCGATAATGCGCGCTCGCAGAGCAAAATGAAGAAATTGAAAGAATCTCTGTTTAAATATCATGATTCTTAATTACTAGATATCATTCAATATTTGTTGTGTTTTTATCCCAAATGCTTGACTTACCTGCCCAGACGATGCCACAGCCGATGAGGGCGTTCTTTACAGTTCTCCTGTTATGCAGAGCCTGAGGGTGTGCTACGATGGCGTATCTATCCACTGCCAGTGCCGTTATCATGAAACAATTAATCACCATAGTACTCTGTTAAAAGATTAAGGCAGAATACCTTTAACAATGGGGAACTTGGGAAAGGTGCCATTACCTGCCCATGCACATTAAGGCAACGTCATTAATTGTCTAGCAAATTTTGCCAGACGAAGTTGGATTATTGTTGCACCAGCATTGTCATTTACTGCCCCATAGATATCTTTGGATCTATCCTTTATACAACACTTCTTTTACATAAACATACATTTTTTCCTGAATTCAAATTGTGAACATGGAATGTGTTTAGATCTACTGAAAGAATGAAATTGATGTAGGCCTACCGATTCACATGCTTCGATCAGTTTCCTAATACTCGAGTCCGTTACGACGTGGAACACTTGCTTGTGAAGATATATCCCGTAAATGACTGCATCGGTCAGTCCCCAGACAAGAAGAAAAATAAAATTTGAAACAGAGAGGCTGACGATGTACACGTTGTAGACAGTATTCCGTAACTTCTTACTTCGCAAGATGGCATAGAGAATGAACCCGTTGGCGACCAGGCCGACGACCAAGATGATGGTGACGAGTGAAAAGCCCACCCGGAATGTCGTCAGGAGTCGACCGGCCAATTCGATCACATCTGACCAATCGTCGTAGTCGAAACCTGCAGAAGATGTGTCGCCAGTCACTGTGTCAGTGTCAGACGCCATGGCAAATTATGCTAGCTGTTGGGGCTTTTAAATTAACTTTGGCAGTCTCCTTTGGCGCGTAGAATTAAATATAATATCTCTACTAGCTATAAGCTTACATCACTGAATAACTTTCCAGTTGCTTCACAGGCAAACAGGTACACTGGCTTCAGCATCCGTCGGATCCCGTTTAAATTCCGTCACCTAATCTATTCCATGTGCAGGTGTGGTGTGGATAATCGGAATCATGTAGGCCCCATTCATACTGAAAAATCAAAGCTATCCTAAAGTGGATGAAAAATGTGTAGGACGGTATGACCATGGACCTACTAGCCAGAGTAGTAGGTCCGGCCATGCCTATGCAACAAACAATCAGGATGTTTCAGTTAAGTTCAGCCGTCAGATTATTGCACGCAGGGGCGGCGAATGTATATTTTTATATAGCATGCATGCAGGGGACAAGATGAAGGCTGACGTAATAGCTTTTAAAAATCTCAAATGATAATAGTAATTTACAAAGGATGACAGTTCACAGCCCTCTCACTTAGTCCCTTCTTTCTGCATTTTCTCCCTTTGATCTCCCTTTCTCCTCTTTTTTCACGACTGATACTTTTCATGATGCACAATTTAAGTATGCTACAGTTAAACCAAATACGCTGCCTCTAAAACTACCGATGGTCTAGAATCAGTTTCGCCGGACGAGTGACTTTAGCATTAGTTCGAATTCGGCCTTGGTGGGTGTTTCATAAAGCTCTTCCTAATATTAATGAGTGATTTTGAGAACGACTAGTTACCTTTTTTTGAGGTAAATGGTATATTCATTGGCGCGTAAGAAAGGTTCACCAGTCGTTCTTAAAAGCGCTTTTAACTTACGAACAGCTTTATGAAACGGCCCCGGCGCGACTTTGCTTATCAGTGGTTAGGTCATAAACACAAGAGGGCGCACTTTTTAAACCTGATCTCCAATCAGGCTTTTAAAAATTGAAGGAACCATTCTTTACTTTACTATTTTTTTTTTCAAATTAAAGTTTACAATAAAGTGACAAAGAACGCATATCTCGACTTCAGCAAATGTAAACACGGTTTAGATATTCGACTTTCGTAATAAGTGGACTAGCTCGTTGTGGATAAAACATTTCGCGAATGATATCATCAAGTCATTTTGTTTTTAGAAAGTAAAGAGTTTTTCCGCACCACGACGCACGACAGATTCAAGTATAGTTACAGTGAATGTATTAAAAAATGCCCATCAAAATAATGGCAAAGAACAGTTGGGAAGTCTTTGTTGAAAATTGGTGAACCGCAACAGCAGTTGATTGGAGCTGACGAATAATAATTGTAATAAGGACGTTTGTCCTGAGTCCTGGGGGCGTTTCATCAATATTTTCGTCCGACAAGTTGTCAGATCTGACAACTTTCCTGGGTTCTGATTGGTTGAGAAGCACTGTTACTATAGTAACTGTCGGATAAAACAGGACTTGTTGGATAAAACATCCGACAAGTCCTTTCATGAAACGCTCCCCCGAGACAAAAATGCTGTTTTGATAAACCAATCTTTGACAAAGGCCCCTTGGTTGTTCATCGTCATGAAGGGTATTCGATAATTTATTTTCTATGTTCTTGGATCCGTCGTGCGACGTGGAGCGAAAAGGCAGTGTGGCATGCACAGTCACACCGCACGGAGTAACCGACTCCATCCTTTACTAAATGCACATGTGGTATAAATGGGCACATTGAAAAGGAAATATGAGTCCTTGATCTTGTTGTTAGGCCCCATGTCACAGTGGAAATTGACAAAAGTTGCCAGAAATTGACAAAATTGACCAAAGTTGCACAAAATTGTACAAAATTGCATAAACTTTTCACAAAGTTGCTCAAAATTGCGCAAAGTTGTACAAAGTTGCATAAACTTTTCACAAAGTTGCACAAAATTGCGCAAAATTGTACAAAGTTGCACAACTTTTCTCAAAGTTGCAATAAATTGCGCAAAATTGTACTAAGTTGCACAAACTTTTCTCAAAGTTGCACTAAATTGCGCAAAATTGTACAAAGTTGCACAAACTTTTCTCAAAGTTGCACTAAATTGCGCAAAATTGTACAAAGTTGCACAAACTTTTCTCAAAGTTGCACTAAATTGCGCAAAATTGTACAAATTTTTCACAAAGTTGCAAAAAATTGCGTAAAGTTGTACAAAGTTGCATAAACTTCTCACGAAGTTGCACAAAAATGTGCAAAGTTGTACAAAGTTGCATGATCTTCTCACAAAGTTGCAAAAAATTGCGCAAAGTTGTACAAAGTTACATTAACTTTTCACAAAGTTATGCAAAATTGCGCAAAGGTTCACAAAGTCACATAAAATTGTACTAAGTTCCATTAACTTCTCACAAAATTCCACTTTCTGCTCCCTTCCCCAAAATGAATTAAAACTTGAATTCTAGCTGCACCATTGAAAACACTTGTGCGAAGTTGCAATGCAAAGCTTTGCACGTGTGCATTAACGTAATCGTGCACAATTAAACATGCATCGCAACTGCTCGAGTACATGCGTGCGTCTTTTTTTTTTTTTTTTTTTTTTAATTATGTGTTTTATTGGTATTCAAAATCACATATAATCACAATATTTACAGGTAATTGGAATGATTTGAAACAGTTCAAAAGCAGTAAAATCACAAAACAAAGATGAAATAAAAAAATAAATGGAAAAAAAAAATGGAAAAAAAAAATTAAAAAGAAATAAAATAAAAATAAAAAATAAAAAGGGTGACATAAATCAAAATAAAACATTGGACGATACAGGTTACTCTATTTAAAGGGAATACACATCGAGATAAATTTACATGTATAATCAATTGTAGCATATTACTCTGTGCATTGTACAAGTCTCAATTTAAGATACAAAAACAAATAGAATGGAAAAGGGGGAACTACCTGTGTCTAAAATAAAAATCATATATCAAATCGCCACTTCTTAAAGTGTACAGTGAGTTTGTTTCTTTTCTTGGCTAGGTGATGCTCAATTTCCTTTTGTTTCTTCACAAAACTTTTAAATAAATCCACATTTGGTAAGGTGTTCTTGAATTTACAAATATAAATATAATATTTGGCCAATAGTAAAAGGTAAGTAACAAATCTATCCGCTGATACACCAAACAATTTTTGAAAATTAGTGAGATTGAAATCTGAAATATGTATTTTTTCTGTTCTCAGTATAAAGATACCACAGTCATTTTTTAAGGAACTTAATAGTCTGTTCTTTAAATTTATTTGGAGTGGTGGTAATGATAGGGTTAAGAGATCATTTATGTGTAATGATTATACTCAGTGTGGACTAAAGATGATTGATCCTTATTCATTTGCTCTATCCCAAAAAATGACATGGGTCAAACACCTACTTGATGATAATTTTGAGTCTGTTTGGAAATCAATTGAAATCTCAGCTCTAGAAATCATATGCCCCAGAAACCGTTTTACAATCTTTAGGTAATTCCCAAATTGCAGATTCGCTTCGTTCATGGTATTATTTCAGAGAATATGCTTCTATAGAATCATTTCATTGTAAATTTTCTGAGATGGGGCATTGCCAATTCTTATGGTTTAATAGATTAATTCGATCAAAATCCAAAAAATACTTCTATTATGAATCTTGGCATGAGAAGAATGTTGTTGTAATTTCAGACTTATTGAATCCACCTCATCCTGGACATAAACTGTTTGAAGAACTTATTTTAGATTTTGATATTCCTGTGTCTGATAGGAGAAAATACAATTTTTTAATGAAAAATATTCCAATGGAGTGGTTTAATAGAACAGTTTTGACTAATGTACACGTTCATGATATTTTGATTACTAAACTGATTACTGCGAAAAAAGTACCATGTTATGCCTATAAAATTTTGAATGTGCAATACTTCCAGATAGACGGTACAACTACTGGAATGAATGTCTATCAATCCCTGTACCCACTTTGTGGGAAAAGGTACATAAAGCCAATTTCTTTTGTACTATCGATACTAAACTCCGTTCCTTTTACTTTAAGATTTTTCATAATACTATAGCTCTAAATGCATTTCTGTATAAAATCAAAAGGAAAGATTTACCAAACTGTACATTTTGTGATAATGAAGAGGAATCAATAATTCATCTGTTCTGTGACTGTGATAATAAGGTTACCCCAATTTGGAATCTTCTATTGACTACGATAAAAATACATGCGTGCGTCTTCACCGTCAACCGTATTCTATCTTTGACTCAATTCAATCAAACGTTGAAATTTGAATCTACAGTACATGCGCGCCGCTAGCTAGAGCTGAGTTATCGCAGGAAACAATTCTAGAGCTGGGCTTTGAATGCATTATCAGAGACCTGAAATGAGCTGCATTGACTTTATTTCGGTAAGTTTTGTTTGACATTATTTAATCATCAAAGGCTGTAAATGGGCTAGATCTACATCTCAGCCTTAGGGGCCCAGACCGGTATAGAGTCTTGGCTTTATAATTTTAGTACGTTAGACCCTATGACACCCAGGCCAGGGAGCTCCGGCCGCTTCGCGGGCCGGAGCCCAGCCCATCGCTCATTCACACTCCGACCGCTCATTCACACTCCGACCGTAACAGGGGTATTTATGGTTATCAATACGAGTCAAGTAAAAGGTGGAAACATAAATTAAGCACTTAAATGTATTATATGGATGATGGTCTTACTAAGGACAGCATCCAGACATCGGGTCAAAGGCTCGAAGTCGAACCCTAAAAAAACCCGATAAGTCAGTAGAGGCCGGCGCACGGCCAATATTGGAGACTGTCTCCAATGTGGGAGATTATCTCCAATATCAGAGACTTTTGTAAAGAATTTTGGTATCCAATTTCAGAGACAGTCTCCAATAGTGGAGACCAATTTCCTTTGTTTACATTTGCTGCAAAAGGATTACCTTGGCGGCAAATAAAAATGTGATAAGCAGATTCCTCGTGAAAAATTACCCCTTTTCACCGTCTACTTTAAAAATTCACCGTCTGCTTTTGTTTTGATAAGGATTTTTGTTGTCAATCACACACAAAACAAATGGGCTTCTGACCTCAGTGAGACAAAATTTCGGGTGGAAAAAATCGTGCTTTTGTTGGTGTTGTTTCTTTTGTCCTTTTACAAAGCAAGTCTCCAATGTGGGAGATTGTCTCCCCTATTGGAGAGAGTCTCCCATATTGGCCATGCGCCTCTACTGTAAGTTCTGTCGCGGTACCACTCCATCTTTCAAAATTCTATAGGGCCTACAAAATGGCAGATTACCGATTGAGAGAGAGACAAGGGCTCGTGCGCAAAGAAAACAGATTCGATCGAAATTTGATGAACTTCGCCAAATTCGCGCATGCGCCCAACAGCGCAGGTACAAGTCTCAATCGGCCGATTGAACGTGCAATGTTGGGCGCATGCGCGAATTTGGCGAAGTTCATCAAATTTCGATCGAATCTGTGAGCTGCTCGGTGAAGGGCCTGTTTTATGTAAAGGACAATGCTGAAAATTACATCAAATAGGATGTAAAATGATAAAGTTATGACAGTTTAAAGTCTTGCTTAATTCCACAAAACACTTAGACCTATATGTCCACATTCTGGTCAGTTTAGAATTGAGGGGGTCCGATGACGTCACTATCTCTTTTGTAGTTTATTGTATGAAATATGGAATATCATATTTCTTTTCTCATAAAACTTTAAACAATTAGGTTTGATACCTCCCTGAACATTTGGAAAATCAATTTTTGCAACATCAATAAAAACCTTCCTTATTGTCAAAAGTGCTAAAATTGATATATTCTATATTTTATATAATAACAAACAAAAGAAATAGTGAGTGTGTGATATCATCGGCTGTCTCGACCATTTGCCTATCACCCATGTTGTGCACGACAGATTTGTGAAAATATATGAAATTTTCTAAACTTTCTCCTTTCACGTACGATTTTGATGAAATAATCAACATGTATGCTTGTTTGAGTTTTTTTGTTCATACAATTCCACTTTTTGTTGGGGTGTACTTGCTTACAGAGAAAAACCTCTACAGAGAATATATCTAGGTGTTGTGGATCAATCCCACCTCCCCGGACTATGAACCACGAGGTTCAGGGTTCAAATCCCACCGCAGCACTAAGTAATGTCCATTGGCAAAACATGAATCTACGTTTGCAACTCTCCACCCAGGTGTAAATGGGTGTAGGAATGAATTCCTTCAATGCTGTGAGCGCTTATGACACCTAGCTTAGCTGGGGTAATATTGTAGCGCCTTGAGCATCATAATGATGGATACCGGTATGTGCGCTATTCAAATATCAAATATTATTATTAGAACAATAAGAAAACTCAATCTATCTTTTACATGATTTTCAAAGAAAAATTAGCTGTGTTCAAACTTATAAGCAAATCAAAATTTGGAATTGATTCAGTTGAAAATTATGCCATTCCGCCAGGGGCATTCCACTTGTTTTATACGAATAATTGGCTGAATATTCCAGAATATCAAATTGTCGTAATTATGTTGTGAATTGTATAATGTATATACTTCATTCAAACTGCTCATTTTGAACATTGGCTGAAAAGGGCTAATTAGTTTTACATGCCTACACTACCTGAAATTGTCAGTGTTTCATCCTGACACATAATGTCTCTGGGGCATTAAGGGACACAAATATCCTGACTGGGTTTTACAGTTGTGCAACAGATTAGAGGAGCCGTTGAAGGCTAGCGGGAAGTTTGGGAACCCTAGTCTAACAACTAATGAAAATTGAACATTCATCAATTAGTTTATTAATTGTGAATGTTCTGTTTCAGAAATGTTTCTGTTACAGATGATGGAACTGAGAGAAGGAGAAAACAGCTTTAGTTACTTCATCTCCAGATGTCATATTGAATAGCCTGCAGTTACTGTCCATTTACAACTTCATGGGTAAGCACAGAAAAGAAGCAAGAAGGGCATATTTGAAAAGAAGAAGATCAGCAATGAGAGAAACAAAATTAGCTGGGAATGATTTGGATGATACCCAAATGAGTCACATGAAAATTGATAGCCCAGCTAATGAAGATAACAGCCATTGCATCCAAACCAAAATGACTGAAAAACACACCCCTTTATTCTGTACGCCGCCAAAGTCAAAGTCATCATCAGCACTGCTACCATCATCGTCAAAGTCATCATCAGCACTGCTACCATCATCAAATATGTCAAATTCATCAGCACTGCTGCCATCATCAAATACGTCGAATTCATCAGCACTGCTACCATCGTCGTCAAATACGTTGAAGTCATCAGCGCTGCTACCATCATCGTCAAATACATCTAAGTCATCAGCACTGCTAGCATCGTCGTCAAATACGTCAAAGTCATCAGCACTGCTACCATCATTGTCAAATACATCTACATGTAAGTCATCAGCACTGCTATCATCATCATCAATGTCATCATCTTCAACAGTTGCACTTTTAAGAAGAAGTATTCCAAGGAAAGTGCTAAATGACTGTCTTTTCACAAAGTGGAATGAGTACAGACTGTTATATAAACAGTTTACTCTAATCAAAAGACGCCTAAATGTTATAGAGCATGGAGAGGGGGGTGGCAGTTTAAATTGGTACTTGATGTGAAATAAACAACAGTGATTGCTTAAGGCAAGTACATGTATAAGGGGCTAAATTTAATTGGTCTGGGATGTTGAATATGTCTATAAATGTAGTAGCCTATTTTACAGCAATACTGCAAAACTAGAGCAAACTGATGCAATACCGGCTATCTTGAGCACTGACCATAGATGAATTAGGCTTTAGCCTATTGCATTTGTAGGCCTACAGTATTCTATTGGGCTGGTGATTATCTACTGTAGTTGGTCTTACAGTAGACCAGGTTAGAATTTGAAAGATGTTCTTGATGCCTTGATATCAAAATCATGTGACAGCGAACATCCTGTTATCATTTTTTTTCTTTGAATTTGGGACACTGTAATAGTGTAGTTACATGTATATAAACGCTTATCTTAAAATGGGATTTTGAATGAGTGCGAAGATGTATGCAAGAAGATAAAAGGTACATGTATTATCATCCCTTTCAAAATACTTGATGTTCATCAGTTACATGTAATCTTCCAATATAGAAAGCGGTGTGTAATTCCATGATTCTTAATCCTTTAGTTTGGTCAGAAAATATGATTTTTAAAAAACAATTATTAGACTTATTAATTGCTAAAATGCTGTCCCCCATTATGTTCTGTTCTTTGCCTATAAGCTCAGATTTTGAAGTTAGAGAAGTGAAGTATGCAATTTCACTCGGGTCAAAAGGACGTTTTTTGTCTCACCTGCGAAGCAAAGTGAGACTATAGGCGCCGCTTTTCCGACGGCGGCGGCGACGGCGGCGGCGGCGTCAACATCAAATCTTAACCTGAGGTTAAGTTTTTGAAATGACGCCATAACTTAGAAAGTATATGGACCTAGTTAATAAAACTTGGCCATAAGGTTAATCAAGTATTACTGAACATCCTATTAGAGTTTCATGTCACATGACCAAGGTCAAAGGTCATTTAGGGTCAATGAACTTAGACCATGTTGGAGGAATCAACATCGAAATCTTAACCTGAGGTTAAGTTTTTGAAATGTCATCATAACTTAGAAAATATATGGACCTAGTTCATGAAACTTGGACATAAGCTTAATCAAGTATCACTAAACATCCTGCATGAGTTTCACGTCACATGACCAAGGTCAAAGGTCATTTAGGGTCAATGAACTTTGGCCGAATTGGGGATATCTGTTGAATTCCCATCATAACTTTGAAAGTTTATGGATCTGATTCATGAAACTTGGACATAATAGTAATCATGCATCACTGAAAATTTTGTGCAAGTTTCAGGTCTCATGATTAAGGTCAAAGGTCATTTAGGGTCAATGAACTTTGGCCGAATCGGGGGTTTCTGTTGAATTACCATCATAACTTTGAAAGTTTATTTGTCTAGTTCATTAAACTTGGACATTAGAGTAATCAAGTATCACTGAACATCCTGTGCGCGTTTCAGGTCACATGACCAAGGTCAAAGGTCAATGAACTTTGGCCGAATAGGGTGTATCTGTTGAATTACCATCATAACTTTGAAAGTTTATGGATCTGATTCATGAAACTTGTACATAAGAGTAATCAAGTATCACTGAACATCCTGTTCGAGTTTCAGGTCACATGATCAAGGTCAAAGGTCATGTAAGGTCAATGAACTTTGGCCATGTTGGGTTTTTTTGTTGAATAACCATCATATCTCTGTAAGTTTATTGGTCTAGTTCATAAAAAGTGGACATAAGAGTAACCATGTATCACTGAACATCTTGTGCGAGTTAGAGTAGTGTTCAAAGTCAGCACTGCTGCTATATTGAACCGCGTGATGCAGGTGAGACGGCCAGAGGCATTCCACTTGTTTTTTTTAAGAATCCAAATTTGAAAAATTAATGATTCCTGATTGAGTGTTAAATTGAGAGAGTACAGGCATGTATACATTCCAATCGCGGTAACATACTTACAGGAAATTGACCTTGACTGAAGGAATGTACTCAAATACAGCCAAAAGGGGCATGATGGTATAATACACTGTTTGGTTTCCTTTTTGTGTACTTGGGTAAATTGAGAGCTGGTCCTCTGCAAAAAAAGCCATTAAACGTCTTGTTATCATAAATATCGTCTTCTATCTTAAGATTTGGGATGCTGTTTGAGTGGAGCTATAAACGCTGATCTTAAAATGGCATCTTGAATGAGTGCGAAGACTGGTGCAAGACATAGTTATCAAAGGTTCATCTTTTCAAACTGTTTTCATATTTCTGTCTTCTTCCTTTGATTCATTGATTCATTCCTTCTTTTATATTAAAGCTGTCATGCTTCATAATCCTAATCCCGCAGAATTCTCTGAAGCTCAGATTTTGAAATAGCGTATACAATTTCACTCTGGTCAAAGGGACATTAGAAATTAAAAAAAATCAAAATCTGAGAAATTAACAATTCCTGATAGTCTGATAGAGTATTATATTGAGAGAGTACAGGTGTTAATTTCTAACATACATTCCTTTCGCGGTAACAGACTTACATGATATTGACCTTGGCTGAAGGAATATACTCGATACAGCCAAAAGGGGCATGATTAAGAATATGACCCAGTTCTATTTAGCATGGTATATACACACTATTTGGTTTCATTTTCGTGTACAAGAATCCAAATCTGACAAGAATCCAAATCTGAAGATAATTATCAATTCCTGATAGAATATTTAATTGAGAGAGTACAGCTGTTAATTTCTATCATACATTCCTTTTGCGGTGACATACAGGAAATTGACCTGGGCTGAAGGAATGTACTCAATACATCCAAAAGGGACATGATTAAAAAATGACCCAGTTCTATTTAGCATGGTATAATACACTGTTTGGTTTCCTTTTTGTGTACTTGGGTAAATTGAGAGCTGGTCCTCTGCAAAAAAAGCCATTAAACATCTTGTTATCATAAATATTGTCTTCTATCTTAAGATTTGGGATGCTGTTTGAGTGGAACTATGAACGCTGATCTTAAAATGGCATCTTGAATGAGTGCGAAGACTGGTGCAAGACATAGTTATCAAAGGTATAATCATCCTATGGGCAATTCCACGTTACTCACGTTACACAATTTAGGCACCTTAACATATTGTAATTGCCATATTTTGCTTACTGTGGGGTTTGACAATTTCTCTTTTCTGCACAAGGTTTATGATAACTTAATACACCTTGGTATATTATCATAATTTAGTTTGACAATTCTATCCAGAAAATATAGGCAAGCAAATTCTTGTTACTCACGTTACATTTTTGGACCCCATAAATCAAGAACATGACTTTGTTCAAAAAGTGTCCTCATACTGAGTGGAATAACAAGAAGTGGGTTTATGATTTTTATAACTGGTATAGAGGTTCACAAATGTAGATGCTCAGAAATTTTGAAACATTTCACATCTTTGACAAATTTACCCAAATTAGCGTTACTCAACTTACGCGTTACTCACGTTACATATTGAACATAACTCATTGCCATGCTCCTGACCATGAATATTTGCTTGAAAGTGTATATTTAGATGTAATTAACTATTAGAATTATTTTAGGCATAAAATGGAACAGTTTTGTTAACCTCTTTTCTCAAGAATGACTGTATTGCCCATTTTATATGACTTATCATCAACAATTACCACACATACACGTACGATGTCAATTTTAGTGAAAATACATGAAATTTGTAAGTGATGTGGAGTGAAAAATATTCTCCTTTAATTCTATTCTCTTAAAAGTAAATTCCTTTCAAGTTTCTCTGAATCACTGAGTCAGGAGACACTTGAATTCTATTTAGTCAGTCGTTTGAAGACTTTAATAATCGTGAAGCAACATAACAACTGGTAGAAAACTATTCCCCTGGACTCCACACCACATTTATGTGCAATCTGTATATATATATATATATATACTCTATTATGTTTCGCTTTCATGAAATCCCATGAATGAATTAATTGTACTGTAAGCAATATCAAGCAAACCTACATGTATCTTATAAAGGTAATGTGCTTGCTTAAAGATTAAGGGAGCAGAATTATGCGTTAAACAGATAATAGAGTAACTCTGACCAAAACATTCTATCTAAATATTGCATTATAAGGTTAAGAAATTATCATATATCCCTTCCACCTTAAAAAAATGCAAATTGTGAAAACAGAAATTGCCACCTTTAACAAACTAAAATGAAATGAAGTGTAATATTTTTTATGCTTTATCCATCTGTAATTATTAGCCAGCTGAATTATTTATGAACTTATTTCTAGTACATGAAAGCAATGCACCAAAGTTTAGTGTTGGTACTTGAACATTAGGCTATACTATACAGTATATGCAAATAATGCAGACTCTTATAAGCAAAGATACAAATTTATTCATCTTTATTGATGAAAAGTCTCAGAAAGGCTTAAAACTGAACAGTAAACTTGAAAGGGCAACAATTATTAGCTACATCTGGTTTATCTATGTTAATGGCAAAAGAATGTACATGTATGTACTTGCAGCAAACAATTATTTCATGGGAAAGTCTTTAGAATCAAGGTTGATTGTCATTCTATTATCATAGATCTAGATAAATAACATTAACTTATCTTTGTGAAATCATGAAATCTTAGCTAAAAACTGACAACGCTCATGATCACTAACACAGAAAAGCATATGTGGGACAGTGTATCAATATTGCTTGGAAACGTACCTGACTTTTGATGGAATTTATTTTGCTAATTTCTCAGCAATTACACATTTTCTTCAAGAGCCATTTGGCACATTTTTATATATTTTATTTATTTAATATATACAAACACTTGGTTGGTCATTTCATTTGATTCTGATCGAATTAATTTTGTGATCTTTACCACAACTGGCAAATTTCTTTAATGACATTAATGACCACTTCAAAAGGGTCATTGAGGTCATTAATGGACCAAACTCTTTGTTTTTACCCCTTAGTCATACAGGAAAAGGGTACTGTACCATAGCCTGTGAAAAACACATCAATATCACAATTTTATGTCGTTACTCACGTTACACCATCGTTACTCACGTTACATTGTTACTCACGTTACATTTTTTGGGCCTCATTCATTGTAATACCATGACATGTATACAGCTCCTACTTTATTTTTCTTATCAGGTACAAGGAGTATGAAGAAAATTTCCATTGGCACATTTTGAATGGAAGGGAATATAAAAAAATCAAACTTCTTCAGTTTTTTCGTTACTCACGTTACATTGGTTTAAGCGATGGGGTGGCATGCTTTTCACCCACTCATGGGATTGGAAGACACTTTTGTGTCTTTGGTAACTCAAAACTAATGCTCCATACATTCTAAAAATCAACTAAACAACTGCTGACCATTCTTTAATTATTTTTTAATTCAAATTAATTCTTTAGGTAAATTTTACTGTTTTTTCTCAATAAAGTTGTAAGTTGAGTTCAAATTTCAATATTTGCAATTCTTGATGGAATTTTTGGAAAAAAATTGCTGTTCCGTATGCCAAGAAGTATACTGAACAAAATTAGGTGGGTGACAAGTTCCAAAATATGAATTTATTTTTTCACCCCATGGCACCCATCTCATGGAATTGCCCCTTTTCAAAACGCTTGATGATTATCAGATATATGTAACCTTCCCTTATGAAAAGCTGTGTGAAATTTCATGCTTCATAATCCTTAATCCCGCTTAATTCTCTGTTCCTTGCCCTAAGCTCAGTTTTTGAAAGTAGCATATACAATTTCACTCTGGTCAAACGGACATTAGAAATTAAAAAAAAATCAAAATTTGAGAAATTAACAATTCCTGATAGTCTGATAGAGTATTATATTGAGAGAGTACAGGTGTTAATTTCTAACATACATTCCTTTCGCGGTAACAGACTTACAGGATATTGACCTTGGCTGAAGGAATATACTCGATACAGCCAAAAGGGGCATGATTGAGAATATGACCCAGTTCTATTTAGCATGGTATATACACACTGTTTGGTTTCATTTTCGTGTACAAGAATCCAAATCTGACAAGAATCCAAATCTGAAGATAATTATCAATTCCTGATAGAATATTTAATTGAGAGAGTACAGCTGTTAATTTCTATCATACATTCCTTTTGCGGTGACATACAGGAAATTGACCTGGGCTGAAGGAATGTACTCAATACATCCAAAAGGGACATGATTAAAAAATGACCCAGTTCTATTTAGCGTGGTATAATACACTGTTTGGTTTCCTTTTTTGTGTACTTGGGTAAATTGAGAGCTGGTCCTCTGCAAAAAAAGCCATTAAACGTCTTGTTATCATAAATATTGTCTTCTATCTTAAGATTTGGGATGCCGTTTGAGTGGAGCTATGAACGCTGATCTTAAAATGGCATCTTGAATGAGTGCGAAGACTGGTGCAAGACATAGTTATCAAAGGTATAATCATCCTTTTCAAAATGCTTGATGATTATCAGATATATGTAACCCCCCGGGATGAAGGCGCTGAAGGAATGTACTCAATACATCCAAAAGGGGCATGATTAAAAAATGACCCAGTTCTATTTAGCGTGGTATATACATTTTTTTATTTCCTTTTCGTGTACATGCGTAAATTTAGAGCTGGTTCTCGGCAAAAAAGCCATAAAATGTCTTTACGCCACCCATGTCTTTACGTTCTAGTGGCTTTTAAGAGCGCAGGCAAACAAAACGGATTTCATGGGATACGATAAGAGAACAAACCTTTATCATATACATTGAATACTCTCATTCGTGACAATTGATTAGTTGCTTAGCTTTGCTGCATTTTTTTTTTCCTTTTTAAGTTGAGGTTTCAGGAATGTCTTTAAAAGTTTATTTTTTTTCCCCAATTTGCGTGGGAAAAGAGCAATTCGGATATTTCTATCACGTTGCCAACTTTAGGATTTTAGTTATTTTTTTCCTTTTCCGTGAACGAAGGGTACTGATGCAACAATAAAAATGGGCATTTGTGTGGTATTTACTCTTTCTTCTAATGTAAGGCTGTCAGTGGGCCAAATCACAAGATGTGGTCACTTTGTACCGAATGAGTTAACTGCTACCATGCCCGCACTAGCTTATTTCGTTTGGCAAGAATCAATGTTCTATTTGCTCATGTGTATTTGGAGGCCCAGTCTTATACTCTTATAGATTTCTCCTATGGACATTATGGTTTTATTCATTTTCAAAATTTCTGAAGCACAAGAAGCACAGTGGTGGGGACGGGTCAGGGGGAGGAGACCCCAGAATAAGTTAGGTGTGTTCATATCTACCACTGATAACAGTAATTATATTGTTAGCATCCCGAGTATTATACAGGGGCGGATCCAGCGTTGTCCAATAGGGTTGGCCGGATTTTTATCATTATTTTTATAACATTGGAAAATAAAACCAACAACAACAACAAACATAATTGAAATTATGTCTCGTTCCAAGTCTTGCAGCTGGTTCCAGTGTGCAAAAACACCTAGAAATTGATGACATTTGAAATGTCAAGTTTTATTCCCAATAACTGCTAATTGAATTATTGGGGGAGAGACATGTGTCATGTAGGCCTATTTATGGTATAAATGTTTTTGTTGTTATTTTCTGGAATGGGGAGAAGCAAGGTAAATGTCACAATGGCAAACTTTTATTTTAATGTACTCTGTTTTAATATCGCATCTATTTTTCTACCACATTGCAGATACGCAGCCCAGATACAGCATGCAGGTCAGTATATACAGAGTTGCCTGCAGTAGTAACTGGCAACCTGTAGGATCAGAATGACATTTACAATTTTACTGATGAAGACGGAGTGGAAGATATGGAAGGTGGAGAGAGGTACAAACAGGGCAGAATGAAAAAGGCACGCCAGGAGAACATAATGAAGGCGAAGGAGGTGAAGAACATAATGAAGGCGAACCAAGTGAAGAACATAATAAAGGCGAAGCAAGTGAAGAACATAATGAAGGCGAAGCAAGTGAAGAACATAATGAAGGTGAAGCAAGTGAAGAACATAATGAAGGTGAAGCAAGTGAAGAACATAATGAAGGTGAAGCAAGTGAAGAACATAATGAAGGTGAAGCAAGTGAAGAACATAATGAAGGTGAAGCAAGTGAAGAACATAATGAAGGCGAAGGAGGTGAAGAACATAATGAAGGCGAAGCAAGTGAAGAACATAATGAAGGTGAAGCAAGTGAAGAACATAATGAAGGTGAAGCAGAAGATAACAATGAATGAAAGTCACAATTGAAATTGGACATTTAACAGAGAGCTGTGTAACTCATAAAATTGAACTTTATATTTTATAAATGTAACTATTAAACACTCATCCCTCGATCATTGAAAAGAAAACAGCAAACAAGAGAATGGTATTAATCATAGACATAAAATCAAACAAATGTAGTTATTAAACACCCAAAATCAGTGTCTACCCTCACCATGTGATCTACTCAGACACAAAAAGTGTCTACCCTCACCATGTTATCATTATTCATGCTTTAGTGCAGCAAGCATAGTGATGTCATGTTCACATAATTTGAATGGACTGACGTCACTGTGCAAGCATTAGAGCATGAAATCTATCCCTCCCTTCCTTCCTTTGAACTTGAAGTGCTACTCTTACTGATTTCAGGAAAGAAGAATTGGCATCAGCATATTCAACATCAGTGTGAATTTTGATGATGTTGAGAATGGACACATTTAGTGTATTTCACAGTAAACACCATTCTGTTAATTAGCAAGAAAGCCAAGAGATGGGTCTTTAAAAACTCCATTTATAACTTATCAGATTTAATGATTGAGTGGCAGCACAATGAAGTGACTCACAATGTGGATGAGTATGACCAAGGATCTTAGATTTGCCAACAGGCTATTCATAAAAGTGGGACAACTGTTACAGAGGAAAGGGTCTCGCCATTTTATCTACAACTTCCATGAATAGTTTACAAATGCTAACATGCACGTGATGAAGCAAACTTGCTTAAGAGTTTGTGGGACCATTGTTTGGAGAAGCACCCAATGTTTCTTTCTAAGCACACAGGCAAGCAAAACAATCTTTAACCTTCAATACATACAAGTGTCACCTTATCTGCTTTGGGTGCTCAATTTGAATACATTGATTGAACCTGCTAAGGATTTGATCACGTACAAACGGAAGCAAACCACCCAATCTGGAATAAAAGACAGTTATATTTGCGTGAATCTAGGCGATATCCTTAAACACACACGCATATAATTATGCACAAGTGCATTGTGTGAACGCTTGTAATTTGTAGCTGTGTGCAATAAAGCACACACTGACATCACTGCCAAGCCTTGTTGCGACAGATTATAGTGCTAATTAAAGGATTGCAATATACAGGTGTTTCATCGCACAACGATTTAGTATTTATTTTATTTAGGAAATTTATTGCTGTATTTTTCTGGAATGAGTAAATGAAACTTAACTTACTGAAATGTATTCCTGCACATACCCACTTCAAATTTAATTGTTAAATGTTTATAAATCTTTGGCTGTATGGAATTTCTAGTCCGCCATTCAACGTGTCAATGCAAAGTTGGTGATGATAGACTAATGTGTCATGAACTCATCTCTAGTGTCAACTGTCCCTTCAAGCATAAGTGTCGTGTGCCATGGTAACATGCACAGGGAAAAATTGTTCTATCATTTGACTTAGGGCAGAGAAAAAGGGCACTATCATTTCAGCTTAGTAACTTTTTCCCTGTGACAAGTTTGTGAGATTGATAGTAAATATGACCAGTGAACAATAATCTTATGTATTAGGTGTATATATATATATACATATATTACATAGGCTATGTAGATTCGAATCAGTGATAGGTCAATACGCCATCACGTGACCATAGCTGCGAGGATCGCATTTGTTATATTCTAGGTTTTGACGTCACCTCAGGGAATATACTGCGTAGTATTTTCAATTGCGGCGTTATATCACCTAAGGTGACGTCACTCGCTGCATACAAGTTGCGCAACAAGATAGTTTATTTGATGTACGCGCTAGTGTTAACGCGTCGATTGCATGAAGAACGCGCTTGATGTATTTTCAAAAAAAAAATCTATTATGACGTAGACGGATCAGAGCTGTAGCAAGAATTTCGCTCTTGAACCAGATGATGAATGCAATTTCTGATGGCGAATCCACATATACTATATAATATAACAGATATTGCCTGGTCTATCGTTTTAATAAATACCATTTCAACTCCCCTCCGAAGCTATATTTTTCCCTCGGGATAATATTTTCCCTCAGCGCTGCAAGCTTCGGGCAAAATATATTCCCTTGGGAAAAATATAACTCCATCGGGGAGAGGAAATGTTATATTCAAACTCTAGGTAGGCAATATCTGTATAATATACAGTGCGTCCCAAAAAGAACTATACACTTTTTAAATAGCTACCAAATAGGAATATATATGATTATTGGGGAAAAAATTTATAAATATATAAAGCTCATATCCTCAACTATCAATATGATACAAAAAATTCCAAAAATAACGCATGCTTCAGTGAGTAATGCCCACTTTTGTATAGGACACAAAAATTACCCTGCGCAGGAATTCACTATTCATTTTGCACCTGGTTATGGAACGCCATGATAAGTCAAAATTAATGATGGAATCAATCGGCCAACAAAGACAAAAATAAATTGAAGTACAGGCAAAAATCAATGATATGAAAACAAAACAGTAAAAATATTACATTTTTGCATAATATTGATTGTTTTTTTAACTCTTGGTTTATTTTTGACTCTGTTTGCTGATTTATTCCATCATTAATTTTGACTCCTTCATGGCGTTTCATAACCACGTGCAAAATGAATAGTGAATTCCTGCGCAGGGTAATTTTTGTGTCCTTTACAAAAGTGGGCATTACTCACTGAAGCATGCGTTTTTTTCAGAATTTTTGGTGTCATAATGATAGTTAAGGATATGAGCTTTATATAAATATAAACATTTTACCCAAGAATCTTATTACCTTTATTTGGTAGCCATTTCAAGTGTATAGTTCTTTTTGGGATGCACTGTATGTATATATATATATAATAAAAAGTTATGTCCAAAAGCACCTAAAAGTGGCATTTGTACTCTACATATGAATCAATATTCGACCTTTGGGGTCATTCACAACTAGTTCAATGCCAGTTTTGAATTCTGTGGGACATACAAGCTTTGGAATGTTTTTTTGTTTGTTTTGTTTTGTTTTCCCTACCCTGAAGTACATGAGTGGGGATTTAATGATCTAAACTAGATTTTGTGCGTTAATCCCTACTGGAAAATTTAGGATATAATGCAAAAGTGTTTCAATATTTGTCACATGCCTGTACCTGTTTACAGTAATAACTCATTTGTACTATTTATTTAGGTTATAAAGGCATTAATAGGTGATGTGATCAAATGAATTCAGTAATTTGTCAGATGTGTTGATTTTGAGATATAGCCAGTTACAGTGTTCAAATCCCTTTGTATTTTTGTTATTTTCAGCTGCACTAAATTGGCCATACCATTACAACAGTAACTCAAATAATTTTAGTTGGGTTTACAGCAAAATCCAGCTCTAAATATGCTTATTATAACTTAAGACAATGGAAAAAAATTAAATTTGAGGTAAACTTAAGGCTACAGGACCTTTTGACATAGGAGATTTGGTCGTTCGTCATAACTTGCGAGTCCTAATCGGCTATAGTGAAATTTGTAAAGATTTTAAATCAGGTGTGATGCTGAATCCAAATATCCAGTTACAATTTTGTGGGTCTTGTGGTTCTTCAATTATGATGTAAAAAGAGTTGAAATGGACCATCTTCATAAAATGACACATAACTGAAAAACCACAATACATTAAGAAATTATTTAAAGTGTACAAAATGTACGACTTGTATTCCATGACCAAGAAAAGCATTCAGGGTTTATTTGTCATTAATCTCCTATTCTAAACCATGAAAATTATCTTTTTGTAGCTGCGCTAAAAAGAAAGCATCCTGTACCCTTAAGGGAATCTCTTAACCATGATTAAGTTAAAGGAAGCACATAGTTTAAGGGACTCATGGCGAGTGTTTTATTACACAAGTGTTAATGGTGAAAATGGCCACAGGACAAAAGTTCCTTCTAAGTCAGCAATATTTAATTCTCCATTTTCAGTGCCACAAAAATCTTCTTAATGTGTGTAATTATGGAAGTTATATCTCACTATGAAAATGCTTTTTCCTGACCCCCCCCCCCCCCCACTATACTTCATGATCAATTTTGCCAAAACTGGTTTATGTCATTAAGAGACAATGCCGACGAACTGTTCAATACAGTTAGAGGAAGGGTAGTAAACAAAATCCAGCAGTCATATCACATGTATTACATTTTTAAGTATAATAAATTGTTTCTTCCATTACAAAATATTTTTGCAAGCAGGTCTTTTTATTTTGTTCACTAGTACCACATAAAATACTCCTGGCATTGCATGTCATCGTTAGATTTGCAATAGTATATTTAATTAGTTAATGCTAATTATGTAATTATCTCCCAAAGAATTTGAAAGGTGGGTGATCCGTTCCACAGCATCATCCCCCACTTTACCGTATTGCATATATGGAGATTTTGGAACCACATGAATGTTAATATTTTCTCCATGATCCCTTTAGATATGAACAAAATATTATAGAGGGCTAGAGGATTAAAAAATTAATTAAAAAAATTTAAAGAAATCTTTTATATACATGCACATCTGACATTGCACCATTCTTGGTGTCCTCATACTCTGTGACTGAAGTACATGTATGAATACAGAGTTTCAAAGATGATGTTCAACTATGTGATTGTTTGGCAGAAGTGCATGACCACAGGAAAGATGCAATAGTATTATTATAAAGTCCTGATATTTGAAATCATATGCCAAGATAAGATTTTGAGACGAATGAAAGAGAGCAGGCACCAAAAGTCAATATATATATTTTGAAAACCTGTTTCAAGGTGGCATTGTATTGTGTGCAGGTGCTAAAAATTGCTAAAAAATGTTTGATATTGCACAGAGTTTCAAAAACTTTCTCATAGATGCACCAAGTTTCTCTAAATTACATTAAGTTGTGCAAAGTTCCCTTAAGTTGTGCAAACTTTTCCAAAGTTTCCTGAAAATGTGCTAAGTTGCACAAAATTGCTGGAAATGGCGCAAAGTTGTACAAAATTGCCTGAAATGGTGCAAAGTTGCGCAAAATTGCCCGAAATGGCGCAAAATTGCACAAAAATGCCGGAAAATGGCGCGAAGTTGCGTAAAATTGCTGGACATGGCGCAAAGTTGCGCAATATTGCCGGAAGTTGCGGAAAATTGTCAGAAATGGGCACAAAATTGCCGGAAGTTGCGGAAAATTGCCAGAAATGGGCGCAAAATTGCCGGAAATGGCGCAAGGTTGCGCAAAATTGCCGGAAATGGCGCAAAGTTGCGCAAAATTGCCGGAAGTTGCGGAAAATTGCCAGAAATGGACGCAAAATTGCCGAAATGGCGCAAAGTTGCCCAAGCAAATGCAAAGTTGCCTAAACTTGCATGTCAACTTTGCATAATGTTGCGCAATCTTTGTCAATTTTGTCAATTTAACGCAACTTCTGTCAATTTCCATTGTGACATGGGGCCTGTTGTTCTTTATGTAGAGTTTGGAACTTCCTGCTTTCAAAAAGGAAAATCCAAAGTTTATCCCAGGCCGTGGCGGATATGAATGCCCAAAACATAATATTATGTGGCGTCGAATCACAGGGAATTGTCACCCCATGTTTGTTATTTAGACTTTGTTTAAAAGGGCAAGTCCGTCTCGAGTCAATGAAATTTTTAAAAAGTGGATTATTTTGAATGAATAAATAGTTAGTGGGTGACGTCATCAGCTCCTAAACAAGTACAGCGATATTTTATTGTTATGTCACGGATCCCTCCATTGGCGGCGGAAGCAACAAAATTTAGGAGGAGCCCACCTGAAATTTGGGGATGGACACGGGTAAAAAATTGGACAAGCCCCCCCCAAAAGGTTATCAACCTAAATTAGGATGGCTAACCAAAGTTTTTTGATAAGCAAAAAAAAGAAGTTCATCAACCTAAATTTTAGGGGGGGGGCAACACACGTTTCGGGTGGGGGGGGGGGGTCCACGTGAATTTAGGGGGGACGCAGGAAACAAAATTGACAAGCAAGCAAAAAAAAATCCCCCATCTCCCCGCTTCCGCCGCCTATGGGCCCCTCGGTCGTCGGTCTTATATCTTTACACATCATTTGGTTTAGTAAGACCCCACCTTCCACATATTGCTTCTTTGTCTAAACACGTAGTGTTGGGGAAAAAAGGACATTTTAATTTTGTTTTATCATCCCCACAACCTGACCCTAAACACGTAGCCTTCCCAGCTAATTAAGTACCCTTTTTCATTATATTTGTGTTTTTGACAACCTTATCACGTTACGCATGTAACGTGCCCTATCTTGAAAAAGACATCCCTTTTACGTGTTTTGGGGGTCGCGTATGGTATTCACTCGTCAATGTAAAAGTACACCCCCCCCCCCCCCGAGACGCGCGGGACATGCATGTGCACCGAGGTAGTTTGTCTCCACAATTGTTCAATGATATCAAATCTTTTCTGATTTAATTAAATACACACTAAAGAAATTTTCAAGTCATGCAAGTTTTTAGTTTAACATATGCTTTATTACCAATATTTCAAAATACATAACACACGTAATCTATTAATGATACGTACTCTCGGGATACATATCTGAAATTTGGGAGAGATTACACTTTGATTAGCAGATAAATAGCTATCTTCCAGAATTTTAACCACATGACGCTAATGATAATGGCAAAGAAAAAAAAATGCATTATTTTATTGACATACTTTAGTTCAACAATATTGTTGAAAAGTACACAATACTTCAATTTTCGATGTTCTTTTACCGCGTAGGCGCGTACATTCCCCGGTAGTAAAGAAAGACGCCTGATTAATGCTTGTATGGAAGTGCATGGTGGCCAACTGAGATGACATTTCGTGACTAGAATCAGCATCCCCCCCCAAAAAAAAAAAATAATAATAATGAATAAATGAATAAAATGAAATAAAATTAATAAATGAAAATAAATTAATAAATGAATAATAAATAAATTGAATGAAAAATAAATAAATAATCATATTACTGTAAGATTCATCGAAAACAATAACACCGAACTTGAAATTACCTGATGAAGCATTTGAATATTGGGTGATTTCAAGTCCGGTGTTGGCCTTGGTGTTGGTATTGGTGTTGAAATTTGTATTACTTCCCCTTGCTCCAAAACTTACTCAGTTTGTAAAACTGATTCAGAACACATTATCGACATCTCAACAACTAGTGAGTGACTTTTCGGGACGATCTTCATTTTATGTTTGGTGTTATAATCGTGTAAAAATGACCTTACACCAACACCAAAAGGTCAACAATGAACTTGAAATCACCAACTGTCATATTTATAAGCATAAGTGTAAATAGATATAAATACAATTATCTAGAAAGTCAAGATATTAATATTCGTGGTGATGATTATCATTCGAATCTAAATTCAAGTCCAGATCCGGCCATTTTTTCCTCGTAGAGTTTATTAAATCGACGATTTTGATCTTCTGTGAAGTAATTCTTCCAATCTCCAACCATACCTGGAAAACATGATAAAAACAGAAGGCATATAATCCTAATAATATTTTAGATTAGTGTCGATGACATAATGGAATCATAAGCTTTCGCTGTGGAAAGATTCCTTTTTGCTTTGTGTCTGAAACCAAAATAAGATTATTTGCTTGAATTCCAACTTAAACATGTTAAGCCCATAACGAATGTTTCATGCGCAATATATCTTTCGTAGCAGTGCCGCTTTCACCTGAGAAGGACCCGTTTTCTGTGTGAGCAAGTGCCCCCTTGCCTTATTGTTAGTGCCATTTCTCGATTCAGTGCCGCTCACGAACATGTTCTGTTTCCCTTTCACCTGAGAAGGACCCTTTTATGTGTTAACGAGTGGCGCTTTTAAACAAGAAAACAACATTCTCATTTTCATTTCTTACTACTGATGAAGGAAAAATACTTGTAAGAATAACCCCTAGTATGTGAGTGGGGTATATAAGCAGTGACGTACAGATGATGGGATCTTGCTCCCCCCCCCAAAAAAAAAAAAAAAATCAGAACCAAAACAAAAAAAAGGTGAAAAGGAAACAAAAGGAAAGAGAGACTGGGTGAATTTTGATATGTCGAAATCTATCACAAAACTGGTTTTTCGTTATAAAATGTTAATTTTTTGCTCATTCGCTTCGCTCGCAGCTTATCAATTTTACGTCATACGACATATTAAGCCCCCTCAAATTTTTTGGCTCATTACACCACTGTAGATACATTATTTTTTCTTTGTTTTAAGAAAGTGCCCTTTCCGAAGGAAAAGGTGCCCTTTTCTCTGTGCCCCCCCCCATTTTCAACTTCGCTGCGCCGCCCCTGCTACACACTGTTAAATTCGAACACTTTAACAGTGTGAACACTATTTACACTCGATCAAGTCCGCACTATGAACACGCTGTGTGATGTCGTGTTCTTTCCAGCATGGTTGAATGCCAACGACTAATTTTCAGGCTGATGTTTAGGTTTACCTAGACCTCAAAACGCGTTCCATTTATGATAATGGTAGTTTTTCATTGTTTTTGTCTTCAGGATATGACCCCCCCCCCCCCCCGTGGACGTCTATTCATTATCTATATCATTATTGAGGATTGTTGATACCGAAAATCCTTGATTTATAGAGATAGGCCTACTGGATAACTTCTATTCGAAATATATATTTTTATATCATTCCATCAATCTGACTGTAGATTAGATCAAAGGGATGCTCCAGGCTGAAAATATTTATAGTTCAATAAATAGAGTAAAATTGGGCGGAGCAAAATTCTGAAAATTTGATCAAAATCGGAAAATAATAACAGTTAATGGATTTTAAAGATTTGCATTATTCGGGTAAAACAGTTTGGGCATGTCTTCATGAATATTCATTAGGTAGACTGATGATGTCATATGCTCACTTGTTCTTTCGTAGTTTATAAAATTAGGTTAATTCAAAAATTTCTACCAAGAATTAAAACAATTGGATCGATAACTGATTATGTGCATTAGTTATTTATTGCTTCAACTTATTTCATCATAATGGAGACATATCATTTACACGTGAATGAAAAAATGAAACAGTGATTATTTCATATATTAAATAAGAAAAATGGAATGTAGGGATTGACATCAGCTCACCTAATGAATATTCATGACAACGTGCATACACTTCAGCAAATATTGCTAAACTTTGAAATTCAACAACTTCGTTATTTTTTTATCAGATTTTGATTTTCAGCATTTTGCTCTGTGCATTTTACTCTATTTATTTAAATATGAATATTCTCAGCCCGGAGCATCCCTTTAAAGGTGAAGTCCACCCTAGAAAATTGTTGATTTGAGTCGATAGAGAAAAATCAAACAAACATGACGCTGCAAATTTCATCGAAATCGGAAGTAAAAAAAGAAAGTCATGACATTTTAAATTTTTCTTATTTTTCGCAAACAGTTAAATGCCCAACTCAGCGATATGCAAATGAGAGAGTCGATGATGTCCTAAACTCACTATTTCTTTTGTTTTCTATTGTTTGAATTGTACAATGTTTCCACTTTTACAGATTTGACAATAAGGACCAACTTGACTTAACCATACACTCTTACAATAATGGTAAAATTTGAATTTTTCATATTTCATATAATAAAATACAAAAGAAGTAGTGAGTGGCTGACGTCATCAGTGTGCCAGTTTGCATACCGACTAGGATGTGCATATAACCGTTTAGTGAAGTAAAATCGCCCCATAAGTTACCTTTTCGCATGAATGACTTCTCCTTTGTGAGATCCAGAGGCTTTTTGAAAGCAAAATCGGGGTTCATACTCTTGTTACTCTTCATGAACTTAAAACTTGACGCGTCGACGATACGGTCAATGACGTCGTCTGGTAAAGATTTCCCCATGAACTCGGTTATCTGAATCACGGATTTCCTCGGGTCCTGTAATTGGACAGAAAGAGCATGTGTAGGCCTATATTATATCATGATTCACTTATAAAAACTAATATTTTATTCACTTTCATTCAATCTAGAAAAAAATCTTTGACCAGAACATAATTATTTTAAGAGCTTTAAAAAAACCATTATCCTTGCTCAAATAATCCACTGATTATCCAACATGGTTGAATGTTGTCCTCCAAGGATGAAACAAATTGAAATGTGACCTCAATGAGTTATATTCGGTGGTATTTCGACATCATTTATTTAGAATGGACAGCAAGACAACAAATAGCGCCTACTGAATATGTTATCTCTATCAAACCTACAACAGAACCATGTCTGTATACAACTACCTTTGTAACAATGTGATTATTTTGAAGTCAGTTTCAAATCAGTTGGAATTCGGTTTAATGTCGGTCGATGTCGGTCTGAAAACAGTTTGAAGTCATCTCAAAGCCAATTTGAACATTGTCATAATTCTTGAGGTCGGTGGAAAGCCAAGGCCACACACTCCACGATTTGCCGACGTCCCAACTTTGGAAAACACCATGGAACAAATTCAAAAGTCCCAAGTTCTGAATCGTTAAAGGACTACTTTAATTAAAAAGATATGGCAATTTCATTCTTCTTCCAATCAAATTCCATTCAGAATCTTATTGCAAAAAAAATCTTGCAAATATTATAAAATGTTGATATAAGCATTATCTGCTACCTTGATCCTTATTTTGTATGTTTATAATGTTATAAAATGTTCAAAATGGGTCGTAGACCAGTGGTAAAGTTGGCGGTGGCTCTAGTCCATTTGGAAAATTCTGTGACGTCACAGATTGATGAAAAGAGGCATACCTGTTTCATGTCTTCATACTTAAGAAAGAGAACGTTGGGATGATTCCTGAGCTCCCAACAGTAAAGAGTATGCTCGAACCAAGAACCGTAAAAAGCTGTAAAAGTTTGGATCACGGAGATGCTAAGAACCAAGGCAAAATGAATGAGAAATGGCAATTCTGAATCCATTTTTTTTACTTTGCAAATGAATCATTGAATCATGTTTATTCCATCCCCAATCGTAATAGATGCATTCTTCTTTAATCGCGTTTATGGATAATATATACACAACAAAAAAGTAAGTCCCCCCTTAAACAAACATCAATAATTTCCGAACCAATGCGAAATTTTAATATATTTTTACATGAGCGTGTAGGTAATTTTATAAGCTACCCTCTGAGTAAATGTTGTGGACGTATTTTGCGTCATGCTTCAGTGAGCACCGTCAGAAGGCAAAAATGTCACTTTTCAAAAGTCACTAGCCAAATATCATGACTTTGATTCCATTTTATTTGAACTAATTCCACATTCTCATCATGAAAATAGTCTAAAAAATATCTAAAAGACGATACAACTTTTCTGGCTAAATTTCACGGTTGAATAAACACAAGTCCATATTTGCTATAATTTGATTTTTACACATTTATATCAATAAGAATGAAAGAATATGATGACAGTTATTTTTGTAAAGAGTATCTTCAACAATATTCATCGTTTCACGGTTCAATGAACATTTATTGAAAACAAAAAATACGATTTTCAAATACCATAGGCAAGTATTGTTTCATTTTGGCAACTGAAAATGATTTTTTCTCAACTTTTTCGTTATGTTCACGGCCATTTAACATGCTTCAATAATTTTTTATTTTTTATTTTGATTAAACATTCACGCTTGAATGAACATGTGGAATGTGATTAGCTCTTTTTTACGTTATTGGAAAAAATGCAATTTGTAACTATGGATTATCTGTCACAAACCTCCTTGCATAGTTCATATATTGATTTGATTTTTATGAAAATCCCCATGTTTAATGCATCAGTGAGAACACAATATTCGAAAATTATGCAAATAAGAAGAAAGTTCAAGGCCTTGGCCCCAGTCTGTGCCGTGTTGAATTGTTATTTTGGTGTGCACGCCTTTTGGATAGTGTTACTCCGAAGCCATGTGCGAAATTTCATGAAATAACTGTTGGCAAAGTAACAAAAACCGTCCATGAAACAAACCCTCATTTCATATTCTTCTCCCATAGACTTGTGTACATTATGGGTGCATATGTTTAAGAATAAGTAACCCCTTATTCAATATGGTGGAACTTTTTTTCAAGCCTGTCTTTAGCAATGTCATTTGGCAGTAATGTTTATCAACCTATGGGCAGAATTCTGTCCAAAAATGAAATCGATATCTTCATTCATGGATGAGTGAGCACGCATCAAAGTGGGAAAATTGGTATTTTCAATGTCCCATACTCATTTTAAAGGGTAATAAAGTGAATATTGAGAGCAAATTCGGTTTCATTTTTGTAGCATCCATCATTTCTACCACCACACACTTTCCGAACTTTAAAATTTTCATGGTTGAGCGAGCACATTCAAAAACTTAGGAATGAATACTCTTTATACGGCATAAATACATTCTTTTCGTAACAATTTCTCAAGATCAGTTTAAGTTATGGGCAAATCAGTGGTGTATCCAGAATTTTAAAATGGGGAGGGGCCTATAATCGGGGGACCAACCAACATTTTCAAATTTTAATATGATCTAACAAGTTGTAGAGGATACTACCATAAACCCCTATGATGATACGTCACAATACAGGGCCTGTGGAACGTTTTCAAAGTGGGGGGGGGGCTGAGCCAATTGTGTGAGGGTGGGGGCTGACCATGCAAAAAATCACAATCGTATGGTCATTTTTTACATTTATACATGCTTTTGGAAAAAAGTGGGGGGGGCTGAACCCCACCCCCCCCCCCCGCTTCCGTGGCCCTTGCAATACAATGTGCTCACTCAACCATGAACATACGATATCAAAATTGTGTGTGGAGTGGCTATATGATGGATAGTAAAACAGTATAACACCATAAAATGCTCCTAAAATCAACTTTTGTCCAAATTTGTATTTGCACAATTTGAAACACGACTCTTGAGACTTTCAAAAATTGTCATTTTTAATTCAATCTTTGATTACTCATGCATGACTCAACCGATCAATCTCATATTTCCCCGGAGTTGCTTAATGACTGTAAAAAAACCACCTACGAAATATCATAACTCAAAATAATTCGTTCAAAAGTTACATCAATTTGATTTAGGGGGGACTTACTTTTTTTGTTGTGTATATAACAATCCAAAGCATTCATAAATATGTAGAGCAAAGGTCATTTTTCTAATTTGATGGGAAATGATCAATATTTTCGCTAGTTTGATTCCCCCATCTCTCATTGTGGCGCAAGACATTATTTTACACTTGATAATGACATTGTGATGAGAGTAGGAAACTTGAAATATTTGTTGTTTTACTGACTTCTATAAACTTACTGAATCTCATTTTATTGATTTTATCCTTTATGTGTATTATTCCAGCCGTAATAAAGTGTACATCGACCAGTATTCCTTATAGTGATCCCGTGTTCCTGCTGATCTATGAAGCCATTAACACACAAACTGGGAATGCTTATGAAAAAAAAACACTAGATAATATACCATTGTGTTGTTGTTTTTTGGGTTACGAGGCCAATAAAACTGTCTGGTCCCTCTGGTCCCAAATTATTGATAGTGGCAAGGTGAAAAAGTTACCTCTATCTGCGATGAACTCCTCAAAGAATTCATGCCACGTATACGTCGGAAGTGGCTTAACCAGTTGACAATAATGATAGCCAGAAACAGCAGTATCCTTTGGGTTCCTAGCCATGTACAGCACCTTCGCTAGAGGATTATCTTTGAGTCCGTCAGGGAGCCATCTTGGGACCACGTGTGTTTTTAGCATCCGAGGTGTATCGGTTGGCATAGCGTCTGCCTTTTCCGCACCTGTTGGTCCATACATTATCTCTCCTTTGTCTTTGTACTAGAATATAGCATTTATGTAAAAAGTGAGTAAATGAATAACAAGTGGAATGCCTCTGGCCGTCTCACCTGCATCACGCGGTTCAATATAGCAGCAGTGCTCACTTTGAATACTACTCTAACTCGCACAAGATGTTCAGTGATACATGGTTACTCTTATTTCCCCTTTTTATGAACTAGACCAATAAACTTACAGAGATATGATGGTTATTCAACAAAAAACCCCAACATGGCCAAAGTTCATTGACCTTACATGACCTTTGACCTTGATCATGTGACCTGAAACTCAAACAGGATGTTCAGTGATACTTGATTACTCTTATGTACAAGTTTCATGAATCAGATCCATAAACTTTCAAAGTTATGATGGTAATTCAACAGATTCGGCCAAAGTTCATTGACCTTTGACCTTGGTCATGTGACCTGAAACGCGCACAGGATGTTCAGTGATACTTGATTACTCTAATGTCCAAGTTTAATGAACTAGACCAATAAACTTTCAAAGTTATGATGGTAATTCAACAGATACCCCCGATTCGGCCAAAGTTCATTGACCCGAAATGACCTTTGACCTTAATCATGAGACCTGAAACTTGCACAAAATTTTCAGTGATGCTTGATTACTATTATGTCCAAGTTTCATGAATCAGATCCATAAACTTTCAAAGTTATGATGGGAATTCAACAGATATCCCCAATTCGGCCAAGTTCATTGACCCTAAATGACCTTTGACCTTGATCATGTGACGTGAAACTCAAGCAGGATGTTCAGTGATACTTGATCAACCTTATGTCCAAGTTTCATGAACTAGGTCCATATATTTTCTAAGTTATGATGACATTTCAAAAACTTAACCTCAGGTTAAGATTTCGATGATGATTCCTCCAACATGGTCTAAGTTCATTGACCCTAATGACCTTTGACCTTGGTCATGTGACATGAAACTCTGATAGGATGTTCAGTAATACTTGATTAACCTTATGGCCAAGTTTTATTAACTAGGTCCATATACTTTCTAAGTTATGACATCATTTCAAAACTTAACCTCAGGTTAAGATTTGATGTTGACGCCGCCGCCGCCGCCGCCGTCGCCGTCGGAAAAGCGGCGCCTATAGTCTCACTTTGCTTCGCAGGTGAAACAAAAACTTAGAATGCATAATATCCATGAGTTTATTCTTAACAATTCGTTTAACGAAAATTCATGAGCCTTGTCATTCGATCGATATGGCAGAGACAATATTCTGTTTGCTTTTCATACTCACCGCCATCTTCAACGGTAAAGTGCAAACTTCTAAGAAAGGAACCATCGTAATGATATGCTTCCCTTCGAAGAATGAGAGATCCCCTTCAAGCTGTACCAACATTGTATTCTGCTGGAGCCACGTTGTTCCTATTCACATGAAAATAAAACATTGCATCCGATTTGATTGGTTGATACATGTTGATGGACCGAGTAAATCAAACCAATACCGATGACTTACCCATTATTATGTATTTAATAACTGGAACACAATCATCGGTTACCATTTAGGCTAACTAACTAACTACTAATTTGGATATCGTCGGTAAATCACGCTACCGTCGGGAAAAATGAAGAAAAGGGCGAGAGTGAAAAACAAGAAGGAAGAAAGGAAGAGAAAAGAAAAAGGGAAAAGAGAGAAAGAGAAAAAAAGGAAAAAAACGAAAGAATTTAAAAATCAGAGAAAGAAAGAACCAGGGCCCCGTCTTACAAATAGTTGCGATTGATCCGATTAACCACAACTATGGATGGCCAGCAACGTCAACATCTAACATGTGTTTTAGAAGGATTCTACACTTCCTTCAAACCCATGGTCGCCATTATGCGACAGGATCCTACACTCCCTTCAGACCCAAGGTAGCTATATTATGCGATATGATTGTACATCAGACCCATGGTCGCCATTATGCGAAAGGATTCCACACTCCCTTCGATGAAACCCCCGGGGGGCACTCTTAAAAAAAGTGGTAGGGGTGTGCCGCGGGCGAGACAAAAAACGGGGGCCTTGGAGCGGGCTTATTGTAAAAAGAAGGGTCCTCGGAACGGGCTTCGGAACTACAATTTTGTGAAAACGGGGGTCCTTGGAACGGATCGCCAGCGTGTGAGTACGTGCGTATGCACCCCTATGGAACGGGTATGCGTGCATGATGCAGCTAGCGCGGCCTCCGCCTGGTGCGCTCGCCCAGAGACGATGGTCGGACAGCGCTCGGCGGCCGCTTTTCACCAAAATTGCAGCAGATCAATGCGACCAGAACGGCTTAACGAAAAATATGCGAAGTTTTGGAGCGGATTTCTTTCTTATTTTTTTTCTCGATAAGAACAAAATGCTATGCCTTGGAGCGGCTTTCTTTGTTTTTTTTCGCAATAAGACAAAAATGCTATGCCTTGGAACGGAAATTTGGGTGTAAAAATGGGGGTCCCCTCCGCGACACATACCCACTATGCATTATATACTGAGTGCCCCCCCCCCCCTCCCGGGTTCAAACCCATGGTCGCCATTATGCGACAGGATTCTACACTCCCTTCAAACCCATGGTCGCCATTATGCCACAGGAGTCTACACTCCCTTCAGACCCATGTCGCCATTATGCGACAGGATTCTCCACTCCCTTCAGACCCATGGTCGCCAATATGCGACAGGATTCCACACTCCCTTCAGACCCATGGTCGCCACTATATGCGACAGGATTATACACTCCCTTCAGACCCATGGTCGCCACTATATGCGACAGGATTCCACACTCCCTTCAGACCCATGGTCGCCACTATATGCGACAGGATTCTACACTCCCTTCAGACCCATGGTCGCCATTATGCGACAGGATTACACACTCCCTTCAGACCCATGTTCGCCATTATGCGACATGATTACACACTCCCTTCAGACCCATGGTCGCCATTATGCGGAAGGATTCTACACACTCCTTCAGACCCATGGTCGACAGTATGCGACAGGATTCTACACTCCCTTCAGACCCATGGTCGCCATATGCGACAGGATTCTACACTCCCTTCAGACCCATGGTCGCCATTATGCGACAGGATTCTACACCCCCTTCAGACCCATGGTCGCGATTTTGCGACAGGATTACACACTCCCTTCAGACCCATGGTCGCCATTATGCGACATGATTACACACTTCCTTCAAACCCATGGTAGCCATTATGCGACAGGATTCTAGGGGAGAGCGGGCGAGTCATTCCCATTTTTTTCCAACTCTTCTAGAGCTGTGCTTACTTTAGCAGGAAGATCGTGTCTTATCAAAAAATAAAAGGTCTAGGTAATATCTACCTAATATCATATTTTCATCGAGGACATACACACGGTTTTGAAAAAAAAGGGCCGTGAAGAAAACCTTCGCTATAGGGCGAGTTCGCCAATAACAAAATAGTGATATATAAATCGATGTTTTCAAAGGAAACAAACATTTATTTAATAGCAGCCAACAAGAAACAAGATAAAGTTGTAACACAACATGTTTATATTGCAGGGCGTAGAAGAGTAGGCCCTAATACGTATACTTGTAATTTTATCTTCAACAAGAAGTTTTCCGGAGGTAGGAGAAGCTTTTTTACCCATCAACGCAGTTATAGTTTGATTTCAGTGATATTTGTGCACTGCCTGATAATTCCTCTGCTTGTGTATTAATGATATGGGAAGAAAGGGTATATAACCTTTAATAGAACTTGAGACAGATAAGATTTACTAACCTACTTTGGGATAGCTGATGACAAACACGTCGTCTGGACGAACTTTGAATCGTTTTGTCTGCTCGATGCCTTTCTTTGGGATGTAGTATGCCATAACAACATTCTCGTATTCGTGGCAGAGTTTGGCGGCATGCCCCGGGACTTGGCGAGGAGGGCCGACATCTCCCCGTCCAACACAACAACATCTACAAAACGATAATCAAATTGGTTATTGCAATTAACATCAGAGGGATGTAAATATCAATTTACAACGTGGCATAGGCTTGAATATACATTTTTATTGTTTATCATGAAGTATATTACATGACTATTATTCTAGGATATGCCTTAGTATTGTGAGTTTCGGGGGGCCGGGGGTACTCAAATGCAAATTAAAGAAAGGTCTGGTGACTATAGACATAGTATTTTCTAAAATAGAATGATGTGACTTGTTAATTCATAGACTATATGTGTTATGACAAACCATTTTTTTCTCCTCATCTCTGCCCTACTTTTATTAGCCCCTACCCAAATCCCCATCCATCTCTATATGGTGCTTAGAGAGCGACAAAAGGCTGTCTGCTTAGATTTTAGAAAACAAAATTACTTGCAGTGTACTTTGGACTGCCGCACCTTTACACTCGTATCATGCGTCATGCATGGTTGATACACAATCGATACGAGAAAAAAAATATCATTCATATTTTCGGCTGGTAGGGTTATTGGCTGTAAACGAAAAAAAATGTGCAAGTAATCACGATGCAATTTCGCCGGATTCTGTTTGAGATATATATACATATTGCATCGACCGAGATATTAAAGGACAAGTCCACCCCAGCAAAAACTTGATTTGAATAAAAAGAGAAAAATTCAACGAGCCTAACACTGAAAGTTTCATCAAAATCGGATGTAAAATAAGAAAGTTATGACATTTCAAAGTTTTGCTTCATTTCACAAAACAGTTATATGCACATCTCGGTCGGTATGCAAATAAGGGAACTGATGACATCACTCACTCACTATTTCTTTTGTGTTTTATTATATGTAATATGAAATTTTTTTTTCTCGTATTTGTCATGTGACATGAAGTTTCATTCCTCCCTGAACACGTGGAATTCCGTTATTTTAACATTTTGTTTTTCAGGCAAGGAGGTCCTAATCGTCAAATTCGTAAAAATTGAAATAATGTATAATTCAAACAATAAAAAACAAAAGAAATAGTGAGTGAGTGACATCATTGACTCTCTCATTTGGATGTAACTGGCTCGTTCATATAACTATTTTGTTGAAAATAAGCGAAACTTTGAAATGTCATAACTTTCTTATTTTACTTCCGATTTTGATGAAATTTTCGGCATTGTGCTCGTCTGATTTTTCTCTATTGATTCAAATCAATATTTTTGTGAGGTGGACTTGACCTTTTAATATCACAAATAATATGAATTGAAAAGAATCTTTTAAGACAATGTCAAAGGTAATTGAAGTCAAAATTTTTTATTATCAACTAAATGACGTTTTCTCTTTTCTTAAAAGAAAACAAATATCCATCTTAGAAGTCGGGTAGTTCTTTCCAAAGTCATTCCACCTGCTGCTACATGTTTACTGGATTGTGTGTGCAGACAATCTACCAGACTTTAGCTTAGTTTCAGTTGACGACAATTTATTGACACCAAATGACCACTGATGTTCTTTAAAGTGACTAGACAAGCCAGTCGATTTGGTGACATGCCTACTTAAATATTATGTAATATTAATAAAATATGTCCCTGTACTATCGGAGTTGTGATGACATTTCAAAAACTAATCCTTGGTTAAGAATGAAATGTTGATACAACAACATGCCTGCAACTAACCTGCGTTGGCAATAACACAAAAATCACTAGTTGAATCCTTGATCAATTATGCTGTCAAAATGCAAGTTTGAGATGAAAATGAGATCAAATAACAAAATATTGTTATGCATTGACAAAAGTAAAAAAAAAATCATGTAAATGACCTTCGACCTTGAATTATATTGGTGAATGTGTATTCATGATACTAAATTTTCTTTTAAGAATCTATATATTTTGACACCAAGACCACATACTGCGCCTTTTTACCTTATAGATACCATCATATACATGAAGTATGGTATAGAATGTATAAAAGGTCATTGACCTTTGACCGTAAATTGTACGGGTGAATGTGCAATCTCTGCACTTGATTTCATTTCATTTGAATTTCTAGTAGGAATTTGTGCGTTTAGACACCAAGATCACCAACCTGCGCCTTTTCAAATCAGAGATACCATGATACAGTTTGGTATATTAATATAAAAAGGTCATTGACCTTTGACGCATACATTCGTAATTCCGACTCTTCGTTATTCCGAAGATTCGAATATTCCGAAGGTTCCTAATTCCGAAAACGAAATAGGGTTTCGGTCGAAATGAGGTTCATAATTCCGAAGGTTCGGTAGTCCGAAAACGAAATGAGGTTCGTTAGTCCGAAAACGAAATGGGGTTCGTTAATCCGAAAAAGAAATAAGCTTCGTTTGAAGTACTTATTCTATTCATGTATTCCATGAAGTTCTCAAAATATTCCTTTTCATTAAAACTTATCAGCTGGCGCTGCGTGCTCGCATTTTATGTATAAGCCTACTTCTATATCACTTCTAACAAACTATATAAAATTCCTCTTTATGACAGTTTATCAAAAATTTCAGCTCGCACTTCGCGCTTCCATGCGCGTCTTGTTCATAATCACAAACATTGCTCAGAATGTTCATATTTTTTCGGACAAAATTCCTGAAAATTATATAAAATTTAGCTCGGCTTCTCGTGTTCGCATTATACAATCAGGAATGATGAGATACTATAATTTTGTTTTTTTTATAAGAATAAAGCTATAGAAGTCACTGTTCGGACTACCCCTTCAAAGAAGAAAAAAAAATCAGCTTTGAGCAGCCGATCGGGGAAAATGTGAAAGAAATCCCCCCCTTTAAGGAAGGTCGATCCTCATCTGTATATATGCATACACATATAAACTTAATGTGAAATAAGTGTTTTGCCCCCCCCCCCCCCATTCCGGAAAGCTGGCCAAGAGGGCCGCGGATAGCTTTTTTGCCTCAACCCAGCCAAAAAGGGGGGTCTTTATCACCCTTAGTCTGGTGCAAACAATAAGTGGTAAACATTTAATCAAGAATGGATCTTTTAGTATTTTGTTTTGTTGTTCTCATTGTTATCAGTTATTGCTTAGTAAGGTACTCACCGTTTCTGGTAATAAAAAAGGCATAGAATGTCCAGTTTTCAGGCTGGAATATCTTTTTAGCTCGCGCTTCGCACTCGCATTACTCGATGTATCCTATTCATGAGTCAAATAACGCATTCCTTAATTTATTCAAATATATTTATACAGAATGACAAGATCAGTTAAAAACTGTTTTACATCATGGTCCTGACATTAAAAACATAAATACATGTAAATCAATAATATATTATAGATGAGATAAAAATCAGAGTAATATCTAAAAGATTGTGTTTGAAATGATACAATGCTGTGACAGAACCGCTGGGCGGCGGCGTGGGTTCGGTCCGCCGGCAGCTCGCTCTTGTCAGGATGCCTGCCGCCGGCGGGTGCGTCGCCACGTCGATTTCCAAACTTTAAGTCGTGGATCCGTTTGGCAGAGATATACTGCCGCAGTTGACACTTGCACACGCCTCGATCCTGTCAGTACCACCACCAGGCAACCTCCAGACGGCTACACTCTTTGTTATCAGCTCCAACAGCTCACCCGACCATATGCATCTGATTCCTGTAGTTAAGCTCCTACGACCATATGCATCTGATTCCTGTAGTTAAGCTCTCTCGACCATAGGTATGGGTTTCTCTGTAGTTAAACTCCTACGACCATACCCATGGAGTCTGGTAATTTCCTCCGTCGTCTGCTTACGACCAGCTACTACGTCTGTTCAGTACAGCAACCACGTCTGCTCCGTACTGCAACCACGTCTGTTCAGTACGCGACCACGTCTGATACCGTACTGCAACAACGTCTGTTCAGCACTGCAACCACGTCTGTTCAGTACCACGACCACGTCTGAGTCCGTACTGCAACCACTGACATCTGTTCAGTACTGCAACCACGTCTGTTCAGTACCACGACCACGTCTGAGTCCGTACTGCAACCACTGACATCTGTTCAGTACTGCAACCACGTCTGTTCAGTACCACGACCACGTCTGAGTCCGTACTGCAACCACTGACATCTGTTCAGTACTGCAACCAAGCACGTCTGATTCCGTACTGCAACCACGTCTGTTCAGTACCGCAACCACGTCTGTTACCGTACTGCAACCAGCGACCTCTGTTCAGTACCGGAACGACGTCTGGTTCTTCGACCATATGTATGGGTCCTTCTGCATTCAGGCTCCCACGACCACACCCATTGGCTCTGCTCTACTTGTAGTTTCCCCGTTGTCTGCTCCGGACCTCCGACCGTCTGCTTTCAGACCAGCAACCATCCGCTTCAGACCAACCCGTCTGCTCCGGACCACCAGCCGTCCGCCTCCAGACCAACCAGACTACCAAAAGAGCAAGCCCTGGTATAGTCTCTTGCTGGCGTGCAAAAGACCCAACATACAAGGAAATCTAACCACAGTCGTCGCCTAGGATTCTAGGTTTCCCCGTGGAAAGACATGCGAACGATCATATAAATCATTTCGATCGCATCCACCAACTTTATTTATTGGATAGCGAATCCAAATCGATCTGCATACTTTACGTGCAATGCACCCCGTGGGCGCCGTATTTCAACAGATCATCGGCAAAGCCTCACGAGTGTGTGTGTGTGTATTTGAGTTTTGTCAGACGTGTATCAATCAGATATGATTATTTACGTCTGGACCGACCTTTAACGTCACCATCCGAAAGACGTGACCAGGGCTCGAACCTCGAACCTCTGCATCAATTTGTAACTTCCCCACAGCTTGGATTACAGGCGCACACCACAACGCCCAGTACACTAACTTACTGTACTTATGCATTAATTATACAATATCTGTTATAGTTAACCTCTGTTACAATCTTAAAACAGCTATAACTTTGGTCTCCAAAACCGGATATGCATGAATGACATATCAAATTAAAGCTTTCATTTAGATCAAGCTAGTGATAACCATAATAATCAGTTAAACATCTCCAGGAAATTGTTATTCCACAAAAACGGTTCAAAACATGCATAACTTTCAATGTCTTGTCTACGTCATTATTAGTGTAGAAACATGCATGTAATCTCACCAGCTACGACAGAATCATTATAAATCAACCAAAAATAATTTCCTAACACGAAATAAAACCCATTTCGTGACAATACAATACAATAGCATTTACAATATGTTATACAAAGAAATAAAGTAAATGTAATTAAATTTAAGTATTAAATAACCAAAAAAGTACACGATTCATGGACGAAATGTATGAATTAATGATTATAGAACTATATAAAAATCGGTAAAACTCAGGCTAATAAAACATATTCACAAGTTGAACATTGATATGTAATAGGAATAAAAAAGTGGTATAATTTACATTAAAGTATGAGAATACATAACACTTGTGTTCCATGTATTTATATGAAGCAAATTGAATTATAAAATATATAAAAAAATAATACATAATAAATTGTAACGAATTACGACAAACATATAGGTACTAAAAGAAAAAGAAAACAAGGTTTGGATCGAAGTGTATTAGAAAAAAATGGTAGGTTAAAAGTACATGAAACTGTATATCGGGTTTTGGGCTACAAATCCATTCCTTAATAATTAAAGCTCTCAGGTAATGTAGTATGAATTGCACATCAGGGTTTGGGAATTAATTTCTTGTATTTAAATTTAAAATTATCGAATGATGTTGCATTTTGGAGACTGGGTGGAAGCTCGTTCCATACTTTAGCACCAGCATATTTAAATGATTGTTTGAATAATTCTAGCTTAGGTTTAGGTATTATTACATTTAAAGAATCTGCGTTTCTTGTGTTAAAACCATGGCGGTCACAATACATCTCAATTTCATTACATAATCTTCCAGGAGCTGTGCCATTAATGCATTTGTACATGAGTTTGCAAGAAAGTAGTTGCATCTTTGCTCAATGTTTGGCCACGACAAGTCAGACATTAACTTAGTTCCATTGTATTTATCATAATCAAAGTTTTTCGTTACAATTCGTGCTGCTCTTTTTTGTATTCTCAACAATTTCTTTTTGTAAACTTCCGGGCAATTACCCCATACAGAACATGCGTAATCATAGCATGGTTGAATTGTGGATTTATACAATATATTCAATAAGTTAGAGTTAACAAATTTACTAAGTTTGGCAAGAATATGGACTTTGTATGCGACTGATTTACATAGAATATTAGTGTGAGCATTCCATTTCAACTTATCATCAATCATGAGACCAAGATATTTTACGTTATCGACTTGCTCAATCTTGTGCCCTTCAATATAAATGTTAAGTTCATTTAAGGATTTTGATTTTAATAGCATCACCTTAGTTTTATCTTTATTAATTCGAAGTCTGTTATTAACATACCATTTATTGATTTCAACCATGTTTGCCTGTAATTTTGCCTTTGCATCAGTATTATCTTTTCCACTAACATAAACAACCACATCATCAGCGAATATATTGCATGAACCATTTGTAACATATTCCGAAATATCATTAATAAAGATAAGGAAAAGGGTGGGGCCAAGGGCACTACCCTGGGAAATACCTATAGTAAGGTTCCTCATCTGTGATCGTTTACCTTGATGTTGTACAGTTTGCTTTCTATTAGCAATATAACTCTGAAACCATCCAAGCTGAGTGCTACTTATTCCATATTTTTCTAATTTATAAATCAGTAAATCATAATCAATGCAATCAAAGCATTTGGAAATGTCTAAGAAGCAAGCAGCTACCTTTTCACTCTCATTTATGGCTTCATAAAAATCATCAAGTATACGATGTAGACTAGTAGAGGTAGAGTGATTAGGTAAAAAGGCCGACTGGTCGACATTGATCATGTCATGTTCATTTAAGTATTTCAATAGTTGGGATTGAACCTCTTTTTCGATGATCTTAGCAACATGGCTCACAACAGAAATAGGCCTGTAATTATTTTTATCTTTCTTTGATCCCTTGCCTTTATAAACCGGGGTTGTTCGTGCTATTTTCCAGTCGTCGGGTATTTCGCCAGAAGATAAACTTTTATTATAGATTAGAATTATATTTAGATATTATTATATTTAGATTAGAATATATTTAAGCTCGCACTTCGCGCTCGAGTTAATTCTTCAGTTAGATGCACATCTTTTTAACAATTGCAAAAGCTGCTCAGAATGTTTTATTTTCATTTCTTTTTGAAATTTTCCAAAAGTTTGAGCTTGCGATTCACGCTCGCAACACCTCCCAAGGATGCCCTTTTAACAGAAATTGACCAAAAATGGGTTTTGACAACCAGGGCTTTGATTTGTTTTCCAAACCGCCCGCTTGTTGCACTATCTCGCGAAAAATAAAGCCTAAATATATATCTTACCATAATATCAGAGATCACTTTAAAAAAGACTTTGTTCTACTTTACTCTACTTTGCTCCGCCGCCCTTCTTTTTACCTCCCCATCCTCATAACCATTGAACAACAAAGGTGTCCCCCTGCCCACCCCCTCCACTACGCTTACCTTTTAAGGTTTTCCCCGCTTCGCCACCGATTATTTCATTTTTCGGATTAACGAACCTTCGGAATAAAGAACGTTATTCCGTTTTCGGACTTACAAATCTATGGAATAACGAACCTTCGGAATAAGGCCACAAATGTTCGAATTTATGAACTCTTTTTCACTTTCGGATAAACGAACATCGAGGTATATAGGCAATATACGTGTTTCGGACTAACAACCTTTGGAATAATACTCTTCGGAATTACGAAGTTTAACCGACCTCTGAAAGGCAATGACCTTAAGTTTTATGAGTGAACGTGCATTCTAGGTACTTAATTTTATTGTATTTGATCTTCTTGGAAAAATCTCTGCATTTTAAAACCATGATCACCAACCCGTGCCTTTTCATCTCAGAGATACTATTATGCAGTATATATGAAAAGTAATTGACATTTGACCTTGAAAAAACACTTTCCCACCTCGTATTCCACCTAACTTTTAGGGGGTACATTCTTGACACCCATACCTACTCATATCAGTTGAAAAAACATTTCCAATAATTTTCTTCCAGATTGGTTAGTTTGGGGTCTGATTTAGGAATACTACATGTATTTGCACCGGCAACAAGCATATTTTACAAGCTCACTATATTTATTTACTATGTTTAGTCAACAAAGATCATATAATGTTTACCTTTTATTTCAGCCATATCTCTGAAGTAGTAGTATCCAGGTTGATTGCAATCTTGGAGCATTCAGTAAGCAGTGAATCCTATGTAGGCTATAGGGTTGGAATATGTCGAGCCTCTCAAAGACACTTTATGGAACATTCACGTAAATGAACGTGATATATGTATGGTTGGTATACTTGTGATAATAATTCGCATAATAATTGATACGCATCTATTATCACCATGCATGGCCAACCATAATGAAATAAATGAAAGGTCATTTTACCGAAATTGCCAATGAGGTTACTCCGAACTGGTCTATTGGCATTCCCGGGGGGCACTCGGCCAAAAAAGTGGTGGGGGTGTGCCGCGGGCGAGACAAAAAACGGGGGCCTTGGAGCGGGCTTATTGTGAAAAGGAGGGTCCTCGGAACGGGCTTCGGAACGACAAATGTTTGTGAAAACGGGGGTCCTTGGAACTGATCGCCAGCGTGTGAGTGCGTATGCATCCCTATGCATGGAACGGTCATGCGTGCATGATGCAGATAGCGCGACTTCCGCCGGTGGAGCTCTGCGGCCGCTTTTCACCAAAATTGCAGCGCATTCAATGCGATCGGAGCTTACTTACTTACTTACGCCTATCGCCCCTCCTGGGACATAGGCCGTCAACCAACATGACTAAGTTTCTCCAGGCAGAGCGGTCCTGAGCCAGCGTCTCCAGATCATGGGTGTCGATCACGGGGGGGATGGGGGGGGGATATATCCCCCCCAATATTTCAAGTGGGGGGGATGGCCTGTATTATCATCCCCCCCAATAATTTAGGGTAGAAAAATTATAATGATGAAAAAATGAAAAGTTTGATCATGATGATTATACATGTAGTATGCCATCGATCAGTTTGTTTCCCTCGCAATTTGTGTATACTGTTATTAAATAAAAACATTCTTTTTCAGGACTATTAAACAGATGGGTGGAGGTTCAAGATGAAAAAGAATGAAATGTTTATGTATATGATATTTTTTAAAACATGGCATAAAAGGACCCCAATGAAAAACAACTTTTGTTGATAGGGTGTTCCATCCCACCAGTGGTGAGTAAATTAATTTTAATAAATCAATTAATTCAAAATTAGGGTGGAAAATTAAACGGGAGTAAAATGGAGGCAAGATAAATCGTCTAAGGAATGACGGTAAGCCCGATGGTGCATGAGAAGCCACACAGTTTGTAATTTGTGCTAGTCGGGTTATATACACAGAAGCGTCGATCCTCAATAATTCCGCATGTGCAACTAAAATATAAGATTGTAATGTTACACTGAAATCAGCAAGCGATATTGAGATACCAACTCGATTTTGATTAAAAATCGTGCTCAAAATGTCTGCTTTTCAGATTGGAATATAAAACTTTTCAGTTCGCGCTTCGCGCTCGCATCATTTCTGCACCAAAAACCCATACTTTTCATGATTAAATAGATAAATAGAATGTCCCATTTTCAGTTCTAAACCTCGAAAAAACTCCAGCTTCGATTTGCAATAATCTTTTGTTGGATATATATATCTTGTTCTTTATTAAAAGCGTCCAATAATCTATCTTTTTTCCCCAGATCGAAATATTTCAGCTCGCGCTTTGCGCTCGCATCTATTGTTCTTCTAGATAACCATCTCAATCATTGGTACCAAAAATGCTTAGAATATCAAGCTTTCAGGTCAAAATATAAAGAAATTTCAGATTGTTCTCTAGTAAGATACATGTATCTATCCTCCTCATGAGTTACTAAAAACAAACCTAAACAGGTAAATTTTTCCTGTTTTCATGTCATACTAAAAAATTTCAGCTCGCGCTTCGCGCTCGCATTGTTGGTGAGGGTGAGATATGTGTCTCTTTCTCATGAGTCATATATATACATATATATAGGCCTATGTGTGTGTGTTCGTTTTGTGTGATCGAGCGCCTTTGGAACGTGATTCATGATTTTGCCCCCCCCCCCCATCTGAAAAATGGATCGACGCCCCTGTGTATACATCATGCTCAATAAACAGATCACTATGTACATGGTCCAGACAATTTTTGTCATTTTTTTTCTTTCGCATGAGTTTAGAATAGGCCTACTTGTAACACAAATTGAATTTTCAAAAAAATTATATAAGTAAGGTACACTACAACAATGAAGGAATTTCCAAGAACACCGTGCATATCAACCACTCCCAAATTTCCTTATTTGTGATTTTAGTGGCGGTAATGTTGAAAGATCCCCATCCACAAGAAAAAATTTGTGTCAATCATCCCCCCCAACCAAGAATACCGATCGACACCCATGCTCCAGATCTTTCCATGTGCGGCCCATCCTCTTAACATCTGCCTCCATGTCTCTGCGCCATGAGTTACGAGGCCTTCCCCTCTTCCTTTTTCCTTGAGGATTCCAAGTCAATGCCTGTCTAGTAATATTAGGCATTGGTTTCCGTAGGGTGTGGCCAATCCACCGCCATCGTCTCTGCAAGAGCTCTGCCTCAATGGGTTGCTGATGAGCAATCTCCCACAAGTCTTGGTTACTAATTACCTCAGGCCAGAAAATTCTGAGGATACGCCTAAGACAAGTATTGATGAAGGTCTGTATTTTCCTAATAATGGCAACAGTAGTTCTCCATGTTTCTGCACCATATAGGAGGACCGGCTTGACAACTGTGTTGAAGATGCGTATTTTAATGTTCCTTGGTAGTTTTGTAGATCGCCATATGTTATTTAGCTGATGGAATGCTCTCCTTGCTTTCCCTATCCTTATTCTTACATCTGCATCTGTCCCACCTTGTTTATCCACGTTACTTCCCAGATATGTAAAGCTTTCAACCTCTTCCAGTGATTTATCTTCCAACCTGATTGTCACAATGCGACTGTAAGTCTATTTAGTGTTAACCCCTAGTAACCATTCAGCTTGTATATAATAAAAGGAATTTGTGTGGTTGACTCTTGTCAAAGTCCCAGAGTCAATCAACTGTATCTTTAAGTAAGTGATCAAACCCGCTGGGGTGTAAGGATTAGAATTTTACTTTGACTTCTTGACAATCTTAGGTCATGAGCATTGGGTCATTTAACTTGATATATTTAGTTAAGTTCAATGGGTCTCTAAAATTCTATAGATGTTTGTTTTTATGTATGAGAGGAAAAGATTGTTGAGAATGTTTGAGATGGGAGTTTTGAATAGGTGAAATTAAAGCTTGGATAGTTAAGTAGTTTTAATTGGATATGTTCAGCGTGGAAGAGTAAAGCAGAGGAATATTGAGAATGTTAATGACTTTGTCTTTGTGAGAGTCAAGATGGAGTGGTGTTTGAGTAAAAGCAAATCAGAAATCGTTTGATTCTCGGGAGAGGAAGACCCTTCCACATTTGGTCTTAACTCGGAGTGTGAGGGTGTGGTTCTCGTAGGCCATTACTTTGGGTGTATGTTGCAGGCTGTGTAGTGCAGGCACAGCGGAGTCTTAATCCCCATCGTTGGCAGGCTGGATCCAGGCAGCACAGGCCAGGTAAAGCCACCACATCTGCCCTCATCTCACCAGGCACGACTGTTCCAAAGAACTGGACGAGCTGGGCTCGTACTTCATCCTTGAACTCAGAGTTCGTGACTAGTGATTCATCGTAGCAATCTTCGTACTGTGGCTCTCAGCCCTCATCATTTCGTCCGCGATTCTGGACTGGCTTTTCGTTGAGAGTTCGCTCGCTTTACTTCGCGTCGTCGAAGCCACCGCAGCTCGCTCTTAGACGACTATATTCATCGGACCAACGATAGTCATTGACGATGTCGAAGGGGTCCTTATTCTGAACTATATAAATTATAACCAGATTAGATATACTACGGTCCAGTGTAGGTATTCATCCAAGTATAAACCCTCTTTTGATGAAACTTAATTGGTGGAATTAATAACCAAGAATATTGTCACGTTTGGATGCCGAATTATTAGGCCTTGATTAAATATAAATAAATCACTCATTAGATACATATTGCAACATATTCAGTATAGGTTAATTCATGCTGATGTTAACTGCTGAATACAGGTTGATGTTATGTTGATATGCATGTGATTCATGATTTAATTCTGATTATTCAATTTCTTTAACTATATGTACATTTATAGAGCGGGTCGCTCTGAATTAAATTTATGTTACATATAGATATTGAATGATTGTGTGATTATTGCAAGTGGTAACTACTTTCGTTTCAAGCAGAACCAAATCTATTACCAGACTGGGAATTTCAGTCCCAAGATCTGACACTGATGGCAGATTGATTTGAGGAATTGATTCTTAAAATCTTGCTCTTTGTTTGGTTAACATTTAGTCCAAGGCGACCTGATTTATCTCTAATGATGTCAGTTTTATCTTGCATCTGCTCGTGAGTGTGTGAGAGCAAGGCGATGTCATCTGCAAAATCAAGATCATCTAGTTGCTGCCATAGAGTCCACTGGATTCCATTCCTCTTGTGAGTGGTGGAGGACTTCATAATCCAGTCAATGGCCAATAAGAAGAGAAAGGGTGAGAGGAGACACCCTTGTCTTACTCCTGTCTTCACACTGAATGCATCTGTTAGCTGCCCTCCATGAATTACCCTGCATGACAATCCCTCGTATGAATTCCTTACAAGATTGGTAATTTTTGTGGTATCCCATAATGTCTCATAAGCTTCCACAGTGTTGGTCGGTTAACGCTATCAAACGCCTTTTCATAATCAATGAAATTAACATAAAGGGAAGAGTTCCATTCCAGTGACTGCTCCAGGATTATGCGCAGAGTGGCAATTTGATCAGCACATGATCTACCTGATCGAAATCCTGCTTGTTCGTCTCTCAGGTGTGGGTCAACAGCGTCCTTCATCCTGTTGAGAAGTATTCTGTTGAAAACCTTCCCAGGCGTTGACAGTAAAGTTATTCCTCTGTAGTTTGAACACTGACTTAAGTCCCCCTTCTTAGGTAGCTTAACTAGATATCCCTCTTTCCAGTCTGACGGGATGCTTTCCTCCTTCCAAATACTCTCAAATAAAAGATATAGCATGTCCACACTTCCTGGAAGGTACACTACAGTCAATGTCCAAATCATGGTTAGCTGGGTGTATGTCTGGTGGGTCATGTGGATCTGGCCTATTCAGTAGTTCCTCAAAATGTTCTGCCCATCTTTTCTTCTGACCCTCTCCGTCAAGGATAGGTTGTCCGTCCTTGTCTTTAATTGGTCTCTCTGACTTATTAAATTTCCCTGACATTTTTCTGATTAATGAATAAAGTTCTCTTAAGTTTCCTCTTTTAGATGCAGTTTCAGCTTCATCTGCAAGACCTTCAATGAACTTTACTTTGTCTTGTTTTATCCTCTGTCGCACAGACTTGTTAGCCTCCCTATACCGCTTTGGATTTCTGAGCTCTAGCATGTCTAGCATGTCTAGTGCGGTTATTGTTGATTGCTGCTTTCTTTTCCCTCCTTTCCTCCACTTTCTTCAGGGTATCCTTTGTGATCCACTCCTTGTGGTTTTATTTTACAGGACCTAATACTTCCTTACACGTCTTCGTGTAGGTCTCCTTGATTCCTTTCCATGTCCCTTCAACTGTTTTCTCCTCTAATGTATCCTGGAGTACTTCAAATCTATTGGAAAGGTTGATCTTGAATTCTTTGAGTTTCACTGCCTCCTTTAACAAAGTAGTATTGTATCTTTGGCGTTTTGCGTTCTGTCCTGCATAGTCCCTCCTAAGTTTTAACCTTACTTGTGATACAAGGAGATGATGGTCTGAAGCCACATCTCCTCCCCTCCTTGTTCGAACATCTTGCAAAGAACTACGGAACTTCTTGATTACACATACATGGTCTATTTGATTCTCAGTTGCCAAATCTGGTGAAACCCAAGTAGCTTTGTGTATGCGCTTATGTTGGAAAAAGCTCCCTCCAATAACAAACTTATTTGCAGCACAGAAATTCGCAAACCTTTCCCCATTGTCATTCATCTCTCCCAAACCTTGTTTGCCCATGACTTCTTCAAAACCGGTGTTGTCACATCCAATCTTGGCATTGAAATCCCCCATCAGAATTGTAATGTTTGTAATTGTAATGTAACGATCGGAGCGGCGTAAAGAAAAATATGCGATGCTTTGGAGCGGATTTCTCTCTTCTTTTTTCTCGATAAGAAGAAAATGCTATGCCTTGGAGCGGCTTTCTTTGTTCTTTTTCTCAACAAGGCAAAAATGCTATGCCTTGGAACGGAAATTTGAGTGTAAAAATGGGGGTCCCCTCCGCGGCACATACCCACTATGCATTATGTACCGAGTGCCCCCCCCCCCCCCGGGGTTCCCTGTAAGCTCTGGCAAGTTCTGCATGAGCTACAGGATAGTCATTTTGATTTTGATTCCTGGAAAATAAGAAGTGCCTATGACTTTAAAATCACTGAATGGTGTCATTATAAAAAGTAAAGTTGTTCCACCTTCACTACACGCTAAAAAGACGAGATGTTTGTCAATATGTAAATACGAGGAATGAAAATAACAATTGTAAACAATTAGCACGAAATTTTGATATTTCTACGTGTAGTCTTTTAATTCATTCTCATTTTCTTTTCATTATTCAAGCACGAATTCTAACACAATCAATTGACTAATTCTCCTTTGGGCGGTGCAAATAAAAGCATGCAAATGCAAATAACATATTATACCATAAAACAACATGAATATTAAAATAATAAATGATATTCATATCATTCAAACTTGAAATACATGTTGCAAAAAACGCACAATTACTCACAAGCTCTCAATTTCCATCATAGGTGCAGTCCTCCACCCTAAGCTAAAATAAGTTACAAAAATGCATCCTTTGTTCCTGTTTGCACCGGAAAGGCTGTAAGATGTCATTTTGTCAATTTTGTTTTAGGATGCGTGATATTTTCCTTTAAAAATTTTAGAGCAGATCTACATCTTATCTTGAGACTACTACTCAGCAACTTAAACATTGCTGAAATGGTGCAGCAAATAATAGTGCCAAAAAAATTTAGGGTGCAAACTTTGACACCACAAATTGTCAACTCTGCACAAATTGTCGCCTCATTTAGGCAACAATCTGTAGAGGAGGGACTCCACAAATTGTCGCCCCATTTCATTTAAAACAAAATAGGTCATGTAGAGTTGCAAATGCAATTAGACCATTTGGCTATATTAGACGAATTGGTCATAAGATCAAATGAGAATTAGACCAAGTATATATTAGACCAATTGCAACCAGCCAGATATTCTTCAGCCAAGCCTTGGGCTTGAGACAAGGACTTTTGAGCAATGCTATTTCCAGTAGCTTTACTTATTACCTACAATTATCTAGAAAATCAAGATATTAATATTCGTGGTGATGATTATCATTCGAATCTAAATTCAAGTATTCAAATACATATAGATATTGAATGATTGTGTGATTATTGCAAGTGGTAACTACTTTCGTTTCAAGCAGAACCAAATCTATTACCAGACTGGGAATTTCAGTCCCAAGATCTGACACTGATGGCAGATTGATTTGAGGAATTGATTCTTAAAATCTTGCTCTTTGTTTGGTTAACATTTAGTCCAAGGCGACCTGATTTATCTCTAATGATGTCAGTTTTATCTTGCATCTGCTCGTGAGTGTGTGAGAGCAAGGCGATGTCATCTGCAAAATCAAGATCATCTAGTTGCTGCCATAGAGTCCACTGGATTCCATTCCTCTTGTGAGTGGTGGAGGACTTCATAATCCAGTCAATGGCCAATAAGAAGAGAAAGGGTGAGAGGAGACACCCTTGTCTTACTCCTGTCTTCACACTGAATGCATCTGTTAGCTGCCCTCCATGAATTACCCTGCATGACAATCCCTCGTATGAATTCCTTACAAGATTGGTAATTTTTGTGGTATCCCATAATGTCTCATAAGCTTCCACAGTGTTGGTCGGTTAACGCTATCAAACGCCTTTTCATAATCAATGAAATTAACATAAAGGGAAGAGTTCCATTCCAGTGACTGCTCCAGGATTATGCGCAGAGTGGCAATTTGATCAGCACATGATCTACCTGATCGAAATCCTGCTTGTTCGTCTCTCAGGTGTGGGTCAACAGCGTCCTTCATCCTGTTGAGAAGTATTCTGTTGAAAACCTTCCCAGGCGTTGACAGTAAAGTTATTCCTCTGTAGTTTGAACACTGACTTAAGTCCCCCTTCTTAGGTAGCTTAACTAGATATCCCTCTTTCCAGTCTGACGGGATGCTTTCCTCCTTCCAAATACTCTCAAATAAAAGATATAGCATGTCCACACTGTCGTGGAAGGTACACTACAGTCAATGTCCAAATCATGGTTAGCTGGGTGTATGTCTGGTGGGTCATGTGGATCTGGCCTATTCAGTAGTTCCTCGAAATGTTCTGCCCATCTTTTCTTCTGACCCTCTCCGTCAAGGATAGGTTGTCCGTCCTTGTCTTTAATTGGTCTCTCTGACTTATTAAATTTCCCTGACATTTTTCTGATTAATGAATAAAGTTCTCTTAAGTTTCCTCTTTTAGATGCAGTTTCAGCTTCATCTGCAAGACCTTCAATGAACTTTACTTTGTCTTGTTTTATCCTCTGTCGCACAGACTTGTTAGCCTCCCTATACCGCTTTGGATTTCTGAGCTCTAGCATGTCTAGCATGTCTAGTGCGGTTATTGTTGATTGCTGCTTTCTTTTCCCTCCTTTCCTCCACTTTCTTCAGGGTATCCTTTGTGATCCACTCCTTGTGGTTTTATTTTACAGGACCTAATACTTCCTTACACGTCTTCGTGTAGGTCTCCTTGATTCCTTTCCATGTCCCTTCAACTGTTTTCTCCTCTAATGTATCCTGGAGTACTTCAAATCTATTGGAAAGGTTGATCTTGAATTCTTTGAGTTTCACTGCCTCCTTTAACAAAGTAGTATTGTATCTTTGGCGTTTTGCGTTCTGTCCTGCATAGTCCCTCCTAAGTTTTAACCTTACTTGTGATACAAGGAGATGATGGTCTGAAGCCACATCTCCTCCCCTCCTTGTTCGAACATCTTGCAAAGAACTACGGAACTTCTTGATTACACATACATGGTCTATTTGATTCTCAGTTGCCAAATCTGGTGAAACCCAAGTAGCTTTGTGTATGCGCTTATGTTGGAAAAAGCTCCCTCCAATAACAAACTTATTTGCAGCACAGAAATTCGCAAACCTTTCCCCATTGTCATTCATCTCTCCCAAACCTTGTTTGCCCATGACTTCTTCAAAACCGGTGTTGTCACATCCAATCTTGGCATTGAAATCCCCCATCAGAATTGTAATGTTTGTAATTGTAATGTAACGATCGGAGCGGCGTAAAGAAAAATATGCGATGCTTTGGAGCGGATTTCTCTCTTCTTTTTTCTCGATAAGAAGAAAATGCTATGCCTTGGAGCGGCTTTCTTTGTTCTTTTTCTCAACAAGGCAAAAATGCTATGCCTTGGAACGGAAATTTGAGTGTAAAAATGGGGGTCCCCTCCGCGGCACATACCCACTATGCATTATGTACCGAGTGCCCCCCCCCCCCCCCCCGGTTCCCTGTAAGCTCTGGCAAGTTCTGCATGAGCTACAGGATAGTCATTTTGATTTTGATTCCTGGAAAATGAGAAGTGCCTATGACTTTAAAATCACTGAATGGTGTCATTATAAAAAGTAAAGTTGTTCCACCTTCACTACACGCTAAAAAGACGAGATGTTTGTCAATATGTAAATACGAGGAATGAAAATAACAATTGTAAACAATTAGCACGAAATTTTGATATTTCTACGTGTAGTCTTTTAATTCATTCTCATTTTCTTTTCATTATTCAAGCACGAATTCTAACACAATCAATTGACTAATTCTCCGTTGGGCGGTGCAAATAAAAGCATGCAAATGCAAATAACATATTATACCATAAAACAACATGAATATTAAAATAATAAATGATATTCATATCATTCAAACTTGAAATACATGTTGCAAAAAACGCACAATTACTCACAAGCTCTCAATTTCCAGCATGGGTGCAGTCCTCCACCCTAAGCTAAAATAAGTTACAAAAATGCATCCTTTGTTCCTGTTTGCACCGGAAAGGCTGTAAGATGTCATTTTGTCAATTTTGTTTTAGGATGCGTGATATTTTTCTTTAAAAATTTTAGAGCAGATCTACATCTTATCTTGAGACTACTACTCAGCAACTTAAACATTGCTGAAATGGTGCAGCAAATAATAGTGCCAAAAATTTTAGGGTGCAAACTTTGACACCACAAATTGTCAACTCTGCACAAATTGTCGCCTCATTTAGGCAACAATCTGTAGAGGAGGGGACTCCACAAATTGTCGCCCCATTTCATTTAAAACAAAATAGGTCATGTAGAGTTGCAAATGCAATTAGACCATTTGGCTATATTAGACGAATTGGTCATAAGATCAAATGAGAATTAGACCAAGTATATATTAGACCAATTGCAACCAGCCAGATATTCTTCAGCCAAGCCTTGGGCTTGAGACAAGGACTTTTGAGCAATGCTATTTCCAGTAGCTTTACTTATTACCTACAATTATCTAGAAAATCAAGATATTAATATTCGTGGTGATGATTATCATTCGAATCCAAATTCAAGTCCAGATCCGGACATTTTTTCCTCGTAGAGTTTATCAAATCGATGATTTTGATCTTCTGTGAAGTAATTCTTCCAATCTCCAACCATACCTGCGAAACATGAGAAAAACGGATTCCTAAATAATATTTTCAGATTAATGTCGATTACATAGTGGTGGAGAAAAGCAAATTTTAGTGGAATTTTATGACAAGAATAACTCACCCGAATGTGTCACTAGTGCTTAACAAAAGCCCCTCGTATTTTTAGACCAAAAAGGTGAAAGGCTTCCCCAGACGTGTCCCATCAGCGACGTGAGCGTCCCTGGTCCCATGCAGTTCGATATCACTATTAAAGGTACCCGGCGGCCGAGGCTGTACATTCATGACATTAGTACACTAACCTGAAGTTTATTGAGTGAACAGAAAATTTGACTCACTAAAAATACATAATTCTTCAATAATTGATCCTGCGTGTACAAGAAAGTCGAATCGGGTGTAAAGCCACCAATAGCACACTCTCCCCCTCCTTCGTCTTTCGATAGTGCCATATAACTTCTTTATCAAAAATTGTACTGCATCTTATTTAACTGGACCTTTTTTTAGTTGTGGTGATAAATAATTTTATGTGAAGAATGAAGCTGTCTAAATGTAACTATATTTACTATCTTTCTAAACAGAAGCTAGGGGATCATGGCCACATGCCCTACTATACTTCTACAACCTACGACTGAAACCCGTCGCTGCCTATGGAAAATTCTTCTATAGGAATGTGCACGTAAAAAAATCCAAGTAAAATCATTATGTTATGAGCAAAATAAAATAACAAATACGTCACGTGATAGGATATAAATCTGATATTTCATATCTGACCAGAGAATGGTATCGTAGCCAGCTCATTTTAAAAATAAATCGCCATTTATGAAGATAACTATCGTGACTATGACGGAATCAAATTTATCAAATGAAACAGTAAAATAGCCCCATTCTACCGCCGGTCAAACAATAGTTCCAAAGTCATTGATATATCTTCCCAATTAGGGCAAACGAAGCTCAGTAGTTACCATTTGTAGAATCAGTGTTAGATTTGCAATTATGATTCATGCAATTTTCTCAATTAATATCAGATTGAAAAAAAAAATCGAATGGGTTGGGTCGAACGAATATTTGTAACCCTCCTGTTGTATTTAGCCTCATGGAACCACTAGCATACCTAAGGGGGGGGGGCAGGGAGGCATACTGCCACCCCCTGACGTGTCATAAGTGACAACCCATGCAGGGGACGAGTCCCAACTGATCCAGGGGACGTGCCCCCCCCCTTGAGAAGCAAAATTATAATTTGTGTAAAAAGGCAATGAAAACAGACGTGTGCCCCCTCTTTTAAACTTGAAGATCTTTTTTTTTTGCTTGTCAATTTTTTTCCTGGTACGAAATCCTGTAATTGTGGTTGAAAATGAAGACTTTTTGGGGGCTTGTCAAATTCTTTCGCGGACGAAATATCCTTCAACATATTTGCCCTCCTTTTGGAAAATCCTGGGTACGCCGCTGCATGGAACCATATTTTGGGGGTTTTTTTTAGGATTCGTGATTCTCTCTGAAAATTTTGAATCGTCTGATCTCCGTGCTTGATCAATATCTGTATCATCATTATGAAAACCATGATATTAACATGATTGATGCATGGATATGTCAAATGCGAGTCCAGATCTGGACATTTTTTTTCTTGGTAAAGTTGATCAAATCGACGATTTTGATTTTCTGTGAAGTATTTTTTCCAATCGCCAACCTTACCTGCAATAAATAAAAAAAATGAAATAAAAAATTGAATAAAATAATGAAATTGTATTCGTCTACAAAAGGGGCAATTTCTTTGATAAAACCCTATCAATAAACATGATAAAGAACCATTTATTTGCTATTTTCTATGAGAAAATCTATCTAGAAAGAATTATCATCTCCCAAATTATTTGTTTTTGTTAATACGCCTGAATTAAACAAATTATTTTTCATATTTGAAGAATAGTTCCCCCAAATTCGCCGATTAACCTCCCCTTTAAATAAAACTGCCCCCTAAGTTACCTTTTCGCATGAATGACTTCTCCTTTGTGAGGTCCACAAGCTTGTTGAAAGCGACATCTGGGTTCATGCTCTCATTACTCTTCATGAACTTGAAACTTGATGCTTCGACGATACGGTCAATGATGTCGTTTGGTAAAGATTTCCCCATGAACTCGGCGATCTGAATCACGGCTTTCCTCGGGTCCTTTAAGTGAATATAAATAGCATGAACATGTCTGTACCTATTCAATAATTATATCATGATCAAATAAACTAGTATTTTCTGTATTTTCATTCGATTCTAAAAAAAAATCCCGCAACCTAGTATTTCTTACACTATTTTATGGATTATTTTACCATTCAGTTTGATCTTTCTTTAAATATGGTTGATTTAGCAATGAGAAGGTAACTGGAATTGGGGCACAAGCAATTATTTATACATGTATAACGATTACGACGTATATGAAAAAAAATGAGATTTGAGAATTTATAGTAACAATAATACCTTGTTTTTCTCAGAAAATATGCTGTTTCGATAATTGTAGGTAATAAATGAACACCATTGAGGGTTATTGGTCATTAATTTACTTTAAATGAGAGCTACAGGCTGAAAGTGGTATGAATTAAAACATATAAAATACAATCACAAAACCAAAACACTCAAACGTATTAAAATCGGACCTGGAGTGACAAATTTATATGACATTTGAATATCAACATTTCTTTGGAACTTCGTCCACAGATTGATGAAGAATTACGTACTTGTTTCATGTCTTCATACTTGAGAAAGAGAACATTGGGATGATTCCTGAGCTTCCACCAGTAAAGCGTGTGCTCGAACCAAGAACCGTAAAAAGCTGTAAAAGTTTGGAACATGATGATATAAGAACGCAAACAATGATGAATGAGAAATTGTACTTTCAAGACCCCACCAAGTATCACAACCGTTGGGAGTAATTAAATTATGTTCATTCCACCCCCGGCCAATAAAGAATGATGTATTTTTAATGGCCTTTAATAGTATTTAATGGCTTTTAAGGACAATACTGTCAAAGCCTTCATAAATATAGAGAAAAGGACCTTCTTTTTTTATTTGATGGCATATTTTACATTTTCTCATAATTTCCCCCATCTCTCATCGTGACGTCAGGATTTCTGTACACTGCATAGTGTCATGATGATGAAAGTAGGAAACTTGTAATGTTTATTGTACTGCATTCTTACTGAATACTATTTTACTGGTTTTATTATTTTTTTGTATTATTATATTCGTAATTGTAAATCAATATTGCTTTCATGAAGTGGGTGTCGACGAGTAATCCTTACACCGGTAGTAGCCTAGAGATCCTGTTGATGATTGATGGTTACCATTGCAATTTAAGTTTATTTTACGAGGTCAATGAACCTTTGGTAAGGAGTAAGAGTTACCTCTATCTGCGATGAACTCCTCAAAGAATTCATGCCACGTATACGTCGGAAGTGGCTTGACCAGTTGACAGAAATGATAGCCAGAAACAGCCGTATCCTTTGGGTTCCTAGCCATGTACAGCACCTTCGCTGGAGGATTATCTTTGAGTCCGTCAGGGAGCCATCTTGGGACCACGTGTGTTTTTAGTATCCGAGGTGTATTGGTTGGCATAGCGTCTGCCATTTCAACACCTGTCGGTCCAGACATTATCTCTTCCTTGTCTTTGTACTAAAATATAGCATTTATGTAAAAAATGAATAAATTAATAAAACTTTTAATGCAGACAATCCATGAGTTTATTCTTTAAATTTTTAACGAAAATTCACGATCCTTGTCTTGTGATCGATCATGGCATGATGTGACAGAAACAATTCTGTTAACTTTTCATTCTTACCGCGGTCATGTCCGGTAAAGTGCAAATTTCCAAGAAAGGAACCATCGTGATGATATGCTTCCCTTCGAAGAATGAGAGATCCCCTTCAAGCCTTACCAACATTGCAATCTGCTGGAGCCACGTAGTTCCTGTTCACATGAAAATGAAACATTACATCCGACTTGATTGGCTGATACATTGCTAGGTTGATGGACCGAATAAATCAAACGTATATCGATGACTTACACATTATTAGTATTTTCAATAACTGGAACACAATCATCGGTTACCCATTTGGGCTAGGGCCAGGGTCGTCGGTAAAGGGGGGAGTGGTATGACCCCCACCCCCTCGAATAATTTGGATATCGTCGGTAAATCACGCTAAGGTCGGGAAAAATGAAAAAAAAGGCCGAGTGGAAAAATGGAAGAAAGAGGAAAAAAGGGGAAAGGAGAGAAATACAAAAAGATAGAAAGAAAAAATATTGAAAGAAAAGAAAGGGAGGGGCAAAGAGACAGACGAAAACAAAATGAAAATAAAACGAAAACAAAAGGAAGGAGAAAAATCAGAGAGAGAAGGGGATGGGGTAAACCAGGGACCCGTCTTACAAAGAGTTGCGATTGATCCGATCAATCACAACTATGGATGGCCAGCAACGTCAACATCTAAAATGTATCTTTTTCAAAATATTTCGTATATATATTCATTCATTGTTTTCCTGAAAATTTAGTGCGTTTCTTTTTGTTTGCAAAGGAATTTGTGCAAATTTTCTGAACAAAATGTTATCACGTTGGTTGATTTCAATACAGTTGATGAGGTTGATTGGATCAATCGCAACTCTTTGTAAGACGGGGCCCAGGTTTTGATTAGGTGAAGATGCGGAATCTGAGATGTTGGAAAAATGAAAAAAAAAATGTCTGTTAGGCAAGCGCAGAGCTGCTGGACTGACGCATCGAGAAAACGACAAACTGTCTGCTTCATAATTTTTTTTTGCTCGGTCTTTGAGTTCCGTTCTGTCTGTTGATAAATTTCAAATTGCATACTGTTAAATTGTTGTTTTTTGGTCGCAATGCGAACGAGGGGAGCTCTCTCTCATGTCTGTACTGATTAGAATGTCCCGGTTTAAGGTCTTCTAGTAAGTCTCAAAAGATTTCAGCTCGGGCATCACGCTGCCTCGCATTATTTTTTTATTAAGATACGCAGCTTGTTTAATTACAGATGCCGAATCTAAATTTGTTCTACACATAAAAATGTATTAAAATGTTTATTTTTTGTTTTAATGTCAAAAGTTATCAGCTCGCGCTTCTCTACCGACAGTGATTATAATGTGCCAGCTTAAGGTCAAAATCTCAATTCTTTCTCAGCTCGCGCTTCGCACTTGCATTATGTTTATTAAGATACACAACTTGTGCAATTACAGCTGCGGAGTCTGATTTTTTTTCTTTTTATAAAACGTGTAAAATGTTTAGTTTTCAAGTCAAAATATTAAGTTTTCAATTCGGTCGCTCACATTATCTGATTATGTTTATTAAGATCCACAGCTTGTTCAATTACAGATGCGGATTCTAAGTCTGTTCTCGAAATAAAAACGTGCAAAAATGTTAAGTTCTTAAGTCAAAATAACAAAAATCTTAAGCTCGCGCTTCGCATGATTTATTGACACCCTTCTTTTTTGAATGACAAAACTACAATTTATGTGCGATATTAAGTCTAAATCTAAAAAAAAAAAAATAAAAAAATAAAATCTGCTCGCGCTTCGCGCTCGCATTATGTTTATTGAGATACAGAACTTGTTAAGTTACAGATTCAGAATCTGATTTTTTCCTTTTCATAAAAACGTGTCAAAATGTTTAGCTTTCAAGTCATAATGTCAACAGTTTTCAGTTCGCGCGCGCTCGCATTATGTTTATTAAGATCCACAACTTTTTCCATTACAGATGCCGATTCTGAGACTGTTCTCTATATAAAAGCGTGTAAATGTTATGCGACAGGATTATTCACTCCCTTCATACCCACGGTCGCCATTATGCGACAGGATTCTTCACTCCCTTCATACCCACGGTCGACATTATGCGACAGGATTCTAGACTCCCTTCAAACCCATGGTCGCCATTATGCGACAAGATTCTACACTCCCTTCAAACCCACGGTCACCATTATGCGACAGGATTCTAGACTCCCTTCTGAGAGTGAGACTGAGACATGTAATCGGTCTCCTTTCCTCCTAACATTGGACGCTACGCTGTGTAAATATGTACATCAGACAGTTATTTCAGTTAAAAAAAAAGAAATCTTCAATGATTACTGTACGAATAAGGGTAATTCACAAATAATTTTATTTCCTGGTAGAGGACATAAAGTCTTATTTTTGAAAATGCACAATCATCTTTGATATGTCGATAAAGAGGTAATAGCGCCATCTAAACTTAAGTCGTGGCCCTCAGAAAGTCAGAATTACCACCAGTGACCCACTGATGTATGATACTTTTTTTCTTGCAACTAGACAAATAAAGCCCTTAGAAACTCCCAAATGCGTCCTACTGATTGGTCGAAATCAGTATTTTGGTCGATGGGAAGAAAAGTTACCTCTAACCTTTAATAGAACTTGAGACAGATGAGATTTACTAACCTACTTTGGGATAACTGATGATATACACATCGTCCGGACGAACTTTGAATCGTTTTGTCTGCTCGATGCCTTTCTTTGGAATGTAGTATACCATGACAACATTCTCGTATTCGTGGCAGAGTTTGGCGGCATGCGCCGGGGACTTGGCGAGGAGGGCCGACATCTCCCCGGTCCAACACTCAACAGCATCTACAAAAAATAATTAAATGGGTTGTTGCAATTAACATCAGAGGGCTGTAAATATTAATTTACAACGTGGCATAGGCTTGAATATGCATTTTTATAGTTTATCATGAAGTATATTACATGACTATTATTCTATGATAAATGTCACAATATTGTGAGTTTCGTTTTTTTTTTCTCATATGTAAAGTAAAGAATGCAAATTTAGTGATTAATCACCAAATAAAATGGCCTATCAAGATCATCGTGGCATGTCCATTTTGCTCTGTAGACTGGCTGTGAACCAATCAGAATTGCTCTCTCAAATTAGCGATTAATCGCTAATATAACCTTTGTGTTACGAGGGCTTCGTGACATAGACATAGTATTTTCTAAAGCAGAATTATGTGACTTATTTATGCTCAACCTAGTATATGTGTTATGACAAGCAATTTTTTTTTACTCTCTTTTTTGTCTCTCCTGCGTAGCGGAGTGAGACATCGGTATCACTTTTTCCGGCGTCGGCGGCGTCGTCGTCGTCAACAATTGTGTTGTACATCCAATAACTTTCTATAGCTTCGAAGTGGGATCACCAAATTAATATCAGAGGTCAATCTCCTGAAGGCACATGTCATGTTCGAAGATGAGTCGAATTTGAATAAGGGCAAAGTCAAAGGTCAATGAACTTTCCATGACTGGCACTGAATTGTACACACAATAACTTTCTATAGGTTCGAGGTGAGATCGCCAAATTCATAACTATAGGTCCATCTCTTGAAGGTGCAGGTCAAATTCAAATGTGAGCCGAATTGAATAAGGTCAAAGGTCAATGAACTTTACATGACTGGCACTGTGCTGTGCTGTGCTGTACACACAATAACTTTCTATATCTTCGAGGTAGGATTGCCAAATTCATACAAGAGGTCCATCTTTTGAAGGAGCAGGTCAAGTTTGAATGTGAGTTGAATTTGATTAAGGTCAAAGGTCAAAAACTTTCCATGACTGGCACTGTGCTCTGTTGTACACATAATAACTTTTTATATCTTCGATGTAGGATTGCCAAATTCATACAAGAGGTCCATCTCTTGAAGGTGCAGGTCAAGTTCGAATGTGAGTTGAATTTGATTAAGGCCAAAGGTCAATGAACTTTCACACTACTTTGTTCCTCTAATGATATGAACTTTATAATTTTATACTTTTTAACACTAAAATTTTACTTCAGAACTCAGTACTCTCTATACCTGAACTCTCTATACCTGAACTAGATTTTGTATTTTACTTGTTTATTCTTTAAAAACTGTTGTTGTTATTTATTTAATGAGCTATAGTTCTTGGCACCATTTATAATATTCACACAAATTTGCCAATGGTACAATAGAAAAGCTGTCAAAGTTTCCTAAATGTTACCCTTCAGATTTGCTGTATGTGGATGATCTGTTAATACTTGTAGACTGTACAAAACAAATTGAGAAAAGTTATGCCCCCACCATCATCCAACATAATGCTAAAGATTGGCATTTCATTACACCTTAATAATTAATTTAATTTTTCAATTTTACTCACATTATTATCAATTACATTCTTTTTCACTAACAATCATTTCCTTACTTGCATGGAAATAATTATAGCTTCATATTATTAACAGCATTCTTAGTGTTATCTGATTTTCTAGGGATAAAGTAGGCCATTAATGCATATATTTATTTATTTATTTATTTCCGTTTTATTTCAGCAGGGTAGCCCTTTCAGTTACAAAACTGCTCTACCATGGGGCCCTGCACAATTAAAAAGACAAGAACATATAAATAACAATTTACACACACAAAAAAAACGTAAAACTAAATACTTAACTATATACAAATATTTACTCAAGCAAAATGACATTAAATTAAAATTTAAAAACTTAATCACATACAAGCAGAGTTTTTACATTAAGTTTAAATTAAATAAAAATAACACAACTATAATATTTACATTAAATCAAAGTTAACACTGCTTTTTTTTAAATTTGGAGTTTTATGTATATATATAAAAACTGTCAGAACCACAATTCACCCCCTAAACTGCTGACAGCCTCAGAAGTCATATAGCATAGTGTTGACATGCAGTCTCTTCATGACTGCAATATATATGCAGGTGAGACAACGCTTGGCGTTGGCCTTGTCCTAACCCCTACCCGAATTCACCATCCCTCCCTGCAGTGCTGAGAGTGCGACAAAAGGCTGTCTGCTTAGATTTTAGAAAACAAAATTACTTTCAGTGTACTTTGGACTGCCGAATCTTTACACTCATGCCATGCATGGCTGATATTACATGAGAAAATAACATCATTCATATTTTCGGCTGGTAGGGTTATTGTGACTGAAAACGAAAAATAAAACCAAAAAAAATGTGCAAGAATGAATAAGCATTTTCCGCTAACAAGCGCGTGTCATATTTTAATGTGAGGATGGATCAAATGAACTACTACAAATTTATAAGGGAACTAATTTCATAAATATACATATATTTCACCTCGTAATTTTGTGTGACTATCATTATCATCCAGGTTGCTAGATTTAATATTGAAATTGAAAATAGCACGTATCCAATTTGTACAATAGCAATATGTTGTGAATTTTTGCCCTAATTAAAAATACAGAGATACGACCGGAGGTACAATCTCATACGACCGGAGATACAATCTCTAAGCCAGTTATAATCCATACAACACTTGCCATACAATGGTTTGATTTATTTATTTTTTTTTTTTTTTATTGTAAATCTTTATCCAGAGTAGCCTGTTCAGATTTATACAAACAAATATGTAAAATTACACAATATATACAATTAAAACTTTCATTAAAAATCGCTGGTCTTCCAGAGGGCTCTGCATTAAAACAAAAAACATATAATTCATGACATAAAGAAAACATAAGTAAAGAAGACATATATACACAAGATTCAGAATGAGAAAGTGCATAGTACGATAGGAAGAAATAGATAGAGAGGGAGAAAGGGGGCAGAGGCAAACAGAGAGAGAGAGAGGCAGAGAGGTGAGGTGAGAGGGAAGAAAAATGTGAGAGAGAGAGAGAGAGAGAGAGAGGGGGTAGACAGAGTTCAGGAGCAAAGAAAATTATGTAACATTTGACCAGTCAAGCATATTCTTATGAATAGCATAAGATAGCATAGGATAAAAACCAAATTGAGGAAGTGACCATACATTTCTAATAAAACATAATGGGCTGTAAGTAGGAGATGTTACAGGTAATATTATTCTATCATGCTTTATCATGTTCTATCATGCTCTATCATGCTCTGTTTGTTTCAGGGTTGTATTACCACAGCAGTAGCACGTAGAAATATATTTGATAATAACCATGGGCTGCGACCCCGGGATTGGGGACTAGTTTCAATTTTGTAGAGTAGCTAACCTATAGGAGTTGCCCCCTCCCCCCCCCCCCCCCCATGAAGACTGGCCACGAATATGCCGCGCGTGGAACTAACTGGTCGCCTAGCTCGAACATGATTTTCTCCAGTTCAAGATCGAAGTATACATAACCTTTGCACCGACAACAAACATACTTTACAAGCTCACTACGGTCATATTTATCATGGTTGATCATGTGACTGATCCCCCCCCCCCCCTCTCTCTGTAATTAACATTTTTTATCAACAATTTATGGCTGTGATTAGATTTCATTCTTAATTCTTGATGATGCCATCAATATTCTATCTGAATATAGGTATTTTTAAGTCAAAACTGAAGGTAGCAAAAGTTATTCGCCGTGGAAAGGTTATTTACGTCTAAAACTTAAGATAATGATTCGCTAAAACTTTTAACATTCTGAGTAGTATTTGTGGTCCTGAAGAAGATGCGTTTGTAGCTAAATAATTACTGCGAGCGCGAAGCGCAAGCATGATTCTTTTTAAAATTTGTTTTGGGCCTGAAAATGGACAGGTTAAGAACTGTTTGCAGTTACCCATAAATACAAAACTTAATTCTACAATCAAATAATGCGAGCGCAAAGCGCGAGCTGAAAATTTTTGTCAAGAACTTAGAAATTCCAGGCACTTTTTGTAATCATCAACAAGATTGGAGTAAAAAAAATGACGTTTAGACCTAAAAATTGGACAATCCGTTAATGATTCGAAAATCATGAAAAGGATTGGTAATTGCGGATCTTCCAACTTTGATAATGCGATGTGGATTGTGGGCGTTCTAAATATAATCCTTTTATTATTAAAATTAATAATGCTAGCGCGAAGCACGAGCTAGAAAAATGATATTCCGCTCTGAGGAAGGGTCAATTAATGCACTATTTCAAGCACTGTGTATGGAAATTTTGAAGTGGATATGAATCGCAATGAATGGTGCGAGCGCAAGCTGATATATTTTAGCTAGAACAGGGATATTTTAAGGGCATAATGTAATCATATGAAATTGATGACTATCTCCCTATTTCTCTCCCTAAGCTTGTCGATATTCCATTCTGAAAAGGTGACAATTTGATTATTAGGAATTCATGGATATGTTGTTATCTCGTTTATTTATCTAATAAGCCCGATGATAGCGCAAAATGTGTTGATATCAAGGTCTGGAAACTGGACATATTAAGCACTTTTGTAAATATGAAAAGGATGCATGGGTTAAGATTTTTTTAACAAAAATGATGCGAGCGCAAATCTCTAGCCGATTTTTTTTCATCAACTTCCATGGAAAGTGGGTTTTAAGTCGTTTGTTAGAATTGATATGGAGGTATACACAACTCACGTGGATCCGCCAATGAAAAAAAGTGGTTTTTTTTTCTTGTATATTCTTTGGCAGAAAATGATGCATATATGATGAGATTCCTGCGTAAATTTAGGGCTTACCTTTAAAAAAGTTGCAATGATAGAGGGAATCATTTCCCAATATTCAAACATGCTAAATTTTGTGTTATTTGCAGATGACACGTGTGTCTCTATGTCTGGTAGTAATATCAATTTTCTGTTTAAAGATATGATTTTACAGCTTAACAAGATCAACGAGTGGATGTCGATCAATAATTTAATTGTGAATACAACAAAAACCAATTATATGTTGTTTAGTACATGCAAGCAGAAGATAGATTGAAATTAGACTATTGGACTTAATAACTTTTAAATTACTCAACTTCACAGTACAAACTTTTAGGTATTTATGTGGATGACAACCTATCTTGGGACTTTCATACTAAATAGGCCTGTAATATGATTGCAAAAAAAATTGGGGGTAATAGCCAAACTTAAATTTTTGCCTATTTCAGTTCTTTATCATGCTTTTTATCTCATTTACCTTGACAACTAAATAAAGTATACAGAAAATCTTTATTTTACGCTAGAAATGTCATCAAAATCGGATGTGAAATAAGAAAGTTATGACATTTTAAAGTTTCGTTCATTTTTCACAAAACGGGTATATACACAACTCAGCGATATGCAAATGAAGAGTTGATGTCCCTCGCTCACATGTTTTATACTGTGTGAATGATACAATACTTCATTTTGTCATGTTTTGTACAGATTTAACAATAAGGACCAACTTGACTTAACCACAAACTGATTAAAAAATGATTGTAATTCCACATGATCAGGGAGGAAGAAAATTTCGTTTCACGTGACAATTATGGGGGAACATATTATTATTTTTCATATTATAAAATACAAAAAAATAGTGAGTGGATGACGTCATCAATCTGTTAATTTGTATATCGACCAGGATGTGCATATAACTGTTTTATTAAATTAAGTGAATCTTTAAATGTCATAACTTTCAATAAAATGATAAATGATATTCATATCATTCAAACTTCAAATACATGTTGAAAAAATGCACAATTACTCATTAGCTCTCAATTTCTATCATGGATGCAGTTCTCCACTAAGCTAAAATAAGTTACAAAATTGCACCTTTGTTCCTGTTTCCACCGGAAAGGCTGTAACATGTTATTTTGTCAACTCTATTTTAGGATGCATGATATTTTCCTTTAAAAATGTAGAGCGGATCTACATCTTATTTTGAGACTACTACTCTGCACCTTAAACATTGCTGAAATGGTGCAGCAATAAAAGTGCCAACAACTTTTGGGATGCAACGTACCGCACGTAGAATCTTCGTCCACTGATGCAAAATTGTATCCACAGTGTCAAGGTAAAAATAGCATATTAGTTCAAAATACTTGCTATCAAAGAATTAATGATAATAATAACAATAATAATAGGCATTTATATAGCGCCATCTATCTAGAAATATTCTATTCCGAGGCTCACAAAAAAGAAAGAATGAGAAAGTTTGGATGAGTGTCAAAGTGCCAATAACTAATACTGTTAGAAAAAATAAGATTTCAGTTTGGATTTAAAGGTCTCCAGTGATTGCATAATTCTTAAATTTAATGGCAAATTATTCCAGAGAGAAGGTGCTGAGGCAGAGAAAGCTCGTGCACCATATGCTACACGTGTCTTGGGAGTCTTAAGAAGTTGGGTGTGATGATCTCAGGCTTCTAGCTGGTGCATAAGGCGTGACAAGGTCTTGTAGATATTTTTTTTTTCAATCTTTTCAATTTAAAGCGCATATTATTATTATTATTATTATAAGTATTTTGAACTAATATGCTTTTTTTACCACACTGTGGGTACAATTTTTCATCAGTGGACGAAGATTCTACGTGCGGTACGTTGCATCCCAAAATTTTCAATTCAATCTATATGCGTCAAAATAATGCAGGAATTTGTAGTGCAATATCTTTATGAAATCCTGAAGATACTGCTTGCCTTCTGTGCATGATTACCAATATCTCCCATTACAAATCAAAGTTATTGGAAGATCATTCGCATCTGTCGACCAAAAGGGTATATTTTCTTTTAATAGAAATATTTGAATCGTCATCATTTGGCGTCATCAGTGATGTTGTATTCATACAGGATTCCCATTAGGCGATTTCAATATTGAGGAAGATTGGCATGGTGTTGAAATAAAAATAGCACAGCCAAAACTACACCATTCTTGAAATTAAGTTGATGCTTAATGTCCAGGGCTATCTATGGTTCAAAATGTGTAATATTTATACACCCGATTTCGGTGTTGGGGTTTGAATCAGCATCCCAGTTCACGTTTGAAATTCAACGAAAGCGAAAACATAAACACCGAACTTGATATCATCCAAAGTTGCGTTTAAATTTGCGATGTTTAACCTTGTGTAACCTAATGTAATCATTGTGAAATGCAAGATATTAACGATGGTCATGCAAAAGTAAACTCAAGTCCAGACCCGGCCATCTTTTCTTGGTAGAGTTGATCAAAGCGGCGATTTTGTTCTCCTGTGAAGTAATTCTTCCAATCTCCAACCATACCTGTAAAGCATGATATCGAAAATGTCATAAATGCAATATGAGCTAGGTCAACTACAAACTGCTCGAGAGCAAACTAGTCGTTGGAACCATCACCAACAAAACTTTTCGTAGGATTTCATAAGTTTTCAGAACTAGGGTAGCCACCATTGATATATGACTTTTTTTATTATCATAATTAACATAATGAGTAGTAGTATATCATCATAATAATTTTTAACATTGTTATTATTACTATTATTATTATTATTGTCATTATTATTATTATTGTTTTATTATCATTATAACCGGTATTAATGAATTACCTTTTCGCATGAATGTTTTCTCCTTGGTGAGGTCCAAGCTTTTCTTAAGAACTTCGTCTGGGTTCGCACTCGTGTTATTCTTCATGAAACTGAAACTTGACGCATCGACGATACGGTCAATGATGTCGTCTGGTAAAGATTTCCCCATGAACTCGGCGATCTGAATCACGGCTTTCCTGGGATCCTGCCATTAAAATATAATTATATATATATATGCGCATAAAAGCATCCTTTCAGTCATTGTCAATTATTAGTTCATCTTCCACTGATCACATCTACTTCTTTCAGTCATAACCCCATGTTTATTGATTTGGAAAAAAAGACGACAACCTAATCTGTTATTTCTGAGAAAAGAATGCGGTCGCTGCAAAATAATTCTGATTGTTCTATTTACACTAATAATTGATCATGGTTTAATTGAAAGTGTGTAAGAGGGAGTTTATTTGGGCGTTATTATTAATGCATCAATAATTATTAGGCCATGCGAGTATCAATGATTTGTGACAATCGTCACCAAAGAAATCAACTCCAGACCGGTAACGGTTCGTTATTTATCAATGGTTTAGTCAGTTTGTAGTCAGTTTCGGTGGTGTAATGTTAGCGTAATATTTGAACATTGTTGATTCCAAGAAAGGTAAGAATTGATTTGACGCTAGTCTAAATAATGCCAGTTAAATATCATTGTCATGATTGTGAAGGATGTTTAAGTCCATTTGATACTGGTCTGTGACGACATAGATAGATCTTTGAATAGTGACGTACATGTTTCATGTCTTCATACTTGAGAAAGAGAACGTTGGGATGATTCCGTAGGTTCCACCAATAGAGAATGTGCTCAAACCAAGAACCGTAAATAACTGTAAATTTGAAAACATCGCGAAGCATTATGATCGAATAAAGGCAGAATTAATGAGCCATGTCTCTCTAATCCTTACCCTGCCCATCACAACAATTAACAGATTTAGGCATCCATTCATACATGTAGTATTGCGCCGTCTAAATATTGACAAAAATACATGAAAAGAGGGACAAAATTTGAGAAAGGTAACATTTCAAAATATAAATTAAAGAATCCCTTTTCTCAATATAGGTTGCGGCTACCATGATTCCCAATATCATAATCTGCAAGGTCGCGACTCTCGAAAATGACAAGAGAAATAATCAAAAGCCTAGTTAAAGACGATTGATGGAACATGTAGTTTTTGCATTAGATTTAATTATATGAAGCAGACATAGCTTTCCCGATGGGGTCATCTGTGACGAACAGTGTTTCAATTCATATTTTAATTTCAACTGAGCGATGTTAATATGTCGTAAAGTACAAAAAGGAGTTGATTGAAAAAATAATATAATCACATGAAAATCAAGACAATCAAATACTACAAAAACAAGGACTATAAAGAACGATCAAAGAAACAAAACAGTCTGATAATTATGTAGACCGAATTTGGAGGGATTGCTGAAAGCCGGAGACGCTTATCATGGGTAAACCAAGGGAAAAACAAATAAAAACAAATGAATAACTAAATGAATTACAATATGAGAGAAACGAAGGAAATGAAACAAGTGTCGGGAGAATATAGGGAAGACAATATTTAACAATGTGCACACAATTATGAGCTTTGTCTTTATGCCTTGATACTGACAATCTTGTACATGATTTGAGTTCAACTAGAATATTGTTCCATCCATCATTTCGATCTAATGAAAAAAAAATAGTAGTTCGGTTTACCTTTATCTGGGATAAATACTCTAAAGAATTCATCCACAGTACACTTCGGAAGGGGCTATATGCATAACAATGTTTTTATTCAAAGATATGGGAAAGGATTGGAGAATGAGGCAATTGAGATATGAATGATAAAAAGAACAGTAACATTTGAAAGTATGGATAGCAAAACGTTCCCTTTTATCGATAGTGGTTGTTACCATGGTTACGTTACCCTCATCTTCCGAGTGATAAAAGAATGGAAAGAAAGTGAAAATATTTAATATCAAGAAGATAAAGAATTGTAGCTTTTTAAATTAATTCGAAATATGACGAAAAGTCTCAAACTAATTAGGAGTAAGGTTTACCTCTGTCTGAAATAAACTCTTCGAAGAATTCATCCCAAGTATACTTTGGAAGTGCCTTGACTAGATGGCAGAAGTGATAGTAAGAAACTGCTGTATCCTTCGGGTTCTAGCAATGTACAGCACCTTTGCTTGAGGATCATCTTTGAGTCCGTCAGGGAGCCATCTTGGGACCACGTGTGGTTTTCAATATCCGAGGTGTATCGGGAGCATATAGTCAGCCAGCTGTTCAGCACCAGTCGGTGCGCTAATTATCTCTTCCTTGTCCTTGTACTAAAAGACAAACACTTTGTAACAGAACTCAGTATATTTTCCTTAAAAGTGAAAAGGAACAATCAATTATTACATAATACATTCCAAAGTCCACGCAAAGATCTAGATCAAAATCAATTATACTTTGTAATATGCATATGCATAATGCATTTGTCTATTTTTCGTAATCTATTATGACCTTAGATATAATTTTTGTTGATATCTTTCCTTATCAGAAAGGACGCTTCTGAACGGTAAATGAATAACAACGTCATAATGTTGTGGGTTCAGCATCGGGAGGTGTTTGTTTCGCAGCGCCCGGTCTCTGAAGTAGGGCTCATGTGCCAGAATCGTACTTGTTGGGGAGTTGACGCATCCGCTACATCACGGAGGGAAATAAATGTCTGCGATGCGTTGTACGGGGACAGGTCCGAGTTTGCTTGCGAAAGTTATAGGTGATAACAGATTATCTTGCCGTGATATTTACAGTATTTTATTATCATATTTTAGTAGCTAAGTTTGAATATTAATATGTATTTTGCATCGTATTATTGTAACTTATATGTTTTTATATCCTTGTTAAATCAGGACATTGATGTAAAACAGCAATTAAGCTGATCTTTTTAACCTGTATGAATATTTTCTAATAAATTAATAAATGTAAAACTAAAATGGTTCACGTCCCGGGATCACGCACATTCCGAGCAATTTAAGGAATATACTCTATATAAATAGAGAAAGAAAGAAATAAACTTAATCACACTCGTCAAAGGCTCTGGGCCCCGTTGCATAAAATTGTCCATTATGGTAACTTAGCTATCCAATGGCTTCTTTTTTATTATTATTATCATTTGTTTGGCGTCACGTGTGCCTAGCTGGGAGGCGAAAAGCGAGCAGAATCACTATGACCCGCAGGTCTCTCCTCCCGATATAACTAATTGGGGGGAATGCAGGTGGACCACTACACCGGGGTTACCCCCTACTCTTATACGAATAGTGCAGTGGGTTCTTAACGTGCAAAGGTGGTGACTCTCCTCTACACGGGGCCTCCATTTAACGTCCTATCCGAGGGACGGAGTGTTTTCCATTGTAACATAGCCTGCATCTATGTTACAATGGAAAACACTCGTCCCTCGGATAGGACGTTAAATGAATCCTTGATGTTTATTGCCTAATTAGCATTGTTACCATGGTAGTTACCAGTGGATGGCAAAGTTACCATAGTAGTAGTAGCTTTTATGCAACGGGCCCCTGATCGCCCTTTGTCTTCATTCGTTAAACTTCAATTGTATCCAGTCTGTTTTTTATTCGGCCTTGAACCAACGACACCTGAAGGTATGTTGAATTTATCGTGAATCAACGTTGAATTTATTTTCAATTTTCAAATGTGTGAAATTACTCTAATCTCTGTTAAGATTTTAGGCATGTAGATATATACATTCCTATGTGTAAAGGATTACTTATATAGTCGATCTGTGGCCGTTTTTGTTATAACTTCCAAGTAAGGTGTAATGTTACGCCATGAAATGTATTTCTAGTGCTGCAGTCATTAAAACAAAATAATAAATTTGTCGAATAAGCTATCGGAATGAATAAAATATCCGATGAATACTAAAGCTGAAAATGTAAAGAAACAGTAGATTCTAACCAATGATTTATTACTTTGACCAGGAAGGGGTCACGTACATATTCACCAAATCTTTGGTTATTCATTTAAATGAGTGTGATTTTATTAAGGTGTATAAATCCTAAACGATTGAAAATCCCTCACAGAATGGAGTAACAGGTAACCTTGTGTACAGGTTCCACTGGCAAATCTGTGATCAGTGTGATTCTAAGAATTTCCCTACAATAATGAAAAAGGTGGAACTAAATATTACTGACAACGGTTTAAAAGTGAACGCTGTCTTACCCCCATCTTGTCCTCTAAAGTGCATATCTCCAAGTATGGAACCATCGTAATGATGTGCTTTCCTTCGAAGAATGAGAGATCCCCTTCAAGCTGTACCAACATCGCAATCTGCTGGAGCCAGGTAGTTCCTGTTGACAAGAAAATAAAAATTGTGCCCAAGTTCATTAATATGTCGATTACTTGAATAATTAAGAATTATATCGATCAATAGCTCAATTCGGGGGCATCAAGAGTGACTCTTATTGTTACTCATTATTTCTACCAACATATTGTTAAAGTTATGCATTGTTTTAATCATACAATTTTTGTTTTCAATTTCGGAAACACATCTAACATGTCTAACTTAGTTTCGCATAATGAAGACCAAGGGCTTGAAGGGAGCAGGAAGTTATATTTCCAACTCCATGAAGGGATTGTAGAATCATGTTTCCAAATGGCGACCATGGACCTGAAGGAAGTGTAGAATCCTGTCGCATAATGGCGACCATGGGTTTGAAGGAAGTGTGGAATCCTGTCGCATAATGGCGACCATGGACCTGAAGGGAGTGTAGAATCCTGTCGCATAATGGTTAGCATGGACCTGAAGGGAGTGTAGAATCCTGTCGCATAATGGCGACCATGGGTTTGAAGGAGTGTAGAATCCTGTCGCATAATGGCGACCATGGGTTTGAAGGGAGTGTAGAATCCTGTTGCATAATGGTGACCATGGGTTTGAAGGGAGTGTAGAATCCTGCCGCATAATGGTGACCATGGGTTTGAAGGGAGTGTAGAATCATGTCGCATTAACACCATGGGGCCTACAAGGGGGTTCGGAGTCTTCGTCATAAAGATGAAAATGAGCCTGAACAGACTTTTGCACTTCTAAATTTTACCCGGGGGGACCAGTCAAATGTATTGCTGTACACATGTATGCGTGACCAAATTATTCCAAAACCCCCTTAACAAGTTTTTCGCGGGCTTTATTAACACATTTTGGCCCCTAAACAAGCTGTCACCAGAATATGACTCCGGTGAAAAAGCTTGGGGGGGAACATACCCTAAGCACGTTTGGCTAGTCTTAAAAAAAGAGAATTTTTTTGGATAAAATATCCTAAATACGTTTTACACCGCGATCGACCATTGACCAGTCTTTCAAAACTACCATTTTTTTCAAAAATCGGTGCTCTTGATACCCTTACACTGCAAGAACTTCGGTGTTGATTTAGCACCAGCCCGGAATCTATATATGTCCACACCAGAGGAGTATTGAAACAACACCAGTTTGGAATTAAACCAATGCTGTTTTAATATTAATTGGTGTTGTATAAACGCCTATCTGGTGTTAGACCAAAAGAAAACTGGTGTTGTTTAACATTTCTCTGGTTTGGACATAGATTCCGGGCTGGTGTTAAATCAACATCAGAGTTTTTGCAGTGTACCGAGTGCACGCGCGGCCCGTGTCCAAAACTGAAAAAAAATGCCCCCCCCGGGAAATTTTACTAACCTGCTTTAAGGTAACTGATGACGTACACATCATCCGGACGAAGTTTGAATCGTTTCGTCTGATCGATGCCTTTCTTTGTGATGTAATATAACATGGCCACATTCTCGTATTCGTAGCAGACTTTGGCGACATGGGCCGGGGACTTGGCGAGGAGGGCCGACATCTCCCCGGTCCAACATTCTACAGCATCTGGAATAGAAAACAATATGTATGTGACTATGTGTTAATGTAATAAACGTGGATCGAGAGCATAGTCCATCAACACCAAAGTTTTATTTTTAAGTGTGTTACAGGCTCGGGTGTAACCACTGACACACTTTGAAAAATGTCAAACTTAGAGGCTTGTTAATGTAAATGGACAAAAAAAAGATATATCTGTGGTTTATCGTGATGTTATGGTATTATAGGATCATCTCTAACTAGTTATCCTTTAAAAACTGAGTTACGTTTTCGCTCATAAGCCGATGTAAATCATCTGTTCATTAGGACAAACGAGATATGGTTATAGGTCTATGAATTTTTACTTTTCTCTTCAAATTTGATTGTTCTTGACAATTGTTTTCTCGACAATACAACTTCTTTTGAGATATATATTATTTTGAGAATATGTATTATTTTGAGATATATGTATTTATTATACACTTTGAGATATTGTATTATACAGCACACATAACACAATATGTCTACATACTTTAAAAAAATGGTTGTAATAAAAATCTGCGTAAACTTAATTGATTTTAATAGCTATTGGACAGTGGCGTAGCTACGGGGGGGGCCTGGGGGCACGTGCCCCCCCCCGAGATTTGGTGTGCCCCCCAGGTGCCCCCCCCCCCAGAAAAAATTGGCAGAGCAAAAAAAAAAAAAAGAAAAAGGGAGAAAGAAGAAAGAATAAGAAAAAGAAGAAGAAAGACAGAAGAAAAAAGAAGAGGAGGAAGACGATGAATGAAATAATGTGAGGGGGAAGACTTGCAATTACAAAAAAATATTTTCATGTTACTATATAGAATTTTTTGCTGGCGCTTCGCGCCATAATTGCCTATTCGATGGGATTCATATCTTGCTCAATAGGCTGATGTGGAGCAAGTTTTGAAGTCAATATGCAAAACATATTTTAGCTCGGACATCGAGCTTTCATTATTTTTTTTCATTTACAAATTAAGTGCTCTGTAAATGTCCGTTTTATGGTCTACATATCAGCATTTTAAGCTCACGCTGCGTGGTCACATTGTTTGATTTGCCAAGTTTATATTGTCTACGTGTATTCCATAATGTTCCATTAAACAAATGTATTCAGAATGCCCAGATTTTAGGTCTAAATATAAAACATGCGCGATAGCCTGCATGTTCTTTATATATCCAGTTTTACATCAGAATATCAATAATTGTCTGCTCACGCTTCACGATCGCATTATTAATGATACCCAACTGACTATATCCTTACTTATGACTTACAAAATATGAATAGAGTGTCCCACTTTTAGGTCTAAAATCTCAATTTTCTTCGCATCAATTGTTTAGTTACATACCTATCCCATTAATTAATACAAAAAGTGCTTAGAATGACCTTTTTTAGGTCGGAATGTCAAAAAAATTTGCTCGCGCTTCGCGCTCGCATTATTGAAATATATACCGTCTTCGTGGGTAACTGTAAGCAGTCCTTAACAGGTCCCTTTTCGATAATGCTAGAACAGTTGATAAAAATTTCTGTTCGCGCTTGGGGTACATACGAATCTTGTTCAGGATCACACATAACATTGCCCAGAAAATTAAATTTTCAGAAAAAAAATACATTAAAGTAAAAAAAAAATCACTCGCGCTTCGCGCTCGCACTTTTTATAAGGCTTATGAGATTATTTTATGTTTATTTTGTTTATAAGAATAAAAGTAAGAAGTGACTGATATAGGTGAAGATAATTTCTGGCCTGGTCCCCTATTGGCGAAAGTCGGATCCGCCCTTGTGGACACATAGACACACACCGGAAAATGGCCGTGCCCCCCCCCCTGAAAAAGCAAGGACCCCCCAGTGCCCCCTCGGGAAAAAAATCCTAGCTACGCCACTGCTATTGGATGATCCTAATTAAAAATTACCGATGTAAAACATTTTTTTTTAAAGATATATATATATTTAGTAAATTAAGCCATTATGTCTTTTACATTTTCAGATACCTGAAGAAGGCCCAACTAAATGGCCGAAAGCTTGTACTAATAAAAGTTGAAGAAATCCAGGGTCCGTCTCTAGCTTCAATGCTTTGTGAGCTTCTTCGCCAATATATATATATATATATATATAGTTTGGCGATTCTTTGTAAGTCGCACTGTGATCGAATGCATATAGTACCCGGGGAACATAAACTTGAGTTGGTAACGGAACCCGATAACTCGATTGGAATTACATTTTTTTATTCTTTTATTGAGTGTTACCTTCTACTATGCTGGTAGGCAGAGGTGGCGAATTTGTATTCCGATAGGGGGAAGGTTTTGAATTTCTTGTGGAGGCATGAGAGAGTGAAACCGAATAGAGAAAAACGAATGTTTTCCTGCAATGTTATTTGATCTATCGCTACATTCACATTTTTACAGTCAAACCCGCTCTATCGAAAACCTGTATATAATGTAGAAAGACTACCTCTCTATAAAGATAATAATTTGGGTTTCACTTTAATCAGTGACGAGATGAGCAAAAGAGTGTGAGGCACTGCATAACGTATGGGGCAAAAAAAAAGGTCCGACAGCGAAGCGAGAGAGTAAAAATATTTCACTTTTTCCTTTGCTATTTATTTTTTTCTCCCTTTTTGTCGTGCAACTTTTCTTCTTCTTCTTCTTTTTTGTTTTTGTTTTGGGGGGGGGGTAAGCCCTTTTTGCATTTATACACTTGTTTGCACCCTATGGTTGCAGGTTTTTATAGTTCTCAGGTGCAGAACAATTTGTATTCAATAGGGTACCACGTGAACCTTTTCTAAACATGCTAAAGGGTATAACACTAGACCCTTTTAAGGGTGGAGCTGTAGATTGATGTACCCCTACAAGCATGGATCCTACTATCCATGCTATAAGTGAACGAAGTTTCTAAGGATGCATCAAACTGCCCAAAAGGGGCTTTCATTGTGATATTTGAATGATGCTGAATAAAATCTATTTTTCTTAGCGTGTACCTTATATATCAGGGGCCGCAGAAGCGGTTTTGGAAAAAAGTGTGGGGGTACAAAAACGTAAAAATTACCATAGGATTGTGATTTTTTGCATGGTCAGCCCCCACCTTTGGCTCAGCCCCCCCCTCTTTGAAAACCGTTCCGCGGCCCCTGTATATAGGGCTCATCCAGAACTATCGTTTATTTAGGTCGCCTAACAACTTTACTCGTGTCTCTCTCTAGTAGCAATATACGACCTATTGATATTTTTACCCCCCCCCCCCCCCCTCAAAAATGGTCGGCAAATGTGAGCGGGAGGGAAAACAAAACGAAATAAAGAGAACACTATGGGTAGCATAAAACAAATTAAAGCTTATAATAATAATTTTAAAAATAATAACATACAAAATTTATAAAGCGCTATATACGAAAGTTTCAAAGCGCTAAGAAAGAAAGGGGGAGAATACAAGATATATCAGAAAAAGAACAACAAAGAAAGTGAAAGTAAAATCACCTTTACGAAAAATTAATCCATCTCACGAGTCAACAACTATAACAAGAAGCTCAAAATGGAGGACCTAGAATGGGCGCCGCCATCAGCACTCAACCTCACCCCTCCCTACTTTGAGAAGTTGGAAAGGGGCCAACTTGTAGCTCTGCCCAGGAGCACTTTTCCTAGATACTCCAAGGTTAATACGTTGCGTTATCATCACCGGTAGACCTAATAATCATGATAATGTTTGATATATGACTAAACCGTAACAACATTCAATAAGCAATCATTGAATTTCCCATGGCCCTGGGAAGCGGGATTGCTGAAGCACCCCCAAGATTTTCTTTGGTGTGTATTATTCTTCATAGGCAGCACCCCCTGGAATTCTGGAAGGTGTGACAAAATGGAGGACCAGTTTGACCTCCATTTTGTCACACCTACCAGAATTCCAGGGGGTGCTGCCTATGACCAGTTTGAATTCCATTTGTTGTGGAAACCATTGTTTTTTTTTTTTGGGGGGGGGGGGCTTTTTAAATCTACCTCAGCACCCCCGTAAAAGATATCGTTCCCAGGGCCCTGCAGTCACAAGTGCGTAACCGACTCATGACCGATCAAATCTATTATGACGTGATTAACAATGACATACCAGCGCTCAATTTGGAGTGTGATGTTGGTGTGACCTTTTGGATCCGGCAATTTTCAAAAAGGGGGGGCACATTTTTCGGAGGAAAATCTGACAAGCCAAAAAAAAAGTTTTCAGTCAAAAATTTGCATCATTTTGTCCCACTTTAAATTTGATAAGCAAAAAAAAAAAAAAATAGGGGGGTCCTCACCTGTGTAGATGACATATTCACAATACAAATACTTTCTATGACTCTCAAAAGGGGGGCATGGGCTGGATGTGCCCCCCCCCCCCCCGATCCGCAAATGTTGAACACAATTGCCTGGAGTTCAAGATCAAAGCATATTTGCACTTTGCTATGTTTTCTCCGACGAGAAATATACAATACCGTAATGTTTACATGCTATATACGGTGTATTAAGGCAACAATTATCAAAATGTTTACCTTTTCTTTCAGCCATATCTCTGAAAAAGCAGCATCCAGCCTGCACTCTGGTAGCGGTCCGCACAGATTCAAATGCAGCTATAAGGGTTGGGATCTTTTGAGCCTTCTAAGATTTTATCCAAGCACAAAATTACAGAACACGAATGAAAAAGTGATCCATATATCCGTTTGATACCATCATTTACCAAAGGGACCATCACATTTTCATTTCCTCCCAGTGCCAGCATCTTTGAGAAACGATTTCTCAGCTAGGAACCGATTGGATTATGAATTATAATGAGAAAATGAATTTTCCGTGAAATATGAATCTGACTGTTTGTCATATGGATCTTTCCAAATCGAAGCTCAGGGAGAGATCGCCCAAACCATCACCGACATGATATACTTACAATTTTTTTCTTAGCGTCTGAAAGCTAACATTATTCTTCGTCTAAACTTTCCTATGTGATAAATTTGACTATAATAAAGAAAATGATGAACGATAAACCGGCTTCATTGCATACTCAAACAACTATAAAGACTATTGTGGGCATGGGTGTCGATCGGTATTCTTGGTTGGGGGGATGATTGACACAAATGTTCTTGTGGATGGGGATATTTCAACATTACCCCCACTAAAATCACAAGTTAGGACATTTGGGAGTGGTTGATATGCATGGTGTTCTTGGAAATTCCTTCATTGTTGTAGTGTACTATACTTGTATAATTTTTTTGAAAATTCAATTTGTGTTACAAGTAAGCCTATTCTAAACTCATACCAAGAAAAAAATGACAAAAATTGACTGGATCATGTACATAGTGATCTGTTTATTGAGCATGATGTATACACAGGGGCGTCGATCCATTTTTCAGATGGGGGGGGGCCAAAATTATGAATCAACGTTCCAAAGGCGCTCGATCACATATATATATGAGAAAGAGACACATACCTCACCTTCACCAACAATGCGAGCGCGAAGCGCGAGCTAAATTTGTTTAGTATGTCATGAAAACAGGAAAAATGTACCTGTTTAGGTTTGTTTGTAGTAACTCATGAGGAGGGTCGATGCATGTATCTCACTAGAGAGCGAGCTGAAATTTCTTTATATTCTGACCTGAAAGCTTGATATTCTAAGCATTTTTGGTACCAATGATTAAGATGGGTATCTAGAAGAACAATAGATGCGAGCGCGAGCTGAAAATTTTGATATTTTGATCTGGAAAAAGGACACTTTAATGGAAGATATATATCCAACAAAAGATTATTGCAAAATCAAAGTTCTTTTGAGGTTTAGAATTGAAAACGGGACATTATATTCACCTATATAATCATGAAAAGTATGGGTTTTTGGTACATGATGCGAGCGCGAAGCGCGAGCTGAAAATTTTTATATTCCAATCTGAAAAGCAGACATTTTGAGCACGATTTTAAATCAAAATCGAGTTGGTATCTCAATCTCGCTTGCTGATTTCAGTGTAGCATTACAATCCTATTTTATTTTTTAGTTGCACATACGGAATTATTGGGGGGGGGGCAAAACGATATGTTTGCCCCCCAATATTTTCATTGGTGGGGCGATCACCCCCTGCCCCCCCCCCCACCCAGGATCGACGCCTATGTGTATACAACTTCTCTCTTAAATCTAACCTGACTGGCAATATCTTTATTCTTCTAAATGCATGATGATAAAATGCAGATTCGGACCAATTAAAACTAGCACAAATTACAACCTGTGTGGCTTCTCGTGCGCCATCGGGCTTACCGTCATTCCTTTATTTATCTTGCAACCCTTTTACTCCCGTTTATTTTTCCACCCTTTTGAATTAATGATTTATTTAAATTAATTTATTCACCACTGTTGGGATGGAACACCCTATCAACAAAAGTTGATTTTCGTTGGGGTCCTTTTATGTCATGTGTTGAAAAATATCAGATATATAAACATTTCATTCTTTTTCATCTTGAACCTCCACCCATCTGTTTAATAGTCCTGAAAAAGAATGTTTTTATTTAATAACAATATACACAAATTGCGAGGGAAACAAACTGATTGATGGCATACTATAATCATCATGATCAAACTTTTCATTTTTCATCATCATTATTATAATTTTTCTACCCTAAATTATTGGGGGGATGATAATACAGGCCATCCCCCCACTTGAAATATTGGGGGGATATATCCCCCCCATCCCCCCATTGTGATCGACACCCATGATTGTGGGACTATATGTATATATAAAAGCAAAATACAATTAGAATAAAAACAACCGTAGATAGAAAAGGTGATCAAATTTTGCCCATATAAGTGTGTGTACAACAGCTTTGGCAACTCTTTTATTTAAATATTGTAAAGAAATGGATGAAGAGAACAATGGTAGACGTAGCCTAAATCAAGGTTCCCCAGAGCTAGCTACCCTATATAATATATATATATATATATATATATATATATATATATATATATATATCCCTTCCTTCAGGGGCCGAGTAGGAGTGCTTGGAAACGCTATCATGGCTTTTGACCAAAGCTTGCACGCGAAATCTTCTGGTTTTGTCAAATCTCTCGGTTTGAGAATGGAAATATATCGTCACGGAAGTTAGTTCTAGTTCTATTTAATAAGATAGAAAATGAACTCTTTAATCATGCATGTGAATATAAGTTTTTTACACACAGGAACGTGAAAATTAATAACCTTTAATTTCACCTACATCACCGACAAACAGATCTGTTTGGGCCATGCATCCCATAAAATTTTCATGACAAAAAAAGAGAGAGAAATATAAAGAAAGGAAAGGAAGGGAAAAGTTTTTAAGTCTGAAATAATTTACTGAATTATTATGTCAAAGTGTATCAAAAAATTAGATTTTGGAATGAAAATGTTTATTTTTCTTCCTTGCTTCGCTCGCTCTCAGATTATTTAGAAATGTTTGCGGCCCCATACTCTACTTGACCCCCTAATCTTTATTTATTTATCTATTTATTTTTATTATTATTATTTATTTTATTATTATTTTTTTTTTTGGGGGGGGGCTTACACGCTGCTGATATTCTAGGTTGGGTTGACACCCCCCTAACGCTTTATTTTATCTGGACAGACTATATCATTATTGTCATCATTGCTTATACACGATGCTTTTTCATGTATTGAATGGCCTGTATGGATGGACTTTGACTCATGTTTATCAACGTCTGTTTGTGCTAGGTTTTTGTTCGTCCCTATCGATTGACAGCGCACGTAGTTTAGTTTGCATAATATCTAAGACCTGGGGCCTGTCTCATAAAAAGGCGTTTGTATAAGTTACGAATACGAAGGGATTGATCAGGTTTTCTGAAGCTAAAACAGTTTTTCTTTCATTTCAATTCCCGTCAGCTGAAGCTGAGTTTTAAAGATTGAAATTTTGATTCAAAGTTGATTGAGTTTATTTGCCAATTGAAATCGGGCTAGGCCTATAGTAAATTCGCTCCACTTTGTTGATACACATTTTTAGTCACATACATGAGTAGTTCGTATAATAATCCGTAACAACTCAAGTTCCGTGTGCAAATTTGTTAGGCCATTTCGGCTATGTTTTTGGTGTGACGTCATTCATTCATGGGGTACAACCATGAGAGGTGCTAACCTTCGGTCTATTTCTTTCAGACCACTCGATCATTGTCGACGGGATCCATAGTCCATATTTGAACGTGCATGGGCTTCACATTCTTTGATCTCAAACCATTAATACAGAAGGTATTATTAGGCATAATATCGGAAAGTCACTGTTTTTTTATATATTGTCCAACTTAGCAGGAGCGATTGGGAGTTTCGACAACTGGCGAGAGAAGTGTTACCTTCAAAAAAATGTCTACAGCTAAAGGTAAGTCAGCAAAACCGTATATACCATTTAATCTTACACCGGAGTAAAGATGCAGGGGGCTAGGGCTGAAAGGGGAGGGGCCTGGGTGATTAATTAAAAGGACTTGAGAGATTTCCCAAAGTTCCAGGACCAACATATGACCAAGAAAAAAAGAAAGGGATAGAAGAACATTAGGATATTATTTCTACATATTCATCACAAAATTCATTTTAAAAGTCCACGTTTTCGCTCGCTCAAACTTTTCAGATAGTTATTCGGCCTCCTCAAAATGTTTGACTAGATCATTACGTCACTGCTATCGAAACTAAATAGGACTATATCTACGTTGGTAATTGCATTCATTATCTTGTTATCTTAGACCATTTCCCTAACTTACAAACAGATCAAAAAGCATTTGTAAAAGTCTATATCTCTGTATATATGTTGTTGGATTTTTAACATGGATGAAAATTATGTCGGTTGTTCACATACTTTCGGCTGGATTTGCCGTCTCACTTTCACGAGTTCTTGTAATATCCGATAATCTCTGAATATCATCATCGGTTGGAAAAGCCCTTTTGTCTCGCCTGCATAGCAGAGCGAGACTATCGGCGCCGCTTTTTGCTTTTGCAACTTAATTGTGCCCTTTCCACTTCTTTATAAAGAAAATTGGAGGGGAAAAATAAGAGTAATGGATATATATAATCAGAAAAGCCGTAAATATTCTTTTATAATGCAAACGCCATTAAAATAAACACCAACCAATCAACCAACCGACGGCGGGGGTCGTCAACATTGAAATCTTAACCAAAGGTTGAGTTTTTAAAATGTCATCATTAAAAGTATATAGACCTAGTTCATGGAAATTGGACAAAAGGGTTATCTTGTATACTGAACATCCTGACGAAGGTTCAGGTCATATGGCCAAGGTCAAATGTCATTTAGGGTCAGTGAGCTAAGATTATGTTTGGAATCAACTGCAAAGGTTAAGTTTAAACATAATCATAAATTTGAAAATATATGGATCTATTTCATGAAGCGGGACATAAGAGTAATCAATTATCAGTGAAAATCCTGTATGGGTCTCAGGTCAAGTTACTTTAAGGTAAAACGTTATAAGTTCAATGAACTTTGGCCAAGTTAGGGGTATTTTGAATTGCCATCATAACTTTATGGATCTACTTCATGAAATGTGGACATAAGGGTGATGCAGGCGAGAATGTCAGAGGCGTTCCACTTAATTGTTTTAATATACACACTGTGTCAATATAGAGGCAAACAAATTGACAACCCCCCCCCCCATCCTGCACTCTATAGTATGCGCTCAAATGAGCTCGGAATTCGGATTATGGCTCAAGAGGGTCTATCCAGATCATATGTGGAGAACAAAGATGAAAAATACAAAAAGGTTGTAAAACATAATTCTGTTTATTTCAATTTTCATAGAGCCTGTCAAGGGATGGGACGGGAAGCCGTCATTCCTCCTCGCCGAAGCTCCGGCGCATGTTGCCAAAAATTGCTACGAGTATGACAACACCGTCATGAGCTTCTTCTTCACCAAAAAGTGCCTGGGGCAGCTCAAGACTTTCAAGCTACGCTCAGATGACTTGTTCATCATCACTTATCCTAAGACAGGTCGGTATATATATGTGCTGCTAATAGCCACCTTTCGCAATCCTCACGAACGCTAATATTAGGATCCCCTAACACAAAAGTTAACGCTTGATAATGCACTTGATTGTTAAGATTGATTGTACATTATAGTTAATAGAATCAAACGTAAAAAAACTGCTCTACAATCAATGCTAAGCTTTGTGTTACAGGGGGGTTACAGGCCCTACATATCTGCTTTTCCTGTGCAAAATTCTTTCCCGCGACACCCGCACCATGCATGTACATTACGACTGATGGCTGGAGATATTCGAAATGCAGGACCTACAATAGATTATGGCATGGATAAGAAAGTGGTTTTTCAAACAAATCGAGTACATAATTATTGAGTGAAGAAAAGGTTACTGAATAAAGGCTTAGATATAGATCATTACAGTCCATCGAATCGATATTGCATTTGATATGGATTATTGGTGGATCACTGGCAATTGATTTCATGGGTCAGATCAACCTCTCTAGCCGAAACCATTTCTGTACACAGTATATGCAATACGTTTGAACGGGTTTCTTTTGTTCTATTGTTTACTCCTTCTACACAAACGATATGCCTCTAGCACACAATGTAATTGGCATTATGTTTTACTTTCCCCAGAAATGGGGGATTAGATTCAAATTCCGGGAGGACCACTTCCATTGATGAGTGGATACCAGGCACGACCATAGGGTTTCGAAAAGTACCCTAAACAAGGGAAGCAATTCTTTTCCAGATTATGAAAATGCATCTCTTAACAAGTATTTGGCTTGTGAAACCCTACAACTATTGGATATATATTCCTTTTTCCAGCATTTTAAACATCGTTTTGACACCCTTATAACGTTACATAGGCCTATACGTAACGTACTTGCCTACTCTGTCCCCCTTTATTCGTGGTCGCTCCTGGTATCCACTAATCAATGGAAGTGGGGCCCCCGGGCGGCCTCTCGAGCTCTAGGAGGAGTCAAATGTGGCTTTGGAAAGTCGTCCTCAATCGGATATATCGCTGTTACCATAGTAGCAACCAGAATTTTGCACACGAAACGCATATTGAATGTTTCCGTTGCAGATGCAAAACGAAAAAAAAATCTCATGTCACACAATTTGCATTGCAGGACAGAGTTTTACGACCATGATGACGGGCCCAAAAAGTCTCTTCCATAATCAACTGCCGTCGTAAATAAGCGTGCGCGTCCTCAAACGAAAGGTCGGGAATAAGAATGATCGACGGAAGCTCTCAAGTGCCATGATAATCTACTCTATTTTTTTTTTTACTTTTGTCTTCATGGTGACATACTATCGTGCCTCGTTAACTTTGAAAGCTATACATGTACATCTTGCAAGGTATACAATCCTTTGCAGATCTCGTTCGACATACGATATGTTAGGAGTCAACTTGGCAGGATAACGTATCTCGCAATGTCGAAAAACTATATACTTTTTATAAGTCGATATAATGAGGCGACTATGATAACATGGTGAGATAACGTATATCTCCACATGTTGACAAACAACTTTTGATAAGTCTATCAACCTGACGAAGTACTGTACTATATATCTCGCTATGCTGACATATACTGTACGCTATGATGTCGATACGGTATACATGGTGTATATTATAAGATATCGTCATGTCGTTTTCGATGTTACTTTGAAGCTCCTAATCAATTAAGAATTAATTTCGAATTATCTGAATCAATGAACAAGACACTGATACTACAGTGCGTCCCACAAAAAACGAAACCGAGATTTGTCATAACTTAATGACAAATACAATAGACAAATGACTTACCATTGTAAAGCTTAGAATCTCCTTTTCATCTGAAATTATTAAGATTATTTCTCATTCACGCAAATTGAAGAGGGGATACCAAACAATCATTTGGCGGGCTGTATCTGGGTTTCAAATAGAAAACCGCATTTCTAAAAAGTTCAATATCTGCTCTTCAGTGATACCTCAATTACAGAAAGTGGTCAAGAAATAACAAAGTTCTGGTTATTTGAAATAAGGATTGAATTTCAATAATTTCATGAAATTAAGAGGTTCTACGGGCTAGCGTTCAAACTCACTTGACACTTCGTTTTGTGGACGATCAGCCATGCATTAAGTCTTTTGTTAACCATGCGATAACTTCTGTGGGAAACCGGTGAAAACACGTTTGTTTAATGAAATTATGGAAATACAAGCATTGTTTTGAGGCAACATAACTTTTTTACTTCTTGACCATTTTTTATTAAGGTATCAAATAAAAGAGCAGATATTGAACCTTTTAGGCATGTTATTTTCTTTTGAAATTCAGATACCCCCTGCCAAATGATTTTTTTGGTATCCTTTGTTCAAATTGTTTTTGCTCACTCATGCGTGAATGGGGAATAATCTTAGTAATATCAGATAAAAAAGGAGATTCTAAGCTTTACATTGGTAGGGCAATTGTCTATTGTATTTGTGATTAAGTTATGATAAATCATCGCTTAATATTGGTTTCGTTTTTTTTTTCTGGGACGCACTGTTAACAGCCGAGAAAGGTTTTGGGTGAAGAAGGAAACCTGTCGTTCAGGGAGATAAATACCACAATCTTAAAATGTGTTTTGATTATAAATGTGATATTCATAGAAAGTGTACCCTCTTCTTTGATTTATTTGCAGGAACAACATGGGCGCAGCAGATCATGATGCTTGTTCAGGTTGAAGCCGACCTGTCTTTCTTCGAGGGGAAACACATCTCTAAAATGGTTCCATTCTTAGAAGTTCCTGATGTTCCAGATGCAGGGGCGGTAAATACAACTCGAGCCGTCCAATCCCACATGAAAAATGCCCCGTTGAGATCGGCGGCGATTAAAATAAAAATATGTGTCGTTAAGAGATAGGAATTACTAGAAATAGCAATTGCAGTTGAAATTTGATTTGGTATTATCGCAACGCTTTGTGAGACATGGTCCAAGTGTTATTTATCTGATTTTTCCTGACCCAGGGGTGCACTGGTCCTAAAGGGGGCATGGGGCTTCCCGATAATGATTTTATTTTTAATCACGAAATATTACGAAGAACAAAATGGAATGGAGGACGAATGCACGAAAGAGGGGAATCTATCGAGCTTTGTCGTATATTACCCTATATCAATCTCGAGATCCGACTGGCCTTATCACCCCCACCCATCATAATGAAATTACACTGGCACGCCACCCCCCCCCCCATAACCGTTACAGCCAAATAGATTATATCCATGTTTTATTGTTAACGTACTATTGCATTTATTGCATTATTGTCTCACATGACAGGTCGTATATACAATTTCCTTTCGGCTTTTAAAGTTATATTTTTTTGCTTTCGGCTTTTAAATCTATGTATTTTCAATGTTCATACTTCGCGGCTATACTTCCATTATAAATCATTGTGATTATTTCTTGGGGGCATGATTTTTATTAATACAGTTTAAGACGGTGGAAGAAATAAACGAGGCACCAACGTGCGTTGAAACTGCAGACGCAATGCCAACCGATACACGTCGGATACTAAAAACACACGTGGTTCAAAAATGGCTCCCTGACGGACTCCAAGATAACCCCCAGGCGAAGGTTGTGTATGTGGCCAGAAACCCAAAGGACACGGCTGTCTCTTACTTTCACTTCTGTGAACTAATCAAAGAGCTACCAAACTACGTGTCGTGGGACGAGTTCTTCGAAGAGTTCCTCGCTGGAAGGGGTACGTAGGTTCATAATATGGTCGCGCTACCGGGGGTTCCCCGTATGATATTTTTGATAATTAAAAAAGAAAAGAAACTAAAGAGGGAATGATGAAGAACGGAAAGACAAAATATATATATATTTTTTTGCTAGCTCACAGCTATTAAGAATTGTATCCCGTACGCCCTGTTCAGCTAAAGTATGATGGACGCACAATCCATTTCAATGGTATAATCTCCTGCATATTAGGTGTAATATAAAGCAAGTTCTGTATAAGGAATGCAATATTATCACAATATGAAAAATAATTTTCAAAACTATTTTTTATACTAGTCATCATGGTCTTTTATTGTATGTTTTGGTTGGGGTATTTTTATTTTCCTCGGTCAGGGTGTGTTATTTTTTTTCATCACTACGTGTATAGTATTTGTCTGACAGGATATCACGTTTGGGCGATCGATGCAGATCCCCGTTCAGAAGACCATAATAATAGGCCTAAATTATCATGCTTACACTTTAAAAAGATGAAGTACTTATTTAACTCTAAACATGCTAAAGGAGTTTGTGAAGTGACTGCTAATTTCTAGTGAACTAAACTCTGTAAAAATATTGGTTAAAATGTTCCATTGGGGTAATTATATTTTTAACCAACATTGGGCATTTTTATTAATCTAGTGTGATGAAAACTTTGCCCATTCTAAAGTAATTGCTGCTTATTTTTTAACCTTACTGGACAATATGCCTCCCGCATTGGGTAAAATACTGCCCCAAATTGGTTGGACACATAATTACCCTCGTGCGGGTTTAATTTTTACCAAATATTTTTTTGCAGTGTAGAATATCAGCACTCTGAAGTGCAGTCACTATAAGCTCCTTAAGCATGTTAAGTATTAGTTAGCACTTCATTTTTAGACTTTACCAGTCTGGGGTGCTAACGATGATATTCATGATATTTGACCGTGAATCTCGTCGACTCGACTCTTTTATAATCAACTTAATTGATTTCTGCTGGAACATGTCCTCTTTGTATTCCTTTTAGTTCCTTATGGGCCTTATTTAGATCACATCCTCCCGTGGTGGAAGCTTAGAGACCACCCTAATGTTCTCTTCCTCACCTATGAAGATATGAAAAAGGTATGATAACCCCCACCGTTTATATTCTAAGGCTTCGTTAATTTGAATTCAATACGCCTTTATCTACGATTATTAAACTCACTTGATTCATTCTCAGAAAAAGAAACCGTCAAATTGATTACCTTATATACACAATTTGTTTTCGTGCCCCCCCCCTTTTTTTATTAACGTTACTTTCGGTGAAAGTTGTAATTTTTGTATCAATTTGATAATTTGTTTGGTCTTTGCCCGGGGGGGAGTCGAAAATTAATGTATTGCTGTACAAATGCGTGACCCCAAAACCGCGTTAAAGGGATGTTTTTTTTTTCGGTTTGGACTTGGGCCGCGGTGCACTCATTATAAGGTTATCAAAAACACTGATTTTCAAGAAAAAGGTAGTTTTGAATCGCGAGGTCAAACGTATACTAGGTATGTTTTTTTTCCAAAGCTTTTTCTTTCTAGCCAAACGTGTTTAGGGTAATTTTTCCCAAGCTTTTTCCCCAAAGTCATATTCTGGCGACAACTTGTTTGGGAGCCAATAAAGCCTGCGAAAACTATTAGGGGATAATTTGCACATAGAGAAAAAACTCGCGTAGGAGCTGTTTTGAAATAATTTAGTCACGGATTTGCACAGCCATACATTGACCGCCCCCCCCCCCCCGAGGGGGGGGGGTCTTTATTCATGTAGATGCATGTTTGGCAGTTTTGAGTGAGAGGTTTAATATATCAAAATAAAACGGAAATAGACTTATAAATCTGGGTAGAGAGGTACGAAAATCCTACAAAGTCCCAACGTTATAAAACATTTTGAAACATGCACTACCTGTATGCGTATTATTTTTTCCGAGTAAATTCAATAACAATTTTTTTTTATACTAGCAATATTTCACAAATGGCTTAAAAATTCAGTTTACTAAGGTAATAAGGCATGAATATCAATGGATGATGCTGTACAGAAGATATCTTTATGAATCAAGTCGCATTGTCTACTAATATAGAACCCCCCCCCCCCCTCCCAGCAAGACTCATGAGTGATATAACATGATATAATCATTCATTATTGGATATGAAAATTGAATGTTGTGTGAGTGAGAAGAAAAATAAGTAAAACAAAACGGTGAAAGTTTGAAAGAAATGGGACAAGCAGTAAATAAGAAAGTATATGTGGCCGTTTTGAAATTGAGATCCCTAAGACTGCACTAATCTAGAATTGCCAACCCCGGTCAATAGGGTATCACAAGACTAGAATAGGGACTACTTTCCCCCACAGACATGCACTTAATTATCCAGGATTTGTGGTAGGCCTACTCATTCCATAGGGCCAGTAATCAAAATATGATTAAGGTAGCATATTTTTTATCCTCATTAAAGAAACTACATATTTGGAAAAATAATAAATCTTATTCATTTTATGTATTAAAGCAAATGGAAAGTAATCCTTGCCTGACATCACTATGGCGTCTATTTCCCATTACAATATAGGACTCTCGGAAAACGATAGTTCAGATCGCCGAGTTCATGGGGAAATCTTTACCAGACGACATCATTGACCGTATCGTCGAAGCTTCAAGTTTCAAGTTCATGAAGAGTAACAAGACAACCAACCCCGACGTTGCTTATGAAGAAGAAATGGACACGTCAAACAAGAAGTCATTCATGCGTAAAGGTATATATAACATGCTGAAATACTGAAAGATTTATTTGAAAAGGATTGAAGATTTAAACAAATAAGCAAGTTGTTTATAAGCCCGTTATTCTAAAACAGATAAGTTGTTAAAACTATCAAGCAAGCTAGTGTTTAATTTTTTTGAAATTGTCAAGGCTATTAAACAACTTGTTTAAAACTTGAAATAACCTCTTTCAAACATTAAACCCCTTACCACGGATGTGAAAAGGTATTAGGGTGACAATTTTTTTAAAACGTTTTAACAGTGGTATATTAGAGGACTATGAAATATTGACAGCAATAAAGAAATGCATGTTTAATCATTACAATCCTTCCAAATATGACTGGCTCGTTTACCCATTTCCTATCCCCCCCCCCTCTCTTTACCCCTCTTCTCCTCCTCTTCCAACCCTCTTCCAACCCCTCCCCCACCCTAGCTCCCATCCCCCCTCTCTCTCTCTCTTCCTCTTCCGATGAAGTATCTTTCTTTATTCTATTTTATCAGGCCGAATTTCCATCTTTAAGTCATTATATTATAGGCGGCGAGACCTATACCCCTATACACGTACAAATCATACCGGATGCAGGAAAGCGAAATAATGACTTTCCCAAACAAGGCTCAATGTTAGAAAAATCATACTTTGGAAAATGAAGAAAGCCGTGCAAGTTATCGAACTTAGATCAGCTTATATCCGTTGAATGGCTCCGAAAATATCGATTTTTTGTTTTGATAAAAGAAAATGTATAGTCTCGATTCCCATGATAAAATGTAACATTTCTTTCATTTTGTTTGTACATTATTTTGGCTATAATTTAGGTATGGTCGGAGATTGGAAGAACTACTTCACCGAGGATCAAAATCGTCGGATTGATCAACTCATTCGAGAAAAAATGGGCGGATCTGGTTTTGAATTCAGATTTGAATAACCATAATCAGAGCCACAGCTATGTCTTTCAAGAAATCATATATGTTTTTCTATTTCTCATTTTCGTTTAGCTACATCACTCAGAATAATTTCTTTTAATTGTTATTATTCATAGGAAATTAATATATATGGAGGAAGCAAAATAATTTATATCGTGGTTAAAAACTTATGTATAGCTGATTGAAAAACAATCTAAATGGCTAATCTTATCTTAGTTAATCTTGGTGCAGAATGTGCAACAGACCTTTTAACCCTAACTAGCCCCCCCCCCCACCCCCTCGATGTTGTTTTGCACGTCTCTAGTGAGTCACAAATGTATGGCTATTTAATATCTTTTAAAAACGATGAAAAAGAGAGAAGAGGAAATTGTATTTGCTTTCTTTAAATTTTCTTTTACAAGAAAGCCTAAAGACCGTCTGGACTAAAAAAAAATGCTCTTAATTTATGGCAGAAAAGGTGTTTTCATAAATGAATATACTTTAACATAAAGTGACAAGATTGTTAAAACCTGAGAAATGAGTTTGTATTCTTTATAGAATTTGCAAGTCCCGTATACTGCAATAATTTGATCATCATTATTAAGCTATGTTTATGTACCTCAATATGAATATAATGTAGTACTATAATCATTGAAAATATATTTATATAGATCTTTCAGTTTCGAAACGAGAATATTATAGTAGTGATGTATTTTAAATTGAAAAAATATGTATTTCAAAACCAGCTTTGCCAGAATTACGCTGAAATGAGCGATTGTGTATCGCATAATAAAAAATTACATTTATTTTCATGTCAACTCTGAAAAGGATAAAATAAAGGTTGCTTTTTTATTTACGATTTTTGTTCTTGAAAGACGATCATGATCGAACAGTAGTCTTCAATCGCAGACTCATGACACTTTAACCAATTTACCATGTCTATCTAGAATGAAGAATACTATACGAGACGCCAAATTCTCTGACCCATATTCTGAAGTCAGGTTTATCTTAGACCATGGTCTAAGTCTGTGCTAAAATTATGGGGAGCCAAAAATTGCAATACTCTGTTTATATTGTATATTTCTTATATTTTCTATTTCGCTTCCTTTTGCTTTCATAATGATGAAAAATACTTCAAAATACTTCAGTTATCATTTCTAGAGAATTTGGGTGTCATGCGACTTAATAAATTGGATGTGTACTTTTAGGGATTAGTACCCCATTGGCTCTCCATAGTTAAACCACAACTTCAAACCATGGTTTAATTCAAACCCAAGTTCAGAATGCCTCTGTCTGATACATAGACTAGTCTCACTACTTTTTCAATCAGACTCTGTGCATATGCGAATTCCGAAACCAAGGGTCTCTGCCTGCAGACTAGTCAAACACGGTAGAACCATAGAGCTATGTTAGCTCCATGGTAGAACTGTGAAAGAAAGAGAAGCAGTAGTTAAGCATACTTATAGAAAAGGAAGAAAAAAAGTACAAGAAAAATAAATTTTGAGATAAATGAGGGACTACAGACGGGGGGAAGAGAGAGTGAGTGAGTGAGTGAATGAGCGATCGAGTGAGTGAGTGAATCGGTGGGTGAGTGAGGGGTGAGTGAGTGAGAGGAAGCGCGCGTGAGTGATGAGTTTTGGAAGGGAGAGCGATCGGCGGGGGGGGGGGGCGCTTAGAAAGAATTAAGAGGGACTATAATTCTGAGTCTATTTTTGTGAGTATATTTTTGAGAGGCAACAAAGCAACTCATTGAGAAGATTCGAATAGGAACGTGAATGAAAAAAGTCATATTCAACCAAGTAGAAGAGCAGAAAAAAACAACACAGGACATGTACAACACAGAGCAAAACGTTCCCAATAAATTTTGAGGGATACCGAGGCAGTTTATAATACACTCTTCTCAAAATAAAAAGATTTAACAAAACACTTCAGGCAGATTCGGAAATAGAAAAAAAATAGGTAAGAAAGAAAAGGACAGGGTCCAAGGGATAAGGGTGAAATATATTTTTTCTGAATATATTTCAAATCTATCACAAATTCTGATTTTTGTAATAAAACTGTCAAAATTTTTTGCTCGCTCGCAACTTTTTATAAATTTTATGTGACACGCCATAAGGTTCGAGCCCCCTCAAAATAAGTTTTTCTCATGATTACGCCATGGCGGGGGGGGGGCAGACGTACGCTTAGAAAGAACTTGAGAGGGAATTGTAACCAAAGTATTTTTCGAGGCAACAAATTGACTGATTGAGAAGATTTGAATACGTTCATGAATAAAAATAAAGTGATAATTCAACCAAGTGGATCAAGAGCAGAAAAATAAATAATAGGGTGTCACCACAACACAGAGCAAAATGTTCCCAAGAAATTTCAAGTTGGGCCTGTGATAACACAAATACAGTACCGGTAATAGAAACAAATAAAGGGATGGTCAGGGCTGAAAATATTTATACCTTATTACATAGAGTAGAATTCACTGAGCAAAATGACGAAAATTTCATCAAAATCGGATAACAAATAATAAATTTATTGAAGTTAAAAGTTTAGAAATATTTTGTGAAAACAGTCGTCATGAATATTCATTAGGTGGGCTGATGATGTCACATCTCCACTTTCCGTTATCGTATGTTATTACATAAAATCATATTTTTTCATTAATACTTGTGTGAAATAATATGTCTCCCTTATAATGAAATCAGTTGCAGCAATAAATATCTAATGCACTAAATCAGATGTCAATCCAATTTTTCTAGTTCTTGGCGGAAAAAATTTGAATAAACCTATTTTCCCCTATTTTACAAAAGAACAATTGGAGATGTGATAATTATCGGCCCACCTAATGAATATTTCATGACGACTGTTTTCACAAATTATAGGCCTACTGCTAAACTTGAAAATTCAATAACTTTGTTATTTCTTATCCGATTTTGATGAAATTTTCGGCATTTTGCTCAGTGAATTCTACTCTATTTATCTAACTATAAATATTTTCAGCCCGGACCATCCCTTTAACATGAAATGTAATCAATTACCTATCAGATATATATTGCAGATTTGGATGGAAACATACTTTGATAATTTACAATAGTAACATGTAGATCTATGTCACTATTGAACAATGACTTATGAAATTTGAGATAAATATAATAAAAATGATAATTTAAAAAAAAGTTTGATCAATATAATGTACGAATGGCTTGAAATAGACTAACGTATCAGTAGTTTTTGGCCGGCCGATTGCAGACGACGACGATGACGATGTTACTCCTCAAATTTACTTGTCAGTCTTGAATTTCATTCGCAAACTGTTATCGAAAGTCGATTCTGAAGGCCAAGATTACAATTTATCGTGATTTTATCAACACAGCAGAAAAAAACTCCTGTGTTCCTGTTAGTTGGTAAGTCACTGCGTACAATAATTAAACTTGTTTGCCTTGAAGTTGATGACTCTACTGTCTAGGCCGGCTCAACGGGGCAATCCTACCCGAGAGCTCTCGGGTCCGATCTGGGTCGGTCCGGTCGAAGCTGGCCAATCCGTTAGTCATGCGATATGCGGCGGCTGCAGCTGCCATGACCTAGACCAAAAGCTTCAGTCTCTGTATTTTGGTTGTTCCGCTGAACTACGTTGGCTCCACTCACGAATGGGGATTACAGTAAAATGTCAGAAATTGTTGAATAAATCCCCAGAAACGACGGTTATTCCTGTCTAGGCTAGCCTGGCCTAGACAGCTGGCAGCCGTCTGTGGATAGCGAATTTGAGGAGTTTTTTAACATTTTTTAATTTTTTAATTTCTCCTCGTCGACAGACGGCTCGCTAGCGTGTCCCCGCCATTAGGGGAGGTACAACGCAAAATCCCCCCGGCGGGGCTCATCGAATATTTTCTTAAGTATATTACAATATATAAAAAGAAGCTTACCAAAATGCAGCTTGTTATCTCCTCTAGGCTTTGATTGGCATTTAAGTGGTGAAAATTCAATTGAAAAGGAACAAAATCAGTGACTTTCCTCGGCTGTCGTGTAGCTCCCAATTCACTCGTTCCTCCGAAGTCGATAATGTACACAAACATATGAGGTGGGATGAACTTCCGGGTCAACTGCTTATCGAAACCGTTGGCCAATCAGATCATCTCTTTTACGTCAGGCTTATGAATATTAATTTTCTTTTCCTTTTCAACGTTTGCTCGCCCGGGCACTGTAGCTGTATATGTGTGACGTAAAGGTCATGGGGCGGAGTCTAACTTTCGCCGGCCACTTTTCATGAATAATTCATTACCAAGATGGCTGCCCACTCTCCGAGTCGCAAGTGTCAACTTTTAGAGACAATCCTCTGAATGCCAGTTTCAAAGCGGGAATTTAGGGTAAGAAACTGTCGTCACTTAAACATTATCACCTAAAGGTGCATATGAATGCACTGTTTGTGTAAAATATCACGGTATTGAGGAGAAAAACAAGAAATTAGCCGTGGCCATTGAGCCCCCGCACAAACGACGGTTTAACTTCGGTCTATGTATTTGGTGAGTGAAGCCAACGAAGTTCAGCTGAACAACCAACATAACAGAGACCGAAGCTTTTGGTCTAAGGCTAGCCATGACCTAGACAGCTGGCAGCCGTCTGTTTCGAGGAGTTTTTTAACACTTTTTTAAATTCTCCTCGTACACAGAAGGCTCGCTATCGTGCACCCACCATTAGGGGACTTGCAATGCAAAATCCCCCCGTCGGGGCTCTTCAATTTTTGTCTTTAATGAATAAAAATTTTGAAAATTAACGCGACCAAAATGCAAATTTATATTCCCTCTTGGCATTAATTGCCAAAAAACTGAGAAAAATCAAGTTAAAAGGAACAAAAACAGTGACTTACCTCGGCTGTCACGCAAATTCACTTCCCCGTTTTATCCGATCTTAAGTACATAAATATATGGCCATTGAGTCCCCTGTACAGATCGCACTAGAACTTCGGTCTCTGTATTTGGTGAGTGAAGCCAACAGAGTTCAGCTGAACAACCAACAAAACATAGACCGAAGCTTTTGGTCTAGCCATGACCATGCCATCAGGGCCGAGCCGAGGATGTCAGCAGCCAGGCCCAGCAGCGGAAGGAGTGGTATATCTATTCTGAAAACGTTCTTATCTCCGTTCATATCTTTTATCTTAGTCGTTGAGTTTAGAAGACTCTGAAATCATTGCAAATCGGTACCTTCTTGATAAAATCTTTGTATTAGGAGCCTAAATTAAAGCTTAGCGTTCTTATCGTCTCACTGACCATGCTGACACTGGGTGATTTCAAGTACGGTGTTCGATGTTGGTGTTGAGAGCGTGAAAAGGCTGCTGAACCAAGCCCCAACACCGAGCTGAGTTCAGAAGACCGATACCGATCGCGTTATCGATATCCTATGACGTCACGCCTCTGCGCTGTGCTGCTGATCATCTCAATTTTACGCGAGAAATTCTCGACGACGAAAGTGAAATCGGGAAGAAATTGCAGTAAAATCTTATCGTACAGAATGCACAGGTTAAAATCACTGCAATAATCAGAAAGCATAGATCTAAATATTATTATTCTTTAAAATGTGTAAAAGTCTAATGATTTGCGCTCATCTTAACTGTAATAGATAATTTTACGCCAATTACGGGGGTGTTTCATCGTGTTCGTCTCCTGTTTGTGAACTACAGTTCATCAACACCAACACCGAACTTGAAATCAGGATTTCCCCAATCCCTGGGGGTTGGTGTTGGTGAATAGGGAAATTGCACGTAGATCGTCAACACCAGCTGTAATTGTAATGCTCTGTTCAGCAGACGACATTCAACACCTGAGCTCAACACAAACTGCCGGAAATACGTCATATTTTCTGAGGTCAATCCCAACACCAGCGTGATTTCAAGTACGGTGTTGATTTCAACACCGTACATGAAATCACCCACTATCTCTGTATAAACTATAATAAAGCAGTACAGTAGGCTACCATGTAACTTTTGAAACTTATATATAAATAATGGTCCGCCCCTTTGCCTTTCTCGAACATGTCTGATCAACTTCATCAACAGACAACATGCATTGTTAGATATTTCCAATAAAATGCACTTTATTATTTGCAGTTTAACAATTGGAGCTCCATGGTTTAAGCAGGGCTATGCAACAACTGACTAGCAGCATTTATGTCAAGAGAATGTCGTGCATGTACATATGTACACTTGTTTCTTGGCATGTTGCGTGAAATAGACTCAAGGCATTTTAGAGGCAATGTCGATGACGGATAATTTATTTCTTGACACATGCACAAAATAAAGAAAGAGAGTAAATAATGAATGAGTGAAATAAAGAATGAAAGAAAGAGAGAATAAAAAACAAAGTACAGTAAATAAGACATAAAAGGGTCAAAAAGCAAATTTGAAAAATGAGAGACAGAAAGAACAAACAAACAAAACAGCCTCTGTATGGTAATGATAAAATAAAATCAAGCAAATAATAAATAGAATATTACAAGGCATTTATACATAATGTAATTACGCTATCTATAGTACAATTCAAAGTGAACAAATAACGGATTTACATTATCATCACGTAATGAATTGCATTTCTTCATTAATGCTGATAGGATGAAGTAAATATAGAATTATATCTTTTCATCATTAAACATCATTTAGACACTGAAAATCCGAAACTTGTTTTCGAAGCCAATTTTTGAAAATCCAAGGTTGTGAAAGAGAAATGCTGCAAGGTATTGCCTGCTGTGATGTGTGCATACCCTCGTGAACTAGCGGTATCACTGGTCTGCTGTGAAAAGTCACTTATCATTTGAAAAAATAATAAATTGTGTAGTTTGTTTGCTTTTTTGTGTTTCTTTATGGATATTAATTTAGATCCCCTCTTGGCCATTTAAAAAGCCTCATACATGTATTCCAAAGCTTCAAGGGACTTTGCCCGCTCGAGCCCACCAGGGGCCCCTCAGAAATATTTCGCTTGTTAGCGCTAGTGGAGCAGTACAGATTCTCAACAAGAAATGTGGACCTTTAACAAAAGTAATTGAGAATGACTGGAATATAGCATGCATTATATATATAAATCACAGTAATAGTACAAATTATCAAGAAAATAATCATTAATTTTTTTAAGATAAGAGTATACTGTAAATCAACTTACTTCTACACCTCAGAATCAAACTTCTACTGCAGGCATCCTCATCTATTAACAAACAGTCTAAGAAATGCCCCTGCTTGTGCCAGTGTCATGAGTCACTGGACACTCTCTAGCATAACAAAAGAAGTGCAATGGTGCACATCCAAATACAAAGGACTCCCTACAGTGGGTACCTGAATTAGTTTTAATGATACCCCTATTAAGGTGGGAAATAATTGACCAATAAAGATAGAGGAGGAAGTAGAGCTCCTAAACAATTGGCCAATGGCAGAGAGGAAAAGAGTTTTTGGAGAGAGAGAGAGAGAAGTTGGCATACATGTAAGTAGAGTGAAACATACATAGATACGTTATATTTTGTAAATACAAATACATGTACTGGAATTAAATATTGAAATAAAAATAGCATAATTTTAACTAGATTTTGAGAAACAACATTATACAAGAAAAAGACAAATTTACAACATATGGATTAAAATAGTTTGTGCAAAATAGTTACAGGGTGGAAGAAACCTTTTAAGCGGCCGCATACTGGTTCAGTTACTGTAGAAATTCCTATTTTTCCCTGTTCTGGAGATCCTCAATTTTGTGGTTTCTCACTCCAGTGCCCTCATACTCCGCGCAGCACAGTGGCAAATCGCCAATGACTGGATTCAACGATAGCCAACGCTTTCCACAGCGATTTGGAGGCCGCTGATTGGTTAATCATGCAGAAATATGACCAATTTCATGCATATTCATGCAATACTCCGAAACACAGAATTTATGCTGTTCCAGAATTACATTTTTAGCGATCATCGATACAGCTACTAGAGCAGTTCTGGAGACTCTCATTTTAAGACCATTGTTTAGTTTCAGAATGCCCAATTTTTGTTTTGGTGCGGAACATAGTTGTTATTTTAAAATTCAAGGACAGCCCCTCTCCCCCCAGGCAGGTGATTGCAGTGAGAAATTGGCGCAGGCCATGTTTGCTGTTGTGCATTCGTTTTATGCAAATTCTATGCATAGAAAGAGAGATAGAATGTTAAAGGCCATGGCAAGGGTCGGAAAATAAAGAATGCAAGTTTGGTTATGGATGGCTCAAAGTGGCAGAATTCTTTAAATAATGTTACTATTTTTAAATGCAGGATTTATCTATGTTTTACCAAACACCTTATATAATTTCTGTGCTTATTGATATTGGATAATCTAGCCCCCTTGTTTTGCAGTATTAAATTTCAAGATTGATTATGTAAGATTATAATTTCGCGAAATTGAGGTAGAGGTGTTTCAATATTTGGTCAGAGGTTGTCCCCGAACCTAGCAAAGAGCTCATCGTGAAATGGTTAGCAGAAAAGTAGCTCACTACAGGTGCATATCCGATTTAATGTAAAAGAACTAGACTTATGACAAGATGATGGCTTTTAATAGTGAAACGGACGTGAGAGATCTGTGTGTTTGGAGGATTTTTCTAAATATTGTTATGTAACTTTCTCGGTATGCAGCTATTTTAGTTTTCTTTTGCTTTCATTCATATCAGATTAAACCCTTCTTTACTATGGCATCCACCTACATCGAGGGATTCCATGACCTCGGCATGGTTGAAAAGATGTGCTATACGCCTCTCGGTAACACCGGTATGAAACTCTCTTCCATTGGTTTTGGTAAGTTCCCTGTTTGTGGAATGCATACATGTGTGTAGTTGTACACATTGATAGTTTTGATGCCTGTATACCTCTTTCATCAAACAATTTAAAATATATTTACAAGAGGGTGTGGGGGCACTGTCAGGTTGACATTGTTCTGATACATAGATTTTCAAAATGGACCCTTAACAACAGGGAAAAAATTACAGGGGGGGCTCAGGACCATCAGGACGATTTCACCCCCAAATTCTCAAAAGTGCCCTGGAAGAGCCTCATACACTGCAATGCTAAAGCTTATCCAATATAGCAGTTTGAAGCAGTTGATTTGAAAAGTAGCCCCCGAAAAAAAAAAACTTATTATTTTTTTCGTGTACTAAACAAGTAATCATCCATCTCAGAAATACTGAAACAAGTCATTATTGATATTTCCCCCACCCAAAATAAAACTAAAATATCCTTCTTTTTATGATAGGTGAAATACATGTATGTGATCTTTAGCCCTATATACTCTTCTAGCAGGGAAAGAAATTACATGGTGGCTGGGGGGCTATTTAGCCCCCGAAATAAAAGTGCCCTGGAAACTATAAAAAAGGAAAATCCCAATTTGTTTAGATGTTGAAGGCAGCGTATCCAAAGTTGCTGGTTGCTGTTGAAAAAAAAGCCCTTTCCCTCTGATTTTGGCATTTTGATGCCTTTTTACCAGGTGCAGATCCAGCCGTATTAGTTTTGAGGGGGGGGGGGGGGGCGGGGCTATTGTGCAAAAGCAACATGGCCCTCAAATAGTATTGTGTTTAATCTTGCGAGATATGCCACTACTTCACTGTATGCACTTTACTTGGCCTTGCCGTGAAACACCACTCGATTTAGTTCTTGTGTAAAAGCCTGGTGTCCACCTTTTAAAACAGTGCCCCTCCCCCACCCTTTGATTTTGTGCTATCATGAATTTGAGGATATTCTTTGGAGAGTAACCCTATTTAAGCAATGAAGCATTTCTTGATATTCTTCTTAAATATGGAAAGAGTATGATCTAGCTCACTTTATTTCCATCTTTTCCTACTACGATGACTCTGCCTAAATATCTTCGGACCACATTCACCACAAAAATGTGTTCTTGACAAAATCCTACAAAGAAGATGTTATTTGTTCTGCATATTTTGGTCTGAAATAATTCTTTTGACTTCTTTGATTATTCAACTTGTGGAAGGTCAGTCTATGCAGAAACTACTATACATGTAGATGATTTGCTATACATTTTTTGGGCATTTTTTTTTTGCATATCTTTATATACTGTATGTTTTCTTAATTCATTTGCTTTTGTAACCTAAGTTTTCATATTTGCTTTGATAATTATATATACTAAGTAGCCTCAAAATAATCACTTATTATTTAAGGAGACTTTACCTCACAACTCACAAGGCCACTATAAGCCAGTTCGTAGTTCCTTTCTGCGCATGATCAAAAGATTCTACGCATGATCAGAAGAAGGTCATTTGCACTGAAGTGAAATGGTGCTTTAAAATCTAATGAGATAAGCACCAACTTTGATGTCTTGATTATTCATATATTCTTTTGAATTGTCGTTTCCATTTACATCCACAAAAAACAACAATGCTTTCACGAACGACTGGTATTTCACAATTTGTCAAGTACATTGTGCAACATGCTAAGATATGCATTCAAAGTAGGAATGCAACAAATACCTTCATTAAGTGTTCATTGGTATGCTATTCTAGTCACCTGGTCTATTCAATTTCTTCATCCTGCTATGTAAGGCTAGCTTACGTAATATCTTGCTTTGAAATCTGCCTATCATGATGAAAGAAATGAAAGGTCATTTGACCAAAATTGCCCATGAAGTAACTACGAACTGGTCTATTGGCTTTGATGCAAGTCCTCCTCTTCATTTCTCATATTATTACTGTACACAGGCCTACACAGTAGCGGACCGTGACCCAGAGGAGACAAAGCATTGGGGGGCACAGCATTGTTCACAAACAATGCAGTGCCCCCTGATGCTTTGTCTCCACTGGGTCACGGTCCGCTACTGGGCCTACATGTAATTATACACGAGTATCATTGTATTTATTTTAACTTTTTTTTCCATGTTTACATTTTAAATTATTGATGTTCATAGTGTATTTTTTTAATGTACAGTGTCTCTTTATTCATTGCCTCTTTTTTTAGAAATGAATAAATAAACTGAACATGTAACTTTGCATGCTATTTCAGGTGCTTCACCATTAGGAAACCCATACACCGTCGAGATGCCCAGTGACGAGGAACATGAGGCCTGTGTCCTGAAAGCATTGAAGAGTGGTATCAACTACATTGACACGGCTCCTTGGTATGGACAGGGAAAATCAGAAGAAAAACTAGGAAAGGTATGTATTTGCCTGACTGCCAGGTTATCTGCCCGGTCATTTGTTTATTTTTTATATGCTGACCGAGGATGGCATCTCAAAGCACTTTGGCCCGAATACACAGAGGTGGTTCTGAAAACTCATGGTTGAATCCATGGTTTATGCAGATTTCCTGTATGAATAACGCTTAATTTAGCGCGTACCGGGCATGTGTATAAAAAATGTCCAATGCTGATGTGTGCTTTTGTCAGATTGCGCCAAACTGATGCCTGTTACAATGGTAAGATACGCTATTTTATTCATGAGTCCATTGTTTGAAGAGTTTACTTATTAATTCAAAACAGTGGACTCATGATAGCATGGATAACCATAGCGACAGGCATCAATATGGCACACTGACAAAAGCGTGCATCAGCATTTGAATTGTTTAATATACGCAGTAAAATAAGCGTAATTTGTACAGGAATTCTGCATAAACCATGGACTCAACTGTGGGTTTTAAAAACCACCTTTGTGAATTTGGGCCTTTGTGTTCCTTGGAATAGGCACTAGAAGAAATATCAACTATCCACAAGCACATTGGCTGATTTTAAGATTGTAGAAAACCATCATGGCTGAAACCAATTGGTCTACTATGAATTTGGTCTAATCTTAGCTTAAACAGTGGATTCATTAATTCAAAACAGTGGACTCCTGAATGAAATGGAGTTTTCATCCATGGCAACAAAAGTGAGCATCAGCATTAATAATAGCCAATTTTTATAAAGCGCTTTTCCCAGAATGGCCAAAAGGGCGTTACAGCATATTATTACCCCAGTCATTGGCACGAAAAGTGCACAATTTCCACTCCCTGGGGTGCATTCCTTGCATTCGTCGCAGCCACATTATGGCGCCGGCAAAATCAAACATACAGTATCTTTCACATCCTACCCGGTCCCCATTTAGCACCTGGGTCGAGAGTGGCAAAGTGTGGATTAATGCCTTGCCAAAGGATGCTAGTCCGCGGTGGGATTCGAACACATGACCCTCTGTTTACAAGGCGAGAGTCAGAACCACTACACCATGACTCTTCCACATTGGACATTTTTTATGTACCCGTACACAGTAAAGCTTTATTTGTGCAGGAAATCTGCATAAGCCATGGGTTCAACTGACAGTTTTAAAAACCACCTTTGTGTATTCTTTTGTTTATTTTTCTAGTAGTTCATCTTCTTTCCTTCTGTTCAGTCAAAATATCAGTTCCTGAAGATCTTAATAAAAGATGATGATAATCATAAACAGTTCTTGATAGCGCATATCACATATAACATTATGATGATAACGTCTCTATTTGCCTCCAAAGTACTTGGATATTATTACCCTGGCTTTAGCTTGGGGGGCCATAATTACTTTAACAACACACACTCATTTGAAGGAATTTCTTTTACCGGGTACCCATTTACCTCACCTCGGTCAAGTGCAGCACAATGTGGATAAATTTCTTGCTGAAGAAAACTATGCCATGGCTGGGATTCGAACCCACTGCCGTCATTTCATAGTCAGCAGACTAATCCACTGGGCCACAACACTCAACGCTAGGACCCATATTCATGACTCTAAACCCCATATTCTTCATTCGGGTATAATTTTACTGTAGGAAATAGCACAGTAAACACACATGTAAGAAGCATAATATACTTGTTGTATTATAATGCAGTGTAAACAAAATTTTTGACATTTTCTGCTTGCATAATTCAGCACAAACCATTGCCTAAAAAGTGTAGTTACTCCTGGGATCTGAAGATTGGCAATCAATCGCTAAATGAACTGACCAATCAAGATCAAGTTTACATGCAAATTTGGCAGAAATTACTGACCAGGAACCAATCAGAAGTATTCTTTCATATTTGCAATTCATTGCAAGCCTTTGTGTTACGGAGCATGTTATATCCATTCCAATCTTCTTTTTTTTTTTTTTTCACCAGATTTTGAAGGATGTACCACGAAGCAGCTATTACATTTCTACGAAGGTGGGGCGGTACGAGAAAGACGTGGAGCGCATGTTTGATTTTTCTGCTGAAAGAGTGACGCGGAGTGTTGATGAGAGTCTGTCTAGGCTTGGCCTTAGCTGTGTCGATATCATACAGGTAATTCAGCTTTCTTTCATGTTCATACGACTTTCAAAAACACTTTCAATCTGCTTTTTGACCAAAGATATCATGCCACTTCAATAACTCATCTTATCTTAATCCAAAATGGCAGTGTTTGGTGTTTTCATTGTTCCATGAAAATTGCTCCTGCAAAATTTGCTCCTAAGGAGAATCCACCATAAAAAAATAAAGGCTATAAACTCGAACCTAACCAGAGTGAGTCCCCAGGTTTTAGTGATACAGAAACATGAAATTTTCACAGAAATTTATGAAGAACACAAAATTCATCAAATTTCAGGGAAAACAATTGGAATCCCCCCAAAATGAATCCTGCAAACTACATGTACCTGTAGTGATAATAAAATAAAAATAAAATCAAAATAAAATCCAATGAAACAAAATTGTGCATAAGTTCAGAATTTTGCCAATAAAATATGTTTGCAGTGCTTAGCATGTTTGCCAAGTGCACTATTAGCAATTTCATTAATACACGTTTTGTTCATGATATTACAGAGCATGCAATGGGAGGGGTAAACCGAGGTTTCTAACCCTTACCATAACCTAATTTATCATTCTGAACCAAAAATTGCACAACCCTAATTCTAACCTTGTATTTTCGAATAAGTAGAGTCCTGAGCAATTGTCTCGGGAGCATGACATTACCGGGATGTTTCAGGTCCCCAAATCAATTGAAAGTCATTCAAATTACAGTTGATTGATGGTCTGCTTCTTGCTTCACCAAATGTGAATTGATTTTATTTAGTTAATATTGATCTTTCTCTTGTAAATTGCGTCTTAAATTTGCAATTGATTGCAAGTGTGTTCTTGCAACTCTCCCTTTTTAAAGACATGCCTTGAACAGTGATTGTGTGTCCTGTGTCTTTGATGCTATTGTTTAGTTTCTCAGTGTCTGTTTCTGAGGCTGAGACATTGGCAATCACTCAAACAAAGAGGTCACGTTGAATGATTCAGTCTTAATGCTTGACTTCAATCTGTGAGTGTTGGGTGTCTTGAAACATGTGTGTATCATAAAAAAACAATAGTACCAGTTACTAGCAAATATATATGCTGGGGGATGATTCACAAAGATTTAAGTGTAAATTAAATCTCACGCTGACGCGTATCTTAAATACAACGTGCAATCTAATTGATCAATAGTGCGTGTCCTTTTTTGCATGATCTGACCAATACAGTTATGGCTTTTATACCACGTGCAACTAGGCATTTAAGTGCGACTCTAAGTCATACTTAAATCTTTGTGAAACAACCCCCTGCATTGTAATTTAAATGACTGGTCATGTGATTGATTTCAGCCAATCGTTTGATTGGGATCCATATCACCATACGAATTTACTTTAAAAATGAATAGTTTGTATTCGTTCCCTAGGTACATGATGTTGAATTTGCTGAAAATCTTGAGATTATTTTGAATGAGACTCTTCCAGCTCTACAAAAGATCAAGGAGGCCGGGGAAAGCTAAATTTATTGGTATCACTGGTTATCCAATCAATACACTAAGGTAAGTATTAAGTGTTTTCAAGTAAAGTGTTAAAAGCTATATCGATTGGTGTCAGTGGGTATCTAATCTATCTGCTTGGATAAGGTTAGCCTATACTCTAGGCGGAGGCTGCAGCAAAATCTGTGCTCTTATGCTAGATACAAGCAGTAGTGTTTCGAATGTGGCAAGACTACAGCAGGACCGAAGCAACATCCACCTTTACATATGTTGTGTTTCTTTGGGTGTTCTTTGCATTTTTTAAAGGTAAATGTAAAAATGTCTTGCTCTAGTCGTTGTTTTCCTTTTATCAACCATGATTCGGAACAAATTTTCGTTCAAATGACTTCCAGCAGGCAATCACCGATAATAAGAGCACTGCAATAAATTTTCTTTGAGAGTTGGCATATTCAATGTATGTCAAGTTTCTAATAGTAGGTTATCACTAAGTTTGCCAACATTTTATTAGAATTTTTGATGATGCAACATTTCGTCGTACGCACCACGAACCGTCCTCTCTGCGCACTTCGATGCGAAAGTTAATTTTGCAGAAAATGCATTTAAAGAAAAGCTTTTTTGAAACCAGTAATAAGTGCACCTACAAGGAGAGCAAATTGTTTACAGGTGTCTTCGTTCAAAAGTTCAGGTTCCAAAGTTTCATCTCGTATCTTTATATTTTCTTGAAGTTAATTATTTATGCCACAGTGGGCATCGTAACAGAGAGGACGGTTCGTGGAATAGATACAGTGCGCTATCGCACCTCGTGATTTGATTTCAAAGTCAACACTGCTGCTATATTGAATTGGGCAATGCAGGTGAGACTGCAAAAGGTGCTCCACACCTTTCTGAAATTTATATAAGAAACTACTTTTCTATTATATTATTAGTAGTGACAGAATTAGTATTATTATGCCTGTATATTATCTGAAGTTTTATGTTTTTATTGTGTTTCAGGGAGATTGTAGACCGGAGTACAGTAAAGATTGACACAGTATTATCATATTGCCATCTTGATATCAATGATTCTTCCTTGCTTGATCATATAGCATTCTTTGAGGTAGGTTCTACGAGAAGAATTCATTTCAAACGGATCTGGCACTGTTCATTTTAACACACCTTCATCTAAGAATCGGTGTATTCTTTAATCTGATATGGGTTTCTTTGCTTATGGGAAATTGATTCGTGAGAAGCATTGGAAATAGCTGTAATAGAGACTTCTCTGGGGGAAGCAATTCAAATGTACCAGCAAGATATTCTTTGGGCAAGCGTTGGACAACTGTCAGGCCAGGAAAACTGAGATAATGTCTTAGCATAAAGCAATTTTATTTCCAGTAGCATGACTTATTATTGCCTATATAAGGCATTTTAGCAGATCAATAATTGTCATATTTCACTCGCTACTTTTCATCCAAGACCAACAGGGTAAACATTTGCAATGTTGCCCTCCCAGGGCTTTGCCCATAGGAATACTGTACAAAACAGAGGGCAACATTGGCCGTATTTCTGTTGGCCACTCAAGAGTGATAATACTTGTATGAGATATTATTTTTTGTATTGTATTAGAAGTCATATGCACTGCAGGTAAAAATGTGTATACTGTATATGACTTTAATAAATATTCAGCCTGAACAAAATGTTTTCATTTCATATTTTATTATGACAGTAATTTTGATGGATCTTTTTACCATAAAACTCACCCTAAATAAATGTATACTGTATGTGACTTTAATATATGACTTAACCAAATATTACTGTATATGACTTTAATAAATATTCAGCCTGTGCAAAATGTTTTCATGTCATATTTTATTATGATACTAATTTTGATGGATCTTTTTATCATTATATATAGTTTGTGTATGCTTTTCACTTGCGAATTCCATGCGCCTGCATTCAAAATATTGTCCAGCTTGGCTTTCCACAGCTATGGTGTCATGCTTTCATAAAACAAGTCCCTGATTCTGGATTATCATTTTAAAATGCAATCTGATTCTCTTTTTCTTTGTATTCATAGGAGAAAGGTATTGGTGTGATCTCTGCTTCTCCTCTCTCTATGGCCCTCTTAACATCCCTTGGTCCTCCTGTCTGGCACCCTGCCTCTGAAGCCGTCAGAGACACCTGCAGGAATGCTGCCAAGTACTGTCAAGAACATGGTGTGGACATCTCTAAACTAGCCTTACATTACTCTCTGTCACAAGGGAAGGTAGCAACCGTCATAGTCGGTATGGACAGGTGAGGGTCAAAGAAATGTTTGAAGAACTTTTCCCTTTAGTTTGAATTGTTTATGAGGGGTCTTCCTGTGAGACGGAGGGTCAGCAATTCTTAAGGATTACGTTTGTGTACATCAAAAGTATTTTCTGCCGAGCTTGATATTGTAAACCTTGATTACAGTTTAAAGGTGAAAGATAGTACTTGCAGCAAATGATTATTTCATGACAAAGTCTCTTAGATAAAGGTTATGGTCAGAATATTATCATTGATCTACTTCTGGTATATTAATTAAACTTATCTTTGTGAAATCATGAAATCTTAGCTAAAAACCAATAATTCTGATGGTCACTAACACATAAAGTCATATGTGGGACAGTGTATTAATATTGCTTTGAAAAAAACCTGTTGGCATCATAAAATGGCCCATGACTGCCACATGATAAGCCATAATGACATGCATATTAAATGTACTAGTAATGTGACAATAGTATTTGAATGGAATGGGTGGTCAACCCAAACCAAATATGGTCAGGGACCGAAGCCACTTGCTCCTGGGACTGAAACAGGGTTCCCACCTTCACAGCTCATGCGGATGCAAGCTAGGGTTGTCATCCCCAAAGGGCCTGGTCAGCTAGGAGCATAGACGGGGGACGTGTCCCCCCCCCCTAAATTTGACGAGGGGGGACGGTCCCCCCCCCCCCAAATTTGTTTGATGACCTTCTTCTTTTTTTCTTTTTTTTTCCAAGTTGGAGTATCGCGATGTAGCGATACTGACTCTTGCCTTGTAATCAAATGGTTGTGAGTTCAAATCCCATCAAGGCATTAGCACCCTTTGGCAAGGCATCAATCCACACTTTGCCACTCTTCAACCGTGTGTTAGATGGGTACCTGGTAGGCTGTGAACATCAATGTTATCAGCTTAGCAGTTATGGCATATTGACGTTTCATTGCTGTATGCGGGCAATCAACAATCCAATGACTGGTGGAATGATTTATCTACTAAAGCACTTAGAAACATTGTTCATGTGCAATAAGTGCTATAAAGGTGGAATATGATTATTTGTTAATGCTTTAAATCCATTGCCATATTTTGTCTTTACTTGGATTTTATTGTACATGTATGCTCATAATGTTACCCTTCGTATTTTATCAGAAAAGTGCTTATAAGGCGATGCTGCAATGGCCAAAGATTTTAGCCCAATCGGCCCTCTTTGCAATTAATCTTGAGATTCAAGAAACCCCGTCTCCACCATCGCAAGAAGAGCGATTCCTGTTCGAGCAAGGCATCAATGCATAATGGTCTGACGATGTGAATAAATAATCCCGAGTGCGTCTCGGTCTGCACCTGCGAATTAGCAGGAAAATTTGTGAAATAGCGCGCTATTTTGCAAATAATCCCAAGTTGACTTGGGATTGCAATCTCGAGATTAATCCTACGAACTAGCGCGATAATTGCATCTCCATTACAAACAATCTCGAGTTTGTTTAGATCAGGATAATTTGCCCGATCAGAAATAGCGTGCTAATTTGAAAACTCGGGCTGGTGCAGACGGCTCTATATTTCATTAAGAGTACTATGATATTTCTTTTCCAAACAGACCTTTGTTTCTGGAGCGCAATATGGAAGTACTACACAACAAACTCAGGAAAGAAGAGGAGGAAGTCTTGCAGGAAATCCAAAAGGAGTAAGTTTGATAGCAGATGTTTTGTTCGGTTTTTTTTTCTCCAGAAATGAATCTTTCTATCTTTTTTTGCTCAGAGGATATACATGTACTGCCCTATGGATGCTGATCACAAACACTGACAGATAAATAAACACATACATCTCCTCCCTACTCAAATGTAATTTTACTATACTCTTAAAAAGGCCAAATCCATAATGAAATATCATTTGAATCAATAAATTGAACTTTAATGAGCAAAATCTTTGAAAGAAATTATCATTATTTTAATATCCAATTCCAATGAAATCTAGACTAATTCGCTTTGGTGGTTACACTATATTAATTCAAATTAATTTGGATATCAAGGCAGGTTTTCCCTAAAAAATAGCCATTTGAGTTTTCAATGAATTCTTTAGTTCTATTTTTTATTAAAAGTTTTCTACTATCAAGATGACATGTGTTTGAACACTTTCATTGTCGTCGTCATCACATCACCAGCATTGCTATCATCATCACTGTCATCACCATTATCATCATCATTATCATCATCATCATCACTGCATCATCCTCTTCATCTTATCTTTTCATCATCACCATCATCATCATTATCCTATTCCTCCTCATATCACCATCATCATTTATGTAGTTATCATCATCATCAACATTACCATCATCACGATAATGACCTTCATCACCATCGTCATCATCACCATCATCATCATGATCATCACCATCTTCACCACTACCACCATCCCATTTTCATCATCATCACGATGAATGAGTGTTTATTTTGCTCTTTATGTGATGTTTCTTTTCTTTTTACAGATTCTTCCCTAAAGGGGTGAGTCGAACCTGGGAAGGGGTTGAGGTTGCTAAGTACCGAAGGAAGCTTAAAGCAAGGCAAACAGAGCTACAGGGTTGAAGCAATCAAAGGACTTGAAGACACCTTCAGAGGACAGTACTGATCAATCTAATCAGCTTCTTTTCATGTGGAAACCGGTTCAAGTGGTAATTTCTTCTGAAATGTTGAAAATGACAAATGGGTTGAAGTGAAAGTTTGATCAAAATCAAATTTGAAAAAAATGGTTAATTTTTTTTTATTGCAATTGCTTTATCTATGTGGATTTCAAAATGACCTCATGGCATTATGGGTAATGTCTTTATAATCGAGAGAGTGTGGAAAGATGCTTTTCTATCTCTAATAGTAAAAGTAAACAGAATGTTCTCTTTTTTCAAGAATCTTACCTGGATGGGTATTTTTTCATTGAAGGGGTTATTTAATATTACACCTTTATATGTATATACATGTACACCAAAATTGTGAGCTCAGTGAGCTCTTTTTTTTTCAATTAGAGCCATAACTTTACTGTCCTTGAATTTCAATATTTTAGTGTAGGAACACTCTTAAAAAGTACGCATTTTTTTTATATTACAACACATATTTTAGGAAAATTCGAAAAAGAACGAAAATAACCAAGGCCATGGCCTTGTATTAGTTTAAGTGATGTCCTTATTGTTTTATTTCTTTAAAATTTTAACCTGTGTGTGTGGGTGTGTTTGCTTTCTTACGAATCATCTTAGTCCAAATGTTGAATGTTCCTTTATATGAGCATCATGTAAGCCTATAATTAAGATGTTCCATTGGAAAAGACATAGGCTTGTATTCTCAAGTCAGATTTAACTTAGAGTTTGGTCTAACTCTGTGCTAAAATTATGGGAAGCCAAGTATGTCAACATTTTTTTTGCATTGCATGCTTCGTATGTTTACAACTATATCCTAAGTCTTTGATAGTGAAGACAACTATCTTATTCTTCTTCACAAACAGTAAAGAATGATTTGATAGTCAGATGAGCTGGTACATTGAACCTCTACTTTTAAAGATTCATGTCCCAATTGGCTATCCATAGTTTTACAACTTCAGATCAGAGTTTACATTAAGTCCAAATTCAGAATACAGGTGATATAGGTCTTTTCATCTATGTACTATGCAATAACGTTTTTACTTTCAACATTTTTAATTACTGTGTCAAATGAGATGATCTGAAATTGTCTTTGAAATGAAATCTCTCTAAGATTGGTGTAAATCATATTAAAGGCAATCAAATTCTTTAAAATGTCAGACAATCACATTTTTATGTATAATTGATAGGTCAATCATGCATTACAAATGCATTTTAAAAATAAAATTGCCAAATGAATATTAATAATTGTATTCATTGGGGTTCCATCTGCAGGCACAATTTGCTTCTTTTGTACCCTAAAATTTGATCTCTTCTGCAATAACGCTGTTAATTCACTAATTTATGATGCGAAATAAATCAAACTGAAATTGAGTTAAAAGTTTACTCTAATCTAATTTAATGTGACAATCCAATATTGATATTTAATCTAATGTTTAACATATTTTGATCTAACTTTCAATCTAAATATTGTCATAATTTTTCATTCTGGGAGGGTTCAGGAGGAAGACTCTTAGATTATGACAATGAAACTCACCTTTATTATACACAGGGAGCCTCTCCAACTTTTATGTGAGTGTTATTTTCTTCTCATGTAACATTAATTACTGTTATTTGTAATTTTTGTTCTTCTCTTTGATTTGTTTATAAATAAATATACCATTGTATTCTGTTTGTTCTGAAATGCCAAGTGAAATAATGATAACGAAACTAACACATTCATGTGAAAATAATTGTTGTACCCACATTTATCACATACTCTGTGCCATTCTGCATTGGGCCAAAGTGCTTACAAGGAATTTAATTCTGTGCAATGACATTTTCTAACAAACAACAAACTGCTATTATAAAAAGGATGGGTTTTTAAAACCTACCTGAATATACATGTATGTGTAGTTACTGATGAAAACTGTCTAACTTTAAGTGCCATATCATTCCAATATATTGAAGCTAATGCAGTGTTCTATCACTGGCTAATATGCAATATGTGAGAGGCTAATGGTCGCTGGCTAACATAATACTTTGGAGCCTTGCTATGATAGTGTGTGGTAGACATTTGTAAGTAATTTGACTTTTTCTCTGCTTCATGGGAAGCCAGTGTACCAAGTTTAGTAGTGGTTTGGAAGGATGATCGTGGGGCATTGTGGTCTAGTGGTCATGACTCTCGTCTTTCCATCTGAGGGACGTGGGTTCGATTCCCTTCCATTGTGTGTTTTCCTTCAACAAGAAATTCACCTGCATTGTGCTTCACTCAACCCAGGTGAGGGAGAAGTTACTCGAATGCCAGAGCGGCTCCTAAGCAGCATGGCTATAGCTGGTGTAATGATAGTAATAACATTATTGTAATGTGCGGGTAAGTAAATCGATATTGCACAATATAAATGTACAATTATTATTATCTCAAGAAACACAAAATATCAATTGTGCTTCCAAATTTAATCGTTGATCACAACTAGAAGTGATTGGAAATCCAATGTAATAATGAATGGAACTAAATGATGAACAGCAGTGTCAGAGGCAGACTGTTTAGTAAAGCTGGTTCTAGAAGTAATTGTCCATTGACAGATCTATGTGAAAGTAATTATCTGACATTGACATGCAAGATTCAAACCCAAGACCAGGGGGGTGTTTCACAAAGATTTAACTATGACTTAGAGTCGCCCTTCAATGCCTAGTTGGGTGTGTTATAAAAGGCATGACCGCATTGGTCACACCATGCAAAAAGGATGCACACCACTGCGCATTAATCAATAATACCCTTTTCATAAACCTATCCTCCAATTAGCCGCCTAAGAGTAATGCGAATAATTCAATAAAAATTGCGTTCACAAACTCCGAAAATAAGCCGCATTATTTTTACGAGCGCCCGTCCTGAAAAAGGCGGATAATCGTCATGACAACTGGACACACCCCCTCCGATGCGGTTGTGTTGGAAAAGGGTGACCTTGTGACCGCACCATGGCAATTATCCGCATTATTTGGAAATGCGTTCATAAACTCAAAATCTTGTCCCGATGCTGCTATTATGCGGATAATAGCAGCATCAAAATAATGCGGATAACTCTTGTCCTCCTCCAATTTTACGACCAAATTATGCTGCTATTAGCCGCATAATTGGGTTTATGAAAGGGGTATAAGATTGCGCGTGGCATATCATATACGCATCGGCATTTAGATGTGACTCTTATTCTTAAGTCATGCTTACATCTTTGTGAAACACCCCCAGGGTTTCTTTTCCTCTATTTCTGAGGGACCAACAAGTGTGCTATCTTACGGAACATTTGGAAGACTGCACAGCTTCTGAAGTTTTTAAGTCCTTCTTATAAGAAAAGGGACAATTTTCATATCCAGGGGGCCGTTTCATCAAGCTGATCATAAGTTACAAATTGACTTAATGACTTTACCCATGGCAGAGTGACCCTTTGTCCCTATGTTGCTGACTTAGCATCTAAGAACATTTCCCAGTCGAGCGTGAAGTCCTACATTACTCTATTGACAGCTTCGTGAAACATCCCCCAAGTGTAAAAAATGAGGTGCTGCATATTTGTTGAAAAAAATGAATTTATTTTTTAGAGAATAAGTCTGTGTTACAGACTTGGACAGAAAATAATTACATTGAAAAATGTTAGAATTAGGGAAATTGTGCTGTAGGGTTTAAAATCTCTTTATTAGCTTGAATGAAAATTGATGAATTAATACTGATGATGAATTATTGATTGCTTGTTTATTACTTATTATACTAATGCAAGTTTACAGTGCCTGTAGTTGAATACTAGTATCATTCTAATATTCATGCGCATGTAGAACTAGCAAGATATCTGTTTATGAGATATTTGTTTGAAATTGCTTGCTCTATTGTAAGGGGAGCTATCAGGTCAGAAGTACAAACTGTGGTGCCTTAATGTAATGGTCGATGTATGCAATTACTGGTATTCTAAATATGTCAAAATGCTGGACTTTGAACGACAAGGTCCAGGGTTCAAATCCCAACACAGTATTAATATCGATTTGCAAGACATTTGCCACTCACCACCCAGGTGTAGAAGGATACCAACAGGAAGAAATTTCCTTGTATGCTGTGAGTACATTAGCCTCATTAGCTGGCTATTATTGGACCTCATTGAGCACCATATGCAATGGATACATGCTCTATACAAGTATGCATTATTGTTATTATTCACATTATTATTATGATGAACATGGATTGTGTGTCTCTCTATGGCAGTTGGACAAAATTGCCAGAATTCACCAAAGTATTATTATCAGTGGTCTGAAACTATGATTTATGTAAATTTCATGTATCAATTACACCTAATATAGTGAGTTTATAATAATAATAAGCAGATGCAACATTTATATAGCGCTTAATACAATGTTTCTGAGTTCTACATACTATTACCCAAGCTGTAGCGCCAGCTGCTAAAGGTGCTTGGTGCATTCAAGGATTTAATCCTGCTGGAGACCCATTCACCTCACCTGGGTTGAGTGCAGCACAATGTGGATAAATTTCTTGCTGAAGGAAACCATGCCGTGGCTGAGATTCAAACCCACGCCCCTCTCATTGAAAGATGAGATTCGTAACCACTAGACCAAGACGCCCCCATGTAGTTACACATTGTGTTGCTCTCAACCCAGGTGAGCCCACTGGGTACTTGGCAGTGTTAATTCCTTTAATGCACAGAGTGCTGCTGATACAGTGGTAGCTCCAGCTACAGCCAGGGTAACAAAAGTTGTACCTTTTTTATCCTCTGGCGAAAGAAAGCTATCTATTGAATTGAATTGGTATGGTTTATTGAAAAAAATATATATCAAACAGGCAGCTTGCAGGCTGGAAATGTTCAATTTACAAGCAAAAAATCAAGAGAATGATGAGAGATAAAACAGAAATTAAATTAACACTGATAAAATGCCAAATGCAATCGATAGAAATAACAATGAATTGATTCTCTACTATTATGTTTGAAATCAAAATACAGAAACAAACAACTAGGGCTAAATGAACAACAATGAACAAAAGCAGAAAATGGGAAGTGTAGTTGAAGCAAAGGTCAAGTGATTGAAATTTAAATAAAGTAAATCTGTAAATCTATCAATTGAAATCTATAACTCCAGCTCATCCTTGTTACTGAGATCACTGCATGATCCAGTTATTTATGTGAATTAAGTAACACTATAACACTGCAAATAACAAAGTTTTAGTAAATATAACAATTTGATAATGTACAATTATTGAACTTTATTAATCAATTAAGAATAATCAATGCATAAAAAGTTGAAAACTGTATAAACTCCCTTTGTGAATAGTTTTCTATGAGACTATGTTTACCAGTAACAAAAATGTCAGTGCCAGTTTGCCCTTTTCCTGCTACTATTCAAACATTTTATTATCTATAAATACAAACCACAAATGTATTTTGAAGAACAATAATGATGTCATTGATGTGCCATTCTGTATTTAAATTGTTTTAATAGTTTTCTGATAGTTTTTGCAATATAACCATAGACTTTTAGAAGTGTAATCAATATGTAATGACATTGTTATCATATTGTGCTATATTGAAATATTTAGGATATTCATCATAATTCTTAAAATGTAATATTTATCAAATAATATCAGAAACTCGAATGTTTTTAGGGAGGAAGGTGAGTTGATAATTTTGTATCAATAAAAATGAATTTAAACTGTAATATTTCTGTGAAATTTATTTGTGTCATTTCTGTAAATGTAGTTGTGTGGTGGATATTGGGATGTCAAACTGATGTATCGGGGGCAGGGGGGGCAAGGCAGTATGTGCTTTGGCACTACTTTCCCTCCCTTTCTCCCCCCCCCCCATTTAAAGGGAAAAGGTTTATATTGATCACATGAACACTGATATGAGGCCAGTTGCGTAAAAGTGAACAATAATTTAACTTTGACATCCAATTGTTATTTACCATAAAGACACACTTCCCGACAGCTAATCGAAAAAAAGCATTTCGTTTCCAGAGACATTTGTCGGACACCTCTTCACGTAATTCAGTGCACCCATGGTACCAGACGTAAATCGGAGAGGGGCGATATTTCAAGTTTGCCAAAAGAACTTTGATAACATAGACTGTGGGATGGACAAGGAAAATGTCTCTAGTTTTTCATTTCCGTGGGGCGGCAAATACAACCACGGTTCTTGGACATGAAAATATGTAAAATATTATGAGTGAATACATGCACAATGTTGCCATCGGTAAATTCTGCTCCTGACCTCAAAATTAAAATAATAATATGCAAAATCGTACCATTGATTCGACTGGAAATTCCGCCATTCACCCCGTGTGTTAAGGACTTCCGTGAACGCGCGCAAGCGTTCGCGTTTTATTTTTTTTATTCGCTGTACATGATATACGTTATATACAGAATATACGATGGCGGATAAGATGTCGTCGTCTTCGTCGTGTTTTGACAGCGAAAATGACGATTTATCACTAGCAAATATATGCTACATGCACGTCTTACCCAAGGAAAGAGGGCCAGTAAATTCCTTTCAAGTAAAGAGCTAGAACAAATTTAAGCCTTTGCTGCATTCGTTGATGTAGACTACCTGGGACTTCAGAATAAAAATAGCTATTCGTGCAGCAGAGAAGTTTGCGATTGACTTGCATGCAACCCGGCCCATCCCAGGGAGCAGTGGCTTAACAGTGCAGGGGGGGGGGGGCAAGCTATCCCCCTGGCGGAGTTCACCGGGAACTTAAAGGGGAAAAAAGAAAAGGGGGAGAATGAAAGGGAAAGGGGAAAAAGAGGAACTGGAAAAGGAAAGAAAGAAGAACAGATAGATTGTCATGAAAAGGTGATTTTATTTTTTTTAAATAAGCATGCAAAATCATAAACAAAATCTTGTTTACCGTGGCGTACAGACCAAGAAAAAAAAGGAAAAGGAAAGAGAGAAGGGTGAAAAATATGTTATCTTCTTTAACATTATGTCAAAATCTGAAATTGGATTTTTGTAATAAAAATTTAAAATTTTTTGCTCACTTGCATTGTTTTTTTTACCCGATACACCATATCGCCCCTCAAAATGTTGCCTCATGACACCATTGCCTGCCCCCCCCCCCCTTTGAGAAACAAAATACTAAAATTTGTAATGTAAATATGCCATTAAAACAAAGGTGTGCCCCCTTTTTGAAATTGAAGACCTTTTTCGTGTACGAAATATACTTCATTTGTGGGTGAAAACCTTTATTTAAATTTTTTTTTGCTTGTCAATTGGTTGAAAAACTTTTTTTTTTTGGGGGGGGGCTGGTCGAAACTTTCCTCTGAAAAATTAGCCCCCTTTTGGAAAATCATGGATCTGCCCCTGATAAGACCGGAGATTTTTTGCTCTCCCCTCCTGCATGGCCACCGACCCGTAACGCTCCTGCCATCCCGACCAGCATTGCAGCAAGAACCGAATGGATCAAACTAACGTTATATTTATGTAACGCGTTACATCTTGCTCAGAGCCAGGTCAAACATCGTTCGTATCACCAGCATTCCAGCAATCAAGCTATCGAAGGTGTAAAAGATACAGAGGATGATTTTGAGATGGTGATCCTTGTTATAGCGATCTTTGTCCATGCCAAAATTGTTTCACTTTGTGCTTTTGCATTTCATTCTCTGCAAAGTGAAGCAGTACAAGCTTTGATGATTTTTGTATAGGTCTAGATTTCTTAATTAAATCGATACATAATGTGACTCATGTCATGACTTACTTCACCGCCACATTTACAAGCCTATGAATAGAAGACGAAGTAAGTCATGAGTCACATTATTCATCGACTCAATTAAGAAATCTAGATGTAGACCTATACAAAAATCAAAGTTTGCACCGCTTCACTTTTGCAGAGAGTGAAATGCAAGAGCACAAAGTGAAAACAAATTACCTTCGATCGCTTGATTGCTCAATACTGGTGATATACGAACGATGTTTGACCTGGCTCTGGGCAAGATGTAAACGCAGTAGGCCTACATCAAACATCTATATTTATTTTGATCCATTCGGATCTTGCTGAAGTGCTGGTCGGACGTCGGGCTGGTCTGCCGGGGCTGGGCTGCATGCAAGTCAATCGCAAACTTCTCTGCTGCACGAATAGCTATTTTTATTCTGAAGTCCCAGGTAGTCTACACAGTGGCGTACCGTGGGTCACGGCATTGGGGGGGGGGGGCACCAGCAAAAATTTCGAGTCACTTAGGAAGCGCGCGAAGCGCGCTCAGTTGCCAGGTATACTGACCTAATAGAGATATTTAAAGGACATGTAGTGCCATTAAACAGATATGTATCTCACTGACTAGATAATGCGAGCGCGAAGCGCGAGCTGAAAATTTTGATATTCAGACCTAAAAAAGGACATTATAAGCAAATTTTTGTAATCATGATCTGTCTCGCTAAACAATGCGAGCGCGAAGCGCGAGCTGAAATTTTTGTATTTATTGACCCAAACAGGGACATTTTAAGGACTATATTTTAGGAAACCATTTAGAGTACAAATATCTCAGCATAGTCATCTAATGCTAGTGCCATCCTTTGCTGATTTTCTTAGAATTACATCTTAACACATGAAGCACTTTTTGTAGTCATTGTATCGTGATTATCATACGCATCTCACTAATCAACTACTGCGAGCGCGAAGCGCGAGCTGAAATTTTTTTTAATTCTCACCTTAAGAGGGGCATTCTAAGGCTTGTTTTGTAGGAATTCACTAAGACCTTACGTATTTCACTAACCAAATAATGCGAGCGCGAAGCGCGAGCTGAAAAAATTTGATATTCAGATCAGAAAAATTGACATTTTAAGGACAGATTTTAGGAATTCATGAGGAGCAGACATTTAACCAATCCACTGATGCAAGCATAAGCACGGACAGGAAATGTTTTATATTAAGACCTTAAAATAGGGCGATCACTTTAGGTAGTCATGAAAAGAAGCAAATGTCGCTACATAAAACAATAATAACTCGAATTGCGAGGAAATATATTTGGTGTATATTGATTTGAAAACGGGAGGTTTTAGTACAACAGGATCATATATCCCGTTAAACAGTCTATGCGAGCACCAGGAACAATAAAGACATAGGCCCTAAGCAAATAATGTTTCATAACGTTATGAAAAAATGCTTCTTACGTAATATAACATAACACAATATAATATAACATTTTAATTAACAATAATTTCTTCTTTCCCCACTACGTTTCTCTTCCTTTTCCCTCTTTTTCTCCTTTTCCCCGTTTTTTTTTTGGCCAGCCGATTGGGGGGGCACGTGCCCCCCCCCATGCCCCCCCGTAGTTACGCACTGAGTCTACATCAACGAATGCAGCAAAGGCTTAAATTTGTTCTAGCTCTTTACTTGAAAGGAATTTACTGGCCCTCTTTCCTGGGTAAGATGTGCATGTAGCAATATTTTTGCTAGTGATAAATCGTCATTTTCGCTGTCAAAACACGACGAAGACGACGACATCTTATCCGCCATCCCCGGGGGGGGGCCACTTCCATTCACGAGTGGATACCATGCGCGACCAAGGGGTCTCGAAAAGCACCCTAAACACGTAATTTCCATATTCTGAAAATGAACCCTTTAACAAGTATTGGCGTGTGAAACCCTACCCTTAACAAGTATTGGAAACAAAAACGATACTCTTGGCAAATATTCCCTGAAATGGACCCCTAAACAAGTACAGGAATGTTTTATTGTTACGGTTCCTTCGGTCGTCGGCTTTACCTTATTTGGTTTAGTACGACCCCACTTCTACACCTCGCGCTCTAAACACGAAGTGTGGGGGCAAAAATGACATCCTTTATAAAACATTTTAATTTTGTTTTATCATCCCCGCAATTTAGACCCTAAACACGTAATTTTCCTAGCGAAATAGATACCCTTTTTTCATTATTTTTGTGTTTTTGACACCCTTATCACGTTACGTACGTAACGTGCCCTATCGTGAAAAAGACATCCTTTTTACGTGTTTTTTTGGTCGCGCATGGTATCCACTCGTCAATGTAAGTGGCCCCTCCGGGCCGCCATCGTACATTCTGTATTATAACGTATATATCATGTACAGCGAATAAAAAAATAAAACGCGAACGAGGTTACATGCACTGTGCACGCTTGTGTGCGTTCACCGAAGTCCTTAACACACGGGGTGAATGGCGGAATTTCCAGTCGAATCAATGGTACGATTTTGCATATTATTATTTTAATTTTGAGGTCAGGAGCAGAATTTACCGATGGCAACATTGTGCATGTATTCACTCATAATATTTTACATATTTTCATGTCCAAGAACCGTGGTTGTATTTGCCGCCCCACGGAAAGTCACAATTTTAGCGACCATCCCACAGTCTAACAATGGAGAAACTTTTACTCAGAATTCGCAATTTTTTTTCTTAACTCGGATGTAGAGATAAAAATAATTTAAAGTTTATGAAAATGGGATTGTAAAACAAGAGAAGCAGGGAATGAGATAGAGAAGGCATTTTTGAAATCGATCTTTTTAACTGACTAAGATTTTAAAACAATTACAAACGACTGATTGAAAATTGAAGAAAAATAAATGACAAGAGATTTAAAGGAAAATGTGGATAATCATCACATTTGAGTGGTTGAATGATGTGGCATACACTGTAAAAACTGTGGTGTTAAAACTGACACCAATTGGTGTTAATAGAGTTGTAAAATAATGCCCTAGAGATTGAACATAACACCAAAGAGTGTAAATTTAACAAACATAGGTGTTGTACACCTATAGGTATAAAACTAACACCACCAATTTAATACCGGTGTAAAATAACTCGTGTGGTCCTCTATGTACACCGGTTAACACCACAGTTTTTGCTGTGTACAGATTGGGACCCCCCCCCCCCCAGCGCGGATCCAACTGGATTAGATGCATTAGTTTTTAAAGGCAAAATATTACGCAAAAATCAATATAGCAACTAAAATGTATTGCAAGGCAATGTTTCTAACCTGGCTAGATCCGCCACTGTGTGCACCCCCCCCCCCTTACAACAAAGGATCCACTACAAAAAATAGAAATCTATCTTTCAAAAAAAAAAAACGTATTCTTTAAATGTAAAAAAATTCACTCGCGATATTTTTTTTTTAGAAATATGGCCCCATTTGCAATGTATGCCCCACGGTTTATTATATTAGTCCTCTGAAAATGTTTTTTTTTTACTATGACAATAATATGATAATCAGATCCAATCTATCTGATATCACCATTAATGGTGATATTAGATAGATTGAAATGCTAAAACGTAACAGCTCTCTTATATACCCTTAAAAATGAGTAAAAGTATTTTTCATGTAAATGTACTTGGCAGTGAGATTTCGTCATAAATTCAATTATGTAAATAAACGTGTCACGAACTGTCTATCAAATTCTGATTACTCGGTTGGACATTTTCTCTATTGTCTGTTTTAATTGTTCGCAAGTGTTGGTTCACCGCTGTACTATATGTACAAACAAATATTGTAACTAGTGACCCAACGAATGACGTCGATATTGTGAATTTATATACACAGCCATTTCAAAGAAAAGGTCCGTTTTTGTAAGTTTGGTTAAAAATATTTCTTTTGATAAATTTCCTCAATCCTTATTTCTGTTTTGGGATTTTCTTTTTACTTTACACCAAAAAGGCCTTGCATATTAGGTATTGAAGAATTTAGTGTACAACTTGCCCCGTTTCGTTTGTGCTGAATAGTAAGAGCGTATAGATGGGGGGCTTGGGGCTCTTTGGGATTTTCCCTTTGGTAAACACTCAATACATTTAACATAGATTCCTGGTATAGAATTCAAAGCTAATGCGTTTTATTCAACTTTTCTCCATGCTCTATTCATTCCAAGGCATTACACATGTTGAGTACATAAACTCCGAGAGCCGGATAAAGAGAACTATTTGAAGTCACCAAATCTATTGTGCTTCTACATTCTTTCGATTTTGTATACAGGCGTGGAATGCGAATGAATCGAATGATCATTTGAACTATTCAAATAGGCCCACTTACACACGTTTCTCGTGCTCCCTCGAAATTTCTTAAACCAACCAATAAGTTGGTTGAAATATAGGCGACCAACTTTTAATGGTTAACACAAAATAACATGCAAAGAGACTTGTCTTTCTAACCAACAGTTGGAAGGTTCATGTTTTAATCAACTTGGAGTAACAAATTTCTGAAAGTTGGATAGGGTTTACAAAAACAACACCCCGCCTTTCTTCCCCCCCCCCCCCCAAAAAAAATAAAAATATATATATATGTCCTCTGCGCTGATGCCCAGGTGACTCCACCCTCTCTTGTATCCCTCCCTCTCCTTTCTCTCTCTCCCTCTCCATCGTTGTCGCTCGTGTCCTTCTCGAATCAATGCCAAAGTCATATTATTTTGTTATTATTACCTTGTTCGTTTTCCCTGTACACGCAATCGTTATTTTCTTGTTTATAATATTACTAGTATAGTAAACGAAAAATCCATCAAAGAATAAAAAAAGTTTATAGAATTTTGATCGTTTGATTTGTGACGTCATATGCGATCAGCTTTCCCACATATCGTATGTTAAAAAATCAGTGAAATGTAATTTTCTCAGAAAGTTGAAAATGTTTTTTACGATACCTGCAGTATATCAAATAAAAAATAGACAAATCATTTCACACCCGTTCCTATATAAACCTATATTGCATGACACGGGGCAGCTGCTCGTTTATGACGTCCACAAAAAAAATTTAAAAAATCTAATAACTTTCATAATCTTTAATGGACTTTCCTCACACCTTTAATTCACCAACTTTTCTTCAGGGTGAACTTCCTGTTTAATTGAAGGGTGGCGTTAAAGGTCACTGGCCCCTAATTCTCTTGCGACTGCTCCCGCATAGAATGATTCGTATTTCCGAAGCTTTGTTATTCCGAGGGTTCGGATATTCCATAGGTTCGTATTTCCGAAGGTTCGTTAATCCGAAACAAAGAAGGGTTCGTAATTCCGAAGATTCGTTAATCCGAAAACAAAGTGAGGTTCGTAATTCCGAAGGTTCGTAAGTCCGAAAACGTATAATGACTATCGAACCTTATTTCATTTTTCGGACTAACGAACCTTCGGAACAACGAACCTTATTTTGTTTTCGGATTATCGAACCTTCGGAATTACGCCACAAATGTTCCTATTAACGAACCCTTTTACGTTTTCGGATTAACGAACATCGAGTTATAGGCAATTTACGTGTTTCGGAATAACGAACCTTCGGAATGAAGAACCTATTACGAACCTTCGGAATTACGAAGTGTAACCGACTGCTCCATATGATTGCCAAACCACAGAAAAGGGAGAAACAAAAGATAAACAACCCCCCCCCCCCCAAAAAAAAAAAAAAAGAAAGAAGAAGAAGAAGAAGAGTGTGATAATAAAAGTTTCGTTCATATAACTCTTTACTATCTTCTCGAAAACTTATGTAAATATTGGGCATAGTTCCATAATACTACCCTTTTCCTTTACTTCTCCTTCTTTTTACCCCCCCCCCCCCCCGCCCACCCCTTTTCCCCTCGATCAGTTCTTTGAGTGGGGTGACGCCCCAAAGCGCCCCTAATTTGCCCCGGAGTGACCAGATATATAGACCCTGCGCTTTCATGAGTGTAGTGTTGCATAATTTCCCTTTAAGCCATTCGCCTTTATATCATTGACAATGCTGTTTGTTTTATTCATAGACTAATGGCCCAGTCACATTTAACCAACAAACAAACGGCTCATTAATCATGTCAATTGTTCAATTCACTGTTCTATTTGATGTACAACTGGCCTCGGTAACGACCCCGTGTCGTTGTGACTGTGTCTAGCTAACGCAAAACAGGTGGTTGGTGGCGTCTCCTGATCGGCAAGCAAGTTCAAGAAGTATATCGCAGTGCGCTGAACTTAACCGAGTGATTAACACGTTCCAAAAGTATGGGAGTTTAATAGGAAGGGATCTAATTATCATCCAACCACAACACAACGAGTCTTGAACGGACGAGTGTATTGGAACTCGGTCCCTGCTTCCTCATTCGTTTCATTGTCCTCGTTTGACACATAATAACGGGACACATTGTCAAGCTGCTGTGGTAATATTCTGATTCTTCACAGGAGAAACACGAATCAACAATACCAAATTTAGCTTCCTTCGATAACTTGAGTCGCTTGATTTCCCAATTGTTACCGTGCACCTACCCGTTGCCTCGCCTCTGCCATATGATTTTGGAATTATACTACCTCTCAAAATTTACGACGGGAAGAACCTATATTCTTCAGCATTTTCTCTTTATATGGTAAGTTTATAGATATTTTTCTGGTGCTGTCATATATACATGTAGTATTTTCTTCTCTTCACAGCAAAAATGTGGTGTTAACCGGTGTACATAGAGGACCACATCAGTTAATTTACACCGGTTTTAAATTGGTGGTGTTAGTTTCACACCTATATGTGTTATTACCACACCTATGGTTACATTTACACTCTCTTGTGTTATGTTCAATGTCTAGGGTGTTATTTTAACACCTCAGGGTGCATGTGTTCCTCTATTAACACCAATTGGTGTAATGGTGTCAGTTTTAACACCACAGTTTTTACATTGTTTTTTCAATTTTCATTTACATTACTGATCTGTATGCTATCTTATTATACACAGATCAGTGATCTATATCCGGTGAGCTAGGTAACGAAATGTCACTGGTGGTGTGAGTGGTGTGACACCGCATCATTATTATTTTGTATAAAAGTAATGATTGTATTGTTTATGTATGTATGTATGTATATATATATATATATTGTCAATAAAACGTTCGCGTTACTTATATCATGTACTACCATTTTCCCTCGTCAATTTAGACTCATATTGTGTGCACCATCTCTACGCATATAACTTTATTAATATGCATTCAATTCATTGGCGATTTGCGGCGTTGCACGAAAACTATCTTCCAATAATATTGCGAATTAATCACAAATCAAAGCGTAAAGTCGAATTTGTATAGAAAGTTGAGTTGCGATTGAACGCACTTAAAATCAACTATATATTTGTGTTTAATCAAAGAGAGACTGTCACGCTTGCTTTTTATTGAAAGTTAGTATACTTGAAATATATGGTCAGACATCCATGTTCTTATGATTTTATAAATCCCGCATAGATAACCATAAAGCTAGAGCATGAGTGTTTCTATATCTATATAGCTAGAGGAACATTGTCATTTGCAAATAATTATGTGGAGATTTGCACTCGACGCCCAATCAATACAATGATTCATTTTGCGGTTGAATTCGAGTTTGGTTGTTTTCTTTTGTTTCCAAAATAAATCAATTGTCCACAAAGCTCTCAGTGCAAACATTTGAAAATAAAAACAATCACGTGACTAACTTGATTGAGTCAAGGTCATTCAGAAGAACATGATCTTGCCGGGGAATACAATTACAGAGACGTAAACCGCTAGCGTAATATTAATAAAAAAAAAAAAAATTGAGGGGGTCCGCGAAATTGGTGTATGAGAGAAAAAAAATAATAAACAGGTCCGTGTGATCTATTTCCAAATTTATGTAAAGTGTTCCAAAAATTTTAAACATAAGATATTTATTTAAAATTTACAATTTGCTTTTAATTTCTTGATTCTTTTGTAACATTGCTTTTTATTTTATGTATATTTTCATTTTTGTAAAAACAATTCTCAATTCAGTTACACAAGCTGCGATCATCTGTTTTAATAAATCTTGAATCTACCTGCGAGAAAAAATGATGATTTTTTCATCCTGAGTAAGGATGTGTCCCAACTGTCTGTTTTTTCGCTTTTGGAAGCGGTATCGATATCTGTTCGATCGCCATGGATCAGGGTAGAAAGTTCAGGGATATTACACAGATAGGATTTTATATTTGGATTGTTATATAGTTCATTGTGCCATTGTGTTTTTGTTGTGTTCGTGTTGTGTGAGGAATTGTGTTAAATTGTGACTAAAAAGGGTTTGTACAAGTACACTGACTTACTAAGGTCCTATTTGGGCCAGTGCCTTTATATAATTGTGTTGTAATATGGGCTGAATTAATTTGTGGCTGGGACATAATTTACAATTATTGGGTGAAGATTTTTACAATTTATCATATAATTGGAATTTTCAAATAAAATTTGATTTGATTAAAAAGAGACAATTTAACAGATAAAACTGAAAATTTCAACAAAATCAGATGTAAATAAGAAATTTATATAATACTCTCAAGTTTCGCTTAATGTCACAAAACAGTTAAATGCACACCCCTGGTCGGTATGCAAATGGGCAGACTGAGGACGTCATCCACTCATTATTTCTTTTGTATTTTCTTACATGAAATAAAAAGAAATATTCTTATTTCTCGTCATCGTCAAGTGAAACAACGATTAATTCCTCCCTGAGCATGTGGAATTAGCAATGTTTAATACTGTATGGTTCAGTCAAGTTGGTCCTTATTGTCAAATCCGTAAAAAATATAATATTGTATATCATTCACAGCAAAAACTGTGGTGTTAACCGGGTACATAGAGGACCACACCAGTTATTTTACACCGGTGATAAATTGGTGGTGTTAGTTTTACACCTATAGGTGTTATTACAACACCTATGGTTGTTACATTAACACTCTTTGGTGTTATGTTCAATCTCTAGTGTGTTATTTTAAGACCTCAGGGTGTGGTCCTCTATTAACACCAATTGGTGTCAGTTTTAACACCACAGTTTTTACAGTGTTCAAACAATTAAAAAACAAAATGAATAGTGAGTGAGGGACATCATCATCTGTTTCATTTGCATGTCACTGAGTTGTGCATGTAAACTTTAAATTGACGTAACTTGCTTATTTTACATCCGATTTTGATGAAATTTTTAGCGTTATGTTACTTTGATTTTCCTCCTTTTCTCCAAATCAACATTTTTCTGGGGTGGACTTGGCCTTCAATATTCAATGCAATCAATCGTAGAAAGTAACCTAGCTCACAATCAATCGCTTAGCCTTAATGTTTCGGGGGCCCTAGATTTAGCATGGATGATCATTTCAAGACTGTGTTCTCTCCTCGTCACTTCATTGGCATATTATGACCAGTTCCTTTTCTTTTTATACTTTTTAATGTTCAGGGACAGGACGACTCTGAGTTTGACATTTCAAAAACCTGATAGCCCCTATTTATAAATGTGCAAAGCTAGGGGCGGAGGGCTGTAGCCGGGGGGGGGCAGTCAAATGTATTGCTGTACACATGCGTGATGAAATTATTTCCAAACCCCCCCCCCCCCCCTTTAACGAGTTTTTTTTTTCTCCGTGTGCAAAATAACTCCCAAAAATGTTTTTCGCGGGCTTTATTTACACAATTTGGCCCCTAAACACGTTGTCGCCAGAAGAAGCTTGGAGGAAGAAAACATACACTAAACACGTTTGGCTAGTCTTTAAAAAAAAGCTTTGGGAAAAAAAAACATACCCTAAATACGTTTGACCCCGCGATTGACCGGTCTTTCACAACCACCCCTTTTTAAAAAAATCGGTGTTTTTTATACCCTTAACGAGTGCACGCGCCAACACCACCCCCCCCCCCCCTCATTTTCAAAAACCATTTCACTGTTCTGCTGCTTGAAAATCTTCAAAACGAAAATCCACCCAACGTGTGACCAAATGTTTTAATTTAATTTTACCACAAAAACGCCCTTGGAAGAACAGACGTATATAGATGATATGATACCTTGTACGTGTATGTTGCCCTATCGCGGTTTTTCCACAGTGCAAACGTTAGCCTTCAAACAGTATCAATATCTATAGGATATTAGGAATAGGAAGCTGTTTACATAATAACGTAAGGACAAAGGAAATAGATTATTTTAAAGCAATAAATCTAAAATCTTTAAATGAGGAACCTGCACACCACACCGATAAGTAAGTATAGATAGTTTTCTTTATGCAAATGATATTGTTTTATAGGTTTCAGTAGACTAGTGTGATAGTCAAAAGTACAATCTAACATTTCGGGGGTATGGTTACCACTCGGCAATTTTAAATTGTAATTGAACATTTCAATATGAATTATACATGGTCTGTGCTATGAGGAAATATTTATATATATATATATATATATATATATATATATATATATATATATATATATATTATATATATATATATATATATATATATATATATATATATATATATATATATATATATACGTATATGTATATAGAGAATAATTCATTTTCCCTGAGAGCAATTTAAGCTTGTTGTATACCTGTATTTTTGACAAAGATGTTGTATAATTCATATTGAAAATGACGCATTTTGTGAAAAATGGAAGAAAATAAATACGCCGGTATTTGAATTGACTTGAAGTTTTAGTGTGTCTGCTAACAGCACTGAACATCAGAGCCCCACAATGACTGAAGATTAGCTTGATAATATTGATAAAAGGGAACTATTATGACGAATATTTTTGGTGATTTTCATTTCTATTTTCGCTAACATCGGTTCACTAAACACATACGTGATATTATGCTTGTGGTTATTACCTAAAATAGACTGAAATGTATGAATGTGGGATACGGATGACTCGTTCGTTAAAATCTGATCAAATATTTTTGTTTTAGAAAAAGTGTTCCCATAGAAACGCCATCAAATTCGACCTTGTCGTGGTACGTACTAAATTACATCACCGACTCTCTCATTTGCATATCACTGTTATGTTCATGACTGTTTTGTGAAAAATAAGCAAAATTCAAAATGTCATTATTCTCTTATTTTACTTCCAACTTTCAATGAAATCTTCAGTATTATGATTATGAGGGGTAGATTTATACCTTTAATTATGAAGTCCTCGATTCTTTTTTTTCAATTCACTTTAAAAAAAAGGTTTACCCGATATTGGGTAAAATGGGAACATGCATGTTGGTTGGGTAAAAAGATACCAAATATTTTGTAAATTTTACGCAATGTTGGGTTAAAATATCCCAATTTGGGGTAAACAAAAATACAAAGCAAACGTGCATGTTACCTTTCTATCCAATATTGGGTACAATTTTACTTGGTGTTTTTAGAGTGTTGAAAGAGAAAACGGAACTTATCCAATTAACTATAATTCACATTTTATTCATGCTATTATTCACTTAACTGTCTTGTCTTCATTCTTCAAACTGCGAGAATAAGACCAGGATGTGGAAATGCCACCATGAACTAAATATGGCTTGGAGAAAAGAATGGGGTAATATAAAAGCATGCCAATTATAAATTTGTCATTCTCACCCAAAACTGCCTCTTTCTTCCGAAAAAAAAAGTCACGCGAATTCTGCTAATTGATCAATTATCGTGGGGGATTTGTCTATCAATTTTGAAGACAGTTCCCCGGAAAAGGGGAGGGAAATACACCTGATCAACGCACGAATTATACAGTGTGTCACAGAAATGGGAAATCGTGTTTATTGCAAATATCACGATCATTATGTTATGAATTTGACACCAACCAATAGGAAGAGCAAAATCTCTTCTTTCATTGAGACCAAGCACTTTGTACATCGTTCACACATGACAGATTAATTACAAACAATGAGTATTAAGGCATAAAACGCGATTATAGCAGAATCCACTCCCATTTCGAGTTAAAGAAACTGAACAAAAAAAATACGAACAAAAATGCTAATGAGACAACTATTTATTTTATGTATCAAAATAGAGAGGGAAATTTGAATAACACTAAAAATAGATTTCATAAATGACATGCCAATATTTGAATCGATAATCTAGAATCAATGTGTCTCTTTTTTTCTGGGACGCATTGTATAGTTCCCGCCAGCGCACGATTGCTCTGAAAATTTACTAGCGTCCTTTTTAGTAGGCATCGAAATCGAAGAAAGAGCAAATTTACAATTATGAAAATGTAGGTAAAAACATCATTTAATTTGGTAAATTGGAATCAATACCCGGGTATTCCGTTTTCGGGCAGGTTTTATCTTTTTCTGTGTAGCAGTGTACAGATCATGCCAGATTTCTCCGAGAACTGTGCTTGATTCTTTTCGGATACTAAATTGGCAAAAAAATACGACGATAATTAAGTTTTCCGTTCGTAATAGACCATCCGTATCTAAATGAAGCACTCTGGATAATAACGGGCCCCTTTCTTATCCGGAAATAAGTATCAATGGCATATTAAAAAGGTGTAATTAATTACGTAATAAGGGGGTTCCCTATAAAGTATACAGGGGCTTAAAGGCCAAGGTAACTGGGTATGCAAATATAATACTTGTGGCTATATGCTTATGAATATTCATATTAGTATCAATAAGAATATTCACAAGCATGTTACCAAAATGTGTGTTAACATCATATTGTTGTTATTATTGTTGTTTCGTGTATTGTTGATGTTTGGTTATTTTGTTTTGTTAAAATATGAAATATTTTATGATAATATACAATACTTAGATATGAATTTTCTTATTTCATTTCCGATTTCGATGACATTTGAAGTGTTTTGCTTGTTACATTTTCGCTATTTTAACCTTTGCGCGCTGATGTTGCAATATTGCACATTCGTACAATCAAATTCAAGTTATTCAACAATCGTAATAATTAGTTTTCTCCCTTACCTTCAAATTAGATAAGCTTATAATAAGCAATAGTTCTTGGATAGCGTATAATAAGTACCAATGGTGCAATATGAAAATGTTGAATGAAAGAAAACAACAAGTTAACAATTGTCATTATTATCCCACAAAAATAAATCAGCGTGCAAATGAATTTGTTGATTTAACACGCGATAATGTTACACTGCAGTGCAGACAACAGGAATAAACAATTAAGTACAAAATGAAATAAATTGAGAAAACCTTTCGCAGATTAGAATAAGTTTTTAATTAAACTTCAGTATAATACGGTTAGTTTGATAATAATAATGATGATGATGATGATGGTAATAATAATAATTAAGTGTTTTGAGAATACACATTTTTAACCAATTTACTACAAATCATGACTTCACCTTTGAATTCATTTTTACATGACTGTTGTTTGTAAATTGATCATTTGCATTCTGCTATAGCTCCATTATGTGTGATGTGTTTTAAATAAGTTGCCTCGTCCTGTCTACAATGGCATTCTTAATGGCAAATCTTCCCTGTTATCTTTTTGAGAAGATTATAAAACCCTGATCCGATCATATAAATCCCGTATAAAAGAGATACACGCCAAATACCTCGGCATTCATTGCACAATAGGGCTGTATAATTAAAACTAATTGAGGTCATAAAATACCACAATACGTCATTATCATTATCAGTTTAGGGAATTGGTTGTAAATATTGCTCCAAGATGATCCCAACCCACATCTTTCAACATTCTTATCCTCAATGGCATTGTTCGGTCGTCTTGATCTCTCTCAAAAAAGGGGGAATTTCATCACTTTTTTTTATAATTCTTAACATGCTTAAAGTGCAAGTCCCTCCACCCCCTATAAAAGTTATTTGAAATTAAACGTTAAAAAATCAAACACACCTTATGGTGAACATTTCATTAAAATCGGATTTAAGATGAAATAGGTTATCTTAACTTACAACCGATTTTTATACAAAATATGCATAAATTAGAGTGTTTTGGCTGTAACTCACCAGTATAAATTGGGCGTAGAAAATATGGAAAATGATATCCTTGATCATCGATAATCTTTATTTTTAGTGGTTTCATCAGCCAACCAATCTCGTGTAGGATTTACTACATGACTACATGTATACATTAAACGTTCAAACATACAGGCGTAATTCTGCAGATGTACATGTATATCCACGCGGGACGAGACAGAATAATTTTTTTGAAAATAATATTATCAGCAGAAAATTTTATATCGTCCGCCATGACATTGAAATAATTTGTGGAGATTTGCTATTTTTATATATTAATTTAATTGTTTGTATATAGTTTGTTTATTTGTCTGTTCGTTCTAGTCCGTTCTTTACTTGTTATGTCGATTTTGTTTGAATATTGTTTCTTCTTACTTCTGTGTATTTCACCCAACATTTCACCGGTTGGCATGTCAAAGTCTTTCGGAAAATTGACGACTACCTTACCTGTATGACTATAATACAGTCATGTAATAATTTTCTGTAATTGGCCATTTTGCCTGTGTCCTACTTTATGAGGCATATATTGGATCATGATTATATGAGTATACTTCCTGCCTTTCATCGCACTCTTTGGTTGTATTGTTTTATAGTTTTTTGCAAAGGTTTCTCACTGATAATTTATGGATGATGATCTCGTACTTTATAGTATGATAATATTTCATTCTCTCTCTCAGGCTAATCTTTTAGCAGGTTCTTCTTTTTGTTATGTTTTTGTTTTTGTTCTTTTTTTTTGGGGGGGGGTAAATGTGGAGAAGTAGCTCTTGACTTGAATAGGTGATACATGAAGGCAAATTTACAAGCCGCCATTAACAGCAACCTATACTCTTTACACAGGCGTAAAGGGTCTGGGACCATGCCCCCAAATAAAACATATTGATACATGCCTGAACGAATAAATAAATTGATATATAAATAAAGAAATACTTTTTTAATAAATAAATTAGAATTTAAAAAAGGAGAAAAGAAAGAAAAGGAAAAGATAAATGGTAAGGTCGGGTAAACATTATGTTATCTTTTGGAAAATATGTCAAAATATATCACAAACTTTTTGTATTGAAAAGGTCGACATTTTTACTCGCTCACTTCGCTCGCTGATTTTTTTTTTTTTGCTATTTGACCCATACGCTATGTCTGCTCCCTCGAAATTTGTGGTTCATTACCCCATTGGCCAGCTGACCAATTATTTTATTCATGCTTCATGTGGTTCGTTACCTTTAAAGGTTAAAAAGCGGATTATATTCTCACGCGTTTACATTTCCCAAAAGGTCTCGTGGACATTGTTTCTTTAACAAACAACAACCATGACAGTGAAAATCACCAGACTTCCCGTTCAACACGAGTGTTTAATTGGGTAAAGTCTGCCACTTCATAGAAGTTGACAGAACATACAACCAACTTCATTCTAGATTTTAAAAGTTCACTGCGCCATGGGGACGCAGGCAGATATTTGCTTTAAGATAATATACTATAAATTATACCCTTCAAATAATCGGGGCGCTAGGGGCGCAAAATTCTGTCATGTATAAAGTTAGAGCACAAAGCTCGTCGAAAAAACTGGACATTCGTTTTTCTTCGCTTTTGCCCCCCCCCCCCTTCCGGAACATGAATCAATCCCTGGGGATCGATGGCTCTGCTAGAATATATCGTATGGTAATTTCATTTAACGTATGTATTGGAAGCATTTGATTTGGTGTCACGAATCTCATGAAAAATGATTTTGAAATGGCATCCGTTGGGGATAATGTAACACCGGAGAAGAACACCGAACTTTGACATTCAGATGAGTGTTGGATACACCAGTCTTTTTTCTCTCTTTTTTGTAATGATATGAAAATAAAGATCTATGTTAATATTCTGAATTGAAAAAAGTTAAAAGGAAAAAAAAGGAAAAAGAAGTAAAAATCTGATATAGGATGTGTTATTTTCCAAATATGATTGAGTTGTCTATTGTCTATTATTATTCATTTATCCTCGGACGGTTTTTCATGCCCGAGTGTTTGGGTTTATTCAAAATTATCTAACTTTCGTGCCTCTCACTCGTTTCCGTCAGACCTGTGGCTTTTTGTGTATATTCACTTTCAAACTGATAACTAAATGGCCTTCTTATCTCGAATGTCATTGATTATTAACATTGTTCATAGGAAATAAGAACACTTAGTAGTTCCTGCCATTGACAAAACAATGATGATATGAATAAACTTAGGAGAAACTGAAACCATGTAGATAAACCGTAGACGAAACCGAAACATATACTTCATTATTGACAATGATTACCTCTCTTACCTGGGCATTCTTTTATCAACTAAAGAAAATAATTAATTATGACAGCTCTATGACGCCCACGGTAATTCATATTCATAACGCCCCTCAAAAACAATTGGGCTAGGTCGAGATGAAGCTTATATAGGATTAACGTTAGGGAGGATTGGAATATTATGGCCATGTCGTAACACATCACTACAATGGACAGGACAGTACTGCCCCCACTTGGGTAGGGATTGATTAAAAGAAATTAATAATTCAAAACTGAAAATGAAAAGACAGTTTGAGGGAGGACAGAGATTACGCCTTTAAAGTTTTTAAAACCACAAACACCGTCTGGTTTTGGTATAAACAAGTCACGCCTATATTACGTATAGGCCTATTTTCGTTTTAAATTTAAGAGCTGATGTTTTGAAGTTTTATCATTGATATTCAGAATTTTTGTTGTCGTTTTTATTCTGAATATGTTTAGAAACATCAATTAGTGAATAAATGCTATAGTTTTGAAGGGAGAGAGATAAGTACATGCAAGTATATATGTATATATACATGTCTATATATATATCATAATTGTGAAAGCACCATTGAAATAAACATATAGCACCGGTATCCATGGTAACGAGAAGTAAAGCAGGAATAAGAATAGGAAGGAGGGGAAAGATGAGGAGGGGAAGAAGGTGAAAAGAACAAGAAGGATGAAAGAAAAAAAGAATATTTTTATCATATGGATTCATTCATGTCTTATGATCGTGATTACTTGCAGGGTAAAATGCGCAATTAAAGCCTGATTCATTAAACATAATACTTATATTCATTATTATTCATATTTCATTATTAAAAGTTAATGATCAAAAGAAAAAATGAAAGCTTCTTAACTGTATTCATGTTTCATTAAAATAAAATATGACAAACAAAGATACTCGCTTTTATTGGATTTCAAATATTGCTCAACCCATAAATATTGTAATTACTTTCACTGAATCAATATAAGTCATATAGGTCCGAAAATAGAAACAGATTTGCGTAAATTTGGCACGGACAACAGCCCGTTTTGACGTGTTATAATCACGTCTTAGTTCTGCGGTTTTAAACATTTAATATATAGACTATCGCCAATTAATAAATTTCATCCAAATGTTTTCATCCTCATGATATTTCTAATTTTAAACGACCACATTGAAATAATTTTTATAATACAATGTGATATTTCTATTTTCTATTTATTTTTGAAAAACAATGTCTGAATCGACCGTGATGTTCACATTCGCATTTTTTTAACTTGCCAAGATTTTTGTTTTTAATTGACTGTTGACAAAATAAATCTCTCGGGGTGTATATTTTTATGCATGTTTGATATATTGCTATTGTATTTTTTGTGGGGTAAAGCTTAAGAATAGTCATGCACATGAAACAGATTGAAACAGTTCACTCCTTAGAAGGAGTGAATAAAATATCACTCTAGAATGTTCACTTGTTGTTGAGTGAATCTCGTCTATTTTAGAAGAATTTTATGTGATACGATCGTCTGTTAAATGAGTGTCGATTTGTGTTGTGAATCCATCGTTCAAGGGGATGATCTATTGTTTCACCCCCCCTTGATTAGTATGACGTCACGGATCGACACCGGTGGTCTGTTACCTCCTATTCACTCAAAATTGAGTGATCCTTTACGTCGTTATCAAGGGGACTGATCAAAGGTGTTTGAATATTCACTGATGTTTCATTGAGAGATTACATAGCCAAGGTGTGTCCGTGAATCTTTCTCGTCATAACACTTTGCTTGATACTTTGATTTTATGTAATTTAAAACAAATATATATATATACACGAAACGAAGACCATTGCAGGAAGGGTCCTTTGCAAAGGAGGCTCGCTCGAGAGTCGAGACCCCCCCCCCCGCTCCTAACAAGAAGTTATGTTCAAGGGGGGGGGGGTCGGCAGCCCCAATTCTGTGTGTCGGAGTGGTTTAACTAAAAAATTCAACGCACTTATTACCCTTAACTAGACATGTGTCGCCGATGAGATTGTCTTTTGAAAGCCTTTCAGCCTTTCAAAATGTTTTTAGAATGTTTCATCTTAAGTTCTCAAGGGTTTGTTTCCCTTATCTATACACATTTTACATTATGTATTAATATGGTAGAAATTGTTTCACTTTCCTGTACTCAAATAAAAGTGCCAAAAAATTGGCAGCTGAAAAGTTGCGCAATCATGCTGTCACGAGAACAGACAATGTGACTTTCTATAATCACTTGTAATTAGTATGGCCACACCTAACTAACATGCCTTGTAGATTTTCATTGCAAATGATAACACACATGGGTAAGGCCAGGTTCGTGAAATGTACATGTATATATATTGTTTATATCATTTTTTTTTCATTCATGTAAATCTTTTTGTTGGAGAATTCAAATACCTGTTTTCTTACATTCTCCTTACCTGTTCATTGTTCCAATTAGATTCCATAGCACAATACTCGATATGCGAGGATGACAATTTCATCGAATTCTTCCCAATATCTTGTTCTTTTTCAATTTTTCTTAATTTTTCGGTATTTTGACTGGCTACCAATCTGAAGTGAACGAGGAATCATGCTATAAAATGCGATAACTTGATGAACAACAATTAGGGAATTGTCAACCTCGTCCTAACCCCTCTCCCCTTCACATTTGTTCATATTATTTTTGTCTCGTGAATGATTATACTGAGTTATGATTTTTCACCTATTTCACTTTTTCTTTCCTTTTGCTACAGATCTGACGAATAACGGTGAGACGCAGAAACGAAGACCATGCCAAAACTTGTGTCCGTGAAACTCTCAACTCGATCTTTACCGAGGAAAACCTTAGCCCAGGAATCGTGATAAATCGTTGCAATTTAATCAACATAAGTTGATTAATTATTCATCTAATTGAAACAATTTGATAAACATAAGTGTATGGTCTGACAGAATATCGTGCCATGGCATCATTAGCACCAGGACAGTCCGGTCGAAATAGAGATAAATAGTTTGGAAATTAAGAATGAAAGATAAAGTTGATGTTTAACTTTGAGGAGGAAGTTGGAGGCCGTAACCGCGGGCCTCTTTTAGCAACACAAGAGGACAGTCTTGATAACGGAAAGTGAGTGTTTCAGTTACATATCTCTACTGAGATTGGTTACCTGCTTGGTTGAAAATGGAACAATTTTATCAACCCCTACACCCAATGGGCCAATCCTTGAATCATGTGAATGTAAGCCAAGGAGGCACCGAGGGTGCCGAGTTCGAGTTTTCGACGGCCAGTCACCGGGTTCTACTGGCTTCGCTACTTCTCGTTATATCTATCGTGAGTTTCCTTGGCAACGCCCTGGTCATCCTCGCCGTCGGGCTCTCCAGACGATTGCAGACGACCACCAATGTCTTCGTCATCAACCTTGCCGTGGCCGACATCGCCATCACTGTGCTGTTGTGGTTCCACGTCGCCACACTGTTAACATTCCAAGGTATGCCATTCGCTGAGCTACTCTGTATGGCTGTTGCTGCACTGTCGTTGATTTGCCTCGGGACCAGCGCATTATCGCTAACCCTGATCGCCTTTAATCGATACTTTTTAATCACCCACAAACCAACATCGTACATCAAGATCTACACACCTCTTAATATTATCTTCATGGTTATATTTTCTTGGGTTTATCCAGTACTGATCATCATCATTGGAACCCAGACTGGACTTGGAGATCTAGGATATTCACATAAGTATAAAGTATGTACGCAGGATACGTCACATGAGAATGCGGACTACTTGAGTCTTCTAGGAGGACTATCTGTTCTAACCCCAGCGGTTCTGCTGATACTTGCCTGTTACGCAAAGATATACTATCACGTTACCAGCCACAATCGTCAACTCTATCGATCACGGAGTATCGATGGTATGTCGGATATAACTTGCACAACGGGGGCGGTTTCGCCCGATCAGCGCCGCCTTTCACGATCGCCGCATCAGATGGGCGATCCTGTATCGCACAACGAAAGCAGCGCGAATTCGAACGATTACGAGAACCAAAACGGAACCGTGAACGGGATGGCCACCGTGCTCTCGCTTGAGAAAAAGCGCGCGAAGAAGGTGCGCAGACAACAGGTCGAAATAACTAAGAATTTATTTCTGGTAATCTGCGCGTTTCTCCTCTGCGTCTTGCCGGCTACTATCGGGAGTCTTATCCCGTCAAGTGATCCAGCCATCCCGTGGATCACGCTAATCCTCGTCTTTAACTCGTGTATTAATCCCTTCATCTACGCATCCAGGCATCCTAACTTCAAGACTGTCTTCAAGAGCATTCTCTCATGTCGCCTTGCTTCCGTGCCTGAAGGAAGTTGGAGAACCAAACGATCGAGATCGCGTTTCAGTCGCCAAAGGTCGTTCAGGGTTTGACGCAAGATGTCCAGATTAGGCCTACTCGCGAAGGACTGCGTCAAAGTTCGTCCTTCTTGCGTCATTCAAGACTAAAGCCATTTTGCATCAAATATGAATTGGCTTGTGCCAACGTTTTAAATGTGTGAACGTTAATTGACTTAATGAGGCGACTAGACTGAGAGTTGTTAGGAGACTTGGCATGCTGAATAATATGTTCGAGAATTAAAAAAAGTGTAGGGCCTACAATGTCTACAGGCCGGCCCCACTTCTTTAAAGCACCAATTTTCTTTTGATCTATCAACGATAACGTATCAATAAAAGTGTGCCCATTTGAAATCTGATTGAGAGATTGGCAGATGACTCAAAATGGTCGATAATGCTACAACTTCGCGCCCGTTGGCCACAAGAATCGAGATCATTGCGTCGGTGAACGAATGCTGTATAATGACGTACGTAAAGAGAGCTGGTTTTTATGTTAATAAATTTGAAATGTCATTTTCTAGGAGTGCAATAGTCATGTGACTGATCAGTTGTGAGAACCTGGATGGGATTTTTCATGGTCGGTTGACGAATAAGGGGATCTAGAACATAGTATTAATTTGCCTAATAAGGAGATCTGGAATGTCTCACAATAAAGCGATCTCTTTCATTGTGCTTGAATTTGAACTAAGATATTGAGAGGGAATGAGATCAACCCAACATTTAAATTTAATTATTATGGGTGTGTGATATATGGCGTGAATGGCCGTCCATAGTAATCAAGTGAATCGAGAAACCTTTTTCCTGGAGTGATTTGTCCTCCAGTATACTTGTAGAGAGTTTCACGAAATGACTTGTCGGACGTTTCTTCCGACAAAGTATGTATTAGCGGACAGTTACCGTAGGAACCGTATTTCTCTGTCAATCAAAATCAAGGAAAGAGCTGACTTGTTGAATGAAAAATTAATTGTTGGTGAAACGCAGTACAGAAGCCAGTAACATCAATCTCCTCGAATCATTTTGAGAACGAATACTAGTATAGTGATCCGACAATAGACATGATAGATGGCGCTATTTAAAGCTTGTGACCATGTCATACGGAGTGCAGGCACTCTACGTGTGATAGAAATTTCGTGTGAGAAATGTCATTGAATTGTTTTCCTGTAATACCATTTTTTAAATAACTTGTCATCATTGTTTATGAAAATAAAATAGGATGAATAACAGACTTTATTTTATTGAAATTTTTCATGCTAACGCTGAAAAAATCTTTGAAAATTAATGAATGATTAGTATTTGTTCTTTATTGATTACTGTGTAAGCTCCGTATCAAAGTAACCAATCTTCGCGACGATATTACTATGGAATAGATGCGATGAATGTTGCCTTAAACTTGCCCGACCTATCATCTATGTAGTAAGAGGGGAAACGGATTATTTCAAGTACGGTGTTAGTGCGTTTGGTGTTTTGGGAAAACAAACACCTGCCCCAAACTAGCTTTAAATAGGTAGCTGCATGATGTTCATAAATACCATTCAGTGCTTGCTCCAACAGTACAGCCCGATTCACTTTTTCAATAATAACACCAACACCTTAACACCCGACACGTAACGTGCTTGAAATTATCCATTTATTCAAGTATTATAATCTTACACGCACACTACACAACTCAATAAAAATACTAAGGTGTTACCTCCGAGCGGTACAAGGATAAATTATGTTGATAGAGTTGAGACGGCCTAAAAGTGATTTCCTTTTTTCCGTTCAATAATAATTACACGTCTCAGACTTCTCTTTATAAACTTTTTCGCTCATTTATTAATTTTGCTTAAACCCTTTTCCACCCCCTTCTTCTCATTCTTTCTAAACAATAAGCTACAGTTTTATATCAAGTAGCTTTCTATACATCAATTACTAAGTTGATGATGTTACCAAATTGTGTGTCTTTGATTCTATCAAAAGAGCGAGAAAATGGTTTTGCTCTTATTGAAATGTCAAATATAACTATGCTATAAGCACAGATATAAGAATAAATAGAAGCAATATAGTGAATATCATACGACTTGTGCTTTATTTCATTTCATTTGTCGTTTTTTTCTCAAATTTTGTAGTATAGAATTTTTTTGTTGTTTCAAGAGTCATAATGGTGATAGAAATGTCCAGCGAAATTTATGATTATGTTTCTATGTTTTATTCTCACCAATGAAATAATTTGTATTGAACAATAGCATATACTTAAACATTGGGAGGATTTCATAAATCAAATATTTTTCAGTGAAAATTATTGTTACAATCTACTGAAATCTATACGCATCTGATTGGCGAAGAATACATTCATTGTTTCACGACACCATGGCTGTGGGTTGCTTGCTCCGGATTGAGAATGAACAGCGCCATCTTCACGAACTAAACATGTTTACTGGTGTCACGCGCGTAAAACATTCCCCCAAAGACTTGTGTGTTAAAATGGCACTTTTGAAGAATTCATAAAAAATAAATGTGAAATTAGAGGGTGGAATGTTTACTACCATTGGATAGAATATATATCTGACATTCCAGGAAAGGGTACTGTAGCCAGCTCATTTTAAAAATAAATCGCCATTTATGAAGATAACTATGAATGGATCAAATTCATCAAATGAAACAGTAAAATAGCCCTAATTAGTCCGCCAGTCAAAAAAATAGTTCCAAGTCACTTATTTATCTTCCCAATTCGGGCGAAGGAAGTTCAGTAGTTACCATTTCTAGAATCAGTGTTAGATTTTGAATCATATTCATACATTTTTGTCAATCAGCAACATCAAATTGAAAAAATCGAATATCTTTAGCCCTCCTGATGTAATTAGGCTCGTGGCACCTACATACAAATATAGAATTTTATATTTATGTGAGAGCCGAAACCCACGTTCACCCTTTCCACCCCCCTCCATTTGTTTTGTTATCCCCTCTCTTCCTCTCTTTACATCCGCACTTTAGCTTACTATTATTTTCTCTCATCTCTTAATGTAGCATTGGACTCGGGATGGGGATAATAATATACCTCCACCAAGGCCCCCATGAGCATAGTCATTTTAAAAGACCGCTCGATCGGAAAGCAGACGACATGATCACTGTTTTATCGACTCTGTAAATTAATCTACCTCTACATTGCTTCGCATAGAGGTAGAGCTAGAGATGTACAAGTAGATTACCTTTCTCGGTCAGTGCTCCAAGAGACTCATCAATTATTCAAATACCCCGGGATGCAGTGATCATGGTTGGGCTTTAACACCTTAAGCCAAAGTAAAGGATGTTGTCTCCTCGATCGGCAGGTCCTTTGGGAGTATAATGTATGAACAGGGAATACTGTGGTATGAGCAGGGAGTTATTAGTCACCATTATCTTCACGATTTGAGTATATGGTCTGGTGTGCATTTGTTTTACCAACTGAAGTAAAAAGGATTTTTTTTCTTTTTTTTTCTTTTTTTTTATACAATTCCATAAATCATTAGGGACCTAAATTTTCCTTTTTTTCCAAAATGACAAAAATATATTACCATTTATTTCTTTTTTATTGTGTGTGTTCCAAACACATACCGTGATCTTCGCTAAAAAAATATGTATAAAATATATGATAAAGTAATATGAATAGGGGAACTCTTGTTAAACGTAAGATTCCATGCAGTTAAAGCCATAAAGCTGACAAACTCATGCAACACGATTGTATTGGATTTTGCTTTGATTTGGTTTATCACAATATACACACCGTGAAAATGTTATGTTTTTCTTTAAAAGTCGCAAAAAACTCTGGACTATATAAACAATAACATACTCCATGACTTGTGCTAAACTTGATTGTTTCATTATTTTGACTCGTAGTATCACAGTTCGGAGACAATCTGAAATTATATAAGTCTATAACAATAGAACAAATAAAGTATTGCGTTCGCATATTTTTTTCTCGATTCCCTGTCTCGTTCTTTTAATCTTCCACCCTCTCATTCTCTTCTTTTTCGACTACTACTACTACTACTACTACTACTACTACTACTACTACTACTACTACTACTACTACTATTACTACTTCTTCTTCTCCTCCTTTTTCTTCTTATTCTTCTTCTCCTCCTATACCCTCGCTCCTCCTTCTCCTCTTCTTCTTCCGTATGTCTCCCTCTCCCGTTCATCTCCCATCCATCCTCTTCCCCCCTCCCCTCCACACACTCTCTCTCTATCTCGTCTTATTGCATCGATTACCCTTTATCTTGGCGTCATTCTTCTCTCCAATTGGTGTGCTGGGATGGTAACCTCACAGTTCAATCGATTAGACCAGTTTAATATCATCTTGATATATGGATGGGTGTGACTGGCTAATAGATGGAGGGGGGGGGGACTGGGGCACTGGTCCTGAACTGTTTCCGGGCCAAAACAAAATAGAAAAAAGTGGAAAGCGTGTATAAAAGGGTGAAATATGATAACATCTTTTGAATATCGTATCCATTGAATTCTGAATCAGGTTTTATTTTAAGAAGTTGAAAATATGTGTTCGGTCCTATGATTCCACTTTTAGCATTCTTCGTACATGTCGTAAGGCGTTATACCAATTTTAGTGTTAATACCCCCCTCCACCTTCCCAGCGCCTGCTTGGAAAGGTGGCCCGCCCCCATCCTGACAGCATGGAGCTCCCGACAGTAATGATAAAGCAACGCCTCATTATCATCCCATGTCCGACGAGTCCGTTCTCTTGGTCGATTTCCGTTGCAATCTCCTCGGCACCTTCATTCCCCAACGTTCACATCCTAGCTGGCTTCATCAGCAAATTGAGAATGTGGTATTCTGGGGAGCTTGTCATTAAAGGACTTTTCGGAAGTTTTATCCAACAAATCCATCCCCCCAAAGAAAAAAAATATATAAAGTAACCATAGTAAAAAAAAAATGCTAGTCATCCAATCAAATTCAAGTAAAGTTGTGAAATCTATAACATCCTTTCAGACAAAAATGTTGATAAAATGCTCTCCTGGTTTGGGGGGGGGGGGTAAAAGGAACGTCCTTGGCTTACCTCGGCAGGGGCGCCGCCTCAGGGGAAGGGGCGATCACCCCTTGTGATTTTTCATAGTGAATGAAGAAAAATAAATAACAAAATATAAAGAAAAATAAAAAGAAAGGATAGAATAAAATAGAGGGGTGTGGGTCGTGTTGGTTTGACCATGGAGGAGAAAGACGTGGTTTGAAGTGATCATAATAAGCGATAGGCTTCCCAGAATATTTGAAAGGGGCCTCTGCGTCCGTGAATATTTTTATTACGATTGCGACGAGCCGGGCTTGAAGGTGAGCGATTCCTCACTCATCTTTGTGACATTAAAGGTATTGTTTAACTTTGTGAGCAGCCGATTTAAAAAATTCTCAAACCAAGATGAAACATGTGTACAAGTCCATGTATTAGAACTAATAAACCCTGAAACAACCATTATTGAGAATGAAAAGCTAAACTACAAGGCAAACCCTGATTTTGTAAATAGGCGTCTTATAGACACCTGAATAGTACACATAAGTGTACGGGATGAAATTAAGATGGTGTTTCCGGTCACTTTATATTTCAATTTTGAAGCAGTAAATAATAATTTTCGAACGCAATTTTTTCTGGGCTTCATTTTTGTAACATATCACAGACACACGTGACAAGTGTGACCTTCTAGCTCAGATTTTTTAAAGTCAAACCAATGTTAACCAATCACTTTAATGGGTAGTAAAATCAAGGAGACATATCTCCTTGGTAAAATTCCCGGGGGGGGCACTTCCATTGACGAGTGGATACCATGCGCGACCACGGGGTCTCATTGCAGGAAAAGCACCCTAAACGCGTATTTTCCATATTCTGAAAATGCACCCCTTAACAAGTATTGGCGTGTGAAACCCTACCCTTAACAAGTACTGGTACTATTGGTAAGTATTCTCAGAACTGAGCCCCTAAACAAGTACAGCAATGTTTTTTCCATATTCTGAAAATGCACCCCTTCACAATAACAAGTATTGGCGTGTGAAACCCTACCCTTAACAAGTACTGGAAACAAATACTATTGGCAAGTATTCTCAGAACTGAGCCCCTAAACAAGTACAGCGATGTATTTTCCATATTCTGAAAATGCACCCCTTAAACAAGCATTGGAAACAAATCAATAGCAAGTAATCCCTGAAATGAACCCCTAAACAAGTACAGAGATATTTTAATTGTTATGTCACGGGTCAGTCGGTCGTCAGTTTTACCTTTACACATCATTTGGTTTAGCTACGGTCCCACCATGGAGCTAGCTCTATGGTCCCACCTTCCACAACTCGCGAAAATTGGACTCCAAACACGTAGTGTTGGGGCAAAAGGACATCCTTTATAAAACATTTTGATTTTGTTTTATCATCCCCGCATATTTGACCCTAAACACGTGTATTTTTCCTGACGAAATGGATACCATTTTTTCAATATTTTTGTGTTTGACACCCTTATCACGTTACGTACGTAACGTGCCCTATCTTGAAAAAGACATCATTTTACGTTGTTTTTTTGGTCGCGCATGGTATCCACTCGTCAATGTAGGTGCCTCCCCCCCCCCGCGGGGGGTAAAATTAAGCATTATATCCTGACGGTTTATCAAAATTGCGTAAGACTATTATAAGTAGTATCTCACTTGACATGCTTTAGAAATCACGCAAAAAATCTCCAAAACAACTTATAAAGAAAAAAAGAGGTGTTGAAAATATTTTCCTTACCTTGTCCGAATTGAAGCGCACTTGACTGACCTTGCACATGTTGCAGGGATATCAACAACACGCTCTTCAAAGAAAGTGGTCCTTGCTGACATTCTCATTCACCTGTTCAATGAAATATGACAAAGGGGAAACCCCAAACTCAACAGGATTCGGGCAGACAGAATAATTTCACAAAAATAAATCTACAAGAAAATCATGCCCCATCCACCCAACCCTCTCTCTCTCTCTTCCTCACTTTCTCTATCTACCCCCTATACGTGCGTCTTACAATAATAAAACAATATACATGTATATATTTCTGTCTTATAGAAACCCCACCCTCAGAAAACAGTAAAAATGCCTTTGCGCACGTGCGTGGAGGGGGGGGGGGGGCATTTTTGTCAGTAATGTCCGTCGTTTTTAGATCTGAGTGGCAGCAATAATTAGCCTTGGGCAATATCGAATGACCCCAATCCAGTGAATCTACCACCGGGGGAATAATACATCATTTGGATAATGGACGAAGAGCGTCTGATATCGCTGGCGGATATGCCGAAAAGCCGTTATTTAATAGGGAAATCCAAAATCCGTGAATGGATGGATGGATGGATGCGCTTTTCACTTCCATTCCCTGGAGAATAGATATTGGAGTCCTTGTAATGGTCATAGATGTATGTAAGAGCATCGACAGCAAAGGAGGGGGCAGGGGACTTGCCCCCTTGAATTTTTATTTTTTGTCGGAGAGGGCAACGGCGTATGCTATTATGGGGGTATTGGAGGCCCAGCCCCCCGCCCCCCCCCAAAAAAAAAAGGAGAAAAAAATCTAGCCTGCGTTAGTTTAGTCTGCAGGCACAGACCCTGATTGAAACTTTGATCAACAAGTGTGTCTCCACGCAAAGACTAGCACATCCAGAACTTGGAGCGAGAGGGCCTTCAGTACACAAGGCATGAGCAGGCTGCACAGTCACACCCTATAAACTCGAGTGAAGGGTTTGCACAGGAGACTAGCGTCAGTTGGTGTTTGCATGAGTTTTTTTTCTTTTCTTGTTCATCATTACCAAATTAATTTTCATTTCTTGTAATTGTGCCTGTATGAGTATGTTTTTTTAAAGAAAATGAATGATATATAGGCCTACTGATGATTGATTAAAAATAACAAATCCACTCACAGTTCCGCAATACTGCATAAGTGGGGGATCTAAAATAGCGTGAAAATCAAAGTGATAAGTTTTAAGCAGTGATTTAAATGTTTTGTGTTTTTTAAAATATAGTAAAAACTAATTCTTCGAATATTATGCAACCAGGTAATGGTGGATTGAATAAATCATTATAGAAACATAAGATATATATGTTGTTTGTTTTATTTGTTTTTACTCTATTGCTACTTGCCGCATCCATATATTACAATTATTTTAAGAATTTATTTATTTTGGGTGTGTGCGTTTTAACAAGCCTTCTCCTGGCTTTTTAGTACACTCCTGTTTCCATTCATTTATCTTTCTTATTTTTATACTGTTTCAATGATTTGGCAATAATACTTCGATTATCACTTTCGTCTGTATTTATTCATGTTTCAATGATATGTTTTTATTTTTATTGTCTCTTTGTTTGTACATGATCATGCCTTGTATTTTTAATGAATTGGAAATAAATGCTGAATTGAATGTATATATATATTTGGAATTTGAACGCATCAATCTATTGAACCAAATGGATTGACTTGCATTTGAAAAAAAAAAACTTTATGGCGATAAAAAATGACAAATTATATAATGGCTTCTACTCTACACAATTGCCACGAGCGTGAAGATCAAGCTCGTTGAGTATTACCAATAAAAACGAATTCATGTTCTCATCCATCAAATAAGGTATAGTACAGCGTTATGATAGACAGATGGGGCCTGTGTTGAGGTATTTTACCTGTCCAATAAAAGTTGCACATTTTTAATCGCTCGCTACGATCTCTCGCAAATCGCGAAGAAACTATAGTAGCGCATGCAGTGAAAACCAAGCACAATGTTTTGTCGAGTGGAGTAGCCAAATGTGTTGTATTTCCATGAGATATTTCATGGGACTGAGGACAACGCCAACGGGGGGGGGGTGATCGCCCCATATCTTTAGCTAAATAGTAATAATTAAAAGGAGGAGGACATTTTATAAGGCAAGAAAGGAAGAGGAAAAGTATAAAAACGGAGGTTTGGACTGTGAAACTCCATAACCCCCCTATTATTCAATGAAGTATGAAATATATATGACGTCAGAGTTAGGTCCTCTTGCCACCCCCCCCCCCCCTTCCTGAAACATTCTGGTGCCGTCCCTGCATCGCCAGTGTATATGGTGGACTGAAAAAAAAATAATAAATAATCATATTCCGTATGATTTTGATAAAGAAGTGAATTTTTGTACCAGGTATACATAGAGATGAAAGAGAAACTAAGTCAAAGTTGAAAATATTTCAACGCGTACCTGCATTGTAATTAAAAAAATATGTATCTCTCAGCCATAAACTAGAAGGGGATATACCTCGTTACGTGAGTTCTTCGAAAACATTATCGTACTCTTCTCTTCAATGTCCGTAATGATAGTTATGTGATGGTATACTCAAATTTCCAATTTTAGATTAAATTACAACTACTTGTCACGATTTGGAAACAAAAATCCGATTTAAAAAGGGGGGTATGTGATTTCAGTTTTATGTTTTAAGACATATCGTCATTAAACCGTCTGCAACATCCCAACGTTATCGTATATCGCATCCTGCACAGTGCAATTTGTAATTATCAATCTATACTCCGCAAAAATGACGGATGTAGGCTAATTAAAAATGCAATCAGTGTATAATCTAAAGTTCATGGCATTATGTACATGGTTTAACCAGCCAAACATTTAAAAGGGATGTCCATGAAATATGAAGATAATTTCAAATATATATGTCCGTAATAATAAATGAGAAAAGAGTTTGATTCGTCCTGAACTTGTAAAATTGCAATTGTTGTGTCGTTTATTGTGATTAATCTTGATGAAGAGTTTCCAAACAGTCAAATCTCAAAATTATAAATATCTATACATTCATATAATAAAATACAAAAGAAATAGTGGGTGGCTGACACGATCGACTCTCTTATCGCATATCACTGTGAATTGTCAAGAGTGGGTAAAAATCAGCGAAATGCTAAAATTTTATGAAATTGGCTTATTTTGACACCCGACTTTTGCTCATAATAATAATAATAATAATGATAATAATAATAATAATGATAAAATAATAATAATAATGATAATGATAATAATATAATTGTAAGAAAGGTTTTATTGCGCACATAATTATTTACCTTCTTAGGAGCACAAGGCGCTCCTTTATTACCCCCAGCTAGGCTTAGTTATAGATTCAGGTGCAAACAGGTGCAGCGCATTGTGGATCAATTTCTAGCAGATGGAAATTAGCCCATGGCTGAGATTTGAACCCACGACCCTCTGTTTCAGAGTCCGGAGTAATACCCCTGGGTCACAACGCTCCATATCAACGCTTATCTAATTGTTCTATTTATATTAAAATAATTTCTGTTGTGGTGAACTTGACCTTGAACAATTTGAATTGCTTTAGAAAACATAAAATTAAAGAGGGGCGCAGTCGATTTGTAAAGAGCTTTGGTACGATCGTACTAGTAGGTTCATTTCCTTCAATTAAATATTTTATGTTCGGAGGGGTATCACGGGTTCTGATTATTAGAATTCCCCGCGTTTTCGCTTTTCATTTCTCATAATACTTGCTTCAAAAACTCCAGGACCGCTTGACTTGATCCACTTGACTGACGAGCGTGAATGTGAAGATGATGCCATTATTTTGATTAACTAAATGGGGGAGGGGTTAATACTATACGTGGCACGGCTTTGAAATTATCCATAAAGGCTCTGTCACGCTCTAAATCTCATGTATGTGAAATAAACCCAGATCTGCTGCGAATAGTGGCCAGCCGAATGTTATGTTTTTTAATAATGAAAAAATCTTGAGATTAAAAAAGTTAATCTTTGAGATTAATAATGAATCCAAAATTCGTCTGGTCACAAGTCACGGCTAATCTGGATTCAAATCTTTGAAAATTAGAGTACACATAATTCATTGCATGTACTCTTAAAACAAATCCGTCAAATATGAAAGGGGGAGCTGGCTGCAACGAAAATTAGGCCTATTTTACCATGCTAATGGCTCCATGATTTAACTAGGAGACAATTATTTCTAACTGGAATACATCAAGAAATGTGACTAGACAACCTGTTACACGTAGCTTGTCACTGATACAATTTGAATTCTGCACTTCCGTAAGGCGTATAATGCCTATAAATGGCTAAATGCTCTTGAAGCGCACCCAAATCCGGTTCGGGAGACGGCAAGGTCGGACTTCATACGATTAAAGGCGATCGCACACCTTGGTCTGCGACTCTATTTTGGAATAAAACGTAATAGAATTTGATGCTGATATTGAGACTTGGAATATCTTACTGTGTAATGTTCGAAATCATCGTAAAAATACCCATCAAATCTGTGACTATGCTATACCATCCTTCCTATAATAAAAGCAAATTTGATATCTAGTCGTAATGACGTCATAGCAGTCGTACGATTGACTACGATTTGAAATGAATTTGGCATTTACTCCAAAATAAAGGCTTACAATCTATGATTATATTAGTATTCTTTCAATTAATTGTAACCTAAAATAAAATGATATGTTCCATTCAAATTTTCAGAAAATTAGCAAAATGCGATTTGTTCCAAAATCTGATCACGAACAGTCGTAAGGTGTGCGGTGACTTCAAGAAATGAAAGCGGGGCCGCAGAGGGGGGGGGGGGGGGGGGGTGTTAACGTCAAGGTAAAGACGGACAAGGCCAATTTCGAAGTGTGATAGGTACTGTGTTGCCATGGTAAAATCACAAGTTTTTCCCCAATTGCTGACTGGTGTAGGAGTGAAGACGATCATGTAAGACACGTTTTTATGTGTGATGGATACTGCGGGGTCGCGGTGAAGACATATATAAGAAAAACATGTTGAGTTAACGTTTTTATGGAATTAAATTTCGTTCATCATGATCATCACACGACGCTTTCGTTACAAGACATGGGTACTAATCATCACCTGTGATATATTCTGTTGGTGTATAGAATTATATAATGGTTCGATCGATTAGTGATTGCATGGGGGCAGAACCTGTGATCTTTCCATTCCAGTGGTTAACTGGCCACCGAGCAATGATGAAAATGGAAGGAGGCATGCAATATTAATTCAAAGGATGTAAGCATATCTGACGACGGTCGTGGTTTATATTTTGTTTTGTATATATAAAATTTATTTCTCGTTTGTCATATTTTGAGGAGCCCTCAAGCTTTGCTTTGTTAGTTGATTCTCCATTTTCACAAATCGTAAATCACAAATCCTTTACACAGTCATGATTATTTTGTATGAAACTTTTTTATAACATGTTTTTTTCAAGTTGATACAATGAACTTGGTATATGTCTTATGATGTTGACTTGTTATGATTGTATTCATTTGATTTATATTTTTATATCTTTATATTCTCGGCGTTAATGTATATGTGTATTGTATGCTTTCATATTATATACATATACATGTATAATTTGTTATTGCTTTTTTCTTTTTTTAAATCGCAATTAGCCAAAGTACCTGCTCCTGCTACCCGCTTTCTTTCTACGTCATGTGCACTGCACTTCTCTATCCCTCCCCTCTTTTTCCCCTAACCCCCCCTTCCACCTTAATGCTGTTTGTATTTATTTGTAAACAAAAGCTCTACATATCATTACGACCCAGTGTTTTTGGTGTGTAATGAAATTAAGTTTATTTAGGGTCTTGCCTTTTGTACAAGCTTGGCTTTTTTCGGCAAGACCCTCCGTTTTACTTTCAAATACAAATGTCATATCGGTTTTTTTTTATTTGTTAAATCATGTTCCTTAAGTCTAAGATTATGTATATATATTTATTATGTTTTGCAGTATTTTCGACCTATGTTATATTAATCATTCTTATGTTGTGAAACGGAAAATCAATAAAATCAAATCAATTTATATTTTGTTGTAAATGAAATAAATGAATGAAAATGAATATCTATATTTAAAAGAAATAATGCTATACTGTACATATCTTATTTCTAGACATGGTCCTTGTCAATGTATTTATTTCAGCGGTCTTGTGAGCAATCAACATGTCGTGAAAAATGTAAATATGTATTTAGAAATTATTGTTATCAGTCTTGATTGATAATCATTCTCTTGCTTTTCATATTTGGTAATTTCTTTTTAGTTCTAATTTACTGTTAGGTTATTTTATGCTCTACCTTCAAATCTAAATCCACAAATTTGATTAAAATTATCAAAGTTGATTATCAAATTAACATAATTTCAAAGTATACCGATATTGTTTTTTAATAACATGTTAACATATATTTTTCCTGTACATATTATTTATTACTGTATAATATCTTGTTCATTACTTCCCTAACATCATCATTATTAATATTATTTGTTGTTCTTTGTTAAACGGGCCACGTGGAAGACCACCAAATTGGTGATATCGTAACAATAATGTATGAATATAATGAATAAATAAATGAATAAATAAATAAATAGATAAATAAATAAAAATAAATAAATAAAATTCACTGCTCGCGATATATTACGAATCCCCTTTTTCGGGGAGGGGGTAATAAGTATCGATTATAAGTGTCAAGATTTTTTTTTCTCTCTGATCATGTCATATATTTTGTTAATATTTCATTTTGTAATTGCTGAAACGCATTAGTATTAATTTCTAGTATTTTTGAAGTTTGATGTATAAGTTGTATAATTATATTGTAATGGATTTATTGTATAATTTATAATTATGTTTCAAATAGTTTGTACAAATTGTTTATAGAATCTGATTATGTATGTTGATTTGAGAGAATATAATAAAACATCCTTAAAAAAAAAAAGATTACGACGGAATGGGTCACCGTGTTTGCCAGTTAATTCAGATTTACACATTTTATCTGAACTTGACGAGATATTTCATTTAGCGTTGTGGCCCACGGTGGATTAGTCTTCGGACTTTGAAACAGAGGGTCGTGGGTTCGAATCCCAGCCCTGGCGTAATTTCCTTCAGCAAGAAACTGATCCACACTGTGCTGTGCGCCTGGCTATACATGGAAAGTCCGGGGTTCGATCCCGGCCGCGGCACATGCCCGTGAGCAAGGCATTTAATCTACACTGCTCTTTTATCCTGCTTTCAAATAAATGGAAATGCTATATGCATTATTGGTAACTAGGTGTGCACTTTAACATTTCTAGAAATCGAATTGGCAAGATACCTTGATTCGGCATGACGACATGTAACTTTTTAGAAATCGACATTGCAACATACCTTACATACTTGGCAAAATAAAACATCTGAGTCTGAGTAAAATGAATATCCAGCGCGGGAGATTCATCATCCCCCGTAAACCAATGTTGTTTTATCCACTCATAATACTAAAAACAATTGCAACAACCCACACTTTTTGAAATGACAAACTTGACAAATTAATGATAGAATATTGTTCTCGATTATCATTTTGTTCTGTCAATTCTCAAGTTATTGATCTGGAAATGCTATGACGACAGAGGGCGGTATAGCTCTGTAGAGATCATCAGAAATTGTATTACCGTATTACCCACGTTTTAGTTGGGAGTGACTGATCCGATTATCTCACGGATGACAGACCTAGAGAGAGAAGGAGAGAGAGAAGTGTGTCACACTGCTCGCGATCAATACAAGCACCTTTACATCCGCATTTGCACACACAAGGTGCGAGGAACACTAAACAGAAAGCTGCAAAAAGAAAAAAAAGGCGACAAAAGCAAAGAGTCGAATCGAAACATGCCGTGCAGACGACGGCGAAGTCATAAATCATAAAGCGCGAAAATGAGTTCGGAATATGATCGCCCTTACTGCTGCCACAGACACTTAAATAACACATTTCGGATTATAAGGATTAATAATGCAGTACTAGACGTAACTCTTAGGCCATTTCATAAAGTAAACTGTTGCACCCAAGGACACGGGACTTGTAAATCCAGACAAATGCGGAAGAAACGATATAAACACAACACAGAAATAGATAACTCCGGATATGGAGCACGGACTACCAGTGGTACCACTGAGGTACGGGGGGAGTTGCGGGGGATCACTCCGGTGTATCGGTGGTGGAAGTGGATTTACTCTTTCGTGTTCTGGGGAGCAGAGGAATATATCACGTTTATTGGGACGGTCGGGTGTTGCCATGGTGAATTTATTATGGAGTTTGCTACTTCTTGCCAGTTTTGCCTTTGGTAAGTGATTTGTATATTTTCAACTTTATGAAAAAAGTTTTCATTTTAGAGTGAAGTGTACGCGTGTCACAGTGTTTGAATTGCTCTATGGATTGAGTGTTAAAAAAGTTTGGTTGCTGTATAGTCCAAACTATATATTTTTCAATAATACCTGGGCATATACTTTTTCTCTGAGTGATGGGCCTAAGTGAGAATTGGGAAATAACGAACAGATAATTAAGCCGATGATATACATAATTTATTCCATCCACATGAATTTGTACTACATGTAATCCTCGTTTCATGTTCTCAAGAGGTCCTTTCTACATGATTATCAAGGTCGTACGCAGGTTTTTCTCTTCGGAAGGCGGGGGGGGGGGGCAGGACGCGTAAAAATTTCCGAAAGAAAAACCTCGAAAGTGATTTTTCTTTAATTACCAACGTCATACATGTACATGGATATCTATCTCCTAAGCCCCGCCCCCCCAAAAAAAAAGAAAGGGGGGAGGGGGGAGAGAACAACAGCATAGGGTCTAGAAGAAGTGCGCCGGAATTGTTTTATTTTATGGTACAAATTCTTCGTCCACCACATCATGAGACCATGGACCTACTAGTAGGTCCATGATGAGACCATGCAGGGGAGCTGCGTTTCATGAAGGGACGTGTCGGACGTTTTATCTGACAGATACTAACAGTACATGTAACTTTTCAGCCAATCAAAATCAGGGAAAGTTGTCAGATCTGACAACTTGTCGGACGAGAATGCTGATGAAACGCTTCCCTGTGATATAGATTTAACAAAAGATACAGTTCAAGCATAGAGCTATTATGGTTCAAGCAACAAACTTTACATCTTTGGCGCATTGTCATTCGGAGGGTTTTCACGACAATAGCAATAGTGATATCAACATTCAATTGCTCAATTTATTGTTTTTTTTATTTTTTTTCTCGAACTATCAATGATCTCATATTTTGAATTGTGTGTTTTATACAAGTCAACCGGTATTAATGGTTCCATTTTCCTATATCATTCGTCATAAATACATGTGCTATCTTGTAAGTCAGACATTGGTTAACCTTTCATTTTTACATAAATATTTTCATGTATCTTAATTTGTAATAAAGATCACTAACCTACGCGACGTGCACTCTTTCCCCAGGCCCAAAAGGGGGTTTTCGTGACGAAAATTAGAAATGGTTGTTTGAGAGGTGACCGGTTTCCCCGAGTTGTATAAATCCCAGAGGAGTTTAAAGGACATCGATAATTCATGACCAACTCTGCTTAAGTTAATTGGATAACGGGTTCGGAATACATGGACCGTTAAATCATTCATTAAAAAGGCAATGGAATGCAAATGAAGTGTCAGTTATATTATAAATACATCGTGAAGTAGATTTCGTGGGTTTGGCATTGCACTGTACTTGTACCCTGACTCACAAAACAAACAAAAATTATGACTGAACACAAAACAAACTTTAAATCAGGAGAGTATTGTTGTGAGATAGTTTGTTGTAAAAGCAGAAATGTGCATTGGTGTCTGGCCCTATTGCACCTCAACCCACATTGATATTATGTATATACCATCATGTACATGTATGTACCCCTATACTTGTACAGTATACATGTACGTGATCTGAAGAGCTCAGTTGCAAAAGGGGTTTGGTCCATTTTTTATAAAATTTGATTTTTTTTTTGTCTCAATTCCCCTAACCTGTACAGTACGTGATCTGAAGAACTCAGTTGCAAAGGGGGTTTGGTCCATTATCTTATCAAATTTGATTTTTTTTTGTCTCAATGTATAGATTTTTAGTAGCTCATTATGAGATAGTACCAAAGAAAAGTAAAAATTCCCATTAAGAAGTGAACAAAAATGGCAAAGAAAAATCACCCTTTTAAAAAAAAGGGTTAGGTCTGTTTCAGTTTGGTTGCAAATGGGGTTACATGTAGGTTCACAAAGAATTTTTTGGAAAAGAATATTTAAAAAGATATGAAGACAGGTAGATTTTTTTATACCCGATTTCATGTTCACGTGGTACACAAGGGTATCACGGAAATTTAGTTCCGCATAAGAATATTGCAATATGGGAGAATAAAAGTATCCCATTTTGCAACCAAACTCTTCTGAAGAGCTCATTTGTCATAACGGATTAGATCCATTTTTCGTATATTTTATTATTTTCAATCTCAAAACCTATAGATTTTAGTCGCTCTATAATGATATCACAGAAAATTTTTAATTCACAATTAAACGTGAATAAAAGTGGCAAAGAAAAACCACTTTTTATTCAAAAAGATTGGATTCATTACAGTTTGCTTGCATAAGGGGTTAGGTCCACAATGATGATTTTTGAAAAATATATAGAAAAAAAATTCAAGACAGGTAGATTTCTTTTGTACCCAATTTTACATGTATGTTATTGTTCACATGATAGAGTAGTACATCATGACAATTTAGTTTCTCATAAGAATATTGCAATAAGTGAGAATAAACAACATGATTTTTCTCGGAATGGTCCTAAGTGGACCTAAGCCCTGTTGCAACCAAACTCTTCATGTATATGTGATGAATTAGGCTAAAATTGTAAAAAGTGTAAAAATTATAGCAGCTTCTATGATTACATAAAACATACATTTAGCTGTTTATTTCAAATTCGTCTTATATCAATTCGTCCAATTGCCAACTCTTATACTATCATGACTTGTTGTGGTCTACCATCAGTTAGACCACTAGACATTGCATGCAAGTCTAAAAACCATTTCGTCTACATGTACTCACCATTTCGTATAACAACCAGTTGGTCCAATAGCCATTTAGTCCATACATTTCGTCTAGGCCTATATTAATTGGACTACAATGTACATTTAGGTGTTAATTGTGCAAAATGAATGAAATAAAATGGATATTAGACCAACTGGTTATCAGACGAAATAGTCATAGACGAAATGGTGATGGACAGAATGGCATTACGAGTGGACGAATTGGCAATTTACCCATGTACATGTAGCATGTTGATACATGTACATGTATAGAGGGTACGCGGAACGGAAAGACAGAAGCAAAAATAGTAAAATAAGGAGCTGCCTACAATGTAAATGTAAGTCGTGTAACTCTATAGGCCCTATGTGTATATTCAGCTGAGAAAAAATATGACGTCGTACATGTACCGTGTATTTAGGTCGTCTTCATCCCCCCCCCCCCAATCAAAAACAATCTCGCGCCGCCCACGTGTTTCTAAAATTCTGACCTTCGTAAATGCTCATTTGTAAATGTAATTTGACTCCATCGGAACTCGGAAATACGTTAAATGCAAATAAGGTTTCTGGCCGGGTGTTTAGGAATGGGTGGACTTTGATTAATGACATAATGATGTTCATGTACAGTACCATAGCCTCCTCCATCATTGATAAAAAATGGTAATGATGTTTATAATGAAAATGATAAATAATGAAATTCATCATTATTTTATTGTGTTCCAGGTGGTAATTATAGCCTGCAAGCCAGTAATAAATCATTAATGTTCTGAGCATCGAATGAATGATGCAATGTTTACAATACTTTGATTTATGAAGGACTTTCTATTTATATATTTTAAACAAAAGGAAAATAAAAAGTAGGCCTACATCGCATTTTCATGATGTTCATCAAGAGATATTTAATCATGGTTTATTCATGAAACCTTTTGTTTCATGAATATCACAACCACAAAAATCACAATCACAAGTGGATATTTCCAAAGAGTTACTTCTGAAATGCTGTATCTAAGATTGTGATTTATGAGTGCATGTGCATGCACCTTTTTATTAAGAATATGAAAACATTATCAACTCAAAATCACAAATAAATCAAGAAAATTACCACCGTACAAAACGATGTTTACATTATACCCTAAGCTACATCTCTTCCTATACGCGTGCATGTGACCGTTGTCCTGCGTTTAATAATTAGTGTCCTTTTTAAAGTTTTATCCCATGAATCACAGACTTGGGGGTTCTTTCGCTTCGATTATTACTGCATACTGAATATTTTTTTCATTTACATGTTGATTTCAATGAAAAGAGAAAAAATAAATATGGCTGAAATTTTCTCATCAATATCGGACATTATACATGTAAGCTACATCATACACTGTAAAAAAATGAAGTGCTAATTTATACCTTGGTCACATTTGCTCTACGGCGGCCGTACGGCGAGTCGAAAACAGCCGTTTATTACTTTTGATTCAAACCACCTATATGTAGTTGGACAAAAAATGCTAAAACGGCTGTTTTCGACTCGCCGTACGGCCGCCGTAGAACAAATGTGACCATGGCATTAGCATTTACAGTGCTTGTATACATGTAGTGACACTACAAGTGCTGATTTCCTAGTTCATGTAAACTAGAACTTTGGCTTAATGCTCAGATGCCATTTCAGAATGGCTGTTTGATAAGTATATAAAATATAACCAAACAAAACTGACGTTTTTAGAATTAAAATCGTTCGAGCTCAATATAGCTGAATAGGCCGACATGTTTATGGTTTACTACTCCCAGAGAGTGGAATGTGCTATATCCAGTACACTTGGTCATTGGTTAAAGGACAAGTCCACCCCAACACAAACTTGATTTGAATAAAAAGAGAAAAATTCAACAAGCAAAACACTGAAGATTTCATCAAAATCGGATGTAAAATAAGAAAATTACAACAATGTATGGCATTATAAAATTTCGCAACATTTCACAAAACAGTTATATGCACATCTTGGTCGGTATGCAAATGAGGAACTGATGACATCACTCACTCACTATTTCTTTTGTATTTTATAATATGAAATATGAAATATTTTTATTTTCTCGTCATTGTCATGTGAAATGAAGTTTCATTCCTCCCTGAACACACGGAATTCCATTATTTTAACATTTTGTGCTTCAGGCAAGGAGGTCCTAATCGTCAAATTTGTAAAAATTTAAATATTGCATAATTCAAACAATAAAAAACAAAAGAAATAGTGAGTGAGTGACATCATCGACTCTCTCATTTGGATGTAACTGGCTCGTTCATATAACTATTTTGTTAAAAATAAGAGAAATTTTGAAATGTCATAACACTCTTATTTTACATCGGATTTTGATGAAATTTTCAGCATTGTGCTTGTCTGATTTTTCTCTGTTGATTCAAATCAACATTTTTCTGAGGTGGACTTGATCTTTAAGATGATATAGTATTGCTGCTTGCATGCAATAGGGAAAAAAAGTTTCAGGATGCACTGCTAACCTTGATGAAGACACAGTTCAGGAAACATGGCGGCTGGATATTTCATAGTTGATTTTCTTTGTGGTAATGAGTGACAAACGAAAATAATTTAATGCAACATTAACATTAACGTGTTTTATACATGTACGACCTTAAAAGTACATAAAATTCTGATGTAAAATAAGGAAGTTATTTTAGATATCCGCTTGCATTTAATTTCACGAAATAATACATGTAGGTCTTTAAATTCTGATGTCAAGAGCGAGGTCACTTTTCAATAAAACTTATAGGGGATGATCATATGACTATTATTATTCCATTAAACTCCATCGCACCACTTTTATATGTAGAAGTTCGTATGGGGAGGATACATGTATGTACATGCATATATTGTCCCTATTAAATATTTAATGGCAAATAAACTGACCTATGTATACCCATTCACTAACACTTTAGAGTCTATTGTACATCTGCACTTTATACATGTAGTCATTAATTAGATATGCGATGCGATTAACAAGTAAGGACAAAATCCATAGTAAAACTCCGTGTCCATTATTCATGGGTAAAGTATCTCACTGGCACAGTTTATATGGTGGGGTGTTACTGTATCCTCATTATAGATAATCTAGATATCATTACTTTTGAGCGGATTATTTTTATCATTTCGATACATTTTATAATCAAACTCGACTCTTCACCGTGCGCGACGCGCGCATCAACACTCATGGTAGGAGGTCTGCAGGCACAAACCCTTGGTTTTCGCAGTTCGTGTAGTGCACATTGCAGAGTCTGAAAAGTGAGACTAGATTTACTTTGTACTGTGGCTAGCACAGAAAGAGAGTTTGGTGTCTAGTCTTCACTCTAGACGTGGTATTGGTTAAAGTGTCAAATACACTGTAAAAGATGAAGTGCTAATTAAGCACTTACAGTGCTTGTATAGTGACTGCACTACGAGTGCTGATTTTCTAGTTCGAATTTAAACTAGAAAATCAGCACTCGTAGTGCAGTCACTATACAAGCACTGTACATGTAAGTGCTAAATTAGCACTTCAATTTTTACAGTGTCGTAGTCTGTGTTGCAGACCGGGGGGGAGGGGGGGGCAGACATCTCTCAATTTTCCATCCCCCACATCCATTATTTACTAGATGTATTACTAAAACTAGAAGGTACGTTTCCCCCTCTTATTTCCGAATTGCATTATTTCAAGCTAAAATTACATAAAGCTTCACCCCCTGTTCGTTTCCCCCATTTTCAGCACCGATGAAAGCACTTGAAGTGGGCGCAATCATGTGAGACCTTCTTTGTTCTTATGGGGGAGGGGGGGGGGGGGGGTCGAGGCGATCCTCTCCCATGGGGTTCTACACGAAATTCGAAAATATTCCCCTGGGGTCGTCGCCGCACAAAGAAATCCCTGCGACATGATATTACATCATATAGACTTACATGTAAGGCGATCACACGCCTTACGATTGGTCTGCGGCCCGATTCCAGAATAAAATGGGGTAGAATTTGATGCTAATATCGAGACATTGAATATTTTTACTGTGTAATGTTCTAAATAATCGTACGAACACCTATGTTCAAATCTGTGGCTACGTGTACAGTGTATGCTGTCATCCTTCTTTGAATAATAGCGAATTTGATATTGAGTCGTAATGACGTCATACATGTAGCAGTCGTATACAATTGGCCACGATTTGAAACTAATTTGGCCTTTACTCCAGAATAAAGGCTTGCAATCTTTCAAAAATGGTTAAATCGGTATTCTTGCAATTGATTTTAACCTCAAATAAAATAATATGTTCCATTCACATTTTTCAGAAAATGAGTAAAATGCGATTTGTTCCAAACTCGGATCGCGAACAGTCGTATAGGGGTGCGGTGGCCTTTACATTGCAGGGCTCGGGAACGGTTTTCAAAGTGTGTGTGTGAGGGGGGGGGGGGGGGGGGGCTGACAATGCAAAGAATCACAATCATATGGTTATTTGTACGTTTTTTTACACGGTTTTGGAAACATTTTTTTTGGTGGGGGGGGGGGCTGAAGCCCCCATTTCAGCACCCTGCTTCCGCGGCCCCTTCGTTGCAGATGTACTCGGATTATACACTTACATACTGGATATGTAGTATCTCGGGAAGTTTAATCACCTTACATATTAGTATTACATATAAATCCATTAATGATTAATGTATACGTGAAATACAGTAACAGTATAGGGCTGCAGCAATGGCGTAATGGGCCCAAAAATTGAGGAGGGGGGCAGATATGGTGTATCGGGCAAAATCTATAAAAAGTTGCGAGCGAGCGAAGCAAAGATTTTGACAAGATATTCATAAGTAATATCGTATTTTACTCCTGTCTCTTTCACTTTGTTTCTTTTTTTTTCTTTTATATTTTTTTCTTGGTCATCAGTGAATCTGTAACCCTCTGGGCTGCAGAGATTATGTTCAGGGGCCCGTTGCAGAAAGAGTTGCGTTTAAACGCAAGTCAAAAAATCAATCGCAAGTCCCAAATGCGCGCTGTTGATTGGTTGAAAATCAAGTTGCGAATGATTTTTAGAGTTGCGATTGATTGCAACTCTTTCAGCAAAAACACATGTGGGCTGTGTATGATTCCTATTCAATCTCCATGAAATTTATATTCGCATTCAGTTCATGGTCCAGTATTTAGGAGATATTTAATATAACTAAAAATAAGTACTTCTTCTTGTATGATAATTTGGAATAAGACAAACGAACAAACAAAACGAACCAATGAATATATAAGTACATGTAACATAGTGGAATAATTATGCATGTAAATAAAGACGCATAAATTTGACCTACAATATTATGTTTGTAGTGATGTACATCCATCCACATACACTCCCATTTTCACGCCTAGCCTTCGTTGTCATTGGCGTGTAACGTACATAAACAAGCGTCAATGCTTACGTAATGCCTCGCTCTATTATCAAGTACATGTACTTAGTCACCCATTGTCATGGTAGACCGTTATTGATTCAAGGTCCTTTGGTCGCCGGATAAACCTTTATTTAGACAACACACTTAATACTGCATTGTAGTCGCAGACAAAATACAAACACGTGAGGTTGATGCAAAAGTACTGGTAGGACAGGTACGGCTGTATACATGTAGGTGCCTCATAAAGCTGGACGTAAGTTTATACAAATGCCTTTGCGTGCGTACGACTGTGGACTGGTGACCCATTCTTTTGTTATACATGTACCATAGAGCTATTTCTGTAATAGCTCCATGGTTATACGATACATAATAGAGAGATTTCGATTGTCTGCGACTGCAACGTATTCCTAGTTCACCGGAAGTGGTGACACCGCTCGTTCAGTATCACGTTCGTACATTGATGAAAACAGTTTCGATTTAAGTCGACGTACCCGTACCACGCCACAGCATATACCAGCGTGATAGCGAGCGGGCCGTGGGCCGATGCTTGGCCGGAGAATCAGGCGTAGCATCACGCTACGAACCAGTGGGGCGACTGTGGGTGCAACATTTGCACTCTTGCGCAAAAAGCCGAAAAACACGGTTGTTTGGAAATAAAACATCAATTACCTATCGGATATATGTAGTGTCTGAAAACAGGACACGCTAAATGTAATGGAAAAGCTGGTAACAAGCAGTAATTTGCAGTTTACCAGCCCTGCTGAATCAACGAAACTCGAGTGTTGATGCGGCTTCATTCATTTTTGCCAAGCTGGGATGACGTCATCATGTACGAACTAGCGCTCGTTCGAGCACTATGACACCGAACGTCAAAACCCTCAAATACGAGTCACAAATTTGGTCAGTGGACGAGAAGGCTCGTCACAGATTACTTCGCGCATGCGCAGTGCTCCCAAAATTCCTTAATCTCGTACGTCCACATGGCACGTCACAGAAAACGAAAGGTCTCAAATGTGTATCTGACTTAGCACCAAAGAACATGTTCCAGTCATGCGTAACTTTACGGACAGCTTTTTAAAACACCGACCTGGGCCCCGTCTGCATACAAGTTACCATTATGGTAGCTTTGCCACCCACCCAATGGTAACTTGCATAGAATCCTTGATTCTGATTGGTTGTTGATGGCAAGGTTACCATGATAATAACTTTTGTGCAACGGGGCCCAGGTAATTCGTTAGTTTGTCTTTAATATAGAGCGTGATTACTTCTTTGAGCAATCTTATCGTGAAGATCAGGTTTCATTCTATCGAATACACACACGTAAATAAATCATTTATTTAATGTATGTAACAAACAATTATCCAAAGAAATATAAAGGCAAATAAAGAAAATGGAAAAATCATGATACATGTAGGCATACATGTATATCACTACAGACAATAAACATTACATGGCGATTATGCATCTGTTCAATACTTTCCAGACGGACCAGACCTCGCCGCGACGCCACGAGCCTTTGCGGATACTGCATGCATGCACACAATATTGGCGCCACTTGCGATACCAAGTTCGTCTACATTTGGGAGCCATGTGATTTCATGCTAACTTAGTATTATTATAGAGCTACTATGGTATTATTCTTAAAACGTCAAAGAAAACAAGATCATCAAAATCAACTAAGTGTCCAGTGACGCCAGACAGTTTCTTGTGATGAGAGGTACATGTTTATTTCAAAAGTTTTTTTTTTTTTAAATTATAACAGACTCTGCTATAGTGTCCATGATCAAATGAAATCAGTGAAATTCAATTTTACCTGCGTAACTACACTGTATAATACTCATATTTAATATTTACGTGCGGCTTAAACTTTTATAAAAGTATATAAGCTGGTTGTATTTGTATAAAGCTTGGAATCTGGTCAACTTCTTTATTGGTCAAATCGGGGAAAATAGGATTTTCCCTTACAAATTTGCTGGTCAATTACAAGGACTTGGCTGTATGTGTTAGCATGTACTAGTGCAGTGTATGTATTCAATCATTAGTGACAGAGGCCAAGGTTTATCACCTCCCTTATTTAGTTCTCTTTTTCTCGGAAATCATTACATGATCATGATGTCGATAGCTACATGTAGTTCTAAACAGGACCCGTTAAAACCAAACTGATATCAGGACTTATTTTTACGATTATGTCGTCCGTTATACAAAGGTAAAGGAAAGTAGTAGTGGTTGCAAACGATGATTTTATTGTTAGAAAGTCTTTTAAAATCGAGGTTTTTATACATAAGAATGAAATTAAGAAATAGTGGGGGGGGGGGGGAGGGGTAGAGTGTATACATATTCTTAATTTCTTATATTCATTTAGTCTCCAATGGTCTCCATGTATAGAGTATAAGCTGTCGTTACATTTTAAAACCATTTCCAGCTTATAATTCAATTTCCCGAACCTACTTTCACATACGAATTATGTACCCCAATAATATTTTTCAGTCGACATGCAATCGAAATCCTCTTCCGCTTTTGAAGACTCGTCTTGTCCTAGACAAGTGCCATGTCCCAGCAATGCAATCTCTCAAATATCTATCTCTTTCGCATTTAGGCCCAGTGAACATGGTATACTCGTACTGATTTGTACTCAATTGATCAATAAACCCTCCAAATGAAGAGTAATTTGTGTCTCCGGTACGGATATGGCATTTCCATTTATGTCGGCATTTTGATCTAAATGGCTCGCAATATTACGATGCCCTGAGACTCAAATGGCACCAAGAATGATCAAAGTACTCGTGTACCTGTATATTGTATAGAATTGATGTACATGTATATGGTGCAGCCACAATCCTTCATTAGTTTGCAGTCGCAGACCCTGATTGAAAATTGGATCAGCAAGTATGCCTCCACGCAAAGACTAGTACATACAAAACTTGCTGAGCAAGAGGGCCTTCATTACCATGATTACACAAGGCGTGAGCAGGCTGCACATTCAGACCCTTAACTCGAGTGAAGGGTTTGCACAGCAGACTAAACCCCCATTATGGCATGATGTTTATGCACAGTGTGTTTATGTGCTTGTAATTGTGTGGACTGCACACTGTGGACTTGAGATGCTACAGTTCTTGGTTCAATACCCTGGTGGCGATTCCTCCGGAAACGGCCGGGGGCCCCAAAATCCGTGTTGAACTGAAGAGTTTTGTATAGAGCTGCAAATCTTTGATTAAAAAAACCTTTAATATCCCCCCCCAATTTTACACAAGAAAAAAAAATAGCTGCAAATGAAACTTACGTGTTTGATCACAGTGAGTTTCGAACCCACAGCAGCACGGGGACAAGGTGACGAGGTGTTCGATATTTCCAAATGACTTTCCTGTTCCAAGGTGCGAAGTCTTTTGCGGATTTGACAACCTAGCTAGTACGTTAATGTAGATCATATCATAGAGCCGTACACGGACATGTAGGTCAAATTAACAATTTTTTTTTCTTTTATTTACAATTATGTTTATACATGTACTTTATCGCTTATTTGGTAGGGATATTATTTTGTAGGGTCGTTATCGTTTATCACACAATCATAAATTATCAGGTATCACAATCAATATTATCAACACCACCACCGCCACGCCCATTATCATCACCATTATGTCGTCAACGACATCATCATCATCATCGTCATCATCACCATCATCATCATCATCAGTACCATCATTATATTATTTTCATTCATCACAATCATCATTGTCATCACGTCATTACCACCACCCGGGATCACCACCATCTTCAGAAGTTACAGCCAACATCACCATTAACTACCCACACCACCATCACCACTATGGCATCATCACCATGATCGCCATCCTCACCATATTCATCATTAGATTTAGATTTATTCATTTTCCGTTCACAAAGCACAACAAAATCAAAGTCACAATACATACTGTAGTCAAATATAAAGTACAACATCAATCGGAATAATGCATAAGAATTAAAAGGTTTAAACAATAAGAACTAGTGCGAAGTAAAGTAACTTTGACTAATACATGTAACTATATAAAACGGAACGGAGGGGCTTGCCAAGAAAAACAAAGCTTGTATGGGAGGCAAGCCCCTGTAACTTAGTTTCAATACGTATATTACAAAACTATAGTATCAAGGAGAGACGGAAGACAGTTTAAAAGGAGGCTGTACAAAATATCGAAGGTAACAAGGAAATAGTGACACAAATTAGAATAAATGATAATAGTAATAATGATAAATAATAATAATAAAATGGTAACAAAAATGTGATAATGAGGGAGGAACAGAGAGGCAAATGTAGGGAGAGAGGGGGTGCAGGTACAATTTTAGGTGCAAAGAGGAGCATGTCAAGGGCGGGAACAGGTCGGCAGGCAAGTTTTTTAGTAGTCCTTTGTCAGGACTGTTGTGTGTGTGTTTTTTGTACTCTGGCCCCTACTACACCAACGAATCGACCTCTACACGCCCTAAATATAAACAACCCCTCGAATTATCCTTCCCCCACGTGAAAAATAGGTAATATCGCGATCAATGGGGTTTGGTACATGGTGGAGAATGAAGAGAGGGGGAGAGAAATGAACTACCAACGGATAGAATCTAGACTAGTTTTTTAGTAGTTCTTGTAGTTTTGGTTATATGGTAGATTGACTTGTTTGTGTAAAGTATTGGCAAATAAGCATCAATGCCGCCACCATCAGCTTCACCATCATCAAAATCGCTTTCATTAATCAATTTTCATGTATGTTATGATGAAGTGCCCATCAAGCCAGCATTTACATGTATTCCGTATACTCGGTTTCAAATACGAAGCTTAGGACCCACTCCGCAAACCCATTTCGTTCAATCCCGGGATTTCCGTTCGGTTCCCTTGGTATTCGAGTTAAATCAAAGAAAACATGTAGATGACACACGCGCACAAAAGTTTATTAACCTCCTTGTATCATGTTACAGAATATCCGATATTCTCGCGTCATGTCTTATTTTTCTTGATCGATGAGCCACGCGAACGCGTGCATTATATGGGCGGCTCCACGGAGGGGGGGGGGGGGGGGGGATGCAGGGGATGACCACCCCATATGATTTTTCAAGTAGTGAAAAAAAAGTTGGAAAAAAAGAGATAACGGAAGAGAGAATAAATAGAACATTATAAAGAGATGCATGCATAGGCCGTTTAACTATATTATATAACATTGTCACAGAGTTGAGAAAAATGGGTCGTCTTGGTCCCCCTATCACGATGCATTCTGGCACCGCCCCCTACGTGCAGAGACGATCAAAATATGTGCAGGACATATGACATGCACGATCATCATCACAATTGTGTAATTTGTATCTGATAATACTAAATGCTGAATTTGTTCTCAAACACAGGGTCGGCGCCAAAGGGGGCAGGGGCGGTCGTCCATGTGTATGTTTGAAGAAGTAAAAAGTACGAAAAAAGAGAAAACAAAACGAGGGAGGAAAAAGGAAGAAAGAAGAAAAAAATACGAAGAGGAGGGTTTCTCCCGTGTAGCTATATGATACACATGTACAGTGGCTGATCTAAGGGAGGGAGGGGGGGGGCACACCTGGGCCCCTGATTGAGAGCCATAATCCATATTTTTAATGTAAATATGCCGTTGATACACATGTGTGCCCCCTACCGTGACAAATACTTTAATAGGATTATGTCGTTCATACAGAAGTGAGGTTCTTTTTTGGCTTGTCAAATTTTGCGTGGAAAAATGACCTTTTTTCTTTGCTTGTCAAATTTTCCTAGAGAAAATATGCCAATTTTTGGAAAATCTTGGATCCGCCCCTGCCCCTGTACAGTCTTTTGAAAAAAATAATGTGACTTTTTGGTCGACTTGTCCCCACCCCCTTATCAAAATCTCCTGGGGAGCGTTTCATGGACGGACTTTCATCGGAAGTTTTCGGAAGTTTCATCCGACAAGTCCCATTTTATCCGACAGTTACCATAGTAACAGACTAACAGTACCTATCAGCCAATCAACATCAGAGAAAGATGTCAGATCTGACAACTTGTCGGATGAAACTGTTGATGAAACACTCCCCAGGTGTCGCCCCTGTGCAATTATGTTGTTTAGCTGATTCGATATCAACGAGCATGATTATTCAAAAGTAATAGCATATATTTAATTACAAAACATTCTTCTCGTATTCATTTTTGTCTCACCTGCGAAGCAAAGTGAGACTATAGGCGCCGCTTTTCCGACGGCGGCGGCGACGGGCGGCGGCGGCGGCGGCGTCAACATCAAATCTTAACCTGAGGTTAAGTTTTTGAAATGACATCATAACTTAGAAAGTATATGGACCTAGTTCATGAAACTTGGCCATAAGGTTAATCAAGTATTACTGAACATCCTATTAGAGTTTCATGTCACATGACCAAGGTCAAAGGTCATTTAGGGTCAATGAACTTAGACCATGTTGGAGGAATCAACATCGAAATCTTAACCTGTGGTTAAGTTTTTGAAATGTCATCATAACTTAGAAAATATATGGACCTAGTTCATGAAACTTGGACATAAGGTTAATCAAGTATCACTGAACATCCTGCATGAGTTTCACGTCACATGACCAAGGTCAAAGGTCATTTAGGGTCAATGAACTTTGGCCGAATTGGGGATATCTGTTGAATTCCCATCATAACTTTGAAAGTTTATGGATCTGATTCATGAAACTTGGACATAATAGTAATCAAGCATCACTGAAAATTTTGTGCAAGTTTCAGGTCTCATGATTAAGGTCAAAGGTCATTTAGGGTCAATGAACTTTGGCCGAATCAGGGGTATCTGTTGAATTACCATCATAACTTTGATAGTTTATTGGTCTAGTTCATTAAACTTGGACATTAGAGTAATCAAGTATCACTGAACATCCTGTGCACGTTTCAGGTCACATGACCAAGGTCAAAGGTCAATGAACTTTGGCCGAATTGGGTGTATCTGTTGAATTACCATCATAACTTTGAAAGTTTATGGATCTGATTCATGAAACTTGTACATAAGAGAAATCAGGTATCACTGAATATCCTGTTTGAGTTTCAGGTCACATGATCAAGGTCAAAGGTCATGTAAGGTCAATGAACTTTGGCCATGTTGGGTTTTTTTGGTGAATCTCTGTAAGTTTATTGGTCTAGTTCATAAAAAGTGGACATAAGAGTAACCATGTATCACTGAACATCTTGTGCGAGTTAGAGTAGTATTCAAAGTCAGCACTGCTGCTATATTGAACTGCGTGATGCAGGTGAGACGGCCAGAGGCATTCCACTTGTTTGAAATGCTGATCATGAAGTATGTTACATGTCCATTTATACTCCTTGTACATGTTGTTTATACATGTACATGTACATGTAAAGGCAAAATGTCTTCTTGTCGCTACATCGTGTACTCAGAAAGTACATCCTTGCTCAGATGAGTTCCTGTGGTCTAACTGGATATTAATAGGTTTATAATGATGAATGATTCACATTTGTTTCGCCCTGCGTAAAATTTTCCTTTCCATAGGCCTACCCTAGTCTGCAGGCGCAGACCCTCATTGGAACTTTGATCAACAAGTGTGCCTCCACGCGGAGACTAGCACAGAAAGCCTTCAGTACACAAGGCATGAGTACATGGAGGCTGCACATTCAGACGCTTGTTTCGAGTGAAGGGTTTGCCCAGCAGACTAGGCCAACCCCTTCACAAAAAGAGAAGCCATCTTTGGTTCTCGTTAAAAGTAATTACTCCATTCTTAGTGTTACGTAACTCCTGACGTAAAACATAACGAACGACGCCAATTACCAGCAATCATGCTAGTAAAGTAGAGAGACTTACTGCTGCCTATATTTGGATTGGATGGGATGATATGAATTAATGGCATATTGAAAAAAAATGATCTGGATAACTTATGAAAGATAGGAACTTAGGACGGAAGTAGTGTAATCTTTTAATGCTCAGACGTAAGTTTTTTTCACTTCTGGTAAATTATGTAGGCTTTTATAGGCCTGTATTCTGAATGATGACATTCACATGTACGTGTACGACCTGTTCCTTTTCTAGGTTTTGTACAATGTATTATGACTAGGGTCTATGGACGATGTAAATACACACACAGTATTACATTGGTGGTATCGGGGTAATGTCACCCCCCTCCCCCTCTGTCAACTTGATGTAGCGTTGCGCGAATTTGATGGCCTCTGAGTTTTGAACTTCTTCATGTTCTTTCTACTCTCTTCCCTCCTCCTCCTCCGCACTTTCTCATTTCACTCCTTGAAGGCCTTATAGGGGCGGTAGCCCCCTGCCCCCGTACATGTATGACCCTTCATGCTCTGTATGCATTACTGGTACATGTATATATCCGACGGAATCGATTTGAGAGATATCAAGAATTTATTGATAACCAATGGCAATATATTAGTATTGATTATTGCAATATAAAGGTAACGTGTAGAAGGTCTCTGAGGAAGTAGATCGATAAATAATTAAATATATTGCAAGAATGGGGAAGTAATTATATTATACATACATAAATACATACATACATACATACATCCATCCATATATTATAAATATATATATAATATCATTAACAAATGAGTACTTTATCATTCATAATGGTGATGACCGTGGAGCGTGGGTGTATAATTATTTCTTAAAAGTTAAATCTCAGTAAATGGGAGCGTGGGAGTTCAACACCTTCCGTTTCCCAGGTGCATCGCATTCGTTCATAATGCATCGTATTACCTTGATTTATTGAGACGCAAAGACAGAAAGAGTTGTTATTTTTAGATAATTATGATTACCGCACATCACTTTCGTCGAAACAGAAATCGGGGATATTCTGGCAATCGTAGTACAGTTAATAAAGAGATTAGTTGAATGAAACAAACGAACTGGGTTGGTTGGAGTAAAGGTTATACAAACAAATTAAATTACTCTATTGTCAAACTTGTCAAATGAGATACGTGTACAAAATCATAGCACATAGCAAACTACTGTTACCCAAAGTTACATGTATGCATTTCATAAACGTTTACATGTAAAGGGGGAAATTTTGAAGAAAAAAATGAAAGTGAGCTTTTAGTGTATGAATTTGTTCATAAATATTCAGTAGTGATTGTGAAATTGTCATTATTATTAGGGTTGTTGCTGTGTGTCAGGACAGATTTGACCTCGAATAAGCCAACGTTTATTTGTTACATTGTACGTAATGAATTTGTTTAAATTGACCCTTTCACCATGTGCTGCTTGTCAATTCTGATTATGTATAAATATGAATAGATAACTAAAAAATAAAAACCCTTATCAACAATCGATTGAATCCTGCATGCTTGTAAAATTCTTCAAACTTTTGATAAATTATCTGTCTGGACACTCAACGTCTGGGTAGATAATCTACCCAAAGGTTGCCATGTTCCCCATGACTTGACGATGACAATGCTGTACCCAGATGAGAAATGAGGTAGATACCACACATTGTCTTGATGTGAATAGCAGCCAACTACATGTAGGTTGATTTCACACCGCGCGCGATTCTAAAGTAAAACGCATCCAAGAACATAGAAAATGTATTGAAAATGCAAGTCAAATTGCAATGAACAACCGGGAGGTCTTTGTCGAAAATTGGAGAACCAAAACAGCAGTTTCTTCCAAAGTTTCAGAGCTGAGGGGAAAATGCAAATATGTCGTTTTTCCAGAGTCCAGGACGAAAAGTGCCGTTTTGTTCCACCCGTTTCGACAAAGATGATGGCCATTTGACAATACATTTTTCATGTTGATGAAACCGTTCTGCGTCGGAGTGCGAATTGCGAAAACTTTCTGAGATATATATACTTGAGTAAAAACCTCACAAGTACTGTCTCGTTTTCATTCGGTATACGACATCGTATAGGGTGATCTTATAAAGTGATCGTATTCCTTGTGTTGACGATAGTACGTAATCGCTATGGATGTTGACGATGGTATACGATTCTCGTACGGATTCGCGATCTCCGTAGCCTTAAAGATTTTGTTTAGCGTAAAGCGTGTACAAATTTCCACAAATCGTAAGATTGTATACATTCTAAAAACACAGTAAAATTTTACCCAATATTGGGTAGAAAGGGAACATGTATTTTTACGTCATTGTGATTAATGCGCGTAGCTGTACCATAACATAATTATCGTATATTTTAAATGTACTGCGGCACAGCTTTGCAAGACGGCCGGTGGCCGCCCACCGTCTTTCGCTGCTCACATACAAAGAAGACGGAGTCAAGAAATGACAAGTTCGAACGAAGAGATGAAGTAGAGTTGTACATAATGTGTTTATTTCAAATCAATATCAAATCAACAAGCTAGTATAGTATAATACAATCGTATCTCTTGATATCAAGAATATAATTCTTGATATCAAGAAATAAATTCTTGATATCAAGAAATTTAATTCTTGATATAAGAAAATGTGAATAAATGTAAAAACGGCTTGCCATACGTACGATTAATCGCTTACTTTTGTGTTATGTGACTTTGGAATTAGGTCCGATATGAGACGGAAAGTGTCATAATGTATCCCAGAAAATTAATGGTTACACCATGGAGCTTATAGCTCCAGGGTTACACATACACGCACAGCAAAAACTGTGGTGTTAACCGTTGTACATAGAGGACCACACCAGTTATTTTGCACCGGTGTTAAATTGGTGGTGTTAGTTTTACACCTATAGGTGTTATTACAACACCCTTGGTTGTTACATTTACACTCTTTGGTGTTATGTTCAATCTTTAGGGTGTAATTTTAACACATCGGGGTGTGGTCCTCTATTAACACCAGTTGGTGTCAGTTTTAACACCACAGTTTTTACAGTGCGTTGGAACTCATTCCGGCTAACCCTCCCCCCCCCCCCCGGAACGGAGTGTGGGCCAATTACCAGACCCGATTTCCGGATCAACTCTTTAGCGTGCAGATCATGTACGATTAGTTGGTTGGCTGATGAGTGACTTTTATTTTGATCAATGATGGATGGATTGATTTAATGTAAATTACATGTAATTTGATTACTTCTTTGATTGAATTTAAAAGTATATGTAGGGCCTAACCGTATTTTTTTTTTGCGTTTGAATTTGAATATTTCTTGTTGTTATTCTACATGTAGCTTAAGAAATTCAATCAAACGTGTATAAATTTTAGAAACTGCGAAGATGAGTCTTGACTTGATAATTAGAGGAAACACGATATCACATTATTCTTAGGGGCACAAATAAATTGATGCGGCCGAGATGGAGACAGTGCGCCCACTGCTCGTAGAGAAATCACCCCTCAATTTCATATTCAGTGAAATTTAATGACATAGCTAGAGTTTTCCCATCCGTATCTGTGAACAAGCTTCATATATATTTTGATTATAACATGCTATGTTTCCGTTGATATACGGACATCCTACACTGTAAAAACTGTGGTGTTAAAACTGACACCAATTGATGTTAATAGAGGACCACACCCTGAGGTGTTAAAATTACACCCTAAAGATTGAACGTAACACCAAAGAGTGTAAATGTAACAACCAAAGGTGTTGTAATAACACCTATAGGTTTAAAACAACATGTAACACCACCAATTTAACACCGGTGTAAAATAACTGGTGTGGTCGTCTATGTACACTGGTTAACACCACAGTTTTTGCTGTGTAGATGCTTTTAAAATCGTCTTTCGATGTCCAATAACTCAGTTTGGCGTCATTGGCAGAGGAAGCCCTATTTTGAGTCATCCGTTACGTAATCAGTCCATGGAATTCCCTCACCTGCACTGTAATGCGCCGAATTTGCCCTAACCCCATGCAATGTGCACTGTCTGACGCATCAGCAATCTCTTGAATCGCGGATCACATTTCTTTCATCTGAATATATATATATTCTTTCATTTATGTTACTCTTGATTTTATTTTGCTACGAAGTTCGAGCCAATGTTAAAAAACCCAGGACAATGCATTTATTTGCATTTATATCTGCAATACAAGTACATAGACGATTTTCAATAATTCATTTGAATATATTCATTCTGCATGAAATATGATTATAATTATTTATAGATTGTACCTTGATTGATCACTAGGCTTCCGTCCTCCTGTTTGCATGATGGTGTCGATCTTTATAACTGCTTCCCGGGTTGTGTGGCTGTCCAATCCGTAGTAACAATTTATCTCCCAGTTCTGAAATTGATTTACATGTAGCTGTACTTGTAAAGTTGTATGCAAGATGCAGGCCTACTCATTTGAACATTACTGTAGGGCACAACGTTCTATAAAGGGAACCGTTAGTACATCAATCGTTCATTAGATGACCATTTATACTAATTTATACGCAAGCGGCAACCGTAGTTAATGTATACGCGTCAACAGTAATGTATTACTGTTGAAATATATACATTCCTCCTATTTCCTATTAAAATCTATATTGCTATTATTGATACCAAATTCACGTTACATTCTAAATTTTGAAGTGTAATGTGAATTTAATACCATTCGATCTTAATCGGAAACAGGAATGTTACTTTGAAAGCGTTGTAATCCCTATGTTCCTGAAAATGGATTTGCGAATGCTATAAAAGAGTTTAAAAATGATTTAGGAGACAGTACATGGTCCAGGGAGAGGAAAAAGGGGAAGATAGGAAGAAAATGAAAGAAAGAAAACTATGTAGAAAGAGAGGTCTTGGTCTTGTAACTCTTAATTACCTCTGTTATTCTATTAAAACAATACATTTGTTGCTACCTTGAGGTCGCCTTATCCTTATGATCAATGTTATGATCGCTCCCCTGCCATAATAAAATAGATAATACCTCAATATAATAAATAACGGCACCTTTAATATGACGTCACATTGTCAACCTGTCAAAAAACCCTGGCGATGCCCCTTGGGCAATACATATTTCATGAGTTAAAAAATATAAAGTTCATCTTCGAGGGCGAACATTTAAATTAGGGCCTATGAAATCAATACCATTTATTTCAAATTTAATTCGTTGTTGATGTCGGTTGCTCACGTTCGTACCGCCCTCGAATGAGAATAGGCGCGCTTGAGCTTATTCGAGGGGCTTCTTCCGTAAACAGCAATGTAAATACATGTGCAAGTGAGCTTCTGTCTGAAGCTCTTTGAAGTGAGGTAATCGTCAACATGGCAAATAAAGTCAAATTGACCTGGTCAATAATTGGTTAAATGGTCAGCAGTAACTTTGTCAATATGAAAGGGGTCTCTTACGGTAGTTTTTCATGACCTCTTGAAATTCCGTTTTCATTTTTGTATTCCCCCTATAAGCGGCCTACTTTGGTAAACTAAGAAACAAAATCTCAAATCTAGGTTAATCGAAAATATGACCAGAGTTTTCCTTCTTTCTGCACAATTAGAACATTAGAGTGATCATGAAAGTTCATCTGTGTCAGTTGAAAATACCAAATGATAGGGAACACCTTTGATCTCAAGATGAGAAAAAAAATCGCAATCGGGTAACATCGCTGAGGAAGGCTATAATCAGTAGCCGAAAATTTTTGAGGTATCTTTTCGAGATTTTTTTCTTGTATTGAGAACAAAAGTTTGATCATCGGTAATAATACTAGTGATTCTTCCTCCGGATCACCCCCCATCCTCATCGCTATTTCATCCTCCCCCTCCCCCCCTCCTCTGGTCCACTCCTCCCCCCTCTTCCCTCTCCTTCACCCCATTTTTTCCCCTTATCTTCTATCTCTCTACCCCTCCATCCTTCCCCCTCATTCTCCTCCACATCTTCATGCTCATAACCGCAATATCTCCAACCCTTTTACCCCACCTTCATGTCCTTCTTCCTCTCCCTCTACCCCCTCCCTAGTCTGCAGGCACAGACCCTGACTGAAAATTTGTGATCAGCAAGCGTGCCTCCACGCAAAGACTAGCACATACAAAACTTGCTGAGCGAAAGGGCCTTCAGTACATACGAGTCATGGGTAGGCTGCACATTCAGACCCTTACTTTAACTCGAGTGAGGGGTTTGCACAGCAGCACTAACCCCTCCCCATCTCCTACTCCTACCTAGTCTGCTATGCAGACTCTGAATGGCTCGTGAGGTGGGATCTGCTACTGGTTTGAGCAAACCAGCCTGAAAGGGCGAGCGAAGCGAGCCATTTCTGCAGCCTCAGTAGACCTAGTCTGCTATGCAGACTCGTTGAATCAGCTGAGGTACACACACTGCAGATGTGGGTCTACATTTGTAGACTAACTCCTACCATAGGTGCATGGTCCTACCCTCCATCCAATCTCTTTCTTCCTCTAGCCCCCCCCCCCTCTTCCTCTGTTCTGCTCTCCCTCTCTTATTCACTCTCTATCTTCATTCACACATGTACGTAATGTTTATCATTAATTCGCTTATGTAAACCAATAATTGTCAGTAGATCCTTGCATGCGGTTTCTCAATCACGTCACTTTTAGTCATTCAGAAACGCATCGAAATTTCCCAGTGCAGTCCGCATTGTCATTTAATTGCTCATCCCAGGAGAGTATATAGACGTCACAATATATGATGACGGTCATTAACATCATCATTAAATCACATGACATAGGTGCACGATGTGTCGGCTGTCTCATAACCACTATAAAGTCCATTTATCATGATTGCTTGCTGTGATTCATTTCTCTATACGCTTGGAGTGTAAGGTAGATGTCAAGAAACAAACATGAAAATAAAATAAACTTGTCCGCTTTTTAATGAGAAATTCATACTGGGAGGGGAGGCGAGATGGTAGTTAAATTCTCAATTGAAATGATATTTTGTTCAAAAGTTTTGGAGTCGCATTATTTTGTTTGCAACTTTTTTTTGCAGCGGACCTTCAATAGCACTGTGTTTGCATTGACCATTTTGTTCGTCAGGTATGATGGGGAGGTCCTATTCAAGGCTACATGAACAGAACCAATACATTACATGATTATGATATATACAGGTAAAGGGATCAACAATGATGACTTGTGTTTACATTTATAATTAATATTCAAGGGAAATTTCATTGATATTATGAGGCCTATATTCATTTTTATATGATATCAAATACATGTGAGCTCAGCGAACGATATCAATGGACTGCATGCCATAGAGCTATTACAGACAGTACATGCATATCAACCTGTGGTATCAATCAAAAGCCTACATTCTTTTTCTGTCAAACGCCCGAATAGCTCTATGGTATTGGTAAGGAAATCCGACAATATATCGACCTGTTTTCCGGGGCTGTTTTTCCTCCTTTGAGAACGAGACGGGGTATATTTCCCAATCTCAGAGAGTACATGGTGCATGGGGTATTCTAGTAAATCTCTGCATCAATTCAGGTTTACTGTTTTCTCCTCATGCCACAGTTACACCGGCGGGGAACGATCCGATCCGACCAAATCTATATACGGTATTCCCAATTACATATCGGTCGGTTTGGAGGTGATTTCGTTGTTGTGACTGAAACATCGACCGTCTTTGAAAACATCAATCTCAGAGGAGAGTAATACGTGATTATAGGTCGACCATCATTATTCATTTCTGACCTCCTACACGTAAGAAACAAGCTAAACTCATCGGTTTCGTGTTGTCGAAGTCTACGTTCATAATTTTGGCTTTAATAGACCACGTTCGCACATGTATTTCACACATTTCATTTATGGATAAAAGTGATGAATATACGACAGGAAAATTAGGCCTTTGGCATCTGATCTTTGACAATATCGTCCCAAACAGGTCAAAATTCCGGCTGTAAAATTGTGAATTCACACATAATTCACCCAAGGATTCATTCAAATCATCCTGCAATAAACTAATAGGTCTAATAATAAAGTTTAGAAAAAGCTTAAATCAGATTTAAGGTTAGTGGTTATAAGCCTACTACAATTATGACAATAAACTGACCAACTTTTGGTTTTGAAATATCATCATGAAATCTTGTTTTTAATCAACAGTTACATGTAGTTATACGGTGGTTAATGTTTTGATAAATTTTGGTTATGTCGGTCAAGCTCATGGGAATTCTGTGGCTACTCATCATCGGTTAGGGTATGTTTGTAGGTCAGCAATGACTGTCATATTTTATGGGCAACCAAAAGGGCCAAAATTAATAATCTAAAAAAGAAACTCTTAGAAATAAATGTAGTACATGTATCTCAGAAATGCATGTAGTCTTTCAGAAACAAATGCAGTCTCTCAGAAATTAATTGCCGTTTCTTAGAAATGAATTAACCTCCTTAGAAATAAAAGTAGTATCTCACAAATATAACATTCAGAAATGAATACATTACTCTGGACGAAGTCAGAGTTAAATATATTTACAGTAACCAGAAATTGATATAATTGAGAAATAAGGCAGCTCAGAAATAAATCTTGTCAATCATAGATAAAAGATTTTAGAAATATAAGACTCATTCAGAAAAAAACACATCGTAATTGAAATAGCAGTATATTTTTACAAATGAATGCCATCATTCAGAAATAGATAACCTCGCAAATAAAACATTTAAAAAAAATGAGAAAACTATAGAAATAAAGATAACTACAGAAATAAAAGCAACCACAGAAATAAAGACAACCGCAGAATCATAAGTTTATGCGGAATTAAAACAATTCTTGGAAAAAACATAATCACAGATTTGTATTTTATAATTTATTTTCGAGAAAGTCAGAGAGACTGCATTTATTTCTGAAAGACTACATGTATTTCTGAGATACTAGTAATTTCTGAGTTTCTTTATATTTGAGATTGTTAATTTTGTCCCTTTTGGCTGCCCATAATATTTGCATTTATTTCCAAATATAAAGCCTAAAACGATATTAAACAAAAATACCATGTAGCAGGGAATTCGATGCAAAAAGCGTTTATGATGTAATCACAAAGAAGAACAGTTTGGCGAACGATATTTTGAATATTTTTTTATTACTATTCAAAGTGAAAACAATTCGTGGATTAGTTAAGTTCATGTTATGCCCTTGCATGCATTACAGCAACACTCCGATTGCATTTGACTCTTTGGAGTCAGTGATGACGTCATCATAATCAGTCGGGGAAACAGGCCACCATGACCATTTAGGCGTCGACCTGTCGGATTATTTTCATCGGCGGATCCTAATGAGGTCGCCAATAAGGGGGCAGAAAATGTCTTTAATCCCCCCCCCCCCCCGAATATTCCACAAGCAAGAAAAACAGGGCATCACCTTTGAAAAGGTGCAAGGGGGAGGTGCTTTCTCTTGTAAAGTACATGTAAATACATTTACCGGTCTTCAAGACGGGAGGGGGGGGGGGGTTCCGACACTGGATATTATCATAAGATTATCACTTAAACGTAAAGTCCACCTCAGAAAAATGTTCTTTTGAATCAATAGAGAAATTAAAACAAGTATTATGCTGAAAAGTTCGTCAAAATCGGATGTAAATGAAGAAAGTTATGACATTTTAAATTTCCACTTATTTTCACAAAATAGTTATGTGCACAATTTAGTCACATGCAAATGGAGAATCGATGATGTCCCTCACTCACTATTTCTTTTGTTTTTTATTGTTTGAATTATAATACAATATTTCAATTTTACAGCTTCGACAATTAAGGACCAACTTGACTGAACCATGAAATGTTAAACAATGGTAATTCCACATGTTCAGGAGAAATAAAACTTTGTCTCACAGGATAATTTGGAGAAAATTTGAATATTTCATATACTGAAATACAAAAGAAATAGTGAGTGAATGATGTCTTCAGTTCCCTCATTTCCCTCATTAAGCGAAACTTTAAATGTCGTAACTTTCTTATTTTACATCCAATATGGATGAAATTTTGATTGTTATGCTTGTTGGATTTTTCTCTATTCAAATCAACTTTTTTTGTTGGGGTGGACTTGTCCTTTAAGAAGAACCTAGTTTCAAGATCTCTCCTCCCTTCATGCCCTTTGACGCAGAATATGGTGGTATTTCTGCAGCTTGTGCGCTGTAATATGAATACGACAGGCACGCCGGAACACTTTCAGTTTTGGGGGGGCAAAATCCCGAAGGGGCACACAATATTTTTGACAGCTTGAGATACCGAAGCGATCGAGCGGGAGAGGCTATGGGACCCCCCCACGGTAAGGATTTTGTGCAAAAATGGAGTATAAAAGTTGCGTTTCTAAATGCATTTGAAAATAAATTTCTTGAGAATTAAACAATCTTGGAGTTCTTTTTGCTCCTTCTGTTTCCTCCCTTCTGACCAAGCCTGGTGTTTCTTCATGACCAGGGTCGCAGTTCCAGCAAACTTACGAGCCTTATTGCAAAGAAATTGTTTCAAACCAAATAATATAGGCCTTTTAAAGACTTTAAGATGACAAACATGACCGTACGCAGCCGGGGGCCGCCGATCGAGAGGGCAAAATTCACAAAATTCACCAAAAGTGTGCACGAAATCCTTCAATTTTATTCTAGAAAATGCAAAAGCTCCCCCATCACAAATCCCCTCGCTCTTACGTTTCTTCGAAAATTTAGGTCTTGCAGCCCCACCCAATCCCGGGTTGTTTTTTTTTTTTTTTTTTTTGCAAACGTCCATGAATAACGAAAGCTGGGATGAACCAGAGAACATAGCTGCCATCTCGATCTGATTACTAACAGGTAATGGGAAGAAGTTTTGGAACCTAAAATTCATAAGTGCTATCTATATGAGCTGAAATAGTATCAGACAAAACGCCTTCCAATCATGCCAATGAAAAGAAATAGAGGAAAATACGGGGCTGTGAAAATTGAATATTTTTTTTTATAGTAGAGCAATACTGTAACGCTTATTTTTTTTCTTTTACATTCTTTACAGTTTTATTCATATCTCGGATAATATGAGTCCGGTCAAGAAGACACTTTCACAGATGATTTTATTTTTTTCATGTCTAAACATTATCTCTAAGTTTCTTTCGAGTGGGATTCACCATTTTTACAAATTATAAATTATAATCCTCTACACATGATTATTCTGAGTGTAATTTTCTGATAACAAGTCTATACTGAGTTTCTGTTTGTGGTAACTCCCGTAGGAACTCGGCAGGACAGCATTTTGCTGGTAAACGCCAAGCTGGTATATGACCAATTACCAATGAAACATTTTACGTCTAGGTTAATCAGTCATAGTGGCTGACGTTATAGACGACAGAAATTACTCTCGGGCCTTTTTATCAAAGTGGAGACAATGGCAGAGTTGGGATTCGAACTCACAACCTTGCGATTATGAGTCCAATGCTCTAACCACTGGACCACACGACCCGTGTTGAAATGACCTTGGTATTTTCTTTAGGGCACTGAATTATTATTATTTGTTGGCCTCACGTGTGCCTTGGAGGCGAAAAGCGAACTGAATCACTATAGATCCACAGGTCTCTCGTCCCGATATAACTGATTGGGGGATGCAGGTGGACCTCGACACCGGGGTTTCCCCCTACTCTTTACGAATATAGTACAGCGGGTTCTTAACGTGCAAAGGTAGTGACTCTCCTCTACACGGGGCCTCCATTTAACAGCCTATCCGGGGGACGAAGTGTTTTCCATTGTATAGCCTGCATCTATGAAACATGGGAGAGACGTTTACACACAAAGCACTGACTTCAGTCATTCGCCCAGGGTGGACTCGAACCTACGATCTTTGGTTCGACTTCGACGGGCAGACGCGTTACCGACTGAGCCAACACCGCTCTCTTGTTATCACTGTATTAACTCAATTTATATTTAGTTGAAAATGAAATAATTGAAACAAGTTTCTCGAGATATCTTGCTCGAGTAACTAGTGTTCACGCGCTTTAGTGATATCGGGTCCGGTCTGAGCGTTTCTGGGCGATCGACCGCGCGTTTGTTAGACGACACAACCAGCATCATAGAATTATAAACCTATCATTGGTGGACCACTATCAATTTGCCATTCGCTTTTAGTCTGAAATGTATTCATTAAAAGGTTAAACGTTATTACACTGTAATAAGATGGAAAAGGGGCTTATCAAAGCTATGTTTCACAGAGGAACTGTTCATTAAAAGACGCGAGGCTAACTATGATAATGTATTTGCCCCGTCAGGGGCAAAAATTTTTTCATTTATTGACAAGGAAATGACAATTTTCAGGCAGAAAAGTGCCTTCATTTACTTTTGTCCTTAAATAATTTATCATTTTTCATCTTTCAGGGGGGCACGTTGGGGGGCAAAATCTCGTTTTGCCCCCCCAAAATTTTATTTGGGGGGGCAAGTGCCCCCCCCTGCCCCCCCCCCGCTTCCGGCGCCCTTGGAATACGATGGATATGTGTTTGTTTTTGTCTGCTTGCGTCAGATAAATTGAAACAAATGGTACTTTGACACTGTTTAGTCGTAAATCCTGCGTTTTATTTTTTTAGAGGTCATGACCCGGATCGGAGGTCAGAGAATCAGCCGCCATTTCCATAACAACGTTCTCACTAACTCGATATAGTTTCCAAAATAATAGACATGGTAAACATAGTAAAGCGTGTTTCTATAGGTACATGTGCGTCAGGCCTACATTACATGTCACGCATGGCAAATGATAAGCTCCACATTCAAGTTCACGAGTTATCCTTTGAAAGTTTCCACCATTACCCATCCGCGACGTCATGCAAAATGCATTTGCAGAAATCAAGACAACGTGTTCAATAAGATCTAGGAATCGTACAGATAGTTTTTGTCGTTTGATTGTCATTATTATAAGATTCTCGTAATTGAGTTTATAAAATGTAAAACAATTAGAGTAGGAGTCGTTTTTTTATTTTCATTTATTTATTTATTTATGCATGTATGTATTTATTTATTCATTTATGATTATTATTATTATTTATTTTTTTATTTTTTTATTTTATTTTTTTTGTGGGGGGGGGGGCGCTCGCCCGCTCTGCCCACCCCCTTTATCGCCGCCCTTTACACGCATATGATTTTGGTCATGTAGAACGGAACGTCATTCATGTAATAATCAAATTGGACTGAATCCGCATTTTGTGGCAAATATAATCGGAAATGAAGTGATGTTACCGAGGGCAAAGGAGCAGGAAAAGAGCGGGATGACGTCATCATGTCGCACTAAAGGACAAGTCGACCTCATGCAAATAGAATTTAGCTCGAACAAATGAATTACATGTAGATCTACAGTGATCTATGTCAACTCGAACTGTTACAGAAATGTATTGTGTTAGCAAACCATAATTCAATTCTGGATGGCTTACTTGAAATCTATCTAGATCCATAAAAGTGTTAAAAAAATCAAGTAGGCCTACATACTAAAATCCAATCAATCATTTTACTAGTCATCTTGACATTGTTATTAAAAAATATAGATATTGCTAAGCCATATATTTGCAATGTCAGTCGTGCTGGTAGGCTATTAAAGTTAATGAGACTCTGTCTTTAGCGTGGTTATGAATAGGCTTTCTCAGTAGGTTTTACGCATGCACTTGAAATTTAAAAATCATCTTGTTTTTTTTGTTCTTGCTCTGTGTTTTAGATGCTGTATACATTGACCTATTCATTGCATTGCTTTGAAGAACAAGTATGACAAACGATACTTCTTCCTTCAAAAGGATTACATTTAAAAAAAGTTGATTTCTCGGCATAATTAGAATGTGGTTAGTAAGTTTCAATAGCGATTAAGGAGTTCAAAATCTGAATTTTTTAAGCTCTTCATAGTCATGATAGTTACATGTATTCGTGAAATGTTTGCACTGGTAGGACCCTTCTACTTACGTGTCTTCTCCGATTCATTCTCTTGCACATTTCTATTTTGCAGAACTGAATAATTGCATGTAATATTCAGAGCTCAAATTCAAATATATTCGCATAATGAGAACGACTGTGGTTTGGGGAGTTAAAAATCTGTTTAAGAGTCAAGTCCACTTAAGAAAGATTTATGATTTGAATAAACAGAGAGAAGTCAAATAAGCATTATGTTGAAAATTTCATCAAAATTGGATGTAAAATAATGAAGTTATGACATTTTATAAAGTTTCGATCGTTTTTCCACAACACAGTTATATGCACAACTCAGTCGATGATGTCCCTCACGCACAATTTTTTTTAAATTGGAATATATCAATTTTTACAGATTTGAAAATAAGGACCAACTTGACTGAACCGTAAACTTGTAACACAATGGTAATTCCACATGTTCAGTGAGGAGAAAACTCTGTTTCACAGGACAATGAGGAGCAAAAGTTAGAATATTTCATATAATAAAAATACAAAAGAAATAGTGAGTGGGTGATGTCATTAGTCCTCTCATTTGCATACCGACCACAATGTGCAAATAACTGTTGTTTTAATTAAACGAAACTTAAAAATATCATAACTTTCTTATTTTACGTCCGATTTTGATGAAATTTTGAGTTCTATGCTTGTTGGATTTTTCTCTTTTTCAATTTAAAACAACTTTTTGTTGGGTGGACTTGTCGTGCAATGTTTACTTCGGAATCATAACCTCTTCACAGTTTGTACGGTTTGTTCTTATTCTAATAGAATAAAATTATATACAAGGTCCATTTTGCCGAACAGAACCGTATATAGACATGACATATTTTCTTTGATATATTACGTGATATTTGCCGACCAAGATTGAAACTTCGACATGCCCCAGACGATTATTCATTCATGATTGGTCATTATTTCTATAGAAGGGTCGTATAATAAAATTTATAGTCTGATATTCTCTCAGTAAACACAAGGTACTGTTTAGAATTAAAAAAAGTTCCCGAACGTGTAGGCCATATTACTACACTGTATGGCAATATTTAAACTTTACTGATCCAAATGCAATTGTACAAATGTATCTTAAAAAATCCCGATGTAAATCACTGTCATTCATATAGTCGATTTGAATATGAAAATTTTTAATTGAAAAAATACAAATATTTTCGAAACTTTGTAACAGTGAGTAGTTATTTCCAGTTTTTCGATGAAAGGTGCCATATCTTTGAAAATGTTGTTAAAATTTTGAATTTTGATTATTGGTCTCGTTTTTCACATTATAATGAATTTATTGTATGATTGATGTTTGTTTAAATACAATTTTTTTTATTTTTCTCAAGAATCTACATTTAGGCCTATAACTGAGCTTAACATATATATCATGTGTCAAAATTTAAAACTAAACATGGGGTTACGGCAACTCTATGAATACGTGCTTCGCAGTTCATTTCAGCTCTGCTGTTGTCAACTTGGTCATTTACCCTTTAATAATAGAAACGTTGGAATGTAACATTTGTCACGTTTCTCGGCTGGTCATTGATCACCATGGTAACTCGATTCCTCGATCACTGTGATGACTGGTTGTCTCTTGGCGCTTATTTAATTCGCCTTCTGCGAAACCCAAAGGTTTAATCTGTGTTACGTCCATAACCTACTTCGTCTATCTTATTACTGTAGGTGTGCCTTTTCGCTCATCGCCGTGATTTAGTGTTCAGTTGAATTGAATCTTCAGAAAAATGATTGAAAGATGATACACGAAGAAGGTACAGGAGGTCGCGTTTTACTTAGTTTGTATGATAATGAGTTCCATCGGCGAGATAACTCCCCATTTTTTTTTGGGGGGGGGAGGGGGAGGGCAGACAAACGTGTAGCATATTCGGAAAAAATCTTACAATGCTGCAGCGAGCCAGAGAATTGAGCGAACAATTGTTTTGGCCGTTTAAATACAACAATCAGATTTTGTAATATATAGATTTGACTTAATTGCTTTATATCCAGAAAAGAATGTATTATATTTCTCCCTTTTCGTTTCATTTTCTTTACTTATTCTCATTTCTTCTTGGTCGTGGAAATTTTGGAGGTCCGTGGCCACAAAGTCGCCCTCACCTGTACGCTAGTCAGTGTAAAATGTGTTCTGAAACTGTCCTACATTGTACTTACAACCCATGTTCGGCGTACTATTAGGTGAATCATTTATATTTCATCTTAAACTGAAGAAATTTTCAGTGTGTGCTTTTTAGAACTATTATAGAGGCCCTAATACTCGATTTTGCTGTGTTTGCTTTGTTTACTTTTAGTTCCGGCTCTTAATTCTATCACTTATCTTTTATTCCATATGTCCAGTGCCAGTGACATGCCAGAGCATAATGGTGACGGTCTACCCAGAAACTGTCCAGGTAACTGAGGGATCCAGTGCAACTCTCCATTGTAATTATACCATGCCCTCCATTGCCTCAAGCCTAGACCAGGCTCTAAACCAGGACCTAGACCAGGAGCTAGAACCAGAACAGTCTAACCAGGAACAAACGGTCACATGGTTAAAAGATGGCGTCGTCCTTAGGACTTATACCGGTGACCTTGCCATAGTTTCCCAGAGTGGTGGTAGGGTGAGCTTGGTGGCCCCAGCATCGCTGAGGATATCGAGTGTTGTTGATGAGGACAGTGGATCGTACACCTGCATGATTGAGCAACGAGGTCTGATGGGGTCGGCAGCAGCTACTCTTCATGTTCAAGGTAAATACTTCGGAATTCATGTGGTTTTGGATAGTACACTGTGTCACACAGTGTGTTTACAGTGTAGTGGATTATTTGAAGATGTGATTCACACTGTAATAATGTTCAAATTTTAATAGTGTGAAGCTAATTCATGCTGTGTTCCACATGGTGAACACTCTGTGAACACTGTGGGTGACTGGGATTCACAACAGGATTACACTGGGTGACTTGGTTTCACATTGTAAAGTGTAAACACACTGTAGGAGCCTGTTCCACACTGTTGACACACTGTGGGTGACTGGGATTCACAATGGGATCACACCATGGGTGACTGTGTTCCACATTGTGGACACACTGTGGGAGACTGTTCCAAACTTTATGACTGTGTTTTACACTGTGAATACACTGTGGGTCAGTGGGTGTCACAGTGGGATTACATTGAGTGACTGTGTTCCATATTGTAAGCACGCTGTGGTAGCCTGTTCCACACTGTTGATACACTGGAATCACACTACGGAAGACTGTGTTGTACACTGGGTGACTGGGTTCCACATTGTGAACACCCTGTGGGGGACTGTTCCAAACTGGGCAATTTGTTCCACACTGTGAATACACTTTGGGCTAGTGGGTGTCACAGTTGGATTAACACTTAGTGACTGTGTTCCATATTGTAAACACACTGTGGGAGCCTGTTCCACAATGTTGACCCACTGTGGGTGACTGGGATACTGTGTTCCACACTGAACACACTGGGTGACTGTGTTCTACACTGTGAATACACTGTGGGTCAGTGGGTGTCACACTGGGATTACACTGGGCGACTGTGTTCCATATTGTAAGCATGCTGTGGTAGCCTGTTCCACACTGTTGATACACTGGAGTCACACTACGGGAGACTGTGTTTCACACTGTGAACACACTGGGTGACTGTTCCACATTGTGGACACACTGTGGGAGATTGTTTCAAACTGAATGACTGTTCCACACTGTGGACACACTTTGGGTCAGTGGGTTTCACAGTGGAATTACATTGGATGACTGGGACTCACATTGTGGGTTAGTGGGTGTCACAGTGGGATTACACTGGGCGACTGTTCCACATTGTAAACACACTGTGGGAGACTGTTTCAAACTGGACAACTGTGTTCCACACTGTGAACACACTTTTTGTGTCTGTGTTCCACATTGTGAACACCTTGTGTGTCACTGTTCTTTGCAGCAAGGGTAGGGAATGCTAAGCTAAAGGTCCTATTTCATGAGAACTACCAGGGGCATGTGGTATAAACTACTATGGTAACTTTTGATGACTGCATTGTTACCAAAGATACCACAAATAATAATAATAATAATAATAAGGCATTTAGGAACGCTATACATAGTACACTATATCATAGCGTTTACACTGTAGATCAATTTACAAATACTTAAAAAGCTACATCTATCCTGGATACAAGTACGTTTTCAACTGTTTCTTAAATCTATGAAGAGAAGTTTCAGATCTTAATGTCATGGGAAGCTTATTCCATTCTTTTGCCGCAGCAACAGTAAAACTACGTTCACCAGCCTTACTCCGGGTTGTCTGATAGGTTAGTCGAAGATGATCTCCACTAGACCGCAAACCTTCTCGTTTAGGATAATGAACCTGAAGTGCCCCCTTGATATACATTGGTACATGATCATGAAATGATTTATATACATACAAAAGAATCTTAAATAATATTCTTTGTTTAACTGGTAGCCAGTGTAATGCCCTTATTAATGGAATAGCATCATGTCTACGGTCAACTTTGTGAATAATACGTGCTGCCCAGTTTTGCAGACTCTGTAGTCGCCTTACATGAATTTGGGGAACTTCTGCAAGGAGTGCATTACAATAATCGATCCGAGATAGTACATGACTACGTACCGCATGATGACATGCATCTACTGTTATGTACTTTCGTATGCGACATATATTTCTTAATTGAAACCTAACAGATTTACATAAAAAATCAATTTGCTGTGTCATAGACATGTTACTATCCAAATATACACCAAGACTCTTAATTGAAGTGATGGTAAGACTTGGGATGTACCAATATCAATAGAAATATTATCTAACCCACGAAGGTTATATGGTGAACCTACTACCAGAAATTCAGTTTTTGCTTCATTCAGCTTTAGTCTGTTACGATTCATCCATGTGCTGATGTCTGCAACACATACCGAAAGGGTTCTCAATGCAATCTCCAAGCCATGTGCTGCCCTGGGGTCAAAAGATACATAAAGTTGCGTATCATCAGCACATAGATGATAAGACACATTATGAGTTTTGGCAATGTCTGCGATAGGTAGGGTGTATACAGTGTAACCTATCGGTCCAAACACAGAACCTTGGGGAAGGCCGATTGAATTAACAGAAACTAGTGAATGCTTTCCATTTATTTCCACACATGTAGACCAATCATCCAAATAGGTCTGGAACCAGTTTAAAGCTGTGCCCTGGACTCTTATCCGTTTCGAAAGCCGGGTTATCAAAATCTGACGATCTATCGTGTCAAACGCTGCTGATAAGTCTAACGACAGAAGCAAAGTTACTTGACCCTTGTCCATAGCAGACATAATGTCATTCTTCACCTTGATAAGAGCGCTCTCTGTACTATGGTGAGATCTATAGGCAGACTGATGAGGATCCCACAAACTATTTTCCGACATATGATCCGTGAGCCTACGACAAGCAATCTTCTCCAATACCTTCCCAATAAAACTGAGGTTGGATACTGGCCGGTAGTTGGACAGGCAATTCTTGTCATGGCTTGGTTTCTTGAGTAGTGGCCGAATAACTGCTGACCTCAATGAACTTGGAAAGTCGCCAGACTGAAGGGACGAATTTATGATATTCGTCAAAATAGGAAGAAGGTGTGGTAAGTTCTCTTTGAGGAACCATGTGGGTAACGGATCCAGACTGCATGACTTGCTGGTGATCCTAAAATGATCTTCTTCACTTCATCTTCTGTAGCGAGATCAAAGCGTGACAGTGGCTCAAAATCACTTTGACAAATGTCAGTAGCTGGATCCGAATAGGAATGAGGCTGCACATCATCTAGGCTCCTTTGAATCTTTCTTATCTTTTCTTCAAAGAACGAAGAGAATTTATTGGACAGTGCTTCAAGAGAGTCGTAAAAAGGAAGAGCTGGCAACTTCCTGTTCATTAGATAGTCTAAAGTTTTATACAGCTCCTTAACATTACAAGAAGATAAAGCACTCCGATAATAGGCAATTTTCTTTTGACAAATGACATTGGATGACTCACGTTTCATTGCCAGAAAAACTTCACGATCAGCATCAGAACCGGATTTCTTCCACCTTCTCTCAGCTTGTCGTTTTCGTCGGCGTGCTCGATGAATGTCCTCATCATACCATGGCATTCTTCGTCGTACCTGCCGTTCTTTCACAGTAGGCGGAGCAAATGAATCAAGAAGTGACTGAAGAGTGTCCTTATACCATCTGAAACTGGATTCAGCATTCCCATGGTGTGTAAAGTTATATATAGATTCACGCAAGGCTTTTACAAATGATTCCCTGTCAATTATCCTATAGTTCCGCATTGTTTGGAATATCTTCTCTGATTTGGGCATCGGTACGTCAATAAGCAAAGTTATTATAAAATGGTCTGACATTTGTTCATCGGCGACTATACAACTTCGCACAACTGATTCCAACTCAGATGTAAACACTAAATCGAGTGTGTGTCCATGTGAATGAGTTGGACCTGTTACATGTTGTTGAAATCCGGCAGCAGAAGTAGCTCGAAGAAAAGCACTAACATCAGCTTTTGTTGGTAAATCTACATGGAAATTGAAGTCTCCCAACATGAGCACTTTCCCTGGAAGGACAGATATATCAGTTAGGAAACTGTCAAATTCATTCATAAAGTTAGGAAGAGTAAGACCGTTTGAAGCTGAGGGTGGAGGACGATATATCACGATGAGATGTAAGGTTGATGACCCACTGACGATGTGGACATGTTCAAAGGTATCAAACTCAAAAGCTGGTTTTGTGGAGAGTTTCAGTTCCGACCTGGCTATCACTGCGATGCCCCCTCCATTACCAACCTTCCGTGGTGCATTTATGAATATGTACCCAGGTGGAGTACACTCCCCAATTATGACTTGATCATCGTTTTTTAACCACGACTCTGTAATGATAAAAATGTCAATATGATTCTCTAAAATATAGTCGCAAGTATCTTGAGATTTTGATCTCAGTGAACGAGCATTCCACAGACAGACCTTAGCTCCGGAGTTAATGTCAGTGTTTGATCTTGGAACAACAGTAAGATTACTATAATTGATTCCACGCTTCATTCTGTCATTATGGTCTGGTCTATTGGTGATGCGTGTTGGAATGCTTGTAGGTATAAGCTTTTTCCTACCTCCTCTTTTTCCTCTACGAGTTGGTCGCTTATTCCTTATACCTAGAAAACAGACATTCTCCCAAACGTCTAAAGGAAGTTTCTTATATGGAGCCTCAGTGTTCACTCGAAGGAGCTCTTGCCTGCTATAGCTTATCCTATTGTTTGAGGTCTTATCCCGTTCATGACCTTGAATCTTTAAAGAGTTAGATGATTCTTGAGAATTAGGCCCTGGATTGGGGTTAACATCTCCTGCTAATAATATCTCCAGCTGAAGTGTCGCTGTAGTATTCGCATAATATGCAAGACGGATGCCATGGAACTTGGATAGCTTGGGTCTATACTGTATATTATAGATCAAGCCATGTCCAGGCAAAAGCATACAGGGACCAGTGTATGCCTTCAGTCCATTGCCTCCAAGGGTAGACACAATAAGAACAAAAGTGATCAGCCCGGCTGATTCCATTGTCGAGGTGTGGAGTCACTTGCCAAGACAATAAGGATTTGGTCGAGCGCACAAGAATGTCACATACATGCACTATGGTGGATATATGTCCAAGATGTACAAGTTCCTTGCATCCAAGTGCAAAACCTATGTCAGTTCACGATTCCTCAATTCAACATCAAAAACAGTCCAAACTGATCCTAGTTGATCCAGAACCCTTAGTAAGCACAATAGTAACTACCATATAGAACCTTTACTCAAATTAAAATGAATTTGTGACAAAAAGTTACACAGCTAAGGAGAGGGTCTGCCTGCAGAGCGACCACTCGTATTTACAAATGCAGTCATAGGTCCCAGAATGACATCCACATCCCCATTGCATGATTTTTTTTTCTTTTTACATCTACGTAGGCCTACAGTAAAGGCCTACAAATTTCGTAAGGCTCTTTAGTTCATTATACCAATAGAGTATAGAGTTTCAATATTATATGAGACATGCAAACTTTGCTCATCCATAATTGATTCACATCTTTGACTGCCTTACAGGGTATCACTTGTAAGCTGTGCAGGTTTGTACTTGTAATGTCAAATGAATTTACTGAACATTAAATGAATAGGGACTGGGGTACAAACATGACCAATAAGATGGTCTTGACATTTAAAAGGTGTAATTTATAGAAATAGGGGAGTTATTTTTGCTGTGCATATTATATGAGCTGAAGTATCATGCATATCTGCTTTTCATCTGTAGTACCGTTATTATTCAAATAATCTCTTTTGTGTTCATATCCATTATATTCACTTGTCCTTTAGTCAGTGCATTTCATATTTAGGTAGTATTCTGTATGTGTATCTGTCTCTTTTTCATCCACAGAAATTGATAAATGTAAAATCTTTATTTAATTCTTGCATCAAATATATTATTTAACGCTGGGATGGTGCCAGGGCCTTTTACTTTGTATAAGGGGGGAGGGGGGGGGGCAAGATGACAGGAAATTTATGTCTTATTTATTTCTCCATTGAATTATATTAGAGTTTTCTAGAATTACATGTACACTCCCACACCCCTCTCTCTCATATACCCTTCTTCTTGTTTCATTGTTTTTCTACCTTTTCATGTTTCTTCTATTTCAATAGTTGAAAAATCATAGGGAAATGCGAGGTCACCTCCTGCCCCCTTCTCTGGTACTGCCCCTGTACACATGATAATTCTCAAGGGCGTAGGCTGGGGGGTGCACTGGGTGCACGTGCACCCTCCTGCTGGGGCAGAGGAGTTCCGACACTGGCAAGCAAAATGAAATTTGTACCCCTTCTTGTGCTGTCAACGTCTGATTTTCCAAACTTAAGTTCCACCTCCCCAAGATGTGCATCTCCATACCACTTTAGTTTCACCTCCCCATAATGTGCACCTCCCCATGCTCAAACCAGCCTATGCTCCTTGATTCTGTGCATGTAACTCCATGACTATATGGCTATGATGTATAAAATGTAGAAAGGGAAGTCATGCAACATGTATTTAAATGTTCTTAGTAATTCATATATCATATGGCTATTTTTTATATAGAGAGAGTAGAGTCATGCAACATGTATTTAAATGCTTCTTATTAATTCATATCAGACACACTTTATGGAACAGGGAAAGGTAAGATCATCGTTGTCTGTGTTTTCATTTTCCTTATAAGTGTCTGTTATATATGATTTGCAGGAAAAAAATAACCCCATGCTTTCTAGATAAGTTTCTTATCATTTTTTACTGACTTTCACTACATAGTTCTGAAGAATTTTTTTTTGATTGGCTATTTTCAGTGTCCCCATGCATTATCTGTACATTACACGTAATAACACTGTAAACTAAGCTGAAAAACACACACCCAAGTCCCAAAACTAGCCTGGCTGTCATAGAATCTAATTAATTTTATATCATGGGAGAAAGGATTAGCCTTTGATTTCACCTAGTTGCAAAGCAGTCATGCACAAATGATTACGACTCATTAAATGCGATCATTAAAGAATACATGTTACTCGAAGAGTTGTAATACTTGTGATCATAATTTCTTATTTTTATTTTTCCAGAGATGAGATGATATCCCCTTATTTGATGTACAATTGTGATGCTTCTCGATGGGTTTTATCCATTTTGACAGGAAATGTTAGATGAGCCAAGCCATGTCCAAAAGTCAATTAAATTCAATGCAGCGATTAGTCGGGCATTCATTCATCCAAAACATTTGAAGAATAAGTAATAACAATCGTAATACTAAGAATTATATCAAATGACATGATGCCATCTCATCTCCCAAAATAACCCCAAAGAAATAAGTTTTGGGCACGGAAGCATTATGCTTTATAGATTCAATTCATTGGCACATACATTTATATGATATAGATTGTTTATGTTGTAAGGTTTTGGAAAACTTAATTTCTAATTTTCTTATCTAGGGTGACTCTTAGGACTCTTGAATTTAAATTCTTAAAGCAGTTTAGGACGTATACTTTCAATCTAGACACATTTCTAACTGACCAAGGGGTATTTTATGTATATTTCAAATTATCCAGCAATATTTCATTTTATGCTATGCCATTTGATTATTATTTTTTAAATTTCAATCTAAATTATGATTTGGCAAAGATTCTCTTTCTTCGATCCTCTCCCTCTATAATCCATCTTTCTCACCCTTTCTCTCTCCTTTCCTCTTTGTCTATTTTATTCTTTTTTTTCTCTCTCTATCTCCGTCTCCTTAATTCCCCCCTCTCTCTCTCCATATCTCCCTCCATCTCTCTCTCTTCACGACTCGTTATTTTCGTTTACTCATTCACGAAACTGGTGATTTTTTTAAGTCACAAATCATCTTTACTATATCTATTTTGTGTTTTTGTTGCATTTGAAACTTTCTGAATATTTTTTTTTATTTTTATCAATGTTATTTTTTATATATTTCCTTTGTTGCTTGCACACAGGCAAACAATTATAATTTGCATTTTTTAAAATTTTGTATCGTTGCAATTGTTAAGACAAGCTGGGTGTACAGACTTTAATCCGAAGAATGGCCATACAAGCTGTAAAGAAATTCTTCTCCAATAACAAATTGATTTGAATTAACAGAGAAGAATCAAGAGAAGTATGACAATGAAAATATTTTCAAGAAGGGTTGATCATTACTTGATATTTAATTTTTTTTCACTCAATAATAACTTTTATCTAAAACACTTTATTATTGAGATTGGATTTGAGTGGCCTCATATAATTTCAAAAGAAATGATCCATATTATTACATATGAAATGGTATACTAATATTATTCATGATCACAAATTACTATGGGACTTTGACAGATATACATGCACATGGGATCTACATGTACACAGTATGCACTGCTACCTTTTTATGATTAGACATTCGTTGTATTTGAATAAAAGCCTTATTAAAGACAATTAGAATTATGATTTTAGATGAAAGGTGTTATTCTACTTGCATTGTTTATCATTGTTTTTTAATTTTATGTGTACATGTATGTACTTTCAATGAAATTTTTCCTTTGTTTTTGTATTTCTGTTGTCTTTGCCTTAATAATATTTAGTCAACGAAGTTGGTAGCAACAACAAACACTTCACAGCAAATATGTTTAATTTGATATACATTGTGTATATGTATAGGGTGTGTTGTCAACAGTATGTTTTATTTACATATCAGATTTTATTTTCTCATACAATTATGTGATGCTGATTTTGACAGGTGAAATTCAATATAAATGTAAATACTTTTTTTTTTTTGGGGGGGGTTATGTACATTTCCAACATACCAATTATCTATTCATCTTGTGATATTCTGTCAATGATTCGTTATTTTAATCATTAGACTTTAATCGATTTCAGTTTTAGAGAAACTAGGATTGATTGTTGAATCTTGTGGATGACTTGGACAAAATTCAATGGCGCAAATATACTCTTGAATTTTGTTTGTCAAAACACATTCCAGATTAGGCATATTGAATGAAAATACTTTTGATATCATGTATCATGTCCTCAATCCAAAACCTAAGTGAATAAGTCAGGTTCATCAAAGCATTGAAGGTATGCACCAAATATTAATTTGCTTAATAGACCAGACCTGTCCATGTAAGAATGAATAAAGTTTCTAATGTTGATTACATGACAAGCTTACCTTGAATTGAATTTGATATCATACCATGGCAGTGAAAGCATTGTCCATAGCCAAGTCCGACGACTTTGAACAAAATACAGTTTGATTTTAATAAATACTCATGCAAATTCGGCTGGGGAAGCCCCATTACACATGGATTTCTGTTATTCATTGATAATAAGAAAAGGTAAATTCCTGTACGTTTTTAATTTTGTATCTTCTTTGCAATAGACTGACATGTACACTTTGATTTCAGGAAATAATTGGAAGAATTGTCTTATCTTTCCCCTGTAGGGAGACTTCCTGTTCTCTTGGGTCACAAAGGCCGTTCTGAGGCAAGTTTCCTGGCAGGAGAAACACTACGGTTACAGTGTAAAGGGTCATATCCACTTCACTGGACCTATCATACAGGAATTGATCACAGTAAAATCTCCATCAGGTCTAAGCTTACCCCTATACCAGGTACGCCTACACCAGGAAAATTTATTCCTGTACTCAGTAAACTTACTTGATACCAAGTAATCTCACTGTTATCACAAGTCTCCTTTACCAGGTGAGCTTATGTGTAATATTATACCAGGTAAAAGCCAGCTTACCTCGCTCCTTTGCCAGCTTACCTGACACTCTTATGCAGGGTAACAACATCTCCAGACAAGATAGCCTAACCCCCAGCTGTATACTGAGAGATTTTACTCCTGTAACAGGTAATCCTACCTCTATACCAAGTAACCCTACTCCTATACCAGTTAATCCTACCAATATACCAGGTACTCTTACCCCTATACCAATTTATCCTTCCCATATATCCAATATCCTGCCCTATATCACATAACCCTATCTCAATACCAGGTAACCCTACTCCTATAACAGGCAATCCTACCCCTATACCAGGTAATCCTGCTCCTATACCAGGTAACCCTACCCCTATACCAGGTAATCCCATATATCAGATAATCCTGCCCTATACCACATAACCATACCCTTATACCAGGTAATCCTACTCCCTATACTAGGTAACCCAACTCCTGTACCAGGTAATCCTGCCCCTATACCAGGTACTCTTTCCCCTATACCAAGTAATCCTTTCCATATATCAGGTGATCCTGCCTTATACCACATAGCCCTATCTCTTGACCAGGTAACCCTACCCCTATACCAGGTAACCCTACCCCTATACCAGGTAATCCTTCCCATATATCAGATAATCCTGCCCTATACCACATAGCCCTACCCTTATTCCAGGTAATCCTACTCCCTATACTAGGTAACTCTACCCATATATCTGGTAATCCTTCCCCTATACCAGGTAATCTTACCCCTATACCAGGTAATCCTACCCCTATACTTGGTAATGCTTCCCCAATACCAGATAATCCTACCCCTATACCAGGTAATCCTTCCCCTATACCAGATAATGCTTCCCCTATACCAGGTAATCCTACCCCTATACTAGGTAATGCTTCCCAATACCAGATAATCCTACCCTTTACCAGGTAATCCTTCCCCTATATCAGGAAATCCTTCCCCTATGCCACTTAGCCCTAACCCTATATCCGGAACCATACTCCTTTCAGGAAACCCTACTCCTATAACAGGTAATCCTACCCTTATATCAGGTAATCCTTCCCATATATCAAGTAATCCTACCCTTATACCAGGTAATCCTACCCCTATACCAAGTAATCCTACCCCTATACCAGGAATCCCTACTCCTATATCAGGTAATCCTACCCCTATACCAGGTAATCCTACTCCTATATTAGTTAATCCTACCCCTATACCAGGTAATCCTACCCCTATGCTAAGTATTCCTACCCCTATACCAGGAATGCCCACTCCTATACCTCATACCCCTTCTCCTATATCAGGAATCCCTACTCCTTTATCAGGTAATCTTTTTTCTTTGTCTCACATCATGCAATACTTATGTTGATTACATAATACGAGCATCAACATTTTTAAAATCAGCCTTGAAAAATCTTATTAATTGGTCTATATCATTTTTTTTCTTGGTGGCACAGATACCATTGTTTCTTGATATAAGAAAAAGAAAGTTTTGGTTGAATTGGTAATATTTGCATTTTGTCAATATTATTCAAAGTTTATATGAAAGGTTAGGCAAACAGTATTTGAGATACAATCAGTCCAAAGCATGGACACTAGCCCGGGGGGGGGGGCACTCAGTATATAATGCATAGTGGGTATGTGCCGCGGAGGGACCCCCATTTTCACACTCAAATTTCCGTTCCAAGGCATAGCATTTTTGGCTTGTTGAGAAAAAGAACAAAGAAAGCCGCTCCAAGGCATAGCATTTTCTTTTTATCGAGAAAAAAGAAGAGAGAAATCCGCTCCAAAGCTTCGCATATTTTTCGTTACGCCGCTCCGATCGCATTGAATGAGCCGCAATTTTGGTGAAAAGCGGCCGCAGAGCCCCCCCCGGCGGAGGCACTGATCTCTCCCTAGGGGAGAGATCAGTGGGCGGAGGCCGCGCTAGCTGCATCATGCACACATGACCGTATTAACTCTATGATGCATACGCACTCACGCGCTGGCGATCCGTTCCAAGGACCCCCGTTTTCACAAACATTTGTAGTTCCGAAGCCCGTTCCGAGGACCCTCCTTTTTACAATAAGCCCGCTCCAAGGCCCCCGTTTTTTGTCTCGCCTGCGGCACACCCCCACCACTTTTTTGGTCGAGTGCCCCCCCGGGGACACTAGACAGTATTCCAAACCATGGACCTACTAGTAGGTCCATGTCCAAACTCCAAATAACCTTTTCAATACTTGCTGTTATTATGTGACTTTGGGAGGTAGAATGACATTGGTAGCTTCATTTCATTTGGAAAGTGAGTGTCCTTGGAGAATGACAGCAATTCCCAAATGGCCATCTTAATAATCATAAACGCAAGAGAGGTTGGATTTATAGCTAGTTATTGCAACTCGTTTGTCTGTAACCTGACCCCCTGCTAACCCTTATTGGGTTTGACACAGCCGCTCAACAGCTGACGGTAGTACACAGCATGCTGTTAATGAAAGCGATATGTTGGAGCATTTAATGGATGTGACGGCTGTCCCTTCTGTTAAAAGTTCTGATCTTCCCAACTGCCATTTGTACACGTCTTTCTGAGAAATATGATGAGTGGGAGCTAACTAGGTCAAATAGATGAAAACAAGCTTATCCCATGATGAAGTTGTGGAGCCAGGATATTAACAGGAGGGGTAGCGACACAGAAGGGACAGGAGCCCAGGGGTGGGGTAATCAACCCCTGCAATTTTTAAACTAGTGAAATATGGAGACAAAAGGGAAAAAGGAGGGAGGAAGGGAAGAAAGAAGGGATAAGTTTATAAACAGGAGATGTCAGTCTTGGCAATTAATGTACATGCAACTCTATGATACACCTATAAATTCAATTGGGAGGTATATGACATCACCATCAGGCCATTTTCCCCCACCCCATTAAAATATCCTGGCGCCGCCCCTTACTAGGGGACTGATATTAATGTTGTGCATCATTGGTTACAGAATTGGACCTTTGGGATTAGTGGACTTCTTCGATGTGTCATATTTCAATTTCCTCTTTATAGTAATCCCTTTTCTCCATGGTTACTTACTGAACAAATTGAGTGAATACTAAAAAGGGATAGGTTCAGGTGCACATAACTGTTTTCATCAGATGTATGATTTCCGGAATATTCCTTTGGCATCTTACTTCTTCATTTCCAGATACGTATGAAATCACAATACTCCTGATATAATAATAATTATAGCGCTTTATCAATCTACTACTGTTCAAAGCGCTTCACAATTATTATTACCCGGTCACTGGATTCATAGCATTCCAAGCAGCCTGTTAGGCGCAAACTTGCTAAACCAACCACAATGACGGTTGTTTCCTACCGGTACCCAATTAGCACCTGGGTGAGAGTGGGAAAGTGTGGATTGACGCCTTGCCAAAGGGCGCTAGGCCATGGTGGGATTTGAACACACGACCCTCTGATTACAAGGCGAGAGTCAGAAACGCTACACCACGGCGCTTCCACCATGATATGTATATAGGATATGATTTTTTTTTAATTGATTCATTGTTCCAGCTTTTGATGATAATAAAAACATGTGAAACTACATAGTTGAATTGTATATTGAAAAAAGATACATGGAAAACCCAAGATTAATGAAACTTTGAGGAAGAAAATAACAAGTAAGAAATTTATGAGCATTTGAGTAATGAGATCACTTAAGCTGTGGAGATCATACCATTGGCAATGTGACCAAGATGTGCAATGCCATTAAAAAAATCCCATCAGTACTTTTGTACATATTTCACTTAAATGTTATCATGTAATAAATCTTTTGCAATAGGCTTACTATTGTTTTTTTATGGGAGGACGTGTTTAATGAGAGATCACCTCTACACCATTTCACAATGATGTCAATATAACACATGTTTAGAGGACTCAGACCATGTCTTACATCAAGTGAAATAACAATATAGGCCTAATAAGCAGTTTTCTATTTGAGATCACCAACATTCTTGTACACTTGTGTTGTGCAAATTTTTAAGTTATGTGACTTTAGTTTCTACCCATAATTCCGCTAGAAAGAATAAAGTGCCACTCCATGTGTTCACAGTGTAGACTTTGTGAAGGTTGTGGTTCACATTGTTAAAATTGCGTAAGTGTGGGTTTTCACACCACTGTTTGAAGAGTGGACTCATTGATTCAAAACAGTGGACTCATTAATAAAATAGCATATTTAGCCATGGCAACCATGGCTATCTCTACAGTGTGAGATTTCACACTGTGGATGCCTCTACAGTGTGAGTTTTCACACTGGATACCTCTCATGTGTGGGTTTTCACACTGTGGATACGTCTACAGTGTGGATTTGCACACTTTTTCACACCTCTTCAGTGTAAATGTTTGCATTGTAAACACCTGTAAAGTGAGATTTCACAGTGTATTCACATCATAGTGGACTATTTATGTGAAGAGATTCGAAGATGTAATTCTCATTTGTTAAATTCTCTAATTCAACCGTGTGAAGACAATTTTACACTTTGGAAATGCACCTTTGCAGTGTGAGTTTTCACACTTTGGAAACCTCTACAGTGTGAGATTTCACAGTGTATTCACAACATAGTGGATTATGTGTATGTGAAGATATAATCCACATTGTTGAATGCTTCAATTCAACAGTGTGAAGACAATTTTGCACTGTGGACATGCACCTCATGAATGTTTACACTGTGGCCACTTCGTGAGTGTGAATTTTCACACTGTGGATGCCTCTACAGTGCAATTTTCACACTGGATACCTCTCAAGTGTGGGTCTTCACAATGTGGATACCTACACAGTTTGAGTTTTCTCACTGTGGACACCTTTTTAAGTGTAAATGTTTACCTCTACAGTGCGCGATTTCACAGTTTATTAATTTATATCACAGTGGACTATGTGAAGATGCAGTTCACATTGTTAAAATCTCAAATTCAACAGTGTAAATATAATTTTGCACTGTGTTCCACATTGTTCCTTTCATCAGTGCATGCTCGCTTTAAGATTATATCTTGGGTCAAATTTTTCTCTATCTAATCTGGATTTTTCATCACTCGTTTAGAATCATCCTCTTGGAACGAGAGTAGTGTGCTGGTAATCATCAATGCAACAGCCTCGGACTCCGGATATTTCACCTGCTCGCATACCCATGACAGTCAAGACTTTTCCAGGGAAATATATGTATATATTAATGCCACCGGTAAGTTTGAACGTTAAGCCCTTTCATGCATGGACACATTTAACTGAATTGAATGTGTGTCAACTCATTTTATCAGTTATTATTTTATCGTTTACATCAAGCATTCACTTCTATAAAGATTTGCATGTTTTATCAATACAAAATATCTTGAATTCAACTTCTTTATATGAAGATTATGAAGAATATTGTTAAAACAAAATACGATTTTTGATATCATCAGTGATTTAACGAATCGGCATAAACCTCAGCTGGTCTCAAAAACACATGATAATCACGTTCAAAGTTAGGATGTTTTTCAAATGATCATAACTTTGTGCTTTGAAAGAAACCAGAATGTTCAATTATTTGTACCTATTTAGAGCATACAATCTATCCATTTAACCATGTTTTGTGCCAAATCGTGAAATCATTCAATGCATACGCACAACATATAGGTCAGGTTATTGACCTCTGTGCACCATTCTAGAGACTTTATAGTACAGAATGAATAATTTAAGCCATTTTGTAAAATCAAAGTAGAGGCTTGTTCTGGTTTCGTGCAAAAATTAGATATGCTCTTATTCTTTGAACAATAACAAGTTTGATCTTAAATTGTATAACTATATAGAGTTAGTGACAGGCTTTCAGAATATGAAAAAAACTCAATTTTGAAAATTTGACTAAAAGTTAGTTTTCTGCCGGTTCGTAGAATCACTGACGATATAAAGAAATGGGATTACCGGTCAGACAACAGGTTGTTATAGCCTACATATGTAGACATGTGCTTGCGAAACATTTGGATGTGAAGTTCTCCTTAATAAAATCTATTAACTTGCATTAAAGACAAATTTACAATATATGTGATGTTCAAACTATTGCCCATTAGGAGTTTTTAATGAAGAATATGGCACTTAAATCATTCAGAACTTTCTTGGGAATTTGACTCAAACAGTATAAAACCATCATTTAATGAAGAAAGTAAGCATAAGGAGCATACACTTGCAAGCCTTGCGGGAGAGTTATGGGTGATTGCCCGCAAGTCACCCGCAACTAAGTTTTGAGCATGTTCAAACTTTTCTGCATGCAAATCAGACTTGCATGTGCTTCTACAGGCAACTGCGTGTGAGATACTGTCATTGCGGGTGACCTGCGGCAACTTGCAGGTAACAAATATAGTTGCCCGCAACTCACCTGCAAGGCTTGCACGTAACAATGAGACAGACCCTCAAACAGAGACGTGACAATTTTTGTTTGCCATATTTTTTTTTAGCACAGCCAAACCTTTGCCTAAATTAAGCCTGACTTCTGAATATGGGCCTACATGTATGTCACTAAATAAAAATGCAAAGATTTATCTTCAACTCAGACCAGAACAGAAGATCCTCTCTCTGGGATCAAGTCCTCATTTAATCAATTTCTTACTAAAACTTCTCTTTGTTAACAGATGCCAACAGTTTATTCTTGCCAAGTGACATCACCAATATCACCCTGTACGCCCTGGACCCCTTTGTTCTGCCATGTCGCGTCTCAATACCCTCATTTGATGTGAATATTATCCTGGCGAATGGTGATGCGGTACCGCAGGATGAATTACCTCCTTACAGTGATAGGGTGGGGTTTAGCGTGAGTGGCGAGGATGCATACAAGTATGAAGGTAGCGTGGCCTGCGTAGCCGTATTCGATGGATCGCAAGTGGAGCAGACATACCTCGTGCAGATAATAAGTAAGTTGAAACACAAGACACTTCACTGATAGTGGCGTATCTAGGGAGAGGTAGAGGGGCATAGTCCCAGAAGTGAGAAAAAAGCAAAACTTAAAGAAAAGTATTAAAAATGTAAATAAAAATGTTTAACAAAAGACAAGATAAGAACGAAAGAGAGGATTTTTTAAAGTTTTGATTTGATAAACAACTAAAGAACCTACCAACGTCGAATCTTGGAAGGAAGTGCTCAACTGGGCAGAACTTTTCCTGTTTTCAAAGGTTTTATAAGAGTTGTGTTCCATTACATGAAATAATCTGTGACTAACACAGGAAATTTGTTCCAATTTCATTACTAATATCCATATATTTTTTGGCAATAAAGTCTCCATAGTTACATTTATGTTGAAATATAACGAGTGATCCATAAGGCAAGCTTGCATTAGTGGCTCTACTCACAATAATTATTGATCACCAATAAAAATTTTCCTTTAATCTGTTTCAATAAAAGTTTTTATCCTTTGGAATGATCTACCCCATGAATTTAAACAGGGCAAATCACTTAATATCTTTAATTACAAACTTAAATCCCAACTCCCAAAGAACTTTCTGTATTCAGTTTAATCACCTATGGCTTGTTCTAGTTTTTTTTTCTTCTCTATTTTAATTATTCATATCTCATATGTTAATGTATTTTCTACCACTTCAATTTGCTAAGAATAGGGTAAATCTTTTAACTTCTTTTGACCCACCACATTTTTATTTTGTATTCTCTATATTTGTCCTTTGTTTATCTGCTGTACATGTATATAGATTATATTTCGTTTTATGGCAATGTGGAAAATAAACTGTAAACTTTGAACAATAAGCTTTTCCAAAGGCAAATCACAACTTAATGGGATTTACTTTATTTGGTGCCAATTAGTGAGAGTGGGCTGAAAGGTTTAATGGACTCAATTGCATGTTAGCAGTATATTCCTGAGTGAATACTGTCCGAAATGCATTTGTACATGTAATGTGATTATAAATGGAGTTCTTCCCGCCATCCTCCCTTTAGGAAAACCCATCATTGTGAATTCAACTCAAGACGTCACAATCCCAGAATACACTACACTCACCCTGGTGTGTGAGGGCGCCCTCCCACTTATATGGGTCCACGAGCTCCCTGACATGGAAATAGATATCCTCATCTCCACATTAAGGCGACCAAATGGAGACTTGTATTACAGGAGTATCTTGAATATAGAAAGCGCGACGTACGGGAACACAGGGTATTTTTCCTGCTTCTACCTGCGATACATCAATGTAAATGATCTTTCTCTAAGAACATCTGTCTACGTCTTTGTCAGCAGTTATGGTTAGTACTTTTTTTTCTCACCCTTTTCTCAGGGAAGTTAACTCTTACCATGCAAAGGGTGTCTCTTTTCAAGATTGTTATAAATCGTGAGAAAGGCTTGCTTTTTGTAGAACGTTTGGTAAGTGGCTTACTCAGGACCATTATAGGCGGTTTCAAACCGCCTCGATCACAAGAATCCCCGTTAAATTACGAGAACTTTTTAAGGCTAAAAAATACCCGTTAATTATTCCTGCATTCAGACCGCCCCGAAACACATCCTTCGGGATAAGTTCCCGAAGTTACAAGCATGCGCAGTGTGGTCTGATAAGCAGGCAAGGCGGGAGATTCAAAATCACTAGCCCAGCAGCCACCCACGCCGCCGCGCCCAACGACACGCTGGGCTAAAAGTTCCCGTAATTTGCTTTCACATCGCCAAAATACCTACGACCTTGGAAAAATCCCCACGAAAGTTCTCGTAATTTCGCCAAGTACCTACTATTTAGCGGGTATTTTCTTTCGGGGAAATTACGCGTAGTTTGCTTTCACATTACCAAAATACCTGGTATTTTCTGATCGGGGTAAATTTCCCGATCAGAGAATACCTGGAACTGGCGAACTTCGAGGCGGTCTGAAACCACCTAATGTGATTACATTAGGTCAAGGAATTGCAAAACCTCATCCTTTGTGAAAAGAGCCTTGGTGAAACCGGAGTCTGCCTTTTGGGAATTTAGCCCTTTAATCTACCGATGTTCAGGTCAACTTACCAGGCACTTCATGACAAGCGTCCTTCATAAGCCTGAGTCGAATCGATTTTAAAATCGGTGTTCGATCGATGTCATCGAACACCGGTGCAGATTTTGCAAAATCGGTGCATCGAAAAAAAAAAAAAAGGCCGGCCGATTCGTTTGGTTTACACAATCAATCATCAAAATATCAGCAATGTCCAACTTTACTACTACTTACTTGATTTCTATTGCCCCCAAAATGAAACTGATTGAGTAATTATGATGCTATTCACCATTAATTTGAAGTTTATTTCGATCATAGTTCGAGTCTTACTCGTCTGCTCGTGCCGAGATAATTTATGCACGATGAATTCATGAATGGAATTAGTCATGGCCATCGATCGTGCATGCGCAGTACTGTTCTTTAATCAAACCAGAAAATGGCCGGAAATTTACGCGATCAACGTAAAATAAATCTTGCTTTCATGAACAATATTAATATCATGACCATAGAACATTATTTAATCGTAATATTTAACAATAATTTGCATTTATATGATAATCATTAATAGAAATTTAGAGCTTGATGTGAAACGTTTGTATTTCGTTTCAATTTTCAATGGCGGACATCTCATGACGATCGACTTGACTTCTTGAGTCGAGCTAGTGCACTTGTCTAAAAAAATAATCATCACGTCAGGATTGATTCTCGAACACTGTACATGCAAAAACTCTGTTCAAGTTCGTAATATCACCATATAATAACATTTTACATGACAAAACAGAGAAAATTGCGTTTGATTTTTTTTCCCATCAATTTGAAGCTAGTTTGTGCCCAACTTTGGGCTCTGATTTCATGAATGGGAAAATGTCATACGTCATCGAACACGCATGCGTATTGTACTTATTTTCTCGGAGCTTGGAGGAGACATCCAGAAATGGAATCATAGAAATAATCCCAGTATTAATTCTTCCATATGAACATAACATACTTTGCTGACATCGTCAATATTCTTAGTATGACCATAAAATCTTGTTAAATCGTAATAATTTAGATGAATTTAGGGCTCGATTCGAACCATTCATATTTATTTTGATCGCATTGAATAGCAATTCAAATAACCATCCAGAGAAAATTACGTATTTATTCCCATAAATTTATTTGGAGCTCATTTTGGATCCAACTACACAATCTCAGGCAAGTTACAGCGCTCTCCGTTGATTGCACTTGTTTGCTGTCGCTGACGTCATGCACGCCTGTCGTTTCGGGAGCTGAGTAGTGTACGGAGCTGCGGACGGGGCTGGTGAATGGACTGCGAATGCTAGTTGACCGAAAATCATTCGGATCGACTCTGCGTGATTCATGTCTTTATTATTGTTTCATTTTAAACTTATATGTTGTCATCTGCAAATATCATTGTTGAAGATATTTTGGGAAGAATTCTGCTTTGGTCCCCAGCCTTTTTTGTGTGTTTTGTGATCATGGAAAATACAAACGAACTTTGCTCTGTCATCTGCTTGTGCAACGCTCACCCAGCCAACGCCAGCGCATACCGTCAGTGCGTATATAGTGCACATGCAAAGCGCATCGCATCGACGCAAAAAAACAAGACTAAATTTTCCCCGCCTTCAATATTCGATGCATCGATGTTCGATCGAATTAGAGCTGTCGAACACCGGTTTTCAAAATAATCGATATGACTCAGGTTTAGTCCTTAACATTGGGTTATTGCATTGGGTTGGGTTGTAGTGAAAGCAGATTTTTTCCAAGAAAAAGCCCCCCAAAATTTTCGAGAAGGTCAGATGATAAAATCAGACTTGTTGAAATTTACTTGACCTATTTTAAAAAACAGTCAGTTCATGACCAATAGGTAATTGCCTGATTGTTCAGAGTCAGGATTTTAAACATTGTATACCTATACATCTTTGGGGGCAAAATAGACCTCGGCCACAAAGGGGCTAAATTAGTGTACAATATAGGTATCTTATCCCAAGTCCACTTATTCTCATCTGTCCCCAATATACGTGTATTCTGGAAATGGGACCTTAAAACATATATGCTTTTCCCCAAATATTTAGAATCCCTCTCTGCTTCCAGATGACCATCTAAAGGGTTTGGGCATAGCTTTATTGCCACAACTTCATAACGATACTTTATCTTTCTATTCTCTACCTGTATTTTCATCTTCTGTGAACAGATGAAGATCGCATCTTCCTTCCAAAGTATGCTATTGAGTCTATTGATTACAACAAGGCAACTCCGATGACCGTGCCCTGTCGGATATCCAACCCGAATCTGGATGTGACATTTGAAGTATACTTCAAGGACACCGGCGCGGAATTCACAAACTTCTACTGGACGCCTTCTTATGATAAAAAGGTTGGATTCACACTCACACCGACCGGTGAAACCATAGATGGCATAGCTCTCATCTTCACCTGCTATTCAACTGTTGTCAATGGCAATCAATCTGATACCAACGGTGGCATTAACGTGGCATCAATTTCCATGTTCTTGGGTGATTGTAAGTCTTGATGAAAGGGGTCAGGGTCCTGTTTCGTAAATCCTTGTTACAACAACAAATAATGCACAGTTTCTATGACAAGTTGACTATCAGCCAATCAGATTGGAGGATTTCATTCGCTTGTAACTGTTATTCCAAATTTGGTTTAGTAACAAGTCTTTATGAAACGGGTCCCAGGGTGGGTGTTTCATAAAGGTATTTCATAAGTTACGACTGTTGATTTTTTTTCTAAAGTTAAATTACGCGCGCCAAATTTTCAGTAGTGTGGATTCAGCTTATCCAAAAATTAAGATGAAACTTATTAAAGGTCAAGTCCACCTCAGAAAAATGTTGATTTGAATCAATAGAGAAAGAAAAATCAGACAAGCACAATGCTTAAAATTTCATCAAAATCGGATACGAAATAAAAAAGTTATGACATTTCAAAGTTTCGCTTATTTTCAACAAAATAGTTATATGAACGAGCCAGTTACATCCAAATGAGAGAATCAATGATGTCACTCACTCACTATTTCTTTTGTTTTTTATTGTTTGAATTATACAATATTTCAATTTTTACGAATTTGACGATTAGGACCTCCTTGCCTGAAGCACAAAATGTTAAAATAATGGAATTCCACATGTTCAGGGAGGAATGAAACTTCATTTCACATGACAATGACGAGAAAATGAAAATATTTCATATAATAAAATACAAAAGAAATAGTGAGTGAGTGATGTCATTGGTTCCCTCATTTGCATACCGACCAAGATGTGCATATAACTGTTTTGTGAAATGAAGCGAAATTTTAACATGCCATAACTTTCTTATTTTACATCCGATTTTGATGAAATTTTCAGCGTTATGCTTGTTGATTTTTTCTCTTTTTATTCAAATCAAGTTTTTGTTGGGGTGGACTTGTCCTTTAACTAATATTACTTTGTTGTCTCTCCAACCAGAGGTGAAGGCGAGACTTAGGGATCCAAATGTTGTCCGTCCGTCACAAACCTTATGACACATAACTCCACAACCGTACGTCGCTTTTCAACCAAACTTAGATGGTAGATGGATTTGGGGGATTTGCATGTTAGGCTGCAGTCGGAGGTCACATGGTAAGGTCAAAGGTCATTCTCAGGTCAATGTTAAAGTTTACATGCAAGACTCGCTTATGATACCTAACTCCGCAACCGTAAGTGAATTTTCATTAGAACTTTTATGGTAAATGGACTTGGGGGACCAGGATGTTACACTGCAGTCAGAGGTCACATGGTAAGGTTAAAGGTCATTTTCAGGTCAATGTTAACGTTTACATGCAAGACTCTTACGACACCTAACTCCGCAACCGCAAGTCACTTTTTAACCAAACTTGGATGTATATGGTCTAGGGGGCCCTGCATTTTATGCTGCTAACGCCTCGTTGAATAGAGCATCTTTATTTCACCTCATGTGAAATCTTGCACCATTGCACTCATGCCTATTCGCTATTTGTATATAATTTTCCATCCCAGTCATTTCACAGTGAAGTTTCGATACAATTCTGTTGCATGCCCTCACAAATCACAATATTTCTGGTTATTTTTATAAGTGGGCAAGATACAAATCACTTTTGCCTTGCTTTTTCTTATTTCATTTGATGAGGAATGCTACAGATGTAAGGGATATAAAACAAATATATATTCAGAACAAGCTTAAACCATTCACAATGAAGAATATCAATAGTACCCTTAGAGTGAACAGTATTGGGTCTGTGGATAAATCATTGGAAATTTATTTACTGACCATTTGATCACAGTCATAAGCAGGCAATAATGTATTTAAGTTGCCCTACTCAGATGTCTGATACAGTTGATTATCATTAACTTCATCATCATCATATATCTTTGTCCTCATAGTCATCATGATCATCATCCTCCAAATCATCATTATCTTAATTTTTTTAATAGTCATTATTATCATTGTTTTGGTTATTGTTATATATCTGCTTCATTGTTTGATAATATAATTAGAAATATGCAATTTTTTTGTTTATCATTTATTATCTTCCTTACCACAGCTGAAAAACCAATATTAAACTTGGAACTGGGACAAGATAAAGAAGAGGTAATAGCCAACAAGGAGGGTTTTGAACTGACGTGTCGTGCGTTTATACAATTCTCTCTGCTCTTTCTTCCCAACGCTCAGGATTACATACCCAGATTTGCATGGGTGGGACCAGGGGAAACGAGACCAGAGAATGTACTAGAGGTAAAATCTTAATTTTTGCATATTTTCTTGGAAATACCATGTGTTATATTGACGGACACCCATGCGTACAAGCAGGAGGAAGCCAAATAAGCATGACACTTCCTTTTTCCATGCAATAATATTACATTTTCCCACATGTGCCTATCTGTGTTGGCGATTTAGGGTGTGATCTTTTTTCATCTTGGATATCCTGATTGCACACACTTCAGGTTATATACCTGTATCTGTACCAAATCTAAATCTAACATGATATATGGTGACAATTAACCTTGATTTACAGATGTTCTCATGAAATAAGTAGCTATAAGTAGCTGCTTTCACTTATCTTTGAACAGGCAGATTACATATTCAATAATAATAATAACAGTATATTTACCCAGGGTAGCCACTTTAGTTTCAAAAACTGTTCTCTCAGTGGGCCCTGCTATTATTACCCAGCTAAGCTAGGATACCGATTCTGGTGCACACAGCTTTTTGAGGAATTATGTCCTGCCGGTACCCATTCACCTCACCTGGATTGAGTGCAGCACAGTGTGGACAAATTTCTTTTGCTGAGCAAAAAACAAGCCACGGCTAGGATTTAAACCCACGACCCTCTCTTTGAAAGGCGAGTGTCAGAACCACTAGACCGCGACGCGCCCACATATTTAGGATAATACCAGAGAAAACCATACATTTTGCACTAATGAAATCAAATCATTGGCGTTACGGAGAACACAGTTACAGTGAAGACACAACTGTTCTTCGTAATTTTTAGTGCGTTACTCCACATGCTGTGAGTAGAATGTCTATGCTGCGGTTTGGAATTCTTTGCAAAAAACGTCACCTCACTGAGAGCCTTCCCATAGCAACAAGGCCACTTTACATGAAGTTGTTTTGAAAACCACTTTCTGCTGATCAGATGGGAACGCTAGCAAAGCGGTCTTCCGAACTGGTTTCCTTAACCAATTTCCAGTAAACTAGTTTCAGAAAGTATAATGATAACGGTGTCACAGTGTCCTATTGTATTTGATATTTCATGTCAGTAATATCCTTATATAATTTTGATTCCCAACTTCTTTCAACAGCTTGAACCTGACCCTAACAGCTATGTAACAGATTACATAGCTGGATTTACGTACTACAAAAACAAATTTGTTGAGAATGCCTCTGTGGATGACAATGGGATCTACACATGTTATGCAGCAAATATTGGGGCTGAGGCAGAGGAAACCATATCCGTTCAAGTGCATGGTAAGAAGAGATTTAACCCTATCTAGGCCGGGGGGGGGGGGGGGGCTTCAAATTTGTGCATAAAGCTTGCGCTGCAATGTTTCAGGATTTTTTTTTCCTTCAAGTCTCCTGCATCTCTTAATTTTTGACGCCCTGGTTCGCAGTTTCGAAATCATGCAACATTCTGTAAGTGCATGTCAGGCCAAAAATTGCTCCAAAATGTGATTTTGTGTAATAACTTATGTTATCATGCAATATATGATGGGCTGGGACATAAAGCTACACACATTGTTTGCAAACGATGCAAACTATGCCAATTTTGATATTTTCACAAATTATCTTTCACTAACTTGTGATAAATATTCTTGACCAAGAAGAAAATATCACAAGACTCACTAATACGAAAACCCTGCCATGTTTTCCGACCACCTCTTGATTTCTCCGCCCCATGCAAAGAAAAAGTATTTTGTGTGCCTCGATTTCTAAAATATATTCATAATACAATAGGAAAATATGCAACTGAAGTGAACACAATTCCAAAGAGTTGCTGGTTTTCTCTGCATTTAGTGGTTTATTGCAGCCTCTGTAGAAAAATATGAATAGAAATCGTTCGTCACACAGCAGTCACAGCTCCACAGAGTGCACTCTTTGTTTTAATGGAATGAGAGTGTGCATCTTGTTTTAATGGAATGAGAAATATGAAAGCTTTCATGTTATCATTCCATTAAAAAGTTCACCTATTATTTGTATAATGTACTGTTCTTCCAGCGAGAGGATATGCTGACATCAGTCACCGATTCAATGTCTCCGACCCGACCACGAACCTGACGGCCATCGTTAATCACGACAAGTGCATCTGGTTCGATGTACCCGCTTACCCTCCACCCAAATTCAGGGTTTTTCCTCCAAGGAATTGGGTCCTGACGATGGATGAGAGCTCCAAGGTCCTCACCATGTGCAGTTCAAACGTCTCGGAAGCTCACGAAGGAGACTATACTGTGTATGTGTGGAATGACTACCAGAATGCCAGTATTACCTTCTTCTTTACAGTGCAAGGTATGACCAATACCAAGGATTGTTGATTGATGATGATTGATGATGATGATGATGATGGTGATGATGATGACAACGATGACAATGATGATGATGACGATGACGACGACGATGTTGGTGGTGGTATTGGTGATGATGGTGATGATGAAAATGAAGATAGTTTTGTGATGATTATGATGAATGTGATGACGATAATGATGATTGTGATTATTGATACATTGGATTTTAACATATTTTCCTCATGCCTTGTTGTATATGTAGTACCGCCGAGGTCTTCCATTGCAATTAATCCTGCACCGGTCACGCTGTTCAATTCATCAATAAAAGGCTTTGTTATGGGAACGACATATAACTTGGAGTGCAAATCTACAGGAAAGCCAAAACCAATGTAAGTTTGAAGGATTTCAAAGTACATCCCTACATGAATTTGTTCTGAAGAGAGGGGGAGAGAGAGAGAGAGAGAGAGAGAACAATCAAATAAGCATATTCTAAACATTTCATAAAAATCGATGTGAAAATAGAAAAGCTACAACATTTAAAAATGAATTTTTCACAATGCAATATACAAAACACCATAATGTGGAGAGGAGTTGCTAACGTTTAGTCACTCACATTTCTTTGGCTTCATTTCGTGGCAGGTCAGATCAAAGAAGGGTTCATTTAAGGAGAATACTCTAATTATTTCTGTCCCTATGGGCACGTGGGCTGTTGCAGAGATGTCTGACTAATCCGACCATACATGTAGATCCAGAATGTACAGCCATATTTTGTTATTTTTTACTTCATAGTGACTGTTCAAGGCCCCATCTCACACAAAGTTGCAATTGATCCAATCAATCGTACCTCTTTGGAAATCCATAAGTGTCATAATTTCTTCTACAGGGAATTTGCAGAATGTCCATTGTAAACAAAGGTGTCCACACCAAATTGTCAAGAAAACAATTAATTTGTGAATATGCATCATCATATCCAGAAAACAGTTTGAACTATCATACATTTTAGATCTTGATGTTGCTGGCCGTCCATAGGTGTGGTTGATTGGATCGATTGCAACTCTTTGTAAGATGGGGCCCAGATGAATGAAAGGAAGAGTTTACAAAAGCAGAATATTCTTATTAATTTTGTCCCAAGGGTGTATTGGTTGTTTCAAAGATGTCCAACGGACCCAAGTGTAGATCCAGATTGTGTAGCCAGTGATCGCTGGGAGAAAGTACAGGTAACTGCAATGTCAAGTGTGGAGTATTCCAGTGATGACAGCATTGCTACTCTGATCGTTGAGGCTCAGGAGTGGACATTGTACCGCTGCACAGTGTGGTCTCCGTCGGAGTTCTTTCAAGATGTCCACCAAGACGTCGATTTCAAAATCCTTGGTAGGTCTTAAAATCCATGACCTGTGTTGTTAACTTTAATTGCAACCCTGGTTTAAATTAATTATAGAGAGCCGATCTCCTCTGGCGGTTGTACATATTTGTTCACAATGCTTGAAATGTTAATGGAAAGAGAAATGGGAACAGAATGGTACTTACTGAAGTTAAATTTTTATCCCTGTTTTAGTAACTTAGAAGCTGTAAAGCAGCAGTGACACTGACATAATTTCTTAAGATTTTTAAACTGAAGCTCCTCTCCATATTCTTACAGATGTAAATGATATTGGGTATTTATGTTGCAGATAGTTGTCCACCTTGTTAGGTGCTCATGGTGCTTTTAGATCAACTTGGCAGAGCTTGGCTACTGATTCAGGCGCTCACAGCTTTTTTTAGGAATTCCTTCCTTCTGGTGTCCATTCACCTCACCTTGGTCTACCGCAGCATGTTGCGCATGAATTTCTTCCTGAAGAAAATGAATATTGTAGCAGAGATTTGAACCCACAGCTCTATTATTAGCACATGCCATATATCCTCCTCATTTTTGTAGATTCTGAGACAGGTGTGCGCATATCATCAGACTCCGACGTGGCCTTCATCGGTGACGATCTCACTCTGGAGTGCCATGCGACTGCGTTCTTCTTCACCGAGATCAAATGGTTCTTCGTCAACCCCAATGGCACTGATCGTTGGTTGAACAGCTCCACGCCAAAGTACAGCTCCTATTCTCTTGTTTCAACTCTGCGTGTCAGCAACATCACGAGTAATGATGCGGGATCTTACGTGTGTGTTGCAATCAGTGGTGATAATCCAGGTTGGGAGAAAAACACAACGCAGGTCATCGATGTCAGAGGTAGGGTGAGGAGTTTTCCTCAAGTATTCAAAATGAATATTTGGGTTATCAGAACAATTTAGCATTTTAGTTATGTTTGTTTCTTCATTCTGAGGTAAATTATGTTATTATTATTATTATTATTGTTAGAATTATTATTATTGTTATTATTATTATTACTACTATTATTGTTGTTATCATTATCTTAGCTTTTACTGTTTTTATGTATCATTGTTATTATATTTTAGAAATTAAAAAAAAAAAATTTGTTGTTAACCATTATTGTTATAATTACATGCAATATCATTATTTTGATTTTTTTTATTATCATTAGCATTACTATAAATCCATTATTATAATTAATATTCATATCATTATTATTATTATCATTATTATTATTAGTGGTAGTAGTGGTAGTGGTGGTAGTAGTTGTAGTAGTAGTAGTAGTAGTAGTAGTAGTAGTAGTAGTAGTAGTAGTAGTACCATTGTTATTATTATAATAATCATTATCATTACCATTATTATTGATATTATTTCTAATATATTTTTGGTTTTCCTTGTAGAGGTAAGCGAGCCAGAGATAATCAGATCATCTGATGATCCTACAGCTATCAGCCTGGATCGCATGAAAGAGAACCTCCACATCCAATGCCTTGCCAGAGGGCTCCCTCGTCCAAGCCTGAGCTTATACTTCACCCAAGCAGACCCCATTCTGCTTGAGGATGCTGTCGTCGGGGGCAACGCATCTGTGGTGTGGCTGAACTATGAGGTGGTACGGCCGCCCTTAGCCATGGGTGGGAGTTATGAATGCGTTGCAGAGAGCAGAGGTGGAGAGGTCCGACAGACATATCAAGTGTCTATAACAGGTTAGTCTGGCATCAGAGGGGTGGTGGAGTATGCTGTACGGGGAGGGGGAAGGGTGTAATTCAATTCATTTCCATTATGTTATTGTTATTTGACAAAGAAGTGCAAAAATGTGTGGTTTTTTAATGTGTTCAATGTGTTGTGCCCACAATGCTGTGTATGTCCACAGCACTTGTGCGGAGACATTCCTGTGCGGACTCTTATGATATAATTAGAGTTTTTGTAGAGACTTTTGGATCTTTGATCAATTGTAAAGTCATTGCAACTGTTCCCACTGTTTTATATTCACTTACATGTAGTCTAAAAGCATGTGGCCTACTTCTCAAAATAGTCTATATCCACATGGGCTCAACTCATTTGGTGTTGATCCTTCACTTGATCAAATGCTCTATTAGTATATATCTCATTGGCCCGTATTCTGAAGACGGGCTTAACTTAAACTCAGGTTTAAAGTTGTGGTTTAAGTATGGGAAGCCAAAAGTATCAAAATGTTTATTTAGTTGTATGTTTCTTTACTTTGCTCTTTCCTGGTTTAAGTATGGATAGCCCATTGTTAAATAAATCACTAACAGTATAGATCTCATACTTCAGCTCATTTGGCTCTCAAATCATTCATAGTTGTCTAGGAAGAATGAATATATGATTGTATTCAACGTCGATGAATCAAGAAAGAGCACTGTAAACATAAGAAACATACAACTCCATAAAAATTTTGATACTTATGGCTTTCCATACTTAAACTATAACTTTAAACCTGAGTTTAAGTAAAACCTGACTTCAGAATATGGGCCAATGGCAATGAGTCCAAATGGTTAAAGGAGGAACTGATGTAGCCATACTAGGATTAGACCATGTGGGATGATACAGAACAGATAGTAGGCAAAATAGGTGTAGCCTTATCGGCAATTTACCTTACCTTCCCAACTAACTTCAGAATTTATGGTTTATAATTACAGAATCTCCTGAATTAAAGATTGGAATACTGAGCTCTGCAGTCAAAGTAGGAGACAATGTCACTATCAGTTGTTTGGTAGTGAGAGGGTTCCCTATTCCAATGGTTCAGTTGAAGAAAGAGAATGTTCCAGTATCCCTCTCGCAAGGCATCGGTAATATCTCCTACACGCTCACAGCTCAAGCCAGTGATGGAGGAAAATACTATTGTAAAGCACTTGATGCCAACGCTACCTCTGATTCCATTGAGCTAGTAATTGGTAAGTACACTCATAATAATGATAAAAATAAAGGCATGGGCTGCAGAAGCGGGGGGGCTGGGGAGGCTTCAGCCCCCCCCCCCACTTTTTTCCAAAACCATGTACAAAAATGTAAAAATGACCATATGATTGTGATTTTTGACATGGTCAGCCCCCCCCCCACTTTGAAAACCGTTCTGCGACCTCTGAAAGGGTAGATACAGTGTATTGTGCACATGCCCATCTTGTTAGATGCTCAAGACACTCGTAATTACTGCCTAATTTGCTAGACTACCCATCTTGGTGCTTGCAGCTCTTTGAGGAATTACTTCCGGCAGGGTCCCATTTACCTCCCCTGGGTCGAATGCCACAGCAGAGTCTGGATGAACATCTTGATGAAAGGAGTAATGCCATGGTTATATAATACATGCCCAGTCTCTTAAATTTCTTTTCTCTCCTCTTCATTTTCTTCAATTTCTTATCTTCCTCTTCTTCATGGCTTCTTCTTTTTCCTGTTCTTTCTTTGGTTTCATCTTTCTTAGCAGCTTATCATAAACCTAATTTTTGGTCAAATTTTCAAAAATTGCATATGTTCCGTGTGATTCACTCCTTTGATTTGCCAAATTTCAGATCAAAATTTGTATTATTTAAAGAGTAAGAGGAAACCAGCTCAACCCCCTCCTTTGATTTTACAAACTGGCTCAAACCATTCTTTTTGTACGGTAAGATCTCTGGAATGGTGCGCTCAGGTCAAAGACCTGACTTCGATGCTGCGCGTACAGAGCTACCAAGTCTCACGCATTATGCGTGAGACTCAAGCATTTTGGACTCTTGTTCATCCCCTCAAATCTCTGTCTCACGCAACTATCACAGCCTATCCCCATATACATTGTACACAATGTCTGTGATCTCACTCAGATTCACAGAAAATCTCACGCATAGCTGGTCTTTGAACTTGGCATCTCTGCGCGTAGGTGGTGCATATGTGGTTCATGCCTATATAAAACAAGTGTATGGTATGTGTGATTTTACGAACTGGCTTAAACCGCGGTTCGTGCTGCTTAAAAACAGTGCACATGGTATCCATGATGATTTTACGAAGTGACTCAAACCCACTGTTTTTGGTAACAATTAGCAGCTTCTGAAATGCATACATGTGCTTCAGTTCAAACATTGAAAGAATAAATACGAATTGCAGACATATTTTTGTATATTTTAAAAGAAGGTATGTTTTAATTGGTATAAATGATTGATCTGGTTTCTTTCAAAAGTGCAAAGTTATGAGTGTCTAAAAATCATCAAAATTTTGAACGCAATTATCTCAAAGTCATGTTTTGGAGACAAGCCGAGGTGTGAGCCAGTTTGTAAAATCACTGACAGTGTTCTTATTATCTAAATACTGCTTCGTATTATTGCGATTATATTTATTGTTATTGTGGGCAGGACCATTGTTGCCATGATAATTGTATTTATTTGTCAAATTTCTGTGTGAGCTCTATATATCACAATGATGGATGATGCTGTGGGTTCGGGGATACATGTGCTCAGTCGTGCAACCCGCCGAGCCTTTCTAGTTATTATCATTGTTTTTGTTGTTGTTTTTGTTATGATTATCATATTATGTTCATCATAGTAATAAATTTTTTTGTGATTTGCCTCTTTGATATTTGTTGCTACTACAGATAAAGCACCACCAGGCACTTTGCAGAAGATCATGCCTTACCTCCTCTCCTCTTTATGTTTGATAATTCTCATCATATTACTTTACTTCGTATGGAAGGTAAGCAAAACAAAGAATCTAGGGTGGAAATCCTAGGGGGGACAGGGGGATGTGTCCCCCTACCCAAAATAGTAGGGGAACACAATATCAAACGTCCCCCAACTAGTTTTGGTTTTTTATGATGGAAAGAAATACATCATTCAAAATCGAAATATAACATGTATTTTGGTCGAAATGACCTTACATTTGGGGTGATAACCTTTGGGGGGGGGGCTTGCCAAATTTTCCAGCCCCTGGTCCCCCTACCTTTGGGGAGAAATTTCCGCGCTTGGGATTTAAGTTTTGACAAACCTTACATTAGACCTTAGTTCATTCCATAACAATGTGGGAGTAAATAATCATTTTTCCAATTTCATACAATTCCATTTTCCCATAATCTGTAATTTTTCAACCAGTTTACTGTTTTTCTCCAACATTGTATGTTTAATGATTTGTTATATCTATTCAGGTCATTTAATATTTCACTTGTACAATGATGACCTTGTAAGATCAATGCTCTGTTTTGCTGTAACACAGTGTCGGCGGAGACCTAAAGTCCGTCGAGCATCGCGACTACCTCCTATGGAGATGCCACGCCTTGGTAGTAACAGGCGATCGATTTATTCAGTGAGCGATGATCCATATGAGAACATGGCATACAATCAACGATGGGAGTTTCCCAGAGAAAGATTAAAACTTGGTAAGTGTGGGCGAGATGAAGTCACTATTTCCTCCAAATTTTCCCTCAGGCCGGAATGTAGGTGCTTTGTAATGACTTAAGTTAAGAGATTCCTAGTAACTTACCTTTCAATGTGCAGTCTTATGAACTATAAAACTATACATCTAGTTTGTGCAGAATTTTCAATCAGTATATTTCAGAGACAAAGAATGTATTTTCCCGTGGTATGGCATTTGTCTAAATGGTGACACAATTTTGAGGCAGTTTTTGTTGGATCTCTAAGGGTTTTAGGGTGTTAAATAGTATTTTATTAGTGATAATGAAGTGGTAATCAATGCTACATGTAGCAGTAGTAGAAGTTGTAGTAGTAGTAGTAGTAGTAGTAGTAGTAGTAGTAGTAGTAGGAGTAGTAGTAGTATGAGTAGTAGTAGTAGTAGTAGCAGCAGTAGCAGCAGCAGCAGCAGCAGTAGTAGTAGTAGTAGTAGTAGTAGTAGTAGTAGTAGTAGTAGTAGTAGTAGTAGTAGTAGTAGTAGTAGTAGTAGTAGTAGTAGTAGTAGTAGTAGTAGTAGTAGTAGTAGTACCTGCATTAGATACAATGATTCTGAGAAATCGACTATTGTGCTAATAAAATATGGCCCATGATATTGTGTTCATTCTGGCTAGATCAATTAGTAGTAGAAGTTGTAGTAGTAGTAGTGATAGAGGCAGTAGTGGTGATAGTGGTTGTAGAAGGTGGCGATTACAGTGAAGTAGTAGGCCTCAAATAAGCCTTCATACTATCCAAAATTTCAGTCATTATCATCACAAACAACCATTATCATCATCTAAATAGTGTGATTATTTTTCTGTTGATATTGATTTTATTTTGTCCTATTTTTTCACAGGCGGTATCATAGGGAAAGGAGCGTTTGGTCTGGTCATCAAAGCTGTTGCTGTAGGCATCGATGGTACTGAGAAGAACATAACCGTTGCAGTCAAGAGACTCAAAAGTATGTCGAGGGCGAAATGTGAATTATCAGTATCAATCTACTGGCTTAGTCACAGAATTTCAGCTGTTCCATGAGGATGAAATTATGCTTTAGATTAGATTATTATAACAAAACCTGAAATTTCATACAATGAAATACAAACCAAATAATGACAGTAAAACGTTGGCATACTGTCACTGGCGTACCTACGGGGGGGGGGGGGGGGGGGGGGGGCAGACCTGTCAAGTCACAATCCATGCAAGGAATGTATCCCTGCCCCCCCCTGACGAGTCACACACAACTGATAACTGATCCCCGACGAGCCACCAGTGGCCCCCTCCTTTGAAGTTGAAGACCTTTTTTTTTTTTTTGTGGTGCGAAATGTCTTTTATATCCTGCTGAGGACTTTTTTTTGTCAATTTATTTTCTGGTACGAAATCCTTCATTTATGGCGGAATGTCTTCCCCCCCCTGTGGAAATTCCTAGGTACGCTACTGCATACTGTCCATCAATATTTTGTAGACTGTTGCTCATAGTTTTGCTAAAAGGAACTACATGTTTGAATATGCTGATCAATATCAACTGTTTTGCAATAATACCTGTACTCCCTTGATCATCCTCAGATTACCCTTAATCTCTTGATTTCTTTTATTTTCAGGCGGAGCCTCATCCCAGGAGAAGAAAGCTTTGTGGGCGGAACTCAAGATGCTCGGTCACATTGGGAAACATCTCAATGTCGTTAACTTTCTTGGTGCTTGTACTCAAAATGGTGAGAAATTCCACTTATTCTTGACTCTGCTTTCATCTTTACAGTGACACTGTTCTTTCCATAAAATGGCACATTTCATATGCATTTGAAGTTATGATGGAGTGATGTGGATGAATTTTAGTCACCTTGCTTCTACTTGCATTTACTGTTCCAAATTCACGTTGATCATGTGTATCTTTATGAAAGAAGGCGATTCATGAAGGTTTTCCATGATCGTGTTTCTTACAGGCCCTGTCTTGGCAATTGTGGAATACTGTTGTCGTGGAAACCTATTGGACTTTCTTCGTTCTAAGAGGAAATACTTCACAGAGACCCCTGAAGGCACCGGTAGTCAGAGTCACACGGGCCATTCTAGCAGTACCGGGACTAGCAGTAATTTCCAGACCTCGTCAGGAAGTGAGAGGAGGATGAAGGCTGTCTATGATCAGGTGAGGCACCTTACGGCAAGTCAGAGCCTCATCTCTCGCCGCAGGAATCATGCGAACATCTTTTTATCGCTAATGCTCATATTTAGTCATAGACAAAGCAACGAGCCAGCACTGCACGGAAAGGCATGGCGGAAACTTTTTTGCAGGAATCCATTGCAGGAAGCCCCAAGGTTTTGTATATACTAAACAATAGAGATTAGTGTTGAAAAGATGCTTACAGGACTCCTGTGGGAAAGATTGCCAACCGGTGTGTTGGTTCAGTTGGTAGAGCATCTGTCTCACAATCGTGAGGTCGGGGTTCAAACCCCGGCCGCATCAGACCAAAAGACGTTAAAAGATGGGAGTTGCTGCTACCCTGTTTGGCATTCAATGATTAAAGGGATAGAGCCTCGTCGATCTGGGCTGCACAGTGGCTGCCGGGCCCACAATCAATTGGGCAAAGCAAATTTTTGGAGTAATTCATTTCATGTCTATTTCGAACAATAAATGATAGATTTATCTTTTTTTTTATTGTACAGTGCTTCTATTTTAAGTCTACATGATTGTGTTATGTGGACTTAAATTGTAAGCTCATGCTGTTCATCTGCTGATTTCTTGTTGGGTATTGAAATAGAACCCTAATGGATTATGAATTGAACTACCGGTATGAATTAGGACTTTTGCTACCAATGTTGTTATATCCGCCCTTATATGCCAGTATCATTTTTGTGGATGGAAGACCAACTTCACCCTAAGCTGAACTTCGGTTTAATAGGTCAATGCACTTTGGGCTTTGATCCCGATTGACGGCTTCACCTTTTAAAGCCAGAGATACTCAAAAAAGGTTGTCCTTTGCCAATTATCCATACTCCTTAAATACTTCCTATAGCATAATCATTATATAATTGTCAATGGAATTGTTTGTTTTTATATTGCAGGTGATTCCAGAGGAGCTTGTGTCGCCTCTTCAAGATGATCCTATTGATAGCCAAGATCTCCTTTGTTACAGCTTCCAAGTAGCAAGGGGCATGGAGTTCCTAGCTTCTAAAAAAGTAAGATGATTTGGCTGTTAAAAAAAGATTCAATGATAATAATATTGAAAATAATAATAGGCATTTGTATTTTAAAAAATGTCGTTTTCTGAGACACACAAGAAAAAGGAAGGAATAAGAGAGTTTGAAGTGTCTTAGGGCTAGGAACTGATACTGTTAGAAAAGATAAGAATTCAGTTTAGATTTAAAAGTCTCTAATGATGATATAACTCTTAAATTTAGTGGTTAATTATTCCAAAGAAAAGATGCTGCAGCAGAGGAGCTTGCTCACAATAGGCTACTCATGCGTCGGGGGTGTTTAGAAAGAAGCTGGTGTGATGAGCTCACTGGCTACAAGCTGGTGTATGAGACATGGCAAGGTCTTGTAAATATATTGGTGCCATGCAATTTAAAGCTTTTAAGGTGAGAAGAAGTGGTTTGAAATATGTATTACCACACAAAGTAATTGTATCACAAGGTCTCAGTCTCTAGAAAAGTCCCATTTTATAAACCTGAATTTTTATTTATTAATCAATAACAAATTTGGCATTAGAAAGGACCTTGTAAGGAGGGGAACTATTGTCAGCTTGACCATTGCTTGTACAAGTTGAGGCACCATAAAGGTTTTTTTCAATTTCTAGTGAATCATTATGAGTATATGTAATATATTGATTTTATCTGTTCATGCATTTCACACTTTGAATAGTTGTATTAATGTCTAGTTAAGCCAATGATATTGTTTTTCCCCATCATGATGCATAAATGGTGAAACTTGTCATCATTGATATGTTTCCTGGAATTAGTGAATCTTCAAGGGCAAAGTTTGCAACAAAGATTCTGATACAAATTATTGAATTTGTTTTGCAAAGCACTGGAACAATTTTTTATTAAAGTTTATCGCCTAGAGATTATGCATCCATTTCATATCAAAGTTCTGAATTTTCAACCGTCAATCACCCATCATTTCTACATATGAACCCTGCAAGATATCGCACTTTCGGTTTATAGATATTGGAAGTGTTGAAGTTCTTGACCCACAATCGGTGAGCTGTTTTCTTATAAAGGAGAAATATATTTGAAAATTGCATTGGCTTTAAAATTTCATGGGACTTTCTTCCACTGTGCTGATTTTAGAACAAATAATGGCCCAGGACAGGTACGATGAATGGGTTGATCTTATTCTCTTTATCCTGTACATACATGTAGTAATAATACAAGAAGTTTTGTATTCAATAAGTCAAGAAGATTGTAGTATGTATTTATCTTTCACTAAATGTGTTTATTCTTGAAAGGTAATTCATCGTGATCTGGCAGCCAGGAATGTACTAGTGACAGAAAACTACACGGTCAAGATATGTGACTTTGGACTCGCCAAACACCTGTACGATGACCCAGACTATGTTGCTAGTGGAAAGGTATCCAGTAACATTATATCTTTACAGTATTGAGGTTTTTTACCTTAATTATGTTAATTTCCTAACTATAATTCATTTCTGAATCTAGGAGTTGTTGGCTGGAAGTCGATTCTATGTCAAATACTAATTTGACATATCTTTTTATAATTGAATTTGGGTGTAATTCTCTTACAACAGGTGTATTGACCTATACTGAAATGAAAATGCTAAAAATTAATAATTAATTACAAATTGGTGATTGATATTTTCAGTTGATCAATAAGCCAATTTAGTTAGGGTACATGCCAGGAATGCACTTTTCAACTAGCAATAGACATTTCCGTGTTGCAATTACATATTTGAAATATCTAAAAGTGGACAAAAAGAGTAGTAGGATACATAGAGATATATGCACTCATAAATGTATGTAAGCATTTCAAATTCAAGGAGGAGACAATGGTGATTATATCACCTTTGAATAAATGCACTCATAAATGTATATCCGCATTTCAAATTTATAGATGGTAATTATAGTATGTTTGAATAATTCCTCTTGAGAATAAGTTATATATTGTTGTTCGGCTAGTAAAAGGGGAATATGAGACTTTGCACAAAATAATACAATTTTTTAATCGGTAGTCAAGGACATGATCAATATTGCTCTTCCTGTAGCAAAAATTGGCGTTTGAGGCCAATTTACTTGTTCTTTATTATCAAATTTCTGCAAAATGAAGTGATTTTGGTAATTTTGATGAAATAGCCAGAATGGGCTTTCAATACTTTATCAGAAAATGTAAAAATAAAAGGATAAAAGATTTTGATAATATTGGCCAATATTGCCGTTTCATTATCCAAACAACAATATAATGAAAGCCATGTAATTACAAGTTCTGTTTCCATATCCTTCTCTCCATTGCAGCAAGGTCGTCTACCAATCAAATGGATGGCTCCAGAATCGATATTTGATAAAGTATTCACAACATACAGCGATGTGTAAGTCTTCAAATGATAATTTAATGCATATGAAAATAATAATCCTTCCACTTACTGTTGATGCCTGATAGCCAAGTCACTACAGCAATGGTTTTGCAATCTGATCACCTGGGTTTTATGTGTCCTTGTGCCCTTTGGTAAGGCATTTATCATCAAGTCTTCAGTCTTCAAGTTGCTTGCCTAAAACATTTATGGTTTCATTACGATCTGTTTTAAAAAATTGCTATCAAATATTTACAATTTCAAATGAAAGCAATACTTTCCAGCATTTTTGCTCGTAAGTTATACATTTTTAAAAAATTGATTTTTGTTGATTTAACTTTTATGTTATCCTCCTTGTAATTTTGGGAGTTGACATTGATGTTCTTCATGTATACCCACAAAGCTACAACAATGTACAGTTCACATCTGATGGTACATGCAATAATAAAAATATTGACTGGCATTAATTTTTTAGGAGTTAACAATATCTTTAAATACATGTAGACTGACATTGCCCTCATCACTACATGAGCTGACATGGGACTTTTTCTGGATCAATATCTGTAATCCAAGGCCAGTCAATTGTTTTACTTTAATTAAAACTGTCATAAAACTGATTGTTTCCTGTCATTTTTTTATCAGATGGGCATATGCTGTTTTCCTTTGGGAAGTATTTTCTCTTGGTGGTTCGCCCTATCCTGGTATTCAGATCGATGAGCAGTTCTACAACAAGATAAAGAATGGATATCGCATGAACGCACCCGATTACGCGCCGGCAGGAGTGTGAGTTTGTGGGACTAATAGTCATTGAAACAGAATATCCAGTTATATATCCTGCATTAAGTAGTAAATCATGTCTTTGAATGGTTCAAATAGTATCATGTGACCAAACACATTCTGCAGTCTACTGTGAACTATACAGTTACTTTAGTTTTTTTTTGCTGAAATTCCTTCCCTCGTTCTACTTTTTCCTAAGCACTTACAGACGTGTTTTGCTTTACAGCGAAACTGCCCGGGGGGCCACTTCCATTGACGAGTGGATACTATGCGCAACCATGAGGTCTCAAAAAGCACCCTAAACACATATTTTCCATACTCTGAAAATGCACCCCTTAAGAAGTATTGGCGTGTGAAACCCTACCCTTAACAAGTATTAGAAACAAAATGATACTAATGGCAAGTAGCTGAATTGAACCCCTATACAAGTACAATTGTTATGTCATGGTGGTCAGTTTTACCTTTACCTACATCATTGGGTAATTCAGTACAGCCCCACTCTAAACATGTAGTGTTGAGTCTTGGGGCAAAAAGTACCTTTATAAGACATTTTAGTCTCGATTTGTTATACCCTCGCAAAGTTGACCCTAAACATGTATCTTTCCTATCGAAAATAGATACCCTTTTTTCATTATTGAAGTGTTTTGACACCCTTATTACGTAACGTACGTAACATGCCCTATCTTGAAAACGATATCCTTTTTACGTGTTTTTTTGGTCGCGCATGGTATCCACTCGTCAAAGTAAGTGAACGTTGGATGTAAAACATATTTACCAGGCATTTCTTTGCAAAATTTAGAGGAAATAATTCCGTCTCACTCAGATTAGTGATATTACAATTTTTCCCCCTAAAGTATTGTTTTTTTTTTCTTTTATAACTTGTTGTTCTCCTCCTTTTTTTTCTTCATTTTTATCTTCATCTTTTTCTCCTCCTTATTCTCCCCCTTCCTCTTCTTCCCTCTTCCTCTCCTGTTCCTCGTTACTTGATTTACTACTAAAGGTCCTTGCATAATTTATGGGGGTGTGAGATGCAACCTAAGAATCTTTAGGCACGCAAGTGAAATGTATATATTTTCAAAGTGTATATAACACTGATACTTTAACAAAATTTACAAATGTTCAATTTCAGTTATGACACAATGTTGGAATGTTGGACCCCAGATCCTGAAGCAAGACCTTCGTTCAGTATCCTGGCTGTAAGATTAGGGGATATGTTAGAAGCAAATGTAAGATCAGTAAGTATCCAGTTATTAATTAACCCTCAGGCCTTAATACAATGATGTAAAAAGTCTACAAGCCCCTTTATTTTGAGTTGCATTTTCTGTATGTTGATTTTAGCATGTTGCCATTCAAATTGATCATTTCTAATTTTCTTTGCTTTTCTCTTGCAATGAGGGCCATTTGACATTATTTTAGTTCATATTCTAATAAATCTGATTGAAAATTGTTTCATCTAGAACCATGTATTGATGTTTCATTTTTTTTCTCTCTCTCTCTCATTCATTGTCTCTCTAGGAATATATAGAGCTGAATATGCCATATGAACAAGTTAACCACACAGCATCCAATGAGCTTCCGTCTCCACATGAGGACACGACCCTTTTGGGACCCAATCCGCCTCCTGCTTTCAAACCCACACCAGTGAACAGCGCCCCCAATACTCCCCCTCCTCCAACCCGCATGGTACGGAGTGACGCAAGTGACTCCTCGCCAGACGTTTCCCGTCTCCCCGACCTATCGCCTCCTGTCAGAGGACTCGAGGCTCGGCCATTTTTGCCAAAGGACGATGCCCAGAAGAAAACGACTGTTCAGGAGGTTAATGAACTAGAAGAGGGGAGGAATACCCCGGAAGATGATGTCTTTCTCACCACGGAAGTTACAACTAATGGATTAAAAGGTACAAGTACTGAAGCACATCTACCAGTATGATATTGATATTGAATACTGCTTATCTGTTTTAGTGCATAATGATATGCACAAGAAATTTTGTTGGGCATGTCGCATGATTTTGGAAAGGCATTCATGATGGTTCTGAATTAAATTCAGATTGTAATGCTGCATCTCTGATTTATGATTACAGTATGTTTTAAAGTGCCTAATTATTTTAATGTATATTTAGCTGGAAACAAACTTATTTTAATCTTAGTATCATATGATACTAAACCTTTTCTGAAAGTTTTAAAGTTGTCACATGATGTTATGTGAATTTATTCTTTAAAGTACTAACATTTGTCATCGATGATCAATCTTGATGGAGCAAACATAGATTTTTAACTAGTATTGTACTTAAGCTCTGGTCATGAGAAAATGCTGTTTTTATCATTGTAAAATCATACTACATTTATTGATTGTCAAATAATGAAAGTTTGTGATATTTATCTGTTTTCTGTGAGTTTTTATAACTTATTCACTTTTATCACGATTCAATGCAGCCATTCTTGCATTTTACGTTTAGGTTTGCAAGTTTTGACTTTAAAAAAATTCTGGAGCTCATAAAGAATATTTTTGTTTTTTCTTTTATGATTCTTTTTTTCTTCCCAAGTGCCTTGTGTTTAGTTTCATTGATTTCTCTTTCGAACCCAAGTTCTTTCCTTGATATATAAATGCAGTGTACCGTTTCTGGCTCCGATGTATATCAGGTAGAAGAGTACAGACCATTTGTGTTTCATTATTGAATGAACAATTCTAGGTTTTGTTTGATCCTTTTCTTTTGTTCATTGAAATTGCTGTACAAGTTAATTTGACTGAAGATAAAAAAATACAGGGTACAAAACTATTCCACCTATTCTTCCAGGTTTTTGTTAATTTTGAATTTAAGTTTGTAATCATTATTTGTCAGCACAAAAGCCAGGGGAGTGGTATACAAAGAATATATCAATGGTTTTCACAGGCTTACCTGTTCTAAGCCAATCAGATGCAAGGATTTCAGTAGCCTATAAAAGTCGTCAGTGAAAATCACTATTCGTTTCATGAAAGGCTCCCGTTTTTCATTTTTCTATCCTCTCACTCTAATATTTCTAATATTGTTCTCGTTAATAATGCAGGTTTCACTGTAAATGCACAAAACACATGGTTATGACGTATGACCTATCCCCGCTTCGCTTGCACCTCTGTTTTGTTTGCACTCATCACCACGACCTCACATCCTCTCTATCGCTTTCAACGTTCTCTTCAAAACGTGTCATCTTGTTTTGCTTGTGTGGTACTTCAAACCCCATCCGGCATTCTTTTCTTTCCGAAAAGCTCCCGTTTTGCATGTCATATTAATGTTTTGCATCTCATTGTGTTCTGTTGTGCCACTTTTGTAGCTTGTGCTTGCATGTTGAATTCTGTTGTCGATCCCGAAGATAAATTTTCTTTTGATTTTACACTTTGTTTTACAAAAAGAAACTGCTCCCTTTCTATTATTTCAATCAATGTTAGTATATTTCTACTTTTGTATTGTTATTTATTTCTATGTGCAGTCTATACCCACTCTCTTCATCTTATTCTAGTATTCATTTAATTTTATTTATTTATATTTTTCTTTAGATCAGACTCAAATCATGAGGGAACAGTATCACAGAAAAAGTCATATTTATATTCTTTTCATTCAGATTTAATAGAATATATCCCTGATTATTTTTTTTCCTTGATTCAAGAAGCTTATCTTGTTTCTTGTTTTCTTTTTAGCTAGTCCTTGATTTTTTATTACGGAAATGTTTCTTTTAATAAGGCACGATCATTTATGTTTTTAGATTTTCTTACTGAAATTTTACTTTGTTTTTTTAATGTAGCACAATCATGTGTTACATTGTAAGTTCATCATATCCCCAAATTATTTATTAAGTCTTCTTAATGTCGCAATATTCCATGTTTCATTTTTCTGTTTTTATATTATATTTTCTTTACACCTTGTGATATTTCTTTAGAGAAGGAAGAAATCAATGAATGATAATGTTCTGCTCATCGTACTTACACTAAATTGAGTCAAATTTAGTAAAACTTAAACCTGAAAAATGTCAGGTTTTATATTTTTAATATGAATAAGCTTTTAGAAGTTTGTTTCACTTCAGCTATGTAAGAAGAATGTGCAATAGCTTAGGGGTAAATATAGTATACAAATAATTTTTTTGTAGGATTTTTACCAGTACATCTTTGCCACAAGTACGATAGTAGCGTAATATTTCTTTTTGATATTTATGTATACATGTAATATACAATGTACATGTGATGATTCAGGGAATTTATATGTTTTTACCATTTGCCAAAGGGCCATGAAAATAAATTCATGTTCAATGCAAACTTGAAGGATAAGTTTGGTAAAAATACTTTCATCTTAACACATTAATCATTCCTGGATGAAATGGAGTAAGTAAGTATGGGTGCATTTAAGTGTGTGATACACTGGGAAAATCATTGGTGTCAAAACTACACCGCTAGTGCTTAGAGGTCTGAATCATGCATATACACCAGATTTTTACTTAGTGTTACATGTTGTTCAACATGCACCCATTTGTGTTGACACATTCTGGTTGTTCTATTAACCAGGGGTGTGAGTTCTTTTTTTTTTAAGCTGATTTCACTTTTTTTTTGTTAATTTTCAGCTAATTGTTTTCAGCTTTTTGTGTACTTTGTCTGTACAAAAGTATGTGAGCTTGTGCAATTCCAGCTTTTTTCAGTTGTGGTTACTTACACCCCAGATTAAAATTATTTGGTGTTATGTTCAAACTCATTGGTGCAGTTTTAATGAATGCTCGAGGGTGGATTCATCTCAGAACACTGACTAATGTTCTAAATACCAAAGTATTTACAGTGTAGGTATATGTGTATAGGTGTGAATGCACTGTTTGATTGGTGGATTCTGTATCATTTATGAAAAATGTAAGTACTTAGAGGCTGTTGACATTCATACTGCAACAAAAATAAAGGTTTAAATAAAAAAACAGTAATTCTTGCAAGATGACACTAGGCTGCATACCAAATTTTAGTATGCATCATTAAGAGAATATCAACAGATCTTCTGACTGTAACCCCAAATAAGCTTAGAAATGTTTCCAGGGGGGTGTTTCACAAAGATTTAAGTATGACTTAGATCGCACTTAAAGGCCGATGCATACATGATACATGCAACGCGCAATCTTATTGATCAATACGCAGTAATGCGCGTTGTCTTGGCATGATCTGACCAATACTGTCATGCCTTTTGTACATCGCGCAACTAGACATTTAAGTGCGACTCTAAATCATACTTAAATCTTTGTGAAACACCCCCCTGTACATCTCCGAGAAAAATCCTGAAGTATATACATCTGTTTGTAACATACATTTGATTACAACTGATTATTTTTAAATCAATTTATATTCAAAGATGTTTTTATTTCACATGGAAATCTTAATGGGTACTACATGTAGAATTACGAGAGTATTTTTTTAATGTATGAACCCAGTCTCCATTTGTTGCTTTGTGTGGCAAACCTCTTACAAATCATTGATGACATGGGATGAGTTCTTTATTTGCAAGATAGAATTGTCTTAAATGTTCATATATTCAGGAGATTTATTCATCAAGATGCCACTTGGCATTCATTCTTCTTGAACAGTTAAAATAATTTGAAGACTGCTGCATCCATTTTGGGGGATTACATTCTTTTCAATTTCTTTTTCCTGAAAGCTAGCAATCATACATGAAATATGATTTGAAAGAGAAGGGAAATATACTTAATTGTAAGGCACATCTTTTGAATGTGTAGGTTGCTTGTACAGGTAATTTAAGAGAAAAATATATGTATATCTTTGAATTTTGAAGTAGTTTGTAATTTATTAATCAGTATGTATTGTGTAAATAGTAATATTTCAAATTAGTGTAATGCATTCTTGCCTTGACAAAGACTCACTTACAGATTTATTGTATAAATGAGAATGGGACACTTGAAGTTGGCTGAATTATATAAAATAGACAAATCAAAGAATGACATCAAAAGAAAGTTTGAGAATAATTGAATATTACAAAGTTGTGAGCAGTTATTATTAACCCTAAAAGGGGGAGGGATTCTGTCCCCCTCTACATTTTTCATGATAAATTTGTCTTGCAAAATTTTTCAACCACTCCGCTCACTGACTTTACTTTCAAATCTGGTGCAACTTTTGAGACCAAATTTGCGATGCCCGGGTACGCAATTAAGAAATTACGCAGCATTATGTAAGAGTATGTCAGACCCAAAACTGCTTAAAAACATGAATTCATGTACAAATCCAATGCAAAGCGTGTTTAGCCAAAACTCATAAATGTATCATTTCTACTTGTACTTATTGAATTGAATTAATTTTGTCTTGTTTATGATCAAAATCAAGTCTGCAACAACTTCATTTAAAAACAATAAGGGGGCGTCCTTTTCAAGTCTTTGTGCTTATGACTGTCCCCAGTCATGCAATGATTGTTATTTTACCATGAAATATTGTCAATATATTTTCTATTGTATGATTTATTTTTTGCATGGAGATGAAGAATCAATCAATCAAAACAAAGAGATAAATAAGAAATTAAAAAAACAATAAAATACATATGAAAAAAAATTGCGATACCAAATTTTTCTGAAGTACATTTGATAAGGATCCTATAAAGAGTCTGTGAATAAAATATTAGCAGTTTTGAGGCAGTATAATAGTTGATAATTATTATTTATTTATCATAATTACGAAAATTCTTATTAAAAAAAAATTAACCATACAGCCTTATAGATTATATCACACACTACCGCTGTGCAAATTTTCGTGGTACTCGTGCGATCGAAAGGGGGGGGGGGGCAGAATCCGCGTCTCCCCGGCTGTGAGATGGGTCCAAATAACTTGGGGGGGGGGCAGAATCCACGTCTCCCTGGCTGTGAGATACATGTAGGTCCAAATAACCTGGCTCTTTTATGATTAAAATCAGTAATTCTCTGTAGATTCTCCAATTGACAATTCTAACAAGACTACTGATGTCACACCAGAACAAAGTGCCCATATTTTCTGTACATGTTTTACTCTCACGCTTCTAAATATTGGTAGATCATATTTTGATGGGAGGACATTAAATACAGGTTTCACAAAGTATGTAATGGGCGAAGAAGTTGCACCGTCATTATAATGAGCAAAATATGATGGTTCTTTGTATTTTTCTCTGCCCAAGTGGCTAGTTGTTAATGTTTGATAACACACACCATCACATTGCAACACTCCAATGGTCATAACAGGATGTCTTATATTTATCAAACTTTGATTTTATGCCTTGATTTGTCAGATTTCAGAAGCTGACTTTTTACAAGAATTTCATTCTCCTTATAATAAGAAAATACAGTTAGCACATTCAGGTAACAAAAGTGTACAGTACTGGTACTTGTATATGATATTTCTTATATATAGTTTCCGTTGCATTTGTGTAGAAGGATATAATGTAGATAGTTTCAAGGATGGTTATATTTCAGAAATATATTAAGATAGATTATTATGTACTGATCTTTATTATATCCTGAATACAAAATGCATGTCCATATTTGCCTCATTTTTGAAGAGCGGCTGATGTCTGAATTCTTCCATTTTCCCCATCCTACAAATAAAATTAATGCTTAACACATACCGCTCTTTTTACCCATGTTAATTGTTAAATTAAATTTTCATGAATTTCAAAGTCAAATAACAGTAGATGTTCCGTGTACAGGAAATGCACTCTGTATTTTTTTCCCGATTTTCATTAGCTCATGGTTTTAAACTGTTTTTAATAGGCCAATTGTTTACCTTTAACATGTATAGAAACTTTTTAATAGTAGTTTGCATTTGTAAGAAATTATCATGAGGCTTAGCTTGTCAGATCAATCCAATAAGTACATACTAAATTTATGATTATGGGACACTCATTGCATCATGGTGCTTTTAATCTTGAATATCAAATGAGGAAGTGTGTAAAATTAATATTTTATATTTATTTGTAATTGAATTGAGCATTCTTGAAATTTGTATAGCTAGTTTGGTGTATTTGCAAGAACAAAGTGACGGGGGGGGGGGGGGTAGGTAGGGGGTGTTTCATGAGTTCAGTGTGACATTAAGTCATGCAAACGTGCGCACGATACATGTACGTACATCTAATCTTGTTGATTAATATTGATTGATTGGCTAAATTTCACATCCCCTGACCAATGCAGTCATTCATTTCATACTGTACACAATCAGGAATTTAAGTGCGACTTCTATATAGTCACACCTAAATCTTCTTGAAGCATCCCCCAATATTTCAGGGGCTCAGACCGCTCTTCTACACAAGTTAGATGTGTATTCATACATGTATCTTGCTGCAGGGCCAATGCTCACATGACATCCCAACTGCATGCAGTTGGGATTTTGCATGGAGTGCAATTTTAAGACACACTTGAAATCTTTGGGAAACAGTGCCCCTGGAGTCTATTATGTACTTGTGAGGTAAGAGCATCTTCTATGTTTAAATGCAGTACAAATGAGGAAGAATGATATTGTTAAACCCTGGAAAAAATGTATACATTGTACACCAAATAAACCATTTGGTACAATTTATAGGACATTTTCAAACACATGTACATAGATAGAAAGTTTATGGAGTACCCTCCCGACTTCCTTCTTCGAGATCTAGGTCAGTGTAGGTAATTTGTAAAATTTATGAATAACCAAAGTATCTGAAAAAATCTCAATTATTAATGTTGATTGCCACCTCCCATTGTACTTTGTTTACTATCCAATTCTAACTTAGAAAATTGTAATCAGATATTTCATTTTATATAACATTATGAAATGCAATGTTGAATCAGTACATTTGTGAGTTGTTTTAATGTATCAGTACATCGTGCGCAGTTGATAACTTTCTCATAAGATAAAGTGTTAATGATTATTTTGTACAGAAAACTAAGGACTACATTCCAAAACTATATTGTACATGTACATGTATATGTTTGTCTATATTTGAAATCAAAAGGCATAGAATAAAATGAAAAATTTATGCACTCTACATTTGTTTGTCTTGCTATTTTGTTCCAGAAGTCACAAGTACATGTATTTTATATCAATATCAATAAACATCATAGAGTGAAAGCTTTCCAAAATATGGAAGAATGGATTGACTATACAGTGCTACACTTTTTCATCAAATTTTGATTTGTTACCCCAATTCAAAATAGCACACAACTACATGTAGTTGAGATGGTATTGGTAAATACATGTATAGCTGGTTAGTAAATAATATGCTCACTACTGAGCAATTCCATAAACTATGTCCGTCCAGCCCCCTTTAAGTGGGACCTTCAGGACATTGGTCAGTTTAAGAAGTGAAGTCTTGAGAAAAATGGGTGTCAGGACATACAAAGAGGTTGATTATTTTATGGAATAGCCCTACTGTGAGCATTCTGAATAACTGGCAGGAACTGGCAATTAAAGGGAATCCAACCCAAATAAAAACTTGTTTTTATAAGAAAAAGAAAAATCAGACAAGTTGATAGGTGAAAGTTTGAACAATATTGGACAAATAACAAGAAAGTTATGAATTTTTTAAAGTTGTAAATATTGGTAATCTCTATACCTATGGAGACTTCAAATTGGCCGCTTATGTGATGTCATAGTGATGTAAGGCAAGGACTACTCTTCCATGTACTTCAATACATATTATGGCTAAAATGTCATTTTCCCCAAAAGTTTTATTTTAAATTGTATTTTTCTTTCATGAGGACATTAAACAATATACTACCTGGGTTATATTTAGATTACTGCCCCAGGGGAATGGGTAATTAGGAGAAAACCACAAATCCCTGATAATAAAGTACATGGCCTATGGGAAAGTTGTCCTTGCCCCTTGTCATAATTTACTTACCCAGTTGCCAATTTGATATCTACATGGTATTAGTGATCTCAATTTTAAAGCAGCTATAACTTTCTTATTGCTTGTCCGATTTCTTTCAAACTTTCACCATTCTGTTTAATTCATTTTTCTCCTTCCCAACACAACATTCTATGGCCAAGGCTGGATTCCCCTTTAAGGATTTACACATATGTTATGTCTTTTCCCATTCCCGTTTGTCAGGCGAAAGAACGTTAACTCTATATCTTGCATAGTGCGCACTAGGACCGACACCCTTGTGCTTTCCGCACAGAAATTGAAAATCGCCACACATGCGCATCCTTCTTGCACGGTGCATTGCTCGGACTCCGTTTATGCCAGTCATGCAGGAATTGAATTCTCCATTCTCCTTTGCTTCCACTTTTCCTGGATTCCAGGAAATTCAAGGAAGTCTTGCTATTTCCAAGATCATTCCAGGAAGTTACCATTTTCAGGAATGATATTATTTTCTGAATTATTATGTCAAAATCTATCACAAATTTGATCTTTTTAATTAAATGTCAAAAATTTTTGCTGCTTGTTTTGCTCGCAGCTTTTAAAGGTCAAGTCCACCTCAGAAAATGTTGAATTAAATCAATAGAGAAAAATCAGACATGCACAATGCTGAAAATTTCATCAAAATCGGATGTAAAATAAGAAAGTTATGACATTTCAAAGTTTTGCTTATTTTCTACAAAATAGTTATATGAACGAGCCAGTTACATCCAAATGAGAGAGTCCATGACGTCACTCACTCACTATTTCTTTTGTTTTTTATTGTTTGAATTATACAATATTTCAATTTTTACGAATTTGACGATTAGGACCTCCTTGCCTGAAGCACAAAATGTTAAATAATGGAATCACATGTGTTCAGGGAGGAATAAAACTTCATTTCATATGACAATTTATGAGAAAATAAAATATTTTATATTTCATATAATAAAATACAAAAGAAATAGTGAGTGAGTGATGTCATCAGCTCTCCATTTGGATGTAACTGGCTCGTTCACATAACTATTTTGTTGAAAATAAGCGAAACTTTAAATGCCATAACTTTCTTATTTTACATCCGATTTTGATGAAATTTTCAGTGTTATGCTCGTTGAATTTTTTCTCTTTTTATTCAAATCAAGTTATTGTTGGGGTGGACTTGTCCTTTAATAAACTTTGCCTGTTACTTCATGTTTCGCCCTCTCAAAATTTTTGGCTGGCTCAATTACAGCACTGGGGCCTATATTTCATTTGTGTGTGTGTATATAAGAGAATTATAACTTTTCAGAGACTGGAGAACATTCAGAAAATTCCAGGAACTCTCAGATTAAATTCCAGGAAGTTCCGTTTTGAAAAGTGGCAGCACTGAATTTCTCCATGTACACTCATCGTACCATCCTCCTGTCATCCAGGTGACAAACTTCTGAAATATGTTACCTTTTTTTTCTTCTTCATTTCTGGAAAATAGTTTTCACTTTTTTTTTGCTGGATATACATGTCATGCCTGGGATTAAAACTCACAATTCTCTGATAGAAAGACAAGAGCCGGAACCACTAGACCATGACATTCCCATAATGGTATTTGATTTCACGTTGTATACAATTTATGTTCGTAATTTTCTTTGTTGCAATGTACGAAAGTTATTGAAATTTGGCTATTTGCATCAATAAAATTTAAATCCCTCTGCATATTTTTTTTTTTTCTCTCAAAATAAATTTCCCAGTAACAAGCTGTCAAAGTTAGTAATTGCAGCCTATTTTTGATATTTTTAACTGGTAAAGTTTACTTTCTTTGACAACCTACAAATTAAACTTGCTGCATTTGTTTGAAGTATGTGACAAATCAGGACCCCTTTACATAAATGGTAACTTTGTTATTACCATGGTAACAGGGCTCAAAAGCCAATTACAATAAAGGTTTCTATGGTAATACAATAATCACAAATTACCATCGTTGTAAGTCTTTATTACGTGGGGCCAGGCAAGTGTAATTAATGGAAACACACAAAAAGCCATTCAGATTTCATTCTCTTTTTATATTGCAATATAAAAGGATGTTCTCAATAATCAAATACTTTACAAGTCCAATGTCATTTCAAAGACGTATTTTCATAGATCTTGACTTATCAGCATATTCACAACTTTCACAATTTTCCATGGAAATTCAATAAAATATTGAATTATCAAATCCTCTTTTATTTTGACATCATTGTTCAGATGCAATGTCATTGGCCTACATAATATGCAACAAACAGTTCTTGGAATGAGCAACATGAGTAGCTGACTTTGCACTTTTCCCAGTCCTGCTGGAGATTTCCTTAAATAAACTTGATGTTAAAACAAACTTTGGTGATTAGGATAATGGTCAGTTCTCTGCATTACTAAGGGTTATCTTGACTTCGCACCAGTCCAAGTTCTGCAGGAAGATTCCATGTATTTCCACACCTTAACTTGAAATCAAAGCAAGCTTTATCAAGTCAGGCAATGAACAATCCTTAGAATCCGCAACATCAGTAGCATGACTTGGTACAACCCTTCACTCAGCTGTACATTCCACACATACATAAACTTGATCTTAAGGCAGTGGCGGCACCAAGGGGGGGCATGGGGGGGCATTTGCCCCCCCACTCAGAAGCTTTGCCCCCCCAGTTGCCCCCCCAGAAATTTTGAGGACTTAAAAGAAAATTTATACAGTAATTTGTAATAAGTAGATGCTGTCGTACTACATATTCAAGCTCAGCTGTGAAGTGCTCTAAAATTACCATTTTCTGCTCTTCAAAACTTGAAAATTTTCTCACTTAGTCGTGTTGGCTTCCTCGCACACTATTAGTTTGTAATAAGTTTATATCGCTTGTTATATCTTGCATTAAGGCAGACATTTCAATGTGTGATACACAAGCTAATGTAAGTGTTAAACTACAGTACATGGCGTGTATTCTGTCGTCAGCAATGTTTATTCTTTGGGGGGGGGGGGGCGTGGAGGACAAATACTCAAAGTCTGCCCCCTTCCTTGAAATAAATATGCATCTACTCATGTAAAATTTGGATTAAACTCATCGATTTGCTTCATTAACAAATAAGAATGCTTGAACTCTTCGTTCATAATTTGTCACCGTCATGGTTTTTAGTGAAAAAGTAAATAGGCTATGTAAAGATGTGCAATCTGCGATGGGTGTTCTGTCCCTCCCTCTTAAATTTTCGACCTTTCCACGAGGGGAATGTCTGTATCTATTAGGCTATATTCTCATAACAAGACACCCAACTATAGTATATTTGAAAATAAACTTTACCCTGTGTATTAAAAACTTTCGGAAGAAAATTATTAGGCCTATGTATGAAAAAAATAAGATATGAAAAAGAGAACAGAAAATTAAATATTGAAGTCTTTTACAATGCGATCATGCATTTTTTCTGATGTGATACAAAAATGTAAAAGTAGAATAGGTCTACGCCTTAAGATTACATATATGTAAATGTTCAGTCATGATCTAGTTTTGATCAATAACTTTGCTCCATTAAGCATTACCTGATTTTACAAAAATTTCTGTTTATATCAAGTGTAACAAAAAATGTTTATTGGGGGCCACTAAAACTCGCGCTTTCGCGCTCGATTTTTCCACACATGCAAAAATTTTTTTTGACTGCCCTTGCCCCCCAATATTTTCTTTTGCCCCCCCACTTTGAAAATCTGGTGCCGCCACTGCTTAAAGGAAAGTACACCCCAACAAAAACTTGATTTAAATAAAAAGAGAAAAATTCAACAAGCATAACACTGAAAATTTCATCAAAATCGGATGTAAAATAAGAAAGTTATGACATTTTAAAGTTTCGTTTAAATTCACAAAACAGTTACATGCACATCCTGGTCGGTATGCAAATGAAGAAACTGATGACGTCACTCACTATTTCTTTTGTATTTTATTATATGAAATATGAATATTTTGATTTTCTCGACATTGTCATGTGAAACGAAGTTTCATTCCTCCCTGAACACTTGGAATTCCATTATTTTAACATTTTGTGCTTCAGGCAAGGAGGTCCTAATCATCAAATTCGTAAAAATTGAAAAATTGTAATAATTCAAACAATAAAAAACAAAAGAAACAGTGAGTGGGTGACATCATCAACTCTCTCCTTTGGATGTAACTGGCTCGTTCATATAACTATTTTGTTAAAAATAAGCAAAACTTTGAAATGTCATAGCTTTCTTATTTTACATCCGATTTTGATGAAATTTTCAGCATTGTGCTTGTCTGATTTTTCTCTATTGATTCAAATCAACATTTTTCTGAGGGGGACTTGACCTTTTCAGCAAGTTTTCGCATACAGGGCCTTGGACAGTTCTTAGAATTAGCAGCATCGGCAGCCTTAACTTGTCACTATTTCCTGTTCTGCTGGAGATTGCACACATTTTTTCACCTAAACTTGAAACCAAAGCAAGCTTTAGCGAGTAAGGCCGTGACAATTCTTTGAATTAGAAGCCTTGACTTGGCTCTATTCCAGTCTTGATGTAGATCCTTCCATTCTCTTCACCAAAACTTAATTCTTTTTACTTTGATGTTTGCTTCCCTCACCTGGTCTGAAATATCTTCACCAAGGGGCATCCTAGGAGAAGAAATTGATAAAACACAAGAAATTGATAAAACTGTATTTATGGGCATGGGCGGAAATCAGTCCCCAAAGTAAGGGGGGACCAGGGGCTGGAAAATTTGACAGCAAAAAAAAGAGGTTATTGCTCAAAATGTAAGGCCAATTTAACAAAACAAAATTGACAACAACAACAAAAAATGAAAGAAAAAAAAGATTTCACCCAAAATGTAAGGTCAAAATATGTGTATTATTTCGATTGTGAATGATGTTTTTCCCTCCATCATAAAAGACCAAAAATAGTAGGGGGGACATTTGATATTGTGGCCCCCCAACTAATTTGGTAGGGGAGACACGTCCCCCCTGGGATTTCCGCATATGTTTATGGGCTATGCTATGAAATAAAGTATCAAACCTTTTTTTATCTCACTAGAGTATGGCATAATCATTATTTTTAGGAGCTACTTCTTTCAATTCAAGGATAAATATTTTGTGCAACAAGTTGTTATACAGTAAATTTATAATCAGCTATATGCAGAATACTGGTTTTCTAAATTTTGTAGTATTGTTTGTGGCATATCTCAGAGCATCTCTTAAAAAAGTTGGTTACACGACAGCATTCAATTCATATCTAAAATGTAATTTGGGATGGGATGAAGGCAAATGCTTGATTCCCATGTATTTCTTTCCTTGTATCTTTCTAAATACTTCATTTAAAAAAAAACTTTGTGAACCAAAATAATTTTAAAGCAATATAACGTTTTTATATGAAACTTCAAAGCAGAAGTTGAAATACATTTTTACACATGAATAATCAACTTTAAAAATGAATATCAATTGATCCACTTTTTCAGTTTATAACCATGGTAGATTGAAAACGGTATACATTATTAAATGAGACTAGAATTCATAGCAACCACTGTAAATGTGACTAAGGCATTTTTATTAGTTCTATTGCATTTTACTCTGACTTGTAGCTTGGGCCCGGGGCGGGGGGGCCACTTACATTGACTAGTGAATACCATGCGCAACCAAAAAAACACGTAAAAAGGATGTCCTTTTCACGATAGGGCACGTTATGTACGTAACATGATAAGGGTGTCAAAAACACAAAAAATTATGAAAAAAGGGTATCTATTTCGCTCGGAAAATTAAGTGTTTAGGGTCGAATTTGCGGGGATGATAAAACAAAATTAGAATGTTTTATAAAGGATGTCCTTTTTGCCCCAACACTTGGTGTTTAGAGTCCGATTTGCGCGAGGTGTAGAAGGTGGGGTCGTATTAAACAAATAAGGACCCGTAACAATAAATCATTCCTGTACTTGTTTAGGGGTTCATTTCACGGAATATTTGCCAAGAGTATCATTTTGTTTCCAATACTTGTTAAGGGTAGGGTTTCACACGCCAATACTTGTTAAGGGGTGCATTTTCAGAACATGGAAATTACGTATTTAGGGTGCTTTTCGAGACCCCATGGTCGCGCATGGTATCCACTAGTGAATGGAAGTGCCCCCCCCCCCCCCCCCCCGGGAGCTTGGGCAGGGACTTGGTTTTACAATTATGAGGGGAGAAATAGAAAGCTCTCCTAAAACTTTTAAGGGGAGCACTACAAAAGCTCTTGCTGAACATACCAGGGGGAGCTCTTTTGTCCGATTACAACAAAATGGATGGAGGAACGTACACTAAGTTACACCCCACAACCAAAAGAGGCAATTAATCAGATATATGCAATATGTATATCAATGAACTTTTTAGTGTGATTCTTGTAATTTGCATTATTGCTTACAATATAATTGTGTGTTCTTATCTGACTGATAATGAGGTTTTCAAGGTTGGCTCTTAACATTTTGATCATTGACTGACACTTGTTAAGCGATCGCTGAGGCGAGTGATAAATCACTCTACCTGAAATGGATTAAGGCGAGCGGTAAAACGGTAGTCTTAATCCGAGTCCATGCTTGGGTTGGAATGTTTTGTTTTTTTTTCACTTACTTTGGTTGGAATCTGACAGACTGAGGATCATCAGCAAAGCCCATGCCTAGTCTTAGTCTTTCTACCCCAGCCCAAGCAATCATGACTCCATTGTCTGTGCACAGGTGCGGAGGAGGGCAGATCAGTTTGTACTTGAAGTGACTGGCGGTGAAGTCTAGGGCCTTGCGAATGTACTTGTTGCTAGCAACTCCTCCCGAAACAACCTGTGAAGGAAAGGTTGTGGGTTATTTGGTGTAAGCTCTGCATAAAATATCTTAAGCACTGATTTGAAATGAAAAAGAGTTACAGATAAAAAGTATGTATTGGTAAGAAAAATAACTGACTGCCATCCAATTTATTTCATAATAATCAAGAAGAAATACTTCCCCAGTGTTCAGCCAGTGCTCTTAAAAGCTGCCACAGATATTCATCTTGGGGTAAAGACATGCAAGATTCATTTCCTAAATGTGTTGGAAACTGAATTACCAAGGTAATGGCATACAGCAAGATCTGGGTAATCACCTTCAATGTTACTTCTAATCTACTGAAAAGGCAAAGGACCTCTTTTCTTCATATATCAAATATGGTGATAAAAAATGAAGTTGGGCTATCCATCTGTATGTTGTCTGACTTGTCTCATACAGTAATTTCGATGTAATAATTAGGCCTATAATAATCATTTTTTACAGTGCAAATTACAATGAAGTTTATAAGAGCATGTTTACAAGTGGAAAATTATTCAAAGGAAACAAAACTTGTGGCTTTTAGATGGGTGGTGCTTTTACAGAGTGCCAGACATTGATTGAATTCACGCAAAAAAAGCTAACCTGTAATATGCAGATTCCATGTATAATCCTATTTGATTTACTGTCCTTTGGCAAAATATTAGACCTTAAAGATAAATGCCAGTTGTGGTAATGATCTCAAAATGAGTTTGTACAGAATCCAATTAAATGACCACCAAAGTGTCTGTATAAATAAAAAACATGTGCCAAATGATTCTGGAAGAAATTGTGTAATTGCTGAGAAATTAGCAAACAAGCACAGGATTCGTGTTAAGCATCGGGCCGACATTCAAAACAGTAATAATACACTGCCCCATGTGCGCTTATCTGTGTTGGTGATCTTCAGTGTGGACATTTTTTCAGCGTAGATTTCAAGTTTCACAAAGTTCAGTTTATGTAACTGTCCCCGATCTAGATCCTCGATGATATAGTGACAATTAAGCCTGGTTTTACAGACTTTCTGGTGATATCAGTGTTTACTGCAACTACTTCCATTTATCTTTAAGGTCATAAGCAGTGTACACCTTAAGTCTGCATAGTCCATGGTTTAACCCCCCTCCCCCCCCCCCTCCTTCTGGATGATCCTCCTTTGTGAATTCGGAACGGTGAGATTTTTTATGAACCTACCAGTGTCTGGTTCTCTTCTGGGATGAGACCGGTCTGCTGGGAATAGAGCATGGCCCGAGCGATCCGTATGATCAGGTGCTGCGTTAACTTGTGCTGAAAGGATGCCGCTATGTCATGAACGGTGTCGAGATGATCGTCTTCAGAGACGGACAGACCTTGATGCAGGAGAAAAAGGGAGGGATTCAGTATCATCCCTTACCATCTTCATCATCATCCTCCTCATCATCATTGTCAATATCATCATTACAATCTTCTTCAGTATAACCAACATCATTATTTTCACCATTATCATTCTTCATCATCATCATCATCATCATCAATCATGAATTTGTGTGCATTTAAATTCGCACTTGCTGATCTTGCCGTGAAAATGTACCACAAATATTTCAGAATTTATAGTATTTGCTTATTCAATGGTGATTTGGTTATAGCAGCAGCTGCTACATGAGGCAATCGGTGCATTCAAGAAATTAATCCTGCTGGGTACCCATTCACCTCCCTCCCCTGGGTCGGGTAATGCACTTTGTGGATGCATTTCTTGCTGAAGGACATTCAGCCATGGCTGGGATTCATACCAACAGTGCTCAATTTCAAAGGTGAGAGTCAGAACCACACAACCACAATGCTCTACAAGTTATGTAAGACTATTGGGAATTTGCAAGAATTTTTCTTTTCCAATGTACAATCGACATATCAATTGTAAATTAGGTAAAATTGATGTTTCACTGCCTGATGCAAAAAGGAGACCAGTAAATCAAATACAAATTTGCCATCAATTGCCAGAGTTATGATAGATTTGGGGACCTAAATTTGACTTTCAATTTCTTGCAAGTTTCTTGCAATGACCCATTTACATATACCTACCTTGTCTAACCTCATGATGCTGTATAAGCCAGTTTGCCATGTTCTTGAGACCGGCAAAGGAGAAGTTACAATTTCTATGATGGCTCATGGGGACCCCTCGTTCCATCAATAGCCTGATGTTGCCGTTCTCGGCCATCTTCTCTATCGCTTGTCCTCCGCTCAATCCGAGGCAGTCTGGGTGGTGCTGAAGCTTCAGGCGTCTAGCAACCTGACAGAAATAAACAATGAGATAAGCAGAGGCACAAGAGGTGCTTGTCAGTGTAATACAAATATGGAGATCTAAACTTTCAGCTTAATCAGTTTGATGGAATGAAAAAAAAATGAAAATCCATATTTTGTTGTTCGAAATTGACATGAAATGAAATACTCTGAAAATCTGCTTTGCCCAATCGATCGTGGGCCCGGCAGCAGCTGTGCAGCGCCAGATCGACGAGGCTCTATCCCTTTAATCGTTGAACGCCAAACAGGGTAGCAGCAACTCCCATCTTTGAACGTCTTTTGGTCTGACGCTGCCGGGGTTTGAACCCCCGACCTCCCGGTTGTGAGTCCGATGCTCTACCAACTGAGCCAACACACCAGTTCATGGGGAGTTAAAAACAATGAACCTCTTGAATATACTGACAGATTCATTCACATAATGTCTGATTTAGGCACTTGGAAGATTTAGAAAAGTCTCTAAAACTAAAACTCAATCCTTACCTTATCAAATGCCTCTCCTGGAGCGTCATCCAGTGTCACACCAAGAACCTTGAAGTCTCCTACTCCTTGAGCTACAGCCAGGATGCAGTTACCACCAGAAACAAGTAGCACCAAAAAGGGAAAGTCTACTCTGGAAAAAATAATAGTAATAGGCATTTATATAGCGCCATCTATCTAGAAATATTCTATTCCGAGGCGTGTTGTTATAATTATTACCCTGGCTTTAGCTAGAGCTGCCTTTCAGCGCTCATACATTCAAGGAATTCATCCTGCTGGGTACCCATTCACCTCACCTGGGTTGAGTGCAACACAATGTGGATAAATTTCTTGCTGAAGGAAATTACGCCATGGCTGGGATTCGAACCCTTGACCCTCTGTTTCAAAGTCAGAAGACTAATCCACTGGGACACAATGCTCCAGATGAAATGAAAAAAAAAAACATATTGAGTTGGTATATATCTATCATTGTTATCCTCATGATGGACAGCAGGGTTCTACATGTATCTAGAGACTTCACAGTGGCTGTCACAATCTGACATTAGCAAATCTTTGAAAATAAAATAATTCTTATCAACTTATCAAATATATAAATGCTTATTGAAATTTATACAAATATAAGATTAAAGTTCAAAATTAATGCAACAATTCTTCTTTGCAATGAAATTAGTAGCTGTGGGGAGCAGTGCTAGTTCCAACTTCTCTCTCATTCTCGGTTTAAGAGCATGAGCCTCCATATGATAGATGGAAATAAGTATAAGATAAGAGAAAGATAACTATACTTCTCACCTTTCTATAATTCTCACTGTAAGGCAAGGACCTCCAAATGATTAATAGGAATAAGTGTAAGATAAGAGAAAGATATGCATAGATTTTGTCTAATATTCTCACAGTTAAGGGCATGAGCTTCCATTTCGTATTTGGGAATAAGTGTAAGATAAGAGGAAGATAATATGTAGAGGTCTCATCTCTCTATTCTCACTGTGAGGGCATGAACCTCCAAATGATTGATAGTAATAAGTGTAAGATGAAAGAAAGATAAGTAGAGGTCTCACCTTTCTATCATTCTCACTGTAAGGGTAAGGACCTCCACATGATTAATAGGCATAAGTGTCAGATAAGAGAAAGATATGCATAGATTTTGTCTAATATTCTCACTGTTAAATGGCATGAGCGTCCATTTGATAGTTGGGAATAAGTATAGAATACGAGAACAATAAGTAGAGGTCTCACCTCTCTATCATTCTCACTTTGACGGCAGGGGCCATCGGGCCTCCACATTTATTGGAATAAGTGTAAGATAAGAGAAAGATAAGAAGAGGTCTCACCTTTCTATCATTCTCACTGTAAGGGCGTGAGCCTCCATATGATTGATTGGGATAAGTGGAAGATGGGGATGACGAAGCAGCATATCCTTAGTGTACTGTAAACCAACCCACAATGAGAGAGGCATGCCAGGCATGGTACTTAAGGCTACTGCTGATAAGTCCTGGATAGAAAGGTAAATAGATTTAGTCAGCTTGGACGCTTAATAATAAATACTTTATTAAGATGATATTAACAAACCAGGTGGGTGTTTCATAAAGCTGTTCGTAAGATAAGAACGACTTTAAGAACGGCTGGTGATCCTTTCTTGTGGTAAATGGTAAATTCATTGGCGATGGTTTATCACGTAAGAAAGGATCACCAGTCGTTCTTAAAGTCGCTCTTATCTTACGAACAGCTTTATGAAACGGCCCCCAAGTGACTTTCCATACATCTGACTACGAATCAGGGGATTCTATGATCTTGACAGATTGTTCAATGTTAGAGTTCACAGGATAAGATATCTGTCATTAGTTGTGGTGTTCTCTATAACAAGAAGGTAATATGGAAAGCCATCTGTTTCTTAAACATTGAATTGATAATTCATTCAATATTTCTGTGCTGTAGTAGAAAATGACCTGTATTGGTATAATTGTGTACTATGTATTCTAAACAGAAACACAATTCTAAACTTCTGCTGCACTAAAATGTGCTCTTAATATCTCAATATTTCTTCAGAATTAAATACAAGTTTACCATTCTATTGCAAAACATCTAACAATTGAAACCGAGTTCCCTGAACAAGTCTCAATCATTTCAATTTTAGTTTCTACAATTGTGGAATATATACAAGTCATGGACAGCAGCCTGTTATCCATTCTGTGCCCATGTTATTGCAATTCATGATATAATAAAATCAGAAATGATGGTATAATAAATGATCTAGTAATATCTATCATAATATAAAGTAACAGAACTTAAGAAAAAAAAACATTGACCTTTTACCTTAGCCTCTATCCCAGCATCCTTGATAGTACCTTGAACAACGGGGTCAATGAACTGTCGGTGAAGATCCTGAGCCAGAGGAGGGATGATACCCCCATTTCTATAAAAAGATTAACAAATTTAATTTCTGAATAATGAATGACCTCTATGAAAAAAAATAAATAGGAAATAGGAAAATCAAGAAATAGATTCTAATATAATTACGATGATTTGATCATCTGAAGAAAATAGGCATGGTTATCTCAAGGGAATTCTTTCATGAAAGTCAATTGAACTAGAAGTTTTCATTATCCATGAGAATTATTTCATGAAAGTCAACAGTTCATTATCAAATAGTTACTAATGTGTGGCTGATGACAATTTAAAATCAAGGCATAGATTTTTCCTTTGGATAAGAAATTTTTAAAGCATAATCTGTGTATTTTAGCAGACCCGACATGAACACTTTTTTCTGCGACCAGCACCTTTATCTTAAATACTCCGTAGGAAATGTAGCACAAAATTGATGGTTCCTCATATAGAACCATGTGTCATGATTGATTGCAATATCTAACAAAATACATTCAATAATATCAATCAAACTTATGATCGATTGTAAATCTCACACAGAACCCACAAATCAATCAAGATGCCCTACAATTGATTGCAAATTCACGATCGGTTGGCGATCTGCTTCCTGCAATAGGGAGTGTAACCTGATTTTCTCAGTTAACATTGATCTATGAATTGTAAACTTGCAACAGAAATCTGCATTTGATGGCAAATATTTTCTTGAACCCTCACCCCCGAAGCTAGTGTTACAGGCCTCATAGCTTACTTGGCATGAATCCTCTTCTGAGTATGAAGTCTTTCTGCAAGTATCTTTCCCGAATCATCCATGACTGCAGCTCCAGTGTCATCACACGTCGTCTCAATACCGAGCACTAACCTACCATAGAACCGTCGATGGTATCTACACAGTGGAGCGGTCACGATGGATGATGGAGTACGACTTCGAAGCAGGTGCATGATGGGAGCTCGGGATGCCGATATGGGTGGTGCCATTTCATTCAATCTTCCACTTCTAAAAACGATATGACATGAACTTGAAAGTATCATTCATAAACACATGTAAGCCTATAGGCCCGAGTTGCCATATGGCCCTGCCGACTCACACTAGTGCGAGGTATTCATGGTATTGTTTGATACCAGAATATAGTAACCGGTCTGTGTATACAAGGCCGAGTGTAGCCGTGCCCTGGGGGGAGTCAAATATATGATTTTGAGTTTATTCATTTACTTTAATTAAAAAAAATAATATTTTTTGAAAAAATCCAATTATTGGCTGTAAAAATGAAGAATGAAATTAGGTCAATTTTCAGCATTTACCTGCCATAGACTGTATAGTTAAGATGCCGCGATGTTTCATCTAATTTCTAAGTTTGACAATGTTTCACTTTGAAATTATATTCATTTCTAAAACATTTTACATTTTGAAATTTTTTAAATACATTAAAAAAACAACAAATATAATGAATTTCATTAGAGGATTGGATTTTTGTAGTTTGCCTGAATTTTGATCTTTTTCATTTTTCTTTCTTTTCTACCCTATCCTTCCTGCTTGCCGTTTTTTTGTTCCATCTATCTTTATTTCTTATCTTTCTTTCCTGAACATTTTTTTCCACTCTCTCTGTTCATTTTTCTTTCTTTACTTCTTTCTCTTACTTTCCTTCTTTATCAAATTTCCTTTTTTATTTCCTTCATTCTTTCTTTCTTTAAAATCACCTTGGCTTCCTTTTCTCTTCCTCTCCTGTTTCTTTTCGCTTTTTCTTTCCTTCCATTATTTTCTTTTTTTCGTTCTTTCCTCCCTTCATTCTTCCCTCACTCTTTCTTCCTTTCTTTATTTTTTCCTTCTAATTCTTTTCCCTTATTCTTTCTTTCCCTTCATTCCTTCCTCCCTCCCTTCCTGTTTTCTTCTTTCTTTCAAAGAATGAAGGAAACATATTTCTTTCCTCCTCTTTTTCCCTTTAATTCTCTTTTTTGTCTTTCACACATTTATTCATCTTCCCTTCCTTTCTTTCTTTCTATATTCATTTCAAAGAATGACGGAAACCTTTTCTTATCTCTTTTATTCTTTCTTTCATCCTTCTTTTCTTTTTTTTTTTCTAATCTCGCTTTCATCCTTCTTCTTTTCTTTCTCTTCTTCATTCTTTCGTTCACCGGCCTCCCTTCCAAATCTTTATAGGCCTAGGCCTATGTTTTTCACAAGTTTAACACTGTCTGTGTATGGGATTCTTGGCCAAATCGTGGTTTTGGGAACCACTCGTAGATTTGTGTACGCGCACTTGTGTACAAAGTGAATGGAGGTGGAAATAGGCATACATGTTTAATGTTTGGACCTCATTGGTACTAGGAGTGGAAATAGGGAACCGTGTGTGTGACTGAATAAAGCACTGCTGTATGAAGTGAACGGTGGTTCCCTATATCACAATAATGCCAGATTCTTTGTTGATCTTTGTTTGTCAATTGTCCTGTAGGCCTAGGCCTATTTCATTTTGTGAAATCTGTAGAGCGTTTCATGAAAGGACTTGTCGGACGTTTTATCCGACAAGTCCCATTTTATTCGACTGTTACCATAGGTAGGGTGTCTGGAGAAAAAAATTATTTTTCTTATTTCAAGAAAATATCACATTTTCTTTGTGAATTTGAAGAGAAATGACCTTCAGACTTACAGAAATGTAACATTTTTGAAAAAAATCCAATTATTGGCTGCAAAAAAGAAGAATGAAATTAGGTAAATTTTCAGCATTTTTCTGCCATAGACTGTGTAGTTAAGAAATGGACACACACAAATCCAAATTTTTAGCTTCCGAGAGCTGTTATAAATTTAGTATTAATGCCAAAAACTTGTCCATAAAGAGTCAAATAGGATTTTTTATGCTCTTTCTGATGGTATGATTTTTATAAAGATTTGGAAACCAGATCACAATGAAAACTTGCGACAAAGTGAAAAAATTGTGCAAAACAGAAATTTCATTTTCCCATAGAAAACGCATGGGGAAATGGCAATCTCAACACACACAAAAATAAGGGTTTGCAATTTATCTCTAAATCCTTATTTAGAATGATCATATAAACTTGTCCTTACTGTCAAAAGAAGCCCCTGAATTTTCTCTTTCCATACATGCCAAACACAAGTTAATAATCAATTCAGATCACATTTTTCTAGTAGCCTGAACATCCCGAAAAATATGTGCCATATTTTCCCCTAAATCAGCCTGTTTTATGCTGACACTTTTCAGTGTGGCTTCAGACACCCTACCATAGGAACAGTGCCTCTCAGCCAATCAAAATCATGGAAAGATGTCAGATCTGACAACTTGTCGGATGAAAATATTGATGAAACGCTCCCCAGGTCACCCTGCCCCTGCTGGCAATGTACTAGGCCTACGGCCTAGGCCTGGCGCACATGGGCATGGCGCTGCGGCCTGCGGCAGCTGCGGCCTGCGGCAGCTGCGCGCTGCGCTGGCTTACGACTTTCGTTTAGGTTTACTCACAGTTTTCTCTGCAGTCCTGGCTTAAACTCAATTTATGTGACGTTGTTTTTTGGTAAGAAGTCCGTGATCAAGAGTTACTTTAAAAGTCATGGAATAATCTGTTTCATGAACTGCGATTTTACTTGGGGCTGGGTCCCTTCCACTGTCCACATACCTCCCTTTGCAACTTTCTTTAGGTAGCCCTCCCCCGCCACGGCTTTACTTTACATATGGGCGCATCCATTTTGTTTTTCATAGTCTTATTTTTACAGACCAAAGTGGATTATATTCGAAATTAAAGTTAGATTTATATCCTCAAAATGCAAAAATTAGACAAAATGATATAACATTCTTAAAAAATGAAAAGTGTCAATAAACACTGACTTCAGTATATTTTCTAATGTTTTTTTTTTATCTTATTGGCATACATGTAATACCCGCATAATATTTGGAGAAGTCTGGATTGAAATCTAATAATTGATTGCCGAAATTTGACCTTTGACTCTGATGACCTATTTCGCCTTGACGCCGTATCAACAACCTCCATCCGAGTTTAAGCTAGTATTTGGGAGAGAGTTCTAAAATCTAAAATTTATCAGTTGGGCAATCAGTTGTTTGAGTGCTAAGTAGGGCGCTTTTATTGATGTTTCTCACTAATATGGCGAGATGACAGGATTATCAGAGATAACCACAAACATTTGAATGCCGGCAGCAGAGCGCAGAGCCAGAGTCAGAGAGAAGTAACGGCAACGGTAAGCTACGGACGGTTACTTCGGAACAGGCCAGGCCAGGCGAAGTTCGTGCACGGCCAACTCCACTTCACTAGCTACCGCTACACTACGCTCCACCTACCCAAACTTCGTCTTCGAGACCGTGAACTCGATCAGATATTCTAAGTGACAAAGGTGGGATTTTATGGGGGAAAATATAAAATTCATGCAACATCACGATCTTTTGAAAAATAAGTACCGGTACCATGGGTACCGTACAAGTATAACTAATATTCTTTCTGTATGATGGGGTGTCCAAACTTCGCGCACTTTTCAAAAATATTCATCAGGCTTAAATTTGTCCACAAATTATTCATAATTTATACAAAACCAATTCAAGAAATAGTTACCACATTGACGGCAAGATTGTAAACTATAAAATCATGGACGAAAATGTAAAGTAGGTCACGGGGTTTCGCCGGTATCGCGATCTCAAAATTCTATTCCGATCGGCGAATGCGGGCTGTGCTGGAAAACCGTTCAGAAAAAGTGTGACCTAACTTCGCGCACCAAAGCTTTTGTGGAGATTTAAACAAAGACTCAAGCTCAAAAAGTGAAATATTTGTATCAGATTGATGGCAAAATGCTATGGAATCGGTTAGTACCACATTTAACTCACATTTTTTATGATTTCTGCTTGTAAAATGGTGATATCGTGATGCTTGTTGCTTTCTTCAAAACGGGCGCTACGGGTGACAAATTTGCCGATCTTTTGCCAATATTTTCATGACTACTGGACTAATCCTAAAGAAACTTTCAGCGAAGGGTAATTTTAGGTCGCTTTTCACATTGATGATGTCAGATTTTAAGGATATTGGCTAGTTTTGGAGATAATGACCGTCCGCGAAGTTTGGACACGCGCGAAGTTTGGACTCACTGCCATACACAAAGTTTCACTTCTTTTCCATGCTTCTATCACTCTAAAAATTGGTGATTCAGACCAGCTAGCCTAGAGCCAACTTGATTCTTGAAGTTCCTCACACGCATAAATGCGCCGCCGATTTAAAAAAAAAATTGGATGCGGGAGGTACCGGGTCCGGTCCGAGCTCGGAGTCCTCGCGCATGCAATGTTTTGAAATTGGAAACAAATTATTTATACGTGTGAGGAACTTCATGTTGGCTCTAAAATCACCAATTTTGAGACTGATAGAACATTAGAAGCATGGAAAAGAAGTGAAACTTTGTGTAAGGTTACAGGTAAGAATTATTAGTTGTAGGCCTAGACCCTACTTGTTTTTAAAGATAGTGATGTTGCATGAATTTTATATTTTCCCCCCATAAAATCCCATATTTTGTCACTCGGAATATCCGATCGAATTCATGGTCTCGAAGTTCGGGTAGGTGGAGCATAGTCCCGGGGGGGCCACTTCCATTCACGAGTGGATACCATGCGCGACCATGGGGTCTCGAACAGCACCCTAAACACGTAATTTCCATATTCTGAAAATGCACCCCTTAACAAGTCATGAAGTGTGAAATCCTACCCTTAACAAGTGTTGAAAACAACACGATACTCTTGGCAATATTCCCTGAAATGAACCCCTAAACAAGTATAGGAATGTTTTATTGTTACGGGTCCTTCGGTCGTCGGCTTTACCTATTTGGTTTAGTACGACCCCACCTTCTACACTTCGCGCAAATCAGATCAGACTCTAAACACGAAGTCTTGAGGCAAAAAGGACATCCTTTATAAAACATTTTAATTTTGTTATATCATCCTCGCAAATTCGACCCTAAACGCGTAATTTTCCTAGTGAAATGGATACCCTTTTTTTATTTTTTTGTGTTTTTGACACCCTTATCACGTTACGTACGTAACGTGCCCTATCGTGAAAAAGACATCCTTTTTACGTGTTTTTTGGTCGCGCATGGTATCCACTCGTCAATGTAAGTGGCCCCCCCGGGAGCATAGTGTAGCGGAAGTGGAGTGGAGTGGAGCCTGCATGAATTCGCTCGAGGTATGTGGATCCCAGCAATCAGGCTTCCATGCTTCTATCAGTCTCAAAATTGGTGATTTAGAACCAACATGAAGTTCCTCACAAATATGGTATATAAATTCAGACCTTCATTTTTGAGGAGCTGGATCGCGCTGGCGCTCCTACCGTGCTCCTAAAAAAATATAAGGAGAGCAAATAATCGCGCTCCTAAAAAAAAAAAAATGAAAAAAAATTGCTAAAATTTCACATTTCACATCTTTAAATCCATGAAATTGCCTTCTTTTCCATAATTCCTTGAAATTACTTTGATTTAGTGGAAAGATATCAGAAAAATGAAGAATATTCATCTCTTTCCCGACTCTGAATTTGATTTAAACTCGGTCAATATTTCAGTCCCATTGTATTATAAACAGTAAAATGTGAAATTCTAGCAATTCTTTTTTCATTTTTTTTTTTTTTTTTTAGCAGGAGCGCGTACGACATCTTGTAAACTTATGTGACCCAGGCCTAGTTTCACCACAGATTAATTAATAGCTAACACAGCTATTGTATATATACAATGTTAAGAAAAATCTACAATTTATCATACATGCTGGGGCGGATCAAGCTTTTTATAAAGGGGGAGGGGTTGGGGTGGTATGTGAGGGAGCGTAGCTACATGTACCGAGTCCAAGCGAGCGAGTGGGAGGGGGGTGTCCCCCCTCCCACAGTAGGGAAAATTTTTGAAAATCTTTTTGTGAAAAGTTTTAAAAAAAGATAAGATTTAAAAAAATGGTCCCCAGATTTTTTTTGGGGGGTTGCAACCCCCCCTCTAGATCCGCTTCTTTACATGTAATGAATTGATTTGAGCTCCTCATGGACATGGAGAGCGATTCTGAGGAGCTCAATTGAGGTAAAAAAAATAAGGAGAGCGATTTATTGAGCTCCACGAAAGTATAAACGTGAAGGACTGTAAATTCGCTGCCGATTTTCAAAACATCGGATGCGTGAGGTACCAGGTCCGGTCCGAGCTCGGACCCGAGATCGAGTTCATGGTCTCGAAGTTCGGGCCCGAGTTCGGGTAGCTGGAGCGTAGTGTAACTTTAGCGGTAGTGAGGTAGAGTGGAGCTTGCACGAACTTTGCTCGAGGTAGTGTTATATCTGACAAATTAGATTTTTCACATGCATCCTCTCATATTTTCCTTTTTAGTTGATCGTACAATCAGACACATTGATTTTGTTTACTCCATTCGAACCCTATTTTTACCTCAACAAATAGCACACATAATTTGCAAAATTATCATAAATTGGTCTAAGTATTGATAAAAAAAATCAGAATATTGAACCAATCAAGGGATCATTACATGCCGCCTCGCTCAGAAAAATCAAGCCATAGAGGTTGTGTACACCAGAAGTGGGATCGCAGCATGCACGACCCACTAGTTCGAAATCCACTGCCAAACGCGGTTCATGCCATGGTGCGAGCCTGCGAGGTTAGTATACCAATACTAACTTCGAAATATGTGTGAGTGTATTGAACTAATTAATACAATGTCGAAATTACTTAATTCAATTTTTATGTCGGACAAGGGTCTCTTTCATTGAAATATCACTGAAAGGTGTCCCTGTGTTACAGTACATGTAAAAAAGGGAAATAATGAAAATTTTGATTTTTCCAGTTATGTTTCTGAATCTTTAATTCTTTTCTCATCTCACTTCATAAAATAAGCTCCATACATCAATTCTACAATCAGTAATAAATGAAACATTACATGTATTTGATCTCCATTTAATATTGAAATATGATTTTATGAAAAGTCGTCGTTCGAAAATAAAAGGTTCAGGTGACGATGAAGACTAAATATTTTTCTGATACTATCGATATCAAACGATGTCGCGAAATCAGAGGTCACATGGTAAGGTCAAAGGTCATTTTCAGGTCAACGTTAAAGTTTACATGCAAGACTCTCTTATGACACCTAATTCTGCAACCGTAAGTCACTTTTCAACCTGGTACATGTAGATAAACTGGTAGATGGACATCTCACAATGAAGTCACAATGATTTCACAATGAAGTTTTGATACAATTGTATTTTGCTGCCCTCGCAAATCACAATATTTCGGGTTATTTTCAGAAGTGGGCTAGACACAAAATCACTTTTGCCTTGTTTTACATCCAATTTTTATGAAATTTTTAGTGTTATGCTTGTTGGATTTTTTTTTTTTAAATTCAAATCATCTTTTTGTAGGGGTGGACTTGTCCTTTAAAGAACTGAAATGAAGGTATCCGGCAAGGGGATACGCTGCCATACTTTTTCATCACGGAGCCATGAAATGGTTGCCATATGCATCAGCGAGACTTGTCAACAAGGATGGATTTCCCTAGGAAATCCATATTTAGAGGGTGAAATTGATTTGGTTTCATCTACAGTGTAGATCTAATATTGTTCAGGTCCAGCCTTATTATTTGTGTGTACTAGGTCTAATGTTGTTTGTCCTCTCTATATCATGTTTTTCATTTGTTTTTTTTTATTCCATAAATGCAAGCGCTCTCATAACAGTATCTGGTGCCCCCTCCCGAATCATTTTATGTATTGATTAATTAATTCTTTAAATTGTACATTTTACCAGGCTGTTCTCCATAACTGGTACTCAATGTAATCCAATTTTTTACTTTCCATTGTTTTATATTGCACTATTATTGCCATTTAAAAAAATTTCCTCAGTATATGTCTCCTTTTGTGTTCCCGTAATTTCCCTTTTTAGTCATATGGTGCACTGATACATATTAGGAAGAGATTAAAATCATGGAACAATAATCAATAGAAATCAATAACCATTATTGTTACTTCTAGATGAAGTGGAGATAAGACCATCTGCGCATGAGCCTAAATGAGAATTGTTAAAATCAGATGCTTGGTCCATAATGTGATTTTCTAAGTCCATTATCATGGTTTCATCCACTTCAACATGCTTCATGAATCCTATTAAAGATAAATTCCAGTTTTGGTAACGATCTCAAAATGACTTTTTACAGAATATAATAAAATGACCACCCAAGTGTCTGTTTGTATAAATAAAAAATATGTGCCAAAGGATTCTGGGAGAAATTGTGTAATTGCTGAGAAATGAGCAAAATAAGCGCGGATTCGGTCACTTCCGTCGGGTCTTTTATTCCAGCAATAATAATACGCTGTCCCACGTGTGCCTATCTGTACGTACGTGTTAGTGATCTTCAGTGTGAACGTTTTTCAGCGTAGATTTCAAGATTTCACAAAGTTCAGTTTATGTAACTGTACCAGATCTAGATCCTCGATGATATACTGACAATTAAGCCTGGTTTTACAGACCCTCATGAAATCAGTGTTTACTGCAACTACTGGCATTTCTCTTTAATGTGGGTTTTACTCTTAGATCAAGTGTAATGTCGACCAAACAGAAATTAGGCCAAATCAATAGACCAAATGGGTTTTAATAAAGCCCATGTGGTATTAGAAAATCTGGGAAGCAGACAAGCTGCATATTGACTATTGTAAACCACTCACCCTATCGCATGCTATGAAACCACTTACTGTAGCTCCCAATGTTTGATATTTTTGTCTTTTCTGAAACTCAGCTAACTGTTACGATGTCAGGCAAGGGAGCAGACACCAATCTTCATGCTGGGGAAGTCGACCCCACCCTGGTGGCAAACGCTACAGCCAATCGCATGGCAGCTCAGTTCTTTGAAAAGTATGACCGCTTCGAGGTGCAAGAAATGCTGGCTCAGACTTCATATCACTGGTTCTTATCTCAGGTAAATTCTGAAAAAAAAGAACCTCTGCCATCTAACTAAGCCGACCCAAGTACATTCCACAGATGATTTCATTTCTTGTATATGATTTTGAAGAAAAATATGATTAGCCCTGACCTACTCCAATTTTCATTTTATTTACCAAAAAAGTCAGTAGAACTAACAAATCTCAGGGTCTAGATAACCCTTGATCTCTATTATATGTGTACTGTGCGAACAACTCTATGATGTATGCAAGGAGTTCCTCCTGCATGCACAACGGAAGAAAAAATAGCTTCCATAAAGATCCTTTTAATATGTGGAGTTATGCCTAGCTGGTAGCTGCGCAAGGGTTTATGATCTAGTCAACCATAATGGTCGAAACCTGAGATTTGTTGAGAGACATGGTTTGTCCGTAATTAAATAGCCGAAATCATTATTTAAGGATTCAGGGAAAATGCTCTTTTAGTTGTTCCTCAAATGTTTTGTGATAGGGCAGGAAACCAACGTATGATTTTTTTTTTTTCATTATTGTGAACAGGATGAGCACAAGCTACAAGCAGAGCCACCCAATGGTATCATCATGTCGAGTAAACCCTTCCTTAATAATAACTGCTTGATTCTAATGCCCTTTGACCCAACGGTGGAACCTATTGACTTTCGGCTCATTCACCAAATCCTTAGAGAACTTGTGATGGGCATTTACGGCCTTAATCAGGTACGGTATGGTAGACAAATTATTTTACAATTTTTTTGTTTACTTCTTAAAACAGTTTTTTTCAATGTCACTTGCTTTGTCAGGATATTGGCATCTCTTTCACCTTTCTTTTCTCTATAAGATGAGTTTTCCCCCTTTTTGTGAAAAGAAAGCAACAGAGAATGATAATTTTTTTTCTATATTCAAGCTTCCATATAATATCATATATAAGATATGATGTGAGGAAGTATATTAATATTATCTTTATTGGTTTTAGCAAACAATGTTTTTATCAGAAAGTCTTTATCACCATATTATAAATCTATATATCTTGTTTATTTATAAACCTAGCTTTAGGGAGTCATATACTGGTAAGCTGAGCTGAAAAATGATCACACTGTAGATCATTAACACAGCACATGGGAGACAGACACAGTGTATATTAATTGCTCATGAAAAAAAATCTGACACCAGGATGAAATACCATACCTTCAGTGTATTTGTCCACTTCTCAGCGATTACACACTTCTTACCAGAATCATTTGGCACAAGTACATACAGACACTTGGGTGGCCATTTTTTTTTATCATTCTGGTCAAACTTATTTTTAGATGCATTGGGTCATTTCAAGCTTGGTGTTGAACTTTTGATGTAAGTGTTGGATCAATTTTTATGTCAGCATATGTAGCACCAAACCTGAAATGCTGCTGGTCCAGGAATGAATTTCACAAGGTGTTGAGCTGTCAATAATGGGATCTGGATAATTTCTATAAACTCACATTAGTTTTTGGAGCTTACTTAAGCAGTCTCTATTGTGCTTGTACAAGCAACTCATAACCTACTTGAACCGAGTGGTCCCTGTCCAAAGCCTATTGGAATCACACATGTATTCAACTGGTTAACACTCGCACTACACTGAAGTTGAAATTACCCATTGTTACAACTGCCATTTATGTTTTAACCTGAATACAGGTACCGTCAATAACCCTAGAAGCTAACTTTGATCAGAGTACCTCCTGCCAGTTACCGCCGGCCTACAACGATACGTACGTCGGCCAGCTCCTCACCAACGTGGACTACATGATGAAAGCGTTGTGGCACGGGGCCTACTTCCCCAGAGATAAACGCACCAAGTTTTCCGAGCGCTGGCGCTCAAGCCTCGACGTCAACGCGGAAGGGGTACCTGAATCTAAGAAGATCGTCCTTACAGAATTTACATTGGCAGGTAAGTTTGTTGGACCAGGGGAGCGTTTCATGAAAAGATTTTATCCGACAATTACTGTAGTAACAGTACCTCTCAGCCAATCAGAATCAAGGAAAGTTGTCAGATCTGACAACTTATCGGACAAAAATGTTGATGAAATGCTCCCCTGGGCATCGTTACGTAAATGTTATAATTATAGTAACTTTGCCATCCAATAGTAAATTCCTGAAATCCTATATTCTCATGCCAACTAGTACTGATTTTCAGTATTTGGTAACTGGTAAAAGAGAGGAATAATGATGGTTTCATTAAAGGACAAGTCCACCCCAGCAAAAACATGATTTGAATAAAAAGAGGAATATTCAACAAGCATAACACTGAAAATTTCATCAAAATCAGATGTAAAATAAGAAAGTTATGGCATTTTAAAGTTTCAATTATTTTCAACAAAATAGTTACATGAACGAGCCAGTTACATCCAAATGAGAGAGTCGATGACATCGCTCACTCACTATTTCTTTTGTATTCTCATCATTGTCATGTGAAATGAAGTTTCATTCCTCCCTGAACACGTGGAATTCCATTATTTTAACATTTGTGCTTCAGGCAAGGAGGTCCTAATCGTCAAATTCGTAAAAATTGAAATATTCTATAATTCAAACAATAAAAAACAAAAGGAATAGTGAGTGAGTGACATCATCGACTCTCTCATTTGGATGTAACTGTCTCGTTCATATAACTATTTTGTTGAAAATAAGCGAAACTTTGAAATGTCTTAACTTTCTTATTTTACATCCGATTTTGATAAAACTTTCAGCATTGTGCTTGTCTGATTTTTCTCTATTGATTAAAATCATCATTTTTCTGAGGTGGACTTGACCTTTAAATTTCAGTTTTATGTGTCATCCTATGGTAATTGTTTGAAAATACTGATTTGCTCACCAAAATACATGTACTGTTTTTCAGCTTTATTAATATACTGAAATGTTCTTGTTCAAGGTGGTTGCTCTGAGTCATGTGGAACAGATTTCCAATGACTACTGGGAATGTAAAAAGTCTATTAGACTGTGCAATCAAGTATTACCAATTCTTGCAGGCATGCTAGAAAAGTCATATTTTCCAAATTTGTTATGTTTATGAATATGATTTAATACAGTTATGTCCCTTGTTTTGTTTATTGTAAAGCACATATAGTAATGATTTCATCTGAAAGTGCGCATCAGAAATACTTATTATTATCTTATTATCTCTCTCTTTCTCTTCAGGAATGATTGATGTCACCAAAGATCCTGACTACGCGACCATCTATGACAACATGAGGCTCTTCCCAATGAGCAAGCATGATGCTAACATAGACAAACGTCTCTTCATGCAGTACGTCAACGACATGTCGGTGCAGTTGACATGGAGACAGAAGACTGTCCAGCAGCACAATAACTTGTTTGTAATTGACGCAGCTTACGAGGTTTCCGGAGTCTTGAGGCTTCACGAGGATAGGACTGACCGTGACATATACGAGAGACTGCAGACAAGATTACAGGTATATTCACTGGATTTTACTTGGAGGTAGAGATTTTGCTCATCATGGTGGATAGTCTTTTATCAGTGGAAAACTTTTTTTTTCCAGCACCTTCAACATCCGATTTTGACCAAGTTAACATTACATGTATGTAGATGCAGTATAATCTGGTGAAAAAGCATTCCAAATCTGTTGCCTCTTATGAAAAGGAAATTTGCACTCGAGTATTTTTTTTTATTTTCACACTATGACCTCTGGTTCAGCCACCAACATGGATCTAATATATGTAGTGTACTATCTTTATCCAATCAAGTCTCTTGAAAATATATTCAGATTTACATCTCTCCTGGGATCAGTTCATATCTTTGTCTTGTATATGGTAGAGAAGGTAGTCTCAAAGCTTTTAATATTTCAAGATAAGCAGACACCCGATAAAAGCACACTATCATTTTTGCTTCCCTTCATGGTCAGGCCCATGTTGATGTAATCGAGAAACATTTGTGCAACAAGGCCGAGGTACGGCGCCAGATGTCTCTCTTGAGGCTGATCAGTTTCCTCGTTCCATTCTTGATGGGACTAAGGAGAAAGAACAAAGTCCCAGACATGTCCAGACTTCTACCTCAACTTACAGGTGAGTGCTGTACCAACAGAGGGACTTATAAATTATCTTGTCATTTTGTAGAATTTGAGAATCAAAGTCCCTTGCCCCTGCAAACTAAGATAAATGATTCCAAAGAAGTTATTTTAAAGATAGTGTTAAAATGATAATAATGATGATAAATAATGGTAATATTAGTAAGTACTTTGAACTACAAGGTCCAGGATCCAAATTCCATTGCTGCTCTTGCATCCTTCGCAAGGCATTTACCTTCTTTCGCCACTCCCCACCCAGGTGTAGTAAATGGGTGTTCAGTAGGAAGGAATTTATTGCTTACACACCTGATCAGGATATCCATGCTAAATTCAACTCGGAGTTAATGCTATACATTGCTGAGAAACATTATTTTGAGCATTTCATATATGTTTATTGATATTATTACTAATGCTAACACTTTATAGGCCTTTTACCTAAAAAAGCGCAGTACAAAGAAAGAACAAGTGGTCATGAGGAATGGAAATTGAAAAAAAAACGTGAAAACCCACATTGTACATCTGGAGATCATTTTGATGAAAGAAATAGTGATTTTTTAGTGACTCGACTCGTAGCAATATTGTCAATGAAATTCACTCAATAATTGTTTCATGAAATACTCCCCTATTCTGCTTTTTAAGCCTATGCTCGAGTTTGCAGTCTTCTGTTATAAATTCTATTTTTAACCCTTTTTTCTCAAAGCTGATGAATGCAAGACAGAAAGGGAACTCCCACCCTTGATGCTGTCCCCGGAGTTCCGCTGCCCAAACTTTGACTTTGGTAACAAGTATTTCCACCTCCATGGAGGCATCCAGATTGACATCGAAGGCGATGACGTGGTCCTCGACCCCCCTGAGGTCATCCTCAACCACTACAACAAGATCCAGTTGGAGGCCACGGAGAGACTGGCGAAGCTGACGGAACCTGACACGTTCCAGGAGTCTTATCCTATGGTTGTCATTGAGCTTGGAGGAAAGAAGTGAGTGCTGTGTTTTACCATTTTCTATTGCTTGGAAAATCCTTAGAGGATGTACATGTACATGTAGAGGGGGAAGGGAGAAATGACAGTATTTTGGGGGATGGGAATGTTCAAGATGGCTATGAGGATGATGATGATGAGTGTGATAATGGTGATGATGACGTTGAAGACAATTACGCTAAAGACAACGGCTGTGACGATAATAATGACGATTTTGATGATGATCTTGGTGATAATGATAATGGTTGTTATATAACGTAAAAGACATTTTGTTAATAAAGAGATGCTTCAATTTTAATTTACCAATCCATTCTCCCTGTAGATACTACGCATTCTCGATGGACCTTGAGACCTACTACCCTGTGTCTCCGCCACGCCCCCTTTGGTGTCATTCATTCTACGAGAAGATCAAGGATTTGAAGCCAAAGAGATTACCCTTGACGGATATCCACATGCACGAACAATTCAAGCGGAGATACGGATACCACCAAGCCATCAAGTTTAAGGTCTGTAAAGTATTCCTTGCCTAAATTCACAAAAAAAAATTCTACAGAGCTGCCAAAATCACCATTGTTACAAATATATGAGAGGAATACAAAAGTATTTGGAGATGAAAAGTGGAAAAGGAGACACACATAGCAGCATCGTAAGGTCAATTTCAATGAGCGAGTAAGAAATGGAATGCTTGATATTGGTGGTTATTTGATTTAGCAGAGGTTCATACAAAACCTCCCTGGGAGTTTTGAAAAATAAAGATACGGTAAAATGTTGTGCAAAAGCGATTGGAATTTCATGTAGTGCTTCATGCTTGTCCCATGACTGTAAATATCCTTGAATGTAGTTAACTGCCATTAAACACATTAACTTGTGCATTATTTGTTTTATATATTTCTTTTTGACTCTGTATAAACACTTTGCACATTATTGCATGCCCACCTAAGGAAAATGAGTCACTCTTCTAGTTATTTATCTATCATAATTTTGTACATTTCAGTCCTTACAAGCTGGTCTCAGGCAAGCGGCAATCAGAGGCCTAGTCTCCGTATTTCAGACCCTCGCTCGTAAATGTCCCGCATCTCGTCTTGGCAACCAAGACGAGGATGGCTACTCCCTGGTTCACTACGCTGCCCTTCACAACCGCGCTCAGATCCTTCAACTGCTTATGATACAAGGCCAAGATATCAGTGTAAGAAGGCATCATCTCACTACACAAGTCGGTAAGAAAAAAATTGCATTTTGGAACCAAAGGGCAGTACATGGCAATTACTTGATGTTTACTGGCAGTGACACTATATGCTTCTTATTCGAGAAGGGTTGTCAATTATGCATTTCCATTCTCACTTTATATGTGCCACACAACATTGCTTATTCTGTGCCATTTCTATTCATTTCTCAAATCATTTAGTCTCTGCTGGTTCATGATGCATAGCTGCTATCAATTTAATTTTAAGCATCATCTTCCCTTATCTTATTTGACATGGGGTGTTTCACAAGGATTTAAAATCACATTTAAACAGGAAAAAAATATTATTATGGTAATGAAATAAATGTGTGGGAGAAGAAAATTAAGGCAGTCAGAATAGTGCAAGTTTGACGTATTTCAGACACGGAATGAGAAAGTTATGAATGTTTGAAAAATGAGATTTCTAAGATACGACTCTAGCCATTTCCAATGACAATTATAATAATTTTAAAGTTACCATTCTTGTAAGTCTCTTTGAAACAAGGCCCTGGTGTAGTATAATTTGCTGGCACATGACTGACTTCCTCAAGTGATTTTTGTGTAGGCTCCACTCCACTTCACTACCGCTACACTATGCTTCACCTACCCGTACATGAAGGTCCAAAACTCACACTGATATTCCGAGTGACAAAGGTAGGATTTTATGGGGGGGGGAATTAATGAAATTCATGCAACATCATGATCTTAAAAAACAATAAAATCTAATGTTCTTTTACTTTTCACAAAGTTTCACTTTTTTCCATGCTTCTATTAGCCTCAAAGTAGGTGATTTAGAGCCAGCAACATTTTCCACACGTATTATTTCACTGCCGATTCCAAAACATCGCAAACACAAATTGGGCGACAATCGCAGCTCAATTCATGAATATTCATGAGTAGGACTATACATCGAGATCTGATGCAAATGCTAAACGATCAGAATAGGAATCAGGAACTTTGAGACTGATGGAAGCATGGAAGAGAATTGAAACTTTGTGAAAAGGAAGAATATTAGTTTTTATTCTTTTTTAAGAACTGTGTTTTTGCATGAATTTTAATTTCCCCCCATAAAATCTGACCTGTGTCACTCACAGTATCAGAGCGAGTTCACCCCTTGATGTTCGGGTAGGTGAAGCTTATTGTAGCGGTAGTGAAGTGGAGTGGAGCCTACACGAACATCACTTGAGGTAATGACTGACATAAAACTCTCCATTAGTTCAAGCTGTTTCACATATACTGTTGATGCATATTTTACAATTCAGCATTTCACCTGTATTATGTTGTTTTGTACCTGTCATTATCTTCTTTCATCATATTTCATTCTTACATGATATATCTGTTCATTTTAACTATTCAACTGACTTATAGCAAGTATTTGTGGAGGTAAGTCCATTGCGTTGAAGATCCCTGTTACTTGCTAGCTGCTAGCCTTGTAGTATTGAAACCCAATCCTGTTTTCTCCCTCCCAATGACCTCAGTCTGCTTTTGCTACTTAAAATATTTTTGTTGTGGATAGCCGCCTTTAGCTGGTTTGTAGCCCCTTCCCCTTTCCATACCCTTTTGAATGATTTAATTTTTCAAATGACCCCTGCCTTTACCAATTTATATATTTTGATGTGGAAATTTGTTTTTTAGCTTTTTGGTAGCCCTTTTCCATACCCCTTTGAGTGACTTTTTTTCCTTTCCAAATGATGATAACAATTTATGAGTATTTAGATGTAATTTGTAGTTGTTTTTTTTTTCTTCAAATTACTTTTTTAGCAACTGACATATGTTGTTGTCAAGTCATGAAAAGTTGTGTCTGTGTTAAAGTCCCTCCCAACTCCCCAACAATTCAATTGAGTACATCTTCCTCTGAAAGTTGTAGACTTTAGTCAGTTTTCCTAATCCCTCCCTCCAAATTTATTCCTTTGTAGTAAATTTTTTGTCATTGTCTTTACAGAGAGTTGTAATTTCAGTGAAATTCTGATGTAGCTTTAACCCTTAGATATACACAGGAAATTATTAATCTACTTATATTGATCCTCAAATTGACAACAATATTTTAGAAAAATGTAACTTTTCTTTCATAGTTTGAAAAAAAAGTGGAATATGGATTTAGCATTAGTCAAACATATGATAATATTGATTGATAGATTCTAACACTTATCAATTTATTATTTTTAAGGGGGTGCATCCTGTTACCATTTTTGAGTGTATGAGGATTAGCCTATTTTAAATTTATATTTTTAGGTCATTGTCTACATGTATACAGAGCTTAATAATGCTGCATTCAAACCAACAAAACTAACTCCTAACTGACTGATGCTAAGTCATTAGAAATGACATAATCAATGTCGTTGTAATGGGGTTGGTTTTGCTGGTACATGAAATAATAATAATGATGATAATATATACTGTCATATTTTACCCAGGGTAGCCATTTCAGTTCTGAATACTGTTCTCCCAGCGGGCCCTGCTTATTAAACATAATACTGTTATAATTAAACCAGGCTTTAGCATGGCTTCCTTGTGGGGGTTTTATAAAACTGTTCGTAAAGTTATGCACAACTTTACACACGACTGGAACCTGTTCTTAGGTCATAAATCTATTACATAGGGATATCACATAGCACAAGAAAGGATCACCAGTCGTGCTAAACTTAAAGTCATTCGTATCTTACAAACAGCTTTATGGAACACCCACCTGGTTTGACTTTCGCTTTAAAGGAAACCAAAACCCAAGATGAGAAGCAATCTTATTGGAAAGAGTAAAATAAGAAAAGCAATTTAAAACAAGTTTCATCAAAATCGGTTGTAAAATAAGCAAGTTATGGATGTTTAAAAAGTCTTGTACTTTCTATGGGGATCCTCAAATTGGCAAACATGCCTTAAAATGGCTGATTTTGTGGACAACTCTCCAATTGTTTTGTGCACAATTTTTCAGATTTTCCCTATTATCTTTAAAATTGCATATTGCCTCATTCTGAGCATAACATATGTTATGAAAAAATATTATTCACACCACATATCGTCGCACGCACCACGAACCGTCCTCTCTGCACACTTCAGTGCGAAAGTTAGTTTTGCTGAGAACGCATTTAAAAAATACATTTTTTTAACCAGCAATAAGTGCACAGGTACAAGGAGAGCAAATTATTTACCGGTGTCTTTGTTCGATAGCTCAGTTTCCAAAGTTTCATCCCGTATCTTTACATTTTCTTGAAGTGAATTATTTACGCCACAGTGGGCAATGCGACAGAGAGGACGGTTCATGGTGAAATCGCGAGGCGCGATAGCGCACTGTATCTGCGCAGAGAGGACAGTTCGTGGTGCGTACGACGATATGTCAAGGTCAGGAGGAGGTGACGTGAAATATGTAAAATAAAGGGCAAAATCTGAAAATATGTGTACATAACAAATGGAGAGTTGTCCACACAATCAGTCATTTTGAAGCACGTTTGCCAATTTTGAGAATCCCCATAGAAAGTACAACAAGACTTTTCAGACTAAACTCGCTTATTCTTTAACTGATTTTGATGAAACTTGTTTTAAATTGTTCCTCTTATTTTACTCTTTTGAATAATATTGCTTCTCTTCTGGGTTTTGGTTTCCTTTAATAACTCTCTTGTCAAACTTTAATGTAGATTTAACCTGCAATAACCAATCAATCCAGTAGAATATGAAAGCTTATGGAGTATGTTTAACTATTGAGATTTAAAATTCCCAGCCTGTCAGGGGAATCCGCGAAAATTATTTTACTTTTTCCAGTCAGGGAAAAATCAGGGAATTTGATAAAAATACCTCAAATCAGGGTAAAATGCCTCAAATGAAGCATGTTAGTTAGTCAGACTGTTATATTTTGTTGCATATCAAAACAACATCCATTGAATGACTGGTTATTGTGGTACTAATTAGTTTTTCTTTATTGTTAAAATACATGTAATTCACTGCTACAACTTCGAAAACATGCGAAACTGGGATTGGGTTTAAATGATTATTAGGGAAATTTTAAACTTCATCAGGGAAAAATCAGGGAATTCCGTTTTCTTGAAAAGCTTGGAACCCTGTGCATGCTCCTGAGAATGTGAAATTGCATTGTGTGCAGGCAAGTCAGTCTCAGGTGATATCTCGCTTAGAGACATTTTGATGTGTCAAGGTCTGTATAAAAGAGGACTAGATTACTATTAATCACCGTAATCTGTACATGTACATCTACAGTATGTAGCTTTGAAAGATCATTTTCTTTAGTTTTGGGGATTAAAAATGAAGGTAATTCCTTGAATATGTCTGTCTCTATTCACAGAAGCAGATATTTGCCGAAATTGACGTAAAATTATGTAGTCTGTACCGTTAAATGTATTGCCAAAAGTCTGTATAGAAAGAAAACATACCGTTTTCCCAAATGCATTAATGTTGAATATGTGTTTATTTATTGTAACCTCTTTGTATTATGCATGTTAATTAATAATCATCAAGTATAAGTAAATTGTAATTAGAAGACATTTATATAACTTGTTTCCATTCCTTTGAAAATGGCTGTTGCATGATAGGGAGAAGGCGACTCCGTGGGGGTAAACGATTTGCTTTCATTACTTGGTGAAAAGTTTCTTCTTGGTGAAAAGTTTATTCTTCATTTTTATTTCCTTTTTTTTAATGCCAAAGTCCAATATTGTTACACATTGTCTTTTCGGATGTCTCAACTGGAAAGTTTGTTGTTCCCACCATCTATATTGTTTATCCTTTTAATTTGATTTGTGTGCATCCTGTGAATTTTCTTTCTTCTTTGGGATTTTCTCTCTCTTTCATTTGTGAATTTCTTATCAGGCATCTGATATCTAAAAGTGAAACAGACACAAGGGGGGAAAATATTGATTTCAATTTTCAGAAAACACAACTGGAATTAATTACAATATGAAGAGTTCTGGTATATAGAGCTTTTCAATAAAAAGCAACACACTTTGTTTGTAGGCTGTCGATTTGGGGTCTTTTTTGTGTGTCTATTTCTCCTTGGCTTCCTGATCTGTAGCTCCATTGCACCTTGTAGCCCCAATTCACAAAGGTGGTTTTAAATATGTGGTTTGAAACAATGGTTTATTCAGATTTCTTGTATTGATTTTGCCTAATTAGTGAATGTATGTTTTTGGTATAGTATGCTGAATTTAACTTGTTACTAAAGGCTAGTACAGCACAAACGAGCCCACTATTTTGAAGTGATGATCCCAATGTTTATTTGTTCATCATTTACATAAAACATGAGGCTTATTAATGCAGTAACATTTAGTAAAAAGCATCCATTTGTCACCTTATGATATTTATCATTGGATAATTTCTAATTATGTGCATAGAAATAGGTAAATGAAATCTGCATAGATCAGGGTTTCCAGCCCATCGGGGAAATCAGGGAAAATTATTTTACTTTTTTCCAGTCAGGGAAAAATCAGGGAATTTGATAGCAAACTACCTCAAATCAGGGAATTTCAATCACGGTATCAGTCTGACTATGTTATATTTTGTTGCATATCAATCTCTTTCTGTATAAGGTGAGGAAGGGGTGGCTGGGTGGGGAGAAGGGAGGCCATTACATGCCTGTGTAATAGTACTAATTAATTTTACATTATTGCTTTAATAATGAAAATACATGTCATTCACAGCAACAACTTAGAATACATGCGAACCTAGGAATGGGTTTAAATAATTATCAGGGAATTTTTAAACTTAAACTGGAAGAGCCGTGGTGAAATGGTTCTGACTCTCGCCTTGTAAACAGAGGGTCGTGTGTTCGAATCCCACCGCGGTCTAGCGTCCTTTGGCAAGGCGTTAATCCACACTGTGCCACTCTCGACCCAGGTGCTAAATGGGTACCCGGTAGGATGCGAAAGATATTGTATGTTTGATTTTGCCAGCACCATAATGTGGCTGCGATGAATGCAAGGAATGCTCCCCAGGGAGTGGAAATTGTGCACTTTTCGTGCTTGATTGAAATGAATCCAATGACCGGGGTAATAATATGCTGTAACGCGCTTTGGGCCATTCTGGGAAAAGCGCTTTATAAAAATTGGGTATTATTATTACTATTATTATTATTACTTCATCAGGAAAAAATAAGGGAATTTTGTTTTCTCGAAAAACTGGAACCCTGATAGATGGACTGTGGTTTCAAACCACCTAATTTCAGCAGTGGAGTTTGGACTGACTCTACATTTTTTCTTAATTTTAAGTGCACCTTATATGATGATAAAAGAATCCACAATTTGGTGAATGCGAGTTGGTACTGTATCTCCTTTTTTATTTTATTTTGTTATGGTTGATTGATTTGTTGAGGAATTTGAAAGTGTTTGGTTTATTAATAGCTTTCTGGAGGAAGTTTTTAATAGTTGCACAAGGATCTTCCTTTAAACTATTATATGATATTGAGTGTGTTTTTTAAATGATTTCATATTATGAATTTAAGAACAACACATGTACATACAGGGAGACTGTACTAGTCACATACCTCCCTCGACTACATGCAATATTTACAGAAATGTTTCATCAGTAGGCCTATGCACTTTTTGTATTTATTAAAGTGTTGACAATATTTATCTAGTAGGGTGGCCCCATCAGAAATTTTTAAACTGTTTTTTTTTTCGTTGAATCTTGACATTGTGTATTCTTACTTTTCAGGTAAAATTAACAAAACCCAGAATATCTCACTTTCTTAAGAGATAAATTTGAGACAAATACTTTTTTCAAACAATTTTTTGACTTTTATCAATTTTCTGTATCACTTTTCTTTCTAAAAGCACTTTTTTTCAAATACTTTTTACATACGTTTTTTTTCAGATGAAACTATAAACAAATATTTTTTTAAACACTCTTTACAAAAGTATTGTATCAATTTTCTTTCAGCCAATACTTTTTTCAAACACATTTTGTACAAAGGTGCTTTATCAATTTTTTTTTTACCTGTGAACCTCGTTTTAGCAAGTTCATTAGCCATCAAGCACAATATCCAATTTTCCTGCTCTCTCTATTTCCCCAGGCACCACTCCCCTTCATCTTGCAGCCAAGAGTGGAAGCTTGGATGCCGCCCTGTTGATGGTGAGTAACCATGGCGATATGGTGAGTGCTGACAATGCTGGCTGGGCAGCGATACACCATGCATCCTTCTACAACCACGCTCCCATCGTTAGGATGTTCATTAGGAAGTTTGAAGATCAGATGGAACTGGAAACGTGGGATAAGTAAGTGAAATTCAGCTCCTTTATGTAGCTCTGACCTAAATCATTTCCTTTGGTTGCAGCAGACCCAAATATTCCTAGCTGCCAGCAGCGGGGCCCTAGAGAGTCGGTCACGATCCTGAAATTAAAATTACTTTATTCCAAACGATGGATCAACCTAACGCCTTTCTTTGCCAGTTGATGGCAAACCCGCAGCTCCTAGCTGCCTGCAGTGGGAAGTTCAAAGATCCTGAGATAACTGTGCAAAGATCCTGAAATGAAACTAAGTTCTAAGAGAAATAAATCCTTATTCTTAAAGATCAACCTGGTCAAGATCCTGAGATGATGAAACTATAAAAAAAAGCCTTGATATTACCCCAATCTTTCCCCTGTGAAAGGTTTCGGCAGACCCCACTGCTCCTATCAACCACCAGTCAAGACTCGGTCAAGATCGTGATTGAACTTGGTGCAAATGTCCTGAGATTCAAATAAACTCTTAAAGAAAGAAGTTCATATTCTCAAAGATCAACCTACATCTTTCCCCTTGACAGGTTGCGACAGACCCCTCTGCTACTAGCTGCCAGCAGCGGGGCCTTAGAGTCGGTCAAGATCCTGATAGAGCTAGGTGCGAAGATCCTCAAGACGGACATGGAGAAGAACAACATGGTTCACCTGGCTGCTCTAAGGTTCCACACTTATGTCCTAGAGTTCTTCATTGAATGGAATCACAAGGATGCACCAGTCTGGAAGACTCTCGTTGGTAAGTGGTCATTCTTGATTCTGTGGGCGTGCCCTGGGTCTCGTAACACAAAGGTTAGCAATTAATCGTACGCCTGATTTTTACACTTCATTGTAAATTGTAATATGTGCAATCAGTCGTTAAGTTGTACGATGATTGCTAAGCTTTGTACTATGGGCCTGTGGTCTGGCTGTACTGGTTCTTGTCTTCTAATCCGATGGTCAAGGGTTCAAATCTTAGCCATGGCATCTATGTCCAGGGTCTCAAATGAGTCACATTGTCAATTTTCTTGCATAATACATAAATCATTGGATATTGTTACATGAGCATATCTTGTGTGTAATTTATCCCAGAATTTTTCAAAAATGACTAAGAAATGACCGAAATCCTTATTCGATACATGCAAAATCATCCTGTTTCTTGAGTACCTCAATATGGGATAACATAAACTTGGGTTTTCCATGTATTCATGTATGCAATTTTATTTTCTTGTGTCCTATAAAACAGAGATGTTGAATTCAACAGATTTCCGGAAGAAAGACAGTGCTGTTCGATCTCTAGAGGTACTTACAACATCTGGAAAACATCACTGGAAGGCTATATTGGAAGCTAGTAAGTCAGACATTTTTAAAGTTGCCAAGCTAACATTGTGGGAAAAATAATGGAATATTTTACCTCTTTTTTTTAACCCTACACATCAATTTTAATTTGAATTCATTCTCATTCTAAAGAAAAACTTCCTGCAAAAGAGACATTATTTATAAGCATGGGTAGAAACAAAAATGAATTTATAGGAACTTTATAAAGCTGACAGGCCTTGGCAAACACAGTTCTTACAACATTGATTATGTGGTAAGTAAAGGGTAACAGGAAAAATAGTCTTCGTTGGCTAATTGGTCCTCCAGTTGCTATTGTCCATGATTTATTTGTTTGATCAGGAGAGCATTTCATGAAGTATGTTTCTTCTCAATGATTTACCCCTCACCCAATGAAATCCAAGGGTTTTAGTAGCTTATAACAGATGTCGATCTTAAGAAATTTCTTCTTGAAATACTTCCCAGATGGTATCCCAGCCTTGGTGAAGATCCTTCAGATGAAATCCCCCGAGATGCAGTCCCTTGGAGCCGCAGTCCTGTGCAATATGTCCTGCAACGAACCAATCTGCCATGCCATCGCCGAAGCAGGGGGAATCCCCACCCTCATCAAGCTCCTGGCCTCCAACCGAGACGACATCCAGTCCCGGACGGCCATCATCGTAGCCGACATGGGCGCCTACGACGACCACCAGACGGAGTTCAGTCGGGAGGGCGGTGTCCCGCCCCTCATCCATCTCCTGGATTCAGAACTTGAGGATGTCCTCAAGCAAGCAGTCAACGCTGTCCGGGTGCTCTGTCTCGATCATCACGAGAATCAGACACTGGTGTCCAAGCATGGTGGAATTGCACCTTTGGTGGAGTTTCTTACAGTCAATTCTGGTAAGAATCATCTTCGGAAAAAAATCTTCTTTTTTCTGCTACAGCCACACCAACAAAACTGAATAAGGGCATGTCATTGGTAAAGTCTTAATAGCTTTGTTTGTTTGGAGTCAGTATTGCTTGTGTGACTGGAGTATCAAGAGTCATTTTGGACCTTCATTACCCCTACTATTTTTTAATCATAGAGTTAAGAAGGATTTGCAGTATCTATTCAGTGCTTGATAAAATGTTTCTCATCACTGCATATTTAAGTTAGCATATTTACTACACCCAGATAGATAATGAACTCCAGCTGTAGCGGTTTAAAGTCTTTAAAGACTTATCCACTTAGCCAAAATACCCATGAATCTTACTTATGCTTTAAAAAGTATAAAAAAAACATCCAATATGCTTTTACTTTCATATATTATATTCTTGAGTAGTTTCATGCCCATTCATGATCATTCTCATTTACTATCCAGTGTTTATTTCCTTCAATCTGGTGCCCATTCTCTTGTTTATATCTATCCTAACATATTCTGTCCCCCTTTTCAACTTTTACGTTCTTCTGCCATTTCAGATGAACTGAAGGAGGCTTCGGCTGCTGCCCTCGCTGCCCTTACTTACGGTCACCATGACAACCAGAATGCTGTCATCGCGGAGGGAGCAGTTGAGCCGCTGGTCAAGCTCATCAAGTGTCATAACATCAAGGTGCAGGTCAAAGCCGCTGCAGCCTTAGAGTCTCTCGGCGAGAGCAATCCCGATTCTCAGAGGGCCATACTTGATCTACATGCTCCAGGAGCTCTCATCAAACTTCTAACGGTGAGTCAGCTTATTTTATTGCATGGCCCAGAATCTGATATCAAGAATATTCCATGACTTCAGGAATATTGCATGAATCAAGATGGGTGCATTATTGGCTGTAGGGATTAGACTCGTTCTGGTATCCCATGAACAAAAGCCATGATTAAATCATTGTTTTTAAGTGACCATTAAATCCATGTGATATAGCACATTATTACCCGTATCAGACATCATAAGGATCCACGCACCAACAATATACGTCATAATAAAGACATCTGAGCGCTTGCAAGTACGTCATAATGGTAAAGTGCAAAGCCTAAACCGATATTAACATGACACAATAGAACTCTATTGTAAAAGAAATATCCCCATTATCATGATTTTTGCTCTAGATATCTGATTTGGATGATAATAAAAATATTGACTAGCTCTTCTTTCGGGGAACATCAAATATATTGCCATTAAATGACCCATATTGCCCTCATCTAAAGACTCGAGCCAATATGATTCTTTTGCTGGCAATATATTTGATGTTCCCCTCAAGGCCAGTCAATATTATATAAATATTGCATAGCAATTTTTTGCATAAGCCTATAGGAAATAGGGCAGATTTCCGTACATCTTGCAATGCACACTGATATTGCACAGGCAAATGATGAAGAGCAAAATATCTCTATAAGCCCTATGTTGATGATAATTCTATTTGTTCATGCATTTCTTTACAAATTGATGATATTGTTATGTAATAATAATGATATTAAATGATATTATCATGTATATAACGCTTTTATAGTATAAGATCTTCATCAAATTTTTTTTTTTTTTTATGTAGTTCTGGGCTTTAGATGTGAAGGAGCAGGCTGCTTGCTCCTTGTGGGCTTTGGCAGGAAACACAAGGAGACAACAGAAGGAAATAGCTCAATACATTGGTATCAGTGGTATCATCGATCTGATCGTCAAGTCAGAAAGATTACAGTATGTGGGTAAGTGAAATGAAATTGATTGCATATGCGATTTAAAACCAGCTTATTAATCACTACATCTGCTTATTATCTCTTATATTCAACTCAGTTCAATTTATGTATTTATTTTCAGATGTTGCTATATGAATTGTATAGTCGAGCAAGTTGATCCTCACAGAAAATAAACTTATGAGTTTCCATGTTTATTGGATTCCATCTTGCCTGCATAAGTTGCTGGCACATTTTCCAGTCAGTATAGTATATCCTGTAATGAGCAGAGTCAATTTGCTCATGAGGCTAAGGCATTAAAATGTCTGTAGTATGCTACTCGAGCTACATGTACTCAAATGACCTTTGATAATTATCTTGAGATGTCAGTTTAATGGTTCAGTTAAATCTTTCACCCCTGCCATATACATCAGTTAAGTGATTTGTTATAAATTGTATCATTAAAACTTATTTATAGGGTAATGAACCAACAAACCTTACAGAGTGTATTTATATACAGACTTTATTCTTAATTCTCTGCCTATTTCTTTTTCTGTTTCTTTCAGCCTGCAAGGCAATGATTGCATTGACGAGAGAAAGTTTTGACAATCAGAATGAAATCAAGAAGGAGAATGGAATTCTTCCCCTGGTTCGTATCTTACGCTCCACTAAAACGATAGAAAGGGTTCTCATGACGGTAATCAAGGCTCTTGGGACACTCTGTATAGGTAAGACCTAGATGATGTAATTTTCCTGTAATGGGGCCCTTATTTCGTGTTACAGGTTTTTTGCTTTTTGCATTGGTATTTTTATTTCATTTCATTTGATTTCATTTCCATTTTCAACAATTACAGTTTGTTTTGTACATTTTGACATATAAATATCAAAACATATTTCAAGTATCCCTGTACAAAAATTATATTCAAGATTATTACATATTGGGTTGGAAATGGAGGAGGCTGCTAAAAAGCATAGCTTGTAGAGTGCAGCCTCCTAATAAATATTCTTGTAGTTACATTATATTGTGTAAATGCATTACTTGTAGTTGTAGCATAGTATACAAATAAAAATAATGATATTAACTTGAGCATAAACGATTAACCCTATCTAGGCCGGGGGAGGCCTCGGAGGCCCCCCTCAACAAATCCCGCGAAATTTTTCTACCGCGCCGCTCGCTGACTCTTTACTTTCAAGTCTTGCGCAACTTTTGAGACCAATTTTGCGTCACCCGGGTACGTGGTTCCGAAATTACGCAACATTATGTAAGTGCATGTCAGACCAAAAATTGCTCAAAAACGTGATTTCGTGTACAAAGTCAATGCAAATTGTGTTTTCAACCAAAATTCATAGATGCATGATTATTTTTAGTTTTGGTGGTCTGAATGTATTCATTTTATGCTTTTTATGATCACAGAAGAGTCCCCAACAAATTTCATTGAAAAAACAATGAAAAACAAAAGGTCAAAAAAACAAAGAAATACATAAGAAATTGCAAAAAACAATATAATACATAAGAAAATGATTTGATATCGCAATTTTTTTCATGTACACTTGCTAAGAACAACACAAAGAGTTTCTATACCAAGAATTAGTATATTTGGAGCTTTATTTAGGGAGTTAGAGGAAAAGGTATGATGTCGCATACTAAATTACGCATAAATTAGCATATTCACTTATAGCAATTCGCATGAAATAAATGATAATACAATCTTGTACATTATGTCCCAGGCAACCCGCTTGCCAATTTTCGGCGCGATCGCGCAGTCGACAGCCGAGATCTTAGGGGGGGCCTGGGAGACCCAGGAAACAAGAAATATGTAATGGAGTTCTCAAGATAGTAGTCAATGCTCTTAGGACAGTCTGTATAGGTATGAACTAGCTAATCTGAATTTCATGTAGTGGGGATCTCATTTTATGTAATTGGATTTTTTTTCAATTGATATTGCAATATTTTGTGTAATGGGAGTCGCATGATGGTAATCAATGCTATTGGGACACTTTGTATAGGTAAGATGTAGGGATGTAATGGGATTGTCGCTTTTTTGCATTGGGATTTTCATTTTATGGAATGGGGTTTTCTTAACGGTCTTCAATGCTCTTGGGATACTCTGTATAGGTAAGGTCTAGGTGATGTCAGTTTTATGTAATGGGGCTCTCATTTTACATCATGGTTTTTTTGTCTCACCTGCGAAGCAAAGTGAGACTATAGGCGCCGCTTTTCCGACGGCGGCGGCGTCAACATCAAATCTTAACCTGAGGTTAAGTTTTTGAAATGACATCATAACTTAGAAAGTATATGGACCTAGTTCATGAAACTTGGCCATAAGGTTAATCAAGTATTACTGAACATCCTATTAGAGTTTCATGTCACATGACCAAGGTCAAAGGTCATTTAGGGTCAATGAACTTAGACCATGTTGGAGGAATCAACATCGAAATCTTAACCTGTGGTTAAGTTTTTGAAATGTCATCATAACTTAGAAAATATATGGACCTAGTTCATGAAACTTGGACATAAGGTTAATCAAGTATCACTGAACATCCTGCATGAGTTTCACGTCACATGACCAAGGTCAAAGGTCATGTAGGGTCAATGAACTTTGGCCGAATTGGGGATATCTGTTGAATTCCCATCATAACTTTGAAAGTTTATGGATCTGATTCATGAAACTTGGACATAATAGTAATCAAGCATCACTGAAAATTTTGTGCAAGTTTCAGGTCTCATGATTAGGGTCAAAGGTCATTTAGGGTCAATGAACTTTGGCCGAATCGAGGGTATCTGTTGAATTACCATCATAACTTTGAAAGTTTATTGGTCTAGTTCATTAAACTTGGACATTAGAGTAATCAAGTAACACTGAACATCCTGTGCACGTTTCAGGTCACATGACCAAGGTCAAAGGTCAATGAACTTTGGCCGAATTGGGTGTATCTGTTGAATTACCATCATAACTTTGAAAGTTTATGGATCTGATTCATGAAACTTGTACATAAGAGTAATCAAGTATCACTGAATATCCTGTTTGAGTTTCAGGTCACATGATCAAGGTCAAAGGTCATGTAAGGTCAATGAACTTTGGCCATGTTGGGTTTTTTTGTTGAATAACCATCATATCTCTGTAAGTTTATTGGTCTAGTTCATAAAAAGTGGACATAAGAGTAACCATGTATCACTGAACATCTTGTGCGAGTTAGAGTAGTATTCAAAGTCAGCACTGCTGCTATATTGAACCGCGTGATGCAGGTGAGACGGCCAGAGGCATTCCACTTGTTTCTATAAGTAATGGGAATTTCATTTTATGACATGGGGTTTTCCTGGCAGTCGTTATTAGTATTTGAATGACAAGTCTTTGCAACAGGGAACAAAAGAATATCTCTCACCTCTGTAATGTTTTTTTTTTGTAGTTTCGTATCCCATTGACTTTTTAAACAAAATTGTTGGCAATGATACACAGAGCTCTTTCAATCACACAATATTTTAATTGTGTACTTTCTATGAGTGAATGTTGGTTTGGGCTTCCTTCAACCAGGTGTGGCCAACCGGAACAACCCTGTCACCCAGAACAAGATCGCTGAAGAGGGGGCCATCGGTACCCTCGTGGGTCTCCTGCGCTCCTCCTCAAACCCTCACATCAAGGTGGAGATCGCCGTCACCCTCGGGCTATCATCCTTGGTAACCGTAGCAACCAGAAGCTTCTCGAAGAGGAACCGATGTTCAGCATCCATCTGCTGCTCCAGCTGATGAATGAAAAGGATGAGGTGAGAAGCTGGGTAAAGAAAACAGTGGCCTCGTCTTACAAAGAGCTGCAATTGATCCATCAAGCTCAACTCTGGAAATCCATCGTTGTCATAACTCTGCATATATAGCAACTGTATACAATATTCTTTTGGGAACAAGGAGCACACTTGTTGACACAATGATGCATGCAAGATATGTTATGATTGAAAAATTCATTTCTTGAACACTAAATCTATAATTAATGTCATAAAATGATTGTATTTATGTTGTTTAACAAAATTTGTATTTAAATGAAGTACCGGTAAATGGAGAAGAAAACAATAAAATCTGATCAGATCAAGTCCAATCAAATGGTCTTCTCATATACTTAAAAGCCATTTCCCAATAAACGTCACGGCTTCCTTTGAACAGTGTAGCATTTACAGATTTTATTTTTCTTTTTCAATATTTTTCTCACCAACCCAGAGTGTTCGTCTGAAAGCAGGAACAGCCCTGTCCACCTTTGCCTTCAACAACACCAGCCAGCAGTACAACATACGGGAAGCAGGAGGGATCAGGATGTCAAACTTCCAGAGATTCTTGGAGTCTGAGGATGATAGTCATCAAGCCCATGCTGCTTTTCAGGTCAGTGATGTCATAGGTCAAAGAGAGGTCATTAAAGTGTGTGTGTGTGTGTGTGTATGCAATTCTTGCTATTCATAAGCTAAATGTATAGGTCCTAATTAACATATGGGAATCGGGAGGGATCAGGACTTCAAGCTTCCAATGTTTCTTGGAGTCTGAGGATGATAGTCATCAAGCCCATGCTGCTTTTCAGGTCAGTCAGGTCAAAGGTGAAAGTGAGGCCATTGAACCATGTGTATGTGTGTGTGTGTGTGTGTATGCAATAGTTGATATGTATCAGCTATAAATACGAGTCCTAATTAACATACTGATATCGGGAGGGATCAGGACTTCAAGCTTCCAATGTTTCTTGGAGTCTTGAGGATGATGTCATCAAGCTCATGCTGCCTTTCAGGTCGGTCAGGTCATAGGTCAAAGAGAGGTCATTGAATTGTATGTGTGTGGGGTGTGTATGAGTGATGCCATTTATCAGCTCAACTTTGAATCCAATTCACAAAAGAGGTTTAAACTTGCATGGGGTAGAAAATCATGGACTATGCAGATTTCTTTGATAATTCAAGCATGAATTTAGCACCCTTTGCAGGAAGTGCATTCATTATTGACCTTTCTTCATTTTGTCATCTTCTGATTGTCATTATTACCCTGGCTGTAAACAACTACCTTTTTATGAATGAATATCAGAGCTGCCAAGTAGTACGATTTTTCCGTATTTCATACGGAAATCAATTTAAAATACGGCAGTACGCTTTTTCATGATAAAATACGGGAAAAAACAAATTAGAGAAGAAAAGGTATTGTTCACCCCACTATAGCATCTGGGAGCTTTCGGGCGGAGATGAAAAAATGGCAGCCGTGTGTTGCTGCCCTCTACGTTCAATGAGTTGTGCTTTCATCAAGGCTTTCCGATTAGAATTTTCGATATCCTGGCGAATCAATGCGGGTGACAAGTTCCGAGCGCACGCACATAGTTTACAAGCGCAAAGCAGCAGCTCAAATCGCGATATTTTGCGACTGGTAAATACGTCTGTAAGGATGATGACGTCATCCAAGATGGCAACTTACGTTGACCGACGGAAGGATCGAAGATGACGATGTTTCGATCATCATTTGAAAGGAATTAGCGGTAACTGCGGTCTAAGGTACGATATTTCTGAATTTCATACATTTTTCCGTAAATATGGATGCTCTCAATTTCTTTTTCATAATGTGACATTTTATGATTTTATGTGCAAAAAACGATCGGAAAAAAATCAGGGGCGGTATTCTGAAAACGTTCTTATCTTTTGTTCTTATCTTTTCCTTATCTTGCTTTCCATCCTATGCTGAGCACATAAATCTACTACTCGCGCATATAATACAAAAGTGCGCTAAAAAGATAAGAACAAAATGAAGATAGTGGTATTCTAAAAACGTTCTTATATTTTCTCTTTCTTAGCTTTCACGGTATTTAAGATAATATTTAAGATAGCTAGAGGGTTATCACATCTCACGATGTCCGCGTTTTTCTTGCTCAAAATCGATGGCCACTCGTAGTAACAAGTACCAATAAGTATTCCTCCCACCATTTCTTTCATTCACCCTTTATTTTGCCAGTCTCTTTTTCTATCCCTTCTTTCTTTCTTTTTTTCTTTCTTTTATTTATTTTCTTTCTTTCTTCTTTTCTAACTGTCTGTCTTTCTTCTTTTCTTTCATTCTTCATTTATATCTTTTCTTTTGTTCTGTTTCCGTGAATCTTTTAATTTTTTTTTCCTTTGCTTTGTTTCATTTGTACTTCATCTTTCTTCCTTTTTTTTATTTCCCTTTTCGTTTTATCCCTTTCTTTTTTTTCTTTACTGAGTCTTTATTTCTGACTTTTCCCCTTTTCTCTTCCTTTTCTTTCTTTTTCCTTTTTCTTTCTTTCTTTCTTCCTTCCCTTTTTCTAATTTTTTTTCTTCCTTATTTTTCTTCCATTCTTTCGTTTTAATACATGCTTTTCCTTTTTTAATCATTCATTTTATTTTCCCCCCTTTTTCTTCCTTCCCCCGGCCCTTTAATAATTCTTAATTTTTCTTTCTTAATTTTTTTTATTTCTGCTTTCTGACACTTTTGTGTCTTTTTTTACTTTCTTTATTTTCTTTATTTCGCTCATTCTTTTTTCGTTCGTTCTTTTATTTACTCTTTTTCTTTACTTTCTTTCTTCTCTCTGTCTTTCTTCTATTAACTTTTTTCTTTATTCTTTCCATTGATTTTTTGTTTCGTTTTATTTTACCTTTTCGTTTTTCTTTTTTTTTTTCTTTCTTTCTTTGTTTCATTTTCCTTTTTTTCTCCTTCACTTTTTACATTTTTATTCCCTTTTTCTTTCTTTTTTTCTTTCTAACTTTCTTTCATTCATTTTTTCAGACTTTTTTCTTTTTCGGTTCCTTGTTACTTTATTTTATCTTTTTAGTTTGACCTTTTTCTTTTTTGTGTGTGTGTTCCTTTTAGTTCCTTTCTTTTCTTTCTTTTTTTTCTTCATTTTTGTTCCTTCACTTTATCATTGATAATTGTTCTATTTCTTTCTTCCTTTTCCTTTTTTTATTCATTCTATTTTTCTTTTTTTTTTTTAAGTTCTTTTTGCTTGCTTTCTTTCGTTTACTCTTTTTTTTCTTTCATTTTCTGCTTTGTTCCTCTTGTCTTTTTTTTCTGCTTCATTCTTTTCTTTTCTGTCTTCTTACTTTAATACCTACTTACTTTCTTTCTTCAGTTTATTCGTGCCTGCTTTATTTTCTTGTCTTTCTTTATTTTGTGCACGTGGACGTCTCGAAATAATAAAATCAGTCATTGCATATAAAATGCCTATTTCGCGCAATGCGCCAGAAACAGTGTATGCGCAGCGCCCATGATATTTTCTTCACATAAGGAACGCTTCTATTGGTTAAACTGCCATATAAAGCGCATTTTGATTGGTAAAATCTTAAAAATGGGCATGTTTGAGATAAGAAGGGGCAGTCCTTACAGAGATAAGATCGCGTTAAGAAGATTTTCAGAATACCGATTTGCAATGATTTTAGCGTCTTCTTATCTCAATGAGATAAGATAAAAGATAAGAACAAAGATAAGAACGTTTTCAGAATACCACCCCAGGTTTCCGTCGAATGTTAGATCTAACGTTACGTTGTCTGTACGTATGGGCCTCCAAATTCTTCAGTCTATGTATTGGTGAGTGAGCCAACGCAGTTCAGCGGAACAACCAAAATACAGAGACTGAAGCTTTGTTTTGGTCTCGTGTGCGACGGTGTGGGGCGCAAAATAATGTAAGAAGTGATCGAACTTTGCCATTATGCGTGCATATTTATCTCACGGTAAAAATACTGATTTTGGGGGATAAGAATACTGAAAATGCAAAATACAACTTGGCAGCTCTGGAATATGCTTGCTGGGGACCCATGTATCAGAGATTCTTTTTCATGGATTAATGTAAAATTGACTTGAAATCTTTCAGATTGTGGTTCTAGCCCGTGTAATCGTTGACAGGGATCAGGTATCATTGTCAGCGGAAGGAGTAACAAGGCTGGTAGGATTACTCAAGTCTGAGAATCAAAACACTGTTATTCTTGCAGGTAACATTTTCTAGTTCTTTAATTGAAAATCAATATTGTTCACTTTCTTAATGCCAGAGGACCATTTAATTCCTGCTGGTTTGTAAAAACAAAGAAAATCTGACACCTTCAGATCAGTCATGTAATCTTATTTATTCGATGCAAGCCAAGTATTAGAAATTTGTGTTTGAATTTATTTTGATTGATTATTGACCAATTAACTTCAGAACAAAGTTCATGTAATGTATGCATTGGATTGATAACTGGCTTTTAAGGTTATTAAACAGAATTGAAATGTGTGATACAGGTATATTCCTGATCTTCAAAATGATGGAAGCATTAAATTGAAATGTGTAGAATGTAGAGTTGAAAAACCACCAAGTCCTTATATTGCTCAAACATGTAATACAAGTGTAAACCAAGAGATTTTTAAACACTTGAGATACGTTATTTGTTAAACTAATTGGGCAATGCAAAAGTGGTATTTGAATACAAATCAACTACCAGTTTTCACTTGATATTTCTTTACTTTCGCTTCATTTGGAATTGAACAAGTTTCTTGCAACGCCCTATAAGTTTCCACTGTATGGTCGAATATCATCACCAAGCCAAGTCAACATATTTCCTTTCCTACTGGAACTTTCCTCATTCAGGGAGCCTCCTTGCCAGTCTTGCCCACACCAGGGCGGGTATACCCGATGCCATGATCACATCCGGTGCTGTCGACATCCTCATCAACCACCTCAACTCCGACAACATCGAAGTCCGTAGCTCCTCGGCAGTGGCCCTTGGCTATCTGACATTCAACAGGACGGCGACGCGGCTTTTGCTGATCGCCACCAGGAACACACCGGGTCTCTTCCAGAAGCTGATGGACAACCTGGATAAAGATGGCAAGATCTCTGAAGACTTCACTGAGGAGTTCAGAAGACAACAGGTTGTTGGACTACCAGCTCTAAGGTATGGTGGATAAACTTGGAGAGTGATTCTTTGTGCATATTTTATTAATTGGGGTGTGCACAGTTCATTGATACTTGATCTACACCCTCTTCATCTTCTCTCCATGGGGCGACCTTGGACTTCTAATTTTAATTCATCTACAACCAGTCATCAACTACTCATTTGGTCTTCTTGCCGTTCAGACCATTCACCAAACTTTGTCTAGCGTCCACACTGCAAAAACTGTGGTGTTGATTTAACACCAGCCCGGAATCTCTATATGTCCACACCAGAGAAGTGTTAAACAACACCGGTTTTGGTATTAGTCTAACACCAGGTAGGTGTTAATACAACACCAATCTATTGAAACAGCATCGGTTTGATTCAGACTGGTGTTGTTTTAATACTTCTCTGGTGTGGACATATATAGATTCCAAGCTGGTGTAAAATCAACACCGGAATTTTTGCAGTGCAGTTAGGCTAGTTAAGCCATACCCATTTCTAATATCCACTCATTGTAATGCCATTCAGTGTATTTGGTTAGATGAACTTTTTATGAATAAAATTTTTATATGACAAATAAATGCCAGGTCTTAAAGAATCGACCAATGCTCTGGTATATTTGACCGTCTCAGTGATGCTCTCACTAGTGACGTTCCATCTGGGGTCCGTTTCATAAAACTTGTTGCAATACCAAATCTACAGTAATAGTTTAAAGCTACTCAAATCCTTCAATCTGATTGGCTGACAGTAAATTTGTTTAGAAATTGTGCATTTGTTATTATAACAAGTCTCAGTGAAATGGGACCCTGACTTAGGGGTGGTAGGATGTTATATTTTTTATAATTCCCCTGAAAAGATGGTTGTTCCTTTTTAGTAATCTGTCATAATACCCTCTATAAATGTTATTCCAAATTTTTCCTTAAATTACAATTTTTCTGTTCACAAGCATCCCTCACAAGCATCAACTTTCCTCTTTTGTTGATATTTTTCTTTTTCATGCCTGTCTATTAATTCTCTTTTTTTATCAGCTTGGAGAAGCATGGAGGCCCATCAGCTATACCTCCACCAAGACCAAGAGGTAAGAACTACCAAGTGGCTATTACAAACCCAAACATTATTTGAAATACAGCGAAGCCTGCACTATATATAAAGACCACCCAGGAGGCAAATACATCAGTCTTTATGGACAGTATGCTCCCCTAGATGTGTTATTGGGGAAAATTATTCAAGGGATACCTTGGTCTGTAGAGATGGGTGGCCCTCCTACGCAGGTCGTTGCTAGAGGTTTGACTGTTATAATATTCCACTTATAAATGTTCTTGCAGTATTATTGTGAGGTTGATGATCACGTTGAAAGAGAAACACCGATTAGTGGATAGTATTGAGAACACTTTGGCCAACCAATTACTCGAAATTAACACATACATGTGAGTGAATTTACAATAAGAAGGGCTCAACTTGCAGCATGTGTTATGAAATTCACAAATTTATCATGACACTGAACAAGAAAAGCTAATCTCCACCCTTTCTTAATCCTTGTATTTGTGTATTTTCATTAAAGGCTCAAGCAGGCAACAGAGTCGACCAAACACGACCATGGGTTTCAACAGCCGTCCCACCACAGCAGCTTCCTCCAAATCGGGTAAACCGCCCCCAAGGTCAACCTCGGCACCGGTTCGCTCCCGTCAGGTCCGAACTCCAAAGGTCATCACCCCTAAGGTCATCGCCCAGGGCAACGGACGCAGGGTCAAGATAGAGGAGGGTAACGTGTCGTCAGCTAAGTCGACAAATACAAAGGTAGCTTGGGACTGAGCGAGAGAAGAATTCTCCGCTTGTTTTTTGAAGTCATTTGTGTGTCATCACTTCAACCTGTCTCTTAACCTGCCTGTATTTTGAAATCTTGTGCTCAAATAGCACATTTAGTAATACTGGTGGGTGTTTCGTAAAGCTGTTCGTAAGTTAAGAGCCACTTTAAGAACGACTGGTGATCATTTCTTGTGGTAAATGGTATATACCAAAATGTTAATTGGAGATGGTTTTGTGCGTAAGAAAGGATCATCAGTCATTCTTAAAGTCGTTCTTAACTTACGAACAGCTTTATGAAACAGCCCCCTGGTAATAATGTGTTATACTATGCATTGTTTGTGCAGTGTAATGCCTGTTTATATTTGTTTTGCCTTATTGTATTTTTTGTTTTGCAATTGCCTTGTGTGTGAACAATACTTAATTAATGCCATGTGGAAGCATTAAGCTTTTGCTCCACGACACATGACAGGTGAAAGAACATTATACAAATGATGCATGCAGCCGAGTGCGTTAGTGGAAATGCAGAGCACGCAAGGTTTCTTTAGATAGATGCCGCACTTTGCACAAGCCGCTTGCGGCAGTTGCCCAGTATGTATCATCTGAAGAAACAGAGCTTTCTCTGCATTTACTTTTACGCACAACAGAGCGAGTGCATTATTTGTGTTATAAAATAGCAACACAGAAACAAATTTTTAAAAAGTTACAGTAGTTTTGTTGGACTTCTCCCGGGACTTCTACAGCACTGGTTTGCTCGAGCCGGGGCTCGAGCGTGCAATATAAATTTTCGTTGCGCACCTTTTGCACTGCCGTGCAGTGCACCAAAAAAGTTGTGTCATGTGACACGTATTGGCCAATTGCTATGCTTGAAAATATAGAGCTATTTTATAAAATAAAATGTACTGTCAAATGCCCTTCATGACAGTTAAAAACCAAGAAGTCTTTGACGAAAATTTGTGAATCGAACAGCAGTTCTGTCCTGGACTCTGGACAAATACAGTCCGACCTCTCTTATCCGGCCTCCCCTTATCCGGATCTCTCTACTATCCGGATGCACACTTGCCGAGATTTTTTTTTTTTATTCAATCTACTGCATGGAGAAATGAGATTTCAATCTAAATTCAATCCTACGCAAACTCGCTTTCATTATATAGTCTACCAACACCAAAATTATTTTTCATGAAAAAAATCTCACCCAAATCACCGAAAGAACCTAGACAAGGTATTTTCCAGTAAATCAGGGCGCAGCACAAACATTTCATCACTTATCCCGATTGGTGCTGGTCCTAACGTGTCCGGATAAGAGAGGTCGAACTGTATTTACAGATGTTGGTAATCTCTAAGACTGAGGACGAAACTGCTGTTCCGGTTCTCCAATATTTTGACAAAGACCTCCCACAGCTGTTCATTTTCATTTGACACGCATCTTCACTACATTAACCATGTTCTTGAATCCCATCTGCGTCGCGGAGCGAAAACTCCCTATTGAAATGTGATGTCAGAGAGTATTATGAACATTTTTTTTTATCCCGCATAGACTAGTCTTTTAATAAGTATGTGTATTCAGCCATTGGCTAGCACACACATGAAATTCATAAAGAAGAGATCCATCCAATTGTATATTTTATATATCTAGCAGCATCATATTTGTGCAATGGAATTTTAAGTATAGTTTAGAATTGTATTAAAGAGAACATATTAAGTATAAACTACATATTAAGTAAATTTAATAGATGCAAATAAAAGTGTATTTGAGGAAGAGATGAAAAAAGAAAATATGAATTGAAGTTTGATGACTGACTAGTTATCATGTTAATATAACACCAAGATTCTTGTAACATTTGGTTGTCAGGTTATTTTAAGTCATATTTTTTATATTGATTTATTGGATGGAATTCATGTTTATACCGTACTTGTACCTTTATAACATGAACTCAACCCAGCCATGTATTTAGATCATATTATGCATCATTTCTTTAAGTGCACATGTGGGGTCATGCATTTATTGTGCATTCGGGTCATTTGTTTTTTATACACAGAAGTGATTTGTTGCTGTATAGTACTTGCATTGGTTTGTGCCTTACAAATGTTATTTTTGCATGCAGGATTAGGTACATGTATGTATTTTGATCTTGATACGAGTCACATCTTTTACCATTCTTCAACTAGCCACTTTGTCTGAATCGGTGGTTCTGATCTGATCAAGTTATGACTTTCATGTCGTGAACTGTAATATTATGCAATGTTATCAAAATGTAATCCATTCTAGCTATTGAATTACACATGACTTTGAACTATCACACCTTGATAAATTCCAAACTTTGATGGTCCTAATTTTTTATTCGAGTATCCGTCCAATGCTTTTATATAAATGGAAGCAGCATATACAAAATGTACGTATGTATAACATGATGAAATCTTTGATATCATAACTGAATATTTTTATGTTTGATACAATTTGTGCATTCCATAATACACATGCTCCCAAGGTTTGTCTTCAAGAGGTTTTCTTTTCCTTGGGGTTCAACAATAATTCCTACATAGCATGTGCTGTGAGTCAGAATGTGGAGTGTCATGGCCCTGTGGATTAGTCTTTGGACTTTGAAACAAAAGGTTGTGAGTTTGAATCCCAGCGATGGTTGTTTCCTTCAGCAAGGAATTCATCCACAGTGTGCTGCACTCGACCAAGGTGAGGTAAATGGGTTCCGGCAGGAAGTAATTCCTCAAAAAGCTGTGTGCACCTGAATAGGTAGCCTAGCTTTAGCCGGGGTAATACGGTAACAATAGCAGGGCCCGCTGGGAGAACAGTTTTCGGAACTGAACTGGCTACCCTGGGTAAATATACCGTTATTAGAATTGAAAAAAGAGGGATATTTTACTGAACAATGAATCCTAAATTCAGGGAATATTACAAATTAATAAAGTAGAACTACAAGTGACATCCCAGGAAAACTTTAGTGTTTAAAAAAAGGTTTGTAATTAGTTTTAAAGAGACAGACTTTCATTAATACTTGTATACTGTATGGTGTTGAGTACACATAATCTCTTATGATTATTACAAAGGGGCGATGTTACAATATGAATGCAAAATGTGCACAAGTTATCATGAAATGCACAAATTGCAAATGATTGTAATATAATGTATATGCATTAAGATATATTTGCCTTTGCTGCCATTAAATAGATTTTATAATTATTAATGAATGAATATCACCTAATTACTGTCTTGTAATAATGTATCATAGTTCTATCAGAAATTCCCTTCTATACAAAGAAAATGTGTAAATATATATGCCTGCAAAGCAAGTATTTCCTTTTTTTTAAACATTTTGATGGACACAATGTAAGTTTTTTATAAATATATTTGTATATTACAGAATATGGATTTTCTTTTCTATTGCAAATGAAATAAACTTGAATAAGCGACATGAAAGGGGTTTCTGTTTCTTTTATTGATCAATGTCATTGTTGTAGAGTACATTGCAAAATGAATGATACATGTTTATTGCAAATTTTTATTTTTGTTTGAAACATTGAAATATAAAAACAAAAGCCATAAAAAAATTGACCATCTGTTAAAATGGTGCATTCTATTTATTCCTAGCAACTCATACAGCTTCATGTATTTACACTATGACAACAACTACTACATGTACTACTACTACTACTACATGTACTACTACTACTACTACTACTACATGTACTACTGCTACTACCACTGCTGCTGCAGCTAATACTTCAGGGGTTTTTTACAAATAAGATATTTACAGTATACATGACAACAAATTATAAAATTGGATGACAGATAATATGGTTATCAACTATTAATTATGAATAATCATACTTCAAGTGTGGACAATGGCATTCTAGCATTGTACAGCAAAGAAGAGATGCATTGTACATTATTAATAATCATACTTCAAACAAAGTGTGGACAATATCATTTGAACATTGTACAGCAAAGATAGTATGCATTGTACATTATCTACACTGCATGGTGGAGCATGCATTTGCTTTGAAATAAAGGGAAAGTACATGTAATTAACATCCTGGGTACTGTAACACAAAGGTTAGCAATCAATCGTACGCTTGATTTTCACGATTGATTGTACATTGTAGTCAATGCAATCAATTGTAAAAAAAATGTTCTACGATCATTGCTTAACTTTGTGTTAAGGGCTCCAGATAGATGTCTAGTTCATTTAGAATATGAAGAGAAATTATGAGACAAACATGACTAAGATTTATTACCTGTCCACAAATCATTAATTTGACCAAAGTGTGGACAACTTCATTCAAACATTGTACAACAGAGATACAATTTATCTGTGAAATGCACGATAGGGTAATCATTTGCTTGAAACGCTTTTTCAAGAGGAAACTTTATGGATTCTACAAATCACATTGAGAAATCTTTTATTGAAAAATAATACATGTTATGTTTGCCACAAAGGGAAAGTAATATATTATATCCTGATGTCTGATTAATTTTGAGTATGAGCAGAAATGTGACACAAACACAATAGTGAAGATTTGACATAAATCAATCAATTAATACCCGGGGGGCCACTTCCATTCACGAGTGGATACCATCCGCGACCATGGGGTCTCGAAAAGCACCCTAAACACGTAATTTCCATATTCTGAAAATGCACCCCTTAACAAGTATTGGCGTGTGAAACCCTACCCTTAACAAGTATTGGAAACAAAATGGTACTCTTGGCAAATATTCCCTGAAATGAACCCCTAAACAAGTACAGGGGGCCGTTTCATAAAGCTGTTCGTAAGTTAAGAGCGACTTTAAGAACGACTGGTGAACCTTTCATACGCGCTAAACCATCACCAATAATATACTATTCACCACAAGAAGGGATCACCAGTCGTTCTTAAAGTCGCTCTTAACTTACGAACAGCTTTATGAAACACCCACCAGGAATGTTTTATTGTTATGGGTCCTTTGGTCGTCGGCTTACCTCATTTGGTTTAGTACGACCCCAACTTCTACACCTTGCGCAAATTGGACTCTAAACACGAAGTGTTGGGGCAAAAAGGACATCCTTAATAAAATATTTTATTTTTGTTTCATCAACCCCGCAAATTCGTCCCTAAACACGTAATTTTCCTAGTGAAATAGATACCCTTTTTTAATTATTTTTGTGTTTTGACACCCTTATCACGTTACTTACGTAACATGCCCTATTGTGAAAAAGACATCCTTTTTACGTGTTTTTTGGGTCGCGCATGCTATCCACTCGTCAATGTAAGTGGCCCCAGGAATTAATAAGAGTTGTGGATCTGTCAAATACATGTATGTGATACCACCCATCCACATGTCATGTGACAATCATTTTCAAATGCCATTTTCACTAAAAATATGAAAATATTCTACTACATGTAGTGCATCATTCATGAGACACATTCATTCATACATGTACAGTACATGTTTTTTTAAGAGGAAAATTGCTGTATCATACAAGTCACATTGTAATATCTTTAAATGAAAAATAACATGTTAGCCACTGTTAGCTCTTTAGACATGAACTGAACCAGTATCAGTTCCATTCCCATATTGTAAATTGACATTTGTAAGCCAATGGGGGTCCTCTACAACTTTCATAGCTTATCGTTCCCTTGTCATTTCCTGTTCCTTTGTTTGCTCTCATGATTATAAACTTGATTTCTGGTTGATAGATTACTATTTCTTAATTTGTGGAAGCACCCCGCTCGTATGTCAGACTTTAAAACTGTGTCCATTCCAATGCTGATGTGTAGCTCTCCACTTGAGGATAGGCGCAAGCCTTACAAACCAAAGTTCATGTGTTTGCTCCATGACCTCCCCTTTAAAATTTCATTTAAAAAGGAGTGTTTTATTGTAAAACAACAATACAGGTAGATTGCTTCCCCTAATTACTCCTGCATCGTGCATTCTATGGTATACTTTGAACCTTAGGTACCATGTCCGTCTTGTATCTTACAGTCCGACCTTGCAATGTGTCTGTTTTCTGAATGGTTGGTATGAGCCTGGCGGACAAGGTAAGCACGGTTGATATCCTGATGCCGAATAGTGACCCGATGAACACGGCTCTGAAATATGAAATAAAACATTATTAGATGATAAGGGGAAACATTCCACTTCCCTTTATCAGAGGTGCCAATCCTTTGTGGACAAAAATAATTACTTTTCTTTAAAATTTCAATTAAAAAAAAAAAAAAATCTGCATTCTTACAAGTTTCAAAAATCCTATTTCAACTGGAAAATCATATTTACTGTCACTTTTCCCTTAAAAATCCTACTTAATAGGATACAATTATTTGGCAAAGCTGCTTTATAATAAACATGTAGTAAAGGAATCTCTCCATAAAGGCCACCTGCTCATAGAGACTTTTTCTCAACTCCCCGAAGTGGTCTTTATAATACAGGTTTAAGTAGTAGTAGCAGTAATGATAATGATTGATGATGACAATGATAAAATATCAGATATCTATGGACTGCTTTTTAGGCCCCTACAGTTTTGTGGTTAAATCAGGGCACCATTTCAAGGAGCTCATCAGCACCAATAATTTATCATTTCCATATTGTAACAAAAGACCTGTGCTTCTTAGCCCATCAATCCAAGGATTTCCCTGTAATGATCAGAGCTGACAATAAACACTTTTCACATCACTACACAGAACGCTTTAAAGAACATAGAAAGTGTACCGTCAGATATGCCCTTCATGGCAGTGAATAACCAAGAAGTCTTTGTCGAAGAGTCAGGACTCTGGACAAACGACATATTTGGCAATTATTCGTCAGCTCCGAAACTTAGGACGAATGAACTGCTGTTCCGATTCACCAACCTTCAACAAAGTCCCTCAGCTGTTCATTGCCATTTGCCAAGCATTTTCAACACATACATGTTTGCTGCATTCTAGAATTCATTTTGCATGGCTGTGCGAAAACTGGCTAATTTAATCCTTGCTGACAATTTTCATGAAACACCTAGCAAAAACAAAGTATGCATGTTACCTTGACAGTCCTGAAGTGACGTTGATCCACTTGGAGACGACAGTCCGTTCGGGCACTGAAAACATTCGGAGTGACCTCTCAGGGGTAAGAACCAGTCCTCTTCACAAGGGATGCAGGGAGAAAAACCAGATGAGGAATGGTACCCAGGCTGACATTGCACTGTCAATGCAGAAGGAAATTAGAATGAGTTACACTGTGCTGCACTCAACCCAGGTGACTGGGTATCTTGTAGGATAAGTGCCTTGAAAGCATGGTAGTGCACTGAGATTAGTCTAAACACTGTGACATACTCAACTCAGGTGAGATCACTGGGTATCTGATAGGATTAGTGATTTTACTGCACTGAAGACTGCTGATGAAGAGGTAGCGCGAGCTAAAACCGGGCTAACAGTAGTTGCTCTTTGTATCCTCTGGCAAAAAAACCCACCTTTATAACAAATCCAGATATTGTTACTCAGGTTATATCACCGCTACAAGCCTACAAAAGAAATCTGATGAAATCCCAGAATATATTCTCATTACTCAAACACTCATTTTCTATCATTGATATTTCAGAGATTAGGAAATACGGTATTCGCTTATTTATGCTAGAATCAAAGAGGAACGTTCTATTTATTTAGATAGGCATTCTAAATGTGCAGATGGAGCCAATTTAAAAATATGTAGTGATATTGACTTACTGAGCAGATGAAGAAGAAGGTTGTTGAGACATTGCAATGTCAAAATAGGAGAGTCAGATTTTTTTTAAAATATAGAAAGTTACTCTGGAATTTATCATTCATTCTAATAAATGAGAACCACAAGATTTAAAAAAAAATGTCAAGTGGTAAAAATGGAGACTTCAAATTGGCCGCATATGTGATGTGCTAGTGTTGTAAGGCAAGGACTACTCTTCCACATACTCCAATACATAAAATGGCTAAAATGTCTTTTTTTTTAGAAACTTTTACTTCAAATAATAATATACTACTGGTGTTATATTTAGATTACTGCCCTAGGGGAATGGGTACTTAGGAGAAAACAACAAATCCCTGATAATTGAGTACATGGCCTATGGGAAAGTTGTCCTTGCCCCTTGTCATAATATACTTACCAAGTTGCCAATATGAAATCTACATATTCTTAGTTTGAAGCAGCTATAACTTTCTTATTGTTTGTCCGATTTCTTTCAAACTTTCACCATTCTTTTTTTATTTATTTTCTCCTTTCCAACACAACATTTTATGACCAAGGCTGGATTCCTTTTAAACCAAGTTGAAAATAATCCAAGTATTTTTTAACAAACCTTCACAATCGGCAGCACTCCTTGCTCCCGGCTCCCTGGTAAAGGTTCCCTCCGCACATGGCTTGCATTGACTTTGAGCTTGTTCATCTTGATAAAAGCCCCTTTCACATTCAACACAATCTCCAGATGAGTGAAGGAAGTAGTGCCCAGTGGGACAGGCAACTGGTAGAAGATAGAAAAATAGCCTAAATGTATAAGTCATGATTCTATGAAAAAGAACCTGTATGGCAAGTAATAAAGAGGTAAGAGAGTAGATACTAAGGGAAATTATTTCACACAAGTTTTATTGATTCTGTATTATTTTTTTCAGCGCAGCAATCGAGGATGACACTGACATGAAATTCTGCTAAAGGCTGCCATGAAATCAAGCTCTGATTTGTGCTCAGAGGCCTAACAGGTCTTTATACATAACACTCTCCACAAGATATAAATACTGATATAGAGATTCATACAATGAGATTCAACAAAAAGACTAGAACTTTAAATAACTGCTATGGAACATGTAGTGGTTTTCAATCTAGAGTAACTGAGAATTAGTCTGTAGGCACAGAACTTTGGTTTTCGAAGCAACAGCACAAAGAAGTGAGACTAGATACATGTACTATATGTAATGCGGCTGCCTGTACCTAATGCCAATATGTTATAATGTTTGATGTTTGATATTGTGAAATGTCGCCCTCTGCGAGGGATGATGTCTTATCGCCCCTTACGAAATGAGGTTTGCCTTAAAGTTGGTGTAATAAAATTGCTATTACTGTAACTGGTTTCCCATCTCCTTTATTTCCTTAATGTCGTGGTGACAGCTGGGATTCGAACCTTGCCTGCTCCGCACAGTGATGGGATTCATGCTATCCGAGCAACCAGTTGGTCGGCAAGAATGTGTCGTGATAGGTGTAACAATTTTTTACTACCTCAGTGCCGTAGTCCCACATACAGTCCTTTGAATGGCTGTTCCCTCACCGAGGTCAAGACCTCGCCCCCAGGCCCGAGAGCGAGGCCGCCCCAGTCAAGTTGGTTCTTGTACTTTTCTGTCAGACTTTTCCAACTTTTCTAGTGATATAATGGTTAAAGGTACATTATGCCTTTTAATTTGTTTTATGTAGTAACCATGGTAATGGCCAATACTTTGTATTGATACTGATCTGTTAACTTACTTTGATTAATATTTAATATGTGATACCTTCCAGGAATGCAGGTCTACCGGTGTGTTCTCCGGAATCCATTGTTTGACGAGATAACTACATATATAGTTTTGTTGTACCTTTTAAAAGAGTGATTTGATTTTGTTGTTTAGATAGTAATTGTCCCCCAGCCCAATTGGTTAGAGGTTGACTTAATTACAATGGAAAGAAAGAGACAAGTGGTTGCGCCAATATATTATGTTTGATGTGTATTGTGAAATGTCGCCCTCTGCGAGGGATGATGTCTTATCGCCCCTTACGATGGCCGCGCACGTTAAATGAGGTTTGCCTTAAAGTTGGTGTAATAAAATTGCTATTACTGTAACTGGTTTCCCCATCTCCTTTATTTCCTTAATGTCGTAAGACACAGGCAAAGTAAAAATGTCATATATGAGTTCATGCTAGCAGACTAACTGAGAACAGGAAGAATTTGGATTGTTTTTGTTTTGTTTCATCAGCACACTTACTGCAGAAGTGATGACGATGATCTGGAATGTATCCAGGGTCACATTCAGAGGTGATCTCATCAAACCACAGATCAAGGTCTCTGCCTGCAGACACCAGTGAGTTTCTTCTAATCCCACTCCTGACACCATAAATAGGACCAGCTTGAGTATCTTCATCTGAAATCCCACTCCTGACACCATAAATAGGACCAGCTTGAGTCTCTGCATGTGAAATCCCACTCCAGACACCATATGATGGACCAGCTTGAGTATCTTCGTCTGAAATCCCACTCCTGACACCATGCAATGGACCAGCTTGAGTCTCTTCATCTGATATCCCACCGCTGCCACCAAATAAAGCATCTTGGGTGTGGTCATGGATGTGTTGTGCTAACTGGTACATGAACTCTGTCTGGTTTTGCTTATTCTCAGATAGATCATCACCCAACACCATACTCAGAACCTTGGGAATGAAAAAGATGATGGTAACGCTAGGAATGAGTCAACGTGATAATCTTCAGGTCAGCATTGCTGACACTGAAAAATTGATGTGAGAGCCTTATTTGTAAGGGGGTGTGGATACAAATGTCTGGACTTTGAACCATAAGGTTGGGGGTTTGCATCCCAGTGCAACACTAAACTTTCTTTGACAAGCTATTTATCAACATTTACCACTCTTCAACCACATGAAATAAATGGGTGTACTGTATGAAGAAATCTCATTGATCAGGTGACGTTTTACATTAGTTGTGCTACTACAATGGTCAACTTTAAGTAGTAAATATATTCCTTTGTATTAAGGGCTATACAATGTAATCCTACATGTATCAAGAGGATATTTTACATAATACATACATACCACTTTTTTCTTGTAGTTACAATGTACTGCATAAACTACTCTGGAAAAAATGTTGGATGTTATCATCATGATTACCATTATTCATTAAATATTACTATTCATTAACTAATCATTATCCTCATTATCTGCATCGATATTATCATTAATATCATTCTCATTGTCAATATCATTCATATTATTATTATTGTTAATATCTTTTTAAATATTATAATTGCCATCATCATCATTATCATATATCATATTATTATTGTTATCATTATAGTTAATATGTATGTTTCGATGTTGCTATTTTCTCCATTTCATTGAAAGGAAATGACATTTGAACTGGACGATCCGCATATCACATCATACATGGCTTTTAGTGCAGTTACGATAATATCTTGAACAATTCCTCCAAGCAACATGTATTACCATTGATACAGCAGCAATGCCAGACGCCTCTCCCAACCTCTCTGTACTGGCATCACGTTTCTGACGATCGTTCCCTCGTCCGCACGTGACCCTGACATGGTCGACCTTGCAAAGCAGGTTCAGGGTGCAGATCTCAGCAAAGTCTGTCTGGGTGATGATGCTCACAAACTTCTCTGAGATGGCATTCACCGACTGGTTGTCACCACTGCCACATAATCCTTCGAAGTACATCATGCTCAGAGGAAGGTTCATACGCCTTGGGTTACGTCGTCCTGGAAAACAATATTACGGTAATTTCTCTGAAATCTATCATAAGATATCTGTATAGAGGGTTTTAGCGATGGTTTACACATGCATATTTTTGTCTGCATCAATTGCCTGTCACATTCTCTAATCTTAGTTTATCTACAACCAGTTAGTCTAATAACAATTTGGTCTAAGTACCATATAGCCCATTAACCATTTTTTCTAATTTCCAGTTAAGATATACCCATTTTGTCTAATAGCCACTTGGTCTAAGTGATTAGATGACTTGTTAATGAAACAATAAGAAAAAATAGATTAGATAGAATGGACATTGAATCATCTGGAAAATTAACAGAATGACATTAGAAAAAAGGAGTATTAAGAAATGATGTCTGGACTGAATGGAATTTAGACAAAACTGATAAGTGGTTATAGCCACGACCATGCTAGATGATCTGAGAAATGGACATTACACACAAGGGGATACAAACCTTTGTAATGTTAACTTACGTGAGCAATCTGGTACATTGGAGTGAGGGGACCAAACTCCGGAGGAGCCACAAATGAAGAGTGTCTGGGGCGAGTCGGAGGACCTCAGACGAGGGATGTCATAACCCTTGTTACAAACCATTGTACAGTAGCGTCCGTATGCAAAGCCATCATCGCAGGCCAATGCACCGTTTGCAGGGATGTGGAGATTATGACAGGGTACAGCTAGTACAAAGAAATTCATTAATAATAATCTTAACACCATGTTGCATGAGATGAATTTGCGAACTTGACTATTTTTTCTATTTTGCACTCAATATCACATGTAATATGAACAACTAAAATGTGTAATAACAGACTTAAAAATATCTATTTCTACTTATTCTGCTCTTGATCATCAGATATAATGAATGAATGAATGAATGATTGAATGAATGAACAAACAAACGAACGAACGAATGAATGCAGACTTATATGTGGCACACCATTTTAAAAGGGAATGCAGGTCAAGCACCTTGGGGGTAATTGAATCATACTTTATATGCAAAAGGCTTACACTATTTATAATGTTCTGTCCGTTATTTGTCGACGATAAAAAATTTGCACAGTACAAATTCAGCCACACGCAATTTTAATAGCGTCCTTTACCTCAGGTTATTTTTAATATCAATAAGCCTGATTCCCAGACTTTTACCAGGTCTCATGATTCTTGTAACAACACCAACACTCGGCACCATGAGTTTATATTTTGAAGTAACTTCTGGTTCCTTAGTCTATACCGATTTCCCTTTCTTTCTCCTCTCAGACATTCTGGCACTGATTACGTGACACACCCCGGGCCCTGTCTTACAAAGAATTACGATTGATCTGATCAATCACAACTATGGAAAGCCAGTGACATCAACATCTAAAATGCATGTTTGTTAAAAATATATTCTGGATAAGACGTATAATCATGCATCCATTGTTTTCTTGGAAATTCAGTGTGCTTCTCTTTGTTTACAAAGGACATTGTTCAAATTTCCAGGAGAAAAAAATTACGGCATTGTTGGATTTTCATATATTTTAGTTAGTTTGGATCAATCGTAACTCTTCGTGAGACGGGGCCCAGGTCTGCTAGCAGTGCTTGTAAATGTGTTTCCATATGATAAGCTTCTTGACTGATTTCTCATCCTGCAGAGATTAAACAATAAATCATGGCCCTTGGCATGATATTATTCTTGCAGGAAACCCAAACTGAGCAAGTTCAAAATTATGACTACGTACTTTCCCCGATAGCTTTGTCAATAAAGTGCGGCGTTGACATTTAAACACATTTTGCTCTCAGTAAATTATATCAGTCTTGATATCAAAATGAAATATGCAGTTTTTGATATTAATGATTAATTCCTTGATGTCATGAGAACCAACTTTTCGTCACTATTTCTCTTTTCAAAGTGAATATAAACCCTTAATATAAATTTAAACACTACAATCTTCCTACGATCTTACTTTCACTACTACTGCTTGATCCTTATTTCTCCTCTCTTTTTGGATTCATTGTTCAGCTGAATTTTTTTTTTCTTAAATTTTCACTGTTATCTAGGAAACAGTGGTCAACCTAAATGGAAATTAAAGTAAGCCTCGTATAGATGTTGGTTCTTGCAAATGTATCATGAACGCATGAATTGTGCGTGGATATTATCACATCCAATACTTACGTTCAATGTCCACGTTGATACGACATTCTGCCTTCAATCCATTCATGCCGTCACTGGCCTGATACAAGATGGCATGGTGACCCCACGGAAGCAGAGCAGAATTTTGGTTATGGTTACAGTTCTCAATGATGTCAATTCCCGGAGGAGCTAGGAACACAGGATCGTCCCATTTAACCGCTGTCATCTTCGTCAAAGTGGTGATGTTCTGGTCTGGTGGGCAGAATCGCACGACTGGCCGAACATTATCTGAAATGTCCAAATAATACGGTACATGGTCTCATCCTATCAGTCTGATGTACATGTTATATAAACAAAGCAATACAACAGGTTTAAGGATGCAACCAACTGTGAGGGCATATGGAAATCACATACAATGTATAATGCTTTAATTCTATGGAACCATCTTGGCATGCATTTTTGACAGCTTCTGATGCAGAACACAGATGCAATGATATACATGTAGGCAGGGAGTCTGCATATTTGAAAAGAGTACTAAGCAATAGACATGGAAATGTAACGGAAATTGTGAGATGCATATACTAACTCGAGCATGTATTTAGCTGGTTGTGATGTCAGTTCCGAAAGCAGACGTGGCCTCTTCATCTATACAATATGTGGCAATTAGAAGGGCTTTATAATTTCCCACTACAAAGTCACATTGCCAGCCCATTTTATAAAACAAATAATGCATAGGTCTCATTGTGTTGATAAAGGCATCTTGTGTTTTCACTTTGTCATGCAAAAGCACAAAGTACTTGAACTGCATTGCCATGAACACATTCACAACTGAGCATTCTTTGGATATTATTTAAGATTTCCATGGATTCACCATTAGCATTAGTTACAGGGGCGGATCCAGGGTTTTTCGAAAGGGGAGGGGCACATTTTCCCCAAAGTAAAATTTGACAGGCCCCAAAAAAGAAGAAAAGAGCTTCACTTTCAAAGGGGGCACACTTCTGTTCTTTAACAACATTTGTACATTAAAAATTTTCATTGTGCCTCTCAAAAGGGGTGGGGGCATGAGCCGGCTGTGCCTCCTCCCCCCCCCCCTCTATCCACCAGTGATAAGTTATACGCACACACCTACATTTCATTATAATTGCTTCTCAATAGATGACAATTATTAGATATTTGAAGTTATTCGTATCTTAGAATTCAGAAAAATACAATAGATTACAGAGAGATCACCTTGGACAAGTGACCACTAAAGAAGAAATGATTGGTGATATAATTTGTCACTTTACTTACTGGTCACATAAACTTGGAAGACACAAGTAGCTGTATTGTTTGAATGGTCACTAAAGGAGAAACTACACGTGGTGTCGGTCGTGAAGTTGTAGGGCGACGTTAGGTCAATGGGATCTGTTATCATGGTAAGATCACTGTCGATGTTGTCTGCTGCATTAGGGAGGTCAAAGGTCACTTCCACTCCCCAGAATTCAGTGCGCATGGCCGTGATAGGTTCAACTGGACAGGATGTGAGTGTCGGAGCTGTGAGATCTGTAATCCATTACAAAAAAACATTGACTTATGAATAATCTATTACTTACTTAAAGATCATGTTTACCCCAACAAAACAATGATTTGAATAAAAAGCAAAAGATTAATCGTACCTAACATTAAACTCAAATTCATATGAAAAATTAGAGTGTTATTATTTGCTTATTTTAACAAATCAGTGATATGCATATCATCAGTAATTTACAAATGATTACTACAAATACAACAAAAATCACACACAAAAAAGATAATGTAAGGTTTTTAAAGTTTTTAATACACTGTTTTACTCACTATGGTTTTTACATCAGGTTTTTACTTGCCATGGCTTTTATAGAAGGTCTTTTCTCACTATGGTTTTTATGTGAGGTTTTTTATCATTATGGCTGTCACATAATCTTTTTATATAATTTTTTTACTCACTATAGATTTTAAACAAGGTGTTTTTACTCACTATGCCTTTTATTTTGAGTTTTTTTAGTCATTATACATTTTATATAAGGTTTTTACTCACTAAGGCTTTTACATCAGGATTTTAATAACTCTCGCTTTTATATTTTTACTCACTATGGCTTATATACCAGGTTTTTACTCACTACAGCTTTTAAGCAAGGTTTTTACTCAGTATGCCTTTTATATGAGGTTTTTATTCACTATGACTTCTAATACTAAATTTTTACTCACTTATACTTTCATATAAGGATTTTACTCACCAAGGCATCTTAGTTGACCGACAGTACCCAAATCAGAGCTCCAGTGACCAGATTCTAAGCAGGTCACTGATTCAAGTGCCCCATCAAGTGTGAGATCAAGATCACAATGAAGTGTGCAAGTTGTCCCAGAATGCACTTTGTCTGATGATATACATGATGACGGAGAAACAGAAAGGCTGGAATCTACGACCAATGGGTCACAACCAATAACTGAAATAAAAAATAAAAGATACTGTCATTTTAGTTGAATGGAATACATACATATAACAGTGGAGTTTCCTAATGCACTTAACATAGCTACACAATAATGGTGGTAATTTTTTCTTTTTAGATTATAATGAGAGTTTGCTGGAATCACTGGAATCTATAACCAAGGTGTCCCATATCTAACAAGGAAACTTGAATAGACAAGATATTGGATTGTGATACACAAAGCATGTACCGGTAAAACATAGGAGAGGATTTTCCAAGGTAATTTTCGCTTAAGAGTTACATAGTAAAGTTAATTTCTAGTTTATACAAAAATGACATTTTTTAAAGTAATGGGTCACTTTTAGATTTATAAAACAACCACCAGGTGTGCGATTTCCTATAATTACCTTGACAGTATGGATCTTCCTCTGTGTTCCAGTACATGTCTGTTCCATTAAACTCGCAGCTTGCTTCAGATGAACCAACCAATGAATAACCAACCAGACAGGTCAGGTGACACACAGAACCATGTGACCTGTCACATGACCCGACCAGGGTTCCAAACAAAGGAGGCTCATATGGTTCTTGACATTTACGTACTGAAAGAAAGAAATGAAACAGAAAAAGAATAAAAGAAATTAAGTAGAACAGAAAGTTAGAAAGACAAAAGGAAAAAAAAAGAGAAAATAGATAAATGAAAGAATAAAAAAAGTAAGCAATCCTATAAAATCATCAATCTAGACATTTGTACTTTACTGGCAGATCTGGAGAGTTAGGGAAGTTTAAGTGAACTGAATTTGAATTTATTGCATCTATTTCATTCATCATAATAGAAGATAGAATAACCTAGAAAGACTAAAGCCTTGTTAATTATTACTACCACCCTAACAAAACTGGAAACCAATCGATTTAAATAATAAGATAAGGTGCGAATCGCTTTTCCAGTCTTGAACAATGATCATAAAATACATTAATTTAAGCAACAAGAATTAACAATAATGAGGACCTGACAACTTTAAAAAACTGAGGTTGATTTAAAATAAAGTAGTAAACTCAGTTTAGCGGTATGAGTACCAACCCCAAAGTACTCACCAATGACATCTAATGAAAACCTGCAGATGTTTTCATTCCCGGTCTCATCTCTTGCTATACAGGTGACTGCATATGTGCCCGCAGTCATGACCCCAGCGTAGAGGTCACAGGTCACTTGAGGGTCACTGCCACTGTTATCTGATGCTTGGACAGACCACCGGACATTGGTCTCATTCATACCCCTCTCAGTGTAAACTACAATGTCAGCAGGGCATTCATCAAAAGTAGGGGCCTCCACATCTGGATGGAAAGAAAACCAAAAGTGGTCAATTCAAAATAATTTTCTTGACTAATGGATTCTATGATTCACATAGACTTTACATTATACGGGTCACTTACATAAAGCTATTGGGCTAAAGTTAGTCTTATTTGAGTAAAGGAGTGAAAGTTGAGCAGACAGAAGTACATGTACTGAGTCTCTCAAAGACTTAAAGACTAAAGACTAAATTTTAACCCATTAAAAACAAAAGATATTCATTCTGCTCACAAAACTTTGGACTTTGACACTTGGATTATTCTTGTCTTAATGTTTTCTTACCTACATATCCACAAATTCCTAGTTATCATTGGTATATTGTGGCAGCAGTGGGATATAACCCCCAAAACTAATTATTACCATTGATGTTGTGAAAGCAGAGGGATATAACCCCAACTACTTACAACTACTGGTCGCATGTCATAAGGTGGTCCAATTTCGCGAACAGGGTAAAAATGGTCAAAAAATTTATTTTTTGATATGTTATAGCTATTACCATTCTCTAAATAATGAAAAAGTTTTAAGTCTCGAATACCTTTATTTTTCCTTAAAATGACTAATTAACAGCTAATTATTACATAGACGTCAATGTAAATGTGAATTTTGAAATGTGTTTTTCTCAAATTGGACCTGCTGCACATAAAATGGTGTCAAAAGTTAATGCAACGTTGGATCACCTTAGTATTTTGCAGTTATAATCTTTAAACATCAATAATTAAATCTGTACCAAAAATCAAATAATTATCTGTTATTATATGCATATTAATTATACTAATTAATTAACAGTATTAAATTTCACATTTTTGCCCCCAAAATACCTGTCACTGTATTTATATGCTTGGCAAAATGACAATATCATGGGTAGAAATGTTTGTTGCAATGATACACAACATTTGTACTAAAAATTAAGATTACAAATTAGATAATTAACCAAATCTCTCCGGTTTACTAATTTATTAGGTTGCAGATCAGAGCTGACATACACATGTATTCCATTGCTGCATATTTTCAAAATTGTAAAATTTTTATGACATTTAGTTGTTCCCTGCTTTAAAACGCCCAGAAATATGAGGATAACAGTCATATTACATATTATAGTAAGTTGTTAATTAGGTTTAATTAATATTTTATCATTTACCACATCCACCGGCTCCGCCACCCCTGTTACTTCAAACTTAATGTGCTATAGTTTTTGTTCCTGATATTGTATTGATTTAATTCATAGTAATATATTTAGCCTATAGTTCTAGCTTCAAAATGAGATATTACTCAATAAATTTGGTCAAGATGCTGTGATGTAGCAACAATTTATCCATGGCACCGTGTGGAAAATTGTTCATACGCCACCCTTTTTGCATACCCAACTTATGAAATGCGACCTACTAACAATTATTGATACGGTGGCAGCCATGGGACAAAACCCCATACAACTATTTGTTATCAGTGACATTGTGGCAGCAGTGGGATATAACCCCATACAACTATTTATCATCATTGATTTTGTGGCAGCAGTGGAATATAAAACCATACAACTACTTATTACCATTGCTATGGTGGCAGCAGTGGGATATAACCCCATACTACTTATTACCATTGATATGATGGCAGCAGTGGGATATAACCCCATACAACTACTTATTACCATTGATATGGTCATTATGGTGGCAGCAGTGGGATAAACCCCATATTATCATTGATATATTGTGGCAGCAGTGGGATATAACCCCATACAACTTCTTAATATCATTGATATGGTGGTAGCAGTGAGATATAACCACATAAAACTACTTATCTCTACTTATATTATGGTGGCAGCAGTATACAACTACTAAAATATATATCATTGATATTGCAGCAGCAGTTTACAACTACAGTCCGACCTCTCTCATCCGCCTCCCCTTATCCGGATCTCTCTATTATCCAGACGCACACTTGCCGAGATTTTTTTTATTTTTTATCTTGTACCGGTACGTGAGGAAATGAGATTTCAATCTAAACTCAATCCTATTTGTAAACTCTCTTTGATTAAATATATTTCCCAACATTCACCCTACACCAAACATATTTTTCATGAAAATATCTCACCCAAATCACCAAAAGAACTTTAGGAATGATAATTTCCAGTAAATCAGGGTGCAGCACAAACATTTCATCACGTTTCTCTTTTGCTTCGCGGGAAAAACAACACATGTCTTGCTAGCTAACTTTAGGCCTCAATACGGACAGCGCCATCTATCATGTTTGAGCCTACAGTCAGTGTAACAATGGCTGACATTGCGAAGCTGCGATACCGGTCGCGATGATCTTATTTTAAAACTTGGTTTCATCGAGTCATTCTCTTTCTTTTGAGGTATGCTCGATGTATACCTCAGTCATTTTAGCAGGTAAATTATCCAAGAGTTTTGGCCATCGATCGATTTAATTTCCATAAAAACAATGCCTATAATTTGCACTGACTCTGCAGTGAATATTGTCTTTACCGTAGGCCCACTTAGTGTAGCTACCGCCGGTGGCCTGGGGAGGCAGTCGGCAGCGCAGCTGCGTGTATTTAATATTGGGTCTCGCAGATCCGGATAAATCCCTTATCCGGATTGGTGCTGGTCCCAACGTGTCCGGATAAGAGAGGTCGGACTGTACCTATTATCATTTATATAGTGGCAGAGTGGGACATAACCCCATACAACAACTAACTTTTATTATTGTTAGAATGGCAGCAGTGGGATATAACCCCACAAAACTATTTACTACCATTGATATGGTGGCAGCAGTGGAATATAAACCCAAAAAGTACTTATTACGATTGATATGGTGGCGGTAGTGGGACATAACCCCATACAGCTACCTATTATAATTGATTTGGTGGCAGAAGAGTGGGATATAGCTCCATACAACAACAACTACTCATTGATTTGGTGGCAGCAGTGGGATATAACCCCATGTAACTATGGGGCATAACCGCATACAACTACTTATCATCATTGATTTGGTGGCAGCAGAGTGGGATATAGCTCCATACAACAACTACTCATTGATTTGGTGGCAGCAGTGGGATAAACCCCATGTAACTCTTGGGCATAACCACATACAACTAATATCATCATTGATATGGTGGCAGCAGTGGGATATACCCAATACACTAACTACTAATCACAATTGATATGGTGGCAGCATTGCCCAATACTGATTACAATCGATATGGTGGCAGCAGTGGGGCATAACCCCATACAACTACTTAATATCATTGACATAATGGCAGCAGTTTTACAGTTGCAAGTGAAAGGTCACAAACATATTGCTCGCCCCACAAAAAGTACATCAAGGCCTAAAAGAAAACAGAGAGAATTTTTCAAGCATTAAGATGACTTATTTATATCAAATAAACCATTCATTTTTCTATATTTTACCTCACTATCTATTCAACTATCTAGAGTGATGGATATTTGTATCATTAAATTCATTGTATGTAGGTGCAGCATACATATTTACTCCCACAGCCATACTAATATTACAAAAGAGTTGACCCAAGATATGCCAGGGGCGGGGACACCACCCTCAACCTGTGGTGTTTCACAATTTTTTTCTTCTGTTATTACTGCATATTTCCTGATACAAAATTTGCAACATTTAAGTATGTGGTTCTAAATTATGCAACATTTCGTATGTATACAAAAATTGCTCAAAGAATGCGTTTATGGAGGTGCAAACAAAATTATACAGCCAATCAATATATATGCATATTTTTTATTACTTTGAATGATTAAAATCAATCAATTTTATACTGGTTATGATCAAAGTAGTGTTGCTAACAGATTTCTATTGAATAAACAATTTTTGAGTAAGTTGTAAGAAATTATTAAAAAATCATTAAACTCTTAGCTACCATATACCAAATTCTTTTTTGACAAATTCTATTACAATGCCACAATACCTACATGTACTTTATTTAATGATATTAGAGCCACCCCCCCCCCCCTTAATTCATCTGCAAAAATGCAATAGTGAAGGAAGCACATCATTCAAAAGATGAACAATATTTATGATTTCATACATATCAAGCATGAATTTATACTCGTTTTTTTTTTTTTTGGGGGGGCAATCTATTAAAATTTCAAATTAAATAATAGATGATACGGGTGACAATATGGGGACAATGTGATGGATCCCCCAAAGCTGTGGTAAGCCAAGGGTCCAAGAACCCAAGCTATAGCAGAACTAAATAAGAAAGTATTAATACAGATTTCTTTTTTTAATTCTATTTTTGTTGACTTTCAAGAAAATGAAATATAAAAAACAACATTTATAGCCATATTTAACATTTCTAAATACATTAAACAAGGCACAAAGACAACACAAGATTACACAAACCACCGCAATTACATTTGTCAGAGAGAATATGATCTGGGTAAAATGGTGTGTGAAATGGGATAGGAAGATTGAGATGGGAAAAGAGATTAAGATAGGGAGAGCGATGAATATAATTAGTTGAGGTCAAGATAAGATTTTTTTACTTGCAAAACAATACCGCAATACACCCCCAAAAATGATTATACTATATCAAATGGAACTTAGTTATGAAAAGAAATTACAAAGATGGTAAAAGTATGAATTCAATTAAAGGAACAGATATTAAAGAGCACTACATGAATAATTATATCAGAGAATACTTCAACTTTGTACATGTTAAATGCAAAAATAAATTTAGTAAACATAATATACACATATTGTAGAGTGGCCAGAGCTGTAAAGGGCGTGGTTCTAAAAACTTATAAAGATATCAGACAACCACACTCAAGGATTGCCTGTGATGAACTGCCCTGGGCTGAATAACTTTAAACCTCAGGGATTTATTTGGCATAAAATATGAACATGCATGATTTATATATAACAAAGGTAAATAATGAATATTCAAATATCAAAGATAGCAAATAAAAGAAAAACATGAATATACATGGCAAAGAAATACATGAATATACATGGCAAATGAATATTAATGAACCTAAGTCAGAGGGAAAGAACCAATCAGAGAATAAGAACTTAGCAAGAATCAAGTATGAGTGAACATGAGCATGAACAAAAGAAAGGGATGGCAGAGTGAATCTAGTATGTTGAAAGGAATGTAAAGAAGGTTATGGAAGAAAAGACAGAATTTTGATGACTAACAAGAGAAGAGAGGATGATCAAGAATAATGAAGAACACATCTATAAAACCCTGTTCACACTACAGCTATACAAACAATATCTCCTCTTACAAATAAAATGTCCCCATTTCAAAATTGCAGTAATCTTCATGTATGAGGAAAAAAAATATTTGACAACATAAAATGTATGTTTTCAACTATGATATTCATGATATTACGATATCTGAATAAAGTATATCAAGTTTTTATTTCATATCAATCATGGTGACTATGAAGTTTTAAAAAAAAATACATGTATTACAGGCCTATATGTATTCCACCACTGTCACCAATTTGAAGAGTGGCCAGCTCTGCAATATGAACATTTCTAAGGAACCAAATATATAAGCAATGCATTGTATGATAACAGAAAAGCTGATATACATAAAGCATATAAAAAATGTACATAAAAACACAAAATACTGAAATGTGTTCTCCAGAATGGAAATAAAGCAACACAAACAATGATGAAAAAAGAAAAAGTGGAAAAAAGCGAAAAATTTTCATATATATATATATATATACATATACATACATATACATATATATATAGGCATATAGTAGAATAACCATGTCTCAAAAATAAAAGGTAAATTTCCATTCTTTGCAGTGCCCATGATGCAACCCCCCCCCCCTCAAAAAAAAAAAAGAAATAAATAAAATAAAAATCTGTCAAAGTCGTGAAAAATATGTCTATTCAGAATGAATGCATAGTATACGTATATACATTCATTCTGAAAGACATGTTAATAAACTAAAAAATAATATGAAAAGGTCATAAAAAAATAAGAATCCAAAACATTGAAGAAAACTGGCTCAAATATTTCACTTTAATATGTTTTCTTCATTTCTTCAGATATATAAAATCAGGGCACATTGTATTCCAGTCACTTTTTCTAATATCTTTCTTATTTATTCTCCTGTATGCCAAGCTAAAGTCTCCCATATCAATGATATGATACAGTGGCAGCAGCTGGTAAAGCAACATTAGTTGTAGGCTGTAACAGTGAAATCCATTTCAATATATCCTTCCCTTTAACTCTGTCTCCCAATGACCTTTTGTAGTAAGGCCACCTGTCTGTCTAGGGCCATTATTAAACATCTATTCATAGCTACACACTCAAGAACTACTTGTACACCCAATCGGATACAATACCTACCATACCACCCCAGGCCGGCCACACACATATTCATACATCACACACACAAGAAAGAAACAAAACTGATTGAGCACACACACACAACTAATACACGCAAACCACACACAGAGAAGTTAACACACTGCATCCAAACCATACACACAGGCAAGGTCTTTATGCAGAGGGGATTTGTATGCATACAGTGCCTATATACACAATCCCAGTATACAGATCTAATAGAGCATGCCATTCAGTGCACTGGCTGTACATATACTTCAAGCTGTCTGGCAGAGTTTTGTGGTTTTTCTTCCAGCAATATCCATTGAGGCATTTTAGAACTTTTGTTTCATTTTATCTGCCCAAACATTTTGTATACTTTTTAGCTGACATCATTTGACCAGGCAATGATCTTCATGAATGTAATTTACTAAGTTTTGATCAAGGCCAGAGACTGCAGTTCTACAAAATGTTATTGCTTACTCAGACATACATGTAATGAGACACTGTGACAATTAAGCAAGGATATCACTTTGGGATTAGTATATCTCAACCACCAGCAACCAGCGATCATAGCATCCCGGTAACACCTGCAACTTCGCCAACACTACAAGCAACACCTACAACTCTCAGGTTGCTAACGTACAAACTTACAGTCTACCCCTGCAGGCAACAACACAGCATCATCTTGCATCATGTATCATATTAGCATCACTGACAACAGTTAGGTAGCGCTTCAGCAACATTGCCTACCACTTCCGCACTGCAGTTTCATACCACTCCTACAACACGCAAACGGACTTATCATCGGCTGATAAAAAGTCAGACGTGATTCATTCAAGTGGAAATGAGCTATCACAACTCTCTTCCACATCTTTAACGTCAGCAATGGCATCAAAGACCACATCAGCAATACCATCAACCACATCATCTGACCGTGAAGGTAATATTATTCAATCAAAATCAAGCTTTGCGGAGGTATTGAATCTACAAACCACAAGCACACTGACAGCATCATCCTGCAATGAGAAAACAACTAGTTTCGCCACCATGCAACCTACAACCCCAGTTGGCAACACAGACAATGCATTCCCAAAGATTCTTCAATCTCAGGCAGTGGTTAATGCAAAGAGAAGTTGCCCACAGAATGGGCAAACTCCTGAACATGCAACATCTCTCACAACACCAACCACACCGACGGTCAAGCAGCCACACCTACCACTACCAACAGTCAAACAGGAACTTGTTCAGAGCAGAAATGTGCAAGCGGATCGGTGTCAGGTTCAGAACCTTATTCATCAACAATCTCACCTTCAGCAACTGCAACAACAACTCTACCATCAAACCGAATACGACCTGCTTCTTCACCCCATCCCAATGTGTCACAGCCATTTCATCCAGGCAAGCTTTCTCGCAACCAGTTACCCCTCGATATGAAGATTGAAGCTATACGTCTGAGGGAGGAGGAGGGGCTAAGTGCGCGGAGCATCATGGAGATCATGAATATGCATGGGTTTAAATGTGGAAAGACACAAGTGCAAAACATCTTGAAGCGTAAAGATGAATGGATTGACCAATATGCACAAAATGTACCGCTTTCTCGCAAACGGAAGCTGCGTAAGACAGGCAATGAGGAGATCAACCACAAGGTTTACGAGTGGTTTGAAGGCGCTATAGACCGTATGATACCAGTAAATGGACCGATGTTGCAACAAAAAGCAGTGGAGATAGCGAGGGAGCTTGGTATAGCGGAGTTCAAGGGATCAAACGGATGGTTGGAATCGTTCCGAAGGCGGCATAGTATCTCCTTCGGGAAAGCAAAGGGATTGGAAGGAGACAGCCCGGCCAGTGCCTTAATGATTCCAAAGAAATCTTCGCTTTTGGAAAAAGGTTCCCTTGGAAGCAATGGAGAAACTTTGTCAAAAGAGCTCCCACAAATGATAGTTGGGGAATATATGAAGAAGGATACATGTACGTCTGAAAGTTCTCTGCAAGCAGGGGCGATAGACGGAAATGATAGCCCTAAACTTTTGGCGATGTTACTGAAGAAGAAGGGAAATGATTGGTGTAAAATCAAACAGGACGACACTGCCGGGCCAGAGAAAGGTCAGAATGAGAAGAATGAAGAAGAGAAGAAAGACAATGAGGACAAGAAAGACAAGGAGGAAAAGGAGACTTCGAGCAATCTCAAGTTTAAGTCCATCCATCACGTTGCTGAAGCACTGAGGGAAATGAAAATCTTCTTTGCTACCAACAACTATTCTCATCTTCTCGATAGCTGTTTGGATCTTGAGGAGCAGGTTACGCTGGAAAGCATTGCAAGGAAAGAGGCAGAGGAGAAGGCTACGGTCCTTGATCACCTACACCCCTTGGACACCCGCCCCTCGTCCAACATGGATCCCACTTAACATTTGGAGCTACATACAGGGCATGGACCTGGCCATGGAGGACTATCTATTATTACTGGGGATGCTGTGACAATGCTCAGCACCCCAGTAACAATACAATAATCCTCCATGGACTGGTCCCTGATGCAGGGGCTGTGGAATGGTTTTGAAAGTCAGGTGGGGGTGACTATGCAAAGTATTACAATTAGTCATTTTTAGATTTATGTGCATTGATTTTATGAACATTTGGGGGCACCCCCCCCCCCTTCCACGGCCCCTGACTTGTACATGTATGCAGAGGGATATTGACACTCAACCTTCAATTCATTCTTAATTTCAGCTGATTTACAAGTATAATTGTCAAAGGGAAAGTTCACCCTGATGTCGATTGGTTAAAATTTATACAAGTTGAAAATAAAATATATATTGGTGAGATTTGGTGAAAATCTATTAAAGAATATAGCGATTAATTTTTTCATAGGTTTTACCTTGTGATGTCACATTCATTTTCTAAGAATTGAAAATGATTATATCATATCATCAGACCTATCATCTCTTTATCTCCTTAGAAAGATGAACTTGTTGGTTAACAAAATCTATTAAAATGGGAATTCATGGAATTCAGCACCTGCTTGCAGATGGTGTCACTAATTCAAAACTAAGAAAAATCATACATTAACTTTATTTTCTTTTATGGATTTTCCTCACACCTTCACTAGCATTTTTCACAATTTTGTCAACTTTTTGTTAAAACATCTGTATTGGTCAGAGTGAACTTCCCCTTTAAATCCTTGGTTAGCATTTCAAACAATTATCTCTGTGCATATATTTAATATATCTTTCTTATATACATGAGGGGCACTAACGTAAATGTTTTTGACTTATTTTGATAATTCTGATTAATTATCAAAGTAAACAGCTTGGCATACACCATAAAAGAGCTTTAAAGAGTTTAATACATAAAATTTGATGCTAAACACTTAGACCAAATTTCCAGAAGAAGCAAAATGATGGATGTTAACCTTTGCCCTAAAAAAGGGAGTTCACACAAAAAGGTTAATTTGCAAAAATACCATAAAAATAATTAAAAATATTGATGAAGAATTGAGAAAAATTCATCCACTTAGATTAAGAATTTTATTTTTATTCTAGGTTTTTGATTTGTGACGTCATATACGCCCCATATATTATGTAATATATAATATTCCTAAGTTTCAATTTGTAATGGTTCATGATGTCTTTTCTTTCTTTCAAGAGTGGGTGTGAAATAATTTTTTGATATACTGAAGGTAAAATAAATAAAAATATATCTTTTGGAGAAAATTACATCTGGTTGTTCTTTATAATACATGGTATATGGCGAAGCTGCTCGCATATGAAATTGTGAATAAATAAAATAGAATTCTAAAGGCCTTTTACATCTTTGATGGATTTTCTTAACTCTTCAATGAAATTTTAAAATATATTTTTCTGCTAATCGTCTGCTATTTACAATATAGAATTTTTGTCAGGGTAAACTTTCATTTTTTCAATAAACAAAATGCTAAAAAGAAAAGAATGATACCAAGATCTTTAAACTTGAGAGAAAACATTTCATGAAATCCATTCAAATGTGAGCAGCAGCTGAGAATAGAATTGTGTTGAGAATGTTCCATCATACATGCTGTTTGGGCAAAGTCTGTTGATGTGTGCAAATTATGCAAAACAGTGGAAACAGATAGGCTTTTAAAAAATCATTTATGGCCATTTGAAAGGCCAGTTTAGGCAAAATCTGTTTCATTTGTTTGCAAAGCTTGACATTTTTAAATGAATAGACTTTTTAATGCAAAATTCATTGATATTAGTATTACTCTCATTAATCAATGCTTTAAAAAAATACTGCAATAAATCATCAAATTTTGGCAAGTGATTTTATAAAACATCAAAATTTAACCAACGGTTTTGTAAAACACCAAGTTAATATTCATCATTATCCATTTTTAACACCAGTGACATTTTATTGAGCATAAGAAGCCTGGAATTGTATGTTAAATGCAATAATACCACAGCAATTCTTCTAAATTTGTTGGGGGATAATGCTTGTAATTACTACTTCACAACAGTTCTACTGATATATCATTCATGGGATGGGTTTGTTGTTCCAATCCAACTGTTTCATTATGTTGTTTATACAGTAATGCATCTCTCATTCAAGAATACCACATGAGTCTACACTTTTTCCTAAAATTGGAAGTACTAGTTGATGTAGACGTAGATGTACAACAAAATGCACTAAAATGTGAAGACCAACCTTAGGAGTCATTATTAAATAAAAAAAGAAACAATATTATAGAGAATTCATGCCTGGATTTGTTTTAATATACACAGTGGTTTATAAAAACAAAAGCCAAGTCACATTTATGAGAGAGCTAATGATAAGAATACTGAAATAATTCAATTAATGCAGATTAGGCAATAAGGACCCTCTTGGCATAATCACAATAACTTGCAACACTGGCAATTTGAAATGTTTTGGCGGAAGAAACAAACTTGTATTATGAGGAAAAAACAAAATATTTAGTAAGATATCTAGCAAATGCAAAAGAATAGCAAAACTGTGAATTCATCAACTCACTTTTTTTGCATATCATCCCTGTTGTGCATATAAATAATGTTTTATGGAAATACATGAAAGCAAAAACTGTAATGTCACACCTTTTTTATTTAACATCCAATTTTTCATGTAAAATTTTCAGCAATATAAATCATATGGTTTGATTTTTTTCTTTTTATTTCATTCGACTTTTTTATTCTAATTAAAAGTGACTGAGAATACTGGCTAGCACATGCTACATGTATATCCAAGACATTTGTAATGTTGATTGTAACTGTAAGAAGAGGTTTATTAAAAATCTTCTTGAAACTCAAGATGTGCAATAAAGAAAGAGAAAGAAAATTGGGCAAGGGAAAATATGACAAAGTGGACTTGCGGGAGAGGAATAGAAGAAATGGGAGGAAGAGAATAGAGAGTATTGAAAGGTCCAAGGTCCCATCTTACAAAGAGTTATGTTGATCTGATCAACCTCTCTTCTATGGAAATCCACAATGGTCATAATATTTTCTACAACAAATAAAAAATGTCCTTTGCAAACAAAGAGAAACACACTGAATTTCCAAGAAAACAATGCATGATTATACATCATAGTTTAACAAACATGCATAATAGATATTGACGTTGTTGGCTTTCCATAGTTGTGATTGATCTGATCAATCGCAACTCTTTGCACGACGGGGCCCTGATGGAAAGGAGTGATGTGGAAGAAGGGAAAAGGAGTGAAAAAAGTATAATATTAAAGAAAAGGAGGGAGAGGGGTGAATACAGCAGATGAGGGGAAAAGAAGCAAAGGAAGGGAAAGAAATAGAGGACAAAGAAAGGTAGAGATAAAAACAAGTGAATACGAAAAATTGTGCAAAGGAGCATTAATATAAAAGAGAAGGAAGTAGAGAAATGTAGAGGGAAGGTAAAGATATGGATAGCGGAAGAAGTATGATGAGAGAATAGTGAAATAGGATAGACAGAAAACTGGATGGAGAGAATGGAAAAGAAAGGAAGGTATAGAATAGTCTAATAGAGGATAAAGGTAAAGATGGAAATGAGTGCAGAAGTTTCTCCTTCCCACCATCCCCCCCCTCACTGTCTCTCCTTTTCTATCTGTCCCTTCATCTCTGCAATATATTCCACTTCCAATGCTATCTCTCTTTCCTCAATGCTCTAAATTCATATCCTCCCTCTCTCTCCCGCATCTGCCTTGCCCTATAAATCTCATGTCCTTTTCTCTTAACCCTATCTAGGCCGGGCTATTTTGGGAGTTCATATGGCCAGGGGGGCCAAGCCCCCCCTTGAGATCTCAGCCGTCGACCACGTGATCGTGCCAAAATCTGGCACGCGAGTTGCCTAGGACATAATCTACAAGATTGTATAGTAATTTATTTCATGTGAATCGCTATTTAGTGATTATGCTAATTAATGCATAATTAGTATCGAAATCATACTTTTTCCTCTAACTCCCTAAATAAAGCTCCAAATGTACTCATTTTTGGTAGAGAAACTCTTTGTGATGTACTTAGCAAGTGTACATGACAAAAATTGTGATATCAAGTAATTTTCTTATGTATTATATTGTTTTTTGCAATTTCTAATGTATTTCTTTATTTTCTTGACCTTTTGTTTTCATTGTTTTTTTCAATGAAATTTGTTGAGGACTCTTCCTTGATCACAAAATACATAAAATAAATACATTTAGACCAGCAAAACTTGAAATAATCATACACTTATGAATTTTTGTTGAAAACACAATTTGCATTGACTTTGTACATGAAATCACGTTTTAGAGCAATTTTTGGTCTGACATGCACTTACATAATGTTGCGTAATTTCGGAACCACATACCCGGAAGACGCAAAATTTGTCTCAAAAGTTGCGCAAGACTTAAAAGGAAAAAGTCAGCGAGCAACGCCGTCAAAAAAATTCGCACGGCGAAAATATCTGGCGATTCGTTGAGCAGCCTAGAAAGGGTTAAGTATAAAGCTCAAGCTCCTTCAATACCCTGCTTTCTCTCCTTAAAGGACAAGTCCACCCCAACAAAAACTTGATTTGAATAAAAAGAGAAAAATTCAACAAGCATAACACTAAAAATTTCATCAAAATCGGATGTAAAATAAGAAAGTTATGGCATTTTAAAGTTTCGCTTATTTTCAACAAAATAGTTATATGAACGAGCCAGTTACATCCAAATGAGAGAGTTGATGACATCACTCACTCACTATTTCTTTGGTATTTTATTATATAAAATATTAAATATTTTTATTTTCTCGTCATTGTCATGTGAAATGAAAATTCATTCCTCCCTGAACATGTGGAATTCCATTATTTTAACATTTTGTGCTTTAGGCAATGAAGTCTTAATCATCAAATTCGTAAAAATTGAAATATTGTATAATTCAAACAATAAAAAACAAAAGAAATAGTGAGTGAGTGACGTCATCGACTCTCTCATTTGGATGTAACTGGCTCGTTCATATAACTCATCATCATCATCATATCAGCCATGTTCAGCCCACTGCAGGGCGAAGGCCTCCTCAAGTTGGTGCCAAAGGTGCTTGTCTTGTGCTGACGCAATCCAATTTATACCAATGAATTTTGTGAGCTCGTCACTCCATCTCAATTTCTGTCTACCCCGATTTCGTGATCCTAGCCATGGTCTCCATTCTGTGATGCGCTTGGTCCACCTATTATCATGTGATCTTGCAAGGTGGCCAGCCCATCTCCATTTCATTGATTTAATTGCTTTGATTATGTCTATTACTTTAGTCTGGTTCCTAATCCATTGTATGGTTTTCCTATCGCGTTTTGATATCCCTAGCATTATACGTTCCATACTGTGTTGAGTGGTTTTTAATTTCTGTTCCATTTTCTTTGTTACAGACCAGGTTTCGGAACCATAGGTCATTGCCGGTATAACACATTGATTAAAGACTTTTCTTTTAAGGCAAATTGGCATATTGCTCTTCATAATGTCATTGAAATTCCCAAAAGCGATCCATCCAGCTCTTGTCCTCCTTTTAACTTCTTCCAGTTGTTCATGATCCATTCTGACATGTTGCCCAAGGTAGATATAATGATCTACTCTCTCGATTTCAGAATTATCCATTATGATTCTTTGCTCCGTAGCAAATTTGTTGAACATTACTTTTGTCTTTTTCATGTTGATCTTCAGCCCTACTTTGTTACTTTCAGTGTTGAGATCGTTAAGCATATTTTCTAGCTTGAGGCCATCATCAGTGATTAGAATGATATCATCGGCAAACCTTAGGTGATGGAGACACTCGCCATCAATGTTTAGCCCTGTACTTTCCCAGTCTATTTTACGTATTATTTCCTCCAGTTCATATAACTATTTCCTCCAGTTCATATAACTATTTTGTTGAAAATAAGCGAAACTTTGAAATGTCGTAACTTTCTTATTTTACATCCGATTTTGATGAAATTTTCAGCATTGTGCTTGTCTGATTTTTCTCTCTTGATTCAAATCAACATTTTTCTGAGGTGGACTTGACTTTTAACAATATAAAAATGATGCATAGTGCATCGGTAGGTTTTGTGAGCATAAGGTAACTATGGAACTGTTAAACCCACGATGTGCAGCTGAGTGGGTTTAGACTAGTTTTCATAGCTACCGCATTGCTCACTAGTCAAACCGATGCACAAACAAACCTGTGTATCATTTGCTTTATAGAATGGTGGAATTCTTTGGTGAAAAATCAATGTTTTTTACAACCATACATAATTAAGTAATTACCGACGCATGGCTAGCCATGCATTGGTAATTACTTATGCATGGTTGCCATTCTATAACAATCCCTTAACCTTCACCTATCCTGTTGAATGTGATTTAATTTGAATTGCTTGGTTAAGATTTTTTTAAACACATGGCAGCTAAAAAGCTTATATCGATGGAATTTATGTACCCTAATATTATATTAAATGAAGTATAATAAAAAAAATGTAATGATATTGTACAAAGTTTCATCATATACATTGACATAAAACAAAAAAGAGTGATTACAAATAATAATAAAGGAGATCTACATTTTAAAGAAAGAGAATAACTGACAAGAAAAGGCAAGGAGTGAATGGATATAGAGCACTAAGAAAACAGAGAATAAAATATATTGTAGGAAGAACCAAGACTAAGTAGAACAGTAAGACACCGTTCTCAATATACTTTTTGAAACTAATTTACTAGAAATCGGTTCAGGAAACCACTTTGGAACATCGCTTTGCTAGCATTCCCATTTGATCAGGGCAAAGTGATTTTTAAAACCACTTCATGAAAAGTGACCTTTTGCTATAGGAACCAGTTTAACAAGGAAAAGCGAGCGAGGTGGTTTTCAGAACTTGTTTGGAAGATTGCTTCCTAGACCACTTCGACTGTCCTCATTACAAGTTAAACAAGTTCCCACTAAAATAGTTTTAGGGTGTTAATGAGAACGGGGTTCAAAAAAATAACAAAATGATAGGCTAAGACAATGAGAAAATCATGGCATAGGTATAATTAAATATCAAATACATTAAAAGCAATTTCACCTCAAATAAAATAGGATTAATTCAAACATCATTCTTGGACTTGGAATAAAAAGAGCTGGCAAATACAAAGAAAATATCTTACCCTTATTCATGGAAGGAACAAGAGATAAGCAGATCCACTCTTTTCAACTCAATAAGAAACAGTTGGCTTGGGAAATACATGTAGTACATACGTGTCCCACACGCTTTAAAGAAATCTTACACCAGCTCAAACAATCAAATAGGTTATAATAAGGATGCCATACCTACATGTGAATTTTACAATTTGGCATCTACTCCAAAATAAAGGCTTTCAATCATTCATTGTTTTTAGTACTCGTTTAGTAAATTCAAAACTCCAATAAAAAGATACCTACATGTATCAATCACATTTTCAGGAAATTAGCAAAATGCGATTTGCTCCAAATCGGATCACTGATCAATTGTAAGGTGTGCAGTGGCCTTAACAATAAATCTACTTCTCAGACAGTCTAATACCACATGGACTAAACCCATTGCTGCTTGGTCTACACTTCACATGATCTCATATCCACTTAGTCTAATCATCATTGGTCTAATGTCCAGATGGTCTAGTATCATTTTCATATTTCGTATACTTTGTCAAATGAAATCATATAGACTAAGTGGTGTAAGACAAGAGATACTAAACAAAATTGGTATAGCCCAACTGATAACTAGACAAAACGGCAAATGGGATAAATGGTAATTAGACTAAATAGTAAGTAGACAGACTGGCTGTACATGGACAAACTAGGATTACACCAAATAGGAATACCGGTACAAAAATGGTCTGAAGATCAACCAACTGGCAATTCACCCTCTAGATGGGATACTTTCCATGTGCTTGGTCCAAGTGCTTTTTAAATATCTTTGTTGGTTCCTCAAGGTTCTCTACTGCCACCATCTTGTGTATTGATAATGATGTCATGATTTACATTCATTTTGCCTTAATTAGCACAAAATTATGATTAATTAAACTCAAATTCTTCTGATTCAAAACTACACATTTTTGTTTATTTCAACAAGATCCATTTCACAAGGGTTGCATACATAAACAATATCAACTAATATACTTGTACATGTTAATGCCACACATTCCATATTGACAGCAAATATCATAACAAGTGAAATGCCTCTGGCCGTCTCACCTGCATCACGCAGTTCAACATAGTGCTGACTTTGAAAACTACTATAACTCGCACAAGATGTTCAGTGATACTTGGTTACTCTTATTTGCACGTTTTATGAACTAGACCAATACACTTACAGAGATACGATGGTAATTCAACAAATACCCCCAATGTGGCCAAAGTTCATTGACCTCACATGACCTTCGACCTTGATCATGTGACCTGAAACTTGCACAGGACATTCAGTGATACTTGATTACTCTTATGTCCAAGTTTCAAAAGTCAGATCAATAAACTTGCAAAGTTATGATGGTAATTCAACAGATACCCCCATTATGGCCAAAGTTCATTGACCTTTGACCTTGGTCATGTGACCTAAAATGCGCACAGGATGTTCAGTGATACTTGATTACTCTTATGTCCAAGTTTTATGAACTAGACCAACATACTTTCAAAGTTATGATGGTAATTCAACAAATACCCCCAATTCGGCCAAAGTTCATTGACCCTAAATGACCTTTGACCTTGATCATGTGACCTGAAACTTGCACAGGATGTTCAGTGATACTTGATTACTATTATGTCCAAGTTTCATGAATCAGATCCAAAAACTTTTAAAGTTTTGATAGTAATTCAACAGATACACCCAAATCGGCCAAAGTTCATTGACCCTAAATGACCTTTGACCTTGGTCATGTGACGTGAAACTCATGCAGGATGATTGGTGATACTTGATTAAGCTTATGTCCAAGTTTAATGAACCACTCCATATATTTTCTAAGTTATGATGACATTTCAAAAACTTAACCTCAGGTTAAGATTTCGATGTTGATTCCCCTAACATGGTCTAAGTTCATTGACCCTAAATGACCTTTGACCTTGGTCATGTGACATGAAACTCTTATAGGATGTTCAGTAATACTTCATTAACCTTATGGCCAAGTTTCATGAACTAGGTCCATATACTTTCTAAGTTATGATGTCATTTCAAAAACTTAACCTCAGGTTAAGATTTGATGTTGACGCCGCCGCCGTCGGAAAAGCGGCGCCTATAGTCTCACTCTGCTATGCAGGTGAGACAAAAAGCACATCTTCAAGGTACGTTTCTTATCATCATCATTTTTCAAGATCAAAACAGTGGATTGACTAGTAAATTCTACAATTGCATTAGGCTTTTCTGAGGTACCTCATGGTTTCAGTAAGCAATGGATTAAGTGTAAAAAAGCAATGTCTTACCTATACACTGGGCCTCGCCTATGTCTTTAGTCCAGGTTTGGTTCCCAGAGCACATGATCTCTCTAAGACTGGAAGGGCTTATCTCAAACCCTGTAGTCCTGCATGCAAGGTTACATGTATCCTCAAAGCATGGGTCCGATAGACAAGATTCAGGTTCGATCGATATCTTTGACGTCTCCACAAGAGCTGGACAGGATTTACCTTCAATAAACAGGTAACAAGGAAGAGTGAGTGTATATTATTCAGGATTGTAGATATTTAAGTTAGAATGTGCTTGTTTCATTTTTGTAATTCAGCTAATATGCTTTCATAATCAAGAAAATTAACCTCGAACAACAACTTCATCATCATTCACATCATAATCATAGTCAACACCATCATCACTATCATCATTATCACAATCATCATCATCAACAACAGAATCTTCATGATGATTATCGTGATCATCATCATCATTTGAGACGAGAGATAAAAGAACAGATGTAGATGCAGAAGTATAGAGGGAAATAGAGAGATTGAAAGAGGAAGATATGAGGAGAGTTAAACTAGAAAGACAGACAAGGCAGATAGTGGACTTACGACTGTGTGTGAAAGAGAGAAAGATATTAGAGAGACACCGAGGAAGAAACAGGCATAGAGACATATGAAGAGAATCAAAAAGATAGAGAGAGAGATGGAAAGTGAAAGATATGAGCCGAGAAAAAAACAGATAGATAGAGGACTTACAACTGTATGTGAGAGACACGAGGTTTAAGGAGAGAGACTAATATACAAATAAGACATGAAGACAGATGGAGAGAAGTAGAAAACAGCAAGAGATATACAGAGATGGGAATTAAAACTCTGTTTGAGAGCTAGAGGGTCACATACAAAATTGAAGAGAGACTGGGAAAGATTGAAAAAGATATACCAAGAGGAGAAAAGGACAAAGATAGAAAGACAGAGAGAGAGAGAGATAAAGAGAGAAGACTTACGATTGCAGGTAAAATCAGTGCTGCTCCATGTTCTATCGGCCTGACACCTCTTCGCTCTATCCCCTTCCCCATCGTAACCAAATGGACAGTGGAATGTACACACTGACCCGTAAGGAACACTCTCCCCTAGTTGACCACACCCGGTCAGTGTGGCCGGATCATCAACGACCAGCACTGGACATGTCCGTACTTGAAATGGAGAAAATAAAGAAAAAAAAAAATATTTCATTCAAATATTTTTCCACGGATTGGAAGGCAAATCTCTCTGAAACAAAACCCAAAGAACTTGGAAATGTCTTTCATGTGCATAAACTTCATAGTACATGTAACTGAAGTTACTATTGAACTTCAGTTATGACAGAAAATGAAATATTCTGGTGGACCAGTCTGCTACAAGTTGATACCTCAGTTGGTAGAGAAGTAGTTTCACAATCTGGTGACACAAAACCCAAAGAACTTTTAAATTTCTTTCACGTGCATAAACTTTATAGTAACTGAAGTTACTATTGAACTTCAGTTATGACAGAAAATGAAATATTCTGGCAGACCAGTCTGCTACAAATTGATAGCTCAACTGGTAGAGAAGTAGTTTCAAAATCTTGTGACACAAGTCAAATTCCCACTTAGTGAGCTTAATCCATCTGGTAAGGCATTTATCCTCACTGCTAGGTCACTGCCAGACAAAATCTCAAGCCTTTGGTCCTCTAATTGCTTGCTTACAATTATTTTTGCTTTATTAAGGCGACCGCACACCTTACGACTGGTATGCAACTCAATTTTTGAATAAAACGTAATATAAATTGATGCTGATATTGAGACTTGGAATATCTTACTTTGTAATGTTCTTAACCATCGTACAAATACCCATGTTCAAATCTGTGACTATGCTATCATCCTTAGAATAAAAACAAAAAATTAATATCTAGTCATAATGACGTCATAGCAGTTGTACGGTAGGCTACGATTTGAAATCAATTTGGCATTTACTCCACAATAAAGGCTTACAATCTTACAAAAAGGTTATATTAGTATTCTTTGAATTAGTTGTAATCAAATAAAATGATATGTTCCATTCACATTTTCAGAATATGAGCAAAATGTGATTTGTTCCAAAATCGGATCATTAACAGACGCAAGGTGTGCGGTATCCTTTAGCAATCAGGTATACAATAATAAGCACCACCACAAAGAAAAACTTTCAACTCAATTACAAAATATCTTAAATAAGAAATACATGTACCACACTGGAATGAGAAAAAAAGAGGAAAAATAGCCAATTATAACCTCCCTACATCTGTATAAACCTAAATCTCAATTCAATCAGACAGACATGCAAGTTTCTAACTCCTCTATTTTCACTGATCACACAAGATACATGTATGATACTAAATGATACTCACTCTGACAAACTGGTCTGTCATGATTCCATACTGGGACAGTGTCAGGTGACAGATCACATGACAGAGTATCTTGCCCAATCAAGTCATAACCTACGTCGCAAGAGAAATGACATTCAGAGCCATGGAAGGGATCAGGACATCCTGCTACACTCCCATGGAGAGGAGGTTGTTGAGGGGCACATCTGTACACTGAAGGAATGATAAAATTTAGCCTGTACTGTGAAAATTCTAATTTAAGCTAAATACATACATGTATACATGTGGTTAAAGCAACAATGCTTTCATGAGAAATTAAGTCTTCAAATTCAGGGTTAATTGTCAACATATCATTAAAGATCTGTGTCTTGTTCGTCTACATCTACATAAACCTGACCATGTGAAACCATGCCGTCTTAAGCTGAAAAATGACTACACTAAAGATCACGGATACAGATCTGGCACATGTAAGAGATTGTATTTATTGCATTGAAAAAGACATGACACTTGGCCTTAATGCCATGCTTATTTTGTCACATTCCCAGCAATTACACATTTTATACCAGAATTATTTGGCAGATTTTTGTCCATATAGGCAAAAGACGACTTGGGTGGCCATTTCATTGGATTGCGCTTTGAGCTCATTTTCAGATTGTTACCACAGCTGGCATTTATCTTCATATATTCTAAACTTAAATTTTAACTCATACTCATTCTGTATCAACTATCTAGAAGAATAATTTCAGTCATTATACACCACTAAAAACAATGGACATTTAATGAATTTATTTAATCACTGGAACTATGGCACAGCTGTACATATATAACAAAGTCAAATCTTAAAAAAGTACTATTTTTCTTCTTCTTTGATGGATTCTCATCAAATCTTACCATTTACATTTTTTTATTATTATTGAAACACTTATATCAAGAGGGTGAACTTCCCTTTAAAACTTTTGAAAAGTGATAAACTGACTGACCTTGAACTGTTATGACTACATCACATCTGGACGATAATCCACTGGAGTCTGTTGCTAGGTAACCAATAGTTGTATCACCTTCTTCAAAGGTGCTCCCTGGGCCATGATCAGGAACTAGCCTGTCAGGAGAAAGGAATATAAATTCCAAACATTATTTGTATGTCCCTAGAAGGGTGGAATGAGTTCAAGGTGGCAACCGAAGAAGACATGGAAGAAGCAAGTGGTGGAGGAGAGTAGGAGGGTTAATAATAATAATAATAAAAGCTGGATTTATAAAGCGCTTTTTGCCCGAGGATACAAAGCGCTGCTATTATTACCCCAGCTTTACCTCGAGCTACCATCACCGGCACTTGGTGCATTCAAGGAAATAATCCTGCTGGGTACCCATTCACCGTACCTGGGTTGAGTGCAGCACAGTGTGGATAAATTTCTTGCTGAAGGAAAATACGCCATGGCTAGGATTCAACCCACGACCCTCTGTTTGAAAGGCGAGGGTCAGAACCACTAGACCATGGCGCGCCCACACCTCTCTGTGAGGGTGAGGTAGGGTTGAGGGAGGAGGATGCATGGAATAGAGTAAAATGATGGAAGGAGTGGTGAGGGTGATCTCAGTTGATTCCATGACAATTGCTCCAGCGACGAGTGGAAACTCTGCACGATAAGCCGATAAAATCTAACCTACAAAATCAAATAAACCGTTAAAGCCTTATCTTTACATTATTCCAAACCAAGAACTCTAATAGAATCTTAACTCCCATCTTTTATGCCCTCTGAGATATTAAGACCAGAGAAAATGCCGCAGGAGCATATGTCGTGTCACCTCTCTGTGAGGGTAGGGTAAATCCGTAGAAAGTACAGTTTTCTATTGATGTCCTTTTTAATGCCCTCTCATGCACCATTAAATTGCCCTATCAAAAATGGCCTTGCCCTGTTAAAAAATGGCTGTGCCCCTTTGAATTCTTAATACAAGCCCTGTCAGGGTCGTATTATTACCTTGTGAGATTGACTAGGCCAGAATTATCGATTGGAATTGGTTCCTCAAAGTCTACCATAGCCTCCAGAGTCCCTGGTTGAGCAGTTAGTGTGACCTCATGAGGGCAAGGTCCCCTGAATGATGGGGGCTGGATGTCTGATGAATGCACAAAAAACAATATGTTGTAATTTCAAAAATTCAGGAGGTTGTGCATGCATGTGTGTTGGCGATTTAGTCAAACAATTTTTCTATAAAGCTCCCAGGGGGCCGTTTCACAAAGCTGTTCGTAAGTTAGGAGCGACTTGAAGAGCGACTGGTGATCCTTTCTTATGTGCTAACACATCGCCAATGAACATTTTGGTGTATACCATTTACAAATAAAATGATCACCAGTCGTTCTTAAAGTCGCTCTTAACTTACATGTACGAACAGCTTTATGAAATACCCACCTGGTCTCTTTCAAGGCTATGGACCCCTTACCACATAGCAAGGCAAGAAACAGCATTTGCTGATAGGGTGTTCGGTCCTAAGAGTGGTAAATAAATAAATAGATAAATACAATTTAAAAAGATAAGTTAATAAATACATGTACCTGTAAGTAAAACATGGTATTCTGGCTAGCTTGTTGAAGGAATGTTTTACATAAATAAAAAAAAATACATGCTCCCAAATGTGCTTATCTATGTAGAAGACTGTTCATGCTGTAGCTAGAAGAAAAACAAAGAAGAGGAATACATAGACGAAAAAGAAAAAGAGGAAGAAGGAAGAAGAAGAGACTGAGACTACAAGAACTTACCTTTGCAGTATGGTACGACATCATGATTCCACACCCCATCGGTGCTACAGGCAAGAGCACTCGGACCCTGTATCTGGTAACCCGCATCACACGCGAATTCACACCTGGTATTAAATCGTACAGTATCCGATGACTCGCACTCGGGTGGGTTCACACTCCCATGGTCAATATCAAATGATGCAGGACAGGTCTTTGTAACTGCATTTTCAACAAATATGAACGAGGCCTGGAGTTTCTTTAATCACATACATAATCACCATTTAATTTTTTTATTCAGTGATATTGCAGGCCAAATCAGGCAAATAATCATTTTTGTCATTTCGGAGGGAGGGGGAATTTTCACAACATACAGCCTAAATCTGCTTCTTTTGATAAGCTCTAACATTGCAGTAAATGGGGATTTTCCAGGGCTATTTAATATTATTCCCAGGGCTCTCTTATTAAAGCATTTCAGCGACAAAATCACCGCGAGTCCCCACATATCCTTTTTTCCCCTGGGCCTTTATGCAAAAGAGTCTTGACTTCTTTCCTACATGTACATATTCTGAAGTTCTGTTTGACCCAGGCTATGATGAAGCAGTGTGTGAAAATAATGGGAAGCTAAAAGTGTCCGTAATTTTGTTTACAGTATATGTTTCTGATGCTTATTATGCCTCTTTCAACTCTTACCACATGGTCTAACAGGGCATAGAGAACAATGAGCAACATACAAACGGAAGTTGTGTGTTTCAGAGATAATTTCACAAATCTTAATTTGCTTGCTGATGATCTCAGCAAGTACATGAATAAAAGCGATGTATCTATCACGCAGAAATCATAAAAAGGCTTCATTGCAGAGGCTCATATTTATCACATACAATCAAAACAGTGGATGACTGTGAAAGCAGGAAAACTACTACTGACTAAGACACATTGCATGTAGAACTAACTATAAAGGCACTACAAAGCCACTGTGAATCTTGAATGGCGCAATAAAGGCGCTAGCGCATCCTTCACACTGTCTTTCCTTCCTGCAGAATTCTGCTCCGATCAGGAATAGAGTTTGATAAATGTGGCTACACCAACCTGTGCATTGAAGATCTTGTCCACTCCATGTCTCATCAGCCTGGCAGGTCCGAGTGACAGACTCAACTCCAGAGGGCGTGCTATACCCAGGTTGACAGTGAAAATGACAGGTTGTTTGATAAGAGACCTTGGGCCTGGAGCAGTCTTCAGTGAATCCATTGATGACAGCAGGAACTGTGCAGTTTTTCACTGTGAAAATTACCATTCAAATAAAATTGCTATTTTTACATGATGCAGATAATCTAAAGTCTGGTTTACATATCTTACAGGGAAAGCCATCATTTATGTAGCCTATGTGTAACTCAATCAGCAATAGATCGCCAGCAGTGGCCATTTGACAAGAAAGTTGGTATTCAAAGTCTTTGGAACGTAGGATTTGATGGTATGGTAAGAGATATTTTTATAGGCCATGTAATAGAAGTAAAGAACTCTAAACATACTGTAAGGAGTATAAAAAAAATATTATTATTCATGACATGTTTGTTGATGCTTAGTCCAAACCATTTTGAGCCTGACCAAAATGTTTTTCACTCAAGTACTATAAAACCATTTGCAGTTATGTATCAGTAAATGAGTAAAGGTGAAATAAAATAATAATGCTGTACAATAACTATACCCTCACCATTGCATATCTCATTCTGCCCTGTCCAGTAGCCGATTGGTGATGTGTCAGTGAGCCTCTGGCAAACTCTGTCAATATGATCCGTGTCTGATGAGAGTCGGTAACCTGCCTCACATGACACTCGACAGTCTGCTCCAAAGATGGGTCCATCTTCACATCGACCATTCCCGGACAGGAGAGCTACTGAACCATGCTCAGGGAGCGGAACGGGTGCACATCTTGACACTGGTTATTAACAGAGTAGGGAGATAAGGTTTGTACGGTGCATCAAAAAAAAAGGAAACCAAGACTCCAAAGTCTTTTTTCTTCAAAGACAAATGAATTATGAAATTTCATTTACATAATCATTTAATTCAATCATTTCTCTTTATTTTGAGCTAATAGAAGGCAAACACTTCACACATTGATGAGCAAGATGAGATTGAAATTTTATTGTCAAAATCATGTTGAGCAGAAAAATTGGACATGATTGGTTCGTGATACGACGAACGGGCTTATTCGACGGTTGGCTCATTAGCATTTCTTTGTGTATTTTTTGTTAAGATTCTCACACTGATCCCTGAAATGAGAAAGGAGTCAGATTCACATGTGAGTTTCTGATATGCCTCAATATTTATTGTTTGTAATCTGCCATGCGTGAATGATTTGCTAAGCTGTTGATTTCCAATTAGTGATGAGATTCCACTCTCGCAATTAGTATCAAATTTATAATAAACACATATTTAATAACTGTGAAATCTATCTTTGAAAACGGGTTTCCTTTTTTGTGGGATGCACTGTATTTTTTATTTAGAAAACACATCTCTGCAGCAGTATCAAACCCAAGATAGGAAATATTTTATTTTAACCACAAACTTTTCTTCAGGGTGAACATCCCCTTTAATGCTTTTTTATGCATATATAAAACAGATCTGTTGCTCGGATAGCACCAAGAACGTCTTTGGACAATATATGCACTCTAAAAATCTACCATGTTTTCATTTATGAGTAGAAATTTTCATTGGCGCAATTTTAGTTCCCAAAACAAAGGCCACTAGTCGTCGTAGCATCACAAGCAACTTACAAACAGCCTATTGACACACACACACACACCAGTGCTTATTAAACTCGAAACTTGATAATATTGATAATGTAAAAAGCCTTAAATTTCAATATTGAGGGGGGGGCAATTCTTTTTTAGCGCACATTTCTAGAGGAATTACTCCCTGCCAGTAACCAATAAACTCACCTGGGTTGATTTCAGCACATTGTGGATCAATTCCTGTTGGATGAAATGATGCCATGGCTGGAATTCAATCCAACGACCCTCTGTTTCAAAGTCCGGAGACTAATCCACTGAGTCATATCGCTACACTTTGTCAACAACCAGTTTGTCTAGTAAACCATTTTCGTGTAAATGTCATTTAGCCCTCATTCCATGGCCCCACCCCCTCGCCTATTCCATATCTCACCTGCTATTTCAATGTCAAAGGAGCATGTAGCAGAGTGTCCCGCAAGGTCCGTCCCTCTGTATGTAACCCTGTGAGTTCCTTCCACAAGGACGTTTGGTTTGGAAGACCCTACCTCTACCGAGTCTATTGCGTATAGGGTAGCAGGTAAAGGGGCACCTCGATCAGTACCCTGGATAGGATTACAGAAATTACAACCCAGCTTACATGGTGAATTACTCATCGGTATACAACTACCGAGACAAAAAAACAACATTTGGACCAGGTAAATGTGAAATAGCCCCTCTTATACAACTCCAAAGAATGTTCTGTGATCTGATTGGCCCAAATTGGGTCACATGATATTCAGCGAATTGCACTATTGCATCCAAAATGCACTATCCTGCACTCTGACGTCATACCAAAAGTACTATCCTGCACTCTGATGTCAGAGTGCAGGATAGTGCGAGGTATGGAATTATCTATAATTATCTAGAATTTAGATGAAATATAGCATTCGCGGCAACTCAGTAACATGGGGGAGGAGGGGGTTGTATAAAACAAACAATGCACGCATTCTTGTGCATAGAGGACTTAAATAATGAACTCGGTGCTCGACTCGCCAAATGGATATACATGTACCGTACTCGGTCCTGCGGACCTCGGTGCGGTATATATCAATTGGCTCTTCTCGCACATCGTTTATCGTGCTTACGTGCATTATTTGTATATTAAGGGTACATTGCAAGTTAGTCTTCCCCCCTCTTCTTCCACTTTCCGCTAGGTCTTCTCCCACACAGTCTAATCACACATGTACTTCATCTACAAGTAGCTTGTCTACTATCATCATTTAAACCATTTACCATTCAGTCTACTTCCTAATTTAGTATATGTTTTCCAACATCTACTTGGTCAAACACCATATAATTTGTTTTTTCTTCTTGCCGAAATCATATATGTATGTTTGCTAGTGTTTGTTGATACTGTGTCTACATTTTTACTCAATGTTGTTATCATACACTGAATTTTAATTTTATTTATTGGGAACTACTATTCTCAAGTTTTTTTATACACTTTTCTGTAGTTGCCATTTTTCTTTAATATAATTTGCCATTCCTGTACACATTGAATAGACATCATTTTTTATGCTGAGAGAAAATGAATAAAATTAAACTGAACTGTAGTTTATACAATGTATGATTAATTGCAATGTTTATCAACAATATTTTCATTCTAAAAGTGAAAAGTAATAAGTAGACAAAATGGAAACTAGACCAACTGGGCTTTAGACTAAAAGGGTTAGCCTAAGTGGTTACTATACCAAGTGTACAGTACATGTATATCAAGTTGAAATTAGACCAAACTGATATAAGACCAAGTGGGTGTAGCCCAAGTGCTATCATACTATCTGAGGTGGACGCCAACCGTTTGTAGACCAAAAAACTATAAATCTATGGGTGACTGAATAAAAATAACCAGCATTCAAATATGAAAATCATACCAGCAGTCAGAATAATAAAAAAATGCCAATCTAAAACAAATATATGCATTATATATATATGTATTTCATCTTCCATCATAGAACCATTTTTGTACATTTATACATGTAGGAAGATTTATATAGACATCCATATATACATGTATTTTTGTTCATTAATTCACAGTTATTCTCATTGTCACAAAAGTGAGTTATGTTGTTCTGTTTGTAACATTCAACATACTCTTACCATGACTGGTTCCCATTCACTCCACAGTATTGGAGCACTAGAACTGTCTTCCCCGGCAAAAAGACGCTTGTTGAATGGGCACACAAAAACAGGAGGTGTGGTGTCTGAGGATTGGATACACATAATATTATATTGATAGTGTGAGGAGAACTTATGTACATGTAATATCCAATGTTACATAATGAGGAAATATTGATGATGCTGATGATGTTGATGGTGGTGGTGAAAATGTTGGTAGTGGTGATGACTATAGTGATGATGGTCATGAGGATGATGATGATGACGATGATTATGATGATGATGGTCATGGTGATGATGGTGATGATGATGGTGGTTATGATGATGATCATCATCATGATCATGTTGGCGATATTGGTGATGATAGTGTTGGTGACGATGACGACGATGATAATGGTGACAATGATGATGGGTATGATGATAATGATGATGATGATGATTATAATGATGGTCATGATGATGATGGTCATGATGACGACTATGATAACAGTGATGGCGGTGATGACGATGATGATGTCAGTAACGATGATGACAATGATCATGATCATGTTGGTGATAGTGGTGATGATTTTGTTGTGATGATGATGATGATGATAATGGTGATAAGGATGATGATAATGACGACATGAAGCTCATGTAATAATAATGACGATGATGATGAACTATGATTGATGAAGATGCTGTGTCAGTGATGATGAATTGTTTAGAAGGAGTGGAGGTCTCTGTGTGTCATTACAGTCTAAAGATTACCCCCTTTTTCCTTGAAATAATCTACAATGTACACTTACACAGAGAGTTGTTTACAAACTCAACAAAATAATAATCATAATGATATACACCATTCACATCTAGCACTTTCTGTAATGTTTTCACTTCTAGGTGCTGCTTACTTTTACAACAGCTTTAGCAAGGCTACCCTGATCAGGTGATCAAGCATTCAAGGAATTCCTTTCTACTGGGTACCAATTTACTACACCTGGGGCCAATTTTCATAAAGCTATTTGTAAGTTCTTTACGAGAAACTTAAAGAACGACTGGTGATACTTTCTTATGCACTAAACCATTGTCAATGATGTATACCATTAGCGCATAAGAAAGGATCACCAGTCGTTCTAAAAGTCGCTCTTAATTTACGAACAGCATTATGAGACGGCTCCCTGGGTGGTGAGTGGCAATATAGATAAACCTTTCCAAATCAAATGAGTACTGCTGTGGGGTTCGAACCAGTGACCTTACATTTTATTCCCCAAATCACATTTGACAAAGAATCTGTTGGCCATATTATCTGTCGGTCATCTCATTGTTAATATATGGTATTTACAAAAGTAACAAACTGAAGAGAAATAGTGACCATTACAAAGAATATGTTGGCCATTGCCCTGTCTGACTATGGTATTTACAAAAAGAAACAACAGAAAAAGTGACATTGACAAAGAGTCTGTTAGCAATCTGATTGTCCATCTATGGTATTTACAAAACGAATCATACTTAACAGAAACAGTCACTGTGACAAAGATCTGTTGGCAATTGTCTGTCTATGGTATTTACAGACAGAAACAAACTCAAGAGAAATCATCATCTTAACAAAACATCGGTTGACCATTCCACTGTCCACCTATGGTATGTACAGAAGGAACAAAATAAAAAGAAAGAAATACAGTCACCTTGACAAATGATCTGTTGCCCATCCCACTGTCCATCTGCCTGACAGACTGTGGTAGATGACCCTCCGGTCTGACTGAAACCTTGAGAACACACCATGCTACAGGTTGAGCTGTACTTCTGTCTCTCGTCTACTCCCTGCGATGAACCTTGGTACAGGCATCCAGTCACTCGACCGTTGCTGGGTGTGGCAGGGGCGGGGCAGGTCACAACTGAAAGGATAATATGATTTTCGTGATTTTTATTTTATTACTGAGGGGTCTAGGGCATGGTGGGAATATGGTTCATGACACTGCAGGGGCATAGAAATATTGTAATGAGAGGTACGAAGGCAAGACATTAACACTGTCATTGTTACAATTATTGTCGTTACCATCATTATCATAATCATATTTGGTATTATCATGCAAAATTATTATGAATATTGCCCTCATCAATCCTATAGTTTCCGTAATCATCCAACAATTTAATACCAGCCTTATAGTTTTCATCATTATTAATCACTCACTTATGCAGGTGAGATCAGGTCCCGTCCAGACCCCGTCCCCATCACCGTTACCGTCATCTGAACAGGTTCTTTGAACGGGCGTGGCCGGTAGGTACCCCGTACCGCAGGCCAGGGTGCATACTGTTCCATAATTCTCCCGGGAGGAGGAGCATCCGCGCTTCTCACCGTTGACTGGAGGAGACAGATCACTCCCGGCACAGGTAATCACTGGCAAAAATCAGATATCAAAGATGAATAATTTTTTCTCTCACTCTTATTCTAAATCTGCATGATTCAATCCAGTTAATTTGTACCTACTTAGAAACATTTCGATCCAAACAGATTTGTATGTATGCATGCATGCTATATATATATGCCATACAATTATGCCCCACTGTAATATACCATAAGTTTAAGTAATCCACCCCCCCCCCCCATATAAAAGAGAAAAAATGGTCACTGGTCCACATTCTTACTAGATAACATGTATTTCAATGGTTGATCAATTCAAGGTTTTATTTAAACCATCCTCTCTCTTAGTCCATAGGATTGATATTTGAATAAAGATAAAATTAAAGAAAATAAAATGTATTAGGGACAACCGGTCTGATAGTACATGTACGTACAGTGACACGTTGGTGCTGCTTGACTCCAGGTTCGATCATGTTGACAAGTGAGGGCAGCATTTCCTGAGAGATAGTACCCTTCACTGCAGGAGAACCGACACTGATTGCCAGAAGGGACCTGATCACCAGTGGGGCAGGCCTGGCTGGTTATGATCTGAAGAGCGGTGGTAAGCACTGGCTTCCTGCAGTATATCCCTTGATGAACGAATCAAGAAAGTTTGAAATTAGCCATACATTTTAATCAAACTTTAACATTAAAATGCTTATTTCTATTGAATAAGTAGGTTTGCTACAAACATTTAATAAAAATAAATAATAATAACTGGATGTATATAGTGCTTTTTGCCTGAGGATACAAACTGCTTGTTATTATTACCCCCTGCTTTAGCTTGAGCTACCCTTACCGGCATTCAGTGCATGCAAGGAATGAATCTGACCAGGTACCCATTCACCTCACCTGGGTCGAGTGCAGCACAGTGTGCTGACCCTCTGTTTGAAAGGCGAGAGTCAGAACCACTAGACCGAAACTAGACCACGACGCACCCACACATTGCGATACATAAGATGATTGAATTGGGTCATATAATAAACAGATTTTAAATAATGCATATCACATTCCTTATTCATGTAATATTTCTATGATTCATAACACACAAAACCTCTATTAGTGTTTCAATGCCCATCACAGTGTATAACTACATAGAATGTTCAGAATTCATCAGAAGAAGTAAAGGATGCCAACATCTGGTAGGAAAGCAGCAAATATAATACTGATAACAGTATTAATATTTTTATAAAACAAACTGAATTTTTCTAAGGCAGCAAAGGAAAGAAATGCCATTCCATAACAGACACATCTCTCGTCATCAAATGAAGCAGTATCATCAAAGACCATATAACTTATTTGACATGACCATTGGGCTGGAGCATAATTATCCCCCACTCCCTGTTACTTTATGAAAGTAACCTGTTAAATTATTTCATATATAAATCATTACTTACCTCAACGAGGAAAAATAAATCATAGTACTCACTTGTGCAAGTGGGTGTTGAGCCGACCCAGAATGCATCAGTACTTCCTGCTTGGGCACTGCACTGCTGAGCACCGTTGCTTATCTCGTAGCCGATGTCACACGCAACGTTGCACCTGGAGCCATAGTTCCTCGAGCAATCTCCTACAATTCTGCCATGACTAGGTGCAACCAAGGTAGGGCATTGAAGAACTAGGAAGCAAGAAAGAATGAAATGTGTCATAGGGATATTGAATCTTGTGGGCAATATCCTACATTCCTACCATGGCTAGGAGCAACCTAGCCAGGAACATTGAAGGACTACATGTATGAAGTGAAACAGAATCTGGATATTACACTACGTGGGCAATGTCCCGCCATGACTAGGTGCAACCTAGCCAGGGGCATTGAAGAACAAGGAAGCGAGAAAGAATGAAATGTGTATTAGATGTACAACCTTGTGGGCAATCTCCTACGATTCCTACCAAAACTAGGAGCAACCAAGCAAGGGACATTGAAGGACTACAAAGCGAAATAGAATATGGATATTACACTTTGTGGGCAATGTCACGCCATGACTAGGTACAACCAAGCTAGGGCATTGAAGAACTAGGAAGAGAGATAGAATGAAACGTTTCATATAGATGTACAACCTTCTGGGCCACCTCCTACGATTCTACCATGACTATAGGTGCAACCAAGCTAGGTCACTGAAGAGGTCGGAAGGGAGAAAGAATTAAAGGTGTCAAAGGATGTTAATCTTGGTGGGCAATCTCCTACGACCCTACCATGTCTACAAGCAGCAAAGCTAGGAATTGAAGAGCTAGGAAGTGAAATAGAATGGAATGTGTCATATGGATGTTAGACCGAGAGCAATCTCCTACAATTCTACCATGACTAGGTGCAACCAAGCTAGGACATTTTAAGAGCTAGGAAGGGAGAAACAATTAAAGGTGTCAAAGGATGTTAATCCTGGTGGGCAATCTCCTACAACCCTACCATTTCTAGAAGCAGCCAAGCTATAGAAATGAAGAGCTACATGTAGGAAGTGAAATAGAATGAAATGTGTCATATGAATGTTAGACCTGGAGCAATCTCCTACAACCCCTACCATGCACTAAGGTAATGTCAAAACCTAGAATATAACAAATGCGATCCTCGCAGGTATGGTCATGTTTTGGCATACTGACCTATCATGGATTCAAAACTACATAACCTATGTAATATATAAGTATATCACTATATAATGAAATAATATAACAGAGGTGCAAGTGAATTGAACCTCCTACTGAAAACCAAACCCTCCCTATAAAAAGTCTACAGTAAATACAGAATTCAATCCTCAATGGGTTGAGCAAAAATAAGACATACTCTGGCAGGTTGGCGAGGGCTGGTCCCATGACCCCGCTGACCCCGTCTTCTGACATTCCGTGGACCTTTGACCCTGAAGTCTGTATCCCACACTGCAGTCAAAAGTACAGACCGAGCCTCGTATCGCTCCATTCGGACAGGTCACTTGGAGTGGGGCAGATGCAGAGAGACTGCTGCAATGTATGACTAGAAAGTAAAAGAGAATAGGGGAATGTATTACAACATCAGGATTGATTATCAAAGACCCATCTTTTATGATGAATACTGGCACATTACAAATGTCCATATTTTTATTATTATCTAAAGATTTACTAAGGGGTAAATAATGTGACTCATACAAGAATATCATTCCGATTGTTACCAAAATGTAGTCAGCTATTGATTTTTTTAATGTTTGATTGTTTGAGAAGGATTGAAATTGAAGTATTAATCTAGCACCCTCTCTTGATGCTTCTTTATGAATAGTACTCTTTAATTCAAAAAATGACAAAACTTACAGTGTTCTACTGACCTGTAACAGTAACCGAGAACCGGCAAGTGGCTTCGTTTCCAGAACTATCCACAGCACTGTAAGTTACAGAATACGTGCCTGCTGCATGAGAACTTCCAGATCTGATTGAGCTACTTGACGGGCTCGGGGTAATAGATTCCCCGGAGTTGTCGGAAACTGAAGGTGATGCCCAGCTGACCGTAGCGCGGGAGGAGAGCGACGGAGCATAGACGGTCTGAGATGAAGGGCAGCGGGTGAAGGCTGGTGCAGCAGTATCTGAATTCAAATCAACATTAGATTTATTTATTTTTTATCTATTTTTTTCATATTTCTCATTTGACATTTGATTCACATTAATATAAAAGCAGCAACAATAATGCATAACAATGAAATTATAGACAACTGAGAACACATAACATAATGATACAAGTTATAAGGATAAAGCGTCATTAAGTCAAATAAATATGATTAGATACATAAAAGCATCCACATCAACAAACAAACTGTTGCAAATCATCAACTTGCAACTATTGCAACCACCAGTCTACTTACCGTCTCATACTTGCTATATCACTGTATTATGTTGCTCTATGATTAGATATTTTATTACCATATTAAGTTGTATGCTGTTAGTGCTACCCCTTTAATAGTATTTTGTATCATACATTAGTGATAAGTTCTTAGTGTTCTTAATAGTATGCTCTTTTTTACTCTGTTTATTATTATGTTTTCTATACTTACCAGTTAAGTTATAAAGCACTAAGAAATATTATTGCATTAAAGCTATAGAAAATCCTCATTATTATTGGTTACAAAGGCAATCTCAATTAGAGTTGCAAACTTGCAGTTCAAAATTTCTAGTGGTTGAATTTAAACAGTCATTTTTGGTTGGTTTTCAATTTCCATTTGCACCTATGATTATGAGGCTAAGAGGTATTGGGCTCTAAAAATTTGTATTCTGAAGTCAGGTTTATCTTAAACTCAGGGTTTAAGTACGGATAGCCAATGGTTCCATAAATCACTGACAGTAGGGAAATCATAATTCAGCTCAGTTGACTCTCAAATCATTCATAATTGTCTATGAAGTATAAATAGATAATTGGATTCACCATTGAATAATCAAGAAAGAGCACAGTAAATATAACATACTGTACATACAACTTAATAAAAAAAAAAATTGACACTTTTGGCTTCCCATAATTTTAGCACGGAGTTAGACTATGGTCTAATTAAACCTGACTTCAGAATACGGGCCAATAGCTGCGACTCAAGGCTAGATCACAGGCCAGGCTTGGATCAGATCAGATAAGTGTTCCTATATACCTGCACAGGATGGGACTCCAGCTGACCAACTTCCAGACTGTCCACACAAGAGGGAAGAGCTGCCTTGCAATGTATATCCATTGTTGCAAGATATGCTGCATCGACTGCTGTAGAAACTGCCATCAGTACAGGTGAGTTGGCCACTGGATGGACTGGAGAGGGCGCTACACGTTACACCTAATAAATATATCATGAAAAGTTTGATTTACGGTTTATCCCTTACAGACAGAAAAATACAAAAAATTTATAAAAAAACAAATAAAGAACAAGTATAGTTATAAGTACAAAACTTTTAAAACAAAGAACAAGTATAGTTAGGAGTACAAAACTTTAACATCTATTCCAAATCAAACGCAGCCTCATTTTCTTGTTTGTTTTTTCTTAATGGTTCACTTAGTGACCAGCTGGCATGTCGTCAGTGTTTTGGTTTGAAAGAAAGTACTGACGACATGCCCGCCGATCATCGCAATCAAACTCTAATGTTACTGTTGTGGCAACGCATTCCGGTACTCTGTTCTATTTGTAAATCATTTTCTATAATCATCTTATGTTTTATTCTGGTTTCCATTTTTAAAGCCTTCGAGGCTTTTTGGGGATACCTTTTTCTTTCATTATTTTTTTTCTTCAAATCTCATCTTAATGTTTCATGATAATATTTGTATATTTATGTTCAAAATAATGTATGATATTTGTATGTATTTAAAGGTATATGTTATTGAAAGAAATAAATGAGAGTATTTTCACTCTCCCTCAATATACAATATACTAAAAATCTAAATGAAAACAGTAGTTTGAAGTACTCTTTAAAAAGGGTTGTTTGTTGGTTCCAGTAATTTGAATACTGATAACATCGTCCATTCATGTAGTGCAGCTACTATAATTGCATATACTCTACTGCGCTTGAAACTCGTTATCATATTATTACATCGGCTGTAGTTGAGGCAACATTATAGGTGCTAAAGCGTTCAAGGAATAAATCCTACTGGGTACCCATTCACCTCACCCGGGTTGAGTGCAGCACAATGTGGTTAAATCTCTTGCTGAAGGAAAATAAACGACATGACTGGGATTGGAAACCACATCCCTCTGATTGAAGACAAGAGTTGTAACCACTATTACAATTTATCAACATTTTATTAGGATAAATTAGATTCAGTCCCATTATTCTAATGTTGTAAATTGGATTTTCCTTGTATAATTCTTTAAAAATCTAGACAAAAGGATACTACATTTTATTATTTCATTTCAGTAAATATTAGCATTTGAATATGAATCTATATTTCACATTATATCTGCCAACATTATCTTTAGTACTCCTTCTCCCTCTCTGTAGTTATACCAACTTTGCCTTTGCTCTTTCCCTCTCTGCTCATTGGCTAATTCTTTCCAGCCTTTTTAGGAGTAGCAGTAATGCCAATTCATGTACCCCTTTGGGGATTCTTTTGTACTTGGATGTGCATCATCGCACTTTTATTGTTAGCTAGGGAGAGAGTCCAGTGACTCATGACACTGGCAGTAGCAAGGGATTCCTACTGTTTGTTGGTGGATGAGGATACTTGTACCTGCAAAAGAAAGTTTGAGTTTGAAGTATAGAAGTAAGTTGATTTATATATATATATACATATATTATACTCTTATTTAGTAAATTGAATGTTTATTTCATTGATATGTTACACTATTACTGTGATATATATATATTATATGCATGTTATTGTAATAACTCAATTTTGGAATGATATTTCACTGGACAGAAAGCTTACCTGATAGTGATCTGTTATGTGCCTGACTTTACTTTAATTATTATATATTCTATATTTACATTGGATTAGCAATTGCTACAGGTATAATAGTTATGTTGTGAATTTGTGTTGTCTCTTCGGTATCCATCCTCTTTGGGCTGACGGGTCTCACTTACGTGTGCGTGTGCACACGTTTGCACACGCGCGTATTATGTGCGTCCCCTGCAGCCCGTAAGGTGTATCGGCCAAGATCCGCCATTCTCGGATCTGGGCAGCATCGGTGAAGACCTCCATCAACACTTGCTGCTCCGGGTTCGGGGATTCTCAACCACGCGCTCATCCAAGTTCACCCAACTAATCCCGAGTGATACTGATACTGGTACTGATACTTTTACTGACTGTTTTCTGTGATGTTCGCCGGCGATGTCCCGTGTGTCGTCGACGTATTTGTAAGTATATCTAAGTTTCCTCCTTTTCCTGTCCTGACTCTTGCTTTCACTTTGTCTATCTTCTAATTGTGTGTGTGTGACTTTCTTGACTTCAGAAAGTCTACATTTTGCACTCTCCCCCTTTCATGAACAGCCCCAAACTCTTCAGTTATGTATGGGGAACTTGGTCGCGGCACGAAGTGCGCCCATTACATCTATCGCTCTAGTGCGTCAATATACCTTTCGCTCTAGGGCTACGCATGACCGTGCATGCGAACATGCCCCCCAGAAACCCTCTATACGCACAGATCAACCCGCTATGAGATGCCATTCTTCCGTTCAACACTTGTACACTTCACTACTCTCACACCAGTGATTCAGTCAAGTTCACACGAAGACCCGAAGAGACCAAGTTCAAACTCCAAGTACTCCAAGTTCTGTAACTTAGAGCTGAGTTCAACCTATATAGACAGGTAACCTGAGTCTTAAACCCGTTCACTTTAAGGACTGACCCAGGATTAAGGTGAGTATATAATTATCGGTAATCCAGCTAATCCTTACAGTTAGGTTACTACCTATGTATCGCGTAATATGGTTGCGTATATTTGTATAAAGTGACATGCATCAATTTTTTCTGTTATAGGACTTCTGCAAGGACTTCCATTCATGTTAAACATATAGTAGGCTAAAGATGTTGAAGCAAATGCTGAATTAGTGTCCTGACTGCAGTGAGTGCATGGTCTAGGGAAAGGTTTTTAATCTATATCATATGTATATTATTGTGGTTTTTCTGAATACAAAAATATTATCGATACGATTTTATTTCTAACAAGTGGAATGCCTCTGCGGTTCAATATAGCAGCAGTGCTGACTTTGAATACTACTCTAACTCGCACAAGATGTTCAGTGATACACGGTTACTCTTATGTCCACTTTTTATGAACTAGACCAATAAACTTACAGAGATATGATGGTTATTCAACAAAAAAAACCCCAACATGGCCAAAGTTCATTGACCTTACATGACCTTTGACCTTGATCATGTGACCTGAAACTCGAACAGGATGTTCAGTGATACTTGATTACTCTTATGTACAAGTTTCATGAATCAGATCCATAAACTTTCAAAGTTATGATGGTAATTCAACAGATACACCCAATTCGGCCAAAGTTCATTAACCTTTGACCTTGGTCATGTGACCTGAAACGCGCACAGGATGTTCAGTGATACTTGATTACTCTAATGTCCAAGTTTAATGAACTAGACCAATAAACTTTCAAAGTTATGATGGTAATTCAACAGATACCCCCGATTCGGCCAAAGTTCATTGACCCTAAATGACCTTTGACCTTGGTCATGTGACATGAAACTCTAATAGGATGTTCAGTAATACTTGATTAACCTTATGGCCAAGTTTTATTAACTAGGTCCATATACTTTCTAAGTTATGATGTCATTTCAAAAACTTAACCTCAGGTTAAGATTTGATGTTGACGCCGCCGCCGTCGCCGGAAAAGCGGCGCCTATAGTCTCACACTGCTACGCAGGTGAGACAATAATGAAAGAGATATAATTCTTGATTTACTTTGTCTTTGTTAATGAAGAAAATGTAGAATATTGCCTTGATTGATAGTATAAATTTGTTATGTTATGTTTAGATTTAAATTCGTTATTTGTTATGTTTAGAATTGTATTACTTTTGATACCACTATTGTATTATGTAATGTCTGGTAATTATATTAATCATGTGCTTGTTTATATTTTGTTATCATACAGAGGCTGATTTTTCTTTGGTCAATAAAAGAACTCAAGAAACCTCAACCTTTGTGTCTGTGTTGTGTGGTCATCAGCGCAAACCCTTTCATTTAATAAAATGTCAGAGAAAACATTTAGGGCATCTCTATTTATCTCAAGGAAATATTCAAGTCAAACATAACTTTACAAATGTCAGCTCATAAAACAGCTTGAACACCCCCCCCCCCCTCCCCCACCAACTTACGGATGCATTCCGAACCAGATCCAGTCCAGAGGCCTGAATTCCCTGAACGTGAACAAGATCTTGCCACCGATCCGCCTGAAAGCTTATAGCCTGTTGTACAGGAATAGGTACAGATGGATCCAACATTGATGGAGTTCGTACAGGAGATGGCACCGTGGGCAGGGCTACTCAGCGATAAACATCTAATAACTGCATTGGGAAGAAGGAATAATGAAAATAATAACAATAATAGTAGGCATTTATGTAGTGCCATCTATCTAGAAATATTCTACTCCGAGGTGCGTTGTTGTTTTTATTACCCCAGCTTTGGCTCAAGCTGCCTTTCAGTGCTCATGCATTCAAGGAATTAATCCTGGCGGGTACCCATTCACTTCACCTGGGTCGAGTGCAGCACAATGTGGATAAATTTCTTGCTGAAGGAAATTACGCCATGGCTGGGATTCGAACCCACGACCCTCTGTTTCAAAGTCAGAATCCTCTGGGCCACAATGCTCCACAAGGAATGACAGAGATTGTTAAAGGCTTTACCTTGGACATATTGTGTTTGCCTGCATCAAAATTTAAATTCAAGGTTGTTTTCATCATTCCAGGATCTGGGGGGGGGGGGGAGGTACTTAAATTAGAAAACCTATGTGTCACATCAAAGTTGAAAATAGGGAGCTCTGGAACATCTTGGTCTTAAAGGTAAATGCTAGTTTTGGTAACGATATCAAAATGAGTTCGTACAGAATCCAATGAAATGACCATCTAAGTGTCTGCTTTATAAAAACGCATGTGCCAAAGGATTCTGGAAGAAACTGTGTAATTGCTGAGAAATCAGCAAATAAGCACAGGATTCGGGTAGTCCCACGTGCACTTATCTGTGTTGGGGATCTTCGGTGTGAACATTTTTCAGCGTAGATTTCAAGATTTCACAAAGTTCAGTTAATGTAACTGTACCAGATCTAGATCCTCGATGATATACCATGACAATTAAGCCTTGTTTTACAGACTTTCCCACGAAATCAGTGTTTACTGCAACTACTGGAATTTCTCTTTAAAACAGGGGTCTCCACAACGACTCTTCAATCAACAATTGCTAAAAATGCAATGCTCTAGAACTGACCCGGCTATGTAAAAACGTGTGAGCATCTTGCTAGATTCATATCGGACTCGTATCAGGCCAGCGCTTGCTAGCTGCGGGCGGTTTGGAGCTTCGGCGGCTCAGCTTATGGCTCCGCGTTTATCAAGCTTGCCGCTCCGACTGGCTGAGTAATTCATGATGGGCGCACACTGGAACAAGAAACCACAAATTTGAGGGTCTCTAGAATGGGGAAAAATAGGAATTTCTATGGCTTTCTGAATTGGTGATGCTCAACCATGAAACATACCTATCATACACATATTAATATTAAGTGGGGCCAAGTTATTAATAAAAAATGAAAAGCTAAAATGAAAAGCTGTAATGGAAACTGACAGTGTAAAAAAAATCAGGCATTTGTCCAAAAGATAATCATAAAGAGAAAATAATCCAAACATTGTCAACCTTATTTTGCCACACATGATAGAGATGTAACTGAGAATAAGGTTATATCATAACCTTGTTCATTGAATGAGTGGGCCTGGGAGAAAATCATGAAAACCATATAATTTATTAGTGTCGTATCAATACCATGTCCATCATGTCCATAGGCATAATCCCCTTAAAAATTCTAGGATAAAACCCTTTAATGGCAGCCAGTCTAGTATCTAGTCCTATAAAAAGGGCTGTTTGTAATGATTGACCAACAACATTTCGCAATTAATTCTCAAGCTTCAGCTGGAACAACACCTGAGCAAGAATGTACCGCGCCAACTCAGGAAGCTCCGCCGCTGCTGAGGGCCGAGCCCGGCTCTGGAAATCTGTCTAAGTATGATCAGTTGCCAGTGCAGTAGTAGGGAGAGAGAGAGTGCCGCGCGTGCGCGAAGTGACAAGTACTAAGAAGTACCGAAATCAAGACCCAGGAATCAAGATTCATATTGAATGACGGATAATCAAGTTAGCTAGAGACTATACAGTCTAGAGCTATGACAAATACTACGATATTTCTTTCTTAAATCCCTCGGAAACTCTCAATTCCTTACCAAGAAAACACGTAAATAACCCTCAGCTTCTTCATCGAATAGCGGGTGGTGTTAACTTCGCAGATTATAATTTAGTCTTTTTTTCAGTTATATTGTATTAACATTTCTCTTATAAAAACATGTTTTCAAAAAAAATTGTCACGATTCTTGTATTGTCAATCTAACCTTTCGAAAATAATGTGCATGCAAAAACAAGATATTACTTTGGTGATATCTGATGATGAAGTATCGATTTAAATACGATTTTAAATGTTTCATTTTGCTTTTCGTCAAGACTATTAGGGAATTTCCCTAATAAAAGGGCGTGGCATTGGGTGGGAGATGCCCGGAGAGGATGACATCATGGAGGGAGGGTTTTATTGCTAAGATTACGCTCTATTCTCTATGGAAGCTTAAAAGTGCCACCGAGATGTTGAGATAATTATCTCGGGAAGTCGACATCTTGATAGCAAAAGATAAGATGACGAGATCCTGGATCTCATCATGTCGACATCTTTTAGAAGAGATGATGAGATGACAAGATCCTGGATCTCATCATGTCAACATCTTTTAGAAGAGATGATGAGATGACAAGATCCCGGATCTAATCATGTCAACATCTTTTAGAAGAGATGTTGAGATGACAAGATCCCGGATCTCATCATGTTGACATCTTTTAGAAGAGATGATGAGATGACAAGATCCTGGATCTCATCATGTTGACATCTTTTGGAAGAGATGATGAGATGACAAGATCCCGGATCTCATCATGTTGACATCTTGTAGAAGAGATGATGAGATGACAAGATCCTGGATCTCATCATGTCAACATCTTTAGAAGAGATGTTGAGATGACAAGATCATCTCATCATCTCATCATCTCTTCTACAAGATGTCAACATGATGAGATCCAGGATCTTGTCATCTCATCATCTCTTCTACAAGATGTCAACATGATGAGATCCGGGATCTCATCTCATCATCTCTTCCAAAAGATGTCAACATGATGAGATCCAGGATCTTGTCATCTCATCATCTCTTCTAAACGATGTCAACATGATGAGATCCGGGATCTTGTCATCTCAACATCTCTTCTAAAAGATGTTGACATGATGAGATCCGGGATCTTGTCATCTCATCATCTCTTCTAAAAGATGTTGACATGATGAGATCCAGGATCTCGTCATCTCAACATCTCTTCTAAAAGATGTTGACATGATGAGATCCAGGATCTTGTCATCTCATCATCTCTTCTAAAAGATGTCGACATGATGAGATCCAGGATCTCGTCATCTTATCTTTTGCTATCAAGATGTCGACTTCCGAGATAATTATCTCAACATCTCGGTGGCACTTTTAAGCTTCCATAATTCTCTGGTACCTTAGTTTAATACCGATGAGCCATGTGTGAAGTAACATTTCCAACATTTTATCGTTAAATTTACCATTGTTGTTCTCATTCATCTGATAACGCCCTCTCTTATAATCTCCCTGACACTGTCAGGGATCTTGGAGGTGCACACACACTTGCTCTTGTGTGTGTGTCTTTGAGTTTTTTTAGACGCGTATCAATCAGATATGATTATTTACGTCTGGGACTGACCTTATATAAACGTCACTATCCGAAAGACGTGACCGGGGCTCGAACCTCGAATCTCTGCATCAATTTATAACCTCCCCACACAGTTTACAGGCGCACGCCACAACGCCCAGTTGTGAACAATAATTGCTCCGATCTGAGATTAGTCTGCTATGCAGACTCTGAATGGCTCGTAAGGTTAGGATCTCACTGCGCGAAGCGCGCTACTGAAGTGAGCAACAGTAGACCTAGTCTGCTATCCAGACTCCTTGAAATGTAGGTCTACATTTGCTAGTCTTAGAGGGCATAGGGTTAGTGTTAGGATTGTAATTGAGTTTTTGGTTCAGAACAATGTTAATATAAGGATTAGGGTTTGTTGTGGAAGTTAGCTTTATTGTTTGGCTTTATGCAGATTTTCCATCGGAGCAAATATCATGGAACCAGCTTGGAATGACATTAACAATTATATTGGTTTATATGTGCTTACTTTTATCTAGAGTGTGATTAGTCCAAAGGAATACCATTCTTATTCATAGGCAAGAAAAATCAAATTGAAAACTTTCGGTGGATTACATGATCCAAAATAAATAAGAGGTATACAGGCCAGTATAGATGAAGAGGAAAAGGTCATACGCCTTTCATTTCTGTATGAAAACAAACAAGTGAACTTAAAAGATTAAAAAAAAAGGATTTCCAATCCTCCGGTTTCTATTATTTTTCTGTTCAATCACTTTCACTTCATCGGCGACAACAATCGATTTATTCAATTCCTGTTCCTCTTTTTATTGTTCCGATCCTAGGCCTATATACCTCAGTCTATTGGGGCGTCTAGGAGCTCTGTTTGTGTTCCTGAAACTTTAAGCTATATTTCCGGAGCAGAGATTTCCTGAATGCGAATGCTTTTTCCCCAACAATTGCACAATATCAGAACACAATGAAAAGTTAGTGGACAGGTTGTTAGTGTCATTTTACAGTTAATGGAATATAATCGTTGTGGTATCGGATAAATCGGTCAAGGAGAGGCGGAACACACCAACCACCCCCCCCCCCCCTCTCATTGATTTTAAAGCGATGAAGATAACGGGATCGAAGGAAAAGAAATAGGAAGGAATGGTTTAAATAAATTGGAAGAGAGACAGATTGGTTGTGTCTGTATAACCAAGGTCTTTATTACAAATATTATCAGCATCAATTGCGACATCTCACACTCACCACCACCCCCCTCCCCCAAAAAAAAATAATAATAAAAATGGACAAATGTATAATAGCGCAACACTTATTAAGACGGAAAAATATCATTTGCTAACCTTCCCCACTCCTCATTTTGGTAAGGCTGCCACAAAACAAGATTTCACTACACTCTAAAAACAGTTTACCGAATATTCTGTTTAGAGTGAATATTAAACAGATGCAAAGTTACACCCTCATTCAACCGATTTACCAAAATGGATTTGCGCGTCTATCAGCGATGTGATAAAATAATGACATGACATTTTTGCATTCTTTCACATTCTTTACAATCTCTCGTTGCCTTAGCAAATAATAAAAATTTGTTGATATTACAAGCCTCGGCTAACCCATCTGGGGCCTTGTGGCTTCAAGCATGTTAAGTGCTATACTAGAGCTTCTGTGAATGATGTGCTGACCGGGGTTGTCCCTTAAATTGTTGGTGAACGAAGCAGCAAGCAACAGGCCACCAGGGCTCCGTAACACAAAGGTTTGCGATGAATTGCAAATACGAAAGAACCGCACAGATTGGTCCCTGGTCAGTATTTCAAACCTAATGCGCGTGTAACATTGATAGTGATTGGTCAGTTCATTTAGCGATTGATCGCTAATCTTTGTGTTACGGAACCCTGGCCTCATCTGGCGCAGTTGAGAACACCAATTGTTGATGTACTTTAATGTAGGGGAAGGCGGGGTAAGTTGTGACAGTTTTTACTTTTTGCATGTTAGAATTGATATGATTAATAATCTTGTCGAAATAAGTACCTTGCTTCGAAATTTCATTCTTCTGAAATATTTTCCACCTATATATAAATATCTACCCCAACACTGAAAGTCATCGTGACCTTTGAAAAAAACTGATGTCAAATGGCTCAACTTGCCCCATATATGGGGTAAGTTTGAGCCACCTTCTGGGGTAAGTTGAGCCACAAAAACTATGTACAAAATGTATGGGGGAGAACCAGCATGTCAATTTTTTGTTTAAAGTCTTTTCACTTGCTAATTCTCTATAATACTAACATCCTGTAAAAGGAAAAGAGCAGTCATGTAAATTTGCTCCTTTCAGCCTGCATTTCAATCGATTTTTATGGTTTGTTTGTTTTTTAAGATACTTTACCATAGGAATTACCATGGCTCAACTAACCCCATGCTGTTTGGCTCGACTTACCCCAGTCCGAACTTAGTGCGATAATTTTGTATCCACACATTTATTATGCATCCATCATATAAAAGACTATGACAAGAATGAAGATCCATACCTGGACTAATAATGTTGTTATCATGTCTTTATTATATTTAAAGACGTGTGTGTGTTTATAAAGCACTTATCTATTTCACACTCTTTTTTACTTTTTTGGCTGAAATTCACATTTTTCCCTCTAAAAAAACTACTTTTTGTTTCAAAGTTGGAAACAATGTGGTGGGTTAGGGGTTATGCTATGGTCATCAATACATGACACCACCACAATGTCTGACTCATTCATTATTGGCCTGCGGCTGGTGGCTCAACTTGCCCCTATGCTCAACTTACCCCGCCTTCCCCTATACAATTCTATACTTTTTTGTTACTTAAGATTTATATTTTATTTTCGACAATTGTAAGCGCTGTGATACTTTTTGCGTATATAGCGCATATAAATAACCGTTATTATTATTATTATTATTATTATTATCGCTTATTTCCATTTTTCCCCAGATATACTGTAGCAAATACGTGAGGAGTGGGAGATTGAAGGATAGATAGAGATGTGTCGGGGTGTTCAACTTGACAAGATCGAAGACAGATTTGAAAAGGTGAAAATACATGTAGATAATATAGGTCCTAATTGAAGTGGAAAAGGGGGTTATTTCAATAAAATGAAATGATGCCAAAACCCAAATGGATCGGATTTTTTTCTATCGTTTTCTCCCTTTCATTCATTATTCATTTTCTTTTTTTTCTTTCTTTAATTCCTCTTTTTTCTGTTTTTCTTTCTTTTTTTCTTTCTTTTTTTCTTTCTTTTTTTTCTTTCTTGTTTTTCTTTCTTTCCCTCTTTTTTTTTCTTTCTAAATCACATTCATTGCCTCTCTACTTATTTTTCTTTTTTCTTTCTCTATTTATCTTTATACTTTCTCTTTTTTTCTTCCAATATTATTATTTCTTCATTTCCTCATCTTTTCTTTCTTTTTTCTGTTTGTTTGTTTCTTTCTTTCATTCTTCCCTTCTGTCTCTATTTCTTTGTTTCTCTTGCTTGCATTCCTTCGCTGTGCACTGTTAGAAAAAATAGAAGAAGTTCCTGCAGCAGAGTCTCGAGAACACCTGTAATCTTACCGAATTGCGTAATAATCATTCTGTAAATTCATAAAACAAGAATTTTTCTGCAATTTAACAGAACAGGTCTGTTTAAAAAGGGGGAAAAGGGTGTTTTATTCAAGGACATTTGTAAGATTCCATACATCAAATACCAATTTCCTGTAAGATTACGCAATTCGGTAAGATTACAGGTGTTCTCGAGACTCTGCTGCAGGACCTTCTTTTATTTTTTCTAACAGTGTGATCTGCACTTGGGAATTCCCAGGTTATCGAGTCTGTTTTTTTATATAAAAACTTCCTTTTAAAAAAAGAAAATCACCTTGACCTTTTCCTGTAAAATTCCCCTGATCTTTAAGCATCATTAGATCATGAAAGAAAAACGGAAAAATGACACCGAGAAGAAACAGTATTGGATAGAAAATGAAATCAAATAAAATGGAAAAGAATGATGATGATGATCATGATGATAATGATGACGATGGTTGTGGTGGTGGTGATGGTGATGATGGTCTTGATGGTTGTGGTGGTGATGGTTATGACATAACGATAGTGATAATGATGATGATCATTATTGTAATGGTGATGACTATTATTGAGATGATTACGATGAAAATGATTTTGATGATTATGATGACAATGATGATATAGGGAATTCATGTTCACTGACAACAATAATGAAAACAACGTCTATCATTGCAACATCACAATATCCCCATGCCCCCACCTCCCCCCCCCCCTCTCTCTCTCCCTCTGCATACCAATCGATCCATTCTTACCAATGACCGTAAAGCTGACGGTACAAGTTGCTTGATTCCCGGCACTGTCCCTGGCTGTATATCTTATCGAATGAGAACCAGGCGAGAAGGTAGATCCAGGACCAGAACCAGATGTTAGTCTAAGGAAAGACAGCATTTATTTGTTTCGTGAACTTCAAGAAAACTTGGGCGAACAAAACAAAACCACGCAGTTTATAATATTTTGATGACTACACATCCATTGGGATTAACAATGGCGTGATGACCCAAACATTTTTTTTGGGGGGGCAGACATCGGGTTTTTTTAACCCCAAATGTTGATTTTTCAATTAAAAAAAATCATTTTGTGATAGATGTTGACATAATATTCAGAAATTAATACAATATTTTACCCATTTTACTATTCTTTTTATTTCTTTTCCTTTATTTCCCTTGATCGTGTTGTTTTTCTTTTTTTTTGTTAGGGGAGGGTCCATAGCCCCTAAGCGCCCCCATCTGTGTGTCAATGGTGTTCTTCCTTTTAACACTGAACCAATCATTTCCTGATTGACTTGTTTATTGAGTTTGATTTCAAAAGGTTATGAATAATAAAACAAATATCCAATAGATCGAATTGAAAAATGTTTTCTAACAACATTTCTTTTTAATTATTGTATACCAAAACTCTTCTACTCCCGATCGGGAATAGATAGAATTTGATCATTTTCTTCATCATCGTCATCATCATCAGTGTACGGAAGAAGAAGGCAAAAACCTGTCGTGACTTCCAGCCGTTCCTTCTGATAGTACTTGTTCTAACACGACTATTATAAATGTCTTGTAAATTGCATACATGCATGTTGTGTGGAGGGTGGACGGGTATTTTTTAAGGGAGAATTTGATGATGGCAAGACGAATGTTTGTCCAGCCTGTGTTTGAAAGAGTCAGTAGAGAGTGCCGACACAACAGATGGAGGAAGATTATTCCATAGGTCTACAACCCTCTGACTAAAACTGTTCCTCCTTAAAGCAGTATTAGACCTCTGTTTAAACAGTTTCAGATGATGTCCTCTTGTTGTGTCTTGAATGGCGGGGATGAAATATACAGAGGAGTCAACATTGACAACTCTATTCAAAATCTTAAAAACCTCGATCATTTACATATAAGACAAAGAGATAAGGCCCGAGAATATTTCCTTCACTGTAAAACATGTAGTGTTAAAACTTGGTGTTAATAGAGGACCACACCCTGAGGTGTTAAAATTACACCCTAAAGATTGAACATAACACCAAAGAGTGTAAATGTAACAACCAAAGGTGTTGTAATAACACCTATAGATGTAAAACTAACACAACCAATTTAACACCGGTGTAAAATAACTGGTGTGGTCCTCCGTATGTACACCGGTTATTAACACCACAGTTTTTGCTGTGTTGAGGCACGCCACTAATTACAGGGGTCCATTCCTACTAGAAAGGCTTTGATCCACTCAAAAAAATTGTGCTCGATGCCTTATGCTTGTATTTTATTCGCTAATGAGGTACAGTATAAAGGCCTTGTTAACATCAAGATACATTACATCTACAGGTCTCCCTTTATCCAGAAGGTATGTCCAGTCCTCCATTTGCCTCATAAGTTGCGAAATACATGACCTTCCTGAGGTAAATCCATGCTGGGCATTATGTAACAGTTTATTACTGTGAATATGGTCTATTAAAACGTTGCGAATAATGGCCTATTATACTGAAGTTAAACTTATGGGCCTGTAGTTACCAGCAAGCTGTCCAGACCCCTTCTTATGTACTGGAGTTACATTTGCCATCTTGGCTTCCACTCCTCTGGTAAAGACTCCTTCGTTTAGAGATCTTTGAAAGATAATCGCTAATGGGAGACTTATCTCACACGATAACTCCTTCAGAACGCTTGGATGAAAATCATCATTTTCTTTTTAATTCAAAGTAAATATTTTTTTGGAAAACTGGGCATATACTTACGAAACAGAGGCATGACCTCTATTATCAGTCGCCGTAGGCGTTCTCCACGAGACGGTCATCGATGTCGTTGTGGTATACTGATTGCCGAGACCATTCGGACAATATGTGAATGTCGGTGCTGTTCGATCTGTAAACAAATTATTTTAAAAAGGTAGTGTAAATGGCGGTGAAATCATGCTCAAAGTAAGATTACTCATGCATGCATAAAAAGATGTGTCCGTGGTTGTGGTGTGAGGGTGAGGGAGTGTGTGTATGTGTGTGATATTTTTTTGGAAAACTGGCGCATCTATTACGGTTTTTATTCTTCGAAATGAATGCAATATAATACTAGTGTTATTCAGTGATATAGGCTAAAATGAATTCACGTCAACAAGCTCGGGGTAAAATGACACAAGGTTTGTGTAATTCATGGGGGATAATGAAATCATTAGTTATTCTCTGGTAATTAGGACATTTTAGAAATCGCTCCGAACATGCTTTTTATAACGCAGAGAATCTTTTGTAAAACGCGCCCTCCATAACAAAGCAACCTTTATCGAAAATCGGCGGATCAAAACAGCCGTGTCGTTCTGGATTCTGAACAGAACGACATTTGGGTCCGATCCGAATCTTAAGATGATGTGCTTGCCCGGTTCACAAACTTTCGACAATGACCTCTAATCTGTCCATTGTGACTTGACTGGCATTTCCAAAAGATTCTAGAAATTCTGCGAAGTGGATGCTAAAATACGCTATTGAACTAAGAATGAACTACGCTGTCATCAAGAGAGTGTACTTTGGGATTTTATTTGGTTTTTGTTTTACATTTCAGTCATTTCTTGGCACCAATTCAATAAAATCAAGATATCACGTAAGCTTGCCTTACATAGCAGGATGGAGAAATTGAATAGACCAGGTGACTAGAATAGCACACCTGTCCAATGAACACTTTATGAAGGCATTTGTTGCATTCCTACAGCATGTGGCACGTACAATGTACTTGGCAAACTGTGCAATAGACCAGTTCGTAGTTACTTCATGGACAATTTTGGTCAAATGACCATTCATTTCTTTCATTATGATAGGCAGATTTCAAAGCAAGATATTACGTAAGCTTGCCTTACATAGCAGGATGAAGAAATTGGATAGACCAGGTGACTAGAAAGCACACAAATGAACACTTAATGAAGGCATTTGTTGCATCCCTTCTTTGAATGCATATCTTAGCATGTTGCACAATGTACTTTGCAAACTGTGAAATACCAGTCGTTCGTGGAAGTATTGTTGTTTTTGTGGATGTAACTGAAAACGACAATTCAAAAGAAAATATGAATAATCAAGACATCAAAGTTGGTGCTTATCTCATTAGATTTTAAAGCGCCATGTCCCTTTAGTACAAATGACCTTCTTCTGATCATGCGTAGAATCTTTTGATCATGCGCAGAAAGGAACTACGAATTATACCTGTCGTTCGTGGACGCATTGTTGTTGTTTTTTGTGGATGTATAAACATGGTAAATGAATACCGCTATTCAAAAGAATATATCAATAATAAAGACATCACAGTTAGTTTTTATCTCATTATATTTTAAACCACCCTGTCCCTTTATTACAAATGACCTTCCTCTGATCACGCGTAGAATCTTTTGATCATGCGCAGAAAGGAACTACGAACTGGCTTATGTTATTCTGGCACTTTGAGAGTAGACGTGCATTGGCATGGTCTGTTTAAAAATACCAGTGCATTGATTTAATTTCATTTCGCCAAGGAGTTACCAGCACTCACAACACCCTAAAAAGTATTTTGTCATGTTTTTCCTATCCTAAATGATACGTGAAATAGTTAATTTCATGCAACAACATGCATGATAGGCTTGAAAGGGCTTGAAATGCAATTTGATACATTTTGACTGAATATAATACGTGTACATCACCGGATCATGCATAAGACTTTTGTACGTGCGTTTATAAACGAGCACTATAATGTTGTACCATGGGATTGTGCCCCCCCCCCCCGCGCGCTTGCGGCCGTATAAGGGTTATAAACCAAAGGCCTTGAATAAACGATGATTGCTACACATTTCAGTTTAAGAAAATATAGAAAACTACATGAAAATTGACATTCTACTTACCAGGAGGTGGTGGAGGAGGGGGTGGTGGGGAGCACGGCGTCTTCTTCTTCTTCTCCATGCATCTGAAGACAGAAAGAAAGAAAGAAAGAAAGAGAGAGAGAGAGAGAGAGGAGGAAAGACGGAAGGAAGAAAGATATAAGGTAACAAGAAAGAAAAAAGAGAAAGGAAAGCAGGAAGGGTGGAAGCAAGCGAGGTAGTGAGAAAGAAAGAAAGAAAGAAAGAAAAGAAGAGAAAGAAATAACAAACAAAAATAAAGGAATGAGGAATGAAGAAAAAAAGAAAGTAAAGTGTTTATTGTATCTGCCAAAAAGAGTTATATTTAACGTAACGTAACATTTAACGTGACACCGTCCAGTTTCAACATAGGATTACACTATACACTCTGATCATGTTCGAGAGTAATGACCTACACGTACAGGCGCAATTAAGCACTTTTTGGCGTTGATATGACACCGCATCTGTTTGGTAATAAATTGACACTGCATTATGTATATAGACAACGGCCTGGGGCTCGTTTCATAAAGATCAGTTACAACTACTGTAATTCTACCATTAAGGTAACAGGGCACAATGAATCAAAATCAAAGTTACAATGGTAATGATAATAATATAGGTATATTTACCCACACTGCAAAAATTCCGGTGTTGATTTAACACCAGCCCGGAATCTATGTATGTCCACATCAGAGATGCATTAAAACCACACGTACTAGTTTGGAATCAAACCAATGCTGTTTTAGTACTAATTGGTGTTGTATAAACACATATCTGGTGGGCTGGTGTCAGGCCAAAACGAAACCGGTGTTATTTAACACTTCTCTGGTGTGGACATATATAAACCCCTCAAAAAAGGTTTGGAAATCTGTGTTTGGCCATTAATTTCTCCCAACTCCCAATTTTACAAAGTGCATGTTTTATATCATTCAAAGGATAATTTAATTCTCTTTAAAGTAATACCATGCTTGTTATGATCATGGCATCATAAAAGGAGCAGGCTTCAAAAGTGTTGGATGAGGTCTGAATTGAAAAGCTGCAAAATGAGCAAAAAATGTTTAGAAATCTGAGTTTGGCCATTAATTTCTCCCAACTTCCAATTTAACTCAATGCATATTTGATATCATTCAAAAGATCATTTAATTCTCTTTAAAATGATACCATGCTTGTTATAATCATGCCATCATGGAAAAAATCAGGATTCAAGTGTTGGATGAGGTCTGAATTGAAAAGCTGTAAAACGAGCAGAAACAGTCATGAAGGCTCAATACAGAACATGGTTCTTTTGTCTGTGCCAATCATTGTCAATAGAGATGAAAATCCATTCAAATCAAGCCCCCGCTTCTGTCGTGATGGTTCTGTGAGATAACATGGTAACAGATTTCCAAACTTTTCTTGAGGAGTTCAGATTCCAGGCTGGTGTTAAATCAACACCGAGGTTTTTGCAGTGCAGGGAAGCCACTTAAGTTCTGAAAACTGTTCTCCCAGTGGGCCCTGCTGTCAATATTACCCCGGCTTTAGCTGGACTGCCTACGCGCTCAAACATTCAAGAAATGTCTTCCTACCGGGTATCCACTTACATCACCTAGGTTGAGTGCAGCACAATGTCGATAAATTTTTTGCTGAAGAAATTACGCCATGGCTGGGATTCGAACCCACGGCCATCTGTTTCAAAGTAAGAAGACTAATCCACTGGGCCACAACGCTCCATGGTAACTGGCCATGCTGCTATAATGGCTAAATTACAATAGATGTATATAGTAGCGTACCTAGGATTTTCCAGAGGGGGGCAAATTCGTCCGCCCAAAAATTTGAGAAGCCCCCCCCCCCAAAAAAGGGGGTCTTCAACCACATGTAACGGATATTTCGCACCAGAAAAAAAATGACAATAAACAAAATGGTCTTTAGCCGCAGGTAAAGGACATTTCGCACCAGAAAAAAAATTGACAAGCCAAAAAAAAAGTCTTCAAGTTCATAGTACGGGGCCACTTGTGGCTCGTCAGGGATTAGTTATGACTCCTCAGGGGGGCAGTGTGCCCCTGCAGCCCCCCCCCCCGCCATCGGTACGCTAGTGGATGTATATCTTTATAAAACGGGTCCCAAGTTCTTCTTTTGAATAGCACACTGTGGTGTATAGGCCCTATGCAACGGCATTTTTTTCTATCATCAAGTCATTCAAGTGTGCATAGCTAAACAGGTTTTCTTTTTGTTGTTCTCTAACCGAATTTATAATGAACTTTGAATTTACAGTTTCGACCGGCCTTCAGTGTATAGGGGAAATGAAAATGCAAACGAATGCAAAAAGGCACAAATAATTAACGCAAAGTCGTAGTGCTATATACTGTACGGACAAAACCGGATATCATAATCATCTTACCAAAATCATAACAATATTAATTATCATTATTTGTACAGCGCTTATCACAAAATAATACGAAGTAATGGCAGTATAAACTGTAAAGACGAAACCTGATATCAAAATTATCTTCAGATCACCTTATATAGGGAACATGTGAGGTGATCTAAATACGTATACGTATTTTTCTTGGTATACCATGACCCCCCCCCCCCCCTCCATGACGCTACTGGTCGTCTTGCATTCCAACTTTCTGTGTACATGACCAAGCTTTGAAGAGTGACTCTCTTCAGAGACTAAACATTCAGCCCATTAAAGCACGTTTCAGCAAAGTAGAAGGGCGTTTTATGATCGAAGCAATGACTAAAATGACAACTCTGACCGCTGACAATAACTTTATTAACATTCGTGATCAATGCCTCTCAGCGTTTCAAAGTGCTGATAACTTGATTCAAATGGCACGGATGAATAATCTTTGTGAACAATAGTCACAGAAATATCCATGTTGCAAACCAAAAGAAAAATTGGCATCAGTCCAAACTCCAATCGTTTCCCCCGGGTCCCTAGCCTAATTTGCACCATTGAACTTGGCTGTTTAGCGAGGGTATGGCAAAGGAATTATTTTCAAACATGGCAGAATATTTACCTGATAGCGCAATATTCACGGTATTATCTGCCTTTCTTTTGTGTTATTTCATCTACTATATCATCACCAGTCGACGCCAAGTTCGCCACCCACCAGGACCAATCGGGTTACCTTTTCTTGGGAGTGTATTTGCTCTTTCTTTCACGAAGAAGCGACAATATGAGGTACACATAATTTTTACATTACATATTATTTTCGGGAATGTATGGCTACATTTTACCGGTACAATAATGTTATGTCGTGAAATTTGGTAATTGACGCAAACCCCCGGCGCAAACCCAACGCTTGTATATCAAGGGCCTATTAAAGATATATGTTTTTACAGCAAGGAGCGTAAATAGTTGGTATGCCCTGCCACATTAGAAGTCATTAACTCCTACCCTACCCGGCCGACTCCTACCCTGACACATGCGCCGGGTTTGAAGCCCACTCCGATCGGAGCCGGCTTTATTTTTTGGAGCCGGCTTCATATCACGCCCGCAATTTGAAGCCGCATCGAGATCAATATACCTCCTGATGCACAAGGTCATAGGCTACTAGTATACTTAAAGCCCGTACGACCATTTGCGACATTTTGGTCGTGCGACAGGCTGCAACAGGCATCTGTCCCTGGTCATCTCATATGATCGCACAGAGGCTTTCACAAATGCACCAGCCGCTGTCGTACAACAAAACCAACCAGTAAACCCCGTTGCACGAGTAAGTCGCAAATGCTCTTATTGCGCTCGTGCGTTCGCATGCGAGTGTGGCACGAGGGATTGCGAGTGGAACGGTCGCATATATGCGAATGCAACGGTAGTGCAATGTTGCAAGCCGCTGCGATCAGTCTTGCAACAGTCCTATATGATGGCCTATATGTTATCGCATCCAGTCGCAAGACTGGTCTCCGTACCTGTAGGTCGCTAGCACGTGTGCAAGTGCTGTACGACCTCCAGTCGAGTAAACACGGTAAGTGCGACTACTTAGTTGTACCAACTCTCGCACGAAGTTGTACAACGTTAACACTCACACGATGATCGCCCGATCGATGGTACGACCTGATGCGAGTGAATTGATCGTATTTGATCACGTTTGGATTTTGAAAATTTTCAAAGTTCAAATGCGACCAGTCACGAACACCTCTAGTTAGTGCGATCGTGCTCGCAAGACACCAAGAGATCGGTCATGCAACAACAGGAAAAAAGACTAATCTCTATAGGTCGCTAGCACATGTGCAAGTGTTGAACGACCATAAGTCGACATGCGACTAGTTAGTTGTGCCACCTCTCGCATCAAGTCGTACAACGTTGAACAACACTCACACGATCATCTCCAGACCGATGATACAATCTGATGCGAGTGAATCGATCGTATTTGATCACATTTTGATTTTGAACTGAACATCTTCAAAGTTCAGATGAGACTAATCACGACCACCTCGAGTTCGTGCGATCGTCTACAACGACTGCGAGTGCTCGCAAGATATCAAGAGATTGATCGTGCAACAACGAGAAAAAACAGTTGCAGGCGGTCGTAAAGAAGGTCGTAAGTCAATTGTGAAAGGGGCTTAAAACGACTTCACGTCGCCGCGACACGACTCACCTGACTTTTCATGTAACCATTGTTATTGCTAGCTATATAACTTTTGTTCGCTATTTCTAGAGCAGTGGTAAAGCGGGTCTGAGTCCAATTGGGAATGTTACGCGGATATGCCAATTGCAGGACTGTTCAAAGCTGACTTGACGCCTAGTTACTTCAAACTACAGAATCCAAGTGCCCAATGGTGCAATTGGGCACTCGGTCCTAGCAGGTGTAAGTTCCGGTGTTACACACATTAGTCGAGCAGCCTCCGACGCCGGCCTCAGTCCACTTTCGATATGTATCACCACGCTAAGTAATCCGTATGAAAAGTATTGGAGAAAAAAAGTAAATCAAGTTTGACCCTTACTTGATATGGGATTGAACATATACATGGTCCAGAGGGTCAGATAATTATGCTACAATCCAGTCTGTACTTCCAAATATATACCCAAGAAAGATTCATGCATGCGCAAGTCAATATTTCCATCCTAACTTTCCGGTCTGGGAACTGAATGTTATCGGAATGTGTTTTCATTTGCCTACTATGGGAAAGAAATCTTCTTTTCAAAAATTTGAGAATCGGTTGTTTAGTCCTTGTTTCTGAACAAGCGAAAAATTTATTTGCAATTTTTCTTCAGCTCGGAAATTTAGGACGGAACTGTTATTCCGGTTCACCAATTTTCGACAAAGACCTCCCAGCTGTTCCATATCATTTACTGTGTTCTTAGATACTCCGTATATCTGAGCAGATACTCGATATTTCTATTAGGCCTAATTGATATTTGTATCACCATAAAAAATCCGTATCGACAGAAAGTGCTATTCTGTATATATTTGTCTAATTTCACATTCTTTTCATACGCATTTTGTTTTATGTAATATCATTTATCATGTGTTATTTTTGACAAACTTCATGTACTTTTAATGTGTTATTTCTCTAAATACTTGATTTTCATATTATTTGCTTTATGTAAATTTAATATGTTTTTAATGTTTAATTTGTTTATTTTTCGTGTGCTGTATGTCAAATTTGATATTTTCGTATCTTAACTGTCGACAATTTATTTTTTTCATGAATTGTTTGTTTAATTCAATTTCCTCAGGTGATAAATGATTGGACAAAAAAGTATGGTTCTGTGTTTTCCTTCAAGCTTTTGAACACCCGGGTCTACGTCGTTAGTGATTTCCGCATGGCACGGGATATCCTAGCAAGCACCCACGTGACCGCAAAGTTGCCATTTCCAGTGCTAAAGACGCTTCATGGAACGCACAACGCTGGTAAGCCTGACGCCCTGTACAACTACACTGAAAAAAAAATTGCCGGTGTAACCAGTCCGATTTCTATACATATAGGAAAATGCCAGTGAGAGAGGAGTTGAAACATCACCACTTCGGCTTTTTTTAGGCTAACGCAAGATATGCATTGAAACGACACTTATCAATTAATCTATCAGTGTTCAACCAATATCGGTTGGATTCTTAACCGGTGTTGTTCCAACACTTTCCCGGTGGATGTTTCATAAAGCTATTTGTAAGATAAGAACGACAGGCGATGGTTTAGTGCGTAAGAAAGGAACACCAGTCGTTCTTACAGTCGCTCTTAACTTACGAACAGCTTTATGAAACAGCCTCCTGGTGTTTTCGATATAGATGCCGTGCCGGCGTTAAATTAACACCAGTGTTTTGGCACTGAGGTTGAAATTCTGGCCTGTTTTATTTGAAATTGACCGACCCTCTTCATCACCAAGCAATATTGTTCTCTTTTTATATATTATATATGTACCAAAAGATCTTATATATCGCCATGATGAACGTTCCAGTTATGTTTGTGCGCATCATGATCTGCGCATATGCGCATATTTTACGACTTTGAAGACCCGGGTAGAAAAAAAAATAAGCACATGAACCATAATACCTCCATGCATGAACCTATGTTATTTTTTTTTGCATTTTCACAATACATAGATACAAAAGTAACTCTCGGCAAAACTTAGTGAAAATGACAGGGACTTCTTCTTAACTGTGGAACGTCCTAATTGTCATCATTCCGTGCACAAGGCCATTTTTCAACCAAGTGATTGATGATGATGTGGTGATGCAGATGAATAATAATGATGATGATTAGAAGAATTGAAAAAAGTAACAGCAGATGAAGAAGAAAAGTAGATGATGTTGAAGAAGGAAAAGAGGGGGAGGAGGAGAAGATGGTTTTACTTTGGGCCATGTATGACATAAAATAAAACACACTACAAGCACAAATGGGAAACTGCATAAGATAATTTCCAAGGTTTTTTTGGGGGGGCGTCCATATGTTTTATCTGTTTATAACGTACAGAAATTATTCCTAAACTATAACCACCAGCACTTTTTAAACTCTCATAACTTTTATCATTCCTTCAATAGGCATAGCGTTCTGTAGCGGAGAAGTATGGCAGGAACAGCGTCGTTTATTTGTATCTTTCCTCAAGAATGCTACTTTAGGCGGGGTCAGGTATACGATTTTCTTTTCTTAAAAGTCAGGTCCACCCCTCGAAATACTATTTGAGATGAATCTACAGAAGGGAAAAATCAAACTAGCATGATAGCCCCATTTCACATATAGCTACAAGGTAATTTTGGGACGTGCCCACAGTGATACTGTTTTCTCAAACTGTTTATTCCCTTTTTCCACAAAGCCAACATTTTAAAATTAAACAAATTTAATGTAAAATAAGAAATCAATGAAATTTAGAGTTTCACTTATGTGACATGCACATAATTATGCCCAAATGTCCGTTTGTAACGCTCTACTGCAGCAGCCACCCCTACAAAGTCATGGTCTCACCTCTCTTCATCAATCTATGTATATACCAAGGACGGCTCGGATATTGAGTCCACTTCCTGTCAACACATTCCCTTAATAGCTCTCAACATGGACAGATTAAAGAATAGTATTGATTTATATTCAATTAGCATGGTGTAAAACTTTGTACTAGTGCTTTAATTATGGTTTAATATGTGGCAGTCATGGGCCACTTTTCATCATTTTATGATGGCAACATCAGGCCCAAAGAGAGCATTCTATATAAAAAAAAATTTAAAAAAATATGACAGTTTGTGAAATGGGAAGTCGATTTAACGCACCCACTGTGTGTGTGTGTTTTTCACCATTTGATATAGAAAACAATAATTGTAGGCTCCATTAACCTATAGTCTGATTCTTTATAAAAACACAATGAATCTATGAATAAGTTAAGACCCTCATTGTCACCAGAGGTATAGTAATTGGAAATTGAGTATAATAAATACAAAAAAAGAGGATAGTGATTGGATGGCATCATCGGATCACTCGCCTGTATTCTGATTTCAGGCCAGAATGCAAAACTTTCTTCATTGCTTTGTCATGGCCCTTTCCTCCCTGTTCAATGAAGCTGTCAAATGTGGTGGGATATGCAGGGGCAGCGGAATGGTTTTGAAAGTAGGTGAGGACTCTGACCATGGCAAAATTAACACGAATTTGTAATTTATTACTCAATACCAAATGTAATTCTTCTCGATTGTAACGGTATTCATCTATACCTCTAAATCCTCCCAAATATGACGATGTCTGTAAATAGTTTTACTGACCTTGTTTTCACTTCATGTCAATGATGTCAACCTGCATTAATCGCATTGATTTCATTAATTATTTCTTTCACATATCTAAATCTGGTTGAATCATCATTATATTCATGTTTTATTTAACAAAAATCGATAAAAAAGAACAGTGGAGGGTAGTCCGGTTCAGTTAAAAACTGTTTTACAACGGAGCCCTCCACGAATAAAAAGAAAACATAAACATGATAAATCAAAAGCAGAACACACCATCGTAACTCATGGAGGAATTGATCCGATAATTTCCCAGCTGGGTGTTTCTCTGTTCGTAGATTACGAACGTCTTTACGTACGATTTGTGAATCTTTCTTGTACGAGATAAATGTGCTACGGGTGAAATCCGATCTTATACGATTAAAATTGTTATTGTTAGCAATTCTTCGAATGCAAAGTTTGCTTTTTGTTAAGATTTAATAAGAATCATAGAAAGTTTCCCCCCACCTGTGTTAAAACAGAGCAAAATAAGGTCTATGGGGGTCTAGCCTATCAAGGAGCTACTATCTTATTCAGCAAAAGAGCTTGTCATCATCGTGCGTAAAGCCAATTGTAACTCACGAATTGCTTTATGAAATGCCCCCACCCTTGTTTTCTTTATCTTCAAAGGTTTGAAAAACTCGTTGAGGAGCAAGCACAACGCGTTCTTTTGGAAATGGAGAAGATGGACAAGAAGAGCTTTGATCCCAGATACATGATCCATGCTGCGCTAAACAACGTGGTCCTAAGAATCATGACTGGGGTGAATTATGATCATGGAGATCCTGAATTCATCCTATTCATGAAACTCTCATCACGCCTCTTCAGTTTGTTAGGTCCGGGAGGACTGCTAGCAGTGCTCCCGGTACTCGCAGCTGGCACTTCTAAAACGGGACAAGATTTGACAGAAACATGGAAAGACATCCTGATCTTCCTCAAGAAACGAATTGCAGAGCACAAAATAAATTTCGATCCGAATCAGGAGACTACCGATTTTATGCACCTGTATCTCCAGGAAATGGCAAGAAGGGAGTCGCAGGTAGGATGTGGTGAAAATGATTCTTTACCTTTTAAATTGTTTCTACAAAACAAACCCACCTGTCCATAGCTGTTATCCCTGAAGCGAGAAATGCATTTTGCTTAACCTATCTCGAAGAGCAAGATTATGCCGAAGGACCCAGCCCCAATTTCTGATTATTCAGAGGTTTGACCGAACCAAAATAGACGAAGAATGGTAAAATTGTATAATAATGGCACTTATGGCAGGCCTTATTTGTCAATGCTTTGGACTTTTTTTCTGTGTTCTGAGTTGAAAAAAAAATATCATCTAGGTGTGTTCAAAAGTATATTGTAAACCTATTTTAAAGAGATGGCATCATGCCGAATACACATTGTAATGAACCTGTTCAACTTGCTTTTACTATCCAGAATGATCAGCGATCTTTCAATGACACCAACATGCTGGCGAGCACCTTTGATGGGGTTATAGGTGGAACAGACCCAACAGTCCTAAATATCTTATGGATCTTGCATACATTTGCTTGTTATCCCGAGGCCCAACGCCGAGTTCGTCGAGAGATATCCGAGGTTATCGGCAACGACAACTTTCCAAGATTCTCTGATCGACTACGAATGCCTTTGACAATGTCAACGATCACAGAATGTCGCCGTTTCCGACCAGTGGTTGATATTCTTATTCCCCATGTGGCCACAAAGGATTGCAAGATTGGCGAGTATGACGTCACAAAGGGAGGCGTGGTTACGGTCAATTTATTTCATTTTTCCAAAAGTCCTGACCTTTGGGACAAGCCTGAGGAATTCCAGCCAGATCGATTCTTGACAGAAACCGGGGAGTTTGATATGAAGAAAGAGCCTCTCTTCTTTGGAATAGGTAGGTGGAACAGAACTATATGACCGTAAATATTCCAATATAACATACAGACGTTCATTTCTTTTACAGTAACATAAGGAGTTCTCATATATAAAAGCATGATTGCAAGATATTAAGTAATACGTCGAGGTTCGTTAGCGTGTTTTCTAACCTGAATAACCTAAATGCGGTTGTTTATTAATAATTGTTGAATGCCATAGACCCTTGGCCTACTTTATTAGTAAGAATTGTCCAGATCATGATTCTGTCAAGAAAAGACCCCAGTTGCGTAATAAATACCAGCCATTTCAAGGAGTCCCCCGCAACCATAGTGCAAGTGGCATTATTGAGTTTCATCGTATAATTGACATGTACATACTTCTTATTAAAAGTTCTTGCTACAAATGTAATTTTTTCTACAAAAGGGACCATTGGTGTGTAGATTTCATGCCATCGAAACTAATGCCAAAACGACGATTGATATGTCATGGGAAGTAACATAAAAGCTGTATATCGTGGTGCGGTTGCCGAGTGGCCTATAAGGCGCCCAAATAAACGTTTGCAAGTCTAGGGTTCGACTCCCGGCGAAGGCACCTATCATGCCTATGCCCACGAGCAAGACATTTAATCGACAGTCACATTTATCCTGCATTCAAATAAATGGAAATGCCATGTGCATTCTTGGGAACAAAGTGTGACTTTAAACCAGAATGCTGACCGTGAACTTCTTTACATATTGCGTTCTCTTTATGTATATAGGTCGGAGAGTTTGCCCGGGAGAGCAACTGGCGCGAATGAACATCTTTATTTTCATCACTCACATCCTGAAGAGATTTGCCATCAGTCTTCCAGAAGGTGCTCCGATGGACCTACCTGCTCTCCATGGTTTAACTACCAATCCAGATCATTTCGAGATTCATGCTGTAAAGATTGATGACGACTAGATCGAAGGACGGAGGGGTACTCGTCACCTGACACATGGGAAGCGTTTCATGACAGGACTTGTCGGACAAGTCCTTACAAGTCCTGTTCTATCCCACAGTTACCATATAGTATAACATTGCCTCTCAGCTAGCTAAAATCCAGGCGAGTTGGCAGATCTGGCAAATTGTCGACAATGTTGATGAAATGCTCCCCAAGGCGCCCTGGTTCTGTTGTAATAAAATGGACGGCAGGCAACGGTATTCTATCTTGGATGCATGCCATTTAAATCTGGGGTACCTCAGGAATTAGTGATCGGGCCACCTTATTTCTGCTGTATATCTATGGCATCTAACTCAATATGCATCACTTTACCGATAACTGGTGTGATCTATGTAGATATCAACATAAAATATGTTTCATATTACAATACGACCACCAAAACGGCCACCAAACCATTTCTGATCGGTCTAGTGTCCTTTGGTACTTACAGAGTCAAGAAGACTGGGGAAGGTCCTTCCCCATGATGGAAGTGAGCCCCTGTACAACCATGGACCTACAACGAACATGGTATAGCACAGCTTCGCATTTTCAAACGGGCCAATATCCAAGGTCGATGCAAGTATCTCGGATTTACCATATCAAAAGACCTCGGATAAAATACGAACTGTCAACTTGTTGTCAGCATGGCCGGCAACAATCTTCAGTTGCTGAGGAGAACTCGTTCACCTTAGTGTTCTTAAATAGAACTGCACATAAAACCCGGTTTCGACCACAGCTTGAATGGTGCTGATTCAGGAAGCCTAAACTTTTTAAAGAAATCCGTTTGAAGGTTATCTCTCTTTGTGGCCTCCTTGGAAAAAATATGAAAAGATACGATGTCAAATTTCATATACTGATTCCATATAGTGATTTATGTGTTTCGCTGATTTTCAACTTTTGTTTTCTCATTGTTTTCCAATAAAAATTTTGTTGCATCATCATTTTTATTGAGCATTTAGTTAATCGATTTTAGCTGTAGTAAGATTCTTTCCATGGTTAAAAAATTCTTTTTAATCTGCTTCTTTTTATGTGTAATTATCATTTATATCAATTGTAAATATATGAAATTAAATTTGTATAATAATTTGTGCCTTGTTGGAAATTAATCGAATTTTATATTTGTTTATGGGATAATTATTGATTGCATCAATCACACTCATTTGGAAGACGGATACTAGATAAGCGCTTCGCGTAAGGATTTGTTGGATGTTTCATGATGTGAGGTTCGTTGGTCACCATCGACGCTTCTCAGCCAACATGGCCAATCATAATCGAGGAAAGTTTTCATAAAACCCTTCCTGACTTCCGTTTCATGAAGATTTACGAATACACTCTTAAATGTTGGGCAACATATAGTGTCCATACAATAATTGGTTAAATATCCAACCCTGGGTAGTTTTCAACCCATACTGTGTAGTTCTCACCTGAAGCCCACATTATTGGTTTAAAACTACCCAGAATTTGATAAAGATTTGACTAATTGTTGTATGGACAGTATGTTGCCAATCATATTTAAGAGTGTATACATGGCCCTGGAAAGTGGGAACTTTTAATATCTAGGGTTGCAGGAGGGTTGTCCAGAAAAAAATAGATAAAACAAATTGTCAAGCCAAAGTAACAGAGTTATGACTTAAAAATGAAGGAGATTTGGTCGGATGAAATAAACTGAAGAGTTTAATAAAAAGGGGGGGTGGTCAAATCACGACATCTTAGCATACCAACCGGCCCCACGGGGTGCTGCCAATCGTAAATAACATACACACCCCTCTTTCCATGTCCATGCAAATACGGCAACTTTGTCATTATTGTCATAACTACGGCCATGTAAACATTATTTGTATTTGGCCGCGCCGTTGCCATGGTAGTTGCTATAATACATCCTGGTCAACAGTGAAAGGACCTTCCAGGGGTCGTTGACCGTTCCCTGGGGCAGACATGTTGCAGGGCAAATAGTGAACACTTGTACATCAAACCATCATAAATCATCGTATTTATGGCCTGATGCTTACGTTTTTCACATTGCCCTATACTGTGACGTCATCTGAGAACGCTCTACAGTTGTATCTCTTTACGAGATTAATTAAACCTGAAGTTGGTACGAAGGGGCAATCCTACACAGCACTGAAAATTTCATTAAAATCGGATGAACAATAAGAAAGTTATGACATTTTAAAGTTTCGCTTAACAGTTATGCACTTCTTGGTCGGTATGATGCAAATGAGGGACGGATAAGGTCATCCACTCACTATTTCTTATACATTTCTTATGTTTTATTCCTCCTTGAATGTGTGGAATTACCATTAACATTTTTTTTAATTTTTCATGGTTCAGACACTTTGACCCCTGTCAGTTCTGTACAAACAGAAAATTGTATGGTTCGAACAATGAAAATCAAAGGAAATAATGAGCGAGGGACTTCGTTGATTCTCTCATTTGCATATCACTGAGCTGTGCATAATAACTGTTGTGTGAAAAATAAGCCGAAACTCTAAAATGTCACAGCTTTCTTATTATTTTGCATCGATTGTGCTGAAATTCAGTGTAATTCTTGTTATATTTCTTCTCTATTGATTCGAATCAACATGCACTGGGACGGACTTGACCTTTAATAACGTTATGATATTACATCATCTTGCAAATGGCACTTTGCCTTTAAATCATCCCCATTCGACCCCGCATTTATATACAGAAAGTGATCGAATCCGGGAAAGACGGAAGATGTTATCACATAGGTTATCTTACCACTGTTTCCTGCCAGCATAAGGATGATAAAACACGCCAGAAAACAACCAGTAAGAGTTCTTCCAGCCACTGAAAAAATAAATTATAAATTTATGTAGGAAAGAGTCTCGAATGATCTTGGAATGTCTGTCGGGGGGGGGGGGGGTAGAAATCTGCAAGCACAGACTCAGTACCATGTCTACGTTACAGATTTATTTTGATGTAAGGCAGACAAGACATACACACTTTGAAATAATTATAATTTCATGTAATAGCCTATTAAAACACGCCAGAAAACAACCAGTAAGAGTTTTTCCAGCCACTGACAAAATAAATTATAAATATCATGTAGGAAAGAGTCTCGAATGATCTTGGAATTATAATTTCATGTAATAGCCTATTTAAAAAAAGGAAAAGTAGGGGCATGACATATCCCATCCATGGCGTTATATCCTTCGACAAGAAATGTATCCACTTTTTGCTGCACTCAACCCAGGAGAGGTAGATGGGTACCAGGCAGGGTAACCCTGGCTTCTCTCTACAACGCAACAATTCCTTTGAAATTTCAAGTCAAATCACAGTGGAGAGCTGAGAGGCTTTTGTCAAAAGTTGGTGGAACAGGACAGCATCGGAATTTCTCGACTCTGGACAACGACATATTTGCATCTGTTCGTCCGGTACAAATCTTCGACTGATCTGCAGTCCCAGTCAACCAACTTTCGACTAAAGCCTCTCAGCTCTCCATTGTGATTTTAATCGCATTGTCAAAGGAATCGATGCGTTGTAGAGAGTGTCTCCGTAGTAATTGCGAAAACCTCCTATTACTATCCAATCGAGCGCATATAGGGACGCAATTGGCAGTGATATTACACTGTAAAAAATATTGGGCAAAATTTTAACCAGCAAGAGGGTAGTTATGTATCCAACCAATTTTGGGCGGTATTTTACCCAATGCGGGAAGCATGTTGTCCAGTAAGGTTAAAAAATAATCAGAAATTACTTAAGAATGAGCAAAATTTCATCACACTGGATAAATAATAATGCCCAAAAGAATTGCCCAATGTTGGTTGGATACATAATTACCATCATGGAGCATTTTTACCCAATATTTTTAAGAGTGTAGCATGTTGGTATTATTATTATGACATCATCGGTTTGCCCAACGGATATTCATGACGACGTGCATAAACTGTTTTTTTGGAAACAAAGACAACATTACTTTATTATTTGTTTTCAGACTTGGATGAAATCTGATGCATTTTGCTCAGTATATATATTTACATCATTCTCACCCTGGAGTTGCATACTTAACAGCCATGTTTCATATTCTCTACGTATAACGACTACATTTTTCATGTTATCATACATGCACGCCTATCATGCCTATTGCATTCAAGTGCAAAGATATCTTACACATGTATCTGTTCTACTATTTGAGTGTAGAAGTCAAAGCCAATAAATAAAATAAAATGAATAGATTCTTGACCTATCCACTCAACGGTTTGATACATGTTTGGTTTAAATATTGCTATTCTTCGGTATATAAATTCATTGTTTGGTATAAGCTGATTGGATTGCTCAGCTGTGATGTTATGCGCTACAAAAACCTAATATTATTCATTGTTATTATTATCATCATTGTTTTTAGTTAATATTATTAGTAGTATAATAATGGTATAATAGAAGTAGTAGTAGTAGTAGTAGTAGTAGTAGTAGTAGTAGTAGTAGTAGGTTAGTTAGTTTCATCATCATGATGATAATTATTACCATCATTATTGGTTTATTACGATCATCATCACAGTTATTCCCAAATATTTTTTTTAAGATTCCATTCTGTATATGGGAGCTGTCAAAGATTATATTAACACCCGACCATCCAGTGGTGTCATGAGCCAAAGAATTTGAGGGGGCTAAGTATGGAGCATCTGGAAAAAATTACTAAAAAGCTGCGAGCGATCGAAGTGAGCAAGCAAAAAATTCGACATTTCTATTACAAATATCCAATTTTGTGACAGAGTTTGACATTATATTCAGAAAATGATATTTCACCCTTCTCTCTTTCCTTTCCCGTTTTTTCTTGGTCGTTAAAAACTGGGGGCAAGCGCCCCATGCCCCCTCCCTTATCTTTACGCCACTGTCATGAATGTGACAATGTTTAAGTTTTTTCCGGTCATGCTTCTACCTTATAGAGATAATAGCTCTATGCTTCTACTATCACTATAAAGCCTGACAACATGGGGACGAGGTTGCATCTTTTATATTCTGAGCATGTATGCGAAATGATTTTTGTTATCAGTATATGGGGCTATAACAGATAGGCCTAAGCAGTTGTGCTTCCTATCATGCCAATGATGTGTAGGAATATTTTTTAATTGTGGAAATAAAGTTTAATCTGAATTTGACTTTAAATGTACGTGGCCTTTTGGAGATACAAGTAGCAACAGAGCGAGAGTATACCACATCTAATATATGTAAATATCACAACGAAAGGCACGGACCCTGGATATGTAGGCTACTTCTCACTATTATCATGATTATTAGCACTAGTCATATCATGGCCGCATACAGGTTTTCTGGTGGTGGCGCATGGTGGTGGTGGTGTGCTGCTGCTGGTCGGATGCCCGGGTCGGATGTGATGATGATGGTGATGATGATGGTGATGATGATGACGTCGACGACGACGACGATGGTGATGGTAGCGGTGGTGTTGCTGATATGATGATAATGATGATGATGGATGAAGAAGATTGTTATGATGATGATCATGACGACGACAGTGATGGTGATGGTGGTTGATGAGGATGATACACTTGCGCGGTATGTTTGCAAAGTGTGGGCTATAACAATCATGCAATGTAAGTCTGATCACCTACGGACCTCGTTAGCATGTGATTACTAAATATCAGATAATTCTATGAAAAAAACGATACATGTCTTTAAGCATATGCGAAAGAAATGAAAAAATATATATTATTCTTACCAGCAAACATCTCTTAAATTGAAAACGTGAAGCTCGCTGATTTGAAGAAAAATAGGTAGTATATTATACCTCTACTTATTCTGCAGAAGCTTTAGTTTCGAATCTTGGCTTTAAATTTTTGGCGACCAATCCGTACTACTGATTTACATAAACAATCTCCCGCCCACAGTTAGTTCCCTATCCCATAGACATTGCCTGTGAGTACTCCGACTGTTTCAAGCTTGAATGTCCTATTGAACGCTGCTTAATATGGTCGAAAAGTCTGACAGCAATATCCAAAGGGCCAGGTAGAAGATGATGGAAGCAAGAACGGTAATGGATTTTTTTTTTCTCCAGGGAATTCCCAGACTGAGTACGAAAGATGAGACGACCGAAGTCACCGAACATAAACCAGTTAGCCACTCGCGTTTATTTTCTTCTCTTGGATGAGCATGTTGTCGGAAAGCGGAACCATGTATCAAGAAACGACCGACGTGATAGGCTAAACAAGTTCGTGCATACTTTCTTTCAACCAATCAGCGTGAAGTCACCGCCCATCCATCGAGCGACCAGTCTCGCAGGAAAGCCTCGCCGAAGGGTGATTGTATACACTCAGGTTTTAAACAACTGCCTCTTATTTCACTCGTTCGGTGACTTTAATGTAAACATATCTGAAGGATAATACCTGAGCAACGTGATATGAGTAAGAGGTCAACAAAAGCTTTTGCTGGAAATTTTCAGATTTGAGTAGTCCAAAGGAGCTTCACTGTGAACAGGATCCGAACTCCCTGATTGAAACGAGGAGACTAGATCTCTTCTGTGGAGAGTTCTACACGTTGCTATACGTTTGATATTCAAGAAAATCTTCTGGATCAGTTCTCTGTTGATATCTGTTTACTTTGGAATCCTGTCAAAGACTTCAGCACCAGGATGAAACTTCCTCTGGTGAGGGGGTTGTGCATATTGGCGATTACAGCGCTTCTGCATCACCATGGAACAGGTAGTGTAAAATGGAACATTAAATTTTCTGAATATGACTGCATATATTACGGAGCTTCCATTCATATAGCTCCATGGACAAGTCATGATGGCTGTATGTTTGACATTATTTTGAATATTGTGGTTTGTGTTTTCGCATAAATCGTACAGAGGTTTTCGAACATGGTGGTGGTAATGATGATGCATTTGATGATGATGATGATGATGATGATGATGATAATGATGGTCGTTGAAGATGTTGATGACGATGAAGGTAATGAATGTTTTCATTACCGTTATGTAATGATTTTTATTATATATTATTAGTAGTATTTTAATAGTTTGTATTATCATCACATCATCATCATTATCATCATTATTTTCATTATTATTATCATTGCTGCTGTTGTTGTTATCATCATCATCATAGAATTAGTATAATTTTCATGATCATTATCAGTATATAAGCAACGTAAAGATATTTATCACATTTTTTACTGTTTTCATAATTAGGAATAAAGACAATACATAAGAATTGCCCATAAATTTAGAGTTGTTTTGAAGAGGAATATAGTATAGTGGGTTGAAGAAGTAGTAGTAGCTGTTAACATTGTTGTAAAATTTGTTAACAAATTTATCAGCATTACTCCTATTTGTTTATGATCAGTATGCTCGATCTGTAATGAAAATCATAAGGTCAGTATGCTCGATCTGTAATGAAAATCATAAGATCATAAGTCAGAAAAATTAGAAGATATTGCGTATTAATACGTGTAATTACGCTTAGAGTTGTCAATAGGAATTGTGTCGCGCCACATGAGCGCATAATTTGGCAGTCAGTGATCGCCGGGGGGGGGGGGAGTAAACGGGCAGCGGCGCGGCCCTTTGATGGAGGATGCCAAGTCAACCTTGGTTTTTTCCGGGGGTTTTCGAAATTGAAATACGAGGCTAATTAATACACGACCCAGACCTCTCTTTGCATACTCTTTTTCCTTCTTTCAAATTTCTAACTCCCCCTCATTTTTTCGCTACTTATACAGCCATAGGGGCGACTATGCCCCCCCCCCCCCCCGTATGGCAGTCCCTGCCCCCAATCGTCCATAGGCGAGATACAAGCCCGTTGCCTGTGAGTGGTTTCAAAACTTACTAATTGTGAAAGCCAATATGATGTTTTGCCGGAAGAATATGAATGAATTGTATGGTGGATATTTTCACCCAATCCTACATGTTTATTTTTAAGTCAATACCCTATCTTTTGCATATGCGTCATCACGTTGACAATGTATAGATGATGTCACCGATAGATATGATTAACCTCCATAGATAAAACTGTTTAGCAATGACTATTGTCAAGTTTGACTAATTAAGCATTATTATAACATACACCATGGATCTTACTAATTATCTATACAAGGAATAAGCTCTGCATGTAAAACCTATAGCTGTACTGTTTTACGCTCGAGTGAGTTTGACTAGAGTACACCTGCTACTTCTGAATTGACATCTGTCTGATTCTTTAGGATATAATGATATTACACTTGCTTATGGTTTCTAACATTTTGATCAGAAGTTCGTAAGTGTTTTTATAATAACTTCAATGCAACTACCCTGGCTGCTAGTTACGCGGGCTCAGCGTTCCGTGGAATACATCTCTGCCAGGTCCCTACTTTCCTCACCTGGGGTGAGTGCAGCACAATATGGACGAATTTCTTGCTGAAGGAAATAATTCCTAGGGTAGGATTTAGACCCACGACCCTCTCAATGAGATACGGGAGTCAGAACCACTAGGCCTACACCTTGACGTCTCCGCCATTTGTTGCAAATTTTTCACTTTTTGTTTTTCATATGGGGTTCACGATAGCATCCTAAAGGGGTTCTAGTATTGTGGTATTGAGCCGACCGTCTGGAATCTTCCATTATCCCCCCCCCCCCACACACACACCTTTGATTCCTGGTCTTTATCGTTTTATTACGGAAGTCTGACTGATAGTGATCAGATCAATTTCTTCAATCTCTCCCTCTCTCTCTTTCTCTCTGTGTTTTTCTCTTCCATTTCTTTGCAAGTAAACGTCACTACTTCCTGATTGCACTATAGGATTACCCGGTACCGTTTTACCGTTGAGTTTAATGTAAGCCTCTGTAACTCAATTTATACAATCGCTTTAAAGCCAGCAACTGGTAAAGAACCGATAATACAGTTTAAAGTGATGCTTTAGGCTGAAGACATTTATATCGCAATAAATAGAGTAAAAATTCTCAGAGCAAAATGCTGAAACTTTGATCAAAATAGGATAACAAATAACGAAGTTTTTGAATTTTAAAGATTTGCATTATTCCCGTGAAACATCTCTAAGCATGTTTCGAGAGAGGGGCCCCAAGCCCCCATTTGCAAGCCAATGATTGTCGGCTATTTCATTATGCCATTTTGAGGTTACACTTTCATAATACCTTAATCGCATACGGAGTGGGAACACATAACACCGACATAACAGTATAAATATAATATAATATTCATATGGTATAGGTCTACGCCATTATGTTTCTGTACCAAAATAGTTTTACAAAGTCAATAATCACCTTTTTACTCCAGGTGAAGAAATGCATGCTCACGAGATGCAATTCTGGATTGAGCTGGACGGGGGGGGGGCATCCCAAGAGGCTTAACTTTAAAGAGAAAAGGGCCTCTTTGCAAAGATTTCTAGTGACACACATAATTTTCGAGGGGAGGGGTAGAGGGAGATGTGTAATACTTACAAAAAACAATGCTGCAAGGTGATCAAACTTATTTTTCTTTAATTTCGTTGAATTTGGAAATAAAAAAAATCTGCCAAAATGTAAGCTCCACGTTTTGTTCTGTGGAGAGGGGGAGGGATGGTGAGACAACCCTTCCCCTACCTTACAGGGCTAGGCTATGGAGTTGACCATACCTTTGCATAAAGTAGATCTAATGCATAGATCCTAAGTAATTTCTGTTAATAGCATTTTTGTCTCACCTGCATAGCAGAGTGAGACTATAGGCGCCGCTTTTCCGACGGCGGCGGCGGCGTCAACATCAAATCTTAACCTGAGGTTAAGTTTTTGAAATGACATCATAACTTAGAAAGTATATGGACCTAGTTCATGAAACTTGGCCATAAGGTAATCAAGTATTACTGAACATCCTATTAGAGTTTCATGTCACATGACCAAGGTCAAAGGTCATTTAGGGTCAATGAACTTAGACCATGTTGGGGGAATCAACATCAAAATCTTAACCTGAGGTTAAGTTTTTGAAATGTCATCATAACTTAGAAAATATATGGACCTAGTTCATGAAACTTGGACATAAGGTTAATCAAGTATCATCAAACATCCTGCATGAGTGTCACGTCACATGACCAAGGTCAAAGGTCATTTAGGGTCAATGAACTTTGGCCGATTTGGGGGTATCTGTTGAATTACAATCAAAACTTTGAAAGTTTTTGGATCTCATTCATGAAACTTGGACATAATAGTAATCAAGTATCACTGAACATCCTGTGCAAGTTTCAGGTCACATGATCAAGGTCAAAGGTCATTTAGGGTCAATAAACTTTGGCCGAATTGGGGGTATTTGTTGAATTACCATCATAACTTTGAAAGTATGTTGGTCTAGTTCATAAAACTTGGACATAAGTGTAATCAAGTATCACTGAACATCCTGTGCGCATTTTAGGTCACATGACCAAGGTCAAAGGTCAATGAACTTTGGCCATAATGGGGGTATCTGTTGAATTACCATCATAACTTCGCAAGTTTATTGATCTGACTTTTGAAACTTGGACATAAGAGTAATCAAGTATCACTTAAAGGTCAAGTCCACCTCAGAAAAATGTTAATTTGAATCAATAGAGAAAAATCAGATAAGCACAATTCTGAAAATTTCATCAAAATCGGATGTAAACTAAGAAAGTTATGACATTTCAAAGTTTCGCTTATTTTGAACAAAATAGTTATATGAACGAGCCAGTTACATCCAAATGAGAGAGTCGATGATGTCACTCACTCACTATTTCTTTTGTTTTTTATTGTTTGAAATAGGCCTATACAATATTTCAATTTTTACGAATTTGAACGATTAGGACCTCCTTGCCTGAAGCACAAAATGTTAAAATAATGGAATTCCACATGTTCAGGGAGGAATGAAATTTCATTTCACATGACAATGACAAGAAAATAAAAATATTTCATATAATAAAATACAAAAGAAATAGTGAGTGAGAAATTTCATCAGTTCCTCATTTGCATACCGACCGAGATGTGCATATAACTGTTTTGTGAAATGAAGCGAAACTTTAGAATGCCATAACTTTCTTATTTTACATCCGATTTTGATGAAATTTTCAGTGTTATGCTTGTTGAATTTTTCTCTTTTTATTCAAATAAAGTTTTTGTTGGGGTGGACTTGTCCTTTAATATCTTGTGCAAGTTTCAGGTCACATGATCAAGGTCAAAGGTCATGTGAGGTCAATGAACTTTGACCACATTGGGGTATTCGTTGAATTACCATCCTATCTCTGTAAAGTGTATTGGTCTAGTTCATAAAATGTGGAAATAAGAGTAACCAAGAATCACTGAACATCTTGTGCGAGTTATAGTAGTTTTTCAAAGTCAGCACTGCTGCTATGTTGAATCGCGTGATGCAGGTGAGACGGCCAGAGGCATTCCACTTGTATTATTTCTATACCCCCCCCCCCTACACAGTACACACACACAAATACACCTTTCTATGGCAATTACCCCCCCCCCCCCCTTCTTCCCGTATGTTGCTTTGATGTCCGCTCCTGGTTCCTTCCCCATTATTGCCCCCCCCCTTCCGTCATTATCTTGGGTGCATAGTATGTTCACCTTTGTTCATGTGGGTGCAAGATCGAAATCGCCCAAAAGGTGATGTGATTGTGGTATTTAAGATGAGACTTTAGGGCGGTCTTTTTTTTAATCTTCCAACACGTGCAGACCTATATCAAGTCTGCATATACAGTATTGAATTTTATTTTTGCATTCCATCTGAACGCAGGATAAAGAGCACTGTATAGTAAATTCCTGGCTCACGTGCATAGGTGCCGTGGCCGGGAATAGAACCACGGATTTTCAAACGTCTAGTCAGGCACCTTAGACCACACTGCACCAGGGGGGGTGTTGACATCCCCAATTTCGCCCTCACCCCACCTCATGCATCCGACACCACTGATCAGATGTATGATCACTTCCTCGGCGAAATCATTTACAAGTAGATATCATCAGACGTGATAATGTGTTTGCCCCCGGATTTACCGTTGGTACTTACTAAGGACCGCGGAACGGTTTTGAAAGTGGGAGGGGTCTGAGCCAAGAGTGTGTGAGGGGCTGACCGTGCAAAAATATCACAATCAGATGATAATTTATATGTGTTTGTACGAGGTTTTGGAAAGAAAGGGGGCTGAGCCGCTGAAGCCTACCCAATCCATCTCCCCGTTTCCGCGGCCCCTCTTTATTTGACTTTTTTCTACTTTGCTTTAAAATTTTTGTTCTCACAGGGGGTAACTACTGTCAGATCTTCATTTGATTTAGATTCATTTCATTCTTATTGCATTTCATGACGGTTTCGTTTTGTACATGTATCCTTTAATTCGGATCAACTAGCTGCAGAAAGTTCCATCCATCGTCTTGAATGTTGCATGGTTGATGTTCACAATTAGCTGACTTCTTACTTTCTTATAAGTTGAATCCAGCCAAATGTGGAATTCTTCTTTTTTGCTCCAAAGTACAGCTTAGTAAAATCCACATCGACTCCATCTCATTTTCTGGCCTCACTGTAAATTTGTCAAATTCTTGTCGCAATCTCGGTATAGTTTTTGATTCTCACATGACAATGTCGAGTCACATTTCTTTTATTCGTAGATCAGTTCGCTACCAATTGCGAAATATTGGTTTTATTATGAAATACTTGTCTCGACTGGCCACATAAAAATTGGTTCACGCTTTAATTTCGTTACGTCTCGATTTTGGAAACTCCCTTTTGTTCAATCTACCACAGATTCAGTTAGTTAAAGTTCAGAAACTTCAAAATGCTGCCGCTCGCATCGTTTCTCTATCCACCAGGCGCACTCACATTACTCTTATTTTAAGATCCTTACATTGGCTCCCTGTAAAACAGCGTATTATGTTCAAGATTGTGTTGATTTAACTTTCCATTGTGCTCATGGCTCATCTCCCCAGTACCTTATCTCACTGATCAAAAGTTATACCCCTTCAAGATCCTTACGTTCCTACTTTTCCAATTCTCTTGTTACCCCCCAAAGTTCCCAAAACCTGGGGTGAAAGATCATTTGTTTACTCATCGTCTAAGTTATGGAATAGCCTCCCTCAAAACATCAAACAGTGCTTGACTTCTGAAACTTTCAAAAATTACCTTAAAACATTTCTGTTCAATTCTTAATTACTTTCATAATTTCCTAAAATCGCCTTGAGCACTCTACAGATTCGATTTGGCGCGATATAAGTCTAATTATTATTATTATTCATTTGTTTCTTTCTGATTTGGTATCGTAGTTGATTTCGTTTTATTTTTAACTTGTGTAATTTCCTTTTTATTTGTAATTTTCAAAATTATATCTTTGTGTACTGTGTGCGTGCATTGCATGTATCACTAATATACCACAAACATAAACATAATGTTTTCAAATCGTACTGTCATCCTCGCTAAATGTGTTATATAAGCGCTACTTTTTATTAGTATGATATCATAATATAATTTATTGTTTTATTCCATTGTTTTAGATGCATTTTGGAGGAGAAGAAGAAGAAGACGAAGAGCAACGCCTATAGTAGAACAGGGTATGTCACTTTCCTTGTTCATTTTTTAAGTCCCTTTTGGCCCACTATTCTCAACGCTTTCTCACGCTTTCTCTCCTCTAAAATTCTCTCTCTTCTTCTTTTTATTCTTCTTTAACATATATATATATATATATATATATATATATATACATTATGAGAAAGAAAATTCTCAATAAAAATCGCTGTTATCTGATTAGAAATCAGAAAAGGGACAATCTAACGAAAGTGGGGGCTGAAACCTACCCACTCTTAGAGAATTTCTACTGCAAACCCCCCTCCCCCCCGAACAAAAAAAATCCTGCAGCAGAGTCTCGAGAACGCCTGTAATCTTACTGCACTGTCATGACTGTGTAATCTTACATACATTTGTGAAAAAATACAGATAATTGGTTTTTGGTGTATGCAAACTTACAAATTTATTGTAAGAAAACTGCCCCCAGATTTTTTAAACAGACCTGTTCTGTACATTTTTAGAAAAGTTGTATAAAGAAATCTTTCCTGTTATAACAGTTTACAGAATGATTTGGTTACTTTCTGTAAAATCTGTTTTTTTTTTCTTCTGTAAAATCTTTTCTAACAGTGTACTGTATGTTAATGGGAATGATTAACATCAACGAAAACTAACAGATTGCTTGTTTTATCGACCCCGATATACCAACAACATGATCAACCTTTACCAATGGGAAAACATAATTCAAGCCACAGGAGAATTTTCAATGTTGTACCTTGCAATTCGTCCGATTCATCTAATAATAATGATAATGACTTCGAGGAATAATTTTAGAGATAAAAAATAAAAATCTATAGATTATCTTCTCCTATCAATCATCCTTCCATATGGAGGTTGGGATGACACTTTCTATTTTTTTTCTTGGGGGGGGCACACAAAAAGCAAAACAAGAAAACAGTCATCATTTAAACATCGGAAATTATCGCTCTCAATACTCACTTCTAGGAGGGTACAAATTCAAACTGGTTATGTTTATGTATCAGATTTGGCCTGGGAAGGGGGGGGGGGTGGTTGCGTGCTCCCTGTACCCCCATCCTTGGATGTACACATGGATGAAAGCAAACTTTCTATTTTTCCGGTTTCACCAGCTCGTTTTTTATGGCGAAAAAAGTAAAATTGAAAATACCCTAATCCTGACAGACTATTATGGAGACGGATGTGTGAGATGAGCTCCGGAAACCAGTCCAGGTTGTTTAAAGATCAATAAAAAATTTCGTTCTTTGTTGTCGAATGCATCTGATAAATGTGCGATTTGAATATAGTAGCACAATGATAATAATCAGGAAATGATATCAAAATCTAACTGCCACGTAAATCACATTATAACCCTCAACGCTTAAAGTGATGGTCCGGGCCGAAAGTTTTTATGACTTAATATATAGAGTAGAATTCACTTAGCAAAATGCCGAAAATTTCATCAAAATCGGATAAGAAATAACAAAGTTATTGAATTCTAAAGATTAGCAATATTTTGTGAAAACAGTCGTCATGAATATTCATTAGGTTGGCTGATGATGTCACATCCCCACTTTCCGTTTTTTCGTATGTTATTGCATAATTTTTTTTTTCATTATTTCATACTTCTGTGAATAAGTCTCCCTTATAATGAAAAAAATTTCAGCAAGTCATTTCTAATACACTTACTCAGTTGTCAACCCAATTTTTCTAGTTCTTGGAGGAAAAAATTTGAAAAACCTAATTTTATATGATAAAATGCAAAAGAACAAGCGGGGATGTGACATCATCAGCCCACCTACTGAATATTTATGACGACTGTTTTTAAGCTATAAATACTTTCAGCCCGGGCAATCCCTTTAAGTTTGGTTAAAGGGCTGTTTGGTGTATTTTAATCTACTTGATCTCATGATCATTCATGTGACAAAATTACTGACTTTCTGTGAAAAAAGCAAGCAACTCTGTAGATTTTTTTTCTTTGTAAATGAGAAAAACATGTAATGGTTTTATGTGGAAAAAAAGAGTTACTTTAGAAATTCGGGGGGGGGGGGGGGTATGTGACACCGATTCATTTAGCATCATGTAGAGCACAAGGAAATTACCTCAAATTAAGAAGAAATTCAGCTGTCCTCTCCTTCCCCTCCCAAGTAATTCATAACTAGCAAGATAAAAAATAACACATTTTTACTCAGTTCTTAGATGAGAATCATCCTTGAAATTGAATGGCATCATAATAAACAGGTCTAATGGAGGAACCTAAAACATACTCTGAAGAAGGACCAACGACTATGTTTGGTCTCTCATTTAGCGTTATAAATAGGAGGCCTTAAAATAGACTTTTGGGGTGCAGAGACTTGTAATACAGAAAATAAAACATTCTATAATTATATTAAGAGAAAGTAATATGTTCTGATTTTTTAAGTAATCCTTGTGCTAACTTTGTGATACGACTGTGTATTGAGCTCTCAGTGTATTTCATTCAAGTGGGCCTATAATACAAAACTACACTGCTTAGAATATTGCATTATGGGATAGGAACCTGGCTAGATTTATTTAAGGACTAGAGCTGGTGCCATACAAGCAAGGCTATTGGTTCGTATTTGCTTTAAATAATATTTTTTTCTTCTCTCGAAAACAGACACAACGCCACCAGTGTTCAACGTCGCATGCCCGGTATCCCTTGGGACATTTCGCACGGCCTCTGTTCCCTTTCGTGTCACGTGGTCTGAACCTACTGCCCTCGATGGCTCTATAGCAGCAACGGTTGAGTAAGAACTCTCAAATCTAAACTTGTACAAAAACGTACCAATGGGGCTGATAGCGCGATGGGGGGGGGGGCTCATAGCAAGGCATTTTATTTAATTTCGCACACACTTAAAAAATAACTATGCAAATAAACTAAAGAAATAATAATATCGAATAAATCTCGGTTTCCGTTTTATTTCTTTTTAATTACAAAGTGTAACAGGGAGTACTATGGTCAACATATCCGCCACAACGTTTTTAAAATGTGTACCAAAATGTCGAAAATGATTGTCTGCGTTTGTTTTCTGATCTTTTTTATTTCGTCTTTTTTAATGGTAAGAGCATCTTAATTTAGTGGCCGCGGAACCGAGGATTCAGCACACCCAACACTTTTTTTTTCTAAAAAAACAAAAACAGAGAACACACACACATACAAATGACTGTCTGAATTCATTTTGTATGGTCAACCCATTTCATCTCAACAATTACTACATCTTTTTTCTCTTCTCCTCCGGCCCTCTCCCCATTCTCCTCTCTCCTTCTCTGTTTCTCCCTCTCGCTTCCTCTCCCTTTCACTCTCTTTCTTCTACCTTCACTCTCACCCATTTGTCTCCCACTTTCCATATTCCTGGGGTGTGTCTCATGAAAGTTGTCAGCACTGACTGAATTGTCGGTGCTGGCAATTTCAGTGTTATCCTTGGTTTTGATTGGCTGTGAGGCACTTTCCTCTGACTGTTACTATGGTAACTGTCGGAGAAAGCCAACTTGTCAGTGCTGACAACTTTCATGAAACGCTCCCCTGATTTTTTTTCTCCCTGGTTACAGCCGTCTTGGTAGTGCACCGGGACTTCATTTTCAGAAGGTCATCATACGATCACGTACCAGGCACGGGACAATGTACCTAACTATAGCCAGTGTGCAGTCATGTTTGAAGTCACTTGTAAGTTCACATTGTCATAAGTTATTCATTCATTTCTTATACAAATTCAATAGTCTGACGAATAATATTTTGATCATTATTCATATTTCTGTGAGTAAATATTTTGTTTTTACCTCAAATGATCAAAATCAAATAATTTCACGCTTGTTATTATGGAAACATTGTCATAAGCAGGCAAAAGGTAGAAAACAAAGGAATGTAGGCCTAATCAGAATTTAAGAAAACAAATAATTATAATATCGTACTTGTTTTTGTGATATACATTCGACTGGAATATTGCAGTGTAGGCCTATCAACCAATAGCAAGTTGAGTTTGAGGGCCTTTCTTAATTAACGAGATAATATCAATAAATTTATTTTTCGAAATATAATCCTTGATTACTTCTTAGACGTGATGCTATAGGTGGCTTGCGTCCCGATTTTCGTAGAAAACCTGTCGGTCGATGGCCTAGCTAGATCGAGGGAGGGGGTCGTTTGGATGGAATGACATAACCAACTTTCAAATAATAAATGCCGACCCATCCAAACCCTTGTATTGATGTATAATTTATATTCCTAAATCTGTTATCAAAAGGGCTAGCTCATAGAGATATTCTGTTCCATTTTCCTGATCCCATTTGATGTATTCCTGATATGAATTAATCAAAAATATTATAGTTTTTTTATTAGGCCAGCACATATTATTTTATTAAATATTAGCATTACCATATTGACAGAATGTTTATCTGAACATGTTATCCTGTATAATGATATTGTATTGACTATGCATGTATAAAAATATTATATATTCAGGCACTTGATCGTAGAGTTATCTGTGTGTGACTTTTATGTAATCTTTGGTAGATGATAAGTTCCCGATACTGTAGGGCCTACATTATGATCAAAACTCGGAAAAAACAACATTTTCCCTTATTTAAGGCAGTGGGAGAATGACAGGAATTTTGAGTGGGCGATCATGTTGCGTATCGGGCAAAATTTATTTCAAGACAAGTCGCAAGCGAGCAAAAATTTTGACATGTTTATAATACAAAAAAATCAAATATTGTGATAAATTTTGACATGATATTCAGAAAATAATATAACATTTCATTATCAGTTCTTTTTTCTTTTCTTTCCTTAATCTCCTTTTTTCTTGTTCGTGATTTGTATGCCACAAATTTCAGGACTGATATATATATATAAACAATTATATGACCTACATCTCACAAATTACACGGGGACACTGCGAGCGCCATCGCAATGACGTGGCCAGCGGCCAAAGTTAAAGGGCCTACGCCGGATTCTGGGATATTTTCTGCCAAAATGGAGGCCTTCTAATATCTGTCATGTGATGTCACGGTTACGGTCAACAGTCTTTCTTCTTTCATTCTAAACTGAATGATGAATCTACAGTGATAATTTGATACTGATATTTCTTTATTCCGCAGTGATCAAATGTAGCGCCATCGGCCATTTGGACCGCGGGTACGTTTCTTGTACAGAGGGTAATCTGGTTGGATCCACCTGTCGCTATGCGTGTTTTCAAGGGTACACTCGCGTTGATGGTGGGGCCGATAGAGTGTGTTCTGAAAATAGACGATCCCAAACAGCGGACTGGAGCGGGTCCCAACCAAGATGTGTTGGTGAGTTTCATGATGCAGTCTCACCACCATAACTTACGTATGGTCACTCATTCAATGAACAAGGCTTTAACCTTGTTCTCAGTTACATTTCATTGTGGCAAACTAAAGACGTTGACAAAGTCACAATGTTTGACTTTATATTTTTCTTTTTCTATGGGACAAATGCTTGATTTTCTTACACTATCATTTTTCAATACAACTATTCTTCATATAACTTGGCTCTTCTGTAAATTTGATTTCTTTAAATTATTTTTTCTTAATTAAAAATAGAGATTGAAAAAATTAAAATTTTCTTGCCATATTTCCACCAATAGAGGGTGTTGTACACAAAAATATGCCCCAAAATTCAAGTTTTTGAGCGCTCTGGTGAATAAAAAAATTATTCCCAGGTTACTAATGAAAAATAAATTGCAACTGTATGGAAATCAGTAATTTTGGTCACAAAAGTGATATTTTAATGATTTTATGAAGTGTGTGCTCAATACAGCACTGGCATACCATACTATCCATAGTCCTACCCAGGCGCGTACGCAAGGAGGGTTTAGGGGGTTCAAACCCCCCCCCCCTTTTCGTTTCCTTTTTTTTTTTTTTTCTCGCTTGTCTCCCCAGAGGTCGGTCTGGTCAAGGAGTTATCAGGCAAGCGCCTGATAACTCCTTGGTCTGGTTACGGACAGTTCCCCTACCCAATAATGTATATGACAGCAATAATGAACAGAATCTCATGTTTCCGACGAAAAACACAGAAAAAAATTTCCGCTCGCTTCGCTCACTCCATTTTATTATATCTTTTATTTCCGCATGTCGCCGACATGATCACGGTATCGCCATTAACAAGGCCATACATGATTATCATGATGTATACTTATGAATACAAGTGAACCAAGACAAAGACATACGTTTTCTTACAAAATATGTTTTACCAATATGAAAACCAAAATGACGGAAAACGCTAAAATGTCGGTTTGCTCGCTCCGCTCGCTCGTAATAATTTATGAAATTCCATAAGTATCTAGTCTCCTGTTCAAGGCCGTATTATGAGTGTTACGAATAGAAGGACATGTAGCATCGACTAATACTTGATTTACTAACAAAGTATGTTTTGACGGGAAAACGCAAAAATTTCGGCTCGCTCACTCCGCTCGCTCGTAATCATTTATGAAATTTCTTAAGTTTCTAGTCTCTTGATCAAGGCCATATCATGAGACTTACGAGCAGAAGGACATGTATCATCAACTAATATGTAATCATTACCAACAAGCTATTGAGAAGAATTGTATGTTTTGACGGAAAAACGCAAAAGATTTCGGCTCACTCGCTCCGCTCGCTCGTAATTATGACATATCTCAAGTTTCTAGTGTTCTGATCAAGGCCATATCATGAGTGCTACGATCCGAAGGACATGTAGCATCGACTATGATACCAACAAACTATTGACAAAAAGGTTATGTTTTCAACGCAAAAACGAGAACATTTCTGCTTGCTCGCGGGTCATGACCGCACTGTTACATACCCCATCCCCACTTAAATGTTAATGTCTTATTTGCAGCGCTGAAAAAAAAATTTAAAAAATCATCACCTCCCCCCCCCCCCACCCCCCCCCCCCCCCCCCGCTCATCACTTTTTATAGACTGGGCAGATTAAAAAAAAAAAAAATCAGCTCGAAAACCCCCCTTTCAAAAATCCTGCGTACGCGCCTGGTCCTACCTGTAGATTCCCCACAGGTAGGATGGTTGCAGTGAACAAGGATGTATGGTTATAAAAAAGAAGATATTTTAAGAAAACGGGATGTATAAACGTATATCCATAGAGACTAAGTAACCATCTGATAATTACCTTTACTAAAACAAAAGGTGCGTGTGGTAAGAATATAAATACTTGATGATGCAGGAGATGCAGAACAATTTCATAAGTGTTTGTGTGGGGGGGGAATTTTTTTTAAGCCGTTTGAAGACATAGGCACGCACATTTCTCTTTTGTATGTAGAGAAAAAAATCAGAAACTACCTGCAATTTTGTGGTACTTTTTTTCAAACACGGATGTTCAGTAGTGCATATGGTAATACGAGCTGAATCAGACCTGTAACGCTGTAATTTAGTGGTAGTGTTTAATGTCATCACTATTTATTTAATAACTTAATCTAAAATGAATACGATATGATGGATGGATTGATGGGCTTCTTTTTACATTGCTCTTGGAAAAGTCTAAGAAAATATGTAGGGGAAACCAGGGTTAGTTGGAAAATGGGGTAAGTTGACACATCGTAATTTTCTTTAACGCCTGTAAAATATATTTATGCGATACTGCATTCAATTTATTGCAATAATAATTCAACACTGTTGTATTGTTAATAGCAATAAATTGAGGGCAGTATTGCATAAATTCATTTTACAGCTATAGGCGTTAAAGAAAATTACAATGTTTCAACTAACCCATGTTCCAACTAACACCGGTCTCCCCTATTGTTGTTGACCTGATATTTAATTAACCTAACTGGTCTTGGTACCTTCCAAACCTCTGTTCTAAATCTTCAATCTAAAAATATTCTTTGTAAATGCTAATAATTAACAGAATACATAGATAGGCCCGCATCAAACAATGTATGTATGATAATGTACATCAAATGGATTAAAGTGAGTAAGTTGTTGAAAAAGTAAGAAAAGAGGCCATCCCATAACAAAACTAAACACGTAACAAAATATGTGGTCAAATTGTCAGGGGGTCAATGGGAATCTATTACACTCGTTCATATGTGCCTATTTATTTCTTTGTCACCATTCATGCTGGTCTGCTTTTTCATAGGACTTTCATTTTGTCATCTTTCGTAGATGATATTAGCAGCATCTTTTTTATTATTTTCTTTTCTTCTTTTTTATGATTCAGAAATGACTTGCTCTGATGATGTTGTTTCCTCTCCGCCTGAGAAAGGTAGCATCTCCTGTACTCAGAGTAATCTGTTCCAGAGTGTGTGCTCCTATTCCTGTGATGATGGCTATACCATACCACCGGGTCAGACCAGGGACAGAGTCTGTACCTCGTCGGGCTGGACTGGGTCTAAGCCAGAATGTCAAGGTAGTTATGATGAGGACAAAGTGGATGACCACATCGGCCCAAAGTGTGTTCATATTGAGAAGAGGCTGATAATACCACCAGTTTTTTTGTGATATTTGTTTTTTTTATTTTCTTCTCTTGTTAAGATACTTTTTGTCTTTTGTGTACACGATTTACTTATTTTCTTCTCATTGTGGGAACATTTCAATCCACAAGATTTGCTTTTTTAGTTTCCCCTTATCTCATTTACCGTACTGTACCTGAATGAATTCCACAATACATCTATACAATGCATGTATCTATGTGATATCAATTGCATTTATATGTTCTTATATGCTGTAAATTTGTAATATTTTTCAATGATTTGGAAATAAAGACATCAAATTAAATTAAATTGAATTGACGAAGTCTGTACCTTATCAGGCTGGTCTTAGTGGGCGTTCACATTTAGTAATTTTTAGCTACTTTATGAACAGCTGGTGATCCTTTCTAATGAACTAAATCAATGCTAATGAAAATCTAATGCATGTAATTTTTCACAAGAAAGGGTCACCAGTCTCTTGTAAAGTTACTTGTAATTTCTAAACACCCTTATGAAAACCCATCCGGTCTAAACCAAAGTGTTATTGCATGGCATATATTCTAAGAACAAATTTAAGGTCCGAGATTTTAGGTATGTCCCGATGTATGCTGCTATTTCTGTGATAAGGTTTATATAATATATCACAGGGTAAAATAAGAGACAAGGGTTTGTACCTTGTCAGGCTTGTTTAGATATAAACGTTTTGGATTACATAACATAAATATTTTCAGTCTTTCATTTGTCAACGTAGGCTATATTTCTAATTGTATATGCATTTTTGTATTTTGCAGACACAACAGGGCCTAGCTTTGAAGACTGCCCTCTGTCTCAGAACATTTACGCAGAGGACCGGCAGGAGAGTGGGAGAGCATCATGGTCCATTCCCACAGCCATTGATAAACTCTGGTGCGACCATTACAGATCTCACTCATGACGGCCCCACCCCAGGGTCAGACCTCCCCCAAGGTCATTATGTAATCACCTATACAGCACGAGATCAGGATGGAAATGAGGGGACCTGTGTATTTACCGTGACAGTCCAAGGTTAGTAAAAAGAAATTGTGAACCATATTAGAGTAAAATACCACTTGGTCTGCACCCACTTTGTATACTTTCCAATTGGTCTCAACCCCAATGGTCTAATCCTAATTATCTACAACTTCTTTATCTACCTGGTAGAAGTGTTGTGGCTCAGTGGATAAGTCTCCAGACATTGCACCACAAGGTCCGGGGTTCAAATCCCACCACAGTGCTCGCTTCCTTTGGCAAGGCGTCTATCTACATTTGCAACTCTTCACCCAGATGTAGTAAATGGGTACTTGGTTGGAACGAATTCCTTGAATGCTGGAGTGCCCGATCCGGGTAGCCTTGCCAAAGCTGGGTATTAGTATTTAGCACTTAGAAACATTTGTAGCTTTATAAATGTTGCATATTGATTATTTTTACCTTGAATTTGGTCTAATTGCCATTTAGCCCATTCTACCATTTGTCTAATTTCTAGTTAAGCTATACCCATTTTGTCTAATACTGAACTATTATCCAATTTAGTCTAACAACACTAGTCTTTGTGAACTATTTATAAACCAAATTTTTATTTGACAAAATGGAAAGTGATAGATCTAAGTAGAATGAAGTTGAAGTTAAGCCACCTAGGCATTAAATTAAAACTGATACTTACAACAAGTGCAGACCACACTTGTTTTGCAATTCTTGATTTCAATCAATGTTCATTGAAAGTAATTCTTCAACGATAAGCTTTTAAATGATTATTTAATTTCATCTTTTCATAAAGTCATACGTTGCTCCACCATGCCAATCACTCCCGGTCTTATTGTTGATTGTAACCACGGTAATCTCCGAGGCTCAACCTGTCAGTTCACCTGTAGTCATGGTTACAGTCTCCAAGGCCTGGGTCATCATCATGTCAAAAAGATCGTTTCTCAGGAGTGTGGACATCCCAGCCTCCAACGTGTGAAGGTTCGTTTTTAGTTCAAAGCCAACTGTACATCAAATGAACCTCATGAGATGCAGTTTTTTGATGAATCACATTTTGAATTAAATATGAAAGTTGCAAGAAGTAAAATTACTTGATTTAAAGTTCGGCATAATGCTGGGAATTATTAAGTCTGAATTTTGCTTAGAATAAACAACAACCAAAAGTATATTTTCCTTTAGATGAAAAAGTCCTTTGATATAAAACTTCTAAGTATGGTACACATTGAATACCTATTATAGTTTTAGGAGAATCTTTTTAATTGTAATATTTTTTTAATTAAGAAATCATTGTATTCACCTTTTACATTATCCTGATGTCATGCAATTTATTTTGATTTCAAACACCTAGCTAGTCACAGAATAATTATACCCACTGCAAATAATCAAATTTTGGTTTTGATGTGAAATTTTTTCTACATATTCTAGAGCTCCAATGCCCTTCACTGGATCCCCCAGAGAATGGTGTATTTCTCAACGGTAGAGATTGCCTTACATCCTATGGCTCGTCCTGTTACTTTGACTGCCTTCCTGGCTTCAGTATCACTAACAATGTGCTTCGGTGTTCTGCACATGCAGGAAGTGATGAGGCATTCTGGGAAGGAAACATTCCAGTGTGTGAAGGTACATAATGATAATAATAATAACGTTTTATTAGCCACTTCAATCATAAGACTGCTCTTCCAACATAATATGGTATTATTACCCTTCTCCAGTCTAAATGCTGAGCGTCAAGCAAGAAGTCAGAAGGTCCCATTTTATAAGTCTTTGGTATGACTCGGCGGGGATAGAACCCACGACCTCCAGTTCATGAGGCGGCCGCTCTACCAATGAGCCAACATAGATGTTTATTTCTCTGTTTTGTTCAATATCCAACATAGGTAAGAATGTACACTTGAAACCCTCTGAATAATTTTTGTCTCACCTGCATAGCAGAGTGAGACTATAGGCGCCGCTTTTCCGACAGCGGCGGCGGCCGTCATCATCAAATCTTAAAGGGGAATCCAGCCTTGGTCATAGAATGTTGTGTTGGGAAGGAGAAAAATGAATTAAACAGAATGGTGAAAGTTTGAAAGAAATCGGACAAGCAATAAGAAAAATATAGCTGCTTTAAAATTGAGATCACTAATAGCATGTAGATTTCAAATTGGCAACTGGGTAAGTAAATTATGACAAGGGGCAAGGACAACTTTCCCATAGGCCATGTACTTTATTATCAGGGATTTGTGGTTTTCTCCTAAGTACCCATTCCCCTGGGGCAGTAATCTAAATATAACCCAGGTAGTATATTGTTTAATGTCCTCATGAAAGAAAAATATAATTTGAAATAAAACTTTTGGGAAAAATGACATTTTAGCCATAATATGTATTGGAGTACATGGAAGAGTAGTCCTTGCCTTACATCACTATGACATCACATAAGCGGCCAATTTGAAGTCTCCATGGGTATAGTGATTACCAATATTTACAACTTCAAAAAATTCATAACTTTCTTGTTATTTGTCCAATGTTGTTCAAACTTTCACCTATCAACTTGTCTGATTTTTTTTTCTTATCAAAGCAAGGTTTCATTTGGGTTGGATTCCCCTTTAACCTGAGGTTAAGTTTTTGAAATGACATCATAACTTAGAAAGTCTATGGACCTAGTTCATGAAACTTGGCCATAAGGTTAATCAAGTATTACTGAACATCCTATTAGAGTTTCATGTCACATGACCAAGGTCAAAGGTCATTTAGGGTCAATGAACTTAGACCATGTTGGGGGAATCAACATCAAAATCTTAACCTGAGGTTAAGTTTTTGAAATGTCATCATAACTTAGAAAATATATGGACCTAGTTCATTAAACTTGGACATAAGGTTAATCAAGTATCATCAAACATCCTGCATGAGTTTCACGTCACATGACCAAGGTCAAAGGTCATTTAGGGTCAATGAACTTTGGCCGATTTGGGGGTATCTGTTGAATTACAATCAAAACTTTAAAAGTTTTTGGATCTGATTCATGAAACTTGGACATAATAGTAATCAAGTATCACTGAACATCATGTGCAAGTTTCAGGTCACATGACCAAGGTCAAAGGTCATTTAGGGTCAATGAACTTTGGCCGATTTGGGGGTATCTGTTGAATTACAATCAAAACTTTAAAAGTTTTTGGATCTAGTTCATAAAACTTGGACATAATAGTAATCAAGTATCACTGAACATCTTGTGCGCATTTTAGGTCACATGACCAATGTCAAAGGTCAATGAACTTTGGCCATAATGGGGGTATCTGTTGAATTACCATCATAACTTCGCAAGTTTATTGATCTGACTTTTGAAACTTGGACATAAGAGTAATCAAGTATCACTGAATATCCTGTGCAAGATTCAGGTCACATGATCAAGGTCAAAGGTCATGTGAGGTCAATGAACTTTGGCCACATTGGGGGTATTTGTTGAATTACCATCCTATCTCTGTAAAGTGTATCGGTCTAGTTCATAAAACATGGAAATAAGAGTAATCAAGTATCACTGAACATCTTGTGCGAGTTATAGTAGTTTTCAAAGTCAGCACTGCTGCTTTGTTGAATTGCGTGATGCAGGTGAGACGGCCAGAGGCATTCCACTTGTTAGATGTAGCAGCCATGTCCAAAGTCCCTTCGGAAGTGCATTGAGATGTTAATGTAGATAATGATGTGATACCTGCTATTATCATGATTATTCCCAACTTCAACACTTAGTATTTGAAACTTATTGATCATATTTTATCTTTTAATCATCGTGAGCAAGTTGGCTCATTCTGTAATTCATCTGCCTCTTAAAACAGAGATTTTATGCTCAAGTTCATCCTGGAAAAAATGACTGAAGACTCATCAGTGGTGTGTTAGACTGCCTCTTGCTTGTTTCATAGAGACAGGATATGATATGTGATGGGGGAAAAAAACACCATCCCTTGGATGGGATGTGGAAGTGGAGTCCCAGTGCAAAGGAAAGTTCCCATCTTGCCCATCAAGAACCCTCTGAACTATTGGTAGGAGAGTATATTGAGAAAATCCTGAATAAGTGGTCCACCTGCACACTCTCAATGAGTTACCTCAAGCCTATATCAGGAGATACCTGCAGAACATAGTGATTAAGTTCAATTCTCTCCTCCCAGCCATAGATGAGTGCAAACAAATCATAACAATAACAACTTTTCCGTATCGATGTCAGTCATATAAATGTTTAAAATTGGGAGGTTTTTTTTTAATATCATTACAGTTGAAACATGTGACAGGCCAAGCATTGAGGGACCACTGGAAGTGCCTGATAATTCCTCGCTATGTGGAACAGAGGTTCAAATCCCTGCTGGAATGGAATGTGAATTTGAGTGTAGCCAAGGATACTTTATTCAGGGAGAAGCTCTGTCAACGTGTGGCCTCACTGGATCGTGGCAAAACCCTCTCCCAACCTGCAAAGGCAAGTTATTCTTTCGGCGCTTAAACCGCTGTGAACTGAACCCTAATTTTATGTTGGCAGGAGTGTATTGAAAGTATATCTTCACTAGAATGGGTAAATGGGTGTTGTAAGAAAATATATGCAATCAATTTTAAATTTCTGATTCAATTTTATAATGATTGATCAATTCTAGCTGTAGCTAATCACATTGCAATTCTTGTTGCAAGGACCAGATCACCAATCAGTCACAAATTTGAAATTTATTGCAAGATGTGTGTTTGTGGAATCAGGAAAGCCAAATAAACTGGCATACGATCTTAAGTTTTCTTGCAATTAACAAATTAGTTCACTGAGAAATTTTGAACCAAGCTGCAAGCAAAAGTCATTCTTTATAGGATGCCATTCTTCAGATATAAATTTTCTTATATGATTTATCTATGATTGATAATGAATTACCTTTTGCCGTAATTTATGACATAAATTTAATTTCACAATTTTTTACTATTCAAAATATCAATAAATAAATTTTAGGGGTCTATTCATGTAAAAGTAGGCTTTATCTTGGGGTCTTTGTAAGTAATAGTACAATTCATTCAGAAATTGTATCCCAGTGGATTGCAAGATGAAAGGAAGTTTCCTCAATGCCTCAGCTTTGCTTTGCTTTTTTTAAAATAGTCATGACTACTTTTTGGCCTATAGATCTAATCATCTTTATCATTTTGTTTTCCATCTGGCAGCTGTCACTTGCCAATCAAGTAATTTACCGGCTCCTCTGCATGGGGGTAAGAGTGGGTGCCCCCATGATCGAGAGCTGTTCGGTTCTGTATGCTCTCTCTACTGTGATGTTGGCTATGAGGCAAGTGAACCGACACCTGTTAGGAGGGTGTGTGAGGATGATGGCCAAGGAGCTGGGGTCTGGAGTGGAGGTCCTATATCTTGTTCAGGTTAGTTTGTATACTAGTAATTCACAACAGGGTGAACTTGGATTACTCTCTTTGTGGTGATGTTGAGATGATGGGTATGATGATGATGATGATGATGATTGTGATGTGATGATGATTACGGTGATGATGGTGATGTTTTGATGATGATTATGATGATGATAATGATGGTGGTTGTGGTGGTAATGATGATGATGGTGGTGATGATGATAGTGGTGATGATAGTGATGATGATGATTATAATGGTGATAATTATGAGGACAAGGATGGTGATGATAATAATGATGATTTTGGTGTTGTGATGATGATGAAGATGATGATAAAATGGTGGTGTTATGATGACTATCATGTTGATGTTTCTAATAGTAAAGGCAGTGATGATAATGATGACAATGTTTATGATGATGATGATCATGGTGATTATAATGATGATGATGAATACAATGTTAACGTGATTGTAACAAATTACATAAAAGGGGACAGATTTTTCCAATTACACCAGTGAACAAATGCAAATCCTAACAATTTATTAATGGCACTGGTTTAAACATCTCTTACAATTTTTCTTATGACATTCTCCATCTAGTTGTCCAGTGCCTTCCGTTGGACGTCCCATCCCATGGCTACGTGGAGAGCTGCCAGCTCGCAGACCAAGCTGAGGATCCTACCCAGAGACAGTCCTATGGCACTACCTGCGTTACCCTCTGTAGTCCGGGATACACCCCTATCGGAACTACTACAAGACGCTGTATGGCTAATGGACAGTGGGATGGTGTGCCTCAGACTTGTGTTGGTATGTTGGTCCTTTTCAGTTGCTCCGGCGACAATTGCTCTGATGGAAAATCTGCATGGTAACCAAACATAAAACCTAACCCCCAAAACTAAATAAACCCTAATCCTTATCTTTACATTATTCTGAACCGGGGAACTATATTACAATCCTCCATGACCCTATCCCTATTCCCTCTGAGCTATTGAGACAGGAGCAAATGTTGCAGGAGAATAAGTCATGTTACCTGGTTTGTACATCATTTTACGTCATGGCCTGTAACATATGAACATGTAGGATGAATTGCAAATATGGAATAACCACCCTGACTGGTCCCTGACAGGATTTTTGACAGCACTTTTGCAACGATGATCTTGATAGATCATTGACCTTCTGTGATTAGCCACAGACTCTTATGTAATGGACACTAATTAAGCTGGGTCCTGTAACACAAAGTTTAGCGATTAATCATACACTTGATTTTCATAATTGCACATTCTAGTCAATGCAATCAATCGTTGAAAAAAATGTTTTGCAATGATTGCGAAGCTGTGCGTTACGGAACACCAGGGCTCCGTAACACAAAGGTCAGCTATAAATCGCTAATGACCAATGACCAATCAAGATCATTGTTGCATGTGCATTTTGCTCATTAGGCTGACTTGGAACCAATCACAATTTTCCTGCCATATTTGATAGCGATTAATCAAGTTAATGAAACCTGTCTATCAAGACCCCCAAAGAAGTTGTCTTTGTGAACAAGCAGAGTTTTCATCTGTTTAATTCTTTTTTCAGTGGAGACTGCTGTTTATTGACAAGCGGTCTTCCCATACAGTTGATGTACATGTGTAGAAACATCTCCTACAGTACACCCTTCCATAGAAATTAAAAATATACAATGGAAATAAAATTGTAATAAAATACACGTTTGTAATTATGATTGTATTTGCAAACCCGCAACTTTAAGGTATTATGTGTTCCTCGACAAGGGCAATAGATGTTAGTGAATAGTTTTCCATTTAGAAAGTATGAGATTTACATAGGGTTAGAAATTATCACTTCTACTGTATATTTCTTTGCTTGTTTTACTTTTCACCATGCAAAATAGTATTCAAACTGATGGGAAAGAGCGTGGTATATTTGCAGATATTAGGAACAATTTTTTTTAGTGTATAGTCCCCTGAATAGCACGGTTTAAAGGGCCCAGCAACTGACAAATCATGGGGAATTGAATCAATACAAAATATGCAAAGGCCAATTGACTTGCATAGTATAATCCGTCCGTCATGAGCACCCTTCAGACTAATGAGGTAAAAGTTCAGACAACACCAATTTGACCAAAATCATGATGATTATTTACGTCGGATCATGGCAGTTCCAGTTTTTAACAATCCCAATTCCTCGACTCATAGCAGGTCTCTTGATAATGAACCAAAAGAAATAACCTCTGTTAAGTTACATGTTTCAAAGTGAAAATATGCACTTTACTTCTGGTTGGTACTAACTATTGCTCTCCTATAGACCTCCCAGACATGCCGGCATCTATTATATAACATCCCCAGGCATGCAGCCGAGTGAAAGATCTGAATCCCTTCTTTTTTCTGAGATTAGCCTTTATTTCCCCATGATTTGTCAATGAAAGGTCACTTTAAGTAGAACAGGGCTTGAAGTAATGCATTCAAAATTTTGTTTTGAGCACAGAAACAAAACTATATAGCTACCTGTAGATTAGACATAAATACAAATTTACTTATTGATTGATTTTATTACTTGGTATAGATGTGACAGCTCCAAACCTCCTCTGTCCTCCTGATACTGTCATTTATGCTGACCCTGGCCGGACAGTGGGCACAGTCAACTGGGATCAATTTGAACCTATTCAGGTACGTTACAAAGGAGAGTGATTGGTCCAATTGGTATCAAATTTCGATACCCAGTCGCACCATAATGGTATGTCTACAAGCATTTGCACTCATGTCCGTGTACCCTAATCCAATTGAAGGTTTATTGAAACAGGAGTTGAAGTTTACCCAATTGTCAAATTTGTCAAAAGACTAAAAAAATGTATATTTGACGAAACTGAAATACACAAAAGGTCTTTCACATCAAAACCAATGAAGTGTGAAATGAGTTGATGCAAAAACATGGGGCATAATTTATTTGTTCATTATGAAAATGTTTTTATGTAAATAAAACAAATTTTCAGCTTTTCACAATCACTTTTGTTTTTACCTTGTGCGCTTTCACCTACAATTTGACAGTCTCCATCAAAACAAAATTGATTGCGGAAAGATGAAAATTTGTTTTATTTGAGTTCTACCAAACAGATGAATCTCTTTATGGATATTCTTTATGATTTTAACCACACAGGCCACTGATGCTGGGCTAACGATAACAGCCCAGCTGGAGAGCATTGATTCTAATCCTGTTGGATCCAAACCAACCTCTCTCACAGAAGGGGAACATTCCCTTATCTACAGAGCTACGGATGCTGCAGGAAATACAGATACATGCTCTTTTGACCTCCAGGTCAAAGGTAAATATTCATTGACCAATAGTTTTTGCACCAGAGCCCTTGGTCGGCCATTTACTCTCTCTGTACTCATAATAATAATAATAATAGCGGCATATTTACCCAGGGTAGCCACTTCAGTTCCGAAAACTGTTCTCCCATCGGACCCTGCTATTATTACCCCGGCTTTAGCACGGCTACCTTGATCGGGCGCTCGAGCATTCGAGGAATTTCTTCCTACCGGGTACCCATTCACCTCACCTTGGTCAAGTGCAGCTCAAAGTGGGTAAATTTCTTGTTGAAGGAAATTATGCCATGGCTGGGATTCCAACCCATGACCCTCTGTTTCAAAGTCCGAAGACTAATCCACTGGGCCACAACGCTCCACTCATTCATCACACACATTATACTCTTACTGTATCTGCTTCAAAATACTGGAATGATATGCCACTTTCAATTGGGCATTCAATTCTTTATTTCATTTCCATTCAATCATAATACAAAGAACATGCAATATTAATCATATACAAATTAATAGATTGACAGATTAACAGATTTTTAAAATAAAAGCAGTATAAAATAGGGCACATGGAAGTGACTCTATGTTTCCATTAATATCCATTTTTCAGAAAATTACATCAAGTTTGAATTAAAGCTGCAATTCTTTATTGTCTAGCCTGAACAAAGTTTGGCCAAGACCTAGTTGCCACTTTTAGTGCTAGTCTGTGTGAATAAATAAATAATGAATAAATGTTAGTTGACTGATTGATGGTTGATTTCAGCAATTACCAATGTGCATTTTATTTAAAAAGTATGTTCACATCTAATATAGATCAAACAAATATGCATTTTCCGGGGATCTTTTTTTATTTTTCCATGGCTCTTTTGGGCATTTTTGGACAAACGCATCTCAAACCCCTGAATAATTTTTCTCCTGTTCTGAATGCATTCATTATATGAATTAATCATCCAGTGAGATTAATGGGAAATAAATAATGAGATTAGGGGAGCTATGTGGTCCAGTGGTTCTGACTCCCGCTTTTCAATCAGTAGGTTACAGGTTTGAATCCCAGTCATGGGGTTATTTTCTATAAGCAAGCATGATTATAATTACTATTATAAAAATGGTTTATTCACATTTTGATTTTATTTTCTGTAAGCAAGTATAATTAAAATTGTTTTCATGAAAAAAATCATATTTCAGTGGTAAGGTGCCCACCTGTTTATGCTCCATCGAATGGTCAAGTGACCCTCTCCCTTGGACAGGGGTCATGCGAGGGTGGAGCTGTGTTGGGGTCAACATGCCGAGTGACCTGCGACCTTGGTTATGACCTCCCAGATCAAGTGGAGAATGTGGAGATGCTATGTGGGCAGATTGAAGGAGGAAGCAGCACTATCGGAACGTGGAACGAAAGCGTACCAGTTTGTGAAGGTGAGAGTGGACATTGGCTGGTTGTTGGTCTTCAATGGTGGTCATTGAAAAAAAAAATCATACAACAGTCAAGGAATATCTAGGTATTTCTAAGAAACAATCTTTTCTCCTTATTCAAATCATATTATGAAGAATAGTATATGGACATTTGTAATGTGCCGGTATCCATCATGAAAAGATGCTCATGGCACAGGAATGAAAAGAAGAAAAAAAGGAAACATAGTTAAATAGGGGGATGCAATATAATTACTAAAAGCTTGTCTGAATAACCAGTTTTTCTGTGAATTTTTACAAAAAATATTCCAGATTTTGTTTGGAAGTTTATTCCATAGGAATGGACCAGCATATTGAAATGATCGATCCCCCCATGAATTATGAGATTGTGGTACAGCAAGTAAAAATAAGCTAGCAGACATGAGGTTACGAGATATGATAGCTACCAGAAATTACAATAAGTGAAATGGATGTATTATGTATATAAGATTTTTATTACATGAATTTCATGAATTGTTTCTTATTGGGAATCTCTATATAGTACAGGTTTGAAGTTAGTAAGGACTGTTTTTTTTCTCTGATTATCGGTGCAGCCATTCAGATAGGGACTTAGATCAGAAAAGGAACAATGATATTAGGACCCCCTCACATGTCTACCCCAAAATATATGAAGTGGCCCAGTTGTATATTATTAAAGATGAAATCACATTGTACTGCTTTAAAAAATTTTTTTTAAGTTTGCTGGATGTCAATCCAAGGCCACCATTAACATAAGCAGCCTGCTCATGTCTGTCTCATACGCTCACAATTTATGTATTTTTTTATTGATTATAGAAAGTTATTTTCACGTATATTTTATTGTATTTGAATATTATTATTTGATATATGAAATTGTCTGCATGGATTTTTTCTGTAATATTCATGTTTTTGTGTAATATTGTTTTGCATTATTTGTTTCCTCAGAAATTAATTCAAGCTGAAAATAAAAAAATAACCCAGTCCTTTTTTTAGTCAAAGACAAAATCACTTACTTTTATTTCAAACAATTTTTTTTTAAGTTGCCCGATGTGAGATCATGCCATCTGCTAATAGCTCAGTGCGAGGATGTCCCTTTGAGGATGCCTCATATGGTGACCAGTGTGAGTTTGCCTGCGATGATGGATACCTGACTGAGAATGGACTCAAGAGGGCGACACGCACCTGCACTGAAGACGGAACCTTCTCAGGAGATGACTTTGTTTGCAATGGTAAGTTACTTCAAAGCAGATGTAATATGTAACAATGAATTTGTATACATGTAGATCGATTTATATCTTTGAGTGCCCGATCAGGGTAGCTGCACTAAAGCCAGGGTAATAGTATGCAACGCTTAGAGACAAATGTCATTTGTATTAAGCGCTATATATAAATGTCGCATATTATCATCATTATTATATGTTAAGATTAATCTAGAGAGCATTAGAAATTGATCTCTATACCTTAAACAATAACACATGACGAAAATCTCCGTTTGAGAACACGTATACCCCAGTTTTTCCATGGACCTACTCCATGGTTTTTCTCAATCAATTACTGCCCCAAGTAAGTATCAAAACACCTGTTTCTTGACCTCGGTCCGAAGATAACACTATAGCCCGAGCGCGGTCCCTGGCAAAGCATGCCGCCATTTTTTATTCACTTACTTTCCTTATTTCAAGGTCGATTTTCTTCGTTCGAAATTGAAAATGGACTAACATTGAATTTCTGAATACAATATGCCTTTGAAAACGTGATTAAATACCAAATAGAATAATTTCATTCGAAGGTCCTATTACAGGCAGAGAAGTGTTACGTAATAGCACAGCTGTTGTTTATCATTTCGTCCCTGGCCCAACGCTCATAATCTGGCCTGTGGAAACAGCGGGGATTACCTGGCAAAGCGGGGTTGATCAGGCGGGTGTTTCATAAAGCTGTTCGTAAGTTAAGAGCGACTGGTGATCCTGTCTTGCGGTAAATGGTACACACCATTGGGGATGATCACCAGTCTTTTTTAAAGTCGCTCTTAACTTATGAACAGCTTTATGAAACAGCCCCATGATCTCAAACACGATTTGGGGTCTAATACTGCAGTTTGCAGTCTGAACTGCGGTCTTCAAACGGGGGTTTGACGTAATGAGCTGCTTTCTTGAATCACACACCCACGTAAACCTGTTTAGGCATGGCTAATCTGCCCTGAGTGATATTGTGCATACACTTCGGAACTGTGCATCATTTCAGTCTACAGCACATTTTGTGATCTAAAATTGAAAATGCTTTTCACCTAAAGCAAAGCCAGAAACGTATATCAAATAACACTGAAGCAGGCCAACAAAAACAAGCAAACTAGAATTCATGTACAGAAGTGATATCTAAAACAGTCTTTTTCAGTTTTTTTAAGATCAAATTGACCGATCAATGAAAATTGCTCAGTCTTTTTAATGGGATCATTGAAGGGATTTCTCCACCCATGATGTTTGCGAACGGCTTTCCCCCATACCTTCATTTTCCATTGCAATTATTGCTTTTTAATGTTTCACTTTTACAACTGTTATCAGTTAAAGCTTTGGGCATTGCAAGAACATTGTGATCCATTCTAAATAAATTTTGTATTCAAGTTCCAAATCTTTTGTTCCTTATAGATTTTTTTTTCCATTTGTGCTTTAATATGAATAAGCACCTAATGGACTTGCCCTACAAATATTGATAGTTATTGGCTCGTCTGACAAAAAAAGTTTAAACCGATTACTGTAGTTAACATTGATCTGGAAATTGTAAGATTTGCAATTACAAGATTCTCGCAACTCCCCTGGGAATGTGTTAGGGGTGATAGCGCTGATTTTCTTCTTATCTCATTGCTACGAAAGCATGATTGCTTGAAAGCAAGCAACCAGAGGATGAAAGGCTAAATAAGGTCCTCTCGTAGTAATAACCTGATAAATGCCTTTGACACCGAAGGGCACTTGCACACCAAGTTTAAATCTTACCTGGGTTACCAAATTGCTCACCACTACTCTACAGAGTTGTCATGCCTCCTTTTTACATTTAATCTTTGTATTTTAGCTTCTGTAACCTGTCCCTCCGGTTTTAACCTGCGGCATGGTACCGTATCGCCACCAGAGTGTTCCGAAGCGGATTCCAGGATTCCCTATGACACAGCCTGCAGCTTCCTCTGCAACAACGGCTTCCTACAGCATGGTCCTTTTGTGAAAACCTGTACAGCAGATGGCACCTGGAGCGATACCAGGATCACTTACTGTGAAGGTTTGTGTGATGAATCAATAGACTAGGGAGTGTTTCACAAACGTACAGAATGGTTAAGACCCTGTTTAGATCTACCAAAAATTTGGAGTGCCCCCAGAAGTTGCTAGATCTAAACGATCATGGCACGAAAGGACAAAGCACAAATCTGAGGTAATCGCAAGGGAAAATACACCCTGGACAGTCTAGCAAAATTGCGAGATCATGCAGCGTGATCCACTGTTGAACTGTAGATCTAAACGGTCTTGGCATGAACTTGGCATAGAAGGCCTTTGTCTGAGCGCATAGTATCAATCTTTGTGGAGCTTGCGCTTTCCCCTTTGATTGACCTGTTGCCATGACAATGCAATTTGCGAATCTAAGGCGAGGCAATGTACCTTGCAATTACCGCAGATGGTTTAAACGACTTCCCATGTTTTGATAAGGAATTTCAGGATGTGTTCACTCCAGCAGAGATGCCAACCCTCCTGATGAAATTGGGAGGCTCCTGAAAATTCTTCCCAACTCCCGCCCTTACGATTACCATCCTTATCCTCCCGAAATTACGATTTTTTTTGCATTGATCAAATTGGATTGGAAGTACATGTATCGTCTGCTAACTTTAGCATGTATTAACTCCATTACGTTCGCTGCTACTAAATTCTGTGTGAAAGGCAGACAAATAAGGAGCAGCGAAAAGCTGCTGCATGTGCCGGTAGGCCCGACTAGCTTCGTGAGCCGTGTGCGCTTGCGGCCGCTGGATTTGCCGAGTCGTGCGGTGGAATATCAGTGTGTGATTTCGGCGTGTTGATGGGTTGATATTGACCCGAAATGGCGGAAAATCAACAAAAGAAGACCAAGAAATGGTCTCAGAAGTATAAGACTGAATACAGTCTCTAGTACCCGTGTATTCGGAAAGAGGAATTTACCATGCATTTTGCACAATTTGCAGCGTGGACATTTCAGTTGAGCACGGAGGTCGTGATGATATTCGGAAGCACTTTGGGAGCAAACGGCATACGGACATTGCGAAGACAAGATCTTTACAGGTAGACGTTACCCGCGCTGAGCTTTTCTTTACTGGATTTATAGTGGAACATAACCTGCCTATAGCTGATAATTCCTCATCATTATTGTTGAACGGGTACTTTTCTTCTATTGTCCCCTCATTTTTTTTTACATGTAAAAATGCATATTTGATATTTTTTATGTTAAAAAATTGGGAACAATGATTTTTTAAAAACATGTGAAATGCTCCAAAATAAGGGTCAGATTGCACCAGAGAGCATCTAGAAACCCAGAGCTTCCAGGGCCCTAAGGCGGGCCCTGGACCCCGGCTGCAAGGGTCGAGCGCTACGCGCACTTTTGGTGTCGGTTGCAAATCCTCCCTAATTCTGATTTTCAAAAGTTGGCATCTCTGCTCCAGATTATTGTCAAGTTTGGCACCTGAGCGATATAGATTGGATATCAGTGAGAAGTAGACCATGTAGATCTTGGAGACCAAGTGAATATGACCCTTAGCTTCCACCACTTCACACTCGGTTCACTTATTGATCACATCATTTCAAACACTGTGTTCACATCTACTATAGATCTACTAGTTTCAAATCAGTCATTACAAACATTAGTTAGTGTTCATGATTCACTGAATGCATTAAATATGCAAATGAATCCATTTATGGGACTAATCAACCAGTTTAAGTTTCATTCCCTCTAGATTTGTTTTATGTGTGCAGCTAACTGATTCAATCAACATAAGTTTCTTTTAGGAGAGTCTGAATACATGCCATATGCAAATAAATCTCTCAGTGGGATAAATCAACCATTTCAAGGACCGTTCACACTGTATATATATTTTATGTTTGTATCTAATTCAGATCATCAGGAGCCTACGTTTGATGAACCCTGTCCAAGGTATATCAATGTCAATGCAGACAGAGGATCAATTCATACAACAGTCGAGTTTACTATTCCAACTGCTTCAGATAATTCTGGGAATGTTACAGTGAAAAAGTAAGTTAAAAGAACAACTGGACAATGGGAATAACCTCTCATTAAGACAAAAGTATGATCAATCATTGTAATTTTTAAATAAAGACTATATCTTTAATGTCTGTGAATATTATGAATAAGTTCCTTTAAAAAGGATTATTTTACCTGAAACAAGTACTAAGACTGATCTACAATTATTGAGATTTAGTTGTGTTAAACGATGGCAATGACATACTTTTTTTCTTTGGCCAATCTCAATTAGCATGTTGCTATGGTGTTAGCTCCAATTAATACCAGCAACTGTCTTTTATGAGATGTAGATATATTTGGAAGTGAGATTTTGTTTTTGAAAAATCAATTTAAGTCAATTCACTTAAGTTCTTCGAGGTCAGTTACAGTTCTCTTGCAGTTCTGCTGTGAAATTTTATTATTTGTTTAATAAAGTGGCACAACTCCGCTGATAAGAGCACATGGCAGCATTCCTATCCATTAACATCATTTAAATTATATATTTCTAATTATGCAACTTATCTTGTGTTGAAAGTTGAATATAAATGTTAGGTTATAGCTGTAATGATATATGAATCTTCTGCAACAATTATATTTATGTTGACGATCTCTTATTCCTGTAACTTTGGTGTTTTGACAAAATATTTGTATCACTCATTCGAGTAAGAACCTTTGATATTATTATAGAAAGTTTGGTCTAATATGCATATTATTTTTGTATTGGTGTGGTTTATCATAAGCTATCCGATCATTTCTTATCTTCTTATAGTTTGATTTGAAATATCCTTAAATTGATGTTGATATACTATTCTATTTTTTCAAAAACATTTCTTTTATCACAATTATGTTTTGCAGTATGCTTAATTGCCTGTATTCTCAAAAGAGGTTTCAGTTCAATCATGGTACAAAACAATGGTTTACACCTCAGTTACATTTGCTCTACAGTGGTCATATGGCGAGTTGAAAACAGCGGTTTTAACATTTTGTGAATAGTTACAGATAGTTGGCTTGAATAAAATTTCATAAAACAGTACTGTATATAGGTATAATGCAGATTACTCATTTTGTTGGGCTTCCCTTTTAGTGCCTTTTGCCAAACGCATGCAATTTGATTTTCTTAGTGTACACAAAAATCTGCATAGTCCGTGATTTCGTGCCATTGTGCAATTGAAACCTGTTTCAAGAATACAGGTTCATATGTTTGTATGATATTATATTCTTCCATGATGGAAATAAAACAAAGAAGTAAACTCTTTTACCCAGAGTCACAGGTCTACCAGGACCCAATGCTACTTTTTCTGAAGGCGCTTCAATGAGTGCCTACATCGCTACTGATCAAAGCGGAAATGCAGCACGCTGTCAGATAGAAGTCAACGTTAATGGTGAGATTTAAAAAATAAATGTTGATTTTTTTTTGTTCTTCATGACAGTGATATAAAAAAGAGCATTGGGTAAACACCTCAAAATTTTCCGAACTTGCACTTAATATAAAAAAAACACAAGGATGAGCAGACGACAAAACCAAATAAAACAAGATGGAAGCTAAAATGGACAAATCTTGTGAAAAACTGATGAGCTCTTTAAAGATAACTGTTAATCTCACCTTACTGCTATGTATCTGTATTTTAGCATTTTCTCCTTATATAAATAACTGGGACTAAGCCCTCAGTGTTTATTGTTATTGTCTCTTAGCCAATCAGATATCAAATTCTGTCAAATGCACCATTAGTATTCTTTATTTGAATTTATAGTGTAACAGTTGTAGACATTGCACTAAGATTCACTTTTAAATTTTAAGTAAACAACTTTCTGTTTAATTCCCTTTTTCATCAAGTTTTCCGATGCCCTCGACCCCATGCACCTGCCAGAGGTTCGCTTGTCAACTGTACAGATCCTATATATGGCTCAGAATGTTCTTACACATGCAATCAAGGGTACGAGCTTGATGGTCCGCCAACTCGAACCTGTGAACTGACTGAGGGCCAGGCTCCAGCATCTTGGGATGGGGAACAGCCTTCATGTAGACGTAAGATACATGTATACAATTGAGAATGCATGGTGATTTCACGTTTTGTTGATGCTGGTGTCAGAAATATTATTCAGCTTGCCTTCCCTACATGTAGCTCAAACGCCTGGGGAAATTTGTCCCAGGGTCGTCTTCGTTTCATGTTTGTTGCTATTCTGCATTTAACATTGACCCGACCAAATTGTCAACAATGAATCTGAAATCTCCTTATGATTCTGATTGAAAATTTTGTAAAAGACAATGAAAGTGAAAGTAATCGACCATTCCATAGAGTACATCTCATTATTTCTTTGTGTCAATTGCTCTTATAGCGAGGACCTGTGCATCCCTGCCGACCCCAGCACTAGCAGTCAGATCAGGATGTCACCTTCAGCCACCTGAAGAAGAGACCTTTGGAACTCTTTGTACCTTCTACTGTCCTTATGGCTTCCGAGGCATTGGAGATCATCAGAAGCGCTGCCAAGCAGATGGGATGTGGAGTGGTTCTGACTTCAGTTGTGAAGGTTTTTTTAGCCTCATGTTTTTTTTTCCATAAACTTGCATTACATCTTACATTATAACAATACATGTATATCATTAAATAATAACAATGATGATATGGACATTTATATTGCACCAGTATCCACCATGAAAAGATGCTTATGGCGCATTAAGGAAGGCATTAAAGAATAATGGAGCGTGCCCCCAAATTTCCATTACCAAAAAATAAGCCTAGGGAAAATAGAAAATAACTTTAGTAAAGAAACGCAAGGGAAGAGGGTAAACTATGGAATAATTCTTTTAATATTTAAATTTTCTTTTGAGAAAGGTCAACATTTTTGCTTGCTTACTCTTTCAAGACAAGAAGTATGCAATGTTCAACCCCCTCAAAAACTTTTGACTCAAGTAGGCTTAATTTTAAGATAGTATAGTGGTAGAATTCAATGTTAGACTTCATGTTGGCAATTTGAATATGTAAAAAAAAATTGTTTTCCACCCTTGCCATATCCAGAGACTGAGTTCTTAGGGTCTAAGGGCAATTGGGAAAGGGATCTAACGCTCACTTTGATATTTTGTGAGTAAGAAGATAAAGTTTGCAAATCAATTTGGGAACTGAATCTGTTCTTGAAATTAAGTATAAAACATATGGATGGGATATTATAATAAGTAATAATGATGATAAAAGTTATTGTAATATATGTAATAACTTGATGATAATGTTAGCAATAATAATATGTCCAATTCTTTATTAGCAAATTACACCAAGTAAAGCAATTCTCTATGCACTAAGATGAAACGAGAAATAAAAATTAAGAAATGCCATATAAAAGTTAGTATCTGAGAATACAATAAACTTACCAAATGACTGTTCATCATTAAAGACAAGATATATGCCAATTATCAATAAAATACACTGTCTCCCATCTGTGTTGATGACATTCAGTGTGATCATTTACAGCAGTAGATTTCATGATTTCAGATTTAGGTATATGCAAATGGTTTAGATCTAGATCTATGATGATTTGATGGCAATTAACCTTGATTTTAAATACTTCCTTATGAACTCATTGTGTGCTTCAACTGCATGTACAAGGATGAACCATATTTGTGTGTTCAAATCCCACCATGGCCTAGCGCCCTCTGGCAAGGTGTCATTCTACTCATTGATACTCTCACCCAGGTGCTAATTGGGTACCGGTAGGAAGCAACCGTCATTGTGGTTGGTTAAGCAAGTTTGTGCCTAACAGGCTGCTTGAAATGCTAAGAATCCAGTGACCGGGTAATAATAATTGTGAAGTGTTTTGAACAGTCGTAGATTGATAAAGTGCTGTATAAACGCCAGTTATTATTATTTTTTTGAAATTGAAATTTTCTTTTTGTCAGCCATCGCTTGTTCTCCTCTAGAGGTGGTTGATGGAGCAACCATCACACCTCCTGACTGCCAGACAGACCCAAGGTTTGGGGAGACGTGCCTGCTACGATGTAACACACCAGGTTTCCAGATCCAGCCTAGGATCCTGACTGACACTGTCTGCCTGGGTACAGGGTTCTGGTCCAGGAACATCACTAAAGCATCATGTGTAGGTCAGTATTGTTCAATCTTATCCTGATACTGCAGTTATCAATATTGTTATATTTATCATCATTATTACTGTTTATTATTATTATTATGATTGTTATAATTAATAGTGAAATTTTTATCATTATTATTGTCATTATTATTTTCATGACTGTCATCATAATTATCATTGTTTTCATTGATATTCCCGAATTATTATTTGAATTACTATATGTAGAAGCGATAGCATCAGGAGAAGTTGAAGTTCATGTTTGAAAAGACTGTCCGATATCTCTTTAGGAAAATGATGGTAGTATATGGACAAAAGAAATTTAAATGACACTTCTAAGAGTTATAATCATGAAAAATGTTATGAAAGATGTATTCATTCATGAGCTTCCAATTTAATAGTTTTTACATTCAATTGATTCCTTTTCAGATATTGAAGAGCCAGTGTTCACCACCTGCCCCAATGACTTCATTGTGTACGCTCCCCAAGGAGAACTGCTTGCCGATGTCACCTGGAATGTCCAGGCCACTGATAACGATCCCACCGCTGCCGTCGATATTGTGTGTAACATGGAACAAGGATTGAAGCCTGAAGGGGACTATGCCGTGACGTGTACTGCTTCAGACGCCCAAGGAAACACCCAGACCTGCAACTTTGAGGTCTCTGTCAGAGGTTAGTAGATTGAATCAAAGGAATGAATTAAATGAGAAAGTAGGAAAATTTGTGTCTGATCAAATGATATTTATTTATGTTTATTGTGTGTGCTTGCTGGTGTATGTATTGAAACCCGTAGCAACCAATATCACTGTATATCACTGTGTAAACATACTTCCTTATTTTATTATTAATCATACATTTTAGTATGTATTCCCATTGGGCCTCGTCCACAAACTTAAGCTCATATCATTAGGTGCTGGCTCATTACTGTGCAATCTTTGTGATTGTAAATTATTTCGATGTTGTTTTGCCAAATGCCAAAAGTATTGAATTTATTAACTTCAAATTCAATTCAATAGTTATACTGTATCTCTTCTTAATATATAATAACTTAATTCCAAAACTTTTGCATGATGGAATAGTCATTGACTAACTTGACTTATAGTATAGTTGGACATTGAGTAGGGTTTGCCATACTTTGTCTGAAAACACTTAGAGGACCTGAATTGTCTACAAAGAAAGTATTTTTATAGTATTGTGTATCTTCCTGATATTTAATCACTAATAACTGAACTTGTAAGAAGATATCTACACATCCACCAAGCATCTTTGGATATAGAAGCAATTAATTAGCTACAAAGTTGAGCAAGATTTCAGGATTACCATACACTGTTTCTGAAAGCTTTTAGAGGGCTTGATCCTACAAATATATTATCTAGATCATTTCCTTTGGTATCAATTTGACTTGTGAGAAGATATCTAACCCTCCACCAAGCGTCTTTGGCTATAGAAGCCATTAATTATATACTAAGTTCAGCAATGTTTCAGGATTACCATACACTATTTCCAAAAACGTTTAGAGAGCTTGATTCTACATATATATCATTTTTAATAATTCTCTTGTTATTTATTTGACTTCCAGTGAGGAGATGTCAGCCTCTCCATCCACCTGTCTTTGGTAATATCGTTGGATCGTGTGACAATGTTTGGGGAAGTGAGTGTGAGGTAGAATGCGCTCTTGGATACTCCCTCGTAGGACCGAGCCTGACACAGTGCAACTACACAGGACAGCGGATGCACTGGCAGAGAGAAACGGCACCCTATTGTGATAGTAGGTATCCAGCAGCTTGTGCCCGTGCCACAGGCAGGGTGGTGGAGAGGGAAAGAATTTTCAAAGGAGAGAGTTGAAGATGTGTGCTTGGATTTGAACCTGTGCAATGATGGATTAATTTGGCAATTAAGCCCCGCGATTCTCAAATTGGCAAGAACCCTAGCTAGGATATTGCAAAAATACATAGTGAAGAGGAGGCCAGTATGTCTTTAGAACACTCAATTTTGCTGTCATGTATTATTGGTTGAATGGCAAAAGTGACGGGTCAAAGGTCTATGATACACTTAATGCTTGCATGAGTTGGAGTCTCGATCTTGATATGGTAAATATTGATGTTTAGATGAACTGTAAGTCCAAGTGAATTAGCACAATGTTTTATCTGGCAATTTTTTTTTACCTGACAGTTACCATAATAATAATATATCTCAGCAAATTAAAATCTAGGAAATCAAATCTGGCAACTTGTGAGACGAAAATTATTGATGAAGCACTCTACATTTTATTGATGAAATTTTGTTATGATTCCATGGATTTGCTGTTTCCTCCTTTACTTTTATCCTTTTAAATCTTTCTCTCCTGCTATTGTTTCTTTCCTTTTCCAACCAATTTTTTTCTCTCTCTTGGTAGTTGTTGGATGCGATCCCCTGGACCTTCCACTCAACATCAGTGTATACCCTGCTACATGCACGGATATAGAGAAACTCTATTATGGGACGGAGTGTACCTTCTTTTGCCGCAATGGACTTACGTTAGAGGGCGCTGTTCACTCTGTTTCTTGTGGTGCAGATGGAGAGTGGGATGCAAATGTCTCAGAAATTGAAGTCACATGTATTGGTATGGCTGGCAGAATAAGATACATTAAATTTAGATGCTTGATATTTTAAAGAAATATTGTAGTGGACAAGCTAAAGATATTTCAGTCAGTAAAGAAAAGCGTTTTTATAATCCCTTTCTTAAGAAATGTTGGCCTTGTCATCCACTCTGGGTTCAGAATCAAATTGATTCACATTCGCTCTTTTGTCTTATTAGAAGCTCATGTGTGGAATTACATATAGGTATTCTATATAAAAACTTTCGTAGAGGTTGAAAACTATAAAAAAATGGAGGTAAATCTGCTTTCCTCAGTGAATATAAATTTAGCATAAATGTTGCCACAATTACTTAAACCATACAACCATATACTACGGCTAGACAAGGCAGGACAAAAGAGCACTAAATATTAAAATAAATGTTTTCTCTTACTCTCGTTATCATCCAGATAAAGTAGCTCCAACACTCACATTCTGTCCCGGACCGATTTCTGTCATTCGTACTGAAATCTGGGGCGTGGAAATAACCTTCGACCTGCCCAGAGCACAGGACAACACCGATGAAGTTCTTTCAGTGATGACTGTCCCAGAAAATTTGACATCCCCCTATAACTTCACAGAAGATGCTGTGGCTAGCTATACATTTATAGATTCATCGGGAAACTCTGTGGTGTGTTCGTTCTCTGTGTATGTTCAAGGTAATGAATGCATATTCTAATTTTGCCATGTTGAGATTGTAGTATCATTATCTTATGTTACCTGGCTTGAAAGTTGCAATTGCTAGTAAGATAGGCGTGGCCAATTAATTTCCTGATGAAACCTTTACATCAAGTTTGCTCCCCTTAAAGAAGTTTCTATTTCAAATATTTTCAACGTTTTTCATAAATGATAGCTCCCAAGTAAGCTGATACCAGGTGAATCTATTGTCTGTTTCAGATGAGATCCCTCCAGTAGTAGTCTTCTGTCCTGATGATATCCATGTCAACACCAGTGAGGTCTTGACCGAAGTCACCTGGGAAGCACCAATCTTTGAGGAGGTCACCGGCGATGACCTGCTCATCACCAGTAACCATGAAAACCACATGGCAACATTTCCCTGGGGAGAACATGTTGTTAGCTATCTAGCCTCAAACACAGACAATGGAAAAACTGTTGGATGTGAATTTTCTGTTGAAGTGAAACGTAAGTTGCAGATTGAGGTATTTTTCCATCAAACAATCAATATTTAGATCTAGATTCTAATTCAATTTCTGATTAAAAGCAAATCAAACATCACATGAAAAATTGAAATATAGTCCAAAGGTAGGTTAGTATCCTAGTTTATATGATAAATTAAATATTTTGGAAAAAATAAACAAACACAATACAAATAACCTTTGTTGAGTTTTAGAAAAGATTATCAAGATGAATTCATTTATTTAAAAAAAAGTCCTTCAAAAATTAGTTTCTCTGCAGCCTATGCATACCACAGTATAACACCAACTTTGCATTTTCAGCTGTTACGTGCAATGACCTGAGAGCCCCTGGGAACGGAGCAATTTCCTGTGACCAGTGGGCGTATGGAAGGTTCTGCAGCATCTTCTGTAACAATAACTTTGACATCCCAAGACTTCCATCATCCCGCAAGCCCCCTGAACATTACGTCTGCGGAGGCAGTGGGCTCTGGAGTCCTCATGCCTATGTACCAGATTGTTCAGGTGAGTATTAGAAAGTACCTTACCAGAAGTTTGAAGTTTTCCCCTATGAATAACACAAGCATCTTTTCATCACCGATTTTATTTTTTTTTCATAAAGAAAACAATTGGGAAGAAGATTTCTTTCTGGAGTCCAGCTTATAATGCCAATGATGAGATGTTAGGCAAGGCTCCACACTAACTTTTTTCTTGGTGGCCCAATTGGTCCACCAAAATCATCAATTTCACAGTTTTGGTGGCCAGCAAAGCAAATTTGGTGGCCCTTAAACAATAGAAAACATTACAATTTATCCAAACGTTAGTATCCCGTCTGGGCCACCAAGTGTGGGCTTTTATAGAATTTTGGTGGTCCGACTTTCAATTTAGGTTGCCCCGGGCCACCAGGCTGCTGCTAATGTCGAGCCCTGTCAGGAACAGCAATTCAAAGACACTTTGAGGTTTCTGTAGGAGGCACATGATGCTGGTTGTTGCCTATATAATTCAATTTTTTCTTGTTTGGAGGATAATGCCACCATCACCTTTTCTTATTAAATCTATCTTCTGACATTCGCTTACACTGTTGCAGTTATAGTCCATTCCAGTTCTTGAAATTCTCTATCCAGCTGATTCTGGTTCCTACTCTTGGTGTAGTTCTACACTTCCCTCAGACATATTTTCCTACAAGCTGTAGACCCAAATGCTGTTAAATTTAAAATCACCAAATCATTTAATACTTTACATTATCCTTCCTGTCTATTTTGATTTTGCCACATGCTATGCTATGGCTATAATTCTTTATTGCTTTTATTTCACTTTCAAGATATTTGTTGTCATTTTTTGAATTTTTTTTTAGTTGTCCTGTTCTGTGATTTTATTAGTACTCTAGTATCTTGTTATAATCATATGTCATAAACATTTGCTTCCACTCCTTATAGCAATCAAGAGACCGGGCCGATGCAACCTTCCCAATGAACTTCTGTACTTCTCTGGAGATTGTGGCACGCAGGAAACTCTGAATCAAATCGCCGAATCCTTCCTAGCAATCCTCCAGGGAACAGACTTCAGTGATATCTGCACCCAGTCAGACCAGTGCACTGCAGATAATGTCAGGGTTACATGTGGACCAAATATTGAGGCTAGCCGAAGAGGTCGCAGAGAGATTCCTCGACGACGGGCTATCCTTAGAAGCAAAGAGGAAACAGACATGGTCTTGCAAATGGACAGGAGGACTGAACATCGCCTGAAACGACAAGTGGCCAGCCCATTTGTGGTTTCCGTAGAGTGGGACTTTGAGGTTAACATCAATCAAGACCCAAGCCTTGATAACTTCGCTGCTGCCACAGATGCTGAGGACATTATGATATCTATGAATGATATCATCTATGACCAGATCTTGGACGGTACCTTCCCCGACATCACAGATGTTCCTGGAGCAGACATCATCCTGGATGTGGATTCATTGACGTACGACTATGCAGAAGTTATGTGCGATGATGGATTCACTGCCGACAATGAAGATTTGCAATGTGGTATGAAATTTTGAAACTCCAGTATCATTATTCTTCAATTAATACACTGACTATTAAATTCCAGGGTTTTTCAAACCTGTCATTGATGAATCAATATCCTGTCTTTCAGTTTCTTGCATCGTGGGTACATTTATTGATGATGTGAACAGGGTTTGTCAAGCTCTAACTAGATGAATCCTTAACTTGTCTTTCAGTTCCTTGTATTATGATGGCATTCTTTAACACTGTGACCAGGAATTGTCAGGCTTTTCCAAGATTAATTCTTGTCTTTCAGTATCTTGCATTGTGGGGACATTCAATGTGTCCTCTGTCTTTCAGGTTTGACATAGACAAATTCCATATCCTTTTTCTCCAGTTCCTTGCATAGTGGGGACATTCTTTGACAATGTGACCAGGATTTGCCAGGCCTGTCCTAGAGGAACCTATCAAGACTCTGAAGCACAGTCATCATGTATCCCATGCGAAGAGGGACAATGGACAGAGGAGGATGCATCTACTAATCATACTCAGTGCTTGGGTGAGTAGAAAAGTAGATTAAAGTAATGTCAATGCAATTCAATTCAGCATTTATTTCATATTTCACTAAGAAGCAAACTGATAACCGAATCATGTACAGACAAAGAGACAGCAAAAAAATATTGTTACAACATCAACAAAACCAACAAAAGTGAGAAAGTATAGTGGGCACATTATTATGATATATAAGAAATTAAAAGATAAATGATTTCAATACAGGAATACACTAAAAGGCCAGGAGAAGGTTAAATGCACACACCCAAAGTAACTTTGCCCTTAAGGTAATTTTTATGTATAGATGCAGCAAGTGACAAGTAGCAAAGAAACAAAATAAAAGATAAAAAAGAGAATAAAACAACATCAGTTGTACAAAGAACTAATGCACAATTTCCTGTAATAATCAACCTTCTATATGTGCAGACTTCATTGTTTTCTCTATTCTTACTTCAGAAACTGGCCAAGTAATGATAGTTTGAGAGCATTACAACTAATTATATAAACTAGAAAAAAGAGACAAAGTCTTACTTATAGGGAGCCAGACGTACATGTTTTATGGTATTGCCCTGACATGAACAATACTATTGGTACCTATTAGTGTTCAAAGTTCGGTAATGACAATATTTTTATTCTTATAATTATCATTATTATCATCATCATTATAATTTCACATCTGCAGATATATGTGATGCAGGTCACTTCTCACCTACTGGTGTAGCCCCCTGTGAGCTTTGTCCTATTGGAACTTACCAACCTGAAACCCTCAGCACCTCATGCCTTCAGTGCCCTAATGGAACAAACACAATGGCTAGCGGCAGCAATCATATTCAACAATGCATAGGTAAGTCAAAATGTGACAAGCCACCCCAAAACTAACAATAAGTGACAGGGAATAAAACCGACACAAAAATGTGGTATTCAAAATGATAATAATCATCATGATAATGATAATTGATATTTATGAAGCGCTTTACACAAAGGTTTCAAAGTGCTGTGTACATAAAATAAATATTCAAATAAAATTGTATAATACATAAATGAATAATCTACAGAATGACAATTAAGAAAACAAAATTAAAAACATAACTTTTTTGTGCTGGGTCTTGAAAATGTGCATCTTGAGTCTCTTCTTGTAGGTGTCAGTATTGGGTGCATCGTGAAGGGAGAGAGGTCCAAGTAGAGGTGCACGAACAGAAGAAACCCCAGTGCCGTAGCAGTTGTGGGTGCAAGGTCCAAGTGCGAGCTGGGGTCTTATCAGAAAGCAATAATAACCAAATTTGATTATCTGAAAAAATAGTAATTCTTTTTTTATTACACTGTCAAAAGTTCAGTTAGTGTACATTACCTAGTAAAGAAATAGGCATGAGTGTTAATGAGTGTTAATTAATAATCAAATTACCTCATGCTAAACAATTGGCGAAAGTTTTAATGATTAGATAAGGGTATCAATCTTGCTAGTTTGGAGAATTACAGATAATAAAAAAAAAGGTTTTGATGATGCAATTATCTTGAATGGTACTGTATATTTTTCCACTTTCACCTTACAGAGCCATGTCAGCCTGGCTCCTTCTCTCCGTCTGGTTTTGTTCCTTGCGATCTATGTCCGTTGGGTTCGTATCAAAATCACGTGCAACGGACATCCTGTGACCTTTGCCCTGGACATCTTTCAACCCAATAACACTGGAGCACTATCGGTGCAGGAATGCACAGGTAAGAAGTAAAAATAAATCATGATTGTTTGATAAAACTAACTAAATCTGTTTTAAGTGTATATGAAATATGTAACATAAATATGGTTTTGATTTGTTTCTAAATTCGGTCAATATTTCATACTTCTCACACTTATAATACTTTTGTACAGTAGAGTATATTTTTGGTTCTTGCTGGAAATGCACTAGCACGCCACCACTTGCAAATGTTCAGATTCTTATATTTTGTCCAAAATAATTGTTATTTATTAGGTGGTCTGTCTTTGACAGATCACCTCTTAATTTCGTCAGAATTTTCTTATTTTTATTTGTTTATTTATTTTTACGGATTTTCTTGTCGCCAAGTTATCTCAAAATGACTTGGTCAATTTAATTGAATTTCGTGTCATCTATAGGATCTGTCATGGACACGTCAAAATAAGCTTTTCAAGGTCATCAGGTCATGATGACGTCATCTAGGCGCCATTTTGTAAAATCACATTATCAATCATATCTCCATTATCAATTATCAAAAATCAATCAAATTACCATCACATCAACTTCAGGTCAAGGGTCATCAGGTCATGTCATCAAAGGTCACCTGGAGGTCACGACGCACGCGTCAAAATTTCAAAATGCCCAAAATCACTTTTTGACCAAAGTAGAGTATGTTTCAGGTCATTTTAAGCATTTTGAAATTTTGTGCGTAACGCCTTACCGCAACGCAGAAACACCGTTTTTTTTACATCTTTGCATTGATGATAAAATTCTGAACAATTTGATACCTTGATCAACCTTCTACGACCATTTATGACGAAATTAACACCCGCTGAAGTTTGCAGCACGTGTGCGCGCGAGCTCTCACTATAGGCCATATATGGGCAAAAATATGCCTATCGAAAATTCACTGTAGCTCTTTAAATAGTCCATTGACCCCCAATTTTTTTTTCATATATCGATAGAGTATGAGTTGTAGATTTGATTTCATGTCATCAATGTCCCTAAATTATATCATGACGTCATCAAGATGGCGCCTAAACTAAAAATTTCATTTTTTCAAAAATGACATCAAATTTATGCGAATTTGGTTGTAACTTCTCGAACATAGATCGTTTTTCGCCCAGATTTTGATAAGCAGTAGATTAGAATGTACTCTTTCTTGTCAGTTGACATGAATTTTCGTTTTGAGAAATGCATCATTGCGTAAAACAGCGATGAAAAGAGGCATGTCATTTTTCCTTATTTTGTGTGTAATGTCTATGGGAATTGACTTTTTGTCAAAACTAGATTCGACATTCCTCTATTTCATGAGCCATATCTCCAATGTTTCTTGTCAGTTTTCCCCGAGCTGTTAGTAGGTTGTAGCTGAGATTCTGAGCTTTTGGAAGTGTGCTCTTCATTTTTTGATCAGATGCCGGGATCATGCCCGTTTTTCACTTGCAAAATTGGATTTGTAATTCTCAAAATTGCTTACGTGTATTCTCTATGGGGAATATCGTGGCTCAATGGATAACGCATTTGACTTGCTTTCTGAAGGGCGCAGGTTCGAGTCCTGGGGTAAACAAGATTTTTTTTCCATTTTTTTTTCTTTTTTCCTGCTCGTACATGATCCTTCATGATAATTTAATGGTATAAAAGTTAAAATTCAGCAAGATAAAACAGATTTTTATCACTTTCATATCACATGTATTGTCGTACATCAAAGAGACCCTTTTCACAGTGCTTTATCATCTCCCGTCTTTCACAAGTATTCCATCCATAATGAGCATTCCGTTGTCATCATGAAGATCATATTGATATGCATGAACATGGTAATAGTAATCATGATTCCGAGAATAAAGACAGACCACCTAATTCGTCTGCATGACAAATTAAATTCTAGTTATTATTATTGTTGTTTTCCAAAATTTATTTATAATTACAGATTTGGGAATTAATGTATTTACCCTTTGTTTTTATTATTATTGCTTTTCTGTTATTTTTATTATCATTGTGATTTTCATTGTCATTATTACTATTATTATTTTGGGGGTGGGGGTTAATAGCTCCAAAATGCCCCAATTGTAGGTCAGAAAATAAGCTTAGCTTGATAAATATGCATGCTTGTGTGAACACATGATGATGATATTTTTTGCTTGTATACACTAGTACATAATACAATGGTAAGATCAAGTCAGGTTTAAGAAAGGAATGAAGAAATGTTGTTTACAAACTACAAACATGCAATCAGCAACAAAATCATTAGTGTGATTATTCGTGAAGTTACATCACCTTAGTGTGAAAAGTAATTAATGTCATCCTATTGATACTACTGAGATTCAAATGAATTGTATTTCATTCTTAGATATTAATGAGTGTGTATCTGAGCCTTGCCAGAATGGAGCGACCTGTGTGGACTTACGAGGCAACTTTCAATGCATATGCGCTCCAGGCTTCACTGGCAGCAATTGTGAGATTGATGTCGATGAGTGCGCCCTCTATAGACCATGTCTTCACAGTGGGACATGTCTTGATCGTGTCAATGGCTATTCTTGTATTTGTTTACCTGGATATACAGGTTAGTGTTGTACCGGTATAGAGTGGAAAATGTGTTTTTTTTCATTTGATCAAAGTAGTCAATTGTGTACTACTGTGTTCCAATAAATATGAAAATGTCCCAGGATGCACTCTGATACAAGAACCATAAAGACAAATAGTTACAGAGAAATTATTGAGTGAATTAAGGGTTAGGGTTAAGTGAAATTCATAAAAAGCTGTAATATACATGTAGCTTTGCATGATATGATTCTCTCTCATTTGTTAATTCTCCCAGCTTAGATTGACAGATTGATACATATTCTGTTTAAATTGGTAGTGCCATTGCTCACAAGCATTTTGATGCAAGTTGTATTTTTGGTCAAAATAACACTTGAAAGATGCAGTCTTACTTTTGTAAAAATTAAAGAATACTTGTGGTCTCTCGTTTGCCACTTAATATCCTAGTCAAGTATACAATTATGCATACATTTTAAAATCACTGTATGACACATCCCCCATATCATAACAATATGATCATGGGATGTAAATTAAAGAGATAGATTACAATGATCACAAATTTTCTGTATATGCTTTCCAAGTTTACACCTAATCATAAAATGGTTTGCATCTTTTTTGTTACATGACCATAATGAAATAGATATCATCATGCTTTATTTTGTTTTAGGGGTGGAATGTGAAAAACCCTTTGATCTCTGCCAGTCTCTGCCATGTCAGAACAACGCAACATGCTTCAGCTCGCCGACCCACTATGAATGCCTGTGCACCCCGGGGTATCATGGTGATGATTGCCAATGGGTGCAACACCCCTGCTCACCGAACCCTTGCCCCCATGCCGATGTATGCAGGGTGGTGGAGGGAGAGTACGGTCCCGATTACGAGTGTGAATATCGCAGAGTCATCAACGAATGTTACAACCAGCCATGCTTCCATGGTGGTTTGTGTGTGGATACATATGGCGGATTCCTGTGTTTGTGTACATCTGGTTAGTATAATACAATAATTGATGCACGTCATCGAGGGCTTTAGTGAGAATTATACTCACGAGGTACTTTTACAACAGTTCTGTTATGTCTGAGGCATAGCTGTGGGTGTTTTTGTTGTTTTAATTAAAGGTAGCAAGTGTGGAAAATTATTCTAATGCCCATGGAAAATGATGTGTATTATCTGTTTTATGAAATGAAGATGTGGATCCTTGTTATTTGATTAACCATCCCCATCTTAAAAGTATGACCGGTCATAGACCTCGTAATTAGTACCCATCAATGGTAAAATTTTCCTGTTGGCTTGAATAGCTGACAGTCACATGATTTCAGCCATCCATTTCATTAGATCCTTATCGTCATTATATTATCAATCTTTAAGTCCTTCACTAGCTTTGGTAAATCCCATCATATGTGTCTATCACTTTATTATTGTATGCAGTGTATTAGAGTACAGGCTGGGAGATGGAAATTTAAGGAGATGAGCAACAGTCCCTGTCAGACATACGACACATCAGGTCTGTTGTCTGAAGCTTGGTATGTGTGGAACACTTTTGAAGTCACACCTTGCATTTTTCTATTCATTCCCAAAATGTAGGTTATGAGGGTCGTCTGTGTCAAATTGATATTGACCTTTGCTTGAGTGACCCCTGCATGAACAATGGGACCTGCTTTGACCTGGATGACACCTTTGAGTGCCTCTGCAAAGAAGGCTACGCAGGAGAGCTCTGTGAGAGACACAGAAACGCATGTGATGATGCACCCTGTCTTCATGGAGGATCATGTCAACCTATAGAGGGTGCTTCTCATCTCTATACGTGTGAATGCCTTCCAGGGTTCATAGGTCGCAACTGTGAGGTCAATAGAGACGACTGTGCATCCATTCCTTGCTCCAATGGAGCGACCTGCATGGATGATGTTGATGGATTTACCTGCGCTTGTACTGAAGAATTTACAGGTTTGTAAATCTAGTAAAATTCCAAGTAACTCACAGTGCAAGCCATATGGCACACCTTTTCCAGCTTATTTTCAATACCATAATTTTTTTTAATTTGTCTTATACTTCATTAGAACTTTAGTTGATTTTTTTTCATAATAAAATTGGCAATCAACAAGCATGATGATATTAAGAAGGAAAATAAATATTGACAGTAATAATTAAACAAGAGTAAAAATAATTGCACTGATATTACTAATGCTATTTATTATAGCATGATAATATTAATATCAATTCACAAGAATAATGTTGATAATCATAATAATAATAATAATAATGATCAATAACAATGATGACATTAATGATACTAATAAAGTTTGAGAATGATGACCAAAGAAATGATAAAGGTTGTAATATGAGGAGAACAAGGACAATATTGGATGACAAAGAGCACATGTTTACAAAACAAGGGCTAATACTTGAACAGGAAGATTCTTCTATATTTCCAGCAGAGCTTAGCTAGGATTTCTGTTTTCATAATAGGTCCAACATGTGATGTGAGTATCGACCTGTGTACCCAGAAGCCTTGTGGTCCCAATGCTACTTGTTTGGACCAGGTTGGTGGTTACCAATGCCTGTGCCCTCCTGGTAGGACCGGGGAGGTTTGCCAAGATGCTGTAGATTTCTGTCAGGGTGACGATCAGTGTTTGAATGGAGGTAGCTGTATCAGCCATCAGGAGACCTTCTCATGCCTCTGTGTTCCTGGATATCAAGGTAAGCGAGATGAAAGCAGAGTAACGTTTCATCAACATTTTTTCTGGAAGATATGACTTTATACCTTTATATGAATCTATATTACTTGAAGTATAAATAAAATATTTTTTCATAAAAGTAAAGTGATTGAATATGGGGTTGGGAAAATAAAAACATTGAACAGTACTAATCAGGAATACAGGCAATTATTTTCTCGTTTTAATCTTGAAATCTTGGAATTATGAAAAGAATGTGACCTTTCATATCTTAAAAAAATAGCAGTAGGAATGATATTTCCTACAATATTTGATGAATTATATCTGGAGATTCAAAATGCATGCGCTTCATGTGATTTTCCAATCTGTTTATGACTTTTATTTAATTTTTCCATCTGCATTAGAGGACGTGAGTAATATGTTTATATGTCATGCATGTTCATTACTTTGATATGTGTATAAACCAGGGTCCCAGTGTGAAATAGACATTGATGAGTGTGCAAGCGAACCCTGCTTTCACGGATCAGCGTGCCTGGATTTGATAGGGAACTTTTCATGTGTATGTGCATCTGGATTTTCTGGCCCTACTTGTGAAGAAAACATTGATGATTGTTTGTCAAGGTGAGACAGTCTTTTTTTTTGGAAGATAGGACCAAGAATAATTTGCATTTTTGTTCCATAATCTTGTAAAAATTGGAATTTTTCTATATTTCTCCCCAAAGAATTCTTGATTTCATATATTTTTGTGAGTTGCTTTTTTCACCTCAATGAACCCTATTTCATATTTAGTTGCATTGTCCTTTACACAACCATTGTTGTTAAAATCTTGTACAAGTGCTTTAGTTGAATGTACGTTAATTAATGATGATAATGCAATTATTGATATGTAAGAATGTACTTTTTGTTTGATTGCATTTGGCATAATATGTAGCAGTCTTGTGGCATATTTATACCCTCAAATTTCATACCATATTTTGTTCCACAGTCCCTGCATTAATGGAACATGTCATGATGGAATTAACTCTTGGTCATGTGACTGTTTCAATGGATACCATGGTGAGGTGTGTGATGTTCCCATTGATTTCTGCCAGGACGCACCATGTTCGAATAATGGCATCTGCCTTAGTCTCCAAACTGGTTTCAGGTAAGTACAGTTCAAGGGTTGATTACCAAGCTTTAAAGGAAGTAGAATCATCTTTTTGTGCAATGAATGTTAGTTCAAGCATTGTGTTTCATAAAAGTGATGACATGACATTCAATTTTTTTCTTGCTTTGAAATGGAGTACAAAAAGTTTTGCTTGGAATTTGCAAGCAAAATCACGGTTTCAAAATAAACATTTTGAATAAACACTTTTGAAGTTATAAAACAATGTATTTCTATTCTCTCTGTCTCTCTCCAAAAGTTGCACATGTTTATCAGGTTTCACTGGACCCACATGTGAAGTGAACATAGATGAGTGTTCTAGTTTCCCCTGTATCCAAGGATCATGCCTGGATGATGTTGATAGCTACACCTGCCAATGTGATGAAGGCTTCACTGGAATCCGCTGTGAGACAGACCAGGACGAGTGCCGTAGTGCTCCATGTCTGAATAATGGGACTTGTACCGACAGACCAAGGGGATATACCTGTCAGTGTCCTGTAGGGTTTGAAGGAACAAATTGCGAGGTAAATGGATTTTCTGATTATTCATAGGGGTTGTACAAGTATTGTGACGCAGATGATAAGTCTCTGGATTTTGAACCTGTAGGTTCAGGGTTCATCTCCCATGGCAACACATGTGTCCTTTGGCAAGGTAACTATCTACATGTGCCACTCTCTACCCAGGTGTCATAATTGATTAGCCAGTAGGTAGGAATTCATTGAATGATTAGAGGCCTAATCAGAGTAGCCATGCTAAAGTAATGTGTATAGTTCGCAGTGTGTTGAAACATTCTATTGAGTACTATATACAGCTTCCATAGTGATATTATTGTGATTGAGATATTACTATTTGACATTTTAGCATTGTTCTTATGAATTGTCGCAAGATAATTTCAGGGTACAAAACAAAATTTGAGATAGGTACTAAGCACATTCCAAGGTTAGGGTTAAACATAATTATTTAAATATATTTCATACCATAATAGTAACATATCTAACAAATAGAGGCTGCTAAAATTTGTAAAGATTGTACTCATTTATCTGTTTTATTGCCTCCCTCCTTCCTCATGAACAGATCAATGTGGACGATTGTTTTAGCAATGAGTGTGAAAACAATGCCACCTGTGTTGATGAAGTGGCTGGCTTCCGTTGCCGATGTCCCCAGGGTTACACTGGTCTGCTGTGTCAGCTCCCGGTGACCCCTGCCTGCTCATCGTACCCCTGTGCTAATGGAGGCTCCTGTCTGGAGGATGATGTTGGGTTCAGGTGTGAATGTCTGGAAGGCTTTAATGGCACTACATGTGAGATTGATGTCGATGACTGTGTCAACAATGGCTGTGAGAATGGGGCTACTTGTATAGATCAGGTAGATTGAACATGGCCCACAATTAATGAAGATGGTCCTGGCTGTATGGATATTTGTTTTGAAATCAACATTTGTTTAAAAACAAATTCCAGGGACCTTTGTTCCAGGGATTTTTTTTTTGCTGATATTTTTAAGTTCTTTTTAAACATACACTCAATCATTCATATTTGATTTTAATAATGGTATGATTTTTTATATGTATCTCCATTTACCATTTACAACTGTAAGTTCATTTTTTTTTCTCATTAATTTGTATATCTGTATAGTGAAAATTGAAAAAGTGAAATAAACCAATAAATCAAACAAGGAGTAATTAAAGTAAACGAAATTTGGAAATATAGGCGTGCATATTGTTGAGTGCTCATCCAACCATTGTTTGACAAAATAAACAGATATTTTTTAGAATACTACAGAAATATAGGAACACATATAAGATTGCGTAGATGTAAGCCATGAAACTGGATGTTCGAATGTAAAGAAAGATAGAAAGGAATCAACCTAGAAGCAGAATGCCTCCAATCATTAGCGGTGAGCAGAGAAGCAATGTGGTTGTCCTACAGATGAGAATGCACTGTTGTGATTTTGTCCATTTGTTCACCAGGTCCTTGGCTACATCTGCCAGTGCCCACCAGGTTACAACGGGACGTACTGTGAGATGAATATTGATGAGTGTTTGTTGCAACCATGTTTGAACGATGCTACTTGCATTGATCAGGTATCTGGCTTCCAATGTGTGTGCAAAAATGGTAAGTTAATAGTATGTTGCTATTTATTAGTTTACATGTTTAAGATAAGAAAAAATAAAAAAAAACAGGGAATTATATAAAATATAAAGTATTTGTCATCTTTTTTGAGCAGTGCGGTCTAACAAGTTTTAATTTTTGACTTGTGATCATGAGGTTGTTTAATCTGATATTAGCCTTGTGAACTTTGGAAAGACATCAATGTACACTTTTGCACCCTTATTATATAGGTGTTCAATGGGAACAAAATAGGACGTCATTGTTAATATTTCTGGATATGCAATTTGCTGTACTTATAATAGCTGCAATACTCCCTAGGAAGTGGAGATTGTGCATACATTGTGTGCATTCAAGCTAGAATCTGTAGACCCAGGTAATAATGTCAATGCTGTTGAATTTTTGATTAGCTTCACTACTTATCAATATATTATTACTCAGGGAGTGAAGATTGTTCTTGTATCATGTGCATTTGAACCATAATCTGATGACAAGGTTAATGTCAATTTTGTTAGATTCTTGATTTGCTTTACTACTCCTTTATATGATATCCCATAGGGAGTAGAGATTGTACGTACATCGTATACAGTCAAGCAAAAATGTGATAGTCAATGTGAAAATATTTGTGTAAAACACTTAAATATTCTGATGTGGGTGGTAAAAAATCAGGATATTATCATAACTAGTAGTAGTAGTAGTAGTAGTAGTAGTAGTAGTAGCATTATTATTACTAGTATTATTCATTTTCATATATTTTGTTATATGAATTAAATATCTTTTTAATTAATAAATTCATTGGCATTTCTTATTATGCAGGATACACAGGGCATGTTTGTGATACTGACATAGATGAATGCGGCTCAAATCCCTGTATGAATCGTGGTTCTTGTGAAGATGCCATTGGTGGATACATCTGTAACTGCACTGTTGGATTCAGGTAAAAAAAACAAAAACAAATATGTTAGAATACATGTACATAGAAGTGTTGTGGTGCAGCGGATTAGCCTTCAGACCTTGAACTATTTGGTCCAGAATTCAATTCCCATCCAGCACTCACACCCTTTTGCAAAGATTTCATCTACATTTGCCACTCTCCATCGAGGTGAGGTAAATAATGATCAGAATAGCTGTTGTAAAATCGGGATGATATTATGCAGCATGTAGAAACGTAGTATTAAGTACTGTTAATGTTGAATATCATTATTCAAATTATATTTGCTTTTAAGAGTGAAGTAGTCATAAAGCATGTAACCAATGTCAATATATTGATGTGGCAAACTATTACATCTGCAGCAAATTGCTTGTAAGTTCGTACCATATCAAGTCCTTTTACGCCTTTTGGACCCCTTGCGCGCGCCAATGCTCAGCGGCGCGCGCACAGTCGCACAAGCGCAGCCCGGCTGCGAGTCCGGCTAGCGCTAGGGCTGTATGTACGCTAGGGCACGGCGGCCGTGGCCCCTACCTGCTGCGCTGCATGCACTGCGCTGTCTTTTCTACTCTCCGTGGGAATGCTCTATTTAACAGGGGTCAAGAGTGTATTTGTGTTGGGATGTGTGTGTGTTGTGTGCATGTATTTATGCCTATATATGGTTTGTGTATCGAGTGGAACCTGCTTATGAGACACACACAAACACACATCATCTTCATCATTTATTTTTAAACAAGTGCACACATAGTTACCAAGAATTCTTATAGCATTTCCAATTATTTGAATGTAGGATAAAAGAGCACAGTTGATTAAATGCCTTGCATCATGAGGTACCGTGGCCGGCGATCGAACCCCGGACTTTCATATGTGGCCGGCGATCGAACCCCGGACTTTCATATGTGTCCAGTGAGGTGCCCTAGGCTTAGACCACTCGGCCACGGCACCTCCACCTCACAAAATTGCACACACATGACAACCACACACACTCAAAACACTTTTTACTCTTGTTTTCTTTTATTAAACAAGTGCACACATATATAGTTACCAAGAATGCGTATAACATTTCCATTTATTTGAATGTAGGATATAAGAGCACTGATGATTAAATGCCTTGCTCACGTGCATATATACATGCCATGGCCGGGGATCGAACCCCAGACTTTCATGAGTCTAGTCAGTTGCCTTACATCACTCGGCCACGGCACCTCCTCACATAAACATACATACGCAGACCCACATACGCACACAACACAAACGCAAAAAGAGAGAGGCACACACCTAAAATTATTAACATTTAAGCAATGCTTTAATAAGGTACAAAAGCACCTACATCACTTCATTTTAGAGCCTAAATGCAGGCCTAGTAAAATTACAAAATAAGTTCCATTAATGATCATGTAACACATAGAAAAAGTTCCCAAGGGGAAACTATGGGAACAATTTGGCATCTAAATACACAACACTTATTTTTTTCTTCCAGAGGCAAACTGAATTAATCGCAATACATGTCACTTCCTATTCCTGACCTAGCAAAACTGCCAGAACACCTGACTACCATGAATAAACAACGTATTTTCTAAGAATATCACATACACAACACAATAGTATTGCCAAGTGGTATTGCAGATAAATGCTATACTTAAGCAAAAGTAAAAGACATTTTTAAGTATCAGTAGTTCATGTACTCCATGCAATCTATAAGATGAAGCTTAAAAAAATGTATACATATACAGGTGCAGATCGGGGGGGGGGGGGGGGGCGGAAAGATGCAACCTACAAAATGCCTGAATTTGGAAGCGTCACCCCCCCCCCCCCGCCACTTTTTTTTTTGCTTGTCAGCAGTTTCTTGAGGCAATTTTGTTTTCTTTGCTTGTAAACTTTTATGGATAATTCGCACCCCCTTAAAAAAATTGAGGATTCGCAGGTGCATATATGATACGTTTATTGAAAGGTCTGTATGGTATGCATACCTAAAAAGCTTGTGCAGTTTTCAGAGTTCCATGTTAATTTAGATTAAATGGTACTGAATATTTAATTGTCACTATTAATGTTTCCAACTGTACACATTTCTATAAACATTAATATCCTTTAACATAAATGTAAAATTGTAAAACATATAATTCACCCATCCACCCAGAGTTGAAAATTTGCAAGTTCCAAAATTTCTATTTGTATTACTGCACAAATAATACCAAGGTTGTGGGGTAGAAATTCAAATTGTTCCATTCAGTTTTATAGTAACTTTATATAACATTTCAAACACATAACTCTTAAAGGGGAAGTTCACCCTGACAAAAAGTTTATTGTAAAAATACAGCAGAAAAAATAATAAAAAATATTGTCGAAGGTTTGAGAAAAATTCATCAAATAATTAAAAAGTTATTAGAATTTCAATTATTTGATTTGTGACGTCATATGCGAGCAGCATTCCTACATAGCGAATGGTAAAAAATCAATGAAATGTCATTTTCTCAGAAAATTGAAAATGGTTTTCACTGTACCTTTTGTATATCAATAGACAAATCATTTCACACCTGATGATGAATAGAAAACAAAATTAAGTCATCAGGAACCAAGCATAATTTGAAATTCATGCCTTTTATGTTACAGAACACATGGGGCAGCTGCTCGTTTATGACGTCACAAATCCAAAACTTTGAACTCTAATAACTTTCTTACTCTTTAACGGATTTTCCTCAAACCTTCACCAATATTTTTTACTATTTTTTTTGCAATTTTTACAACAAAGTTTTCTTCAGGGTGAACTTCCCCTTTAAAAACATAACCAATGGTGGCTCCTGAAGTAAAAAATTGGGGGGGGAGCAAGAATGGGCAAGTGATAACAAAAATAAAAAAACAATCAAGCATACAATTCTGGCAGGGGGGAGGAGGGGGCAAAGCATCTAACACCCCCCTTCTCCCCCCCCCCCAGTGCTGCTAATACATTATGTTCACACAAAATTTAGCTGCACTTTCGGGGATCACCTAAAGGGATCCATTACCTACCTTTAAGCATCAGACTTCAAGTGACATGAACGCCTATTATGACCTTCTTGCCCACATTCTGAGCAATGTACATGATAAGTAAGGCACTCTTTACATGTTTGGCCTAGGAAAGAAATTCTATTTTGTTTTTGAATGACCTGTACACATGCTTCAGTATTTCTATGGTTGGTACACCTAAAGAAAAGAGAAGTAATTTTATCATTCAATTTTTCCATCGACTGCTGGCTAAAGTTTGTAAGGTTACTATGCAGATACACAGACTCTGAAAGATGATTCATAAAGATGTGCATGTACTGAGTAACATCTTTAGCCTGAAATGTTGTGGCATACTTTGATACCCATGACCTTGTTCTGGATTCTAGTGACAGAATATCAACACAATCTGTCTTAAGGAGCTCCATAATGTCTTTGAACTCTTTCCAAAGCCACTTTATATTATCTAATTTAGGGTGCCATGGAATAAGGCTGTTGAAATCGATATGCGTCTGAATCTTATGGTGTTCAGGGCCTGTAAAATCTCGATATTGCAACTGAACCGATTCTTTGCTGATGTAAAATGCCCATGGAATTGAAAGGTCACTAACAAATTTTTCAAAAGCACACATATTCTGGCACTTGGACAGATCAACATGCTTAGAGTTTTTTCCAATATTGTCCCTGTGCCTCAGTATCTGAATCAGCTGTGCCACTAACTGATCTGAAATCCTTAAAAATAGATGCAATACATCAGGAACAACATTGGTTACTGGAATGAACGGTAAAAGTGGTGGTGCAACGCAGCTCATATTTTTTCCCTTTGGTAAAGAACTGTGTTCAGTAATTTCTTCACAAGTACGAGCTCCGTATTTGTTATCAATCATAGACCACTTTTTATCTGTGATATAACGTTCATCACTTGGACATTTGCACCACAAGCAACTGTATTTACTATTGCATGCTCCAATGCCCCATGACTTCATTTAGGAACTTGAGATCTGCACCCCAAAAATATTGCAATTGAACAAGTTTTCCATTCACTGAAATATAATTTGGAAAATTGACAACAATAGGGTTCAAAAATTTTGCAGAGAAATTTGTATTTTTCAGGCTTTCGAACCATGGCCAGTATATATTCTTCACTTAAATAAAGTCCATAAATAACCCTGAATGTGATATTTACACAATGAATTCTTTTTCCAATCCGTGTACCGTCACCACTAATCTTTACACCAAGTTGATCAGGAACTGGTTCGTCACTGTATGAACAAGACATACGATCGACAACAATTTGTAGTTTTGTTGATAAAGGCTCCCATGCCCCTATCATATCAACATATGTGTGAACAGGGAACATCTGGTCAATTTCCTTTGATCGCTGTTTCACTCTTTCAAACTGGGAAGGTTATTGAGGCATTTCGAAAGTTTTTGATAATTCCTGTCAGAGATACACAGTTCATCTTTAATGTAAAGTGCCTTATCTATAGAGAGTTTTTGCATTGTCTCCGTTTTACATTTTAGTTCTACTCTGTTCCCAAACTTATCACATAATGTCATATTTTTTACATCAATTTCTAAAGATTCAAGTAAGGAAATAGTTGCTTGCCCCGTTTCTCTGAGGTCACGCTTTACCTTCTTCATGTAAGACTTTGTGTATTTTCTCTTTTGCTGTCCACTTTTTTGTGAAATTTTGATGGCCTTTTTGATAAGCTTTTTAACAAGTCTATTTTTATCCCTTTCCAAACCTTTAATCATTTCTTTGCTTTTCTCAATCTCTGACTCACAAATTTTCCTCCTTTTTCTCTCACTGTTCAGTTCATGTTCAAGTTTTCTTTTTTGTGACCCTAATTTAACATTAAAATAAGAATCTTTCCACTTTGATGATAAAAATTTTGGGCAAAATATCCACCTTTTCTTCTGTTTGACTTCATTTTGCTCAACATTACCCTGATGCATTTTTGTAATTCATGAACAAAATAACCAAGGTCTACATCAGTGTCTGAAATATAATGAGACTGTAAAATCTGTCTGGCAATGTGCTCAGAAATAGTAGGATCAAAGAATCCATTTTCATCAGTACATTCTGTCAAAACTGTATTGTAAAAATAATTTCGATTTAATGGAAGAAACCATTCCTCTTGATGAACTGAAGCTACCAAGGAAGAAAAAAGACAAAGAAAAAGAACCGAAACAAAAACTGATGAAAGAATAAGCATAGTTATACCTGCTACAAATGAGTTTACATTTATCAGTTCAAAGGTCTAATATGTTACCATTATCTTTCACAAACCGTATGGTCAATTATACCCTCTGTGAATTTGTCTCCTTCTTAATGTGATATTGTAAGACACAAGTGGCCTTCGCTCCTGGAGCCATACGCTGAAGGTGTCATAGTTCACTTTTGCATGGTCACCTGCTTTGTTACATATACGTGTATGCCAATCCTTTCCAAGCAGTAGTTCAAGTTTGGTGAGCTCGCCAATGTGATAGCGAGATCCACGCGAAGACTTGATAAGCCCACCTTCCTTGATGAATCTATGAAATGAAGCTTTTTGAGTAGGAATGCGCAAAGTGACTTCACTGTCTGAGCCTCGTCTGATGTTTAACTGCTCCTGGATCTAAAAAAAGAATAAGGCAGAAAAGGGAAATAAAGAAATGGAAAGTGAACAGACATCTGGTCAAGGAGTGATCATACTCAAAGGGCATTATTCTTTTTTATAAGTAAAATGATGTTAACTAGTTAAAAAATGGAACAATAACATTTTTTTTTTAAATGCAGCAGTCTATTAATTATTATACACATGTATGATGGTATAGACTACTACTGTCACAGCTTCTTTGATATCAATATTTTTGTTATAGAGCTACTTTTCTTATAGAAGCTAGCTGTCAATTTCTGTAAAATTTGCTGCAGCTCAATTATTCCTGCCACCCCCCTCCCCATTGCTTTTTTCCAGACTCCGACTACATGTTTACACGAGAATTAAATTTTACTTGTAGATAGCTTATACCTTAAGGACATTTATGTTGATAGGTCCAAATAAAATGTTTACCTGTATGTAGGTCTGGTGCAGTAAGTGAAGATAGATGCTGTTTTCCTCTTCACTGTCAACACAGAATGGTATTACTATGTCCACTGCACTTTCTTTTGCAATCCATTGATCATACTTTGTGTGCCACCCTGTCCAGTGTACTTTTATCTGATCTTCCGTCTCTTCAAGGACTTCAAATGGCCACAGCTTAGAAGTTGACCATTTCTCAGCATTCCCCACTCGAATGTTAAGCTGTTTGCCTTCATGAAGACGACGATAATCCGTTCGCGGGACTTTGCGCAGCTTCATTCCTGATTCAAAGAAATAATAAAATAGAATGTAATAACTAGATAACAGATCTACGTCAGTAGGTACTCATATAGACTGCAAAAAATCATACGCTGGAGTCTGGCTCTCTTACTGTGATAACCTGAACCTGCAGCAAACTTCATGTGGACATGGCTAGCCCTTACTGCGGCAGCCCGAACACGTACTGAAGACGTCGAGGTCCCCGGGGCAACCCGGCCCCCATACATGTAGGATGGGGGGTCGGGTGTCCGGACACTTTATCTTTTTAAAGCCTTCTTTTTTGTCTGTGGATTACACTAAAAATATGAATTCATTACTTGTAATCATTATCTATTTTTGTTCTTTATAATATTTCCCAACATTTTGTAGTAAAAATTGATGAAACTTCGCTTAAATTTTTCCAAATGACATTCTAAAATTGATCGTCTGGACACACAATCCGTCCGGATACACAACAACTATACTTAGTAGAGCCGTGAAGTGAAACGTACCGGTACCGTACTGTAATTTAACTTTAAGCGTTTGGGAATCCGGGTTCAATGAATCAGAATTTTGATTTACTTTTTAATAAATACCTGAATAACCTTAAAAACATAACCCTAAATATGTACATATTATCACAGAATACCCATAGCTATACTCACTACTTATTCAGGGGGAAGAACTTACAGTAGAAAAGAAACTTGCTAACAGGCTTCGACAAACAGTCAGCTCAGCTCGACAGACGACAGCAACATACGGTACATAGGCTAGCGCGCCTAGGCATAGTGCACTGCATTTTGCAGCTAGGCGCTAGGCAGGCAAGCGCAGCATAGTGGGCCGGCGCCCGGGCCCGGTCGCCGCGCCATGCAAGTGATGCATAGGGTGATATGTATATTAGGTACAGTACGCGCCCGGACCGAATATGACAACTCTTGCCATTGGCTTGTGGTCTGACACATGTTTATTTAAAGCTAAAACGCGAACGCAAAGTTTGACCAATGAACATCATTCTTACATCATCGTAAAGCTTAGAAAAAACTGCACAATGACTCATGGGAACTAAGCTGTACGATACCATCAAGCGAAATTGGAAGAGTGGGAAATCGCTTGTGGTGACATAAAGTAGGATTTTACGTTGAATTTCATCCTATTTTTGATATGAAAGGGATGTTTTGACCCCAAAACGCGAATGCAGTTAACATCTTTGCAAACATTTCAATTATTTAATGGAAATGATATGATATCATCAGCATTATATCATGGGAACTAAGGATAAAATTGGGAACTTTTTTCAGGAATGACAAAATTGTTAAAAAAACATGACATTTCCAATGGTATTTCCATAGAGTGGTAGACACGCGCGGAAAGCACGCGCAGTTAGTGTCCCATAGGATTCGATATGTGATAGCAGCATGGTCATACCTCCGGTCATCACCACCTCGAAAATAACCCAGTCCTTTGAAATGGATATAATATGTCTTGCCATTGGAATTTCAATTTCATCTGTTTGATTGGCTGTTACAGGGGGATTCACTGTGAAGAAGCCAGCATGGAATGTGAAAGCAACCCCTGTCTAAATCAAGCAACTTGCATGGAAGGATATACTCAGTTTGTTTGTCAGTGTGCCCCTGGTTACACTGGACTTCTTTGTGAAACAGGTAATCTTGAGCATTCAAACCTCTTATAGCAAACACCTGTATAGAAAGACCACCTGACTATTACGACCACATGATTGGTTACCCTTTTATTAGCATGCATTTCTGCAAGAATCGTCAGAAGGAGGCTGGTTATTCTGAAAAAAAGAGGAATAATTTTACCCACTAAAACCTCTACTACAGGAGCCAGTCCAATAAAACTGTTTCCAATTTTCTGTTCTTGCCCCTTCCCCAAAGGTGATTCTTAAAGATATGTCTTGCCTTTACTGTCTTAACCATTTACAGTTTATTTTGTGTATTACCCAGCTGGCATAAAATCAGTGTTCAGTTTCAAGATAAATAAATGCAGTAGTAGGAAACGCTGATTTTTTTTTATCATGAGAAAGTTTGTCATACCAAGGATGTCACTGTCAGCGTAGATCTAGATTTCTTACAGTTAAATAAACTGAGCTTGGTAAGATCATGAAATGTAAGGTGGAAATATTATAGAAATGCATTATTGTTTTGATTTTGCAGCATTACCCTCCGATTTTGATGTCATCTTTTAACTCTGGGTCTGAAGTAGTCCACCTTGCTGATATTCAGTCAGGTCATAGCAGTCATATGACTGTCTCATCCTGGATGCGAGTTTTGGCGGCACCACAAGATTTCCTTATCTTTGGTTACATTGTTAATGATGAGGCGTACTCACTTTTCAATCCCTGCAGTCTCAAAGTCTTTAGTAAAAGGTAAGCTTAATATGCATCATCATTCCTTTTAAAGTACTTAGGGAATTGTAAAAATAAAGATATCAAGGGAAAATATAATATTTAATATAGTGATGTGTATTTTTTTGTGCTCATTGACAATGTTTAATCTCATTATTGTGACACTTATATTTTGATAAGCAGTTTGGGAGCAAAGTGTCTCTGTCCTGAAGAGTATGGTATTACTTAAAATACATAATTAATTTATATCATTTCTTTTATTATTTCATCATACAAAGCTAAATTAGAGAAACACAATACAATGAGCAAGAACAATAAACTTACAGAAGTAAATGTGTTACATTGATACAAACAAAACACAGCGATTCACATTATCACTATTTCATAATTCTTTTTTTTTTAATTCAACTCATTTATTTAAAGAATTTAATGCTAAGAATAAATGTGCATGGGGGTTACATAAACAATTGACAGCTTTGTTATTGATTGATTATTCATTTGTCATTTTCAAGAACTCATACAACAGAGAAATGATATAACAAATAATTAAAATGATTTCGATTGGCCGTTGAGCTGCCTTACCATGGTAGTTGCCATAATGGTAAAGTTACCATAGTTCCAAGTCTATATGAAATGGCCCTATTGGCCCAACCAACCGATGTACTCTGGATGCTGTACAAGATATAACATTATAAGCATAAATGAAATGGGTTAATAAATTAGTTAATCATTAATTTATGTTTCTTTCTAGGGTGAATGCCTATAGCTTTTAGAAATGAATGAACTTGATGATGGGTTAAAATGATTTATTCACTACAAAGTAAAGTCCAAATAACAGCCCAAAAGTAGAAATCAATCCATTTGTAGGTGCACACTAATTCAACTGCAGTGGAGTATTTGTATGTTTTTTGTGGTAAATTGTCTGAGGTAATTGCTAAATATAGAAAAAAAACATACTACATAACATCTGATAATTTTTTGTATAATAAAATCATGTTTTAATGCTAAAATCATTGATTTTTTTCATTGTTTCTCATTCAGTACATCGTTCAGCATAGGTTCGTCATTGTGTGACAATGCCTGGCATCACATTAGCCTTCAATGGTCATTTGAACCTGATATTAGCTGGATCCTCTCCGTCGACCAAGGCCGAACGGTATTCAGGAACAGGACCTTGTCTTCTGCCCGAGGCATTGGACAGGGATCAATAGTAATGGGCTCGGATAGCATGGGGCAGAAAGGTGAGCTTCTGGAAGAGTGATCTTGTTGACTGGTCAGTCTTGGTACAAAGATTTCTGGCCTGCCCCCCCCCCCCCATTTAACCCCCCAAAAATGCCTTGTGCCCCTGATCTTAAGTTAGCCCCCCCCCCAGAAAAAAAAATTTAATTATAGATTATTTTCTCACAGAGATTTGCAAAATTTCCTAATATAAACCTCTTCTTTTTTCCTTGTCATAAAATTGTGTAAAAGAATGTGAATGTAACAGATTTTGGGTTGCTCCAGTACAAACATGTAGTATGCCTTGTACCAAGTTTCTATGCATCAGTTAAAATAGTGCTGCCATGGAAATGACTGAATGTTAAACGATCAGTGTATCAAAACTGAGTTATCGCATAATGAGAAATTAAATTCATGCTATTTGTTTGAACCACATGCTCGACAATCAATATTTTTTCATTCAAGTAGGCTTATACTGACTGTATTTGAGTCAAGTTTTATGTATTTATATCTTACTCTAGATTACGTGGTGATGAGTGGTGTCAATGTATGGGCTTCTCACCTTAACGAGCAAGCATTGGATGAAATATCATCGACTTGTCAGCCCGCCCTCTTTGGTGATGTCGTGTCGTGGACAGATGTCCTGTCTTCAAAAAACATTACTTCTTCTCAAATAGAATCTCCATCAATGTGTGATGGTAAGTTAATTTTCTTGCTATCAGTATTTACAGCATTTTAAAGAGAGTGGAACCCTTGATAGCAGTAAATTATTTTAAAAATATATATATACATATATAAAAACGTGAAAATCAAAGAAAGAAGTGTGTAAAAGTGCATACTTTTATTGCTTCAGATACACACACATTTTGAAGTCCAGGGCTCCGTAACACAAAGGTTTGCGATGAATTGCAAATATGAAAGAACCGCACTGATTGGTCCCTGGTCAGTATTTTAAACAGAATGCACTTGTAACATTGATATTGATTGGTCAGTCGATTTAGCGATTGATCGCTAATCTTTGTGTTACGGAGCACAGATTATATTAACTTCTCTTTCCTTCTTCGACATGATTATGTATAATGCTGATGTTTGCGTTCAAGTTGCAGATTTTTTTTACTTTTATTATTACACTATCACTAATACATGACGAAAACCTCCATTTGAGAACACCATACCCCAATTTTCCTAAATCAATTATCTTCTCCAATTACGACAAACCCACTGCCCCAAGTTTAAGTATCAAAACACCTGTTTCTTGACCTCGGTCCGAAGATAACACAACAGCCCGAGCGCAAAGCTTGCCGCCATTTCATTTACTTACTTTTATGATTTCGAGGTCGATTTTCTTCGTTCGAAATTGAAAATGGACTAACATTGGATTTCTGAATACAAACTTCTCCAAACAGGGTAGACTAATGAATTCATCCCTACAATTTACTAATTCATGTATCTCTTTATTTACCCCAAATTTCTCCAGCTGTGAATGAGTGCGCATCAAACCCATGCATCCGTGGAGCTTGTGAAAACAAACTAGATGGTTTCCATTGCGAGTGTGAAAGTGGTTACAAAGGAGAACTATGTGCAGACACGCAAGACCTGTGCAGCGATGAACTGTGTAAGAACGCTGCATCATGTCAAACAATAGAAGGGGAACCTATTTGCCTCTGCAGGGATGGGTTCTCCGGCAGTTCTGCGAAACGAGGAAAGGTAAATGCATCGAAAAAGCAGGCTGTAATTCACTAAAATACACATTTATTAAATTTTTTTGTTCATGGTTTTGCATTTATTAGAAAATGTCATTATGATTTTTTTTCTCCTGACAGACTGTTTACATATTGGTTTAGGATTGGGTACAATACCCGTTACTTGTTTCCTTCAGTACTCTAAATATATGCATATACAGGCACACATTGCCCGAGTGTGCACCTACATCTAATACATAATGGGATCTTATATTCACAATTAGCTAATTCACAGTTCTTTGTGAGGGGGCTTTCACACATAAGCCTTTTAGTCAGCTGGCTATGATAAGTTATTTTCATCATCATTTTTTTCAATAACAAGAGTTGCCCCAAGTGGTTCATCAATTCAAAAATTGAATTTGTGATATTTGTGTTGTTAACAAAATGTAATTGTTGTTATCAAGTAATGGAATGAAAGGAGAATTTAAAAAAGTGCTGGCGTGTAGCAGGTTGCAAGCACTTTTTCCGGTCTGTATTTATGTGCTTTATTATGTTCTCTGCATTACTTGAATATCAACTTTGAACTATCATTTGAGTATGCTATCAGGATTGAGCCGGATAATTTTCTTTCTAAAACTTATTAACCTTTGCACTATTTTTTATTATACCATAATATCTAGAATTGCAGCTGTTGTTGTAATTTATTGATTCTTTTGTAATATTTTTTGTTAATTTCATGTGTATTTGTTTATTCTGTTCTGTAAAACATTTGTCAATTCAGCTGTCATCAGCTGTGATCATCTTTTAATAAATCTTCAGTCTTGAGTCTTGAAATTGGCTTTCCATAGCGTACATGGCCCCCAGGGGGGGGGTGCGGGCAGTCAAATATATTGCTGTACACACGCCTGACCAAAAAACATGTTTAAAGAGGTTTTTTACAGTTTTGGACATGGTCCACGCGTGAACTCATTAAGGGTATCAAAACAGTGATTTTCAAGAAAAGGGGTGGTTTTGAAAGACTGGTCAATGGTCAATCGCAGGGTCAAATGTATTTAGGGTATGTTTTTTTCCACCAAAATTTTTTTTTTAAAGACTAGCCAAACGTGTTAAGGTTATGTTTTTTTTCCCAAGCTTTTTCCCAGAGGTCATATTTTTGATACATCTTGTTTAGGGGCCAAAATGTGTAAATAAAGCCAGTGAAAAACTTGATTAGGGTTTTTTTTGCACACAGAGAAAAACTTGTTTAGGGGGTGTTTGGAAATTTCTTGGTCACACATGTGTACAGCAGTATATTTAACTGCTTCCCTCCCCCCCATGGGACATTGGCATAGGCTTGTTGAAACTTTCAGGTGTTACAGCCATTTAAACATACCCCTTTGATGGTAGATTCCCATTTTGATTGTCATCCTTGTTATTGCAGTTGATGGAGCCTGGTCCCACTGGTCCTTGTGGTCAGAGTGCAGTACTACCTGCGGAGGTGGTACCAGATCAAGGTCCAGGGCCTGTACCAACCCAGCCCCACAGGGAGGAGGTCTAAACTGCTCAGGGAAGGCCGAGCAAGTTGGAATGTGCAACGAGTTTGAATGCCCAGGTATCAATCATAAGTTGTTTAATTAGGAACAATCAGAGCATAGAATGTCAGATTAACAATTATATTGTATGAATGTTTGGTTGGCTATAAAAGCCTCAATCGTAGCTTACCTGGGCTTTTTTCTGAGCTTAAAGATTTTGGTCGCGGATTGCAAAATCATGAAAAAAATCGGTAAAGAATGACATAATCTATGCTGTTGCATAGTTACATTGCACAGAATTCATATATATTTCTTATGTGAATTAATTTTGCTTATTTATTCATGAAATCATACTTAGTACTCTAATTCACTGAATAAAGCTCCTTAATATCTATTTGTGCTGAAAATATGTCGATCATCATATTTTAACCAATGTTTTTTAATTTGATTTTGAAAGGGCATATGTAATATATGGCCCTATGGAAAGCGATTCACAAAGTGACAAAACCTTGGAATGTTAATTCCTTTAGATGTGACAGTTCAATGCATGATTATTGGTGATTATTTTATCTTCCATTCTAAAGGATGTTTGAGGCTACGAAGACCCCTCCGAGGCTACCTCAATTGTGATGAACAACCGGAGATGACAAACTGTACCATCAGCTGTCGTCATGGTTACGGCTTTGCCGAGAGGGTCATGAACAGCTACTACTGTGGGAAGGATACAAACTATCGATGGAATCACCAAACTTCCAAAAATAGAAGGGCTGTTTTTCCTTCATGTACAGGTAATAATTATAATAACATATATATCAGTACATAAAACACAATGCATATATAATTTAACAAAACGTTCAAGATTTACTCAATATTTGACATGAGATGCAGGATGTAAAAAACTGTGTTATGTTATCCTTAAAGGCATATGATATGAAACAGAATAATAGCTTTATGTGCTACATGGAAAGCATGACAGCATATATATGCTGCACATGTGCACTTTAATTGATGCAAATGTATTCAATTTGTATGAATTCTTCCTTTATCTTGTCACTCATATTGAAGGAAGTAAATTTAATCAATTGGACTAAATTTAATTTTAAAAATTTAAAGTAAGTAGAAAATGTTTACTTTTTGATTGACTTCTTTCCAAGGATGTCATATACGTGTTAATTAATGTTTCATAAAGAAATAGGTGTATTTATTATTAAAGTGGAACAATTAACATTCAAATTTGATTCAAATTTCAGAACTTTCTAAGAGTCATGGATCCACGGGGGTAGTAGAAGTTGGCTTCCCTGGCGCTGTTTGTTCTTCGGCCAGTGATAAGGAGAGTTTAAAGCAAGCTGCGTATCAGTCACTCAATGCACATTCTGACGATATAGATTGCCTCAAAGACAAATCATGCAAGATTCTTCGTATCCAGGTGAGCATTTCATGATGGTTACCATAGTAACAGTGCTTCTCAGCCAATCCAAATCAAGGAAAGTTGTCAGATCTGACAACTTGTCTGTCAGATGAAAAATGATGATGAATTTCTCCCCAGGTAAACTAAGGTTTTGTGAGTTCATGTTGCTACTTGGTCTATGCCTGCTTTGTCTTCATTTGGTTTCAGCTATTATTGTCTAATCCTTCCCTATTGGAAAGGACACAGCGTTCCACAGTGTTTGCCACAGTGTGTTCACATTGCAGAACATGATTTGAAATCACCTTCACACTGTGAAAATTTGAGCATTTCAAAAGTGTGAATCACAATATTCACAAAGCCGACCATGTGAGCAGTCTCACTGTCGAGGTGTCCACAGTGTGAAAAAAATCTCCACACTCTTGAATTTGACAATTTCAACTGTGTGAATAATATTTTCACATAGTCCAGTATGTGAACACACTGTGATCACACTGTGTGATACTTTATTCTTCCAGCATAGGTCACTGCCAACCAGATAGTCTAACAGCCATTTGACCTAGAAGCCATATAGCTATTCACAATTTTGTCTATTTCAAGTTAGTCTACATTGCATCTACATATCATGTAGATATAATATCCACATAGTCTAACTAGATATTGTCTTTGTGGTTGATGAACTGTCCATGAATCAAATTTTCATTTCACAAAGTGTACAAAAATTAGTAGGCAAAGTAGAAATTAGACTAGCTTGCCATTAGCCTAAATTAAATGTGCATTTAATTAAAAACCTAATTCTGTGACAGTGTGGAATATGTATATTGTCCCTTTTGGAAATTGGTTGCCATGTCATTATACACTTTTGCATGTTCATGGAAAATAATAAGAAACAAAAACACCTCTTTTCATTGTATTTTCTCTGGTCTGTTTCTGTGAGTAGGTGTTGAACTGTCAGCTCGAAACCAACAAGCGTAGGTCGATCCATCCACAAGGAGAGGTCAGAATAAGTATCACAGTCTCTGAGAACGATACCTACGAGCAATATTACCCGGAAGCTGGTGAGTAATGTATAAATGTCAGTGTAGTGGGGTGTTTCATAAAGCTGTTCGTGATTTACGAATGACCTTACAAATGACTTGGGATACCTTTTTTGATGCTATAATCTGTTTGTCGTTCATTGCATATAAAGGTATCACCAGTTTTTCATAAGGCCGTTTGTAACTCATCTTGATGAAACACCCACCAGGGGGCCCAAAACACAAAGCTTAGCAATGATCTACGATGGATTCTATTGACTACAATGTACAATCAGTCGTAAAAATGAAGTGTACGATTAATCGCTGACCTTTGTGTCACAGGACCCTGATTCTTTTACATTCATCATAACTGTTTTTTGAATAAACAGTATTCCTTTTTCTTTATTTCATAATGAATTCTAAAAAAAATCAAGAATTCTGTTGTAAAGAATGTGCGCTTCAAATTTTGGCATGATCACGCAAACGATGGCTGATTTCATCAGGAGAGTTATGATGACCAAGTTCTAAATACATCTGAAATAGCCTTCTATCTGTATCTGTATCGTTCAGTCAGGAAAATACCAGGATTGGAACATTATGCTAACTTGAAACTTGAAAAGCATGTTACGTGTGGAGTGGCTCGAAGTATTAATTCTGCATTAGTCCTGCATGTTGCACAAATTTTCAATATTTGTATAATGTTCTTGTCCTGTCATGTCATGTATAACCTGTGCACTAAAGATTTTGTCTTGTATCTGTGTTTAAGTAAAATTTCATTTATAGCATCAGTGAAATTCATTATTATGATTATTAACAGACCATTTTCAAGCAATGATTACAAAATTTGTAAACAATACCTTTGGGCAGAAATGCTGCAGAATAAAAAATAACAATATTTTGAAACTAATAAATGTATTAATATATGTAACAATAATCTTTCTTGCAGATAACATTACAGACTTGGAGATTTCAGAGCCACTGGACCTATTCTATTATGATGTGTCTTCACTACTGACGAATGACTCATTGACGCTTGAGATCAATGATGAAATCTTACACAGTGATCCATCTTCCTTCACAGGAGATGTCTGGGAAAACTGTCCGCCTGGGATACATAGAGGGCAGTCTTGATGGATATTGCGGTGAGAAAATCATGTGCAATTCGTGAAAGAAAATCATCCTCCATCTGTTTTCTTTTTCATATACACTTGTGTGTAAAAATAAAATTCATTTGGTATTTCAAGAATGGTATGCATTTCTATTCCTTTTCAAGAAGATATTTTGAAATATATTGTTATATTGATTTGAGATAATTCTGACATTTATTTATGATGTTATAAATATCGACCTAATATAATTGTGCTCTTAATTGTTTGTTTGTTTTACATTCAGTACTTTCTCAAACATGACTGTATGTCTTCGTATTTGAGACAGTGTTCCTGGAAATAGGAAGAAATAAAGTATATTTTTAGTAGCTAAGCATATAAACTAAAAGTGTTGTTTCATTCTACTTTTCTGCAGTGCCATGTGGGATAGGAACTTACTATGGAATGGAAGGCAATGCCACTGATTACGAGTGCTACTCGTGTCCTTTGAATACATATCAAGATGAGGAAGGTCAAGATGAATGCATTCTTTGCCCCCCAAATACATTCACCGATGATTTCCATACATCTAACATCACTGATTGTAAAGGTAACATCACTGTAATTCATAGACACTCAATTGTGTATCTTACTTATTATGAATGTTAACTATGTCAGTTGAATACTTGCCTTGATGAATGCATTCTTTGTAATCCAGAAAAACTCACGTAATATCACTTATTGTATTGTAAAGAAAATGTCATTGGCTATGAATGTTATCAAAATCCTTAGAATACGTACCGAGGTGAACGCATTATCTGTTTTACAAAGACTCTCCCCTAACATCTCTAGCTATAAATCAAATGTCACTATGAATATTTTGAATGTCCTCTGAATACTTTTAAATATGAAGAAGGACAAGATGGGTGCATTGTCACCTCATTATTGCATTCACCGATTGCATTCTCACCCCTAACAGAACTGATTTTAAATGTTGCCAGTATTTGCTTTGAAGAAGACAGCCAAGATATATGCATTCTATGTATTATTTTGACACAGTCACACGACACTGATTTTTTGTGTAACCCAGAGGCACTTGCATAACATTGCTAATTGTAAAGTAAATATCTGTGATTATGAATATTGTCAAAATCCTTTGAATACCTACCAAAAATGAATGAATTCTCGGTTATCTAGATACATTTACCTAACATCACTAATTATTATACAGCAGATGTCACTTACTATGAATATTATTGATGTCTTTTGAATACTTTCTAAAGATGGAAAAAAAGGAAAGATGAATGCATTCTTTGCCCTCTAAAACATCCACTGATTGCTTTCACACCCTACCAGAATTGATGTTACCCATATCTTTACTTTGATGAAGACAGTCATGATGAATGCATTCATTGTCCTTTCAAACCTTCACTGATGATTTCCATGCATCTCCTATCGCTGATTGAAATTATGAAGATATAGTTCCAAATAACTGCTAATCATGATCAATAATATTGTAATACAAATTCAAAATTAATTGAATAACTTTCACCGGTTTCATTTACATGTTATTTAGGTCTATATTGTGATCACAGATTTGGTATTCGACTTTGTAGCAAGTTAGAAGGAAAATTTGTTCTTGCAATGTCTTCATTTTCTTTGCTATAGCTCCTCCACCTATTCCTGTTATCATCACTCTGCCTCCTACTCAACCACCAGATCATTTCCCCCTTCCTCTCATCTTGTCGGTGACGACAGGGGCCATTGTTCTCCTGGTCCTCGTTCTCCTCCTCGTCGCTTGGTGTAAACGCAGACATCGGTATGTAACTGGCAAGGGCCCAATTAATAAAGACTTAGAATCATTATTGTGTCATTATGGTAGTAACCTGAAAATCCTTGTCTTAATTCTTTACTAAGTTACCATGATATAGCAGCCAACTTATCCTTATCAGTGGCGGATCCAAGAGGGGGAATTTTTGGCCTGTGCCCCCCCCCCCTTTTTTTGAGAGTCAGCAAATATTTTTAATGGGAATATGTCGTTCATACACAAGTCAGGACCTTATTTTTGTCAATTTTTACATGGAACAGAATGATCTGCATTTTTAGTGACCACCTTTTTTTTTGCTTGTCAAATTTCCCTTGGAAAAAGTGCCCCCCCCCTGGATGCGCCCCTGATTCTTATCATTGGTTCTTGATGGATGGGCATGATTCGTATTGATCTTGGTACCTTTGCAATATCATAATTGTATTGACCATGAAAAGTTCGATATTAAATAAATGCTCCTTGCACAATGATATATAGCTTAACAAAGAAGCTACAATATCAATTTGTAAAATTATCAGTATAATTGTCTACAACTAGACATTGTTTTTTTATTTATACGTGTATATAGGGGAATAATTGTTCATGTACCTGGCATAATTTTCAGTGATGGCACAATGGTTGATTGCCCCTCTTGATATATATTTATAGTGTCAGATTCATAGGAAAATAATTTATAAATAAAATTATATGAATCTTAATCAGATATTTGGCCGTGTCATGACCAGCCATATATTCATTTTAGCAGGAAACTTTGCTGACTGTAATAATGATTGGAAATAATAACTTGATCTATTGACCAGTGGTGGCTTTACATGACCTTGCTTTATCAAAAAACAAGAATCCACATCAATATCTTATCAAGTATGGTATATATGGTACACATCATTTGCTTGGGCATTATAATAATTGCACACACGTTTTATCTTTGAAATTGTCCAAACACTCTCGGCTATGCCTTGGGCATGCAAGAGCTACTCTAAAGGTACTTTATAGTTGTAGTTCTTAATGCATAGATGACAGAATTAAGAATCATAACTCATACTGTTTGATTCCTCAAAGAGTGATGGTACGCAAGTTGAAATTTATATCCCACTGTCCATTCCATCTTCCAGAAACAAGACAGGATCATTTCCCACCCAAGATATCCAGATGTTAAACGCAGCTACAGCCGGGAACCAAAGGAACCTATAAATCCTCTGAGGAACAAAGTCCAGGGATAACAAACCATGCATTCGTCTTTGGAGGCGATGATAGCTCCTCTTCTAAGGAGAAGATGTCCACCATGGACAGTGGGAGACACCAACTTTACCTTCAGAGAATCATCTTCAGATTACCCGACGCTTAGAGTTGGCACAACACCGCAAGACGACTTGCAGGTTTACTTACCACCGAAAACGCCAACTACATTTGGAACAAAATAACAACTGGAGCAAGAGATATAAGCGATCAAAATCAATCTCTGTGTTGACTGTGCACCGTGTGTAATCCAAATAGAAAAAGTATTTAATAAGTATAATATTCTGTTTTGCATGGAGCTTAATACATTGGAACATCTCTCTGCACTTTACATGTAGTGACCCCAGTTATCGGATCCTGGTCCGCCTGCATGTATGCTCACTCTCCACTACCTTTGGAGTATTCCAACAAGAGTTTCTGAATTCATCTAGGCATAAAACTTCCAAGTTGACGGGTAGAAAGTAAAAAATGTGGATTTACTATGATTATTATGGCACGAGGCCTACATGTTTAATAGTCGCTGTGTGTTTCAAGAGTTTAAAAGCGTGTGCTTTTCATGATTTAGCCATTTCCAGTTTTCATGCAAGTATTTTTTCTTGAACTCTTCGAAAATGAAGAAGTGCTCATACAAGCTGACACTTTTGTTGCCTGTAATATTGTCATTCGCTTAAAAAGACTTGTATCAATATATAATTTTGCAACAAAGCCTCAGGATAATACAGAAATGTAATTTTACAGGATTTATAAATTTATACCTTTCTGAAAAACTGTATATAATTTTTTTTATATTGATTGTAATTGTATATTTTTCAAAATGAATTAATTTGTAGTAATCACAATATCAAGATTTGTATAAAATAATGATACGAGTCCTGATGAGATGATTGGCTGAAATCTACTATGTGACCAGTAATTTATAGCTTAGCATGATTTTCTAGAGACAGCTACTTATGACTAGTTCTGTTGTCTGGACACGGTTTGAGTTAAAAAATTAAAAATTAAAAAATTAAAAATTACTTGATGTATATTATACAAATATACTAGGCTTTGAGTAAGTGTAGCGGGAATTATTCATCTGAGGTTGGACTGTCATTACTCTTTTTTCCTGAGGGGAAAAATAGTGATTTTCCAGTACAACTGAGGATCAATAATTCAGTCTATACTTTCGAAATAAAGGCCTGGTATATTTGTTTTATATCCTACTTTAATAAGTTAGACCAATAGATTCTGATAATCTAGTTCTTGTACTCTTAGTTCATCCTTTTTTTAATTTGAACTAAACCAGCCACGCTGACTGACCTACTTTTCCTCAAGTGCTTAGCTACACGCTCAGTGCGCGGAACGCGTATTAGTGCTTGCACCGTCATGATCATGGAATAGCACATTTTTTTTCGGTGGGCATTTCATTTTTGACATCATTGCAAAGTAGTGAGAATGTTTGGTCACATGATGCTATTTAAACCAATTAGCATACAGGAATTAATTTATGTAGGATATAATCTGAGTTACACCCTACATCCTGCTTGTTCACTTAATAGGGAAATACCTACGTTCTGGGTCTATATTCCATGAGGCCCGAGGATGGTGGGGTTAAAGGTCATCTAGGTGTCAAAAGGTCAAGTTTTGTTCAAATTGCTCTCATTTTTTAAATTTCTGCATCAATTATGGTCACACTTGATGCAAATGATCCTTGAGTAATACCACATGTGTGTTAATGAGAATGGTGGGGTCAAAGGTCATCTAGGGGTCAATTGATATGAGGTCATGTCCATTTTTTAAGTTTTTGTTCAACTTGCTCTCATTTCTTTATATCTGCATCAGTTGTGTTTATATATATTCAGTACAAGTGATTTTGGGGTATTACCACACGTGTGTTCTTGAGGATGATAAGGTCAAAGGTCATCTAGAGGTCAAAAGATCATATTCCATATTTCATTGATCACAAAATCAGGCGAGACTCATGGTTGGTAAACCACTTTGTTGAAAGGAAATCATTTTACGTCACAATCATCACAGTAAAAATGTGATTTTGTCACTGAAATTGATGGGCAAATAGTAGTGTGGAGTATTATGCATGAATACGCACGTCATACGGCCTCATACATGTATTACATGGTTGAAATCAGCACTGGGCATGTGCATAAGAATAAAAACAACAACAGCTGTTACTTGTTTGATCTTTGTATATATATATATATTGTGAAGAGAAGAAAAAGAATTAACAAAATAGAGAGGAAATGAGTTTTATTAAATTATATAAATACACTAAAATCTTTCAAAAAGCTGATTGTGCTTTCATTTAAACTTTGTTCGTCATTAATTGAAGCTCAATATATCACCAAAAGAGGAGTTTCCTAATATGGCCCTTATAACAACAACAAACATCTAGCATAAGAAAACATTAATAATACAAAAAATAAGAAAATTAAAAAGCTCAATTTAATATTAATATTTGACAGTTTGCACTTATTTTAAAGTGTTACTTTAATTTGACAAATAAAGACTTTATTCAATGTTTCTCTACAAATCGTATATAATCTATTACAAAATGCGCATGTGATACATATCATACAATGTTTTGCATGTATAGGAAAACAAAGTTTAACCCTAAATCTCCCGGGGTATTTTGATTCTTGTCATTCCCGGGGGGGGCCATTATGGCCCCCCCCCTTAAGATCTCGGCCGCCGATCGCGCGAGCGACGCAAAAATTTGCACGCTGGTAGTGTGCGATGTAATCTACAAGGCTGTATGGTAAAATTTTCCAAAATAATGAGATTTTATTTTATATGAATTAATTATGCTAATTTATGCATAAATCATACTTTTTGCTCTAATTCACTAAATAAAGCTCCTAGAATGCTAATTTTTGGTAAAAATTTTCCTTGTAGCATTCTTAACAATCATAATTCAAAAAAACTTTGGTTTGGAAATAAATTTCTTATGTATTTTATTGTTTTATGAATTTCTTATGTATTTCTCTGTTTTTTTACTTTTTGTTTTTTATTGTTTTTTCAATGGAAATTGTTCCAGACATAATTCTGATCATAAACAAGGCAAAATTAATTAAGTTTAATCAGTAAAAGTAGAAATAATGATACATTTATGAATTTTGGCGAAATACGCAATTTGCATTGGATTTGTACATGAAATCACGTTTATGAGCAATTTTGGGTCTGACATGCACTTGCATAATGTTGCGTAATGTCGTAACCACGTACCCGGGCTTCACAACTTTGGTCTCAAAATTTGCGCGAGACTTGAATGTAAAAAGTCAGTGAGCTGCGAGGTGAAAAAATTTTGCGCAGCAGATATATCGCGAAAATTGTTGAGGGGGGGCCATTATGGCCCCCCCCCCGGGAGAATTAGGGTTAAACATTGAGGCAAATTCGATTTGCCTCAATCCATCAAAGCCTACCATAAATGTAATCTTTGCATACTCATAGTGCGTTTTAACTGGTGCTGATATTTAAAAAATTGAAATGATGAAAACGAAAAATGGCCTCTTAAACATCTACTTGAAAATAGATAATATATTCAGCATACAAAATTTCAAAATAAAAAGAATAATTTCCATCCGGTATGCCCAATACAAAGTCGTTAAGTTGATATGACTATCGGGCCTATGCTTTTTTGCTTCTGTTTCAACTTTGACTAGATTCATATCTACTGCAGATAGCTTCTATAAGATGATTTTTTTCAGAAACGGGTCCTGTTTGCTACCTCCTAGCTGAAGATGCAATTATTCTTAGGGACATGGGCCTTGGGAATTCGAAGCGGGGGTTCTGAAGCACCCATAAGATTTTCCTTGGGACTGCTGCGTATATTATTTCCCATAGGAAGCACCCCCTAGAATTCTGGAAGGTGTGGGTTTGATAAATATAGCCAAAATGACCTTCATCTTGTATTGAAACCCTTTTTTAATTGCTTTTCAAAGTTCTCGGAACCTAAAGTACCTCCATTTTGTAGTAAATAAACCCCATTTTTTATCAATTTACATCAGCACCCCCACTAGAAAAAAGTTCGCAGGGCCCTAGACTAGGGGCTCTGCTCCCCTCCCAGGAAGGTTAGAAAATACGGAGGCCCGAGACATGTATTATATATATAAATATTATATATATAAATAAATATATATATATATAGGCATATCCCTAATATTCAAATGGAAAAATGACGTCAGCTTCAGTCAGATCGCCTTGTATCTGCTTTGTTCAGATTTAATCATATTTTGCTGTAGGTAAAGTTACTCTTTAAGGCTAGTCAAATTCTCTTGTTTTTAAGTAATCAATAAACTAATTATTTGTCCTATTGCAATTTTTTCTTGTACTTTATTGTGGACTCTGTGCTGATCGGTCACTTTTTAGTATGGAAAGATGTGTAAGCATTTGGGATCGCAGCACTCTTGGCATCAAAGACGGTATCTTGCGTTCCAGTAGAGTACGAAATGGTGGCATTTGATGGTCGTGAAGACGTGGAGCTTGTGCTCTTTCCACGTGATCCACCCAATCTTCTGCCCGTCAGTAGCCGGATGACACGGGATGATATACGGATCAACTGTTGCCGAACCTCCGGAAGACGAATGCAGAAAAGAATGAAGATGAAAACGCCTTGCAGAGAGGTGAAAATGACGAAGAGAACGGCGAAGAAGAACCGAGCGCCACCGATCGCCATGAATCCACACACCCAGCTCAGACCAACCAACGTCCCGATGGCTACCGCGTTCTGCAGGCTGCGAAGTAGCTCAGCACGCCGACCCGCGGCATTCGAATCTTCCATCGTGTTGGTAAGCGACGCCATTTTCCTTCCACATGTCACTTTGTAGATGACGATGGTGAAGATGATTGTGTTGATGGTGAGGATAAGGGCGATGGGAAGCAACTGAGCAAAATAGAATGACTCCAATGTAATCATGAAGCAGCTGAAAAGACATAACAAAATTATGACTAAATACAATCGCACGGTTTGGATTCGTTTCATCGGTGTGACTAATCATCCTCTTAATTACTAAAATGCTGGTTTTATGCAGATGTTTGTTTTCATTTTTTTTTATGTCTCAGATCACTAGTCTCTGATTTCTTTAAGGCCAAAAATTTATCAACGAGGGAACAATACTGCCTTTTTTACTTACATGGAACGCAAACATTTTTTTGGCGGCAATCGATCGCTAATTCCAATGGACATAATGGAGGTGCCTTATCCGTGTTCGATACCCGACACGGTACATAATCCATTTCTATAACATTGCATAAAAAATGCTATGTGTGTTATTAGTGACGTAAAAGGCTCTTCTTATACGGGGGGGGCATATAATGGGCCAACTGTATGAAGTATACTTTTACGGTGTGTGTGTGTTTTAGTGTAGTGACGTAATAAGCAAAAAAATGTATTACGGGTGCATAACATAATAAGCCTATATTGGGAGCAATATCCTACTTTGAAAAAGGTCGAGTATCGGACTCACATGGTTATCTAATTAACTTACTAGTCTGGATTTCTGTAAGCTTTCAGGTCTACTGCGACGGTAATACAAACAATAACCAGTGGACAACCTAAGAAAAATATTCAAAATGATAGTTAAATGAATTAAAGCACAGGATAACTGGGAGAGGAAGCAGTTAGATATATTTGGCTGAAAAATACTAAGTTCGAGCTTTAAAGAGGTGACCTGTACCCATGAATATCCTACAATCATGATAATGCGGCCTTCCTCTTTTCACGTCATGTCCTCATAGTCGACCAGGTAGACAGGTCTTACTCCTTACTTGATGAATATTTAAGTGTCATTTTTCAGCGATCTATGTATATTCATTCTTTATACATGTTACTAGAGTTCCCTTAACTTTCACTTTATTTCACAATCAATAACAGTCTCGCCTTGAATTTCCTCCATTTGATTCTATTGCATGAGATTCAGAGTTCCATGGGAAGATATATACAGTAGTTCAGATATTTTATACTTTATATTTTATACTTATTTTAGTAAAGTTAGTCTGCTTTAAACGTTCATGACGAGGAAAATATTTATTCACTCATCAAAAAATGTAATGCTTACAAGTGATATCTCGAGAATGTTCACGTGCTGAAACGTAAATAATTCCCTTTTGTCTGTAATCACTGAAATGCCCATCTTCTTCTTTTTTATCCAATGATTACATTTTTACTTGAATTGAATGGTACAAGGAGTTCATTCTTACCCCATGCAAATAAACAGGATTTCAAAAGCATCTTGGGCATGTACGTGTTCACCACTCTAACGAACATGAGATACATGCTAAATGCCTCGACACCCATCCACGCTACTGCTGCTAGACTGAAATAATGCAGCATGATTGCAATCACTGTGCAACCTAGTCCCCAGGACGGCTTGTCCACGCCAACGACGAAGACCAAGTAAAGACCGAGTAATGCGGAGCTGAGGTTGATCATTATCTGTTGAGGAAGCCTTCGACGTAAACTCCTGAGAATTTGAAAGAACTCTCATTAGAATTAATAAGAACGAGAATCAATGGATATAAGTTTCATCAAGCTTCTGCCCCCACCCCCGCGATGTCCAAGTAGTACCAAATAAGACAGAAGAAAAATGATTTTTTTTTTGGAGAGAAAGAGAATTATGCGCAGTGTAGATATAATTTTCACCACTGTCATTTTTAAGGTAGTTTTTTTCTAAAGCATCAATATTAAGTGTATGATCAAGATTATTTATATTGCTTGAACATTGTACCGACGATGAGTTCATAGGCTTTTCGGTTTGCACGTCAACTATTGGACTAGTAATTCTTACGCCACGTAAGCAGACGATATGTATTTACTTGCGCATGCGCTATGTATCGCTGAACTTAGTTCATTCTACCGAGTTCTTATCCATGCAAACAATGTAGACTATTAAGGCTTAACTACGTATTAGTGAAGAAGTAAACGTCTAAGTCGAGAAACTAGACATAGATGCTGGAAAGATTTTAATTTTTTCAATCTCACCTTATGCCAGCAAGGACTCCGATCGTAATGATCAAACAGAAAATAGAAATACTGCATCCTAGTATACTAATGATATCCAGGGTCGTCGAACTGAATCCTCCTTTTGTATCCTTCAATAACAAATTAACAATAACAAATTCCGTTAATTATCACCATTCACATATTTCAATGTACTGCAGTGGCGTACAGATGGGGGGGGGGCTTGGATGCGCTTGCCCTCCCCTAATACTTTCATGACCAAGAAAAAAAGACAGAAATGGAAAGAGAAGGGTGAGTTATATTATTTTCTATATATGAAGTCAAAATCTATTACAAAATTGCATTTTTGTAATTATAATGTCGATATTTTTTTTTATCTATCGCCTCGCTTTCTCTCATTTTTTTTTTTATAAACTTTGCCCGATACGCCACATCTGGTCCCCTGAAGATTTTTTGGCTCATTACACCATTTATGTACTTTGAAACAAAGGTAATTGCCACTTGGTTTACAAAAGCTTCAGAGACTGCACGCGGAACGATTTTGAAAGTGGAGTGGTGGGTTGAGCCAAGGTGTTGAGGGCTGAATATGCTAAAAATCGCAATTCGATGCAATTTCACATTTTTGTGCATGGTTGCTGAAAACGATGGGGGTACCTCCCTCCCCCACCTGGTTCCGCGGCCTCTGAGGTCGTCTTGTTTTCTCTAGGTCACATCCTATATGTTGTTATCTTATTCATTTACAACCAATTCGTCAGAAATTTGGTCTAATTCGCCATTTTGCCAATTTACGAAATCGTCTAGTTTCCTTTTAGGCTTTATCCAATCCGTCTAATATCAACTTGGTCAAACGCCAATTAGTAGATAAGATTACATGGGTTATTTAATGGCATGAAACAAAATTTCATTTATAAAGGTCCAATTTGACAAGAAAATTAAAACAAGACAAAATGGGGGTAATTATTGTAATGTAGACAATCATTCTTCAATAGTTCTTGGTAATACTGAACAAGGGACACAAACCAATAATACGGCAAAACTTGTTAGATGGGTACACTGGCATGATAACGATCCTCTATGAGAAAGTTGGCCAGTTTGGCACCCCTCTTGAGACCACACCCCTCCTGACACACCCCTATAGCTTTTCCAGAAGACACATCGGGGGACAATCTCATCTTTTGTTCTGTCCGGTATAAGATCCTAATTTAAAAAAAATATGAAAAAGGCTTTGTGAGAGGGCCGGTATGTGTATAGATATGTTTGTACAAATACTAAACAAAATTGAGCTAATTGGGCATAGTAATATATTCGGAGATTCATAAAATCATCTTTCTCTACGAGTTTAGAGGGGGTTTTCCCCTTCAAAATCTAGAAATGACACTTCTTTTGATTTGAAGGATGTGTCAAGAAAAATGTAAAATTTACATGCAAAATTCCTGTTTCCATGGTGAAAGAGTTCGTGACAATAGTGAGCGAAAATACGTATCATTTGCACAATATAGATGTTTGAAATAGAATACAATACAAAACAGAATACAGCCGTTCACTGCTCGATTTGTCTCTAATTGTAAATTCTGATCAGTACAAAGATATTCTGCTTCTTATAGCTCTAAAAAATTAATGCCTTAACAAGAATAAAAGCTGAAATTATTACCCTTTTGAGTTTGAAATTCAAAACCACTGGATCAGAGAGATTTTTAACATCAACTCCCTCTACGGTAATAGATAAGACGGATGAGGCTAAGATGGCGTCCTCCTTCAATCCCTCGTTGGTTGACGAGTTCGAATCAAATAATTTGAGAGAATCTAATACAAATACACTGACTGCTACGTGATTATTCTCATCTGAAGTTGAAGAAGAAAACAAATTCATGCACACTACAGCACGAAAAAAATCTCTGGGGGTTTTACAACATATATCATTTAAAAATTTGAATATTATTGTTTCTTCATGGTTTACCATCTAATACACCTACAATTACTTTTCTTTCGATTGATCAATTGATGCAGATCTTAATCAGATATTCTTTCTTAATCGACATTTAATTTTATCTCTAAAACACCGAGTACATATATATCAAACGTTAAGGTGAAAAACATTGCCTCACAGGCCATTTATCCCCAAGGTTGATCTTATTTCGCATTTATATTAAAACTAATCAGCAAATATTGAAACGTAAGGAAAAATTCTCACAATATTACCTGGTGGGTGTTTCATAAAGCTGTTCGTAAAGTTACGTACAACTATACGCACGACTTCAACAAGTTCTTAGGCCATAGGTCACTCAGCACGAGAAAGGAGCACCAGTCGTGCGTAAAGTCATTCGTATCTTACGAACGGCTTTATGAAACACCCACCTGGTAAGAAATCCAGGATCTCTTCTGGCAAGAATACCGATGATAATCCCTCTTCTTTTCCGGTCTCCTCGCTCTCCTCATTGGATGAAAATGTGATGACGTCATCGTCCTCATTGCGACTAGGAGCACTAATACTTGCCGTAAGGGGGAACGATGTTCTCTGTACCTTTACCGCCGCTACAACGACGTTCTCGCCGCGGAAAGTTAAGTTGCTGCTGACATTTGTTGCCTGCAATCGACCAATGAAAGCATTGACGGACGACAAGATCGAGTCCGCCGCTCCTTGGCTGTCTTCAAAGGTATTACTGTCTTTGTCAAGTATCGTATCTACCAGGGCCAAAACTTTCTGGAGGTCAATAAACAAGTTTTAAAAAATGATAATAATGACTCTTTAAAAAATTCAAGCATCGAAACACTGCTAATTACTGTCTATCAATGGCGTAAGGAGTCTAAGATTAAGAGGGAGTAGAACGTTAGTATACGGGGGTACTATCAGTAGGCGTAAGGAGTTCAGCAGTGGGCGTAATGAGTACACCTTTTTGATGGGCAGAACATTCGCATACGATGGTCGATTAGAAATACTACTTAAAACCAATTAAAAATGTAAAATATCGCAAATATTAGTTTTCAGTAGTGTAATGAGTCAAACATGTGAGGAGGGCAGAATTGAATACGTGGGCAGGGGATTTTCTAAATAGTCACTCGCAAAGCGCAAACAAGCGAGAAATAAATTATAATCTTTACATTTTTGTTTCACCTGCATAGCAGAGTGAGACTACAAGCGCCGCTTTTCCGACGGCGGCGTCAACATCAAATCTTAACAGAAGGTTAAGTCTTTGCAATGATAGCATAACTTAGAAAGTATATGGACCTAGTTCATGAAACTTAATCAAGAATCATTAAACATCCTGCCTGAGTTTCAGGTCACATTACTGAGGTCAAAGGTCATTTAGGGTCAATGAACTTAGACCATGTTCGGAGAATCAACATCAAAATCTTAGCCTAAGTTTAAGTTTTGAAGATTTTATCATATCTTCAAAATTATGTAGACCTAGTTCATGAAACGTGGCCATAAGGGTATCAGGTAGTACTTAACATCCTGCCTAACTTTCAAGTCACATTATCAAGGTTAAAGGTATTTAGGGTCAATGAACTTTGACCAAGTTTGGGGTATTTGTTGAATTACCATCATATCCTCCAAAGTTTGTGGATCTGATTCATAAAACTTAGACATAAGAGTAATCATTTAAGTATCACTGAACATCTCGTGCGAGTTTCAGGTCACATGACAAAAGTCAAAGGTCATTTAAGGTCAATGAACTTTGGCCATGTTGGAGGTAATAATTAAATTGCTGTCATAACTTTCAAAGTTTTTGGATATAGTTTATGAAATGTGGACGTAAGGGTAATCAAGTATCACTGACAAGTCTTAGGTCACATGATCAAGGTCAAATATCATTTCGGGTCAACGAACGTAGTATTGTATCATTATGCGAATGGGGTTTTCTTTGAATAATTACTTTATAGTAGTTTTCAAAGGCAGCACTGCTGCTATATTGAATCGAGTAATGCAGATGAGACTGCTAGAGGTGTTCCACTTTTCTTTATAACCGGATCTTGAAAAACAAATTTGTAACCGGATCTTGAAAAACAAAATACTTGAACATGAAAATTAATTGGATCCACTGAAGAAAATCTAATCTCTTAGGAAATGTAAAACTTTATAAACAGAAAGAGTAGCTACTGCCCTCGCCTTGAATTAAAATTTTAGGCCCCCCCCCAAAAAAAAAAGTGTTATTTTGGATATGATATTCATCGCGTCAGCTTAGTTTTCCCTCGGCTCAAACTAATCTGAGCCAATTAGGGATGGTGTTAAATTTCGTTGGTAAAGTGTATTCCTCCCTGGTGTCACAGAGATATTGCGGATGCAATTGATGATAATTTCCATGATATCAAGTATAAATAACACAATCATAACGCCGCGACAATTTTAAATAAGTTTCGCCAACGGCCTTCATCGAGTTATTCCCTCCAATAATCAGATAGTTATCGTCTGCGGTATCATCATGGAAGGACGCGGTAAGTTCGTCTCGGTTTGGGCGTTGATTCTCTTCGTCGGTCCGTCCGTCGTCAGGTTTTCTGGAGTGGATGCAACGATGTGTGGATGCCCACCGCTATGGACTGGCTTTGATAGCAATTGTTACCGGTTAGTTATTTTTCATTTTTCTCGACAGCGTATTTTCGCAATCTCTGCGTAGACGCTTAATTCAATTAACGCACTAAATAATGGACGGCCGAGAGGTTTTTGTCGAAAGTTGGTGGACCGGGACCAGGGGCGTCGATCCATTTTGGATAGGGGGGGGGGGCAAAATCATGAATCAACGTTGCAAAGGCGCTCGAACACACAACACATCCACGCACACACGCACACAGGCCTTATATATATATATATATATATATATATATATATATATATATATAATATGTATATATATATATATATATATATGACTCATGAGAAAGAGACACATATCTCGCCAACAAATTATAATGCGAGCGCGAAGCGCGAGTTTAAATTTGATATTGACCTGAAAACATGAAAAGGAATATACCTGTTTAGGACTGTTTGTGGTAACTCATGAGGAGGATACATATCTCACTACCGTACCCAAATAGTCCGAGTGCGAGCTGAAATTTCTTTATATTCTGACATTAAAGCTTGATATTCTAAGCATTTTTCGTAACAATGATTAAGATGGGCAACTAAGACAACAATAGACGCAAGCGCGCGAGCTGAAAAATTTGATATTTCGATCTGAAGAAAATTGAGTTTGATAAAAAAAACAAGATGTATATCCAACCAAATATCATTGCAAGTCGAAGCGGGAGTTCTTTTGAGGTATACCTAAAAACGAGACATTCTATTCACCAGGGGCGTCGATCCATTTTTCAGATGGGGGGGGGGGCAAAATCACGAACCAACTTTCCAAAGGCACTCGATCACACACACATATCATATATATATATATATATATATATATAATATATAATATATATATTATATATATATATTACATCCTCAGCCAGTCATCATAACAACATCTGTCTGAGGATGCGCTCTCTGATTGATACCACACATTATATTTACTCCTGAAGAAGACGGAGGTCCGTCGAAAATTCGAGGAAATAAAAACTATATTGGCTTTGAAAGCATTACCATTATCTTCAGCATATTTTGTTAATATAGTATTAGAGAAGCCAATACGTGAAACTTTAAGATATATATATATGTATATATATATATATACATATGCCTATATATATATTATATATATATATTTTATGTGTGTGTGTGTATACATATATATGACTCACGAAATAGAGACGCTTATCTCAACAACAAATTAATGCGAGCGCGAAGCGCGAGCTGAAAATTTTTTGTATTCCAATCTGAAAAGCGGACCTTTGGAGCACGATTTTAGATAAAGAACGAGTTGTGTATCTCAATCTCACTTGCTGATTTCTGTGTAACATTACAATCTTATTTTATTTTTTGCACATGCAGAATTATTGGGGGCAAAACGATGTGTTTTGCCCCCAAATATTTTCATTGGTGGGGCGATCGCTCCCCCCCCCAGGATCGACGCCTCTGCTATTCACCTATTTAATCATGAAAAGTACTGGTTTATTGCTAAAGAAGTGATGCGAAGCGCGAGCTGAAAATTTTTATATTTTACTCTGAAAAACGGACATTTTGAGCACGATTTAAATAAAGAACGAGTTGTGCATATCAATTTCGCTTGCGGATTTCTGTGTAACATTACAATCTTATTTTATTTTTACACATCCGGAATTATTGGTGGGGCAAAACGATATGTTTGCCCCACTAAAATTTTCATTGGTGGGGCGATCTAATTTTTTTGACATTCCGACCTTTAAAAAATGGTCATTCTAATTTCTAAGCACTTTTTGTATTAATCAATGTTATAGGTATGTAACTGATGCGAGGTATGTAATCAATGTTATAGGTATGTAATTGATGCGAGCGCGAAGTGCGAGAGGAAGAAAATTTAGATTTTAGACCTAAAAGCGGGACACTCTATTCATATTTTGTAAGTCATAAATATGATATAGACAATTGGGTATCATTAATTATGCAATCGTGAAGCGTGAGCAGACAATTATTGATATTCTGATGTAAAACTGGATAATTTAAGTACATTTTAAATAAAGAACATGCACGCTATCGCGCATGTTAAATATTTAGACCTAAAATCTGGGCATTCTGAATACATTTGTTTAATGGAACATTATGGAATACACGTAGACAATATGAACTTGGCAAACCAAACAATGTGACCACGCAGCGTGAGCTTAAAAAGCTGATATGTAGACCATAAAACGGACATTTTACAGAGCACTTAAATTTGTAAATGAAAAAAAAAATAATGAAAGCTCGATGTCCGAGCTAAAATATGTTTTGCATATTGACTTCAAAACTTGCTCCACATCAGCCTATTGAGCAAGATATGAATCCCATCGAACAGGCAATTATGGCGCGAAGCGCCAGCAAAAAATTTATATAGTAATGAAAAGATGAAAACATGAAAAATTTTTTTTTTGAATTGCAAGTCTTCCCCTCACATTATTTCATTCAGTCGTCTTCCTCCTCTTATTTTCCTCTTCTTTTTTCTTCTGTCTTTCTACTTCTTTTCCTTTTTCTTTCTCCTTTTTTTTCTTTTCTTATTTTGCTCTGCCAATTTTTTCTGGGGGGCACGCCAAATCTCAGGGGGGGCACGTGCCCCCCCAGGCCCCCCGTAGCTACGCCACTGGTGCACATCTAGTTACCAATAATGCGTAAAGCATTTATTCAAAAGCAGGATAAAAGAGCATACATGTAGAGGTGCCGTGGCCGGGAACCCGGAACCCCTGACTTTTCATGTATAGCCAGGCGCCTTCGACCACTCGGTCACGGTTGTTGGTTAATGCACTACTATTCGACATACCCATATTCGACATACGGCATTTTAGTATCGGTATGTGTACGGGAGGGTGTGTGAGAGGATGTGTGTGTGTGTGTCAGAGGCGGCACTATGGGGACAGGGGAGACTTCCCTCTCCCCCATTATTAGTTATGTAGTGGAAAAGAGAGATGTGTTATAAAAAAAATACCCGAGTCACTTTTGATACTATGTGTTGTGCGTTGGTGTGTGAGAGGCGTGTGAATGGAAATATGTAATAATAATGTATGATTTATGTAATAATTATCATGTGTGTAGAAAAATAAATAACATGCCATTTACACAAAAGGGAAAAGTTCGACCCATAGACTATAGCATTTGACAGTTTTACCCCCATAAATGACACAAAAAGTGTTGTTTCTCGTTAAATCAGTGCATTATTGTCCTACTATAGGCCCAGTTCCGGTTGCGTTTATTAGCTTGGAATCACTCCGCTTTATCCTGTTTCATTAGGTTTTTTTTTAGCTTTTAAAGCTTTTTTTCTATTTTGAAGCCATTGCCAGTCCTCTGTAAAAAAAAAATCGAAAGCATAATGACAATTTGAAAACAAATCATTAATTTTCATTCGATTGCTTCACTCGCACGCTTCTGTTTATTTATTCATTTGTTTTAATCATGTAAGCCTATAGAGTCAAGTCCCCGAAAGTATTCGGCTCACTTTTGCCACTATGCTAACAAAAAACTAGGAGTTTACAATTGAAATCTGACATACTTTAATATCCATAATGATCTGTAAAAAAAGGAATACAAAAAAAACAAGACCCTGCAATTATACTCGTTATACGTTAATAATGGGTTGCTATATATTTTCATTATATACCACCGTATCTTATTTTTAGATACTTTTCTTCAGAGAACATGACCCAGTTTGATGCCGAGCAAGCCTGCCAAACTTTCACTTCACCAGGTTTTATTGGTCATCTTGTTTCTATTCATTCCCAAGACGAGATGGACCTTATCTCTGTCATGTACGAGACACTAAGATCCAAAAGGGTATGTATCACTATTCAGCGTTCAGTAGCATAGCGGGTCAGACATGGCGCATGGGGTAAAATTATTTAAAACTGCGAGCGAGCAAAACTTTTGGTCTCTTTGATAAATAAATTACTTTTGTGATAAATTTATACATAATATTGATAAAAGCATATATATTACACCCTTTTCCTATTCTTTTCTCCTTATTTTCTTGGTCACGAACTTTTTGAATGCTACCTATGACCCCAACCCCTTCCCGCCTGCACGCTACATCAAAGAATGCTTCCCAAAATACAGATGACCTTTGGCCTTTGTTCTTCAGGGAAAATGCTTCCAGAAATGACAGTCGTATATATTTTTAGCAGGAAGGCAGCATTCTTTGATTAATGAAACATTTTGCAAAAGTGGGGCATAACAATGTAATTTACATAAGAAAAAAAAAACTTATTGACTTGTGATAATAGAAAGATAAATGGATAAGTGGAGGCTTGCAAGGTGGGGGGGGGGGGCTCAGGCGAACCTTAGCACCCTATACGCCAGTGTCATTAATCGCAGAAAAGAGCCCCAATCTTTATGTTACGTGGCACACTTTTTTTGACAGCAAGATCGAAAAATTTCGTTTCTTTTAATTTCTTTTACACAGCCGGGGCGAGACACATGGGTGTGGATCGGCCTGCACAATCGCGCTCTGGAAGATTCTACCTATTGGACAGATGGAACGCAATTCGATTATTCAAACTGGAAACCTGGCCAGCCTAGCGATCGAGGTGGAGCAAGTAATTGTGTCTTCTTTTCTAAAGATCAACTTTACAAGTGGAATGACATTGGATGCGGCGTTTCTAGCCTTGTCGAAGCTTATATCTGTAAAATTCGACAGTGGTAAATTTGTGTACCAACATACGCGCCGAGGGGGGGGGCATGCTGGATGACAACTAAATTTTGAAAATTTGTACCGAAATATTTCACAAGATTCACAAAAAAAGTGTACAAGGAATCCTTCAATTTCTCTTTAAGAAATGCAAAAGTGCCCCGAAAACAAATGCGGTCACTTTGCTCTCTCGCTTTTGATTTTGTAAAAAATGATGCACGTACGTTCTGCACCCCCCCCCCCCTTGAAAAAGATATGTGTATGACCATTATGTAACTGTATGGTTTATAGGCTTACTGGGGATTATACACTGACTGTTGGTTAAGAATGGCTACATGTATATGAATTTTATCAGCAACTTGTAATTGATATTCTAGTAATTTAGGCCCTATTGTTTTCTAGTCACATCTCACTGGATACAATAATGTAAAATGAACTGATCTAGTCAGTTTGGCATATTATGTTTTAAAGTGTTTTAATGTCATAAGACGTGCAATGTAGATTAAAAGTAGGCGTTTCAATTTTCCGGAATAAGGCATCCGAATGTCCCGAAACCAGTAGGCATACATGATATTTTTATGACATTTCCAAAAGGCTCAGAATCCTTAAAGATGTTCTAATACGTATAGTGATTCATTTCAATTGAGGAGGGCAGAATGGCATAAGGGGACAGCAGAGAGGTTTTCTAAATAGCCGCAAAGCGAAAACGAGCGAAAAAAATTAGTATAACCTTCACAAAGCGGAAATCTATTTTATGTAAGAGATTCTGTCCTCATAATGTCGACTTGCGCATAGTTAAGCCTTTTCCCTTATTTCTTCTTCTTTTTTCATTTATATTCTAGGCGTGTTTATGGGGGGGGTGGAGACTTCCCCAAGCTTGCCAAACCATCTATCTGTGTGCTGGTGTTAGCTATAGTATACTTAGTTGTTCTTGCCTATATAGACCTCACAGTTTATTATCATCATTATCCATAATCATCCTCAAAATAAATAGGATAGTGATAACAGTAACAATGATATTCAACGTCCTCATGTTCTGTGTGTGTGTGAGGGTGTGTGCGTGTGTGTCAATGAATAAAATGAAGCGGTGGGACCTTTATAGCAAACGAGTTCATTCTCACGTGTTGCCAAGCTTTCGACCGTTTACACGCTGTTGCCAAGGTTTGATTATGGCAGGGGGAGGGGGTAATGTGGATTTGGTGGTATATGGTCGTGTCTAGCGTAATGTGTAGCGAGTGTGCTCTTTAATATCGATGTTACCATTAATTCATGGTGGCTTATATCATGTAGTAATTTATATCTTAATCTAAAGTTCGACCGGTCACTATTTGCATTAGTTTAATCCATGAAGTTAGAGTGTTGAATGTCTGTTAACTAAACTGAAATGACAACTATATAGGCCATCTTCCTGGAAATGTTTTCTAAGTGTTCGATTTCAAATAATATTTATGTTTCAAAAAGTGCATTGTCAGAGACTGAAACCGGATCTTGACAAACAAAATACACGAACATGGAAACTAGAATCGGATCCACTGAAGGAAATCTAAAATTTACTTAATAAACAGAAAGGGTAGCTACTGCCCTCGACTTAAATGACAATTTTAGGCAGAAAACTGGTTGGTATTTGGGATATGATTTTCATCACGTCAGCTTAGTTTTCTTTCTTCAATTGAGGACTGTGAACTCGCACAGCCACATTGCAACCCAAATATAGCAACAAGATAACAAAAAAATGACGCAAATTATTCCGAGCCAATTTAAGGCGTTGTTAAATTCCGTTCGGGAAAGTACATTCCTCCCTGGTGTGGCAAAGATCCCGCAGATGCAACGGATGATAATTTCCATGATATCAGTTATAAATAACACAATCACAATAACGCAGTGGCAATTTACGTTTCACTGACGGTCTTCATCGAGTTATTCCCGCAAACAGTCAGTTAACTATCGTCTGAGGTATCATCATGGAAGGACGCGGTAAGTTCGTCTCGGTTTTGGCGTTGATTCTCTTCGTCGGTCCGTCCGTCGTCAGGTTTTCTGGAGTGGATGCAGCGATGTGTGGATGCCCGCCGCTATGGACGGGCTTTAATGACAATTGTTACAGGTTAGTGCTTCTGTCTTCGTGATTAGACCTTTCTCCATGTTGAGTTACTTCTAAGTTAATAATAATTATTTTATACGGCGACGCACAGTGAGCCAGAATGAGTTGAAGGTGCGCCAAAATTATATTCCGTGTTATATTTTTACTTTAACATGTTGATTATGGGTAATTTGGGGCGTAGAAGCGACTGAACATAATTTAAAGCCGATATGACGTCACCTTAATTCCTAATTTTGATTGGCTACTTAAAACCTATCTGTGGAAAGACAAATTACACTAAACCATGTGTAGTATATAACCGTTGTGTTTTGTGTTTCTTTAAGATCGACCTGAGTGAATGTGATCCTGGCATCAGAATGGTCATTATATATTTTTTTTTAAATACTTAAAAATCTGAAAAATATTAACCGTGCTTTATCAAGTGGTGTAGACTTGGGTAAAACGCAGAGTATATAACACCACGAATGTTTTTACTATGAGGAGGGTTTTCGGCTGAAATTATTCTACAAGTAACTTTCATCTCTGGGAGAGGGGCGGGTAGACCTTATATGCGTTATCAACCTTTATTTTGTTTGCATTATGCCCGGAATTCATGTCATTTGTATGGAATGGAAGGGAATTGTACACGGTATGTACACCCCACGCGGTGCGCTGCGATGACTGTGCGGTATAAAAATGACCGTTTTGAATAGGTTTTTGGGGGTGTTGTGTCAAGTAAAATCGGCTCTAACATGAAAACGGGCAGCTAAATTTGGTATTGACTTAGAGCTTTGACATCGGGCAAAATGATGGTGATAGAATTTAAACGGAAATCTAAACGTTTCTAATGTAAATGCAAAAAACATGGATTATCAGCCTATTTCGAGGAATCCTATAAACCTCCTGAAATGTGTCTTGTATCTACTTTGAACTCTTTCACACGAAATAAAAAAGAATATATCCGAATCATGTGGGTGTCATTTCAGATTCCTACATGAAAACCTCCTGTGAAATTGCTTGTTTTACAACTAAGTTGCCATATACGCGGCATTTCGCAAAATGTCACATTTTACGATTTGGGGTAGGAAATTAACAACCTTTATGCAAATTCCCGAATTAAATATTTTGCTGAAGTATTCTTCAAAGTTTTGTCTTTCAGCTGGGCATGACAAAAGCTAAAAATCTGAAATTGCCCAAAATGACTTTTGGCGCACGTTTGTTTCGCCCCGACCCACTGTGCGACGTTTACTACATGTGCTTCTATACAGTGCGTATCAAAAAAAATTTACACTTTGAAAAAACTCTTAATTAAAAAATATACAACATGTGGGTAAGTTTCCCACATATATTCTTGGATTTGGGTCTCGTATCCAATGAAAAATTTTGACAGAATGTTACACTTGAGTGTGCACTTTCCATTATTGTAAAGCTCGCAGAAATGCTCGTTTTCACGCTGTGTCAAAGGGAAATCCTTTAGGGCAAAATCAAACTTGCCTTGCGAAACATTTCTCATACATTTCTCTTGCACTTTAAGTCAATAAAATAAAACGGGTACATGCAAGCATTTTGTAACAATTTGCCACCAAAATTAAAATTTAACATTTAGTGAGCACAACCTTTACCCTTTTTGCGCCAGCTGGATCTGAGGACATAACTAAATCTAAACAAAAGCTTATATCAGACATCTTCAACATTTTTCATGATTTTTCTCTCACTAAAAGTGGATTTTTATTTCATTTTTTCTCTCACTAAAAGTGGATTTTTATTTCATTTTTCATTTAATACTTGTTTCTCCACACTTTTCCCAAGCTTGACAATGAAAATCAAGCCTAAGCCATTTCATGAAATTCACAGCTCAGTGTAAAGCAAATATCGTCACGGTGGCCTAGGTGTGTGTGGGAGTGCGGTGGGGCACAATGGCACTCTTCGAAGTGTTTTGGGCAAGGAAACAAGTTTAGAAAGCTAAAAAAAATATCTTCAAATCAATTTTATTATCTAAATTCCATTTGTTCTTCATGATTAATGTCTATTTTTATTTGCATAACTATTTCAAAGTTCTGCACAAATCATTTTTCACTAACTTTTCAAAAGTAAGTGGTGCTCACCCAAGCGGAATACTTTTCGACAGTTTATATCGTCATTTGCTTTAATGGATCTGTTACAATGTTAAAATGCGGAAATCTTCGGATATTACAAATGTACGATGATTTACAGGACTTTTTCTAAGTGTAAATTTTTGATACGCATTGTATAAGCGCACTGTGTTCTGTTATGGATTAAAGGCCTACTTGGCATGCTTGGAGAAAAATTGTATATAGATTTTTGTCGGCTTGTGCACTAAACACCGCTGTATTTCATTGGGGGTACCCCTTGTTACAACCGATAATGTCGCACCAACGCATAATGTCGCAGCAACGCATAATGTCGCAGTTTGCGACATTATGCCAAGAGCGTCCGACGCATAATGTCGTAGTTTTCTAACGCATAATGTCACATGTCGCAACGCATAATGTCGCAGCAAATTGTCAACGCATAATGTCGCAGCAAATTGTCAACGCATAATGTCGCAACGCATAATGTCACAGCGGTATTTTCTTTAGGACTCGAGCTACAGATAAGATATAAAATATGCTTTCACTTAGTATTTTGAGACACGAGAAAGAGAAAGGAATTATTTGGAAATCAGGATTACTCTTTGTATGGATATTTATCGGTTTATTGCCATTTCGTCTACTGCCTTTTCCCCCACTATCGCATGGACTACTATTAGTTAGTCAACTATCAACATAGTCCAATAACCATTTCGTCTAATTACCATCTCGTCTAATAGCCAGTTGGTCTAATAGCCGTTTTGTTTATTATCATTTAGTCTGATTGTAGTTTTTCAATTGGTCCGATATCCACTTTGTCCATTATCATTACGTCTATTACCTTTTGGTCTAATAACCACTTTGTGTACTCTCATTTTCGTCCATGTTCCATTTGGTCTAACTTCAGTTGGTTCGCTATCACTTCGTCTAAATCCATTTCTGCTAACAATCATTTGGCATCGTTGCCATGGGTCCAATCACCAATAGGTCCGATCACCTGTTCTAGGACAATTACCCCCCCCCCCCCCAGACAATCACCTTCCGACAACTACCCCCTGACAATTAGCCCCCGAGGACAATTACCCCCTGAGAAAAACAATACCCCATCAGACAATTATCCCCGAACATTACCCCCCCCCCCCTAGCAATTGCTCCCGAGGACAATGATTCCCCAGACAGTTACCCCCGGACAATTACCCCCCCCCAAAAAAAAAAATCCCTTAATGTGGGGACAATTTCCCCGGAAAATCCCCCCCACCTTCTCTCCGGCATCGATGTTAGAATCAAGCGTGACCACCCGGGGGGGGGGGGGCACTCGACAAAAAAGTGGTAGGGGTGTGCCGCGGGCGAGACAAAAAAACGGGGTCCTTGGAACGGATCGCCAGCGTGTGAGTGCGTATGCATCCCTATGGAACGGGCATGCGTGCATGATGCAGCTAGCCCGGCGGCACGGCCACCGGGTGCGCTCGCGCAGAATCGATGGTCGGACAGCGCTCTGCGGCCGCATTTCACCAAAATTGCAGCTCATTGTAGCAGATCAATGCGACCGGAACGGCGTAACGAAAAATATGCCAAGTTTTGGAGCGGATTTCTTTTTTCTCGATAAGAAGAAAATGCTTTGCTATGGAGCGGCTTTCTTGGTTCTTTTTCTCAACCAGATAAAGATGCTATGCCTTTGAACTGAAATTTGAGTGTAAAAATGGGGGTACCCTCCGCGGCACATACCCGCCACTATGCATTATATACTGAGTGCCCCCCCCCCCCCGGGCGTGAACCATTCGTGAGTCTTAGTCGGTGGCACAGGTTTCAATATATTTAGAATAGTTGTCCAGGAGGTAATTAATTGTCCGGCGGGTAGTTGTCCGGGGGGTAATTGTTCTAGGGGGTAGTTGTCCGGGGCTAATTGTCCTCAGGGGATAATTGTTCTCGGGGGTAGTTGTCTGGGGAAAATTGTTCTCGATGATAATTTTTCGGGGGTAATTTTCCGGGGTTAATTGTCCTTGGGGGAAATTGTCCTCAGGGGGTAATTGTCCAGGGGGTAATTGTCCTCAGGGGGTAAAATTGTCAGGGGGTAGTTGTCCGGAAGGGTGATCGTCCGGGGGGGTAATTGTCCTAGAACGGGTAATTGGACCTATTGGTGATTGGACCCATGGCAATGATACCAAATGCTTGTTAGCCGAAATGGGTTAAGACAAAGTGATAGCGAACTAACTGAAGTTAGACCAAATGGAACATAGACGAAAATGAGAGTACACCAAGTGGTTATTAGACCAATTGGCTATTAGACCAAAAGGTAATAGTCGTAATGATATTGGACAAGGTGGATATTGGACCAACTGAAAAAATGCAATTAGACGAAATAATAATAAAAAAAACGGCTATTAGACCAACTGGATATTAGACGAGATGGTAATTAGACGAAATGGTTATTGGACTATGTTGATAGTTGACTAACTAATAGTAGTCGAAATGATATCAGACCATGCGATAGTGGGGGAAAAGGCAGTAGACGAAATGGCAATAAACCGATAAATATCCATACAAAGAGTAATCCTGATTTCCAAATAATTCCTTTCTCTTTCTCGTGTCTCAAAATACTAAGTGAAAGCATATTTTATATCTTATCTGTAGCTCGAGTCCTAAAGAAAATACCGCTGTGACATTATGCGTTGCGACATGTGACATTATGCGTTGACAATTTGCTGCGACATTATGCGTTGCGACATGTGACATTATGCGTTAGAAAACTACGACATTATGCGTTGACTGCGACATTATGCGTCGGACGCTCTTGGCATAATGTCGCAAACTGCGACATTATGCGTTGCTGCGACATTATGCGTCGGTGCGACATTATCGGTTGTAACACCCCCTTGCCCTTTATACACAATTCATGGCATATGTAAGTGAGGTTTTATTTACTTGATTTGAGTACACCCTCCCTTTTACACCGAATCAGGTTCAGGCCGCTTTGCAATGATTCGGAACAAAACGTCGCTACAGAGAAAGTTAATTTACAAGAAATACAGTGAATGGGATTATGCGTGGGCATGATTGCACGCGAGGGTGGGTGTCTGTGTCGGAGTGCCGCTTCAGGGGAGGGGGGGGGCAGAGCGACTGTCCCCTTCCCCATGTTTTGGCAAGTAGTGGAAAAATCTGAGGGGTAAGTGGAAAAAAAGAATAAAGAAGAACATTTGCCGACCAAATTAAGTTTATTATTGAAATCGGACAAATTACACTTTTATAGACATTGTGATCTGTAAAAATGTATATACTTGTTGTATATTACACTGGGCTTCTATATATTCGTTATATGCCACCGTATCTTATGTTTAGATACTTTTCTTCAGAGAACATGACCCATTTTGATGCCGAGCTAGCCTGCCAAACTTTCACTACACCATGTGGCGAGGAAACCTCTTCAAGTTCTGTGGGTCACCTTGTTTCTATCCATTCCCAAGACGAGATGGACTTCATCTCTGTCATGTACGAGACACTAAGATCCAAAAGGGTATGTATCGCTAGCGTACCGTGATTTTGTTTTGGTCTATTTTTTTTTAGTTGGGTGAACGGTAAACATGATAAATAGGCAATTGCTTTCGGAGATAGAGATGAGCTTTACCAGTGTCATAATAAGACAAAAAATTAGGGGTCAGACACATTGGCAGCGGAAGCCAAAAATTTTAGGCGGGAACACCAAAAATGTGTTGACAAGCAAAAAAAAGGGAGGCTATCAAGCAAAAAATTTAGGGGGACGCAGGAAACAAAACTGAAACGAAAAAAAAAGGTTTTCAACTAGATATTTAGGGGGGACACGTCCTCCCCGCTTCCGCCGCCTATGGTCAGACATGGCGTATAAGGCAAAAATATCTTAAAGCTGCGAGCGAGCAAAAATTTAAGCCTTTAAATAGCTTTATACATAATATTGATAAAATAATTATATATTTCACCCCATTTCTTTCATTTTCTAATTTTTTTCTTAGTCACGAAACTTTTCGACGTTTACGATCCAAACCCCCCCTCTTTTAGTTGTCAAAAAGTAATGGGAAAGTGCTTCCGGAAATGAAGGTCACCCTTTTTCGTTTTAGTTAGAAGGCATTCTTCGTTTATAAAAACATTTTGCAAGAATTTGGGCACAACAATGTGATTTACATAAAAATGTACAATTTATTTACTTATGATAATAGAAAGATAAATGGATAAGTGGAGGTTTGCAAGGTGGGGGTGTCAGGCGAACCTTGGGCCCCTACACGCCAGTGTGACTAATCGTAGAAAATAGCCCCAATCTTTATGTTACGGGGGCACACATCCACATCTGACAGCAAGATCGAACAATTTTATTTTCTCTTTATTTCATTTCCTTTGCGAAGCCGGGGCTAGGCACACGGGTGTGGATCGGCCTACACGATCGCGCTCTGGAAGATTCTCCGGATTGGACGGATGGAACGCAATACGATTATTCAAACTGGGCACCTGGCCAGCCTAACGATCAAAATGGAGCAAGTGATTGCGTCTTCTTTTCTAAACATCAACTTTACAAGTGGAATGACATTGCATGCGGCGTTTCTAGCCGTATCGAAGCTTATATCTGTAAGATTCGACAGTGGTAATTTGTGTACCACAATGGCAGTAGACAGCGGGGGGGGGGGGGGGCATACGCGGTGACAACTACACTTTGAAAAACTTTGAAAAATTTTTTACAGAATATTTGACAAGATTCACCGAGAGAGTTCACGGAATCATTCAGTTTCTCTTTATAATATTCGAAAGTGCCCCAATAAAAAACGCGGTCGCCTTGCTCCCTCGCTTTTGAGTTTCGTCAATAACATGATACGGGTACATTCTGCCCTCCCCCCCCCCGACCAAAAAAATGTGTGTACGGCCATATGTAGCAGTTTGGTTTATAGCTTTACTGAGGATTATACCCTGACTGTTGGTTAAAAGTGAGAAGGCCTACATGGAGATGAATTCATCACCTAGGTGTAATTGATATTCTAGTCATATTTTAATGTTTTCTTATATCGCATTTCTCAAAGAATACAATACATTAAAAAATGTGATTGATTTGGTCAATGTGACATATTTGTGTTTTAGAGTGTTTTTGTGATGGTGACTGTCATAGGACGTGCTAAATGTGGATTAGAAGTAGACGTAATATTATTCTGGAATCGGGAATCCGAATGTACAGAAACCTAGTAGGACTACATGTTTTATAACCTTTCCAATGGGCTCAGAATTCTTGCAAATGTCATGTAATAATACATTTCATTCCTCATGAAACATTTTTTATATCATGTTTGTTTCTTGATATTTTTGTAAGAAAAGAAATGTTTGATTTTGAATAAAATATTTCTATGGAAGAAAAAAATAACATTTTAAAAGGCATTTTCTTGTTTTAAATGTTTTCAACTCTCAATACAAAACACCCACTTTGACTTTTACAAGATATAGTAAGACGTCCCCCAACAAAAAAACCCATACAAACAACATCTAAAAATATAATTGCTATGTATTATCTTTTAAAAGGCTCTTACAGTATCATCGGGGGAACGCCTGACGAAAGCATGAACATATGAGAGGAGAGCATCATACCTCTTAAATCTGATTTTTGCTCTAAGAAATTATTCAATAGAAATGCTTAAATCTCACTAAACTAATTTGTGCTAATTTATGAAAGAAATCGTTCTTTTTATTTAAGTCCGTAAGTAATGATCAAGGACATCATAACAATTTCACCAAAGCATCATATTATCAATGATTATATTATATTTTTCTCTATCCTCTTTTTCAAGTAAAACAATAGAAAAGAACAATTAAAATATTTTTTTTAAATATTTAGGCCTTTTTCGTGGAAAGGAATTATTCCGTTATTTTTGTTTTACCTTTGGCGTGAGACTGGTATCTTCAAGGAGTGAGGGAACGAAGTCGAGTTGGATGTTGTCGGGGTTCGAAATGAGAGCATCGATGGTAGAAGGCCGAGTTTTGTTGGAGTTGGCGTTAGATCCATTCTGGAATGTGCAAAATATCAACAACATGTCTAATGGAACTACCCTTGTGAAAGAGTTCATGATCGTATGAAACTTAATAGGAAAAATCACTCTGTGTGAATTCACACTAAGAACAAAATCGTTCAAGTTCGCCCCCTGAATGCCACACTACATGGCCGCACAAGTACATGCAATCTTGGATTGCGATACTTCCTGCGATGATCGCGTTACAACATCTACGATGAATGATTCTACGGGATTACAACTTCTTGTTTTTTTTCCAAATTCCACACTAATCAAAATCGTAGGGACTGCGATGCACGTAAAGGGGCTTTCACAATTGCTCGTGCGATCGTTTGCGATCATTTGGTCACAATATATGTTGCACACAATCGCAACGGTTATAAGCGTCGCGCCACCAATTGTGAAAGGGGCTTAAGAGAGCCCGTAAAATCGTACGATTATCGCACGGCAAAAGCTTGTCCCTTGTGAGCTTACGGGGACCGAAGGTCATCGGGATCACCGAAAGGCAAATAAGACCGAATCTAAACTACTTACAGTTGGATTGTTGGTCAAGCATTGCTGATATAAAGGATCCCGCCATGAAGCCCCTGCTGTCTCGTTGTAATAACACAGACGGCTTACAGTGTGAAAGTGATCTGTTTGGAGAGTTTGAAAAGATCTATTGATTAAAAACCATTCACATCACGTTTTTAATGTAGACAAAAAAATAAGGCGGGAAAAATTCAAGACCCCTAACCTTTCGATTGATAATGGACGGCAGGTATCTTTACATTGCCGTGATCGTACAGGGTCTTGTTTCATACTTGCCCCTCCCACTGAAATATTATGGGATGTATCATGAGGAGTACGTGGAGTTAATATCAGTTACGTGGCCTGCCTGCCCCTAAATTAAATAGGCTTTCCTATCTCATTCTTCATGAGGTTTATTGTCATCTTTCATGTGTTTGGACACAGAAGAAAAATACTTCATGATTTATTTTTATTCATTTGGATTATATATGTTATGGCTGTCTTCACAAAATATTTAGACCTGGAGCTAAAAGTGCTGAAGGGCGTTGTATCGTGCTAGGCGCTAGTCCTTTGCCAGGACTGTTCTACTTTTCAGTTATGTTGTTGATCAATAACACAATCTTCGACCTCTACGCCTGAAAAGAAAACAGCCGCACGATTTCCTCCCAAGGGCGTGAAAGAGGGGATAGCGCGATCACAGGGGAAGGCGCGCAGGGGATGGAGAGAAATACAAGTACACCGACGTCTAGAATCTAGACTAGCTAGGCACCTGTATTCAAGGCATCTTTGGGAAGTTGATGCATGTAATTATAGATTCGAGGTTCGAGCACCGGTCAAGTCTTTCCCGCGATGGTGACGTTTTGATAAGGTCGGTCAAGATGCATATCTGACTAATTACACGTCAATCTGTAAAAACTCGACCATACACACACACACACGCACACAGAACTCACCCTCGTACACGTGATCACACACCCTTCTACCCATCCTCTTAAACGAACGCACACGCATCCACATACCCACACACGCATGCACCCTCGCACAAATCTCTTTCATCATCTCACCAACCTGCGTTGCTTGTTGCACAGATGATCGGGGCATTGGCGTGCTTTCCTACTTCCGTTTGGTTGAATATCAGCGTTTGACCGTTCGGGAGAAGCACTTCATCTTTTTCGCATTGTAAACCTAAAGACACCATTATATAAAATTTATAAAAATGATAATGGCAGGGGAAAAAAATACTGATTGCTTGCCTGAAAAAATATTGAAATATGCGTGTATCCCTTTGATCATCTCTCGATCCAAATCTCGAAAAAGGCATAAAAAGTTTTGTCAAGGGTATAGAAGTTTATTGCGAAATACTAAATCTTGCCAAATCATCTTGATTCCTTATTATTATGTAGACTATTTAAGTCGACATGGCAAACCAATATCTCGTCACGTACACTCTCAAAACAAATCAGTCAAAATTACTAGATAGTCGGGTCCGCTGGATGCAACTGTTAGTCTAGTCATATTTGACTAACCTTTAGTCGTATTTTACGAGAAAAAAACTTATTTCTGACGAGAATATACGTCAGAAAAAAGACTAGATTTATCAGTTGCACCAAGCTGACTACAGATCTAATCAATTTGACTGATTGTTTTAAGAGTTTAGATGGCACTTTAAACTTCCTTACATGTCGACTAAAACATGTAATTATGTAGTTATATGGCCAGTGTCGTTTTACTACGTAGGCCCATTTCGAAAGAAAATAAGATCTAATATCTCGTCACGTAAATGGCACTTTAGAGCTTCCGTACATAGAGGATATAAAACACTGTTTAATTTGTTTAAATAAATTTCTGTTTAATGTATGAATCTTATTGTAGTTGTGTGAAGGTTTAAATGGTTTGAAATCTGAAACAAAAAGTTTAAATATGTATTTCTGAATAAAGCATATTTATAACTGTTGAATAACTACTGTTGGGTTCATGTATACTAAACGGTGTTAGTATAGAATTTCAAACAGTGTTTTTACTGCTTACACAATCTTTATTTCTCTAAAGTTGTGTGCAAAGTAACCCGGCTGTATTCCTGTATATACTCTTTTAATTTTGTCCACTTTCTCCCCGTTTTCATCACACCAAATGTCAATGACTAGTAATTGCCCCACCCTGAGGCGAGTTCAGGGTATTTTGATAGGATCAGGGCAAGAATGCCAAATTTATTTGAAATTATTTTATATTTTGTTTGTAATCATTATCATGATCATTGTGTTCTGATTTTTTTATGTACGCTGGATTTCTTCAGTCTTGGGAATGTTTTTCTGGGCGGTTATTTCTCTCGATTCAATAAATACCAAATACTACTAGTACTACGAAACAAAACTACAGCAATGTCAATTTCCAGACCACTCTTTTTTATAATCTTCTATATTTTTCCTTTCTTTATTTCTTCCCCTTTTCTTTTCTCTCTCTTCTCTTCGGAAAAAATGGTCTTTCCCTGCCACCATGAGTTGCCGCCCCATCAAGGCTATCAATTTTATACACCTGGGCCTGATACCTGGAATAATATACCCATAACAATACGTTACGCTTCTACATTGAATAAATTTAAGTTCGATTTCAAACATTTTATTATTAACAGCTATTCGATCTAAGTCATTGTTTTTTTGTTTTTGTTTTTTTTGTTTAATACTTACAAAAAATAAACAAATTACTATCTTTCGATACACGGCTGACATATCATCATTATAATTATGTAATATTATTTATTTTTATATCTTTGTGGCATGCTTGATGTTTCTCATTTTGGCCCTGCTGCGTATATGGAGAATGTAAATGTTATTTTATTTTTATTAAAAAAAAAGACGCATTCAGGGCCGTATAGTCATTTCTTGAGGGGTGTCCTTTTCAAGCCTCTGTGCTTATGACTGTCCCTCCCATGTAATGATTGTTCTGATATTTAAATATTGTTAACTCGTTTTATGTTGTATGTTCAATTGTTGCATGGAAATAAAATAATCAATCAATCAATACTAATTATCAGTACCTATACATGAAGGAACAGGTCCATCCCATGATGCATCTGAATTCATGACAATGCAGAGTGGGGCATTGTGGGTAAGATTGAAACCTTGATCGCACTCAAAATCACATCTAGAATCCTTGAGTCTCGAGCAAGTCCCTTTAATTCTACCGTTGTTAGGAGGAGTTAGAAGTGGGCATCGCAGAACTAGATTAAAAGAAAAAAAAATTATATATATATATATATATATATATATATATATATATATATATAAGAATAAATGCTTGTTAATATGGCTCTTAAATATGACGGGCCCAGTCAAATCTAATAAATTCAGATGAGTAATCCATGATACGTATGGATAATTGGTTAATGGGTCGTATCTCCTTCTGATTCACACTACATCACCTAATTGATGGTTTCACAAATTCCAATGAAACATAATAAAATCTCAACCAAAGTCTTGTAGCCTATAATCCTAGATAATTTTGGTTTTCATCCAAAACGTGAATTCGAAATTGATAAAAGAGAATTACCACTTTCTAGTATCAAATATTACAGATGACGTTTTGAACTTAAAATTTACTATCTCGTAAATTGATTATTCTTTCGATTTCGAAAGGCAGGCAATCAATCGAAACGAAAAAACAACGAGGGTGCCTCACTGGTGGACCAGAAGGTGGGGGGGGTGGTGAAAAACCCAGGATATGCCTTCAAACATTTACCGGATGACCCTTGACCTCGGGTTACCAATTTACTCACCGCTTACCCACCGCAACTGTTATTCTTATTTTTAGTCGTATTTTACCAGAACAAACTTATTTCTGACGAGAATATACGTTAGAAATGTGACTAGATTTATCAGTTACACCCAGCTGACTACAGATCTAATCAATTTGACTGATTGTTTTAAGAGTTTAGATGGCACTTTAAACTTCCTTACATGTCGACTAAAAACATGTAATTATGTAGTTATATGGCCAGTGTCGTTTATACTACGTAGTCGTAGGCCTATTTCGAAAAGAAAATAGCAAGATCAAATATCTCGTCACGTAAATGGCCCTTTAAATCCTCCGTACAAAGAGGATGTAAAACACTATTTTTTTCAATAAATTTATGTTTAATATATGAATCTTATTGTAGTTGTGTGAAGGTTGAAAGGGTTCGAAATCTTAAACAAAAAGTTTTAATATGTATTTCTGAATAAATCAAGCATATTTTATTGTTTATAACTGTTAAACAAATACTGTTGGGTTCATGTATATTAAACGGTGTTGTATAGAATTTCAAACAGTGTTTTTGCTGCTTACAAATATCTTTATTTCTCGAGAGTTGTGTGCAAAGTAACCCAGCTGTATCCCTTTATACACTCTTTTAATTTTGTCCCCATTTTCATCACACTAAATGTCAATGAGTATAGTGATCGCCCCACCCTGAGGTGATGTCAGGGTATTTTAATAAGGGTGAGGGCAAGAATACAAATTTATTTGAATTTATTTTATATTTTGTTTGTAATTATTATAATGATCATTGTGTTCTGATTTTTTTTTTATGTACACTGGATTTCTTCAGTCTTGGGACTGTTTTTCTGGGCGGTTATTTCTCTCGATTCAATAAATACCAAATACTACTGGTACTACGAAACAAAAACTACAGCAATGTCAATTTCCAGACCACTCTTTTTTATACTCTTCTATATTTCCTCTCTATATTTCTTCCCCTTTTCTTTTCTTTTCTCCTATTTCTCTCTCTCTTCTCTTCGAAAAAAAATGGTCTTTCCCTGCCACCATGAGTTGCCGCCCCATCAAGGCTATCAAATTAATACTAATTATCAATACCTATACATGAAGGAACAGGTCCATCCCATGATGCATCTGAATTCATGACAATACAAAGTGGGGCATTGTGGGTAAGATTGAAACCTTGATCGCACTCAAAATCACATCTAGAATCCTTGAGTCTCGAGCAAGTCCCTTTAATTCTACCGTTGTTAGGAGGAGTTAGAAGTGGGCATCGCAGAACTAGATTAAAAGAAAATAAACAAAAAAAACTTATATATATATATATATATATATAATAAGAATAAATGCTTCTTAATATGGCTCTTAAATATGACGGGCCAGTCAAATCTAATAAATTCAGATGAGTAATCCATGATACGTATGTGCAATTGGTTAATGGGTCGTATCTCCTTCTGATTCAGCCACTACATCACTAAATTGATGGTTTCACAAATTCCAATGAAACATAATAAAATCTCAAACAAAGTCTTGTAGCCTATAATCCTAGATAATTTTGGTTTTCATCCAAGATGTGAATTCGAAATTAATAAAAGGGTATTACCACTTCTAGTATCAAATATTACAGATGACATTTTTAACTTTCGCTCTGAAATTTGGAAAATTTACTATCTCGTAAATTGATTAGTCTTCTTTCGATTTCCAAAGGCAGGCAATCAATCGAAACGAAAAAAAAAACTTAAACTTAAGCACTAGGAGATTAGAAATAATAAAATAATATAGGATATCTATATTGCGCACATATCCACCTTGTAAGGTGCTCAAGGCGCTCCTATATTACCCGGCTAAGCTAGGCGTTCATAGCGCACACAGCTTCTTAAGGAATTACTTCCTACCGGTACCCATTTACCTCACCTGGGTTGCGTGCAGCACATTGTGGATCAGTTTCTTGCTGAAGGAAATTACGCCATGGCTGGGATTCGAACCCACGACCCTCTGTTTCAAAGTCCGAAGACTAATCCACTGGGCCACAACGCTCCACGAGGGGGTTGAAAACCCAGGAAATGTTTGCAAACATTTACCCGATGACCCTTGACCTCAGATTTCTAATTTACTCACCGCTTATAGTAAAGGTAACGATACATTCTGCCGTATTTCCCGATTCATCAGTGGCTGTATATACGATAGTGTGATTTCCTTCTGAAAATAGTGATCCGGACGAACCGCCCGATACTCCGCTAATAAAAATTAAATAAAACATATTGTATTCGTTGTAGCAACAGGATAACCGCAATAAAATAGGCCTACATACAGTTCCTTACCAATATTATGCATGATCAGACTCGAGAATCTCCCCCCCCCCCCTCTTCTCTCCCTCCCCCCCCCCCACACACCCCCCCCCCTCTCTCTCTCATCCCCTCTTTATTTCCTCCCTTCTCTATCCATAAAGAGTGAAAAATAAAAATATGGTAGGGACACATCATGGCGTATGTGAGAAAATTTCTGAATAGTCGCGAGCTAGCGAAATTTTTTCTAATAGAATATTACATAAATGTAGCACAAACCAGAAGCGAAGTAACAAAAGGTTCGCCCCTGTGATTTTGAATAATTGAAATATATATTATAGAGGAAGAAAAACATAGTTTTGAAATAAGAAAAGAGGAATAACAGGAAGAAAGAAGAATAGGTGTATAAAAAGAGATGCAGGGCTTGGTTGCATAAAAGTAAATATATGGTAACTTTGCCATCCAATGGTAACTACGATGGTAACGCTAATCAACAGCCAATCAAAATCAAGGATTACATTCAAGTTACCATTGTGTCGCAAATTTACCATATTGGTAACTTTTACGCAACGGGGCCCAGATCTGGTTATCATGTATATATGACCCTTAAGTTTTATTCAATTTAGAAAAAATGTATTGCCACCCATCTACTGCATACACTGCCGTCTCCTAATTCACGTATAAAATATTTGTTAATGTTCCTATTTCCTATTGCCCTATAACGACTTCAGTTTTCTGTAATTTCATTTTTTTAATGTTTCCTTTTGAACTTTTTTCAAGTTGTAGTCTACATAGACCTCAGTTATTACTTGTTGACTCGTTTCTCACACGAATCACGGTAATGCCCCGTTTACATTGGGTTTACGATCATACAGGATGTCTGCCCTTACGATGACCGTATCTTGCTAATTAAAATGGCCCACGATGTTCGTACGATTTTCATAATGTGTTTCATCATCATCGTAGGGTGATTAACGCGGAGATATATGTTTTTTTCAAAATCTTAAAATCGTAGCACTTCAATAAATGTGAGGGACATCGTACGATCTCCATACAGTCTCTGTATGGCTTTGTCTTACAGTCATCTACGGTGCCCAGCACAAAAATCGCACAGTAGCCGTAAAATAAGGTTAAAAGAAAAATCGTAGCCAACTACGATGTCACAAAAATCTTAAACTAATCCCTCGTACGATGATCGTAGCAAATGTAAACGAGGCATTAGGCCTATTATACTGTGCACTAAAACACTTTACTGCTTACACGGTAACCGAAGTATCGAGGTCATCTGTTACCGTCGGAATCTCCCAAGATACAAATCTCGATGTGGTCGAGGTCGGAAAATCACCGATGTCATTCGGACAATAGGTAAAGGTCGGCGCCGTTGTATCTTGAACTAAATAGATGTTCACAATAACATGTCATTATATCATAGCAAAAATGAAATGCCATTGTATCACAAAAACCAAGACAAGATTCTTATTTTGGAAATTGCAATTAAGAATTATTTTCTTTTGACAGCGTAATTCTTTTATTTATGGATGCCCAGCACGTTCTGGCGAAAAATTTTGTTTAATGAAGCACGATTGTCTTCTTGTGAAATTACGTAGCATTATGTTGCTGTCTATGGGAATGTTATACTAAATGGTAAAATGAATAAAAACAAATTAACAAAGTCATACCCTTAAAAATGAAGTGTGGGCTAATATGACTTCAAGAATTAAGATTGAGATAAAATATTAATTACACCTGTGCAAATATCATGGTGTGTTTGTTCTGACTTTCGCATTGAAATCAGAGGTTCGAATCGCACCGGGACACTGCAACTTCCTTGAAGAGCATCCATCTAGACTTGGCCACTCTTTACCGGTATAGGGTGTGATACAAAAGCCAATACAGTAGTTGGTCTATAGCAATTGCAATGTCCCAGGGAGTTGAGAATGTACATAACCTTTTGCGGGCAAGTTGGTGTCTGTAACACGACCTGCCGAAGTTAACAACGTTTGAAAATGTAAACAACGCTGATTATTGTATGAAATTTACACCAATTGTTTAATTGTTCAGCGGTGTAAACACCTATGCTTGAATTATTGAAGATTATGTCCCTTATTCGGAAGTCAGGTTGACTAAATGCTAAAATTATTATTAGCCAAAAATCTCAAGATTTTGTGTGTATTATTTTCACATCACCATGTTGTGTTTTAGGAGTTTTTTTCCTCCATGCTTTAATGACAAAGAAAAATATTTTATTAATTTGATTGCCGTGAATATAGTTGAAGTGCCAAATTCTGTCATAAACCAAACCTGTATCGTTAGAGTTTTGTGTCACAATTGGCTCTCCATAGTTTTACCACAACTTTAGACCAGAGTTTACTCCTGGGTTCAGAACCTGGGTTAAATTTAAACTTTAATTGTGTTTTAAAGATTTTAAACATTTGTTTAAACTGTTAAACAACTACTGTAAAATGCATTTAGTGAACAGCACTAGCTATATAACCATTTTAAACTGACCTTATACGGTGGCGAAATATTAGTATTACTATCATTATTAATTATTCACGAACCTGGTAGCGGGTGACTTGGGACTGGTGCCCGGCGTCTTCTTCTCCTCCAAGCATCTGGAATTATTTAAGAATATGAAAAATACATGAATTTATCTGTTGGGGTTGCATGCAGCCCCAGTATGTAAAAAAAAAAATATGATTTCTATGAAATGAAAATCACATATTCAGAAATTAATGTGATCTTAATAATACTTTTGATTTATTTTATATGAAATAAATCTTATTTTCCCTGACGACCCTCGCAACCATCCTATTTATTGTGTAATAGAGAATACCACTTATATATTTTTTTTTCATTTATGTAAGATATATTTGATGATTTATATACAAAACTATTGTCCATTATGTTGATGTCAAATTTCAGATATATATTTTCTTGTCCAGAATTTTGTTGTGAAAAATGTTGCAAAAACCAAGAAATGAAATGAAAATGAAAAATTTCAACGATGGGTGTTGAATATCTATTTCACATGGTTAATTAAAAAGAATGAAAAATGTAAAAACTTATACATAGTTATGTTAGGTCATTTCTAATTCAAATAAATGTATGGTCATGTGGTCGAGTAACCTAAGGTATAGGCCGACCTGATCAGGGTCAGATGTTCGATACCAAGCACGGCGCTTATGCCATCGAGCGTGATGGTTTTCGGTTTTGTTTATCAACTATAGTGAAATGCTGAAGATGCATAATAAAACTTGTGCATTCGTTATGTTAACCAGTCTTAATGAAAAGAAACCCTGGTATATTACAGCTGATCAAAGATAAATCAAAAGCCCTCTCTCATCAGGGGGTGTTTCGTCACGATTATTTTTCGCCGACAAATTTTGTGTTATGTTGTTTTTTGCTCTGAACTATCATTACCGGGCACTCACTTCCGAAATATGATGAGTTTCTTGTGACTCAGTTTCGTTCAAAGTTTTTATAACCCAATAAGCATTTCCTCATGATATAAAACTAACTTGTATAAAGGATTATGATATATTGTTACAACAGAATATAATACACCATTATAATTTATCATGCTCATCAATCTCAATGTGTAAACAATCAATTAAAGTGAGAGTAATGACAAGATTAAAGAAAAAAGTAGGAGGGAGTTGAGAATGTACATAACCTTTTGCGGGCAAGTTGGTGTCTGTAACACGACCTGCCGAAGTTAACAACGTTTGAAAATGTAAACAACGCTGATTATTGATTAAAGAATGTGAAGATGAAGAGGAGGACTGAGAAAGAAGAAGAAAAACATGAAGTAGAAGAACATATTTCCGAGGTTTACTATATATTTAATTATAAAGATAAAATGATATTTTGCAAGCTGGAACCTCGTACTGTTTTATTGAATTTCCCCATATCAGCCGTAACTCGCCTTGTTTCTCATTCAATACGTGTCTGTCTGTACGAGAATGATTCAGAATTCATGATGATATGTCACCTTTAAACCACGGGACTCTTCATTACAAAACGAAAAGGACATAACCAACTTTCATTTTGATTCTGGAAAACAGGAAAGTAATCGCATATGATAGTTAATTTAGTTACGGATGCCCTAAATGAAAAACAAGCCCGCCCAATGTTTTGTCTCGCCTGCTTTGCATAGCATAGCGAGACTTTAAGCGCCGCTTTTCTGAGGGTGACGGCGGCGTCGTCGAAATTGAAATCTTTACCGAAGTTAAGTTGTTTTTTAAATGCCGTCATAAGTATATAGATTTAGTTAATGAAAATTTGACATAAGGATAGTCATTTATCACTGATCATTCTGCTTGGGTTTTTAGGTTACATGATTAAGGTCAAAGGTCATTAAGGGTCAATGAAGTTTGACCATGTTGGGGGTATCTCTGAAAATGTCATCATAACTTTGAAAGTTTATGGATCTAATTCATGGCACTTGGACATTAAGGGTAAGCAAGTATGATTGATCATTTTGCATGAGTTTCAGGACATAATCAAGGTCAAAGATCATAAGGGGTCAATGAACGTTGACGGTGTTGTGGTATCAACACTGAAATCTGAACCATTTTAAAAAAAGGGTTTTCACAGGGGTAATCAAGTTTAAAAGGGTAACTTCAATCTTACCCATTTAATTGGCTATAATGTATCTCAGAAATAGGTTCGAATAGGCATCTTTCTATATATATAGTAAAGTAAGTAAAAGAATATATGGATGATTGCTTTATATAGTTGTGAAATAATTTCTTAAAGGATTATTAATTATTTTTCTTACCAGTATCTCCGCAGAAGAGAAAGAAACACACAGTGAGCAAAACAAAGTTATCAAAGATCAACATCTCCAGGGTTATCGCTGAAGGAAAAAAAAGAAGAAGTTTGTGAATTTTAATCTAAATAGGGTTAAGGTCGTCTAAATTTATTGAAAATTAAAGAAAACACACGTTTATACAATAACTGCATTTCCAGTCATCTCCGACGAGAACTTGAATATTATAACTAATAGGCCTATAATGCAAATAGGTAGATCCCTGAGGGGACACTCATCAGCACAGCCTATCGAACATTAAAACGATTATAACTGGTATACATCTCATCACATTTAAAATATTGAATAACATAATAATGTAGAAATTGATGTTCCTTTGACCTTAATCTATTTACCTTCATCATTCCGGATGAGCTCTGTACCGCATAATTTGATGGTCGATAGTGATCACTCCAGCACAGCACTCTTAAAGCCTGAAAGCTATAGCTAAGGAACAAGTCTGGTCATGCTATATAGTAGCAAAAATTCAAGCGACCATTAAGCTAGACAACCCCACCCCGACTAAGTTCAGGAAGTTATGCGAAATAAAAACTGGTGAAAGTGCGAACTCAATAGCGGAAACGATACATTTATTTTGGTTAACATAACGAGTTTGTTTTGTATATTAATACAAGAAATGACTTGCCAAATTTACCGCAAGTATCATAAGTTTTTGTTTTTGCTTATTTGAACGATAACTTGCTAACATACCGTGGTTGTTGTTTGATTTTTTAAACTGACTTCTCTTTCAAGCAAATGTCATGAACACTTGAAAATAATAGTGATACTGTTCACTCCTGCACCCAATCTTGAATTCTATTTTCTGAGTTCTGCTTCTCTTTGGGGTATAGCAAACAGCGAGTAACCATTATCTTCTTTGACCACCCCCCCCCCAAAAAAAAAAATGAGAGGGCGGGGTGTGTGGATACTGAAAGTTCTGAATTATGATGAATTTTAAACGTAAAATAATCTAGATCATTATGTGTAATTGAAAAACAAATATTAATCAATTTAAAAAATTATATTTCTTTTTATATAGATGGCAGTGTCAAATTAATTTTCTTTTACAAGTGGACTCATCATCACTGGTGTAACAGGCGGGGGCATAGGGCGGAATCCCCCCCCCCCTGGAAGATTTGCAGGGACTGAATTAAAAATGAAAAGCGAAAGAAATATATAGAGAAAGGGAAGAAAGAAAGAAAGAAAAGACGAAAAAGGAAAGGGGAATGAAAAGAAAGGGAAAGAAATAATACATAGCGAAGAAATCCCAAAGAATATGAAGATTTCAAATTGGCAAATCTTTAAAGGGATGCTCCAGGCTGAAAATTCTAAATTGATAAATTCACAGAGCAAAATGCTGAAAATTTCATCAAATAGTGAAGTTATTGAATTTTAAAGTTTAGCAATATATTGTGAAAACAGTTGTATGCACGTTGTCATGAATATTCATGAGATGGGCTGATGTCACATCCCCACCTTCCCTTTTTGTTATTACATAAAATCATAGTTGTTTCATTTTTTCATACATGTGTGAATCCCGGGTGTGAATAATGTCTCCCTTGTAATGAAATAAGTTGCAGCAATGAAGATCTGATGCACTTAATCAGTCTTTATTCCAATATTTGTTTTTCTTGAAGGAATAACTTGAATAAACCTAATTTCATATACGCTAATACAATACAAAAGAACAAGTGATCTTATGATATCATCAGCTTGCTCATTGAATATTCATGAACACATTCCTAGAACTGTTCCACCGAAATGATGCAAATCTTCAAATATGCTATAACTTTGTTATTCCTTGTCCGATTTTGATCAAATTTTCAGTGTTTTGTTTGTCTGATTTTTCTGAATCTGTGCAAATCATATTATGTTTAGCCTAGAGTACCCCTATACGTAAATTATGACAAGGGTTAAGGACAACTTTCCCATAGACCATAATTATCAGGGATTTGTGGTTTTCTCCTAGGTACCACCAATTCCCCTGGGGCAGTAATCTAAATATGAAGTAGTATATTGTTTTGTCCTCATGAAAAAAATATAATTTGAAGTAAAACTTTTGAAAAAGGACATTTTATCCACTTTATGTATCGGAATACATGGAAGAGGAGTCCTTGCCTTTAATACATCACTATAGCATCACATATGCGCCCAATTTGAAGTCTCCAAAGGTACAGTGATTACCAATATTTACAACTTTTTAAAATTTATAACGTTTTTTTATTGTTTGTCCGGTATTGTTCGAACTTTCATCTATCAACTTGTCTGATTTTCTTTTTCTTTTAAAAACAATTTTTATTTGGTAGGATTCACCTTAAAAGGCATATGACAAGACATTAACTCTGTTCTTAAATAATCAATTTCGCTGAACGAGGTGTCCCTCATGGCGATTGTGAATGGGGTACTAAAATAATAATTAGACAAAAATTCAAAATGAAACATGAGAAATAAAAAAAAAGAGTATAGAATGAGCATAGTTAATCTATCACCGTCAATATTTTATTGAGTAATGAATACATGTATAACAAAAATACAACCAACCTCTTTCCTTCAGGCTAAGGCTTTAAAAGAAAGATTCAGCCATTTGGGAAAATTATCAAGTCAAAGAGTGGTATTCTAACAGCAGTGGGTTATTCAAACCCGAGTTAACTCAGACAACACTTTTATGGAGTGCCAGTTGTCAAATTCATTCACAAATTAAAAGTTTTTTTTTTTAAATAACCGAGTCGTGAAAGGGGAAGAAAAGGAATACACAAAATATAATGGAAACATTGAAATTGCCATGGAAATGGAAGAAATATTATGATGCCCAGCATTCCATAGAAATGTGGTTTAAAAATTCTTGTTTGGATCAGGATTAAACCTAGGTTTACTTAACAAAATACCGCAAAAAGGGTTTGGAGCAGGACGGGAAGGCAAAGAAAATGGCATATCTTAATATGAATATGAATGTGCATGCTTACTCCATATAGAGTAGCATGGACGAAATGAAAAATGCCTGATCAAAATGGCGTGTATCACACGTATTATAAGACATTGATGTGGATCCTTGGGATTTCATAACCCACCCTCATTTAAAAACTATGACCAGTCAAAAGAACTAGTCAGTCGTACCTGTCGTTGGTAAATTTTCTATAAGCCCCTATCAGCACACATCAATAGTAAAAAAAAGAGCAAAAAGAAACACTATACATTTCATATTCTTTTGTTACCATCTTGCCCACTTAATCCCAAAATGCCTCAACAGATTAAGAACTTTACATCTTATGTTCCACCTACCAAACAAATAGCTATCAAGAATAACAAACATTAGTCCATAGGCGCATGGATGGGATTAATCATAAAGTTAAAGTCCCCCCCCCCCACAAACCCCACAAAAAGTTCATTTAAATAAAAAGAGAAAACATCAAAATTTATTTCATCAAAGTAGAATGTCAGATAAAAAAAATTGCAGATATAGATTTTGGGACAGAGAATGTTCTTGAGAAAAAAGCATTAATCTTGAATGATCTTCATTTTTTTTTACTTCACTTTTTGACCCCCCCCCCCAAAGTCTGATCAAATCATTACCCTTCTCACCTGCATAAGTGAACCAAGGTTGAAGTTAATCTGTTTTAAGTTATCACGAGAACAAAAATATGACTGACGGACAATGGGATAGGTGACCCATAAAAATTTTATGCTTTTTGCAACAAGCTTTGGTAGGCTGAGGCAATCAAGCTCAAGGTGAATTACGCAAGGTAAAAGTAAATACAATAGTCAACCAGGGGCCCGTTGCAGAAAGAGTTGCAATCAACCGCAACTCTAAAAATCATGTGTAACTTTTATTTCAGCCAATCAACAGCCCACTTGGAACTTGCGATTTGAGTTTTTGACTTGCGTTTAAACAAAACTCTTTTTGCAACAGACCCCTGATAGTACACAAATCATACACATCATCACCAAGAACATTAGTAAGAATAAAACACACCTGGGGCCTGTTGCATAAAACTTTTTACCGGAGAAAACTCTGGTAAAAAATGAAAAGTAAGGTTAGTCTGATTTCTGCCATTGACTAATTAACACAGGGCAAAAACTCTCAGGTATGAAGTTTTATGCAACGGGCCCCAGGGGTCATTTCATAAAGCTGTTCGTAAGTTAAGAGCGACTTTAAGAACGACCGGTGATCCTTTCTTACTTGAATAAATATACCATTTACCATGAGAACGGATCACAAGTCGTTCTTAAAGTCACTCTTAACTTGCGAACGGCTTTATGAAACACCCACCAGGGCCAGGTAACAAATGCAGGTATTTCTTCTCATGTCTGATCAAAACACTGATGTGGATCCTTTGTTTGATATACCATCCTCAACTATGAATGGTCAAGAGAACTAGTCAGTCATACCTGTCATTGCTAAATTTTTTGTAAGCTCCAAATCACATACAGACACTGGACCATCCCATCCCTGGGGAGAGATGGATGTAGATGCCTTGGGCATTTGGGGAAAAACTATCCTGGGCCTCCCCGGATCATGCCGGCATGATCCGTTGATTGCCGTGTAAGTAGATCCTTGAGGATCCATGTTACTGTGACAGGGGCGTCGGCTAAAATGAATGACTGTTTACAGGATAGCTTTCAGCCAATCATTGATGAGGATATATATCACCATTTAATAAATGAAAATAACATTAATAACAAAATTTCTAACATTTACCCAGGGAAACCACTTCTCCCAGCAAGCCCTGCATATATATTCACATAATGTAATCATATTGTTACAAGATTTAATTACACAGTGCTATCACAATATGTACATAACGTTTCATGAAAGTGAATGCGAATTAAATACTTTCAGCCTCTTTTTAAGTAGCACAATTTTTTCAAAGATGTAAACTATTCATAGCAATGAACTACCCTGTGTCATACAATAGTTATAAAAGGAACCTTTAAGATTAACACATTAAACATAATTAGCTCCTACTTGAAAATATGGCCCGAATTCATAAAGGTGGTTTTGAAAACCCACGGTTGATTCCATGGTTTATGTAGATTTCCTGTGTAAATTACGCTTATTTTAGCGCATATATTAAAATATGTCCAATGATGATGGGCGCTTTGTCACAGTGTGCCAAATTGACAACTGTTGCCGGGGTTATCCACACTATTTTATTCATAAGTCCACTCTCTAAACAGTGGACTCATGAATAAAATAGCATAACCATGGTAATAGGGTTCAATTTGGCGCACTTTGACAAAAGCATGCATCAGCATTGGAATTTTTCATACACCTAATATACACTAAAGTAATCGTAATTTATACAGGAAATCTGCATAAACCATGGATTCAACCGTGGGTTTTCATAACTACCTTTGTGAATTTGGGCCATTGTGTCTGCATCGTGTAAATAATAATAACAGTTTCATTTAAACAGCGCTTTAAAATACAATTTAAGCGCTTTACATGTAAATGTTATTATCCTGATCATCGGATCCTGGCATGCCTGCACACAAAGTATGCACTTTCACCACTCCCTGTGGAGCATACCAACAACTCAATTACTATGCATACAACAAAGGCTTTCGCATACTACCGGGTTAACACCTGCGCCCTGTCTTACAAATAGTTATGACTGATTCAATCTGTCTCAAGTATGTGGAAATCCATAAATGTCATAATATTTTCTTCCAGAAATTTGCTGAATGTCCTTTGAAAACACAGAGAGAAGCATATTGAACTTTATTTTTATTTTTATATAATTTCTATCGGTCATATTTTTTACACATGTAGGACATCATAAATGGGGGGGCACACAAAATGTTCCAAGTTCTATGGAAGGGGCATTGAAACCACAGCATTGGAACCCTTGGGTAAGTTTTAACCTAAATGTCAAGAGAACCATCAAAAAGATTACTACATGTACGGCTAAACGTTGAAGAGATTGTTACTGAATAAGGTAATACCCTGTAGTAGATGTTAGCACACCTCAATATGATTCTTAGGCCCAAATGTCAATTGCTTTATCGAATAAATCATTGAAACAATAGAACATTGATTGAATGGTGAATATTCACTTGTTCTACAGGTGTTACTTTTCATATAGCCAAGTATCACATGGGCTAAACCCACTGGCCCGAATTCTGAAGTCAGGTTTAACTTAATAGACCACAGTCTAACTCTGTACTAAAATTATGGGAAGCCAAGAAATCAAAAATTAAGTTTACATTTTATGTTTTGTATGTGTAGTATTTCTTTTCCTATTGCTTTCACAATAAAGAAAATACATCAGTTATCAATCCCCGACAATTATGAACAATTTGAGTGTCATATGGGTTAATAAACTGAATGTTTACTGTTAGGGATTTATGCTCCAATTGGCTTTCCATATTTAGACCACAACTTTAAACCAGGGTTCAATTTAAACCCGACTTCAAAATACGGGCCAGTTGGTCTAACTGCTGTTTGGTCTTTGTCTAATGTTTTTTTGCTTCACAACCTGTCCATTTAGTTTATTTTCAATTGGTCTAATGCCAATTCGTCCAATTGCCAACTCGTCTAATATCGTTTGGTCTACCTTCAATTCGTCCACTATCCACATGGTCTAATTGCCATTTCGGCCATTTTGAGTAATAAGCAGTTGGTCTAATAAGAATAAGTGTTAGTTGGGCAAAATGAATGAAAATAAAATAGGTATTAGACCAAATGATTATGAGAAATGGTCATAGACGAACTGGTAAGTAGACGAAGTGATGATTGGACCAAATGGTTGATAGATGTTGATGGACAGAATGGAATTAGACTAAATGAAGCTAGACCATATGATGAGTGGACGAGTTGGAAATAGATGAACTGGCAATTTACCGTCCATTCAACCATATAGACTAAGTGGTGTTAGTCCAAGTGAAAATTGGAAATTAAATAAAATTGAAATGGCAGCAATGAGACCAACTAGTTGGAGACAAGGTAGGATTAGACCATGTGAAATAAGACAATATGGAAAGCAGAAGCTGTTGGGTGTTTCATTAAGCTATTCGTAAGTTAAGAGTGACATTAAGAACGACTGGTGATCCTTTCTTCTGGACAATGGTATATTCATTGGCGATTCGGTTAAACGTGTAAGAAAGGTTCACCAGTCGTTAGTTGCTCTTAACTTACGAACAGCTTTATGAAACGGCCACCTGGTGTTAGTAGACCAAATCAATTAGCAGTTTGAATGAATGGTCAAGAAACACTGTAATGCCATTACTTGGTTGAACAGAACATGATAATTACGGCAAAAACCTAATACAAGTAGTTGGTAGCACTGGAAGCAGCATCAAGAATGTTGGTCGAAAACTTTGGTGTGAATACCATTTGAATTCTTGAGCAAAATGGTCGTGCATCTCATCACTTCCTTAAACCAGGCAAAGGGGGGGGGTGGGGTTTCACTTAAACATCAGTAGCGTACAATATACATGTATAACGCGTCACCGCATTTGTCAGATCATGCGCACTACTGCATTATCCTTCAATCAGATTACGTGTTAAATAACATGTGAGCATCGGTGTTTAAGCACGACTAAGTCTCTCTTAACTTCTTGTGAAATACCCCCCCAAGTTCTTTAGGTTTATCAGTACAAACTATCCAACAGTCCATAGGAGTACCCCTTCATCAGACTCTAAGAACTGTATACACTCCATTGTTAAATACTGGTGAAAAATATGGTGTGGATCTTTCTGAGATCTTCAAGCACAAAGGTTTCTTGTTAGCGTTGGCTGGATCCTCTACGTCCCATATCTCTGGCATACTGCATCCCAACCTGCAAATTGGACGATAGTAAATGTTATTTCACATTAATACAGGCAATATTCAATGTTATTCAACCTTGATAAAGGCAATAGTCAATATTATCCCATCTTAATACAGGATTCTATCTGAAGAAATAAATCAGTTTTTATTCTTCAAATTAGAAATATTAGTACAATAGATAAGATTTTATTTACTCAATTGACCCCCTCTAGTGGTTTGAGAGCACGTGTTTTATTTTCAATTTCTATTAAATCCATAACTCGTTTTTTTTTGGAGTACACAAGGGATCAATGGCTAATTGCTGATACCCCCCCCCCCGCGAACCCCCATTTCAAAACATTTGAGGAAATAGATACTGGCCCAAAATCACTAATTTTGAGGATAACGGAGACACGGAGTGAGATACGGGTGAAGAGTAAGAAATTAAGCTATTTTTCTTTCTCGTTATATGTTTATCTATAATTTTTACAATAAATAACATTTCCATCCCACTTTTGTCACTCGGAATATCTGATCGAGTTCACCATCCCGAAGTTCGGGTAGGTGGAGCGTAGTGTAGCGGTAGTGAAGTGGAGCCTGCACGAACTTCGCCCGAGGTAATGGGAACCATTCAATTCATGGTTTAATTGGAATCCTGAAGGCTTGTTTTCAAATAGCAAAGCAGGATTGTATGGGGGGGGGCAGCGTACTCACAAAATAAGGCATACGGGGATGTGCCGGTGAAATGGGCTGCTTTTTGGGAAGAAATCCCTAAACATGGGGTATGGTTTTATGCAGGAAAATCCCTAAACATGCCCCCAAATTTTAGATACTGGCCTTTATAAACATGAGTCCATATTCTCCTACATAATTTGGGGTGATAACTTTTTTTTTTGCTTGTCAAATTTTAATAGATCCTTAATAATGGGTACCTTTTTAGCCAAAATGACCCCTAAATATGGGTATGGGTTTGAACCTTCCGCAACATACCCTTGTCCAAACCAAATCTAACTACCCCCCCATTGTAATCAAGTCATGATTCAAATCACCAACCAGTTACTCAAGCAGTATTCAATGACTCGTTCCCATTGATATTTGTACAGTGACACAACTGACTCGACTAGATTTAAACCATAAAATGATTCAACCCTAAATTTTGTGACTTGTTACGACCCTGTCAGGATTTGAAGCTAAATCCATAATGCATATCTATTCATTTTTTATACTCATTATGTTTTTTTTTCTTTAAAGTGCCCCTCCCCCTCCTTCTTGGTAAATCTTGGATCCACCCCTGCCTATAGGTGTAATCAATGAAAAGCTGACAATAGATTGCAGGCCAAAAAAATTATTATTTCTATTTTCGGGGACTATTTTAAACAATTTATAGCCTAAATTTGCAACATTGGATAAGCTATAACAATGCAGTATAAAATGGGATTTTTTTTTTGTGTGTTTGATTAAATGAAAAGCCGAGACTAGATTGCAGAATTTTTTTTTTTCATTTTGAGGGCTCTTTTGAACATTTGGGGCGAAATTGCCCCTAGCCTCTCCCCGGTAATTTTTTGTTTTTGTTTGAGGACGACGTATAAAGAACTCACTTGGATCTGCGTGTGCACCAGGATAGTTCCAAGACAGCATACTGAACTCCTAGAGACTTGTAACCCTGATAAACCTCCTTGGCTGGTTTACGACTGTACATGGCATATACTAACTTGGTCCTTGCTCTGGATATGAAAGACAGAGAGGGAGAGATAGTAAGAGAGAGAGAGAGAGAGGGGGAGGAGAAATAAGAAGTAGAGAGGAAGAGCAAGGGTGAGAGCAGGGTCCTGTCTAACAAAGAGTTGCGATTAATCCGATCAACCACAATTACAGAAAGCCAGCAACATCAACATCTAAAATACATGTTTGTTCAAAAATATTTTCTAGATATGATGTATATTCAATGTTTTCTTGAATACTATTATATTCAAGGATTTCCATACAGTTGATGTTGATTGGCTCAATCTTAACTCTTTGTAAGACGGGACCCTCGGCCCCATATTGCCAAGTCTTACGATTGATCCAATCAATCGTAACTCTATGGATATCCATCCGTGTCATAATTTTTTTCAACAGAAAATTTGCAAAATGTTCTTTGCTATCAAAGGAGAACACATGACATTATTTAGCCAATCAAAATCAAGGATTCAATGCAAGTTACCAATGAACGACAAAGTTACCATAATGGTAACTTTAATGCAAGAGGGTCCAGGTACATAAAATGAGAACTTTTAGAAATCAAGAAATCTTACCTAAAAACCAACACTGATGATCATAAACACAGAAAAGCAAATATGGGACAAAGTATTAATATTGTTAGGAAAAATATCTGACATTTTAATGGAGTTCCGTGCTTATTTTGCTCATTTCTCAGCAATTACGCATTTTATTCCAGAGTCAATTGGCATATATTTTTCAAATTCATACATACAGTGCGTCCCAGAATAAACAAAACCGAGGTTTAGCGGTCATTTATCATAACTTAATCATAAATAAAATAGACAAATGACCTACCAATTTAAAGCATAGAATCTCCTCTTTCATCTGATATTACGTACGTTATTTCTTATTCACGCATGAGTGAGCAAAAACAATTTGAAGAAAGGATACCAAAAACTCATTTGGCGGGGGGTATCTGGGTTTCAAAAAGAAAACCACATTTCTGAAAAGTTCAATATCTGCTCTTTAATCTGATACCTAAATTACAGAAAATGGTCAAGAAATAAAGTTCTGGTCATTTGAAATAAGGCTTGTATTTCCATAATTTCATGAGACAAACGTGTTTTCACCGGTTTCCCACAGAAGCTTTCGCATGGTGAACAAAAGATTTAATGCATGGCTGATCATCAACAAAACAGAGTGTCGAGTGAGTTTGAACGCCAGCCTGGAGAAGCTCTTCATTTTATGAAATTATTGAAATTCAAGCCTTATTTCTAATGACCATTACTTTGTTATTTCTTGACCATTTTCTGTAATTTAGGTATCAAATTAAAGAGGAGATATTGAACTTTTCGAAAATGTGGTTTTGTTTTTTAAACCCAGATACCCCCCGAAAAATGAGTTTTTGATATCCTTTATTCAAATTGTATTTGTTCACTCATGCATTAATGAGAAATAATCTAAGTAATATCAGATGAAAGAGGAGATTCTAAGCTTTAAATTGGTAGGTCATTTGTCTATTTTATTTATGATTAAGTAATGATAAATGATCGCTAAATCTCGGTTTCGTTTTTTCTGGGACGCACTGTACATTTGGGTGGCAATTTGATTGGATTCTGTTTGAACTCATTTTTCTATCGTTACCACAACTGGCATTTATCTTTAACCCTGCTACATACCTCAATCCAGCATCTTCATAATGTGGATGATTAACGATTCTTCTCTCTGTGGATAATTTGATAGACGCCATGGTTGGCATTGGTCCAGCAAATACAGCATCTGAAAAAACAACAGTAAGTAAAACAAACTAGTAACATACACACCAAATTATATGAGCCTAGGTTAAGTTAAACTGAAGTTATCGCATTTAAAAGTACTGCAGAAGGATAAGATAAAAACATGTCACTGTGACTTTGACCTTTTGACCTCCAAATCAATAGGCTTCCTGGGATTCATGCTAGTATCATACACACCAAATTATATGAACCCAGGTTAGGTTAAACTGAAGTTATCCGCATTTACAAGGAAAGGTTAACGGACGGACAGACAGACAGATGGGCGGACACCGAGCGTGATACCATAATATGTCCCGTCTAGACAGGCGTATAAAAAATCTTATATTCTGTGCTCCAATGATTTATTTGTACATTATAAAGGAAAATATGAACTAAGCTGGAAATTTTAATGATCCCAAACCAAATTAATTGATTTGTTATATAAGTAGTAGCCTTCTTTCATGCAGAAAGAGTTATCCACAGGAACTAGGAGACTTTTTTTCAGAAGACAATATCTAAGAGGTTGCTGCCATTGCCATGTTTCTAAAATGTTTTTTCTGAGCTCCTTTCAAAATGTTCACAATTTTGTTCATATTACATTCAAGTTACGATATGCAACAATATTTATTTTCAGCCCTTTCTATGAACATTGAAGCATATTCACAATGCTTCAATGATCATAAATTATTGCTTGCTCATTCAGATATACTGAATATGGTTAGAAAGAGAAAAAAAGGAACTGAAAATAGATACCCTACCTAGTGTAGTATGTGGTGCTATTCCTGAATGAGAGTTGAACTTGGGCAAATCATTACACTAAATTGGCAATGACATGAAAACAACAGAATCACTGCTTAAAAAGGCAAATTTGCAATTTTCAGTAAAGTACCCCTTCATCATCAATTTTTTTATCACCTGTTATATCCATAATGCATTTTTCTCAAATATGGAAATGAATATAAGATTAATGACAGTTGACAATTTAAGGATCAGAATAAGATTGATTTTGACCATGTAAAAGCAGACAACCTCCATAGGTTAACAATCAGTAGCGGATCAAGGGGTGCATTTCTCACCCATGGCGCCCCCCCCCACTATTTAAGAGTCATAGTCAATATTTTTAATGTAAATATGTCGTTCATACACAAGTATTCCTATACCTCCCCCCCCCGCCGCCTTTTGAGAGTCATAGCAATTAAATTTTTTAAAAGGGAAATATGTTGTCTTGCCAAAGTGTTTGTGGGACAAAATGACCTTCTATTGGGAAATCCAGGATCCGCCCCTTTTAACAATGGTACCTTTTGCTGTGTTTTGCATGATCCATTCCAGCATTTCTTCCTGAGGTTGATTTGAGAAGTCACCCTGTATACTCCATTGATGTTGTAGGTTCATGAAGCCCTGGATGGACATCATCGCTAGTAATACGAACACGGCTGCCTGGTGATGCATCTCAGAATTCACAAATTTAAATACCTGATCAGAAAAGGAAAGCAGAACAAGGTTCATAAATGTTCTATAACTGACTAAAGACTACCTAACACTATGCAGCTGACTTTGACTGGGTGCTTAACAAGAATTGTAATAAGATTGGATTTGGATTGCAAGTTTATCTGACCAAGGTCCCTAATGGACATAAATATAAAAATTGCTTCCAATTAAAGACTTCAAGCCAGAGAGGCTCGAAATGGTGTCCAGATGCAGATCAGCTCCAATCAGTAAGACCTCATTGCAATTCTGTCATTTTGTCATTGACTAAAACAAGATGGACATTACATTCTGCAATATTCCTATTCATAAAGCAAATCCTAATATGAATTTTAATACTCTCACGTGTGCTGCATTGCTAGGAAATACCAGTGCAATGTTTTGCTTTTTCTTGTGTCTTATCTGTCTTGAAGCCAGCACACGAGATTAGGCACACATGAGTTGAATAGAAAAGAAGACCGAGTCTCATAACCAGGGCCTGATTCATAAAACTTTTGACTTGCAACTGTAACATCTCCCATATCTATGGCAAATCTTGTTATTGCAATGGCAACTTGTCATAGTTGCAAATATCCGTTTCATAAAAGCAATGACAAATTGTTATCGTAAATAAAAATAATTAAATGAAAAATAGTTCGTGAACGAGCCTGATATGCAGCTAACAGCCGGTTTTTTTCTTCACACACGTCGTCTGCGATGAAATTTTGATGGTGACAGAATTTACGGAAAATTTGAATCGGAGATGTAAGTACTTTCTAATTATCGTATTTATTCAATTATTACATCATTTGATAAAGTAATAAATAAATCACTTCCGAAAGAATGACATTGATAATACATATCATATTTCCACCGTTTTCTACGAGGTAAACATGCATTTTGCCCGGGGATATCGTGGAGGCATCATCGAGATGCCGAGTGGTCGCTATCCCTGAGCTTCCGCGTAGTAGTGTTGGTGTGTGTGGGGTGGAGCTCGAATGAGCGGCGTTGCGACTGTACTGTCTTGACTCTGAGAGTTGCATCTGTCTTTCTTTCTGACTTTAGTCTTTAATTACCTAATTCAGTGCGATATGTGAAAAGCTGTGTGAGAGTGAGCCTTTATTTTTTGTGGCTTGGGTTGTTGTGGGCGACAAAAATACAGTCAAGTCTCGAGAATCATGAATGGGTTTCGATTGGTGTTCACGCTCAAGTTTGGCCTCGGCTTGTTTTTTTTTTTTGGGGGGGGGGTAACTAACACAAACATTTACTCTGTAACTGTGAGGGATTGTTTTTCTTATAGTTTTCAGAGGGGGGGGGGGGGCTTGCGAGTATAAAAAAGTTTGGTGGCCAGACAGTAATCAAAAAAGGCAAAATTATTTTTTTTTAAAGCTGTGACTGTGAGTTAGCAAAAATTTGACCGGCAGGAAGTTGGTTGGATATTCGATATTCAAACTGTGAAGTTGGTTTGACATTCAGGTTCGATATTCAAACGCGTTTGAAGTTGGACGGATATTCAATATTCTAAAATTAGGGGTTTTGAAAGCTAGCTAGGGGGTTTAAAAGGTGCAGCACGTCTCGGGCAACCATAAAATCACTGGCTTGCCCTAATACGAGGACTTTCAGGGGACAAAAGTCAGTGAAAAAAAGGGTATGAATTTTTTTTTTGTTGTTGAGAGGCCTGAAGGGTATTCCGACGGCCTAGCCGGGGTAATCACATGTCCTAACTTGCAGTACTTGACTCGGGCAACAAGATAAGCCCTAACTTGACCCAGCGCATGCACATTTAGGGGGCTCAAATTAACAAAATTAAAGGGAATAAAGGGCTATATAGAGCATTTTTTTTAATTTAAAAAAAGTATTTTTTTCAAGGGGCCCCAAGGGATATCCCAACGGCCTAGCCAGGGTAACCACCTATCTTAACTTGTAGAACTCGACTGGGGCAACAAGATAAGCACTAGCTTGACCCGGCGCATGCACATTTAGGGGGCTCAAATAACAAAATTTAAAGGGAATAAAGGGCTATTTAGAGCACTTTTTAATTAAAAAAAAGTATTTTTTTCAAGGGGCCCCCAGGGATATCCCGACGGTCTAGCCAGGGTAACCACCTATCCGAACTTGTAGAATTCGACTCGGGCAACAAGATAAGCACTAGCTCGACCCGGCGGATGCACATTTAGCGGGCTGAAATTAACAAAAATGAAGGGAATAAAGGGCTATTTAGAGCATTATTTGCATGTTTTTTGTTGAATTCAATTGACCCCCCCCCCCCTCAAGAAAAAAATAAATGAATAAATGAAATAAAAATATTGAAAATAGAATAAATAAAAAAAAAACAGGCAAAATATATTACCGTATATATAATCTATAGAGGGGGGGAATCTAGATCTAATAATGTGTGCATTAGAAATTGCACATTATGTTGATGATGGACACAATTTATGTGCTGGAAATGACCGCATTTGTCAAGCCTCATAGCTGAAATATCAAGACAGAGCGACCGAGGCCGAGACATCAGGCTTCGAGGATGCAAATTCTGGTCCCGAGGCCAGCCTCGGTATACAACACTGATAACTATAGCATCAGCATGCATTCTATACCCTACAAGATTGATAACAAAGACATGTGTTTCAACAAGAAATAATTGGTCAACATATATCTAAATGGGGTATTATACAGTGCGTCCCAGAAAAACGAAACCGAGATTTAGCGATCATTTATCATAACTTAATCATAAATAGAATATACAAATGACCTACCAATTTAAAGCTTAGAATCTCCTCTTTCATCTAATATTACTTAGATTATTTCTTATTCACGCATGAGTGAGCAAAAACAATTTGAAGAAAGGATACCATAAACTCATTTGGCGGGGGTATCTGGGTTTCAAAAAGAAAACCACATTTCCGAAAAGTTCAATATCTGCTCTTTAATTTGGTACTAAAATACAGAAAATGGTGAAGAAATAACAAAGTTCTGGTCATTTGAAATAAGGCTTTAATTTCAATTATTTCATAAAATGAAGAGGTTCTCCAGGCTGGCTTTCTAACTCACTCGACACTCCGTTTTGTTGACGATCAGCCATGCATTAAATCTTTTGTTCACCATGCGAAAGCTTCTGTGGGAAACCGGTGAAAACATGTTTATCTCATGAAATTATGGAAATACAAGCCTTATTTCAAATGACCAGAACTTTTTATTTCTTGACCAAATTCTGTAATTGAGGTACCAAATTAAAGAGCAGATATTGAACTTTTCAGAAATGTGGTTTTCTTTTTGAAACCCAGATACCCCGCAAAATGAGTTTTTGGTATCCTTTCTTCAAATTGTTTTTGCTCACTCATGCGTGAATAAGAAATAACCTAAGTAATATTAGATGAAAGAGGAGATTCTAAGCTTTAAATTGGTAGGTCATTTGTATATTCTATTTATGATTAAGTTATGATAAATGATCGCTAAATCTCGGTTTCGTTTATTCTGGGACGCACTGTACAGTATGATTGATCAACCAATGATACCAGTTCTTGTATTCTGACATTTAAATCCATGTTCCTCTGACCAATGTTGTCAAATAAAAACCTTGCTTTGAGCATAACATCCTCAAGGTGGTCTGAAATTCTATTAGAGGAAGGTGCAAGTACTCTTCTGTGGAAGTTCATTTTATGCTTTGACTGCTATATCTACAAGTTTTATTATCAATATGCTAGTGTTCTGAAGTTGATGTGTTAATAATCAAATGTTTATTCTACTTAAAACATAATAGATGGAGACCAGCAGCGTGGCAGCAGGAGCTAATGTTGGTTGTGATAAGGCATATACCACCATCAACAATGCTGCAATTGCAGTCACCACCACCACTGCTGCCACCACCATCAGTGCTGCTAATGCCACCACCACCAAGTCTGCTTCTGCCACTGCCATCACCATTGCCACCGCCACTACCAAGACCACTCTGACACAAAGCCCCCAAGTCCTCAACTGACCAGATATTGCAGCTGGAGAAGGATAGATCAGGAACTTCAAAGCCAGGGCTTGCCGGTCTCCTACAATAAGTAAATTGCCAAGGGCCCATCTAAAGAACTTCTAGCAGAATATTTGGCCACAGTTGTAGAAATGCAGAGACTAACAAACTACCACAGGTAATAGGCTTTGAAATATGGGTTGCAGAATGAATATCAGTAAAACCCATCATGATTTGCAATCTGATTTAACCCTATAAAGGTGGTGGGGGCCCAAAATTTTCATGATTAATCAACAACGTGAAAGATGGTGCCGCGTGATTATATGCCTTTTTTTAAAGATTCAGGAGTTTTCAGACAAAATTTTTGACACATGGGTACCCGGTCCTGAAATTACGCAACGTTGTGTAAGCACATGTCAGAATTGCTTTGAAATGTGATTTCATGAACAAATCCAATGGAAATTCGGTTTCTAGCCAAAATTCATAATTGCATCATACCGGTTAATAATTATTTTTACTGATTAAAATCAATTAATTTCATGGTGATTATTATGATAAGAAAATTTTGTCAACAATATAAAAAAAAGTAAAAAAAAAAAGAAATACTTCAGAAAGGAAAAAAAAATCGATTTTTTGTGTTTCTAAACAAAAAAAACTTCAAGGGGTTTGTTTATAAATTTCCAGCCAAATTCTAATTTCATGGATGATTTAGTAAAATATATTAATTGAAAATAATTTTAAATAATTTTAGAATGATCAAATATATAATTTTTTCATCTGTGGCTGGCATTTTGCATTCCTTCACAATTGCGCAATTAACTGTCAATCTTGAGGGCCCCACCCCCCTTCCACCCATCTTTCCTGCCTCCAAAATACCCTGGCAGTCTTATTAGGGTTAGATAAGCAAACAAAATTCTTACAATGGAGTGGCGTTATGAGCCAAATATTTTGAGAGGGCTAAATATGGCGGATGGAACAAAAGTTCTCCAAAGATGCGAGAGGGCGAAGGGAGTGAGCAAAATTTTTGAACTTTTTGATACAGAAATAAAATATTTGGAAAGATTTTGATGTAATAATGTTCAGTAAATACTTCTCTATTTCACCCTTTCCTGTTCTCTTTCTTTCTTTTCTTTTTTTTCTTGGCCCCCCATCTATATGCCAGTGATGGATTTAATACTTTTTGCATGTACAATGACAATGCTCGCTCTCTCCATCACCCATCCTCACTATGTGTATATGTGTGTGCAAGATAAATTATGAGGAATAATTGCATGAAGTGACGTTTCTCAACCAGAGATTCCTTATATATTATTTACTGTTGCATTTTTGTTCATCATATTAAACCATCTTGACCCCTTTACCCCCCCCCCCCCCCCCTGACAAAAACCTAGTAGTCACATGAAGTTTCCTTTTATTTTCTTTGATATACATGCAATGTATCCATGTGAGAAAATAAATTATAGTGCCAAACATTTTTTGAAAATTTCAGTTTAATTTATTCCTTCAGGTGAGGTTTTGTCCACAGTTCCAGAAAGACACAAGATGGTATCAGAAAGCCATGCCAAAATCAATGACTGAAGGGTTTGGAGAGCCAGATAAAGAGCCTAGAAATGTGATTTAACAGTAAGTTAAACTTATTTATAATTCTGATTCATTTTGGCATAGGAAGTAAGTCACATGATAACAATTTGAATGATTTTTGTCTTCTTGATTTGCTCTTTGTCAAGAATCCAAATTTTAGAATTAAACTCTAAGTTTGAGGTGTTGATGAATTTTTTTTCAGCTGCAAAAGTAACAAACCAATATCAATCATTGGTAGATAATGTGACTTGCTTTCTCTTGCCAAATTGGTACATGTACACAACCTGCATGTACATGAATATTCTGCATTTCTATAATGATTGACCCACACCACTACCACCTAACATGTGGGCAATTCCACAGGTTGGTGGACATGAGCTTAAAAATTCAAATTCAATATTTTCTTGAATTTTTTAATACTTTAAGTCCTTCATGCATGATAGTTTCAGGAACAAGAAATAAAAAGTTTATTTTCATATGTATACTTTGGAAAAAAATGGTCAAAAGTTGTGTCTTCCATTCTGTACCAAAATACAAGAAAAATAGTGAAAAATGAAATATGCCTTATTACCATTTTGTTATTGCAACAACATACGACTTTATATATTTCTGAAGTTTAGAAGAGTCAAATTACCTAAAATACACAACAGCTTTTCAAGTAAATTTGAAGTACTCATTCAAAGATGAATATTGCAACCTGCTAAGGTGATGTAACGTGAGTAACCGAAAAAAATGACTTTGTTTTCTGAGAGAAAAATTCTTTACAGTTAGTTGGTGGGATTTTAAATTCTCTTCCTTCAAACAATCTTTGACACAGTGATGACTATCAAAATCATTAAAAAGTACAATTTTTTTATAAAAATGATAAAGAAAAACTGTAACGTGAGTAACTTTGTAACGTGAGTAACCATCATGTAATGTGAGTAACCAGTAAAAATTATTCAGTTAGGTAACATTTTCTGTGGGATGTCAAGTTTAAAGTCTCATGGTGAGTTGTGAAGTTATTTTTGATTAATTAAAAGCAAAATGAGGGTACACCTCTTTGATGTGACTCTTTGTTCATCAAAATATCAGTGGTCATACAATCACACAAAAATTGAATATTAGTAGAAGTATTCACAATGCGAGAGTGCATTAGTAAGACTTGGTTTTGATTAACCAAACTTTAAAGAGTGTTTGAACAACACATTGAATGTCCTTACCTGTAACCCTATCTAGGCTGGGGTATTTTGGGATTTAATATGGCCCAGGGGGGGGGGGGTGGGTGGGGCCTCCCAGGCCCCCCTTAAGATCTCGGCCATTGGCCACACGATCACGCCGAAAATTTGCACGCAGGTGTCTTGGACATAATCTACAATACTGAACAGAAATTTATTTCATGCAAATTGGTATTAAGCGATTATGCTAATTTATGCATAATTAGTAAGCAAAATCATACTTTTCCCTCTTACTCCCTAATAAAGCTCAAATTGTTCCAATTTTTTGAATAAAATCTCTTTTTAATGTTCCTAGCAATGAATTTTACACACATTATTGGATTTTTAATGACATTTGTGTTGTTAACCATACATGGACAAAATGTAACGTGAGTAACCGTAACGTGAGTAACCATATTATCTGCACCCCAAGTAAAAACCATGTGTTCTTTATTTTTTTAATTATGTCCAAAGTTTGTCTCCTTAATATACTTCTTTGAAATGGATATAATCAACTTTCATAAAAGCCTTGTATGAGGAGACTTTTCACCTATGCCGACAATTCATTTTATGCATGTCCAAATCATGTAACGTGAGTAACTGACACATTCCAAAGATTTGCCAGGAGCATAATAAAATTTCCCAAGTTTTGTTTTTATACAAAGGATAGTCAGACTGTGTACTTTGTTGTGATAAGGAGATGTTTAGTTCCTATCAATAATAATGGAGTTACAGCTCCAAGTATGAGTCAAGGTGTCTCCAAATGTAACGTGAGTAACCGTGGAATAGCCCATCGTCAAATTACTGTCAAAACTCACTTCATCATGTTTTTTAATTACCGGTATTAATTTTTCAGTAAAGGAGTAAAAGGACTCAGAAAGATTACCCGAAGAAGCTCACAATTTTTTTTTTACTGGTAGACCCTTTACATTCATTTGAAGAATTGAGTTCATGCAAAATCAACTGAATGTAATGAGTACAAAATCCTGTTAATACACCTTACTAGGTGAGGCTATTCTGGTAGGTCATCCCGGGGTGCCTGAGGATCTTGTCCATTTGGATAAATCTTGCAAAGTATCAAAGGTATCTATTAAGGGTTAACAATGAAAGTGAAATTAGAAATAACTTTAGTATCTTGCTTTATTGCATTATAAATTAATTACTATTTCAGGTACTTCAATCACATGATTAGTAGCAGGAGCAAAAACAGCAGCAAACACACAGGAGATGTAACGACTACATTGACCAACAACTACAGCAGCTTCCCACAATTTCTGCAGGAGATGCAAAAAACACACTGGCAATCTCAACAACATCAAGATGTCCAACAACCCCTCCGGGAGCGTTAACAGCAACCACATTCCCTACTCGAGTTTCAACAAACACATCAGCAAAAACAGCACTTATGAAATGAATCTAATTGAAACTCAAAAGCCAATCTTTTACAAAATGAGACATCATTTATTCATTCTTTTACAGGATAAAGAAAAGGGTTTTTTGAAAGTGTAAATTTTGCAGGAACACAATGGATGTTCCTATATGTGTCTATTTATTGAAATAAATGTGACTTTAATAGGAATGAATGATGATTCAATAAATATCTACTTTTTATTTGTCAATTAGTAAAAATACCTGTATTTTCTATTTAGAATGACAAAAGCAATTTATCAAATCAAAATCATCAAAAAATTTAGCAATATGGCTGTTAGGCCCTCAAAATTGTTGATATTTTGATAAAAAGCTGTTTCTGCTGCAATATTTGACGCAACTCAAATAGCTGCGTCAAATATTTCCGCAGAAATTGTCATTTGCTGCTGAAAGTATCTGCGGCAAACATTTGACGTAGCTCAAGTAGCTGCGTCAAATATTGCCGCAGAAATTGTCATTTGCCGCTGAAAGTATCTGCGGCAAAGTTTTATGAAACGGAAACTTGCCGCTGTTTTGATATTTGCCGCGCAGAAACACAGATTTGCCGCTGAAAATGGGAGTTGCCGCTGCGGCAAATGTTTTATGAAACGGGCCCCAGGAGTGCAAATTACGAGAAAAGCCATTAGCTGCAATAAATGGTGGGTGACAAACCAGTGCATTGTTTGTTTTATACTGACTTACCTGTCTCAAAGCCAGCATACATGAGATAAGACAAAGGTGAGGTGAAAAGAAGACTTTGAGTCTCATGACCAGGGGCCCGTTTCATAAAACTTTTGACTTGCAACTGTAACATCTCCCATATCTATGGCAAATCTTGTTATTGCAATGGCAACTTGTCATAGCTGCAAATATCCGTTTCATAAAAGCAATGACAAATTGTTATCGTAAATAAAAATAATTAAATGAAAAATAGTTCGTGAACGAGCCTGATATGCAGCTAACAGCCGGTTTTTTTCTTCACACACGTCGTCTGCGATGAAATTTTGATGGTGACAGAATTTACGGAAAATTTGAATCGGAGATGTAAGTACTTTCTAATTATCGTATTTATTCAATTATTACATCATTTGATAAAGTAATAAATAAATCACTTCCGAAAGAATGACATTGATAATACATATCATATTTCCACCGTTTCTACGAGGTAAACATGCATTTTGCCCGGGGATATCGTGGAGGCATCATCGAGATGCCGAGTGGTCGCTATCCCTGAGCTTCCGCGTAGTAGTGTTGGTGTGTGTGGGGTGGAGCTCGAATGAGCGGCGTTGCGACTGTACTGTCTTGACTCTGAGAGTTGCATCTGTCTTTCTTTCTGACTTTAGTCTTTAATTACCTAATTCAGTGCGATATGTGAAAAGCTGTGTGAGAGTGAGCCTTTATTTTTTGTGGCTTGGGTTGTTGTGGGCGACAAAAATACAGTCAAGTCTCGAGAATCATGAATGGGTTTCGATTATATTGGTGTTCACGCTCAAGTTTGGCCTCGGCTTGTTTTTTTTTTTTTTGGGGGGGGTAACTAACACAAACATTTACTCTGTAACTGTGAGGGATTGTTTTTCTTATAGTTTTCAGGAGGGGGGGGGGGGCTTGCGAGTATAAAAAAGTTTGGTGGCCAGACAGTAATCAAAAAAGGCAAAATTATTTTTTTTTTAAAGCTGTGACTGTGAGTTAGCAAAAATTTGACCGGCAGGAAGTTGGTTGGATATTCGATATTCAAACTGTGAAGTTGGTTTGACATTCAGGTTCGATATTCAAACGCGTGTGAAGTTGGACGGATATTCAATATTCTAAAATTAGGGGTTTTTGAAAGCTAGCTAGGGGGTTTAAAAGGTGCAGCACGTCTCGGGCAACCATAAAATCACTGGCTTGCCCTAATACGAGGACTTTCAGGGGACAAAAGTCAGTGAATAAAAGGGTATGAATTTTTTTTGTTGTTGAGAGGCCTGAAGGGTATTCCGACGGCTAGCCGGGGTAATCACACGTCCTAACTTGCAGTACTTGACTCGGGCAACAAGATAAGCCCTAACTTGACCCAGCGCATGCACATTAGGGGGCTCAAATTAACAAAATTAAAGGGAATAAAGGGCTATATAGAGCATTTTTTTTAATTTAAAAAAGTATTTTTTTCAAGGGGCCCCAAGGGATATCCCAACGGCCTAGCCAGGGTAACCACCTATCTTAACTTGTAGAACTCGACTGGGGCAACAAGATAAGCACTAGCTTGACCCGGCGCATGCACATTTAGGGGGCTCAAATAACAAAATTTAAAGGGAATAAAGGGCTATTTAGAGCACTTTTTAATTAAAAAAAGTATTTTTTTCAAGGGGCCCCCAGGGATATCCCGACGGTCTAGCCAGGGTAACCACCTATCCGAACTTGTAGAATTCGACTCGGGCAACAAGATAAGCACTAGCTCGACCCGGCGGATGCACATTTAGCGGGCTGAAATTAACAACAAGTGGAATGCCTCTGGCCGTCTCACCTGCATCACGCGGTTCAATATAGCAGCAGTGCTGACTTTGAATACTACTCTAACTCGCACAAGATGTTCAGTGATACATGGTTACTCTTATGTCCACTTTTTATGAACTAGACCAATAAACTTACAGAGATTCACCAAAAAACCCCAATTGGCCAAAGTTCATTGACCTTACATGACCTTGGTCATGTGACCTGAAACGTGCACAGGATGTTCAGTGATACTTGATTACTCTAATGTCCAAGTTTAATGAACTAGACCAATAAACTTTCAAAGTTATGATGGTAATTCAACAGATACACCCAATTCGGCCAAAGTTCATTGACCTTTGACCTTGGCCATGTGACCTGAAACGTGCACAGGATGTTCAGTGATACTTGATTACTCTAATGTCCCAGTTTAATGAACTAGACCAATAAACTATCAAAGTTATGATGGTAATTCAACAGTACCCCTGATTCGGCCAAAGTTCATTGACCCTTAATGACCTTTGACCTTAATCATGAGACCTGAAACTTGCACAAAATTTTCAGTGATGCTTGATTACTATTATGTCCAAGTTTCATGAATCAGATCCATAAACTTTCAAAGTTATGATGGGAATTCAACAGATATCCCCAATTCGGCCAAAGTTCATTGACCCTAAATGACCTTTGACCTTGGTCATGTGACGTGAAACTCATGCAGGATGTTTAGTGATACTTGATTAACCTTATGTCCAAGTTTCATGAACTAGGTCCATATATTTTCTAAGTTATGATGACATTACAAAAACTTAACCACAGGTTAAGATTTCGATGTTGATTCCTCCAACATGGTCTAAGTTCATTGACCCTAAATGACCTTTGACCTTGGTCATGTGACATGAAACTCTAATAGGATGTTCAGTAATACTTGATTAACCTTATGTCCAAGTTTCATGAACTAGGTCCATATATTTTCTAAGTTATGATGACATTACAAAAACTTAACCACAGGTTAAGATTTCGATGTTGATTCCTCCAACATGGTCTAAGTTCATTGACCCTAAATGACCTTTGACCTTGGTCATGTGACATGAAACTCTAATAGGATGTTCAGTAATACTTGATTAACCTTATGGCCAAGTTTCATGAACTAGGTCCATATACTTTCTAAGTTATGATGTCATTTCAAAAACTTAACCTCAGGTTAAGATTTGATGTTGACGCCGCCGCCGCCGTCGCCGCCGCCGCCGCCGTCGGAAAAGCGGCGCCTATAGTCTCACTTTGCTTCGCAGGTGAGACAAAAATGAAGGGAATAAAGGGCTATTTAGAGCATTATTTGCATGTTTTTTGTTGAATTCAATTGACCATTGACCCCCCCCTCTCAAGAAAAAAATAAATGAATAAATGAAATAAAAATATTGAAAATAGAATAAATAAAAAAAAAACAGGCAAAATATATTACCGTATATATAATCTATAGAGGGGGGGAATCTAGATCTAATAATGTGTGCATAAAATTGCACATTATGTTGATGATGGACACAATTTATGTGCTGGAAATGACCGCATTTGTCAAGCCTCATAGCTGAAATATCAAGACAGAGCGACCGAGGCCGAGACATCAGGCTTCGAGGATGCAAATTCTGGTCCCGAGGCCAGCCTCGGTATACAACACTGATAACTATAGCATCAGCATGCATTCTATACCCTACAAGATTGATAACAAAGACATGTGTTTCAACAAGAAATAATTGGTCAACATATATCTAAATGGGGTATTTACAGTGCGTCCCAGAAAAAACGAAACCGAGATTTAGCGATCATTTTCATAACTTAATCATAAATAGAATATACAAATGACCTACCAATTTAAAGCTTAGAATCTCCTCTTTCATCTAATATTACTTAGGTTATTTCTTATTCACGCATGAGTGAGCAAAAACAATTTGAAGAAAGGATACCAAAAACTCATTTGGCGGGGGGTATCTGGGTTTCAAAAAGAAAACCACATTTCCGAAAAGTTCAATATCTGCTCTTTAATTTGGTACCTAAATTACAGAAAATGGTGAAGAAATAACAAAGTTCTGGTCATTTGAAATAAGGCTTTAATTTCAATTATTTCATAAAATGAAGAGGTTCTCCAGGCTGGCTTTCTAACTCACTCGACACTCCGTTTTGTTGACGATCAGCCATGCATTAAATCTTTTGTTCACCATGCGAAAGCTTCTGTGGGAAACCGGTGAAAACATGTTTATCTCATGAAATTATGGAAATACAAGCCTTATTTCAAATGACCAGAACTTTTTTATTTCTTGACCAAATTCTGTAATTGAGGTACCAAATTAAAGAGCAGATATTGAACTTTTCAGAAATGTGGTTTTCTTTTTGAAACCCAGATACCCCCCGCAAAATGAGTTTTTGGTATCCTTTCTTCAAATTGTTTTTGCTCACTCATGCGTGAATAAGAAATAACCTAAGTAATATTAGATGAAAGAGGAGATTCTAAGCTTTAAATTGGTAGGTCATTTGTATATTCTATTTATGATTAAGTTATGATAAATGATCGCTAAATCTCGGTTTCGTTTATTCTGGGACGCACTGTACAGTATGATTGATCAACCAATGATACCAGTTCTTGTATTCTGACATTTAAATCCATGTTCCTCTGACCAATGTTGTCAAATAAAAACCTTGCTTTGAGCATAACATCCTCAAGGTGGTCTGAAATTCTATTAGAGGAAGGTGCAAGTACTCTTCTGTGGAAGTTCATTTTATGCTTTGACTGCTATATCTACAAGTTTTATTATCAATATGCTAGTGTTCTGAAGTTGATGTGTTAATAATCAAATGTTTATTCTACTTAAAACATAATAGATGGAGACCAGCAGCGTGGCAGCAGGAGCTAATGTTGGTTGTGATAAGGCATATACCACCATCAACAATGCTGCAATTGCAGTCACCACCACCACTGCTGCCACCACCATCAGTGCTGCTAATGCCACCACCACCAAGTCTGCTTCTGCCACTGCCATCACCATTGCCACCGCCACTACCAAGACCACTCCTGACACAAAGCCCCCAAGTCCTCAACTGACCAGATATTGCAGCTGGAGAAGGATAGATCAGGAACTTCAAAGCCAGGGCTTGCCGGTCTCCTACAATAAGTAAATTGCCAAGGGCCCATCTAAAGAACTTCTAGCAGAATATTTGGCCACAGTTGTAGAAATGCAGAGACTAACAAACTACCACAGGTAATAGGCTTTGAAATATGGGTTGCAGAATGAATATCAGTAAAACCCATCATGATTTGCAATCTGATTTAACCCTATAAAGGTGGTGGGGGCCCAAAAATTTTCATGATTAATCAACAACGTGAAAGATGGTGCCGCGTGATTATATGCCTTTTTTAAAGATTCAGGAGTTTTCAGACAAAATTTTTGACACATGGGTACCCGGTCCTGAAATTACGCAACGTTGTGTAAGCACATGTCAGAATTGCTTTGAAATGTGATTTCATGAACAAATCCAATGGAAATTCGGTTTCTAGCCAAAATTCATAATTGCATCATACCGGTTAATAATTATTTTTACTGATTAAAATCAATTAATTTCATGGTGATTATTATGATAAGAAAATTTTGTCAACAATATAAAATCAGGCCCAGTGGAAAAGTAAAAAAAAAAGAAAGAAATACTTCAGAAAGGAAAAAAAAAATCGATTTTTGTGTTTCTAACCAAAAAAAACTTCAAGGGGTTGTTTATAAATTTCCAGCCAAATTCTAATTTCATGGATGATTTAGTAAAATATATTAATTGAAAATAATTTTAAATAATTTTAGAATGATCAAATATACAATTTTTTCATCTGTGGCTGGCATTTTGCATTCCTTCACAATTGCGCAATTAACTGTCAATCTTGAGGGCCCCACCCCCCTTCCACCCATCTTTCCTGCCTCCAAAATACCCTGGCAGTCTTATTAGGGTTAGATAAGCAAACAAAATTCTTACAATGGAGTGGCATTATGAGCCAAATATTTTGAGAGGGCTAAATATGGCGGATGGAACAAAAGTTCTCCAAAGATGCGAGAGGGCGAAGGGAGTGAGCAAAATTTTTGAACTTTTTGATACAGAAATAAAATATTTGGAAAGATTTTGATGTAATAATGTTCAGTAAATACTTCTCTATTTCACCCTTTCCTGTTCTCTTTCTTTCTTTTCTTTTTTTTCTTGGCCCCCCATCTATATGCCAGTGATGGATTTAATACTTTTTGCATGTACAATGACAATGCTCGCTCTCTCTCTCCATCACCCATCCTCACTATGTGTATATGTGTGTGCAAGATAAATTATGAGGAATAATTGCATGAAGTGACATTTCTCAACCAGAGATTCCTTATATATTATTTACTGTTGCATTTTTGTTCATCATATTAAACTATCTTGACCCCTTTACCCCCCCCCCCCCCCCCTGTCAAAAACCTAGTAGTCACATGAAGTTTCCTTTTATTTTCTTTGATATACATGCAATGTATCCATGTGAGAAAATAAATTATAGTGCCAAACATTTTTTGAAAATTTCAGTTTAATTTATTCCTTCAGGTGAGGCTTTGTCCACAGTTCCAGAAAGACACAAGATGGTATCAGAAAGCCATGCCAAAATCAATGACTGAAGGGTTTGGAGAGCCAGATAAAGAGCCTAGAAATGTGATTTAACAGTAAGTTAAACTTATTTATAATTCTGATTCATTTTGGCATAGGAAGTAAGTCACATGATAACAATTTGAATGATTTTTGTCTTCTTGATTTGCTCTTTGTCAAGAATCCAAATTTTAGAATTAAACTCTAAGTTTGAGGTGTTGATGAATTTTTTTTCAGCTGCAAAAGTAACAAACCAACATCAGTCATTGGTAGATAATGTGACTTGCTTTCTCTTGCCAAATTGGTACATGTACACAACCTGCATGTACATGAATATTCTGCATTTCTATAATGATTGACCCACACCACTACCACCTAAGATGTAACATGTCAAATTACTGTCAAACTCACTTCATCATGTTTTTAATTACCAGTATTAATTTTTCAGTAAAGGAGTAAAAGGACTCAGAAAGATTACCCGAAGAAGCTCACAATTTTTTTTTTACTGGTAGACCCTTTACATTCATTTGAAGAATTGAGTTCATGCAAAATCAACTGAATGTAATGAGTACAAAATCCTGTTAATACACCTTACTAGGTGAGGCTATTCTGGTAGGTCATCCCGGGGGTGCCTGAGGATCTTGTCCATTTGGATAAATCTTGCAAAGTATCAAAAGGTATCTATTAAGGGTTAACAATGAAAGTGAAATTAGAAATAACTTTAGTATCTTGCTTATATGCATTATAAATTAATTACTATTTCAGGTACTTCAATCACATGATCAGTAGCAGGAGCAAAAACAGCAGCAAACACACGGGAGATGTAACGACTACATTGACCAACAACTACAGCAGCTTCCCACAATTTCTGCAGGAGATGCAAAAACCACACTGGCAATCTCAACAACATCAAGATGTCCAACAACCCCTCCGGGAGCGTTAACAGCAACCACATCTTCTACTCGAGTTTCAACAAACACATCAGCAAAAACAGCACTTATGAAATGAATCTAATTGAAACTCAAAAGCCAATTTTTTTACAAAATGAGACATCATTTATTCATTCTTTTACAGGATAAAGAAAAGGTTTTTTTGAAAGTGTAAATTTTGCAGGAACACAATGGATGTTCCTATATGTATCTATTTATTGAAATAAATGTGACTTTAATAGGAATGAATGATGATTCAATAAATATCTACTTTTTATTTGTCAATTAGTAAAAATACCTGTATTTTCTATTTAGAATGACAAAAGCAATTTATCAAATCAAAATCATCAAAAAATTTAGCAATATGGCTGTTAGGCCCTCAAAATTGTTGATATTTTGATAAAAAAGCTGTTTCTGCTGCAATATTTGACGCAACTCAAATAGCTGCGTCAAATATTTCCGCAGAAATTGTCATTTGCTGCTGAAAGTATCTGCGGCAAACATTTGACGTAGCTCAAGTAGCTGCGTCAAATATTGCCGCAGAAATTGTCATTTGCCGCTGAAAGTATCTGCGGCAAAGTTTTATGAAACGGAAACTTGCCGCTGTTTTGAGATTTGCCGCAGAAACACAGATTTGCCGCTGAAAATGGGAGTTGCCGCTGCGGCAAATGTTTTATGAAACGGGCCCCAGAACTACATTACTATTAATAAGAAAACCATCAGATGCAATTGTTGGTGCACCAACTCAAATTCCAAGGGTGCTACTCTGCCATGACACACCTGTGCATTACTTGTTTTATACTACCTGTCTTGAAGCCAGCATTCATGAGATACATGTACGACAAAGGTGAAGTGAAAAGAAGACTTTGAGTCTCATGACAAGGGGAGCATTTCATCAACATTTTTGTCTGACAAGTTGTCAGATCTGACAACTTTTCTGGATTTTGATTGGCTGATAGTCACTGTTACAATGGTAACTTTCGGATGAAATAGGACTTGTCGGATAAAACGTCTGACAAGTCCTTTCATGAAACGCTCCCCAGGACTGCCATTAGTAGGATAGCTATAAGATGCAATAAATGGTGGGTGACAAACCTGTGCATCATTTGTTTTATGTTGACTTACCTGTCTCGAAGCCAGCATACATGAGAAGAGACAAAGGTGAGGTGAAAAGAAGACTTTGAGTCTCATGACAAGGACTGCCATTACTAGGAAAGCCATTAGCTGCAATACATGGTACACTAACTATACAAATACAGAAGAAAGAGATAAAGCATATGAGAGTAAGGTAACTCAAACAAGTACAAAGTATGTCCGTCCTAAGAGGAATCTATCTACAAGTATGTCTACACGTAACTTTTCTAGTTCATATGAAATTCATTATACTCAACATATTATCATGCATTGGAGGCTTAGTAAGAATGAAGTCAAATGGGGTTCAGACTAAAAGGTTGATTATTTTGATATGGAATTGTCCATATGACAATTATGATTTGTCTGTGGGGTATGTAAATCAAAAGTTCTCCTCCATTGCTCCTAGGTTAAAGTCATGTAAGTTTAAATGTGCAGTTTAAGCATTGTGAGCATGTCTTTACTCAGCACCTTTTTTTTCTTTGAGGTCCCACAACAGCTTTTCATTATTTTACATGATTTTCCTACATACATGTACATACTAATATTGTTGTATTTCAGATAAACATCAAACAGTCAATCAAAGAGAACATATTATTTTGTCTTGCTGAAAACCTTTTCTTTTATTTGTAATGAATTTTTTAGAAATCTATACATCATACAAAAATCATTAGAAGCAGATACAAGTAATACACGTAGCCCACAAATAGATCTACAACCATAGGATGATCATTGAATAGAAAGCAGAATATATTACAGCATTAATATTTATAAATTGTTGAAAATTCATTTATTATCTCACCTCTGCATTAGGAAGCTGTCTGGAATCTCTGAAAAACAAGAGGGAAAATCATCATTATCATCACTTTTTTTTTATTCAAAACGTTATACCAGAAAAGGTGCAATTAAGCAGAGGTCCACATCAACAATATATTAAATATTCAAAAGTAAAATAAAATGAAGCATAATGGAAATGAAATTGAAATGATTTATCATATAACTAGTAGTGAATAGAGAAGCACCATATTTGACAGAGCTGCATTGTCAATCATGTTTTAGTGCAAGCTTAACATTAATACAAAAGAAGAGGCATCGTTTTCGCATGGGTTAAATCTGGAGAAGATACAGGATTAATATACATGTACCAAGTATAGCAGGAATTATTTGTCCGAGGTCAGACTGGCATTACTAACTTTTTTAAGGGTGAAGCCCCTTGGGAAAAATAGTAATTTTTGCCAGTACAACCGAGGGTGAATAAATAATAATAATTACGTTTTATTTACCCAGGGTAGCCACTTTAGTTGATAAACTGCTCTACCATGGGTCCTGCATAACATAATGATGTTATTATTTCCCTACTCTGATCTAAATGCTGAGCGCCTAGCAGGAAGGCAGATGGTCCCATTTTTATACATGTAAGTCTTCGGTATGACTCGGCCAAGATTCGAACCCACAACCTCCCGTTCATGAGGCAAACGCTCTACCGGTGAGCCACCATGCCCATTCCCTCTATACTTTTTCAATAAAGGCCTGGCATATTTGTTTCATAAGTTCTTGTACAGGTACTTCATCTTTTTAATCTGAACGAAAATATAGATAACGCGCTGCGCTGACTGACCTACTTTTCCTGAAGCTACATCTAGGTGCTCAGCGGATCGCGCATTTGACCCTGTGCCCGAGAGATTGCGCGATCTGTGTAAATGATCTGTGACGTCAATGATGGTATAGTGCACTATTCCATCATTGACATCACGGAATAGTAATTTTTCTTCAGTGGGCGTTTCATTTTCAACATCATTGCAAAATAGTGAGATTATGTTTGGTCACATGATGCTATTTAAACCAATCAGTATACATGATTTAATTCATGCAGGATATAAAAGGTACGATGATGGTAACTTTGCCATTCAACAGTAACTACCATGGTACAATGCTCATCAGCCAATCAAAATCAAGGATTCCATGAAAGATACCATTGGATTGCATGCAACACGCACCCTTTTTTCATACTTCTACCATAATATACATGTAGGATTTTGAAAGAGCAGCTAAAAATAAAAGGCCATGTTGCTGTGCTCCATCACTCACTGTTTTGCAGCTCACAATTGTTGTGTTTCTGCATCAGACCCTATTCTAGACAAAATCTTAAACACAAATTAAACAGCAGATGGCCTTGACAAAAGGCAAAGATTTACATACCAAGTGAAAAGTATGTGCCATCTTTTTTGAAAGAATTCCACTATAAAGGCACTTTGCATCTTTTCACATTGACTTTCCTGCATGCTCCATTATTTTTGTCCATGATGAATTTTGAGAATCTGAAATGAAAGGCTGCTAGCGGGATTCCAGTGGAGTAGACGCGTACCTTAAGCCACATGGAAATCAAGCAAAGTGTAACTTACAAGGTATCTTTGGGATGACTAACATCCTTCCCTTCCGAGGGCCTTTGGTTACTGCTCCCATTTTGATGTTTATGGTCTTCTTCTTTCTTTGGCTCTACGATTACCCTGAATAACTATAAAAAAATAGACAAAGATAATTTAAGATTCTAAGCCAAGTAATGGCACTGGTTGATGCTGATTTGACAGCTAAAATCTGAGCTGGTAGGTCAATAACATTACCTGGGTCTCTGATATACATGTATTTTAAAAAATAGACCCAGAAAATTACACCTGAAAATCACTTAGTATGTCAAAAATGTGCAAATGTCTTTAATAATGATTGGAAATACCAATTCACATTTATTTCATACACCAATTGTGTTGTAATTAGTTAATAGAAAAAACATATTACAGCAAATTGTGATGGTTTGCAGCTCATACAGAAGATACTCACATGAACTACTGTAAAAAGTATTGCAATTGCTGAACTAGGTAGGAGTAAAGTCTTCAGGAATTTTATGACTGTCTGCAAAACAAAGAACACAAAGAGAGGCACGATAACATTGAGAGTGTTTACAAAGTTTGGACCAAAACTACTATAACTTGTTGATCACTCCCTTTAATCATCTCTCAGAATTGATTTCCTTGAACATACAACCTCAAAATAATCCTAGGAAGTTCAAGAAGTAGATTCCATCTGAGATATCATATAATAATAAACATCAATTGTAAGACACGCCCCATGACCTATGGGAATAGTGAATCATTTGTCAAACGTGAGTCGGAATTTTATATACCATGATGCACCTTTGTGTCTCAACTAAGACAGACTTTTACTTACAATGACTGTGCCTCGACAAAAATATGTGATGCCCCAGTTCACAGTTACGATTGATCCAATCAATTGTAACTCTATGGAAATCCATCAGTGTCATAATTTTTTCTGCAGGAAATTTGCAAAATGTGCTTTGTAAACAAAGGAGAACACACAAAATTGTCAAGAAATCAATGAATTTATGGATATACATTCATATCTAGAAAATTTTTGGAACAAACATGCATTTTATATGTTGACTTTGTTGGCTTTCCATAGTTGCGATTGATCTGATCAATCGCAACTCTTTGTAAGACGGGGCCCTGGATTTTGAGGAACTGTGACTGTGTCCCTGATGCACCTTCGTCATTGTTGGATACAATTGAATAGCAGTGTTTTTAATAAAGAACAACAATACATATTTTGACTTTTTAAACTTTGACATTCCATGATCATTACAAACTCTAAATAGGCAGTGCAATGAGGAAATAAAAGAGCACTGTCTGAAATTTGCAAATTGGCAACCCTATGTTAAAATTTTGCCATTCACACGATTTAACTCATGTTTATCAATGTTCAATTTCTGTCAAGGTACATAAATGAATACAAAAAATTTAAAATGTTGCCAATTTGAGGAGCCAAAAATAGCTTAATCTTTTACTTTACGAAATATGTGCACTAGTATTTGATTGATTGCTAAATTACCTCTGTTGGCATAAAGTCAAACTCTGCTGCACATGTGTAGAGCATAGTGTGGAAGTCTTTGTAGCCTGAAAACTTGGATCTAAATAAGTTAGCAATGTGAGCCTGAACAGGAGAAAGAGAAATAAAAAAATAATGTAAATAAAATTATACAAGAAAAATACAAAACAAAATGGAGGAGACTACTACAGGTGTTTTTTAAAAGGATGTTGCTTTATGTGGACAAACTATCACAAATTATCAAATATCGGCCAAGCAATGAAAAAATGTAGATTTGAACCTAAGTAATGAAAACCATGAATACTGGAAAGCAATTCTGGCATGCACCTCTGCACCAACCCATCTCTGGGTCATTCCCGAGTCATACATTGAAAAGCTAGTGTAAGCGAATGCATAATAAACCATATAATTATGTTAGAAACATAAAAACAAAAGTTCAGCATTTAATAAAAGATAATGTATTCTTCCTTCCAAAAATGGCAGAATACAAAAGATGAAATAAACAGACCAACAAGTTGGTAATATAAATCCATGGGTTGTGGTGGTGATTTCTTAATAGCTGATTGCATGAAAGCATATCAATAGTATTGTCATGATGTGGTTTTGTGTGAAACTCTCTATTCTGAATTTAAAATTATGGGAAGCCAAACATGTCATTTTTTTATGAAGTTGTACATTTCTTATGTTTACTGTGCTCTTTCCTGATTCATCGATGGTGAAGACAATTATCTATTTATACTTCCTAGTAAATTATGAATGATTAGAGAGCCATATGAGATGAAATATGATATCTCTACTGTTAGTGAATTATGTAACAAATGGCAATCCATACTTAAATCACAACTTTAAACCCGAGTTCAGTATACGGGCCTCATTCAGGTAGCAATTACACTAGACATACTTCCTAGTAAATTATGAATGATTAGAGAGCCATATGAGATGAAATATGATATCTCTACTGTTAGTGAATTATGTAACAAATGGCAATCCATACTTAAATCACAACTTTAAACCCGAGTTCAGTATACGGGCCTAATTCAGGTAGCAATTTCACTAGACATTAAAAAACGGAGATAACACTTACATCATCTTCCACTTGTAGAAGAGTTGAGATGACGAGTTTAACAACTAATGTCCCGCCACACAAAAGGTTTAGCTGACATATCTGAAAGAAAGAAATAATGATGTTGTGGTTTTATGGGTTGTAGGTTCATATCCTACTTCATTCAAGCAATTTTTTCAGGGAACAAAAGCTTGAAATATGAAAATTCATAGAAATCAAAGCAAAATCCAATAACAGACAATACATGCATGAACAATCTGATGATTATGGTAGCATACAATGTATCAATTATTTATATAGCGCTCTTCACAATGATTGTATCACAGCGCTTAGATCTGCAAAGTTACTACTCATAACTCATCTTTACATTTATTATATATATCATTTATATTATGACTGTGACTGATAAAGCAACACACTAAAAATTGCCTATAAATTTTCTCTGTATATCTGCTATCACGCCTTAAACTTACATATCTTTAGAGCAAGGCCTCTTATTTATAGGGCACATTCATATACACAAATACATTCATATCATGCACAATATAGGAAAGGTTAAACAGAGCATAAAGCCCTGTGCCACAACACCAGAAAAATATCTTTTATACTGTAAATATGCATCTACAAAACTTAATACTCACCCAAATAATTATCCTAAAAGGTAGTTTCTCCAATAACGGTTCCATAAAAAGAATGATCTATTTTCCAAAAATAGACAAAGGAATAATCAACTACTTCGTTATCATGAAACATTTTAAAACATATTTGTATACATGATGCTTTTGTACTGACTTACTTTGTGTAAGAAATGACACTATATGACTGTTGGGAACTCTTTGTAAGACAGGCCCCTGGAAATAAAATTTCAGGCAATGTTACACTGGTAATTCAAGTGATGTAAAAAAAAGTCTGATGCACTTGGTATAATCATGATTGCTTCATCTTTTTAACTTTCAATTTATTGGTAGGTACAGTAGCCCAATAATTCAGATTTCACTTGTTGGCCCTTAAACTGTGGTTAATTATATTAAGTAATTTTCATTGGTCTAAGTACCAAATGTGCTGATTAATTGAAACTAAAACCATTAAATATTATTGTCAGACTTGGCTACCGATATTAAAGATGGAATACTGATTTTCAACCATGTTGTAGGTAAATCCGGAGTATAGAATAGGGACCTGAGTTTTCCTACATGGAGAGGATTCATAAGTCGATGGTGGCCACCCACGAGAAACACAAAATGTGGCCTTTACAGAAAGGTAGTTGCTATAGACAGGTTCTTATAAACATAATTTACCTTCTTCAGAGCTGCCAAGTTGTATTTTGCATTTTCAGTATTCTTATCCCCCAAATCAGTATTTTGACAAAACAAGTGGAATGCCTCTGGCCGTCTCACCTGCATCACGCGGTTCAATATAGCAGCAGTGCTCACTTTGAATACTACTCTAACTCGCACAAGATGTTCAGTGATACATGGTTACTCTTATTTCCCTTTTTTATGAACTAGACCAATAAACTTACAGAGATATGATGGTTATTCAACAAAAAACCCCAACATGGCCAAAGTTCATTGACCGTACATGACCTTTGACCTTGATCATGTGACCTGAAACTCGAACAGGATGTTCAGTGATACTTGATTACTCTTATGTACAAGTTTCATGAATCAGATCCATAAACTTTCAAAGTTATGATGGTAATTCAACAGATACACCCAATTCGGCAAAGTTCATTGACCTTTGACCTTGGTCATGTGACCTGAAACGCGCACAGGATGTTCAGTGATACTTGATTACTCTAATGTCCAAGTTTAATGAACTAGACCAATAAACTTTCAAAGTTATGATGGTAATTCAACAGATACCCCCGATTCAGCCAAAGTTCATTGACCCTAAATGACCTTTGACCTTAATCATGAGACCTGAAACTTGCACAAAATTTTCAGTGATGCTTGATTACTATTATGTCCAAGTTTCATGAATCAGATCCATAAACTTTCAAAGTTATGATGGGAATTCAACAGATATCCCCAATTCGGCCAAAGTTCTTTGACCTTGGTCATGTGACGTGAAACTCATGCAGGATGTTCAGTGATACTTGATTAACCTTATGTCCAAGTTTCATGAACTAGGTCCATATATTTTCTAAGTTATGATGACATTTCAAAAACTTAACCTCAGGTTAAGATTTCGATGTTGATTCCTCCAACATGGTCTAAGTTCATTGACCCTAAATGACCTTTGACCTTGGTCATGTGACATGAAACTCTACTAGGATGTTCAGTAATACTTGATTAACCTTATGGCCAAGTTTTATTAACTAGGTCCATATACTTTCTAAGTTATGACATCATTTCAAAAACTTAACCTCAGGTTAAGATTTGATGTTGACGCCGCCGCCGTCGGAAAAGCGGCGCCTATAGTCTCACTTTGCTTCGCAGGTGAGACAAAAATCTGTATTTTTACCGTGTGAGATAAATTTGCATGCATAATGGCAAAGTTCGATCACTTCTTACATTTGCGCCCCACACCCGACTGGGCCCACACGGTCGCACACGAGACCAAAATTGAAAATTCTAAACGGAAAGCCTTGATGAAAGCACAACTCACTGAATGTAGAGGGCAGCAACACACGGCTGCAATCTTTTTCATCTCCGCCCGTAAGCTCCTGGATGCTTAGCGGGGCGAGCAGTACCTTTTCTTCTCCAATTTGTTTTTTCCTGTATTTTATCATGAAAAAGCGTACTGCCGAATTTTAAACTGATTTCCGTATGAAATACAGAAAAATCGTACTACTTGGCAGCTCTGCTTCTTGTGAGTCAGTTTTAGTGGTCACTATAAGCAGGTGGTTGTTGTAGAGAGGTTGCCACATAGGGGGGTTTGCAAGAAAATATTTGCAATCAAATGCACACTTCAGTTGCACATTCATAAGTAATAGATTGATTTCAAAAGCAAATAAATAGATAGAATGATTTTAAAAGCAAATAAATTTCTTATTGGTGTCAGAAGCAGACCAGGGATCAATTAAAAGTTGGAATTTGAGTATCTGATTATAAAAATGGCCCAAGTCCAATTTTTGGCGAAATTTGGTTAAATATATGGGGAATTTTTCCATATACAATGACTTATCTTAAGTCCATATTGGCCCAAGTCCACCACACAAAAGGCTCCACCGACAAGTAACATGAATATTAATGCTCGTAAAAATGTACACTTAAATTTGTTTTATGATGTTTTTTGGCTAAATATACTTTAATTGCCCAAATTAAAATAATATCCATTTTCATTCGATTTTTTCACAAAATGACCTTCGGTGAACTTGTGCCTTTTTTATATTCATATACTCAATTGTGATTTATTTCCAGACCTTAAATTGACTTGCAATCGATTGCAAATTTCTTGCAACACCCAAAAAAAATAAGACTGGTTTTGACTGTACTTACCCAGACAGTCAGAAGACATGCAGCAAAGAATGAAGTCAACAGCATCTCATTTCCAAAGAGCATGATGTAACTCACAAACAGACCAATCTACAGCAGAAATTAGAAATGGGTGATGATCACTTTTATGTGACCCTCCATACAATGGATGATTGGTTGTTTTTCATGGCTTGTCATTGTTCTAAACCCACCTTCACCCGACAAAGGAAATTATAATTGGTATAATGTCGAAAATCTGTCTATCTGACGTCAATCGGATTGGGTTTGCCCTAGCCATTAACCCGTCTCTGTAGTCTAGTGGTTAAGGCACTGGCATTAAAAGCAGGGGGCCCGGGTTCGATTCCCGGCAGAGACATTCTTTTTCGGCATCACCAATTTTTCCAAAGGATAGATAGCTCTGGGGAACCTTGATTTAAGCTACGCCTACCATTTCTTCAACCATATCTTTACAATATATATATATATATATATATATATACATATTTACTAGCATTAATTACAATACCTTATCAAAACAAGGTGGTCTGAGGTTACAGAATTTGGTAGTCAACAGGCTAACCCACTGTCAACTGGAAACAGGTGGTCCTGCACAAAAGCTTATGTGAATTACAGAATTCAATAATCAAAAGGTTAATATTTATCAATCACACACCATACTGCTCAGATTTGACTTACACTTTGCCCCTGGAGAATGCACCTGACCTTTGAAGAGCCAGCGAAACCCAGCATGTAGGTAGCGAACACAGCCAGGGTCTGGGCAGGAGAAAACAAAGCAAAGGTTATAAACAAAACATAGAAAGGCATGAGGTGGGACTACAAATTAGATTAGCCTCACAGTGGGGGTTGCCATTAAGGTGCCAACACCAGCTAAAGTCATGCTTGATCATTTGCAAATCAATAGGCCTGTACTCTGAGCTCGGGTTTGAATCAAACCCTGGTCTAAAATTGGTGACACAGCATTTGCTCTGGCGACAATTGCTCCGGCTTTAAACAATTATTTTGTCTAAGATATGGGGATTGGGTTAGGGTTACAATAGGATTTTCTGTTAGCTTTAGGGTTAGGTTTAGGATAGGGTGTGTAGACAGTGTATAATTATTTGTCAAACAATGAATCAAAAGATGACTATCGGCTATCATTATTATATGAAATACCTTTTGAAACTCATATCATTTTCCATTTCATACAGCTCTTTCCAATAAAAAAAATCAAGGGAAAATCAAAATCTTTAAAAAACAAGAGATCACGAAAAGACAAAGAGGGCGTGGGGGACAGGAAAGGTACATGTGCACAAATTTTTTTTAAATGCAATATTCTTACATGTATTGGCCTACATGTAAGAATGAGGAACATTTGAAATCCTGTTCTGAAAGAGCAAATAAAAATATTTAAAAAAACTTGTCTGCTAGCATGAGAATAGGGGATTGGGTAAAAGAAAGGACATAAAGAGCAAGAAAGAACAAGGCCAATTTGAAAACTCTTGTTTAATATAAAAAAAAAAATGCACTAACAGTTACTGAAATCATTCAATTTGATTGGCTGATAGAAAACTTGTAATAAATGTAGATATTGTTCACTTGTAATTATAAAAAGTCTTTTATTTTTTTGAAACAGGAACCAGTAGAGATGGAAAAAAAAGGGAGAGAGGTTAAGAGAGATATGGAAGGGACAGATAGAGGAAATTAAACATGAGAGAGGGGTTAAAGATAGTCAAAAGCAACACACGTGAATCTCTAATCATCATTGTATTTGTAATAATGACTGCTATTGTAATCGTGACTGTGATTAGCGTTCATGATTCTAATCATGTTCTAGTTTGGTTTCACACGTGCTAAATATTTGTCAATAGCCTTATTTTCACTGGAATCATCATTCAAACAATTTTCTTTTACCGTGTGAAAGGGCGGTATATATATATATAGCGCTAGAGCTAGAGTGTGAGTTTGTGTGTGAGAGCATGGACCTATCTCGTAATAGGTCCATGGTGAGAGGAAGATTGTATTGTAAGAGGAAGTGGGACCTAGGTACATGTACATGGACATAATAAACAGCCAAACAAAACAAAGAGAAGATCCAGTACAGTTACAATTGCATTTACAGTTACATTCCTAATACACAGTCTAGACGTTCAACTAATGTTGTCAGTTGTGGCAGTTCATTGAATACAGAAGACTACATGTATCACATACTGCCACACGACTAAATTCCAAGGTCATCTTCAGTCCAATTCAATGAACATTAGAGAAAACAGGTGCTTCTATTAGCACAGTAATCTGAGCGATACTGGCATGACAACTTTAAAGGCCAAGTCCACCCCAACAAAAATTTGTTATAAACAGAGACAAATCTAACAAGCACAACAATCGGGTACATCATCAACTTTCTAATTGGCATGTCACTGAGGTGTGTATTTGCATGTACATGTAACTTGAAAATATTGCTGAAATTGAAAATGTCACAATTTTCTTAATTCACAACCGAGTTTAATGAAATTTTCAGCGTATGCTTGTTTCATTAGTCCTAATCGATTAAAATAAACATTTTCCTGGGGTGGACTTGACCTTTGAGGCAATTGCCATTCACTTTTTAATAGTCTGCATACACAGACCCTGATTTAAACTTTGATCAACACGTGGGTCTTGACATAAACTAGCACAAACATAACTTCATGTTTTAAATGAGATGCACCAAGGAATTACTGCACCATCTGTGGCTGCATATTCAGACCACTTTCTGCAAGTGTAGGGTTTGCACAGCAAACTATACAAGAAGCAGGTGCTTCTATTAGCTCAGTAAACTGAGCGATACTGGCATGACAGCCTTGAGGCAATCATTACCATCCACTGACATGAACAAAAAGACTCACAGGGGGTGAAAGGTCAAATGTCATTCAGAGAGCAATCCAGAGAACACTCAATATACAGGGATGACAGTGAGTTTCATCATGGAGGTAGACGTTTTTATTTCTGCTATCTTATTCACTGGGCCTGAATAGATACACATCCAAGTCTTTTCTGGGGATTTTTAATTTATGAATATCTGACATCAGAGATTGAAAGTTTCCATTGCGAGTGCCATTGACCTAAGCAAATGGTCAAATAAAGGCTGACTATATGAACTTTTTTTTTGACAAAGTACAAAAATAACTACCGGTAGATGAAGTGGAAATGACCAACTGAGCACTACACTAAATGCAAATTAAAGGTAAATGCTAGTTTTGGTAACGATATCAAAATGAGTTCGTACAGAATCTAATGAAATGACCTCCAAAGTGTCTGTTTGTATAAATAAAACGCATGTGCCAAAGGATTCTGGAAAAAATTATGTAATTGCTGAGAAATCAGCAAATAAGCACAGGATTCGGGTAGAACATCGGGCCCGACGCTCTAAGCAATGATTATAAATTGTCCCACGTGCGCTTATCTGTGTTGGTGATCTTCAGTGTGAATATTTTTCAGCGTAGATTTCAAGATTTCACAAAGTTCAGTTTATGTGACTGTACCAGATCTAGATCCTCGATGATATACTGACAATTAAGCCTGGTTTTACAGACTTTCTCATGAAATCAGTGTTTACTGCAACTACTGGCATTTCTCTTTAAACTCAGGTTTAAAGTTGTGGTTTAAGTATGGATAGCCAATTTTTACATAAATCACTAACGGTAGAGATATCATACTTCAGCTCATTTGGCTCTCAAATCATTCATAATTGTCTAGGAAGTATAAATAGATGATTGTCTTCACCATCGATGAATCAGGAAAGAGCACAGTAAACAAATGAAACATAAAACTTGATAAAAATTTTGACACTTTTGGCTTCCCATAATTTTAGCAGAGTTAGACCATGGTCTAAGTTAACCCGACTTCAGAATTGGAGCGTTGTGGCCCAGTGGATTAGTCTCCGGACTCTGAAACAGAGGGTCGTGGGTTCGAATCCCAACCATGGCGTAATTTCCTTCAGCAAGAAATTGATCCACAATGTGCTGCACTCAACCCAGGTGAGGTAAATGGGTACCTGGCAGGAATTTATTCCTTGAAACGCAGCGCGCGTAACAGCTGCACTGCTAAAGCCAGGGTAATTATGCTGCATATACTGTACATGTAGAGTGCTTAGAGACTTCTGACAAAGTAAGTGTTAGGCGCTATATAAGCAAGTATAATTATTATTATTATTATTCAGAATACAAGCCAATAAGACCAAATGGGTTTAGCCCATGTGGTATACATGTAGTTGACTGAAGACCAAATGAATATACAAGTCATGTAAACCTACCTGAGTTAGTAATGCAAACTGAGCAAACTGCCAAGGTAACATGAAGGCTACTACCCCTGCACCAATAGCTAAACTGTGATACCACATCGGTCTTGAAATCCTGCAAGGTGAAATAAGATTAAGTCTGAGTTAAATCTAAGTACCTGTATTTGCTGGAATTAAGCTGAATTGAATTGTATTAGAACATTTAAAAACAAACAAAAAAAATATCGTTAAGGGGGAAATTGAGCACACAAACCAAATCAGATACAACAAAACAGATACAATAATTATCATCATCCTCATCATCATCATTATCACCATTATCACCATCATCATCACCATCATCACCATCACCATCATCAACATCATCACCATCATTATCATCACGATCATCATCATCATGACCATCAACATCATCATCATCATCACCACCATCATCATCAGTCATTAACATCACATAGTTCAATTTGTTCAGTTCCCTCTTTAAGTATCGCTGACTCACATGCCACAATCACATTACAACGTTAATATACGAAAAAAGTGATAATAATGAAAACAGGGTTGTTTATCAAATGATTTTTATCTTCAAGTGACTGACCTGAGAACATGTGTAACAAGGAACATTTGAAGTACAAAGATAGGGTAGGCAAAGCTCTCACGAAGTGGAGGTGTCCATTGCACTCTTGTACACTATTGTAATAAAATAAGAAAGTATGATTATTAAAGGGTTAGACTATCACTGTCTTCAGACTATCTCCTGGATTGTTGGAAGAATAGGCAAAATTCCATCAAACTACATTCTGAAGGGGCACAGCTGTTTTGTCATATGTGCACACGCGCGAACTGCAGGGACAATAAAGAGACAATTATGACATCAAAATTAACATGGAATCAAACACACCTCTGCACAAGCAAACACCTAACAAACAAACAAACATGCATGGTTATTTCAAACCATGACTCAACCATGATCTCACGGATCCATCTCAATGTTGATGTTAAGGTACATGAAAACAAAAGAAACCGCTGAGAAACTCACTCATCACCACAGAAAAAGTGAACAGTGACTTTCAATATTGTGTCATTTTTCAACTTTTGAATTTTAACCTTGCCCCACATATCAAGGCACCGCACCTCCATGAGAAACATAATCGTATCATGTAGGGTATAATTTTAAAGAGAATTAGATGATCTATTCATTGGTATCAATCACACATTAATATTCACTAAATCCGAGAAGGGATTATTGATCAAAGTCAGATTTCCAAACTTTTTTTGAGTTTGTAATAATTTACAGGTTTTTTATGGTAAATCGTCTGAGGTCTTAGAACTAAATATAGAAAAAAACATACTACATGACATCTGATAGAATTTTTCTTATAAGATAATTTTTTAATTCTAAAATTATTGATTTTTCTACATTGTTTCTCATTCAGTGCATCATTCAGTATACATGTAGGTTCATTATTATCGATCAAAGTCAGATTTCCAAACTTTTTTGAGGGGTTTACACAGTCCTACGATACAGCTAACCTTATGGCAGTCACACCAGCGAAACTGACTCCAAACTGACCAGATCAAGAAACTTATTCCAATGACATACCATCGGTCAGTTAGAAATTGGTTTTATTGGTGTGACTGTATCACTACCCATACCTCTCCATGGTTAAAGAAGAAAGTAGCGACGGTAATCAGACCACCGAGGATGCTTTCGCTGAGGTACGTCGCAAAGACAAACAGGAGCGACATCAAGAAACCGTTTTCTATGAAGATCCAATTCACATAGAAATAGGCTGGATCTCCCATTCCTAAGGGGATGAAAAAATGAGGGGGAAAAACATTTGAAAAATGGGGAGGGGGCGGTCACAAAGAGTATATGTCTGACTGAAAGTCATGCACAAATGTTAAAGTGCAAGTGATATAATAATAACAACAACAACAACAATAATACTAATATTGATTTTTTGTACAGCGCATGTTATGTCCCAAAGGAATTAAGAAATTCCTGCCAGGTACCCATTTACTTAACCTGGGTTGAGTGCAGCACAATGTGGATCAATTTTTAAAGCAAGATTTTATTGCTGATTACACTGCAGCGGGAATCCTCTGAACAACACCAGGGAAGTGGGAATTCCCATTTCCCTGCTCTGACCAATACTTTGATGTACATATTATATATCAATGTATTGGTCAGAGCAGGGAAATGGGAATTCCCACTTCCCTGCGCTGACCAATACATTGATGTACATATTATATATATCACATGCATCTTGGAATTCAAATGCAAATTGGTTCAGACTTAAATTTTTAGTGAATCATTCCCCAGATATGTTTAGCACATCGGCATTTGCAGATCCTGGTTCCTGAATACATGCTTAGAATTTCACAAATATAAATATTTGTAATAATGAAGTATTTTTCATGACAAAAACAAGTTGAAAGCTTAAAATGAGACTGAAATTAGAGCTTGAGTCATTAGCCCTTCATGCACGGACTGCATCACAGTATTTCAATGGGGGAAGTGGGGGGGCAAAAGACCTACATTTTTTTCTCAATTAAATTACAGGGGTAACATCTTTTTCATTTCCCTTCTTTCTTTTCTGTTCCATTTGCTTTCAGTTTCTTTTTTTCTCCTCTTTGTTTCTTCACTACTCGAAAAATCTAGGGAGGCAGTCAGCTCCTGCCCCCCCCCCCCCCCCCGTTCCTGCCTTCATATATACCCAAGATAAATATAATTCTAGTTAGAGTCTAAGAAAATACAGTGATTTTCTGAAATCAAATTGTATTCACAAGGATTTAAAGACCTCTTACCTTCACAATTAAGTACAGGACTGAGACCTCTTCCCCTGTTCACAGTGAAACACTCCTTAGTCTTGATATCCAGGAGTTTTGTCACCCCATCATAAAATCTAAAACCTGCAGCCAAAACAACCTGCCAAAAAAAGGAAACCAAGGTTCTGTAATACATGTACGAAGCTTTACTATAGCGATGATTTGTTATTGTACAACTTGTGTTACTCTTTCCCTGAATTTGGTAATTCGTAAGAACTTTATTTATTTTACATATTCTTAATTACTTGTAAACTTTGTGTCAATATCTAGACTGTTCATAATGATGTCTTTCATATACATGTAATAAACTGAATTGGATAGCAATTGCCGGCAGGCTGATTTTCTATGATCAATTTCATTGACTAATATTGTGTATGGTCAATAACATCACTCCCATGATCAATTATTGCACTTTGTGTTAATATATGTAGGAGACTCAATCAAGCAACTGGATGCCACAGGCATATACAGTTGAGGCCAACAGTTTACACACATGTACACCAATGGAATTCAGTGAAATTTGTAAATCATAAAATCTTCAGAAACATAAATACTACCATGACAAATCTGGTGCCAAATGAAAGAATTTATCAAGCTCTTTCACATGATTGGGATGCTGTTGGGATTTACGCATATTTCAGGTGGAATTTTCTTTGAAGAAAAAAATATTTGTGCCAAATGTACAATATTCTATTGTTTATTATTATATTTTCAAACATCGTTTCATATACATGTAACAGTCAAATCCATGATTTATTATTATATTTTCTATCATTCATGATATGTCACCACTGAATAAAAAAGTGTGATCTGAAATGTTTGTGTTGAGATTTTTGTCAAGTCCAAATTTTTTATTTGTCTAAAATATGAAGATTTTTTTGAAAAATGACAGCTGAAATTTTTTTCAGCACCTGATGACGAAGCAATGTGATGAAGGGGCATGACATACTCACTTGTTTGACATCAAATTTCTCATGATAGCACAGATATTTTATAAATAACAGTTAATTTTATGATATTTGGCAAGTGTCAACTTTTCCTTGAATTTCCTGGGTGTACATGTATGTAAACTTCTGTCCTCAACTATATATTTAATTGGAAGCAAGAGTATGAAAGATATGTAAATGATATCTTAAGTTGTCTTTTACATGTATATGCCCCCCCCCAAAGAAAAATATATAAACATTAAAATAAATAATTTGATGAATAATATGAATACATGAATGAATAAACAAATTTCATAAATAGATAATATTAAAAAATATATAAATAAGTAAATAAATAAATAATTTAGTATTAAAAGCTAAACAAAGAAAATAAAAGTAAACAAATGAAAAAATAATAATATAATAAAATGAAAAAAAATAAAAACCTGACACTGACCCTAATCTATCATAATTTATCACAAACCTCTGGGTACAGATTGAATCTCTTCAAAGTGTTGATAGTACTAGGATACTCTGTTACATTATCATGCATGATAGAGTGAAGACCATCTCCAATGCTTGGGGCCTTTACCATCGTCTTGTAGTATGAATAATACAATCCCTGGTACAAATGATGAAATTATGATTTATCATATTCATTTGGCACTTCAAAGCACATTCATAATGTATACTCTTGTATACTCTAAGTTTAAAAAAATCAATCTCAATAGAAATAACTGAGATCATATTACATACAAATGCACTTTTTGTAGTGCTCATCCATGTACATGTAGCATGAGAAGAATACAAATAGCAATTATAAATAATGACAAAGATATAAAAGGCAAATATATACATAATTATACACTGTATAAACATGTGTGAAATATAAATCTTCATAGAGAAATATATTCTAAAATCTGAAGATCAATGTCAAAGACAAAATGTGATATTGTCTAGGAAACAGTAATACTGTAGTACTTTAATAGTTTCAGGGTTCCTGATTATACAGAAGAAATTATAGGCCTGTACATATCAATGGATTACTCATCATTCCATCTACCTGTAAAGTTTGTGCTTGAATTTTTTTTGAAGAATTTTTTTTCTAAAGAAATTGTCAGAATTTTCTTTTTACAGGAAACGTCGTCTTTTCACTGTATACATAAACCTACATGGATAGAGAGAGAGATTGATGGTAACTTCCGTGCACATGTTTTGAAGGATGTGGAGACATTTTCTACTTCCCCCACATTCCCAAAAGACCTCCTGCTCTAATTCAAAGTTATGCTTAAGTTATGCAACTCAAATTAGGCTTCTGACGTTGTCATCTTCTTTAATAATTGAGATAATGGCAAAATGGAATCAGCAGGCTTCCTGGTTTTTTTTTTACCATTGTCTCTTCCTCTGTGCCTTTCCATCTTTCTGTCTGCCTGTCTGTTTTTTTTTCTCTCTCTCCTCCCTTCTTTTTACTGTCCACATTAAATCTTTCTTTCTTCTCTCTATCCCCTTTACAAAATCTCTCATTCTCTTGTCCTTTTCTTCTGCCTGATTCCTTCTTTCTGCCTTAATTTCTTTTAGTTCCAACATGTGTTTGAATGAAAGCCATCTCTCCCTCTCTTTATCACTTATCACCCCCACCCCCCCCCCTCCCCTCTTCTAAAAGTGCCCTTCATATTTTTTTTACCCAAGTAGAAATGGCGTTGTAAGAATATCCTGTATCGTTCATAATTTGCATATTGCCCTTAAGGCTTATTATGCTCTGTATTCATATTATGATATCGTTCTAAATTCATCAAAATTTTTAGTTCTCTTTTATTTTGACATTCAAATCAATTTGGGTGGACTTGGCCTTTAAATATTAAAATCTCACCATTTCTGTTCTGAATGTCATCTCTCTTTCCAGGTCTGATAAATGTGAGAAGAATCGATCATTCTCAAACATACTAGAGATGTGCCACCTGTTACAACAACAACAAAAATTTTTGATTAAATCTACATAGGGTGTTTCAAAAAAAAAGGGTAACTGAAGTTTAAAGGCCAGCTATATCAAGAATACATGATTTATTCTTGTGATTTCTATTCTACATACATATAATATCTGAGTTAACTCGTCAACTTTAAGTCGACACCTTGTTTGCATCACAATTGTCACTGGTCACAGTGTAATATGGTCCTTCGAAGGCGAAGGAACATATCAAAACCTACTTTTTTCAAGAACTTTTTGGGTTTTTCAACAAACATGCAAGAAACCCCCTTTGTTGTAAGGGTTTGATTTTCATCAGAATTTTTTCCATGCAAATTTCAGTTATCCCTTTAGCTATTTTCTTTTGGCAAGTGAATGTTACATAGCTGGTGTCTAGCTTCAATTTGGTTGCGCACATCCTTGGTGACTTGCAGGCTCATGTTTGGCATGAGATATATATTCTTCATCACAGGAGCTATTAAATTCTTGCCCTGTTTTTCAATAGTTAGGCTACAGTGTACATGTATAGGGGGAGGTAACATACAAGTTTCCCATACATATCCACTGTTATTTCATTTTGATAGGGCTATCGCTATGGTTTAACCCACAGATAGCAATCAATTTGAATAATTTCAATTTCCATGGATTAGCTCCTTTTTGGAATTATGAAAGCTCTTTGTGGTGGAAGATGATATGGTGACATAAAAATGAATATTCAAAACAGTCTTTGAACTGGAATTTTCAATTTGTTTCAAAATACATATATGTGTAAATTGATTATTAAACATAGATATTAAAATCAAAACTTGTGTACAGAATTTCACACTACAGTGCGAATCAAAAAAAGTTTAGAAAAAAATCCTGTAAAATGATATATTTGCAGTATCCTGAAGATTTTTCCACATTTTAACATTGGTACAGATCCATTTTTAAGCAAATGACGATATAACTGTCGAATTTCCGCTTGAGTGAGCAACACTTACGGTACTTTTGAAAAGTTAGTGAAAATTGATTTGCGCAGAACTTTGAAATAGTTATGCGAATAAAAGTAAACCTTAATCATGAAGAACACATGGAATTTAGCTAGTAAAATTGCTTGGATGATATCTTTTACCTTTTTTTAATTTGTTTCCTTGCCCAAAACACGTCGAAGAGTGCATTGCGCCCCACCCCACTCCCCAACACACCGAGGCCATCGAGACGATATTTGCTTTACAATGAGCTGTGATTTACATGAAATGGCTTAGACTTCATTTTCATTTTGTTAATCATTGTCAAGCTTGGGAAAAGTGTGGAGAAACAAGTATTAAATTAAAAATGAAATGTAAACCCACTTTAAATGACACAATCTTAGTGAAAAAATGCCGGAGATGTCTGATATAAAGTTTTGTTCAGATTCAGCTATGTCCTCAGATCCAGCTGGCACAAAAAAAGGGTAAAGGTTGTGCTTACATGTACTAAGTGTTGAAATTTCAATTTGGGTGGCAAATTTGTTACAAAATGCTCAAATTTATTCGTTTTATTTCAATAGACTAAAAATGCAAGGGAAATGTATGAAAAATGTTTCACAGGGTAAGTTTAATTTCGTTCTTTCCCCTTGACACAGCGTGAAAACAAGCATTTCTGCGCAAACAGATTTCTGCGAGATTTACAAAAATGGAAAGTGCTCACTCAAGTGTAACATTCTGTCAAAACTTTTGCTTTCATTAGATAAGATGAGACCCAAACCCAAAATTATATGTAAAAAAATTACCCACATGTTGTATATTTATCAATTCCCAGGGCTTTTTCAAAATGTAAACTTTTTTTGTTACGCACTGTATAATGGATTAATATGGTTAGCAATAGCATGCCGTTTGAACAATTTTGTCAGATCACATTTAAACTTTGCACCAAATCCAATATTTATTTACATAAGATAGCAACACATTGAGCCATTGTGTACTGAATGCTGCAATCAAGTGAGCTGTGGTTAATTGCTCAATATTTTGCCAACATCTGTTGCAAGTCCTTGAGAATTACAATAACTACTATGAGCATTAATCAAACTTTCAAATTCCAGGGCTACATTAATATCAATGTTTGTAATAACTTCACCATGCCATAGTAACTTTCATTGAATTCTTGATTTTGATTGGATGTTGTTGAGCAATTATTACCATGGTAGTTATACTGGATGGTAAAGTTACTGTAACTTTAATATTCATTTATACATCAGGGCACAGATAAAATAAGAAATGGAACTATATTTATCTGCATGTGTATGTACTTTAGTGAAAATCACTAAAACCAACATATAATATTTATAAAAGAAATGCATGAGCACTTTTCTTTTACCACATGAAAAATGAAATATGGAATAGTAACACTAACACAACACTTTCAACAGCATTTTAAATGACCATATATTCAAGAGAAAATGTGGATCAGACAATCTATAGCAGGGGGAAAAATCACACAGGGACCAGGGGCGACATAGCCCCTGAAATGCTCAAAAGAGCCCTGGAAACCCCCATTCATCACAGTGTTAAAGCTTATCCAAACAGTAAGTTATATATTAAAAGTAGTCCCTAAAAATAGAAAAATAATATTTTGCCTGATCTATGACTGAATTTATGTTGCGATTCATGTAAAAGCATGACTACCAATAAACATAATGTTACAAAAATAATGGCAGAGCTTACCCATGTAACACCCCGAACATCAGAGCTGGAGATAACACAAAAAGGGAAGAAAAGGGGGAAAGTTAATTTGTATACAAGTGGAATGCCTCTGGCCGTCTCACCTGCATCACGCAGTTCAATATAGCAGCAGTGCTGACTTTGAATACTACTCTAACTCGCACAAGATGTTCAGTGATACATGGTTACTCTTATGTCCACTTTTTATGAACTAGACCAATAAACTAACAGAGATATGATGGTTATTCAACAGATACACCCAATTCGGCCACAGTTCATTGACCTTTGACCTTGGTCATGTGACCTGAAACGGGCACAGGATGTTCAGTGATACTTGATTACTCTAATGTCCAAGTTTAACGAACTAGACCAATAAACTTTCAAAGTTATGATGGTAATTCAACAGATACCCCCGATTCGGCCAAAGTTCATTGACCCTAAATGACCTTTGACCTTGATCATGTGACCTGAAACTCGAACAGGATGTTCAGTGATACTTGATTACTCTTATGTACAAGTTTCATGAATCAGATCCATAAACTTTCAAAGTTATGATGGTAATTCAACAGATACACCCAATTCGGCCAAAGTTCATTGACCTTTGACCTTGGTCATGTGACCTGAAACGCGCACAGGATGTTCAGTGATACTTGATTACTCTAATGTCCAAGTTTAACGAACTAGACCAATAAACTTTCAAAGTTATGATGGTAATTCAACAGATACCCCCGATTCGGCCAAAGTTCATTGACCCTAAATGACCTTTGACCTTAATCACGAGACCTGAAACTTGCACAAAATTTTCAGTGATGCTTGATTACTATTATGTCCAAGTTTCATGAATCAGATCCATAAACTTTCAAAGTTATGATGGGAATTCAACAGATATCCCCAATTCGGCCAAAGTTCATTGACCCTAAATGACCTTTGACCTTGGTCATGTGACGTGAAACTCTAATAGGATGTTCAGTAATACTTGATTAACCTTATGGCCAAGTTTTATTAACTAGGTCCATATACTTTCTAAGTTATGACATCATTTCAAAAACTTAACCTCAGGTTAAGATTTGATGTTGACGCCGCTGCCGCCGCCGTCGCCGTCGGAAAAGCGGCGCCTATAGTCTCACTTTGCTTCGCAGGTGAGACAAAAATGAATCGATGGAAATTCACTAACAAGTAACTGTGATGTTCGTCTGAACAACACTACTCTACTTTCATTTCGCATAGTATGATCGCCACCATGAATAAGATCTAAGTTAGACTAGCAGTTCATGAAAAGAAAATGTGCAGAAGTAAATCAATAACTTTTAAACGTTAGTTAAATTCTGGAAAATCACTGTGTAAATCTTGTTTAGCCTACCTTTGACTTTGTTCATCTTTTTCCATGTGTTAAACTTTTATTTCCGTAAATATAGACCAGGCAGGGGAGCATTTCATGAAAGGACTTGTCGGATAAAACATCTGTTTTAACTTTTATCTGACAGTTACTATTCAGGATTCTTAAGGCGACCGCACATCTTACGATTGATCTGCGACTCAATTTTGGAATAAAACGTAGTAGAATTTGATGCTAATATTGAGACTATGAATCTCTTACTGTGTAATGTTCGAAATCATCTTACGAATACCTATGTTCAAATCTTTGACTATACTATCATCCTTCTTAAAATAAAAGCTAATTTAATATCAAGTCGTAATGACATCATAGCAGTCGTGCGATTGGCTACGGTTTGAAATTTATTTGGCCTTTACTCCGAAATAAAGGCTTACGATCGTACAAAATGGTTATATCAGTATACTTTCAATCAATTTTAACCTTAAATACAATGATACACTGTATCTTCCATTCACATTTTCAGAAAATGAGCAAAATGCGATTTGTTCCAAAATCAGATTGCGAACCGTCGTAAGGTGTGCAGCAGTGGCCTTAGCTTTAGACCTAACTTCGTAACAATGCTCCTCAGCCAATCAAAATCAATGAAAGTTATCACTTGTCGGATGAAAATTTTGATGAAATGCTCCTCTGGCTATGCACATTTAGAGATAAAGCCTTTGTTACAGCCTAGCCCTAATAAATGTTGGGCTAGCCTAAGTTAGGCCATTTAAATCCCATTATTTAGTATTTTGGAGAGCCTCCAAGGCTCCATTTTTTCAAAGTTTCTCCCTGGACCCTGAGTGATAAGTATACTTAGATCTAGATCAAGTAATATTCTGGATATTAATGGCATAGCACTCACACATATTGTGAGGTTAGTATAAGAAATTCAGAATACGGCCAAATCAAGGTTTTGGGAACCACTCGTCGATTTGTATATGCGCACTGTGTAAAAAAGTGAATGGAGGTGGAAATAGGGCACTTGTTCACTGCTACCAGTACCACCCTGCCTGTGGGGAATCTACAGGTAGGACTATGGTATGCCAATGTTGTACAGAGCACACACTTTAAAAAATCATTAAAATATCACTTTTGTCACCAAAATTACTAATTTCCATACAGTTACAATTTATTTTTCATTAGTAACTTGTGAATAATTTTTGTATTCACCAGAGCGCTCAAAAACTTGAATTTTGGGCATATTTTAGTGAACGCCCTCTATTGGTGGAAAGTAATATGGCAAGAAAATTTTCATTTTTTATCTCTATTTTTAATTTAGGGGAATTTTAGAAAAAAATGATTTAAAGAATCAAATTTGAATAAGAGCCAAGTTGTATTAATAATAGGTGTAATGGAAACTGTCAGTGTAAAAAAATCAAGCATTTGCCTCAAAGAAAAAGAGAAAATAAGCCAAACATTGCCACCCTTATTTTGCCACACATGGAGATACAAGTGAGAACATGGTTATATCATAACCTTGTTCATTGATAATGAGTGAAATAGGGAACCGTGCGTGTGACTGACACTGAATAAAATAAAGGCGCTGCGTACGAAGGTGGTTCCCAATAATAAAAATATCACGATAATGCCCAGTATACTGGCATAGTCTCTAGGCCTATACATGTAGAGATCGTGTATCTCTCAATGTTATGAAGTCCTTTAATATTGATGTTGATACTCAGTATTCGCCGCTGGATACGAAAGTGAAATTGCGCCAATTCGCGCTGCAGCAACGTATCGTTTAGTTAGACGGTGGATCTGGACTGGACCTTCAGCCCGACAGCTTCGGCACAGCCGTCTATTGAAAACCCCTTTAAATTGCGGCTACTTACCTAATAAAACCATGGCCAAATTCCAAGATGAAAACAACCATTTCATACCCGATGGTTCCTTAGTACCTCCATTTTCCTTCCTTGGTCGATATTTTTTACTTGTCGTCGTTTTCTTCGTATCAAATCGTCCATTTTTCGTACCCATGCTTGTCGTCTGCTCAGGGAGTCTCCTCCGCCATTTGCTTGAATTCCTATTCGATCGCGCTTTATATCGATTTCAAAGATATATATGGGGGGAGGGTGGGGGCGCCGGGCCGGCCGGATCGGGTCGGACGCGACGGGAGGTTGAATTGATTTTAAATCTCACTGCTGCCTGTATCAAGTGAAATAGTTAAAATGATATTCGAGCAATAATGTCACTATATAAAGAATATTCCATGAGTAGGTCTAATATCCCCAGAAATATACCGGCGAATATCGAACATCCAACCAACTTCCTACCCGTTAATCCAACATCTCTAACTTTGCTTTTTGTATCCTACTTCATTTGTCTTCCATTCTCACTCTTTTTCTCTTCTTTTTTTTTTCACTATTAAAAAAAATCATTGGTGGATGCTAGTCCCTCCCCCCCCGTGAGTCAATCCGTGATAATTATGAGGACCTGACCATGCGTGTATCCAGGGGGACTGTGGGGGTGGGGGCGGTCACCCCCCCCCCCCCCCCCAAAAAAAAAAAGGGGGGAGGGAGAGGAGAAAAAGAAAAGGGAAGGGGGAAGGGAAGAAAGGTGGCTGTTTTTTTTTTATTATTCTTTTTTTCTCACAAGAGAATCTCCTTCACTCTTGCTCTAAATTTATATTTGCTCCGCGCTGCGCGCGGTTAAATGACAATATTGAAGTTCTCCATTGTTTCCCCCACCCTTTCTCTTACCCTGTTTTTCCACCTCAGCTGTATGTGTTTCTTGCCAGTTAAAGTTCAAATGTATACATCCCGGGTATACATTAGGCCGAAGTATATAAAATTATTTTTCTTTTTTTTAATTGATCGCGCAACTGCTGGTCGGGTCGGCTCCGGGCGGGAAAAATCTTTATATCAATTTCTGTCGTCACCTCCATAAAGTCAACTCCTCCAACTTTTCAGCTCATTATTAAACAACCATAATTTTGGAGCAAACTGCAAACAGGTTCCTAATTCAAAAAGAAAAAAGGTATAAAATTCGTGTCGTATATAAAAAAAAGTACAATGTTTTTATCGAATTCTATTAAACTTCATGTCATTTCCTTGCACATTCATCTCCTGTCCTGTTTTGCGCCTCAGTTTGAAATTTTGAATGACACTTAATATGATTAAAAATGATTATAAATTCATTTATAATTCAAAATGAAGCGCTTCAGGATAAGTCAAAGAAATTAGGCATCCTTTTTTATCTAATTTCAATAAATCACAGAAGTTTCAACTTTTTGCGCCCTATTTTCCTTGTAATGAAGTTCAATAATCTTAGAAAATCAATTGAATTAGAGCCGATGGGGTATTAGAGATATCTGCATTTGACGAAACGTCCGCCCTTTGAACATTTGAAATTTCAGAGTTTCATTGCTCTGCGCGGTGAGGAATATCTTCCTCCCCGGCATTTAAAGTTTTTCTCCTAAAGCGGAGGGGGAAACTCCCCCTCCTGCAGCCGCCCCTAGGGAGGACGCTTCGCGCTCTCTGTAAATACACGCTTCGCATGTATTTACCGCCACCTCCAAAATGAAATCCTGGCTACGCGGTTGGACCTGACTGAAATTAATTATCAGCAACTAATTTATTTTAGGTGAATGAGCCTTCTGAGGCAGATTTAAAAACCAGCCATGCAATGGAGGTGATTAGTGGATCATTGATGAAGAGCGCCATCACACATCTTGGTAATTATAATGCGTGCAATTTGTTTTTCAAAGCTCCTTGTAAATTTGATTGATTGAGTTTATTTGGCAAGTCACAAGGGCGCAGGCGCGTAGCCGGGGGGGGCGATGGGGGGCGGTCGCCCCCCCCCCAAAAAAAAAAAAAAAAAAAAAAAAACGTCCCCAAAAAAAAAAAAAAATAAAGAAGGGAAAAAGAGGAAAGGGAATTTTTCCCCTTTTTATTCTTTATTTTTTCTCAAAAGAGAAACTCCTTCACTCTTCTTGCTCTAAATTTATATATGAATTTTGCTTCCGCGCTGCTCGCAGTTAAATGACAATATTTAAGTTCTCCATTGTTTTGCCCACCTTTTCTCTAACCCTGCATGTTTTTGCACCTCAGCTATGTGCTTCTTGCCATTTAAACTTAAAATTGTATACATTAGGGCATGAATTTGAGTAAGGTTAGGCCGAAGTAAATATATGAAGTTATCTTTTTTTATCAATTGATCGCGCAACTTCTGGTCTGGTCAACTCCGAGCGGGTAAAATCTTTATATCAGTTTCTGTCGTCACCTCCATAAAGTCAACTTCTGCCGCTTTTCAGCTCATTACTAAAAAACCATAATTTGGGGGCAAACAGGTTCCTAATTTAAAAAGAGGAAGGTATGAAATTCGTGTCGTATTAAATAAAAAAGTACAATATTTTTTATCAAATTGTATTAAACTTCATGTCATTTCCCTCTATACATTCATCTCCTGTCCTAGCTGTTTTGCGCCCTCAGTTTGAAATTTTGAATGACACTTAAGTTTCTTTATATTAAAAATGAAGCGCCTCAGGATAAGTCAAAAAATTAGGCATCCTTTTTTATATAGATAGATAATTTCAATAAATCACAGAAGTTTCAACTTTTTGCGCACTATTTTCCTTGTAATTAAGTTAAATAATCTTAGAAAATCAATTGAATTTAAGCCTATAGGCATTAGAGATATCTACATACTACATTAATTTTTGATGAAACGTCCGCCCTTTGAAAATTCAGAGTTTCATTGCTCTGCGCGGGGAGGAATATCTTCCACTACCAATCTTCTCCTCTGTTTTGCGAGTTACAAATATGCACTGTTGCTAAATTGTTTGTAATCAAATCTGATCTTTCCAAAGAAAGTATTTAATATATCTTTGAGAATACCCTTTTCTCGGGACCCTTTTTATGGCAAAAGAAATTGATAAAACGCATTAGCTTCCGCGCTTCGCACGCAGTTATTATTTTAATTTCCTCCATTATACCTCTTTTGTGCGTTCACAATCACTTTTGAAAACAAGCAAAATCGCAATATAGTCAACCGAATTGGAGGTACTAGAGACAAGAGAAACGGCTCCTTTTCATTTTAATTTATGAACTTTGCTTTTGGTTGAAATAGCTGAAACTCCCCTTCCTGCACCCACACCTTAGGGAGCGCGCTTCGCGTGCATTTACCGCCCCTCCAAAATGAAATCCTGGCTATACGCCAGTGCCAGGGCAAGGGACGGCGGACCGAAGTTGAAAGTGTGGGGGGGGGGGGCACAGAGAAAAAATGAAGCCTTTTCTTTCAAAAAGAGCACTACACTAAAATAAAGAAAAGTTACCTATCTACAGTCACAGTGGCGTAATGGGTCAAAATTTTGAGAGGACTATAATGACACAAAAATCTATTAAAAACTGCGATAAAGCGAAGCTCATGAGCAAAAATTTTGACATATTTATAAAGAAAATCAAATTTTGTGATAAATTTTGACAAGTAATATTCAGAAAATAATATCATATTTTATCCTTCTCTCTTTCCTATTCTCTTTTGTATTCAAAATTATTATGGGCAGGGGGCAAGAGCCGCCCAAATCCCCCATCTTTACGCCTCTGCTATTTACCCCACTCACGTGACTCATGAAGCTTATGGAACCGAGGATTATCCTTACAAGTTTAGTAACATAAACCAATGAGAATATAAAAGGGGCACTCGATCGTTAACTCGTAAAATGAGTCCTTCTCAGGTCAAAGACGTACAGAACACGTTCGTTTGGGGCACTTTTCTAGGGTAAAAAGGGGACTGATACGAGATAGGTCATTTACAAGAAGGGAAGGGGGCACTTGCGTACACCTAAAACGGGTCCTCCTCAGGTGAAAGGGGCAAGGTACAATGAGGGGGCATTTTTCTTGCGTGACTATAAATGACACCTTTTCAATGCTCAAAAAGTGGGGGCAACTGTGCCCCCGGGGCGGCCCACAGGATCGCCGCCCCTGCAAGTCACCATAAAAACAATTGCGTTAAAGAAACTACACAACAGGCTTGCACTAGATTGACCCACAAAAAACTTTCCAGATCATGACTGTAGTCGCTAAGGATTTGTATGTTGATGATTTATTCAAAACATGAATAAAAAGGATTCACTATTTGGCCGTTCAGTTTTATCCTACCAATTTTAGCAATTTATATTGTCAATTTAGATGCTCAACTTCTCCAAAATATGAATTTCATTATATTCAAGCCCGTCTCACACAAAATTAATGTTCGGTAAGGGAAATGGGTAATAGGCCCCATGATTAATGATGTGTTATGTGTTCGCGATACTGGCCATAAAATAAAGATTTGTGTTTTTCAATCGTTGATTCTTCGTGAATATTTGAATTGTGATTTTTTTTTAGATATGATTATCTTTCCAACAGCTATGTTCATTATATACTTTTATAATTTTCTTTCTAATAATTATTGATTAAATATGAAATTTTCGCCGCGCATATAAAGGCGGCAGTTAGGGTGGAGTGGGTCGGTGCATTGATTTTTTTGACATACCAAGTCGAGACTTGGAAAACTGTAGAAACTTATTGGTTTTGCGGTACATACATTTTCTCTATGGTCCTCCCTTGCCCTATTATGATAACAGCTAAATTTTGCCCTCTAATTAAAAAACAAACAAGAAAACGGTGTCGCCACTCTGCCAATTCAGTGTTTGGGATGAGGATGATGAGGATTGATGAACAGAAAAAAAATACTCCTTTATTTTGATTAGACAAACGATCAAAGTAAAAGGAAGCGGCAGGGATGTGGTAAAAAAATTATTGCCAGTCCGGTGCCATATAATAAAGTCCGTCCCCGACAAAAAAAGTTGATTTCAGATTGAGTGCATACCGTCTGAGTCGGTGCCATCCATTACCTTTTCATCTTCAATAATCAAATATTTAAATGTAAAATCAAACTGTCTCAATTCCTCATGGGACATGTTTTAATTAATAGGGGATGGTGAATATGTGACATTTTGCTTATCAGCATCACCATAGTCATATTATTATGCCTACACATAATTATGCTCCTCTGTAAGCCAGAACTGAGCAATGGACGAGTGTATTTAGGCTATTTGCTATAAAAAAAACCCCACACAATTCCCTTTCCTGAATATCGTTACTTCAATTTTATTAATATTTATCATTATTGTAATTGTTTTTAATTTCTATATTCTATTTATTTATTTATTCATTTATTAATTTATTTGTTCATTCATTTATTTATATTTATTTATTTATTTTCATTTTATTTACTTATCTATTTATTATTATTTTTCTATTGTTGGGGGGGGGGAGTGGGTGAGTTAAATTCGCCCAGTCATCTTCGTGATGGTGATTCAACTGTGGAAATTACCTTTTCATGACATGTGGCCGGGCGGGGACATGTGGGCTTTTACTGCTCCTTTCCGAGGGACAAACGTCACACCCCTGGTTGAGCTGATATGGCCACCTTGATTTTATAGTCTGTATAAACATACATCTTTGAATGTTGTGAAGTAATTGAGATCGTAATGTGATAGCATTTTAAGTAAAACTCATTATATATCATAACATGAAATTACATAGAGGTGATAAAAATCTAATTAGGTCCCTTTTCCCATTTCATGCAAGTTTGCTCAACTTTGCTAGAGGATCTCCCCTTTGAGGACCATTTGAGGTCTGTATTACAGACTACATGAGGTCACCGATCATTCGATGAATTGAGAATTCAACACATGCACACGTCGCGTGATACACGCTACATGTCTTCTGCTAGTTCGCTGAATGCCACTGGGATACTACCTTGTTTTCTGCAAATCTGCGAGTTTTGTCGATAGGTAAATAGATGAAATGTGTTATATGATATTTAGCAATGTGTGTGCATGAGCATGTATTTCAATGTGAAGTTTGAGATGATATTTGATAGTTATTTTGTCTTTTCTTTTGTTGAATGAATTTGTTCGTAACTTCAACAGATCGTCAACCCAGAGCTCAAGCGTGATCGGAGACTCGAGTCTCGGTGTACTAGCTACCCGCTGCTAGCTGCTCGCGCTCAACCGGCCTCCTCCCCCTCCCGTCCTCATTCACAGTTTGCGAAATTAATGTGAACTTTATTAAACGAGATTTTATTAGCCGGAAAGTTTATTAATTTCATATTGTTCCATAAATTTATCCCTAGCAAATAGTAGGCTAATAACGTTAAACGAAAAATCAGATTAAAAAAAAAAAATGAGTGAGGTCAATTTGTCACATTTGACAAAAAGCCTTGGCTTGACGTTGTCATCGACAGACTAGTAGTACTAACTTAGACTAGAGGTCTAGCGGTTTACTGACGGTAGGCTTAGGCCTATTTTGATATCTAAATGACTGTTGGACATTTTGGAGTGTTTCTACAGACAATCATTAAAATTAATGGTTTATCTTTTCCGCAATCAAAAAATTTTATCGCCCAAGTTAAACCAAACTGTTTCTACATAACGGTATACAGAGCGAATAATCAAACTCACAGTCACATTCCATGTTGCAAATACGTTGTCAACAGGGCAATATAACCACCTCCCAGAGCCAGAGGTAGCCTGGAGGCGTCTGGGGAGTAAAACTAATATTTATGATGGGGTGTCCAAACTTCGCGCACTTTTCAAAAATTGTCATCAGGCGAATTTTTTTTCACAAAATATTCATAATTTATACAAAACCAATTCAAGAAATAGTTACCACATTGACGGCAAGATCGTAAACTATAAAATCATGGACGAAAATGTAAGTAGGTCAAGGGGTTTCGCCGGTATCGCGATCTCAAAATTCTATTCTGATCGGTGAATGCGGGCTGTGCTGGAAAACCTTTCAGAAAAAGTGTGACCTAACTTCGCGCACCAAAGCTTTTGTGGAGATTTAAACAAAAACTCAATCTCAAAAAGTGAAATATTTACATCAGATTGATGGCAAAATGCTATAGAATCGGTTAGTACTACATTTAGTTCACATTTTTGATGATTTCTGCTTGCAAAAGGGTGATATCGTGATGCATGTTGATTTCTTCAAAACGGGCGCTAGCGGTGACAAATTTGCTGATCTTTTGCCAATATTTTCATAAATACTGAACTCATCCTAAAGAAACTTTCACCAAAGGGTAATGTTAGGTCGCTTTTCACGTTGATGATGTCAGATTTTAAGGATATTGGCTAGTTTTTGAGATAATGACCGTCCGCAAAGTATGGACACGCGCGAAGTTTGGACTCACTGCCATACTACTAGTATGCTTACTCCCCAATGACGCCTGGTAATGGATCCCATCATCCCATTTATTTTCTGTGTAGGGACGAGATTCCCATGGTCAAAGTAAGGCTAAATCAACAGTTGTCCGTTACGTTTGGAGCCCAAACTAATAACGTAAATAGGCCCAAACCATATTAACCCCCCCCGTTTATAATAAAGGTCCTTACAGTATATTTAGTAAATAAATAGTACTAAATTTGAAAAAAACATAAGAGCACGAGCGTTGACTTACCCAATCTGTTTACGTCGCCATTTGAATCTTTTGTTATCGATACCAAGATACCACACGCGTGTAGAGCTGCCAACTTAGATTTTAAAAAATACTTGAATCGGCCGATAATTATCATGAATCGTAAAATACTATACTTGTTTCGGTCAATAAATATCATAACAAGTGCTAAATTATATTTTTTGATTGAAACAAATATTTTACAATTCGTAACATTTATAAGCCGATGCAAGTATTTTTTAAATCTTAGACTGCAGCTCTACACACGTGCACTGTGGTATCTTGGTATCGATAACAAAAGATTAAAAGATGGCGACGTAAACAGACTGGGTAAGTTAACGCTCATGCTCTTATGTTTTTTCAAATTTAGTACTATTTATGAGGACCTTTATTATAAACGGGGGGGGGGGGGTTAATATGGTTTGGGCCCATTTACGTTAGTTTGGGCTCCCAACCTAACGGACAACTATTGATTTAGCCTTACTTTGACCGTGGGAATCTCATCCCTACACAGAAATAAATGGGATCCACCACCAGGCGTCATTGGGGAGTAAGCCTACGTAGTAAATATTTGTTACTCCCCAGACGCCTTCAGGCTACTCAGAGGTGAGTGTTAATGTAATACCTGAGGTGGTTATGAGAAACAATATTTTGTCTGTTTCTACAGGAAGTTCTGGATACATTGCGGGTACATGTTATAAAGCAGTACAGTGTAACAAACCCGGGGGGGACTCATATTATGCATGGCAGGTATGTGCCACGGAGGGGACCCCATTTTTACATGCAAATTTCTGTTCCCAGGCATAGTATTTTCATGGTATTGAGAAAAAGAACCAAGAAACCTGCTCCAAAGCTTAGCATTTTCTTCTTTAGTTATAAATCGATAAAAAGAAAAAAGAAATCCCCTCCAAAGCTTTGCATATTTTTCATTACGCCGTTCCGTCCGCATTGATCTGCTACAATAAGCTGCAATTTTGGTGAAAAGTGATCACGAAGCGCTGTTCGAAGATCGCCTCTGCGCGAGCGCATCCCCCGCCCTTGCCGCCGCGCCAGCTGCATACACGTACATGTATGCACGTTCCATAGGGATGCATACTCACTCACATGCAGGCGACCCGTTCCAAGGACCCCCGTTTTCACAAACATTTGTAGCACCGAAGCCCGTTCCGCGGACCCTCCTTTTTACAAGCCCGCTCAAGAGCCCCCTTTTTTTTCTCGCCCGTGGCATATACCTACATGTACAGTACCAATTTATTTTTGGTCGAGTACCCCCCCTTTCCCTCCCCTGCCGTGATCTGGCAAAACTACGTATCTCCTTTTTTGCCATTCCGAGATATTCGAGCTTGAATATTTTACATTGCTTCTTTTGCTTTTCTTGGAAAAGTGGAAAATGGTATATCGATTTTTTGTCTCACCTGCGAAGCAAAGTGAGACTATAGGCGCCGCTTTTCCGACGGCGACGGCGGCGGCGGCGTCAACATCAAATCTTAACCTGAGGTTAAGTTTTTGAAATGACGTCATAACTTAGAAAGTATATGGACCTAGTTAATAAAACTTGGTCATAAGGTTAATCAAGTATTACTGAACATCCTATTAGAGTTTCATGTCACATGACCAAGGTCAAAGGTCATTTAGGGTCAATGAACTTAGACCATGTTGGAGGAATCAACATCGAAATGTTAACCTGAGGTTAAGTTTTTGAAATGTCATCATAACTTAGAAAATATATGGACCTAGTTCATGAAACTTGGACATTAGGTTAATCAAGTATCACTGAACATCCTACATGAGTTTCATGTCACATGACCAAGGTCAAAGGTCATTTAGGGTCAATGAACTTTGGCCGAATTGGGGATATCTGTTGAATTCCCATCATAACTTTGAAAGTTTATGGATCTGATTCATGAAACTTGGACACAATAGTAATCAAGCATCACTGAAAATTTTGTGCAAGTTTCAGGTCTCATGATAAAGGTCAAAGGTCATTTAGGGTCAATGAACTTTTGCCGAATCGGGGGTATCTGTTGAATTACCATCATAACTTTGAAAGTTTATTGGTCTAGTTCATTTAACTTGGACATTAGAGTAATCAAGTATCACTGAACATCCTGTGCGCGTTTCAGGTCACATGACCAAGGTCAAAGGTCAATGAACTTTGGCCGAATTGGGTGTATCTGTTGAATTACCATCATAACTTTGAAAGTTTATGGATCTGATTCATGAAACTTGTACATAAGAGTAACCATGTATCACTGAACATCTTGTGCGAGTTAGAGTAGTATTCAAAGTCAGCACTGCTGCTATATTGAACCGCGTGATGCAGGTGAGACGGCCAGAGGCATTCCACTTTTGTTTTCCTTTGATCTGCGGAACTTATATAAGCTATTGGCACCAAAAACTAGTTGATTTACTCATTTAATCTTCTAATTTTCCACTTTTTTAAAACATACGCACTTTTGCCTGATAAAATCGATGACACACTCCGAGCTTTTTATCAGGCAAAACTACGTATGTTCTAACTTATCAGGCAAAACTACGTATGTCACAAGGTACGCGGCCGCGTGGCAAATGTTTATCAGGCAAAACTACGTATGTCACAAGGTACGCGGCCGCGTGGCAAATGTTTATCAGGCCTACGTATGTCCTCCGCATGGCAAAGTTAGAGATACGTAGTTTTGCCTGATAAAACTTTGCCATGCGGAGGACATACGTAGTTTTGCCTGATAAACATTTGCCACGCGGCCGCGTACCTTGTGACATACGTAGTTTTGCCTGATAAGTTAGAACATACGTAGTTTTGCCTGATAAAAAGCTCGGAGTGTGTCATCGATTTTATCAGGCAAAAGTGCGTATGTTTTAAAAAAGCGACCGGTAAAATGCAGAATTTTGGAGATACGTAGTTTTGCCTGATAAATCATCTTCTTTTGCGGCTATTGTTCTGGCAAAACTACGTAAGTAGACTTACATAGTTTTGCCTTTTAATTCTCGTCAAAGCTTGAAAAACTACTTTTGTAAGTCGACTTACGTAGTTCTGCCTTTTAAATTTAGTGATTTTTTAGAGAATTTTACAAAAACTGGGTTTCGAATCTCCCAAAATAATTGGAGTTAGAATTTGAAATTTTGACAGATGAAAGAGCGTATTCAATATTATAAGAAACACTAAAAAACTGAAAAACGCCAAAAAATGACTTACGTAGTTTTGCCAGATCACGGCCATCCCCAGGATAGAAACATGCCGTATAGCAATTTCTCATGAGCCATTCATGACTCATGTCAAGAATGTTGAGATTAAGCCTGGCCAGCCCATGTTGAACCGAGACTAAGTGATAGACTTGTCTTTATTTTCATCACAATTAGCATCTGTCATGCGGGGGCACTGGTCACGTAAAGGATCACAGCCACAGGATTTAAAAGGGGCAAGTGCAAAACTGACTCTCGAGAAGCCATCTAGCCCCATATGCATGTATGTTTTGTGTAGTGTCACTCAAAATTCAGGGGTTTTTTTGTATAAAGCCAAATTTCTTCGATTTAAAAATTGTTTTTGATACCTTTTAATAATCTATAGAGCAGTATCATGATTGCACAGTAAACTTATGAACTGAAAGAGAATGCTCAAATATATAGCTTTTTTTATAACTGAACTTGAGCAGTTTTTGTAGGAAAAGCGAGAATCTCTCGTCATCTTCAGTCGACCCCCAGCACTATGAAAAGGACATGTCAGCAAGGAAAACCTTATTTTCCCAATAAAGCCTTTTGATAAGTAAAGTCATGGGGATACCATGATACATTGTTCGTAGCTAATGAATTAGTGACAGAAGTTACATGTATGTTATTTGGGGTGAGAAACAAAGAGAATGAAGTACATGTACATGTAGTGTGCTGATACCCAATAGAGAAGGAAAGTGAAATTAAAATAAATTTGACAAGATGTTTACAAGATGTAAAGGAAAAAGTTGAGTTCATGCAAGGATTGTTTTTCAAAATACTGTATTAATCGTACACGATATCATAGCGTTTGCATGGTCACATCCGGACAATAGCAGCGATATTCCCCCCTTTTCAATTCCATAATCCTTTGTGTGAAGCTAATTGTGATATATACATCATACTGTCCATGTAAAGGTCTGTCAAAGTTAGGCCCCCAATATTATTGTTTGTCGCAATGGGAAAAACATGGTCACGTGGTTTGATGACCAGTAGTCCAGTACCAGCTGCCTTAAAAGGACAAGTCCACCCCAACGAAAACTTGATTTGAATAAAAAGAGAAAAATTCAACAAGCATAACACTGAAAATTTCATCAAAATCGGATGTAAAATAAGAAAGTTATGGCATTCTCAAGTTTCGCTTCATTTCACAAAACAGTTATATGCACATCTCGGTCGGTATGCAAATGAGGAACTGATGACATCACTCACTCACTATTTCTTTTGTATTTTATTATATAAAATATGAAATATTTTTAGTTTCTCGTCATTGTCATACGAAATTAAGTTTCATTCCTCCCTCAACACGTGGAATTCCATTATTGTAACATTTTGTGCTTCAGGCAAGGAGGTCCTAATCGTCAAATTCGTAAAAATTGAAATATTGTATAATTCAAACAATAAAAACAAAAGAAATAGTGAGTGACATCATCGACTCTCTCATTTGGATGTAACTGGCTCGTTCAAATAACTATTTTGTTAAGAATAAGCAAAACTTTGAAATATCATAACTTTAATACTTTACATCAGATTTTAGTGAAATTTTCAGCATTGTGCTTGTCTGATTTTGCTCAATTGATTCCATTCAACATTTTTCTGAGGTGGACTTGACTTTTAAAGTTCAAATCTGCCTGGCTAGGTCCATGGCCAGACCAAGTGAATATTTAGTCCATTTTCTTGTTTTCTTGGAAATTATGGTCTGTTGGCACAATAATAAACAATGTTTTAGTTTAGTAGTGTCATTCGGGTTAATGTAACTTGATTAATAGGCTTTGTCACTTTTTAGTGCCATTGGCAATGAGGGAGGAAGAGAAAAAAACCCTTTTTTTATTTTTGTAGTGTGGAAAACGTGTAGACAATGTCTTCTAGACTCACATTGAGATGATTGACATTTACATATAATTTTAGTTATTTTTATTACAAAAAGAAAACCAAGGCTCAAGTTTGTCACCAAAGTTTCCTCAACTGGATGGAAATAAAACAAACTCAATTATTGCTGGTATTTTTGGCAGCATATACATGTACATGTAGCCAGTGGTATTTACATACATGTACACGTACATGTACCTGTAGGCCTATACCACTATGCATTTTTTATACAAAAAACAGGAAATACCTTGAAATGCTTCACTATAAAGTTATTTCTTGAATAGATATTATTATTAAGTGTGATTGAATGAAAGCACAGTAGTACATGTAGGTATAATCTTTTATACAATTTTTTTCACCTGATAAAAAGAAATAGAAAATTATTGCTCACAGATGGGTATAAAGTGTTTTTTTTATACAGTCATTAGTAGGCATAAATTTCAATTCAATATCAAGCTGTTCTGAATTCCAGACTAATAATGCATACCCCTCAAACTCAAATGGAAAGCAGACAAAGTGGATGTAAATGTAAAACTATGTAGTTTGTAGACCATGTGGCAATTTAACCCATGAAGGTACACTGTAGCCAGAGGCTTGTTGAACTGTAATTTGTTGATTTCTTTGCCCCCAATGACCAGATACATGTTCATGTTCTGCACTGAAAGCATAAACTTTGCTTTGCCTTGTGAATAGAGATCATGAATTGCAATTTCAGTTTCTTTTCATTTCTCTTATTTTGAGTATTCTCTTCATGTAATATGCAATATGCAGGTACCCACTATTACAGTGTCATCTCAAGAAGGATAAAAATACCTGTAACTTCTATTTGATGTGCCTGTAATCTTTTAAATGCATGCACACTGTTGGGTGTGTTGTAGTAATCTCATTCAAACTACATACATGTACAAAGTCTTTACATGAAACTGCATGTGAGCTTCTTTCTCCATTTCGTCTTTTTATTTTCCAGATACAGTCATATCTCTTTCCCCTCCTTTTGAAATCCACTTGTGAGAAACTTGATCCAACTCAGGATGTCAGCGAAAGCAATCCGCGAGGCCGGAGGCAAAGCCCTTCTTGGAAGGCATCTCAAATCAGCATCGGTAGCACCATTCCGTGGCGCCACGGTAACGGAGGATGTCAACTGGGATCAACTCACTGCTGAAAACCCTTGGCTTCTAACTGAGGTAAATCTACATTTAACACTGTTTTGTATGATGTGTTGAAGTTTAATCAAGTACATATGGCTTTGAACGTGATGGTTTTGGTGAGTTTTGTGTTGTTACTGGTGTTGTCGAATGCAAACAAAGTTTGGATTATTAGGATGAGTCTTAAAATTGTCACAATTTCTGCCTAAACTTTTTGACTGATCTTGTGAGAGAGCTGTTGTGTTTGAGGGATTATAAAACAAGGGCATTTGGCCGTATGGAAAATTTATTTTGAAACAAACGTAATAGAGGAGAATAACAGCATAAATTTTAAGTTGAAATGTAAAAAAAATACATAGATGTACACTGTACATTGATGCCCATGAAATCCATATATGTTGTGAGTGTGACATGTGTGTGTGTGGGGGGATGGGAGGGCTCTGTTAGGAAAGGACCCATTTCTCCTGGCCATTTTGACAGAAACTAGTCATTTTAGACTTTATTAGGATAAAAATTGACTCCTTTTTGCCCCCCATAGAAAATGGTAAAATTTCAAATTTCATAGATCTATCATTTTGTTTAAGTCACCCAAATTTTAGGGGGCAATGGAACAATCCTCCCCCCACTGTCTATCTGCTGATCTTACAATGTGCTACATTTTTGCTCAAGAAAAGATACATGTAGCACAACATTTCAATCCCACATTTTGATTTTGCTCACCGGGCTCCCTTTCCTCACAGCAAATGGCTTAATTTCTATTTCAAAAGAATATCCAGTGTTTAGAGTAAGATACAATGGAAGGAACTTCACTTTATGTATTTCTTAAAGGATTTCCCCAAGGTATGTACATGTACATGTAGGCCTGTGGCTGTTGGCATAGTCAAATTGACTGATGAAGTGTTACAGCCAATTAAGGATATTACCTGCTTGAAAGAATTTATGAGAGTAGAGTCATCTTGGGGACGTCTCAAGACAACGTGTCATTTCTAAAAATAAGATTCATCAGCTCATAGCGTCCGATATTATGTCTGTTCCTGTGTTCTCTTGATCAGCATGTTAGATTTTTTTATTTTTTTATTCAATACCAATATTTTAAAAATAGGAATATAGTTTGAATGGTCCTAAGGTAAATTGTAAATTATAGCAACAGTAATTTGAGAGTGTGTTTTCTTAATTCTATCTTTTTCTATGCATACTTGTATAGGTATATAAAATTTGTACAATTTTAAAACCTAACATACATGTTCATATACTGTACATGTAGCTCTAACATACATGCAGTAAAATTCATTATTCAAAATTTGCAAGAAAGAAATAACAAGATTCGGAGTGTCAGAGCCTGCTCTCAACGTTGAGTTTATATCATGATAGAAAATGAAGTGTATATAAAAGCAGCCATGTACTTTTCTGAAAAACCTCCCTCAGTGCACCCATCTCATGGTGCTTGGGTATGCGCATACAACCCTCCCAAATTGTATTGATGAATTCAATTCCCCAGCAAGTCACGTTAGTATCAGAGCCGCAGTGGCAATCTCGTTAGAAAACCTAATTGATTTTGCCAAGTACTGGTTGACATTTTGGATGTTTATATTGGGAATGCGATGAGAGGAGAGCCGGTGCAGCGAGGATAAGGTATCTCACTGCATCTGAAAGTCTGAGTGCTTTGAGTTTCTGAATCCTGAACCAAACAGGTTGTTTGCTTGACGGTGATTATGAAAATGCTTTTTAGAGTACACAAAGACAGACTTTCTTTATAAATGGTAATGAAGAATGCATTATGAACACAAGTGCGGTTTACAATCAGGTACTCTTTAATGCTGCTAATACATCTACGTATACTGGTAATATTGGTGAAATTGTTTTAAAAAGGCTTAAAAAATTATTTTGATAAATTGAAATTACATCTATTCCATCTTCACAATTAATGAAAAAATTTCAGAGGTTTTGTTTATTGCTTTCTGTTAAATTGTTATCGGTATAGCAAACAAAAAAGCATATGATTATAAAATTTATCATTGATATTTTTAAATAACACCTCATTACTGTCCATGTTATGATACCCTTCAAATAATTTGCAGACTTTGTAATTACTGGACCAAACCACAAAATGTGCTCAATTTGTTGGTCATGAATAATATATCATGTAGAAATCTGTAAAATAACTGAAGAAAGATGGACTTGTCTGAATGCTAGATTTCCTGGAGAATAAAAAGGAAAGTGTACTGTACTGTACAGTATACAAGCAAGTTTCAGAACACTCAAAAAGGCGAATATGATGTAACGATATCCATGGAATCGCTGTGGGGTTATTTAGATTTCGAGGATTTTGAGGGGGACCTGCAAATATGGCAGGCCCTTCAGAGACAGGATGTGTGAATGCCACCAGTTATAGAAGTGCTGGTATCATAGGGTGCAATGGAATACATGAAGATTTCTTTCTTCCTGCCTGATAAAAGTCTGGATATTATCTGCTGGTATTTGACCAAGTCAAGAGAAAACCTCTAGACATTATATTGCATGTAGTCATATCCATACAGTATATAGGAATGCCAATAAAGGTATTCCTCCATACCTGTACATATCTTTGATTGATAAAGCTTTTATAGTTTTGGTACAGTAAACCCCACCCCTCTCTGAAGTTAATGTCACTGTTCCAAAAAATAGAGTATCATACATGTATATTACTGTATACCAGTAGTATTGTATGAATGTATGCCCCGAAATAGTATTGAATATTTATTCTTCAAATTAATAAATTTTGTGTTCAGTCTTTACGTGTATTTAGAATTATTTAGAATTATGTTGGATTACATGTAGTTGCCAGATCAAAATAACATGTTTATTTACAGTGGTGTTTGCTTTCTGATATAAACCCAATTCTCAAGCATGGAAGGGTTAATAATATTTCAGGATATGATATTAAACTGTGATTCAACCTATTGTAAAGCCTCAAACAGGTTTACATATTTTTGACCATTTACTATCATATTAAAAATAATGTGAACTAAAAAGAGTGTGAAAACTTGGCGATTTGCAATGTGATAATTCCCCTGGATACTATTAAATGCTCATATAAACCCCTCAAAAAAAGTTCTGCAACTCAAGTTTGAGTGCTAATAAATTTCTTAGTGTGCCATCATCATATGTAAAAGTGGTATCATTGGAAAGTATGATTATTCCTCTTTACGATCATGTGTCATTTGTAATGCTAGTGTTATCATGAAATACACAAACATGATAAATATGCAGCAATGTAAAAAATGAAATGTTGCAAAATTCGTTGCCATGTCATGTTTGAGTTCTGCAACTCAAACTGCAAGTTTGAGTGCTAATAAATTTCTTAATGTGCCATCATCATTTGTAAAAGTGATATCTTTAGAAAGCATGATTATTCTTCTTTACAATCATGTGTCATTTGTAATGCTAGTGTTATCATGAAATACACAGACATGATAATACGCAGCAATGTTAGAAATGAAATGTTGCAAAATGCGTCGTTTCCAATAGCGAATTTCCAATTGTTTCGACGATGGACCGAGTGCATTCACTGTCACCTGCATGACTTGCATGGTGGAAATTCTATAGAAATGGAGACTCTTCTTAGAAATCAATGCATTTTGCAACATTTCACTTCTGACTTTTCTCAATGTTTAGGGTGACTGCATATTCCATGATTACATAATCACACCAAATGGCATGTCATTGTAAAGAGGAATAATTCAGCTTTTTAATGATACTAGTTTCATCTTTTATACTTCATTAACCAAAAAGATATCATCCCCAAAACTGAGTTGCAAAACTTTTTGAGGGGTTTAGATGGGAGAGAGTTTGAGATACATGTACATGTACATATTGTTCAAAGCACTTTTCATGTCTCCAAATATAACCTTGCCAGCTTAACCTTGATTGTCATCAGTAAATAAAAAAAATACATCAAAACTCCAAATTTAGTTTTGATTTACAGTGTAATTGAAATATCAATTGACATATTGACTACTGAATTAGCACTTTGTATTACCGGTAATCTGCATTGTACTTTACTGTATGAGATGAAATATTTGAATTGAGTATTTTTATTGTATGTATGTAGACCACTGCTTGGGCAGCATAAATTTGTTTAGAATTAAAAAACAAACAAACATGGCAGCCACAACACAATCCCAAATTCTGCTCTCTTTATATGGTAGTGGTTTTATTCTTTTTCAAGCTACATGTAGAGAGATGGAATTCAGACAGCATCACATTGATATGGTAGTCATTGAAATAAAATAAAATGTCCCTGACGGTCCGAGCCCATTAATTTGAGAATGTGAACAAGGTCTTGATAATACATAAAATAATCACTATCTCCAATGAATCATATGCTGATCTGCTGTCTAGGGTAGATGTGAAATAATTGAAAAGTTTCATTATCAAAATGTTTTTCTTAGTACTTTTTGTGGATAAAAATGCTAGTTTTGATTAATTACCGGTATTTATTGCTATATGCATTCCTTTCCTCCCTCCTGCGTTCTCTTTTTATTTAATTTTGCTGTATTTCTACTCATAAATAATGCACATGAGCATGTAACCATACCAAGTAGGAAAAATTGGTGCACATTTTGTTCATGTAGACTTTGTTTGAACTCATTCATAACTGCTGCAAGATCTGCTTTATGAAACACCTACATGTAGGACTTTTACCAACTGATGCAAAATACATGATAGAAAAATGTATTCAGAAGTCCAGACATATACATGTACATGAACATGTATCTATTCATGTCTGATAATACTGTACATGGGTACAGTCTGCAACCTGTATGCACAGAGCAAGGTCCCACTGATAAAGGTATTGATTGGTGATGATTGATTTATCATTGATAATCTAATTTAGAAGCTGTCACTCCCCGTAGGAATGGCAATTTACAGCCAGGGTGGAAGGATGCAGTCCCTTGGAACATGAGAGGATGAATTGAAATGAGGGAGGGAGGGAGAGTGAAGGGATAGGAGAGAAAGTCAGATGCAAAGAGAAAGTGGGAAGAGAGCAATATTGAAACAGCTAGCTAACGGCCACAAAGTTTGTCTTTTGTAACTTTTATTTTGGTGTTTTTTTTATGTTCTGTTTTGTCCTTCCCTTCTTTTGTTTTGTGTTTCAAGTTGCTTTAACTCATACAGTACTCAAATTAAATATATACATGTATGTATATTTTTTTTCTGGTTATCTTTGCGAGGTTGGATGGAGTTTGCCTTTGACAGTAGATGTATACTGATTAATCATATTTTTTGTATACTGTTCCGTCAAATTTAGATGTGAATCTTTTGACCTTGTACAAACATTTGTAATTTAGCCTATGGCTGTCGAGAATATTTGATACTCTATAAAAAGACGATTATTTTTACTATGACCTATTTAGAAAATTTGAATAGCAGATACGCGTGTGCGCAAACAAGGGCTCTGCACCGACTTGGGGGACCTTTATACCATACCATTATTTCTTTTCCATCTGATGTACATTACTGAATGTACATGTCATGTCTTTATCTGAATTAATTATTACAGCGTCTGGTTGTGAAACCTGATCAGCTTATCAAGCGTCGTGGTAAACTTGGTCTCATCAAAGTCAACGCCGACCTGCAAGGTGTCAAAGACTGGCTTTCTACAAGACTGGGACACAACATTGAGGTAGCATTCCATTTGAATTATCTTATAGACAAGATTTGTTCCCAACTTCCTACATGTATGTATGGAGATAATAAAATACATGTAGTTCTGATAATTATGATACTGACGTGATATTGATTATGATTATGTTGACGGTTATAATGATGATGATATTAGTTGTAATAATAATAGGAATATTAAGGATGATGATGATAATGATGGTATTAAAAGGATGATGATAATAACAATGATAATGATAATGACACTAATAATAGATATAATAATGATATTAATGATTGTAATAATGACACAAATGAAAATGATAATAATATAATAATATAGCAGTGATAATGACAATAAAACAGTAATAATCATGATAATAGTTATGAGGATGATCATAACAACATATCTTTTTTCAATTGAAACTTCTCCTCGGAAGTGTAAAAGTAGTTTTGTGCATGCAAGAGCATGGGGAAAATACAAAATGTGTGATATTTTCAGAGAGAATAAACAGGAGAGTGCTTCATGAAGCATCTTGTACAGTGATTTTCACTGACAACTTTGCTCTCAGCCAATCAGATGCAAGGATTTCAATAGCTTATTACAAAAACTCATCAAACATCACTGACCATTCTTTCCATGAAATGCTACCTATATTACGACCTACTTTTCTTTCCATCGATTTTACACATAGGTTGGAGCTGCAACGGGCAAACTGAAGAACTTCTTGATTGAGCCCTTCGTTGCTCATAAACCAGAGGATGAGTTTTACGTGTGTATCTACTGCCAACGAGCTAGTGATGTCATCCTCTTCCATCACGAGGGCGGGGTCGATGTTGGTGATGTCGATGCTAAGGTAACGTAAATGTACATTATAATGCACATCATCAATAGCATTTTAAGAGTCACACCGGTACCTTGGGAACAGTTTCAACACGCACAAGGCATTCATGTACACATGTAGCCAAAGGATTTTGAACTGTTTTTTAATGAAGGTAACAAACTGTATGTGTGATTATTTTCTATGCCCGAGAAAAATTATGTGTTTGTGTGTTTTATAAGACAGTGATTTAACTCTTGTTATTGTTTGATAGACAATCCTGGGCTCTGTAATAGCGATCAATCGCTAAATGTACTGACCAATCAAGATCAACATTTCACGCGCACTTGGCGCAAAATACTGATCAGGTCCCGTAACGCAAATGTTAGCGATTGGTCGTATGGTATGCTTGATTTTGATGATTGATCGTACATGTACATTGTAGTCAATGGAATCAATCGTAGAAAAATGTTGTACGATCATTGCTAAGTTTTGTGTTATGGCCCCCAGGAACCAATCAGAAGTGTTCTCTCATATTTGCTATTCATCACTAATCTGTGTGTTACGGGCCCCTGGGCTCCATGACACAAAGCTTAGCAATGACCGTAGAACAAATATTCGCGATTGATTGCATTTACTACAATGTACAATCAAACGTATAAATCAAGCATACAATCAATCGTTATGGCATGCTTTGTGTTTGGAGCCCAGGTGGGTGTTTCATCAATATTTTCATTCGACAAGTTGTCAGATCTGACATCTTTCCATGATTTTGATTGGCTGAGAGGCACTGTTCCTATGGTAACTGTCGGATAAAACAGGACTTGTCGGATAAAACGTCCGACAAGTCCTTTCATGAAACGCTCCCCTGATCTCCAAACCATGATTGGTCAATAGATCTACACTTTTTCTAAGGCTCAACACTAATTTATTTTTCTTGGTAGCCCAATTGGTTCACCAAAATAAAAATTTCACATTCATGGTAGCTCGCAAGGCAAATTTGATGGCCCTAAAGCAATAAAGCATTAGACTGTGTGGGCTTATGCAGAATTTTTGTGGCCCTAATCTCATTTTTTTTTGCCCCAGGCCACAGCTAATGTCAATTTGTGCTTTTTCTATTGGGATTATGTTAGAAATGGGTGAAAATTGTATTACTAGATGATTATTGATTTAGTAGCTTTTTCAATTTTTTTCATTCCTGATCTTAAACAAATATGGAATCTGCTAACATACTTCAGGGGCAATTTTTTAATTATTTCACAAATCTAAATAGAAAGATTGATTATCTTGAATGCCTCAAAATAGAAGAATATGATCCATTTATAGGTACATGTAGACAATTAACTCTATTTTTATGTGTACATGTATACATGTGCTTTTGTATGATAAAATTTTTTAGTTGATTTTGTTTGCCAAACGATATTAATACTCACTTTATCAGTGTACAATGTTTATTTAACTATGTTTGTACAGAATTAAGTAAACTTTTGTTGAGCTTAATAGCTGTTTGCAATATCCTCCCAAGGGAATTTGGAAAGAAAGATATTTAAAACAAAAAGGGCAATTTACACTTTTTCTAATGGCATGGAATAGAAAGGGTGAAAATGGTATTACTAGATGATTATTGATTTAGCACAATAGCTCTTTCAATTTTTCTTGTTTCTAATCTTATAACAAATGTGAAACTGCAAACATACATGTACATGTATTTCAGGGCTATTGTTTGGACTGTTTCACAAATCTAATCTTTAAATGATTATCTTTTATGCCTCAAAATAGAATAATATGATCCCTTTATAGGTACATTTCTATTTTTATGTGTAAGTGCTTTAAAGTGTTTGATAATTTTTTTTAGTACATTTTGTTTGCCAAACGATATTAATACTCAATTATCAGCGTACAATGTTTATTTAACTACATGTAATGTATGTTTGTACAGAATGAACAGCAAGTAAATTTTACATACACTGTACATGTAGCCTTTGAGGTTTTTACGATACTTAATGTACATGTATTCACAGATAATTTTATTTACTTTGATACATGTACATGTATTTTCCTTTTATCATTTGTTCATATTTTGCTAGTAAGCATTAGATTTCTAATTCTAAATCCTATTTATACTTATAGAGTTAGATAATTGATAAATATTAAATTTAGGAATCATGATCAGTGTCATTTCCAAAGATCAAGAATGAATGTCTTTGCTTTCCATGTACATGTACAAAAAGGACATAAAGGAAATAAATATTAAAGATGATCTTTCACATTTCATTAGTTGCATTCCATATTTAAGTTTTTAAAAACAAACTCTGACACATTTTTGAATTTCATTCATTTAAAATGCAAAATCAATGAAATCAATGAAATCAAGAATATGCCAACTCTTTCCAAGCAAAATTTTGATACAAAGATTGTGAATTTTTTTTCAGGCTGTCAAGATGGAGGTTGGACTCCAAGAAGAGGTTACAACTGAGGGTATCAGGGTTGCACTCCTCTCCAATGTAGCCGATGGGAAAAAGGAGTAAGTATTTCTTTATCCAACATATTTAGATGAGCACTACCTTTTTTATCATGGGTTGATATTATACCCGGGGGGAGGAGTTTTTGTATGACCTAAATTCATAATGCTGACACGCACATGATATGTAATGCGCAATCTTATACTCAGCATGAAGGGATGCCTTTTATACACACACAAGCTATGCAAAATTTAAGTGTGACTGTATTAAAGTCATACAGCACTTAACTCTTTGTGTGAAAGACCCCCCCCCCCCCCCCGATATCTGATTGAAACACTTGTGGAAAAACTCATTCAGACTCATGCACCTCATCACATACAGTTAATCTGATGAACATTATCATATTTCTTATAATATATGGTATATTGCGCACATTTCCACCTTGTAAGGTGCTCAAGGCGCTCCTATTTACCCGGCTAAGCTAGGCGTTCATAGCGCACACAGCTTCTTGAGGAATAACTTCCTACCGGTACCCATTTACCTCACCTGGGTTGAGTGCAGCACATCATGGATCAGTTTCTTGCTGAAGGAAATTACGCCATTGCTGGGATTCAAACCCACGACCCTCTGTTTCAAAGTCGGAACACTAATCCACTGGGACACAATGCTCCACATGGCCATGTACGTTAGGTTAAGTAAATTGTATAAACTTGAGAGAGATTAGGTGGAAATGTATAAGATATTGTCCTGAAATAGCCCTTAAAATGACCTTTGTCCTCTTGCTGCAGTAGGAGAATATTAGCAATAGGTGTGATCCGATGCTCAAGCCACGTCCAATGTGCCATTGCCTCAGACATCAAACATCCACTACCACTGTGTAAATTTACTCTTCCAGATATGTATTTTTGCTTAGGAGTGCAGATGGAATTTGGTTAGGAACACGTGTAGTGCTGAGCAAATACATCTTGCTCCCACAGGAATACTGATAGTGCATTGGATCTAGAATTATCAGAAATGCATTAGAACTATAGGACTCTATTATACATATCTGTATATGTACACTACATGTATATAACATATAAAATGAGCATTTATTTCCATGTATTCTCATACCACAGTATATAAATGTTATTTTGTGAACTCATTGTTTGGACGAGTATTTCATGAGACAACCTGTCACTGATTTTCACTGTCTATTTGGTATAAATTGCTAAAATCCTTCTGATTTATGGAGAACAAAAAATTGTCAATGAAAGTCACTTACTATTTTATTCCATACTATGTTCCCTTGGTCTGAATCATTGCTTTAAAAATCCCAGAAACTTTTGTTGCCTATATTTGCCTATATTTATTTTATACTCAAGGGTGCATGTTTAATAATTTGTCCATGACATCATGACCAGTAAAATAGGTGTACATGTATAATACATGGATAGTCCTAGGAAAGACAAAAACACTGGCTAATGGACGACAGTCTGACAAAAAGAAGGACAGATGGACTCACAATCAGACAGAATTGCCGACAGACAGACAGATAAAAATACATGTACTTACAGACCTACATGTACATGTTGATGTCAAAAGGACTTTTGAGAACTGGCTAAACGTGTGGATGTTTTTACTAGTTATACGTGTACGTAATTCATTTTATTGATGGAAAGTTACATGTACATGCCAATATTAATCATGCAAAGGCATCTGTAACTTGTAATATTCATATTTGTATTAAATTTCATTTCTTCCTCAAAAGACGCATAATCATCTGTATGTACATGTAGATTAGTCAATATTGAAATTCCATTGGAAGCTGTTTAATTTGGACCCAGCTGTGCTAATATTTTGATTCCTAAAACAAAAATGAAAAGTGTGTGATTTCTGTTCATGGTAGTAATTTTTCTTTGAATCTTTTCTTGAAATTGCTTGGTATGCTCTTTCATACTGTGAAAAACCCCTCAAAGTAAAAAATTATTATTATACCATACATAAAAATTTGAAAAAAAAATTATGTTTTGAATGTATGCTTTGATTTTTCTTTTTCAGGATGGTTGCTGGATTCGTCAAGGATCTTTATCAACAGTTCCGTGATCTCTACTTCACTTACCTTGAGATAAATCCACTTGGTGAGTTGATTATTATATCAAGAATTATTAATTTCCCCATACATTGGATGGTTTAAAAAGTTCAGTGTTCATGGGTAGTGTTGGTGTTGGGCTATTTTTTACACCAGCATTAGCACCACATTTGAAATGAGGCTGGTGTTTGGACTGATAGCACTGGTGTTCATATTGACATTGGGTGATTTCAAGTCCGGGTGTTGGCCTTAGTGTTGGTGTTGGAATTTGGATTGCTCCCCTTAGCTCCAAATCTTATTCTGAGTTTGTATTAACTGATCCAGATCACATTATTGACATCCCAACTAGTGAGTGACTTTTCATGACCATCTTCATTTTATGTTTAGTTTTATAAATGTGTAAAAATTGACCTAACACCAACACCAAAGGGTCAATGCTGAACTTGAAATCATTCATCGATATTATTATCATATAGGTGTCAAAGTAAAGTATATGCACTTCCTTTTAAAGTCATTTGGCATATATATATATACATATACAGTGAACATGTATTTTTTGTCCAATTTTATTTCATTTGTTTCTATTTGAACTCATTTTGAGATCGTTATATCAACCAGCATTAATGTTATTACATGCAGATACAATGAGAAGGCTCTTGCAAGTGCTTGGCTTCTTTATTTTATATATTCTTTCTCTCTCATTTAGTTCTGACTGATAAAGTCTGTGAGATAGATCTTGCTGCTAATTTTGTATTTACTATATTCTCTCATCCAGTTGTAACTGATAAAGTCTATGTATTGGATCTTGCTGCTAAGATCGATGCCACTGCGGAGTACCTGTGTAAGCTACAGTGGGGAGACCTGGAGTTCCCTCCTCCATTCGGAAGGGAGGCATTCCCTGAGGTAAATAATTCTTCTTAAAGAGCAAGTTCACCCTGATGGTAAATTGGTTTGAGTAAAAGCAGAAAAAATATAAAAACTTTTTTGATGAAAATTTGGAGAAGGATCATTAAGCTATGTAATGAGGTTATGTATTTTCACAATTTTGATTTTGCAATGTCACAGATGACCAACAGTTTTGTGATATATAATCCCCCACCTCTCCCAGCTGGACCACAATCCTTTGAAGAAAAGTCCTCCACAGAGAAGGGGAGTTTTCCTGGGCAATTGATTGCTACTGACCAATCAAGATCATTGTTGCATGTGTACTTAATTTAAAACACTGACCAGGAACCAATCATAAGGGTTCTTTCATATTTGCAATTCATTGCAAACTTTTAGTGTATTTCTTCCTAAGTCAAACAGATTTTTGTCATTTGAATAGTTTCAGCTTTGACTTTGGCAAGTTATATTTCATTTTTGTATGTTTTTGTGTGTTTACTCTCTGTAGGAAGCATATATTGCAGACCTAGACGCTAAGAGTGGTGCTTCGTTGAAACTGACGATCTTGAATCCTGCCGGTCGTATCTGGACCATGGTAGCAGGAGGTGGTGCTTCAGTCATCTACAGGTTGGTTTGGTTTGATTTGATGGGGCTTATACCGGATTAATTTACCTTTGACCAGTGTGAATTACGGTACAAGGACCTCAAATTCACAAAGGTGGTTTTGAAGCTGTAATTTGAAATCATGGTCTATGGAGATTTCAGCCTTAATTGTGCTTATTTCAGCGCTTGATCCATGCATTTACAAAATTTCCAGTGATGAATGCATGTTTTATATCAGAGTGTGCTAAATTGAGTCTTGTTAGTACTTAGTACATGTAGTTGTATAATGAGCCCATTGTTTTTGTAGATTAATCAAGACAAACAATGGACAAACAAAATTGACTTTATTCTTTGTTCCAGATTTTGGCTGTAATCTATCTTTCCTCCCAACTTCTTTTGAATTGAAATTGGAATTGGAATTCAAATTGAAATTAGAACTGGAATTCAAGTTTAAATTTGTACTAAAATCGAGTAAATTAAATTGAATTTAAAAGAAAGATTGAATATAAACACATTTGATAGCAATTAATCTCTGTCTACCTCTAGTGACACCATCTGTGACCTCGGTGGAGCATCGGAGTTGGCTAACTACGGTGAGTACTCGGGAGCCCCCAGCGAGGGCCAGACCTACGAGTACGCCAAGACCATCCTTGGTCTGATGACAAGGGAACAGCATCCTAATGGCAAGGTTCTCATCATTGGAGGAGGGATCGCTAACTTCACCAATGTTGCATCTACATTTAAGGTGAGTATAGTGGTTCATTTATAGGATATCGAACTATTGTTCAAACATGTATTATATGTAAGTTGTTTTTGTTGTAGTTCTTCTCTGAAGTGCCCTGAGCATCTAATCAAGGTGGAGAGTGGTGCTATCCAAATCGTATGTATTATTATTATTATCATATCAGTGCAAATGTGACAATTTCACCCAAACCTAAAATAAGTTGCCCAAACTGTCTTTTGAGTTTTTGCAATGCTATTGCTGCATATACATTCAAGGTCAGTGTAGTGGATTAGCTGCAGGACATCAAAGCAAATATGCTCCTCCACCCTAAACCTAAAATTAGCTGCCCTGACTGAATTTTAATATTTCTTCTACAGTCAATAATTGACTTGATAATGCAGATTCTCATAAGGTTTAAATGATATCAAAGCATCATCACCATTACATCATCATCGTCACCATCATCATCACCATGATCATCATCATCACCATGATCATCATCACACCATGATCATGATCATGATCATCATCATCATCTCCATCATCATCATCATCTCCATCATCATCATCATCACCATCATCCTCATTATCACCATCATCATCATCATCATCATCATCACCACCACCATCATCATCATCATCATTATCATCATCATCATAATCATCATCACCATCATCATCAACTTCATATTCCTTTAATATGATTGCATCATTCTCAATTATATATGTTTTATAAATTGAATTTTTAGGGTATTGTGAGAGCTTTGAAGCAGTTTCGTGAGAAGCTGATTGAGTTCAAGGTATCTATCTATGTCAGACGAGGAGGTCCTAACTACCAGGAAGGTTTGCGTGTCATGAGGGAACTTGGTAAGACTTCTATTGATCTATAAAAGGCAGTCAGTCTCCTCATCAGAAGGTCTAATCCACATGGACTAAACCCATTGGTCTATTGTCATTTTAAATTATTTGTCATTAGGTATATATATATATATGTATATATATATATATAAAACCCTTGATCTATTCTTATTTTCATTTATTTTAATGCCCTGATCGTCCAATATCTACTTCCTTGAAAACTTCCTAATACCTTGAACTCTGGCGCTGCACAGTGGCTGCCGTGCCCACGAGAAATTGGGCAAATGACTTTTCAGATTATTTCTGTTTCAGATTTAAATTTTGAAGAATGAAATATGGATTTGGGACTTTTTATTTCATCTACAGTATTTATCGTTCTTTACGTTGTTCAAAGACACTTCAGCTGATCATATAGACTATTGTGCTGTTTAATAGATGATAACAGATGAAATGGATATACATGTACATGTACTTAACTGGAAATAAGACAAAATACTTTGGCCTAAAATGGCAGTTTGGACAAAACGGTTAGTAGAGGAACTAGGTTAGAATGAACCTAATGGAAATTAGACAGAGGTAGTAGACCAAATGGCAATAAATATTGTTGTGTCTTTGAACTTTTGTTACAGGTTGAAACCTTGGTGTTCCTTTGTATGGTGTAATGTGTCTTATGGTGATGTATGCTTTCATGACAGGTGGAAACCTTGGTGTCCCTATGTAAAGTGTTTGGTGCTTTATGATGATGTATTCTTTCATTACAGGTTGAATCCTTGATATTCCTATGTATGGTGTTTTATGATGTTGTATTTTTTCATTACAGGTGGAAACCTTGGTGTCCCTTTGTATGTGTTTGGTGTTTTATGATGATGTATTCTTTCATTACTGGTTGAAACCTTGACATTCCTATGTATGGTGTTTTATGATGTTGTATTCTCTCATTACAGGTGGAAACCTTGGTGTCCCTGTGTATGTGTTTGGTGTTTTATGATGATGTATTCTTTCCTTACAGGTTGAAACCTTGACATTCCTACATGTATGTATGGTGTTTAATGATGTTGTATTCTCTCATTACAGGTGGAAACCTTGGTGTCCCTATGTATGTGTTTGGTACTGAGACTCACATGACCGCCATTGTTGGTATGGCCCTCGGTAAAAGAGAAGTACCGGAAACCCCTCCCACCGATTCTACCACGGCCAGTTTCTTGCTTTCGGGAAGTGCGGTAAGAAAAATCATCAAGATTTTAGAATACACTAAATCTACATTTAGAGCAGAGTCACATTCAAATACATTAAAACAAACAAGAAGTTGAGTCAAAATCACTATATGTTATATCTAAGAGTAATTTCCTTGGTATGGAAAAAGTTTAGTTTAGTGGTCCACAGATGATTATTAGGAATGAGGATTAGTTCTGACATTCACATTAAAGGCTGGTTATCTCCTAAAGAGAGTCCCTTTGGGGGCTGAAAATTGCATCTTAATAATCCTCACCATTTTTTCCAAGATTATGATGAATTGTAATTCCTGGGCATATTTCAAAGAGTTGCAATAAATTTCATATCAAACCCAAACTGTGATGGATCTAAAATTTATGTCTCTCAACTACACAATTTACACATATTTCAATTGATCAATCGCAACTCTTTGAGTTTGATTTGAATGTATCACAAATCTTTGAAAGACGGGGCCCTGTTATGCTCTAGCAGTAGTAGGCTTTATTTATTTGCATGACAGTTGATCGATTTATTTTTCATGATTTTTTTTTTTAAAGTCATTTTTAACCAAATATTATTTGCAGGTGTAGTATTGTTCGATATCAAGATTAGATTAGATAATAGCATATTTTTTAGGGTAGATGCTCTAGTCTTAATAATAGAAGCTGGCTGGCAGCAAGCTAGTAAATAGCTTGTGGGTTGCTGGTGATAAGCTAGTGGACAGCTTAATAAGTTTGTAATAGGCATGTAAAGATATACTCGCGCAATCTTAGCAGCAAACATGTACTGTTTGCTAGCTTGCAATTGCTTTTCTATTTTAATAAGTGGGCCATGGCTAGTTGTCGCTAGTTACTTGCTTGCAGCACACTTCAATTTCTGCATGGGATAACAATAAGATTAATGACTCACGGGGCTCTTCATAACAATTTCCAGTCTGCTTGGCGTTCATGCTTGTTACATTATACACGTCAGGCTCTACGTAATGAATGCACATGAATGCTTGTTTGTTAGCAGCCAGAGGATCAAAGGCTGAAGGTCCTATCTGAGGGACCTAGTAATGAGGATTAATGCCTTATAACCAAGGGGCACAAGTGAACTTACTGTAGATGGGATCAAACCTGGGTCACTGAATCATGAAACCACTGCTCTTCAGATTGAGTCATGACTTATACCAGGTGGATGTGTCATAAATCTGTTCGTGAGTTAGGAGTGACTGGTGAAACTTTTTTACACGCTAAAACCTTTGCCATTAACATTTTGGTGTATACCATTTACCACAAGAAAGGATCACCAGTCATTCTTAAGAACAGCTTTATGAAAGACCCACCTGTTTGGCAAGTGTCAATCAGAAGTGTTTGCCCAGAACAAATTTTTATTCAATTTTTTTTTCTTGAAAAAATGAATGAACTTGCTCATTTACTAGCAATATGCATTTTTAATCAAATTTAGCAGCAATGATGTTTATACCTAAGTATTACCCAGTGCTGAAGATTCAAAAGGGCATCTTGTCCTTTCATTGCCCGTCAAGGAGTTGAGTAAAATGTTTGGCGATTAAAATATACTGTATATGTCATGAATATATACATGAGTTCATTCTCTTTTTAATAAAGTCACACAAAAAATGTTTTTATCATTGTGACGAACAAAGTATAGATGAATTTAGAAACCATTCTCCATACCTTTTTGTTCAGCAAAATTTGCAGTTCATGACACAGCATCTTCATTGTCAAATGAAGCATATTATTTGCAATTTCATTTTGAATAAAACTTGATCATCATTAATATCTGCTGTGACTCATTACATGATAAATTTTGTGAAAATTTCAAAACATTGCCCTTCATTAATGTGCAATTGTAAATTAATAAATTGTATATTCATGAATTTTTCCTTAACATTAATTAAAACATAAGAATTTTCTTTCTAATGCAAATGTTTAACTAATTAATTAAAGGTCAAAATAAAGGCCAGTTGAAAAAACTACCACAAAAAAAGAATGTGTAGACGTAATTAATAATATCCCCAATATTTTCTTATGCAGGTGTTTCCAAAGGTGAGCTTCATGAGTGCTAATGTTAAGTTGCCTATCATTGGTGAATATATTGCACAAGCTGATGATGCTCATTGCACGAAACAAAGATGAGTGCAATGTTTCATAGCAAGTGCAATGTATTCCTGTACCACACCATAATGTTTCAATACATCTACCATATTCATTATTTATAATCAGTCCCCTCATTCTCTTGTATACAAACATTGTGACCACCAATCACACATGCAATTCACATACAATACCTTCCACATGGAAACAAAAATTCACTTTAAGGACATGTCAGTCCTTGATTTTGTACCCTTCAATATATTGTACATGACATCACTAGTAAATTTGAACATTATGTACATGTATTGTACAGATTGTACGTGAGTGAGTATTAACAAGCATACTGTATTCAATACATGTTTGGTCACACTGTATCATAGCCATGGTGGTGGTATCAAGCGAAAATGGGGGGATGGGGAAAAAATAGGCTTTAAATTTGGATACTTTTAGGGGCAGGAGTCGTTCCTTGAAACGCTGAGCATGTGCTCTTTAATGTCCAACAGCTCTGCTATAGGCAGGGTAATTATCCAGCATTTACAGGCCTGCCGATATTTGAAAATGAAAAAAAGGAGTTGAATAGTGTGACGCAAATTTTTCTGCTCAATGTCAGGTGTATTTCTCTCACTATTTTTAAAATTAATATCATGTTTAGCATTCTTAATAAACATTAACAAGTGTTGAAAAACTATAGTTATTCTTACACCCATACACACACCCATACCCCACCACAGAAATATATACATGTATATATATGGGCTGATTTATTTTTTATCTTAACAAAATTGAAAAACTGAGTGCTCCTCTTTTTGGTGGATAAAAAATCCTAAAAACGGGGTAACTCCTGGAAAAAAGTAGTAGTTGGCAGGCCTGCATTTATTGGACAGTAAAGAGCTAAAAAGGAATTTTTGTACATGTAGGTAGTGCTATACAGATACATGTACACAAATGATATTTTTCACAAATATGTCTTGCCTTGTTTTGATTTAATGTTTGTAAGTCCGCATTTTTTCCTACAGTTTTTACCCAAACCTGCCGATGCTCGAGGTGTAAGTAGATAGAACGCACAAATATAGCTAGCTTGCATTTTGGTGTACTGATTTCTAAGCAATTTACGTGTATATTCCTTTTTCTCAAAATCTCAGTTAACTTCTTGAATTAACGTACATTTAGAGGCTATTGTGTCACTATTTTCTTGCCAAAATTATGTATATTTTTACTCTCCTCTGACTCTAATACTAGAACCCTTACCTCCTATAAAATCAATGCATTAATATACAGTGTGGTACTTCTGATATTGACTGACTATAGCTAGAACTTACGATTGAAGTGTTTAAAATGCAATTAATCGATATTTAATTACAGTTTATGACTGTTAAAAGCATTTTAAAATGTCTGTTTTGTCCTAACATTATGGGGTCCATTGTAAAAAGTATGCCTTTTTTTGTGAAATACATGTACATGTACAGTCGCATTTACATATACATGTATCACCAAATATACTGAAATACATGTATTCATTCCGATATTCAAAGTAAAACGTATTTTCAAAGTGTGAAAAGTTAATGCAAATGAGTCTGCTTTAATATATGTGTTGGCTGTAGACTGAAATTAATATTGCAGCATGAAATATTTGCTGATGTACATGTACAGTAGATGAAACATGCTATTTTGTCATTTGAGTTATACATGTATTGTTATACATAGTAGCCCTTGAGTAAGGGTCAGTTGCCAGTCGTACGTAAAGTTGTTCGGAACTTACAGTTTTTTGAAACGCCCCTTGGACCGGAGTCCTAGTGCTTTATTGTATAGATATGTTATCAATCTCACTGAGTTTGATTTCTATCCATCGTAACTCTTTGTCCAAAACACCCACTGATTAGATCTGCTATTGGATCATCCCATGCTTGTTATGTACGTGTAGTTATCGTACTGGTATCTGTACACCATTTTCATCTTAAAAATACATTCTATATTACATGTACCTGTACAATCACTAGTTCTGTACTATTTTTCTACTTTTTGATACCATTAGCCTTCTGTTTTTTTATGTACATGTACATCCATTTCTTTACAGAATCACCAAGATTTCCATGCATTTTTTTATTTAAAACATTATACATGTAGGCATGGCGTTGTAGCTGGGCTACTTTTTTTCATATTTCCTTATTTCACAAAATCTTTAGATTTTGTTTACTTTGCTCAAAATATATCGGTAGCAATTTATTTTTTAACTAAGTAGTTAAATGATCATGATAAGAAATATATTTATGCATTTGTCAATCACAATATATATGCTGTGAAACTTTTCTTTATGTACACATGGGATGACTTGTTTTGATTCAGAATACAAACTACACATTCCAGGTAAAATTTGTTTAATATGGGTTTGCACTGTGTAGAGTATATGTTCTCATATTTATCACTATTTTTACAAATCACTGTATAATGCTTTGTATGTACAAAGTGTATTTGAAAATTAATGTAGCTAATCACTTTAATGAAGCTGGGGAAGACTATATGTATATTATAAGTCTTTTTAAAATGGTTATTGAATATGGGTCAGCTTCCTGTATCTATAAATTGGATGTCTGTGTGACAGTGAGCTAGGGTCTGTTAAAGATACATGTACATGTAGAGCTAAACCGTATGTGACATGCATGACTGGTGAACTTTTCTTGTTGTAAATTATGTACACCACATTTTCATTCAACTCTCAAGAAAGGATCACCAGTCATTTTTTAAAGTTGTGTTACAATTTATATGTACATGTACATACATGTACATGTGTAATGTAGCTGTATGAAATGGACAAATCTGTACCATGCTCAAGTGAATGGCCAGTGTGGGATTTTATTGCCCCAAACTTTATCAGCAAGCATACCCTTTTGTGATTGTTATAATATTGTCACCACAAAATTTAGCCTAATTCATTATTTGCCATCAGTTAGAGCCTTATATGACTACCTTCATTTCTTGTGATAATTTTGATACTGGCTCATTATTCGTAATGTTTTTTTTTATTATTATTATTTTTTTTGCCATACAATGAGTACATGTACATAGAATGGTTTATTATTTCCTGACAGGTCCCCGCAGGTGCCAGCAAGAGTGCGCCAGAGCTCGGAGCTACTGCCAAAGTCAGTATTCTACTCTAGAGCCTACAGTAAAATATAGTTCAAATTTGACATGTAAAGCATTTTGATAGAGCTGCCTGCACAATCACCTTCCCCCTTGGCTGTAATACTGGTAGAATGAGCCCCAACCGCTTCCCTGCTCCCTTCCTTTACCCTTATTTTCTCCTTAAAGAATTTTGCAGTCTCACCTTTCCCCCTTCTTCCCTAATTGCCAATACAATTTATTGATGCACCAACTACCATCATATTTTTGGAAAATAAATATATCCCATACAAATATGGGAGCTGTCTCACGACCGGACGTTCTTAGCTAGCATGTGACCAGCCGCTTCCTCCTTTTAATCCCTTTTGTTGCAATGGATTCAAATTCGCAATCAACTCCCTGTTGGATCTGTGCTTTTAAAATCACTATAAATCCATCTGTCAGATGAAATAAGAAATACCCTAGTGCTATTCAGATGATATGTTTTCTAGATTTCTTTTGAAAATGCCCATGGGAAAGGAGATCTTGAATTTGAGGGGGATGAAAATTATTAAGGAAGGGAAGGTTCTCATTCTACCCTCAGCACTCCTGTTCAAACGTTTGAATGGCATTTAGTTTCTTTTGTGAAATACATGTAGTTGCATTGTTTTCCCCCTTGTATTAGAAAATGTGTTACTCACTTTTATTTTACATGTACATGTAGCTTAGATCTTTATTTTTATATGTTCTTGTAACCTACTTCAATGTGAAAGTACACATTCAAAATGCATTATGTGATTTGATTTGGAATATTTTGATATTAGTCAGTGCTGTTGTGTCATTAAAAATGGAATAGAAAATAGATAGATAAAATATATAAATTAGAAAAATATCCCTTCTTCTCTTCAAATGCATTGTAAAAATATGTACGTACAATGTACATGTACTTTTCCCCCTGGTACCCTGTACTAAATTTGCCTATATTGATTTTATAAAACTTCTTGAACATTATTAAAAAAGAACATTGATGATTTCTGGTCACTTTAGTTTCTAAACTTTTATGCCTACTATGATTTCCAAGGCAAAAACGAATTAACAAAAAGTCTAATGGAAAGTTTTTGATTATTGTACATTGTAATTCCAAAACAAACAAACACAAAAATATATCACATATTGAAACTGAATTTACAAGGCATAAAATTTTTTTCCTGCAATTTAATCAAAGGAAAATGCATGTATTTTTATCTGTCTTTCGGCCCCAAAGTGCTTCATTAGAGCATGTAGAGATGCGTATGTTAACATGAGTAATTTTACTGGAAAAATTTGATAATTAGACTTTTTGTCCATACATAATAGGTGTATGTGATCTCAAAATTAAAATTGTTCCTAAAATCTTTCTAGATTAGTAGTTTTCAATAAACTTTTAACATTTTCTTTTCATTAAGGAACAGGCATATTGCTAATTGGACAAAGAAAAACTGTTCTCTTCAAAAATCATGAAATCTATTGTTTTAGATGTCAAACATATACATAGTTTTTTTATTGATTCAAATTTACTTAATTAATTTTGAATTAGTTTGAAATTCTTGAATACAGTTTCCATGATTTTTTTTCTATTACTTCTTTTGTTTGATTTTAAATATTACTGCATCTTCCTTTATATTTTAATTGTACATTTATTTTTCAAAAAATGTATTTTTATAAATAGTCAATACAGAAATTAGATCTGTTTTCACAAATCATGACAGACAGAAAGAGCATGATATCTGTCATGGTTTGTAAAAAGAAATCTAATTTCTGTATTGATTATCTATGAAAATACATTTTTTTTTTAAATGTTTTTTAATATTGATTATATATCATGCTGTTCTACACATCCATGTACCTGCAGATACAAACAAAATTCTAGATTTTCTCGTGTTTTATGTTTATATTGTATATTTTAAAATATTTCTTTTTTACTTCTTTTGCCTAAAAATGAGTGTACCTGCATACTTTTTTCAAACAATTGTTTATATTTTATCTATAAACTTCTGTTTTGTTGATTTCCGGTAATATCATTTTAATCCACATTTTGTGTGTAATTTTGCATTTTGCTCCTACCTTGCTTCTATTGTAGATGTACATATATACTTTGTATATAGTTTTCTTCTTTGCGTATATCTGGCAACATTTAATCCACCTTTTGTGTGTATTTTGCATTTAACACTATATTCCTTGCTTCACTCTTATTAACATTTGCCTCTGCATTATTTACTCTAGACTTGATTTCATTAACCCTAACATTTATTAAACAATTTCTCTCCTTATTACTATTTGCATGAACTTAATTTGTTTCTATTTAATTCATATCAGCTTGATTTCTATTGTGTGTAATATGTTAACATTTTCTTGATATTTCATTACTCATGTTATTTGAAAATAACAAAATTTTGTGCATTAGCCTTTACGATGTGCATGTATAAAATATCATTCAAGATTTTATTTGTCATATATGCATACGGTTCTTACCCTCGACTTCACGTAGGAAAAGATATACATGTATGTGGAATCTTGTCAAGTGTACGTTTCTGTCCATATCAGAAAAAAATTAGACACAAATTGATAGACTCCCTTTGAAATTTCATAAGTTCCTTTTTTACCCATATGCTTTCTCAATTTGAATGGGAAAAATGGTGATTTAAAAATCTTGCTAAAATTTAAAAAACACTATTTCAATAGTATGATTCTTTTGAAATCGCAAGCTTCAGATGCTTTTCTTGAGAGTGATACATGTGCCAGTACTTGGTGAGCCAAACAGGTTCAGGTAAAGGGGTCAACGTGAAGAAATCAAATTGAATCATTTATGATGAAAGACCCAGTAATGATTGTTTCCTGAACAAGCTAAATATATATATATTATTTTGGAACTACATGTAGTCAAATCTGAAAATGTATTTCTTCTATCTTGCAGGTCTCACCAGTGGCCAACCGGAAGGAGAAGTCTGCCTCTGATGCAGATACTGTCAAGATCAGCCAGGCAGTCACAGGAGTAGATGGTTCCGGAGCTGCCTCAGGTTCCAGGACACTCTTCACCAAATCAACCAAGGTAAAAGCCCTGTCACACCTTTCCAAACAATTACCCCCCACCTCCCCACTACCCATGTGAAATGCCCTACAGAGGCCGCAAAATTACCATAGGATCCAATGTAAACTGTAATACAATGCAGCAAAATTGGGCTGTTGAGCTAAAAAAAAAATATCTTTTTGGGAAAAAAAAGGATTCTAATATTTTCCTGCTTTCCAATGAAGCCTTGCGTGGAACTAGCATGATGCAAATGTTGCAAACTGTAGCCTAGGTCCCCACAGATGGCATGCACTTGACACTTTGACAGGTATCTTGTACCTAGTTTGCTAGCAGGGGCACACACAAGACCGATTTTTGTGCAGCCAAATTTTGACCATGATCAAAACTTGTCGAGGATGAGTTGTGGCTGATTTTCTTTGGAGGTCTGTGCAGAACACCATGCAGAACGCCTGTTGAATTGTTCAAGAACATTATCTTCAGCTCTAAAGGGGAGAGGATTGTAATTCACTGACTGATAATAAAAAATGAAAAGAACTATATATCAATGGAGTATTAAAGCTGAACTTGCTGTACCAGCAAACACACTTCTGCCTCAGGCCATGGGCAGTTTTATGAGAGAATATGTGTGATAAGGTTCATTATATATTTGTTTGTTGCTGTCACACATAGAAATGATGAGGATCAGAATAATATCAAATTTCTATGAATGCTGATGAAAACATTTCTTTGAATTGACAGGGTAGTACAATGAGAACGCTGAAAGGCAACTCAAGCTAAAGCCGGGGTAATAATGATAACAATGCGCCTCGTAATAGATTGTTTCTAGATAAATGCCCATTATTATTATTAGCATTGAACTTCATTATTGGTAACATTATTTTTGTTTTCTTCTTTTGTATATTTCTTTAGTCATTCATCTTTGGAATGCAGCCCAGAGCTGTCCAGGGTATGTTGGACTTTGATCACTCCTGCAGACGGGATGAACCATCGGTCGTTGGCATGATCTACCCATTCAGGTGAGATATTGAACTTAAACTGCACTGACCCATGGTTAGGTGTCAAGTGTGAGGTGTAAGTGTAGAGCAATAAACTCGACACTGGGCAAGCAGGAGCTGTCCAGTGTATGTTGGACTTTGATCACTCTTGCAGAAGATATTAACCTCCAGTTGCATGATCTACCCATTCAGATGACATATTGAACGTAACTACACTACAACTAAGGTGTCAAGTGAGTGGTGTAGGTCTGTTAACTAAGTTTTGATCAGTGATCTTTACTCTGGGTAAGCAAGACCTGTCCCGGCTATGTTGGACTTTGATCACTCCAAGTAGAAGGGATGAACCATCGGTGGTTGGTATGATCTACCCGTTCAGGTGAGGTATTGAACTTAAACTACACTGAACCCGTGATAGGTGTGAAGTCTTAGGTGTTAGTGTGTTAGGTGCCAAGGTGTCAATTAATTATCTCTATTCTGGGCAAGCAAGAGCTGCCCTGGGTATGTTGCACTCTGATCACTCCTGCAGAAGGAATGAACCATCGGTCATTGGCATGATCACCCCATTCAGGTGAGATATTGAACTTAAACTACACTGAACCTTTGTTAGGTGTCAAGTGTGGGTGAAATAAAGTTTGTTACTTGTAGTTGCCGAGGTGTAAGTGAGTGATTGCCATAGAACTTGAATGCAACCAAGATCTGTCCATTGTCCATGGTATGTTGGAAAGAATTGAAGCCATTCATGTAGTCATTCATAACTTAAATCAGCTTTGGGACACAACAGTCTGATAATATCTTTTTTGTCTGTGCATTCTATTTCACTTTTCAGTGGTGACCACAAGCAGAAGTTTTACTGGGGTCATAAGGAGATCTTGATCCCTGTCTATAAATCCATGGCCAAAGCCATGAAGGCACATCCGGAAGTAGATGTTGTCATCAACTTCGCTTCTCTCCGATCTGCTTATGATAGCACTGTTGAAGTCATGACATATCCTCAGGTTTGCTAATCCTCACTAATTTTCTGTGTCATACATACATGTAGGTATTCATAAATTTATAATTTCTCAAGTTCCTGATCATTTTACGTATGAGATATAATTCTTGAGAAGCATTGTAGACCTGTGAATGCACATTTTATGGTTCCTTTGGCAACATTAGTCATGAACTGCCTACATGTACATGTATGTGCGATATCTGATGGTTGAAAATTACAGCTTCCTAACAAATCGTTTACACTGAAGCATTCATTACAGTCAAATATTGCAGTCACAAAGCTAGTTTAGAAATGATACCAAAGATACTACAAGAAGATCGGACACTTCAGCGATTTTTTGAAACGCTCCCAAATGCCCGAAAAATGCCCCTTGGAAGGGCGCATAACAGCGTTGAGTAAGTAAACCATGGCACATCGGCACGCAGCTGTGTATAAAACATATGAGGGAAATGAGAGAGGGGACTTTGGAGAGGGCTCAAGGATGGTGCATGGGAATAATTCCACCTTTTATTACCCAGAAACCTCTGAAATATATCCATCTTTAATTGAAAAAAAAAATTGAATGAAAAAAAATTAAACTGTAAAAATCGTCTATTCCTTCAACCCTTCACCATTTCTCTCATATGTTTTGTACACAACCATCTTGCGATACGCAAAGGTAAACAATGGTCGTTACTTACTCAATGCTGTGGGGCGCTCTTCCTGAGCGTTTCATTACACGGTCTATGTACTATCCGATCTTCCCCTTGTAGTATCTTTGATGATACTTCATGCAGTTGACACATTTATGTGCAAAGAGTTCATTACAATGGCTATGTGCTTCATGTGCACTGAGGTGTATGGGACTTACATGTAGTACATGTACACAAAAAACAATCAGAAATTCTTGGTATATCCCTGTATGTATTGTAATGGCCTGTTGAGCATATCCATATACAGATTTTGCAATATAAATTCATTATTATTATTATTAATCCTAAATGCAATTTATTAGGCGCCATATCCATCTTGTAAGAGATGCTCAAGGCGCACATGTGAAGGGGGGAGCAAAACAAAATAACAAAAAAAAAAATCATCATTGATATTTCGTTATAGAGGTAAGTTTTTAGCTTAATCTTAAATGTTTTGACACACTATTGAAGAAGAGTAAGAAAACCGTGTAATGATTTTTGTCTTTTGTCTTATAAACAGATCCGTACCATTGCCATCATTGCAGAAGGCATTCCAGAAAACAAGACAAGGACCCTGATTGACATGGCTAATAAGAAGAACGTCACAATCATCGGTCCAGCTACGGTAAGGTTGTTATACCAAAGATGGCAGTAATCTATATCTACAGTTATTTAGAATAGTGAATGACGAAAAATATAGTATCATGAAATCAAAGCAAAATCCAATAAAACAAAACCATGTATGAGTAAAAGCAAAATTGCCTTCCAAATCATGTTTGCAGTGTTTAGCAAGCCCTGTCTACTTGGAAAATCATGTTTTTGTTAAAGATTCTCACTACAGTATTACTTTATTTTATGTTTGTACATATTATTGAAGAACTAGGAATGTGATGTTTCTTAAGAACACGGAATTGGAATTTTAGAAAATGGAAAACTGCCTGGGATTTGAGCCAGGACCTGGGCTTGCATGATGCTTTACTGACCCCTAGGGCCCATTGCATAAAGCTGTTCGTAAGTTAGGAATGACTTTATGAACGACTGGTGACCATTTCTTATGCTAAATAAACTCCCAATGTAACTGATTTGGTGCCCAGTTGTGCGTAAAATTGTGCGTATTTTTACGAACAGCTTTATGAAACACCACCCTGGTCCAACTTCATTTCATATTTGGTGGTCTACTGATTTAAAACACGGTTACCAAAATGTCAGTGCCGACTTGAAATCAACCATTGTTAGATTGTAGTGTGTATGTTTTACACCTTCCAACGTTTTCCCAATACCGGGTTGGAGATATCAAACCAAGATGTGTTAAGATCGGTAATACTGGTAGAATGTTAGATAATATCTTCTCCTCCAAGCTCTGTAGTCTGAATTATGTCATAATGATACATGCCTGAAATATAACTTAGGTGGTGAATGAAATTTTATATTCCACCTCTAGGTAGGCAATATCTGTGTGATAGCCCATCTCTAGTGTTCTATATTTCAAACATCCCTATCTATCCCAGGTTGGAGGTATCAAACCAGGATGCTTTAAGATTGGTAACACCGGTGGAATGTTGGATAACATCCTCTCCTCCAGGCTGTACCGTCCAGGCAGCGTGTCTTACGTCTCAAGATCAGGAGGAATGTCCAACGAGCTCAACAACATCATCTCCAGGAATGCCGATGGTGTTTATGAAGGTGTAGCAATCGGAGGAGACAGGTAAGAAGAAGAACTCTTTCATTTCATAATAATAAAATAACTATTGATTTATGAAAGGCATGTAGTAGACAAGAATTGGAAACTTAATTCGTTATATTACTGTACAAACAGGGCTCGACATTAGCAGTGGCCCGGGGCAACCAAAAATGAGAGTAGGGCCACCAAAATTCTGCAAAAGCCCACACTTGTTGGTCCACTTGGGCTACCAAATTTTTGATAAATTGTAATGTTTTCTATTGTTTTAGGACCACCAAATGTGCCTTGCGGGCCACCAAGAAGGTGAAATTGATAATTTTGGTGGATCATTCGGGCCATCAAGAAAAAAATTAGTGTGGAGCCTTGGTGTAAATGTATTAAATATATTTTGTTGGTTTTCTTGCCTTGACATAATTGGAGCCTTAAGACTTGAAGTAGCAATCATCATTGGATGAATCTGATAGATCTTGATTACTTATTTTACTCCAGGTACCCAGGGACAACCTTCCTTGATCACATCCTTCGTTACCATGACGACCCAGAGGTTAAGATGCTGGTCATGCTTGGAGAGGTCAGTATTCTCATTAGGCGAAAGAGTCCAACATCTTTTAGTTTCTTTTTTATCTTTTTTTATTTTGCCCTTTGTAGTGATGCAAACTGAAGTATCCTTGCAAAAGTCAAAGTAACAGGTTTTATGGAAGATACTCTTTTTCATATGATTATTTGAATTTGCATGTTTATTTGGAAAAGCTGGAAATGCTGTTTTGTCACCTGTAGAGCCCCCCCCCATCCTCCCCCACATCACCACTCAAACAAGAACCATTTCACAGTATAAGGTTACCATTTGACACCAAATTTGTTGGTTAAATCGTTAGCTCGGGGGGGGGGGTGTTTCACAAACATTTAAGTATGACTTAGAGTCGCACTTAAATGCTTCCTCGCATGCGTTATAAAAGGCATGACCACTTTGGTCAGATCATGCCAAGAGGGCGTGCACTACTGCGTATTAATCAGTGAGATTGCGCGTTGCATATCATGTATGCATCGGCATTTAAGTGCAACTTAAGTCATACTTAAATCTTTGTGAAACACCCCCTGATAATATAGTCACTAAAATCCTAGGCTTTAATTGGCTGATAAGCTCTGGCCTATGACTGTTGCTATCACTTTTTTTCAGAGAATAAAAATGTGTCAGTGCTGACAAACTTCATAAAATGGGGCAATGGCTTACTCAGGATTGTTGAAGGGGGGGGGTTTCAAGCTGAATGAAATATTGACACCCCCCAAAAAAAAAGCTCTTCACCACCAATTGTAGGCCGTTTCATACCCCCAACAAATTTGACAAGCAAAAAAAAAGGGGGAAAGAAGGTCTTCAAAACAATTTTTTTTTGGGGGGGTTAAAAATGAAGGGGGGCTGAACATCTGAACACCCCCCTGCTTCCTCGCATGCATTATAAAAGGCATGACCGCTTTTGTCAGATCATGCCAAGAGGGCGTGCACTACTGCGTATTAATCAGTAAGATTGCTTGTTGCATATCATGTACACATCGGCATTTAAGTGCAACTTAAGTCATACTTAAATCTTTGTGAAACATCCCCCTGCATACGCCATTGAAATGGGGTCCTGTTCCTCTTGTATTAATCCATTAGCAGCTATAGATATCTTCCATGTACAGCCATAGGCTTGAATTCCTATTTGATTTCATTTGTACTGTTTTTCTCCACAGGTTGGCGGTACAGAGGAGTATGAAGTATGCTCGGCCATCGAGTCAGGACGCATTGCAAAGCCCATGGTAGCATGGTGTATAGGTACATGTTCTACAATGTTCTCGTCGGAGGTAAGCAATCCCTTGATATTAATTCTTGTGATTCACAAACACTCAAGTTGAATCAGGATGCATAGCAAAGCATATGGGGGAGGGCCTTGTGGTCTAGTGGTTAAGACTCTCGTCTTTCAATCAATCTGAAGGACGTGGGTTCGATTCCAAGCCATGGGGTGTTTTCCTTCAGCAAGAAATGTTCCCACATTGTGCCGCACTCAACCCAGGTGAGGTAAATGGGTTCCGGCAGGAAGTAATTCCTCAAAAAGCTGTGCGCACCGGAATCGGTAGACTAGCTTATTCGGGGTAATATAGGAGTGCCTTGAGCACCTAGCATGGTGGATTCGTGTGCTAAACAAATCCTATATTATTGTTATTTATTAAAGCGTACATTACCATTGTGTATCAGTACATGTTCTATAATGTTTTCATCAGGAGTAAGCAATCCCTTGACAGAAGCCCTTTGATTAACCAAATCTCAAGTTGAGTCTCAACACATTGATGAGCATATGGTACCATTGGTTTATAATGCTCTTCAATGTTTTCATAAGGAGTAAGCAATCCCTTAACAGAAGCCCTTTGGTTTATAAAAACTCAAGCTGTGACAATTAAGAAAAAAATAACCATCTGATATGAATGGAATATCAATGATAATGTGCATGGAGAATTTTATGGAATTAGACAGTATGAAATCATTTTTTAATACTTTTATACACATTATTTTTGTAGCTACCAGTACTCAAAATTTTCTTTGATATGGGCTCATCAATTCATGAAAAAAGTAGAAGGACATGCCACTTTTTTGAGATAATTACTAAAGTATATTTTCTTGACTTTGTATTTTCATCTTGTCCAGGTTCAGTTTGGTCATGCTGGGGCATGTGCGAATGGTGAGAGGGAGACATCTAGTGCTAAGAACCAAGCCCTCAGGGTAGCGGGAGCCTATGTACCCAACAGCTTCGATGATCTTGGAGATAAGATTGCGTAAGTAGAGTATATTTAAAGCACAAGTCCACCCCAACAAAAAGTTGATTTGATTAAAAAGAGAAAAATCCAACGAGCATAACACTGAAAATTTCATCAAAATCGGATGTAAAAAAAGAAAGTTATGATATTTTAAAGTTTCGCTTAATTTCACATAATAGTTATATGCACATCCTGGTCGGTATGCAAATGAGGGAACTGATGACATCACTCACTCACTTTTTCTTTTGTATTTCATTATTTGAAATATGAAATATTCTAATTTTCTCCTCATAGTCCTGTGAAATAAAGTTTTATTTCTCACTGAACAGGTGGAGTTACCATGGCTTAACATTGTATGGTTCAGTCAAGTTGGTCCTTATTTTCAAATTCAAACAATAAAAAACAGAAGAAATAGTGAGTGTGGGACATCATCGATTTTCTCATATGCATGTGGGTAAATTGTGCATATAACTATTTTGTGAAAAATAAGCGAAATTTCAAAATGTCAGAACTTTCTTATTTTACATCCGATTTTGATGAAATTTTCAGTATTATGCTTGTCTGATTTTTCTCTTTGAATTCCACACAACTTTTTCCTGTGGTGGACTTGACCTTTAAGAAATCACAGAGAAAAGGATGTACAGTACATGTCTAGTGAAAGACCGTGATTTATTATGCCGTTTGTAGAGTTGTGGTGCTATTAATCACCCAGCTCTTAGGGTAATTGGAGTTTATTTATGTAACAGCTCGGATAATCTGGGAGACAAGATTGTGTAAGAACAGTATTTCTAAGAAATCACAGAGAAAAGGTCATAGGGTGCACTAGGTAAAGAAAATGGATAGGTTTGTAGTGCTGAGAACAAAGCTCTTAGGGTAACTATGTTCCTAACAGCTCTGATGATCTAGGATGTAAGATTGCAGAAGCATGGAGAAAGAATGGGTACCCAGTAGAAAAAATAAGTTTCTAATGCTTTTAGCGCTTCAATAAGCAGCCCAGCCAAAGCCGGGTTAATGTTAGTCCAGATTGGACCATGGTATATGGAAGTTCCCTTTCCCAAAGCTAACATAGAGGGCACATCTCTCCCGATCTCTAATCCAGTACCAATCCACTCATCCTCCTGTTGACTTTGGGAAAGGGAACTTCCATATACCAAGGTCCAATCTGGTCTAAGGTAATGTTAATGAGGGCCTACTGGGAGAACAGTTTTCGGAACTGGAGTGGCTACCCTGGAAAGCCAGCCACACCAACATCTGAAATTCATATTTGTTCAAAATGGTTTATAGCTATGATGATACATTCATCATTCCGTGGAAAACTCAGTCTGTTCCTCTTTGTTTACAAGGACCATTGCACAAATTTTCTGTAGGAAACATTATGACAATGATGGAATTCTCAGGCATGATATTCTCTGAACTAAAATCGAAATTTCGATTTTAGTCTAGAGAATTATTTTTATCATTTTTTTTTACGTACATGTAAAATCCTTTGCCCAAGAACATTCACATGCTGTTTTTTACTGCTGTTTAGAGTCAAATGATAAAACTATCATGCAGACTCACCTTGAAAATTAATTTTCAAAGTTCTTTACTATGCAAGAGCTTGTAACCCCGACCGAATGCCTCAGACTTCATCGGTGACTTAGCGATCCTTGGCTATTTTCAGATTTTTTTGCAGAGGGGAATATTATGCCTGTTTGCTATACAGTTGTGATTAATCAGATCGAACACAAATCTTTCTAGTGTCAGAGGACAATGCTTGGGTACTTTCATCCTCTTATGCTTGGATGTTTTTATATCCTTTGCAGGGAGGTGTATCAACGTCTAGTATCTCAGGGTGTCATCACACCTAAAGAAGAACAACCACCACCAACTGTTCCTATGGATTATAACTGGGCAAGGGTAAGTGGATAAGAAATGTTATTAACTCTTTGACCACCATAGGCATAATCCCTCCTTCGCCACATATATTTTAGGATGCTACCTGAAGAGGGGTTTTGCATGGACTTTTGATTGGTTGGTTGTAAAGAAAAGTGTTGTGTTTACACTACAATGCGATGCATACTTCACTATGCGTGTTCATACAATAGACTAAATATACTACATCAGTACATGTATGTGTGTATTGAGAATGAAACGTGACTTGAGTCAAAGTTAGCAGTCGGCTGGCAAAGGGTTAAGAGCAGAAAGGAAAATATGATAAAATGTGATTAACATGAATTGTAATTCGGTAAAAATATGGCCACCGTTATTTAGTGCGTGCACAATGGTAAAAAAGAAAGAGATTAAAAGTTAAGGTAATGAAGTATAGAGAATTTGATTTGAAAAATCAATTTTTCAATCATTCAAATATTTTTCAATCATCAGTCATTTGAATTTGTTTGTTTTTGTAATTTATAGTTGTCAATATTTTTCACGATACATCGTTTAGTTTTCTATATTTTTATTATGAATTGTATTTTCAATCTTTGTGTATATGTATATAAAAGCCATTGGAAACTAAATTTCTTTGTATGCCTATGCATTCATGGACCTACAGGTATTAAATAATTTTGAATCTTGGAAAGTATAGTGGTGCTCAAAAGTTAGTGACCCCACAAGAAAAGGAAAATATCTAAAGGCGTTCCAGTTTTGCCAGTTTTTATATTTAATTGCAAAGCCAGGTGATAGTATATTACATTCAACAAAGTTTGTTTCTCTGGGCTCACCGAGCATTGTAGTCTTGTTGTCTACATTCAACACTCAGCATGAAGAAGTGCATTTTGTAGTGGGGTTCACAAACTTGATCACAGCTGTAAATGTGAAGAGCCATATCTAGTTAAAAAGCAGTAGTACAAATGCAGAATTTAATCTTTGTTCCTTAGGAGCTTGGTTTGATCCGTAAGCCTGCATCGTTCATGACCAGCATCGTCGACGAGAGAGGACAGGAGCTCATCTATGCTGGTATGCCCATCTCGGAGATCTTCGAGCAGAACATCGGCATCGGTGGAGTCCTTTCACTTCTATGGTTCCAAAGAAGGTTTGTCCACAACGCTGAATATTTTCCTTCAAACTTTTTTTTGAAAAAAAAGCAAGAACGGGCATACTGAAGATTTTCGACATGCAATCATTGGAGTAAAACCGCATGAATGAAGAAATTGCTAGAACGAAACATATAAAGAACTGAAAAGATTCAGTTTGTCTGTTTTTTAATGCTTTTTTCTGATTTCACACGCGATCTTTCTTCTTGGGTGTCGTGATAAGATTTATTCCATCAGACTGCACGTGTCATGAATATTCATAAACATGAACGGTAAAACTGTAGAATAATTTGCAATGTGGAGCGTTTTGTGGCCCAGTGGATAAGTCTTCTGACTTTGAAACAGAGGGTCGTGGGTTTGAATCCCAGCCATGGCGTAATTTCCTTCAGCAAGAAATTTATCCACATTGTGCTTCACTCGACCCAGGTGAGGTGAATGGGTACCCGGCAGGATTAATTCCTTGAATGCATGAGCGCTGAGAGGCAGCTCGAGCTAAAGCCGGGGTAATAATAATAATAACAACGTGCCTCGGAATAGAATATTTCTAGATAGATGGCGCTATATGAATGCCTATTGTTATCATTATTATTAATGGTTCATTTAACTTGGTCTTGTGGTGCAGTGAGATAATTCTGGTGCTTATATTGACAAGCTTGCAGGTTCAAATTCCCTGTTTGCACAAAAATTCAATTTGTAGTTTTACTCTATTTTTCTGTTTGAAATTGAAGCTAGACTTTTTAAATTAACGTGTTCAAGACTTGTATCCTTGTAAGAAATGAGTGAATCTTTGTGTATATGTTTTTGTGCAGATTACCACCATACGCAACCAAGTTCATTGAGATGTGCTTGATTGTAACTGCCGATCACGGTCCTGCGGTATCAGGAGCTCATAATACCATTGTCACTGCTAGGGCAGGCAAGGATCTCATCTCATCTCTGACATCAGGACTTCTTACAATTGTAAGTGATCCCCATTTCTTATCAAAGTTATACATAAACTGGTCAATTTTAACTGATCTATGACATTTGCTCTGGTGAAAATTGCTCTGCTATAAATTTCACATACTGATTGAATTTGAAGAACTAACTTTAATCCTGGATTAAACACTGTACCCTTCCCTTAAACTAATCCTAAACCAACCATAAAACCCTATTCCAGTCCTAACCTCAACCCTACAACTTAGACGAAATAAAGCCCGGAGCAATTGTTGCAGGAGCAAATGTTGATCCATATTGTGCTGCACTCACTTCAATTGAGGTATATGTAAGAAGTTGCAGGGCTAAAGCCAGGGTAATAATATCCAAGTCCTTTGGAAGTGCATAGGGATGTCATAATCATAATGAGATTTGTGTTATACAAGAACTGTGATACATGTAGTGTGCATCACTTAGAAACATTGCTATATAAATTTATATTCTTCTTCTTCAGGGAGATCGTTTTGGAGGTGCATTGGACGCTGCTGCCAAACAGTTCAGTGAGGCGTACGACTCCTCTCTCATCCCGATGGAGTTTGTCAACAAGATGAGAACGGAGCACAAGCTCATCATGGGAATCGGTCATCGTGTCAAATCGGTAGGTGTTCACCTCCATCCCCTTCATGCTTTATATTCTGGGCTGAAGATATTTACCGTAAGTAACGGTGTATTAACCGCACCTTTTTCTCGGCGGGATAGAAGCAAAAGTCGGGGGTGCGGTTTATACACGGTGACAGGTTTGAGCTGGCCCGCCGTAACCCCTCCCGTACATGTACATGTACGATGTCTGCCAGTTCACAACACATCGAGTGGCCGGGCGTAGCCGCCCAGGCAATGTCGTTTACAGGGGTATGAGCCGCGGGTAATGGGAAGCAATTATTACGATCTTAATTAGATATTGTCAAAAACAAACGCACCCACCTTCATGACACTAATTTTGACTTTATTCTCAATTCAAAGTAGTGAAGTTCCCTGGCTAAGTTAAAAGGGACGCCAAGCATACTCGGTAAAATTTTGTCACCGCTGAGCGGGAGTTGAGTGAGCTTAGAGATTGCGTTGTAATATGGTTAGTGCGACTTAAGCTGGCGCTATTAAAAGTTCCGTTTCGCGCCAGCTCGTTTTTTTCCTTCCTGTTTGCTCTTCATAAGATACCATGTAAACCACGCACGAGAGAGACGGCACGAAGCCGTAAAAAACAACTGGAAAAAATGTCAATTTCTTTGTTTCTTGAACTTTCCTGTAATCCCGTATCCAAAATTCATGCTAAAACATCAAATTTCTGAAAGTGATTGTGAGGTTGTGATGCAAGAAATGTGAATGTTTCTTCCTCCTACGCTGGGAAAGACACAGATCATAATTTGATAAGATGTATTGGCATGACTGCTACTGTATGTAGTTTGCAATGAAATGGCAGTTCTGTGTGTGTGTACACTGTGACTGTGAGTGAGTGAGTAAGTGGCCAATATTGGCGGGACCGTTCTTTCTTTCTAACATTTGTAGATGAATTGATCAAGAACAGCAGATTTCCGCATACCGGTAATCTCTTTGGATACTTAACTTTGAAATCTTAAACTTAGTTTTTGTTTCTTCGTACCTCAAATATGCATGTAAATGTGAAAGTATTTTTTTTTTTTTTTAGTCCAAAGGCAAAGTTGGGGGTGCGGTTAATACACGGGTGCGGTTAATACACCGTTACTTACGGTATATCTCTATAAATAGAGTAAAATTCAAAGAAGAAAATGCTGAAAAATTGATCAAACTCAGATAACAAATAAAGTTATTCTATAGATTTGCGTTATTCTTGGCATGTCTTCATAAATATTCATTAGGTGGGCTGATGATGTCATATCACCACTTGTTCTTTTGTATTTTATTATATGAATTTAGGTTCATTCAACAAAATTCTACTAAGAACTTAAACAATTAGATTGAAAACTGATTAAGTGCATTAGTTATTTCTTGCTGCAACTTATTTCATAATATTGGAGACACATTATTAAATACACATTTATGAAAACATGAAACAATTATGATTTCATGTAATAACATGAGAAAAAGGAAAGTGGTGATGTGACATCATCAGCCCTCCTATTGAATATTCATTAAGACAAAGACTTCCCAAGAACTGTTTCACTGGAATAATGCAAATCTTTAAAATTCAATAAATTCATTCTTTGTTATCTGATTTTGATCAAATTGATCATGTTAAACCACATTGATGACCTCATATTTGCGCACATCCTCTGACAGTGATCTAACCAACGGAGTGATGGGAAAAAACACACACATGAAGTTTAGTAATATAAACATGTTTATTGATCAGACTTTAATCTTTGTGAAACAACCCCCCCCCCCCCCCAACTCCTTTTTGCAAGGAGAATCTGCAGAATCAAAATAATTGAAAGAAAAATTGATGCCATTACATGTACCTGGAGCAGCATTTTGGGATTGATATAAAGTATGCATCATTTATTGAATGTTGGCTCAAGATATGATGTTTCATTTAAAATTTCAGATAATGAACCTGGGGATAGTATAATTACATCTAGGAAATACAAAAAATATGTGTTATTATATAGGACTTTGGATATTCCGGGTTTCATTTTGAGAGAGATTTCTTTTTACTTGGTCTTTCTGTGAATTTTCTTTTTCACATGGCACATGATAACTGAGGCTTTTCTACATAATTATACATGTGTATGCACTTAAAGGTAAATGCTAGTTTTGGTAACGATATCAAAATGAGTTCGTACAGAATCCAATGAAATGACTACCAAAGTGTCTCATTGTATAAATAAAACGTATGTGCCAAAGGATTCTGGAAGAAATTGTGTAATTGCTGAGAAATCAGCAAATAAGCACAGGATTCGGGTAGAGCGTGGGTCCCGACATTCAAAGCAATAATTATACACTGTCCCACGTGCTCTTATCTGTGTTGGGGATCTTCAGTCTGAACATTTTTCAGCGTAGATTTCAAGATTTCACAAAGTTCAGTTTATGTAACTGTACCAGATCTAGATCCTCGATGATATACTGACAATTAAGCCTTGTTTTACAGACTTTCTCGTGAAATCAGTGTTTACTGCAACTACTGGAATTTCTCTTTAAGTTAGAGATCAATATGGTAGAATGAATCATGGGCAAATATGTGACCAGCCAAGCCGGAACCAACAATAATTTGCCAGAGAAGGTTTTCTGTAAATAACAAACATACTAATTTGATCTTAAAAAAGCAAAAATAAAAAAAAATGGCTTATCTGACAGGTTAATTCTTCTATTCCTTCTATCAAATTTCAAGTAGTAAAGTTGAATAGAAAACAAGGTGCAAGAGTTTCTTTGACACACGCTTTTGTGGGCTGCTTGAAAATTTCACTGAGATTGCATAGTGTGCATATCTCGTCCTTTAGTGAACCAAGAACTTCAAACATTGTTTTCTGCTTATCTTTTAAGCTCTCGCTTAGTTGCTCTTGCATTCAACGAAGGACTAGTTAGATGAGTTGTTGTAGATCAATTATGATATTTATGACTAGTCAAATATCATTCTAAAATTTAGGATGTACTTCAAAATTAAATGAAAATCTCAAAATTCATTTTGGGCGACTTATTGTTGGTTTTGATTGCCGGTCCCATATGTATTTTTTTTTTCATGTGACAACTATAGATATTCAATATGCATTTTTTTCTATGTTTTTTTTCAGCTGAACAATCCTGACCAAAGAGTAGAAATCTTGAAGGACTTTGTAAAGAAGAACTTCCCGGTTTGTCCGCTTCTTACCTACGCACTAGAAGTCGAGAAGATCACTACAGCTAAGGTAAAGGAAATTCACAATTTAACATAATACCTTTGTATTTGTCATTTACATTTAGTTCTTTACAGTGAAACCAACCATTATTGATGTTAGGTAGTTGAATATTTACCCTTCTTTGCACATCTTGCAAATATTTTTATCAAGAGTAAAAAAAATGAATGACATTATTTGTGCATGTGTTGGAACAATTTACGTTGCAATTACATCGTCAGGATTACATGTACTTCATCGAGTTCATGAATAACCTGAAACCAGAAGTACCTACAGGCATATAAATGGTTAAAACATAGAGCTATTAACAGAAGGAGATCTGACTCTCTCAAACGCTTTGCCCCATTCGCGGCACCGCTAATCCCCTCTCAGCAGGGTCCCTCACGGCGCATTACACAGGTCGCTCGTAAATCAGATAAGGAAAGTTGATCGACGCAGTCGACAGGTCGGATTTGCGCTTGCGCAGTAGCGTTTTCACCCACAATGCATTTCACATCCGCTACACAAATTTATGCAAACATGGCGGCACACGATTTGTAGATGAAAATCTGGTTTTGGAACCAACTGAATGGGAAACGGACAATTCCAGCAAAGAGTTCTGTATATGTGGGACTCCGTCAACGGATGAGATGATCTCATGCTCAAGTCGCCGCATCGCATGCTTTCACAGAAAATGTGTTGGATTGGTCTGGATCTGTGAATTCTGCGATAGCGACTCGGCCTCGGTCTCCGCGCTTGGCTCTGGTCTCTGTTAATAGCTCCATAGTTAAAATGATTATTTGAATTACACATTACACAGCTGTACCCAGGTAATAATGATGATATTGAATGTTGATTTTTGGGAGATACCACACATTCATGTATTTTTCCCTCAATAGACCCATATTACCCTTATAATGAGACCACTTTGGGAAGTATGTATGGTATCTCCCTCCTCAAAGCCAGTCAGAATATAAATATCTATTTTCTGATCATATTACTACTTTCTACATGTAGACGTGAAAAGAAATAAGAGGGAATCTCAACGATATCATAGTACTCTCCAATTAGTTTTGATGAATGTGTGTCAGGTGCATTCTAGTAGCGTGATTTTATAACAAGTGAAACTAAACTACTCTTCAACAGGAAAACATTAAAAAAGCACCCTTCTAGGATATCATGAAAACAATAAAGGGGAAATGGGAAGAGAAGGGGAAAAAAAAGAGCAGTTTGAAAGTCTTTTTATTTATTAAAGAATACTGTTTCTTTTCTCTGTATCATGAATGTTAGAAAGTGTCCATTCAAGATCCGGTGGCATGAATTGATTTATACACACAGTTATAAAGAAAGGGTAATACAAAAGAGAAACAGATCATCAGGCAATCAGGATCATTTACATTGGAACCAGTTATAATAAAAAACCTTGATGAGGTGCCCCAGGATCTTCCCATTACATGCATGCCCTATAACCTTCCCCCCCACCACCCTTTTAACAATTACATGTACATTTACATTGTGGAGCGTTGTGGCCCAGTGGATTAGTCTTCGGACTTTGAAACAGGGGGTCGTGGGTTCGAATCCCAGCCATGGCGTAAATTCCTTCAGCAAGAAACTGATCCACGATGTGCTGCACTCGACCCAGGTGAGGTAAATGGGTACCGGTAGGAAGTAATTCCTTGAGAAGCTGTGTGCGCTATGAACGCCTAGCTTAGCCGGGTAATATAGGAGCGCCTTGAGCACCTAACAAGGTGGAAATGTGCGCAATATAAATATCCTATATTATTACACGAAGTTTGACAATAACTTCATTATTACATTGGATATTGCCTGGCAAGGAAATGAATACACCTATGCCATGGTCATGATTGATTCATCAGCGGCTAATTTGCAACAAACATTTGCAATTGATCACAAAATGTTGGTTGCAACACACCCCATGTGCCATCATAATAAGTTGGACAAAAAGGCCCGTTTTCTTAATTCAGGTTTAACTTAGACCATGGTCTTACTCTGTGCTAAAATTATGGGAAGCCAAAAGTGTCAAATTTTTTTTAATTAAGTTGTATGTTGCTTATGTTTACTGTGCTCTTTTCTGACTCATCGATGGTGAAGACAATCCTCTATTTATACTTCCTAGACAATTATGAATGATTTGAGAGCCAAATGAGCTGAAATATATTTCTACTGTTAGTGATTTATGCAACTATTGCCTATCCATAGTAGACCGGCCAAAACAATATTTTTATACTTTGGACGGCAAAATTTGTTAATGCTTGCTAATGCTTGGCATCCCAGCTAAAAGTTTTGCAAAAATACCCAGGAATAGCGTATGGGCAGATGCCAAGCGCAATTTCTCGTGAAGGTGTCATTTTTAGCGTAAAATCTGAAAGACTGTCGAAAATAACGCATTTTGATATTTTGACGGATTATCATCATATTTTTGATTATCTTTGATATGAAATAATTTTTATTCAGACTTTCATATTATAAGTCTACTAAATATGCATTTCAAATTTGAATATTACACACACACATATGGCACAGGGAAACATAAAACCGTGATTTCCTCGAAATAAAAGTTTGTGAAAACTATCAATAGTTTAAGTTTTTTTACTCAACATAAATTCTTCGATTTAAATGCGTTTATCCATCGAATGTATAGTAAATGTCCTAGTGCCACAAATATTAAAAGAATTTTCAAGTAAGATGGTAGATATCTCATTTTATGTTATCCGAAAGGAGACAATGTGCATTTTACCAGGTGCGCATTTTGAAAGAAAAAATGAAAATACCGTACATTATGTACATAATTACATGTATAAGTACATACTTAAGCGAGTTTTTATTTACATGTATAAGTCCATAATAAAGCGAGTTCATAATTGGATAGCACAATTTGTCATTTCCTTGCATCCCAGCTAAAAGTCTTGCAGAAATACTGAGTAATAGCGTACGGGCGGATGCCAAGTGCACTTTTGCGTGAAAGTATCATTTTTAGCGTAAAATCTGAAAGACTGTCGAAAATCACGCTTTTCGATATTTTGACGGATTATCATCATATTTTTGATTATCTTTGATATGGAATTGTTTTTATTCAGAGTTTCAAATTATAAGTCTACTAAATATGCATTTCAAATTTGAATATTACACACACATATATGGCAATATGAAATATAAAATCGTGATTTACTCAAAATAAAGGTTTGTAAAAATTATTAATGGTATAATGTTTGTGTTCCGCATCTCAATTTCGTCAAGATTTAGTGCTAACTGAATAAATACTTAACAATTGTTGTCATGTCACATATTGTGAAAACAAATACTGAAATAAGATGCAAGATATATATCATTTTATGCTATGTATGCGAAATATAACAATGCACATTATTTTATCAGATGCGCATTTCTGATAAAAAAATAAACAGCGCACAATATTACATCGATATTGCACATATCTTATATCAGTGCGATACTCGTCATGATATTATATAGGATTATGTTTGCTTTTGTAGAGTTCGATCTTCTTGCTATTTCCACGAATGAATTGGTGCTGAACTTAAATCTACCTGTGGCGATATTCAGAAATAGGTCTGATATTTAATTTGCCGTTACCACGGTAGCATTAATTTTACAGGAATATCTATATCCAAAATCATAGAAAACATACATGTATGAATAAAGCGATTCATTTTCCTTATAATTTGAAATTCTGAATAAAAATTATTTCATATCAAAGATAATCGAAAATATGATGATAATCCGTCAAAATATCAAAATGCGTGATTTTCGACAGTCTTTCAGATTTTACGCTCAAAATGACACTTTCACGCAAAATTGCGCTTGGCATCCGCCCGTACGCTATTCCTGGGTATTTTTGCAAGACTATTAGCTGGGATGCCAAGCATTAACAAATTTTGCCGTCGAATCCTTATCTAGAGCACTTTTTGAGGTTTGGCCGGTCTACTATCCATACTTACACCACAACTAACTGAGTTTAAGTTAAACCCGACTTCAGAATACGGGCCAAGGGTTGAATCCTTCTGACAAATATGATAAAATTTAAAATGGACTGTTCACACATATTTAGTAGTTGGCAAAAAGGATTAGACCATGTGGGACAAAACGGGGGGGGGGGGGGGGGGGCACTTACCACATCTTGCTACCCAAGCACACACTTAAACAATGGACCCTAAATGTCAAAATCCCAGTGCAAACCTGGTTGAAAAAACGTACCCTTAATGGCGTCAATGGGGTATATATACCCTAAATACCCTAAATGGCATAAATCCCGTGCGAAAATGGTAAAAAAAAAACCTAAATGGCATTATAAACCTAAGATATTCATAAATGGTGAAAACATCATGCCCGGGACGCATGCCTACAACATTATACTATAGTTGACTGCTGCCCCCCCCCCTGGCCCATGGCTACATGAGACAGAGACAAGGTGAGTGGAGAAGGCTCAATAGTTGAACTTCAAGGACGGTCATAAATTGATACCCTAAGTGTCGAAAATAGATTCTGTAATTTAGTACTAATTTCGAAAACAGCTCTTGAAGCTGAAAAATACCCCCCCCCTGTTGAAACTTTTGCGGATGTGTGCACGTCGTCCATGATGGTGAGTGACCGCACCCTCCCCCCCCCCCCCCCCCGCCTCGGAGGAGACCAAGTGGTATTAGACCAAATGGTACTTCACCCTCACACAGCACCACTTGATGATCCACACGTAGGTGAAAGTGGATATGAGGAAACGGCTTTGATTACCAAGAATTCACTTGAGAGAGCTACTTAAACTCCCATCCATTGGCAATTGGCCTGTCACATTGTGGAGGCAGGAAATGTACCTATTCTTGGCAAGATTCCAGTTATTATTAATGTTTTTGCACATTGTACTCTTAATTAAGACATTTTATACACATTGACATATATATAGGCATTGACGTACATGTATGCTCTTTGCGTTGAAGGTATTCTATCGGGGTTTTTTTCCTTTTTCCTTTATCTTTTATATGGTTGAAGATGGCAGTGTTATTGAAGCATTATCAGTTCATCTTGTTCAAAAGTGGGGATTTCCCCACAAGGTTTTTATTCTATTTTTAGGGAATATATTTTTATTTTCTGAACCAGCTGCGTGGTACTTTGGTACCATTAAACTACAATTGGTATCAGATTTTTAATTAAGTACTAAATATTAAGTTTTGATAATGAGTAATAGAATTGTTTTTTGTGGGATTTTTTTATTCCTCCTGTTAATTATTAGCAAGTAATGTTAACGCTTGAAGATGAGTGTGACTATGATGATTTATTAGTTTATTTTCCTCGCAAATAGGGCTTCCCTAAAGTTTTTAATCAATTTAAGGGATACATGGTTTTGATGTTATAATTTTACATGTTTAAACTATCAACTCTTCATCTGAGCTCTTCCCCGTCTCACAGGAATGCTTTGTCATGTTGCGCTTGAGGACGCTTGCACAACAAAAATGCAAATTGCCACTTTAGGTTATTGAATATCTATATCTACAGTGCATCCCACAAAAAAGGAAACCTGTTTTCAGATAGAGGTTTCACATTTATAAACATATTTTTACTATGAATTTGATATTTAGTGGTAGAGTGGAATCCCATCTTTAGTTTAATACCAACAGCTTAGCAAATCATTCATGCATAGCAGATTACAAGCAATGAATATTGAGGCATATCAGAAATGATTTGTGCAGAAACTCACATGTGATTCTGAATCCACTCTCATTTCAGGGATAAGTGAGAAAAACTTAACAAAGAATAAAAGAAGATGTTAAGGAGCCAATCGTCGAATGAAGACTTCAAACTTGTCTTGCTCATTACTGCGTGAAGTGTTCTTCATATATTATGTATCAAAATGTAGAGGAATAATTGAATTGTATGATGATTTAAACGAAATATCAATTAATTTGCATTTGAAGAAAAAAGATGTGGGAATCCCTGTTTCCTTTTTCTGGGACGCACTGTATTCCCATTAAAGGACAAGTCCACCCCAACAAAAACTTGATTTGAATAAAAAGAGAAAAATTCAACAAGCATAATACTCAAAATTTCATCAAAATCGGATGTAAAACAAGAAAGTTATGACATTTTAAAGTTTCGCTTATTTTTAACAAAACAGTGATATGAACGAGCCAGTTGCATCCAAATGAGAGAGTTGATGATGTCACTCACTATTTCTTTTGTTTTTTATTGTTTGAAATATGAAATATTTTGATTTTCTCGTCATTGTCATGTGAAATGAAGTTTCATTCCTCCCTGAACTCGTGGAATTCCATTATTTGAACATTTTGTGCTTCAGGCAAGGAGGTCCTAATCGTCAAATTGGTAAAAATTGAAATATTGTATAATTCAAACAATAAAAAACAAAAGAAATAGTGAGTGAGTGACATCATCAACTCTCTCATTTGGATGTAACTGGCTCGTTCATATAACTATTTTGTTAAAAATAAGCGAAACTTTGAAAAGTCATAACTTTCTTATTTTACATCCGATTTTGATGAAATCTTCAGCATTGAGCTTGTCTGATTTTTCTCTATTGATTCAAATCAACATTTTTCTGAGGTGGACTTGACCTTTAAGTTTAATAGAATGCTCAAAATAGCTTAAGTAAGATAATGCTTACAAAGGAAACATAATATTTTTTCCTTGCTGTGGTTTAGCTTGCATGAGAAGAGATCTGATCAGGATGAGCTATGTTATTAATGTGCCCGTGGTTAAAAAAAAGAAAGATAACAAAAAATGTGTTGGTAATGTAGAAGGAACAGTTGGCAAGGGGAATGAAAGGGAAATTCTCAAAGCAAAATGCTTCTTCAAAATCATGATAGCAATGTAAGGAGCGATAGGCTATGGAGGGGGTAAGAAATGGATATTTCAGAATCAATTTTCATTTGAAGCAGAATGTCCTGATTGATATAACACCATTTTAAAGAAACACGGTTGAAAAATGGGCCAGTGTACCCCCCCAAAAAAAAAAAAATTGAGGGGAAGTGGCCTAAAAGTGCCGAGTCATAATTTCTTGAGAATGGAAAAAGTCGTCATTTTCTTATTTGAAGGCCCTTTGATCTGATTTTTGTGTCTATTTATGTTTCCTAGCCTGATATATCTATCAATAAGCATTGTCAAAAAATTGCTTAAAATATTCTAAAAGGTATTGAAACAAGGCCATACTGATTTTAACCCTTTAAAGCATTAGGGTCATTCCATAAAGGTCGGACGTACATTCGGACACATTTAAGAGCTGTATCTCCTTTTATTTGATAGCAGTGTTTTATTTTTTCTTAGTATATCATAACATGTAACCTAGGTTATCATTGCACCATGACAGGACCAGGCTGCAACATGAAGAATAGAAAATATGGGCAAAAATGTGAGGGGTCGGACGTACATCAGACGAAAGCAGGTTGCATTTAGAGATCATGTCAAAATCTCTGTGATTTTTGTGATGCAAGTACTAAAATTCTAATATGAGCTGTTAGCTAAAGGATGAATCTTAAAAGAAATGAATCAAAGAAATTGATAGGCATTGCCTTGTTTTAGTTACAGGCTGATCTATTTGGGGTCGGACGTACACTTTGAAGGGGTCGGACTTACATTGTGCAAAATATTTGCACACTGTACGTCCGACCCCCTTTGAAGATCGGTTACACAAAACATAGACATTCTGAACTGGATCTTTTTAATATACATATTGTTTGGTTAGTTGTCTTTAACATAAGATGGAATTAACAAATGAATCTGATGCTGGTGAAGAGTTATGCTTGATTAAAGTTGACATGCATTCAGACAGTGTACGTCCGACCCCCATACTGATTTTCTTACAGTCAAGCAAAATGCTCCTCATATCTATTACAAATGAGTCAGTGGGGTTAAACTCTTTCCATTTTGATATCTACATTTTTAGATCACATCAACAATGAAACAACACAACTATTTACACAATGCAGGATATTTTTTTACTGTTAAACTTCAAGTAAAATGTATCTTTTTTAATGGTTTGCAAAAGATATGACAAAGAATTTCTTCAACATTAAAAAAGTTGTCCTGTTACAAACTTTGTTTAAACAAGGTGGGTTACGAACCATGAGTCTTCCCTGATGTTGCAATCGATAAAACATGCAATATGACCTTTTGACCCCTAGATGACTTTTGATCTCTCCATCCTCAATAACTTTTTCCACTAGGTGGTTTCAGACCGCCTCGAAGTTCGCCAGTTCCAGGTATTCTCTGATCGGGAAATTTACCCCGATCAGAAAATACCAGGTATTTTGGTAATGTGAAAGCAAACTACGCGTAATTTCCCCGAATGAAAATACCCGCTAAATAGTAGGTACTTGGCGAAATTATGAGAACTTTCGTGGGGATTTTTCCAAGGTCGCAGGTATTTTGGCAATGTGAAAGCAAATTATGGGAACTTTTATCCCAGCGTGTCGTTGGGCGCAGCGGCGTGGGTGGCTGCTGGGCTTGTGATTTTGAATCTCCCTCCTTGCCTGCTTATCAGACCACACTGCGCATGCTCGTAACTTCGGGTACTTATCCTGAAGGATGTGTTTCGGGGCGGTGTGAATGCAGGAATAATTAACGGGTATTTTTTAGCCTTAAAAAGTTCTCGTAATTTAACAGGGATTCTTGTGATCGAGGCGGTTTGAAACCACCTACTGATCATTTTGTTCCATGATTTGGCAAAGTTAATGCAGAAATATGTCATTTGACATTTTTACCCCTAGATGACATTTGACCTCTCAATCCTCTTTAACAAATATGTGATACTACCCACTGATAATTTGTTCCAAGTTTTAATACATTTGAATACAATACACATAAAGTATCGAAAGTTAACTTTTGACCCCTAGAAAGCTTGAACAATTGACCTTGAAATAACAAAATGAGCAAAAGTGACCTTTGACCCCTAAATAACCTTAGAAATTATCATCTTCTTCAACAAAAAAATTGTATTACCCACTGATTTTGTGTTTGAAGTTTGAACAATATTGATGCAAACAAAAAAAATAATTGAAACAAAATGTGTCAAAAAATGACTGAATGGCCTCTTATCTATTGACGTTTTGACCCTTAGATGACCTTTGACCTCATCAACACACACATGGTATCAACCAAGGATCATTTGTACCAAGTTTGAACAAGGTTGATGCAGAAATAAAGAAATGAGAACAAGTCAAAATTAAATGAATAACCCTTCACATTTTCATAACTTACACCCCTATAGGCAAAAGTAGAATAGTCTAGACATCCATGTATCATTATAGCAAATGGGCAGATCTATTTCCCATAGAGGGGCAATCGCTGTACCTGAGATTGAGGGGAAGAGGCAATTTCTTCTTTTATATAGAACTTCTTTGTTTATTAAATTTCTCATGTATTTGTAGGTTTTTAATTTTGATTTTCTTTTTTAATTTCGATTTTCTTTTTTAATTTCCTGCAGGCTATTATTCAGTCATAATTACCACTAAATTCATTAAGTTATGTGATAATTTGAGATGAAGGAAGGTAGTTTCTATTGAATATGCACACAAAACACAAATAAATCACCATTTCTTGAAGATGATATCATCATATAAAAATCTACATATTGCCAAAAATGTGTGGTATTCTTTGTGAAATTGTCTCAAAACTTGTGCAAGACTTCAAAGAAAAAACCAATAAAACTATACAGCGATATCAAGGTGTATTAAAGAACTATCATGCAAAATGTTAAAGATGGAAGGTGAATTTTGCCCCCGGTATTTGTTGGGTAAAGAAAATACAAAAAAGGTCATTTTAAACTAGGTTGAAATTGAAATTTGTATTCAATTTTGAAAGATTGATATGAGTAAAAGATGTTATGATATTAAACTTTTGCAAAAAACATCTAAGCAGTGCAAGATAAGAACATTAAAAAAGTTTCAAAGGGGTCGGACATACAAAAAAGTTGTACGTCCGACCCCCACTTAACTTGAAATCCCAGACTAGTGGTGAGCTACCTTCTGGTGTATATATTAAACAAAGCTTGCTTTGCATCTGACTTTGGGAAAATTTACCTGCTTTTGTTTTGCTTGTAAGAAAAAAAGTGTATGTGAAAAGGGGTCGGACGTACATTTGAAAGTGCCTGCTTTTAATATATTTGGTTTAAAAATATAACAAAAATAGAAAAAACCTAACTTGTTTTTTAGAAACCTGACATAATAACAACTTGGGCAACATCCAACTTTGATTATTTCAAAGCTTGTAAAAGATCTAAAATTTGTTGGAAACATGACCTTTTAAAATCAGTAAAATTCTATTTTGTTGCTATGGTGACTTCAATGCCTTGCCAAAATGAAACGATACATTGTTTGAAATTATTTCTTTCAGATTTATACATTTCAGTGTCTTAGCTTTCAAGTGATACCTAATTTGTTCTGTTTGTAGGATTTTGAAATTTTGACCAAAAGGTTTACTATTTTATGGAACAGCCCATTAGAGGACGGGGCATTGTGGCCCCCACCTCATCAAGTTCTGCGGTTGAATTGAAACCACTGCGTTATATGCCGGGCCCATTCCTGAATTTTGTTTTATACAGACTTTCGCATCTTTTGACACCAAATATATGATTTATAGCCCACCTCTAATGTACACTATAAGGATCGAGAGAAAAAGAGCATCGTTTAGGGTATCTTCAAAATGTCACCAGGGTTTAATTGCATGCATGATTTAAAAACAGCTTTCCCAATCTTCATCTGTTTGTTGTCCTGATAGGAATCAGAAGATTGTGATGGAAAAGATGCTGAGTGGAATTCCGCCTAAACCATACATGTATGTAGCTAATTCTGGCTCGGAATTTAGTAAAGGTTCATTTTTTTAGCAGGAAAAAAAAGGAAAAGATGCTGAGTGGAATTCCGTCTAAAACGTGTGGCTGATTCTGGCTCAGAATTTTGTCAGCATTGGACATTTTTTATACACGCGCCGATACGCGCTAAATTTGGCGTAATTTATATCGGAAATCTGCATAAATCATGGACTCAACCGTAGGTTTTCAAAACCACCTTTGTGAATGAGTGTGAGAATTATAATATGTAAAGGCCCTTGCCAGATTCCTGTTGAGGACACAACTCTTGACTTTTGATTTGGAATTCTCAATGTGACTGTCTCAACCTGCAATTTATTGGTCCTTTACATTATTTCCTTATTCATTTTTTGTTTTATTTTGCTAGAAACCCAACCTCATCTTGAATGTTGATGGTGTTATTGGTGTTGCTATGGTTGACCTCTTCAGGAACTGCGGAGCTTTCACAGCGTAAGTAATCATATTACACAATCAGTGTCCGTAATGTGTGTTATAAAATTGGCAACAACTTTTGATATTTATTTGACTTGATAAAAATTGATACTACATAATATTAGTAATATAACACAATAAATCTGGAAGCATTTTCTGTACCATTTTTTTGCTACAACTACTTGCAAATACAGTTTTCCCTTCTAAGAATGAGTAATCCTAAAAAGTATGCTAATTAGGAGATGTCTTCTGTACCAATTATTTTCTACAAGGAACTGCAAATACAGTTTTTCCCTTTAAAAATTATTGGTAATCTGTAAAATTATACTAATTTGAAAGCATTTTCTATAACAGTTATTTTCTACAAGAACCTGCAATAGTTTTTTCCCTCTTTAATTGATGAGTAATTTGAATAATGTATACATGCTATTAAGAAACCTTTTGCTACCAGTCATTTTCTATAAGGACCTGCAAATAGGGTATTCCTTTCTTGAAGTGATTGCTACAGAGTTTCATTTCCAATGCACCATGACTTGCTCATTTTGAAAAATTAGCATGAATGTACATGTAGAGAATGGTATCTATTATCTGTTTTTATCAACCAAAGGCTTCCACGAATACAACATGCATCATATGGACAAATTTGATAGAAAGTGATTCATCTATTTCATGATATGAGGTTGTGTGAACAAGGACCTTCACCTATGATACTATATCAAGTGTTTTAAGTCTATAAAGTAAACGTCTGTATCGGTTGTATGATTTACTGATACATGCGACCTGCCAACCTCAAACCAATAAAAGCTTGCTCAAAATGATTCTTTGATTTTTATTGAGCATGAAAAATACACCTCCTCAGCTTAATGGCACTTAAATTGTCCAAAATTTACCAACAATAAATGATACAAGTACATGTACTTGATTGAATGTATAAGAAATTCAGAGAGGGCTTAATAGAGGAGAGAAGAAAATATTTAAAAGTGCAAATTACATCTACTAAACCTAAACCTGCCAACTGTCCTGATTTTCATTTTTTTCAAAATGGCAAAAATTAGGATGTTCTGATTTCTGAAATTTAATGTGTGAAAAAAAAGATATGTGGGGAAAAATTGCCAGACACTTTCAAGCCCCCCCCCCCCCGGCCTGTCCTCGATACATCTCAAATAGCCCAGTCCTTTAACGGTTAAAGTTGCTAAAATCCAGGAGTTTCTGGGGGCACTGCCTTCTTGACCCCTGCATGGGGCTCTGCACCTGGACCCCCACTTGGGGCTTCGTCGCCCCCTGGACATTGTCTGTCCAGATTTTGTATTTCTAAATGTTGGCATATGATCTGTAAACTCATGTTTATTTTACGTCATCACACCAAAATAGGCTTTGGTCATACAAACTGGGATCATCTATATGTAGCAATGAAACTGAGATAGTGACAGATACTTTTAGAGGAATTAAACCAAAACTTTAGAGGGCTTTAAGATCAGATGTGCAATTACATCTTCAAGCCTAGAAGGTTATTCTTCCCATTTGGCTACTCTCACTTCTTGTAAATGAAAAAAAAAATGCAATGTCATTTCAATATGAAAAGAAAAAGATACAACTGGATCAAGGCTAATTTAACTTCAAATCAAATATTCACATGTTTAATAAAGAGATTTTCTTTAGTTGCTAGTGCAATGCTAATTGTGTACATTATTACTTGTATTATCGTACGCTAGAGTCCCCAGTTTTCTGCGATACAGGAAACAGAAAAAAAATCATGGATATATGAATATCATGGAAAACGCTTTTCTCCTGACCGAAATATATTATTTTTGCTAAAATATGTTTCATTAAAGAAAATGTAGTATTTGAAATAAAATAGGGAACCTTTTTGTTGTGTTTAGTTCATATTTTGCAAAGTTAACAAAAACTAGAATTGATTGTTGATATTAAATTGATTTTTTGCAGTGAGGAAGCTAACGAGTATGTTGAAATTGGAGTCTTGAATGGTCTATTTGTTCTCGGCCGTAGCATGGGCTTCATCGGTGAGTCATACTTTTATGATCATTTAAAAGAATTCCCAAGAACATTTTATCACGCTCATTTATCATACAATTGTCTTATTTCCTGGTCCATCCCTGTAACATTGCATTGTTTAAGAAATAATGAATGAAGATTAAGATGCATATTTCATTGTCCGATATTTAATTAGTCATTGTTTCATGAAATATATTGCATGGAGATTGTGTAAGTTGAAATAGAAAGAGAAATTATTAGATATAAATATGAAAATTACAAGTGCAGTCAACCGTTAACTACATGTACTTAACAAAGCATATGGCCTTTTTCTTTTGATCCGGTGAATTAGATTAATCATATAAGGGAGGTTATATCTGGGTTTATGACCTTACCTCATCGATTTGGCTCCAATTTCTTGTCTGAAACCTGTGGAAACCTTTTATTTGATATTGTCCATCCATTTGAAGATTCAAACTTCACAGTATTTTGATATTGTCATCATATATAATTATGTAGAGGCCTATCGATTTATACACAGTGGTATGTGTACATGAATCACAGCCAAACCTTGTTTAGTGATAAAAGGACGGCTTCTCAATAATGGCTTTTCGTTTGATTTCCCGCGAATACTAATCCCCATGGAAACATGTACATGTAAAGAATTTTGTTGCTGTAGATATTGTGCATTTGTTATTATAACATGTCTTCGTGATACGGGACCCTGATGACCATTTCTTGTGCTGTGAGATATATCCTCTCCCCGGGGGGGGGCCACTTACATTGACGAGTGGATACCATGCGCGACCAAAAAAACACGTAAAAAGGATGTCCTTTTCACGATAGGGCACGTTACGTACGTAACGTGATAAGGGTGTCAAAAACACAAAAATAAGGAAAAAAGGGTATCTATTTCGCTAGGAAAATTACGTGTTTAGGGTCTAATTTGTGGGGATGATAAAACAAAATTAAAATGTTTTATAAAGGATGTCCTTTTTGACCCAACACTTCGTGTTTAGAGTCCGATTTGCGCGAGGTGTAGAAGGTGGGGTCGCCGTATACTAAACCAAATAAGGTAAAGCCGATGACCGAAGGACCCGTAACAATAAAACATTCCTGTACTTGTTTAGGGGTTCATTTCAGGGAATATTTGCCAAGAGTATCGTTTTGTTTCTAATACTTGTTAAGGGTAGGGTTTCACACGCCAATACTTGTTAAGGGGTGCATTTTCAGAATATGGTAATTACGTGTTTAGGGTGCTTTTCGAGACCCCATGGTCGCGCATGGTATCCACTCGTGAATGGAAGTGGCCCCCCCCCCCCCCCCCGGATCCTCCTGTAGCTGATCACCTAAGAACATGTTCTAGTTAAATACGTATAGTCGTGTTAATCTTAACGTGCAGTTTTCCGAAACACCAACCTGTCCTTAACTCTTTGTCCGCTTTGTTCGACTAGAGTCACATACCGCAGGCTGCCAAGTTCGACTCAAGTCACATATCACCCACATTAGACTCTGAGCGCATGATCTGGACATCACATTGTATTGTTTACACACAAAGCTTTTCTTTACAATAAACCAATCAAAAGCTGTTGTAAGCTGAATTAGCATAGTCAATGCAAAACTCCTCTTAAGGTTGCACCTTGAGATTAATGTGGCAAAGGAGTGATCCTCTCCGAGGCGGGCAAGGAGTTAAAGACATCTTGATTATTATAAAGACTATTTTACCTCTTTCCCTTGGCCTTGAGTGGTTTTAAATTTGTATACTATATTCAAGCAGCAAGTTTAATCATTGAACTAGCAGAACACGTAAAGATACATCTGATTATTGACATAATTAAGTTTCAGTGTATGCATGGGTCTAATATGTAATTTATTATGTTTTATCCAACATTAGGTCATTATCTGGATCAGAAGCGACTGAGGCAAGGGCTGTACCGCCATCCATGGGACGATATCTCTTACGTTCTCCCTGAGGCTCACTGAGTCCACAGCATCCAGGGGACGGTTTCACAAATGGCTAAGTCTGATTAAAAAGTCATGTTTAATTGCCATATGTTCGCATTATATGCATCACATGATGTCACTGATTGATAGCATTAGCGCATGTCCCTTGAACATACCTGTATAACGTGGTGATGTAACATATATCAATGGAAAAGGGGAAATTAGGTGTGACTCTGAATCAAACTTAGATGTTTGTGAAACATCCCCTGATGTCATCTGAAGACCAAAGTATCATGTGCATCTCCTCCATCATACATGTCAATGTTCCAGATTGTGGATTATTATTTCATGTGTTTTAACTTGCATTGCAGGATATTGTGAGCCTGTCGTGCAAGAATATTTGCAATCAATTGCAAATACATGTATCTGATACACATTTACAATTGAAAGATTAATTTTATTTGTCGCAAATCATTTCACACTTCTTGTTGCAAGAATGCAGATCAGCAATCAAATAGAAATTTGTAATTAATTGCAAGGTATGTGATTGTATTGGGAATCCCAAATAGATTTGCAATCGATCGCAAGGTTTATAATTTGCCATTCCTCTTTCCTGAGTTTGTGAATTATGTTGTGAAACTTGGATTATATTTACATGTATATCAGTACACATCATGTCCGTAATGAATTAGATGATTACAAGATGTGGTTGAAGATGTTTTAAAAGGTATGGGAAATTAAGTTTTTGTTTAGTAATATGTATTGTAATTGTTTGCCATGTGACATAGCTATCTTGAGATAAATAGGAATATTGTCTCCTCTGAAGTGTTAAAATGTCAATTTTAAGACTTTAAATTGTATTCTGTGAACCTGCTGATTGAGATATGAAAATATGATTTACCTTGTCGCTCATTCTTACCAAACTTTGCTAATGATAATAATAATAACATATCACTTAATACAATAATATTTCTAAGCACTGCATATTATTACCCCGTCCATAGCAGAGCTACCAGCAATGCGTTTCAGCATTTCACGGAATGAATTCCTGGGCCCCGTCTTTCAAAGAATTGCGATTGATCCAATCAATCGTAACTCTACGGAAATCCATCAGTGTCATAATTTTTTGTACGAAAAACTTGCACAATGTCATCTGTATGCAAAGAGAAGTGCAGTGCATTTTCAAGAAAACAATGAATGCATGAATATACATCATAGCTAGAAAATACTTTGAACAAACATGCATATTAGATGTTGACATTGCTGGCCATCAATAGTAACGTAACTATGGAAATCCATCAGTGTCATCATTTTTTTGTACGAAAAACTTGCACAATGTCATCTGTATGCAAAGAGAAGTGCAGTGCATTTTCAAGAAAACAATGAATGCATGAATATACATCATAGCTAGAAAATACTTTGAACAAACATGCATATTAGATGTTGACATTGCTGGCCATCAATAGTAACGTAACTATGGAAATCCATCAGTGTCATAATTTTTTTGTACGAAAAACTTGCACAATGTCATCTGTATGCAAAGAGAAGTGCAGTGCATTTTCAAGAAAACAATGAATGCATGAATATACATCATAGCTAGAAAATACTTTGAACAAACATGCATATTAGATGTTGACATTGCTGGCCATCAATAGTAACGTAACTATGGAAATCCATCAGTGTCATAATTTTTTGTACGAAAAACTTGCACAATGTCATCTGTATGCAAAGAGAAGTGCAGTGCATTTTCAAGAAAACAATGAATGCATGAATATACATCATAGCTAGAAAATACTTTGAACAAACATGCATATTAGATGTTGACGTTGCTGGCCGTCCATAGTTACGATTGATCGGATCAATCGTAACTCTTTGTACAACAGGACCCTGCTGTTTAGCCATTCATTTCACCCAGGTAGAGTGCAGTGATTATAGATCAAAGAGTCCCCTGAACTATCCTACATTGAGCTTAATGTATATGGCAATGAAATAAATTGTGTAAACATAAAAAGGGTTTAGATTCTTAAGATTCATAGTTTTAAGTGGTAATTAAAACAATATTTATTATCACTTTCTGTGCTTAAAAGCTTTCATTAGTATGTAGTATGTATTGAATCATATGAATGTATAATTTTCATGATTTGATGTTGGAAGGGTATCTAACTGTAAGCTTTTTGTTTCTTTATGTTGAATAATTACTTTGTTACTTTTTTAGTTCTTGTATGGATATTGCTACAGAATGTCAATGTTGGAATAGCCATTTGTTGTTTTGGTGTATGAAAGCATTGTTAGTTTTCCAGATTGTTTTGCCATTTTTGTTCTTCATCAATGTATGATGAAAGATAGATCAGGATAGTGATGTATAACTCTGGTTATGTGTAAAGATCGATATTGGAAACTCAACTCTAACTTATTTGAATTATTATATTTACATTATGTGAGAAGTTTTCATATTGATAGGGAATTAATCAAATAAACTAACTTTTGAACTTATTGTCTTGGGGGAATCATATTTACAATTGAATGTGTCATAATACTCTGCATTTGGTATCATATTTCTTTGGTGTCATAATGGTAAATTAATGTTAATATAAAATTCAAAGGTCAAAGGCTCGCATTGACACCTAGATTCAAAGTAAAAAGAAAGAAAATCATTTTCAATGGTAGGATGAAAGATGTACATTCTAGAAGCATTCTGCTAGTGTTAGATTTATACATTTACCGATGATAATGAGGCCTCAAAATTTGTAATGTCCCATAGATTTTAAACGGGAGTACTGTGTGTTATTTAGTATAAATTTTAGCTGAATCTTCCTTCATGTGCAATGGAAACAATGAATCAATGTTTAGATACACGTACATTCATGCTTTTAGATATGTTTATTACTTCTGTTCTAAACTTGATTATACAGCTCAAAGCTTTGAATGGTCCTCTTTATTTATTTTGCATTTGATTAGCATATGGAAGAATGTTCACTCTCATTGCAACCATTGAAGTTTCAAATAGAGTGGATGTTACTTGGAGGAGGTTTAGGATTCACCATAAAAGGACTGTAAACCAGATGAGATGAGCTGAATATGGCTTGAGCACTGATGGTTTGATCGATAGGAGCAGGATGAATCTGGTTTACTGTCCTTTTCAGGACTTCACTCACTTTCAAGAAAAGAATACTTCTAATATCCTCTTTTCATCCTTTCTCATCTTTCCATTTTGATCTTTCTGCCTGTATTTCCTTTCTTCATATTAAGGCCACCGCACACTTCACGACCCGATTGGTCTCCGACTGGCTTGCAACTGGGTGAGGGGAGATGTGACGTCACAGCTCTTGTTAGCTTGAGAGTCCCAGACCGGTCAGAGACAATTCGCAAGGAAAATTGTAAGGAATTGACATGTCGAATTCTTATGACTGGATTGCAAGCTCAATCCAACTTCCAGCCAATCAGAGTTGCACAACGCATATATGATAAACAATGTGCATACGCAGTAGTAAGTGCTCTTTCTCAGTTGCTATGACAAAAAGCAAAAAGCGCATGCATGAGTCGGAGAGAGCATTCTAGTCGGATCGCAAGGTGTGCGATGTTGAGGCTTATGACTACCTTTCAAATTCATCTCAGTCGCAAGCCAGTCGCAGACCAGTTAGGTGGTAGGTGTGCGGTGGCCTTCACACACGGTGAACCGTAAACATCCACTTTATAAACTTCACCTTGCAAACCTACAAAGATCAGAGTGGGTGTTGTTACAAAGGAGCCCCCAAGTTTGCCATGTAGAATAAATTATTAGTGGTTATCCCAATACTTTCTTCATCACAGACAGTTACTTGAGAATTTGCTGATATCTTTGTAAAAATATAAATGCTTTATTATGGTAGGAAAATGACATGTATATGTATACAATGATTGCCAAAGCAATGTATTTGAACAGCGGCTCTGAGGATGGCAAAAACGTACTTGTCTAAACGTGAAGTTTGGGTTGTCCAGTTAAGGACCTATCATTCACCTGCAGAAGAATACGTGGTGTACTGCAAAAACTCAGCATTGGAACAGCAGTGCTGTTAAAGTAAAAAAATGAATAAATTCTCAGGCAAAGCAATACTGTACAAGACAATGCCATGCTACTAAAGTTGGAAGTGGGGAGGGGGTGACATATACAGACTCCCCCCCCCCCTTGAATAATAAGCTGCTCGAAACTACGCCAGTTAATAGTGTTTTATTAGGTATTTTGATTGGAAATTTGACATTTTTGGCAAAGCCAGGTTTTGGTCAAACATGTATTCATTCTTGCTATTGGTATATTTGTCATGTAAGTGAAAATGATGCACAAAATCATTGTGGTATATTTAATGACTATCCCACCTCATCCATTCTTAAAGGGGAAGTTCACCCTGAAGAAAACTTTGTTGTAAAAATAGCAGAAAAAAAATATTGGTGGAGGTTTGAGGAAAATCCGTTAAAGAGTAAGAAAGTTATTAGAGTTCAAAGTTTCGGATTTGTGACGTCATAAATGAGCAGCTGCCCCATGTGTTATGTAATATAAAATGCATGAATTTCAAATTTTGTATGGTTCCTGATGACTTAATTTTGTTTTCTATTCATGATCGGGTGTGAAATGATTTAGATTGTCTATTGATATAAAAACCAGTGAAAACCATTTAATTTTCGAAAATGACATTTCATTGATTTTTTACCATTCGCTATGTAGGAATGCTGCTCACTTATGACGTCGCAAATCAATTAATTGAAATTCTAATAACTTTTTATTTATTATTGATTTTTTTTTTTCTTCAAATATTCGACAATATATTTTAATTATTTTTTTGCTTTTTTTCAATTTTTTGTCAGTGAACTTTTTGAAGGGTGAACTTCCCTTTTAATGAAGAATTGATTTATTAAAATGCAGTCAAATATGCAGTCAAAATACATGTAGGCTACAATATGGAGACACCAAGTCGCAGGATATGATAAAATGTAGCTTAAAGCTTCTCCAGTTTTCTTTGAAAAGTTTGATTATATATGTCACCAAATCATAAATACATGTACATGTATGTAGATGCATTTTATGTACTTCATACATTTGATTATCCTTTGCCTATCCTTGGTACTTATGAACCATAATCAGGTTTTGAAGTCAAATTAATTACAGCTTGGCATTTTTTTTTGCATATTTTTTATCGCAAAATCAGGCGAGACTTGTGGTTCACGAACCACCTTGTTCATTGTAGCAGCCGTACATATATCATGTACTGCACAAATTTTATTTTTATTCTTTTTATTTTTATTCTGATGGATATTTTATTTGGTGCAAGGTGTACTTGTGGACAAATTGTAATAAAGCAATAACATTCCCTTGTTATTATGTATTAAGCATATCAGCAGTGGCTTTTGATTTGATTTTGTATGTGTGTTTTGACTCTAATAAAAGAGCTATGAAATTGGTCTCTCGTAATGAGCAAATGAGCTTGATTAAATTTCATGGTAAGATAATCTGAGATTGTATCTCGTCTTGATAAAGACTAATTATGTATTTATCTGGTTGTAGTTTCACCATGGGTTTGTTCAAGTTCAAGACATTGATAATGTCAAACAAATATGTACATAAAGAGACCAAGTCTAGCATTTCATACAAAATGAATGGCAGGTCAAAGTATTTACGTTGGTTACAAAACGAAAAAAATACAAACTGAATTAACACATACTGATATCTAATTATTTGGAGTAATATGAATTCAGAAGATTAAAATGATGTGACATTGGGTTCTCCAATAACAGCTAATAATATTTTAACATCAATGACAGGTATGAACACAGATTCACAAACCAAAACAATGATTACAATGATGGTGGACGCGGTTAAATCTGGAATTGGGGCAAACATTTGCAGCGCTGAAAAACCTTTCCGAGATTGCTGTTGTGCCCTCACTTATTTTAGTAGAATTTGTTTATGAATATTCAAGTAGTGGAGTTGATTGATAATATCACTTGACTCAATTTCTTAAATATTCATACATGTTTGTGGGATTCATATTAATAAATTTTGATCTTTACCTCCACACTTCAATGCACATCAGAAAAGGGGCTCAGTGATGCTGATGATGGTGGTGGTAGTGGTGATGATGATGGTGGTGGTATTGGTGATAGTGATAATGGTGGTGGTGGTGATAGGTATGATGATGGTGGTGCTGGCGGTGATGGTGATGATGGTGGTGGTGGTAGTGGTGATAGTGATGATGGTGGTGATGGTGGTGGTTGGGATGATGATGATTGGGGTAATGATGGCGGTGGTGATGATGCAGATGCTGAAAATAGTGGTCACATGTTTTTGATGATGAGATAAAGAAAGAGAAGAGGAGGGGAGGAGAAGAATAAAAATGAAAAAGGAGGGGAACAGGGAGGGGAGGAATAACATAAGAAGAACGAAGACGGGAAGGTGCGGAGAATAAGAATTTAATGTTATTCATACATTCATATTGCCAATTACTGCTATCATTACAATTCTTATCTCATCGGTAGATATCTTTTATACGATAATACTCAATAGATATTTTATCATTTCGTCACCACCATTTAAACTTGCTTTTTAAAATTACAAGTCAAAGATATAAAGCAAAGATCTAATATCTATTATGGAATATATTATACAAATATACCAGGCTTTGAGTAAGTATACCGGGAATTATTTGTCCGAGGTTGGACAGGTATTACTAATTTTCCCCGAGTAATCAGAATCAATGCACTTTAGATTTAACACTTAAATTTGTAGTTAAAAATAATCGTCAATTGTCACTATGTATACCATTTTTAGGCTTCTGTTAATTTAGTATGATTTCGAAAATGAAAGTGAGGAAATAATACCGGTGATATAAAAAACCTCTTGACATGATATTTGAGAGCGGTGGGTTTTTTTTTTCATTATAAAGGGCAGAACTCTATTACACTCTGTAATTCTACTTTGTCTTTTTGACATTAAAAAATACGAGTACAGGAAGCAACCGTCCTCAAGCTAATGTAGCCGGGCAAACCAACGAAACCGACTCCATGTACGTGTGTATGCCTACAGTGAAAATGGTGTCAAATTAAAGATTTACTTTTCACCCTTTTCATGAAAATAGAATATATAAGGCATTATTTAGGGTAAGAAACCATGACAAATACTTCTTGTTTAGGGTACTCTGAGATCATGGAGATCGGTGGATGCTTTTTTTTTTTTTGGGGGGGGGTCCATTTTGGAAGTCCAAGCATGCAGGCCACCTTACAGTGCCCCCGGAATAAATGCACCACATCACTATCAACGTATAGAGTTATACAAAGGAAAGAGCGTCTTAGTAATATTGATAGTCAGAATATGTAATAAATAGAAACAATATTCATTTTCTAATAAAATCCAAACGAAAACAATTTGCTATTATGTTATGAAGATATTACCAATGCTATTACATTTCTACTCAAGAGGAAAAGAAAATCCCCGAGAATTTTCGAATCTATATTTAATTACTCTCACCATGCAGGAAAGGTATACAAGTATACAACTTAAGTAATAATATACATATTGAATTTTAAAAACGTTGTGAATATATCCTTTCATCAAAATGAAGTTCCATATTTTTTTAATGATTCATTTAGCATTAAACATTTTTTTAGATTATCAATTATACAGACACACATCGAAGGAACATTTTGTTATCTTCATTGCCACTCTGTAAAAAATGCATAAAATTCCGCTGCAAATAAATGTGTGTGTGTGTATATATATATATATAATATATATATATATATATATATATTATATAAACACACACACACTCCAAAATATCCAAAGGAACTTATCGAAGTTGGCATACAGAAAGCACGTTCTATAGAACAAAAAAATCTAAGACAAACAAGGAAGAAGACTGATCAATTGAATAATATTGTTTTCGTATCTACATATAATCCGAATAATGGAGACTTTTCAAATTCTATAAAACTGTCAATGTCCCTTTTTAATAATGATGCTCACCTTAAAAGGGTATTTGATAAAACTAATTATGTTGCAAGCAAAAGACAAGCTCCTAATTTGAAGAAAATTTTGACAAAAGCATTGTTAGACAAATCACGAGGGACGAAAAAAATGTGATAATAAACGATGTAAAACGTGCACATATATGCCTACTACGGATAGGTTAGAATTTAAAAACAATGATAATAAAAAATGTTCAAATTGAAAGATTCTTTTTCATGCATATCTCGGAATTTGATTTATTGCATGACCTGCAACGGATGTGGAAAACAATATATTGGAGAAACAGGAGGTATTTTGAGGAATAGAATGAGCCTCCACCGTCAACACATAAGAGAGAAAACTTTTATCAAATTCTAAATGTAAGTTAACACATATCAATATGTGCAAAAGGAATAATTCCAGAATTTCATGTTATACATATATTTTTACAAATTAAAAACAGACAATGAAAACGAACGTAAAATAAAAGAGAAACATTTCATTGACATATTTCAGCCAGAGTTAAATAGACCTTAACATCATATTATTCATAAAGAATAAAAATGGAAATGGACTAACCATTGATTCTTTTAATGGGTGTAAATAATAATGAAATATCTTTTGATCATAGCGCTTCACATTATGATGTAAATTATGTCTTTTGATCATAGCGTTTTAGATTATAACGTAAATTACGTAATGATGATAACATAATGATTCCGTTGCTACGCAACGCATCTCATCAGCGAATACATACTTGATATATGGCGCTAGAGCGCAATTTTTGTATGAATTTGTTGTTAATCAATATTTCACTTTCTGAAGAATTAAAGACGAAACTAGTTAAAGTGAAATAATTGAGCATTCTTTGACTATTCTTCATTTAGGTTTGATTATTATTTTCTTTCCGTGACGGGTGACATACTTCGTTATTTTATCGTTTTTATATATATATATATATATATATACACATATGTTCATCTCAAAAATAAGTTCTCATTATCGTGATAATCATGTAATATCTTTCATAAAAATATTAGAGAATTTAGATCTAATGTATTTTGAGGGAAAAAATAGATATCTATACATGCACAATATAATTTATACATACAAAATTGCTTCGACTTACTAAGAACTGGTAGCATTTATGAAAACCGTATTATTTCATATTATTATAATTCTGATAACTCGAGTTAGGTTAAATCCGCTCTCCATGCCACAATGGCACCACATTTTGGTGTGATATCGTGCAACCACTTGAAAAGAAAATTGAAAATATGCATCCTTTTTTTTTGTATTGTTTGCACTCTAAATGCTGCAACTCTGCAGAGTTTAATGCAGCAGATGGTTAGTAGACTTGTTAAGAGGTTGAACGCTGCATTTTTGAGTACAAATGTCCCACTTGGCACAAATGTTCCTTGAGTCAAAAGAAAAAGATTCATCCAAAGAGACACGCTGTATCTATGCAAATAAGCAAGTAATTTGCATAAATTTGCATATTATGTCAATATAGGAAAAACAAGTAATTCAGAATAAATATTTCAACAGAACTGCCCTAAAATTGGAAATAAAGACTTAGGGTAAGACAGGGAAGAAAACTGTCATAAAATAATTGGGCTATCCTTGTTTATTATTACCTAATTTACATAAATTATGCAAATTATAATTTACAAAAGAGTATTTTTTCAAGAATCCTGAACTGTTTTAGAAATAACGGCAATTAATACGAAATGTCAATATTCTACATGAAAGAGAATATATTAGCGAAAACATCGATATGTTTCATGACAGTATTAGTGTCTTAATTTGCTTAGAAAGAGGGCAAATATGTCAAAATGTATGACGTGATATTGCGCTAAAACGAGACCAAAACATCCTCTATGTCACAGTCACACTCAAGAATCGGACAATAAAGCGATCAATGGTATGTCATTCGAGATAACACAATCTCAACACAATAGCTTCCATCGGCTTCTCGTATCGCTTTTGTTGGTGTGTCTGCCACATCGTAATCTGTGATACACACGGGCAAAATGCATTTCGGTATCGGTAAAACACTATTAATTTTGTTTTATTTGTTTCTCTTGGAAAATTTACAGGAGACATTGCTTTGCAGGTTACTGCTTAAATGAAGCTCTGGCACATGAATCCTGACGAATGTAACCTACCTCAATCCATATTTTAACTTTGTTAAAATATATATCTTTTGGAGACCCCAAAGTGGCAAAACTGCATCTCCCCGGCATTCCCGCTACTTTACAAAACCAGTTTGACTTGTATTATCTACTTGGAAATCACAGATGTATGAGACATCAGACAACATGATTCCTGAAAAAAAAAATATTTTGTTTATTTAAGCCAACGGGAGCCTTTCGAATTTACCCCATCCCCTCTCCGTATTTCGACTTTAAATACAAAAAAATATCTTGTTTTAAAGCCATCGGCAAGGCAAATTGCGTTTTTTTGTTATAATAAAGCAACTTTTATATCTATATCTTTATATTTACATTCATCATTATTGATATTATTATAATTATTATTAATATTATTATTGTTATTATAATTATTATTAATATTATTATTGTTATAATTATTATTACTATTATTGTTCGGCCGTTTGTAATAGTGCTCTAGCACAGTAAAGGCTATAACCCAACAGGAGCATGCCTAGGATACCCTTTCCCTTTTTGGTTTTATGTATTAAAAATAGTTTATTGTCTTTAGAACTCTTAAAAGATTACTTTTGTTTGTATTGATACCTTGGAATAGATTGAGGAGAAAATACTCTTCAATTGACATGTAGAGGAGCTGTGGTAAATTGAAGAACAGCCACACGGCCCTTTATTGATTTTTGATATTCAGACCTAAAAAGGGACATTATAAGCAATTTTTTTTGTAATCATGATATGTACCTGCCTCGCTATACAATGCGAAGCGCGAGCTGAAATTTTTGTATATATTGACCCAAAATGGGGAATATATTTTAGGAATCCATTAAGATTATACATATCTCAGCAAAGTCATCTAATGCTAGTACCAACCTTTGTTGATTTTTTTACAATTACATATAAACACATTAAGCATTTTTGGAGACATGGGAATCATGATTATCATACGCATCTCACTAATCAAATACTGCGAGTGCGAAGCGCGAGCTGAAAATTTCGGAAATTCAGACCTAAAGAGGGGCATTCTAAGTCTTGTTTGTTTGCAGGAATTCACTAAGACTGTACGTATTTCATTAACCAAATGATGCGAGCGCGAAGCGCGAGCTGAACATTTTTGATATTGAGATCAGAAAACTAGACATTTTAAGGACTGATTTTAGAAATTCATTGAAGAGTAGACATCTCACCAAATAACTAATGCGAACGTTAGCACGGACAGGAAATGATTTATATTAGACCTTAAATAGGGCAATCAATTTAAGTAGTCATAAAAAATAGCAAATGTCACTACATGAAAAAATTATGACTCGAATTGCGAGGTAATGTATTTGGTGTACAGTATTGATTTGAAAACAGGAGGTTTTAGTACATCAGGATTATTTATCTCTTTAAAAGGTATATGCCAGCACCAGGAACAATAAAGTTATAGGCCCTGTGAGCAAATAATGTTTCATAAAGTTTGAAAAAAAATGCTTTTTCATGTAATATAACATAATTATAATATAACATAACATTTATAATGAACATAATTTCTTCTTACCCCACTACGTTTCTCTTCCTTTCTCCCGCTTTTTCTTCCTTTCCCCCCTTTTTTGGCCAGCCGATTGGGGGGCACGTGCCCTCCCATGCCCCCGTAGTTACGCCACTGTTTCTACTACACACAGTAAAGCCTCTTTGCGTTCTCCTCTTGAAAAAAAAACATAGAAGGCATTGTTTTATTTCTCATGATATAAGTTCGTGTACGTGACGGTGGCCTGTCGAAGTTGCCAAAAAACCGTTTATTTTGTTTTGACAATATATATTTAGAATATCGTCTAAATGAAGCCCTCATCTGGAAAAGGGCACTTATTAAAGGCAGCATCTACATTATATAGAGGAGGCCTTGGCACTTGGAAGAGGCTGAAGCTTGTTTGATTTCTTGGGACCAAAATTTTACATTGAACCTTTTTCGTTTTTCAAATTTACATCAATACATTTTACAGGAAATAAAAAGGATTGCACTACAAAATGATTTTTTGGGGTAACGTTTCTTTTTCGTTTTGTCACATCTGCCGGAATTCCAGGGGGTGCTATCTATCGAGAATAACACACGCAGCACATTTTGCTTGTCAAATATATTTTCGTCAAAATGACCTTTAATTTTTAGGTAATAGCGTTTCATTTTTTTGCTTGTCAAATTTTCCAGACCGTTGTCCCCCTACCTTTTGGGAGAAATTTCCGCCCCTGATACAAAGAGAAGTAATCTTTTAAGAGTTCTAAAGACAAACTATTTTTGAATACATAAAACCAAAAGGGAAAAGGGTATCCTAGGCATGCTCCTGTTGGGTAATAGCCTTTACTGTGCTAGAACATTATTACAAACTGCAGAACAATAATAATAATAACATTAATAATATTATTAATATAGATAAATATGAAATATAGATATAAAAGTTGCTTTATTATACCAAAAACGCAACTTGCCTTGCCGGTGGTTTTTAAACACGATATTTTTTTTATTTAGTGTCGAAATACAGAGAGAGGATGGAGTAAATTCGGAGGGCTCCCGTGGACGTATAGGCTTAAATAATAAAAAAAAACTCTCTTCAGGAAACATGTTCACTGATGTTTCATACATCTGTCTTTTCCAAGTCGATAATACAAGTCAAACTAGTTTTGTAAAGTAGCGAGAATGCTGCGGGGGAATGCAGTTTTGCCACTTCGGGGTCTCCAAAAGACATAAATTTTAACAAAGTTAAAATATGGATTGATGTGGGGTACATTCGTCATGATTCATGTGCCAGAGCTTCATTTAAGCAGTAACCTGCAAAGCAATATCTCCTGTAAATTTTCCAAGAGAAACCAATTAGAAACAAATAAAACAAAATTAATAGTGTTTTACCGATACCGAAGTGCATTTTGCCCGTATGTATCACAGATTACGGTGTGGCAGACACACCAACAAAAGCGATACGAGAAGCCGATGGAAGCTACTGTGTTGAGATTGTGTTATCTCGAATGACATACCATTGATCGCTTTATTGTCCGATTCGTGAGTGTGACTGTGACATAGAGGATGTTTTGGTCTCGTTTTAGCGCAATATCACGTCATACATTTTGACATATTTGCCCTCTTTCTAAGCAAATTAAGACACTAATACTGTCATGAAGCATATCGATGTTTTCGCTAATATATTCTCTATCATGTAGAATGTTGACATTTTGTATTAATTGCTGTTATTTATAAAAACAGTTCAGGATTCTTGAAAGAATACTCTGTTTTAAATTATAATTTGCATAATTTATGTAAATTAGGTAATAATAAACAAGGATATCCCAATTATTTTATGACAGTTTTCTTCCCTGTCTTACCCTAAGTCTTTATTTCAAATTTTAGGGCAGTTCTGTTGAAATATTTATTCTGAATTACTTGTTTTTACTATATCGACATAATATGCAAATTTATGCAAATTACTTGCTTATTTGCATAGATACAGCGTGTCTCTTTGGATGAATCTTTTTCTTTTGACTCAAGGAACATTCGTGCCAAGTGGGACATTTGTACTCAAAAATGCAGCCGTAAGCCCTTTTTTTGCAGTTAACAAGTCTACTAGGTGCAGATTTTGTCTTTTTGTAGACGGTTCAACTCTTTTTGAACCCTTCATGGTGTAGCCGCCTACACAACTCATGAAGGTGGAAAAGGCCTATTTTGAGTGAGAAGTTTATCCTTCGAAAGAGCTTCCAGTGTGACAGTTAAAGGGTGAATTATTCAACCCATTTGTGTGATTAATTACGGATTTTTCGCACCCTCGACACAGAGCGCTGTTAAGAACATAGAGAATCTATTATCAAATATCATTCATGACAATAAAATGATATTTTGTCGAGGGTTGGTGAAGTCTTTGTCGAGGGTTGGTGGATCGAAACAGCAGATTCGTCCTGGACTGTGCACAAACTACATTATGTGCAATTTTTCGTCAGCTCCCAAACGTAGAGCGAAACTGTTCTTCCGATTCACCATTTTTCGACAAAGACCTCCCAGTTTGTCATTGTGATTCGAATTGCATTTTCAATGCAATTGCTGTGTTCTAGGATTCGTTATGAGTAGCGACGTGAATTAAAACTCCATATTAATAGATGGAATGCTTACTGTTAATGCCAATTAGAGCTAACGGACCGTTCTGCCTATATCACGTACACATTGTAGGTCTACCCTTTACTGCTTTATGCAATCAATGGTGTATCCGGAAAAGCAACTCGGATAGGGGCTATCAGAGTCAAATATAATTATGAAGGGGGGAGGGGGTTAAGCTGATTAAGCTCCTTGCAAATTTCGGAAAGTCAAAATGAAAAGAAATCCTCTCAGAATTCAAATTTCTAAGTACCTCCATTCATACAGGGTGTGTGTTTTTTCGAATTTACATTATACGAGTCGAATAAAGATTGATTTTGAATTTTGAATTTGATTGGGAGGTGGGGTCGGGCAAAATGATTTCACGACTTGGATGAACATGCTAAAAGTAGTGGCAAAGTAAAGTGACGCTTCATTGACTGGTGGATTGAAAACTATATTTATTTTGTGTGTTGCCTATATTTGTGAACTGGTAAGCGATTCTTGCGCATACGCAGTCAAAATATGGGAAAATGGCTTATTATTTTTTGTCATGGTTATCTGATTACAAGGATGCTATATTTTTCTAATTATTGTTCTTTAACCTATTCGACAAAGAAATTGAGAAAGTTACCAACGTTATTGCATAACATATTTGCGCAACGTCCTTTTCAATTTGACAGGAATTCGTTTAAAACCAGATTGTATTTCTGATCCCATCTCAGTATGAGATGTTGGTACAGATAGTCAACTGTCAAAGTTCATCTTGGTCTTCTTCTCGTCTTGTCGAAGAGTTTCTCGAAGCCGATACCAGTCCTCCAATGCAAACTGGCCCCGGTTACACTTGATGTGCGTGAGATTCTCCACTTCTCGGGGGAGTTTGCACGTCCGCAACAGTACAGGTACGATGCATCTTCTCTTCAGGGTTTCGATGTGCGCTCTCTGAAGCTCATAACGGCACCAGTGATCCCTGAGCGAATCGGGACTCAAGATCAAAATTATCCGATATGATTCGTCGATGTTCTCAGCGATGTTTTCTGCGATGGTCGCACCGTACGCGTAATCACGGTAGCGAATGCAACCTCGGACGTCGAAATCCTTTTCCAGTCTCTTCACGAACGAGACTGTCCATTTGTGGTCGATGTGGGTGAAGCTGACGAAGAAATCAAACTTGTACGAGCTGGGTTGACGGTGCAGAAGAGGTGAAAGAGGATTGATGTAAGCACATTGATTCTCGGATAAAATGTTCACGAATCCTTGTCGCTCGGAAGAGCAGTAGTCAAATCGTGATAAGTCGCATTCAAAACCACAACAGTTGATTCCGTGATTGTGCGTAAAGATATTTTGTAAGATCTCAACCTGCTTTTGCAGTCTCTTCTGGGCTTTCTGAACTTCTGAAAGCTGCAGAAGTGCGCCCTCTTCTTCGCCCATTTTCTTGAGGCACCGTGCCCACCTTGAGTGTGTTTCGGCGATGTCGAAATTGTCGTCATGGCTAGACCGCACTGCAAGACTGAATTCTTGAACGGCTGTGTCGTAATCACCTCTGAGAAAGGCTATGTAACCTAGATCAGAATGATCTGCGTGGACCTGCTTGAATTGCAGTGCTGTCTGAAATTGCTCTTGAGCCTTCGCTAGTAGACTGAGTTGTTGTTCCGATGTTACTTTCGAATCCTTACCATAATCATCCTCGTACATAGCTAGGTACAGCAAACCTAAGTGGCGATGTCCGAACCACGAAGCTTCCTTTTCAATTGACTTTTGGAACATTTTCTCTGCACGGTCGAACTGCTTCATCAAGGTTAGTTCAGAGGCAACTCGCCGTAGCACAATGTGATGATCAGGCTGCAGTGACAATGCCTGCTCATAACAGTCCATAGACGTATATGAATGGAGGTGAGTAGTATCGAGTAAGGCCTGTCCAAGGGATCTTGATGTCTTGGTCCGTAAGAGAATTCCCATAAACACCCAAGACAGGGCGCGATAGGCCGGCGGAGCATCCACCATTTCTGTGACCGAGGCAAAGCACACGATGGCTTCCTTGAAGCTGGGTTCTGTCACTGCCATTGCTGCTTGTCCTGCAACTAGCTGACTGTCTCTGCGGTAAAGAGCGAGGCCGTAGTCGAAAATCCATTCAGCCTTTTCTGGGACGTCGGTCTCAGCTCCGATCTCGACTGCCTTCTTGATGAAGGCCGTGTAACTGAAAGGACGAACGTCCTGTTCAAAGTGGCGAATCGCATGGGCGCGATCAGCATACGCCCGAGCGAGATAAACAGGGTCTCGGTCAGACAGTAGCTTCTGCAACTTCTGTATGAATTCATGGAAAAGTTTCAATTTGGACTGGCGCCTATAGAGAACTGCCAGGTTTCCAGTTGCAATGATGTTGTTAGGGTCCAACTCCATGACTTCATCAAACTTTTCTTCAGCTGTTTTCTGATCATTCAGTGAATACAAGATGAATCCCTGAAGGTTTTTGATAGAGCAATAATATGTCGGCAGCTCAGAAAACTCTACTTTCCGCGTTTCAAGTGAGTTCCAGGACCGTTCGAGCTGTTCCTGGGTTATTTTAAGAAGTTCTGGCCATGTTAGATGACACCCAACTTCTCCTATCGCATCGTTTTCTATTTCCATATTGATAATTCGTGGGATTTCCAAAGAGTCAAGTTTACACAAGATCCAAAAAGATGAAGGTTGTACAAAGGAAGCTTCAGACGAAAAAAAGTGTTTCAACGCCCACACCCTTCCTCCATTACCTGTAAAGCAGAACCAAAGGAAACTTGGTAAATTCGATCTGGATCCCCACAAGAAATATTAATTTACATTCTGTCAAATAGCGTTAAAGGCAATTTCTCTATCGTAAGTAAACTGGTCTTAACTTACCTTAAACATGCTAAAAATAGGGGGTTTGTCGCTAGGATATGTATCAATAAATAATTACTAAACATCCTATTCCAGAAAACATTTACCTTATACTCTTTTTTTTTTTGCAGTTTAAGAGGAGTGAGTTAGTTTTAAAATTTCAGGAGACCAGACATGGCATAAAGGGTTTTGGCATGATTTTCATATTCAGTCCTTTCTTTTCTTTCTTGGTCGTAAAGATTTTGGCGGTCATGCCATGGCCCCAAGCCCTATGTCTGGGCGGGGGGGGGGGGGTGGAGGAAGCATATCAAGACCGAAACTTTTAAGTATGTTAGCTTTATTTCTACAAGACTAGGTACTTCGTAAGACCTGAATAAGTAAAGCTAGCGCGAAGCGCAAGCTGAAATTTCTTTTAAATTTTCCTTAAAATCGCGAGGAATATTGAGGACTTTAATCAGTTTTCATAACTATTTTCCCCTTATAATACACTTTAATTTCAATTCTCATCTCTTTGGTCTGTTCTTAACTACATTCATGAAGCTGCGTGAATAAAGGAAATTAGTTACAGAAACTGATATAAGTGATATTCACTAGGGTAATAGAATAAATGGGACACATAATAATTTGAATTCATGTGCATCAGACAATTAAGGAGGCTATCATTGATGCATATGTCGTGTGATTAAATTTAAGTACGTTCTATCTCATCGTAAGAAGCGGACTTAATACCAGAAATTCTATGTATATCGTTCAATCTATGAAATCTATGGTTCATACAACAATGTTATGAAATGAAAAATAATAGTAATTGCACCTTTATATACTTACTATTCGGATGTTACAGGTTCAATTCCAAAATATTCCGATTTTGAAGGGAGAACGTGTCAAGTAAATCCAGGGTAGATACGGAGATATGAATCACCCACCAAGTCTGATCTGACTGATAGTAAAATGAGGTTGTCAAAATTCCGCTCGAGAAATAAAAGAAAATTGTCCGAATACTGTGATGAGGATCGATGAAGATCATTCCTTGTTCAAAGTCCACGGAGAGTGGTGGCTGTACTTTGGGTCGATTGATTCCGCCAAACATACACGGGCAGTCCTGAAATGGTGGTAGACATGCTTGTCTAGGGGTCTCGCTTGGTTGGGTTATGATAGAATCTGGGATAATTTCTCGCCATTAATATTGGCGTTCACTTCCTTCTAGAACCCCATTGTGTATGTGAGAGATTCTAAAAATAAACCAAAGCGAACTGGGCTTGCTATACGACAGGCATCCGAGAAGGGACTTTCCAGAACTACCTCATATAATACTTGAGCAATTATAATTGCAAAGGCTTCCCCAAGTGGATGTGAGCGGGGATGTTTTGATTATTTTAACATGAGGAAATGGATTCTAAACAAATCACAGAAATATGTGACAGTGAGAAGGTAAATGAATGTAGTCATTAAAGCAGGAGATAAAAAAAAAATGACCGAGTCATACCGGGATGTGATGAGGAAATGTATCGGTCATCGAATGGTGGGCGGGGGGGGGTGTTTTGATGATTGATCCTGAATCGAGGTCCGTGCGCCCCGCCCCTCGAATCACAATTTTGTTGGAATATGAAGGAGTGGGGTAAATGATGAATACAAGGATTGTGATTGTTGGATAAAGGAAGGAATAGAATGGAGATGGGTAGGGAGTCTGAACTATGGCAGCAGGAGAATAAGGATGGCAGCAGCAGTAGTAGTAGTAGTAGTAGTAGTAGTAGAAGTAGTAGAAGTAGTAGTAGTATAGTAGTACAACATGTAGTAGTAGTAGTAGTAGTAGTAGTAGTAGTAGTAGTAGTACAACATGTAGTAGTAGTAGTATAGTAGTAGTAATAGTAGTAGTAGTAGTAGTAGTAGTACAACATGTAGTAGTATTAGTAGTAGTGGTAGCAGTAGAAGTAGTAGGAATAGTAGTAGAAGTAGTAGTAGTAGTAGTAGTAGTACAACATGTAGTAGTAATAGTAGTAGTAGTAGTAGTAGTAGTAGTGGTGGTGGTGGTATAGTAGTAGTAGTAGTAGTAGTAGTAGTAGTAGTAGTAGTAGTAGTAGTGGTGGTGGTAGTAGTAGTAGTAGTAGTAGTAGTAGTAGTAGTAGTAGTAGTAGTAGTAGTAGTAGTAGTAGTAGAAGAAGTATATAGTAGTACAACATGTAGTAGTAGTAGTACAACATGTAGTAGTAGTAGTAGTAGTAGTAGTAGTAGTAGTAGTAGTAGTAGTAGTAGTAGTAGTAGTAGTAGTAGTAGTAGTATACCCAGTTGTTGTGTGTCCGGACAGGTTGTGTGTCCTGACTATCAATTTTAGGAAGTCATTTGAAAAAAATTTACAGGCAAAGTTTCATCAATTTTTAGTACAAAATGTAGGAAATATTATAGAGAACAAAATAGAAGATGATTACAACTATTGAATTCATATTTTTAGGGTATTCCAAAGACAAAAAAGAAGGCTTTAAAAATATAAAGTGTCCGGACACCCGACCCCTCCCCCATCCTGTAAGTAGTAGTAGTAATAGTAGTTAGTAGCAGTAGCAGTAATAGTTACATCACTTATGTAGTGATTTGTGAAGTACTTAAATTTCTTTTAAAAATAATGGCCGTGTCTGCCTATAGGGTATGGAAATGTTTTTTTATAATTTATATTTTTATAGGGTATGGAAATGTTAGCTTTCGGGGAGGGGGAGGGCGTTCTGTTACACTAGAAAATGTGTTACTGCGTGCTTTTAGAACTAATTTGCACATTTTACGGTTTTTAGTTAAAATTGCCGAAACATTTTTTTAAATGTTTCTTTTCTTTTTACATGTTTGATTTTTTTATCATGCCAATCTATTGTAACGTTAAATATCTTATTTTTTTATGTTTTCTAATAGAAATATAAACATGACGGAAATAAATACCTCCTCCGAATTCGGTAGCCTTGGATTATTTGTATTCTGGCAATAATGTCAATAGAATCATAAGTACCTCAAAGACCTGTGTTTGTAATCCTATTTCTGAATAGTCGAAGGAATCGATGTTGCTGACGTTCTAAGATAAGTTTCGTAAAGGAGGGATTCTTTATGAGAATGATATATGATGTAAAATTAAACAAAGAGGGCGGTGTGAACACGCACTCTCACCATTCCCTTGGTTACTGCACCCCGATTGGATAAAAGTTGTTACTCCCAATAGAAATCATTGTGACGTCACATCAAAAGTTCGTAAAGGTCAGAGACGTAGACTGAAGGTTCTCCACAAGCAACCGGCCATGGCATTGATAGCAGATTTTATGTTCTTCTGTTGGCATTATTATGTTTTTTTTGGGGGGGGGTAGAGGGTGGGGAGTGCTGCTTAATTAATATGGTACTGTTGTATTTTCCTCCTTCCCTGTTCATTCTTTTCATCCTGTATGGCTTGCAATCCCGAATGAATGGTAAGTCGCCAAAAATGAACTTTGATAATTTCAATGAGTTTGAAACAAATGAAAAGCTTTAATGATTATTACGACCCACACTTATACGTGATTGAATATAGAAAAAAAGTGATTTTCGAGTTAAAGGTGAATCCAACCAAAAAAAAATTGTTTTTAGAGGAAAACGAAAAAAAAATCAGACTTTTCAAACAATAAGAAGTTATGATTATTTACAAGTTGTAAATACTGGTAATAGGTATAGCCATGGATACTTCAAATTTGCCACATTATGTGATGTCATAGTGATGTAAGACAGGACTACTCTTCCAAGTACTCCAATTTTTTTTTCAAAAGTTTTACTATAAATACATGGTCTATGGAAAAGTTGTCCTTGTCACTTGTCATAATCATGGAGATATATTCCCAGTTTTATTAGTAAATATCTCTATATTCATAATTTAATCACCCAGTCATGCCAGTTGCCAATTTGAAATCTACATAGTCTTAGGGATCTCAATTTTAAAGCAGCCTAACTTTCTTATTGCTTCTCCGATTTCTTTCAAACTTTCACCATTCCGTTTTTTTATTTTTCTCCTTTCAAACACAACGTTTTATGACCAAGGCTGGATTTTTCCTTTAAGACAACCAAGGGGGGGGGGGGGTCATTGGTTCCGAGTGGTGCACAGGCTATATATAAAGTTGATCATATTCGTTCTGACCCAACCACTGAGCTGATCAGTGGACACAGCACTAGTTCGTTTGTAGAGCGCCATCTATAAATAAGATCGTTATATTCAAACAGGTTAATCTCGGATTCCATTATGCATGCCAACTTTTTGCCCCCCCCCCCAAAAAAAATGTGTTTTCAGATGGAAAAGTTAAAAACGTGAATTTGAAAGTGAAGTGCGGGCAGAGGGGAAATAAGGCATTTTTTCTTCCAAAAAGGACACTATCTTAAAAAAACAAGAAGACTTATTTACAGTGGTGTAATGAGCCAAAAATTTGGGGGCTAAATATGTTGTATCACGTAAAATTTATTAGACATTTTTGAAAACGAAAATCCAATTTTGTGATATATTTTGACATAATATTCAGATGATAAGATAATATTTTATCTTTCGCTTTTTTTTTCTCTCTCTCGTTTTTTCTTGGTCGTGAAAAATGGGGGGGGGGGGATAGAGACCCCAAACCCCCATCTGTACGACTCTTATCTACCACACTAGTCTTATATGCATGGAACTTAAGGCACGTAAGATTATTCTTACAAGTTTTTCCTTCATAAATAGTAACATCTAAAAATGATAATATTGTTTTTTGTTCCAAAGGGGCACTTGTTAACACATAAAACGAATCTTTTGCACATAAACGTTCGTGAGGGGCACTTTTCTTGGGTAAGAAGGGGCACTGATACGAGAAAGGGCACTTACAAGAAGGCAAGGGGGCACTTGCTCAAACATATCGGGCCCTTCTCAGGTAAAAGGGGCACATAACACAATCGAGAGAGGGGGGGTGGCTTTGTTTTAAAAAATGGCACTTATATGAGAAAGGACACTAACAACTTTGGTAACACCTAAAACGGTTCCTCCTCAGGTGAAAAGGGCACAGTTTATACGTTCGTGTGGGGGAGGGGCATTTTTCGTGAGTAAAAAGGGCACTTTTTAAGTGCTTAAAAAAGTGGGGGCCCTATGCCCCCCGCCCCCGGCCCCCAGAATCGCCGCCCCTGCATTTTTATTTTGACGTTTCATAATAATAGTTCTATAATTTATGCTTGTTGTTCTTGGTGAGCGAGAATCTACCCTTGACTATACAAGCAAACTCAATTTGGTTTCGTTTGCATGAAGTACCCATGAAATAAAACGGGAACTATCTTCTTTCAAGATATCAAATATCAGCCTCCATGCACTACATGGATAGAAGAAGAAAAGGAAATATAAAATGTAATATGATTTATGTATTTAATATTTTCTATGACAATGAATGGACCGTTTGACAGATTTGCACTCAATGATTGCAATCTTTGTATCGCCGATTTCGGATCTGTAATCAAGTTGATCATTTCGATCCATTCTTGATAAAAATAAATTTCACCGTGGTTTCACGTTCTTTATTTTTGAAAGGCTGAACTAAAGAGTAATTCGGGCTGAAAATGTGCGGTTTTTATTAAAAATAATCTAACTTTTCAGATTCGAGGAAATCTACCCGGAGTTTCAAATCTAAAGTGCGTATCAATGACAAGTTAACACTTTGAAAAAGTCTTGGGAGTTGAATAGAATACAAATGGTGATATATTTTTCACATATGGATTAGGTCTCAGCTATCAAATGAAAGTAAATGTTTTGACAGAATGTTACACTTGAGTGAATGATTAAGAAACCTAAAAGAGTCAAGCCTAAGCCATGTCATGTGAATCACAGTTCCGTGCAGATATCATCATGATGGCCTCAGTGTGTGGGGAGGAGGGTGGGGCGCAATAGTACTCTATGAAGTGTTTTGGGCAGGGAACCGGTATAAGATATCTTCAAATCAATCTTCCTAGCTTAAGTCCATGTGCTCTTCGTGGTTAACGTCCACTTGTATTCACATAACTATTTCCAAGTTCTGCGCAAATCATTTGTCACGAACTTTTCAAAAGTGGGTGGTGCTCACTCTAGCGGAAAGATTTTTTCGACAGTTATATCGTCATTTGCTTAAAGAAATCTGTGCCTATGTTTAAATGTGGAAAAATCTTCAGGATATTGCAAATACCGAATTTTACAGCATTATTTGTAAGTGTAAACTATTACTTTTGAGCTCTTAGCTCCATGGATAGGCCCTATTTGAAATTGCACAAGCAGCATATTACCTTTTGCTCGCACTAGTATGATTGAAAAAAGTCGGCTCCTCACTGCCTAGCGCTATAACTTTTTTATTTTAATCTTATTTCATCTGGAAATAATTTTTAATGACTGTAAAAACCCTCTTCCGAATCGACGGATGAATCAAAGTTTCCTAGTGGAGTAATTTAGGACCTTTGTCTGTGCATGGAGCTCTATGCGTGGTCTGTGTTTACGAAGGAATAGGGGGGGGGGGGTTCGTTGAATGACTATCATGCATGTACATTTATGATGCAAAAATTGTTCCATGACATTTGCTCCGGCGCCAATTGCTCCGATGGAGCACGTTGAGCCAAACATAAAATGTAACCTCGAAAACTAAATAAACCCTACTAATTTTTACACTTTTCTGACCTAAAAAATTGCCCTGATTGAGATCGTAAGACCTTGCAAACGTCGCAGGTTTATGTGTCCCGCATCGCAAAGGTTTCTTAATATAATTTAAACAGCTGCGTAGATTATATAAAGCTTACTTTATCATTCACATTATTTCTATGGCTGCATTATACATGCGGACGGTCAGTGTGCTTTCAGCATTGGTTTACCGCGCGCTGATTGGATAAAAGTTTTTACTCTGCTCAGCTGTTATTGTGATGTCACATCCAAAAGTTCGTAGACTCAGGATTAGCCCAGTTTTTGGCATTACCTTTCTATTTTCCTTAAATCTTTATTTAGTTTATTGGGCATATTGTTTTCCTTTAATTATATCGAGTTTACCAACGAGATACACTGGAATAGTATACCAAAAATCAATTTTAAAGTAGAAGTGGCCCTCGTCACGAAAAGAAAAGGCTTGTTTTGTGGTAGGCCCTATTTATTTTCCCCGGGTATTTTCCCTTTATTTTACGATATGTCATTGATCAAAACGCGCTAAGAACGAAAATTAATCTTAAATTTTGACCAAGTTAATAATTCTAACCTCACTTAAAGAGTGAAATGCGTAGACTTAATTAAAAAAAGAAAGAAATTCAGCTATGTCGGCAAAATCAAACATTAGATGAATTATAATGCCTAGCTACCGTATTATCTTTTGTTATGGCGTGTCTGAATTGAGACTACCGTTACTTGCGTAATTTTCTCTGACTCGACTGTGGCTACTGCTGGATTGGTTTAAATGACGTCCTCTTTCTCCCGACAGACAAATAGGAAATGATACTAAGCACAACCTTTCGATGTATGCAGTCAGCTGCTCCTTTGCATAACTTCACAATCGGGACATTTTCTGGTCTTTGGTAAGTATTGAATCAATGTTTTTTTTCTGTACCGTACTGTTCGGGGATGTTGTTAATTTGTGCGGGAGCTCTCGTTTCGCGTCCCCGGAGATGCGGCTGTAAAGACGAGTAGCAGCCGCTAACTAAGCGGTGCTCAAGCGAAGCAGCTGCCGCTCTAACTAAAGTTAGTCTAACTCTAAGTAAGTTAGTCTGATAATTCCGCTGTTTGGGAAGAGTTTTTCAACAATTTCAGATTTTTTTGGTCATCCTCCTACACAGACAGATGACGGGCATTATATTAGGCTCATAATGATGGTGCATGGCCAGGGGAGTGCAAACAAAATTAACCGCCGCCTAGCTAAACTGACGATTCTAACTTTAACTACTTACAGCGCGCAGCACTAAACTAAGTCTAGACTATCTATGTCTATGGAAAATGGGTGCAAACTACACAGGGATAACCATCGTTTCTGAGGATTTATTTAACAATTTCTGACATTTTACCATAATTCTCATTCACTGAGTTGAGTTGAGATACATAAAGGCAAGAAAGTCTTCATCATTTTTATCTTCCCTTTTCCGACTTCTTTCTTGTCTAAACTAATCTAATGTCTTTCTTCTTATCTGGTTCATCTCATACTGGCCATCTTTTTCTTTTTTTGGCTTTTAGTTTTACTTCGGTTTCTTTTAGTTTTACTTCTCCTCGGTTTTATGCATGGAAGTACAGATGATGGGGGGGGGGCTTTCCCCCCCAAATAATTTTCATGCCTAAGGAAAAAAAAAAAGAGAAAATGAAAGGGATAAGGGTGGAGTTTGACATTTTTTCTGAATCTTATGGTTATGTGAAAATCTGTCACAAACTTGGAGTTGGAGTTTTTTGAGTACATGTTCAAACAATATGAAAAAAAAATCTTTTTTAAGCGGAATGTCTGTGCCATAGATATTTTGCTTAAAAAGATTTTCTATGGCAAAATGCTAATCCAGAAATACTGTATTTATAAAAGCACTATTCCTTGACATACCAGTACCGGACAGTATACAAATAATGCATGCAGCCGAGCGCGTTAGTGGAAATGCAGAACATGTGAGGTTTCTTTAGATAGATGCCGCACTTCGCACTAGCGGCGAGTGCCCAGTGTGCACCATCTTAAGAAATCAAGCTTTCTCTGCATTTACTTTTACGCACGGCAGAGCAAGTGTATTATTTGTTTTATAAAATAGCAACACAGAAAAAAATTCTTGAAAAGTTACAGTATAGTTTTGTTAGACTTCTCCCAGGACATCTAATGCACTGGTTTGCTTGAGCGTGCAATGTCAATTTTCATTGCACACCTTTTGCACTGCCGTGCAGTACACCAAAAAAGTTGGATGTCACGTGACACGTATTGGCCAATCACGATGCTTGAAATAATACACCTACATGTATTTTATAAAAGATGTACATAAATGAATAAATTTATTGAATTTCCAAAATCAAAATAGAAGTGTACAAAGTAAGCATATTATACATGTAATGCAGTGCATGATCATGTGTGCAATAAAACAACTTGTTTTCATCTTGAGGGAAATGTAATCTCATGGATCAGTCAGTAATGCTCCATTTTTAGCAAAATCCTAAATTCTACAAAGTACTGACCTACATGTATATTAAAGCATTGGATTTGATGTTTTTATGATCATTAAAATCCCTGATAAATATAGTGCAGGCAATCTTTAATACATGTACATGTACCTGCATTTTATTTTCTATTCTACACATTATTTTGAAATAGTATGACCATAATTTGCAAACATTTTAAAAATCATCATGAAGTTGATATTCAATAAAAAAAGATAGGGTAACATGCAGATTAAGGTCACACCAGCATACTATTTTTGCCACTTTTCACCTTTTTTCAGTTCAGTTGCTGTGAGAACAATGAGTGACCATATGGACAAAACTGCCCAAAGCTTCAGAGAACCGGTGAGTTTGTGAGTAAATGTGTATGAGATGTTCACCTGTAAATGTTTGAAAACAGGGCAGGCAGAGAACAAACTATTCCAAACAATGTGCCAGATGACCAGATATAATTTGGACTCCTGCCATTTACAAGCTTTATTAAAAGCTTTCTTCAGGTGTTTCATTTTCCATTTATTTCTATCACTTACAATATTAATTTACTATGTATTTGATCTATTTTTTTTGTATATATACATGTGTATTTCAAATGTACATATTTTGTTGTTTTTTAATGAAAGAGAATAATTGAATTGAATTGAATGTTGCTTTACTGGCCTTAAATGTCTAGATCTCACATCATGATACAACATTTTAAAGAAAATGAGGATTTGATTGCTAGAAAATGAATTGGACGTCATAAACCTTGCTGGGTCCTCTTCATGAGTCACTACACAAGTCCTGTCCGGTGGAGAATAATCTCGATTTGGTGTTTAAAGTTGAAATGGAGGTGTCATAGCGTAGTGAGTTGTATGTGGAAGATTTCGGATTGACTCTAGAATAGAATAATCACCCTGATTTCTTCCACAAACAATATAGGAAGAATGAAAATAATATTTAGAAAATCACTATTCTCCAAACATAACACAGAAGAATGACACATACCACATAATTGCTTGTCACGCAAAAAAAAGGAAAGAAAAATAGCCTTTGAAATGAAAGAAATAACCCCCAAAATTTAACAATTTCTATAATTAATGTGAAAAAAAAGATTCCTTAAAAATCAAAATTATTGCCTACCATGCTGTACTGTAAACTGAAAATGTATCTACATGCACAATGTTTGTAATTACTGTATTGTTGATATTGATACTTATATGGCTTCTCTTTTTCCTATTTTAGGGCATAAGTGAAGCAGAAGTAGTGTCCATTGATCAGGCATCAGAGACGGTCAAAGTACTAAAACTTAAGGTCGTTGACCCCTCGTTCACGTTCAAGGCCGGCCAATGGTGAGATTCTACTTTATTAAAATCTACCAGAGAAACTGCCTAAAGTTGGAATTTGTGTATTGGGGTTAGGTAAAAAAAATTCCAACAAATTTCCATGTTGAAAAAAGACATTTTGATATATATACCCGTATATGAAATAATTTAGTAGTTCCAGATCTCCAGTTCTTGATGGAAAATCTCCTACTGAGAGGGCATTTTTGCAAAATCTTCCACTCCTCAGCTCCAGTCATCGATTTGTGTCTCTAAAATGTTTCTCCTGTCAAACACCCTTTTTTTTTAAACTGGAAATTAATTTTCATATCCATTGACCTGTATTCTGAAGTCGGGTTTAACTTAAACTTGGGTATTTAACTTAAACTTGGGTATAAAGTTGTGGTTTAAGTATGGATAGCCAATTGTTACATAAATCACTAACATTAGAGATATTATATCTAAGCTTGTTTGGCTCTCAAATCATTCATAACTGTCTAGGAAGTATGAATAGATGATTGTCTTTACCATCAATATCAGGAAAGAGCACAGTAAACATAAACATACAACTTTATAAAAATTTTGACACTTTTGGCTTCCCATAATTTTAGCACAGAGTTAGACCATGGTCTAATTAAGTTAAGCCTGACTTCAGAATAAGGGCCATAGTGTCTAGATAACCTAACCAAGTGTGCTCTGGTGATAGTCTCGTGCAAAACTTCAAATGTGGCCTCCCTCCCTCTGAACCTCCCCCCCACGTGCAGATGTATTGGGCAGCTTTTTCCACTTTGCTAGGGCCTTCACCTCCTCGGCAAGAATCTCCTGCTTAAGAGGTGCTGGTGTTAAAGGATGGTCCAGGCTGAAAGTATGAAGCTTAATAATTAGAATACAATTCACTGAGCAAAATGCCGAAAATTTCATCAAAATCGGATAACAAATAACAAAGTTATTGAATTTTAAATTTTAGCAATATTTTGTGAAAACAGTCGTCAGAATATTCATTAGGTGCGCTGATGATGTCACATCTCCACTTCTTCTTTTGTATTTTATTATCTGAAATTAAGTTTATTCAAATTTTTTCCTCCAAGAACTAGAAAAATTGGACTGCCAACTGATTTAGTGCATTAGATATTTATTGCTCCAACTTGTTTCATTATAAGGGAGACATATTATTCACACAAGTATTACATAATGAAAAAAAATGATTTTATGTAATAACACAAGAAAAAGGAAAGTGGAGATATGACATCATCAGCCTACCTAATGAATATAAATGACGACTGTTTTCACAAAATATTGCTAAATTTTAAACTTTAATATAAACTTTACCATTTGTTATCCGATTTTGATGAAATTTTTGGCAATTTGCTCAGGGAATTCTACTCCATGTATTAAGATATAAATATTTTCGGCCTGGACCATCCCCTTAAAGAGTATACAAATAGCGAATAGGCATGAGTGCGATGGTGCGAGATTTCGCATGAGGTGAAAGAAAGATGCTCTATTCAACGAGGCGTTAGCCGAGCCGAGTTGAATAGAGCTTTCTTTCTTTCACCGAATGCGAAATCTCGCACCATTGCACGAATAAGAATATTCGCTATTTGTGTTGTACAACGCATTGGAATCTAGCGAAAATATGAAAAAACAAGAGTTTTTCCCTCCAGTAATCTATGAAAAGGGAAAAAATATTGAAAGCGAAAAGCAAAATCCCACAAGCCGGGCCCACAAGCGCACATGACCTTGGACAGCGTTGCGCATTTAGCCAGCGAGCTGTACGCGCATTGTCACCTTATTCAATTAAATCGCATTGTGACGTCACCTCCTAAAGCGGCCGTGCAATGGTACATTTTGGATGGTACGTCTTGTGTGCAACGGTAGGAATGTGTGACGTTCAGCCTCCCATTTGATCGCGTACAACTAGCTAAGTAGGCGTTGTACAATCTCTGATAACATGCACATCTCTGAGATTAATCCATTGGTACATTGTAGAAGTAGTATGTCTGGAAACATGTGTACACATGGGCCCAAATTCACAAAGATGGTTTTAAAAAACCCACAATTGAGTCCATGGTTTATGCAGATCTCCTGTATAAATTACATGTATGCTTAATTTAGCACGTAGCAGGCGCGTGTATAAAAAATTCCAATGCTAATGCACGCTTTTGTCACAGAGCGCCAAATTGATGCATGGTTCGATACGCTTTTTTATTGATGAGTCCACTGTTTGAAGAGTAGACTCATGAATAAAAACAGTGGACTCATGAATAAAGTAGCGTGGATAACCATGACAACAGGCGTCAATTTTGTGCACTGTGACAAAAGCGCGCATCAGCATTGGACATTTTCTTATGCATGCGCCCGATACGCACTAAATAAAGCGTAATTTATACAGGAAATCGACATAAACCATGGATTCAACCGTGGGTTTTCAAAACCATTTTTGTGAATTTGGGCCATGATGTTTCCAGACATGATTGAGTTAACAAAGTAGGCTCTGAAAGTTCCACAGATGGATCTTTCAGAGCCAAGAAAGAAGAGAATATTTCTCTTTCCTTGAAATTATACAACAAGACAAAACTAATTTCCAGCCTAATATGAATTATTTGATGCCATACAAAATGAGACCTACATGTATTGTACATCTATAGTTTTAGGCTAGCTTCCCACTTTAAGAAAAAAGGAAGATCATACTGTAATCAAGAATTCATGCTTTGTCTTGTACTCTGTGAGTTTGTGATATTGCTTTATAGGGACATGTATTTCTATTTCCTTGAAAGATCAAAATAATTTTCAGCCTAATATTCATAAATTATCTGGTGCCATTTGAAATTATACCTACATTAGGAGTGGGCTATAAGGCTACATACTGAATTGTTTTAGGCTAGCTTCCCATTTTAAGAAAATAGTAAGATCATAGTCAAGAATTCAATATGTTTTGTCTTGTACTTTGTGAGTTTGTGGCATTGCTTCATATTCGAGGTGTGATTATTAAACTACATGTACTTCAGTAGTCAAAATTACCTGTAGATATAGTTGTAATGTACTGTAACCATCTTGCAGTGTTGTTTGATACCCTTTTGTATTATTACATTGTCTACTATTTTGTTTGTTGCAGTGTTTGTACATGTACCCTCTTTTAATACCTCTTGATACAAGACAAAGGCCTTTGATGGCCTTTAGTTAAGCCATGACTCGGTGATACATGTAACTTCAGCAACTGGTCTTATTCAAGAATTCAGAAAACTTTGAAAGCGGTTTTTCTCTTTGAAATTCTTGCATTGTAGGGTTGACTTTTTCGTAGAGGGGTTAGATATCTTCACTGGGTATTCCATGTACTCTGGTCCTACTCAGCTCAAAGAAGATTCCACAATAGACTTGGCTGTTAAATTCAGCGACTACCCTCCCACTGTATGGGTGCATAATCAGGTAAATCATATCATATGATTTAAAACTCTTTTAAGGGGGGGGGGGTAGGAAATGATGGAGAGAGATTATGCTTGGCTGATTTCTTCAAACACAATTCGTTTATACATGTACTTTTGAAAATAAGTCCTTAAGATGACTGAAGTCTAATTTTTGGAGTACAGACTACAGACACTTGTTTGTTATTAATATCTTGCTACTTTCCTGGGGGGGGGGGGGAATTTACCCTGTGCTGTACCCAAAATTCAATCAACTATAAATTGTTTTTGTTTTTAATGCTCATGATTTAAGGTAGTCATTACACAATTTACATTAAAGAAATATGTGGCACACACCAGGAATGCTCAAAAGACCCTGCCCCCAAAAGCCCAAAATAAAATAGAACCCCCCAAATTCCCCATTCACTGCGATGTGGATGTTAATGCTTATATCTTGCTGGATTGTGAAAAGTAGTGTCTGAAAATAAAGTGAAAATATTTGATTTTGCCTTTTTTGTGTTTAAAACCCATCAGAGTTACACTGGTCAGTATTAAAGCAAAATGATGTGAATGTACATGTACATGACAAAAAATAACATGAACGAAACAATCCCTCTATTGAAGATAGGGAAATTAAGTGTAACATTATGCATTACCCCTGTCCCATGGTGTCTTGGATGCTTACATAAGCAGACAAATTAGCATGCTCAACCCTGCTCATTACACACTCACAACTTACATGTATGTATAAGAATTGCAAAATTGCTTTGTTTGTCTTTGTACTAACTGCTAAAAACACCCTGTGTGTTTCACCCTGTTGCTTTGTGACCTTTATTTAGTATGCAAATGTGTCTTGCCATCATTTTATCTTGGCATCGTATGAAATTTGTCAGCACAAACTAAAATTGTAAATTGTCAGTTTTGCCAAGGTTTCTGATTAAACTGGTCTTTATACAATTAAACACTGATATTCCACAATTACCTTTTTATTGATATTGTACTTTCTGAGAATGACAACATGTCTGTGCTGGCAAGCTTTATAATGAAGTGGTCAAAATATTCATTATGTGCATGTAAGATCATATCACAATGAAAATACCGGTACTTAAAATCATCACTAACATCAAAGAGTAAATAACTTTGACAGGAGAACCCCTACCCTGTCAGTTTTCATAAAATTCATTACACACAAATACCTGTACAGTATGTGTATTTGCAGATCAAGGGGGGGGGGGGGCCTTCCTCCTGTTAATGAGTTTTCCTTTTCGCCTGTCAATTTTATTTATACAGGGAAATCCCCCCTTCCTCCCATGAGTGCTTGTAACTTTTTTTTTGTTTAACATTTTAAATTGGGCCCCCTTTTGTAAAAACCTGGATAAGCCCCATCTTGTCTCCAAGGTCATGAATTATACCATGATATTCCTGGATACATATCCATTCCTGTTTTAGTTGAACATGATCTGGGGATCTCTGTAAATGTCTGTTCTTAAAGTTCTTTTCTCTTGTCCTTACTAAATGTATATTATAAAGCCTAGTACGCCCAATGGCAATGAATATTTGCTAGGTCTATTTATATGTTCTTTGTCTGGATTTTTGTTTCTATCTCATATGGTGAAAAGGCCAACATTCAGAGCTTTTTAATTATTATTTAAGAACTTTAAAATGTCCACTGTGTTATATGCAGATGCTGTCACATTCAAATTTGAGGCCTGGGAAACAAAGTTGATATTAGGGCTGAGCATTTTTTTTTGGTGCTTGTTCTTTTAATGCATTTCTATTCTGCACATGCAAAATGTATTCTGGTCTTTCATTTTTATGATTTTTTAATATTGATCTTGTATTTTTTAATGAAATTTGGTTATATGCTAATTCCCACATCTGCCATCAACAGTTGTGTGTGTGTGTGGGGGGGGGGGGGGGGTACAGTTGAAAGTGGGACTGAACATTTGAGTGTAGTATGTGCAGTGCATAACTTATGGGTGATCAATGGTTCAATTACTTATATGTCATCTTTTCATCTTTTAAATTTGGTAATTCTAGCATGACACTAATTATATTTTGTGTAATTTGCAGCATTTCATACATTTCCCAATAAATAAAATGATTAATTCCATGATTCTTTCTCATTGAACTAAAAAAAGATTTTAATGAGAACACTCATGTCATTTTTATCCATTGATTTTCTGCTTTAGACTATTTGATAATTTTATGACATATTGGCAGCATATGTCTTCATGCAATAAAAGTGCATCAATTAATTTTTGCCTCATGAAAACTTTCTTCATTTAGTCAAAACTAACTTTATATCAGAATTAACTCTAGTCTTTACGCACTAACTCATTTTATTTTTATGTTTATGCATCTTTTCAAACTGTTACATCAGGGTTGATATGTTCATCCCAGGGGTACCAACAGTGGGTGGGTTTTCTATGAGTTCGTCACCAAAGCCCTTGCGTGAAAACAAGCATGTGGGACTAGCAGTGAAATTCAGCACACACCCCCCTGCATATTGGGTCCACAAACAGGTACGGTAAATATTTGTTTACATTTAGAATTTAGATGCACATGTCAACCCCTGAAGAAATTCTTCCTGCCGATCTTCTTATCTCTTTTATATATTCATCAAAAAGTTTTAACACATTTTTTTTTCTGCAAATGCACTCACTCAACTATAAAACGCAGGAAACCTATTGCTTGTGGCGTTTCATAAAAGCTGTTTTGTTCATGATAATACTGTATGCTCACAAATTTCAGTTTTATTTCCACTCATTCACCTTGATCACAATCACATTCTTTCAAAATTAATGCAAACCTCATTAAAATACAATACAGTTTTCCTTATAAAGATATCATTTTATAGTTCATCTGATTAATCCTTATTCTTCCATTTGCTTGGGATTCACATTTCATAAAAATATTCTTTGATCTTTCAACTCTCATTCATTGTCTTGTTACATGTATCTTGTATGTCTTAATAATAAAAGAAAGGTTGCCATGACTCTCATAATAAATGCTGGTGGCTCATGTAATAATTGTGTTTCAGAAACTGTTGGCCGTGATTAAAGTTGCCTTTGTCATTTCTATCCTTCAGTGTGCTGTCGGGTCAAAGGTCAAAGTGAGAACAGGAGGGGACAAGCTGGTCTTTGACCCCAAACCTGGTGACCCATCCTGGAATGTTCTACTAATCGGAGGGGGGATCGGTATCAACCCCCTCATTTCATTGATGCACCATGCAGCAGATCTCCATGATCAGAAGAAAGCTAATCCCCAGGGATACACCCCTGGAAAAATGGAACTGCTCTTCAGTGCTTCAACCAAGAATGAACTTATATTCAAGGTATGTAGAAAAGTCTGTAAACCTTATTTAAAGGGAAGTTCACCCTGACAAAAAGTTTATTGTAAAAATAGCAGAAAAATAATTAAAAAATATTGCCGAAGGTTTGAGAAAAATTCATCAAATAATTAAAAAGTAATTAGAATTTCAATTATTTGATTTGTGACGTCATATGCGAGCAGCATTCCTACATAGCGAATGGTAAAAAATCAATGAAATGTCATTTTCTCAGAAAATTGAAAATGGTTTTCACTGTACCTTTTATATATCAATAGACAAATTACTTCACACCCGATCACGAATAGAAAACAAAATTAAGTCATCAGGAACCATACAGAATTTGAAATTCATGCATTTTATATTACATAACACATGGGGCAGCTGCTCGTTTATGACGTCACAAATCCAAAACTTTGAACTCTAATAACTTTCTTACTCTTTAACGGATTTTCCTCAAACCTTCACCAATATTTTTCAATATTTTTTCTGCTATTTTTACAACAAAGTTTTCTTCTGGGTGAACTTCCCCATTAAGATGATTATTGATATTGCTTCGTCATCCACAAGGTGATGAAAATGATCATTTAATAAGAAAGCATAATAAAAAACAGGGAACCAATGGCTTAAGGTCCTCTCCGAGGACTTGGTAGTGAGGATTAATGCCTCACCAAATGTGCGCCCCTATCATGAATGCACGCTCAAATAGTCAGTAAAGATTGCATTCCTGACTTCCTGACTAACAGTCTGCATTATTTTTTACAAGTACAGCGAGGAAAGAGTGGCCAATTATTGTCAAAGGTCAGTGCAGAATAAAAGCTGAAGTATTTAAGAAATCCTGTTCATGAATTCAAAGATAAAATTGGATGTGGATTGAAAGCATATTAAAGTTGAGTCCTACAAGCAGTACTCAAATATTCCTGGTGGGTGTTTCATGAAGCTGTTTGAAGTTAAGAGCGACTTAAAGCTCGATTGGTGAACCTTTCTTACGCGCTAAATAATAACCAATGAACATTGAATGGTGATTATCATTTACCACAAGAAAAGAGTACCAGTCGTTCTGAAAGTCGCTCTTAACTTACGAACAGCTTTATGAAACGGCCCCCGGATTATGCAACTTTTACAAATAGAAATAAGGGGCATTCATGTAAGGGATACCAGTGGGAATTGAACGTGGGTTTATACTGGATTGCGAGACCACCACTCTACCAAGCTATGATGCCTCCTTGTTCTATTCCAGTCTTTAGTGGTCAAAGCTTTCCGTCTCTATCTGTCTTCTGTCAAGTCAAACAGATGGGAGAACACAAACTAGGATTCCCACCGAGACAGAAGACAGATCACTTGTCAGTATTCAAACAGGAAGAAATGAATCAACTTGTACAGTATCAGAATGTGTGGGAAATATAGGGTGGAACAACCAGTCTGAATTCAAAGAAACGTTTGGGCATTGATTGCTTTTAAATTAGGATTATTTTAAATCCAAGATAAAGGAGATTATTGCATCAAAGTTTATGTGACAATTCAAAATATTGTAAGAAAAATATCAATATGCAGTCAATTTTAATACCTTGTTTAACAATGATATGCTTGAGTTTGCTTTTAGTTTATTTGAAAAAAATTAAAGATGTTTTTTTTATTAATAATTTTCTGTACATTTGGCTTAATTGGGTTATTCCACATGTGTGATATGGTTGTGAACAGTGTACTATTGTTATTGTTTATATTCTGACAGTTTATAACAAAATGTGTATTATGCGGGCTTAGCCGAAACAGCTTTGTTAATTATCAGTCATAAGAATGAGCCTTAATACTATCAAGCATGAAGTTTTGTATTATGGTAATGACTTTAGTACGGCTAAAATAAAGGGAGGGAAATAAAGATTTTTGGAAGCACCAGCATTGTTATAGGACAAGTCCACCCCAACAAATAGTTTATTTGAATTAAAAGAGAAAAATCCAACAAACATAACACTGAAAATTCCATCAAAATTGGATGTAAAATAACAAAGTTACGACATTTTAAAATTTCGTTTAATTTCACAAAACAGTACTACACATGTATGCACATCCCGATCAGTATGCAAATGAGGGAACTGATGACATCACTCACTCACTATTTCTTTTGTATTTTATTATATGAAATAGGAAATATTCTTATTTTCTCCTCATTGTCCTGTGAAAAAAAGTTTTATTTCTCGCCGAACTTGTAGAATTACCATTGTTTAACATTTTATGGTTCAGTCAAGTTGGTCCTTACTGTCAAATCTGTAAAAATAGAATTAGTGTATAATTCAAACAATAAAAAACAAAAGAAATAGTGAGCGAGGGATATCATCGATTCTCTCATTTGCATGTGACTGAATTGTGCATATAACTACTTTGTGAAAAATAAGTGAAACTTTAAAATGTCATAACTTATTTTACATCCGATTTTCAGCATTATGCTGGTTTGATTTTTCTCTATTCAAATCAACATTTTTCTGGGGTGAACTTGACCTTTAAATGTGGTTATCTCTTCATATTTTCTTCCCATTAAAATTGCGATGAAAAAACTTACTTAGTTAGTCATTTGTCTGTATTTTAAGGACACCATTGATGAGTTGATCTCAAAGCATTCCCCAGATATTGCTGCTAGGTTTTATGTGACCAAAGACTCGGACGTCGATTCACCAATATCAAGTAAGTCTTATTGGGCATCTTAAGAAACTTGTGATATCGATTGCAAATCCATTTGGGGTCCTCAATTCAATTAATTATTGATGTATATGTATGTCTTGCAGTGGATTACTGATCTGTTTCCTGCTGCAAGGAGTGTAAAACTGGGCCCCGTCTTACAAAGTGTTACGATTGATCCAATCAATTGTAACTCTATGGAAATCCACCAGGGTCATAATTTTTTCTACAGGATATTTGTACAATGTCCTTTGTAACCAAAGAGAAGCACAGTGAAATTTCAAGAAAACGATGAATGCATGAATATTACATCATAGCTAGAAAATATTTTGAACCAACATGTATAATAAATGATGACGTTGCTGGCCATTCGTACATGTAGTTGCCATTAATCAGATCAATCGCAATTCTTTGTAAGATGGGGCCCAGATCTGCTAACCTGCTGAAATTGATCTATTGATTTTATAATTGCACATTGAGTACATAATCAATGTGGATTTGGCACTTTAGAAATAAGCTAAATTATCATTATTATTCAAATGAATTTGCAATCGCTTATAATTCTGTGCCCCCCAAAATAAAAAAAAAAAAAACAGCATAAAGTTATAAAGCGAATTTTGAGATGTTTACTGAGCTTGAAAAAAAACAGACTGAGCTATGGAATGAATAACTCATTAAAGGGTTGAGCATGTACATGTATGAGCCATAGGGGTACAGTGGCTCTACGGTTGAGCACATCAGAATACCCATCACCATATTTTTTTTTCCCTATTTTTTTTTATCACTTGGAAAAAGGGAATCTATACCCTACCATTTAAAGTGGATTCCCTCTCATTTATAGCCCATCTTATCATGAGATCCATGTCATATATTTTCCAGGATTCACTTTAAATCCTGGAATGAGACTTTATCCCAGAATAATTGATTGGGATTGGAGCAAATTGGATGGCGTATCTCTACAATCCCCTAAAATTGGCATTTTGGATCCTTTACCTGTATTTCATCTGTTCAATCACCTCCCCTCCATTCTCCCCTTCTCTCTATCTATCTCCCCTTCTCTCCATCTATCTCCCCTTCTCTCCATCTATCTCCCCTTCTCTCTATCTATCTCCCCTTCTCTCCATCTATCTCCCTTCTCTCTATCTATCTCCCCTTCTCTCTACCTATCTCCCCTTTTCTTTTTTTTCATTTAAGGTGAATACATGTACATGTATATGTACTGTAGGGTCCAGCCAATACCATATGCCAATGGTTCAAAAAGGCAGTTCCTTTTTTCAAGTTCTTTGTGAAAAAAAATTTATAAAAAATCATTAGTGAGGAGAAATTTGGTTGAAATTTGCTGATTAGCATAGTCAAAATTTATATTAAAACCAAATCAGAGTGACTTGATTTACAAGTATTTTACCATCATAAATGTGATTGTAGTAAATGTTTCAATGGGGAATCCAATGTGACCTTTAATAGATGAATGATCCTTCTATTCAGTTTTTAGCTCATCCGGCCCGAAGGGCAAGATGAGCTTAATATGCCGTGGCGTGGCATCCGTCGTCTGTCCACAATTTCAAAATGCTACTACTTCGCCATTTCAAGTACGATTTCAATTCTGTTTGCTTTATGTGATAGCACTAGGTGGGGCATTCAATACTTCTACACAGAATTGTGAAATTCATTAAATATGCTAATTTATGCACATTTTTCAAAATTCACAAAAAATGCTACTTCTTTATTTGTTGACCGATTTTGATTTTTTGCTTCCATCTGGTAGAGCTTCATGAGGTTCACCAAACTTCTACACAGAACTTTGAAATTTCGACCAGAACAATTTTTATGCTAATTTATGCAAAATTAATTCATGCATATTTTTGAAAATTCACATAAAATGCTTCTTTTTTGTTGACCGATTTTGAATTTTTTGCTTCCATCTGGTAGAGTTTCATGAGGTTTACCAATCTTCTACACAGAATTTTGAAATTTTCAGTAGAAAATTACTTATGCTAATTTATGCAAAATTTATTCATAAATCACAGAAAATGCCTCTTCTTCTTTATTTGTTGACAGATTTTGATATTTTTTCTTCCATCCGGTAGAACTTCATGAGGCCCACCAAACTTCTACACAGAATTTTGAAAATTTTCAGTAGAAAATTATCTATGCTAATTTATGCAAAATGTATTCATAGATCACAGAAAATTCCTCTTCTTCTTTGTTGACAGATTTTGATTTTTGGTTTCTTCCATCTGGTAGAGCTGCATGAGTTTCACCAAACTTGTACACAAAATTTTGTCTGGAAAATTATTTATAAATCACAAAAAATGTTTTTTCTTCTTCATTTGTTGATCAATTTCAGTTTTGTTTGCCTTATATGATAGCTCGAGGTGGTGATACAAAATCTAAACATTGAATTTTGAAACTCATTGAATCTGCTATTTATTCATATATTTTCAAAACTCACAAAAATTGCTTATTTGTTGATTGATTTTGATTATTTTTGTTCCATCTGAGAGCTACATTAGGTTCACCAAGGTTCTACACAGAGTTAAGAAACTTTGACTAGATAATAATTGATACTTAATTCATATGAAATTTATTCATAGATCACCAAAAATGCTTCTTAGTCATTTCTTCATTAATTTCAATTCTATATCCTCAATTTATGTCACCAATATAATTCACTACAGTGTTAACTGGGCTGAAATTAAAATTGTGTTGAATTGTGTTGCGAGGTGCCGGATGAGCTCCACATAATTGATGTGCTAGTTTTTAATGTTATACCATTTATTGTGCATTGTATGAAGATTTTTTTTAAATTTTTTATATTGACCAAAGCAGGTTTGACATTGTACTGACTATTTAATGTTCCCTTTTTTAGCCATGAGAAAGAAATCAAAACCTCATTATCAGTTTATGTCGTCCTTTATGCAGATCGTAGGATAGATGCGAGTGACATCAAGTCATCTGTGGAGAGGTTGAGAGACGGTCCTCTAAGATGCTTTGTATGCGGTCCTCCTACCATGATAGCGGATATGGAAGGGTTGCTTGGCAACGAGGGTATCCCTGCATCAGATATTTTCTGTGAGAAGTGGTGGTAATGTTGGGAGATTATTGATGCAATAATTGGATAGGTGAAAACCTTGGGTGTGATCAGGTGCTGTTGTAAGCAAATCATTCCATTATAAATCATGTCATAATGTGTCATTGAAGGAAAAATCTATTAAAAGTGAACCCTGCCAAACCACTGTCGTTTACCACCTAGACTGCAATAATCTGCAAAGCGCTTTACAGACATCGTTCTGATGTAATAAGTGCTATGTTAAAGTGAAATACTATTATTAATGCCCCAAATTAGGTGCAAACCTTGGGCATAAACTGCTTGCTTAATTTCAACTAATTCTCATGAAATTTGCATCACCCAAAGGTTTTGATGTATAGATGTGCAAAACACATTTTTTTTGTACCTGTCGGAAATCATGTTGCCATGGTAACAACATATGTGCCCCAAATTTGTTAAAAATCTTTTGGTTCAAACTACTTCCACCAGTTCTCATATTTTGCTCACACATGGGTATTAAAAAATGGGCAAGACATATTTTTTCCCTGTGTTGCAAACTGTTGCCATGATGACAGCTTTAATAGGGCGGGGGTATTAATCACCTTCAGTGATAGTTCTAGTTAGTTTCGGTAGAGGGGGGGGGGGGGAGGAGACCTTGTTTCATGTGGTGCTGTTCAAAATCCTAGGGGGTACATGCCCTTGCTCAAGTGCTCTTCAAAATAAACTAGTGTAGTGAACTAGAGCGGAGTCATTTCAGACATTCCAATTGCATCTTACCGTTCTGAAACGGGTATTCTGCTAGATGAATGTCACAAATATAATATATATTTTTCAAACATCAAACCACGTGCAGACATGATGCAAACATCCCTGTTCTTCATTGAAATTAATTATATGTACAGTATAAGCAAGATTTTTTTAAAAGGCTGTAGAAAGGTGTTGCTTTGTTTTGTATCGGAGTATAAACCACGCTCTTGCCAAATGATTTTGATAGTTCTCTTGTTGTCGGGGGCGGATCTAGCTTTTTGCCATTGAGGAGGTTTGATGGAGAAATTTGACCAGAAAAGAAGAAAAAAAAAAGGTTTTCACTACCAAATGAAGGTCATTTTACTTCCGAAAAACTTAAATGCAAAGGGGTCCACTATAAAATGTAGGTAATTTGGGTTTGGCTCCAAATTCTAAAATTGTAGGTCATTACTTTTGTTTAACTTGGCAGCCCAGTGGGGGGGGGGTGGATAGACCCCCTTCCCCCCCCTGGTAGATCCGCCACCGATTGTAATAATTATCATATATCATTAAAATACTGTTGAGGAAAGATATACTCAAAATATTTTATTTTGAATAGATTCTTAACGAGCATTAGCCATTTTAAGCGGGATGAAACCTGGCCAGAACTTTTTTTTTCATTTTTTTATTTTTGAAAACTGCTTATTCACTGTTGTGGGAACCTATGCAGATAATATTTCAGGTATTGAATACGTATGTGCGGTCAGTTATCTGTATTATACTACATGTGTGTAAAGTCGTGTGTGTGAATGTTCTATAATAATTCTGATCTAGATACACGTATGGTATATTTTAGTTTATACAAGGGGCTGACGCATGCTGATGCGGGTATGGCAAGCTCTTTTATCATTTAGTGCAACTTTCAAAAATTATTTCCTTGATATCAAGAAATATTTGGGGGTGTCAGCATTGATCATTCTTTCTATGAAAGAATATGATATAGAAAAATCAGGAAAGGTTTATGTTAAAATGGCTTTCTCTTATGTTGGTTTATGCTGGCCTGGGCCCCATCTTACAAAGAGCTATGATTGATCCAATCAACCGTAACTCTATGGAAATCCATCAGTGTCCAAATTTTTCTGTGCACAGGAAATTTGCAAAATGTCTTTGTAAACAAAGGAGAACACACCATATTTTCAATAAATCAATGAATTTATGGATAAACATTCATATCTAGAATTTTTTTGAACAAACATGCATTTTATATGTTGACTTTGCTGGCTTTCCATATTTGCGATTGATCGGATCAATCGCAACTCTTTGTAAGACGGGTCCCCAGGTGTGACAATAGTTATATACATGTATTATTCTTCTTACTTTCTCTTTCTGTCCCTCGCTCAATCTCTTTCTTTCTCTCTGCATCTTTCCCTCACCCCCCCCTCCCCTCCGTCTCTTGCTATCAATCTTATTTCCCCCTTTCCTGCATATTATCTTTATTTACACAAATATATTATGATTGGATTTCATGTAAAGAAGAGATATAAAATATTAAATATCAAATGTGCTGAAATTATTACAGTAATTTAGACAATAAATCTGATATCTTAATTGTGATCATCCAACTTGTGTGAAAATTTTCATCATTGAGTTTCACACCTGACCTAGACTAAACAACTACATTACATATGTTTGCATAAATTCTTAAAGTGCTCTGTTGATTTCAATATAGGTGTAGGCCTACTCAAGCATCGAGGATTGAAATATATTATCTGGACAAGTTGTTTTTTAGATACCTGAAATATATGTTGATTTAAAACAAATTCTTCACCATTGTAGAAGAGATTTGGATGCATCTTGTCTGCTTAATAATTATATATGAAAGAAATACTGTAATAGGATGCTAATGAACAAGCAATTGTCTTTATTTTCTTTTTAAATCCAGCTCAGCATTTTAATATGTTAAGGCAAGGGTCAGACTTTTTATCATGCAAATTTTACTTACATTGCAAATTCTTTTGGAGAGCTGCAGAAAAAGAGGAAGATATTTCACAAGAACTATCCCCTCAAAGACACTTTTAGAACTATTTCCTATTGTCTCATGACTATTAAACTCATTTTTGAAATCACATTTCACACCACAAATAGTGAATAACTAGTATAACATCAAATTACAATTTACAAATTACACAAGCAAAGTACAATGATTTAAAAAAAAAATCATTGCATCATCAGATTACAAAACCCCAATTGTATAATGCAAATTTGATGAGGTTTTAAGTGAAGTAATTGAATTTGGTAAGGTATCTGGTTTAGGCGACACAGGAAGCATTAAGAGATAGTTGAGCATTAAACAAGGAAATGAACAGGAAACAGCTGTGATAGTACGGCCAATTAATATAGATTATGCTGCAGATGATGAAGGGACGTATTAGGGAGAGAAAAGGAAAAAGGAAAAACAGAAAAGGGGAGAAAGAGAGAGAAGAGATTGAGATGCAAGAAGGGAAGCTTAAGTAAGAGATTGTGTACTGAGCAATCAAATTGGTTTGTAATGGAAAATCATTAAATATATGATTGAACTATTCAAGAAAATTTGAAAACTTCAATAAAAACAAGCAAAATACAATGTTGGAAAAGTCAGGGATCTTATCTTGGTGTATTTTCCTTCAGCAAGAAATTTACCATCACTATGCTGCACTCAACCCAGGTGAGGTACATGTACATGGATACTTGAATGCACTGAGCACCGGTGACAGTAGCTTGAGCTAAAGCTGGGGTTATAGTAGCAGCGCTTTGTATCTTTAGGCAAAAACACTAAATAAATCCAGCTATTATTGTTATCTCTACTTGCTTTGAAAGTCAATGAGTGTACTAAGAGAGAGATTGGATATCTAGTTCTGAAAAGCATTTCATCAACATTTTCACCTGACAATCTCTAAGATATGACAAATTCTTTTTATTTCAATGACCAATTTAACCAAAAAAATAGGATTATGCCGGTTTATAAAATCACTGAACTAGTTTACAAATGCAGAGACATGTTTTAAAAATGCAAAAAGAATCGATGCCAGCATTTTGACTTACTATATGAAATGACCCGTCGTGTTTTCAAACCAACGCTACTTCAGTGGAAAGAAGCAGAAATATGTTTTCACTATTGAGTACCATATTGTCTAATTGTGCAACCTTTGATTTATCTGGGAAATATTACACAATTGCTATCAGTAAGTCACACTTATCATTCAACTACATTTATTACTGGATTCATTAAATCAGGGTTTGATGTATAACATTCTGAACTTTCAAAGGTCAGTATATTTATAGTCAATGGTGTGATGAGCCAAATATTTTGAGGGGGCAAAATATGGTGTATGGGGTAGTCTTTCTAAACAACAACCAAAAAAAAATATAGAGCAAAGTGATGAAGCAAAAATGTGGGTCTTTTGTAATGAAAGTCTGATTTTGAAAAAGATTTGACATGATATTCAAAAACATGTATCATATTCCACCCTTTTTGCAAGAACACATAATGGAAGAAGCATCCTTTCAATATATATTGTGTGAGTAAATAAAAAAAAAAATTGACACCTCACAAATCCCCATTTTAAGGATAAAATATGCCATGAACACACGATGATTTTATATATATGGCCTGAAAGAGTTTCTTCTCCAAAATAGTATTCCCAAATACCATATTTACGTGGTATGTCATCACGCTTGGATAATACTTGGACGTATTGTTTTTTTACTGTGATGTTAGGTTTAATTTGTAAGGCATGGCTGTTATGATTAAACCTAGAAGCCAATAATGCAATAATTCTACATGATTTTACATATTTGTGTTTCTGATGAATCTGATGACAGTACGGAGGGTTTGGATTTGTAAAGATTTATTTCTTGTCTATTTTGCATATTATGTACTGTATATATTTACCATTATAATTTGTATTTTGATAAACGGTCTGATTGCAAACAAGCATTTTATCTCTTTTTTTAATCTTTTTATCTTTACCCTGTATAAAGATGTCAAATATAAATGATAAATAAAAATGAATAAATAGAAAAAAAACATAGTTGCAAATCCCTTTAGAATGAAATTAAAGGAGAATTGATACTAAAAAGTTTCTATTGAACAATTTCGCAATGGATTTTAATGCAACCCTTGTAGGATATGACATCATTGGCATATGGGTTCATTCATTGCAGCCATGCCTTTATTCTTTGGTGCAAATCAAAATTTACATCACTGCAAACAATACCTACTGATTATCCAAGCATGAGGACATACCACATAAATATGGTATCACATCATTTGGGAGAAGATACACTTCGGTCATGATTATGTGTTTACGACAAATTTTTTCTTTAAATTTGGTATTTGTCAAAAGCAAAAAGAAGCTGCTGAAAACTGCTTATCTAAAAAAAAAAGAGCCAATGGAGTAAATTAGAGAGTCAAAAGGGGCCTAAGCTTTCGATCCTAGCAGAATCTTCTTCGGAGGCATATTTCCTAGGATCGAAAGCTTAGGCCCCTTTTGACTCTCAAATTTGGTATTTGTGAGGTCACTGACTCAGAGGTATCTTCTTTTTTTAGACTCACATGGGTATAAATGTTGATGCCATTATTGGATACACAAATACATTTAGACCTTGGTTAATAATTTCTGCATTTAAACATACATGTCATTACAAAAAGTTCAGATACACACTACATGTACATTATAAACCTTGGTTAATCATACGTACATGTGAATCAATGCCAAAAACCTATATGAGAACATTTACAAACCCAACTGCAGATGAAGGTTAAAACACGAAGCCATTAGGTCGAAAGCAATTTTGTGTGGTTATGGTACGTTCAGTTTGAGGGTCTGGGATAGAAGCTTCAGATGGGATAACAATCTTTCTTTCTGCTCGATCAGATTCTCTTCCAAGGCGTGCGCATCCCGAAGCAGCTTGTCAACGTGATTAGAGCTTAGGAGCTCAAACTGCTCACTTTCCCTGGGAAGAAAGAGGGAAGTGGAAAAGCGAAACATACTCAATCTTAGAAGTCCAAATTGAAAAAAGTAGATAAAAGTAAAATCTGTCAATTAATGGGCTCCTAGTAAACGATTGAATGATAAATCTTCCAGTTCTAGGAGGAAGTAGCCAATTGAAACCTTCAGAAACCAATGTAAAGATCACCTTTATCAGTGGCATAATGAGCCAAAATATTTTAGGAGCCACAACGTGGCATATAGGGCAAAATCAATTTTAAAAAGATGAATCAAACAGAGGGAATGAGAAAAATGTTGGCCTTTTCAAAATGAAAATTCAATTTTGACCTCAATAAAAAATAGTACCATATTTCAGTCTTTTCTTTTCTCTCTCTTTCTCCTTGTTAATTTTTGATGTTTTAGGAAACCAAGACCCCTGACCCCCTCCCCCCCCAAAAAAAATATATTCACCAGTGATCTGTACCCTCAACTTACACAAAAATAGGAGTCCATTGCATGCATTCCATCTTGACTTCTCTTTCAATTTCTATTAAAAAAAAGAAGAAAAGAATCATGATGAATAATTTTTTAATTAAATTTGATAATAAATGAATAATATGAACATTTGTAATGCATCAGTACCCATCATGTGGAGATACTCATGGTGCAGAAAAGATCAAAAGTAGAAAACATATTAAAGAGAGGCAAGAGTTACATTTAAAAGGAAGCATTGTTAGTGAATTAGTTAAGATGCTAATATATGTGGAAGTTCCTTCCATAGTGGAAATGAAATATATAGACCTCCCCCCTTCTTGTGCTCTTTAATACCATACCCTCATATTAGGAGAATGTTGTATACTTTAATCACTATAAATCTCATGATATTTTGAAAATCTCAAATTTTATTCTGTTTCCTCCTGCAGCAATAACTATGATTTCTCCATAATTATTCCTTGTCCAAGGTGTTATTCGAATGTGTTCTCATTTTAGATATGAAAAGTAATGAGACTAAGCGTAAAATCAAACAAACACTGAAAATTTCTACAAAATTGGACAAGAAATAACAAAACTATTGAATAATTCAAAGTTTTGCCCCCCCCCCAAAAAAAATGAAAAGAATTGAAAAAAGTTATTCAAGAGTAGCAGTACCTGTCATCACAGCATCAATGCCAATGGGTTCATGACTGGAATCCATCTTGCTTTCTGTGCACTCTGATGTATCACCACCTGGACCAGGACCTGCTCCAAGTTCTTCTTTCTGGGAAATCTCATCAAGATGTGAACTTGTTTCTCTTGGCCCAACATCAGTCTTCATAACATTGTCTGCGAAAGGAACTGGGTCTTCAGGACTTGTTGACGCACCTTCAAACCCGTCTTTAAATCCACCTTTGGTTTCAGGGGCTAAGCATTCATTGGGTTTGTTGAAGTTTGACCCGTCATTTGCAATAGCACCACTTCGAGTAGGAAAGGCTGCTTGGTCCATTATTGCCTATAGTAATAATTGGGCTTGGGTTTTCTACTGCCTGGCTCTCCTAAGGGTCCCAACATCTAAATTTGGCCTGTGGACTGGTTCACTCTTCTGGTTCTGAAGTAACCTTAGGCACCATAAAAACTTTAACGCAGTGTTAATCTGTTCCAAAATGAAATTCGGATAGTTTTAATTTCAGACATTGATTAGAGATCTAGATAGAAAATAGAAAAAAAATCTAAACCTAACTTAATGTTTTTATGTTAGATCTAATTTAGACAGCTGGCAGCCATCTGTTTTGAGGAGTTTTTAAACAGTTTTTATTTTTAAATTTCTCCTCGTACACAGACAGCTCAAGATCGTGCAGCCATTAGGGGTTAACCATTCAAAATCCCCCCCGACGGGGCTCATCGAATTTGCCTATATTTCATAAAAAAATATTCAAACAGGACCAAAATAAAGATAATTATTCCATTTTTGCCTGAAATGCACCAAAACAGGAAAAGATAAACTTAAAAGGGGAAAAACAGTGACTTACTTCGGCTGTCGTGCAACTCCCACTACCCTGGTTTATCCAAACTAAACAAATAAACATATGGCCATTGAGTCCCCATACAAATCGAGTAAGAACTTTGGTCTCTGTATTGGTGAGTGGAGCCAACGGAACAACCATAACAGGACCGAAGCTTTTGGTCTAGATCTAACTTAGAACTAATGTTTTTACTTAGAGTTAGACTAGTCTTTTGACTAATGACATTAGGATCTAATGTTAGGCTCCTTTCAAAACTTTAAGATTCAACTCAACTTTAGATTAGGCCTGTTTTTGTTAGAGAGGTCTTTTATTTTTGTCGTAGATCTGTCATCTAAAAATTCTAACCCAAGTTCTAACTATAAATTTAAAAAAGTATAGGCTCAAAATATCAGCTAATTAATCAAAATTTTAATTATCTAGGCCTAATGTTACGTACACAAATCCCCCCCCCCCCGTGGGGGCTCATTGATTTTTGTCTTGTGACCTCGTCTAAAATAAAGATTAATAATAATAGGCCTATTCCATTTTGGCCTAAAAATGCATTCAGGCTGTCGCGCAACTTCACTTCCCTGTTTTATCCGAACTTAATACATAAAGTAGGCCTATCCTATGGCAATTGAGTCCCTGTACAGATCGAGCTACAACTTCGGTCTCTATAGACTAATGCCTAATGGAGCCAACATAGTTTAGCCGAACAACCAACAGAGACTAAACTTAGCTGGTCTAGAGTCTCTAGTCTAGACTAGGTACACAGAAGCAGCCCCATAAATCGTCCATTCAAGAGGCCGTGGGGCGTACCTTTTTCTTAGGCGAGGGTTCGGATAGGCTACGTCCTACGTACGACCATAAGTCTAGAGTTAAATACTTACCGATTAGGGCCTAGTAAGGTTTATATAACTTTATGGCTATACCTCACTACCGGCGCTACCCTCCGCTCCACCTGGAGCGGAGGGTAGCGGTAGTGAAGTGTGGTGGAGCCTATCCGATCCCTCGCCTAAAAGGAGTGGGTGCCCAATCCCAGGTCCAGGATACAACGGTCGACGGCAGATCATGCCTAGCCTGCGGCTACGGAGGCCTTCGGCGTTATCTACCGTAGATAGCAACGGGTGGGTACGGTACGGCTCCAATACTCCAATTGAATTAAATAGCCAAATAAAAAGACTTTAATTTAAAAGTTTAACAACTAATGTGTCCTGTATCGGTATAATTTTACTGTTGATACAATTATCTAAATTACTAAAGGAAAATCCTTTAAATGATTTCTTACTTATTTACTTATTCCAGAATCTCACCTTATCAAAACAAGTTAAAATACGCCTTTTTTCTTGATCCTGTGCGTGTACGTGTGTGAGGTATACGATACCGTACGCTGCCCAATCGTCGCTCAGTTTACGTATTTTCCTTTTCGTTTCATTCAATTAGCTACGATACCCTTACTTATATATGTCATCTGAAAGAAAAAATACTGGAAAATCGTTTCATATGATAATAATTATTTGTCTTCCAAGCATCGCTGTGTAATTCGCCGTTCTTGTCACCCCTTGCGCCTGCCCCATTGCCGCTCACCACTGCCCTAACCCCGCTCACTTAGCGCGCGCATTCATACATGTATATAAGGCCTGACTTATTCTTTTTTCTACCTTTTTTACTTGCACTTCTGAGTGAAAAAGTGTGTAAATTTGTTGTGATTGAATATATTGTTGACAAGTTTTATAGTACAATACACTATAAAAAATGTTCCTTTCACCAAGTGCAATTATTTTTAGGGTTTTTGTTGCTTTTGTTACTGATCTACGCCTATATCATTTTTTTTTATCCTTCAAACTATATTCCGTATTTTTTTATAAAATATATTTTTAAAAAACCTTTCCCGACAATATTTTCACCGATTACAAATTGTCTAATTATATGAATATGATTCTAACCGTCATGAATTTTATGAATGTATAATTATTATCTATCTATTTATTTCGGAAATGAAAAGTATATGAAATTCAGTGGAACATAATTGTAGGCTATATCAGAGTATAGATTGAGCACCCACTGGACTGACAGGATCAAATAAATTACTGTAGTCATTAAAGACCATTTGACCCTGTCCAGTTCTTACATAAAATCGGAAGAGGATAAAAAGAGTCAGCATAAACAAAAAGCTTTAAAGAACAATATATACATGTATAATAGAATATAGTCAAGTTATATCATTATTGATAATTTACATCTTATAAATAAAACGCTATAAAGCTCTTTTAGCACATTCACCATTCAAAGAAATCAACTTGAGTCCCCCTCCCCATTTCGTCCCTTCCGTTCATTGCCCCCTGATGCTATTTACCATTGATTTCCATTATTATATTTTACTATTAGAAATAATTATTATTTGCATTCTCCTTCAGGTTCTAATTCCACTTTGTTGCTTTTACACTGTCTATTGACTCATTATTTACAAGTATGTATTCGTGTATCCCCCTTTATTGTTTACTTTTTGTTTACTCTTTTTTTTATAATTATTTCCCTACTTTTTCTTGTGGTATTGATATTTTATGGGACTCTCACTGCATATTCTCAATTTAGAGCCTTCAACCAATAAGCTTTGCTTTTACGTTTATCTCCCTCATATCCACAACTCTCATTTTCTTTCTTTGTCATTATTTTAGAACCAATTACAAGAATACATTTAGTACTTTTTTATATTGTTGTATTATATATTTTTACGATATTTTGCTTATCTATGAAAACTTTTATTGTACAATATTATTGTTTGTATTGAATTGTTGATTTTTTTGAAAATGTGAAATGTTTATGTGAATAAACCTTGAACACTTAAGTCCGATAATAAATAAATATATATATATATATTTTTTTTTGGGGGGGGATTTCCCTAATACTGACTTACATTAAAAAAAGCTCATCTGGAAAAACAACAATAAATATTTAATCAACTCGCTGGTTTAAGTTCACATTCGAACTCCCGTCAATGTAGATAATCGGAGAGAGAAAAAGACACTCTCGAAAATTCGATTTGTTCAAAATATATTGGTCAATTTAAATTTAAATAAAAGGAAATATCCAGAAATATGACAAAGTTTCATCTATTCAAATTAATCAGGAAACTACTGACCGAGTTGGCTTCTATAGGCCTATTAGCGGGAAACTTTTTCTTACATTCATTTAAATTCTTTATTTTATTTATATGAATCAAATAGGCCTACAGATAATGGGCATATAACATGAAATATACGTATCATTAGGCTCATTTTTTTCTTCATCATGTGGATCTCAACAATGTGTTCATGACAGTCAGGAGAAGAGGGGGTAATATGACTTAGGTAGGTGAAGTACGTTGATGGGATAGGTCAACAGAACATTTAGCAACCCCTCCCTCCATCTCTACCCCCTCCCCCCACTTCTTTCCTCCTGAGAGACTAAGCTCGGCTAGGCTGGGCAGGAATTAGCCTTACAGTTTTTTTGAGAGGTTAGTCCTTTGGAACTTACAAAGCTATTTATGAGTGAGAAAAGTTAGAGTTTCAAATTTCATGAGTTACTAAGTTGAAATGTAATAGATGAGTGAACAGGAACTTAATTTTAGTGTAGCATATTCATCTTGTGGACCTCAGAAGTGTGTTTGTGAGAGTCAGAGTAATGTGATGGTACGTGTTACAAGCAAGAGGGTGAGGTATGCGAAGACTTGGTTAAAAGGGCATTCCTCTTCTTTTTGTCCTTTTACAAATTAAAAGTCATATGTACCCTCCCCTCTCCACCTCCATTTCCCACCCCCACTCTCTCTGTCTCACTTCCTGGACCGTTCAAAACTTAACTGCCAAGTGACCGGTGGCTGGTGATCAGTTTTTTATTGAATGATTACCAATTAAATGATTATGATGATTAATGAAGTAATTTATTTAAACAAGTGGAATGTCTCTGGCCGTCTTACCTGCATCACGCGGTTCAATATAGCAGCAGTGCTGACTTTGAAAAACTACTCTAACTCGCACAAGATGTTCAGTGATACATGGTTACTCTTATGTCCACTTTTTATGAACTAGACCAATAAACTTACAGAGATATGATGGTTATATGGCCAAAGTTCATTGACCTTACATGACCTTTGACCTTGATCATGTGACTTGAAACTCGCACAGGATGTTCAGTGATACTTGATTACTCTTATGTCCAAGATTCATGAATCAGATCTATAAACTTTCAAAGTTATGATGGTAATTCAACAGATACACCCGATTCGGCCAAAGTTCATTGACCTTTGACCTTGGTCATGTGACTTGAAACTCGCACAGGATGTTCAGTGATACTTGATTACTCTTATGTCCAAGATTCATGAATCAGATCTATAAACTTTCAAAGTTATGATGGTAATTCAACAGATACCCCCAATTCGGCCAAAGTTCATTGACCCTAAATGACCTTTGACCTTAATCATGAGACCTGAAACTTGCACAAAATGTTCAGTGATGCTTGATTACTATTATGTCCATGTTTCATGAATCAGATCCATAAACTGTCAAAGTTATGATGGGAATTCAACAGATACCCCCAATTCGGCCAAAGTTCATTGACCCTAAATGACCTTTGACCTTGGTCATGTGACATAAAACTCACGCAGGATGTTCAGTGATGATTGATTAACCTTATGTCCAAGTTTCATGAACTAGGTCCATATATTTTCTAAGTTATGATGACATTTCAAAAACTTAACCTCAGGTTAAGATTTCAAAGTTGATTCCTCCAACATGGTCTAAGTTCATTGACCCTAAATGACCTTTGACCTTGGTCATGTGACATGAAACTCTAAAAGGATGTTCAGTAATACTTGATTAACCTTATGGCCAAGTTTCATGAACTAGGTCCATATACTTTCTAAGTTATGATGTCATTTCAAAAACTTAACCTCAGGTTAAGATTTGATGTTGACGCCGCCGCCGCCGTCGGAAAAGCGGCGCCTATAGTCTCACTCTGCTATGCAGGTGAGACAAAACTGAATGTTTGATTGATCACATTGCACATTGAATGAGTTGTTTTACTGATAAATTGTTGATATAGGAAAAAGTTGAAGCCCCAATTCAGAATTAATCATTAAATCAACATTCTGCTCTGGACTTAACACGTACATGACAATAGCCATTGCGTCTCTCGATCAACAGGAGGGGAGGGCAGGAAAGAGGAAGGGGGCAGGGATGTTCTGTTGACCCTTATTCCATCAACCTACTTCTCCCACTTGAGTCCTATCTCACCCCCTATATTCTCCCGACTCACATGAACACATTGCTGAGATCCACATGATAAAGCTGAAATGCTGCCCCCAAAGAGATCCAAATGATAAAGTTGAAATGCTGCCCAAAAAGTGTAATTTATGTTCACTCATGCATTAAAGTTCAATTTAATAATTTAAAAATTTGCTTAAGCAACCAAAACTAGTCACGAATGATCATTTATTTATCACAACGCCATTAACTTTGCAAGCTCGAAAGGATTTGCCTCTCAAAAACTAACATAAATTGGAAGGCTATAATTCCAGCCCACCCTAATTTTCATACCCTTTGTTTCAGTGGGCAGTGCTCGCTCAAGCATGGATAGTTTTCCAACTTTTTGGTGTCATTTGAAAGTTGACTTTATTGGCTTTCCAAATATGTAAGTCTTTTTCCCCAAAGTGCTACATTTTTTTATTTGGCAGCCATTTCAAAAGTGTATAGTTTTTGGGCAATTGGGTATCTTCCTACATTAAAAATGACAGCGTGAAGCACGAGCAGAAATTTCTTGATATTCTGATCTGAAACTTTATAATTTAAGTACTTTTATGCTGCTGGAACAGATTCTAAACCTGAGAAAAATAAGAACATAGAATATTCGTTACGTTAATTCTAGTTTTGAAGTACAGTCCGACCTCTCTTATCCGGCCTCCCCTTATCCGGATCTCTCTATTATCCGGACGCACGCTTGCCGAGATTTTTTTTTTATTTATTTTTTTTAATCTAGTATCGGTACGTGAGGAAATGAGATCTCAATCTAAACTCAATCCTATACGTAAACTCACTTTGATTACATATATTTCCCAACATAGTCACCCTACACCAAACATATTTTTCATGAATATATCTCACCCAAATCACTAAAAGAACTTTAGGAATAATAATTTCCAGTAAATCAGGGTGCAGCGCAAACATTTCATCACGTTTGTCTTTTTGCTTTCGCGGGAAAAACAACACATCTCTTGCTAGCTAACTTTAGGCCTCAATACGGACAGCGCCATCTAGCATGTTTGAGCCTACAGTCAGTGTAACAATGGCTGACATCGCGAAGCTGCGATACCCGCCGCGATGATCTAATTTTAAAACTTGGTTTCATCGAGTCATTCTCTTTCTTTCGAGGTATGCTCGATGTATACCTCAGTCATTTTAGCAGGTAAATTATCCAAGAGTTTTGGCCATCGATCGATTTAATTTCCATAAAAACAATGCCTATAACTTGCACTGACTCTGCAGTGAATATTGTCTTTACCGTACGCCCACTACAATAGTGTACCGGTAGCTACCGCCGGTGGCCTGGGGAGGCAGTCGGCAGCGCAGCTGTGTGTATCTAATATTGGGTCTCCCAGATCCGGATAAATCCCTATCCGGATTGGTGCTGGTCCCAACGTGTCCGGATACGAGAGGTCGGACTGTAATAATAAAATAGTTGTAGACATGGCAACAAAAAGAAAATCATATTACAGTTGACATTTATAAATTGCTGATTATGAAAATAAACGTCAAAATTATAAAAGGAAAATACAAGGTAGATTCTCTTCATTGTGACAACTAAATGATTTTTCCCATGAGAAGGCAACACACCGTATTTTTAGTATTTTCTTTCCCAAATTACCTGTTTAAACCTTGCCAGTCTAACATGTCCAAAGAGCAAATACCTTAACTTGAAATCATGATAAAGATGAATTAAGTTTCTCTGGCTATGAATCCAACATCGGCCCATTTTTCCAATCACAATTTAGTGGATTAAGTTGTCAAGACAGATAAAAAAAGACTTTCGACTTCAGAAATTATCAGTCAGACCCGAAATTGTAAAAATAAGGTAAATCAATCTTCTAAAATGGCCTCTCAACCCATACCAAAAGTGATGTAACAGCTAGAAATGTATAGTACCTGTGAATCTTAATTGTCAATGAAGTGCATGGTCGATATTCAATTGTTCTTTACGAGCAATCTCACGGAGAGAAGTAGATAGCAGCCCCTTTTATTATTATTATTATCGTTATTTTTTTTATTATTACTATCATTATCTTCATCATTATTGTTGTTATTATTAATATTATTATTATCGTTATTTATTATTATCATTATTATCATCATAAATCATCATTATCATCATCATTTCTCTCTTTTTTTGGGGAGGGGTATTTGTCAATGAAATTACCATATTGCCGTTGCGACTAGATTTCCGCTTCAAGATATATTTGCGTTGTTACTTTCCCCATCTGAAAGTTCTAGCTTCAATGTTGACAGGAGTATATAGTTATCCGACCTGAATTCAATCTAATCGATTCATGGCGCTCTCCTAGGGGCGCTCTACTAATGGTCTCACTATGTAGGTACTCTAGTACCATGGAGCTAATAGCTCTATGCTAGTACTGTAGGTTCAGAAAAACACAAAACTTTTCGACTCTCAGAAACCATTGCCCCGACTCTTCCTGGACCGCAGTATTATCAACGTTCAAATAATAGCGAATATCTTCGGCAAGGTGCAGTATTATATTATTTTGACATCTCAATGCGCTATATGCTTGCCTTGGCCTGTCGTAGCGCACCTGATTGGTCGGCTACATAGAGATGTATTACTAATTAGGCTATATGGTCGGCTACGAACTATTTGATGTGACATCACAATGACACTGCAGAAGACTTTTATCCAATCAGGGCGCAGTAAAGAATGGGCGCATAAGGCAAGCCAACTGTACAATAAGACGATAAACATTGTTTTTCTCGATATACACTGCTTTATTTTAAGTTAATTAATTTTAGCTTAGTGTGATCAACCAACCCAAACAAGAGATTCATAGGTACAGTAAAGAGAGCATAACAATACATCGGCTAAATATGCAACAAGAACAGTTAATTTGCAAGACGGTTATATGGAGAACAAATAATGTGGGGGAAATACTGCAGTGTTTATCAACATTATGCAATGCCGCAATGAATACTGTTTATCTTTTATTTGTAATCACTCGAAAAAAAACCCGCAGTTTTTAGGTGTACAGTGCATGTTTATTTCCTGATGAAGGCATATGGCTGAAATATTCACATACCTTTTATTCTTCAGAAATCTTTTATTGCTTTTGATCTTCCTCATATTCATTTTGTAGCAGACCTCATACTTTAATATATGAGGAATTTTTGGCAAATTAATAATAAAAAAGAAATAGATAAGATAGTAGAAACCACATCGAGATATTTAAAAATTACCAGATATCACCGTATTCTAAAATGTCACTGTTTGTGTGTGTTTTTTTAATACTTTTTCCATTCGATTTTGATGAAATATAAAGCAGTAAGTTTTTTTTTTAATCATTAAACTACAATAAAAAAAATTGATGCAGGAATCATTTTTATTTAACACATTTTTTTTAAAGTGGGTGTTAATTGTCCCCCCCCCCCATTTCCGCGGTATACAGAAAAAAGGTAACCCATTTGGCTTATCACTAATAGCTATCTTAAAAAAACTAAACATCTTATTAAGACAAAAAACGAACAAAAAAAACAACAACAACCAAACAAACAAACTACTGTACTAGTAATTGGCCAGACTGTACTTATGATTTCTGCCAACTCATGTGGCATCTCATAAATTTGCCAATTGCACAACGCTCAAATCGTCAGCGCATTTTTGTCATCAACGTCCGTCCAGGTCCAAATTGCATAGACCCTTGATTGCAGTCATGTCTTTAAAAGTAGCTGTTGTAAGTATATCTGAATGTGAGCGTCTTGTATCGTATTGTCAGGTTTTCAGTTTCTTTAAACGGCGACAAATAGCTATTTTTTTGTGCCAACTTAGCGGCCGTCTTCACGCATCGAATCGCTATCGCATTCTCCCCCGGAGTTGTGGCATCCAGGGCCGGGCAGCGAGGTCGTGGTATTGTTGTCGGCTCTCCGCTGCACAGCCACAGCTCAGTGATCCTCAGTCAGTGGCCGCGCTGTTATGGTCAGCTAAGTACATTTGTCAACATAACAATAGTGAGTCAGCATTTCTTATGAATTGACTCAGCAGTTTTGAAGAGGATCAGAGAAGAGAGAATGCCTTGTTTAGCCAGCACTGCAGCAGGACTAGGCTAACGTTTACTCGGGTTTAGCCTTGCCCTTGGCTTTTTAGGACCAAAACAAAAAGGCCAATGCCAGAGATGCCAAGTTCAAAGACCAGCTTTGCGTGAGATTTTCTGTGAATCTGAGTGAGATCACAGACATAGTGTACAATGTGTATGGGGATAGGCTGAATGCGAACCCCTACCTAGCAAAGGACAAAAAAATACTGGAGAAGGTCCAAGCAAGAGCTACGAAAATGATCCCAGATATCCATGATCTACCCTATGAAGACAGGCTCGCCAGACTAAACCTTACTACGTTAGAAAGAAGGAGAGAAAGGGGAGACCTCATTCAAACATACCGTATTATTACACAAATAGACAAATCAAACCCGGACAATTACTTCAAGAGAGTAGAATGTGACAGAACAAGAGGACACACTCTTAAATTTGCTAAGCAACGATCTAGACTGGATATAAGGAAACACTTCTTTAGCCAAAGGGTTGTCAATCAATGGAATAAACTCCCACAGTCCACAATTGAGGCACCAACACTCCTGCAATTTAAGACACAATTATCAAAATTGGGTTTTTAAATGGGCTCTAAGAGCCTCCTTAACCCTGCCACACTCATCTGTACACTTTCGTCGTGAAGACAGTGAGATGTGGCCATCAAGGTAACTTCAAGGTAACTTGCGTGAGACAGAGATTTGAAGGGATGAACAAGAGTCCATTATCTTGTCTTCATGATAATGCTTGAGTCTCACACATAATGCGTGAGACTTGGTAGCGCTGCAATGCAAAAAAAGAAACAGCCATTTCTACTATTTTACTAAAATTAAAAATCATTTATTTGCGCCTTTTATGGTACCTTCAATATATTCTTTATTAGCATTATTTTCACAAAAATTGCTCAAATCTTACCTCAAAATTTCCTGAATACAAGTGAAAAATAGATTAGGGCTTAAGAATTTTTGTGGCTAATCATGTTCCTAGCCCCCCCCCCCCACTCTGGGGTCGAAGGGACCTCATGCGTGTTCCCAAAATGTCCAGTAAAGGGGTACTTTTTTGCGGGACTAGCCCAGCCCGTGAATTGTAAAAATAGGGGGTGTATTTGTATTTTCAACGAGAGATTTCTTTGAAAAGGGGGTGTGGTTTTTTTTTCTCTCTCTCTTTAGACTCCTGAGTCTGAGATATTTAAAAATCTTTCCTACGGTATATATTAAAGTCTAGGGTTCCCACAAGCAGCCATATTGGAGGACAAACGATAAAAACGTGTGCATCAGACTATGAAAAGTCATTGTTTTCATGGTTTTGCTATTGTTTTGTCCTCCATCATATCAGGGAACCTCTATTTTAATGACAGCTTACCTGAGATGAAGGGGGGGGGTTGTCTGTCCTTAGATAGGGGGTTGGAATGAGAGCTAACCTGAGATAGGGGGTACAATGAGCCGTGTTCCAGATTTATGGGGGTCTCCAAGGCAGGAAAAACCCACGAAAGGCAGGGGTGTGAGAGTTCAGATTTTTATTTGATTTCAAATTTTTTTGTTTTGATTTTCAGCTTAATTTCAGCTTATTTTGACTCTCCTCTGTACAAAAATATGGGAGCTCTTTCTATTTCAGACTTTTTCAACACTCTTCAGCTTTTTCAGATCTTTTTATTTGTGACCACTCACACCCCTGGAAAGGGGGGTTCAGAAATTTTGGCAGATAGGGGGGTGCTTTCAAAGTGAGGGAACGATCATAGGCGTACCCCAAATAACACTGAGGGGGGGGGATTATGTTCCTCTGAACAGTAGAGGCGAACGGCCAATATGGGAGATAATCTACCATATTGGAGACTTGCTTTGCAAAAGATCAAAAGAAACAACACCAACAAAAGTGTAATTTTTTCCACCAAAAATTTTGTCTCATGGAGGTCAGAAGCCCATTTCTTTTATGTGTGGACGACAACAAAAATCCTTATCAAAACAAAAGTAGACAGTGAAAAGGGATAATTTTTAATGAGGAATCTGCTTGTCACATTTTTATTTGCTGCCAAGCTAATCCTTTTGCATCAAATGTAAATTGGTCTCCCAAACTGGAGACTGTCTCTGCTGCTGAAATTGGATACCCAAATTCTTTACAAAAGTCTTTGATATTGGAGATAATCTCTCTCATGGGAGACAGTCGTCCATATTGGTCATGGGCCTCTACTGCAATTCTTTAATTTGTATTTATGAAATTCCATAATTTTGATCCAGATTTTAGATAAAGCCAATATAAAATTTGTGGAAAATGTCAACTTTTGCTTGGAATTGCCTAGCCTTGTGGAGTTCGTAATTATATTTTAAAATAGTTGATATATATACTTTCTCATCATGAAGCCTTGAAACCCTTCCCATACTAAAAGAAATCCATCTTTGAAGATAGAATTCACATAAATTTGTTGGATTTTATTCATCTATACACCTTCAGACGCCTAATTCTTATGAAGGTGCAAGAAAAAACTTAGTATAAATGTGAAAAATGAGAGGTTTCTTACCAGTTGACCAATCTGACATTTTCCTTGATTTTGATTGGCTGAGAAACAGTCCGGTAACTGTCTGTAAACAGAAAATGCTAAAACATCCAACCTCCTTCAGGCTTGAATCGTGAAGTGCTACCCTGGATTCGATTCTACATGTACGCACAATTAAAATATTTATGGATCTGTTTATCCAATTAAATGATGTGATCACTCTGCAGCTCACGACTTGTCTCCCAATTAGTCTTTATAAACTACAGTATAATTAATCATAGAAGGTGAAATTGATATTAATAATGGCAGGACTGAAGGTCAGTCCATTACGTTGTACTGATTTTTAAGACAGAAAATTTTGTATTGCGTACCAAGCATGAAATAGATAATAAGCTCAAGTCAGGGCTTTCTTTAGTTCAGATCAGTAATCGGGTGTCCCCCCCCTCCTTCCCCCACAAAAAAAGAGGAAAAGGTAAATTTTCAGTATTTTTTACAATAAATCTTCTTTTCAAATTACAGGTAACTGGAAGCAACTCTGGAGTTGGTCTTGCCATCGTCCGAGCTTTCTGCAAGCATTTTGGTGAGAATGGAGCTGTTTATTTGACGGCAAGGAATGAGGAGCGAGGGATGCAGGCTGTAGAAGGCTTGAAGAAGGAAGGCCTTAATCCTAGATTCCATCTCCTTGATGTGGACGATGTTAGCAGTATGGAGAAGCTTCGAGATGATATCAAGACTGAACATGGGGGCTTGGACATCCTGGTCAACAATGCAGGAATCGCTTATAAGGTGAGCAAGACTCTTCATACAGTTCTATAGGAGTGCACCACAAAATTGGGTATTTATAGGTCTGGGAATTAGGAGAGTAGATAATTGGTGGCCAAGAAATATGGCTGGGTATGAACTATGAAAAAATAAATTGAAGAAATAAGTTTAAAAGATAGGATGACCAATGAAAATGTAGTAATTATGTATGGAATTATTTTAAAATGGGAGGCTAAATATAAACCACAATGTTTACCGATCAATATATCAATTAAAAGAGCTGCACAGTGCAATATTCAATTTTGAGTACTGTACATGAGCCAACTATATTGTAGACCTACTTACTATTTATAGAATAGAGAGTTGAATTCTGTTTATTTGATATTTTGTCTTGACAGGGTAACCCTCCAATGTCTGAGCAAGCTGCAGGATCTGTCAAGACCAACTACCATGGTGTCCGCCTAATGACCGATACATTCCTCCCTATCATCAGAGATGGTGGAAGGTAAGGTATACCAGATACTAGCTTGGCCCTTTCCCCTTCCCTAGGAGATCTCACACGTTGTGGGCTTGTGGCTATATTCACCAACACCTCCTTAATTCAAATTTCCAGGGGTGTGTTCACAAAGAGTTAAGTGTGACACAAATTCATGCTTTTAAAACGTAAAGGTGACACAACATTAGCTTCGATCTTAAAGGGATGGTCCGGGCTGAAAATATTTTTATCTAAGCGAATAGAGTAAAATTCGCAGAGCAAAATGCTGAAAATTTCATCAAAATTGGTTAACAAATAACAAAGTTATCGAATTTTATAAAGTTTATCAATAATTTGTGAAAACAGTTATATGCACATCATCATGAATATTCATTAGGTGGGCTGATGATGTCACATTCCCACTTTCCCTTTTCTTATGTTATTACATGAAATCATAAATATTTCATTTTTCATACATGTTGTGTCTCCACTATGATGAAATAAGTTGTGGCAATGAATAGTTAATGCACTTGCTCAGTTTTCAATCCAATTGATTTTAGTTCTTGGTAGGAAAATTTTCAATAAACCTAACTTCATGTAATAAAATAAAAAAGAACAAGTGGGGATATGTCATCATCAGCCCACCTAATGAGTATTCATAAAGACATGCCTTGAACTGTCTCACCGGAATAATGCAAATCCTTAAAAGTCTATAACGTCGTTATTTGTTATCTGATTTTGATCAAATTTTCAGCATTTTGCTCTGTGAATGTTACTCTATTTATATTGGGATAGAAATATCTTCAGCCTGGACCATCCTTTTGATATCTCAGAGGTCAATGTGTTATAGTGAGGAATGTAATTGAGTTTTTATTTCAGAATAGTGTAAAGATAAGGATTAGGGTTTATTTAGAGGTTTGATTTAATGTTTGGCTTAACGTACAGATTTTCCATTGGAGCAATTGTTGCTTGAACAAATGTCATGGAACCAAACATCAACGTTCATACAGTATATTTATACTGGGAATTTTGCTTTTTGTCAGTCAAATGCAATGATGTCAGTAGCTATAACAACAGTCTGAGAAAGTTGTTATATACATAATACTGTACATGTAAAATATTGTTTACCACACCCTAATCTGCTATCTCTTCCTTGTTAGGATCACAGATGTACATGTAGCTAGCCTTGGGATGCATTTCACAAAACCATTTTTCTCTTGACCAATTAGATGCAATGATTTCAGTAGCTTATGACGATAGTTGTTGAGGATTTCTGACTGTATGTGTCATGAAATGCGCCCCAGTCATTTGGCATGGCGTTAATCCACACTTTGCCATTCTAGACCCAGGTGCTCAATGGATACCCGATAGGATGTAAAAGTCATTGTAACTTGTCCAGTACTGTGTGCGCCTCAACGGCGACTGACTGGAATACTCCCCAGGGAGTGGAGGATATGCATACATTGTGTGCGGGGATGACTGATTGAATCCGATGACCATGGTTATAATATATCTGTAAAACGCTTAGACACGTCACAATGTATTAAACGCTATATAAAAGTGAATTATCATTATTATCATAGTTTACCACTGCTTACCTGCTTTCTATTGATAGGATCACAGGTGTAGCTATGCACTGGGAGCATTTCACGAAACAAATAGTGACGTTTTCCGACAACTTGCCCTCAGCCAATCAGATGCAAGGATTTCAGTAGCTTGTAACAGATGTCAGTTAGAATTATTATTTTTTTACATAAAATGACCCCTTGGTTACCACTCTCCCGCCTGCTTTTCTCTTGACAGAATCACACATGTTGCTAGCATGGTGGCACCCATGACCTACAACAAAATGAGCAAAGAGCTTCAGCAGCGATTCAAGCAAGTCTCTTCTGTACAGGATGTGACGAACCTCATGAATGAATTCATCGAGTGAGTAGACACAAGGGAAACCAAAATATTTGGGGATAGATTTTTTGTAGTTTAATTATTCAATGGGATAGAGAGTTTTAATAATTGAAAATTAGCAAAAGTCATTTTAGTTGGTATAAAAAGTATTAAGAGAGTTGTTGGAATTTGGTACAGATTCGATTTGAGTGACTAATTGATTCAATTAACATAAGCTCTCAAATAAGCAATATTGGCTTGAAAAGGCTGACTTCTGGACCTACAATTTTCAGCTTTTATGCTTTATTATACAGTATGCCACTTGCCTATGTATATAATTGGGGAAGTGTATATTACACATCAAGTTACAAAGATACAACTGGCCACAATTTGAGAGATAAAATGTAGAAAATATGACATTTATAACTTGCATAGTCCGAAGGAAATATTGTTCCACTCACTCAAGCAGTTCTGCCAATTCATGGCATTCATTTTACTGACTTAAGGTCTTGAATTCATATACTGGGATTGGAAAAAGCATTTTATAAGGTTACCCAATGATGATGAAGAGAGACCTGTGGTTCAGAGAGTGGGTGATGCCAGACAATAATAAGAGTGTCCCTAAGGTGAACACATAATACGCCCACCTGTAAAGCGGAAAATGGAGTTATTGGTCAAGCAAGAAAAGTGGAAAGTGGCAGCTTTACCGTTGACCTTCTGACCTCGAAATCAATAGAATTCCTGGGATCTATGTTAGTATCATACATACCATATTATATGAGCCTAGTTTAAGTTAAACTGAAGTTATCGCATTTACGATGACTGCAGAAGGGTAAAATGAAAACATGTCACTGTGACCTTGACCTTTGACTTTTTGACTTCAAAATCAATTTCCTGGGATCTATGCTAGTATCATACACACCAAATTATATGAGCCGAGGTTAAGTTAAACTGAAGTTATTGCGTTTACAAGGGTAAATTAATGGACAGACAGATGGACAGATGGACACCGAGCGTGATACCCTAATACGCCCTGTAGAATGGGTGTCTAATATTAATAATGATGATAATATTTCCAATAATAATAATAATAATGATAAAATTAATGATAGTAATGATAATTTGTTCTTTTTTCTCATTTCTATCTTTCATGCCCCTTTCCTCTTAAAACTTTTCCTTCACCCTTTGTCTTTTTCTATTTTATTTTCTTTTCAATTTTTTTTTTGCAGGGCTACCAAGACTGGAGACCATGTAAAGAAAGGTTGGGCAGATTGGGCCTATGGGACCAGTAAACTTGGAGTAGTAGCCCTCACCAAAATTCAGGGTGAAAACATTATCAAGGATTCAAGCAAAAAGGATGTCCTCATCAATTGTGTAAGTATCTTATCTCTTTTAAGTGGCTGGAGATTGAGCCTGTATGTGTGTTTAATTTTGAAAATTTACCTCTTGATTTGAATTTTCACAAAATATGCATTTCGCCGATGAAAAAACAACAAAACAAAATCAGCTTCTTCACTTTCCCCCTTGCTCTTTGTCTTGGTGTACATCACCAAAACACCCTTTCTCAAACTTTTCTACTTTTATGAAAACCAACTTGACCCCAGGTCAGAAGTTGAATGACCACTTCTTATTGGCAGTTCCCTCTTTATCATGGTTGTGATTTCTTGTGAACAGGATGAAGTTGAAGCCTGCCTTGAGGCTATGTTTTGCCGGCCTCTGGCCGAATCATGGGAACAAACTCTGGGAATTTTTTTTTCTAACAGCCTCTCAACTTGTAAGTACAGGCTTTGACTACATCCCTGGTGATGATGATTCTAATCTTTAACACGTATATGTTCATTATTACTTTTCTTTTCAATAGTGCTGCCCTGGCTACGTTGCTACCGGCATGACGGCACATCATAAAGGTGATCACTCAAAGACTATGATCACTCCGGATCAGGGGGCAGATACCCCGGTCTACCTGTCTCTCCTGCCGGCCGGGACCACCAACATTCAGGGCAAGCTGCTCTCTAAGAGACAGGTTAAAGATTTCTTTGCTGGTGATATTGGGCCAATTACATTCAACTAAGTTTGGTAGCTTTTATACACAAATTAGAGTATTCAATTATTGCTGATGTGGAAACGAGAAAGATTCTGAGGATATTGGTAAATCCCAGAATATCAGGTAAATGTGATTTATTTTTTTTAAGACCAAAAAATAGAATTATGATAATCAATATTCTTCTTTTATTAGTTAAATTTTTAGTACTAGTTATATTATGAATGTTACTTTAATGACTAATACAAGTATTATTCTTCATTCTGTTTTAAAGTTGAAAACTCAATATCACAGTCCATTTAATGGGGATGAACACCTTGTAATTTTTATATACATGCAATGAATTATATATTCAATTCTAGTTTATGATTTAAATGGAACTATATGCCTCTGTTTGTAAAAATACTGAATCGGATACTTCTTAAAATATAAATCTTGATTTAATGTAGGGCTGTCACACCTTAAACCTAATAGCCAGTTTATGCCCAGCTATTTCATCATTTGATCCTATTCAAGAACTCAATTCATAATATGAAAATAATCAATTCCTCATGTCAACCATTCATTTATTGATATCAAGAAATAATTGTCATCTTCGTAAATGGCAAGTCCTTAGATAAAAAATTGAATACTTGATATGAAAAAATGTGTAAAAGGTTAAAACAGCTTACCATACAGACACACATGTTGTCAAATGCTTGTAGAAATGTCCAGTTGTGAAAGATCCTTAATTAGTAATATAGTAGTGGATTCTCAATTCGAATGGGTAGGGTTTCCCATTTGACATTGTTTTTATGGTCATTAAAACTGTTGTTGCACAGTAATAATCATTCCAGGATATAATTCAAGCTACAGGTATTTCTGAATAGGATTTAGTATTAATTTGAGATTATATTTTGTAGATATTTGTATAGATTAAAAATTTGTGATCAACCCTGTTCAGAAAGCTTCTGCCATTTTGATTTCAACTATCATTTTGCTATGATCTGGTAGCGGTAAATTTGAACTGTCAGCAAACCATTTGATGTGACATGACTTGCTGATTTTATAGGATGCTATTAATCTTCTTTCTTTTTCTTGAAATTACCATTAGATAATCAGAATCTTGTTCAACTTAGCAACAAGAATATAAGTAAAAGAAATTGAAGATACTTGGGGATTATGGTGATTTTGCCCCTTGAAATGTCAATATGAGCATCTGAAACTGCAAACAACCCAGTAAATTATTTAAAAGGGTCATTTGAAATGAAAATGGGCAAGTAAATCCACCCCTAACAGAAAGAAAAGCCAGATTGTTTGCAATCTGATCACATGTAATTTGTATGTGATATTGTGTATGGATGAATTTTATATGAAAGTTACTCTTGATTCAATCTATTTTATTTCAATTATGTGTTTTCCTTTTTTTTAATACTGCATAGCAGTATATGTTTGTACTTACATAATTAATACATAGGTGTAGCATCTGTATGTTTTCATCTAGGTCGAAGAAGTTGTACAACTTTTGTAACACATTATAAATAAAATTTAGATAAAAAAATTGCCTAATTAGAAGGGCAATGTGGATTCTATCCTGTTCAATTTGTGTGATATGGCATTATGTTGTCTGAAAGTTTTCTACTAAAAGTAGAAGAGGAAGAGGAGACAGGAAAGAGAAAAGGAGGAGGACGAATAAAGGGGATGAAAAACATTGAGAAAACGAAAAAAAGAAGAGAAATGTCCATTATTATCAGAATAAGGTAGAAGAAGATGAAATAATGAAAGAGTAGAAATATAAAGATCGAGTGATTGTTACCATTTTATTTCTTCATGAATATAAGAATAAGGTAGAAGATGAAATAAAAAAAATGGAGAAAGATAAAAGAGTGAGGTGAAGAGGAGGAAGAAAAGGAAGAGGATGAGAAGAAGAATCACGAGGAGGAGAAGGGGAGTAAAAGGTAGGATAATGAAATGGAAAAAAAAATTTAGGAGAAATAAAGGGATTAAAAAGACAGAAGAAAGAAAGAAAATATCTTTTATTTAACATACATACTCTCCATTAAAAGAAGAAGGTAGAAGAAGATTACAAAATAGAAGAAGAGAAAGGTAAAGAGCGAGCTGAAGAAAGGGGAGAAAAAAAATAAATCAAAGAGGAAAGAAAGAATGAGAAAACAATTTACTAGTACGAGAGGGGAAGGATAACAAGGAATGAGGAGAAGATCGAGAGGGCCGGAGAAAGAGGAATATGTGACTGAGAAAAAAAAAGAGAGGGACTGCGTTCTCTCTGTTGTCTGCACAGCTAGTAGATCCATTGACCACGCCCCCAGGCGGCACCGCCCACGCCCCCAGGCGGCACCGCCCACTTTTACCTTTCCTTGGTGTTAAGCAGCCAGATATGCGTTGAATTTGATAAATATTCATGTACAATTACGAAGAATATCGACAGAGTTACCATACTGATAATAAAAACTAACGCTTATAGTGAACAAAAATCATATAAATGACAGAAGTATTAAATTTTTGAATCAGGGTTATTAAATAAACTGAAACACCGCATAACTTCCAAATGTATTAGCGTACCATAGATTTTTGCATTTATTTGGTCTCGATCGATCTCTTCTGTCTAGAAGCCCGAGAAGAGACGGACAACATGTCTTCTAATTCTAAGGTTGCTGTTGTAAGTATTCTGTCAACTCTTTCTGTGAAATTCAGTGCTCTTTAGATTTATTCTCTTCATTGATTATATTGTATACAAGAAAAGTGCTTCGAAAGTTAGGATTTTTTGCAGAAAAATTTTCGCATTAATTAATTCACTCCGCTCGAGCTCCGACTGTCAACAATTGTGATGCGAGCCCCGGGGCGGGCTGGCCTGGGGACAGGGGACGTGCAACTACATTACCGAGGCGTCTTACAGAGTAAAGCCAAGACAGCTAGCTGAACTCCATCTGTTCGGAGGAATTAACAGAAAATAAACATTACAAAAACATTTTTTTCCTACACATACATGATGTGAAAATTTCTACTAAACAAGCTGAAGCAATATTGTTTAAAGGGGAAGTTCACCCTGACATGCCTGAAGAAAACTTTGTTGTAAAAATAGCAGAAAAATAGTAAAAAATATTGGTGAAGGTTTGAGGAAAATCCGATAAAGAGTAAGAAAGTTATTAGAGTTCAAAATTTGGGATTTGTGACGTCATAAACGAGCAGCTGCCCCATGTGTTATGTAATATAAAATGTATGAATTTCAAATTTTGTATGGTTCCTGATGACTTAATTTTGTTTTCTTTTCATGATCGGGTGTGAAATGATTTGTCTATTGATATACAAAAGTTACAGTGAAAACCATTTTCAATTTTCTGAGAAAATGACATTTCATTGATTTTTTACCATTTGCTATGTAGGAATGCTGCTCGCATATGACGTCACAAATCAAATAATTGAAATTCTAATAACTTTTTAAATATTTGATGAATTTTTCTCAAACCTTCGGCAATATTTTTTATTATTTTTTCTGCTATTTTTACAATAAACTTTTTGTCAGGGTGAACTTCCCCTTTAACAACATGTGTCAGCATTGCCATTACTCCTTAGGGCTTAGTTAGGCCCTATAGTAATCAGTATGCTCGATCTGTAATGAAAATCATAAGATCAGTATGTCATGTATGCTCGATCTGTATGAAAATCATAAATCAGACATAAGTCAGAAAAAATTGGAACCAGTGGGATTCAAACCTGCCATCTACTTCTTTCCGGGCAGCGACTCAACCACCAGGCTATTCTGGTTCACGGCTAAGCCACGATGAACTGGAATTCAAATATCCTTGATCCTCTTCTTTCTAACTCATTGCTATTCAAATGCCATCCGCAGTGTACAATAGATAGTAAATTAAGAGGCTTTTATAGGAGGAAATTATAATTTGTTTAACAAATTTTCGGCATTACTCCTATTTGTTTAAGATCAGTATGCTCGATCTGTAATGAAAATCATAAGATCAGTATGCTCGATCTGTATGAAAATCATAAGTCAGAAAAAATTGGAACCAGTGGATTCGAAATTGCCATCTGCTTTCCGGGCAGCGACTCAACCACCAGGCTATTCTGGTTCATGGCTAAGCCATGATGAACTGGAATTCAAATACCCTCGATCCTCTTCTTTCTGACTCATTACTATTCAAATGCCGTCTGCCGTGGACAATAGATAGTAGATTAAGAGGCTTTTATAGGAGAAAATTATAATTTGTTTAACAAATTTTCGGCATTACTCCTATTTGTTTAAGATCAGTATGCTCGATCTGTAATGAAAATCATAAGATCAGTATGCTCGATCTGTATGAAAATCATAAATCATAAGTCAGAAAAAATTGGAACCAGTGGGATTTGAACCTGCCATCTACTGCTTTCCGGCAGCAACTCAACCACCAGGCTATTCTGGTTCACGGCTAAGCCACGATGAACTGGAATTCAAATTATAATTTGTTTAACAAATTTTCGGCATTACTCCTATTTGTTTAAGATCAGTATGCTCGATCTGTAATGAAAATCATAAGATCAGTATGCTCGATCTGTATGAAAATCATAAGTCAGAAAAAATTGGAACCAGTGGGATTCAAACCTGCCATCTACTGCTTTCCGGGCAGCGACTCAACCACCAGGCTATTCTGGTTCACGGCTAAGCCACGATGAACTGGAATTCAAATACCTTTGATCCTCTTCTTTCTGACTCATTACTATTCAAATGCCGTCCGCGGTGGACAATAGATAGTAGATTGAGAGGCTTTTATAGGAGAAAATTATAATTTGTTTAACAAATTTTCGGCATTACTCCTATTTGTTTAAGATCAGTATGCTCGATCTGATCAACTACCGCAGAGACATTAAAACATAAGAAGCTTCCAAAATCGTTAGTAGGCCTACCTTAGTTTTAGGCTTTTTATAGTCATTTTTTTTCCATTATGCAAACAGGTAACTGGTAGCAATTCTGGAGTTGGTCTTGCCATCGTCCGAGCTTTCTGCAAGCATTTTGGTGAGAATGGAGCGGTATATTTGACGGCAAGGAATGAGGAGCGGGGGGATGCAGGCCGTGGAAGGCTTGAAGAAGGAAGGCCTTAATCCTAGATTCCATCTCCTTGACGTGGACGATGTTAGCAGTATGGAGAAGCTTCGAGATGATATCAGGACTGAACATGGGGGCTTGGACATCCTGGTCAACAATGCAGGAATTGCCTATAAGGTGAGAAAGATTCTACCCCAATATACATGTAGCAGTAGCACCTTGTACTTTGTGAGTATAACTATTGATGGAATTGAAATAAAATTACTAAAGTTAGGTGGAAGCGATGAAACCTCCCGTTGACAATCAATTCAATTTATTTATTTCCACTCAATGAGGCCTACTACCTTGCCATTCTTACCAACTCCACTGCCACAACATACATGTATGAGATGTATTTCTTCATCATTTGTTGACTGGCAAGTCGTATGAAAGATATATATGACAACTTATTTCTAATCAAACAAATACTTGTTTCCAAATATTTTTTTTACCATCAATCATGAGTTTGCCAGAACTGATTAAAAATGTTCAAATGCAATTATTTTGTGTTTGTCTTGACAGGGTAACCCTCCAATGTTTGAGCAAGCTGTCGGATCTATCAAGACCAACTACCACGGTGTCCGTCTAATGACTGATACGTTCCTGCCGATCATCAGGGATGGTGGCAGGTAAACTATAACTAGTAGTTTGAATGGCCATGACCAGGATTTAGAAATTGGGGCCGGGGTGCTTGGGGAGGGCAGAGATGATTGATCCATTTGGTTTGCAACATTTCTTGACAAGCTACCCCCTTCCACAAAAGAGGTTCTTGCTGCTAAAACAGCAAAGAGGGTAATTTGTGCACAAAATAATCGAGCAAGAAAATGAAAAATTATAAAAAATTTCCCTCAGGTAAATTGTTACTGAGGGGAAAAGGGTCTGTATGACAAAAAAGGAAGTGAATTCCTCACTGTCCCTGTACAGATCGTGTAAAATCCCCCCCCCCGTGGATTTTTGCCTGGTAAATACATGGTGAAGCTGAAATCCTTACATATCTAGGCAAGCTATTAGCAATTGGTTGAAAGGGAAAAAAAATCCACCTGGGATATGTATACATGTATTACATAATCTAATGAAAATTGAAAACATCATGAAGGTTAAGTGTAATAATGGATTTGAAAAATTACAATTAATGAAATCATGAAATGTAGGCCCATCCACCTACAACCAGTGAATGGGATGGAAATTGGATGAGTTCTTCAAGGGGGGGGGGAACTCACAATAATTTGGTTGAAGCCTTTAACCTCTTCCAGGGATTTAAAGAATTTTTTTATGGAGAAGGTAAACATGTATGTAATAAAGAAACCCATTCTTGATATTTACAATGAGGCCTAAATAAATGTACTTCATCTTGAACAATGTGTGATTTCAAGTTCAGTGTTGACCTTTTGGTGTTGGTGTTAGGTCAATTTTTACACGATTATAACACCAGACATAGAATGAAGATGGTCCCGAAAAGTCACTCACTGGTCGTTGAGACGTCAATAATGTGATCTTGATCAGTTTACAAACTCTGAATAAGATTTGGAGCTAGGGGAAGCAATCCAAATTTCAATTACACCAACACCAAGGCCAACACTGGACTTAAAATCACCCATTATGAAACGAAATTAGGCTCCATGTTTAGTTATCACGTGTAAAGTTATTTTAAAAACGACCCATTATATTGCACATTCCTGTATACCTCGTGACTGTGTTTCTGTCAGTATTATGCTGTTGTTGATTTTCTCAAACTCTGCCATCCTCTCTGCAGGATCACACATGTTGCTAGCATGGGGGCTCCCATGGCCTACTACAGGTTGAGCGAAGAACTTCAGGAACGATTCAAGCAAGTCTCAACTGTACAGGACGTGACGAACCTTATGAATGAATTCATTGAGTGAGTAGATGCCTCTTGGTTGCCTATTTTAGGTGGTTTTCAGTCATTAATCTTTAAGGTTATCTGTTTAACTATTCTGTTTTTATTCAAATGAGCTCATTATAACTGAACATCTGTTTGAGGGATAAATCTTTAAGGGACGGTCCATGCTGGAGATATCTATCATATAATCATTCAATAAATAGAGTAAAATTCACAGAGCAAAATGTTTAAAATTTGTTCAAAATTGGATTGCAAATAAATTTATTCAATTTTAAAGATTTGCATTATTCCGGTAAAACAGTGCTAGGCATGTCTTTATGAATATTCATGAGGTGGGCTGATGATGTCATATTCCCCTTTATTCTTCTGTATTTTATTATATGAAATTAGGTTTATTCAATTTTTTTCTACCAAGAACTAAACCATTGGATTGACAACTGATTAAGTGCATTAGTTATTTATTGCCGCAACTTATTTAATCATAATGGAGACATGTCATTTACACATGTATGAAAAAATGAAACAATTATTTTTTGTGTAATAATATAAGGAAAAGGAAAGTTTGGATGTGACATCAGCCCACCTAATGAGGATTCATGACAATGTGCATGTAACTGTTTTCACAAAATATTGATAAAATTTGAAATTCAATAACTTTGTTATTTATTCTCTCATTTTGATAAAATTTCCAGCATTTTGCTCCGAGAATTTTACTCTATTTATTTAGATGTAAATATTCTCAGCCTTGACCATCCCTTTAAGTTTAGTCCAGATATGTTCAGGGTTGAAATATATATTTTTTTGTCTAGTCACAACAAGCTTTTTTTTATTGTTCTAATTTTCTATTTTCATATTTCAGAATAAGTTATATGTTTTGCATTTGCTTTATTTTTGGAAACTAAAATAGAATAATGCATGTAAATGAATACAAAAAGAGATCTATTATCTTCAAATCTCCCCTCCACTTATTTGTTTTTCTCAGGGCTACCAAGATTGGAGACCATGTCCAGAAGGGTTGGCCAGATTGGGCCTATGGGACCAGCAAACTTGGAGTAGTAGCCCTCACCAAAATACAGGGTGAAAACGTTAGCAAGGATTCAAGCAAAAAGGATGTCCTCATTAACTCTGTAAGTACCTCTTAGAGCTAATGATAATGATGATATTGCAGCAGAACTGCAGATTAGATTTTTTGTTCTTTTAGTGTTGACAGAAAAAGCATGTTATTCTTTGCAATTACTGTGCCCTTGGCTTTAGATTTGGCCTCAGGTTGTCTCATGTTGTATCATTGTTGTGTCCTCAAGGCCAGTTTGAAAGTCAGTTTAATATGTCTTTGGTTCTATCCGTGGTCTTGGATGTCTATTCCTTGGCCTTGGCCTCAGGGTGTGTCCATGGACCGGGCAGGGGTGAGGCCGGGAAACATTGCAGAAATGAGAATGAAATCTGAATCCCTGGCCCCCAGAGTCTGTAGGTTCTTAGCATGGGTAATTCAGTCCCTTTCCTTGTCTTTGGCTGCAGGCAGTCTGACCTCAGCCTTGTTCTTGGCCTGTGCTTTCTACCCAACACTGATATCTATGTTTTTAAAGGGTGAAAGTTTAGAGCTGATCATTGAAAATGGAAAGCATCCACACCTATATATTTCCTATTTGTTAATTTCTACTTCTATTTTTGACAGTGCTGCCCTGGCTACGTTGCTACCGGCATGACGGCGCATCATACGGGTGAAAAGGCAAAGCATAGGCTCACCCCAGATCAGGGGGCAGATACCCCAGTCTACCTGTCCCTCCTACCAGCCGGCACCACCAACATTCAAGGAAAGTTTCTGTATAAGAGAGAGATTAAAGATTTCTTCACAGTTGATATCAGACCAATTACATTGATATAATTTGTTATTTCAGGGTCACATTTACGATCCAACTTATCTTTCAATGATGGAAGAACTCGTGTGATTCGAAAACTGTAATACAACCTTCATTCTTTAGTGTCTTATATATCTTCATTTTAATATGTTTAATTGTAAGTTTGATGAGAATGATAATCATGAACACAGTGATGCCAAAGATGGTGATAATGATGATGAGGAGGAGGAGGAGGAGAAGGATGAAGATTATGATGATGAAGATGATGAATGATGATGGAAATATCATTATTAGTAGTAGAAGTAGTGACACTGGAATTGTACCAGTGTAATTACTAGTATTGAATCGCTATTATTATGTCTTTCATATTGTAGGGGCTATATTGTATAATTCATGAGCTCTGAGTATACGCAGGTTCTTCCAACACAGAACAAAAACAGATGGAGAGGTAGATGTTGCTGGTTTGGAGTTCTGTGCTCAACTGCCAAAACTAGGCAGGGCCTATTTTATTATTCATTTCTTGTCTTGGCCTTCTTTGCACAAGGTTCTAGATTTGAAGATGACAATAAGAAAGTAATACATATCATGGATAAGAACCAGAACCAATCATATATAAGGAGTCTTCCAACATAAATATTCATGATTCAGTCAACGAGGAGAGAGAAGGGGAGTTATACATAGCTGAAGAGAGGACCAAGAGATAAAGTTATTTGATAACAAAAGGAATGGTCAAGTGAGGGATGCAAGGAATGAAGGATAGATGAGGGTAACAAAGGAGATGGGGATAACAAAGATAGATGAGGGTGTTGAAGACTGGGGCCGATTGCATGAAAGGATCTTTGCATGGACCATCTTTCGTGATGCCCATTTTTTATGATGCGCCATGTGAAACGCATTTCAAATCAAGTATCTGCAAACATATTTTATTCGTCTGTCAAAATAAACAATATTTGCTTATAAAATGATGTGATATGTCATGAAATTGTATAAAATTTGATTTAAAAGCAAGCTTACAAATTTTATTTGTTTATCATAAATTTCAGAAACACCATTTTATAGTGCATCATAAAAGATGGGCAAAACGAAAGATGATTCTTGAAAGGACCCTTTCATGCAATCGACCCCTGGTATCAAAGAAAATAGGAATGTAAATGAGGGTTATTTTGAGAGATCTATGTACTGTATAAAAGGGGTTAAAAGAGCTGAACCCTGGCTTAAAAGCAATGAAAAGATAAAAAAAAACCAATCATTATCCCTGATTATTGGACATAACTGCAATGAACTTGAATAATGTTCGAACTAGTTCTCCACAATATAAGTAATTTGTGTATATGGAAATGAATATGTACTAGATGAATCTGGTAAAAAAAAATTGTAAGTGTTCTTTGATAAGAACATTGATCAAGGAATTTTGCCTATAAACGGGTATCCTGCTTTTAAACAGGTATTTTTTTACAAGGTATAAATTTATTTGCCCATCTCTGTTAATCAGTTTCAGGAAACACCTTTGTTTTTGGTTAGTTACTAATATATTGTTTTTGGTTACACTCTAAATTACAGGGATTTAAAATAAGTCCACATGGACTGTAGTTAGGGACCAATCGAATTCCGGTTTTAGTTTGAATCCTTAAGATTCATTTTTAAATCTCGAAAGATTTAAATTCAAATCATTTGAGATTTAGATTTAAGTCTTTAGGATTAAAACTAAATCCAGAAATCGATTGCTCCCTAACTACAGTCCATCTGGACTTATTTTAAATCCCTGTAATTTAGAGTGTAGTTACTAAATATTACGCTCTCATTTGCTGTATTATATACTTTGTCAGAACTTTTTATAACTCATAATTGATTTGTTTAATGATGCTTTCAAAAACTATTTTCTCATTCCAAATGGCTGATTTTTACTTAATAGTTTTATTAGCATTTAAGAAAATACTGAAATAGTTTGATGACAGAGAGAAATAAAATAATAATTTATATCAGCATTTACTGTGTAGATTATGCAATGTGTTTCTTAATTTATGAAAGGAATTACAAAATACAGGAAAGCTTATTAAAAATATGTCTAATGTAATTAAAAAAAATAATAATGATTTTGCAGGAGAGCAAGAACCAGAATCCAGAAGGAGATGAAAATGAAGAAGAATATGAAGGGAAGGAAGTGAGAGAGAGAGAGAAGGGGGGGGGGGGGGGTTGGGACCCCTCAGAACAGCCTGATGCCAAAGAGGGCCATCCTCCAGATGAGTGGAAAATAAAATAAAATAAATAGGAGAGAGAGAGAGTGGATGTAGTAGAAGGGTAAAAGGGATAGGAAGCAAGAGAGAGAGATACAAAATGAGAGGGAGAATGGGAATTAAGAAGAACAGAAAGAAGGCAGAAAAGGAGATATATATATATATATATATATATATATATATATATATATATAAATATATATGGAGAGAGAGAGACCAACAAAAAGTTTCAAAGCAAAAGTTGACAAGTATACATTTTATTTGAAACAAAAAAAAAATGATGCAGCAAGCAAAATTGTTCAAAGAAGAGGAGATAATGGAATAAAATGTATTAATTCAAAGGCACATGGACATATATCATGTTTTTGTGCTGTATAATTGGTGAGACTGGCCCCAAAGGTATCATTGTAAACACTTCCTGTTTGCATGTTTACGCATATAGGCCATATGTTTCCGAAATGACAGGCCTATATTATTTTCAAATTAGAAATATAAAGCCAATTTTTAATCAAGTAAAAAGCACTGGTAATATTCTAAGCCCTAAATCGCTTAAAACCTTAATTTAATTGACCAATATTTTTTTCAATGTTCACTCTTATTTTATTCAAGCCATAATTTCTTGTTTTGGACAGACATTGATTTGATTCAATTCATTTTTTTTTGTAGTTCATTGATATTATTCAGAAATTATGCCTCTCCTGAACATGTTAAACCCTGACACAAGTCACATTCATAATTACACCCCATTTAACTCTGGCCCCGTCCCTTATTCCCCAGAAAACCCACGCCACGCCCACACAAGGCGCCGCCCACTTTTACTTTCTCACGGAGATTATGGTAAGCACCTTGGATAAGCTCCTCAAAGTAATTGATCTAAGATTATTGTTATTTCAAAATATTATATTGCACATGAAAAGCAGAAAAGTAACAAGTTTTGAAATATTTAATGCACAATTGGAAAAGAAGCTATATCCAACTTTATGGACAAATTGAAAAAAAAATATTCTTTTCTTGCAATGTATATTTGCAATTTTTGAGGTATTTTAGCGTACCATACATCTACAGCTGTGTTTTCTGTTTTGATTTCGATTTTGTGCACCGTCATCGTGAGCCGCGCCTATCGCGATATCGAAACAACACATGTTAATGTATTTGGACCTCATTCTATTTTGTCATTGGATGATTGGTACAGGAGTGATCGAGACTAACTGAACAAAATGTCTCCAAAAGTAGCAGTTGTAAGTAAACTTGTTATTGTATGATATCTTGTGATGCTGAATTCGAATTGCAATATAAACTCAAGTCAAGGTTTATTATGCGAAGCAATTGAAAAATATTACAAACCTCACTAAAACTTTCAAATTTATTTTAAGTGAATGTTTACGGTACACAACATGCTATTGCAAATTGCAATCAATCGAAACATATATGCCCATTTTAGAAAGTAACCTCTAGTGGTTTTTAAACCATTACTCATTTTTTAAATCATGAATATGCAAGATAGTGTAAATTTGTAATGTAGATTTAAATTAAGACTGTATATTTTCTCTTTTACTTGTGTGTATTTTTAAATGAGCTTTGTAAATCATTATAGGTTTAATTTTATCAGTACAGTAGAAAGTGACTGAAATTATTGTGTTTTTTCCCATTCTGGCAACAGGTAACTGGAAGCAACTCTGGAGTTGGTCTCGCCATCGTCCGAGCTTTCTGCAAGCATTTTGGTGAGAATGGAGCAGTATATTTGACGGCAAGGAATGAGGAGCGAGGAATGCAGGCCGTAGAAGTCTTGAAGAAAGAAGGCCTTAATCCTAGATTCCATCTCCTTGATGTGGACGATGTTAGCAGTATGGAGAAGCTTCGAGATGATATCAAGGCTGAACAAGGTGGTGTGGACATCCTGGTCAACAATGCAGGAATCTTGTATAAGGTTTGTATCTGGGAGTCATGACTGTACTCATGTATTGTATCGTGGCCTATTGACTTAAACTGTTAACTACGTCTACGATAACCTATGCACTAATCTAACCTTCAGCTATGGATCTCGAAAATTGATGAAGGCCTTGAATAGAACTCGAACTAGATAAAGTGAGGTGCCGTTGTCAGAGCACTCTGAATCCTAGACAGGAATAACCATTGTTTCTGGGGATTTATTCAACAATTTCTGACATTTTACTTTAATCCCCATTCACCGACGGTAAAGTGTCCGTGTGGGCTCCCATTTGTTATAACACCAGCACTTTTGTCCGACCAGAGTCCAAAGTTTGGGGTTATATAACACATCGAGGTTACAATCTAAGGATATGTAAACTACAAATTAAAAATATTTAATTATTCAATTTTAAAATACTTTAAACGATATAGATGAAAATGCATGAAAATTATACTTTACCGATGTTTAGTTGGGAAATGCACAGCTAATCGATCCAAATTAAGGCAGCCAAACTATGAAATATTTACAAACGAACGGAGAGGGCGTCAACAATATACGAATGTGATATCGATATTGCATTCCACCAGCACACCTACAAGGCAATAATACGATACGATACACTCACGAAGACAAACGATAATAGTTATAATCGCGATATATCGAGACATTAACGATAATGACGTCATTCAAGATGGCAACTTGCAAGAAAAACCATCAGGTCAGGAGAAAATGGCTTAGATGACAGATTTCTCAATCATCCAGTGGATTTTTTTTTCAATAACTCCGGTCCAAGGTATGCAATTACTTAAATTATTTGTATTTCCCTGAATGTATATCATTAAATTTCGCTCAAAAAACAGTTTTAAATCGCGATCTATAAAACGCTAGTTCACTATACGTTGTCTGTAGCCACGGACCCCCAACCTCTTCAGTCTATGTATGGTGAGTGGAGCCAACGTAGTTCAGCGGAACAACCAAAATACAGAGACTGAAGCTTTTGGTCTATCTGATTCCTAGCTGTAGTGTAGCTGCCGGGGTATGGTGCTTCCTCGGGCTGGTATGCATTCAGCCGTGGATCCAAATCATCCAATTGACTCATAACAACTCCTACTAAAATGTGTCTTAGCTTCTATACACACTGTGCCTTATTACAATGTCATTACCAAGCATCAATGAGCAAGGCATCATATTATAATAGATCCCTATAAATTGCCCAATGCAGAAGCTTAAAGGAGAATGAAACCATTGGAACAAGATAGCTTGTGTGAAAACAGAAAAATCAAAGAAACAGATCAACGAAAGTTTGAGAAAAATCGGACAAATAATGAGAAAGTTATGAGCATTTGAATATTGCAATCACTAATGCTATGGAGATAGCAAATTGGCAATGTGACAAAGATGTGTGATGTCACTTGTGAACAACTCTCCCATTACTTTATTATATATTTCAGTAATTTCACTTGAATTGCCTCTTTTATCACATCTATCCATAGATCATATGTTCTTTCTACATGAGGGCATGTAATACATATTTTTTAAGAATACATCATGGATAAAGAGTTTGTATCATCATAAGAAAAAGCAAAAAGAGACATTTTGAGGGTATTTTATAGTCAACCAAAGGGAAAGTTGTTCATCAGTGACATCACACATCCTTGTCGCATTGCCAATAGGAGGATCTCCATAGCATTAGTGATTGCAATATTCAAATGCTCATAACTTTCTCATTATTTGTCCGATTTTTCTCAAACTTTCTTTATTCTTATTCTTTGATTTTTCTGTTTCTACACAAGCCTATTTGTTCCAAAGGTTTCATTCCCCTTTAACATTAACATAATAGAACATCTTGTATCCAAGGAGGGGAATGTCTATTGTTATAGTAGAGGCTGTGTTCACACAGCATACACTTTAGATTAAAGGAAGTGTTCTCTTGATACATGTACATAAAATTAGTGCTCGTCTCTACACATGATTGGTGAAATGTTCTTGTGCTAAATGAATTAGTCCTAAATAATTCCACTGCAAGGAAATGCAGGCCTTGGCCACCAGCCATTCATAGATTTGTTTGTAAGTAACTATAACAGCTTTAGGAGTTAGGAAATCATTATGCTTTTCACACTGCATTTCCTTAACCCCATAGTATTTTTTTTCACACTGTCTCTCTTAGCCCCATACTTTTTGCTCAGCCGGGATTGACACTTTAAACCAGGACTATCGCACAGCTCATGAATATTGATAATTTTGCCACACAGAGCGTAATTAACATGAAATTTGACTTCAGTGATTGGCTAAATTGCTTAGCCCCACTTTTCCTTAGCCTGGTTTCGTTTCACACTTAGCTCCGCAATTGTGGTGTTAGCACCACAACAAGCCGGATAACCCTGCTTTTTTGCAGGGCCAGATAGTACTATTTACCGTGCTAGTCCATTTTGCCAAAATGTAGTGTGAAATCGAAGTGGGCTTGATACTTGATGGAGTAATACCTTTAATTGGCAGCTCATACAGGAAGCTATACGGGGATGATGACTGGCTAAGCTTGACCCCGGGAAATTGGTGGGCCTAAGAGAGGAGACCCCCCACCTCCTCTTAGCCCCACCAATTTCCCGGGATCAAGGAAAATATGTGCACTGTGAAAAGCATAATTATGTTTCACATATCTAAAGGGTTTTTATCTCGTCCGTTACTTTGTGCAGGATGATAAACCTATGGCTGAGCAAGCTGTCGGATCAATCAAAACCAACTACCATGGTGTCCTTTTGATGACTAATACATTCCTCCCTATCATCAGAGATGGTGGAAGGTAAGATAAGAACAATTCCTCTTGAGATTCAGTTCAGTGCTTAAGAAGTTTTTAAAAAACGTACCGTTCATTGGTTATTACACTGCTTTCTTGCTCTGACTTATTATGAAACAACATTCTTCCCGAGTGTGAAGTCATTGTACTGTTTTTTTGCCGAGATTTACTTTTTGATTTTAGATTTTTTTTATATAAAGATGTGTTGAATTGCAATATTGCTTTTCGTTTCATGGTGTTTTATCAGTTGTTTGCAAAATTAAAGTAGGAATAAGATTTCAGGTGGCAAGCATGTTGCATGGGAATGTAGTTTTAACTCACAGACTTCCATTGATAGGCTTGTAAATTGGAATCATCCATTCTCTGTGGTTTTTAGCTACTTGGTCTATAAGCAGATCTATGGTCTCACCCCGTCATGGTCAAACCCACTAGGTCTACTCTCAATTTGGTTTGATCACCATTTGTTCTAACCATTACTTGCTTTGTTACTGTAAAATATCCAGATAATCTTTTTTCGCACTTTTTTTTACTATTGCTTTATACTTTGTCAAATGAAATTTTGTTCATAAACAATCAATCTAATCATATAGAATATAGGATATTAGATGAAATGGGTTTTGATAGCCTAACTGGAGATTAGAGAAAATGGTTAACAATGGGATAGACAGCAATGAGACCAAGTGGTCAGTAGGCGATGTGGTTATAGCGAACTAGGATTAGATTATGTGAAAAGCGACAAAAACTTATACACAAAGTGGAAGTAGACCAAGTGGTGATTTCTCCTTTCAGTTCTGACCATCAGGTTAACAGTTTTTAAATTTTTTTAAAAGGATTGTCCACCTAGCCAGCCTGGTTGCTGCCAGGACCTTCTACAACATCAGCGAAGAACTCCAACAGCGCTTCCGTGACGTTTCGACCGAGGAGGGCGTGACAGGCCTCATGAATGAATTCATTGAGTGAGTAGGCAACTTATTGCATTTTTGTTATTAGATGAATTTTAGGATTGCCGTGAGGGTATATTACAATGGCATTCTGCTGCAGTTGTCATTCGGGAAGTGCATTCTTTGGTTCGAAATTCAGATATGGGTCTTGACCGGGGCCTTAACAAGACAAGAATATAGGCATAATGTTTTTTCAGCTCTTCAATACACTAGTCCCCTGTCAGGACATTTAGGCTTCAAGTGTAGGCCAGGCTGCAGACCACATTCCTCAAGCTGATGGATTTGCACATCAAACTACCATAGAAGTATGTCTTCTCAATTCACACAATTCTGTTATGCACAGAACATTTTAAATTCAATTCAATTCAATTCTTTTTTATTTCATTTCCATTCAAAACATAATACAAAGTAATATAAAACAATACAAATCAAATACAATTTTACAGAAGGGCATTCTTACTTCGTAAAAAAAACAGTATAATATAGAGAATAAATGGATATGGAAATGAGGGGGATTCACTTAAAAGCAAAGCTTGTAAAATTGTGGATCCCCCTTGGAAAAGAAGAAATTATAGTCGACTTACTATATGCGTACATGCATGTATTACAGGAAAGAAAAAGAGAAAAAGAAATCATAGATATTTGTATTTTCATCATTTTTTTTGCAGAGCAATGAAAGAGGGAGAGCCATGGACGAAGGGCTGGCTGGATTTTTCTTACGGAACCAGCAAACTTGGAGTGGTGGCCCTCACCAAGGTGCAGGGTGAGATGGTGAGGAAGGATCCAAGCAAGAAAGATGTTCTCATCAATTGTGTAAGTAGTTCTTGCTCTGTGAATGAAATGTGACTAGTCTGCAGGCAGGCATGCACAGACCTTGATTAAAGTTCACCAAGTGGGTCTTCACAATACTACTACTAGCACAAATAAAACAGCTCGATCTCCAAGATTATTCTGTGAATGAGATGTGATTAAGGCACGTTAGTCTGCAGTCACAGACTCTGATTGAAACTTTTATCAACAAATGGGTATCTACACAAGACTAGCACAAACACTATGTGGTGTTTAGGGACCTTCTGCTATTAAAGGACATGTCCACCCCACAAAAACTAGATTTGAATAAAAAGAGAAAAATTCAACAAGCATAAAACTGAAAATTTCATCAAAATCGGATGTAAAATAAGAAAGTTATGGCATTTTAAAGTTTCGCTTATTTTCAACAAAATAGTTATATGAACGAGCCAGTTACATCCAAATGAGAGAGTTGATGACATCACTCACTCACTATTTCTTTTGTATTTTATTATATGAAATATGATATATTTTTATTTTCTCGTCATTGTCATGTGAAATGAAGTTTCATTCCTCCCTGAACATGTGGAATTCCATTATTTTAACATTTTGTGCTTCATGCAAGGAGGTCCTAATCGTCAAATTCGTAAAAATTGAAATATTGTATAATTCAAACAATACAAAACAAAAGAAATAGTGAGTGAGTGACATCATCGACTCTCTCATTTGGATGTAACTGGCTCGTTCATTGTTTAAAATGAGCGAAACTTTGAATTGTCATAACTTTCTTATTTTACATCCGATTTTGATGAAATTTTCAGCATTGTGCTTGTCTGATTTTTCTCTATTGATTAAAATCAACATTTTTCTGAGGTGGACTTGACCTTTATGTCAGTTACAGGGACCTTAGGCTGCATACTCAAACCACTTTCTGTCAGCGTCAAAGGGTTTGCACTGCTACCTTAAAGGGACCTTATCAAAAGTTTGTTCAACACCTCTTAGCAGGTGTCAGAATCCTGCTACGAATCATAGTTTCAGAGCAGCCTTTCCCCATGTACCCCCATTGTTTTTCGTGTGATGAAATGTAAAGATAATTCGTCAAAATATATATTCTTGCATGAACGTCAAGGCTCTGACTTGTGCCAATATTGCACCTAGTATGTGTCCAGCGTCATAATACCTGTCAACATTGGTATACATAGGCCCGTATACTGAAGTCAGGTTTAACTTAGACTATGGTCTAACTCTGTGCTAAAATTATGGGAAGTCAAAAGTGTCATGATTTTTATTAAGTTGTATGTTTCTTATGTTTACTGTGCTCTTTCCTGATTCATTGATTGTGAAGACAATCATCTATTTATACTTCCTTGACAATTATAAATGATTTGAGAGCCAAATGAGCTGAAATATTATATCTCCACTGTTAGTGATTTATGTAATAATTGGCTGTCCATACTTAAACCACAGCTCTAAACCTTAGTTTATTTAAAGTTAAACCTGACTCCAGAATACGGGCCATTGAGGGGAAATCCTGTATGTTTATGGTCATTTGTCCTGGATAATTACTAGATATTTTTTCCCCTGTTCTGCGGAATGTTTTATGACCGTTGTCAATATCATCTGAACATAATATTTTTCCTTTGTGCCTTCTTCTTTTGACAGTGTTGTCCTGGCTACGTTGTGACAAACATGACAGCTCACCACACCGGTGATGATGCCAATAGTAGGATCACCCCAGACCAGGGGGCAGACACACCTGTCTACCTGTCCCTCCTCCCGGCCGGGACCGCAGACATCCAGGGTAGGTTTGTTTCCAAGAGAACGGTCAAGAATTTCTTTGAGGATGACATCAGACCAGTCACATTCAACTAATCCGTTATTGTTGCCTCCTTATTCTACTAGGTCTTTCTCAAAAATGTGTTTTTATATCCATTAGATAGACAACTTCGATAGTGTTATACGTGCAAAGACATTTGAGCAGCATATGATGTAGGTCCAATTGTGTAACTTTGTAAATTTGGAATATTCTGTTTGGTATATATAGCTTGAAATTTATAATATCACTTTTGTGACCAAAGTTATTAATTTCCATACAGTTGCAACTCAATTTTCAATAGTAATTTAGAACAATTTTTGTATTGACCAAAGCGCTCAAAAACTTGAATTTTGGGCATATTTTTGTGTATGCCCTCTATTGTTGGAAAGTAATATGGCAAGAAAATTTTCATTTTTCAAGCTCTATTTGTAATAAAGAAAAAATAATTTAAAGAATCAAATATACTTAAGAGCCAAGTTATAATATGAAAAGCTGTAGTGGAAACTGACAGTGTACAAAAATGAAGCATTTATCCAAAAGAAAAATAGAAAATAATCCAAACATTGTCAACCTTATTTTGCCACACATAGAGATGTAACTGAGAACAAGGTTATATCATAACCTTGTTCATTGAATGAGTGGATTCACACATGTTTCCCAATGTTGGTTTTAGAATGATCATAATTATTGCCACTCAAAAATTGGCATAGTTGTGTTTTCAGGTGTGCCCCTGGAGGTGGTCCCTGAAGTCTGGGTTTTCAAACTCTGTGGAAGAGAATTCTGCTGCAAATATTTACTTTTTACAGTTTAATGAGTTTTTGTAAACTGTGATAGGCTATATTGAAGTTTGTAGACTCGGGAATTTTAGAAATTTGCTTGCCTTGCCTTTACAGAAAGGAAAAAAAGTATTGTTACTGTCGTGTGTTATTTTTTAGGTATCCATGCAATTAATATATTATACTACACCATATTTTATCTCATTATCCTAATATCCTCACTGAGAATTTAGATTTTAGTACATTGAAATATGCCCAATACGTACATATTTTTATGTTTTGTTACCAGTTCATTAGCTCAATATTTTTGGTGTAATCATGGAATGTCTTTTAATAATTGATGAAATGCAATATCTTATCATAGCTGAAATACAGAGCTACTAATAGAGAGTTTGGCTGACCCGGTTTCAGTGGATTACCAACATGGTGCATAATGATTAGCTGGGCAAGCCCAATTCAAAAGAAATTGCGCCATGTTGGTAACCCATTGAAGCTGGGTTGGCCGAACTCTTTCTATCAATGGCTCTGCTGAAATAACTATTATAGCGCCCTCTCTTGACCAGATAATAGTAAATAAGGGAAGAAGAAAACAATTTAGATATCTAGTGCAATTGAAGTTGTCTGAAAGTTTCACTTTTTTTTCAATAGAAGATAATTGCTTTTAAAAGTATATTTCCTTTTTATGGGGACAAATTACATAACCAATTTTAATATACTTTGAGTGATGAGCAAGATTAGGTCAATATAATCATTGAGTGTGATAGAACAATGAATACTGAGAACTGAGATCAGGGGACCGTTTCATCAACATTTTTGTCTGACAAGTTGTCAGATCTGACATCTTTCCTTGATTCTGATTGGCTGAGAGGCACTGTTACTATAGTAACTGTCGGATAAAACGTCCGACTAGTCCTTTCATGAAACGCTCCCCTGACAAGCAGAGTAGACATGCTGAATGCATATTTTAAAAAAGAGTGCCATGTTCCATTGTTCCAATAAGAACACATTTTGACCGGTACCTCTGGGACTGCTGAAAGCACCCATTAGCCACTGGAAAGGTGCTTTTGTTGTTAGGCAAACAAAAATATTTTTAAAAAAGGTGGTCACATGATGAGATCTGGCCAATCAAATGATTAGGATCGATACTACCATTTCATGATATAAAGCGAATCATGCTTGATTATTTTTTTGGCAAAGCTATTACCCCATTGAGATTAAAGGTGTGCAATATACCCCTAATGTAGTGTAAATCATAATTTGTTCCGTTTATATTTTGTGTGAGTCTATAGTGTTTACTTCATATCTGATATTTGTCAATTGCTATTCACTTATGTTTTGCTAAGATGTTAAGTTGAGGTAGTCATTCAAACTGAAGTTGTAAAATGCTGTTTGTGTAAAAGACATTGACCAAAATGATAATTTTGAGTTCTGTATAATATGGCAACAAACTTGCCATGGTAGAAATTATGTTGTGAACTCTACTATGCAATACTTTATTTTTTTTACAAATACTTTTACTTTTTCTGCGCAAACTGCCTCCATAGAAACTTGTAATATTTTCAGCCTAAAGAAATAAGCTACATGTATAAAGTTTTAGTAAAGTGAGGTATGACCTCAGTGTTTGTCTTTCTTGACTACTCCTGTAGTTTTTTTTGCAGTATAATAATGATAATAATAATTAACATATTTACATGGCATCCTTTTACAGTCATACTACGTGTATGAGGATTATTAATGATATCATACTCTGTTGAATATATCTGTTGTCTAAAGAATTCAAACTGATTCTCTTTCTAGTGCATCATAAAAGTGAAAATTATATATCTGATATAACTACACCTTGGCAGTCTCAAACAAACATAAAGACAATATTTGGCATCTTAAATATATTAAGCTAGCAGTTTGATAAAGCTGGAATGTCTTTTTTAAATATATGAACAATTAGATTGATATATATTTTTTATATTTGTATAAAGTTTAGTTTTATATTATGAAATACAAGCAATACACCAGTAGTTTGTTACGGAGAGTGCTTGCGCCTAAGAATAAATTAGTCCATAGTACTATCAATGTGATGGATTCGTGTGTGTTTTAAACTTTAATTATCTATTCATTATTATTTTATTATTATCTTTTTTTTGTTGGGAGGGGAGGGGCTATTTTGGTAACTGATTAATTGATTGGTTGATTAAATCATTGATAGATTGATTTTTTAATTGCAAATTGATTACTAGACGATTTGATTTATGTAATGATTAATTATTGATTGATTGACCGACGGATGGTTGTTGATAAGTTGACTGACTGACTGATTGTTTGTTTGATTGATTGATTGATTGATGGACAAATTTATGGATTGACTGATAAAATGATTGACGAATTGACTGTTTGATCGATTGACTGATTGATTGGTTGTTTGATTGTTTGTTTGATCGATTGACTGATTGATTGATTTCGTTTTGTTTGTTGTATTGACTTATTGATTGCTTGATGGATGGTCGCTTGGGTTATAGTTGTTTGATTGTTGATTGATAAACTGAGGATAAACTGTTGGATAACCTAATGGATGGTTGCTTTATTATTATTATTTAATTTTTTATTTATGTATTCATATTGTTATTATTTGTTATATGTATATATATATTTTTTTTTGGGGGGGATCTCCTGAACATCAATTGATTGTCAGTTGATTAGTAGATTGATTGAATTTTTGAATCGCTGAATGTGTTTATTAATTGATCGAATCTGGCGACTGATTGAATGGCTGACACTACCGTCCTTAAGTGGTGTTAAATGGTAGTGAACGAGTATAATACTCCAGGTGTAACTCTTCTGGATTCCCAGCGTAACGCAGTCGTTTCGAAGTCGTAGTTATGCTGGAGAACGAGACTGCGATGGGAGGATTTGTAAATTGATTGGCTATTTGATTCGTGTACACCGTGACTGTTAAGAATAAAACCGTAAAACTGATTACTGGCAGCTGGGACTCATAAACAGTATGAATTGTTAAATTACGATTATTATTATTACTTCTTATGTGTACTGCGCTTTTCCCATTAGTCCCAAAGCGCTTACAATGAATTCATACGATGTAATATTTCAAAAACTACAAAGTATGAAAGAGATGAGATTTTAATGGCTTTTTGTAAATTGCTTATGATGGAGACTGTCTAATTATTATTACAATGGGCTGTAAAATGCATAAAAAATCTATAACACCCCCACCATCTTAACATTCATTTAACATGAAAATCGCCGTTAATATACATATACGAAAACACGATAGTTCGTTGAAAATTCTTTTTACAAATATTATTACTTTGTTTTACATGTATTTAGCTTGTAATTCTACATTATAGGCCTATCGTTTGGTTTGTTGAAGTACGACATCGTCTGTTTAAAAAATACTATTTTTATTTGTAAAATTACTAGTATTTTTAACAGTGCAGGATAATTGTTTGGCCGATGGACGGAAGGGTTGAACAGGATCACAATATTGAAAAGCTTAATTACTATGATGCAATGCATGATGATTTGCCAATTTTTGAGAAATGTTGTCGTTTATTATTTTATGGATATGAATAGAAATATCTGTTTTAGAGGGCTTAGATCAGAAATTGACACTTTTTGATCAAAATGACAAGGAGTTCACAAATTAAAAAAAAAATATATATTTTTGGGGCCACGAATGCTCACTTTTTTCCGATTTCATGTGTGTTTACCCATTGGCGGCGGAAGCCAAAAATTTTAGGAGGGGACAAGCAAAAAAAAAGGTTCTCATCCCAAAAATTTTAGGGGGGACGTAGGAAAATAAATTGACAAGCAAAAAAAAAAAAAAAAAAGTCATCAACAACAAATTTAGGGGGGACACGTCCCCCCGCTTCCGCCGCCTATGTGTTTACCCTACCTAATCAGGTGTTTCGAGGGATTTGGGGACAGTTAAGGTTCAATTTTGATAATTCACAAATGACAAGGGTTTTTATCAAAATATCACATTAATGACTGTTCTTCATTTAAAGACTATGATTCCAATTCCTACTTTCTCATTTAGAATGGTTGCTACCCGCCCCATCCCATTTGGAACTTAGATAGGTCTTGGATATGAGCAGTCTATACAGTGCGTATCAAAAAAAGTTTACACTTTGAAAAAGCCCTGGGAATTAAAAAAGACACAACATGTGGGTAAATTTTTCACATATAATTTTGGGTTTGGGTCTCATCTATCCAATGAAAGTAAAAGTTTTGTCAGAATGTTACACTTGAGTGAGCGCTGTGCATTTTTGTAAAGCTCGCAGAAATCTGTTTGCGCAGAAATGCTCATTTTCACGCTGTGTCAAGGGGGAAGGGCGAAATTAAACTTGCTTTGTGAAACATTTCTCATCCATTTCCCTTGCACTTTTAGTCAATTGAAATAAAACGGATACATTCAAGCATTTTGTAACAATTTTGCCACCCAAATTGAAATTTCAACACTTAGTAAGCACAACCTTTACCCTATTTGTGCCAGCTGGATCTGAGGACATAACTGAATCTGAACAAAAGTTTATATCAGACATCTCCAGCATTTTTTATCATTGAAAGTGGGTTTACATTTCATTTTTCATTTAATACTTGTTTCTCCACGCTTTTCCCAAGCTTGGCAATGATTAGCAAAATGAAAATCAAGCTTAAGCCATTCCTCGTAAATCATAGCTCAGTGTAAAGCAAATATCGTCACGATGGCCTCGGTGTGTGGGGGAGTGGGGTGAGGCGAAATGCACTCTTTGAAGTGTTTATGGGCAAGGAAACAAGTCAAAAAGGTTAAACGATATCTTCAAATCAATTTTACTAGCTAAATTCCTCTTTTCTTCATGTTTAAGTTGTACTTTTATTCGCATAACTATTTCAAAGTTCTGCGCAAATCATTTTTCACTAACTTTTCAAAAGTAAGTGGTGCTCACTCAAGCGGAAATATTTTTCGACAGTTATATCGTCATTTGCTTTAATGGATCTGTACTAATGTTAAAATGTGGAAAAATCCTCAGGATAATACAAATGTAATATTTTACAGGATTTTTTTAAAGTGTAAACTTTTTTTTGATACGCACTGTATAACATTGAAAAAATGACAATATTTGTTACAGTTACGCTGCAGTACGCTACTTGTTAAACTTTTGTTTTGTTTTTTTGTTAAGAAAATCGTCATTGTTCAATGAAAAGTTTCAAAAAGGATTTGACAAGGGACTTTGTTGTTAAAGAGTTATGTATGATCAAAAGTCGTGCTTATAGAACCTCGATCGTAAAAGGGAGAAAAATAAAACTGAACATGCGACGGGCTGCTTTTGTTTCAAATCCATTAACTTTTCGCACGTAAACGTTGCTAACCGTCTGTTTGTGTTAGCCCTTCACGGCGCGCGAAGGGGGCGGGGAAAACAATTGTAAGATTATTCTTCAAAGGGGGCATGTTTACTTTAAGTCTAGCGTGTGGTCCCGTCAGATTTATGAAAAGGAAAGGAAATGAACGTTTATTTCTTTTATTAAGATTATGTCGTTCTGTGCAAAGTTTTCAACAAGCACCTTATATTGATTGCACTGGTGGCAACAAGTGCGTATCGAAAACACCTTTGTAAAAATCTCAATAATCAATGAATGAAAAAAATATTACTCGGTGATGGCGCTACAAGGGGGGAAGGGTGTGCAAAAGATGATTAGTCATTATGATTTACAAAAAAAAAATAGGGGAAAAGAAATAAGAGCAAGGAAGAAATTAAAGGGGAATGAAACCTTTGGAACAAGTAGGCTTATGTCGAAACTGAAAAATCAAAGAATAACAGCAAAGAAAGTTTGAGAAAAATCGGAAAAATAATGAGAAAGTTATGAGAATTTGAATATTGCAATCACTAATGCTTTGGATATCCTCCAATTGGCAATGCAACAAGGATGTGTGATGTCACATGTGAACAACTTTCACGTTGATGGACTATAAAATACCCTCAAAATTTCTCTATTTGCTTTTTCTTATGGAGAGATACAAACTCTTTATCCATGATGCATTCTTTAAAAATCTGTATTAGATGCCCTCCAAGAACACATGATCTTCTGATAGATGTGATAAAAGAGGCAATTAAAGTGAATTATACTAAAGTAATGGGGAGAGTTGTTCACAAGTGACATCATATCTTTGTCGCATTGCCAATTTGAGGGTTTCCATAGCATTAGTGATTGCAGTATTCGAATGCTTATATCTTTCTCATTATTTGTCCGATTTTCTCAAATTTTCGTTGATCCGGTTCTTTGATTTTTCTGTTTTTCACACATTCAATCTATCTTGTCCCATAGGTTTCATTCTCCTTTAAATATAGAAGCGTTACCGATGTTAATCTAGAAGAAAACGACGTCATCGAGCAATAATAATTCCCTGGTTTGCCAAAAGTTACATCAAATAATTGTAATGAACATGTTTCGTTAGTACTGAACACAGTGATTTGTGAATCAAAGTAAGAAGCTCTGATCGCAGGAAGTTTTTTGGCAAAAGAAAAAAAATACATTCAACACAAATTATGTTGACCAAACCACGAATGAAAATAAGCATAGTCATTTTACAAAAGAAACATCTTAGAAACACTTTTCGGAAACATCTTATTCCCAATTTATGTAAAAACTCAATTAATAAATTTCATGGAAACCAGATGAGTTTCCACCATAAATAGATGGAATTAATGTAAGAATAGAATGTAATGATAACTAAAAATCGACAATGCGTCTTTGGTGAGAATTTTCTTCAGAAAAAAAGCTTGTTTGATTTGCTATAATTACGTAAAGCCAATTGAACAAAATAAAGAATTAAAATATTGAGAAAACTCTTAAAGCCACAACAAAAAAGTTAATTTGTGATAGAATGAACCAACTAAAAAAGGTAATTTCGTGCCTCATCGTTCTCTATCGTAAGGAACTGACGAATAAAAATCTCGCCAAATGTTACCGAAGTCACCATGAGCAAGTCCGAATCGCAACATAAAGCAAAAAAAGACGAAATTAAACAATGCTGACTGTTTACAGAACGTGCTAATATTGACAAGGAAGGTATCAGGATTATAGGTATGCACCAAGTAAATTTATTCTCGCGACTATACAATCTGGAATTGTTTTTTGAGGAATGGGAGAGACAAAGCTCGCGTGGATGAAGCAATTAGCACGAGCGTGTAACAGGTGGGTGGTTAGTCGCGTGTCGGATAGGACGTAAAGCCAGTGCTGGGAAGTGAAGAAAATATGAGGGAAAAATAAGGGGAGGGATCAAGGGCGGGCATATAGGCGGCGGAAGCAGGTCCCCCCTAACATTGAGGAGGGGGGACGGCCCCCCCTAATTTTTTTGTTGATTGCCTTTTTTTTACTTGTCAATTTTTTTTACCTGTGTCGATCACAAAATTTCAGGTGGACCCCCCTAAATTTTTGGCTTCCGCCGCCAATGAGGGTGGGGTGAGGAGAAAGAGTGATGTATGTGAGCCGTTTATCTATCAAAAAATATTATCATCATTATCTATACTCTTGTTGCATTATTATTACTTTAATTTTGCTGGGGTTGGATGAGATGGGAGGGGGTTAAAACCCTACACAAGACCCAACTGCGTCACCTCAAATAAAGAAAAACAATATTCAGGAGAAATGTATTGAGATGGTGTCTCTCGTGGAACAGGATAGGATTAATTTACAAAACAAAATTATGAAATTTCGGGTATGAGGCCCATTTATGGCTGAGATTTATCATTTTTATCTTTTAACAAAAATACGATTCGGCATCAGTATGCTCACACTCGACTCATTGGTCGAGTAAATATAATAAGAAAGAAAAGAAATTGAAAATATGAGACAAGACATGAGGATACAGGGATACAGAGAGAGAGGAAAAAAATGAAGACTTGGGGTTTTGAAGAAGAAGAAGAATAAGAAAAGGAAGAAGAAGAACAAGAAAAGGGAAAAGGAGAAGACAGAGGAGAAGAAGAAGATGATGATAAAAAAGAGACGAAGATGAAAAATTAAGACACTAATAGTAAGAGAAGAAAATAAAAAGAAGAAGAATAAAAATGAGAATATCTACTTTAATAACATGATTCATAAGGAGGATGAGTTGGATATTTTCCACGACTCCCCAACTTTGAACTGTTTAAAAGAAGAAGAAAAAAAATGTCTCCGTTGGAAGACGCGTGTGTTTACGTATGTTTGGATGCAATGAAAAGCAGGGAAGGATTAAAAAGAAAAGTTGGAATAGGCGCTAAAAGGGTGTCTCTTACTTATCTTTACAAATACCAGAACTACTTCAATATCTAAAGGGTACTCCAGTTGAAGCATTTAAGTGGCAATCGTTTAAATAAAAATGACCAGCTTTTAAACGCCAATGGCCACGCGAGTCAAGTGTTTAAGCTCTGTCAATCCACTTGTTGGGCAAACAACAAAAGTGAGAGTATTTTCCGATCAAATATACTAATGTAGACCAACCTCTTGGCTTTACATCCAAGAATTCCCTTAATTACACATTGTATCAATATAATGTGGAAGGCGTTTATTGGGGGAAGGGGTGCTTGGTGGTATTCTGACGTCCAGGAACTTTTGTATTGATCTTTTGAAAGTTATTTTGCAGTCCCTAAAAAGTAAGGTTTATATTTCATTCTGAACAAAATGCGGTTTTAATTTTGTCACACCATTAGTGTAATGTTATGTGCCGGTTACGTGCTGTTGGATTTCATGAATGGGAACGTTGAATTTGTTTACCACAAGACGAAACACCACTAAAAAAATTGCCTGAAAGCTAGACTATAATTTGGTTGAAAGGGCGTGGCCAAAAGTGTTCTTTTTTTCATTCAGAGACTTTAAAAAGCGAAAGTTACTATCAAATTTTGAAATGACTAAAAGTTTGTGATCTCTAAAAGGACAACCTTGTTTTATGGACATGAATCGTATTTACGCCCCTTTTCGTCTATGCTTAACAACTGGAGTTCATTAAATTTGCTATAAATATCGGGAGCCTTCAATCTTATCAACTTGATCGGATGTGTTCCACTTTCAAGACTGTGGACACCTTTAGTATTGAGGGAAAAATAAAGGATTCTGAAGAAAAAACACAATTGCCTGGAATTCAGTCTTCTTATTTTCCACAACTGTAGCTACTGTTCGTCATAACTTAAACCGTTGACAATCCGAAGAGAGAAAGCGACCTAGTATTCAATTTCTCTTCAATTTCATCACCAATGATGCTTGCCATTTCTTGAGATATATTAGACGCTGTTGTGTTTTGAGAATTCGTTTGCGAAACGCCTTTTCCGTTGTGTTATATTGCTGACTCTGATTAAAAAAAAAACCTTCAAATAAAATGACACTGTGAATGAAAATATATATCAAATATATATTTTAGCTGATACCATGCAAGAACAAATCATCGAAAATACTTTCAGCTCTTTGACAATGGATACAATATCATCCGGCGATAGCAATGATAGCAGCTTCGCATCACCATCGGTATCGCCACCTACATACGCCGAGCTCACACCCGCGGTCAATTACGGTTTCGACCACTGCAATATCAATTACGATCACGGCAACATAACTACCAACAATAACAGCAAAATAGGTTACGAAGACGGCAACGGTCATCATCAATATGATCACGTTCCACTGAGCACCGCGCACCTCCTCGACATCCTATCGACGGCGGACGTCGGCGATGACGGAGATTTCAGAACTGACAACGGCGAGGAGCTCGACGAGGGCAGCGAACTGGCGGCATATCTCTTCCAGAACTCGGAATGGGTAACGAATAACCAGACTTTAAATATTCCAAATAATCAAACTAATCATCAGTATTTTCCGACATTGAGTGACACAACACAATTTCAGAGTTGTTGCCAGAATGGTCCGTCAGGCTATTCGTCGTTCAGTAACGGCTATTCTCATTCGGACACCCAGACCTTGCCAAATGTTCCATATTTCGGACATAACGACTACCAACATCCACAAGGTGAGTTCTAAATTGATTAAATATGTATGTCTATCATTGAAAAGAAAGGGAGTCCATCCTGCTGTACTGAATTTCAAGTTAGATTTTACAGAAAAATACATGTATAAAAATCGGACTTGGTTCTGGTCGCATCAATTCTTTTAAGAGGGATCATCCATAAGTTTTTTTTTTGAGAGGGTAATAGGTTAATCTTCTATGTTAACTAAACCTTTGAATAGAAATGCATGTCCAAGTCTCTTATCTTTGACAAAAAGACATTCGACAACAACTTATAGGTGGGCTCTTAATTATGCCTCTCATTACAATAAAGGGGGCGGCGGGGATGTCGACCCTGCCGTGGAGTTTTTTTTTTCAAGAGATATTTATAGAAAAACATAATATTTTGAAGTGATATATTCTCTAAAACATCCAGGTCGGTTTCACAGATGGGGGGGGGGCTGTGATTGTGTGTTCTGTCTAATGAAGAATATATGTATAACTGAGAAAAAAGGAATAAGCACAACGGCGTCTTGCCTCCCATCAAAATATTATCTTGGCAACGCACTTCAATATTTTTCCTTTGTTAGGGAACCATCCCTCAATCCTTGAATCTTTTATAAAGATCTTAACGTTCAAACAAAAACATAAGGTTAATTGCTGATACACTATTGAACATGAATGGCCAGCAATTTTTCATCTTATGTCACGTTTACGTCAACAAAAATCTGGTCCCTACAACGATAATAAGTTGAGATTTTCAACACGTGTCTTATTTATTCTTTCGTCATTTCTATGTCTAGCAATCTTGTGAAAGTATATATTAGTCCGGAATTTCATGTATTCTTTATTTTGCAGTATCCACCCAAACGAACGGAACGTATCCAAATCAGGCTCAGTCGAACAGCGAGCACCGTCCTCCTTTTCAAACACACATACTGCCGAGAACCAGAGCAAAGACAACCACGAAACCTCGACGTCGGGTCGTCACCGTCGCTCAGCGGAAAGCCGCCAACGTCCGAGAAAGACGGCGGATGTTTGGTCTTAACGACGCCTTTGATAAGCTTCGTAAAGAGGTGAGGTTAGAAAGTTTCTCTTGTTGCCTTAGTACGCTGCAGTAGAGAATGAAAATTATATTGATGGTCTGATGGTTGGGATGCAGACTTAAAATTTTCACCTCAAAATTATTTGCAAAAAGAAAATCCTTGTAGGATCGGGGTCATCTTTTGCTATGGATTTTCTCAAAACTCATAGAGCAAAATTAGTTGTAAATATTTACGCTTGGTGAAATTTCATTAAAATTAATGTATCTAATAGGGATCACATTGTTCTCATAATTGTCTTTTCCGGACAAAAACCCCCACAAAACAAACGTCCGGACTATCCAACAACCGGGTATACTTTTCATTGAACGTATACCTTATTGACTGCATCACCAAATGTTATTTTGTGTGTCTTTTTTTCTTTGATGTAGGCCCTGTTCAATGTAAATGTATTGAGAGTGATATTTGATAATAAATTTAATTCAGTTAAAATCATTTCTTTACCACCAATGCCAGGTGCCGAAATTCAAGCACGAGAAGCGACTATCTCGAATCGAGACGCTACGACTAGCTATTCTCTACATCGGGTTCCTAAACGACATCGTCACACGAAAGAGCGTCAACCATGAAAGCGAAGTTGACAATGCCAGTGGTTAATCTGTGGTGATTAGGAAGGGGGGGGGGGTATCAAGATACAATTTACAATAAAAATGTCAACTTTGTCTGCGGAAGCAAATTTTTTTTACCGATGATAGAAAAAAAGGTGAGGTTTAACCTTAAAAAAGTTTGTGAATCCATCCTTCATCATGTATAACTCAGGGAATCAAGGAATTACCAAGGGGAGGGGTCACCATAAAACTGTGTGGGTGTGTGCCTTTTTTGCTTTAAGTCCCCTTGAATATGAACTGAAGTCATCGGTCCCCTGGATTCTTACCTATCAGTTTAATGTATTGTAATTATTGGTCCTTCTTTTATTTGTTTTCAGTATTGTCAGGATTTTGATTGTGAATTTTTACATAGATTACTTTTTTGCTCACTGCTTGCATCTTTAAGATGTATGTTTCAGTATTAAATCATGACAGATAAATGATTAAAAAAAATCTGAAATTCAATGCTTTTTCCATTCAACTGATTGACGAGAGTATTAAAGGAAAAAAGTGAGTCGTGTGGGAAGAGTATGCATATGGGAGCATATTCAGCATTTCTTATTTCAATAAAAACATACAAAAATACCCCCCTCCAAAAAAAAAAAATTGTTGCCTGACATGTTTCCTGATCTGAAAACTTTTTCAATGTTATTGGCACTTTTACGATGGTAACCATAGGACAAAACGTCAGACGAGCCCTTTTAACAAAACGCATATAGTAGGAGAAGAGGGAGAAGAAGGAAAGAAAGAAAAGTGGGAAGAGAGCAAGCGAAAGGGGAGTGTCAATATTTTTTTTCATTTGAGAAGAGGGCAAATTCCATTTAATGGTTCGAATATTTTCTAGATCATATAAGAAGTTGCGAAGCTCTAAAACTATCAAGGCTTGAGCAGTTTATCAAGTGATGCCAACAAGGAGAAAATAGGGATCAAATAGGGGTCAGAGATACAAAGATATATATACAAAATATTTCATGAAAATTGCCGAATATCAAAGGAGAATGAAACCTTTGGAACAAGATAGCTTGTGTGAGAACAGAAAAATCGGACGAATAATAAAAAAGTTATGAGCATTTGAATATTGCAATCACTAATGCTATGGAGATCCTCACATTGGCAATTCGACAAATATGTGTGATGTCACTTGTGAACAACTCTCCCCATTAATTTAGTATATAATTTCACTTAAACTGCCTCTTTTATCACATCTATCAGTAGCTCATGCGTTCTTTCTATAGGAGGGAATGTAATACAGATTTTTAAAGAATACATCATGGATAAAGAGTTTGTATCACCATACGAAAAAGCAAAAAGAAACATTTTGGGGTATTATTATAGTCCATCAAAGGGAAAGTTGTTCACATGTGACATCACACATCCTTGTAGCATTGCCAATGGGAGGATCTCCATAGCATTAGTGATTGCAATATTCAATTTCTCATAACTTTCTCATTATTTGTCATCTTTTTCTCAAACTTTCTTTGTTCTTAACCTTTGATTTTGCTTTTTCGACAAAAGCCTAATTGTTCCAATGGTTTCATTCTCCTTTAACCACTACAATCGTCTTAGAAAATCTCACCACACTCTCTCTTCTATCTGTCTGTCTCCCTCCTCTTCCCCTCTACATATATTGCTCACAGCTCATCCTCCAGTCTCTTATTAGAGGCAACTTTTCATAATCTAATAATAAAATAATGATAGCGGTATTATATAAAGCACCTTTTGCCTGAGGATACAAAGTGCTGCTATTATTACCCGGCTTTAGCTCGAGCTGCCATCAGCGGCGCTCAGTGCATGCAAGGAATTAATCCTGCCGGGTACCCATTCACCTCACATGGTCGAGTGCAGCTCATTGCGGATAAATTTCTTGCTGAAGGAAAACACGCCATCATTAGGATTCGAACCACGACCCTCTGTTTGAAAGGCGAGAGTCAGAACCACTAGACCACGACGCGTGCTTTCGACTCTCTCTATTCTCTTATTTCTTAATAGAAACTCCCAATGAATTATTAAAATTATTCATTTTATTCATTATAAAATCAAGAGATCAACAGGCATACATAAAATCTTGTTGAAGTTTGAAACTGATTAAAAAGAATCAGTATACTGTATATACGAGTACTGTGTAGCTAATCAAAATGCGTAGTTATATATATATTAATTTTACAATAAAACAAATTGTGTACATCTATAACAAAATAGCCTATCATGTTAATCCAATATATTCATCTAAAATCTACAATAAAAGTTTTGATAACCTTATCAACATGCAAGTTTATCAAATATAATAATTGACCAGCAATACATAAGGCATATTCATGAAATTACTATGAATGATACATGAATTCTAGTATTTGATTAATTAATCTCAATGATTAGTTCTTTAAAATATTGAAAAAAAATCCTTCTTTTTCATTCATCACCTCTTTTTAAAGACCACAAAGAAGCTTAGCAACCAAGAGGTCCTATTGAAATGAAGGCAAACTAATGTCTTATGATCATATATCAATCATTACAGTGACTCTCAAAGAGAGTGTTTAGCAGTAAGTCCTCTGGGTTCTTTCTTACAAGCATACATCACTTCACAGTAAGGTGAAGCAAACAATTATAACATTTACATAACAATATTTTCACAAACTACCAAAAACTATTTGCACATTTTAGTACTACTGCAAACGATACATTTGACACACTTGTTTGTGAGCTACAACTCAGGATACACAATACAAAGCTAGGATAAAAGGTTTATAAATTAATACAGATAAGTTGAGTGGGGTCTTAGCATCATTGGCAAGAAAAATCACAAAGCTAGAGGAATTTCTGCAAAAAAAAATTGACCAACAATTGGCGTTTCAGTAATAGTGAGTTAATAAATTATTTGGAAGGCCAAATGGTTGGCCTTATGAAATGATGTAAACAGTACCATATGCAGGATTTTTTTAAAGGTCTTCACCAACAATTTTGGGGCGTTTCCTACCCCCCCCAAAAAAAAGAAAGGGACAAGCCCCAAAATAAAAAAGGCTTCACAACAAATTTTTTGTCATTTCTTAAATAAAAAAAATGTTAAAAAATGGAGGGGGGGGGTATAAAAAGAAATTAAGGGGGGGGGGGTCGGGTTTGAACCCTTGTAACCACCCTCACCCCCTGCGTACACTACTGGATGTATAATTATGGATTACATAGCAATACGATAATATCAATTGCAATTACTGTACGGGTACTCTCCCACTGAGCCACAATGCCTAGTATTGCTGATTTTCTATAGCCGAGAGTGGGTGGATCAATCGCAACTCTTTGTAACAAAAGCCCCAGTAATATTACCTGTATACCGAAATCATCTTGACCTCGACTCGGTTGGACGACTCAGTCAATGATACGATTTCAGTGACAGAAATATTTCTAGCATTGACTATCAACCAAAAGATGAACTATCAACTTAAAAAATACACATCCCTCTGTGTAGTTATATCTCTGAATAACCTCCATGATAAAAAAAAACAACATATAAATAGTCTAAAACTTTTCAGAGAAATTTGACGACATAATACATGTAGCATGTATTTATTGTATCATTAGTGGAATCATACCTGAAGTCATTAGGCTATGCAAACCTCTGCACATATTTCACATATATAAACTTTTGTTTGACATGCTCAATACTGGCCCAAAGTATTGTATATAAACTCAAAAGTGAGGCTAGGAAGAGAGGTAATGCTAACATGACTACCCAATTCTGTACTTCCCATATAATTTGTACGTGGAGCTCCAGAAGCGATGACCATGCAAAGAAAAAAAATTGTACCACAGAATATGCATGATATTGGTTTTCTTATTTGTCTCGGAATAATTTGAGTACATGTATCACAATGTTTGTCGGAAATGAAAAAAAACATTATCTATAAAATGAAAACGTCTATATAAAAAGAAAAAATCATGGAGAGATGAAAATAAATAGATTCAGGGTAAATGAGAAGCAGAAATATAATTAATTGTACAATAAATTTGAAACTAAAATGTACGGTATGCAGAAATATCATGCCAAACTCGATGTATGTAAAGTCTGCAAATTCACACACAATTCAGATACTTTCAAAACGAGCTTGGTCTAACTTATGATGATACTAGTTACACGTATGTAAGTATAATTCAAAGGTAACAATTTGAACAAACATTATCTGTAGGCTCAAAGGGCCCCATCTTACAAAGAGTTAATTGATCCAATCAATCTCAAATGTATGGAAATCCATCATTGTCAAAATTTTTTCCTTAGGAAATTTGTTCAATGTCGATTGAAAACAAAGGGAAGCATACTGATTTATCAAGAAAGCAGTGAATGTATGAATATACGTCATTTCTAGAAAACATTTTGAACAAACATGTATTTTAGATGTTGTTGTTGCTGGCTTTCCATAGTTGCGATTGATTGGATCAATCGCAACTCTCTGTAAGACGGGACTCCTGGTCAAAAGTCAAAGCAGTGTTTTTCCAACGGGCAACCCGCAAGCGGCCTTGCATCAGCAATCCTCACATTGCATCATAGACAAAATGATGAGGAATGCAAGAAAGCCGCTATGAAAAGACGCATAGTGCCTTCATTGCAGTATTCCTGTCAAAAGACATGTCACAGATTTTGACAAGATGCCTTAATTTAGCACACATTGGAGAAAGAATATCCTATAATCATAACATTTCAAAATAAAATCTCTTTTATCCTGTTATAATGCAAGGTTCAAAAATATCACAAGAAAGAATATCCTATAATCATAACATTTCAAAATAAAATCTCTTTTATCCTGTTACAATGCAAGGTTCAAAAATATCACAAGAAAGAATATCCTATAATCATAACATTTCAAAATAAAATCTCTTTTATCCTGTTACAATGCAAGGTTAAAAAATATCACAAGAAAGAATATCCTATAATCATAATGGTCCAAAATAAAATTTCTTTTATCTTATAACAATACAAGGTTTCAAATTGAAGAAAGACTAGTATAATTAGCAAAAAATAGACAACAAATGCATTAATTAGTTTTACAATATCAATTACTTTTACAATGTCAATTAGTTTTACAACATTAATTAGTTTTACAACATATCACAGGCAGTGGCGGACCATGACCCGGAGGAGACACTGATTGGAGGGGCACTGTATTGTTTGTGAACAATGCTGTGCCTCTCCGACACTATGTCTCCTCCGGGTCACGGTCTGCCACTGATCACAGGAATGATTTGCATAGACAATCTGGTATAGTTTGTTGGTCCAAACACATCAATTTGTGCAATGATTGAAATTTGATTGGAATTAAATGTGTGCATACATGTACATCATTCATAACATTTGAAATTACAAAATTAAGCAAGGTGGTCAAACGTTTTCACATGCATGTAACGTAATTGGGGGAAAAATAACAAAAGAAAACTTACTTGTAATTACTGTGGTACATGTAGATATCATTGGCACATGTATTGCACTTCATAAACTTTACTCACATACATGCAGAAGGCAGTAGTTAATTTGCAACGTTGATTAACACAAATAGAACAAATCATTGAGCGCACTTGTAAGAATTACACACACAAGGTACTATTGGTACAGTTCCAACATGCCCAAGGCATAGCCAAGGGTGTCTGGACTGTTTCAATGTAAACAAATGTGTGTAGTTATTCTAATGCTCTAACACAATGATGTGTATAAAACTAATGTTCTAACAGATAGCGATGAGGATCCTTCATATTTGATAAGCCATCCTCCTTACAAATTTGATAACAGTCATAAGAACTAGCCAATTTTAATAGTCATGACCAAATTCTCCTTTTATCTACAATACATGACTGGCTATGTGATAGGTTCAGGTCAATCAGTTGCTTAAGATCCATATCACCATTTAAAAGTCAATAACAGATTAAAGATAAAAATCAAATTATTTAATTATTCCATAAATCAAATGCAAATGTCATACTCTCCTAATTCTTATCAAATAAAATCCCTCAATTACATGTATACATAATTCGTGTACAGTCAAAAATCTTTTCTTACACACTGGTTTTTGGAATGTCTGCTTAAGTACATCTTATTCATAAATAATTCCATGTCCATGGTATATGAAAGAGTTGTTTTCATGTCCAAATATGGAAAAAAAAATATTACCATCTTTATGTACAATGTAAAGACACACCTCTCAGCTGTTTCAACGAAATACCATTATCAATATTCCGCTTGATATACTGGAACAAGTTATTTAAGCACTTTTCATATTAAATCATTGCATGATTACATATACACACTCCGCACCCTGAGGAGCATTCCGATAAGAGTTTCCACACTCAAATGCTAATTAAAATACATCGGCACTTGTGGATTGATGCCCTGCCAAAGGACATAAGGCCATGATGGGACTCAAACACATGACCCTCTGATTAAAATGCAAGTGTCAGAACCACTAAACCATGGCGCTTCCAGAATCGATAAGGCATTGAGTAGTAAAAGATTCGCATAGCTACATGTACCATTCCACTGAATGATATTTTAAGAAAAATAAAATAGAAATGTAAATATATTCATATATCTCTTATAGGGAAGTTAATTCTACACATTGATTACAATGAGAGAGAAAAAAAATAGAGAGTTAAAATAACTCTAGGTTGTTCCAAGGGAGTAAGCCAACAGGGTAATGCCTCGTTGAATGCTACATTGATCCAGTAAAACAGCAAGGTTTGTTGCAGAACCAGTCTTCATCTTTCATTTTGTAAACAGTTTCATTTGGTTGCATGTCCTTAATACACAAGTTTGGCTTCATAACGCACTAGATAATAAAAGGCCATCAGGATTTCAGAATAAAAGCCCTGCACTTTGAAAATGGTTAGGGCCACAAAATGGACCAGGGAAAAGGTTTCATGGAATATTTTGTCAATGATTTTCACCGACTTGTTTGTAACCAGCCAATCAGATGCAAGTATTTGCAGTAGCTTAAAACATTTCTCCAGGAAAAACACTTCATGGTAAGCTTTGTCAATAACTTTCACTAATTGATTTGTTATCAGCCAATAGGCTGCAGAGATAGGTAGCCTAGCTTAGCTGGGGTAATAATAACAGCAGGGCCAGCCGGGAGAAACTGAACTGAAGTGGCTACCCTGGGTAACTATACCATTATTATTATTATAAAGATTCGCAGTAAATGTAGCTTATAATATATCTCAGTGAAAATCACTGGCAAAACCCATTCATGAAACGCTCCCCAGCTCCAGGACGTAGTGTTAAAAAAAAGTGTTTGTATAACGATTCTCAAAGACTGCTCACACCTAACATGTACCCAAACAGGAGTTGGAACTACGTAAGAGATTCATCTGATGGGTAAAACTCATATAAAACAAGTTTTCATCTTTTCACAATCAAATTGGTTTTTACCTTGTCAGCTACATGTATCGCCAGCTTCTTTCTGCTGGCTTCTTCAGACTTGCGCTGACTCGCTGTAAACAGGGGTCGTATCGGTAGTGCGGCAGTAGTAAGAGTAGTCAGAACTGTTTTATGGGATCACTTTCAGGACAAGTTGATAAGCTTTGGGGCAGGTTACCTGGGCTGGATCAGTATGAGAAGGCCTCCAAGGTCTAGGTCAGCAGTACTCTCAGCTCTCGATGCTGGGCCATTGTAGGATGAAGTCATGGTGATCTCTTTGGAAGACTGGTTCGTCAACACCAGTCGGTTGGACGCGGATCTTCCGCTGCTTCTTTCCCAGCTGGCACTGCAGGTTGTTGCTGACGATGGTCCGGATCTCTCGTTTACGAGTGCTGGAAAGGGAGATATGAAAGAAAGACATAGATCTTTGTCAGATGGTGTTGCTCCAAGGTCCCCTTCCAATAAAGGAAGGGTTAAAGTTAAATATCAGTTGTGGTAACGATCTCAAAATGACTTCAAACAGAATCCACAAAATTACCACCTAAGTGTTTGTATGTATAAATAAAAAATATGCGCCAAATGGCTCTGGAAGAAATATGTGTAATTGCTGAGAAATAAGCAAGATAAGCACGGAATTCCATCAAATCCCAGGTATTTTTCTGAGCAATAACTATACACTGTCCCACATATGCTTTTCTGTGTTAGTGATCATCTGAATTTTCGTTTTTCAGCTAAGATTTCATGATTTCAAGAAAAAAAGTTTACATTAATGAACCAAATCTAGATGCATGATAATATTCTGACAATAAACCTTGATTTAAAAGACTCTCTCATGAAATAAGTGTTTGCAGCAATTTCCTTTTTTTTTAAACTTTAACCTTCAGGGTGCAATATCAGATTGTATACACAGAGTGAAATCCATAGAAGCCCAATACTGTCATTTTCAGCATTCACAAAATCAATATGTAACATTAAAGAGAAATTCCACTAGTTGCAGGAAACACTGATTTCATGAGAAAGTCTGTAAAACAAGGCTTAATTGTCAGTATATCATCGAGGATCTAGATCTGGTACAGTTACATTGACTGAACTTTGTGAAATCTTGAAATCTACGCTGAAAAATGTTCACACCGAAGATCCCCAACACAGATAAGCGCACGTGGGACAATGTATAATTATTGCTTAGAGTGTCAGCCCGACGCTCTAACCGAATCCTGTGTTTTATTTCTTTATTTCTCAGCAATTACAAAATTTCATCCAGAATCCTTTGGCACATGCGTTTTACTTTATATACAGACACTTTGGTGATCATTTCATTGGATTCTGTACGAACTAATTTTGAAATATTTACCTTTAAATATTACTCTAAATGGCTTTACAAACTTATCAGTTTTTTTATACAGACAGACACTTTGGTTATCATTTCATTGGATTCTGTACGAACTAATTTTGATATATTTACCTTTAAATAATTACTCTAAATGGCTTTACAAACTTATCAGTTTTTTTTATACAATTAACTTTACTTTGTTAGAGCGATGATATTCAGTAAGAGTAATAATATGAACCTTTATACATCACTTTTAATAAGTGCTAAACTTTGTATTGAAATACAAACTTTCAAAGCGCTACAAACTATTACCCAGCTTTAGCTCATCTACCCTACTACAGAATTCATCCAACAAGATTCCAGTTTACTCTACACCCACATGTAGGTGGAGAGTGATGAATAAATATAAAAGGATGTGTGTGCTGTGGTGGGATCTGAACCCCAGACCCTGTTGTAATACTCACCCCACCCACGTGTCTTCCAGGATGCCAACAAGTTCAGGGACTCTGTTCTCTCTGGCATCATTGGTAAGGCACACGACGATGTCATTGTCACCTGATAGATGGACTATGATCAGCTGATCTCTACCGGGGGTCACGCTCACTCCCGTAACCTTCAGTGGAGTAAAGAATAAAAAAAGAGAAAGAAATGAAACATAAAGGCCCTGTAACATAAAAACAAGCAATCAATTGTATAATAAAGTGAAACTGTAAGACTGTGGCCAAATGTGTATAAAAGGTTAAAATTGATTGTAAATATTAAGTGAATCTCTCCATCAGGGTTTTCTTTTCATGAAAGCAAAATTCCCTCATTTTCCCTGATGAAGTTTAAAATTTCCCTGATAATCATTTAGACCCTTTCCCAACTTGGCTTTTAATAAATGAAATAATCCCCCAGTTCATTAATTAATTTCCTAAAAAAAAATATTTGTTCAGGGTACATCCCTACTTTTAACTGTTTTCTTGTTTTGATTGGAATAGTGCAAAATGCTGCTTGTTATTTCTGCGTTTTTTTTTTAGTATAACTGTTTATCTCACTTATGTACCACCGCCATCACCACCAACAACCTGCTGCTGCTACTGCTGCTACTACTACTTCTACTACTACTACTACTACAATTACCATTCCAGTTTTTGTAATAACAACGGGTATCACCACCAACAACCTGCTGCTGCTACTGCTGCTACTACTACTTCTACTACTACTACTACTACTACTACTACTACTACTACTACTACTACTACTACTACTACTACTACTACAATTACCATTCCCAGTTTTTGTAATAACAATGGGTATTTATGCTGTTTAGTATGAAGCTCTTTTGTTCATACTATCATTACTACACATACAGGATGATGATATTACCTCTGATACAACTACTGCTTCTACTACTACTACTACTAACTACCAAAGAACAATTACCATTCCCAGTTTTTGTAATAACAATGGGTATTTATGCTGTTTAGTATGAAGCGTTTTTGTTCATACTATCATTACTACACATACAAGATGATTATATTACCTCTGAAACAGGAGTTCCCGGTCTCATGAGTTTGAAATTCTTCTTGGGATCCAGTTTGTAGATGAACTGATCGGTGACGACAAGCGCCCTCTCTGCAAACTTGTTATGCTTGTTAACCTATAATACCAATGCCAATATTAGAGTAAACAATGACAATCCTACAGAGGGCAACAATGGTCTACATGTAGTCTAGACATTATTTTGTAACCAGGGGGCCGTTTCATAAAGCTGTTTGTAAGATAAGAGTGACTTTAAGAACGACTGGTGAACCTCTCTTACGCGCTAAACCATCGCCAATGAATATACCATCTACCACAAGAAAGGATCACCGGTTGTTCCTAACTTACAAACAGCTTTATGAACACCCACCTGGGTACCATGACACAAAGGTTAGCGATTGATTGTATGCTAGATTTTCCCGATTGTGGTCTATGTAAACATTCGTAACAAATATTGTTCTATAATAATTGCTATGCTTTGAGATATGGGCCCCAGGGGCTGTTTCATAAAGCTGTTCATAAGATAAGAGCGACTTTAAGAACAACTGGTGAACCTTTCTTACGCGCTGAACCGTCGACAATGAATATACCATTTACCACAAGAAAGGATCACCAGTCGTTCTTAAATTCGCTCTTAACTTACGAACAGCTTTACGAAACACCCACCTGGGTACCATGACACAAGGTCAGCGATTAATTGTACGCTTGATTTTCCTGATTGTGGTCGATGTAAACAATTGTAAAGATAATAATAATATAGGCAAAATGATCCCTGTTCATTCGTTTGGTGTTTATAAATAATATGGGATTTATATAACATATCTATCCACCTTGTTAGGTGCTCAAGGTGCTCCTATATGACCCTCGGCTAAGCCAGTCTACCGATTCCGGTGCTCACAGGTTTTGAAGGAATTACTTCTTGCCGGTACCCATGTCCTCACCTGGGTTGAGTGCAGCAAAATGTGGGTAACTTTTTTGAAGGAAAAACGCCATGGCTGGGAATTGAACCCACATCCCTCAGACTGAAAGATGATATTCTTAACCACTGGACCACGATGCCCCCACATATCAAAGTCAATTAGTAAAATTGACTTGTCAATCAGAATTCATTATTTCCAAATTCTTTGGGACCTCCCCTTTCCTCAGAGATAAAGACGACATAGCAGGAAGCACAAAAGTAACAAAAACATTTCAATAATAACAGAGGCAATTCAGAGAGGGTACATTCTATTTGGCAAGAACGCATTAAAGAGTCAATATACTAATTGACTTTTATTGGCTACCATTTCTTATGCCAATAGGTGAATTACTAAGACTCTGGAAATGTAAATACCTTGAGTATTTTTGATGAGAAGAGTACATTCTTGAACCTGTCTTTGGTTTTGAGTTGTCCTATCATTGCTACATACACCGATGATTGAAAATTCTCATCCATCTGGGAAAAATTAAATGAGACATAATAAAATTTAAAACATTCTTTTCTCAAATTTAACAGTTTAACATTATCTCAAGTACTGCTAATTCAATCATAGTTGGGCAATTGAATAAGATTTGTACGTCCGACCCCCTATATGTGGGACCTTCATGAAATTTTCTGTCTCTGATTTCTTGTTCTTTTGACAGTCTGTAATGCTCTCAAATGACCATGACTTGGTCAGTTTATGAAGTGAAGTCAAACTTGAGAAAAATGGGGTCGGACGTACAAAAAGGTTGATTATTTTATGGAATAGCCCTGACAACTATTTACGTCTGTCAGGAATGGTAGAACTTCACAAGCCAAGTGACCAGTTAGCAATCAAGATGAATCATTTTACCATCTTTGCTATTATTTTCCTGTTATATTGCTCATTTAATTTTCTATTATAAATTGTAGACTGCATGCAGAATTATACAAGGCCTTATTCACTCAACAAGTATTCTCTTTTAGTATTACTGTTATTACTATTGATATGATCATTATCATTTCAGTGATTTCAATTTTTTCTTCACTTTAAACCCCCTCCCCCATCAAACCACAGAAAACTCAAATACAAACTTACAGAGGAGAGATAATCTCCCTTCCACCTCCTTTGGTGACCCCAATTTGACCTTCGACCTGCTAAGGCCGACTGTGCAGCTGACTTTAGTCTGACCTCTGGCCATTCCTCTCTGGGGATGTTTCTTAGGATCTGAGCAGCTACCCATCTAATCAATCAAAACAAACAAATGCTATAAAGTGAATGATGATACACTTGCAAGTGTTCATACATGTAGGTGTTTGTTTGATATACTGGTGCTGTATACATAAAAAGTTGAATATTATGATAAATATTAATTTTGCAAGAACATTTGATGCACGAATAGTAATTCCACCTATGCAGAGCACTATCAAACCTTGTTTCACATTCAAAGAAAAACGATTAAAATTTCATATTTGATATATCATATAATAAATGAAAAAAAAATATTGAGTGACATCACTGACTCACCCATTTGCGTACCCTATGTGTTCTGCCATATAATTTTGAGCGAAATCCTAACCCTAAATGTCATGAATTTCTTATCGCATCTGATTTCGATGAAATTGTTATTAAAGGTGGTGCTTGTTGGATTTTTCTTGTTTTATTCAATTCAACTTTTGGTGGGGGAGGGGAGTCGGGGGGGGGGGGGAACTAGGCGTTTGATGACTTGCCTCCTATGTGACTTCTGTAGCAACTTGGAAAGGGGCCTCATCCACCTGTGAGGCTCCGGCCATTCCAGACTCCTCCCATAATCCCTCTTCTGCTTGACCCGACCAAACGTAGCCTTGACCTTGTTCATGTAGGACCTCCTGACGTAGCGCTTGTAAGCACTCATAATCAGGTAGATGGCTCGGATCTTCTTGACTCGCCACCTGGCCAGGGTGCCTCTCCAAAGCTTTACAAAAAGAGAAAAAGAGGTGGACAATTCATTTAAAGACAAAGATTTAAGTTCTTCAGTTTATCCATAATTCCTCTTCTGCTTGACCCGACCAAACGTAGCCTTGACCTTGCTCATGTAGGACCTCCTGACGTAGCGCTTGTAAGCACTCATGATCAGGTAGATGGCTCGGATCTTCTTGACTCGCCACCTGGCCCAGGGTGCCTCTCCAAAAACTTTCAGAAACAAGAAAAATGGCAATAATATTAAATATTGATGTCCAACCTCTAATACGTTTGAAACCCAAAACATCTTAACCCCCCCAAAAAAATTACTCAAATAATGTATCAATATTCCTGGAGCTTCATATCATTCCATAAATGTGAAAGCATCTGGGGGACCATTTTGTGGAAGTTGTCTTTCTCTGACAGTTACCATAGTAACAGTCAGAAGTTAGTGCCTCTCAGCAATCAAAACAAGGATTTCACTGAAATTGTTAGCAACAACAATTTAGTCGGTTCTTACAACTTTCATGAAACACCCACCTGTGCTTAGATTCTTCATGAGTTGGACCAAATTAGGTGGATTGCATTTGAAATTTTTTCAGAACTAAGAACCAAGTATATAAATGCTGCTGCTTTTATTTGTTTAAAAACAAATAGGACCATTTTCTGAAGTCCAATAGGCTACAGTCTTACTCTGTGCTAAAATGATGGCAAGCTGAAAATATAAAAAATTTAGTTATTATTCCAAGACAATTATGATAATTTTTGAAACAAAACTGTACAAAGATTTGTGTCACATACGGCTAGTTATAATCAGCCAATGTTTGGACCAGAATTCAACTCAGACCCGAGCTTAGAAAACCGGCCATAATGACTAGAATACCTTTTGCAGGAATGTCGCTAGAGCTGGAAGTAACCTGGTCCTGGCCTCCTCGAGCTGGACTATCGTCCTTGGGGTTCTGATGAAAATCTTTGTCTTGCCGTACTTGACATCATGGTCCAGCTGGAGTTCACTGACCAGGGTCTGGACCCCGAGCTTGTCGTCTCCCCCTCGGAAGTTAGGCCAGGTGTAGCCTGATAACATCTTATACCTATAAAGGCCAACGATGATGAGAAAAAATAATTTCATCAAGAAAATTGAGGTCTTATAAAATCTTACATGGCATAAAATGGTCTATAGGATCCTCCCCATCAAAGGAATCCTTTCACTTTGTGAGCAGCTGATTGAAAAAAATTCTCCAACTAAGATGAATCACATGTCTGAGTGCTTGTATTTGTCCTCAAGATCCCTGAAACAGACCCCAATACAGGATGAAAAACTATCATTTAGACACAAGTAGCTATTGATTAGGCTGATTTTGATAAACATGCATGCCCGGTTTTCTCAAATACAAAAATAATGGTGAGAATATGTATGGTCACATGATGCTATATAGACCAATCAGCACACAGGATTTAATTCATGTAGGATATAATATTCCATGAATTTGTCCAAGGGTCAGTTAAGATAGAACAGTTATCAAATATTCCATGACAATGAAATGTCATTTCTACCATCCCCTCTATCAATCTGTTTCAACGCCATCGAACCCACATGCCTATTTTAAGCCAAGCTGCAAAATTACTTTAAAAAAAAGGTATTTGTTTACTGGGGTTTATTTTCAATACATCTTATGCCAATTCCTCCAATTGCCAATTCGTCTACTTTCATTTGGTCTTCCATTTCATCTATGACCATTTTGGCTAATAACCAGTTTGTGCAATAGCCAGTCCATATACCATTTGGTCTAATTAGACCAAGTGTTAATTGTGCAAAATGAATGAAAATAAAATGGATATTAGACCGACTGGTTATCAGATGAAATGGCCAAAGACAAAATGGCCATTAGACCAAGTGATGATGAGATCAAATGGTTATTGGACTAAATGGTTGTTAGACAAAAAGTTGATGGACAGAATGGCATAAGACAAAATGAAGGTAGACCATGTGGTGAATGGACGAGTTGGCAATAGACGAATTGGCAATTTACCGTTTACAGGTATACGTGTGGCAGAGTTGATACCTAAACGTATACTCACTGGCATCACCTCAAACCCGATTATTTCCTGTTTTTATGATCTTTGCTTTATCTATCCTCCCCTCCCATCTCCTCTGAAAAAAACAATTTCCACAGTTTTCATCACTGCCAACTAAATACATGTACATATTTCCTCGCAGAAATGAAATTGCACCTCTCCACTGTCGTAAACAATATCATTTTATAACTTTTCATGTATGGAGAATTTATCTTTTTAGTTAATATTATACAAATAATGAATGCTTATGAGTGCAATGGACAGAATACTTCATGAGGTGAATGGATCATTATTTCATCTTTCACCGAACTTCGTTCGGTGAAAGTCCATTGCATGCATGAATTTGTTTTATATGACACCTAAAAAAAATTTTTTTTCAGATGAAATTCATGAATTTTGATACAAAACATGCTCATGCAGTGCGAGTTTGGTCCGTTGATTGTTACGTCATTACAACATGCGCACTGCTGGTGCCTGCAGCTGCAGTCTCGGTGCGCAAGTGCAATGGACAAAATCGTATGGATCCAAAATTGCACGATGAATGGATTCAAAATTGCATGGTTGATGACGTCACTGCAAAATGGGCTGAATGAACGATATCAAATAACCAATCAAATCACAAGGATCTATCTAGGCATCATATAAAGTTTTCTGACAAATAAGATGTGCATGTATACCCATCAATGTCTTCACAACCCCCTCTTAATTCCAAAGGGATGTTTTGTACATTCAGGTTACAAAGAAAAGAAGATTTCCATAGTTGAGATTGACCAGGGCCCTTACACAGAGTTACGAAATCACAACTATGGAAAGCCAGCAACGTCAACATCTAAATTACATGTTTGTTCAAAATATTTTGTATATTTATTGGTCTCTTTAACAATTCAGTATGCTTCTCTTTGTTTTCAAAGAGCAATGTGAAAATTTCCTATTTAAAGAAAGAATTTTGACATTGTTGGATTTCCATATAGTTTGGGTTGATCGGATCAATCGTAACTCCATGTAAGATGGGGCCCAGATCAATTGCAACTTTGTAGGACAGGCTCTGGTATATTGGTTTACCAACCTGAGAAGAAATCGCTGGTAGTGCTGTCTGGAAGCGAAGCCTGCCCTCCTCACACGGACGTTCTCCAACAGTCCCAGATACCTGACTTGATGTAGACATCGAACATCCTCAAAGAGTAGTGGTGATTTCTCTTCGTTGGGTTTGATGCACCTCACGTAGTATGGCTCCTATAACATCATGGAGAAAGACATTTTATTAGCCAACTGTGTATCCAGAGGCACCAAATCCATTTTCGGAAGGAGATTTCCTGATTTTGGTCCATTTAAAAAAATGTCCTGGGTAGCGTTTTATCAATATTTTCATATGACAAGTTGTCAGATCTGCCTTCTTTCCATGATTTTGATTGGCTGAGAGGCACTGTTCCGATGGTAACTGTCGGATGAAATGGGACTTGTTGGATATAAAACGTCTGACAAGTCCTTTCATTGAATGCCCCCCTACTCTCCAGTTTGAGTTTGAATGTCTCCTACTCTATTTGTATTTCCCTTCCTTTTCTCCTGATCCCGGCAAATACGAATCTGTATCAATGTATTTTACTTCATTTATTTTTTTTAAAGGATCTGTAACACAATTCGGTACAAGCCTTTCTGATGAGTTGCAGGTAACTGTTTTTGTTATCTGTAGGTCGGCCACATCGACAGTATCTCGCACGCAACTAACACGTAGAAGCGCATGCAAGTCTGATTTGCATGCAGAAAAGTTTTGAACATGCTCAAAACATTTTTGCGGGTGAGTTGTGGGCAATCACCCGCAAGGCTTGCACAGAACGATAGTGACAAGGCCTTAAGGCTTAAATAGAGATCTGATGTAACCTTAAAGTGGACTCTAGCTACAAGGAATTTTGTGTTTTTTTTAAATGATGTGGTCTATGATTTCACTCTTTAAAATTGATAACATTGAACTCTTCAAACCATCTCTCAAAACTCACTTATTTCAGCAGATGTGTAGTAATCAGCTTAATTGGATGATCCTGCGCCTATGAATGCTTTTTAACAGAAATGTGGTGCAATACAAATGCTGTGGATCATCATCAACGTCTGTGTGCACATTGAGCCAGTCTCCCATTTGCTCGGGGGTCTCGGTGGGAGAATCTCCTAAGGACTGTTAGGAGTCTGGACGAATCAAGCATTTTCAGATTTAATTTTTATTACCCAGCAATAGAAAAAAAAGGTGACAAAAAAATGAGTCGGGAGGGGGCACTGGAGGAGGCCAACTCAAACTTGCCCCCTCCCTAACCCGCCCCACTGGTCAACTGATAAAGGTAATCACTCACTCACCTTTGAGGCCAGGTTTTTAACTAGTTCTATCATGGAGTTCTTGAAGACTGTACCAGCTGTGGGAGGTCGCTTGGTTACCTACACAAAACAATAAATATAGAAGCTTGCAACATGATATGAAATATGGTGATATATATTGGGTGAGCACAAAGAAAATCAGAGAGAGATTGAAAAAAGATGCGAAGAGATAAGGAAAGAAAATAGTTGGAAGAGAAGGGAAGGGAAGAGACTAGACAATAAGAAAGTTTGCTTGTTAAACAAAATTCAAAATTCAAAACAGACCAACTGCCAGCATGTAATTTGGTGGATTCACAGTATGGTACACCATCTATCGGTTTCACAGAACAGGCCAAATTTTTTAACTTCGTGGTCGACATTGCAGGCATATTTCTCTCCTACCTCCTGGACCCTAGTTAACTGCATATCCAGTCCAGCCACATCGGCCAGCACGGAATAATCGCATGCATGCATTCCCTTTAGTACTAACACGCACAACAGAGGTCAACTTTTTCCCATGATGCATTGCGAATTTTGGCCAGTCCACTGCAACGATAGATGGCGCACCATATTGTGAATCCACCAAATTGACACTGGCTCCACCTCTAAGTTTATTTTTTATAGACCATCACATGGTGTGCATAGAGAAAGTAGTACAAATATCAAAATTTCCAGGTGATTCCAAGCTATTGAGAGTCTCCCTGTAGGAAAAAACACCCCATTCCAAATTGGAGTAATTCACTCAAACAAATCTTGCATATTCTGTGATGTGAACTTGATTTGGACTTTACTCAAAAGCACAAAGCTTGCATTAATGCAGACTTTTCATGTGAGTATTTTTTATGTAGTCCTAATTGCACTGTAAGCCTATGTGTATATTATTTTATAAACCCGATGTGAAAGGAATTCCCTACAAAGGACCATAAATATATTCAATTCAGTTCAATCTAATTCAAGTCACATTATTCTGGACCTTAGTTACGATAACTTTACTTTATCTAACTTTCCTACTTAATGCAGAATGCAATTTGTTATATAACTGGATGGTAGTCATGTCACAGTGTGTGGTGGGCTCGAGATTTGTTTTGTATTCTATTCATATTCTTTCATATTTAAAATATTTAAATCTTGTACATATTAAAACATTTAAAATGTACAAGATAATGCATATGTTGTTTGAAGGTTTGCATGGTGGCATGTACAATTGCTGATGTGGTTTATGGTACACCATGTGGAGTGTTATAGAAACAGTGGATAGAAGAAGAGAAGTGTATAGGCGAGAAAGTGGAGATTTGAGAATCTTCTCTCCTGAAGACGGACAGTCAACCTGTCCGAAACGTTGAGTCTCTCTACTACTCATCATCTCTACTCGCCGACTCAAGCCAGCATCTCCTCATCAGCTCTACTACTCAAGCTGTTCTCACTCAACATTCCTTCTGGTTTACAGTCCTTTTCAGGACTATTTTCAAGAAAGAATACTCTATTCTCAAATCTCCACTTTCTCGCCTATCCACTTCTCTTCTTCTATCCACTGTTTCTATAACACTCCACATGGTGTACCGTAAACCACATCAGCAAAAGATAATGCATGGTATGCTGCCAGACAGTATTCGCAAGCAATTTATTTTAATTGATTGTAACTACATGCTAAGATCATCGTCTCTAAAAATCAAATTACCCTTAGTTAAAAGCAATTATAAGAAAAGTAGTTTACAGTACAGGGGGGTCAGAAGCTGGAACGCACTACCTAATGACTTAAAAGTAACTAGTTTCAACATATTTAGATTGGACACCAGAGTGACGTAAGCATGTTTGTTCTGTTTGTTTTCCTTTGTAATATTGATGATATTTTATTTGTATATTTATTTCGTATTATGTATCTTAATTGTATATACATGTAATGTGATTTTAATATGTATGCACGGACGTTCAGAAGAACAGCCATTGGCTGAAGTTCGTTTACCGTGTTGAAATAAAATAAATGAAATGAAAATAAGTATGATTATCTTGTATGAAGTATTGAGGATTAATCAAACTTACAGCAGTGACTTTCTGCTGACCTTCAGGCCACATTGATGAGATTGTTGCGTTCTGACTGGAGAAGAGAAGACGTTTGAAATCCTGGAAGAGGGTGTCCTTGTTCTTGTCCATGAAACCAGTCACATCATAGCTGCACAGGGTGAGAAAGACAATACAAGGCCCAGTTTACACAAAAAAATATACACACATTACTTTCATTTGATGGAGGGTAAACTGCCACTTGGTGTACTACTACTCGGTCTATGTTCTGTTTGGTCTCATTCAAAATGGTCTGATCCTAGAGCATCTACAACAAATTCACCTGATTTAGCCTTGAGTCTTATTACCCTCCCCTGCACACATTCACCTATCACTGACACTTTTAAGAAGAGACTGAAGGTGCACCTTTTCCAGACACAGCAGCGATAATGTTTACAATTTGTCTTCTTTAGTAATTCTGTAGACTATTTGTATATGTACTATGGCCCGTGTTCTGAAGTCGGGTTTAACTTCGACCATGGTCTAACTCTGTGCTAAAATTATGGGAAGCCAAACATTTCAAAATATTGTTTACAGTGATTGCTTCTCATATTTACTGTGCTCCTTACTACTTCTTTAATGGTGAAGACAACTGTCATCCGTATCCTTTCCAGGCAGTTAATAATGTTTTGGGAGACAAATGAGCTGATACATTGAATCTCTATTGTTATAGATTTATGTAACAACTGGCTATCCATACTTAAACCACAACTTTAAACCTGAGTTTAAGTTAAACCCGACTTCAGAATATGGGCCTATGTGTTTCTATTTGAATGAATAACTGTAAATTATGTAATATTTTATTATGTATGGGTACTTATTTTCATGTAATTTTCTATTTCATTTTGTATAAAACACTTTGAAACTTTTGTCTAATTTCCATTTTGGCTATACCATTTTGTCAAAAATCCACTGGCTGTATTTTATTGTGTATTGGTCCGGGGTTCAAATCCCACCGCAGCACTCGCGTCCTTTTGCAAATCTCCATTTGCGATTCTTCACCCAGTGTAGTAAATGGGTACCCAGTAGGTAAGAATTCCTGAATGCTCGAGCGTTTGATCAGGATAGCCGTGCTAAAGCCGGGGTAATAGTGTGCAGCGCTTAGAAAGATTTGTATTAAGCGCTATATAAATGTTGCTTATTATTATTATTAGACTACCTGACAAGTAGGACAACCAGCTTGAAGAACAAGAGAATATGAACAGACTTACGTGACATCACCAGCATAATGCTTGATCATGAAGTTCTTCCCGTGTTCAAGGCTCTTCTCTCTGGCTGGAGAGCTCTACTTGTGAAGTGAGGATGGGAGGAGAGTTTCTTGTTCATAGCATCCAAAAAGATCTAACACGGAAGAATGAATAAATATGATAAGGAAGAGAGTGAACTACTACTGTACACGAGTAATCTGTACACACGACAATGCCACCGGGGGGGGGGGGGGGGGGGGGGGGGTGGAGGGAAGGGAGAACTATGCTCCTCAGATTATTCAAGTAGTGTAAAGAGGGGATGAATGGGGAGGAAAAAAAGGAGTGAAAAAAAAAAAAACGAAATATGGGAAAAAAAGTGTGAAAAAAGAGAAAAAGGGGGAGCAAAAAGGAGTAAAAAAAGAAAGAAAAGGGGGGAAAAGAGGAAACGAGGAGAAAAAAGGAAGAAAGAAAAGTAGTAAAGCAGAAGCCCAGGTTGTATAACTTTTTACTACCCCTATTACTCAATTAAAACAACACTAGATGTTAGGTGTTCCTACCCCCTCCCCATAAAAAAAAACCCTTGTTCCACCCTGACTGCAGAGATACAACACCAAATCTTAATCAGCATAAAAGTAAAGAAAAAAAATCTTCAAAGTCCTAAATATGGTTTCTTAACCCTTAAAGGACTAGGGGGGCATGATGACCCCCCTTGAAGCTTCGCGCAATATTTCTGAAACGCAAAAGGATAGAGCCACAAAATTTTAAGAATATTTTCTTTAAAGTCTTGCGCAACATACTGAAAATGGCTCATTTTTATACTTTGTATTTTTTATATTTGGCTTTTAATATGCAATTTTCCTTTGTGGAATCCTTTAAATAAGACTACTAAGATGACATCTTTGGGAAAAAATGGGTGTTAAATATGCAAAAAATGTTTTTCATGAAAAAATTTACATATTTTATTTTAAAAAAAAAAATCATTTTTTTTTTTTCCTGGCTTGTAGTTTATGTGGTAAAGAATGTGCATGCCAAATTCGTGCGAACGGCGATGAAAACTTACGGCATCGGTGATCTTCCCAACGTTCAAGCAGGCCTCGTCGAGGATCGCGATGACCCCCTTGTGTTGCTCCTCCACCAGGTCACAGATGATGCAGTTGTTGAAGTATTCCACCTTGGTCCACTCGATGCCTTCCCGCTGGTACTCCTCCTGCTCCTGCTTCAGGACGAGCTCTATGAAGAGCTGCTGAAGCTTCTCATTGCAGTAGTTAATGCAGAACTGCTCAAAGCTACATGGATGGACAGAAAGAAGCATACAAATAACGACTGCAATCTTCATTTCATGGGCAATTCCTATTATGTACGGCTAACTATCTAAAGTCTGAATTCACAAATGAGGTAAAAAAATAGGAGGGAGGGGGGGTAAGTCCATGGAATACTTGCAGATTTTGTGTACACAATTGTGCTTAATTGAGTACATAAACTGGGAAAAGTTTCATAATAAATGCATGCTTTTGGTTCAATTGCAAGATAGTGCTGGCAATGCTGGCAGCTTTTACCTTTATAGGCATACCTGGGGCCCATCTTACGAAGATTTGCGATTGATCCGATCAACTGCAACTATGGAAAGCCAGCAAATTCAACATATAAAATGCATGTTTTTTAAAAAAAAAATCTAGATATGAATGTACATCCATGAATTCATTGATTTATTGATAATTTGGTGTGTTCTCCTTTGTTTACAAAGGACATTTTGCAAATTTCATGTAGAAAAAATTTTGATACTGTTACGACTGATTGGATCAATATAACTCTTTGTAAGACGGGGCCCTGGCCTCATAACCTCAATCCCTCAATCACTTTACTAATAGTCTAGTTGCCCCCCTCCAAAATTGATGTTTACCTACCTGATTCTGAATTTATCTTCATTCTGAACACATGATAAACAAAACTTGGATCTCCTACAGTTTGAAAATGAAATGAAAAAAATAAAATAAAGAGATTATCCAGCAAAGTCTTAATGATCTCAAGTGTCTAACCTGTTGTCATCAAATATCTCAAAGCCGTAGATGTCCAGCACACCGATGACCGTCTCCTTCCCATGATCCTTCACTGTACCTTTGACTTCAATGGCATTGTTCACCTTACCCACGATCCATGTGAAGAGGCGTTCATACATTGCCTGGAAAAATAATAGTAATAATAAAAAAAAAACGAACTCTTTTTTGTGAATGGTTGCGCAAATAAACTGTTTATGGTAACTTTACTATTCAATGGTAATTCAATGGTAATTGAATATCAAGTCAATGGTAATTGAATAGCCAATCAAAACAAGAATTCCATAGAATACGTGGATGGCAAAGGTCATACCACAATTTATGATGATGACATTAGAAAATCGGACAACTGTTGGTAGGCCAAGAGGATACTGATCTTCAAAATAACACCATCATCATCATCATCATCTTACGAGGTGAGGTAATCCTGGGGACCGTTTCATGAAAGTTGTCTTTCTCCTAAAGTTACCATAGTAATAGTCAGAGGCCAGTGCCTTTCAGCCAATCAAAACCAGGGATTTCACTGATATTGTCAGCCATGACAATTTAGTCACTGCTGACAGCTTTCATGAAACACCTACTTGTTGACCTCAATCTCTTCATCTGAATTTATAAAGTCTTCCATCTCCATATGATGTGTTATTATACATCAAATACATTGATGGAGCCTGAGTCAATAACTTCTTGGGGGAGGCTATTCCAGTCATTCACTACCCTGTTTATACTAAAAATGCATTAACGTATGTCGAGTCTAGATCGTTCTTTGAATATCTTTAACGTATGATCTCAAAGATTTGAATTTCTTGATGGCAAGAAAAAGTGACTTGAGTCCATTTTGATCATTCTTTTCAGTATCTTAAATACCACAATGGCATCTCCTCTCCTTCTATAGTACCATCAATAACAGGAGGTGACCGATTATCGAAGAAAAGAATAAATCCTTTGATGTTTACCTTGGCAAAAGCATCCCTTCCGTAGTAGGCCTGATCCTTGGTGTGACCTTTGTGCACGACCTCGTTTGACCCTGCAGCAACGACCCGGAAGCATAACGCGGTGGTGAGGTCGTCTTTGCTGACCTTGAGCAGGGTCGCGAGCGTCTTGATGGCATCCTTGTTTTGGACCTTGGATCCTTCATCTTTGTCAGGCTCAAATTGCACCTCACCCTATTAAAAAACAAAACAAAACAATGATTGCCTATATTCAATAGGTACGAGTATCATTAAAAGTAAATATGCCACAACAAATTTATAAAGTTAACATTTTTATCTTGTTTTTTTTTTTTAGAGATATGAAATAAATGAATTTGAATTCAAATCTATAATAAAATATCATAATGGATAAAACATTACCCAAAATATGTAACGATAACAAATCTGATTAAATAAAGTTGTCAATTTTTTAATAGTGGTTTTGCTGTTTTGATTATGTTGCCAATTTAGAGAGGGTAGTAATTAACTCCATTTCCTTTCACCTCTTTAAAAAAAAATCAAAATCATGGTGTGATGGGTAGCCTTCTGGATAAAGAGAATATGAAAGTATCTCATAAAAAAAAAAGATATGGTATCTCTGATGAATAAATTTACGACGTTAACTTACCAGATGCATAATGGCAGCTACCATTGTCCAGACAGTCTTTTGCTCTTCTGGGGTGAAGCCAAGATCCCTCATTGCTTCTTGAGCTGCCTTGTAGTCCCTCCTATCATGTCCTGCTTGTGAACCCTACAATAGAAATATTTATTTATTATATCAATTTTTACAACATATTGCATTAATTTGTCATTTTGATTCATCCATTATAAAATAGACATTTTTTTTTCAAGCAATCTGTATAGGATGACTACCCATCACATGCCTATTGTGAATGTTAATGATAATTTGGCAAAAAATCATGTTTGTTTGGAATTTTGTCTATGATTATACAAAAATATATCAAAAAGTGATCACCATACTTTGGTTTGTTTTGCTATGAAAAACTATACATTTAGGAGAACATAATGACATAAAACAAAACAAACATTCAAGCAACATTCATACATAAAAAAATTTATAATACAAGGTAGAAATAGTTAGGGACCCCAGAAGTATGAGCTGGTAGCTGGGGTTCCTGACACATGTTTTAAATGAATTTTATTACTTTCTCTTTGATGATTACAATGCAAACAATAATACAAAAAGCAAGTTTCGGATGAGCACTGGTAGATTTCCACTTTTATTTTTCATGTCATCAAATGAAAATTTAGTTCATAAACAGCTCATCTATCCAGACTACTGCATAGAATAGGTGCATATTAGACAAAATGAATATAGCTATAGCCTTGCTATGAAGACAAATGGTAAATTGGCTAAATGGAAATTAAACCAAATGATAAGATATTAACTTATTTATGGTTATAGATTAACTTAAAGAGTAGACAAAGCTGGTGTAGAAATCTACTTTAGACTATTGGGCCAGTCAGAAAATTGCAATGTTTTATATATTTTGAAGGTAAGGTCACTTTTTTAACTGAACTTTTAGAGTGTAAACTTTTTAATTGCATGTATCATTACCGCAATAGGAATACTAAAAGAGAATCACTGACATCACTGAAGGAATGAGAAACACTGACAAGTCATGACACAAAAAGAACCCTGGGGATGGTTACAGAGCAATTAAAGAGGAAGACAAAATGCCAGCGACTACATCACTATCTAAAGAAGATTAGCCAATTAAATTGATTTGATGACAATCTACACTTTATTCTGTGAATGTTTCATTAAGCTTTGCTATATATACAAATGACTTTATGATTAAATGTATATGACTGACTTTAGGAATGACTTGCTGGAATTACATCTTAACATTGTCTTTATGATATACTTCACGTTTGGCTACAAGTATGACTTTTATAGTTGCATCAAGTCTTAATGAAATAATTTACATTAAAAAAAAAATAATTTACAAATAACTTTATGAATGACTTTGTGAGTGACTTAACAGATGACTTGAAAATGGAAAGCCAAAAGGGTTGCTCAATCCTAAAAGCAATATGCTATTAAAGAAAACAAGAAGAAAGATTGTCGTATATGATTTGTTTGGCATAACTGTCATTATTTCCTATCAATATTTATTTTAACTACATGTATTCTAGCTGTTTATAATAAGGTCAAAATTTAAACAGCTACATGACCCCTGTCCCCTTTTATGTGCTAATACTGCACTTTAAACTAGGATCAGGCAAGTGATCTTTGAATGCTCCATATTACAGCAGAATATTATAGAATTACGGGAGACTAAACACTCCCACAACTACACAGCAAATGCAGAAGGTGGAGTCTAGTATTATCATGAGAAAAATTTGCCTGAACGATAATGATGTACAATAGCAGAGAATTTGATAACTTTTGGGGGGTCTGAAATATTGAACAGGAGTATATTTCAAACTGTGATTTACAGATTCGCTATATACAAACAATCCAAAATGATAACGCAGATTTTTAGTCTCAAAAAGTTCAAAGACCAAAGTGGTGGAAACTGAAAGTAAAAAGTATTTCATTTGAATTAAAAAAGATTTCATTTGAAATATAAAAGGAAATGGAATAAAAAGCAGTTGATCTATAAAAATGATAAACATTTGAATCACAATAGACATTTTTTGTTTCTAAAAACCAAGCACTGCATTACATGAAATAACGACTCATGAAAACTTGCATTTTGCTAATAGGACTTGAACACAGAAAGCAGAGAGGCTAATTTTGTTTGAGAATGAATTCAAATTGTAACATACTTTAGCCTCTGGTAGCTCCCTCTCCTGATGCAATACAACACAATAGAGAAATAAACAAAGTTTAAACAGAGTACTTAATGTCAATAATGAGTATTTTTACACCATTACAATATGATTTCATATGACATCATAAACTAAATAAAATGGGAAAGGAGACATAGCTGGTCACAATGATCATTAGCTTTGAAGGGCAAGTCCACCCCAACAAAAAAGTTGATTTGATATAAAAAGAGCAAAATCAAACAAGAATTGTACTGAAAATTTATTTAAAATCAGATGTAAAAAAAAGAAAGGACATTTTAAAATTTCGCTTATTTTCTGAAGAACAGTAATCTGCACATCCTGGTCGTTAGGCAAATGAGTGGGACTGATGACATCACCCATCCACTCTTTCTTTTGTATTTTATTCAGACAATAAACAACAAAAGAAATAGTGAGTGAAGAAATCATCAACTCTCATTTGCAAGTTACTGAGATGGGCATATAGGTGTTTTGCAAAATAAAATTTCATCATGACTTTCTTGTTTTACATCCAATTATGGTGACATTTTCAGCATTATGCATCTTTGATTTTTTTCTCCATGAATCAATTCAACATTTTTCTGGGGTGGACTTGACCTTTAACACATTGGCTTTAATAGGATCTACTGTTATTATCAGTAAAGATAGGTTCATGAAGTCAGTATTTGAATGCTTGAAGTAGGGTCCATGCTTGAAGAAGGAAAAGAAAGGAGGATGAATAAAGCAAGAGAAATAGAGAAAGAAAGAAAAAGAGAAAGAAAAAATAGAGAAAGAAAGAAAAAGGGGGTGAGAATGGGGGAAGAAGGAAAAAGGAGAAAAGGGATGGAGAACAGTAGTCTGTAAGCACAGACTAATATTTCATGTGTTTCACATACAGAAATAGTTTGACTAAATATCATGCTTTATCTATACACATATTGATGATGCAATACTGCAGGTCCTTTGAGCATAATCTGATTAATATGCTATAATAGAGACCTTTCGTTTTGTGACGAGCCATGTGAACGTACAAGATTAAGGAATGTTGGAAGCGCTGCACATGCGCGAAGTAATCTGTGACGAGCCTTCTCTCTCACTGCCCAAATCTGTGACTCGTATTTGAGGGTTTTGACGTTCGGTGTCATAGTGCTCGAACAAGCGCTAGTTCGTACATGATGACGTCACGCAAGCTTAGCAACATGAATGAAGCCGCATCAACATTCGTTTCATTGATTCAGCAGGGCTGGTAAGCTGCAAATAACTGCTTGTTACCAGCTTTTCCATTACATTTAGTGTGTCCTGTTTTCAGACACTACATATCCGATAGGCAATTGATGTTCTATTTCCAAACAACTGTGTTTTTTCGACTTTTTGCGCAAGAGTGCAAATGTTGCACCCACAGTTGCCCCACTCGTTCATAGCGTGATGCTATGCCTGATTCTCTGGCCGAGCATCGGCCCACGGCCTGCTCGCTATCACGCTGGTATATACGCTGTGGCCCGGTACGGGTATGTCGACTTAAATCGAAACTGTTTTCATCAATACAAACGTGATACTGAACGAGCGGTGGCACCACTTCCGGTGAACTAGGATTATGTTGCTGTCGCAGACAATCGAAAGCTTACAAATGTTTTAAAGTTGGTGAGGTGTTAAAACCTCTTATCTCAACTCAAAATAAGTTCTTGAGGACAACCCACAGAATGCTCTATCTTAGAATTATGCCATACGTTGTAACAACCTCCCTTTGCTTACAAATACATGTATTGTAGTTCTCTGCAGGAATTAAAGGGGGCTGTTAAGATTTTGAGTACAGTTATTGCGATTTTACCAGCCCGCAAAATATACACCCCACACAACTCAGAATTTAAGTTTTAAATTTTAGTCAGACTTTTGTGAAACATTCTCCAGGTTAATTTATAGAGTTTATGTAGGTTTGGGGTTAGTTATGGTGAAAGCATCAAATGGACTCACTGTTGCGCCATTTCCCTGATTGATGTAGAAGAAGGCTTTAGGATCCCTCTTCAGCTTGAATTCCTTCAGCATCTGTTCCGTGCATCCTACTAGAAGCTGGTAGAACGAATGAAAGTTCCTCTCTCCTTTCTGCTGGTGTATAACTCTTGACTGGAGAGAGAGAAAGAGAGGCAGGGAGAGGGAGACGGGGAAAGAGAAAGAGAGAAAGAAAGAGAAGTAAAAAGGGAGGAGAGAGAGAGACAGGACAGAGGTAAGGATGTACATGTAGAGGGGTAGTGAGAGAGAGAGGAAAAAAAAATAAGAGGCAATTATTGTGATGAGCATTGGCATTTACATGTATATGAAATGTGAATGATATCCACCTTCTTAGGTGCTCAAGGGGCTATTAACCTCCATGTACATGTATATTACCCTTGCAAACCTGGTATACATGTACCTATTCCGGTGCTCACAGCTCTTTGAGGAATAACTTCCTGCCGGTACCCATTCACCCATGGGTTGAGTGCAGCACAATGTGGGTAAATTTCTTGTAAGGAAAACACACCATGGCTGGGAATCGAACCCACGTCCCTCAGATTGCAAGACGAGAGTCTTTACCACTAGACCATGACGCTCCCATAATTCATACAGTGGAAACAAAATGTACATACATGTACATAGGCTGGGGATGTTTAAGCACCTGGAAAATTCATACCTTTCCCTGTACGTTCCATACATGTATATCATATTCTATACAATAAAGGAGTAAAGATTAAACAGGTGCAGGGGGTGGGGGGGCAGGATATACCCCCTCCCTGTACATGTATGTTCAATAATATCATATTCAATACAAAAAAGGAGAAAAGATTATAAAACAGGTGCGGGGGTGGGGAGCAGGATATCCCCCTCCCTGTCTGTTCAATAATATCATAAACAAAACAAAATGCTCTAACCAACAGACAGGTGCAGGGAAGGAATAGACGCAATACAGTCACTGTTAGTACAAGCCCTCCCCCCCGTTAATATAATCATTATTAGAAATATACTGGTAATAATCTCCTATCAGTATCGTACGTGTACAATCATATCCTGTAGATTGAATTTAAAAACTGGAACATGACAAAATATGATGAAACTAACAACAGACGAAAGGGAGAAGTAGAGAGAGAGAGAAAAGGAGGCCGTTCTCATTACGATTTCTAAAACTAGTTTACTGGAAACCGGTTCAAGAAACTAGTTTTACAATCACTTCACGTAAAGCAATCTTGTTGCTATGGAAACGCTCTCAGTGGGGTGACACGTTGAGCGTGAAACTCGAAACCGCAGCGTTGGTGTTATACACCTGTCATGTGGAGTAGCGCGCTCAAAATGTGCGAAGACACGCTAAAACCAGTTTAACGAGGCAAAGCGATCTTGAAAACTACATCGCGAGGTGGCTTTCTGAACCGGTTTGGAAGATCGCTTTGACCGTTCTCACTACATATTAAACTAGTTTCCACTAAACTAGTTTTAGGAAGGTAGTGAGAACGGTGTCTAGGTGGGCTAGGTATATTTAAAGAAGAAAACAAAAATTGCAAAGTGATGATAACAGCTATGATATCTCTTTGAAGATTTTTCTATTTCTTTTATACAAATTTAGAAGTATAATTATTTGATTTTTTAATAATGAAAAGCTCCATATTTTGTGCACTTCCTGATTTTGATTTTTTTCATAAATTTATTCTGTAATTGCTTCTAAGAAACTGAATAACTTTCAATAAACAGCCATTTTTAAATGGAAAGTTTCCATTCTTAATAAACCTTCCTGGTTCTCTCATTTCTTCCTTCTCAGTATTTGTTTTTAATAGACCATGGGCCCATTGCATAAAACTTTTAACAACAAATGTGCAATACCAGTTTAAAACTAATGAAATCTATCAACTTGATTGGCTGATCTGTGCATTTGTTTTTATAACAAGTCTTTAAACTCTTTATGAAACAGGCCCCATATAAAAGTGATACCATTGCCTACAGGAACCAGCTGATCTCTGTATAAAGTCTATGAGAGATACAAAATTAATACGGTTATTCAAGGGGTTTCACTATTTAAGGTGTCAGTGCATACTAGTATATTAACATTTCCTTAAGATAAAAAAAAGGTTAACACCCATTCCTCCAAAAAAATAATAAATCAATTTGAAAAAAAAGGCCATTAAACAACAGCAGCATTTGCCAATAACAGAAAAAGGTATTACTAACATCAACAGGTTGGCAAGAACTCTGGCAGGGTTTGAGTTTTTATACTTTTTTTTACCCCAGATACATGGTTCTCAAAATCATTTCGTAAAATACAAAATCTTTAAACGCACAACCATGAAATGCTATAAAAATGTCAATTTTTTTATTGTACTGACCAAGGACTTCCAGATAATAATAGTAATAATAACAATAATAATAATAGTAATAATAATAATAATAATAGTAATAATAATAATAATAATAATAATAATTAATAATGATAACAATAATAATGTGGCTTATAAAGGGCCGAATCCACTCTTTAGAGTGCTCAAGGCGCACAAAGACCTAAGAATTAAATAAAAGAGTTTTTAGAAGATTTTTAAAAGTCTTGATAGAGGTGCACCTTTTTGTATTTCCCTTTTCAGAGAATGGGTTCTACCAGAAATGCTGATAAAATCTAAAGACTTGTTGCAACAATTTACTTCAGGATCTGTGTCATGTTTGGCTATTCATTAATGCATATTGTAAGTGTGCAGTGCATCAATCAAGGTTGAAAAATCATGTGTGCATCATACTGAATACAAGCATTTCACATTTATAAGGAAGTATATTTCGTGGGAAATAAATTTTCTCCAAATATACATGTAGCATGCAGAGCAAAAGTGTTTCATCCATCCATGTCAAAGTGGAACAAGCAGGAAATTCCCATGGCCTACAAAAACAGCAGAAACTGTATCATATTCAAAGACAAAGCAGTGTGTTTTGTGAAAGGCCTCTCATATATGTACCTGGTGCTCAGCAGGTGTATTCAGGCGGCCTCGATCGGCAGAATATCCATGAGATTTTGAGAAATTGTTCAGGCCTCAAATTCTTTGTATATTTACCACTGTCATACTGACCAGAAGCAGAACCCTTTATGGGTAAACCCAGTGGGGGAGGGGGCACTCGACCAAAAATGTGGTAGGGGTGTGCCGCGGGCGAGACAAAAAACGGGGGCCTTGGAGCGGGCTTATTGTAAAAAGGAGGGTCCTCGGAACGGGCTTCGGAACTACAATTTTGTGAAAACGGGGGTCCTTGGAACGGATCGCCAGCGTGTGAGTACGTGCGTATGCACCCCTATGGAACGGGTATGCGTGCATGATGCAGCTAGCGCGGCCTCCGCCGGGTGCGCTCGCCCAGAGACGATGGTCGGACAGCGCTCGGCGGCCGCTTTTCACCAAAATTGCAGCAGATCAATGCGACCGGAGCGGCGTAACGAAAAATATGCAAAGCTTTGGAGCGGATTTCTTTCTTCTTTTTTCTCGATAAGAACAAAATGCTATGCCTTGGAGCGGCTTTCTTTGTTTTTTTTCTCAATAAGACAAAAATGCTATGCCTTGGAACGGAAATTTGGGTGTAAAAATGGGGGTCCCCTCCGCGGCACATACCCACTATGCATTAGATACTGAGTGCCCCCCCCCCCCCGAGGGTAAACGCTCAACCTCATGGGCATGCACACAATGATGTACAGCAGGCAAGGCGAGCGATTCAAAATTGCTAGCTCAGAAGCCCTTACGGTGCCCACACCCAATTACATGTTGTACATGCTAGGTAAGGAGAGTTCTCCTAATTTGCTTTCACACTGCCAAAACACCTTGAACCTCAGAAAAATCAATAGGAAATTTTTCATAATTTTTGCAATCACCTACTATTTTAATAGCAGGTATTTTCATTCGGGATGTTATTTTGCTTTTACAATGACAAAAATACCTGCTACTTTCCAATCGGTTGGATCGTGGCAATTTCCTGATTGGAGAATACCTGGAACTCAAACTTTGAGGTGGTCTGACTCTGAATACGCCAAACATTTAGAGGTATAGAGACGTGCAAAGTATGAATCAATTTTCAAGATCAAAGTTTTTATTCCATTAATAACTAGAAAAAAAAAATCCCACAGAATCTTACCCCAAAGTGAAAACTATATATTGTTTATGTATAATATACTTGCAGAAAGAAATGAGTATTGGTCATCGCTCATCATGCTACATGCCAGCTCCGAACATTTTGAGATTTATATGTATGCAAAAAATCATAGGAAAGATCCTATCTACAATTTCGTTAGGATCCTATTTGTCACAACCTCCCCCCCCAAAAAAAAAAAATAAAAAAAAATGCAGCCCCCAAAACTTCATGGAGTATATATTAGACGACTACAGTAGCTTGAAGAGGAAATTTAATGTCACCTCTTCCAAATTAACTTTACTGAATAATATGGCATGAACCTTCCTCCCAAAAGGAAGTCATGCAATACCTAATATGGTCTTATCTGCAGTCATAAAACATGGTCAGGATATTCCTAGACATTCAAACTAATAGATGCAAAATGATGCATACGATTCAACAAATTATATTTATGCACATTTGCAGAATCCAATAGGTATAGATGAGAATAGTTCATCAGCGATCATAACTGATAGTGTGTTTGATACACTACAATCTTGATGTGTGGACCAGTTCATGTCCTCACACCAAATCCTCCCAAAATAGCCCAACTCCCTTTTCAGTGAACTCCTTTTTAGATCAATAAATACTCTGCTAGAGAGAACAAAAAATACCACTATGTGTATTCATTGTGTATTTGCAGTGCTTTTAATTTTATAGGAGTGCATATTCATAGAGGCTCGTAATCTGAACTTGGGCTTAAAGGGAAAGTTCACCCTGACAAAAAGTTTATTGTAAAAATAGCAGAAAAAATAATAAAAATATTGCAGATTATCACCCGTATCAGACATCTGAGCTGGTCATTTACAAAACCGTATTGCCCTACATTTTCTGAATATCGGGAAGGGTAGGTATATTGTTTGTATTTTCCTCGGTCTCAATGCGCGTATTTACTTTGCATGCAGAGACGACGCAAAATATACCTTTGTATTTTCCCTGGTCTCACATCCGGGCATTTGAGGATGCGTATAAAGAGATACGCTTCATAAGAACCTGCGCGCCAACAATATACGTCATAATAAAGACATCACTGGATCCAAGCGCTTGCAAGTACGTCATAATGGTAAAGTGCAGAGCCTAGACCCTTATATTAACAAGACACAATATAACTATTTTAAAAAGAAATATCACCATTATCACGATTTTTGCTCTAGATATCTGATTTGGATGATAATAAAAATATTGACTGGCTCTTCTTTCGGGGAACATCAAATATATTGCCCTTAAAAGACCCATATTGCCCTCGTCTAAAGACTCGGGCCAATATGATTCTTTTGCTGGCAATATATTTGATGTTCCCCTCAAGGCCAGTCAATATTATATAAAGGTTTGAGAAAAATCCATCAAATAATTAGAATTTCATTTTTTTTTATTTGTGACGTCATATGCCAGCAGCATTCCTACATAGTGAATGGTAAAAAATCAATGAAATGTCATTTTCTCAGAAAATTGAAAATGGTTTTCACTGTATCTTTTGTTTATCAATAGACAAATAATTTCACACCCGATCATGAATAGAAAACAAAATTAAGTCACCAGGAACCATACAAAATTTGAAAGTCATGCATTTTTTCTGCTATTTCTACAACAAAGTTTTCTTCAGGGTGAACTTCCCCTTTAACTTTAATTGTGGTCTTACAATGTACTTAAATTATGGGGAGCCAAACATGTTTTAAAAATTCATTCATATGGGTCTGTTTCTTATGTTCACTCACAGTGCTCTTTCCTACTTCTTTATGGTGAAGACTATCCTTCCCAGACAGTTATTTGAGAGTCAAATGAGCTGATACAATGAACCTTTTACTGTTTTATGTCACAATTGGCTATCCATAGTTAAGCCACAACTTCACACATGATTTTAAATCAAACACGACTTCAGAGTACGGGCCCAGTGTGTTTAGTGTTTCCAGTGTGTTCACATAGTGAATTATGTGAAGTTGTGGTTCACACTGTGGACACCTCTACACTGTGGATGTTTAGAGATCGCTTGCATAGTGGGCTGTATCAATCCACGATATTCACTCTGTTAAAATGCTCAAAGTTGACAGCTTGAACTTTCACACTAAGGACACCTCCACAGTGTGAGGCGTACACAAAGTGGACTAAGTGAAAATATGATCCACGCTGTTTAAATGCTCAAATTTAACAAGGTGAAGACAAATACATGAATATGTGTACAAATTTGGATGCATCTAGAATGTGAGGGTTCACAGATCATTCACATTCACAATTGTTATTCACACTGCGAAAATCTCTTCATAATAATAGCTGTATTTATAAAGCGCCTTTTGCCTGAGGATACAAAGCGCGGCTATTATTACCCCGGCTTTAGCTCAAGCTACCATCACCGGCGCTCAGTGCATGCAAGGAATTAATCCTGCCAGGTACCAATTCACCTCACCTGGGTCGAGTGCAGCACAGTGCAGATGCATTTCTTGCTGAAGGAAAACATGCCATGGTTAGGATTCGAACCCACGACCCTGTTTGAAAGGCGAGAGTCAGAACCACTAGACCACGACGCGCTCCGCAGTTCTCTTCAGAGTGTGTTCACAGTGTACAGATTGATGTGAGTCACGCAGAAATGCTCAAAACCAACAGTCATGAAGACAATTTCACATTGTGTTCTTGTGCGCACAAAATGTAAGACGCTGTATTTTATCAAGAAGACGACGTCCAGACAAAGGAAATCTGATCATTTTCATGCTTCATCACACCCTCTGCAATGTGAACAGGGTTTTGGATAGCTTGTGCTCAAAACAGGACATCATTGAGTTGAAACAGGAAAGCAGGCTGAAATTAGACAGATAAAAGAGGAGACCAATGCCACTCCAATTTCTTGTTGGAGGCGGTAACCTATAACCCACGATGCCATGAGTCTCATAGGGAACATTACTTTTTTTTTTTAAAATATGAGAATCAGTTTTTCTTTTATCCCTTTCACAATAAGGAAGAGAGATCTAACATGTATTTGACACATGAAAAAGGAAAGTACGAGATAAAGTGCCATAAATAACCCAATTGGAATATATTACTAGAAAGTGTACAACACATCTGAGTTTCAACATAAAAGGGCTCTTCTTCTTTTTTCCCCCTGTATTAAAGATAATATGATCTTTGATTACAGAAAACCACAAAAGATCAATTACTACCTGTAAAAGCTTCTATTTTGGTTCATCTTCATAAATTTGTCTTTAGGACTTTAGGATATAATGTAATGCAATTTTAAACAATGTGCTGTAATAATATACTTTTTTCTCAAAACAATAGAATAATGCATTTTTGTTCCTGATGATCTGCTGGTGAAGTACTTATCAAGGAGTTCCTTGGTACATGTATTAAAATCAGCAATAAGATGAACAAATTGAAAACTTGTAAAAAAAATGTCTGAAAACTGCCCCTCCCCCCATTGAGGAAAAACAACAATGTCATATCAAGAAGATATCACCTCTCCTTGGTCATACAATGTATGTCCTCATAGGGGCAAACCTGCTGTTATCATAGTTATTGGGGGCGCGTGCTTTGGGGCACTCGCTTAAACTATCAAAGAAAGTAAAATCAACATTCATGACAAGGAATAGAGTTTTGGTGTGATGATGGCCTGGTGATAAGTTTCCGTGGGGCTCCTCAAAAGAGGCCATGAATTTCCATCTTTAGAACACTTGACTGGAAAGAGACCCCCTCCTCAACCCCCTCCTATAGAGATGAGTGCCAGTCCAATTTCCTTTCAGAGGCACTCTCATAAAGTTTATGCCACTAGCAATACTAAAGGAAGGAGCTAGAATCAGTAACTGTTATATTGTGAGAAGAAATACTACACGATATACCAGATATTGCCATATTCTCAACTTTTAATTTCCGTTCGGGAATTGTTACCCAAATATTTCACATACTTGTGTATCACAGTAATATCAAACATTAATTAATACACCAATACTTCACAAACATGTGTATCGCAGTAATATCAATAAATGTCAATGCCTGCAGAGGAAGGAGAGAGTAAGGCTAAGAATTAACCACATAGGGGGAACCGGGTCACGAGTCACGTGACCAGCTGGGAGGATGGTGGCTCCACCCAGTGTCCCAGTTGCCTGGGACGGGGATCCCCCTACGAAATATCCGATAATCTTGGCCTTTCCCCGCCATTGGCTCACAGAGCTCTTGGTCATTCCATCCCCTGCATGCTTCGAGAAATGATAATGAAATTGCCAAGTACTAAAAAACAACCAAGATGCATGTCGTTTACAGGTTACAACGTCCTGTTAATAACAACCCCAACCATCCAGCCAAATATTTAACAACCCCAACCAGCCATCCATTTCTTTACAAAACCATATATCAGCCTATGAAGATACATAAATGAATCTTACTAAGCAACAAGACATGCAAACAATTTTAGCCACTCCGTGGACAACTGAAAGTCCAAACTTCCTCTAGAGTATAACCACGAGGCAATAACTTTTTACCAACCATCTGTTGGCCTAAAGTCTTGTTGATAACAACCCCAACCATCCAGCCAATATTTAACAACCCCAACCAGCCAACCAAAATATGTGTATACAACCAAGGAGTTACTCCTAGGTACAACCCCAACCAGCCATCCATTTCTTTACAAAACCATAAAATCAGCCTATGAAGATACATAAATGAATCTTACTAATCAACAAGACATGCAAACTCATTTAGCCACCCCATTGACAACTGAAAGTCCAAACTTCCTCTCGAGTATAACCATGAGGTAATAGCTTTGTACCAACCATCTGTTGGCCAATAGTCTTGTTAATAACAGCCCCAGCCATCCAGCCAAATACTTAACAACCCCAACCAGCCAACCAAAATAATATGTGTACAACCCCAACCAGCCATCCAATTCTATACCAAACCATAACATCAGCCTATGAAGATACATAAATGAATCTTACTAAGCAACAAGACATGCAAACTAATTTAGCCACCCCATGGACAACTGAAAGTCCAAACTTCATCTAAAGTATAACCACGAGGTAATAGCTTTGTACCAACCACCTGTTGGCCTAAAGTCTTGTTGATAACAACCCCAACCATCCAGCCAAATATTTAACAACCCCAACCAGCCAACCAAAATATGTATACAACCAAGGAGTTACTCCTTGGTACAACCCCAACCAGCCATCCACTTCTTTACAAAACCATAAAATCAGCCTATGAAGATACATAAATGAATCTTACTAAGCAACAAGACATGCAAACTCATTTAGCACCCCATTGACAACTGAAAGTCCAAACTTCCTCTAGAGTATAACCATGAGGTAATAGCTTTGTACCAGCCATCTGTTGGCCAATAGTCACGGTTTTCAACCAATTACATGTGTTATGTGTCATAGTAATCATGTTTTACCATTCCCGCACAGTGAATGCTAATTATTCATTCATGCTACCCATTTGTGCCCGTCTCGCATGTTATACTGATAAGATATATATATATTATTTTTTTTTTTTTTTTTTTTTTCTCTCTCTTTTTCTTTTTTCAACCCTTGGGCTAAAAGAAAATCCGCTGATTAAATATATCGACGGAATCCGTAAATGCACCTTAAGGAACATCAATACAGAGGAATGAGGGGTGGGAGGTGGGAAAATGTCTTTCCCGGACGGAAATTAGAAAGTGAATGACTCGATTTCATCCGCGCTGATCGCGCATTCAGAGCATTGGCGCATTTCGGATGTGTAAAATTACCGCGCACGCTTTAATGTGATACAATCCTTCCGGGTGCGCGTTTTGACCGACTTCCCCCAACAGAAGTACACGTGAACTTGACCTCCTTCTGAAGGGCAGTGAACTGGTTCATAGTCAATATTTGTTTACATACTAAAAATTGTATTCTCTCCCAATAGAATTTATTCGATAATCGAATAAACATATTGTGAGAAGAAATACTACACGATATACCAGATATTGCCATATTCTCAACTTTTAATTTCCGTTCGGGAATTGTTACCCAAATATTTCACATACTTGTGTATCACAGTAATATCAAACATTAATTAATACACCAATACTTCACAAACATGTGTATCGCAGTAATATCAATAAATGTCAATGCCTGCAGAGGAAGGAGAGAGTAAGGCTAAGAATTAACCACATAGGGGGAACCGGGTCACGAGTCACGTGACCAGCTGGGAGGATGGTGGCTCCACCCAGTGTCCCAGTTGCCTGGGACGGGGATCCCCCTACGAAATATCCGATAATCTTGGCCTTTCCCGCCATTGGCTCACAGAGCTCTTGGTCATTCCATCCCCTGCATGCTTCGAGAAATGATAATGAAATTGCCAAGTACTAAAAAACACCCCCAAAACAAATGCCCACAAAACAACACCATTTTTTTTTTTTTTTTTTTTTTTTTTTTTTTTTTTTTTTGCCAATTCTTGTTCAGTTGCACCAAACTAGTTACCATTAAGCACTGACCAGAACAACTTTCGTACCAAGAAAAGAAACATTGGATAGGCACTGTTTCTGTGTTTCTGTATATCTTGCCATTTGGCAGAAAGAGGTTCTCTGTTCATTAATTAACTCCCAAGTTTATTTTCACTACTACCCATGTCCAATCAGGTGCGAGTGTCCACCCACGCCAATATGACAGATGTGATTGCATTGTAAGGTATAACCAAACCAAATTCAAAACTATCAGCTTGGCTTAATGCCAGTTGCTAACCTTTGAGCAATTCATGCTATTGATCTATTTAATTTATTTTCGGTGTTACTCATTCGTATAATGTTTCTCTTGTATTTCTCTTCGGTATGAGCCGAAGGTAACGTTTGGTTAAAAGGATAATGAACTAATATAAGCATGAGAAAACATTATAATAGTATGAATGCCATGGGTTGTGTAATTAAACAACACTTCCCTGCACGTCCAGTGTCTTTCCTTCGCTATTCCCAGATCAATTAAAGGAGTCGCATTCGCCAATCCTGGGACTCAAGAGCTCTCTTATTCATTCAAGTCTTGTCCGGTGAGGGCGAATTGACCCGCCCTATTGAAATCACTAATCAGGATGTCACTTCCTTCGTCTGACCGTTGGATGCCACCTCTGTTGTAGTACGGTGTTCATGATAGTGTAAGATGTGGTTGATAAATGACGCATTGTGCATGCACCGAATCCTTCTCTTGGCATATATACTTGTTCACAGATTTCCTGACATTGTCACTAGCTGCCTGTGAGGTGATAGTTCTTTCCTGTGCATAATAGTAAGGCGTGGCAAGATGCTTGAGAAACATATGTGGCACCAAGGCCGTAGAGCTCTGGTTGAATTCAGTGAGTTGTCTCCAGCTTGTCTACTTTCTTTGGCACTATATAGCTGCCCAATCATTGAATCCATTGGATCCCACGTGAATGATTATTAAGGTTGGTATGGGGCTGTATCTCAGTCCCCTTGGAGGTCACTCGGGCAGTTGGGAAGCGTAGTACCCCCACGGCTCCACCAACTAGTACACCTCGTAGCCTTTAATCAGCCCCCAAGGTTGTGGTTCCCCGTGGTGACGGCCCTCTCCCGAGCCCTCCTTGTAAGCTGTCGCCAAACAGCCAGATTCTTCGAGCCCTGCAAGGAGAAACCAGAAATCTTTCCGAGTATATATTCTTTATGGTAGCCTATGCCGTACATGCATGTCAGTATGAGATAATTTATTGGTATCCAGATGTATGGATATAATATGGTAACTGTAATTATATATAATTATATCTAAGCTGGAGTTGCATTGGGACACGGCATGTAATACCCTTAATGATATTCAAAGATAACTATCAATTGTGGTAGTGAGTTTACTGAACCTGAAAAATGACCCCAACATTTGTTCATATGAGCATTATTTATGCCAGTGGATTCTGCAAGAAATTGTGTAGTTCTGATGAATAATCAAAGTACATGTAAGCATACATTCCACGGATTTGTCTAGTCTTTTCCTTTATTTGCCTGTATTGGCGTTGCCCATGGTAATTGATCCCCGGCTTAGGTTTCATGTTTCCACAAGATTCGATTCATTTAAATGTACCAGATCTCAGCTCTGGCGATATAAACTCATGTTGACGGCAATTACTCTGATATATCTTTAAGTTGAAGTTAAATTGGCACCTGTAATCACCCATACTTCTTTTTACTTTGGACTTGCGTTGGGACATGTAAAATAACCATAGTTCCTTCTCTGGTTGATTTGTCCTGGATCATGTTAAAAAACACCTAATTCTCTTTAAGCCGGAGTTGTATTGTGCGTGTAAATACCTTAATTGTTTAATTTGGTGTTGCATGTAAACTATACACATTCCATTGACATAAAGAACTTTCGCCAGAAGCATGCCTATTTAAACTTAAGGCCAATTAAGATTTCCTTGCTCTTCTCATGCACGTAGCTCCCGACTACCTATCTCTGTTTTCCAGTTATCAAATTTATGATTTTTTTTTTTCTTCTTTTCTTTTTTTTTTTCAGCCTTTATTTTTTTTTTTTAAATTTATTTTGGCATGTTAAGCAATTTATTTTAACTAATAGTTGTAGCAGAAGAGTATTATAATCAACAATATTCATACACTGTTTATAACCTCTAAAACTACAAAAATGAGCCAAATTGCAGACGCCTTTCTTTTATTTTTTATGTTCCCTTTTTTTTCATTTATTTATTTTCTTTTTCTTTGCATCCTGCCAATATTAAGGTATTGTTTAACATTGCGGGCTGCCGATTTAAAAAATTTCTCAAACCAAGATGAAATATGCGTACAAGTGCATGTATACAACTAATAAACCCTAAAAACAACCATTATTGAGAATGAAAAGCTAAAACTACAAGGCAAACCCCGATTTTTAAAATAGGCGTCTTATAGATGCTTAAATAGTACGCATAAGTGTATGGGATGAAATTAAGATGGTATTTGCGGTCACTTTATATTTCAATTTTTGAAGAACTAAATAATTATTTTCGAACGCAATTTTTTCTGGGCTTCATTTTTGTAACACATCACAGACGCAGGTGACAAGTGTGACCTTCTAGCTCAGATTTTTAAAAGTCAAACCAATGTTAACCAATCCCTTTAACTCTTGCAGAATCAGCAGCAGACCACTTGTCACCCATATTCCCCTCCTGATCATCTAAAAAAAGGCAGCCACATGTACATTTATGAAACGTGCTGAGTGAGTAATCAGTGGCTTTCTTTTGATATAAACCATGGATGGGTATCTGCGTAACATCATCTGAATTACAAGAATGCACTGCCATCCTCTCCCGAAAACCAATTATCAAAACTACTACAGTTGGGTAAATACCACCCATTTTATCACATAAAACATTTACGACTTCATTTCCAGGTTCACCCGTTCACCTACATGTACACTTGAACTAAATGGCTTACTTCATTTGTATGTATTGTATTAAAAAACGCAACACATGGAAAATATGACAGAAGCTTAACAGGGCTCAGCCACATCCAAATACAAGCCCATGCCCGCCTATCAATATCCATTAATTTCCACTTGACCCCTTCCGGAAATATTGTTTCATCATTATTTATATTTACCGCTATTAACATTACTAGCAAAATTATTATTTCAATTGTTGCCATTCATGATATAGTCGATATCATCTCAGTTCCAACTACTCACGGGCAATCTAGGCTCCTGTACTTTTACGCTTCAACCATGAATTGTAATGTTTCATTGTGTTGAATATTGACAAAGCGCTATATAAAAACAATCGCTGCTTGCCGAAACCCTTGAACTTGCCCCTTCCAAATGAGAGCAAAAATATTGCAAAGTATTGGTAATAATCCTATCCCGATTGAGGTAGGAGTTCCATGCTAGTTCGCATAGGTGAGTGCATGGTAAATTGACCGTTACTGTGTTTTCTCGAGATTTAAAACTCAAAAGCACTCCCAAACATCGAAATCCATTTAATACAAACCTAATTCCAAATACCAATCCTTTCAAGGCGTATGAACCGAACCATTATTGATGCTTCAAGGTGTAGATCTTGGGATATTTATTTTTATATTTCATTATCAATACTACCAACTCTATGGTTCCTTTATTTACCGTGTTTGTTTTCTATCTAGGCCTATCCCTTTATCCATTATCATTATTTTGTTTTTCTTTATTTATTCATTTTTTGTTGAAAGACTGAGAGAATTCAATTCAACACATTTCAAGCTAGCCGGACAGGGATAAATTCGAGACCATGATCAGATTAAATCAAAGAGGTCAACATTTATCTTTCAAGCTGATTTATTGCGCATACTATAGACGGCCTTTATGGTTTTCCGCCAGCTGAACCAGGGCTAAAACAGACAAGTCTAGTCCATGGTTACATCTACTCAGAAATAGAACTAGGCCTAGCCTAACTTCCATTGTGAAGTTGATACTAAGGATGTAGGTCTAGCTGTAGGCTGCGCACAGAACTGGCAGTAGACTGGATCTGACAAAGAATTGACTTTTCCATTCAATTTGATTTGAAAAAAGTTCGAGCATTTCTCCAATTGCAAAAACGACGTCTTAGAATTAGGTCTAATTCAGGTCCTAAATAGATATTCTAATCCTATATACGTATCAAATCTGGCCAAAACTATTGAAAACGAATATAATTTAGCATTGAGATCTTTAATTTATCCAGATCTAATCTAGCCTACCTCTGACGTAAAGTCTAGACTACCCCAAATAGACTACCCCCAAAAATCTAAACAACCGGCTTCGGAATTACAATGAATCAGAGTTATTGGCCAAGCGGCAGCCGGGCACTACGTTGTAGTCCTGAGTAAGACCAGGTCCAGGCCAGGCTAACGTTAGGCCCGGCTCGATATTTATTTATATTTTCACCTATGCGGCAGTGGTAATGCCACTAATTTCTTCAGTTTAAACGACGTTTGTACCCAATAAGTAGGCTTGTGTATCAATCCATTCTGTATAAATTCATCTGAATTAGCAGCAATTTCAAAATTTAGACCCCTAGGCCTAGACCTTGATCCACAGCCAAGTGATTAAAATTAACTGCAGGCTAGGTCCACATCTACATGTGCTATGGCGTGACATTAAAATAGGCCCTAATCGCTAGCACTTGCATTTTCCCTGGATCTTGGACTTAAAGCCCCGTTGAATTATCACTGCAAAATGAGCGAGATGTTAATCTAGGCCTAGCGTTATTGTCAGCTGTATTCCCAGGTTCACCCCCTGCGTTACCGCCGAGTTAACCTCATCATTCTACTCATTCTACTACTAGGCACTATAGGCCTACTAATGAGAATGACACAAGTTCTCCAAAGCCAGAGGCCTGCATTACAGGCCCTAGCCTAGGCTGGTTAACTCACCGGATGACTGGTGGCTCGTCGTGGGTTAACGTGGGTGGGAGGTGGTTGCTTGTTGAGAGCTCTATCTCTGGTCCATCACGTAGCGAAGGCTCGATCACCCCCGTCTGGTCGGCTGCTGGCTTGCCGGGCTCTCCGTTGTGGCCCTCGTTGCTCCGTACGGCACTCTGACCGCATAGACTGCGTGGACGTGGGCGTCTCCTTCAACCTTTGGCTCCTTTCCCCCTGCCTCCTCTGCTGGTTGATCCTTTTTGTTCTCCCATCTTGAGCATTGATTATTTCATCGAACCAGTCAAGTTTTGATGTCTGCCGCGATAATTATACTTTAGAGTCGACCGTCGAAATTGAGGAGCCAGTATCGTAATGTGGTCGAACTTAGCTTATCGATCTGCAGTGCAGTGTAGCTGGCCTACTTGCGACTAAAATTGAGTTTTAGTGAATTCACTTGTCAGATGTCTCCGAGGCCGAGGTATAATAAATTGGTTCTGTAGATCTGTCCGAATTAAAGGACTAGGCCGAAGCGAAGAGTACGGTACCTAGGCCTAGGGCTAGGCCTATAACTTTAACCATCTTAACAGTTTCATCCCAGATGTACGGTATCAGTGCCAGTGGAATATGTTCCGATGTTATTAGGTTTGAGTCCGGCTAGGGTTGGATTTAGTTTTCCGTGTATAGATCCAGATCGCGATATAGAGTACCGTGTATAGTTCTATCTGAGATATCTCCGTGCATGGGGATCGTGTTTCCGATAAATCCGAGTAAAAGGTACCGTAGTACCACCGTGATCATAAAAAATGTCTTTCCCGGACGGAAATTAGAAAGTGAATGACTCGATTTCATCCGCGCTGATCGCGCATTCAGAGCATTGGCGCATTTCGGATGTGTAAAATTACCGCGCACGCTTTAATGTGATACAATCCTTCCGGGTGCGCGTTTTGACCGACTTCCCCAACAGGAGTACACGTGAACTTGACCTCCTTCTGAAGGGCAGTGAACTGGTTCATAGTCAATATTTGTTTACATACTAAAACTTGTATTCTCTCCCAATAGAATTTATTCGATAATCGAATAAACATATTTGTCAATTTGGAAATGAGGGCATATTTGGAAAATCTTAGCTGAAGCCAAGAAAAATTACACCCAGTAGTCATGTAATGTGAATGTTTGTTTGTGAAATTCCATTTGAAAGACAGAATATTAGAGCCCTTTAAAACAACTTCTAGAAAAAAAAACCCTCAAAGGACAGTGTATTATTGTTTTTTTTTTTTAACCTCTCATTGCCCCAAGGGAGGGGGCTCCTACATGTACATGAAAGTTGAAGGAAAATAAATTTCCATCACATGTGGAAAATAAACATGTGGAAAATAAATTTCCATCACTCGATTGTTTATAGTTGAATGGAACTCCCTATTTTAGCCTTAAAATTCAACAAGGAAATTTTCAAAACTCAATTACATTTACATTTTGAAAAAATGATATGCGAAAATATCCACAATATGTCTGATTAGAATTTAATGTAAGTTAATTGCATTTTGTAAAAAACAAAACTAATCGTTCATGTAAGACTAATCTACAACTTTCGTTCATTTACATTCAGGGAAACACTTTCTGGAAAAGCTCATAAATTTTTTCAACATTACATATTATTTTGCCAATTCATGGTCAAATGACTAATAATCAAATACTCAGTTGGGCCATTTCATAACATTCCTGTTTGGAAATTGGCCCTTTAAACAAACTGGTAATATACCACAAGGTTAAAAATGAAACCTGTGGGACATTCTAGAAATAAACGTGGTAATTAGACCTTCTGATCATAAGGGATAAATACCAATTAATGCAACAGGCCATATTGATTGGATCGGAGAGTTATTACAACAGACATAAGTTTTAGTGTGAATGCATCTTCCAAAGTGCACTTAATTTCTAGCCATTCATCAAAAGAATTCCTATTTTTCCTACCTGAACATGTATACTGAACAAATTTCATATAGGATAGATTCATTTAATGGGATGATCCGGGCTGTAAGTATTTATAGTTGAATATTCTATGAGCAAAATGCCAAAAATTTCATCAAAATCGGATAACAAATAACAAAGTTATTGAAGTTTAAATTTTAGCAATATTTTGTGAAAATAGTCGTCATGAATATTCATTAGGTGGGCTGATGTCACATCTCCACTTGTTCTTTTGTATTCTATTATATGAAAATAGGTTTATTCAAATATTTTCCTCCAAGAACAAGAAAAATTGGATTGACATCTGATTTAGTGCATTAGATATTTATTGCTGCAACTTATTTCATTATAATGAAGACATAAACTTTGTATGAAATAATGAAAAAATGTGATTTTATGTAATAACATGAGAAAACGGAAAGTGGAGATGTGACATCATCAGCCCACCTAATGAATATTCATGATGACTGTTTTCACAAAATATTGCTAAACTTCAAACTTCAATAACTTTATTATTTGTTATCCGATTTTGATGAAATTTTCGGCATTTTGCTCAGTGAATTCTACTCTATGTACACCAAGATATAAATATTTTCAGCCTGGACCATCCCTTTTAATATAGACCTTTTTTTCTAACCTGACAAAGGCTTAGTGCATCAGGCCTGAACAGGGGTCAGTGTAACATGCACCTTCTATACTGCATTCCAGATTTAGCAATGCATCTAGACTTTCTAGTTTTCTACCTGAGCATCTGTTTAGTCATCAGATCTGAACAGGGCCTTACAAGCGTGGCTGAACATGCATGTGCAGCAAAAACTATGGTGTTAACTGGTGTACATAGAGGATCACATCATTTATTTTACACCGGTGTTAAATTGGTGGTGTTATTTTTACACCTATAGGTGTTATTACAACACCTATGGTTGCTACCTTTACACTCTTTGGTGTTATGTTCAATCTCTAGGGTGTTATTTTAATACCTCAGGATGTGGTCCTCTATTAACACAAATTGGTGTCAGTTTTAACACCACAGTTTTAACAGTGTGACTAAGTACATCAGATCTGAATGGGGGCTTTTGAGTGTAAACAACCCTTTTGTGGTCTAGATGCAATGAAGCATGATATATCAGTATTGATAGCTCATCCCACAAGTCCCACCGGTCTTTACATGCCTCGTTAATTCACTGTCCTATTGATATTAATATGTTGCAATTGAAGTTGAATATGCTTTTAGCATAATGGGTTTATCATCTAATAAAATTGCAATTAATAAAAGTCATTGGACTTGTAATGCAATTTGGTACGTCGTAGCCTTGTAAATGTATGACAACACATAGTCGCTTGTTCGATGTGAAAATATTTAGGGATAAGAAAAGAGTATTCATAGTGGATCAGAAGGAAGATGACATAAAGATACGCAAGCTGTCTCAATTCAGTGGATTTACAATACGGTACGCCATCTATTGGTAGTAGCGGACAGGCCGAAATTCGCAACGCCTCACAGGAAAGAGTCTACATCTGCTGTACGCAGTACGCGCTAGTACTAAAATGCATGCCTTCATGTGGTTATTCAGCACTGGCTAATGCGACTAGCTCGACCGAATATGCGATTTACTAGGTTCCAGGAGGTGGGAGAGAAATTTGCCAGCATATTTCTGAGCGAAATTTACAATCTTGCCATTATATGGTTTTCAATTTTGAAGCATCAAAGTCCATTACTGTAAACTAGCACTGTGTAGTGCCTGCTCCTGCACACGATGTCGACCGCAAAGTTAAAGACAATTTGCTCGTTCGCTGCAACCGATCGATGGTGCACCATATCATTTATCCAATGAATTGAATTGATGGCATCACACCAGCTGATTATAAAAAACATAGGTTGTCTCCAAGACAGCTGTACTATAATAATAGAGCAGTATTTAATCGGTAGAAAGCTGGTTGCAAGTGATATTTCAAATTATTTATATATTTTCTTTACAATTTTCCAGACAGAAATGATTTATATTCTAGTCAAATTCGACTAGAAAATATTCAAATACAACTAGAATAAAAGTTTCTTCCAGATGACCACTTAATCTGGTCATAATTGGTTTGAGATTGAATAGAAAAGGAGAATATTCAACCCTGTCTACAGTCAGTTACACTTATTCAAAATTGTGTGATGTTAACAACAAAAAATGAAATTGCAACAACTATACGCATCTGTGCAACTTCAAATTTCAACTGCACTTTTCCCCCATTTAGACGTTTGGCTAGCATCGCATGTAGGCTAATTAACTTATTAGCTAATTGACAGTCTCTGGTGGATCAAGATTGATACCCTACATTAGCGGTGATAAGAAACCAAGATTAGTTCAATCTTTCTCTTAATTAATTATGTCCTCGGCTTACAAGCAATGTACTTCAGTCTGAATATATTCCAGATTTGACATCGTTCCAGCAATATTTCCATTTCGGTATTGCATGTGAGACTAGTAGTAATTAATTAATGGATATTTTGAGTGTATCAAATGACAATCATAGAATAAAAATGTAACTGTCAATAGATACAATTGATAGCTTTTTCACTGAGTTCATTGAATGGCCAATGGACATATTTCTTGTCTTGGGGTGGAGGAGGGGGGGGGGGGTGGGGGAGAAGGGTTGAAATTACAGAAAGAACCTTTGGGAGGCCTGATTTACATCCATGACACTATACATTCATAAAAAATAAATAAAACACAATTTTAATTGAATGATGTATCTAAAATTTTAAGTGGTGAGTTTATGTATACTGTATCACTTAATAGGAACCACCCATACAATACAACCAGTTTTCATTTTCTTGTGAAAAGAATCTGAGGAATCAATAACATCAAAGAAAACAACCACTTGATACATCCAATAAACGGAACAAAATATAATTCGAATTTTGCTTGTATCATAATTAAGTCATCCCAACTTACTGGATCTGGATATGCCTTAGTGATTGTCATGGCAACTGCACGTTTGCATTTAACAATGTAATCAAAGGTGGGACAAGTTTAATAATACAATGTTAATAAGCTGTACAAGGTAATAATACTTTGCGATGTGACAGCCACTGTTCAAGTGGCACTGTGAATTGCTGATTAGTTCAAAAAATTATCCCCCTTGAGAGAAAAGAAAGCATAAAGAGCACAATCACTTGATGATTTATTTTTTTTGTATTTTGTTTTTATTGAGAGGATCAAACATAATACATAGAGAAAAAAACATAATTGTATTTTCACTTGATGATTTAATTTATATAGGGCTTGGTGAAGATAGAAATTAATCTGTGTGATGATATCAATAAGAAAAGTTAGGAAGAGGAGAAGTAGGGGCAAGAGAGGTACTAGTTTACTGTAGGGAGGGAAGGAAAAGGGTGGATGACGGTGTGGAAGGGAAAAAGAGGGAAGGGGGTGACAAGGAAACAAGGAAGAGGAAGAAAGGGGAAATGAGGGAAGGGGGAAGAGGGGAAGTGGAAAGACGGGATAGAAAGAAAAATGGGATAAAGAAGAATGAAAGGAGAAAGGAAAGGAACATGAAGAGGTTAAATGTTGGTGAGGAGTGGGAAGAAGAGGGATGAGGGAGAGGGGAAAGGGTGTAGGTAGAAGAGGAAGGGGGGCATTGAAAAGGAGAAATGGAAATTAGGAGGTGGGGGGACATTGGAGAAAAGAGGAGGAACAAAGGAAGACAAGGGGAGGAAGACGAAGGGTGGAAGCAGTGGTGAAGAGGAAGAGGGAAAGCTGGAAGAATGGGCTGAATAAGAGGGGAATGAGGGTAAGAAAATGAAAAAAAGTGTGGAGTAGGAGAAAGGGAAAAGAAGGAATAATAGCAGCAAGAGGGGAAACTGAGGAAGAAGACAAAGGAGGGATGGAGCAACCCCTACAGAAATTTAAGCGTGCCGCTTGCTAGTAACTAGCATGCGACTAGCAGGGCGCTCGCTTAATAAGCAAGTGCATGCTAGCGAACAGTCCCTGCTCGCTAAAAGATCGCTTAACTATTACTCTGCACGCATATTACACGCTTATTAAGCTAGCCGCATGCTAGTTACTAGCATGCCGCAATCTTGCGCAAGCTAGTCGCACACTTCCCGCAAGCTTGGAAATATCTGTAGGGGAACAGACTGAGAGTAAAACAAAAAGATGGCAAAGCTTCCTTCTTAACATTCATGTACATGTACCTTCATATTATGACATAATAATAATATGAACATATTTTAGAAAATGAGGTGTGACCTCAGGAAATACTATTTCTTTGCATGAAAATCAAGTGCGTAATATTAGGGCCCCTTCTAAATCGGGCAGCAAAATCAAGAGGTGCATGTTCGGAAAATACGGCGGGATTTTCGAATTAGTGAGATATTTTCTTCTTGGGGCCGTTGCAGAAAGAGTTGCGTTTAAACGCAAGTCAAAAAATCAAACGCAAGTCCCAAATGCTCGCTGTTGATTGGTTGAAAATCAAGTTGCGCATGATTTTTAGAGTTGCGATTGATTACAACTCTTTCTGCAACGGGCCCCGTTGCAGAAAGAGTTGCGATCAATCGCAACTCTAAAAATCATGCGCAACTTGATTTTCAACCAATCTTTAAAATTTATTTTTAAAATATTTTATACAACAAATTGATGAAAGATTATTTGTTCAAATATTTAACTTGGCATCGTTTTTATCGTTTGGGAACAAAGTGCATAGCTTTAGGTCCCCCATCATACAGCATTAATGTACTTAATATTGAACTGTAGAGTAGTCATGTTCAAGGCTATCATCATCAGAGATTCCATTCATGCTAAAATAACCTGCAGATCCTAATAATGGAAACTATTACCCTTTTCATCAACCCATCCTCCAATTAGCCGCCAAGAGTAATGCGGATAATTCAATAAAAATTGCGTTGACAAACTCCGAAAATAATCCGCACTATTTTTACGGGCGCCCGTCCTGAAAAAAGGTAGATAATCGTCATGACAACTGGACACGCCCCCTCCGATGCGGTGGTGTTGGAAAAGGGTGACCTTGTGACCGCATCATGGCAATTATCCGCACTATTTGGAAAATTGGGTTCATAAAGTCAAAATCTGGTCCCGATGCTGCTATTATGCGGATAATAGCAGCATCAAAATAATGCGGATAACTCTGGTCCTCCTCCGATTTTACAACCAAATTATGCTGCTATTAGCCGCATAATTGGGTTTATGGAAGGGGTATATGATGCACCTGGTACGTACTTTGGAAGAGAATGGCATTTTGATTGACAATGTTCTATCACTAATTTATGATATAACAAAGCTGTTATGTTCAGACTTTGAACGGAAACAGACATGACAATGACCAAAGATCAAGATCAATTATCAGCTCATAGAGACTGATCATGTACAGTATGTAGATTGCAGCAATTAGCAAAACGATGACTCAGTCTGTATTCAGTCTGCTCTGAAACTGCATACCCATACCAGACGTGAACCACACCCAAAATTCATATTTGACATCTCACCTCAAGTTTGAGAAAAGAAAAGTGTTGTTGAATATTAATCACTTTATGATTCATTTCTAGTTTGTAAAACTAAGATAAATATACATACACAACAATATTTTTCTTTCCATCCCCCCACTCTTTCATCTCTCTCTCTTCATTTTTGGAAGGGAGGTTTGCCTGAGGGGCGGTACCCCTTCCCAACCTCTGTTGTAATCAGTAATCACCAAAGTGATATCAAAGGTCAAGTCCATCTCATAAAATTGTTGATTTGAATCAACAAAGAAAAATCAGACAAGCATAATGCTGAAAATTTCATTAAAATGGGATGTAAAATATTGAAAGTTATGACATTTTTAAAGTTTCACTTAATTTCACAAACATCCTGGTGGGTATGCAAATGAGGAGACTGATGACGTCATCCACTCACTATTTCTTTTGTACATGTATTTATTATGTGAAATAGGGAATATTCTACTTTTCTCCTCCTTGTCAAGTGAAACAACAATTAATTCCTCCTTGAACATGTGGAATGAGCATTGTTTAATACTACATGTATATGATTCAGTCAAGTTGGTCCTCATTGTCAAATCTATAAAACTAGCACATCAATGATGTGGAGCTCATCCAGCATCTCGCAACAAAATTTAACACAATTCTAATTCCAGCCCAGTTGACACTGTAGTGAATTATATTGGTGACATAAATTGAGGATATAGAATTGAAATTGATGAAGACATTACATAGAAACATTTTTTTGTGATCCATGAATAAATTTCATATGAATTAAGTATTAATAATTATCTAGTAAAAGTTTCTTAACTCTGTGTAGAACCTTGGTGAACCTAATGTAGCTCTCAGATGGAACAAAAAATAACCAAAGTCATTCAAAAAATAAATAAGTAATTTTTGTGAGTTTTGAAAATATATGAATAAATTAGCATATTTAATAAGTTTCAAAATTCTATGTTGAAATTTTGTATCACCACCTTGAGGTATTATATAAAGCAAACAAAATTGAAATTGATCAACAAATGAAAAATCGGTCAACATATAAAGAAGTTCAAGCATTTTATGTGAATTTTTAAAAATTATATGCATAAATTAATTTTGCATAAATTAGCATAAAAATTGTTCTAATCAAAATTTCCAAATTCTGTGTAGAAGATTGGTGAACCTCATGAAGCTCTACCAGATGGAAGAATAAAAAATCAAATTCGGTCAACAAATAAAGAAGAAGAAGCATTTTATGTGAATTTTTCAAAATTGGCATAAATCAATTTCGCATAAATTAGCATAAAAATTGTTCTGGTCAAAATTTCAAAATTCTGTGTAGAAGTTTGGTGAACCTCATGAAGCTCTTATATAATAAGCCGGCTAACCCTGCTTTTTTGCAGGGCCAGATAGTACCGTACTATTTACCGTGCTAGCCCACTTTGCTAAAACGTAGTGTGAAAACGAAGTGGGCTAAGCTCAACCCCGGGAAATTGGTGGGGCTAAGACCCCCCCTTAGCCCCACCAATTTAGGACAAAAAGTGCAGTGTGAAAAGGCATATTAGACTGTCCGCCATGTGAACTTGGCAGTCTATCTCCTAAATTGGTTGTCATTTGACACTCACTCTGCGAGATCAATGGCAGCTATTAGCACTTAAATCCCAATTATCCCCATCTGTCACTTGTGATATATATCACTTTCCAACCAAGGGATCCAATGGATTAACGACAATGCTCCAATATCAGATCACCTAGGCTACACAGTCTCTTCATAGTTCACGTGGTATTGTTTTATCATTGATTTATTAACTACACGTTGAAGGTTCAAAGTTCAGCATTTTTAAGATGTGAGTGGTGGGGATTTAGTCATATCTCAAAATATGTCTTTTATTTGTTTGAACAGTGAGCTGGAAGCCTGCTTCAGCCTTCAGGTGTGATTTAAGGCATTTTTAAACCGCCTCGATCACAAGAATCCCCGTTAAATTACGAGAACTTTTTAAGGCTAAAAAATACTCGTTAATTATTCCTGCATTCACACCGCCCCGAAACACATCCTTCGGGATAAGTTCCCGAAGTTACGAGCATGCGCAGTGTGGTCTGATAAGCAGGCAAGGCGGGAGATTCAAAATCTCTAGCCCAGCAGCCACCCACGCCGCCGCGCCCAACGACACGCTGGGGATAAAAGTTCCCGTAATTTGCTTTCACATCGCCAAAATACCTGCGACCTTGGAAAAATCCCCACGAAAGTTCTCATAATTTCGCCAAGTACCTACTATTTAGCGGTATTTTCTTTCGGGGAGATTACGCGTAGTTTGCTTTCACATTACCAAAATACCTGGTATTTTCTGATCGGGGTAAATTTCCCGATCAGAGAATACCTGGAACTGGCGAACTTCGAGGCGGTCTGAAACCACCTTTAGATGATGTGGAACATATGGTTTCATTTGCCGCAAAATTGGTTTCCTATTAATAGAATTAAGGGCTAAGAAAGGGACTTACACAGAGATATTATGACATAATGTTTCATGAAAGTCATTTTGAAATGTATATCATTATTCAGAATTTATTTTTGAAATAACTGTGTATTAAAAATTGGCACAATGTTAGTTTCCCATAATATAATATAATCCAGGAGGACAAATTCATTAACTTTATAAAAAGTAGTATGTGTGTCATTCACTTCTTTCTATTACTCTGACACCATTGTTATCTCTGCATGATTTAAACTTCTTTTGTGCACTCATGCTAATAATTCCTAGAAAACTGTACGCCCTTTATATCTGTAGTTTATACCAGCAATTATTTCAGCGGTTGAAATGTAACCAAAGAATTGTTTTTAGGTTACAGGTGATCTGAAAATAAATGTAGACTCTATTTGCTACATGTATATTATAAATTCCTCAGCTTCAGATAAGATAGCTACCTCAGATCGCCAATATGTACAGTAAAGAGAAAAAATACACATCATTCCTCTCATCAGCATTAAATACTTAATAACCATAATTATTTCCTTCCTATTAATTATTAAGCTCTAGTGCGTCCATGTGTAAACAATTATTTTACAGTTGTGCATCAATCAGATAAGACTATTGACACCTGAAGAGACCATCCTTGAATGTCAATTTCCGAGAAACATTAAAACTAGCTGTTTAAAAATTAAACAATGCTGTTTAGTCCTTTAACAGTTTAAACAACCATGCTTGATTTATTGAAGACTAAATATAAACAATTGCAACTTTTTAAAAAGATTTTGAAATGCTTGTGTAAAAATGTTTAACAACAACTAAAGTTCATAAAGTGAAAAAAAAAGTATTGTATAAAAATCTTAACATTTTACTGTTCAAGACTTGAACCTCAAAACCACTGCATCATAACTTTTTTGTACTGTAGTTGGGGAGGGATTCATCATGACAGAAAGTGCCTGCATCAAATAGTGTCCACTTTAATAATGTAAAAAGGGGAAACCCCCCACTCCCCATAACATGATATTTACCTTTTCTAGAAGATAGTTGTTAATGTGTCCGCCAATAGGATCTCCTTTGAAGTCAAAGTTGATATCCATGTACTTGCCAAAGCGGCTGGAGTTGTCATTCCTGTTTGTCTTGGCATTCCCGAATGCTTCCAGGAGAGCATTGGATTGGATCAAGATGTTTTTTACTCTACAAGGTTTTGATAAAAAAAATATTAAACAAAACTTAATGTATAAAATAGACTTGTTTTATTAAAGATTTAATGGCCCGTATTCTGAAGTCAGGTTTAACTTAAACTCAGATTTAAAGTTGTAGTTTAAGTATGGGAAGCCAAAAGTATCAACATTTCTATTAAGTTGTATGTTTCTTGTGTTTACTGTGCTCTTTCCTGATTCATCGATGGTGAAGACAATCATCTATTTATACTTCCTAGACAATCATGATGAATGATTTGAGAGCCAAGTGAGCTGAAGTATGATATCTCTACTGTTTAATCGTGATTTATGTATTTTCGCTATCCTGAGATTAAGTTAAACCTGCTATCAGAATACTGGCGCAAGCCAGGGCCTCATGACATCTGAACTGAATTATATATTCATGAGGAACGTTTTCCTAATGAATATACATGAGTCATGATATTACCGGCCACCTAGTAAACCAATGAAATGTAAAAGCAGTTTCGTCTTGGGCATATTCAATGCTCTTTGATATTTCGTTGTCACTCTTCGGCAAGAATCCACAGGTTGCCATTCAAGATGAGCTAATGAATATTCAATATGACATCATAGCAGTCAGCGCTCTCATTGGATGATTTTTCAGTTTTTGGTTGGTATATTGGTGAAAACAATTAAAAACAAAAGAAAGTCGGTGAAATTCGGCTCAGAGGTCAAGAGGCCGTCTTGTGGCGCTCTGCTTCGCTCTCTCCCTTGCTTCGCCATGCTCGCTCGAAAAGCAGCCGACAGGGCATTGACAAGAGGCTAACAATGACCTATCAAAAGACTGGTATCTCTACCTATATAGGTGGAAACAATTCGGGGCCTATTCAGCATATAATACAATGTATAACTGTGAAGCTGCAAAAATAATAATGTTTCGATGTACAGAAGAACACTAAAGGGCTTAGAGTATACATGTATGTTAAATATATTAAAACAAGACAATGTATAGGAATAATTGGAAATGAAATACCAGTATACTTGAAGAGGGAAATATTTCAGCTTCAAATTGTCTATTAAATACTTGTAATAAACAGCAAGAGTAAAAACTACCTCACAACCATATTCAAGGAACGTCCTGCACAATATTAAAACTTTCAGAGGTGTTTGTTTTAGAAATTTCCTCTTGAGGAGGTTTCAATTCCATGAAAAAAAAGTTCCACTAAACCAAATTATACTTTGAACTTTTCTAAACCACTTGTAAACTTGCGGCTTCATAGTTTTGATATAAACAATAATTGAAATATCTCTGATATTTATACATGTACAGTAAATGTACATGAACATTGCATGCTGAAAACATACTGTACTAGTAAGGATTTCCATTCTTTGTTGACAATGAGTACATTTCATGAGGTTCTGAAGTGATCTACAAATGGCCGTTCACAGTTTCTCTGGACTGGTTCCCACTGAATCGATTCTGGGAGGATTTATCCAGAAAAGTGACTGTGAATGTACTTTAAAGCTAAATTACAGTACACTGTAGTCGCAGTAAAATACTGATTTCGTGAGAAAGTCTGTAAAACCAAGGTTAAGTATTACTATATCATCGTCGATCTAGATCTGGTACAGTTAAGGCCACCGCACAACTTACGGCCCCACTGGTCGGCAACTGGCTTGCGACTGAGTGAGGTGAGATGAATCGCAAGGCAGTCATAAGCCTCGACACCGCACACCTTGCGATCCGATCTGCGACTCCCGCATGCGATTTTTTGGCATAGCATCTGAGAAATTGCGCTTACTAATGCGTATGCATGTTGTTTATCATAATACGCGTTATGCAACTCTGCTGTCTGATTGGCTGGAGGTTGGATTGAGCTTGTGATCTAGTCATAAGGATTCGACATGTCAAATCCTTCCGATTTTCCTTGCGACTTGTCTCTGACCGGTCTGCGACGCTCAAGCTGACCAGAGCTGTGACGTCACATCTCCCCTCACCCAGTCGCAAGCCAGTCGGCGACTGGTCGGGTCGTAAGGTGTGCGGTGGCCTTTACATAAACTGTACTTTGTGAAATCATAAAATCTAAGCTGAAAAACAATCACACTGAAGATCGCCAACACAGATAGGCCCATGTGGGACAGTGTATATTATATTGCTGGAATAAAGGCCTGACAGAAGTGCCCGAATCCGCACCTATTTTGCCTATTTCTCAGCAATTACACAATTTCGTCCAGAATCCTTCGGCACATATTTTTTATTCATATACAGTATGTAAACAGACACTTGGGTGGTCATTATATTGGATTCTGTAAAAAGTCATTTTTAGATCGTTACCACAACTGGAATTTATCTTTAAGAATGTTAAAAGTAAATAGAACACACCTACCTCTCTACCTCTGCTTGTTGACTCACATTTGTGACTGCTGCAATGTATCTCATGATGATCTTTGAGGCTTCTGTCTTCCCTGAGCCACTCTCACCTGTATTGGATAAGAAAGGAATAAACAAAAATAACTACTGAAAAAACATACCTACTCTCTAGTCTCTACCAATGTTTCGCTACTATAATTTCTGAAGTAAATTGCAACTTTGCCTTATCCCAAATTGTCTATTTCATGGGCCTACTACATGTAGTTGGTCCACCATCTATACCTGATAAATTTGTCACGCATCACGAACCGTCCTCTCTGCGCACTTCGATGCGAAAGTTGGTTTTGCAGAAAATGCATTTAAAGAAAAGCTTTTTTAAAAGCAGCAATAAGTGCACCTACAAGGAGAGCAAATTATTTACTGGTGTCTTCGTTCAAAAGTTAAGGTTCCAAAGTTTCATCCCGTATCTTTATATTTTCTTGAAGTTAATTATTTACGCCACAGTGGGCATCATAACAGATAGGGCGGTTCATGGAATAGATATCGCGCCTCGCGATTTCACCATGAACCGTCCGCTCTGTTACGATGCCCACTGTAGCATAAATAATTCACTTCAAGAAAATATAAAGATACGGGATGAAAGTTTGGAATCTGAACTATCGAACAAAGACACCGGTAAATAATTTACTTTCCTTGTAGGTGCACTTATTGCTGGTTTTTTAAAAGCTTTTCTTTAAATGTGTTTTCTGCCAAACTAACTTACGCATCGAAGTGTGCAGAGAGGATGGTTCGTGGTGCGTGCGACGAATTATTAAAATCCATCAAGGTCTGGAGGTTTGAAAGAAAATCCAATTCTAAATCTTTAATCATTAAAGATTTTGAATTGGATTTTCATGAATCCATTTGATCTAATTGGGACGGTTGGGTTTGACTTGTTTACATCTATTCTTTTTTAATACTGCTCTCAGTTGAACCTTCAGTACAATTTCTTATTTTGGATTTCAATTTATACAGCTCTCTAGGTCTCTTACCGCCCTTTCACACAGTAAAATCATAATATGAATAATGATTCCAGTGAAAAATAAGGATAATGATGAATTTTTAGCACGTGTGAAACCAAACTACAATTACGAACGCTTTATTATCACAATCACAAATTCTACTCCGAAGGTGAATTCAAAGTTTCACTCAAAATTACGGTACAAATTTTGCGTGTGAAAGGCTTGACCTCCAAAACATCTGGTATGTCTCTTTTCAAGCACTTCCATGTCATGCACTCATTGTCGCATACATTCATAATTCCGAAGCTTTGTTATTCCGAAGGTTCGTATTTCCGAAGGTTCGTATTTCCGAAGGTTCGTAATTCCGAAGGTTCGTTAGTCCGAAAACGAAATGAGGTTCGTAATTCTGAAGGTTCGTTTATAGTCCAAAACAAACTAAGGTTCGTAATTCCGAAGGTTCATTAATCCAAAAACGAAATGAGGTTCGTAATTCTGAAGGATCGTTAGTCTGAAAACGAAATGATTAACGAACCTTGTTGCGTTTTCGGACTAACGAACCTTCAGAACGAACCTTATTTCGTTTTCGGATTAACTAACCTTCGGAACATCAAATCTTATTTCGTTTTCAGATTATCTAACCTTCGGAATAATGCCACAAATGTTCGGATTAACGAACCCTTTTATGTTTTCAGATTAACGAACATCGAGGTATAGGCAATTTACGTGTTTCGGAATTACGAACCTTCGGAATAAAGAACCTTTGGAATTACGAAGTGTAACCCTCATTGTAGTTTGTATATTTGCTGTACAGTGCTTTGATTAAACATGTCACCAAGGACACTACTGCCTTCGCTCGGGAATTTGAATTCAAATCACAGTTTTCAAGTGAGCGTGTGAAAGGTCCGATGATTCCAGAGACAAATTGAAATTATTACAATGATGATTCAAGATTCACTTGTGAAAAGGCCCTTACATGTACATGTAGTTATTGCCTGGATCATCCCATTTCTACTTTGCTTAATATCATTTTTGCCTTTGTCAAAAGCAAATTTGGTTCAACAGTTCATCTCATTTCTATTCATATAGGGATTGAATACAGTACATGGGCCTGTTTCAAAATTGTCGTAATCATGTCGGACGGAATTTGATAGCAAAAGAAGCTGTCATTTTTGTGAGAGGTAGTTTTCTTTAGACTTCTGTACAGGGACATGGAGAGCTTACATGACTTTCATCATGTATAAGTAACTTCCCAAGTATCTTTTCAAAATTTGTCTGTAAAAGGGCAAAAACTGACCATGTCGGACGGAATCGATAGAAATGAGGACCCTTGACTTTTCTTATTCAAGTTATTATTCTATCGAAAGTTTAAGTGATAAGTGAGCAATTCACAGTCAAATAAACAGAAGAACAACCAAACATTAAATTCTCAAAAAAATCTTTATTCAAGGATTGTTGTCATGGCAACAGGAACTATTCAAAAACACATCATGTCGGACGGAACCAATCATGTCGGACGGAATGAAAATGTTACTTTTTTAGCAATTTGCCCAAATCATTAATTCCTTGCCTTTTGTAGAAAGGTCATCATGGGTACTAATGTTTTTCATAGTTAAAAAGATCTGACATCTATTTATAACTTTGTTACCATAGGAACATTGATGAAATTCCGTCCGACATGCTAGGTTCCGTCCGACATGATTATAGCACACAGTCAAAATGCACTTAGCTGTTCAGTACAATTTTTGTACGATTCATTATTTCTCAGTAATGAAATTACCAGAATTACAGCATATCGTATCACCCCAATTTTTTTCTAATTTCATGAATTATGAGACTTTCAAATCGCAATATTATTTTTGGTAAACAATGAACAATAAACCGTCTTGTTGAATAACAATGCAATTCAAAAGAAAATGATTGCATAAGACCTCACAGAAAGTGGTGCAAACTTTCACTCAAGTTTGACAGCTTTAATATCAGAAATTAGTGCTGAGTGCTTCGTGCTGAATGGACTGGATTTAGATGGTGGGGTAGATGGTTTGGTGGTGCATGCTGGCTCAGGAGTAGAAGCAGAGAATGTAGAGGATGTATTAGCTGTATTAGGAGCATGGATGGCAGTGGAAGCAGACGAGTTAGAAGTGGGATCAGAAGTTGCAGACTGATGAATAGTTGAGATAGAAGACAAGGAAGCATTTCTTGCTTTCATTCTCTTACGACACTTGTCTTTCAGAAGAGCAGACTCATATTTTACCTTGTTTTGTTTAAGTTTTTGTCTTTCTTGACGTTTTCTATTTCTGTCTTTTTCTTTTCGATCTTGAGCATCAAGGGAGTCACGCCAATTTTTGCATCTAATTGCATTTTTTGAACGCTCCGACATTCTTGCAACTTCAAGGACACTGAAAATCACAACCAAAACACGATAGCTTTTTCGCGAAATAAATTCATCAGGATGGTAAATTAAATAAGTTTGAAGTTCTTTGCACACATCCAGAATTTTTTTTTCTTTTTTTCACTGTTTATTTTTAGGATGTTATAACAAATTGTGGGATACAGTTTCATAAAAATTGAGAAACAAAAATTGATTTCAGGTATTATGAAAAATTATTTATATCATTTTATCATTATTATTATTATCATTCACAAATTCAGATGTAAAACAGTGCACTCTCATATTGAATTGTAAAACAAGCAGACAATATTGCAGTCAAGTATTATTTTAACTTTCCACAAGACACTTGATAGATTTGTGCATAGGCTATAGCCCATGCACTGAGTTGCTAAAGTGCACAGAGTCCTCCCTTCCCCAATCCAAAAACATGAGCATCTTATGAAGTAGATTATCATTTTCTTCAGCTATATTTTGGGCAAATTTTGTATCCCACATGCATCTCTGAGTTTTAAACTTCTTACTATTCATTTAGAAAATGCTTAAAGCAATACATACATGTAATGTTAGTTTTCTACAGTAAAACAGGACACTACATGTACCTTGGCCAGTAAAACACAAGTATTGTATTACCGACCGGCCTTGTATTACCGAACGCGCGCATCATATGCGTCAGAAAATAATCAAATACGCTCAAACCTTTGCAACTTCCTTCCAAAGGGAACTTAAATAGAAAAATGATGAAAAATTATCAAAAACACAATTTCGAAGTCTTTATATCCTCAAAACAATAAAATATGGTCAAAATAGCTCATCAGTGACTTTGTTGTTTTCCCAACTTTTCCCATAGAAAACACACGTTCGGTAATACGATACCTTTTCAAGTGACCAAAATATTTCACTTGCGAAGAGGGGTCCGATTGGAAGCTGATGTCGTAAAAATGAAAAACAATTTCGGCAAAATTTCTGCATGTTTATATTTTGTAGGTATTTGTGTATTTATGGTGAAAGTTTGGTGAATTTTATTGGAATAATGTGTTTGATATGATCAAATTCATGAAAAGTGTTCGGTAATACGATCCACTACCATACTGGAAAGGTGAAAGCAAGAGGAAGGTCCCAAGCCATGTGCTTTACATATTGAAAGTGTACATCACTTCTGACCAATTAGATTGCAGGAAAAGACCATACCTAAGTACTGTTTAATTGTGTGTAAGTTTGTATTGTGTGTGTCCAGAATCTGAACTGTAATATATGAGGTTATTGTACACTGAAAGCTGCAGAACAGAAGTGTAATCTGTGCTATCTCAATAGATTCCGTCCGACATGCCACTTTCATGTCGGATGGAAAAAAAAGTTATCCTTATTTTTTCCTACTTAGGTGCAGGTAAATTTTAAAAATCATCATTCATTCTAAGACTACAATCAATTCATTGATACTTGGCTGGGAAAAATCTATAAAATTGTCAATGGTTTTTCTGAGGGAAAACTTCTTGGAAATTTTTTGCATGTCGGACAGAAAATTTTGAGTTACCTTTTCTAAAATTGCAGGAATCATTCATTTCTACATATATGATTCCAGTTAATGTATAAAAAGGATGATTGATATATATGTTAATATTTATAAACATGCAGTTTCAAAACAAAGATATTATGTGTTACCTAGGACCATTTAATTTCAGAGAAAGAATTCCGTCCGACATGCTTTCAAATTTGCATCACGTTATAAAATTTGCGAAAAATTCAAGAAAAGTTGTAAAAATTGAATGGATACTTATACTTCATGAAAGAGGAGATATGAATCATCAATAAAAAATGAGAAAACATCGTTTAAAAACAATTTTCAAAAATAAGCATGATGGTTACCAATTTTGAAACAGGCCCACATGTAGGTTGCAATTAAATGAAATGTTATTAATCTCAATTGGATTTTAACACCAAGCTATTTAAATGAGAACAGTGTAATGCCTGGACCATCTCATTTCCACTTTGCCTAATATCATTTTGCACTTTGTAAAAATAAATTCAGGATAGTTCATCTCAATTCTATTCAGACTACATGGAGGTGGTTTATCTAATAGATGAAATGTTAATGAAATGGAAATTAGACAATCCCCAACAAAAAATTGTGCCAAATGCCAATTAGACAATTACAAAGATTAGACCAGAAGATCAAATGGAAAGTAGACAAAAGTTGACAATTCTACCATGGTAACACCATGGACCCTACTAGGATCCATGGTAACACCATGCTCTAGCATGTATTCCTGTCTCATTTCCTGTAGCCTTGGCCCTTCTTCCCTTGTCAAATCAAGAAGGCATTGGTCAAATTCAATGGGTCAATATTGGATTGAGGCAGACTCATTTTGGGAGAAGTGCCTTTTAATATTCAAACAATGCTGTTCATCTACAATAGCCTACATCCATCCATAAATCCATCCATCCATCCACCCACCCACCCATCCACCCAACGAACGACCCACCCATCCATCCATCCATCCATTCCTAGTGTTATCAAACACTGTGGTAGATCAGTGTAATGAAACTTCATATCTATCAGTTTTGTTTAAAAAATAAATTTAAATGAAAAAAAAAATTAGAGTGGTACAAGTTCATTGTAAGCCTACAGTATAAACAGTACATTGTGCAGAATTACAGCATCAAATACTGACTTTGTACGTAAATCGGGTAGTGAACCCTGCCTCGTTGATTTAATTGGCTTCCAAAATTAATACTACGTCACGTACATGTAGTATACACTCAGAAACCCTGCTTTCAATTGTGATTAGCATAGTCTGCAAAAATTATGAACCATTCAGTCAAATTTTGCTTCTTCCCATCACAACTGAGCCAGAGAAATTGTACTGTGTGGGCAATGAGTTAAACTCCGTAGTGAAGGCTATGCTAACTATGGTCATAAATAGTTAATTTTCTACATTTTTAAAGGTTCAAAGTCACTTTAAAGGTTCAAAGTCACTTCAAAGGCTCAGAGTCAATATGAATTCATGAAGAAGAAGAAACAAAAGAGCAGTCAATAATGTCTCTGCCATTGCCAGATAAGAATAAAGTTCTAAAAAGTTTCAAAATTTGTCATAATCTCATCAAACCAGCAAATTCCACTGAAGAATACTTCTAATTATTCATCTATTTGACATACATGTACTGTAGGGCCTACTACTAGCTTTTGAAAATTTTTGAAATTGAGCCCAGTACCTCTACATTGCAGGTGCAAATGTGCTTTAATTCAGAGAAACACAACACTAAAACTAAATTTAGAATTTAAAATGGGCAATATTCATAATCACTATTGTGTTTAATATAGTAAAAATATTATAATACTATATTTTGTTATTCTTCCATAGGAGTCTACGAATCCACAGACTAATATCCTTTTGGATGGATTTCCATACAAATTTGTCCTTGATTGGGACTAATAAAGACTATTTGTCCTTGATTCTTACCTGCCCCTCATTCACACTACCATTTTATTTTAAATGCATACAATATTTATATTATCAATAGCTGGACATCTACATGTATTGCAGGGGCCGCAGAACCAGTCGTATACAAATAATGTAAATATGACCCCCCACTTTCAAAACCGTTCCATGGCCCGTGTAATGAGAATCATCTGGTGATCAGCTTTATTTCATATTTGGTGCTCTATCGATTTAAAATTGGCCAAGCACCATCACCAAAAGGACAACACTGAAATTGAAATTACACAATGAAAGGGCGGGGCTCATTGTGCGCAAGCTTTCATGACGTCCATTTGACAACACATAAACGTACAAGTAGTACACTCTAAATTTCAATATTAGATTTAGATTTAAACTTTATGGATTTAAATGTAAAGCTAGGATATTTGAATATGTATCTATTCTAGACTATTTCTTAAGTCAAAATTAGAAATAAATCCAAAAGTACACTGATCCCTATTACCACACGTATTATTGTTTATGTGAGTAGATTCAAAGGTCAATTTGTAGGGGTTGACACTAAAAAAGTGACAGTAACATGAATTTACAATTCTCTGTGACGATACTCTCTAGTGTATAATAGATTTCCCCTAGTGTGGATGGGGTCTAATAAAGCCTATTTGTCCTTGATTCTGTTTAATTTGATCAATACCGACACCAGCCTACAAAACAAACAGGTGCAGCGATGCACACATTGCTGATTAATACCGGTGGTCATGAATAAAAATGTGAGAGTTTATTCCATACGTTTATTGATATTTATAGAACCTGCTAATTATTTTGACCAACTCAGTCTTATGAAGTGCCTTCTTTGTGACTATGTGGATTCTGATATCATTTAAACCTATTTTTTTTTAAATTAGTGTTTGTTGTTTTCAAAACAAAAATAAAAAAATGTTTTATTTCAATTCTAAAGCCATGTTTTAAAACATGTACAGTTGTACTTGAAAATTTTATTGAAGGGACTAGCCTACAAATTCATCAAACATTTTTTAAATACAATGCTTTGTGCCAACATGGATAGTGCGTTTTTACCTGCAAATTTAAAAATTATAATTTGGCATGCTGAATATAAAAGAAACACAACAAAGTTATTCCGTTAAAAGGTATTACATGTATTAAAGGTAAATGTCAGTTGTGGTAAGTATCAAAATGAGTTCGTACAGAATCCAATGAAATGACCACCAAAGTGAAAGGATTCTGGAAAAAATTGTGTAATTGCTGAGAAATCAGCAAAGAAGTACAGGAATCGGGTCAAGCGTCGGGCCGACATTCAAAGCAATAATAATACACTGTCCCACGTGCGCTTATCTGTGTTGGTGATCTTCAGTGTGAACATTTTTCAGCGTAGATTTCAAGATTTCACAAAGTTCAGTTTATGTAACTGTACCAGATCTAGATCCTCAATGATATACTGACAATTAAGCCTGGTTTTACATACTGTACATACTTTCTCATGAAATCAGTGTTTACTGCAACTACTGGCATTTTTCTTTATTAAGTGTAACCCAAGATAAATATTGTTTGTTAATTGTTATAAACTGTTGAAAATAAATAAAGAAAATGAAACTATAAAAGAATTAAAGTCTGTATCAGTGAGTAAAGTCTGAAATTTATGGACTCTAGATAAGAATTCTAAGAATCATTATTGGGTATACACTTTGTATGATATAAAGAGGTTGAAAATGATTGTGAAGTCCAAAATATTATCAAATAATGCAGGTAACAAATGAATAATTGCCCATCAATGACAAGACAAAGGTTTGTACTATTTATACACGGAAGGGTGTGTTCTTCAAATTTAAACAGCAACATGAATCATGATTGGAAACGTAAAACGTGGCTATATAATGACAAACAAAGGGTGTGTTCAATGTCCCCCCATTCCCGGTCATACAACGTCTTTCGGATCGCGATTCGGAGGAAAATTTAAACGCCGAAAAGGGTATGTTTGGAAACGCGATCAGCTCTGAGAATACAACCTATTACCCTCAGCATTGAGAATGTGACACTGAACATGATTGAGTTTTAAAAGTCTTTTTATTTTATCTTGCAGTGGAAGCCTACAAAAGCATGCAGTGCTCCATGTAGGCACAATGGAGCTGTGTTGTCCAATCAGAGATAAGAGCTGTCCCATGCTTGTCTGGGTTAGGCAGAAGAGTTGGCTAGTGCGAACACGAAAAAGTATAGTACGGAGTTATGTATGTAAGGTTAACAATAGTCCGGGGTTTAGAAACCATCTTGAGAAAAGGGTATTAGTTACAGTGTACTACATACAGTTGTCCTCAAAATTATTCATACCCCTTGTGGAAAAACATTCTTTGGTAGATTCTTTACTTGTAAAAGCTATTATGATGTAGCTTTCTTTGTATCTTTTGTCTGCTTGTTGCTATGCATGATTTGACATATGAGCTGGCAAGTCTTCATTAGCATAATAATAGATAGGGTCGAAAGTTATTTTTTGCACTTGTTCAGAATTATTCATACCCTTGCCAATACCTTAACAAAAATGTCCTTTTATGACAATGCGCATTATTTTTACTGTCTGGGAATGTGCTATTCTTTGTTCTATAGTTATTTCAAGATGTTCCAATGAATTAAATACCCTCTTTGTTAAACAAGCCATTGAACAATGATGGAAAATAGCATCTTTCTTAAAGGGTATAAATAGAGGAAAGCATTCTGGATATTCTCAGTCTCTGATAATCATGGCCAAGAAGAAGGAGCTCAGTGAGGACCTACGGCAACGTATGTCCAACGTAGAATGCCCACATTGAGGGAAAAGGTTACAAGGCCATTTCAAAGCAGTATGATGTCCCTGTGGCAACAGTCCAGAGCGGAATCAAGAAGCACAAGAGGTACAACACTGTGAAGAACCTTAGTGGGCGTGGCAGGAAGTGCAAGGTGTCCCCTAAACTTGCCAGGAAAATCTGCAGAGAGGTCAACAACAACCCCCGACCACAATCAAGGCCCTACTTGAAACGCTTGACCGGGCAGGGACGAAGGTGTCCCGGTCCACCATCGAGCGAGTCTTGCACAAAGGAGGTCTCCATGGACGCAGGCCTCGGGAGACACCGTTGCTCAGGAAGAAACACCGGAAGGCTCGACTGGCCTTTGCTAGAGGTCATCTGAAGAAAAATCCAAGCTTTTGGTCAACCATTCTGTGGTCTGATGAGACGAAGTTAGAGTTATTTGGCCATATGGATGTTGAATACGTCTGGAGGAAGAAAGGGGAAGCATACAGTCCAAACAACACCGTGCCAACTGTCAAGCATGGTGGTGGGCACATAATGCTATGGGGATGTTTCTCTTCCAGTGGCACAGGGAACCTCGCTAGAGTCAAAGGAATCATGAAAAAGGAGGATTACATCCAGATCCTTGATGATAACTTGAAGGAATCTGCCGAAAAACTCCAGCTTGGCCCCAACTGGAAGTTCCAACAAGACAATGACCCAAAGCATACCGCCAAGCTTGTGAGGAAATGGTTCAAGGACCATGATGTCAACGTCCTAGAATGGCCAAGTCAGAGTCCTGACCTGAATCCGATCGAGAACTTGTGGCGAGACCTGAAAGTCAGTGATGGCTAGGAACCCGACCAACCTGACCCAGCTTGAGGCCTACGCCAAGGAAGAATGGGCCAACATCCCGCAGGAGACGTGCAGGAAGCTTGTGGACACTTACAGGAATCATCTACATGTAGAAGCAGTCGTAAAGAACAAAGGCTATGCTATTGACTATTAATGAAAGACATTGGACTCAGAAAACCTAGGGTATGAATAATTTTGAACATGACATTGTTGAATATCTATGAATAAAATACCCCTGAAAAGAGAAATATCTTGAATTGTGCATTGTTGTTATTCTTTCACTGGTAGGTCACACATAAATCTTAGAGAAACTTGATAAAATTGCATTCATTTCATCACAAACATGAAAAATCACAAATATCAACAAGGGTATGAATAATTTTGAGGACGACTGTAGGTTTTCGATATGTAGCATTCATCTTTTATTGCACTCAGTAAATGGCAAACAGGTAGAGTTCTGAAAGTGGAAATTTTAATAGTGGTTCAGAGCAGGACATCAATTCTATAATAATAATAATAATAATATAGGATATTTATATTGCGCACATATCCACCTTGTTAGGTGCTCAAGGCGCTCCTATATTACCCGGCTAAGCTAGGCGTTCATAGCGCACACAGCTTTTTAAGGAATTACTTCCTACCGGTTCCCATTTACCTCACCTGGGTTGAGTGCAGCACATTGTGGATCAGTATCTTGCTGAAGGAAATTACGCCATGGCTGGGATTCGAACCCACGACCCTCTGTTTCAAAGTCCGAAGACTAATCCACTGGGCCACAATGCTCCAATTCAATGTTCCACTTTTAAATTCTTCCTACATATGAAAATAATTTTAAAAGCTCACAAAGTTCCCCGAAAATTGAATACTCCCCAATGCCCTAACTGTATACTTCTGCATCAGAACTCTATTTTTAAAAAAATACATCCAAATTTGATAAATATTTTGCTTGTTGATTTTAATGTTTTTTTTTTTCAATTTTAAAATTTTCTCCCTAAGAATTTGTCAAATATAATTTTTTTTCCTTTTTGTTTTCTTTATATAAACTCTGTGGGTTCAATGTCTTATTTTCAAATAATTAATGAATACTGTACAATACAATACCTGATATAACAATACATGTGTCCCTGGCTCTCCTCTTCATTGACTTGTACGCTGCGTCTGCAATGGCGAATATATGAGGGGGCCGTTCGTAGATCTCCCGCCCTCTATAGTCATTAACCTGCTCATCTCCGTAAATGTTGACAGTTCTGTATGGGTTTATGGATACCACTACTTCTCCGATGTATGTGTAGATGCGCCCCTTTTGGAATCTGAGATGGGGGAAGAGGAGGGGTTCACAGAGATTAGATCAATATTCTGTTCTTTGTTTTGGCATCATCTATCTGGGAGGCGAAAAGCGAACTGAAGTCTCTCCTCCCGATATAACTGATGGGGGAAGGGCCGGTGGACCACTACACCGGGGTTTCCCCCTACTCTTACTCCTAATACTGGGTTCTTAATGTGTAAAGGTGTTGACTATCCTCTACACGGGGCCTCCATTTAACATCCTATCCGAGGGATAATACCAACATCCTCTAAAAGGAAAAGAAGAGTTATGTAAAATCTGCTCCTTTCTGCCTGCACATAGATGGCTTTTTAGATTTTTTTATACACATTACCATAAGAATTACCAAGGCTTAACTTGTCCCATGTTGGCTGGCTCAACTTACCCCAGTCTGAACTACTGTAATGCGATAATTTCGCATCCACACATTTCTTATGCATCCACCATGTAAAACACTATGACAAGAATGAAGATCCATACCTGGACTAACAATGTTGTTCTCATGTCTTTATCATATTTAAAGACGTATGTGTGTGTAAAAAGACCTTGGAGTTGGATACTGAAGTTGACAGAATATTTTCAAGATTGCTTTTCTTTGATTGGTTTATTCTACATGTACACCTGTACATGGTATCGTTTCGTCAATGAAAATTGTAGAAAAAATCATTTTGCCCCCAAAATATGAAATCAAATTAATTTAAAGTAAAAATAATTATAAATTGATGATGAACTTTGCCTAAAAACACACAAATTTGCATTGTAATTAAAATAATTCTAAAACTTCATTATCCTGTACACTAGTGTATGTCAGTGTGATTCAAATAAAACATACATGTCCACAATTTATCAACGTTCTGTTTTAATAATCTTGAGTAAAAACAAAAGGATACCTGTAATAAAAACATCTGTATAATTACATTGGTGCGAGCACAAAATGATATCACCATGACAAGGATGTCGGCAATAGTGCATAATGGATTAATTAGCAATGCCAAATTCAATTTACATGTATGTCTCACTGATACCATTAATACAGACAAACAACTTTATTAAAAAACAAAGCTAATTATTGACAATAGGGAAACGTGGGAAAACACCCCTGCTATGTTTACCGAGATCATAGCACTGATGCATATTAAGTTCATCACACACACAGTAGATGAGTTTGAAATTTCTATATTGGATTTCTTCGTCCAGATAACAATTTACGTGTAGGCTTCCCTGCCACCGTAAATGGATGGGATCGGCCACAAACCTTTGTAGGTCAGTCACTGCACTGTACATGCGTATCCTTTTCCGCATTTTTGATCTCGAGTATTTTATGTACAATACCATATGAAACGGGTGAATTGCAAAGAAATTCTTGCCACGATGTCACGTGCAACTACATGTACATGTACTTGAAACCAAGAGCATAAATGTACAGTTTATTTCACATTGATCGATGACAAAGGATAGTCCTATAGCATCGTTGAATTAAATAAAGTAATAAAGAAAATTTTTCATTGTACTTTACATTTACACTGTACATGTACATGTGTCAAAGAATTACTGGTCAACGTCATTGACGATACATGAATTACAAACTCAACAAACTTCTATTAAAACAACAATGTTCTAGTCCCCTTGTATAGCTCTGCTACATCCTTTTAACAGAACTTTGTGTTTTTCTCTTTCCTACATGACCAACAGAAAAAAGAAAAAAATCAAGGGCTTTATTACATGTACAGGTACATGTATGTATCATTATGTACAGTACTACTACAGCACTCATGCCGATACAAAGTACTCAGTAATACATTACCAAGAAACTAAGCATTTTATTTCAAGTTTCATGTAGCTTCCTGAATTAAAGTGAAGACTCTAAATACAATAAGACCTCATACATGTACATTAGGCCCATCAAAATGCATTCCCATTGTGGCATTTACATGAATAAACCTTCATGGAAAAATGAGGAAAAAATTGGAAAGCAGATGGAATATTAAAAAGGTTTTAATAGGATTTTTGAAAGAAATAAAGTTGGTTGAGGGATTTCTGTGTTTTATATGTCACAGCAGGTAAATGGGGGGAAACCCCCTTCCAGCTGAATGACTCACATACAATTTTGGGGAACCCCCTGCTGGACCAAGTCATTGAAGTCTCCACAATAGTGAACATTGTAGTCTATTTCTCAGACCTCATCCATGCAATGCTTCTTTCCGTCCTCCTTCTTCTCCTCATTCTTGTCTTCTTCTCCCCCTACCAGACTCCTCCTTCACCTTCTTCTCTCCTTCTTCTTCCTTTCTTCTTGTTCTTATTCTTCCTCTTCTTCTCCTTCCTTCTACTTCTCCTTCTTCATCATCATCTTCTTCTCCTCCTCCTCCTCCTCCCCCTCCTCCTTCCTTCCTTCTTCTTCTCCTCCTTCCTTTTTCTTCTCCTCCTCTTCCTTCTTCTTCTTATTTCTTCTTCTTCTCCTCCTCTTCCTCCTTCTTCTTCTTCATCATCATCATCATCATCTTCTTCTTCTTCTCCTCCTTCTTCTTCTTCTCCTTCCTCCTCTTCTCCTCCTCCTATTTCTTCTCCTTCTTCTCTTCTTCTTCTTCTTCTTCTTCTTCTTCTCCTCCTCCTCCTCCTCCCCCTCCTCCCTCCTTCTTCTTCTCCTTATTCTTCTTCTTCATTACTCCAACCCCTCCTCCTCTTCTTTCTTCTTCTACAGGGATCAACTGTAAATAGAGAATTTGAGGTGGAAAGATACAAGACAGTCAAGACTACATAGTATGTCCATGAACCTCTCCAGCACAATTCACTGTGCCTCCTCTATTAATTCATAACAATACTGTACATATATAGCCACAAAAGGCACAATCACAAAAGGTGACATAAATATATTCACATGTACGTGTCAGAAGAAAAGGGAAATAACATCACCACTCAATAATATATTGATCAAGAAGAATCAGTGGCTTTCAAAAGGAAGTGATTTAAAAAAAAAGACAAAGAAAGAGTTAAGTACTGTACGATGATTAATGTCTTATTCAGCATAGTAATGCATTCCATTTCCAACAACTTTTGCATCACTGTACACTGCTGTTGACTTTCCATTGCCTATTAAATCACACAGAATAGGGTCATAAATAAACCTTCACAATTATACAGTACATAATATTTATTAACGCTCAACTTGAAACTTTATGATCTACTACAATTTGTATACCTTTCTAGTTTTTAATTACATTTATAAGAAAAAAAACTTCTCAAGAAGCGAGGCCAATCAGAAACAGAAAGAGAAAGTATTGCTTTGCTTTTAATAAAATCAACTTCCTATTAACTCTACATGATGTAGACAAAAAAGGAGATACCAAGTCTAGTACATTGTAATACCATGTGTTAGTACATGTACATGTGTAGGTCCATGGTAATACAAATCTGTAAAATTTGTATAACAATACCTTGATAATTAAAAAGGTTATATGGTAATTTTTATACTCTGTGACTATACTACAATGATTTGATTGTGAAGAGAAAATACATGTAGTAAGCTGTATGATCTGACAGCTTGGCCAGAGCAATGACAGCACAAATAGACCAGTTCGTAGTTACTTCATGGACAATTTTGGTCAAATGACCTTTCATTTTTTTCATCATGATAGGCAGATTTCAAAGCAAGATATTACGTAAGCTTGCCTTACATAGCAGGATGAAGAAATTGAATAAACCAGGTGACTAGAATAGCACACAAATGAACACTTAATGAAGGCATTTGTTGCATCCAATCTTTGAATGCATATCTTAGCATGTTGCACAATGTACTTGACAAACTGTGAAATACCAGTGGTTCGTGGAAGCATTGTTGCTTTTTGTGGATGTAAATGAAAACAATTAGAAAGAATATATGAATAATCAAGACATCAAAGTTGGTGCTTATCTCATTAATAGTACAAATGACCTTCTTCTGATCATGCGCAGAAAGGAACTACGAACTGGCTTATTAGCACTCACTTTTATAGGGTTCAAAACAATTTTCTCTTTTAAGTGGCTGAGATCATGGACCTACTAGTACATGTGGGTCCATGCTGAATTCAAGCCAATACTGAGCTCAGACAGTAATTTGCATTTTTTCGTTTATTCAAAGCAATCATGAACCCACTATGTACACATTACCTCCGTAGGACCACAAAACATTATTTACTTTTGTCTTTGCCATGCAATAAATGTCAATTTGATGAAAGCTCACTAGCGTTTAACGTTTAACAACCTGGGCGGCCCCGTATGTGCTCTTATAAATGGTTCCTGGGGCTGATTTTGTGTTTGATCTGAATACACACCCAATCAAAACTATCAATCATAGAAATGTACATGTAACTTCAAAGAGCCAATGATCGACCGCTATTAAGCTTTGTGTTACATGCACCAGTGGGTTTTTCATAAAGTTGTCTGTATAAAGTTAGCGACTTTAAGAGTGACCTGGTAAATGGTATATTCATTGGCGATGGTTACCCGCGTAAGAAAGGTTCACCAGTCGTTCTTAAAATCGCTCTTTACTTTAAATACGAACAGCTTTATGAAATGGCCCCCTGGTCAATTTAATTCCTGTTATGTTTCACAAATTACAGGAATAATTGATGTCATTGTGACTGCGAAAAAATTATTTCAGTAACTAAACATTTTATTTGGTTGCTTCAAGTTCATGTACAAGTGTAGCCTGCAAGATGAACTAGACCAGATGGGCGTTTCAATAAAGCTGTTCGTATAAAGTTAAGAGGGACTTTAAGAATGACTGGTGATCCTTTCTTGTGGTAGATGTATTGGTGATGGTTACGCACGTAAGAAAGGTTCACCAGTCGTTCTTGAAGTCGCTCTTACATGTCTTACGAACAGCTTCATGAAATGGCCCCCAGAGCAATCATGTCTTCCCTTTACACTAACACAAAAGATTTGGCTAACTTTTTTGTTTAAATAAATGTACATAACAAGGAGGAACAGATAGGCCGCTCCCTGAATTTATTTCAGAAAGACTGTGCAGTCTTTCCGAGATAAATTCAGGGAGCAGCCGGACCTCTGACGATCTTCCTACTACATTGTTTATTTGAAAAAAGAGTTATTTGCACAAATAACTCTTTTTCAAATTAACAACAGTAGGATGATCGTCAGAGGTCCGGCTGCTCCCTGAATTTAATTGATAAATTCAAGCAAAATAATTCCCCCAAGCCATGCAATTCACTGATGATCAAACAGTACATGGACTACTCAAAATCGTTTTTTTTGGAGGTCTCACATCCTTTTGTGCAATTCATCCTGTCATTTCTTTCCGGAGTTGAAGTATTTCCTGCTTGCACTCCTATCTCTCAAAACAATTAAGGTTTACATTACAAAGCACTTTTACAATGTATTTCATAGATTCAAAACCATTCTTAATACATAGGAAAGAGGATTATTCAACTTTATACATGCACAGGTTGTGCTGTCACTCCTTTCCTACCAAATCTTTTGGCTGAGCATAATGACCAAAATGATTTTTGACCAGCCAAAAAAAAATGATTTATTGAAAGCATTTTGAGCAAAAAAAAAATCAAAATTTTGGCTGGGAAAGGTATTGGGTTGTCGACCAAAATCCAAGATCACACAGTAGGCCCTGTGCTCTGTTTTGGCAGGCCCAAATTTTTGTGTCCTATAAATTTTGGCCAGACAATATTTTAATCTGAATGGGAAGTGGGATGCCCTATTTTTTTTCAAATCACCATAAGTAAGGAATGCACAGCACATTGTATTGAAGGATATCCTGTTTACATGAAACTCCTAACCTTGGCTGGTAGTGGTAGTGCTGCCTACATTTTAAGCCAACACTGTAGTACACTGTACATGTATGTTAGTATGAAGAACTACATTTGTACATGAAGGCCGATATATACTGTGCTAGATTTTGCATTTACATGTTTTCATTTTGGTCCATCAAAAATATACCTGACACAAAACTGAATACCAAGATTTGGTTCAGCCCCCCCCCCCCCCTCAGTCTGATTAATAACACCCAGAAAAATTGCTCACACAGCTGCACAGTGTAGGCCTATTAATGTACACTGTATAGGCTATATGCCTTGGCCTGTTGCACTGTGTGACATTCTCGGCAAGTAATTTCTTTAGCTTCGGATCTGAACGACCCCCCGAGAGCCTAAAATGTTTTGTTGGCCGAAATACTTCAAAATTCTGCTGGCCAAAAGCCTGCACATGTATGCCCTACTTGTAGATCTACATGTACTGAGACTATAAAAATAATGTTTTTAAAATGTCTGCATACTACAATCAGGGCCTAATGCCTATAAAAGGGATTACATACGTACATTCACTTCACTATTTGAAATGTAGTATGTACGATAACATGTAACACTACAATACAGTACGTCCCAGAAAAAACGAAACCGAGATTTGGAGATGATTTATCATAATCATAAATACAATAGACCAATGACCTACCATTTTAAAGCTTAGAATCTCCTCTTTCATCTGAAATTACTAAGATTATTTCTCATTCACGCATGAGTGAACAAAAACAATTTGAAGAAAGGTTGCCAAAAACTCATTTGGCGGGGGTATCTGAATTTCAAAAAGAAAATCTTATGACTAAAAAGTTCAATATCTGCTCTTTAATTTGATACCTTAATTACAGAAAATGGTCAAGAAGTAAAAAAGTTATGATCCCTCGAAACAATGCTTGCATTTCAATAATTTCATTAAATAAACGTGTTCTCACTGGTTTCCCACAGAAGCTAACGCATGGTAACAAAAGACTTAATGCATGGCTGATCGTCAACAAAACGGAGTGTCGAGTGAGTTTGAACGCTAGCCTGTAAAACCGCTTCATTTTATGAAATTATTGAAATTCAAGCCTTATATCAAATAACCAGAACTTTGTTATTTCTTGACCATTTTCTGTAATTGAGGTATCAAATTAAAGAGTAGATATTGAACTTTTTTAAAAATGTGGTTTTCTTTTTAAAACCGAGATACGGCCCGCCAAGTGACTTTTTGGTATCCCCTTTTAAAATTGTTTTTGCTCACTCATGCGTGAATGAAAAATAATCTACATGTACATGTAAGTACCGGTAATTTCAGATGAAAGAGGAGATTCTAAGCTTTAAAATGGTAGGTATTGTATTTGTGATCAAGTTATGATAAATCATCTCTAAATCTCGGTTTCGTTTTTTGTGGGACGCACTGTACATGTACATTATAATGATGACCTTTATCATCAAACAACATTCAGATTTCCATAAAATAGTTTTCAGTAGGCTGTTCGCCTGAAACAATGAACTTTGAATGGACTTTACTTTTCATACACATGTAGGCCTACATGAACATGATGTATTCTACATGTATCTCTATAAATTTGCAACAATTATGATGCACGTATTTGCATATTAACCTTTCATAAATTTGAAGCATGAATGTTGGTGTCTGAATACAAGCCTACTGATTTTGGAATCATTCCATTCATGCAGTCCATCTCCATTCAATGAAAGTCCATTACCTTGATTGAAAACCTAAAAGTGGTAGAAAGGATAATGGAATCATGGGATCATGAAATTTACCCCTATCTGCTATTATCATCCAATTCATGAAATTGCTTTTGAGTTTTGATTCACAATTCATTGTATCCTTTTGATTTCAAGTACAACAAGCCTGAGGCAATCTTCTGAATGGATGACAATGGATTCATGACTCAATTAGAAAATAATGTGAATTCAGAAGCATGCCTGAAGAATTTTGGGTAATCATTAGTCTGCAGGCACAGACCCTGATTGATGGGGGGGAGGGAGGGAACCAGCCTTCTTCTGTCATTAATCTCACTTTAATTCTCCATCTCTGAAATTGCCCTTTTTTGCCCCTACATGTACATGTGCATGCACAGTAAAAAGAGGATGGTACATTGACATATGTCTAAATTTATTTCACAAATTTACAACAAGCACATGTCACATCTAGACATAAACAAGTTACTTTTACAAAAAAAATAATGCATGAAAAAGCTTTGAAAATATTCATTAATAATATACGTGTTGTGACTTATGGGATGAGTTCGAAGAGCAAAGGAAAACTGGGCTGGATGAGCTAGGAAGTGGAAGAGGAGTAGACACAGAAAATTCAGAAGAATAAAAAGAACATAGGGGGGTGAAAAAGACAAAGACAGTTTGTGTACATCGAACAAGGATACAAGGAAGATGATGACAAAAAGTAGCGATTGCCGATTTTTATGAACTCCTGACCCCAACAGCATAAAATGGCATGACTCATTTCAGAAAGTTTGTCAATTCTCACAATATTGGACTGCTCCCAGCTCCCACAAAATCATAACTTATAAAATCACACCAAAATAGTAATTTCTCTTTGCACCGCCCAAACTGAAAGCCAAGAATACACACTGGGCGTGACTCATGTATACAATGAAGTCATTCCTGAAGAATGCAGTAAGTGGTCTTCATACTTTCTCTTGAGGGCTGAACCCAGCTGTGACTGAGAGGCTTGTTTATTGTCTGGGCGGTCATGGAGAAGCCAGCTTCCTATCCTATTAAATTAGGCAATGTTCAGACAGGCTGATGTTCAGTCGGGAGACAATGCTTTTATTCAAGGTTCTTTTTTCTTCAAAGTAATTAACCTTGACTGCTTGAACAGTGAAATTGCTGGTTTTGAAATAATAAAATTGAAAAAACTTGTCTGTATAATATTTTAAAAAAACATTTCCTCACGTCACTATAAAATTTCTTTTTGTAAGTGAAATGTGAGGGGGGGGGGGGGGGTAGGAGAGGGGAAGGATGAGGGTAGAGGGTGAGGAAGAAAGGGGGAGGGGAGGAGGGAAGAGAAAATGGAGGAATGAAGGAAGTAATATAGGGAAGGAGGAGGGGGTTGAAGTTAAAGGCAGGGGCAGAGGGGGGGGGGGGGGGGTGCAGGAGAAATCACACCCTATGGACAGATACATGTACATGTAGATTGTAAAGTGAGAGATCCCAATTTACACTGATATGTAGGGGTTAAATGTACATGCATACTGTCACAAGTATTATGCATCATGGTATAACACACTCCCTCAATACAAACATAGCTCGAGCGACTTCCTTTTCTAATTGTACAAGTCAAATCGACCATGCCATCGCCCTTTTGAGGAGGAAGAAAGACTGTAAAAGAAGGCCCATACAGGGTCACATGTTAAAACTCCCCTTCAGCTCACTCTTCAAAAGCAATTACCAACGTATGGATTAGGGCTAATTCATACAACGTTGTTGGACAAATAAAACCCCGACGTAATTTGTAATTGATGCAGGCTGAGATGGATTTAATGATTTTGATTTTGGATACAAGATTGTATGGGATGATTTCGCTTGCTAATTTTAGAGAGACAAAGTAGGCCTATCATGACATAATATAAACACAGATACAATGGTGAATAAAATATGGAATGGCAAATGGCAAGTACACAATTTGATTCTTTTACAGATTTATAATGGATCCCCCATGATTAAAAACAATAATAAAAATATTTGTCTCTCAGAAATAATTGTCTGTAAATGAGAAATTATTTCACCCAAAACTGATATTGTTTGCATTGCTCTCTCCAACTTACATGCATGTTGGGATTTCCAAAAATATCATATACTGAATGACCTGAGAATACTTGGTCTCTATAGTTGAAAAATGAATGACATGAACATTAATTACAAAAGAAATGTTCACAAAACTTCTCAGAAACACTGAACTTCTGAAGAAACCTGTCCCAGATCCCATGATATGATTTGAATTTGATGCAAGTTCATAAGGTCATAAATGCACCAGCAAAAATCTCTTTCCTCCATCCCAGTCCCCTTCCCCCCCCCCCACAAGCTTCCTCCGGCACATAGTTTTTTTGGGGGGATTTCGGCCTTATGCCAAAAGGGCCTTAACTGCTTTTGGCCATTCCGAGACAATGGCGTTTAAAGGTTTTGGCCTCTCTAATAATCAAAAGTTTGTGGTCGTTTTTTTGCTTTTGAAGCCAATTTCGATAAACGTGTTAAGTTAAGTTTTACATGAAATGTGTTAAATTTATTATAAAATATTCAGAACCCCTAAAATCGATTTAAAGAGAAATGCCAGTAGTTGCAGTAAACACTGATTTCATGAGAAAGTCTGTAAAACCAGGCTTAATTGTCAGTATATCATCGAGGATCTAGATCTGGTACAGTTACATAAACTGAACTTTGTGAAATCTTGAAATCTACGCTGAAAAGTGTTCACACTGAAGATCACCAACACAGATAGGCACACGTGGGACAGTGTATTATTAATGCTGGAATAAAGACCCGACGGAAGTGACCGAATCCGCGCTTATTTTGCTTATTTCTCAGCAATTACACAATTTCTTCCAGAATCCTTTGGCACATATTTTTTATTCATACAAACAGACACTTGGGTGGTCATTATATTAGATTCTGTAAAAAGTCATTTTGAGATCGTTACCAAAACTGGAATTTATCTTTAAGGCCCTTTTGGCATAAGGCCGACGAAATGGAGATCGGATCTAACTCTACCTTTGTTTAAAGTATATTATACCAGGAACAACATTCAACGAAAACATAATCATCATTTTCAGTGTCACTCGCCCAGTAGAAAAAAAAATCCACACACACACACTTTTTATTGTCTATCAAGTTTCCATTTCACTTGTTTTAGCCATTTACATTAAATGATGATAAAACGTGCATAACCTCTAATAATGCATCAATATTCGACAGAGCTGGACCAGGCAAACGACCAAGCGATGCCCCGCCCCTAACCGGTAGCTGGTAGCCGATCATCCGACCTCGTTTGATTAATGTCTCCGGGTACCGATAAATTTGATTAAAACTTACCGCATTTTCAAATTCGCCATGAAAGCATCTTCAGTAATTTCATCCAGGAGAACAAAATCTCCTTTCCCAAATTGAGCGCTCTCCTGATGAGCCATAATGATAAAGTTCCAACTTTTATTCCAGCTGTAGTTTCATCAAGTGGTTCCTCGTTCCTTCGATGAAAACTCCTCGTATTGTTATGCCACCCGTACCGTACTAGCGCTGGCGCTTGGCGCTGATCAATATGCATGAGTTGAGTGCTAGATGTGCAAACCGCTAGCGCTGCATGCACAGTCACATTCTGGTCACAATCATATTGGAGCATGGAGCTAGCAGAGCTCTAGGAGTCAGCTGCGGATTTTTTTTCTTCCTGGGAAAACCCCTACTCATCATGCAGTATGAGGTTGAGGGGCTCTCGGCCCCCACCTTCGGCCCAGAGCCCCGCCTCCAAACCGCTTCGAGCTAGCGATAGCTGCCTTGCCCTTTTATTGGTACCCGTTATATTTCACTGAACTTGACCATTTTGACCAAATTTGTTCGCCTTTTCTTTTCAAACGCTTTGGATATATTGTTTGAGTCCAAAACTGATTGACGAGAGCTCGGGGGGGGGGGGGGTGACAGAAATTCAGGGGTAGGCATATATACTCCGGGTTCAAAAAAAAAGAAAAAAAAATAGGGATAGGCCTAAACAAGTAAAATTCAACGACCAGAACGCTGAAAATTTTAAACAACATCTGATAAGAAAAAAAAGAACGTTTTTAGTTATATGCACGCCTCATCCCATTCTCTTCCCCAGGCCCCCTCCTCTTCCTGACCTCCAGGTGCGGATCCAGGGTTGGGGGAGGGGGCACAGGGGACACGTGCCCCCCCCCCCCCTTGAAAAGAAAAAACCGAGGTGTGCCCCCCCCCTTGAAATTGAAGACCCTTTTTTGCTTGTCAATTTTTTCTGGTTCGAAATATCATAATTTGTGGTTGAAAACCTTCTTTTTTTGCTTGTCAATTTTTTTCGGGTACGAAATATCCTAAATTTGTGGTTAAAAACCTTTCTTTTTGGGCTTGTCAAAATTTTTCTTAAAAAATTGCCCCCCCCCCCCCCCCCCCACTTTGGAGTTGTATCCACTCGTCATAATGGGGAAGTTGCTCGCATACAGTATGACGTCGCCAAAAAAATACAACTCTAATAAAGGGGAATAACACTAAAACTTTTTGAAAGCTATCTTTCAAATCGGAAGCAAATGGTAACAATTAACAATGAACATCTTGTTTTCAACATAATTTGGTGTACCGCACGGGTTCCATATTGGGCGGCTTTTATTTCTATTCTATATATATAATGATATTTCAAATGTTTCTAATTCTTTACAATGCCGCTTTCTTTTTGCTGATGATACCAGTATTTTTCTTTCAAACAAAGACCTACAGACGCTTCAGTCAAGATTCAACAAAAAAATCAATGTAATTTCTCAATGGTTATATGAAAATAAGTTAACATTAATATTAAGAAAACTAGTTTTATGGTCTTTTCAAATAAAAAGTGTAATACTGACGATATCGTTATCATAAACATTTGTAAATCTCTAATCAACCAGGTGTTTTCTTTAAAATTTCTTGGTGTAATAATTGATAATAAATTGAAATGGACTGATCACGTTAATCTTATTTGTAATAGTCTATCTAAAAATATCGGTGTCATGTATAAACTTAAAAACTTTCCTATGACCATCTTAAAGATGATATATCATTCAATTATACTTCCATATTTATATTATAATATCATTGTATGGGGTAACTCATCTGCTGCCTCCATAGATAGGATTATTAAATTACAAAAAACGTGCAGTCAGAATTATCGACCATGCCACATTTCTTGCCCATACTTCATCTTTATTTTCTTCACTCAAAATAATGCGATTCAATGATTTGTATGTGTATCAGATTGGAATTTTCATGTATCTATGTCATAAAAAATTCTCCCTGACTCATTACTTATATATTTCAATTTAAATTGTGATATTCATAAACATAGTACTAGGAGTGCTTCTGATTTTCATCCTCCCCTCATACGTACATCTTTTTCTAAAAAATCTGTCATTTATCAAGGACCAGTCATTTGGAATTCTCTACCATCTCCACTCAAGGAGGTTCAATCTTTTAATTTATTTAAAGGACAAGTCCACCCCAACAAAAACTAAAAAAAGAGAAAAAGAGACAAATTCAACAAGCATAACACTAAAAATTTCATCATCAAATCGGATGTAAAATAAGAAAGTTATGGCATTTTAAAAGTTTCGCTTATTTTCAACAAAGTAGTTATATGAACGAGCCAGTTACATCCAAATGAGAGAGTTGATGACATCACTCACTCACTATTTCTTTTGTAATTTATTATATAAAATATGAAATATTTTTATTTTCTCGTCATTGTCATGTGAAATGAAGTTTCATTCCTCCCTGAACACGTGGAATTCCATTATTTTAACATTTTGTGCTTCAGGCAAGGAGGTCCTAATCGTCAAATTCGTAAAAATTGAAATATTGTAAGGCAAGCAATAAAAAACAAAAGAAATAGTGCATGAGTGAGTGACATCATCGACTCTCTTTTTGGATGTAACTGGCTCGTTCATATAACTATTTTGTTGAAAATAAGCGAAACTTTGAAATGTCATAACTTTCTTATCGGATTTTGATGAAATTTTCAGCATTGTGCTTGTCTGATTTTTCTCTATATTGATTCAAATCAACATTTTTCTGGGGTGAACTTGACCTTTAATAAGAGATCAAAAGAAATCATTCTTGCTAATAAATTATCATGTGCTGTGAGTTATTTTTTTAAAATTTGTTTAATTTAGCTCTTGCCCCCCCCATTTGTTTTGTTTTTCTATTGTATTATTTTGTCTTAGGTACTTTTACAACATTTATGATATATTGTAAGGTCGGCCGTTATAAGGGTCTTTTCCTTTCTGGCTGCTTCCTGCCAAGCATTTTATTTATTGTGCCAATGTAGATACTGTAATTTAAATAAATGTGTATTATGTTATTGTATTTTAATGCTTTGGTCAAATAAATTGAATTGAATTAAATTTTAAAATTTGTGATGGATTTTCCTTAAACATTCACCAGTGTTTTTTTGTTTTTTGCAAAACATTTTCTGCTATTTTTACCATAAATCTTTTTACAGGTTGACCTTGCCTTTTAGAGACGAAATCAGAGGGGAAAACAAATAAGATCCGTATATACCCCCAATCTAAACTAACATGAGGCATCCTCACATTAAGGGTTATCTCGCCTTTTATCCCCGTCACTTACTGGTCTTTTCAAGCTAAATAAAAATGCATCACAACAGAAAACAAACTACCAAAGTAAGATAAAACCGCTTTTATTTCAAATAACATTACCAACGCGTTTGGTTTTATAATAATAAACAAGAAAGAAATCGCAAGAATCATTGCATAGTACATGTTTCTGATATTTTTTTTCCATCCCCGACATATTATGCTCCGGGTGCACTAGTAAATGATTCAGAACAGTAATTCATGATATCAAAATGACTTAACGAAATTTGATGTCGGTTCTTGAATTTGGTCAACACAACAATAAAAGAGCCACACTGCAAAAACTCCGGTGTTGATTTACCACCAGCCCGGAATCTATATATGTCTACACGAGAGATGTATTAAAAAAAAACCCCACCAATTTCTAACCGATGCTGTTTTGATACTAATTGGTGTTGTATAAGCACCCGTTTGGTTGTTATACAAAAACTAAAGTGGTGTTGTTTAACAGCAGAGTTTTTGCAGTGCAGAAACAGCCTTAATTGTAATTGCGGAATCTCTATCCACGGATATACTGCAATAATAGCAATGAAATATTCATATTATTTTCAAAGTGTTGAAGTTCATGCATTCTACCAGACATCGTAATCGGCATTGGAATACGATATAGGCAACATAGTAAAAAAAACAAAGCAAAAATGAATTGACTATCACTGCTGGTACCGTCTTAATTGGCTATACTTCAATTTCTCTGTATTCTCAAGCTAGAAAAAAAAATCCCACATAAATTTCCTGTACTTTTTTAAATTCATCATCACCAATCATTCCATCCAAGGTATTGCATCTCACGTTGCATCTTTACCAGTTTGCCGAGTAATGCCTGCATCATTTTATATTTATAGTATTAAAGAAATTCAGTATTTGATGCGTCTTGCAAATCGTCTAGCTCTTGCAGGTTTGAGTTGTAGAGAGACTGACAAGAGCTGGCGCACTCACACTTCGTTGATACATATTGCTTGAGTTGTTATTTACGAGCGAATCCGCCCGATCCTCGAAATAGTCGACAGTCCTTTCGTCCTGCGCTGCGAGCCTTTTGTAGGACATTGGTCTACTGGTCCTTGAGATTAGCTGAAGTGCAAAATAACAGAAGAATAACATAAATTCTTTTAAATTCATCCAATTATAATGTCTAAAGATATTGATATAACTGAATGAGCATGGACTAGTGTCATGCTCTTTATTGTTCATGGCCATAAGGAGATTGTCTCTACAGGGGGGGGGGGGGGGGGGAGTAGACGCATAACAACATTTTGAAGAAACTAAAACACGAGAGTGGGAAGCGATCTGGATTGTCATGGGGGCGCTTTTGCATCTTTTCAGGTGAAATTGAAAGAGTTCGAGCACAACTTTGGTGAATTTGTGAAATTTTCAGTAAAAAATGCAAAAACGTTTATTCTACTGTCATTGTATAAAGTAGTAAAAAAAAAACGGGTCAAAGGGTCTTTTTCTTTTTGCATTGTAACAAAAAAAACCATTCCTCCCAAACGGACAAACGATCATTACCTGTTGTCTATCAGAGGGCGTCTTTGTATATCCGGTTTTTACGATGACGCAGATGAGCAGAGAAGAACCTGAAGCAATCAACTCAATTACGAAGAGGAAAACGATCACGGCATTAATGAGGACACGATAAACCTGACATCGAAAAAAAGAAAGTAATAAACCTCGCAAGGGGGAAATCTTTAAGATAAAGTGATATTATCAGTGGAATAAATAAACATATAATTTATTGAATAAAATAATCAATAAATAGATTCATTTCCATTTCCATATGCTCTATTTATACTTCTTTTCTTTAAAAATGTAAATCCTTATAGTATTTGCAGCTGATTTATATTACTTTGTAGAAATAATTGAACTCAAGTGAATTAATTGAATTAATATACAAATAAATAAATGAATAAATAACATAGAAAATACATCTAAGAATAAAGAAGAAATAAAGATAATAGATAAATAAATTTATAAAATTTAAATAATTAATAAGAAATAAAAATGATAAATAAATTATAAATTGATTAATGGCTAATATAAAAAAAATAAATAACAATAAAAAATAAATTCAGAGATCAACTTGACATCAGATCTAGATTTGAATGTCATTGAGGGTTGAATTCAACCCTCTTTGTGAATGCTGTCCTCAGCACGCACTTTCTCCTTATCGGTACAGTCACATTAGCGAATGCGACTCCAAACTGATATATGTTATGTCATTGGCAACAACGTAACATAATTTGTCGGTCTGGAGTAAGTCTCTCCAGTCATGCCAGTACGGTGGCTGAATCTTGAGAATTCTTACCGACTGTCGACACTCGGATGATAAGATGGCTGGGGACGGTCTACAATCGGTATCAAGCTGCCCGTCCCGAAATATGAAGAACGCGAAGACCATGCACAATCCACACGAAAGCAACGTCGACAGTGTCGACAAGACGATTAATCTTTGAATCTGGATGTAATCAGAGAGAGAAGAGAGAAGGGGGGGGGAGAGAGAGAGACACACACATAATTTATTATATAATCTTGCCACTTCATGTAATAGAAAACTGTTATAGTTCATAGGAAATAATAAAGCTAACCTCGACAGTATTTGAAACAACCAAAGTGACGATGGCAACATATTCATGAATATACAGTATAAAATGTAATGGTGAAATGCATGATGAAATTCATCATTCATGATAATACTGAAGCACTGCAATTATGATAAGTGACATATTGTGCTTAATAAACCTATTTATGATACCTTCTCGGAGGACGGGAAGGCGGGGATTCATTAGGGGCGGGGGTCAATATCAATAAGATACTTTTACTAAATCGAATTCTGTCTCATTTATGACAAAGCTTGATATGTACGGTTCATCTAAGATAATGGTATTGGAAATACTGTGCTTCTTAGGAGATTCGAGAAACGCAAGAGCTAATTGATAACATTAATGGATGTTATTGATTGATGATAAAAATGAACAATGGAAAATAATAAAAAAAATCAATTTAATTAAGATATACATGAAATATCAGAGATCAATAAATAATAAAAAAATAATTATGGAACTGAAAATACTTACGAGAGAACTACTTCGCAATCTTATGGAAGTCGATAACCCTGTGAAACTTGTTGGAAAGAAGACCTATCACAGAAAAAAAAATAAAGAAAACTGAGACGAAATTTTAAACAATACAGCTATGAAAAATGATGAAAATTACAACAAATTGCATTTCCTTCTGCCTTTCTCTGCATTTGATGACTGAAATAGAAACGTAGAAAAACCCCGTCTACTTGCAGGTGCCACGGAAATGTACAAAAGGAATGATCATCTTTTTTTTCTCTCTCTTTTTCATGGTCAGCCCCCCCCCCTCCTTCAGAATTTCCGCACACTTTTCTTTTGGTTCAGCATCCCAGCCTTACTTTTAAAACCGTCCCGTGAACCCCTGAATAGGATAAAAAGAAAGGCGCTTAGCGCTTAACAAATTGGTTAAAGAAACAAAACCTATGCGTCAAAAAATCAAAATACGTATTCAGATATCAGTTACTTACAAATATTGGACTCCAGATGGTTAGGACAAGATACGACATGTAGCTCTTGGCGACCGCCCCGAGAATGCCCATGAAGATTAGGAGAACAGAACACAGCGCATGAAGGAGGGAGATATTCTTTGAAAGGTAGAAAAGTAGAAGAAAATCATGATTAATCATTAATATCACATAATAATTTTCATGAAAATTGTTTTTCTCATCGGAATCGTAGTTTCCAGTGTCATATCCGCCATCAGGATAATGTTAATATTGGTCATCGTCGTCATCATCATCATCATCATCATCATCATCATCATCATCATCAAATTCAACATTATCAACGTCATCTTCATCATCATCATCACCACCATCATCACTATCATCATCATCATCATCACCACCATCATCCATCATCATCATGACCACCACCACCATAATCATCATTATCATCATCATCATCATCATCATCATCATCACCATGATCATTATCATCATCGTCATGATAAATGAGAACGACAAATTCGATGTGGACCAACAACCCAACGTAATAAAATAAGTCCATGTTCATCGATATTGTCAAACACATTTCTATTTAAACAGTAGTTAATTTGATTCCACCCTTGGTTGCTCATGCCATACAAACAAAAATATTCCAGTATTTTAATTCCTTCACTATTTTGTTGACATTTAACGACCATCAGACTATAAAATATTCGGAAATATTCGGAAAATGTATTTCTTGTTTACAATTCGTCTGTTTCGACCCCTTAGCGCAAAAACTGCAACAACAAAAAAGACAAAAAAGTTTATTAGTGTATCGGAATTGGAAACATATTATTTTCCTTTATAACAATCTTCTCGTGCTCTTGGTACAATCTTGCTGTACCGGTTTTCAAAAGGGATTTTGAATGGGTTTGCAAAAATCTCCTCATTTTCCGTTGGTAAATAAAAGGGAGATGCTCCGCAGGTAAATTTTGCTGAATGCATTTGGAAGGGGGGGGGGGGGTCAAACTGTATGACCTGTATGCATAACTCGGGTTTAAAGTTGTGGTTTAACTATGGAGAGCCAGTTGGGGCACAAATCCCTAATAGTACACGTCCAATTTATTGACTCATGTGGCACCCAAACTCTCTATGAATAATAACTGAAGTATTTTGAAGTATTTTCCTTCATTATGAAAGCAAAAGAAAACAAAATAGTAAGCATAATAAATATACAATATAAACAGAATGTTTATATTGTGAATTTTTGGATCCCCGATAATTTTAGCACAGACTTAGACCATGGTCTAATTAAAACCTCATTTCGAAATACGGGCCAATGTCGTTCGAAAAAAACCCACACATGCACACCCTCACCTACGCACGCACACACCCTCACACACACACGCACACACACACACACACACACCTACGCACATCATCTTACCTTTATCACGGTGCCGATGTTTGTGGTCGCAGCGACTCTCGATGACCACGATCTCCAAGACGACGTCGACACGCTGAAACTATGGACAAACATTTGCCTTTCGCCGTCATTCGCCCCCGACATAGCACCAAAGCCATTTGTTTTACAATCATCTTGACGTGGGAATTCGCCTAGTCTATCTGTAACATCCATACTGGTATCATCATCGTCCTCCTTATTGCCGATATCGTTTCCGCCATCCTCTACTTCTAACGTTCTTTTCATACGTCTCAAGTCGTTTTCGTTGTCGATTTCATTGACGAGGTCGCTCTCGTCGTCTGCCTGTGGTGGCTCCGTTCCTTGGTGTTCCTCTGTTGTGAAATCCGCCTCTGCCATTTCAGTTTATATGTAGCCTTATTGTGTCAATAACCAGTGGATTATGAACGTCAGTATGATGTCAGTCCAGTAAGGTACTTCCGAAATCCTGATTGCATGCAGTAAAACAAGGTAAAAGTTATTATTCATTTGTTGCGAAGACAGATCGGTATAAAACTAGTAATTTTACCATTGTAAGTAAACGGTATATAGCAGTTTCTTGTTGACTCTCTCGTAGACAGTCACACAAGGCGTTCTTTTAAAATAAAAGAAAGTCAAACAGTTTTAATGCATGGTTCACACAGAATTAAAAGATTATTATGACTCTTTCTCTTTCCTTCCCGAATAATATAATTGCCTGCAAAGTGTGCACGGAAATGATTTTCCATGACTGCTCCGCTTATTGATATAGTCACGGTCTACTGAGTTTGTATCGAAACGATGAGCGTCGTTAGAAGGGCATCTCGCCTGCACGATGATTTTAAACAAAAGACGAATTTTTGTGCTTTTTGTCTTATAGATTAAATGACGGTATTTCCTCCGCTCCGATGATTAACTCATCGTCATACAGTATATCAACAGCGGTAGTGGAATGGGATTGCGCTAAATTAAATTTAGTGTACATAAATTATATATCAAATATTTGTTACACAAATATCACAGAAGAATAACAAGAAAAAATGCTGACAAATGAAACAGATATTTTAGTCGTATTTCAGAGCCATCGATTACTCACTATGCTTTCATTCTAACCGTATTGACCTCTGATTATTTCTATAACCTTAGATAATTCAGTTTCGATCTTTCTTTCATTTATTCAAGCATTTCGTTGAATCCCTAACATACTTTTCTGTTTAAGTTGTAGCCAGGTATATTCCCTGAAACAAGCGGATAATCGGAACAAAAAAAAAAAACAAGGATATTTGAAAAACAAAAGACATGCAGACTCACGGTTATTGGGGTTGGTTTCCATATTCCAGGTTGCTAAATTTGATTCTGACGATACAGGTACTGAAGGAAGCTGTAAAAACAAAACTAGAATATGTTTGTGGAAGGTCATGGTTGCACGGTAATGTTTGCTGATCTCTCGACAATTGTTTCCAAAGTGAGTCATCATAATTATCTATTTTTCAAAGCTATTTTATTACTACAGTATATCAACTGATTAAGAATCTGGTTTGACATATCTTCAAACACAATTGGATTATTTCAATGGTCACAAAGTGAATATGTTAGAAATATAATGAAATAAGAACACAGTTGAACATATAACAAGTTTTCAAAATGTAAAGAAAAAAAAAGATGCGGAAGGGGGGGGGGGATCGGGCCAATTCAACAATTCTGAATCCTGCAAAGTGTGGCCTATTATCCAAATCAGCAGTCATAACGTCTAGAGGATGAGAGGACATAGGCGGCGGAAGCGGGGGGGGGGGGGGGTCCTGTTCCCCCTAAAAGTGAAGAGGGGGACGGACCCCTTAAAATTTCTGTTGATAACATTTTTTTTTGCTTTGCTTACCTGCGTCCCCCCTAAATTCATGTGGACCCCTTACTTTGTTTGTGTTCCCCCCTAAAATTTTGGTTGATAATCTTGATAACCCCCTTTTTTGGCTTCTCCAATTTTGTACCTGTGTCTATTATGAAATTTCATGTGGACCCCTAACTTTTTGGCTTCCGCCGCCAATGTGAGAGGACATTATCTCGATGTTTATTCAGGGCATACTTTACTCTTTAGCATGTTTAGAATGTATTAGACATTACTCTTGTCTATACGTAAAAGGCGGGTTATCACAATTAAATTATCACAAAATTCCCAACAAATGCGAAAGCACCCCCATGAGAAGCTTGGTCTGTTCGCTCCCTCGCTTTTGAGTTTGTTCGAATTAAATTTGCGTTCCCCAATCCCGGAAAGAAAAGTCCGCATACGGTTATCACCGCCATCGATCACATCACTTGATTGTACAATCAATTTCTATGAGCTTCACAGATATCAATCAAACAAGCAGACAAGATTTCTTACCTATTTTTTTCCAGGTCACCAATTCCGATCTCGACGAATTATCTGAGAAGAGACCTCGAAAATGAAGATACTTTCTTTGGTAAATCTGAGCACGGGGGTTGACAGGAGTGGTTATTCATCTTCCGTACAAAACTCCCGAGACAAAGTTTTGCTAAGAATGAATTTTTCTTTTATTTATTAGCGCAATTATACCGTTATTACTTCAAATTCTCATTGATGAAACTCCATCGATCGTTCGTTGTCATATTCGGTATGGTGATTTGGTGAGTTTTATTTCAATTCGCATGCAGGTGAGATCTGACTTGTGGTCCGTATTCTAGCTCTTTTATTTTTAGTTTTTGGAAATTCCGGTTTCGTTTGTTGACAATTAGGACAATTTCTGGTGGTGTTCTATTGTTATGCAGTGATGATGTCATCAGAAGTCTATTTCTAATGCGATCGCGTGTTTGCACAGTGCTTCAGAATCGGAATGGAAGTTGCAGACCATTAAATTTAGTTTGGTATGTGGTATGTCCCTGCAACGTTGGCATTAAATATTCAGAGGCCCAGTGCTTTAGTATGTTTAGTGTTTAGTCGATCGACAAAAGCTCCCGTATTCGAGCTCAAACCGATACGACAGGCCACGGTGAGTTCTTCTTCTATATTAATTCTGATTTTCTCAGCGGTTGGATAAAATAATTACAAATCATAATAAGAAAAATCTAATCATTAGGACATCACAGAAATGGTGACACTTCAACCAGTTACAATTTTTAAAGCTACAGAAATCAAAAGAAAAAAACAAACAAAACACCACCCTTTCCCCTTTAGGCTTTAACAACTACAAGAGGAGAGATAGAAACATCACTGCAGTGTCTACAACACACGGAATCGTGTTTATGAGTGCATATATGCCTAATCCTTTAAAACACCGGGTTGCGCTGGACCGTTATTCCCCGAAATGGTCCGAATCTGCCCAGAATAGGCATCCCCTAATCCAACATAATATCAATCCAAATACATCCTTAATGGTGGTCACATTCGGGAGTATTTTGGAGGGTAATCGGCTTGTTTTTAGCAGTTCAGCCCAATCCTCCACGAATGTTCCCGAATCTCTCCCGAATTTTCCCGAAACCACTTGAATACGAGTATTCGGATGGATTTGCAGCTGATTCGGTTCCGATGTATAACACTAGCTTTAGAAAGAAGAACTTGTAGTTGAGCTGCAAAGAAAGGGAAATAGTAATTGTTTACTTCAATTGCAAGGGAAAAGACCAAGATCTCTTGGTTGCCTTGAAGAGAAAGAGTTGCCCCAGCCATGTTAAATATTTGGATTCTGTATGAATGCTAGGCATGACGATCGATTGTCGGAGCTTTTCATTATTTTGATCAAATGTTAATACTACATAATTCGGACAGATTTGCATACGTTTAGGATAAGTAGGCAAGTACACGGTCTGTGACTATTTGAAACAACAATTTCCACATTTCCGTACGAAATGTGCTGTTTCGTTTTCAGTCATGTAATAATTTTGAGGAAAAGATGTGGATGGCTATGTATAGAAGGGAAAAGTATAACGGTTTATATTTTCATCAAATTCATCTCATTTCCTTTCAAAAGGAATTACAATTTGCAAGGTCGAATTGTTAGTAAACGTTTTATTTTTGTCATGCTTTCAAGGAATAATGATGGGTCATTTGTTTCGATGTTCAAAGGGTGCACGTCCCTCTCTTTCTTGCTAAATTTAAACCCATCAATCAGCGTGTGTAAAGAGAAATTCCATTTATCTCACAGTAAACTTATCTAAGGTAAAGATTATCATATAAAAAACAAACACGACAATGCATGTGAATGATACCAGAGACGGATCCAGGATTTTCTTAGGAAAATTTGACAAGCCAAAAAGCAAACAAGGGGGGGGGGGGAAGAGAAAAGGTCCTCACTTGCATACATGACATATTCCCATTAAATATATTTGCTGTGACTTTCAAGGGGGGGGGTACACTTGTGTAAGAACGGAATATTTACATTAAACATTTTGATTATGGCTCTCGAAAGGGGGAGGGGGGGGGGGGCATGGACCAGATTTCCACCCTCGATCCGCCACTGAATGATACATATTGGAGATCAATCTGCCAAGTCTGAGAAAATATTGTATGACTTGTTTGATTGTAACCATCCCGGCGAAGTGCATGCTGCCATCTCAAGACATGCAGTTAAAAGTCGCTAAGCAGGTATCACAGGCCTAAAACATTTCCCATTGACTCCCGTGTTAAAGTGGCACTGAATAAAAAAAAATCATAAAAAATAAGGATGAAATTCGAGGGTTGAATGCTTACTACCAGTTAATTAGATTTATGTCTGACATTCCATATCAGGGGCCCGTTGCAGAAAGAGTTGCAATCAAACGCAACTCTAAAAATCATGCGCAACTTGATTTTCAACCAATCAACTTGCGATTGATTTTTTGACTTGCGTTTAAACGCAACTCTTTCTGCAACGGACCCCTGACCAGAAAAGGATATCTTGACCGGCTCATTTTAAAAATAAATCGGCATTTATGAAGACTACACTTGACAGGATCAAATTCATCATTTAAGACAGTAAATTGGTTCTTCTCCCGCCATGGCAGTAAAAAAATAGTTCCAAAGTGGTGGTACATCTTCCCAATTTGGAAAAAGGAAGTTCAGTAGTTACCCTCCCTAGAATTAATGTTCGATTGTCAATCATATTCATTCATTTTTGTCAATGAGCAATATCAAATTAAAAAAATGAGAATGAGTTGGCTCGAATGAATATCTTTTTCCTGTCAGTTGTAATTAGGCCCGGGTAACCAGGCAACAGATTTATGGACAAATATCGTCTCAATAGTACATAATCTTGGTGTGTATCTCATTATTCTTTGTCCTCATCATCATCATCATCATCATCATCATCATCATCCCATCTCATCATCATCATCATCATCATCATCATCATCATCACCATCATCATCATCATCATCATCACCATCATCATCATCATCACCATCATCATCATCATCATATAATCATAATCATCATCATCATCATCACCACCATCTTCATCATCAGTATAGCAGCAGCAGCAGCAGCAGAAATTATATCATCATATCACCACCACCACCACCAACATCATAAATGCCGGCACTGTCCACCATCATGATCATGATGACCATCATCTTTATTACCACCATCATCATATTCATTATTCTATGATCACCAATTCCATCACCACCACCATCAGCTACATCAACAGCATCATCATCATACCTACCACCTCCGCCATCTTCATCACTGCTTGTTATCACTCATTAATAAAAAAACAGGTATCGACATTTTTTTTATTGTGTATCAAGAAATAGAGAATTTATACACGTCATTCTCCATGATTTTAAATATCATTCATATGGTATATATTCATTTATATATAAGCCTATCTATTTATATATTTCCATCCATTTGATAGACATACGAACAAGGATTTAGCAGAACATTTCACAGTACTATTGACTAGATACACGAGAAGTAAAATGATATTCTCAATATTTGTATTACCAGAATACAAAATCGGCTTTGAAGAACAAAGACTAAATCCAAACCCGAATGGGGGCGGGGGGGGGGGGCTGATTCCAAAGGGTAGACACGATGATTAGGCCGGTGACAAGCACTTTTAAACAATGGGAGTTATATTTGTATAGTAGAAATCAAAACGTTATTCGCATTGATTACTCATTCTTTTGGGTGTTTGCCCCAATATATTTAATGTTATGATCCTTTATCGGGTGGAGGTATGGTCTGGAAACAATGTTTGATTATTAAACAGTTATAATGAAAAAAAATTCTCCCGTTTCTTCAAAATTCGATAATCTTCTCTATACACCCAGCGCACACCATGCAATCCGATAAATATATTGTATTTTGCCTACAAATATTTAAGTTTCAAGAAGTGAAATTATAGTTGAAGTTCCGCCTAATTTTAGGAATAATAATATCATAATTTCACTTTGCGACAAGCCCTGTGGTCAGAGTAAAAATGTCAAAATCGGCTTCAAGTTGCAGCCGATGATGTTGTCATTACGATTTGAAATTGAATTTGCCTTTATTCCTACAAGCCAAGGGGGCTCGAACTTGAGTGAATTTCGATTTCAATTAGTAATACCACTATTCAGAACTCTGATCGCTAAGATTCTATTGGTTGGAAAGTTCAAATGGTTATTACAATTTCTTTGTGATCCGGATCGCATCGGATAACAGTGCACGCTTGGCTTAAGGATTAATTTATCAGACATGAATAGTAACAAATTAATGACACAGGCTGTTTATAAGTGATCGTTATTCTTCAATTGTCAGACTTTGTTAAAATTCTAAACAATGCAACACCAGTTCATACAGCAAATCACGTTATACACAAACATTTTGATATCAATTTTAAGCAGGTTTTTTTCAAGTGTATTATCAAAGTCATGTACTTGGTAAAACATTTACAAGTAGAAGTTCCAGATGTTTATAATCTTCACAATCAATAGCTGCTATGACACTTATGATCAGGGCTGAGAACGATTTTGTAAAGATTGGGACTGGGGGGGGGGGGGGGAGCTGAGCATGCGCTTTTGCTCACGTATACTTAAAAAAGTGTGGGGTCCAATCCCCCGGTTTTGCGGCCCCTAATAACTCAGGCGATAAATTTTTTAGATCAAACTCATAAACTAGGTCCAAGTCGATGCATTTCAAATCCACCATGCGGGTTTTGAATTGTTAATTTGATAATAAAAAAAAACGAACAAAAAAAAGTTATCGTTTTCAAGAAGGGGGGGGGGGCACACTAGTGTCATAAAGGCATATTTACATCACACATTTTGACTGTGCCTCTCATAGGGGTGGGGGCACGGGCCGGCTGTGCCTCCCCCTCCTGAATCCGCAAGTGGCTATGATTATAAAGGCCTGGTCACACCGCCCGAGCGTTTTGTTCGCTCACATAATTGGGGAAAAATCGAAAAAAATCTAAAAAAAACCCACAAACAATCGAAAATGGTGAACGATAGCGAACGGTGATGATTTTTTTTCTCTCCGCTCCATGACCGCTCCAACAACGCTCGGGCGGTGTGACCAGGCCTTAACGGGTTTTTCGCCTATAGCGACGAACGGATGATTCTGGAACAGAGATAATTCATTGTCAATAGCCCTTCGTGACAAAGGAGTGGTCTTTGACGGAAATGATTAATCAAAACAGCAGTGTCGTCATGGACCCTGGACAAACGACATAAAATGTAATTTTTCGTCAGCTCCGAAATCTCCTGAATGGTCTTCCTTCCCGGTTTACCAATTTTTGACAGGGACCAACCACTGTGTCGGTCATTGTCGTGATTGGGATAATAATAATAATGTTAATGATAATAATAATGATAATAATAATTATGATAATAAGGATAATAATAATAACATGTTGTAGGGCGTTTTATACTGGTGTTTCAAAGCGTATGTATGGGTTGGCATATTATAATAATATACAGTTAATCCATTAAAAAAGAAAAGAAAAAAAGTTATGAGTTTTAAGTGACGATATGAAAATTTCCACGGAGGGAGCATTTTGGATATGAGTTGGGAGTTTATTTCAGAGGGTGGGAGCAAATACAGAAAATGCATGATCTCCACTAGCGTACCTACGGGGGGGGGCAGTCTGCCCCATGAGCCACCATCCATGCAAAGGACGTATCCCTCCCCCTGACGAGCTTGAAAGACCTTTTTTGCCCCCCCCCCTGACGAGCTTGAAGACCTCTATTGCCCCCCTGACGAACTTGAAGACCTTTTTTTTGGTCAATTTTTTTTGGCGGACGGTTTTGCCCTACCCCCCTTGTGGAAAATCCTAGGTACGCCACTGACGATCACCATTTATTATGAGCATTTTCGATAGATTCTCAACCTTCCACAATGCGTCTACGCAAACTCGATAATATTTTGTAGCTTGGCTATTGCCCAGATGGTGTTCAGTATTATGTCATGCATCTGTGATTTTGTCTGAAGGAGAGCACAGCATCGTTGGAGTAAAGCAAAGTAAAGTAATGCAAAGTCGTGCAAAGTAAAGTAAAGTAAAGTAAAGTAGGGTTGTCACGTCGGTTGTATGCTAAATACTGTACCATGGCGTCAACATTACACGAACTAATTGCTTTGAAAGACACTTAAAATACACATTTCCAGGTTATTCAAAGAAGTTGAATTATCATTATAAATATGGATCATCTTGCGTTCTCACAAATGAAAAGAAGCAATTCCTGTATTTCAGTTTGTGAGATTATTGATATAATTATGTATACCTGCTATCATTTTATATAATCCCTTTGTTTCCTTCTCTTGCAGACGATCTGGAAAATGTGACACGTAAAAAACCGAAATGAAATTGTAATGAGGCTATTAGAACCAACATCTACAATAGACAGAATCTCCATGGACCAATGTTATTTGGATTGGAATTCTTCAAAATGCAAATAAGAAAATCATGCAAAAATTGTAATGAAGACACCAAAGGCAAATCCAAACGTGAAAATTTTAAACAAAGTCATTCGATATCATTTGTCAGTGAAGACCTCTTCAGACTGATCATCAGTTAATTAACACAGTGGTTCGGTGGTCAATATTCTTACTCTCGTTCTAAATATGGCCTATCTTCCACACCCAAATCATTTCGGTAACGTTCAAGTCTGTAATAAAGATGTGCGAATGCACCTCTTCCACTCGAGCTTCATAGTTCTTCCCTCGCAATCCATAAAGGTCCATGTTATTAATGTTGCGAAGCTGAACTCCAGCCTTTTGCAAGCACATCCCAACAAACACATCTTCCCACTTAAATTTGGTAGTTGTAAGTGCGAATGCGTAGACCTCCCGAACCACATCTAAAGACAAGACATAAGCTAGCCCATTCAGGTAATTTGGAAAGGAATGAAGAGGATATTCCTCCTTAGATATGAAGAATTTTGATCCTTCACGCCGCACAGGCTTCGCATTGACCCAGACCGTCCCGGCGGCTACACCGGTCAATGGTAAATCTGTTAGAAACTTGTCATAAAAGCGTTTTTGGTTCATCATTGCGTCATCGTCGATTTTTACGGCAAATTTAGCATGGTTGCAGTAGTTGATGACCCATTTCAAACCCATGACCGCCTTTAAGGTCAGGTTTAAGTAGGTATCAAGAAAACCCTCCTGGACAATGTCTCGATGCTGACTGGCCTCTAGGTCAATTTTACGTTGAAGACTTTCATTTGACGTGGCCCCAAGAAGAAACACGGTATACATCAGCCCCCTATCACCACAATTCCCCCAGTTGCTTGAATTACCGTAAGTTTCTCGAATCGCCTTCCGTCTGCTGAAATGGTGGGTTGCTGTCGGGGAATAGAAAAGTGCAAGGACCTTCTTTCTCTTCCCTTCATCCGTAAAGCAAATGTGTGATGGGTTATGTAAATATCTGTAGTCGTGCCCATATCTTAGCCCCTTCAATTCACCACTCTTTAATCGGCTAAGATTGGTCTTTACATCTGGCAGGGCAACAGCATCATCAAGAGTGTAATTTTCAGGTCTAACAAAAGAGTGACCTTTCTTCTCCATGTTCTCGGTAGCCACCTGGTTACCAGCACGACCATTCATTAATTCCCGATCCACGGGAAGATGGATGTTCATAGCCATTGTTAACAAAGAGTTTACCTTTGTTCGGTCAATCCGATGGAAATACAAGTGAAAACCAATAAAAAGAACTGGACATAGCATGATCAGGAACCTCGCGGACATTAACATGAGCCTTTTGGGTGGCATAGTGAATCATTTGGATGTCATGTCAGCCGCGCAAGCTTTCTTCCAGAAAAAAAGTTTTTAAAATTTATCACGGTTATACTAGACCTTGTCAGGAGCAGAGTCGACTGATGTTTTTTTGCGTGACCCATTAGTTGATATAAGGTAATTACCATCATTCACACTGTTTCGGTTACTTTGCAAGTGCGCAAATTCCAGATGTTGATTTTTTTTATAGATTTGATTGAAATCGATATTAATTCAAATTAGTGATTAATTCCAGCCGCACATATGGCGATTCATCTTCGATCTGAATTACGGGATGGGGGGATCTACAAATAAAGAACTTTGCAACCCACAGCATGAGAAAAGCCACACAAAGTGGTATTAACACGGACATTTCAAATTTGGTACAAGACTAGTGGTGTATAAATTCAAATCTAATCATTGATATATCGGCTTACCGTTCCAAAGCGTTTTCTCATCTAAAATAAATTGTACAATACCCAACCCATGCTTACGTAAACATAATTCCAAAGCAAAATATATAGTCTAAAATAATACTGCAACTGAAAAAAAAAAACGTTTAGCGTTTGATTATGGAAACTACGTATAGACTGTCACCCATTAATGGTCCGTATGTGGCGATTTCCGGCGAATAGTGCTGAAAAGACAATTTTTTTTCACAGAAGACGTCGACGCTTTTCTGGACCCAAATGAGTAGTAGGTTATTTGGAGAGTGTCTTTCTCTCCCAGGATCATGGTGATTTACACTGGGTGTCTACCAATTTAAATCTGCTGCTGTTTAATACTCTGCTTGAACACATGATATATGGAGACAGACAACAAAATACGGCGTTAGAGCAACTTTGTTACAGTACCCGAAATTATGAATAACGTTATTTGCATCTGCATCATAGCGCTGACAGAAGGTTACATTGAGCAAAATGATAACAGAGAACATCAAACGTAATCATGAAATCACATAGAAAATAATAAATCCTACAATAAAAGAAATAGGACTTTAGGTGCTTCTTTCAAGTAGGGGTACTAAGGATTTCACGATTACCTTTCGGTATTTTGTTTCGGTGTGTTGTTCTAAATATTGGTTGCAGCTATTCCACATGCTCCAGATCGATTTTTGACCAACGTGAAGCGGAAAACAAGGTTTGACTAATTTGGTCTCATCATCTGATGATCGGAGAATGCATGCGTCTGGTGTAGCGTGATAGAGTGTTATTGAAATAGGAAATATGCTGAAATTGGACAAATTGACATTAGACAAATTAAAACTAAACCAAATTATTCACGTTATTTGTAAGCAACTCAATCCGTTAATTTCGGTTCCACCTGCCATAATGATGTTTATCAACTTTGCCATTTTTTGCCAGACGAGATTCTCACGAATCGGGATAAGTTAAAAAATTATTATCATCATTATTTTTTTCAACTGGATTTTTTTCAGCTTCCAATGCGGTAATGTAGAGACCTAAAATATATAGGGTCACAAGTACACCAAACGTTGCAATGTTCTCGCCTACATACCACATATGCAAGATGGGGTGCTTTTTGTTAGGGGTTTTATGTTGACATCGTAAAGAGGATTCGATGACGAAATATTATATCGTCAAATTTAAAAAGGAACGCCAAACAATTCTTTGTCGAAAAAAGAAGAGCAAACGCAGCATCCTCGTCCCAGAGAATGAGTGAACGAGACATTTTCCAACTTCTCGTCCGCTCTGAATTTAGGACGGTTCGAGCGAAACAAAGTTATCTCAGTTCGGCTTTTGATTCCGCTTCTGATTGGCTGATACATGTCCAACTGATTACGCGGTTTGGTTTGGACCTTTGACAGAAATGATTTCTACCTCTGTAGGTAATATCAAGGACTTTGGTAGTATTGGCAGTGGTGGTATAGCGGTCTTCGTTGTCAGTATCCGTATTTCGGTGGCTATCATACATGGGGCCTGCTGCATGAAATCTTTAATCTGAGAAAAATCTGGTAAAAACTGAAAACTAAGGTAAGTCTGATATCTGCCATTGACTTTAACATAGGGCGAAAACTCTGGTAAAAAGAACCCGAGTTTTCTCAGGTAAAAAGTTTTATGCATCAGGCCCCTGGTGTGTGTTTCATAAGAGCGACTTTACGACCAACTGATGAACCTTACTTGAGGTAAATAACATACACCAGATTTGTAAAGGTGTTGATGTAGCTCATAAGAAACGGTCACCAGTCGTTCGTAAAGTCGCTCGTAGTTTATGAAAGATCCATCTGTAAAGGGGCAGTTACCAACATAGTTGTCGTAGAGTGAGTCGGAGTATAGTAGTATTAGAATAAGTAAGTATATAATTGTAGTAGCCCGGTGTAGTAGTACACAGTGTGTTGAGCAGTACGCAGTACCGGTAAAAGTAGGAACGGTTCTACTGGGAATGTCAAAATGAGTGAACAAGCAATAGCAACAGTAGTAGTAGCATCAGTAGTAGAAGTGTCATCAGATTTTCAGATTGTCAAAATCTAGGAACAACTAGTAAACATTATTGGAGGGTATCTGTCGTGAGGCTTACTGACAACTGTTATGCTCCTCCAAGTCCTTGCATCTGATTGGCCGAAAAATAAGGTGGCAAGACCTTTCGTGAAACTTTACCCGTATCCTTGATAAACTATTAAGCTACAGTCACACCAAAGAAACCGATTAAAAAGCCAGCAAATCATATGCCATTGGAAATAACGTAATGTTTTGGTCGGTATGGAGTCGATTTCCTCGATGAGCTGTTGCATGCCTGGACAAATCTAAGCATTCTCAAGGTTTGTAGCGTCGCTCACCATCTTTCCAGGTGTTGGTGATGTCTTCGTGAAGGTTCAAGTCATCATCGTCTTCGCAGTCGTGGCCGTTAGGACACTGTCTGGGCCAGGGGGAATAATTATTACAAGAAAAAAAAAGAAAATTGAAGTGGAAGGATGAAAGAAAGAAATGAATCGGTCGGTGGTGAGGTACAAAGAGGGGAGGAATAAGAAGAGGAAGTAAATACCAGCGTAGGTTATAGCTTAGTCACGAGGTTATCATCAACAGGTACAATATTTCAATGGTCGTAAAACGACATGATGTTCGGTGCAGTCTCTGTAGGTGTCTGTCAAATTTCAGTACAACATCGATGTATTCGGTCAAATTTTAGTGTTTTTTATGTTCGGTAAATGTGTAGTTTCGTGTTTGCTCAAGTTTTAATGTAGTATCAGTATGCTTGGTCTTCTAAGTCCAGTATCGGTATGTTGGTGAAAAGTGGTTGTAGTATCGGTAAGTCCGGTTCAGTGTGGTCGATTTACAATGTCTGGGCCTCTAGAAGGTGGATGGCTAGGTTTTAAGTGCGGTATCAGCACGGTCCATGGTCTTGATGGCTTCGTCAATCGTGATTATCATGTTTGGACATATTTTACTATTTAATCGTTGGTGAAATTTGAAGTGCAATGTGTAAGTGAAGTATCAGTGGCTTTAATCATATTTTGATGAAGTATCAGTAATTCGGCCGGTTAGGTATTCAGTCCAATCAAGATACAGTGTCGTACCATGATGTTCATTCAGTTTCCAGCTTGGTATACGGGATTTGTTTGTTTGATCAAATTTAAGTTTAGTTACTATCATGACTGCAGTGAGTGTGTATCCTTGGTCAGAAAAGGGTTCAGTATCCTAATTGTAAGACAGGTGTATCTGGCGTATCAGGTCGGTCACTGCCGTAACAATCATATCTGATTGATGCACATTCTTAACCCCATAATTACAATTCCTAACAATGACTTTCTGAACACTAAATGTTATAATGGTATATTAGAAAAGAATGTATTCTTATGGCATTTACTGAATTTATGACTGACAATTTTTGAAATAGAAAAAGGCAATTTTTCCATTTCCATAGGTTTTATCGTAAACACACTTTTTGCGTAGAAATCTATCCGGTAATTTTATATGATATCCAATTGCGCCTTTCATTAAAACTCACTATAAATTCCAAATTCAAAATAAATCACATTTAAAATCATCAAGAAAGTAATAAGGTGTCACTCATTTAAGTAGATTTGAAAAGAGCGTGCATCATGGTAAGCTGTTTTAGATAACCATAAGCAGAACACGATGTTATCTATGTGAACATGATTGTGATCATTAACATAACACGGTATTGCATCAATAATATTAAACACAAACGATTTTTGATAATATATATAACTTAATTGTTCATGGCATGTCCAATGAAATGCTATACTGCTTCTCTTTGCGTTACATTTGAAGTAATCAGACTATGTCGTTGCTCATCGTGTATTTCATCATGTTTACCTATGTTCTCTAAAATAAGGGCGTCTGTGTGTGAACGCTTTCTGCTTGACAACGCAGGAAACGCTTTCCTCACACGTTCCCTAAAGCGTCCTCCGACGAAGGCGTACACGAAAGGATTCACGCAGGAATTTGCGTACGCCATGCAGTAAGCAGTCGTCTGCATTGCCAGCGTGAGTTCGTTTTGAGGGAAGTCCTCGTCGAGTCGCTGCCACAGGTTGATGACGTGTAGCGGCAACCAGCAAACGGCGAACGCTATGATGACGGCGAGAACCATGCGAGTGATGCGTCGTTTTTGGTTTAAGAAGCGCGTCTGCGCGCTTGATCGCGTCTCCTCACAAGGTTGTATCTGTTTCCAAAGACGGGTTAGCACGATGGTGTAGCACACACTGATAATGCTTAGCGGAATGGCATACACAAGGAGGAATGTGTAGATAGCGTATCCGGGGAACATCATCTTGTTCGGCCACACCTCCTTGCAACGCGTTACTTCGCCATTCGTGTTCTGGACAGCGTCGAAATACACCGCGACCGGAATGGCCAGCAACGCTGAACCTGTGAATGAAAACATGAGAAGAATTGTATGTAGTAACATTTATTGCCGTGCAAAGTTCACAACGTAACGATAATTTACCTGATCTGATGTCAAATGGGGGAAAAGGCACATCCTAGGTGAATGCGGAGATAAACATGGTAAATGTTTGTCGAAAACAAGCCTAAACCCGACGCAGTTATATCGGTGTCACAACAGTGGAACAGGCAATATATAAATCCCATATATTTAATCTAGAGATGGTGAGTTAGTGAAGAGTACATCGAGCACACGCACTGACACTTAAAATTTTCAACAGAATATATTTGACAATACTTGTGAGGAATTTGCAATTCTTCGTCACTGGAACCGTGGTCTGATTTTTTTCCCCTCTAATTTTCAATGCTAAAAACTATGAATTTTTTTCTTCATTTTTAAAAGATAAATCAACTTTCTACCTTCTAGTCTCAGACATTGGTGAAATATTGTGTAAAATCATGAAAATAATTGGGTGTGAATGAGGGAGCTGGTGAGACATTACTGGTAATAAAAGGGGGACGGGAGACTCCACATAGTGCAGTATACGAGCTGCTTCCACTCTTGGTTACATATTCCCACCTAATAAAAAATATATGTTCTTCCCGTTTGATGGAGAGAATGTGATGTGATTGAAAAGAATGGAGAGAGAGAGAAGGAGAGAGAGGTAGGGGGGGGGGGCGTTTGTTCACCCTTCTCATCAATAAACACCTATACCTCATATAATTTTTATCAAAAACAAAACACTGGGGAACGAGCGAGCCTCGACGGTAAAACGAGAGCGTTGGTCAAGTCATCGATACCTTGAGGAGATTAACCTCCGACGGTTGAGGAAGTAGCATTTCAGGCTATTGATTACCCGTCAAGTCTCTTCCGCCTAGCTCGTCGTTACACGAACCCGGTCAGTCCAGGATCGATTTCACCTGACTTCAAGAAGGCAATCGATTTGCTCTCCATTTTGTAACGGCAAAATGAGATTTTGAGTGAAACCGGGTCAGGAACGAATAATTCACAGGCGCAAACTCTTTGCAATCGCAATAGTAAAGATTGATTTTTACCGGTGCCCATCCCGCCTACATCCACTTCAACTTTTCAACTTTACTATGCAACAAACCTGTCTGCAGGGTTTTTCGTACGTATTTTTTCTTGTGTTATGTCGGATTATAGCTCAAATCAAATAAATCCAAACCTCCCTGCAAGCTATTGGGAGCATAACAACTGTCTTGAAATGTCGATAGATTTCACCAACAGTTCAATGACAAATAGCAGAATGGCAAGTATGCAGTTCAACTTATTACGCCTGATTTGTAAATCCGTTTGTATGATTGACAATTTTCTGGTAATTTTGTTCTTTTGACTTCAGATTTGTAAAAGGTGATTAAGCTGACGAGACTACAATCCCTTGCCAAATTCTGACGCGGAGGAAAGTCGTATTCATTTGTAACTCAAGGATGTCATCGATGCTGGTTCTTCATGTTTATCAGCCTAAATATGCAATACACACTGATCCTTGCAAACAGAGCATACGCGTGCACGTATGTTTATTGAACAATCAGTGTCCACTCTATAAATTTCCACAAGTAGATTGCCATCCACCCGCTTCTCTGCTAAAGCCGTAGTCCGAAACACACCGTACTTGAAAGTTCGTGTTGTCTACTTGCATAAATGTAAGCAAACTTAGGGATTGAGTGACGAGTCAGCACGGATTTGGAAACACGCAGACACGACGTAACAGTTATAGCAATCACTTCGGATTCATCCTTTGTGTAGCACTTGCCGTCGACTTTAGCCAATTAACGCTCACCGAGTGAGTCGGGACACTGTAAGCGAGCAGGACGTTTAAGTACGGTCTCTAGACTTGAACGATAACTTGGTAATTGCATGGAGATCATACTTGCAAGCACATTGCAAGTGCGCACAACTCAGTTACCATGTGCGCAACGTACGCTGAATGGCACCGTGTGAGAGACATGTCTACATCTCTTAGGGAAAAATGATAAGATGACGACTTGTCGGATCTCTCCATGTCTACATCCCATGTGAGAGATGATCAGATGACAAGATCTTGGATCTCGTCCTGTCTACATCTTTTAGAAGAGATGATCAGATGGCAAAATCTTGTATATCGTGCTCCAAGATCTTGCCATCTGATCAATTCTTCTATAAGATCTAGACATTACGAGATCCAATAAGGTCTTGTCCTCTAATGATCTCCCCAAAATGATGTAGAATGAAGAGATCCAAGATCTTGCCATCTGATCACCTCTTGTCAAAGATGTAGACTTGACGAGATCACAGGTCTTGCCATCTGATCATCGCTCCCTCAGGATGTAGACATGATGAGGTCCGAGATCTTGCCATCTGATTATCTCTTCTATAAGATGTAGACATGACGAGATCCAAGATCTTGTCATCTGATTATCTCTTACACGGGGTGTTAACATGACAAGATCTAAAATCTTGTCTCATCTCTCCCACGAGTTCTCGTCATATTATCCTTTTCACTAAGAGATGTAGACATGACGAGATGATTATTTGAACATCTGGGTGGCACTTTAAAGCTTCCATGTGTGGCCGTTGCGGCACACTATTAAACCTACGGACTAATATAGACCTGTACGGACCGCACTGGTTGTTATCGCTGACAGTGCACTAACAGAGGCCCTATTACAGCCTGCATAAATGTGGCAGATATGCCTTATGTTACAACAACGCATTACTTAAACGTTGAATATATGTTATGACTTCACAATCCGAAAGATGTGACTAGGCTTACTTTTAGCGCGCTGTTATACTAAACACATTTCTGTGCAGCCGGTGAAGCGGTGGATTTGGTGCTAGGCAGATAAGGGTTTCGGAACGCTACCTGCCGGCGGATCGTGTTCCAACTCTGGTGGATTCAGAACCACTTACTTTTTTAGCCGGCAGATATCGTTCTTGCTATCGTTTCTCGATCCACACTGTACCAATATCTTTCAAAATTACATAGGACCTGCCACTTTTATTCATCTCAGGAAAGTAAACAAGAAAATCAAACCGCGTCAACCCGGCAGATACGGTTTCGAGTAATAAAAACGATATCTGCTATTAAGAACGATACCTGTTAGCGGATACTGTATCCGCCGGCGGAACCAGATCTGCCGCTAGACCGGCACAGGTTTGTGACCCGTGCTTACGTATGCAGGAATCCTTAATCAGGCGAATGGCACGGCAAGCTGTGACATGTATGTAGACCGGTCACATTCCACAATTTTTGTAGAACACATTGCCATTGAATATTCGATGGTTTGGGTTAATTTGTAAAGAAAGACGAATGGCGGTGCATTGGGATTTTAGTTGGTGGAAATCAGTGAAACGAGGTTTTAACCGACGACGCTCCTAGGAAGGCCTGTCGACCTCTTGGCATGCGATACTTACACGTCCATATGCCTATGCTGACGAGAAGGGCTATCTGCGGTGTTCTGTTACGTAACGACTTCAGAGGATAAACGATTGCTTGGTATCGATCCACACTCATAGCGGTTAAAGTAATACATGTCGCCTGAGCACTGACCTGTTGATTTAAACAACAAAAATAATAAATTATACATAGTTTTATGGTCATTTGTAATGCGTCGATATCTATCATGAGTACAGTAAAGAAAATAAGAGCAAACATATTCAAGAGGGGTAATTCAATTAAGCAAAAATCTTGTTCCAATGAATTAAAACGTGACTTTTTAGTACAAAAATCTTGTACTGGGCTTTGTAATGAATTTTGACATAATGTACTTTTCAGGAAATCGTAGTATTTTACCCCATACCCTTTCAGCTTCTTTCCTTTTTTTCTTGTCCGTGTGGGGGGAGGGGGTGGCTTAGCCCTCATAATTATGTACGCCAGCGGCCTGTCTGAAATTTTTTTGGGGGGTGAATTTCAGAGGTGTCAAGGTTAGAAATCTTTACAGAAGTGCTGTTGAGGTTTATTTTTATAGGGGCGGACCAGCATATTCAAATTATCGATCCCCCAGAAATTATGAGATTAAAATACATGTATATATCAATATAGCGAGAACTAGGCAAACCAGATGGTCTTGATGAAGTTTTAAAACTAAGGAAAAAATGATAGCGGTGGACAAGGTTAGCTCTGTAATTGGTTGTACATCTAAATATAGTTGAATTACGTAATGTTTTCATTCCACAATAAACAGATTGGTTATCGAACATAAATAATGTAAAAAAATGATTTATTTAGTATATTTTCAAAATCTTTTAAAATGTCTTCAAAGAATTATATAGAAATACATATGGAACTCTGGATTTAATTTACGAAAATATCATGTTTGATTAAGAATGTTAAGATTCGTAGCATTAATGATTAGGAGATGCACAATTTAGACACCATCATTCAAAACAGTGCAAGGGGTTATTTATTTGAGTTACAGGTGATCTAAAAATACTGTACTGTTGAATATCGATATGATGATAATAGCATGACACAAAGGATGGATATAGAAACTCTTATATTATAAGGGATGGAAATATATCGGATACATTTGCATTGCTTTTACTCCAACAATTTTTTTGACAGCAGGAACTACCCCTCCCCCAAAAATCATTGAAAACACTTTCTCTTTCTCTTTATCGAAAACACACACCCTTCCGCACACTCTCACACAAACATTTTCACGTAGGCTCACCAGCAAACATGCTCACACCAACACCTACCACGAATGACACGTACACACAAGCCCTCCACACGCACCGCACCAACACAATACCCTCACGCTCTCACAGTCTAGTTCCAAACACAATGCATCACAAACACATCACTTCACACATCTTACGCAATACATACCATCACACAACACACACATACACTACAACACCACACCACCCACACACACACACACCCACACCCACATACACCACATCACACACCTTCATGACACACTTCAAGCGATGTACCCTCGCACACAAACCTATGTTCCACGTTGCACCAAACGTCCCCATAGCATTCTGTGTATACTTACATCCATTGTTGCTGTGGATTACCTAAGACACACATGCAGATGCACATTTAGCCCCCTCTGACACGCACACACACCCAACACACATGGACACACACCATGGACCAAACCTTGTTTTAGTACGCTTTGTCGCCCCGAAGGAGAGAACACGCCCAGGAAAAGGAGTTTTTGTGAGTGTTGATGGGTGTATGACTGCACGTGTGAGGGGACGGGGTATATTACAGCTTCAATTATCTTTTTCTTGCACATGACTGTCTCACTATCTTTTCCATGCTCTCTTCTCCCGTTCTCTTCCCTGTATAGATCCTCACCGTCTTAGCTACGTAACCACACCGTCCAGCCGAAAAAGGATAAGTTTACTTTAAGAGACATTTCTTTGAAAATATCACTAAGATGGTCAGAGAAAGAATCGCATTGATCCCTTTGATCGAACTTTGAAAGCGGGGATTAAAGTAATACGGGTTGAAGATTTAATATCCACTTATTGTGAAGGGAAAATGATATAAGTAGAACAAGAGACGAAATGTGATCCGTTAATGCTTAAAACATTCACGGAATGCTTGTCTGGGAGAAATCGTATTTGGATAAAACTAGGACAGGGGCTGGACCAGAATTCACGTTTTGCTAAAATCCATATCAGATACTGAACTACTCAGAGCGCACATCCTCTTACACCCTCTTTCTCTCTCTGTCTCTCCATGTCCTTAATGTGTTTCCGAAAAATATATATTAATGACTGGCCTGACAGAACAGCCATAAAATTGCTAACTGGGTTGATGTATTCACTACATATTACATGAATTTTGATTTTTTTTTTTAGAAAAACACCGAACGCCAGAGTTTTCGAAACCTTATAAGCATCTTTTAAATGTTTTAATAACGTTCTCCGATTATTTTTTTTTCAAGTTTCAAGTGTGACTTATTCCTCCTGAAGAGATCAGATAAAATAAATAATACATAAAATAGACAATGAATAACAATGTATAAAATAACAATGTACATCAAATAAGAAATTGAAGAGGGAAATGGCCCCAAAAAGGAAGATATCTTGCGTTAGGCCAACCCATTACAATAAAAGAACTTAACATGAAATCACTGTTACAGGTTAAGCCCCTCCAAAGAAAAAGACCTAAACCAACAACTAAACCGCATGGGATGGACAGAGAGGGGGAAAGCAAGAAAGAAATCTATGAATATAATAAAAAAAATGTTTTGTATTAAAAAAAACAGACACCGAAGTGCTTAATTGATTATGAGAAGGAGTTGAATTCCAAATGACCGGTCCTTGATGAAATATGCTGTTTTTGAAGAGAAAAGTATTGCACTGTGGAATATGGATTTTTCAATTGGTTGAATTAATAATAGAATCAACCTGATCTAGAAATTTGTTTTCATTGATGAAATTATTGCCTTGGTTGCATTTGTATTATGATTGAATATGATCTCTACTACGCATACTGCGGACACCTAACAGGACAAGGCTGGAACCTCTTGGGGTGTTGGCCTATCGGTGGTATTACACTAATTTGCATCGAAAAGTCTGTACATTTCATGTCTCCTTCTTTACCTTCTACATACTACCTTTCTTCCCTCTCTTCCCTTTTCGCCCACCATTCTCTTCTTTCTGACCAATTCGGTAAGGTTGATGGATCAACTTTAATCTTTCGGTGCTCATGGAGCTTTTAAAAAAGGCCTTGCTATCATTATAACGCCGGATTAGCTAGGCAACCGATTAATGCGCACACATTTTTTTGAGGAATTACTTTCTGCCGGTACCCATTTGCATCTCCGTGTTGAAGGAAATTACGCCATGGCTGGAATTTGAACCAACGACCCTCTGTTTCAAAGTCCGCAGACTAATACACTGGGCCACAACACCCCGCAACGACGTGAGTACTGATGGCGCCGAAAAAAAAAGTTTTATACATGCTAGTCTTGTGTAAAATACCCACTTGTTGATCAAGGTTTCAAAGCAAAGTTTGCATGCAAACTAGATCAGCCCCTGTATTTATAAGTGCAAGTACGACTCCGATTTTTAGGACCAACCTATCTTTAACAAATCTGTAAAAGCCTGTTTCATGTTGTAATCTGTCACTGCTCTTTCACTGGAGAGCATTCTCTCAGCCTATCAAACGCAATAGATTCGGTTGTCTGTAACAGGTATTTGTGAAAATTCAATGATAATCGCTCCGAAGATACCTCCTTATATCTTCCAAAGATATGAACATGTTTTTTTTCTCTCGACTTCCAAAAAAAAAATCTTAAATCAATCATCAGAAATTAGTAGTTCCCTATCTATACCAATATCTCTCTTTCTTACACACTTCCCTTTTCCAAATGTCTTCCGTTCTCTCTATCTACCTCTACTCTATCGAACCTGTATACAAGTACCTTTGATAGAGAGATATTTATCTTTCGATTTTATTTGATAGTATTTATTCTACTCGGCGTAAAAACAAAAACAAGGCACATACAAAGTTTACATAAATTACGAGTGAAAATTGCAAATAATACAATGATAAAATCTGGGAAACATCTATGTACTGTTAACGCTAGAACCTGTGTTATTTCTTTCTCTAATTTCTCTTGAAGCACCCTGACCCTCCAACATAGGAAAGCGCACTATATCAATTTAATGCATCCTTCTTGTGTGTTATTTATTTTCGCCCATTCTTATCCCTCCCACCCTGTGTACCACTTTCTCTGTCTTTCTTCCCGTTCTACCTCACCAATAACACACCCACAGATTCACTTGTGGCACTTGTGGCAGAATCGATATTGCACAAAACATACTTTAATCGAATAGAAATTCATCAAAGGTGGCAAACGGAGGAGTTAGTTGAAAAACGTCGAGGGGAAGCCAAAGGCCTTGATGGCGGGTGGGGGGGGTGGGTGGGTGGGTGGGGGTGATGAAAACGGGAAGGGAGAGATAAATTGTACCATGGACTTAGGTTCATGTTTGTTCACATGACTCATAGCGGTAACTGACCTCTGTTCCTACCAATTATTTCCGTTAGACAAGCCTTATTATATGTCATAGTCGAATATTTATTTTATCCGACTGTTATTTATCCAATGCCTGGCCTCTTAAGGCCATCGCACACCTTACGACCCGACCGGTCGCCGACTGGCTTGCGATTGAGTGAGGGGAGATGAATCTTCTTCTTCTTCTTCTTCCAGTAGTGTGCATAAACCTCCACGGAGTATCGTCGCACAACAGTTGGTTGTCTATCGGCTAATTAAACGTGTTGCTCGTAGCAAAGCTCGATAAAAATAAGTCCAAAAACGAACGCATATACACTATATACAAATTGTTCTCATATTTTGAGTTAGTTTAAGACGACATCTCTGACTCGTGTCTTGAAGATGTCGATCGATGGTGAGATGACCACATTTTCAGGTAGACCGTTCCACAAACGGATGGTGTTTGGGAAGAACGTATCCTTCAGTAGTGATGTGCGTGATCGTGGGATTAGAAATCTCTTGCTGTGGCCTCTGGTTGGAGTGTTGAGCGGTACCAACTGGTCGTCGGGGATGTCAATCAGATGGTTGGTGATTCGGTACATCATAGTAAGCTTTGACACTGCAACATCGTAGAGCAGCAAGGCAGTCATAAGCCTCGACACCGCACACATTGCGATCCGATCTGCGACTCACGCATGCGCTTTTTGCTTTTTGGCATAGCATCTGAGAAATTGAGCTTACTAATGCGCATGCGCGTTGTTTATCATCATACGCGTTATGCAACTCTGCTGTCTGATTGGCTGGCGGTTGTATTGAGCTTGCGATCCAGTCATAATTAAGGATTCGACATGTCAAATCCTTCCGATTTTCCTTGCGACTTGTCTCTGACCGGTCTGCGACGCTCAAGCTGACAAGAGCTGTGACGTCACATCTCAGTGGCGGATCCAGAGGGGGGCGCCCCGGGCGCGCGCCCCCCCCTATTTTCGCCGGATTTTTTTTTTTTTTTTTGATGGTTATATTTACTGGATTGGTACAATGTAGTCAATTTCAAGGGCTAGATCTAGTCAAAACTATATTTTAACTTACGCTCATGGCCTTTGTGTTCGCACAAATGCACCTCTGTCATACTGTATTGCAATATGTAAATTCCGGAATTCCAGGGCGCGCAATTAAGTCGATTGGTTGGAAAGTTGCACCACTTGTAATCGGGAGTTGCAGTGCAGTGACCAGTGTGAAGATGTTGGATTGGATATAATTTTTTCCCGAAATTTTGTGTTTTTTGTAACATGCGTTTGTCCGTCTTTATGGCAAATACATGTAAATTGTAAGTAACAGATCGCGAGAGAAAGTGTCAACGATGCGAATGATAATGTCTATCCCCGAGATTATTCTTCACTCAAAGATGAAGCCCTATATCGGGCGCCACGTGCGCAGCATTATCATTCTGCCTTGGTCATGTACGTTTTCACTGAAATGTATAGGTCAGACATATTTGTATTTAATGTAAACTAACTTTTACACTTTCTGGTAGATTCAGAGGCATATTATCCAGGGCGCCCAAACTAAGTTTCGCCGAAGCAATCATTCCAACGAATTATCAAGGAGCAAAATTGTATATTCTCAATCACCAGTCGACCCCACTCCGCGTTTGCTGTGTATAGGCAGCTATATGTCAGCGTAAGGAGCGAAGATTTTATGTAACGGGGGGGGGGGGGGGGGGGTGGGGGTTGGGGGGAGAATAAAAATACTTTCGTGCAGACTAAGTTGGTTGGAAAGCTAGTATACATTGATTCAACATGTAGAAAAAACATCAAATTGGAAGCCTATATGAATTCATGGTCTAAACAAGTTGTAATTTCATAAATGAAAAGCTTACAAAATGCCTTCTGAACTCTGTATACCGAAGACGAGCCTCGGTTTATTTTACATTTTCTGCCACTTCTACAATTATGGACTGCATATCAAAGCTCCTTATATGTATTTTCTAGCATTTTATCATTGACCTTATTTAATTATTTGTGGTATAGTTTTAACAAGTGCTTCGTAAAAATTGATTATCTTATGTTAAAATAAATATAAATACAATTTCATCCTGGCTGGTCATAAGTTAAGATGGCAACGCGATGAGAGACTTTGAACGTAAACAATAAAACGTAAACAATAAAAATGATGAGAATCCCCTTAAGAAGCATTATATTACTTTGAGGTTGTGCAGAATGACTGGATTATTGAAGATGATTTGAAAATAATACGAGGGAAAAGGTTGATTACCAGAAGATGATGTCGTTTTTTCTGTAGTTTGTAACAATTTACTGTGCATTTTGGGGGGAAAAAGAACCAAATTTTATGCATGTTGCCATACGACTAAACAATTCTCGTTTGAAACACACAATGTAAATACACAAATGACAATAAACAGAATGGATTATTCGGAACTTATCGATTGCAAGTCTCAGTTTCGTATCATTTAAATTTGACGTTTCAATCACACGATGCAAGCAAGTGAAGAGCCTTTGCCAAATGTATGTTTTGAATGACCGCTTATACGGTGTGTGACTGGAAACCAGCTCCTAAATGAGTCAGTATGTGTCTTTTATTCATGAAGTTACAGTGATTTAAGTGTGCATTTTTCTTCTAAAGGTGCTCTCAAAATACGACTTTTGGACATGATTTTTTGAAAAAGTCCTTGCCGTGGGCGGGGGGGAATCCCCCCTCCCACACCTTCCCCCCGCTCGGTCGCTTCGCTCCCTCGCCTTTGGCGCCCCCCTATTTCAAAATCCTGGATCCGCCCCTGCATCTCCCCCCACCCAGTCGCAAGCCAGTCGGTGACCGGTCGGGTCGTAAGGTGTGCGGTGGCCTTATTATAATAGTCGAATATTTATTTTATCTGACTGATATAAGATTATCCAATGTCTGGCCTCTTAAGAGATGGCATTGAAATGACCCCTGGAATCATCTCACATTGGTATAAAACTACCCTTTTTTCGTCTTGCAGATGGGTACCCCAACAAATACGTCCTGGACGAAAAAAAAATATGTAGGCCCTATGTGTGTTGGTGTTTTGGGCTAATATGTGCGCATATAGGAGAAGTCCCTTTTCATGTTCATGAGCACAATACAATCGCGCCATTTTCCAGGTTATGCAAATAATATGCACCGAATCTGTTGGTAAAAGACATAATCAAGTTGTGCCCCTATGCTCCATATTCAGTTACATCATCAACAAGTAATTGCAGAAGTACTTTCAGAAAAAGGCCCAATCGAATCAAATGAATCTTATTTGTATTCCATTTTGTGAGTTGCACATTATCAGAAAATTGAACAGCTGTCATTTCGAAAATAACCTGAAAATGCTGCAAAATCCTATTGGGCATTTTGTTCATCAGTTGATGGTAGTTATTACGTCTTGTGTGGGTTTGTGAAACCACTTTAATCCGAGCTATATATTACCTTATAACAAAAATAATATTGTTTTTCCCGGGGGCAAAAAGTATAAATATTCATTGAGAATAGGGGTAAATTATATCATCAAACTCTTCGCTCAAACTTTCGCCGTTCTAGCCGTGGGGCCTAGAGGATATTCTCTATATTAATGGAATCGTCTTGATAACCCAAATAAAAAGCCTCTTTGGGGAGGGGTGGCGGATATAGCATGTGTTACACAACTCGCAATTTTCATTGTGAAATAAAAAAAAAAGATAGCGCGCAATTTTGAGATTCATGGAATTATATCAGATAGGTCATTCGCAAAATATTTTGCATATAGATTATATATATATATATATTGGCGAAGAAGCTCAAAAAGCATTGAAGCTTCTTCGCCAATAAATTACTCACTGAAGCACCCACGCAATGTTTAGGTCCTTGCTCATCACAACTATTCGACGACAGTATCATGCACTCAAATACTAAAAATGTTTGAAAAATAAGAAGTTAACATATATATATATATATATTATATATATATTATATATATATATATGTATATATTTAGTATTTGGGTGCATGATACGATCGTCGAATAGTATCATATTGATACATAAATCACCATCTCATGTAGTTCGCATCCACTTTATGTTTATTGATACCAGGTAAACATTGTTTGAATCGTGATATTATAACATATTGCGTTAACGCAAAGAAATCAAAATAAATAATGTATTATACAGTCAATTCACTATACAAACTTTATTCAAGTCACCGTCACACTTATACGAAACTGACTTCAGACCGATGAAAGCCAATGAATCATATTCAATGGCAAACCAGTTGTTGGTCAAATTTTCTTGGTTTGTTAGATATGACTGGAACATTTCATTGTTTTGATAATAGCATTAAGAATGATTTTTCAATTCACGTCATCTTTTAGTAGATTGTTAATTTTGTTACGTTTGTATACTCAGCCAAGACCATCCGAATAATGAAAAGCAATTCGCTTGAAACGAATTTAGATAAACAAATTATATAAGATATAAAATCTAATAATAATTGAAATCAGATATGTGAGAATATTATGTTGTAGCTGATGAACTGTCAATACTGTCTTATCATGTCCATAAAAATAGAGTAAATTAAAAAAAAAGCCGCTTCGACTTCGTTGAAAAATATCTAGGTCCTGATCAATTTCCCCATATCGATAATTTATGGAACTGGGCGACGGAAGGCGAGAAAATCGCACTGAACAAGCGAAATGATATCACAAGCCGCTGCCACTATCGTGTAAGGATCGTGTCACAGATCGATACTGCCTTTGGAATCCAAGAAATTATTGAATCCTGGTTCGGAATTTTAACGCAGGCTACAGTCATACCAACGAAACTGACTCCAAATCGTCCAATGTTATCTCGTTGGGAATAACGTAATAGCTTTTGGCAATCTGGAATCGATTTCGCGGTGTGACTGAAGCCATGGTAACATTATGGTGTAGCGAACATCAATTGAGGGGGTGGGGTTGCAACACGATCAAACATTACATATGCCATTAATATGCGAGGCGTTGTGGGTGGATACGTAGATAGGGTGGGGAAAATGAAATACTTTCACGTTTCAAGCGAAATGCTCTTATTATTCTTGGGTGTGTGTGCGTGGGTGTGTGCCAGAAAGGGATTGGTGTGTATCTGTATGAGTGTCTTAGGTAATCACCAGCAACAATTGATCTAAGTAACAAACAGAATGCTATCAAACCGGTAACTTTTGGTCCAATGTGGGTACATAGGTTTGTGTGCGAGGGTATAACGCGTTTTGGGGGTGTTGAAGTATCGGCTGTACTTACCCTCGTAATGAAACTAAGAGCCTAGAACTTCTTTTAAGAGATCAAAATTGTTCCTTAAATGCATATTAATGCAACAGAGAGAGAGAGAGAGAGAAAGAAAAAAAAAGCCATACCCTCCTATTCCCCAAATGTGTAACATGTTAGAAGTACGGTATTCATATTTGTTTGCCACTATCTTCTTGAGGTTTTGAAACAAAGTTTTGCTAAAACTTCTGAAGGTTTTCAACCTCGATCTTGAGCTAAATGAAAACATAGAAGCGACAATACAGCAACAACAATATATACGGTCACTGACAAACATTGCCTACCGATCTCAATTTATTTTATTTTTGTTTTCATCTCTTTCGCGAAAACTTTATTTCGTCGGTTTATCGAATTACATTTCACGATCTCATGACAAAAACTGATTTATTTCAAGATGCTTGGTTTCGGGCTATTATGACGACCCCAATGTATTATATGCCGACAACCATGACAACAGTGAACGGATATAGACGCATACATATTGTGCAATATAACAGTAATGTCGTTATCTAATAAACTAAATATAGAAACCAGCGTAACTTTGGGCGATCTAAGTTTCCTTCTTGATTTACATGAAGTTGGTGACCGAGTTTTTAATCACCCCTTTACCTGGAAATTCGAAAGCGACAAAGTGATTTTTTTCATTTCATTTATTTCTTAACGCAATGTATAAAAAGAGAAAACACGAAATATGATTTCTGCGATGTAACTGATATTTTCTACTGTTATGATTGTCACAAATCGGTATTCTGAACATTGTCTTTTCCCTGTCATATCTCTCAAAGTTCCCACCCATCTTTTCGGAAGCGAGCCAATCAAAATCATCGTTAGTTCCCAGTTGGAGCCCTTCTAGCCAATAGGAAAGCCCCGTGGCAGGTAGGGCGTATCCCCCAAACAGTTGCTGGCATCGCGCAACTACGCGTATATTGATGCGCTTAATTAAAAAGCGAGACAGGGAGCTGTGAAGAATTTTAGAGAAGTATAAAAGTAAGGAAAACAGAGAAAAAAAGGAGGAATAAATATGTAGGGCCTAACTAATAGCATGAAAAAATTATTTTGAAAATTGTCATGGAAGATGAGTGAAACTAATACCACAATCTAATCTAAATAATATAATTGTTTGCTTGACATTCAGTCGGCAGGGTATCGGGATATTTGGTACTAAAAGATATGACAAAATTTATGACTGCTACCCCCCTGTCATAACTTTTGTCATATCTTTTGCTTGTATAAAAGGATTACGCGCATTTAAAGCCGCGTATTTTTGCTGCGCGCTAAAGAGAAGAGACAAAATTTATGACAATTTTTTGTGACAAAAGTTATGACATCCACCAGAATACCGATTTTGTCATATCTCTGAGATAAGATGAAATATGGAGAAAAGACAATGTTCAGAATACCGCCCCAGTTGCACAAAATAAGAAATATTTCTGGCAACACGCTCCACTGTTACGCTTACGGTCTACTTTACATTTTTGGGGTTATTATTATATTTTCTCCGTTAAATTGGTCTTTTGTAACTTTTTCGCTCTTTTCACACCAGAATAGGTTCGGGAAAATCCCGTAATACAAGAGGAAAGCCTCTGACAGTCTCTATTGCATAACACGTTCTAATATATCAGCAGTGCTGACTTTCAAAACGATTATAGAATACTAGTAGGCCTAATCATGAAAAACACCATTCATATGATGACAACATACAATGTTTATTGACCCTAAAATACATTTGACCTTGATCGTGTGACCAAAGACGATCCGTGATACTTATTCAAATTATGTCCACATTTCATGAACTAGATCTATAAACTTTCAAAGTTATGATGGCAACTCAACAAATACCTCCAACATTGCCAAAGTTCATTGACGTTGGTCATGACTGGAACCTGAAACTCACGCAGGATGTTATGTCCAAGTTTCATGAGCTAGATCCATATACTTTCAGAGTTATGAAAAAAATAGTCATGGTTAAGATTTAGTTTTGACCCCCCAACATAATCTAGGTTCATTAACCCTAAAAGACCTTTGACCTTGGCCATATGACCTGAAACTCAAACAGGACGTTCAGTAATACTTGATTATCTTATGTCACCGTTTTATGAACTATGTAGGTCCATAAACTCTTTAAGTTATGATGACATTTCAAAAACTTAACACTCGGTTAAGATTTTGATGTTGATCCCCAAGTTCAATGACCCTAAACAACCTTTGACCTTGGTCATGTGACTTCAAACTCTGGCGGAATGTTTAGTAATACTTGATAACCATTATGTCTAAGTTTCATGAACTAGCCCCATGTATTTGTCATGATGACATTAAAAAAAATTAACCTTTGGTTAAGATTTGATGTTGCGACGCCGCCACTGCCGCCGTCGGAAAAGCAGCACTTATAGTCTCGCTCTGCTGTGCAGGCGAGACAAAAACGAGATATATTTTTTGCTAAGAGGCTAAGAGGTCGTAACATTTAATACTGGTGACAGATAACCGGCTGATAATATATCGTTTGAAATTATTATTTTCAATATATCGTTTGAAATTTACGAAATGAAATCAAACAGTATAAATTTCCAACACGTGAATCATTCAAATATATAAAAAACACTGAAATAATTAATTCGATTTCATTCTGTTCAAGGCTGCTTATGATTATAGATTCTGTTCAGGAACTATTGAAATTCTAAGAACACAACAATAATTTGAGGATGAAAAAAAGAAAACGAATTAATTGCCAATTTAAAATATGTGATCAATCACGTCAATACAGGATTGCGAAATTTCTCATAAGTTTGTAATAATATTGAATGCCGCATGCACTAGATACGATAACCCTTAAAACAGCCACTGAATCTGATTCTATGAGAAAAGAGAAGAAAATAAAGATATAATGTAATATACATATTTATTTTTAGATCAAGAAGTCGTTGCTTACTTTTCATGAACCGACGATTTTGTTATGACATAACATTGAAAAGCATCGTCATGTCGACATTTCTTAAAATACGTGTGCACAAGAGAATGAGTAAAACCTTTTTTGTGTAAGTGCATTATGGGATCATGTGAGTGTGTGTATGAGAGAGAGAGAGGGGGAGATAGATAAAACAAAAAACGAGAGAAAGAGGGGGTATATAAAGGGAGAGAGATAATGAGCGAGTAACAAAGGAAGGAGGAGAAAGGAAATCAAATATGGGAAGCTAAATGAAGTAAATATCGTTAAAGATGCCTCCAGCTAGCAAGTTGTTTGTTGATATTTGACGCTCGTGTCTATATAAATAGAATGGCTTGAATATGAGGCTATCGATTTTCATAGAGTTTTGTTGGAACCTTTCCTCGTCTTACGCAAATGGACATGACTCCGTCGTGGTAGACTTTTTTATATATTGATTATTAGAAATAATGAAATTATTTAGAAATAGGGCTTACTTGATTAGCTGTCGATGTTAGGGATGTTTTTCGCAAAAAACCAAGACAAAACAAAACCGAAGAAAAAAATAAAAAACATACACAGAAAATCCCAAAGAACAACAAAAGACTCCATAAATTCCAGATTATCATAATAGGTAAGCAATTCTGGTTCATATTGTATTAACGTCTGTCATCGTGAGGAAGCTGCTGTCTAATCAACAAAACCGACTGTAATCAAACCGATAACATGCTATTCGCAACATCGTAATATATTTGATCGGTCCGCAATCGGTTTGAATAGTGTGACTGCAACCGGTCACTGCTACCCCTAATCCGGATACATAAACAACATTGAAATTCGGTTCAACCCCCCGAGTCACAGCCTTTACATTTGGAAAAAGGTCAAGTACCGAATTCCGCACCGGGACCACCCGGTTTCAGTCGGTAATGGGTGACAGTTGGTTCCCATGCGTTAGAATTCATATTTTTAATTTATACACATCAGTAAAACAAACATACATAACCACACGCACACACAAATCCACCCACACGCTCATACACAACCTCTCTCTGCAGTGCACACACACACGTTTATGGGGGAAATCGAGGACTTGTTTTCCTTCCATAACAGAAGATCATATAACATTCTACTATACAACAGAGGACACACATTCCACATGACTCATTGCCGTGGCGGATAGACGTCTTTTGCAATCGTATCAATCTATGGTCAATTCCAGCGTAACGGACATGACATTCAGACAAATTTTTGTAATTCAAAGGTTTATACAGTAGAATTAGCAGTCTTTTGATAATTGTTACTAAGCTTATCAGACACATTTAAGTATCAGTTACATACACATAAAATTTCAAATCGTTTCGTTGAACAGTTGCGGAGAAATTGCACTCTTTGTGAGCGTAACGGACATGACACGAAATGGACGAAGCATTTTTACCTCCTATTGCTTATCAAAATTCCTGTGAATTCTTAGATTGCATGCACCTGACGTTGGTGTTAATTTAACCTTAAGATCATGCTCTATCCATAAAATGGTGTTTAAAAACATTTTTGCAGTGCATTCTGTATTCCTAGCTCAAAATGTAGCGTAACGGACATGACACACGAAGCGTAACGGACATGACAGTTTCGTCCACTTTTTGTAAGCGAAAATAATTATTTTATTACAAGATATGGTACATGTCTAATTGTTTACATGTTAAGGCTAGAGGTTAGAGACACATATTATAACTGGTAATCTGTAATATCTCCTATTATTTTGCAATTTGAGAGGGGGTCTTTTTGTACAATATTTATAAAACCAAAAAATATTTAGAAAAATTTATTTTACACCGGTTAACAACAGTTGATGAGTATTTTCCAGTTACTACCATCCACCGCACCTAATTAAAGGAGAAAAAGTTGATAGAAAAGATTATTTTTTATTCATGCCTCAATATTTGATAATATACTAGCGTAACGGACATGACACCCTTATGAAGTGAACTTCATCAGCACTTCTTAGTTTGAAAATGAAAGAAATATGAATAATGAATGTAATTATGTAACAGCAAAGTACCTTTGCTAACACTCTAAAGAAAAATATGTAGATATTATTGGCAGGTATCATTAATTTAATAGCTATAGCCTAAGTGATAATTTTATATTGAATACAATGTTTATCATACCACTAAGGCACACTGAGAAGACCAAATCTCATTTTTTGTGAGAAGAAAACAAAATGTACCAGACCTGTATAAATCCAAGATGAACATATTATGGAATGTATTGTATGATAAAGAACATGTACTAGTATTAATGTCAGCTTTAAGATTACAAAAAATGGTATTAAAAAGTATTTTAATAAAAATTTAATAGCAGTACCTGGAAACCGGTCTTTCATTATCGATTATGGATGAGTTGAAAGACAATCGGAATGTTTGTAAATAGCTTCTGAGATTTTTTTCATTCAAAATAACTATCATCCTGAGTATAATCATCCTTTTATCAAATCTTGGATGCTCTAAATCTTACGATCTTGCTTGCTGACAAATGTGGCTGTATTTAATTTCGTTGTATTGTCCGCGCTGCTTGTGTACAATTGAAGATACATCATTCAAATCGTGATTATGGCTGACCAAAATACTATGATGACATAATTTATTGATCGCGCCACATTCTTTCCATGGCTCCTTTGCTTTGTGATACTGCAAAGAAGTGCCACTGTAGATTCATATAGAGCTACATCATGTATATCCGAATACAAACTTGCTTTTAAATGTGAGCCCGTGCCATCACTGAAGAAGTACATGTAGAGGTTGGTGAAAGTCAGATACTTTGAAGTAATATCATCAATGATCATGAATTCACAAGTTGGAGTTTTATCATGCTCCAAACTGTCAGTGCAAAAACCCAAGATATTAATCAAATGTTTGTTCAAACACAAATGATGCAGATTGTGATCTGAGTATGTTGCCAGATCTAGCTTCATCTTATCCTAATATTATGTGGCATACCATTAATTCTCAGAAAAATCTACCAGAACAAGAGCTGAGCTTTCATCATTCACCAACTTCTAAAAATAGCTTGAATGACATGCAGATTCTAGGAAATATTACATTCAGCTATCCTAAAATAATTGAGACTGACCTCAGTCTGTGACACTGAGCCTAATATTTTGTTTTTGTGAATGCTGCCTTTTGCCATATATAAGGCGTCATGTCCGTTACGCGAATTGTCATGTCCGTTACGCCATTTTTATGAAAATGAGAAGCGGTAAGGGAAAATGATTGGTACACATGGTAGGGGGTTTAATTCTAACATAGAATCTGAATCTGCAGTACCTTTAGACAAATTTCCTGTAAGCTGTGAAAACTTTAAGTGAAAAACGTAACGGACATGACACTGATAATGGTAAAGAAATCACACAAATCTGAAGGCAGATTTCTCTAAAATTGATGAATGGCATGACATTTAACGATTATTTTCTGTTGATTTAAACATTAATCAACTATTCAAAAGGATAAAAAGAGACCTCTGGGACCTTGTTTGCTTTTAGTAGAGACAGGAAAGATGAATTGTTTAAAAATAGCCACATTTTTCACATTTTGCAATTTACTATTCTATTTTTTTGATGATGGAAAAAACTACAACATTTTATCAATATTGTGATTTTTCTATTGGAAATTGAGACTTTATAGATTACTTTTTAAGAAAATTTGACTGCTTAAGTGAAATCTGAAACTTATTTTTTCTCTAAAGTGAACATTTTCCATGGAATTGCCCCTATGCAAAAGGCAAATGATTTGGGACCGTTTGTAACGATCCGCAGAAAATGTACTTCCTCGGTGTGATAGGTGTTGTCATTTTGAATGTGAAGTTCGTGCGTGCATCCTCGGTTGCGGGTGTAAATACCTGTACGTAACCATACATCTATCTAAAGCTTTCGATTCTATGGACCATTCATTACTTTTATTTAAACTTAATCAATATGGAATTCGAGTGATCGCTTTAGATTGGTTTAGGGATTATGTTTTCAATAGGGTTCAACATATATATGTCCACGGTGTCTCATCTTCTTCGTGAAATATTTCCATTGGGGTACCGCAAGGATCTATCTTAGGCCCCTTGTTATTTCTTTTATATACAAAGACCTTTATAAATCATCTAATTTGTTAACTTTTTTTTATCAATTTGCTGATGACACAAGTATTTTTTGTATTCTTCTAAAGATTTAAATAATACCATCCACATCCTGAACAGTGAACTCCAAAATGTTTCCGACTGGTTAAAAGCAAATAAGTTGTCCCTGAATATCAATAAAACTAGATGCATCTATTTAAAAAAAATCCTTATTACGAACCCAAACTGACAAATCTAATAATTAAAGTCCAATTGACAAACGCTCATATTCACATTTATATCGACAATAAACGTGTCGAATTAAGTAATTCCATTAACTTTTTAAGTGTCACATTGGATAATATTTTGAGTTTAAAGTGCCATATGATAAATGTATTACATAAGATAGGTAGAATACTGGTTTAATTTACAATGTTAATCATAGTGATTGTTATCTAATCACATTATTTGATGTTTCTCTGTATTTTTTTATCCTATTTGCGCACAAAGATTGAACTGAAATTCACGCAAACCCACCTTCCATACACACACACTCACCTGCATCATGTAGAAAACGAACTTGCACATGAACCTGCCAAAGAGCCATGTTGGCGTGGCGTACACCGAAGCGGTGAACGGAGCACAACAGAGTAAGAAGGCTATATCTGTAAGCGCCAAATTTAAGATGTAATACTGGTAACCGTCCTGTTTTTTGTGTGACAGTAGATGGTGTAGATGACGACGAAGTTTCCCGCCAGGCCAGCGAGGGTAATGACACTGAAGATGGTCGGAACAAGCCAGCTGTAGACCCGCTCTGACGGGCTGGGTTCGTAGGGCAACAGTGACGAATACAGCGAGGAGTTCTCGTCATAGTTCCCGTAGAAATCGTCCGAAAATTCCATGATGCCCGAGAATGAAAATCCTCCTTGCTCCGAAGACGATAAACTTTATAAGTCCCTTCTATTGTTTATTTCCGATATTTCCACCTGACGATGATTACTGGTGGAATTTAAATGCCTTGAAATCGACGCAGGAAGAGTGAGGTATACGTTTTCCATATAATCTGCAAAATAAAAAAGATAACAATGATTGATGTCTATTGAGAGAATATGAAAGGGATGTCATGAATAATAAGAAGAAAGATATTATGCGAAGGAGGCGAGCAAGATACCACTTATAGCTTAGACGATTACCTTCAATGAATATAAAATTCTTTTCGAGGAAATATATCCTTTTCACCTTGAAATAACGCATCATCTTCCATTTAAGGTGAAGTCCATCCCAACAAATATTCATTTGATAACTTAAGGAAAATGAAAGAATAATAAACTAGTAACTTCATCATAATCGGCTGTAAAGTTTAATAAAGTTTTACCATACAATTCTGCTTTATTACACAAATGCAAATAATATTCATTTACAGAACAAGGTGAAATGCAAATTGCGAGGGTGGCGATAATGTAATAAACTCAGAATAAAGTGTTGAGGTCATCGGTGACCTTATGCATCAGTATAGTATATTCTAAGTCATGACTGATATTTCTCTATTTCTTTCCAATCAAATGTTTGTTTGGGTCGACATGCTCTTAAACACTTAAATGTCTTTCTTTTTTCATTCCTGATTTTTTTCTTGTCAGTTGCACTTATTTTTAATGGAAGTTTACTCCTCAATCATCGAGTGTAAGATCGGGGAGTAAAATTATGCTAGCGAAACGGTAACATGAATTGGGGGGAAAAATCGTCTTAAAGTTAACAATCTGATAAGTAATCGGCTATTGATTCAAATTTAATTACTGATTTTATTCTCATATTGCTTTGTTCAGAGAAATATATCGAGTTCCAGTAGGTTAATGGATCGAGTACATGAATATTTAAGACCAGCCGAGACCATGGGAGCGTTTCATCAACATCTTTGTCCGACAAGTTGTCAGATCTGCCATCTTTTCTTGATCTTGATTGGCTGAGAAGCATTGTTTCTATGGTAACTGTCGGATGAAATGAAACTCTCCCCAGACAACATTTAATGTTGACCAAAAGACGAAAAACGAAATGATTTTGGGTTTGTCCAATAAGGTTTTGAGTCAAAATTTGTCCTTTTGAACACTATTTGCTAAAATTTCAAATGAATATTATATATAAGATAGGCTAATGTTTGACAAGCGATAACCCACGTTTAACTCAACTTGGCCGCAAATGGACTTAGGTCGTTCTCTAATAACTTAGGCCTACTCAATTGAATGTAGATCTTAATTATCAACATATTAGCTTGTTGCGACAGAAAGTGGAACTCGATATTACTTTTCTGTTATGAAATAATAAACAGTTAAGGCCGATTTTTTTTATATGCAATCAAAGAGGATCATATCATAATGCGACATATAACCCATCTTTATATAGACGACTATCGACGCGGTCCGATCATACGATACTATCACAATAATCCCCTCTTCTCGTACCCGGTTCAAAAGCGCGGGTAGAATTCGGATGAAATTGCACCATAATTGATGTTGTTGCCCAGGGCAACGCCTTGCTTGTTTAAGACAAAAAGGTGCGAACCCCATTAGTAGGAATCCGAGTGGTGTTAACTTACAGGAGGACCGCAAAAATGGAGTGAAATCGAGCTCAAAATCAACACTGGTACAGTGAAGATCACGGTATCCAGGATAGGAATATTTGATTGTATCTATAGTCTGTGCGCCAAGACTCATATTTAAGAAGGGTATATCTAAGTTTGATATCCAACTTAACTTGCTTTTGCACTCTTTAAAAAAAAAACAGATTGGATATCTGTTGATGACTATAGCCCAAAATACTGGTAGATTCTAATTAGTAAAGTGGTTGATTTTGACCATTTTTGTCGGTCAAGCATGTATTGACGGACAGATTGGTAACTTTGACCCCGGACTATGACCAATTCCTTTTAAGAGTGTACATGTAGATGCGCTTTATCGATCACTTTTATCGGTCGGACACAATCGTTATTAACCGTTCTTTTTAAGAGTGTAGTATGCTTTTCACACTGCACATATTTTCTTTAACCCCAGAAAATAGGTGGGGCTAAGGTGGGGGGGGGGAGGGGTCTTAGCCCCACTATTTTCCGAGTTAAGCTCAGCCCACGTCGTTTTCACACACTACGTTTTAGAAAAGTGGGCTATCACAGTACTATTTGGTTATGAAAAACCCAGGTTAGCCGGCTTCGGTGCTAAGAGAAGCAGTGTGAAACGAAACCGGGCTAAGGAAAAGTGGGGCTAAGCATAAGCCAATTACATAAGTCGAAACTGCACATAATAATTAGGCTCTGTGTGGCAAAATCATCAATATTCATGAGCTTTGCGAGGTTAAGACGTTAATCCCGGCTAAGCAAATAGTATGGGGTTAAGATAGACAGTGTGAAACCAAAAAAGATAGTATGGGGTTCAGGATAGTCCGAGTTAAGTATAGCACGGGTTTAAGGAAATGCAGTGTGAAAAGCATATACTGTATTGAGATTTACCAACAGATGGGTTACTTTGACCAGTCCCTTTTAAAAGAGAAGATTTCCTTCATAGATCTTTTAGACTTTTTTTTGCAAAAGAAACTAAATTAGCAATCGAGGTGATTTACAAATGTCTTGTAAAATTCTTGACATGGAGATTAATACTAAGTATTTTAAAGAAAACAATAAAAATACAAATTGTACAACATGTATTTAATTACTATATCTTTGTTTCTGGAATACTATTCCAAATAAAATCAAATAAAGAGGGAAAAGGTATTGATAAAGTTTAAAAATAAAAAAAGGAGTGAAAACATTTTAACGAATCAAAAATGATAATTGCAATGAATTCAGAGAAAGTCTGTTTCCAGACTACCTGGATCTCGTGTTTACTCTATTGACTGTGAAATCCAATTATCTTAACCAAATACAAGTGACTTATTTAGACGTGGTAAACACAGACTTTTCATCACCGTTTATCACGTTCAAGTTGATCATATTGATGGCTCAAAAAGACTAATGCTTCTGATAATTTCGGGGTTATGTCATTTCAGATGATACCAACTATGGAAGAGAAAAGCAGGTTATACTTATTGGTATTTAGTCAGTTCAGTATTCGAATTTGTTGAACATGTTCAAGACAAGAACCCCACCCACACCACGTGATTGCCATTATCCAAGCCACTGTGAGGGCGTTTCCCGTGGCGACCGGTAATCCTAGATGAACTAGTTCTCTCTCAAACCGACCAGGACAAACGCCTACATCGTGAATTCTAGCGTCAAGAGATAGTAAAGAACCCAACTTGCTTTGGATCACCAACGAGCATTTGAAGAAATTTTAGACCATTAATCTGATGGGCAAACACCATGTACAGGTGTGGAAATATTAGATTCTTCCCATTTGCACGCTACCTTCTGCAGAGTATAATTATAAATTTGTAAAAATAGATGGAACACGAGACGAGGATGAACATGTTTTGATTGAATGAGATCAATCCCTGGAAGTTTCTATAATTGCTTTGATCCATCATTTTCTAAGCTCTTTGAAAATATTCAGTTTTTTGATAATCTTCATGCATTTGTGGATCGTGTGTAATTTCGCCATCGATGAATAGGATGGAAGGATGATCTTGTTTTATTCCCTCGTGAATATCGTTCTGTACTTAATCCATGCAATTCGTTTAAAGATTTTTTTTGAAGATCTTTATCTCCACTACTGCGGCGGTTCGGCCTACTCTAACTTTGTAAAAACAAACAAAACATGTGTTGACTTTCGTAAAGTTTGCGTCATATTATCTTTTCTGTTATAATATTGACAATATTTACCATATCTGCGGTGCATTAGCCTGAAGTTACGTCAAATTTTGGTGACACGACGTTTGCTCCTGCGACAATTTCTCCAGGGCATAATTTCGTTGAAGATGCAGGGTTAGGGCTGCAATAGGGTGTTATGTTAGGTTAGGATAAGCTGTAGGGAAGGGAATTGTGTTAAACTCAGGGTTGAAGTAGACCATTCGATTACTGTGTGGAATTTAGAGCGGAGCAATTGTCGCCGGAGCAAACGTCGTGGAACCCAAATGTTCTTCTGTTGTGTTTACAGCAAAACCAAGAGGAAAATATCCTGACAACCTCTTTGAATGACGGAACTCCAGGCGAGCGTTTCATGAAAGGACTTGTCAGACGTTTAATCCGACAAGTCCCATTTTATCCGACAGTTACTATAGTAACAGTAACCTCTCAGCCAATCAGAATCAAGGAAAGATGTTAGATCTGACAACTTGTAAGACAAAAAATGTTGATGAAACGGTCCCTAGGAGACAATGATCATAAACTTCAAATAAGGTAATTGCTGCATGTACTTAATAAAAATTCTTAACCACCCGAACGGAGAAGGAACAGCTTTGGAAACAGTTCGATGAATAGTAGGGTAAATTTTGACGTCTCTGATTTTTAATACACGAATTAAGAAGTCTCACACACCAAATTAAGAAAGATATATGAATACAGACAAAGTTAATTTCAAATGTCTTTCAATACCTTAAAAACAACAACAACCAATAATTATTGTTAAAAGTAGAGAAATCAATACAGCAATGCGTTCAATGTTTCTTAAAAACGCCAACCTCCCAGTAGTGTATAAGTTCTTTTTTGACGGGCGTATTCCATACATTTATTGTGTTCTTGTATCTTCCATACGTCGCAGAACAGTCAGAGTGGGAATAATTTAAGATTACTCTCCCGGATTTCATGATGTATCTCATGAGTGATTTTCACTGAATAATTTGTCCTGATCCAATCTGATGACACTATCTCATTACCCAATAGCAGCTGTAAGCCAAAAAAATGAAACATAAAAGAGATGATCTTAAATGAATCAATCAATAAATGAACAAATATTTTTTTGATAAATCAATGATGGAATCACCAAAGAAAGAACACACAAATTCAAGAATGAAACAGTTCCACCTTTTTTTTTAAAATCACGCTCCCATCCCGTCCTCATCACGAGCCTGTCCACTTAATTCCCCTTTCTCTGATGCTCTGGTCTCATCGCCATATCCGACCCAAGACCGACAGAAAGTATTACGTTATAACCAATGACAGACCTTCGGTCGGGTTCGATTCGGTTAGTTGATGGTACTGTACAAAGCATAATGCCACTATCTCACCGACGAATCCGACTCGAGGCAGGCAACAGCTTTACAACGTTATCGGTTATTACGAATGATATACATGTAACAGTCTGTTAGGAGTCCGTTTCCATGGTTTCGTTGGTGTGACTGTCGTATTTGAGCGTCTAATCTGGCAATCTTGGCGCCTCAAGACAGTCACCGTATCTGTAAATGCATCTTTCAACCCTTCTCCCCGTCCCTTTCCCCTTTCCATTCATGCCTTCATCCTTCTTTCTATTTCTTCTCCTCTGTTACGGAGCCGTGATAAATGGTATTACTGGTGATGGTATTAATGCAGACGCGACTGTGTCCCAGAGTGCGTTTGGTGAGTTAGCAAAGAACTGACGTGTAGCCTCCAACAACGTGAGATCATTGAATAGAACAAGATGTAACATCGGATAAGAAGCTGATTCCTGAAGCAACTTCAGATGATGCAGTCTCAAGGGGAAAGGTACGTAAGATGGTACGAGGGCAAAATCAGGCCCTAGATGACAGGTTCCCCCTCTCTCTCTATATATAATGTATATATACCGTGTATGGATTTGAATTATTTGATAGATATACAAACTACAGATTGACGATCAATTCTGCGGAGCTGATAATGACAAGTAAAAGTGACGTTTTTCTTTTACTTTAGTCGATCGGAATCGAATTTGTTATTCTATTTGATGCCAGCCCCAAACAACACTTACAAATACAGAAGCAATGACAAGATACCCCCTAAGAGTTCTCTTTTTTTTTCTTTATAGCATTTCAATAATGTTGGAGGGAAAAAATCCCTCTGTCAACTGATTTTAGGAGCAGGGTAGCGTTTCATCAACATTTTTTTCCGACCAGTTGTCATGTCTGACAACTTTTTGTGCTTATGATTGGCTGAGGGTTAATGTTACCATAGTGACTGTCGGAAAAACAGTACTTGTTCGATGAAATGTCTGTCAAGTCCTTTCACGAAACGCTCCTCTGTTATTTGATTCTGTCTTAGCATTTGTATTATTGTTATTGTCATGCTATATGCTTGAAATCTTTAAATAAATGAATACGAAATTGAAGTGGAAATGTATTTGGACGGATGAAAGGGGATTATATGGAATTCTATGTAAATGGTAAATAGAAAACCCCTAAAACATGATTCAGACAAATAAAGAAACATCTCAAAAATCATGGCGTGAGATGCAACAAACGTCAACCTTTCCATGCCAAAAATATCAATATTTTCAAAACGATGATAAAAGTCATTACAATTCAATACTAAACAATAATGTCACCATTTAAATGCATGACTTTTCAAGTGTTTATGCGTCTTAGGTAAAAACTAAAACGTTTTTCCGAGAGTGGGAACCCTTTCCTATAATTCCCTCCTACGTGATCATTATCCAAGAGATCGATCATAACACGATACATCATAATACTCATTTACTTGGTTATCACGGATCGATGCGATTTATTCCAAATCCGATATTCCTTAAGGTCATTTCACAACGAGCTCACGACTGACTCTCTTCGAAAATATTGTAGTTAACAAATTAGGCTTTATTACGTAGGCATTTTATTGCCATAAATAATCTGCTTGCTGATTAATCTATCTACCGATAAAAGTGTTGATAAAAATAATGTATATTTTTGAAGTTATGATACGCAAATATATTAACAATTAAATTTTTCCGTCTGCATTATTTCTCCCCATTCGACTACTGAAACACATCATTCAATTTCTAATTTTCATATTTCATATTAGTAAAAGATTTAATGTTTTAATGGTTTCAAGGGACGCAACATGGGGAAAACTTACCTAGCTATGTTTCGGTAGCAGTGATGAAATGGGGGGGGTGGGGTGGGGGGCTGGAATGGGGCATATGTTCACTTCTTGTCGCCCGTGGAAATTAGAAAAAAAGAAACATGGAAGACTATCTACCCTTGCCACAGACGTGTTTTTGCATTCCTTTGAGCACCTCCCTGAACGTTCAAACAGATCCTGGTGCCACCACTGTTCGTAATATAAAAGTGGTTTAATACAGCAAGGAGGTTCTGCGGTTTGAAAGGAATTCGTTACATACATTTGACATGACGGGTCATGTTGTTGGGTGCATCAATACCGTAGGATCCTTCAAATACTAACCGTTGGTAATTGGTGGTAGTGATCGGATTCTTATAAGTTGCATCGTACATTTACCACGTAAAGCAAGTTTTGTTTGGTGCAATAAAGAAGAATTCACTACAACCTTTGCAGTTTTTCTTAATGGGGAGCGTGTAAAATATTGAAGGCTGCACTGGCTCCCTATCAAAAACCGGATTATCTTTAAGATTTTGTTTCTTGCCTTACATAGTATTCGTGGATCAGCACCACAATACAGTCTTTCATTTACCAATCACTACAGACCAGGCAGATCTTTGCGCTCATTCACCTCTGGCTTACTTGTCATTCCGAAAATTTCAAAAACTGGGGGGGGGGGAGGTCATTTGCTTTTGCATGCCCCACTTTGTGGAATAGCCTTCCTGAAGACATAGAAAAATGTACCTCTGTCGAAACTTTCACAAATCTTCTAAAAACTTTGCTATTTAACACTTAGCTCTTTATGCTCCTTGAGCACTCTACAGAATGGATTTGGCCCTTTACAAGTCTCATCATTATTATTATTATTGTTTAATCGGCAAAGTCTGTTTTATCCGACAGTCGACACGGTCAAAGTTATCCCCACATTTCTCAGTCAATCAAGACAAATGAATATTGTTGGATCTTAGAAAAAAATCTGTAGAAGGCATTATCACTGATGATGCGCTCTCAAAATTCATTGAAAGTGTGTCGTCTCTCGGCTATGAATTGCAATTAAGGTTTACATAATATTTCATCATCATCATCATCATCAAATGCAGTTCACTGGGTTGTGGATAAGCCGAGGACGATGATTTGAAATCTTATAAAAGGTTTACCTCTTAATTTTTTTTCATCTCTCACAAAATGCAAAAACAATGTAAAGAGCATGTTTACATTTTGTAAGCATAGGTTTGCTAGCGCCCTCTAGTTAACAATGACAAAATGTTTGCGGAGGAAAGCACGAGGGACAGCGCAGGTTATCTGCAGGAGGGGAAGAAGGAGGGGGGGGGGGTGGGTGGTGACATACATGTAATTCTGTTGAACTTGCATAAAGTGAAATACTGAAGTGTTATCCAATACACTCTGGACGCGAACATGCGCCAAGAACATGATCTAAATCAATTGCGACCTCCAGGGCGCTCTGTTTTCAAATCCGAGGTGTCATAGCAAAGCACGTGGGAGATGCGCCTGACCTTTCTGTCTGAGACTCCATTGTCACAACACGTTTTGTCCCGTGGCTTGTAGAAGTGGATGATCAAGAGTTTTTCAGTCATCCCCTGAGGTTGATTGCGCTGGTAAGGACGGAGAAATAAAATTCCTTTTTTATCGGTATTGATGTCTTGTATATGCCTACACATGTAAATCTTTATGGGCTGTGGGTCTGTACCGTTACTTGGGCTTTGACGTGACTTAGATATTGTCATGTTTTCTCAGCGCCCACGTAGAAAATCTTCGGCGAGAAGTAAAATTAGAGAGAATATCATGTGGTGTCAGAGCACAAAACTAAGTATTTGAAAATCTTGTATTATTGTGACAGCAATTACTTCCTTCAGTAAGAGTACCTTTAACAGAGACTATCATATTGACTGTTCTGAAAGCTACGCACAAGTCTGAGTGGAATATGAAGAGTCATAGCACCAAAGTAGGGAGGGCGAAATGAGGTTTTGAAACGTATTGTCAGGTGCATTTGAGATATGCAAATATTATGATATTAACACAAAGTCTTAGTTTGACGGGTTAACTCTAGAAAAAAAGCCCATTAAAATGGAAATTCTAAGGAAACAGAAAGGTTAAACAAATCTCTGTCATAGAACTTTAGCTCAACCTCATGCTTTCATGTTTTTGCTTTTCTTTCGCTTTAGCTTTTATAAGGCATTCCATACTACACTTATATGAAACATCACACTTGATGTTACTTTTCTGAAATTACCCTTTACAACAAAGTCTTTGCTAACCCATATGTACCGATCAAAAGGGGATGGACCATTTCAATTCCCAAATTCCAATAGCTGTACGGCACTGTACATTCTCATGCTTTTTAAACTAACATTATAAACCGACTTTATAAGTTGGTTCAAATGTATACTGATCCACTATTGTTTAAAACAAACTTACGCTCAAAGTGAATTGGATTTTCGCTCTCAGTCATGCCAGATGGACGGTAAATTTGATAGATAAAACTTCTAGTTAAAAAAAAAATCCGAGAGCTTGCGAACACGGCTAAATCACTTGAAACTATTAAATCCTTTCTTGTCACACGCCTTGTCAAAATGATTATGCCCGAATCGGAACAGTCGGAAGAATAATGATAAATACCGCAGGGAAATTAAATCTTTAAGCTAGGAAATAGGTCAAGACATATTTGCGTAGAGACAGAGAGGATGAGGAGGAGTAACAGACAGAGAGAGGGAGAGATAGGGAGAGAGTGAGCGGGGGAGCGAGAGAAGTTTGCTAACAGCCAGAAAGTAAAGAAACGTGGATAACTTAAAAGGAAAGAGGAAGGAGAGGAAAATAGCCACGGATTTAGGGGAAATAAAAGAAGGATAATATATTGAGAGACACAGAACTATAGCGATTCCTAGATAGAGAAGAATCGGTAGAAAAAAGCCATCTCTAATAGAAAAAATAAACGTCAAATATGCTTATAATTTCATCCCCTAAAGCCAAAACTCGATTTTCATGCGATGTGGGTGAATTGGATGCAGTGCGTGTGTGTGTGTTTAAGTGTGTGTGTGTGGGGGGGGGGAGGGTAAGTAATGAGTGCGTGTATGTGTTACGCGCGCGTGTGTGTGTGTGAAAATGGGAGACGATTGATGCAAAAACAACTATCTTACTAAACCATGCATAATTATGTGTAAATGTATTTAGAAAACCTGCTATGTCTTTATGCTGTCTACAGTAGATATGAAAACACCACACTGTAAAAAATTAAGTGCTACTTTAACACTTATAGTGCCTGTATAGTGACTGAGCTATGAGTGCTGATTTTCTAATTTAAATTTGAACTAGAAAATCAGCACCACTCGTGAAGTCACTATACAAGCACTGTAAGGGCTGAATAAGCACTTCATTTTTACAGTGCACACGTTCATATTACAAGACCACATTTTCATATTATGTCCTTTATGCATATATATATATTTTTTTTACTTTTTAAAAAATGTTATTCTGCTTTTAGAAACAAGTTTTGATGAAAGTGATATTGGTGCATCGTAGACAGTCTCTTTCCCCCGAGATATTCTATCCCAAGAAAGTTTGAGACAAGTTATTAAAAGTACACTTTTTGGCATTTCTTTTCTGGAGATGAGTTTACACATATTGATAAACCAATGCCTTTCCTTGAAATGCAATAGTCATTTTCCGTTCTTTTAAATCAGACTTTTAAATATGAGTAGATAATCACCCGAGTGACATATCTAAGCTAGGCATTCAACACTCCAATATTTTACCGTTAATTTAAAATACTACAAGCAACCATCAAAATATTTACAAAATTCTCTTGTAGGAACTCTCCCGGCTTTTCGAGCACGATCACTTTGGATGTCTAAACGCGTTATGCCAGAAAGTGCGATGCATACTTTTTTTGAGACGTATAAATTCATTTCCCGCCGAAACAAGAATCCTCCCGGATGAGAATTAGAGAGGGCTACAGGCGGGTGGCGTTCTAGAAATTAAAATCAGAGGCTGTCATCGTCGCCAGCGTGTATGCACTAAATATCACCAATGGCGTAGCCTCCGGGGAAAGGGGGCAGAGAAGATGGTAGCACGAGGAGGAAAAAAATCTCAAATTAAAAGAAAAAAAAGAAGAAACAACACGGAAAGATCAGGGCCCTAGAACGTTTTTTACCGGGGGTTCTGATGAAAATTTGACAAGCCCCCCACAAAATATATTTAAAAAAAAGGTGAACTGGAAAAAATGAAGGTCATCTTGCTCCTAAGAAATTTGACATGTCAAGCAAAAAAAAAAAGAAGGGCTTCAATAAAAAAGACTTTTTTGTTAATTTTTTTTCGCACCTACCAGAATTCCGGGGGTCCTGCCCGTGTTACCTATGGAAAATAATGTCACCCTCGGAGGTTATATATTCCATTTAATGTGCTCTTTCACCTTTACCAATGCTGTAAACACTTGGCACCGATTATAAATGTTCATTAAAAGGGGCACTCCGGGCTGAAAAAAGTTAAATCCATGCAAATAAATAAATCAATAAAAAAAAATTCACTGCATACTTTGATAATAACAAAGTTATTAAATTATTAATTCAGCATTGTGAAAACGTACGCCGACATGATTATATAGGTGGTGAGCGCATGGTGTCATGTTCCCACCTTCTTTTTTCTGTTACATGAAATTGAAATCATTTGATGTTTTTTGCAACAGGACTCTGGATTAGCATTATGCACTCTAGAACATTCTGTGAAAATATTCGATCGAACGAAGAAATGTCTATTTAATGACTGGTTCTTGAGCTCTGAACCTATATCACGAGCTGGTGGTGCCTATGGCAAAGTTGTGCCCTCCCAATAAAAATACACGGGTTTGGGCACGGCTCTGGAAATGATATTTTTACTGGGGGTGCTGATGCAAAGTTGACAAGCAAAAAAAAAAAAATCTCTAAAAATGAAGGTTACTTTGTTCCCGACCAATTTAACAAGCAAAAAAAGGGGGGCATTTTTTGTGTCAAATTCATCAATTTTTCACACCCACTAGAATTTCAGGAGGTGCTGCCAATGACGAATAATACATGTTGAACCCCCAGGAAAATCCTGGCCACCCCGCTTCTTTTTTTAAACTTGTAATTTTATTTTATTCTATTTCTATGTATTTATTTCATTTATTATTATTATTATGCTTATTCAAAGGTCCCCAATTCTTTGTATCTGGTTGTCAACTGGCCTTACATTGCAGGAAAATGCAACTTAATTTTACAAATTTTCATGGGGGTTAATTTGCCAACGACCTCTATACACAAAATAGTGGTGTTTTACGTGTTGATGCATGAAAACGCCATTTTCACACACAGATTTTCAAAATTTTTCCCTACTGTGGCAGGGGGGACACCCCCTCCCCCTCGCTCGCTCCGCTCGCTTGGACTCGGTCGCTACGCTCCCTCTAATACCACCACAACCCCCCTTTATAAAAAGCTGGATCCGCCCCTGAATGGAAACTGCTTGGTAAGAAAAAACAGGTGGAAGCTATCTTACCTTCCTGAGAGGCACCCTCGTTAAGCTTGGCAACACCCCCAAATATCACAACTACAATCTGGAAAGTAAGTAATACCGTGCCAGAAGTGAGTTTCATCGGCTGAGTCGAGGGACAGTGGCGTGGTTTATATGCGGTGTCAGAGAAAGAATGAAGAGTAATTTTGGAGACACCCTTTTTTCGGAGATACAATTTCGAATATCTAAGACAGAATGCGCTCTGAGGGACACATCTCGGTTCTCTCCTAAATTGAGAGAGTGGAAGACTGTCATCAAATTCGCATTACGGTTATTGCTGTGGGGTATCCGGGGATAATAGTGATATTATCTGGAGGATTTTTCATGAGGGGACTTTGATAAAATGTGAGCGATATAATCCCACGTGTACTCAGACATCGGCGATTACATTTTTTTGTATTGTTGCTTTATAAATCAATTTCCATTTAGTCAGCGTTCACATAATGCCATCATTGTCAAACAGAGTTTACTTTGCTATTATGATATCAGATTGTCTGTCAAAAGTAATTTTTCTCTCAAGACTTCAGAACTAGCTAAGAAATTTGCAGTGTGTATTATGTACCTCATGGAGCTAGGAAAATTGGGTGAATATTGAAAATGAGATACTATTTAATGAAATGTCAGAGAATATATGTTATATATACCAACATTAATTCCCCCAAAGGTCTATGATTAATGAACTTTAACTGACCTCAAAGTTTTTATATGGCCGTGGGGGGGGGGGGTGACTCCCACATAGAGCGATATATCTGTAACATAGTCACTGTTGAGAGTCTATTCTTAAAATGGAAGAAATTACCCTCCCCCCAAAAAAAAAAAATCGATGAATTTTATGGAAACATACTTGAAAATATTTCTTACTAACCCTCATAAGTTTTTAAATAGTAAGAATAACCTCCAAAAGTTTTTTAGTATAACAAACAAAAGAAATCACCCCAACTTTCCCACTTCGCTTTGTTATCCCCTGTATAACGGTGACATTTTGTTTCTGGCGAAAACTCGATCAAATTTCCCGGGCGATAATGGCGCCGAGATTTCGAAAGGAAAGCATGATAAGCCCAACTATTCCCCCGGCGCCCCCGACGAGTGTTATTACAAGTGATTTGATTAGCTCCTCTGTCAGTCATTACAAAGTATTAAGCGCGGGAAAGACAATGAAAACATGACAAGGGCGGGAAAGAGACGGGCAAGGAAAGGATCGGTGTGCGCGCGCACGTTTGCAGCCTCAAGTGTTAATTAGATTTTCCCGCCCACCTATCATTTATGTCGGTTGGGTAGAAAAGAAAATGTGGGTTCTGGTCATTTATCTCCGCTTCAGTTTGTCTAACCACTGTCTCCTGCAGTGTTTTCCATGAAGACATATTTTCATCTTCTTTTTCTCCCTGCTCGTAGGCTCCGGCCCTTTTATATATTTTCGACTTTTCATTTTATTTTCCTCTTTCTTATTTTTGATTTTCCCCATTCCTTTTTTTTTTTTCTTTTTGTCATCCTCTATAGTTCTTTTTTAACACTGTTGTTTCATTTTTCCCATTTACCTTTCAATTTTACCTTTTATCTTTATTAGCACATCATCACCACCATCATCATCATCACCAACACCATCATCATTATCACCAGCAGCAGCAGAAGCAACATCATCATCATTATCATCACATTCATCTTGTTTATATTAAATTATATTTATAACTTTTTATTTATAGTTGACTTTTTCCAAAATGATGATTTTTTTCTTCCCGTTTTTTATGGGGCGGTTTACTCCTCATACTTATTCATCATTTTAATCAATTAAATCTTGATTTTTTTTACAGTCTCTGAAATATATATATTTTTCTGAATGGGGGGGTGTTCTATATCCCCGTGCAATTACATTGTAAAATGCTCATCCATATCTTTGGATTTTTTAAATATCATTTAAACTAGGTTTTAAGTAATAAACGAAAAGAAGAAAATACTAAGGATAGTGGGAAAATTTCCTTTCCCGTGGAACCTTGCAATCAATAGGCCTACGGTTCGATAAAAGATGTAAGCATGCGTTTAACCTATCGGGTGTGGAATTACATGAATTACGAAGAGTTTGTATAAGAAACATTCGCGTTCAGAAGGCAACGAGTTAAAATCTCTTCCGGTGTAGTTACGTTCATCAATTGCGTAGAAATGACCTTTTTTGTGGGCAGTCGGCATTTACACGTATCCAAGTACTCTTCACCTGGTAATATTTCAGATACCCGTCACACCGAGATAACCGGTCTTACACCGACCACATGTTTTATACAGTGCGTATCAAAAAAAAAGTTTACACTTTGAAAAAGCCCTGGGAATCAAAAAAAACATACAACATGTGGGTAACCTTTTCACATATATTCTCGGGTTTGGGTCTCATCTATCAATGAAAGTAAAAGTTTTGACAGAAGATTACACTGTCTTGAGTGAGCACTGTCCATTTTTGTAAAGCTCGCGGAAATCTGTTTGCGCAGAAATGCTCGTTTTCCTGCAGTGCCAAGGGAAAAAAGGCGAAATCAAAGTTATCCTGCGAAACATTTCTTATACATTTCCCTTGCACTTGCAGTTGAAATAAAACGGACACATTCAAGCATTTTGTAACAGTTTTGCCATCCAATTTGAAATTTTAACACTTAGTAAGCAAAACCTTTACCCTTTTTGTGCCAGCTGGATCTGAGGACATAACAGAATCTAAACGAAAGTTAATATCGGACATCTTCACCATTTTTTTTACTAAACTTTTATAATTTAAAGTGGGTTTACGTTTATTTTTTATTTAATGCTAGTTTTTCGACACTGTTCCAAACTTGACGATGATTAACAAAATGAAAATCTAGCCTTAGCCATTTCATGATAATCACAGCTCAGTGTAAAGAAAATATCGTCACGACGGCTTCAGTATGTGGGAGAGTGGGGTGGGCACAATGGCACTCTTCAAAGTGTGTTTTGGGCAAGGAAAAAAATTAAAAAAGGTAAAAGATATCTTCAAATACATTTTACTAGCTAAATTCAATGTGTTTTTCATGATTGAGGTCTACTTTTTTCGCATAACTATATCTGCGCAAACTTTTCAAAGTAAGTGGTGCTTACTTAAGCTGAAATATTTTTCAATAGTTATATCGTTATTTGCTTAAATGGATCTTTACCAATGTTAAAATGCGGAAAAATCTTCAGGATATCAGAAATGTATAATTTTACAGGATTTTTTGGAATGTAAATGTTGTTTTTTTGATACGCTCTGTATAACATACAGTCCGTCGGTTTAGAGTTGGTTTGGTGAGTGTGACAGATACATTACTCCAAAAGGTCTCCAGCTGTCTCGCGAGAGCTCGATATTGATGAGGGATCATATTTTGTGTTAACACGTTGCGCAGGTGGCATGTATGGCGGCTAAAGCGCCACATTGTGTAAGCCTGTCATCCCAGTCCTCCCCGCAGCGATTAGCCCACGTGGGACCAAAGAGATCGGTGTACTCAAACATAAAAGTGTAAGTTTGACCTGGCAAATTATCGCCCAGGTCTCGCGCGTTGAGCTTCCTTTCCCAATTAGTTTCACTGATTTTCACTTATCATTTTGTATCTCCCTCTCTATCTGTCGCTCTCGTCTCGCGTCGCAAGAAAATTATGCATTTTCTCCTACAACTCCCTTCACCTCCGTCACTCCATTCTTTCAACTTGTTTCAACTTTTGTTGCAATGGTTCATTGCCCCATCCTTTGCATTCCAATCCCATATTTTCAGGTATGTCTATCTACTCTCTATCTTATATAAGAAACGAATAAAAGGAATAAAAAAAGAAATCTATCTATCTATTCATTATTATTCATCCATCTCCCCATTTATCTATTGTTCGTGATTCTGCACACTCCTAATCTTGTTTCATTCTAACTTAACATCTACTGTAGATCGCACTTCTACCTTTCATACAATTTATGCTTATTTTCGGGTCCTTCTCAATTTTTAATTCAAATCAATTCAAAATTCAATTCAATTCGATTTATTCAGGTCCATAAAGGAAATTTGTTTTGGGGATTTACATACATACATTTCATGACAACATCTAAAAATACATAAGTGAAGGACATTCAAAAATATGAACGGCAATTAAGAAATAGTGCACTATTACAAATATATATTACATACATAATATCAACATGTCCTAACCTATTCTACATCACCTCCACCCAATTCATCATGAACTCCGAACCCCTTAGCAAGCTTTAATTTTATATGAACGGTTCGGTTGTATAATTTACATCTCAAGGTGTATTCGGTACATGTACAAGTCTTCAGGTTCTGAATAAACTTTTCGGATTCAAATTTCCCCTCAGCACAATTTTCCTTTTTACAGACCAATTCCTGTCCGGAAACTAGATTCAGGGGAAACAGATCGATTTTTGTCTGGATACCAGATCCGGATGATACAGTCCGATTCCTGTCCGGATATCTGACCTAGGTGGTACAGACCGATTCCCCTCCGGATGGGATCCAGGGGATTCAGAGCGATGTATATGAGAACATACTATTCCTTTTTTCAATCTTTATATATCATGTATGATGAAAAAAAAGATTGTGTGTGATTACCTTTTCACAGTGCGGCACTGCTACCGAAAAACCCTTTAAAAAAGAGAAAGAATAAAATAATATATATCTATCGAATTAATACGGCCATTTTTATATCATACTTCTTATCTATCATTCCCATAAAAAATATCCAATTATTAGGCCTATAATTTCGTGACTTTACGACAGATGTGTCATTTAAGTGCTCTCGCACTGTTTATTATCACTTCAACTTTTCTTATCTCAATCACCACAGTCCCATCCTAGTCCTTTCCTGTATTGCTTGTCTCTCTACATCCTATTATTACACCATCTGATTTACTTTCTAATTTCGATCCCAATCGACACCCTCTCCTCTGTTTCACCTTCTGATTGTAATAGTTTGCAAGTTTTATCCTCCTCTCATTCTAAATCCCTGTCAGAATTCACACGACCATGTATTTTAGCCCACCAGTCATCGCCATGTTCGCTGACTCCCGCGTTTTTGCAATTTCTACTCTTAAGCTTTCCATGTCACCTTTTCTTCTGATTCTATCACTGTTGTTTGCGTCACCCGCTATTACTTTAACACCTGAATGCAAATTTCTTTTACGTATATATTTCCTCCTGGAGCTCCCTAACTCTTTATTTCGCATACTTATTTCATGTATGTCTAGTACTCCCTTTTATTTCTCAAAATCTTTCTCTCTTTCTCCTTCCTGCTTGCCTTCCTCAAGATTTCGGCTTACACGTCCTTCTCATCTCGCCTCGTGATCAACACTTCGCATCACCAAGGCCCAATCATCATGTGGCGCTTTAATTAAATGCAATCAAACTCTTTCAGGGATAGAAACGTGCAGCTCAGTTCAGCCTCATTAAAGATGGGTTAGTGGTGAGTGAGAGAGAGGAAGATAGATGGAGAGAGAAGGGCAAAGTCTGGCGCGAATTTGAGCATGGCACGACATGACATTCGAGCTACCGTACAATGACCCGCAATCGATTTAGTAGCAAAAGGTTGCGAACGAGCCTGAGATGAGCACGCACGAGCAGGATACATGTACTTGAGACAAATGGTCAGGTAGTCTTCTATGTCAGACTCAGACTGGCTTCATTGTAGCAAGACGAGCCTTTAATATGCGTAATTTGTAATTAATTTACACAATTTTTGTTGCTATGTATAAATGACAACAATAAATCGAGAGTATTGAAGATGAATTACAATTAAACTTTGGCAAAACTTGGAATTGTTTTTTATGATTATTTGTAAAGCGTTTGAATTTTCATACATGTAGATTTAATAATATCTTCAGTAGATATGATGCCGGTGTACTTGTGGCAAAGAAATCGACTACTTGACCCACCTGCGCGTATATCATATTTTTCTTCAACAGAGTGGAAATAAGTGTCTCGGTTTTTCCGATGCTGCGCAAGGGATAACATTTTGATGGTGCTGAGCGTCTATGACATGGAGCGCTACACCCTTCATGATAGTTTCCCCTTTCAGGTCAATTAACCAAAATAATTAAAGGCAACAAACTAATTCCATGCTATTAAAGCATTAAGTCAATATGTAGAAGTATAGCAAACGTGAATATTTTTAAGAGTGATTTTTCATAACTTTTGTTTTCTGAGTGATAACGTCATGCACTTACGAATCACGCAGCCAGCTCAATCGGCGCGGAGCAGCAAAAGAGTTGCTCACTGTACGCTCTGGTCAGTAGAAGAAGCAAGCACGGCCGTAAGCATAACTTTTTTTTTGGGGGGGGGGGGGGGGGGGGGGGGAGGAGGCAAGAGGGAGACCCTATACAATTTCCAAATAAACTTGAAAGCAAGAGGGCAAAGCAACCGAGCTTATCATGTGGGCGCTTTTGTCAAGCTGAAATTGGGAATTTATGCGCACTTTTGGGCAATGTTGTGAAAATTTAAGCAAAAAAGGTAAGTTTGTACTTAAAATTTTAAGTAAATTTTGGAAGCGCTAGGACAGACTCGGCCCTCAAGGATCTGAAGACGTGACAAACACTTTTCACACCCCTTAAATTTTCGCGGTCAATTTTAGCTTATTCATCAAATCATTATTTTTATATCTTTCCCTATCTGTTTTGAAATTGTTTGTACTACTATTTCCTAGAGCTATTTTTAGTTGCACGCAATGCCCTATTTTCTCTCTCTGGATACGCTACCGATCACACACACAGCAATACCATTGTAAGCATTGGTCAATATACCGTAAAAAATAAGTGATAATATAATAAAAGATCATAATCTGAACGAATAAATATATTCGACGTATAAAAAGTGGTCGCATATGCCTACCCCCTTGATTTATTCCTGGGGGGGGGGGCACTGGTGTTCCTTGCTTTTTCAGGGGGGGGGGGGGAAACCATTTTTCCGGTGTGTGTGTTTGTGTCACAGGGGCGGATCCGACTCACGCCAATAGGGGATGGGCCCCGAAATTTTTTCACCTATATTTTCCCCGATCAGTCACTTCTTAGTTTTATTCTTATAAAACAACATAAACATGAAAAAGTCTTGTAAAAAGTGTGAGCGCGAAGTGCGAGCGATTTTTTTCTACTTTCATGTATTTTGTCCTGAAAATATTAATATTCTGGGCAATGTTATGGGTGACCCTGAACAAGATTCGTATGTAACTAGATGGTTACTGCGAACGCCAAACGCGAGCAGAATTTTTTATTAACTGTTCTAACATTATCGAAAAGGGACCTGTTAAGGACTGCTTACAGTCACCCACGAAGACGGTATATGTTTCAATAATGCGAGCGCGAAGCGCGATCTATTGTCATTCTAAGCACTTTTTGTATCAATAAATGGGATAGGTATGTAACTAAACAATTGATGCGAGTGCGAAGCGCGAGAGGAAGGTAATTGAGATTTTTAGCCTAAAAGCGGGACACTCTATTCATATTTTGCATATCATAAATGGGATATAGTTAATTGGGTATCATTAATAATGCGATCGTGAAGCGTGAGCAGACAATTACTGATATTCTGATGTGAAACTGGATAATTTAAGTACATTTTAAATAAAGAACATGCAGGCTATCGCGCATGTTTTAGACTTAGACCTAGAATCTGGGCATTCTGAATACATTTGTTTAATGGAACTTCACGGAATACACGTAGACAATTGGAACTTGGCAAATCAAACAATGTGACCACACAGCGTGAGCTTAAAATGCTGATATGTAGACCATAAAACGGACATTTTACAGAGCACTTAAATTTGTAAATGAAAAAAAAATAATGAAAGCTCGATGTCCGAGCCAAAATATGTTTTGTATATTGACTTCAAAACTTGCTCCATATCAGCCTATTGAGAAAAATATGAATCTCATCGAACAGGCAATTCTGGCGCGAAGCAAAAGCAAAATTTTTTTATAGTAACATGAAAGATTTGTTGTTGATTTTTTGCAAGTCTTCCCCTCACATTATTTCATTCACTCGTCTTCCTCCTCTTATTTTCCTCTTTTTTTTCTGTCTTTCTTCTTTTTTTTTCTTTTTCTTTCTTCTTTCTCCCTTTTTTGCTCTGCCATTTTTTCAGGGGGCACCTGGGGGGGGGGGCACTGCTTACAAGATGCAATTTTAGATGCTTTTTAATACTTTTCCTCCCTTCAATCACTATTTTATCAATTTCTCCCCTTTCTTTTCTTACTACTTGAATTTTTTTGCGGGGGGGGGGGGGCTTAACAAAAACACTAATAATGCTTTCAAGCCCCCGTTTTGTAAAAATAGTGAGAATCCGGTAATTATCGGAACACGATAAAAAAAACACATATTATATGCATTGGAATTTTTTCCCAATCAAGATCAAATTGCCACTCGACGACAGCAATTAAATACCACAAGTTATTGCTGGTATACCACAGACTTATATTTCATTAGCCATACTGATTCCCTGTTAGGGGAGGAAGAAATTCAGCTCAGATTCGATATTGGACCACGATGTTTATACGATGTAATCAAAAGAAATCAAATGAATGATCAATGAAGTAATCGAAGACAATTTAACATTTCTCAAAGAAATCAGGAACACGCGTCTCCGGAAAATATGTTTGAAAAAAAAAACTATTGCTGCAAGCATATTGTTGTTTACCCAGGTGCAGAACCGGCAACTGTGTCTAACTGCAGGTTACCTTTTTTTGCCTTTATTATTGAAATAATTTAGCACAAATTACATACAGAGTACTCGGAAATATATATATAAAAATTGGCTTTTATATCATTCCTTAAATTTTTTGAAAATTTTGAGTGAATCTATGAGGAAATTATATCGTTATGATTAAATTTGAAATATGAAAATACCAGGTTCTAATCTTGGAATAGAACATAGCTGTGTCCCTAAGAAAAAATTTGCTTATCCATTGACATTTCATTGGTGTATGGTTTAGATTATCAAGTAAACATGAATCTACTACGTCTAAAAGATAGAATGTGGAAGGAATGAACTCATTCTATTGAAAGACCTAAAAGTTTAATTGCTCTATGATGGGATTTTGAACTCCAAAACTTCTTTTAATGAGGGTTTCTTTTACAACATAGTTTTTTATCACTTCTTCTTGGAATTTGGTTAATATATCAATTGAGGAATTAGAAATGAATGTGATCTATTCCAGGCAGGCAGTAGAGGATCAGTCATTACATTCATGCCTCCTGCCATACTATAACATTCATTCAAGTAGAAAACTACGCGAGAGCGCCCAATAAATCATCATCTACGATTAACCCGTTTTGTCCCCCGCAGAAGTCAGCATTCAGACTACGACATTCAGAATACGGCGTGCGTGATAATGAATAATAATCAATTATGGTGAGCTACTTGATTTAGGCTTAGAAAATCGTTATCTTTCCGCCCGTCTTAACATTTAAAGAAAATTAAATGCAATAAATCATCATGATCAATGGGTAATTTCAAAATAGAAAAAAAAAGAACTAGAAAGTCTGTGTTGGGAGGGGGGGGGGAGGTGGGTATGAAAGTCAAAACCTACACAGCAACTGTCTTTTTCAACTCCGTGACAAGATTATGAATATTGAGAAACATATCGATGTAATCGAAATAATGATGTAAAACAAGTTGCTAATCTAAATTAAATATATAATTTAAGCATCGAATTGAACATACATGCATGGGGGGGGGGGGCTGAATGGCCACTTTTGCCTCGGGTCCTATATGTTTTTTTTTAGGTTTTCATCATCGACTGTCAAAACCTGAATATGGGTGCTTATAATTTATGAAACCAACAAAACTCAAAATGGTGAGATGAAAAAAAAAAGAAACCGAAAGAAAAATGAATGAATAAACTACATTAACAAAGCAAACTAACAAAACATACAAACAAACAAACGATGACACAACTCGTTCTCATTCAATACCATGCAAGTAGTTTGACTTGTTTAGCACATTTTACAGATGTTAAAGATTGCAAGTGTAGCATTATGGCATTCGACTGTAGAATAGAAACTATGAGTAAAACAGGCTTTCAAAGTTATTAACGAAGCCTAGGTCTTGGTTCAGGTAGAAATAGAAAATTACAATGATCTCACCAATATTTCCCAATCAGACCACCACCTGGCGGTTACAAGCTCATGGTGAATCGTGCACTGTTTTAGCTGTAGTTTGACCCACTTTCTTGCTCAAATGTGTTTTGATCCAAACTTGTTTTCGCGCCAAAAATGTACGACATCCGATACGCTGGCGGGAAAACGCGATTAAACTTTGGACGAGCGGAATCTGGTAACACAATCTCGTGGACAACGCCTGCAATGCATTCATGTCCTGTTTTCGGTATATATAGGAGCTTTTACGAAAAAGAAAACTACGGGAATAACCTTTCTCCTTTCTTCTTCCACTCAGATTTGGTTTCATTGATATTATGGAACTTGAGAAGTACGAAGGGATTGAGAAAATCTAATGTTAACCTATAACGCTTCTCGCTGAAGATGGCGATTGAAAATATTTTCTCAGAAGCGGTCCATTTTTATTTCATCAAATTGATACCGATTTGTTTTGACACAAATTCTGTATTATTTTTATCTTTTGGCGTTCCTCATCCGAGGAAGACAAGAAAAACAACTTGCTTGATTGTGTTAAGGTTCTTGTATGGATAGTTAACTTTTATGTTAGATTTATACATCTATTCATCTTTTAAGGTGTACCTAAAAGCTACCAGTCTATTGCTTTCTACATGTAATAGCAATCAATAGGCAAAAAATTATACTATATAATATATATATATATATATATATATATATAATATAATTTTTTGCCTATTGATGTATGTATGTAATATATATATATATATACCCACACACACACACACACACACGCAAACCTACGTAGTAATAATAACAATAACAATAATAGATGAAGGTGTAGATGAATCTGCAAGTTTCAATTTTAAGCAGAACTTATCCGTCTCTAAAGATGTTTTGATAAAAACCAGTTGATAAAGGAATAAATAACGTTATCATCGGAAACGATTTTAAGAAAAAAGAGTTATATGTAGATAATTCATTATCAGAATGAAATATCGCCACTCCTCAACCACCCACAATACGACGCCAATATAATGAAACGATATCTAATATTACAGTATTATTTTAATATAGGGAGCCCATACACTCTTGACAAAATCCCTACGCTTTCGAAGTCGAAAATGGAATGTTTGTCTTCAACAGGAAATAAGAAGCGGAACTGGCAATAAATCAATGGTGAAGAATATGTTAGTTTACCCTGGGACTATGCAATGGCGGGGAGGGGGGGGCTACCCCCTAATTTTAAAGTGTGAAAAACAAACAAATTATGACAAAGAAAATGGGGGAAAACATATAAAGATGAGTATTTTGAAAAAAAAAGTCTATTTGAAGAAATCATTCCGTGGTTCATAATGTTATACTTTGACAGTTTTTCACTCCATGATTATTCATATAATACCAGACCAAAAAGTATACAACTACCTGTGTCTTCTAAAACTGACAGTTTGTAAATAACTAGATGAGGGGTAAATCCAGGATTTTACTAAAAGCGGGGGGGGGGGATTTTTTTCAAGGAAATCTTTGATAAGCAAAAAAAAAAGTAAAGGTTTTTAACCAAACATTAAGGATATTTCGTCGCAGAAAAAAATGACCCCCCCCCCCCACAAATCAAAGGTCTTCACTTTCAAGGGGGAGGGGGGGGGGGGACCACGGGCCGGCTGTGCCCCCCCCTTGAATCCGCCAGTGACCTAGATGAATGAATACTTGAAGTAATGGATACATCAACAACATATTGAATAAATGAATGGCTTGTTTCCATATTTCTTTATCATCCAAAGACTACAACAGCTTTGTCTAACTTTGATTTCATCGGATTAAATTTAATCCTGATCGAAATATATAAACAATAACCATGATAACCCGATAATTTAAAAAGTGCTGCGCTAGAGAAGTCTATGTTTTTTGGTCCACTTTCCTTACTTTTTAATACCACGCGATTTCACATAACATAATACTCAATAGAATCATCGAGAAATTCTAGGAACAACATGTGTAGCTTTTGGCTCGCGTTTTTTTTAAGTGGTAGGAATTATGATTCAGAAGCTCATGGAATTCATCAATGTAGCGAAGGCGCTATGTTTTTCGTTTGTTTTTTATTTGGGTCTCGGGGCAGAAAAAAAATAATGGAAAGAAAGGCCCGAACATGGAGGGCAACATCCTTCGAGTTACTAACACGCGACCCGTAATCAAATCATTCAGATATGCCAGGCAAGGACGAAGAAGTTTTCGATAGAATTCGATTATTGGAATAAGAGCACGAGTTATGAAAGTGATGAATTTTACGAATGCAACAAGTACTCTATTGCGAGCGAGGTGAGGGATGATTGTCGGTGCGTTCTCTTCATGCTGGAAAAAAAAATCATGTCTCCGAGTGTGTCCAGTATCGTGCTAACAGTATGGAACGCCATATAGAATCACACACTGTAAAAACGGTGTTTGATATTTTAGGAACGTTGTTTTAACACGTTACTCTAACAACAATCGTTTAAACTTTTAAACAAGTTGTTTCAGTTTTTAAGCAAGTTGTTTAAAAAATTTCAACAAGATTTTAAAGATTTTAATCAGGTTGCCTAAACTTTTGATAAGGTGGTTTAATAGTTTAAATTGTTTTACAGTTTAAACTATAGTTTTCAGAGTGACAGGCTTAAACAACGTGCTCAAAATTTCAAACGGCGTTTTTGTGGTGCGTTCAGACTGTTAAATTTGAGAATTCCAACAGCGTGGATCACAATCTCCGCGAAGTCCGCTATGTGAACACACTATAAACGTGATTTCCCGAGACTTTGAGGTGTTACAATGTAGGCCTACAATTTGAATTGAAACATTTGAGTGTGAATCATATATTTTCATGTTTTCATAGTCCACTATATGAACAAACTGTGAGGATTTTTTCCTTTCCAAAGGGTCTTTCTGTTTTGCACATTTTACTTTCTTGCGTTATCAATGGGATTAAATTTTATAAAGCCTGAAATCAGAACACATCGGTTCAGTAAGCACAATTTCCCTGCATCATTTTGATTGTCAATCAATGACATTAAAACAAAAACAACAACAAATCAGGGGAAGTAAGACGTCAGCCGCTGCGCCGATAGGGTCGCCCAATTGTTGATCTATGCCCGCTGGTAGGGGGTAATAATTACCGTCGATCCATCAATATATTTGGGTAGAATTGATATGAGTTCGTTGGTAGGTAAGTCACGTCCGCCGAGCATCCACATGAATGAATAATCGGTGTACTTTGGGCTCCCCTAAATCAAATGGGGAGAGCGCAAATCGAAAGGAAGATGATTGTTTATGTAAGAGAATGGGGGAATGGGATTTGTGTTGGTGTTTTGGTGTGTAAGGATGTGCCTCTGTTTGTGTGAGAGTGAATGTGAGCGTGGTGATGCGTGTATAAGATTGTGTGTGTGTGTATAAGTAAGTGTGTGAGAGAATAAAAAAAATAGGATAAAAGTTACAAACAAAATCTTTTTACAATTCTGTAAAAAATCAAGTTCTTATGGCATGGCCGTCAACATCGTTATGATAAACGATGTTTTTCCCTATTCTATATCTGGCAGATTTTCTGGTGCCATAATTCATAGAAAATATTCAGAAGCTGTCTTGGAAGTTACTGATGGCTGTATAATAGCTTCAATTATGCCAAATTTTCATTCAGAATAAAAAAAAAGTTTTCGATAAATTTGACTGCAAAGGAACTTAAATGATACAATAATTTTCTCAGTTATCTATATTCCCCTAGACACCCGTAAATTTCCTAAATTTCTTTACACAATCAAAATAAAAATGCCAGCTTTATAAGTTATCAAAAGATTAGTTGTTTGTTTGACCCCCAAACCCATTTCTAGTGGCGTTTTAAAAAGTATCATACAACAATTTATGTAATAAAAAAGGCTTACCCTCACGCGCAAGGATTAAAAATAATGAATAAACCGAATCGTAGAGGCTAGGATGATGATCACGAATGCGTACGAAAAATCATACGATAATCGTAAGACCGACTTGCGCCACCCTAAAGATATCGTAAGGATAGGAGTATAATACTATCACCATACGATGGCCTTAAACCAAATGTAAACGGTCGAAAAAGATTATCAGAAGTACTTTTCTTGGAAATTTACATGGCAAAGATGTTCTTGAACACAGTTAAAGAAAATAGTAATTATGATCTTAATTGGGAATAAAAAGGAGTTGAATAATGGGGGCATAGTAGATAGTAGAAAGAGGGGAAAAACATGCAGACAGAGAGACATACATGTATAGGGGATGAGAAAGAGAGGCAGAGAGAAAGAGGGAGGGGGAGAGGGGGTGAAAAATTAAGTTGATGGATAATCATATACTCTGCTAAAAGCAATACATATAAAAGTCAAAGAAATAAGATCCGAAATATGTAAAAGAAAGAATGTATCTGAAATCCTCTCAGGAAACATTTTCCGAAGATGAACTTGGACGACACCAAGTTTTCTTCCCACATCCCTCTGGATAATAATCTAAATCAATTGCATTACTTCCACGGCGTCGACAGGGAGTACCAAAATGTCCTCATGACCCCACACGACCTCCTAAGCTTTCAGATTTTCTTTATCAGTGTTCATAAGAAAAAGGATGCCTTCGGGCAAAGTTTTTTTCTCGAATGGTATTCACATTTCCCGTTGTCATCTGAGTAAACATTCGTGTCTTGAAGCTGAAATGAAATCTCAATGGACTCATAGAATAATATTCCTCGCAAAGATAAGGGCAGATGTTGATAATTTTTTTTATCGTAGTCTGTCTTGGGGTGTAGATATGGATGGTTTGAGCGAACGTTTTCTTCAAAAGTAAAATAAAAAAATGAGGAAATTTGAACGGAAGGTAGATTTATTCGCAAAAAATAAGGAAGTTAATAGCAAAATAAGCTATATTTGATTTTCCACACAGGCCCACATGCAGATTGTGCTCATATCTATCCAGGAAGATATTACATTAATTTGGAAAGACACGGCAAATTAATCAGTGACCTACTAAAGAAAGTGAGGAGTAAAAGAAACCAAATCCTACAAGTAAAAGAAATTACTGTCTTGATTAACGAAGCAAAATCAACGTTGTCAAATATGAAGAGAGAGAAAAATGGCATAAGACCAAGGACTAAGGCATACCCAAATTTATCAAAGAATTGATAAATATGGGGAATAAGTAAAATAAAAAAACAACAACAGTATTCTGACTTTTTAATTTGCGACCCTAAACATTCTCTGTCTGTTTTTACCTGTAGCTGTCATCTGATTGGTTCGTGCATTTGGAACTAATCTGTTTTCGTCTTGCCTGCGTCCATCAAAGATATCGGCAAAATGTGTTTCTTCAAGACAGGACAACTTGAACGAGTTGAATTCCCACTTTAAAACATATCAATATATATTTAAAAAAAATACATTCTGTATCGATTCCCTTCCCTGTTTTTCTTTCCACTTTCGCGATCTGGTTATCGTTCTCAGCTGCATTGAAATAAGAGAGAGATAGAGAGAGATACTTAATCTATTGTTGTTGCTCTTGCAACCCTAGTTATTTTCGGCAGTTTCTTCCCACTGTGCATGTTGCATTATTCTCTCATACTTTAATGACAACATCTTATTCTATAATTCCCCTAGATTCTCTCTAGTCTCTGTAGACTCTTGACCTTTTGCTCGTTATATATTATTCATCCCTTCCTACAATCTTCATTTTTGTATTTCTCTGCAGTCCCTAAAGTATATCATTTTCCACTACATTCCCCTGCCAACTTGAAGTAACCACATTCGATAGGCCTAATGTATCCCAAGGCTTTCTCTTTAAACTCATATCTATTTATCTCTGTCGATTTTATATATCTATTGCGGTTCCTGAATTATTCCCATCCACTTTTATTTCAATGCATTCTTCCATGTGGCGACACCGAATGTTTTGATTTATGGCTCATCATTCTAGATCGCTCACAGTGTACGTGCGCTGTGATTAGATGAAGCAGATATTGCATATTTATCAAAACGCCCGCGTGTGTAAAACTTACCTATCATTTTCCATATTTTTTCCATCTTAAAGGTAAATGACAGTTGTGTGGTAACGATATCAAAATGACTTCGTACAGAATCCAATGAAATGACCACCAAAGTGTCTGTTTGTATAAAAAAACATATGTGCCAAGGATTCTGGAAGAAAATTTGTAATTGCTGAGAAGCACAGGATTCGGGTCAAGCGTCGGGCCGAAATTCAAAGCAATAATGATACAATGTCCCACGTGCGCTTATCTTTGTTGGTGATCTTCAGTGTGAAAATTTTTCAGCGTAGATTTCAAGATTTCACAAAATTCAGTTTATGTAATTGTACCAGATCTAGATTCTTAATGATATACTGACAATAAAGCCTGGTTTTACAGACTTTCTCATGAAATCGGTGTTTACTGCAACTACTCAAAATAAGAGGTAGAATGAAGTACATGTAATGGTTCATTCTGTTATTGTGGTACCTCTAGCGACTGTCGAAAATCTTGACTTTCTATCCGCAAAAAAATCTTCATGCCGGTTTCAAATCTCCCTTGAAACGAATATGCTGCAGTCACACCGAATGAACCAACTCATACCCGACCGATGATCTGACATTCGAAATAACGTAATAGCTTTGATCGATCTGGGGTCGGTTTTGTTGGTGCGACCGAAACATAAAACGTCCTGATTAGGGATACGTGATGGAGGAGCATGAAAAAAGGAAATGATTCGTTTCGGTGGACCAACAAAGAAGAGCCACGTAAACGAGAATTGCGGGACATCGAGACATGTACAGCGATATCCCCTTCCACCAGCATTTTTTTCTGTCACTTTTTATCTTAAATCCGTTTGCTTTCCTCCTCTTCCGGTTACCTCTTCATCCTTCACATGGACAGAAACCTTGACCTTTAGGGAAAGCCAAACCGACATTTCCAGAAGGACGGACAATTTAACATCAGCCCGGAATGTATATATGTCCACACCAAAGAAGTGTTAAACAACACCAGTTTCGTTTTGGTCTAACACTAGACAGGTGTTTAAACAACACCAATTAGTATTAAAACAGCATCGGTTTGAGTCCAAATTGGTGTTGTTTCAACACTTCTCTGGTGTGGACATAATAGATTTCACTGCAGGCTGGTGTTAAACCAACACCGGAGTTCTTGCAGTGGGCAAAGGGGAGGGGGTAATTTGTTTATGAACATGTGACCAAAATCGACTAAAAACTTATGAAGGAGAGTAAATGTTGAAGCCGAGAAGGGGGTAAGGAGCACAATCGGCATGACTGGATGAATACATATATGACTGTGTTCGTGTTTGGTTGGTGTTTTTGATGTGTGTTCTATGTATGGTCTTTGTTTGTTTATGATGTATCAGTGAGGTAACATTAATGTCCGCATTCGTAAGGCTTCTTAAATGAGGTGGGAAAAAATAATCCAGTTCTTTGAGAGGAGATGTTAATAATAATTTTCTTACTTTAATATGTATAGAAAGAGATAAATAAAGAAATTGATTTGGTTCGCGTTCAGAATATATTACTTAATGCTGAACCCTCTGGGCTCAATTCATTCATGGTCCCAAATAGGCCTATGCTTGTCTGTGTGCAGTTCAAAACTCGTTAGGCATGTTAGAGGAATGTAAAATATGATTATCCATAATTGCTAGAGGGTATTCATTTGTCTCGCAATCTACTATGGTCAACAAGGAAATTCGTGATCACTCTCGCAAAAAGTGTTCACTGGCTTTCTAGGAAATTCGTGATCACTCTCGCAAAAAGTGTTCACTAGCTTACACCTTCACGAGCTTTTGGTTTCATTTGCATATTGCCGACCCACAGCGTATTTGCATATACCCCGGCTTATTTGCATTACTCCTGACCAATCACACAACGGATCAGTGCCCACCTATTGTTCTCGCGTTCGTGCGTACGGTCTTGGAGATTAGTATAAATAGAGTACGATATCAGACAATTTTCGTCACTTGATAAAGGGTTGCAGCGGCACTCGAAAGCTCGTGAACTTGTAAGCTAGTGAACACTTTTTGCGAGAGTGATCGCGAATTTCCTAGAAAGCCAGTGAACACTTTTTGCGAGAGTGATCACGAATTTCCTTGTTGACCATAGTAGATTGCGAGACAAATGAATACCCTCTAGCGATTATTTCAATCCGCAATAATGAACCTATTTAGTATGATTATCCATCTTTGTAAAATCAATGCAATATCATGTCGAACACTAGAAAGTCGTTTTAGTGGTCAACAGGCGCGTACGCAGGATTTTTGAAAGGGGGGGGGTTTTCGAGCTGATTTTTTTTTTTTTTTAAATCTCCCGCCCAGTCTCTAAAAAGTGATGAGCGGGGGGGGGGGAGGTGATGATTCTTTTTTCTTTTTTTTTCAGCGCTGCAAATAAGACAATAACATTTAAGTGGGGATGGGTATGTAACAGTGCGGTCATGACCCGCGAGCGAGCAGAAATGTTCTCGTTTTTGCGTTGAAAACATAACCTTTTTGTCAATAGTTTGTTGGTATCATAGTCGATGCTACATGTCCTTCGGATCGTAGCACTCATGATATGGCCAACCGCGTAGCCAGGATTTCATTTTGGAGGGGGCGGTAAATGCACGCGAAGCGTGCCAACACTTACAGAGCGCGCAAAGCGCGCTCCCTAGGGGGTGGGTGCAGGGAGGGGGAGTTTCCCCCTCCCGCGCGAAGCTTTTAGTGTTTCATAAATTAAAATGAAAAGGAGCCGTTTCTCTTGTCTCTAGTACCTCCAATTCGGTTGACTATATTGCGATTTTTAACCTTGTTTTCAAAAGTGATTGTAAACGCACAAAAGAGGTATACAATGGAGAAAATTAAAATGATAATAACTCCGCGCGAAGCGCGGAAGCTAAAGTGATTTATCAATTTTTCTTGCCATGAAAAGGGTCCCGAGAAAAGGGTATTCTCAAAGATATATTGAAACTTTCTTTGGAAAGATCAGATTTGATTACAAACAATTTAGCATCAGTGCATATTTTAACTCGCAAAACAGAGGAGATATTGGTAGAGATATTCCTCCCCGCGATGAGCAATGAAACTCTGAAATTTCAAAGGGCGGACGTTTCATCAAATGTAGATATCTCTAATACCCAATCGTCTCTAATTCAATTGATTTTCTAAGATTATTGAACTTCATTACAAGGAAAATAGTGCGCATAAAGTTGAAACTTCTGTGATTTATTGAAATTATCTATCTATATAATAAAGGATGATTATTTTTTTGACTTATCCTGAAGCGCTTCATTTTTAATATAAAGAAAACTTAAGTTTCATTCAAAATTTCAAACTGAGGGCGCAAAACAGGACAGGAGATGAATGTATACAGGGAAATGACATGAAGTTTAATACAATTTGATAAAAAAAATATTGTACTTTTTTATTTAATACGACACTAATTCCATACCTTCCTCTTTAAATTAGGAACCTGTTTGCCCCCAAATTATGGTTGTTTATAGTAATGAGCTGAAAAGCGGGAGAAGCTGACTTTATGGAGGTGACGGCAGAAACTGATATAAAGATTTTACCCGCTCGGAGCCGACCAGACCAGAAGTTGCGCGATCAATTGAAAAAAAAGAGATAATTTCATACATTTACTTCGGCCTAACCTTACTCAAATTCATGCCCTAATGTATACAATTTTAACTTTAACTGGCAAGAAGCACATAGCTGAGGTGGAAAAACAGGGTTAGAGAAAAGGTGGGGGAACAATGGAGAACTTCAATATTGTCATTTAACCGCGCGCAGCGCGGAAGCAAAATTCATATATGAATTTAAAGCAAGAAGAGTGAAGGAGTTTCTCTTTTGAGAAAAAAAATAAAGAATAAATAGAAAAACACAAAGCTACCTTTCTTCCCTTTCCTTCCTTCCCTTTTCCTTTTCTCCTCTCCTTTTTTCGCTTCTTTTTTTTCTTTTTGGGGACGTTTTTTTTGGGGGGCGACCGCCCCCCTGGCTACGCGCCTGGATATGGCCTTGATCAGAACACTAGAAACTTGAGAAATGTCATGAATAATTACGAGCGAGCGGAGCAAGCGAGCCGAAATGTTTGCGTTTTTCCGTCAAAACATACAATTCTTCTCAATAGCTTGTTGGTAATGATTACATATTAGTTGATGATACATGTCCTTCTGCTCGTAAGTCTCATGATATGGCCTTGATCAAGAGACTAGAAACTTAAGAAATTTCATAAATGATTACGAGCGAGCGGAGTGAGCGAGCCGAAAATTTCGCGTTTTCCCGTCAAAACATACATTTCTTGTCAATAGTTTGTTAGTAAATCAAGTATTAGTCGATGCTACATGTCCTTCTATTCGTAACACTCATAATACGGCCTTGAACAGGAGACTAGATACTTATGGAATTTCATAAATTATTACGAGCGAGCGGAGCGAGCTAACCGACATTTTAGCGTTTTCCGTCATTTTGGTTTTCATATTGGTTAAACATATTTTGTAAGAAAACGTATGTCTTTGTCTTGGTTCACTTGTATTCATAAGTATACATCATGATAATCATGTATGGCCTTGTTAATGGCGATACCGTGATCATGTCGGCGACATGCGGAAATAAAAGATATAATAAAATGGAGCGAGCGAAGCGAGCGGAAATTTTTTCAGTGTTTTTCGTCGGAAACATGAGATTCTGTTCATTATTGCTGTCATATACATTATTGGGTAGGGGAACTGTCCGTAACCAGACCAAGGAGTTATCAGGCTCTTGCCCGATAACTCCTTGACCAGACCGACCTCTGGGGAGACAAGCAAAAAAAAAAAAAAAAAAAAAAAAAAAAAAAAAAAGGAAACGAAAAGGGGGGGTTTGAACCCCTGAAACCCCCCTTGCGTACGCGCCTGGTGGTCAAAGAATATATCTCTGCTTCAAACTAGTCTCTTTCACATCATTCTAGTCAGAAATGAGATTTTCCATGAAGCGCTAATTACGTTCATATCGATTTGTCCACTGTTGTGTTGAAACAGTATACCCTCTCTCAAGAGAAAGAGAAAATGATTGTGACCACAAAATCATATTTTCTTGGCAATGTTTGTTTATCGTTGTTCTTGTTTGCCAGCATATGAGCTAGTATCAAATTCATTTTAATGGAACGCATCTGCTTTGCTGAATCTGAAAAGAAGGATTTACTTTAATTTTGATCCTCTATGAATTCAGATTGATTTAAAACGCCAGTCAAAATAATCTCACAATATGATACCTGTCCCAATTTCAGGGAATGTTCAAGCGATAAAACCTTTCAATAGTGGCAGTTTTCACTTCTCTCACAATCAACTTATTAAAATTCTTAAGTCAGTTAAGAGATATATTTCATTTGAATATTTATTTGTTTAGATTCATGTTGTCCCGTGATTATAGAAGGATTTCATCATGATTATACTTTCTTCAATCAAATCTTAATAAAATCGACAAAAATAGACTAGAAGTTGCATGTACGATTGAGAAAAGCTTTAGCAATGCCCGTTATATTTCATGATATCAGGGATCTAAAAGGGCGTTGAAAAAGTGGATTCTAATGCATTGACAAGACGTGCACATGAGCAACATATCCACGGGGTTGACTCCTTATAACGTTTTCTTATGCAATAATGTGAAGAAAAAAAAACTCTTTGGAAATTTCCTGTCAAGGAAATAAAGGTTTCATGTCCAAATATTTAAGTACAATTGGGATACAATTCGATTCCGAATAAACAAAACAACTAACAAAGCAGCAAACAAAGTAAGGAAAATTAATTAACACCAAGCGAGATACCTGCCAAACGAGCCTTAGACAAATCTAAATTGATCGTTGATGTTTTTCCATGGTAGTATGTTTGCTGACAAATTGGCATTTTTTGACCGTTCCCATAGTAACGGTCAGAACCCAGTGCTTCTCAGTATTAATCAGAACAGTGTTTTTCCAATTTGTCTAATGCCGATTCGTCGAATTGCCAATTCGTCCAATGGCCAACTCGTACTATCATTTGGTCAACCATCAGTTCGTCCACTGTCAACATGGTCTAATTACCAGTTTGTCCACTCACCATTTCGTCAAATAACCAGTTGGTCCAATAGCCAGTTAGTCCATGTATCATTTCGTATAATTGTTCTAAGTGTTAATTGTGCAAAATGAATGAAAATAAAATGGATATTAGAACATCTTGTTAAGAGAAGAAATGATCGTAGACGGAATGGTAATTAGACGAAATGATGATTGGACCACATGGTTATTGGACCAAATGATTGTTAGACGAAATGTTGATGGACGAAATCGCATTAGACTATATGAAAGAAGACCATGCGGTGAGTGGACGACTTTGCAGTAGACGAATTGGCAATTTACCGATTATTGGATCTTCTGTCTGAAATTGTGCCGATGACTTTCGCGAAGTACGGCCTTATCTTAGGTAGATGTGAACACCGGATTTTAATAGCGTATAACGAATGGAAATGTGAAGGAAATTTGAATTGGGGGGAGGATGACTGGAGGGGGGAGAAAAAAAGAGGGAGAGGAGGAGAAATTACGAAGCAGGCCTGGGGGGGGGGGGGGTGGGGCGAAGAAAGAGAGAGAGAGAGAAACGGAGAATGGAATAGACAGATATGAGAAGGTGAGAAAGAGAATCAGAACTAACTAACGAGTAAAGTCAAAGGTGTGGGTATTGGAGCTTTTAAACGAAAAGGCTACGATTTGGCGAAGAATACTGCTACTTACTACTACTACTACTACTAACGGTATATTTACACACTTCAGTTCCGAAAACTGTTCTCCCAGCGGGCCCTGCTGTTATCACCCGGCTATAAGCTAGGCTACCTATTCAGGTGGGCACAGCTTTTGATGAATTACATGTACTTCCTGCCGGTACCCATTTACCTCACCTAACTCGGTGCAGCAAACTGTGGATGAATTCCTTGCTGAAGGAAACTACGCCATTGCTGGGATTCGAACCCACGACCCTCTGTTTCAAAGCCCGGAGACTAATCTACTGGGTCACGAGGCTCCACATACCCGTCAATGAATTATTCAGGGGACAGGGGATTTAATTTACATATATATGTTTTAAGATTCATTCATTTCATATCTCTTTGAATGTAAAAATACATATATACAAATAATTTTTTTTTTTTTTTTTCAAATTGAGTCACTGGATATGGAATGTAGAGTTCATATCATGTTTTAAATCAAAACTTTTTTGCCAGGTGGTACACATGTAGTACACATAAAACCAGGGATTAGGATATAAATCCCACCCGGAATACAAAATTCAGTGTTCAGAGATTAGAATATAAATAGTTGAAAAAGAAAAAGACGTTTCTTCGGAGTAGCTAACTGCTCTGGCTCTATATGCAATTTGGATGTTGGGACATAGTCATGGTAGAGTTTTGGTGTAAATAATAATGAAAAAAAGTTACATAATCAAAAAAATAATTTCTACTAGTTTCATGTTTACCTTTGTAAATCTATCGTAATTCTACGTTACCTAAAAATTAAGACAAGAAAAAATGTCCTTCTTTATAGTTATAGTCATGAGAGAAACAATAGTTCGAATACAAATGCAGGAATACGAGAAAAGTAAATAACCCGTACATATTTCTAGAGAAAACAGAACACTTGCTAAATTGGGCAATTTGAAATTCCATCAATTTTGTTAAACCAATAACAGCACATTCTCCAAATGCCACCTGCTTTAGATCACCCAAGGGCTATTTCATTTTGCCCTGAAACCGGGATTCATGCATGTTGAAATTATTGAAAAAAAGGTTAATTCTCCAAGCGTCAATTTCTCGTGTGAGGGATGATTACCCTATTATCTCTAAATGCCCCCGTCTCAGATTTCACAAATCGAGTCGTTTATCTTCCAGCTTATTTGCCTCCCAGCAAATCGGCAATTTTTTTAATGATTTCACGAAAAGTGTTGCATGCGGATGAAGGCGACACCAAATTCTTAACTATTTTTTTTAAGATGACGGACGGTGAATATTCTGGGATATGTGAGGGAGCTTAGAGCCCGTGCGAGAAAATTTAGCAATTTCGAAAAAGGGGCATAAGGAATGTGCAATACGGTATGACATCTGGTCACCGTATGGGAACAAAAGTATGAATCAACATAAGCATCTAAAAAATATTTGTTCGTGAGAAACAGTATCAACATAGCGTTAAAAATCAAGACGGATAGTGAAGTTTTATATTATATATATATATATATATCATAAAGCTTCAAAGATAAATTTGAATTATAGAAACATACTGAATTACAAATCAATTTTATTAATAATTTTGTCATGTAACAAAAAAAACATCTTTGGAATAATTTCCAGCTCAATTGATGAAGGGTGTATGTGTGTTAACCTCTAAAATATATGAGGTCTGTAATAATGTATACTTTCAAAATGTGGTTTCTTTCCTCACGGATAATCATGGTCATAGGCAAGATGTTATGCCTCGAAATTCTGAATCAATAAAACCTCTTTATTTTCGTAGTGTGAGTATTCTGTCATTGTTTGACATTGGGAAAAGGTCTCATCTGTTCAGTGAAATCCTCTTCGACCTTTCAAGGAAATGAAGACGTGCGAGATTCATTTATGGATTACGACAGTTTCTTTCTAGTCCTGTAGACTTATACATGTACAAAATCCCCATGAACTCTCGCACGTCTACACGAAGATGCAAAAGAGAAGAGCTTTGGCGTCGTTTTTGTTTATAAATGTATATATATATAAATGTGTGAGATATACATGTACAACAGCTTTGGCAACTCTTTTATTTAAATATTTTGTGAATGAAATGGATGAAGAGAACAATGGTAGGCGTAGTTTAAATCAAGGTTCCTCAGACCTATCTGCTCTTTGGAAAAATTGATGATGCTGAAAAAATGCTTCTGCCGAAAATCGAGTCCGGGACCCAGCTTTATATATATATATATAGTAAATAGTGGTAGTAAAATACGAGCTGTGATTGGCTGGATTTGTACCACGTGACCTCCCTTCAAAAAGTTATATTGTACATATGTACAATATAACTTTCGATTTTTGGATGGCAAAATCCATGATGGGGGCTTAGATTGAGGGATCTATTTACTATAATAAATAGTGAACGTTCTATCATACAATATTACTGGACTATATGAACTCCAAATATAAAATTATCCTCGTGCAAGCCTATTTCACCTCGGCCTTCGGCCTCGGTGAAATAAACCTGCACTCAGGATAATTTTATATTTGTCGTACATATAATCCAGTATATTGTACAATAGATTGTACACTATTTATATAATATATATATATATATATATATATATATATATATATATATATATACACACACACATATATATATATAGTGACAAATGATTTAGTAAATGCCGTATAATTGAAAAAAAAAAAAATAAATAACAAAAGGTCGAATTTCATAGCCACCTTTCGCAAACCTCAGGGACGGTAACATAAGGGTCCCCTAACACAAAAGTTAACGATTAATCATACACTTGATTTTAAAATTGATTGTACATTATAGTCAATAGAATCAAACGTAGAAAACTGCTCTACAATCGTTGCTGAGCTTTGTGTTACAGGCCCTGTAGATCTGCTTTTCGTGTGCAAAATTCTTTCACGCGACACCCGCACCATACATGCATGTACATTACGCCTGATGGTCATCATCTTATATGCCTCTAGCTCTACTACATGTATGACAGCTGGCTGGGGATATTCGAAATGCAGGGCCTACAATAGATTATGGCATGGATAAGAAAGTGTTTTTTTCAAACAAATCGAGTACATATTCAGTGAGGAAAAAAGTTACTGAATTAAGGATTAGATATAGATAATTACAGTTCATCGCATCGATATTGCACTTAATGTGGATTATTGGTGGATCACTGGCAATTGATTCCAAGGGTCAGATCACCTCTTCAGCCGAAACCATTTCGCATGCGTTGATATGTACACGGCATATGCAATAGGCCTAAAAGTCTGAACACCAGTGGAATTTGCGTTTTTTTTCTTCTTTTGCTTACTCCTCCTACACAATGTAATGGGCATCATGTTTTACTGTCCCCAAGAAATGGGGGGGGGGGGGGGATAGATTCAAATTCCCGGGAACCACTTCCATTGATAAGTGGATACCAGACGCGACCGTGAGGTTTCGAAAAACACCCTCAACAAGGGAAGCAAGTCTTTTCCAGATTATGAAAATGCATCTCTTAACAAGTATTTAGCTTGTGAAACCCTACAAGTATTAGAAATATATCCCCCTTTTCAGTATTTTAAACATCGTATTTGACACCCTTACATTGGCCCATACGTAACGTACCTGCCCAATCTTTTCCTTTTTACGCGTGGTCGCGCCTGGTATCCACTCTTCAATGGAAATGGGCCCACCGGGCGGCCTCTCGAGCTCTGGGAGGAACCAAATGTGGCTCTGGAAAGTCGTCCTAAATAGGATATATCGCTGTTACCATGGTAGCAAACATAATTTTGCACGCGAAACGCAGATTGAATGCTTCCGTTCCGGATGCGAAACAAATAAATCTCATGTCACACAATTTGCATTGCAGGACAGAGTTTTACGACCATGATGACGGGCCCAAAGTCTCTTCCAAAATCAACTACCGTCGTAAATAAGCGTTCGCGTTCTCCATCGGAAGAACGGGAATATCTTTAAAACTAGGACGTAAAAAGGAGACGAAAGGAAAATTAATAGAATTAAAAACGTGATGATTGAAAGATGTAAGAATTAAAGAATACACCCAACAAAACTTCAGCGATTTCTTACACTGACCTATCTAATCCTACCTTTCCAGGGACGTTATCGACGGCTGTCGTCAGCCTCGACAACTCATCAAGAGAGTACATCCAGGAATAATTGGCTATGAAGCACCCTCCGTGATTCCATACAATGGCTAACTTCCTTTGCTCATGTTCACTTCAATCGATGCATACCTGGACATGATCCTTCTCCAGTAATATGATTCTGTGCTGTCGTTCAGATATGTAAGTCAGTTATCGGGCAAATAGTTTTTACGTCGTGGGATATCTCCTTAAGAAACACCAGTAATATTTACGTTGTGCAGATGTCCATTTCTTAAAGCTCGCCAGAGAGCTACCAATGGCTTGAAAACTGAATTCGATATGGAGCGTCTGATGTTATGCATGTATCATTGAATATTTTGACAAAAGTACATGTTTATCAAATATTGTCTCATTTGACTCACTGGGTCGAAATATAAAACTGACTAGATCATTCTCGGATGATATCCACTGAGCACCAGCAGCACCACATCTGAGAGCTATGAACGATGTTTGCAACATTAAAACCTGTTTGTGAACTTTCTAGATCAACATAATTTATTTCTATGTTTAAACCGTCAATGATTTGTTTACTCATCCAATCTAAATTCATTACATCGTTATCGAGACGAATCTAAAACGAGATTAATATTTCAACAAAAAATAAACATTGATATTTGGAATGAAATGTAGAAAATAATTTGAATCTGTTAATCAGCAAAGCTTCAATGAATTAGGTTCTGATATATTTAGATGAATAACGAATAGTGTGTGGTTTGATCCGCAAATTAATGAATTACAGATGAAGAAAATAAACGAAGCTCTGAAATTGAGTCTATATTTCATTAGATAAACTCAGCTATATCATAATATAGTTAGAATGATATGGAGAAGAGAGAGAGAGAGAAAAAATACAACTTGCAAGCTATTTCTGACGCAATCCTTTTGACAGAGCCTTTGCCTCCAAATATAGTCGACGTCGTACGCAAAAAAGAGCACTCACACAACATGTATGTTTTCCCAATACCATCACGTGAATGCATACATGGAGTCAATGTGACTAGGTATCAGATCAGCTTGGAGTCAATCCATTTAAAGTAAAATACTTTAAATGGATTGACTCCAAGCTGATCCGATACCTAGTCACATTTGACTCCATTAAACGGGACCTTTCGGAGCAAAAGTATATAACTCGGAAATTCCTGTCACCTTAATTCAGAATTGAAGTGACTCCATCTTGACTCCATTTCGAGTCAAATTTGACCTCGCAGAAATGAATGCCAGTCATGTAGTAGTTCGACACGACTTTACAGAAATACATCACGTGGTAACCGGGGAATGCAACACAGCACACGCTTCATGTGATCGTACAGGTATCCAAAACAAGGTATTGAGTCTTGCAATTTGTGTAATAAAAAACAGGCAATTGACATTTCCTAGTCATGCATTCATTTGGAACTTTTCCCAGGCATGCCAGGTGTAATATTGGTCCTAATGGAAATACTGACACAACAAAAGCGGCATCTGAGCTTTGATCATAGACATCGCAGTAAGAAAAGACACCTGGTGTTTGGTAAACAACGAGGTTAGAACTGTGAAGGGAATGAAGAATAAGTAAAATATGATATGACAGATTTCAAAACTAAAAATATGAATGGATATAATTAGTGACGTCATTGACACAAAATTACACTCAGGGTGGCATAGCCTCCATCTTCAATGAAAGTCTTAATCTTTCTTCTTGAAAAGCTGCGTCTGTCTTTGAGTGTATCCTGATGACATATGTGCATGGACATGGGTGGGTGTGTGGGTGTTTAAGGGTATGAAGGTGTATGTCGTGGGATTAAAAGTATGGCGCAAGGTGAAGGTGAGAAACACATTATGTATATTAAGACCTATCCTGAATTCCTCGTTATTTATATTTTGAGCATGACAGAATACTACCAATTCCTCATATCTCTGATATCGCGAGGTACTCAATCATTCTCATTTGTTTTCTAAGAATCGCTGGGAAAAGATGGGAGAAATACAAATGGCATAGATATACAACTGATGACGTCAGCACTCAGGACGGCATTCGTTTTTTATTCAGCGATTCATCGAAAGCTCTCCGAGAGCACTCTTTTATCCCCATTTCAAGCCCATAAATACACCGTTTAGGAGGCAGCCGAGAGCAAGTCCAAAGAATATCAATCGTCCCGCCAAAGAGCTCGGGGAGGAGCAATGCCAAGCCTAGCCTTGATTTATTGGGAAATGGGGTCAGGCCACATCCAAATGTTTTTCCATGACCATATTTTTACCACAAAAATTGTGAGCGTATCCAGAAATTTGTAGATGGGCGATGTGAGTTAGGGTGTGTGTGTGTTTGCGTGCGTGTGTCTGTGTGAGGGTGTGCGTGTGTGGGTGGGGAGTGATGGAAATTGTTATTCATATACACGTGCCGTGTAAGACGATTGCAATGTTTACGTATAGGAAAGCAGGTGGGTTCGCACGACACACCAAATGGCATTGGTATTCTATTTTGGGGGGTAAGAATACGGGAGTAGGCCCCTATCTATATGAAATATGGGTCTTTGTCATTTACCGTTCTACCAAAATTAAAAGGATGAGGAAATAAAGACGAAATAGACGATGGATAGAAATTTGATACATGTTTTATAGACTGAAAAATCAAAGCACCCCAAATATGCCCAGCATACGCACATCTACACACACATCTTACTCCCCTACCGAAGAACGTACTGATGAAAAGAAGCGTGCTAAAACAATGCATAATAAATAACACATGCTGAATAAAACTACCTGTAATGAAGAGAGGGTTTATCATTAAATTACATAAGACATCCACTAAATTTTAAAGATGTATAAAGAATTTATAATTGCGAAGAAACTACGCAGATTATCTTCCCCAGTGGGAAATGTGAAACTGTTTGGATTTCGTCGGTCTCGCTGAATAACGCTTATACTAATTATACTAAGTTTTTTGTTACTTTTTTCTGAACAAGAAAAATCAAGCTGCTTGAATAATGGATATAAACCCCGTCTACGTGAACGAAAAATGATATCATTTTCCTCAAGTCACACGAGATTACAAAATGTCTCGTCAATTTTTCACTCAAATAAGTAAATTATTCTGAATACGGATGAGAAGTTGTGAAGTTTCTTGGATAGGTGGTAGATCCAATGAAATTATCAGCCCCGAACAATAATCCAGTCAACTTATCATTTTTTACGTTTCAAAGATATTTTGAAAAATAGGTAATCTTCTGAAAATACTGAATTGCCGATGACAGTAAATTGCCAACATATTATCGTTATTCTCAATATCGTGACAAAAAAAATCCATCAACCGTCGCCACCGAGGAGTCCAACATCTGTTAATGAATTATGAATGAGTTTATCTCGACGAGAGAAGAGAAAGGTTCAGGTTAACATATTTCAAAGTATATGTGATGTCTGTCTTGTGAACTAATTTGCAAATAAGGTGGGGGTGTCTTCAAAATGTTCGAGAAAGCAATATATGGATACCAAGTATCAAAGCGCAGTTGAGTATATGCACATAGTAACTGCGCTATATAAATGGTCATATTATTATTATACATACAGTATAATCAGGGAGGGAAATATAATCATGATGATGATACAAAAATAACAGATAAAAAAATACATTGAATTCAAATCCGTAATCCAATTGTCATGTTAGTGCAAAAACAAGAAGAAGAAGAAGAACAACAACAACAACAACAAAAACAATAACAACTACTACTACTACTACTACTACTACTACTACTACTACTACTACTACTACTACTACTACTACTACTACTACACTACTACTACTACTACTTTTATTGCTGCTACTACTACTATTACTACTATACTACTACTACTACTATTATACTTCTACATGTACTACTACTACTACTACTACTATTACTACTACTACTAGTACCTCTACTACTACTACTACTACTATTACTACTATACTACTACTGCAATTACTACTACTACACTACTATTACTACTACCTCTACTAGTAGTAGTACTACTACTATACTACTACTACTACTACTACTACTTCTACTCGTACTTTGAGGGTTTTCATGCGGTTCTGGTCCCTCTAGGGCAGGGGAGGGGGATATCCACCAGCTTTCCCCGTCATCCTGAACCACCGCCCATGACCACTGTTACTACAGCTTCTTGTGGTATACTCTTCCCTTTCTTTATATTTTATTATAAAATCGTGAAATGATATAAAAACAAAATTGGGAAAATATTCAAATGGTCAGCCCATTGAAAAACCACACACTCATTAACAAGGATGATCATTTCGGCTGGTTTTAAAAAAGGAAGCAAAAGAAATAATGAAAAAATAAAAAATCCAAAACCAGAGAAATCACTAGAGACCTGTCATATTATCTAGTTCATATATTTTCCTTTCAAAAGCGGCCCTAGGAGAAATTTGCCCTATTTAAATACCCTCTCTTCATTTTATATAATTGCCGAAAAAGAGGATTGTAGGTTAAGCGGATAACAATTTCAATCCACAATATCGATTGATCACCAAAAAATATTTGAGGAAAGCCGCTTATTTATTTTGGCCCAGTGAACTTGACCAATTATTAGAAGAAAGGTAATTCGAGATTTTAGAAAATAGAACGAAAGAGATGGTGATGGCCAAAGAGAAAGAGAGAGGTGGATCAAGACAGAGATTGTGGCTATGTGTGTGTGTGTGTGTGTGTGTGAAAGAGAGTAAGAGAGAGAGAGAGAGAGGGGGAGAGAGAGAGCGAAGAGAGGCGGGATGGCTTTTGAGATAAAAAATAATTCTGGAGTTTTTGTTTCATTTCCCTTTCATCAGTTGCTTTAGGGACCCGTTACAAATATATAGAGCTCCAAATCAAGACCCCCAAAACTGGTTGTTTCCCCATTTTCCTGCAAACAACAGGCCCCTGGTGTAATTCTGCCTTTACTTACAATTGCCTAGAATTCAAATTAAAAAAAAGAACAGGTGGGATGGATTTTTTAATTGGTCACGGATAATTAACACGATTAATCATATTTCCATATATTTCATCAACATGACCGATGTAGAATAAATGGCCCCACAGGATTTCGATGCACCCTATGCCCCCCTAACAAATTTAACCTGGAAATCGCATGTACACCAGAGGGCCATTTCATAAAGCTGTTTGTATGTTAGGAGCGACTTTTGAGAACGACTGGTGATCCTTTCTTACGCGCTAAATAATCACCGATGAACATTTAATGATGAACATCGTTTACCACGAGAAAGGGCCACCAGTCGTTCTTAAAAGTCGTTCTTAAGGACAAGTCCGCCCCAACAAAAAGTTGATGTCTCAGTGCTACATAATTATTACTTTATTAATGCTTTAAAGGTGGAAAAGTGGTTATGACTCTAGCCGGGTTCGAATCCTAGTCATGGCGTGTTTTCTTTCAGCAAGAAATTTTTCCACATTGTGCTGCACTCGACCCAGGTGAGGTAAATGGGTACCGGAAGGAAGTAATTACTCAAAAAGCTGTGCGAACCAGAATCGGTAAACTAATTAGCGTGGTAATATAAGAGCGCATTGAGCAGCTAGCAAGGTGGATACGTGCGCTATACAAATCCTTTATTATTTAAAGGACAAGTTAAAAGGACACCCAACAAACCGTTGATTTCAATATAAAGAAAAAATCCAACAAGAATAACACTGAAAATTTCATCAAAATCGGATGTAAAATAAGAAAGTTATGACATTTCAAACTTTCGCTTAATTTCACAAAACAGTTATATGCACCTCCTGGTCGGTATGCAAATAGGAAACTGATGACGTCATCTACTCACTATTTTTTTTATTTATTATATGAAATATAAAATATTCCAATTTTCTCCTCATTGTCAAGGGGATAAAACGATTAATTCCTCCCTGAACATGTGGAATTAGCATTATTTAATAGTATGTTTCAGTCAAGGAGGCCCTTATTGTCAAATCCATAAAAAATGACGTATTGTATAATTCAAACAATAAAAAACAAAAGAATAGTGAGTGATGGACATCATCGACTGGCTCACCTAGTTGTGCATATCACTATTTTGTGAAAAATAAGCGAAACTTTAAAATGTCATAACTTTCTTATTTTACATCCGATTTTGATGAAATTTTCAGCACTAAGCTAGTTTGATTCTCCTCTATTTATTCAAGTAAGCATTTTTCTGTGGTGGACTTGACCTTTAACTTAGAATAGCTGCATAAAACACCCATAGTAGGTACAAAGCAGGGAACTGTCATCCCTGCTATAATGGGTAGTCACTTTTGTATCAATTCCTTTCTGTAGAAATGCATGTAATCTCCCAAGTAAAGGTCATCAGACTACCATTCCATTAAAGAGCTCACCGGTTTGGTTACTCAATCCTCTTCCAAGAGATTTAAAGATGAAGAGAGCAAGAAAAAAGAGCACGATTGTGAAAATCTATATATTTGACACGACAGTTTCAGGGTATAGATAATAGGGTTACGCCTCGTGCAACTAAATTGATTTTCTCCTACGTTATGGAATATTCCCCCAAGCTTTGCAAGAGTTCCAGTTAATTCTACATTTTGTACACATGTATATATCCTAAATACGTTATGCTGTGAATGACATAAAAATGATAAAAATGTATTTTCGTGGATTTTTAAAATGCATTTTTACATGGAGATAGAAATATGTAGGAGTTTCTTGGTCATTGCAATGTATGGTTTTATTTAATACCGGTTCCTTAGATGTTCTGTATCAAGTGCCTCATGGAAAACGGATCAACTTGAGTATCGACCAGTAATGAAGTATCTGCAGTTGAAAGGGATGACCCCAGTTGAGATTAGGTGACCATGCAAATTCATGTTCCAAAGCGAAGTGAATGGTAACAGAGTTAAGTTGTGCAAAAGACAACAGTGAAGATAAACCAAATCAGGGAGGCCGTTGGCGGGAATATCATCCGGGAACAATGATCTCTTCCTTGACATGGTCGTGGAGGGTTGCTGCATCTTACAGGAGAGATCAGGGGACCGTAACACAAAACTTTAGCAATGATAGTAGAACATTTTCCCACAATCGAATGCATTGATTACAATGTACAATCACTCGTTTAAATCAAGCAGAATATTAATGGCTAACTTTTGTGTTACGGGACCCAGATCACAACATCGGAAATAAACCTAGAATAAAGGATGTCTGCGAGAGTGGTACCATGCCATTTGAGTCCTGAACAAGAGCACTCCAGATGCAGAATATCAAGAGAAAATGTGTCACCCTTTTAGGCCAACCAATCCGACATGTGACTATGGATGAGACTTTGGTTCACCATTGACAGCCTGCGAACAATGAGCAGTCAAAGCAACGGAAGTATCCATTTTAACCAACCCCACGATTACCAACTTCAGTTTTTCCATTTTTTCACAGGAAACTGTGTAAAAATATGACTCAACATTGCTTCACCAAGAACTATGGCGGGTAAAAGTAAGAAACCCTTTATAATAGGCTCAAAACCTTTCAGTCGCCCCTTGTACATGATAAGGCGAATTGTATTTTGTTCGTTGTAGCACGACGGAATATGATGTATTTTTAGACGCCCGTATTAGTCCAATGAAAAAAGGGCGTCAGAAAAGGTGTTCTATTGACTATTTGCCATACCTACAACTCCAAAAGCCAACGCAATCGCCTTACCAGCCTAGTGCACTTTTGTTCCACAATTTGCAGAAGAGCGTGTTCAACACAGTCTGATTAGAGTGTTGCCATGGAAACGGGGATTCAGCAGATGTGGAGTGCATCATTTTAGCTAGAGTGCTTACACATGGATTTGGTTACATTAAAATGAACATCGTATTCGCCGATAAAAAAATGTACTCCATTGGGGTTTCGAAGAGGCTTTGTTTCTTCATGAAATTTTGCTGCATCTCTGTTTGAAACACTTAAATAGTGAAGATATTGAGCTGCTTAATGCATCGAAATGTTCGATATATACACAGAACATTCCCTATTCATGATACCAAGGTTTTCTTTAACTTTATTCCTCACAAAATTGGAGAAGACATATTGTAACACTACATGATAAAAATGCCGCGTATGGCGTCTGAACCGGTATGCCGTTTTAGAAGGTAGGGTATATTTTACCTGACTCCGATTGAAAATGGCTGAACTTAATCTTCCCACCGTTTTATTTCACTTAATTCACAATTCCTGTCTGGGAGGGTACACAGGTATATGATAAAAGCGCATATGGTTCGTATAAGAGGGCCTTTCTATTATCAATTAAGTCCCACTCCGTATATAGAAGAAGAATTCAGATGTCCTTTCCTGGGGGTATACATTATTTTAGTTTATAAGGATGTTGTGCTTGGAGGTACAGAGTAGATTTTACCTTCAGAAAGCATTAACGAAAGATATTCTGCCAAACTCTATCCTCCGTTGTTTGCGATGATGGTTTTGATCGGTCCAATTTCCCGTCTTATTATTTTTATTAAATATGATTACGACGCTAACGCAATTACGTCGCCTCTCGGAAACTCGATAGAAAATCCATTTCATCCTAGTTGATGCGCTGGTCCTTGCATTAAATCATAGGCAATATGGAATATCTATAACGACAAATATAGAAAGGAAAGTAATTACATCCCCCGTGGATTAATTATAGTAGATATCAACTAATACATATCTCAACAACGGTGTATACGAGTCATTATTTCGCGGCCTCGAGACTAATTCTATTTTGCGACAACGCTTCTCTTAGTGTTAGGGCAGCAATTTGTTTGTCATTGACCAGGGCGTAATCGAATCAAGTCACAACGTGGAGGCGTAGATGGGATGAAGCAATCACGGTGATGCGTTGATGATGATGCAAGATTGACAGCAGGTGAATTATCGAGGAAATCAGAGGAAAGTGCATATATTCTATTCACTTGTTAGCATCTGTACCGAGTGTGCGATTGTGAGTGTGTGTGCACGCGGAGGTGAGGGTGGGAGTGGGTGACTGTGTGTGTGTGTGTGTGTGTGTGTAAGCGATGATGTGTGATGGTGCTGTGTGTGTGTTAGCGGGAGTGCGATGGCCAGTATATGTGTGTGCGTGAGGGTGTTTAAGCAGGTGTGCGATGGCTAATGAGTGTGCGTTAGGGTGTGAATGCACGTGGGCGAGGGTGGGTATGTGTGTGTGCGTGCGTGTTTGTTCATGTGCGTTCATCATGTTGTAGAAAAAAAGTTCTTTTTTCTGGAGTAACCATACTGCAATACAGCACAATGTTTTAAAATCATGCTAAAATCAGTATCACCTTAGAGTTTATTATCCAGTTGGATTTGTCTCGGACTTTCTTTGAATGTAGTTACTGAGCATCCAGGTTTATTTTCGTTCCAACAGGTTTACGACACACAATATCGTATGCTTATTTGGCCTTGGGTCTTGATTGTCCGGGGACGTGCTTGCCAACATACACAGAATTGTGTTTTCATGTATATGAAAACCTAGTGACAAATCAAATACATGTAGTCTAATCATCTTTAGGATCCAACTACAGTCATTGCAATTTACCCCATGTCTATTAATCTATTTGACAATTGAATAGTCCCTTAATTTATTCATCAGCATTTAGGTTTTTCTTATTGCTATCGATGGAAAAATCTTCACAATTAAAAGTACAGTTACGTCAGCGAAAACTGACCTAATGCCGATCAAACCTATTACAGTATTATTGATGACAAGGTCATCAGTCGGTTTGCAGGCGGCTTCCTTGGTGTGACTAGGACTTAAACGAGTCTTAATGTACGCCACATGCAAGATCTAGGACGAGGTGATATATCGGTGTGTGTGTGTATTCTCCTACTGCTGAGCAGCATGATGATCGATCAGTATGATTGAAGGCCTGATTATCCAGTGACTTAAACAGAAGGGAATATACAGTGGCTATACTATTGACAACTGTAGGCAGGTGTACGTAGTGTCCTTTAGGTTATCAGGGTGAAAAGACACTGTCCTCTTCCATGTACTATTTTACCATGATAAGCTAGGTAAACGTCAAACATTACTTGGAAAATGTTTTTTAAATTTGCTCCCTAAATGTAATGCTGAGGGCACCATTTTAGTGCGATCTCGCACCCTAAGGTACAAAAGGGAACAAATGCATATTTGCGTTCTCATTAGCACCGGAAATACCCTTTTTTCCGTCCGATAATGTGAATTAAACAGAGTTCTTCTTTAGTAAAAACACACTTAGCGTTTTCAAAACAGTTTTACACCATTTGTGGTTAAAATGTAGGTAACACTAAGCCCCAAGAGGTGCCAAAAACTTCATAATGTGCAAAGTTGCGCCACAAAAATAACTTCCTATTCTGAGTCTAAAGGGATCAAAATCGCCTCTGTTTTGTTTACATTTCGGTGGTTTTATACTATAAAAATGGCTCATGCAGCCTTAGGAAATCACAAGAAATAATCCGAATAAACCTGTTAAGTCCAGCATTAGCCTTGATTCAAAATTCAAATTGTAATTGAAATGATAATCGAAGTAATTTCAATCGACATGCAACTATCATCATGATTATAGATGCATATGAACGGTACAACGATCGTCTATTTACGAATGTATTTGATATATTAGAATCTTCCCTTCTGGAAGTGGAATTTTCATTTCATTTTCATAGTAATTTCAAGATGACTAGTCCCTTAAGAACGTACTTAAAAACACACATGTTCTTTAAAAGGTCATCAGGACCTTTAGCCGGGGGAATCGACCTTTTGCACAAACTGCGCATGTCAACTAATGAGATCATTGAACTGTTTGGGTAAAAGCAAATATAAAATAAAGTCCACCAAGAGATTTAAAAGTAGACCAAGCTTGAAAAGTGGGACCAGAAGACAGCTGAGCTCTTCCTACGGATGTGGGTCGGTTTATGTAACCTATAAACCTCTTTTGAGAACATGATTAGCAGATTGTGTGTATTAAGGGAGATAGGGCTACCACCTTGTCACATCCTCGCCAATCACGGTTTTTCGTTCAGATGAGCTTTTGAGACCGGACCCATTTTTCAATGATAATCAAGAATCAGATGTGAATAGGAACCAGAGTGCATTTGACATTTTCCATTTGAAACTGGATAAGTCAAAAGACAACAAGTATAAATTCGTTAAATAGTACGAGATTGTTGAACAAAATGGTGGTTTCTTTACTACAGCGCACGTAAATACTGTCCTTTTTTGGCGCCATGTTATATTTTCACATCATATTGGAAACGAAACTTCCTTTTATTCCTTGGTCACATTTGTTCTACGGCGGCCGTACGGTGAGTTGGAAACAGCCGTTTTAAAATTTTTAGGGGGTCCAACTACATTATAGGTGGTTTGAATTAATAGATAAAACGGTTGTTTTCGACTCACCGTACGGCAACTGTAGAGCAAATGTGACCAAGGTATAAGATATATTGTAATATGCTCTTTAGTATAAATTTATGTCTGAAGATAAATGGTTTACAATTAGATTTTAAGACGTATCAATAAATTCAAAAGATTTATGATTTCTCTTAGTTTTAGATCTTAGAATTGATATATCCATAAATTTGTACAATTCTATATCATTTGTCTTTAAGAAACTTTGCTCATATTGTTGATCAAGTCAAAACGATGGTGAATCGGACATTAAAATCCATTGATCTACAGTGTATTTAATACACAACGCTAAGAATTCGGCGAAAGAAAATGTCACCTCAACGTGTCAGTCTAACTTAAAGATGATGTGCCTCATGAATTCACCCACCGTTAATTTCTCGAAATCATTATCGCGTTGCAACTTAATTCAATTTTACACTTTGAGATTAATGATAATACAGGCCGTACATGTATGTGTTGCTTCAATCGATAATTACATTTCCGTTTACAGAATATTAATATATGTCATATGCGCAATCAAGCCTAAAATCTCAAGACGTCATCCTAGTGTACCAGCTAAAATGTTAAAACATTGAAACACAAATACATTTTTTTAATATGCAAAAGAGCATTGCACAATATTATTCATCGATTAGACTATTTCTATATTTACATCTTAAATCTAAATCTTGACACAGCACAGGCAAACAGCAAACTCATCTTTTCTGTCAATATCTAATGGGGAAAATGTTGTAATGAATTAGTTATCTAAAGTATGAAATGTAAACTAATGATGATGACGAAGATTAGGAGAATAATATTACTGATAATAATATTGATGTAAAATAATGATAATAATAGTAATGAAAATAATAATGATAATAATAAATAGTGAAATAAAATAATCATAATAATTATACGATAAAAGTTAAAATTTTACTAATACTCATGATGGCTATTGAAAGAAAAATATATCATCTATACCTTCGCAAAACTTTACTTTCTCTTTTCCCATTTGGAAGTCAAATGAAAAAAAAATCAGCAGCAGAATTTACTTTGCGATCGCCAGCAGTTTTTTTTTCTGGAGAACAAAACGTCAAGACATAGCAATAGACTGTTAGAGAAACTTGGAAAGTAATACCGCAGCAAGTAAAGGTGACTTTCAAGAGATTTGCTAGGAAAAACAGATCAATGTACCTGGGCCTCGGGGAGAGACTCAAGTGATGAACATTTCTGATACATGTTTTATCGCGCCGGATCATTCTCTAGATGACATAAATCCTACATGAAATCAATATGACAACTATGCTGTCCCGGCGACCTTACAGTATTTTCCAGGACTCATGTGCTTAAACAAGTCGCCCTGCATGTGTGACATAGAGTCGAAACGCTGTATAAAGGCTGATTATTACTGTTATTATTATTAAGAAAAGTTACTGATACATCATAAAGCAATCAGCTTTGCCATTTTTAATTAGCAGCATGTCTAGAAGGCTCGAAGGGGGGGGGGGGGGGTACATTTCTACTGTGGAAAATGACAGTTTGGATTCTGATAATATTCGTAACTTCAGAAATTGATGATGTTAAAAGTGAACCATTTGGTAATGCAGCAAAATTATAGCAATGCAGAATGCCTTTCCCATAACCATGATAACCCCACTAAAACCTCGACTTATTAAATTCAATAATCGATTGATTCTGTCATCGGTCCGGTACTCAAAACGGGTCAGATAGGCTGGACGCTCGAGGAAAGTCTCTGACAGTTTTTGTTTTATGTTGAAAAGTGCATTACGGTTTCAATTTGGAATAAGTCGTTTTTTTTTTAAAGGGGAGAGGGTTCCCAAACTATCACAGCACTCCAGTCATTACACAGACAAGTGTTAGAATCAACGTGTGAAATCATATACATCAATAATCTAAGCCCGAAGGGGGGGGGGGGGTGATCGGTTTAACCGTATCTCCTCCCAGGATCCGCCACGCCCGGGCTTCAAAATCACACCGCGTGTCGGGCGCATTCCACTTTTCACGGACTCGCCACACTCACAACCCATTACGACATCGCACAACGAAGTCGTCCTCCGATTCTTCCACTGAAAATCGCCGTAGACTTGCGTGTTGTAGCCCGATATTCAACCATTACAGACGACAGACGCGTCACGTGGGTCGTCTCGCTCCGAACGCCGCGTTCTGATTGGTCAGCCACGCGCTGGCCGGGTACGTGAACTGGAGATTGGTTGGCTCTTTCGATCGTGTGTGTCAGTGTGACACTCGCTAAAAAAACATGGCGATGATCTTTAATTTGAATCATGTGTAGAATTTAAAGTTAACGTGAAATGAGATTTTAGCATTCTGTCACGAATAAAAAGCACTTTCGCACCGGGCGATTTTTGCCAATTAATTTTGGCACGATATAATAATTTTCGCACAAATTTTGTCCAGATTTATTCCCAAATGTCTAATCAATCCATAACCTGAATTTCAGCCACATCGAGCATCGGGAACGAATGTATTTCGGCTTTGATCTCGACGGCTTCATTTGAATTCTCAGTTGGACCTCGCCTTCGCCGTAGTTGCGATATGGACTGAAGTTAGCGATCATAATGATGTGACCTGCCTCGCGATGGATAGTAATTATTTCTTTAATTCTTTCCTTCTGTCAATCCTTCTTTCTTCGTTTCGTATAAGTTACCTTCCATACTTTATTTATTTTTTTACTCTTTCCTATTCTTCATTTAATCTTTATAATAATAATAATATACATAACATCAAAAATGAATGTTCCCAACTGCGCCAAATAAGTCCTTCCTCTTCCTTTATGAATTTTCAGTCTTTCGTTCCTTCTTTATACTTCCTTAGTATTTTCTTTCTTTAATCCTTTTTCTTGAGTGATAAAGGGAACAACAAGAAATAATAATTAATAAAAAAAAATTGCGTCTTTTTCAAATGTTTTCTTCCTTCTTTACTTTTTGGGACCAATAGAAAAAAAATAAATAAAAAAATAAATAAATGGTGCGGGCGATAAAATGACTATCAGCTAATGCAATGAAATACGCTGAACAAGTAAATAAAAAGGGTTAATGTAAATCCTCCAAAACCAAATACTTTTTAAACTTACCTTTTTTAGTTAAAATGAGGGGCAATATTTTTAAACCCTATTTAACTAAATATCATATTCATCCAACTTCAATAGCATTTTAATTCTATTATCTGTATTTATTTTATTAACCAAAATCCTAAACTCTTTATCACTTTTTACTTTCTCACTATTACCTTTAATCAATCATATATTTTAACAAGTTAAGACTTCAAATAAAAATCTAACTTTCACATTCCTTTCAAACCACAACCACAATGTTCTCTTAAAAAGATCAAACGTTTATTTTTTCCCCTATCTTGAATAAACCTGTCAATCTCCAACAAATTCTATTTAACTTAATCATACCCCCAAAACCCGTGGAATTTCCACGGGCTCTGCTAGTAAAGTATAATAATACCATACGAAATTCTAACCTGATTGTGATGTAGGCAACAGCAGTTTTCCTCTGTGGACGTTAAAACAATTTGGAATTCCTAGATCATGTAGGTGGTGTACGCAGTTTTACCCAGCATGCAGTAGAAAGTCTTTCATCATTGGCTGTAGTTAGCCACTGTTTTTAGTTTTTTTTTCTGAGGTACAACAGCAAATCGAGTCCGTTTTGAAATCAATCCACCAGAGGGCTGTACTGAAACGGAAAGAGAAGATTATGTGTCAATGAAATATTAACATTACCATGGTGAAATTATGAATTACTAATATATTTTTCGCAAAACAATACAGAGGAATATAGATTTATTCTGCAATGGATTTATATTTCAAACTGCACACGGACTTATCCCCAAATACAGCATATTGCAGTTATTTTTTCAGTTGATCTCACCTTACATACTTAAACAAAAACATTTAAAATACCATTTAGAAATTTGTTATTTTAGAATGATAAAGATGATGAACAACAGATTAAATCCCCCATACCCTTTCATATTCTTGTTTATCACACTTTCCTATCTGCTATCCAGACGTGATGTCAGATTATTTCAATACAACAAAAAGACATCATCCGAATTTCGTAATGTGAGGCTGAATAGAATCAGGAATTATGGATAAGTTTACCCTCAGCCAGGCGCGGATCCCGGAGCGGAGGGGGTACGCTGGAACGTCTTCGTATATTAATTTTTGGTCAAGTTTGTATAGGCCTATTGCCGTTCCCACTTCATAATGATTTCACTTTTAAAAAGTCATAATGGTCGTTTGGTGATCAGTAGCTCATATGATATGTATGGTGCTTTTGTTGTATGAGGTTGGATGTAATTAATATTAAACGTTTTATCATGTGACCCCATTAGATACCTCTCATGAAAATGTTGAGGTTCGGTGAGCTCAATATAATATGTAGAGTCCCCTTTTGGAAGTGAGAAGCCTACTCTTAAAACTCCTGAAGAAATTGACAAACTTTCGGCACCTCCCTTATTAACAAAATCCTGTATCTGCCCAACCCTCAGCGCACACGAAATTTGTTTTTAGGCTCGGTCCGGCTTGCATTTCATCCTCTAAAAGCAAATTAATCATGGAACACTGAGACCCATGGATTGAATAGAGAGGGAAAGGGTGGTAAGCAAGTAAAGGAGCGAAGATAGATCGAGAGGGGGTCAGGGAGGGAGTAAGGAGGGAGGGGGAGGGAGGGAGGGGGGGGGGGGTCGTAAAAAGTATTACATTTTGAAGTGACACATTACGGATATGTCATGACTGACGTCTTATTCTCTGATGATAGTTCATTTTTTTTAATGCCAGGATACAGCAATATCTATTCCCAATTAAAAACAAAGCATAAGGATGGTGCAAGAAGATACACAGTACGAAGCGGTCATAGGAGTGTATTACTATTTATCGCCTTAATTTTCGTTCGAGATCTCAGAATTCCTAAAAAAATTGAAAAGTGTATATTGAACTTTAATTAGAAGAAAGCTTATTAAACGTATATTAGAAGAAAACTTATTAAACTTATATTAGATTCTATGCAAACACCAAACATAATTAACATTTCGGTAGGATTATTGACACCAAAGGAGAAGGCAACTGGCTGCATTTCTATGGTTGCCAACAGAATTACGGTGATCTAACGGGCTGGTCACGTGTAATGATATGGAAGATGCTGCTCGGCCAACATAGCCTCCTTAGGCTGTCAGGTCGTATAGGAGTATCTGGTACCATCAGCATGTCTCCACCTTCGGTTTAAAATGGCGCTCTTGGCCATTCCTAACCATTATCACATCTGTACTCTTTTTTTTTCCAGCCCTGGCACATGCATTTTTCTCATCCTTTATCCGTTCTTTTTCTAGTTTCTATTATATTCAAATGTTGTATATTTGTTCATTATACGAATTTCAAATATTCTAATAAAAAAGATGGTGAGATATCAATGGTGATAGTAAAGTAAAATGTTTGAACAAGCAGGCCTACTTCAATCTATATCAACTACAAACATGTGCAGTATAATCCATCAAATCAATTAGAAGCATGTCAGTAATCCGGCTCATCCAAATAAAACCATGTTTTTTTTGTATCGATAATGAATTCCACACATTCATGTCCATAATCATCAAGCCCAACCAACCATGTCATAAATCTAGTCCATCTATAAACAGCCGTGTTATATTACCAATAAAGCCAAAACAACCAACCATGGCAATTATCAATACTCAAACCAACCATGTCAGTTATCAGTAATCAAGCCCACCAACCAACTCTTCGGATAATAACAATTACAAATCAAGCCCAATACAAATCGAAGTAAGCTATGATTATACATTTAGTTGGCATCCTCTAAAAGCAATGAACTCATAAGTTTGATATATCTGTAGTCTCAAATTTAGTACGACTATTCAAAAGCTTTTTAGAGGCTATATAGTTCCGAAATTTGAAATTAATTATGGAAATAATACATTTGGCAGGTAAAATTCATCCATTGTAATCATACCGCCACAGTTACACGCTGTCCGTGCTGATATCATTGTCGATGTGTTTTACATCTTGCAGATGTTTGAAGCCTGATTTTGATAATATGACGGTGTCACATTAAAATGCAATTATTGTCCAAGCAAATCTGTGTCTCGCACTCTCGCTCATTATGGAGATATGACAGAATTGATCATTGCATGATTAGAGCGAGGTAATAATTGATGGCTCATTTCTCGCGAAATGTGTTTCCCAGGGGACATTAATGCATGCATATTACAAGAATGAAACATTATCTTATTAAAGCTTTATCTAAGGAATTGGCATTCTGCAAAATAGGACTGTGATTGTAGAGCCCGGTCTAATCATTTCTACAAAGACGTGCTGGATTGATTCGATTACATCACATGATACATTGGAATGAAGGATTTAGATCATTGACATTGCTCAGCAAACCTCTGTGAAGACGCAATTGATGAGAAAAGAAAGGGGGTTCAAAAACTACTCTTGAACTTTCAGCGACCTTCGATGGACACATTTGGGAAATATTGACATTGCTTTGCACACATTTGCAACAATGATCAGGGATGATATAAGTTAGTGAATCATTGCTGAGCGCCAGGGTTCTTAGACCGATTAAGCCGTGCAGCAACATTGAACGTCGACATGCATTCCACAACAACGCAATCTGGTTACAGTTTCATATTCAAAATGCAACATTGTCATTAACAAACAGCGTTAAAGAGTCACAAGGAAATAACAGAATTCATATTTTTCAGGATCCACCTTTCTTCAAATTCTTCAATAACAAACGACATAAGGCCTATATCTTAAGGCAGAATACTAATTAAATGTATACCCTTTCATTCATTATTCAGTATTGATCATGTATCACTGGAAACAATATATTACTGAATATACCAAACAATGACTTCAGATTTGTTTGAGAATTGATATCAAAAGGTCAAATGGCAATAAGCATTTCAAATCACACGCATCAGTGGTTGCCAAGCAATTTATATGGAATGGCAGAAATCAATATATGATTTATCGTTTAAGCATTATGGCTACTACACTAACGAGAAAAAATGGTATTTCTTTGACAAAACATTATTCATCTAAAAATGAACCACAATTGTTTGATGACAAGGAATTATCATGTGGAATGAATGCATTGGTAAAAAAAGCATTTATGGACAGCTTCGTGCTTTTATTCTTGCCTGAATGATTGGGATATTGATCGAAATAATATATGTTCTTGTCGGTGAATTGTAAACTACTTCACTTCAAATGATTTGAGTTTCGCATTACGAATACTGAGTTACATGTACCTCTGAAGAACTTAATAAAATAATATGACTATAGCACACTTAAAACAATTGATTGTAAAAAGTGGCTTTCAACGTAAAGTAGTTTAAACCTGAACAAAACATATGTCGTTTTTGGTATATGAAATTCTACTGTATAGCGCGATGAATTGACATTTTTATGATGACGGATCTGTGAACAGTGTATTTTAATATCCATGCATTTCTCAAACGCATTTTATTTAACTTTTTTTTTGCTGCTGATGCTGAAATGACTGTCCTATAAATCTCGTGACGGGCTCTTAAATTGCAATACTATCGATATCCAGATGCCAATCAAACGATCAGGGAAGGTAGAATCCCATTTGTAGAATCCATTTATAGCTTGATAGCTCAGGGTGCAGATCAAATTGGGTAATATTCTTTCTTGTACAAACGAGTGAACCTTCGAGGTTGTGGGTGAATCCTCAAATCAGTACTTTGCTGAACACAAAAATGGGGTAATCGCCCCCGGTGCAAGATGTGTAATACCCCGTTCCCACGGCCGTGCATCTGTTACGATTGGTCTTTCATTCCTGATCGGGGAAAACACTTGAGCAGTCCAAAATTTTCCTTACAATCACGAAGATCGCCAAGACTGACCTCAAGATCTGATACGATCCGACACGATTCACTACGATTACTCCACGATTTATACCACGGTTTCAATCATGGCGCGAATTGTGACAGTGGGAACTGTAGTTATTCATACTAACAGAGGCTTTGCGATTGGTCTGCTATCCGATTTGGAATAAAACGTAGGGAAAATAGAGTTTAACAATAATTTGAGATAGAAAACAGCTTCTGTTTATAAAGGCTATAAAAACGTCTTTTTTCATATTTGCTATAATACTGCCAACCTTTATTTGTAGAGTAAAAGCGAATTGAATATCCACTGGATCGATAATAGTTACTTCAATATCTCAATTTGCCGGCGATGAGCTGATAGATACATTTCGCGATATTAGATTGTAAGACTCTGTAACATTAGCTTTATGGAAAGAGAACATATGAACGAGGAAGGTATCGCTTTGCCTCCCCTCTTGCCTCACTTATACTACGAAAAGAGAGGCTTTTTGTATGGGACTGGGAAGACGGCTTGTTAGGGCGTCATTCAATTGAAAATAACATTATTCCAACATGATACCTCTACTAATTCCTCATTCATGCCATTATATTTGTTTGCGTTTCTTTTCCTGTAGTCGGTAACAATCGTCATTCATCTCCTTCTCGCTCAGTGTCTCTCCTATTCCCTCCTCCAACCTCATTGTTGTATTTCACTTTCTCCGTTTTTATACCTCTCATTTTTTCTTTCATTGATCCAATCCTCTAAAAAAAACCCTTTCAAATATTACCTTTCAACAATGCTTTTCGCATCTGCCAGCATTTTCTTTCTGATTTATTCCCCCTCTTCCTCTCTCACAGACTCACATATAGCAGATTGCACATAGTGCCATTGAACGACGGTGCTCCGCCCCACATTATATTCCCCATTATTTCTATCTCTCTTCATTCGTCTTCTTTTATTCCCCTTTCTTCAAGACAATGTAAGCGTGGCAAGACAAATGCAATAATATGTTCATCTGCACATCTACACAAGTAAGTGCATCAGGCCACTTTCGCGAGTTTCTTTATTGAGTGGACAATCCAAATTGGTACTTGACCAAATACCGAACCCAGTGGTCATTTAGATTGCTGCAAATGGGAACTTTATTATTTCAGGAATCGGAAATCCCCCCATATGAAGCGTTGAATAAGACATGTCCCCTCCCCCCCCAAAAAAAAATCGATTTTATTAATTGAACGACATTCGATACCTACTAAATTTGCAAAAAAGAAACGATAAGCATAAAAGTGAAACTCTCTAAAGCACTAGCTTACCTATCTGCCTATGGGGAGACGAGTCACAACCCATGCAAGGGACCTATACCTGCCCTTCCTGACGAGAAGTTGAAGACCTTTTTTTTTGCTTTTCAATTTTTTTTTTCTGGCGCGAAATCCTTTAGGTTGAAGACCCCCTTTTTTGTGGGGGGGGGGGTCACTTTTTGCAGACGAGTTTGCCCCCCCCCCTGTTGAAAATCCTAGGCATGCTACTGCTTTAAAGTATTCCATACATTTCGATTTCCCATACATAATGTGCGTCGTTAATGTCTAGAAAGTCCCTCCATTCCTATGATATTATACGTGGTAGGATATGACATCCAGTAGGCGAGTCTGAGGACGCAGTAAATCCAGCGTATTTGGGTTTTTAGCATGTTTAGTGGTTACTCTTCTATTAGAGATGTGTCCCAATTTTCCCATGCCCCTTGCGGATCTGTAATCACAAACCAGGGATCGTATACCTTCTGAGAAATAGTTATAATTATATTGGTTAAGATGAACATTCTTTAAATCGTCCGCGGTCATCCGAACCGTCGTAGCAGTCAATTTTGGTTTAAAAAAAATGATTTTGAGATTTTTTTGCATAAAATAAAAGTACAAGTCCTACTCTATTCATCACTACATTTATGACATGACAGACAGCAATCTATGTACTTCTGTTGAATCTTTTAAAAGAAATTTGAAAACATTTATTTTTGTGTAGTGTAACTGTAATATTGGAGAGCAATTTGTACAAAGCGCACAGAGCAATTTCTAATTGATTATGCGCTCAATAAGTACCCCATTAAGTCCCATTGCAAACGTGTACCGTACTCTAACAAAGCGATACGACGTTTTGAATGACCGCGAATTCAATGCGCGCGGTCCGCCAAACCGTCGTATCGGCATTGGGTACTGCATTGGCTTTGCACGTGGAAAGCGATACGACGCTTTGACTGATCGCGCACATTGAAATCGCGGTCAGTCAAAACGTCGTATCGCATTTTCCCTTTAGCTTTTTTGTATAGGGAAAATCTAAGCCGCTCAAACCGAAATTACAAGCATGTCGCTCTTTTTCGATATTTTCTTGGATCCTTAGTTTTGAATGAAAATAAAAATACCAATGTCAAGCAATTTCTTGGTCGTTTCAACCATGTTTTTTTTCTAGCAATGAATATCTTCTAAGGCTGGGAAACTAAGTGTGGAAATTATAGTAAACTTTGAAGTCGATTTTCTCTGAAGTGGGTCTGCACCGGCACATTGATACGACGGTTCGGTTGACCGCCGACGAAATGTATGTAGAGTTTCATACTTGTATATGAATAAGAGTTTTGGGTCAGAGAGGCCATATACCAACTTAAAACCCAGAATATTTATGTCATAGATTGATACGATTCTAAATTGAAAATACTTGAATTGTATGAATGCATTCATACAGTATAAGAATATCAACTAACAGCAAAGCACATGGAAGGCTTTCGGCACTATTCGGATAGCTATTTCGAGATTGAATGCGCCTTTAATGATTAACTATGAAATCAAACAATATGACTAATTTAAAATAATGGTCAATATGATAAACGGCGTCAGAATTTATGTTCGATGGTCCACATATAATGCATTCTATAGCAGATGATATTATTTCCCCATTCCTATAGGGGGAATAATAAATTATTGTGATGTAGCTTTCCCAACCAAACATACTTAGTTTCCATAGTACAGATGGATTATTGAATTCGCAAAATAAACATAATAAATAACTTATTTTTACTCTCATCAGAAACATGACCAATGCAGTTTGCATACTTTAGCCAACAGCATTCTGCTTCCTGCTTTCACTTCGGTTTCTTTTTTTTATTATTATTGGTCATTCCACTTTATCTGCAATATCCTGTCGGTAAAAAAAACTCCCTTTAAGCCTACGCTATGTATTATAAGTCGGAAATTTGGATTTTATTAATGATATCAGGCTTGAAATAAAAAAAAACCTCCTGGTAACAAATGCTCATTTTAATGCGAATTGCAGCGAATTACACGACCGTCTTCTTGTATTTCCCTAAAATAGATCGCCATTCCGCACTTAATGTATCATATTAAATTACACCCTCGAAGACACAAGCGCCAAAACAACGGAGGTTCTATAGGCATTCGCCAATAACGTGATTGTTATCACACTCAAATAGTTACCTTCCTAACTCACTTACATCTGATGATACAATTATATCATCCATCGCTTCTACATTTCGAAAACAAAACACTCATGATTATTTCACTCGGCCCGGCAACATCGGAAAGCGAGCTCATCAATTGAGAAGAATTAGGAGTGTGAAAATGCATCAACGTGGTGCATCAATATTTAGGAATCCATTAAAATTTCATGACAAGTCAAGATTCTTCAATTCGGGGAATGGTAATCAAATCAGGTAGATATGTTTAAAAGCATTTATTCATGAAATGAAGCACGAGGTTGATGAGCTGTCGTGCCACCATCGAGCCGAAGTAGTATTAACGTGCTTGCAAGACACACGAATAAGTTGACGAATGTGTTTTCTTAAATGCATTAGTAATATCTAGGTTACTAATGTTGATGAATAAACCATTCAGTGCTAATAAAGAGAAAGAAAATAAAAACCAGTACCTGAGTGATGTATGTAGCAGCTTTCTCAACTCATTAAAAACAAACTGTAAATCAGACTAAATACATGATGATGCTATTGTTCCCGGCTACCGCACAGTTTTGTTGTTACCCTTCGCCCACGAGAACTATGATCATTGCAAAAAAGCCTATGATGCTTGCAGGACTCAGTAGCCAATAGGGTATACAAATGCAAGACGGTGCTTAGCGAACTTTCGCGATTGCAACGGGGGACGCATCCCACAACATAGTAAATCCATTGACATTCCGTCAAGTCAAATATGTACAGCTGAAAACTGACAAAAAAAGCAAATATGTCGACTGTCCAGAGTCACAGACGACTCTGCTATTTTGATTCACCGATATTCGACAAAGACTACTTTGACACGAAAGGCTTTTGACAATAGTTTTTTACGTTCCCGAATACGTCTATATAGTGGTTGCGAAAGCTCCTAATAGCCTTCTCAGCAAAAACTGTGGTTGTTAACCGGTGTACATAGAGGGCAACACCAGTTATTTTACACTGGTGTTAAATTGGTGGCGTTAGTTTTACACCTATATGTGTTATTACAACACCTATTGTTGTTACATTTACACTCTTTGGTGTAATGTTTAATCTCTAGGGTGTAATAAGTCCTCTATTAACACCAATTGGTGTCAGTTTTAACACCGCAGTTTTTACAATGTAGAGAGGAAGAGAGAGAGAGAGAGAGAGAGGGGGGGGGGGAGATCATTTCATAATGGCACAAAGCAGCAAATGAGCAAAACATATAATCGGAAAACTTTGAATGAATTTTGAATATTAAAACAGAAATATAAATGTTTTAAAACCTTAGCGTTGCACAAGTGGCAAAGTACTTCACCTCCCTGCTAAAGTGACCTTCGGCTGTTTTCGGAACATGGCCATTTCACGAGTTTCAATCATGACTATTAAATCTAAGATCTAAGTATTAATAGGGAAATGAACATGGGTTATCAAGGAAAAAAAACTTCAAACCTATATAGTTTTATTCCATGCTTCCTTCGTAAATTTGCAGTATCAAGACATATCTAAGATTAAATTTACAACACACTCATGGACACCGCTCAATGTACATACTTTTCATGGATTTTTCTCCTGACGAGCAAATCTTTATATCTCCAATTCTTAGCACGCTTACTGTTAACGTGAATACAAATTGAAAAGGTAAATGACAAAGACTTTAAAATTCTATCAGATTTTCGACGTTTACTGAGAAAACATTCTAGCTGGGCCATGTCAACATGCGTATTTGCCACCCACCACAATTTAATATTTTTTTGTTTTAAATCTCTATTATTTTTTTTTGTGAACACATTGTGAACGCAGGACGGGACAGAGTGTTTTTTGGTCAGCAGAAAAATAAGGGCATGTTGCAATGTTACAATTTTTTACGTGTCAATGGCATAATTGTTTTATGACAAAGATTTCATGTAATTATACCACTGGAAATTACATGCTCACAATATTGCATCATGTCTACATATTTTTTTTGTCAATAACCGTTTATAAAGGCTCCCAATTCTTAAATATCACATTACTTGCCATGAACTTGAATCTTTAGTAAATTTTCTAAATTGGCACTCTGTCTGCTGAATCAAATGAAGATTCATAACGAAGTATCATTTTCATAGCAAAATATCCCAGGTAAAAAATGATACCTGTTGTCAACTGTCCAGGGGTGGATAATTCTTTGTGGATTACAATTTCAGAGAAGGGTTTGACACTGAGCTTTCAGGCAAATGGCGCCTAGTCTGGCTTAAGCGCGCGAAGGGTTTTCTAATGACTCAAAACAAGAAGAAAATGTGATATCTCGAAAACACACAGGAGCAAGAAAGGGAAAGAAAGAGAGAGAGAGAGAGAGACACACCACAACACACCCACCTCACACACACACACACACACCCTCACGCAAACACTAACGCACATCCCTACGCACACAATACGATTGGCGACAACAAAATTTAACACCATTCATTACGTCATCAAGAATATCGCCCCACCCTTGAGACAAATGAATGTTTTCGAGTGATACTGATATCTTCGGGGAATATATACTCGTCCTTTCTTCATGTTCATGTATTGCTCTTTCGAAATGATATAAGGACTCTGGGGCATATCGTCGAGAAATTTCAGGCAACAACATTCGACAGGAAGCATATTTCTATGCGTATCCCCTTTTCAAATTAATAAACAAGATTTGAAATCATTCTGTTTAAAGTCACATTTCCTTATTTCCGTGTATGTATCAATTTCCCCTTCATTTCTTAGAGATATGAGTTTATCCTTGGAAGTATGAACCCATGCATAGAAGTGGAACAAGCTTACTACGTTTTGAGTTCTGAAAAGTAAGAAAAAGGAAAAGGACCTTTGAACTTGTCTTTCTTTTCAATGAAAAGGGGTTTTATTGCAGGTAAAAATCTACATAAATAAGACGGGTAAGCCAATCGACAGTATCGCTTACATAAAATTTTGAAATGTATATCCAATTAGTACAATGTATACGCTTAGCAATCGTGTCTTCCTTCCATAAAGTGTGCGAATGCATTTACACTTACTAAGATATGAAATAGAAGGTTTGAATACAGTAGCTACATGTTGTTCTACAGATAAATTATATAGGTAATAGGATTTATGACATATTGGTTTCTGTTTTTTAATGTTTATTTTATTCTAACTTGGGTTAAAGTTTCATTTCAGTACATATCAATCCCTTTCGTTGTATGTTATTAAAAGTAAATAAAATATAATTTCTCTGTGTCCATCTTGCTTGAATGATAACTTCATCTCTACCATGTCTACTGTGTATCATTATTAAAGAAGAATGCTGACTTGAGCATGCCATCATGATCGCAAGTTACAAAGAGTTACGATCGATCCAATCAATCGTAACTCTATGGAAATCCTCCAGTGTTAATTCTTCTTCGGGAAATTTGTAAAGTCGTTTGTAAATAAAGGGAGAACACTCCAAATTGTGAAGAAATCATGAATTTATGGATATACATTCATATCTAGTAGAAGTTTTTTTGAACAAACAAGCATTGTATATGTTGACGCTGCTGGCCGTCCATAGTTGCGATCGAACGGATCAATCGCAACTCTTTGTGAGACCCCTGATAACTTCCTGCACAGTGTTACGACACTCTTGTATTCCTCCTACACTTTATCTCCTTTATTTCCTTTCGGGGTGGCCCCCTTCAGCACTTTGGAATAACAGTCTCATCATTTCGGAAAATACTTCGTTTTGCTACGGGAGTATTGCTTTTCCTTTTTTTTCTACAAATGGCGCCATATACCTCGAGCTGGGCTTTTTCAATTTATTACAAATAATATATCTTATCATATCCGTCTCTCTCATTTTTCTTCAATATTTGCCCTTTGTTTATTTAATCTAGAACAAAAATAAATACTTAATTTAATTGATTTATCTGTTTTGATGGTAATAGGAATGACCCTAAGCTTGAATGTGTGTCACAACACAGGAAGGAGATACTAATGTATTGAATGATAGGAAAACAACAACAGTCAGGCTATCAACAGTTATCATGATCGATTTATATTTGGGGGTTTATTTGGTATTTATATTAGATATTTTATAAAAGGAGAAAAGTTGGAAGCATGCAATCGAGTAAGATATGATGACTTTAAAAGGGGAGGGGGCAGGATATTGATAAATACGGCTATCACTTTCTGTCAAATTGCAAAATTCATTTCTGACAAGCTATAATACCTTGAATTATTGCCTAAGATCAATATCGTCAAGGCGATTTGAGAAGTCTCCCATCATTTCAGTCTCAAAATGTCATGATTCACCAATTGTGTGCAAGAATGCCATATCAGTAGCGAGAACAATTGCAGCCATTTTTTTTTCCAAAAAGAAATATTGAATTGTTATGCCTATTTCTTCCGTTTTAAAGGAAAAACATATATATGAATTATCAGTTTGGATGGTGCTCAGGTTTTTAGAATTCCTTACCAACCTTATAACAAAAATGCTCATCATCATGCACGCGTGCGTATGGCGGGGTGGAGTTGTGTGAGGGTGTGTGTGTGTGGGGGATGTTGTTGTTGTACGGCGCGTACTCTGCAAAAACTCCGGTGTTAATTTAACACAGGCCCGGAATCTATATATGTCCACACCAGAGAAGAGTTAAAAAAAAACAGTTTCGTTTTGGTGAAACACCAGAAAGGTGTTTATACAACACCAATTAGTATTAAAACAGCATCGGTTTGATACAAATGATGTTGTTTCAATACTTCTCTGGTGTGGTCATATATAGATTCCGGTGTTATTCTGGGGTTAAATCAACACCGGAGTCTTTGCAGTGTATCATTCAGAAGTGAATATTTCCGCCAATTTTGCGTGTATGTGTTTTCCTTAATCTTACCCGAAGGGGATGCAACATAACGATTTAATTTGATGAATGCGTTTGTGTGTGTACAAATTATTTATATGTAGACATGCTCCGCGTAATGATGGTTTGTAAGTACGACGACAGGTGCATGTGTGACTTTTATTTTAGATACCATGCGAAGCTAAAAAATGGATGGAGATATGAAATGTATCAGGAACAATTGAAATTGATGTACTTATCGTGACCATACCATCGTCAAACTTAAACATTCGCCAAGGCTTTTCTCATAAATCTCGTTTAGACTCATCGATTCTTTCATTTGACATGTTGAAAGTCCCAATGCCACCCGGAAAACATTGTATGCTTTCATACACCATGATGAAATGCTACATTTAAACCACTAATTGGAAAGTTTAAGAAATCCGCCTGTTAATAAAATATAAATCAGATCCGCTGTCCTTGGCGGGAAAAGAAGTTATCTCCAATTAAATGTGAACAATGTCATTTTCCATGACACGTGCATGATGCCCAAGCACGCAAGTATCATTACGCGCTACGATAACGATTGCTGGCATGATGTATATACTGCTGTGTCGTGCCGATCAGACCACTCCAAACATTATCTCCAAACATCAGATCGGATATATTCCGGGTCGACCGTTCAAAGCGGAAATTGATTTGAAATAAAAACATCATCCAGCGACGGAACGACACGTAGGCTTCCTCCCTCCCCCTGAACAAAACATACATTGCGAGATCAAAGACGCCCCTATTTTAAATCAAATTCTTGAAATTCTTCCGCCACGTGACGAAACGGAGAAAACGGAGACGACGCGTCACGCAGCGTCTGACCTTGGATGCCGTCATGTTTTTCTTCTCATTTATCAAACTTTCACTTTGGTTTGAATTGAAACAATATAGAAGAGCAGGAAGGAAACCGGATGAGAAAAAAAACCCCTCCAGGGTGACCAATTCATTGCATTTGCTCCTCCCCCATTGGGTCACGCGGTCAGTAAATGGCGCCACGAAATACTCTGCTGACCAACATTTCCTTGAATTGTATTGTGCTTGGGACCAACCTTCGCTTGCCTTTAAAGGTCAAGTCCACTCCAAAAAAAATGTTGATTTGAATCAATAGAGAAAAATCAGACAAGCACAATGCTGAAAATTTCATCAAAATCGGATGTAAAACAAGAAAGTTATGACATTTCAAAGTTTCGCTTATTTTTAACAAAACAAACAGTTACATTCAAATAAGAGAGTCGATGATGTCACTCACTCACTATTTCTTTTGTTTTTTTTATTGTTTGAATTATACAATATTTCATTTTTTACGAATTTGACGATTAGGACCTCCTTGCCTGAAGGACAAAATGTTAAAATAATGGAATTCCATGTGTTCAGGGAGGAATGAGACTTCATTTCACATGACAATGACGAGAAAATCAAAATATTTCATATTTCATATAATAAATTACAAAAGAAATAGTGAGTGAATGATATCATCAACTCTGTCATTTGGATGTAACTGGCTCGTTCCGATAAATATTTTGTTGAAAATAAGCGAAACTTTAAAATGCCATAACTTCCTTACTTTACATCCGATTTTGATGAAATTTTCAGTGTTATGCTTGTTGCATTTTTCTCTTTTCATTCAAATCAAGTTTTTGTTGGGGTGGACTGGTCCTTTAATGGATCTTCTTCTTTGGCTTCGGTTTATTCGCTTTAAAATTGGCAAAAAAAAATATTGAATATTCATGAATAATTATCAATATACTGAAAATTTATGAATCTTTGTGAATAATTATTAATATTTATGAATAATTAGTAACAATCATTTATAATAACGGAACGGCTTCTTGATACAATTTTTAACACAGTGTTGCATATAACAGTATCGGACAAAGACAAGTAAACAAGACAATGAAATACAAAAAAATAGCAATATCAAATCAATCCGAAATAAATACTCCCCACATATGAACTTGGCCACCAGGGGAGATAATGGACGACAGAAGGCGTTGATTCAATATGATTTCAGATGGCCAAAGTTTTTCTTCTGTTTACCCAATGACCTTTCTGTCTCTTCCTCCATCCCTACTGCGTTTCATCCCCAAAAGATTTATAAACGAAAATAAATAAAAGCAATACTCATAGCAGTTCTTCCCGATTGTATGAGGTTGTGTGTAATGCTCTCAGAATAGCGATTACTGTTCAATTCAATTTGATTTTATTCCGTTCTATATATGATAACGTAACATCAACGGGTATGAAAGTGTTTAACAAAATACAATAATACAACGAAATAGATACAATTACATAAATAAAAATGTTATATATAATACACACATATATATATGTGTATTATTGATTATGTTAATTATTACTATTTATTTATTTTTTTTTTTTTTTTGGGGGGGGGTCGATACGAACAGGGAAATGGACGCAAAATAAATCCACGTTATTTGGTATTCATAATTACATTGACGTAGAGAGGTCCATAACAGTTTTATTACCTAAATAGAATAATTTGAGAAAAAACAGGAAAGGGAAATCTGCCACAAAATTAGTTTTCGTTTGAAGAGGGTAAACATTGTTAGACTCTTAAAATTTGCACCCTACCTTTAGACAACCCCCATACAACGTGTTTTTCCCCTGAAATATTTTTTGTGTCGCATTACGTCACTGTATCATTACCCAGCCCCCTCCCTCTCTAAAAGTAAAGGAATGCAATATTCCGCTGCACCATATTATGTAGCAGCTATCATTTGTGGACATACACGATATGAGGATGGTATTAAAGGGATGAAAATATTTATATCTTCTTCCTGTTACTGCAGGCAAACTCCTCAATTGGGATATAATTGCTGCAGGCGTGTGTGGCTAGTGGTAAATTTGAATTAATGATGTGCCCCCCGGATGAAAGTAGACATTTGAATTTTGTTTAGCCTTGTCTTAAAACCATCGACCGATTTAGCTTCACGTATGTCTACTGGTAGCAGATTCCATTCTTAATCTTAATACATAGAGTTGAATTCACTGAGCAAAATGCCGAAAATTTCATCAAAATCTGATAACAAATAATAAAGTTATTGAAGTTTAAATTTTAGCAATATTTTGTGAGAACGGTCGTCATAAATATTCATTGGGTGGGCTCATGATGTCACATCTCCACTTTCTGTTTTCTTACGTTATTACATAAAATCATAATTTTGTTATTATTTCATACTTGTGTGAATAATATGTCTCCCTTATATTTAAATAAGTTGCAGCAATAAATATCCGATGCACTAAATTAGTTGTCAATTTAATTTTTTTTGGTTCTAAGAGGAAAAATTTGAATAAACCCAATTTCATATGATAAAATACAAAAGAACAAATGGAGAATGATGTGAGATCATCAGCCCACCTAATGAATATTCATGACGACTGTTTAAAAAAAAATATTGCTAAACTTTAAAATTCAATTGTTATTTTTTATCCCATTTTGATGAAATTTTCGGCATTTTGCTCAGTGAATTCTACTCTATTTATTAAGTTGCGTATACTTTCAGCCCGGATCATCCCTTTAAGGTACGGCTCTCAGGTACTTCGACTCAGGAAACTCGAACCCCTCGAACCAAACTTCCCACGCGTATTTTTTTTGTTTATTTCTAAGGTAAGGTTAAAAAAAAATGATTTCTATATAGAAAAAAAAACACAAAACAACAACAAAAACCGAGGATCACTGGCCTTGGGCATATTAACAAAACCAACACGCTACAACATTATCTTCTAAAGGTGTGATTCCAAAGATTCCAAGAGAGTGAAGGTTGACTGATCCAAATATTGCAGGATACATTACAAAACTTACTTTCTTGGCCACGTTGTAAGGGATTAATTTCGCATCGATTCAGAGGTGAACCGAAAAACGAGAGTAAGTCTTGTGCGTATGGAGAAAGTGACCCTTCTAGCATCTGTAGATTTAAAAAGAATATATTTCTCCTGGATATATGACTCCCATGGTCCCGTAGAGTCATTTATCATATCTTGAAAAGGGCTCCATTCGTAACTTTGTGTGTTAGCATTACAGTTGAATTTTTACTTCATTTTTCCTCTCCACTTCGACAATACCATAGACCTATAAAGTTGATAAGTATTAATCATCTTTTCAGATATTAAACCCAACATTGTCATCAATTATAAGTATAATAATTTCGTTTCAAACACGCTTATATTAATTTATTTCATGTTTCTAACTGGGGCTTAACTAATTTCAATAGGGCTTTAATCTGTGAATTATGAATTTAGTAATTGTTTCTATATAACTCTTAAACAGATGCCATGACGTTATCATCACTGACAATTAATGTTTTGACTACACAACTGCCAACTCCACACTTAAGCAATATGATGCTTGAACCTTTTTTCGGTCCTACACCATTCCTTCAACAACACATTACGCCACTAGGTGTTTCATGATAGTATTACAGTATTTCAGTCAGTATTGTTTGATGGGCATCTAGGCCTGAACCTATAAGCAAGGCAGAGAAAGTCCTTTTAGCCGACTGACCCCCCCCCCCAACCGTCCACCCCCTTCGCCAAAAAAAAAGAATAAGGACGAGGCATTCGAGAGTTAATCTTCCCTTTATTTTATATAACTTCATACATTTCGATTGTCCTCTTCTTATTTGTACCTCCATATAGCTCTCATTTTCTTGAAACAGAACGCAAAAGAAATCTTCAAGCTGGGGAAAATCCCGAGGGTGTTTGTTTAATATTTTCCATTTCTTGAGACTGACCGCAAAACTTGTTTTTAATACATACATATACACTACTGGTCGAGATTGAATTGAACTTGAATACAACAATCAATGGTAATGACTTTATCAATGCCAAAGAAATAAAAAATCTTGAAAATAGGAAGGAAAAGTAATAGGCCAGGTACAATAAATCGATACCCCACTCCTCATTCATTGTAATTGTAAATACTCTAACCCAGACCACTAAAACAAGGCTCCCAGACAGTCTACATTATTCTAAATTCAGTTTAAATCTCTATCTACAGCATTCGTTTCCCACCTTTATTTAATGAAGATTTTGCATATGTTACTTGACGTTTAGAGTATCTAATTCAATCATGAAAATACTCAACAGGTCCTACACAAAAAAACATTTTGCTGTTGCTATTTTTACATCTTAATTGTAAAAACAAGCAAGTCCGTGATTAAATTAAAAAAATACAGATATTTGTTATGAATTGGCAAAAGTCATTGCTTTATGATTGTTTGTTTTATCATAATATTGAAAATAATGTTTGGTTTCTGGCATTTAGAAATTAACACACACACACACACACAAAAGAAGAAAATTCCCACAAGTTACCATCTAAATAATCATGTGTGAATATTCATAGGCAAGAATTGGCGGCATTATTTCAAGTACGTGTATGATTGATATTATGAATCGTACTAATATGTTTTTTGCAAACTTTGAACGCTGCACCTTTTTTTCAAGTGAACTTACAACGCCAAGTAACCTACCGACTAACCTGATTCCTGTTTGGTAACTTCTTATGGGCTGTGCTATCAGGGGCAAGGGGGTGATCTCATACCCTGTAAAAACGCTGCTTAAAATTATTAGCACGTTGTTTCATCCTGTCACTCTAACAACTGCCGTTTAAACTTTTTAAACAGGTGTTTAAAGTTTTAAACAAATTGTTTAAAAAGTTTAAGCAATTACAAGAAAGTTTAAACAGCCTGTTGTTAGAGTGACAAGCTTAAACAACGAGTTATTCTCTTTTTTTTGTACCTTGTACGGCTTTCGAATGATCCAAATAATGGAATATCGGACGAAATAAAAGATGGGTATAGGTTTTGTTGTGTGAAAACCAATATTAATATATATATATATATATATTACACCCTCACACACATATCTTTGGAATATCAATGAGTATATACATACATACATACTGATATTCCAAAGATACAACCCTCTACCCAATTCCCACATCTCAAACTACCCCCATCGCAATCTAGTCGTTCTTTAAGTTTCATCTTCGCAAATTAATGTACCTGCATAATGGCGACATGGAAATCCTGTAATTCAATAACCATATTTTTGTAAGCATTTTTCTTTTCGTCCGTCAGCGGTTTGGCTAGCTAGGATGAATTAAGGAGTCATTTTGTTGAACATGATAATGCCCTCCATAATTTCATTTAACCCATAATTGAGTTCGACGAGTTCGTATGAGCGTTCTTATGTCAGTTTACATTGGAGGTAATTGTGTTATGTTAGAATGCAGATCAGGAAAAGCATAGAGGTACACTGACAGAGCCTACGCCTGAAGGATAACAACTAAGCCCAAAATTCTGAAGAAATCGACAAATATTCAGAACCTCTAATATGTCACTTGTATTTTCTCGATCACGATCGGATATTTCGTCCAAGATGTCAAGTTCTTCAGCGAATATCATTGTTATCTGAAAAGAATTAAGAATTGTGTATAATTCGCATTGATTAATAAACGATTGTTATCCAGATTCCGGTCGTCTTTGAATACGGATGTATATCTGATACATACTTTTTAAATCCTATATGTCCAATTCTGTCGCTATAGTTTGAATTCCCATTTTCTTTTTAACTTCACTACGTCCTAACTGTTCTTCACTGTTAAAAAAAACCCGTGATTTTACAGAAAATAAACAGAAGATTTTGCAGAAAGCAATAACAGAATCATTCTGTAAATTCATAAAACAGGAATTTTTCTGCAATTTAACATAACATTTCTGTTAAAAAAAGGGGAAAAAGGGTGTTTTATTCAAGGAAATTTGTAAGATCCATACACCAAATACCAAATTCCTGTAAGATTACGCAATTCAATAAGATTACAGATGATCTCGAGACTCTGCTGCAGGAACTTCTTTTATTTTAAGGATAAATTTTCTAACAGTGTTGCTGTACTTAATTCACTTCATATCATTTATTAAATTAACATTTTCTTTTGACTTTGTAAATTTGCTGAGATTTGCCTGAAAATAAAACATTTACCAGAGTGGAACGATGATTCTATCACTATACCAACTGTAGCCAAGTAACCATGTACGGGGTTTCAAAAAAGAACGTGAACTTCGTGAATGAAATCAATATCATTCTTTAAGTTCTGCATCATAATTTTGATTACAGAGAGAAAAGTGAAGATAAGTTTTTTTTTTAATCTCTCGTGTATAGCTCCAAGTGTTCCGAACTGATGGAAACGCTCAAACCAAGAAGATATATCTCCTAGCTTCAACTGAGCAATTTCCGGTCAGCAGTTTGCCCTTTTCTTTCAGGTCGTTCACCTCTTATCCAGTTCTCTTGATAGATGATATATAAATGTATATGTATATTTTTTTCCATAGCTCAATATAATAATTCAGAATCCCGCGGACAATAATTTGTGAAAGATGAGGATTAGTTCATTTGTTAAGTACACCTACATCAGCACGGTAAGGGTTGAAATTGATATTCAAGAATTGTTTTACTAGTATTTTAGAGGGTGTTTTTTATGTTAGACCTAAAAATTAGTGCAATGAAGTTAGGTACTTGATCATATTTTCAGATCGTTGCAATTTCCGAACTTAAGCATCGTAAAGATGAAAAGTACGAATCTTTAAAAAGCATCAAAATCAAACAAGTTATACTGAACACAGAATAAAGATTAAAAAACCCATAATAGGATAAAGCAAATAATTGTAATTCAGTTCGCGATTGATAACGCGATGTTGTTACAGTGTTGTTAAATTATAAAGATAACATTATGTTAATCGTGGTCAATGATTAAGGTTTCGGTTATTGATTAGATAAAGTCACAATATCTGATATTCACCAGACTTTGATAATGAAAATTTAGAAGTTAAGCTATAATGCAATCATATTTACATGCAGTACTGATATTGAACTGAAACATTGCATTATACATAGAACCTGATCAGAGAGAGGGACCTTTCTTTCAAAATATTTTTTCACATTTAAAATGATAATCATGGTAAAAGTAATTTATCACACATGCACGCATCTACGGAAAATTCATTTAATCATGATAATAATGTTGTTTCAAAATATTATAAAATATACATAATTGATCTAACTATCTAGGCTATTCTCCTGTAAAATACTAACATAATTATAATGTCGTCAAAAACGTTTGAATCTTGGAATTCCCAGAGGCTACGTAAGCTATCAAAACAGCGCTCACACACCAACGCACACAAACATACACGAACGCGCGCATCAACACAATCGAGTTTATGTCTCTTGATCATGAGAACAGTGGGCGAAAAGATTGTCCCTTTTCTATTATGAAATGAGAACATCGTTTATACATGAGAGAGGAAAGTTCACATTAAATGTATTAGCATGGCTTTCTTCAAGATGATGAATAAACTATCTATCTCGTGTTTGTGATGATCACGAAGACAGGGCCACGAATCAACAAGTGTCCCAACTGGGCAAAGATATTTGTATATATATCCACCAATATGCTAAGATCTTGGAAGCGCACAGATACAGGAAACATCGTGTCTCTGGGGGTTAACATCAAGTATTTCTTCCGGCGTTTGCTTTGCTCTTACTAGACAAAGTCAACCGTCTTGGAAAGACGTCCTAACTGTAATATACTTGAAGGGCATGGAATAGGGCTGTTGACCGACATGGTTTCCTCAAGTTAACCCTTGAAGTGGTGTGTTGAATGCATGTGTAGTGAACTAAGTCATTGGCAGATTGCAATTCTTAATGCAAGAAGATAACTTCTCATGGGTTTCGTGCATACTTGTACTACTGGAATTCGATTAGAAATAAGAATAAATGATCAACTCATCACGTTGAACTAATTCTTGAATGTAGTCATTTTCAGATATTCACGAATAGTGTTTTTCTGTAGCTAAGTAATTTTTTTTCGGGGGGGGGGGGGGATGGGTACACCAACCTATCGCTAATGTTGAAGATGATTAAAATAAAGAATAAAGAAAGTCAATACTCTGTATTACTTATAATTTTATATTGTCAAATGAAAAAAAAACGTAACAAAAAATCACAACTCTGACTTCAAGATTCATGAATATTGGCCACCAGGGAAATGATCTCACTGTAGTTTGGAAACTGTTGGAATATCAAAACGGTTAGTTACGTGACAGGATAGCCTTTTCTATGATTGATTGTGCACTTGAATACTCGGGAGTGGAAGACTAAAATCCAATCTTTCAAGATCAGGAAGATGTTCCTCGTTGGTAACACGAGCTAATTCACAAAAGAAATAATCAGGATTCAGTCTTCATCACTCTACATTTACCAAGCAGTTGAATGGACAGTCAGGACAACCAGGCTATTTCATAAGCAGTGCAGTAAGACAAAAATAAACATAAATGAAAAATGGCTATTGCGATGAGGAAAATGATGAATGGAAAAGAAGAAAAGGAGGGACACTTGGTTGAATAAGAAAAACATGGATTGGTCGAATTACATAATTGGTTTATTTACAATGTTCAGAATTACGTTGATCGTTAAGTATCATTTTCTGTTAAGATGATGCTTTATTTGTGGACCAAGAAAACTAGCAGAAGCTGCAGGTCAGAGAGAGAGTTCAGTAGGGATATAGAGAGATATAGAGAAAGATAGATGGATAGAGATAGACAGAGAGAGAGAGACAGACAGACAGAGAAGGCAAAAGGGGACCAAAGCTCAGGGATGACATACAAAAAAGAGGGGAAGAAAGCGACACCCTAAATTTCGGACCGCAGAAAGGATCACCTTAATACCTGAAACCATCATATCTATTTTTAGTTTACATTTTTCTTGGAACCTTTTGGCGGCATTCTATATGGAATGTTTATAATGAATTTCATAGTGTTTTGTCTAAAAAAGGTAAATGTCAGCGGTTCATAATATTCATTAGCCTATTTGGAAACAATTTTCCAACCTTTATATAGGACTTGGACAATATATATATGAGTACCACCTAATCAAGTCTTTGTTCTGTTTTCATATTTTCTTTCTAAATAAAGCCCTTCAGTGTCTCTTCGTTACAAATATTTTGTGATTGCATATTATAACGTATTTGTAAGATTTTATCCTGTATATCCCTTCTGAAAATTTATTACACATGTAAAACAAAACAACTATAAGAAAATGCATTAGCTTTCATTGGGACTCCTCTTTCGAAAATTTCGACCAATTCATTGGAAATTTTTGCCCCTGAAAATATATTGGATTTTAGATCATAAAATTCATAAAACTGTTTGTTTCCTTTACCCGTCGCAGGTTTTACGATGGACCCGATATAAACTTTGAAATCAAGATTGATGTCGGATAGAAATAATTCATTAAACTATAATTGTATATATTCTTTATAACAAAATATTTGTACCTCAGTTACGCATCAATCAGGAGCATGTACGATTTTGATTGGAAAGTCATCTCCTTGGATTTAAATTCATAAACTTAAGTCCTGAAAATGCACGTGACGCTAGAAGAATTAAAAGTTTAAGGCAGGCGTATAATGAACACCCGGGTCATGTTTCAAATTAAATTGTTCTCAGAACAAATGCACAATTATTTTGAAAGATTTCAGTATATTTAAACTGTTATTGCAAATTGGTTATTATTAAATGTGTCTCTGATAAATTTGAATAGGCCTAAGGCCATTCAACAAGGCTTAGGAGGCATCTTGTCAGGGCCCTGGGAACGGTCTTTTTTAAAAACTGTTGTGCTGATGTAAATTTGAAAAGAAGAAGAAGGTCATTTTGGTTTCCAGGGGGTGCTGCCTATAGAAAATACTAGTAATACACGCAGAACCCGCAAATAGTTTTTGGGGGTGCTGCAGCACCCCAGCTTCCCAGGGTCATTCCTCTTGTGCCATCAGCCCTTTCCTCTATTACCCCCATCCAGATATGAGAATGCTTTGTGGGGGCAATGCCCGTTAAACACGATCCGGTACACCGTTTGCCTATGGACATTGTCATCATTGCACAGATGGGATTCGCTTAATAACAAGCGTTGTTTTTAGGGTAGAAAAACAACGACAAATTGCATGATTAACTGGTGCCAATACTCCAAACCATTCTCACCAGAAACCTCCTGGCATACCAATTATTTTTGTATTTCAAATTCTTCCCATTCTATACCCCCCTTTCCTCTCTTTCCATTCCTCTTGGGCATCTGTTTATAGCCCACCGCCCTCACAAAGACCCATTTTATTTTATCATTCCTTTAGCTCCCTCGTTCTTGAAACAACTGCTTCCCATTTTCTCTTCTCCCTCTCTCAGATTCAAAGCTTTATTGATGCGATAACAGTATTTCCATAATAAATTGCTTTTCAAAAAGACTATAAAGCTATTTAACTTTGGGTGTCATGTATGCTACTTTTAATCGGAATAGACACGACATCCCTGATAGATGTTGATTTTCCCCTTCCAAATAAATTCAAGTAGAAAGACCAGTAGGAGAAACACCAGCAGGGCAAAATGGAGTACGAGTTTGAAAAAAAAATCATATCGTTTTCATGGTCTTTGTAAGTCGACAAATCGTATCATCTCGAAAATAAAGAAGACGCCGTTGGTATTAAAATCCTAAACATAACTCGGTTTAGCGACAACAAAAGGATCGAATCATCGCCATTTCCAAGGTAACAGAACCCCTCCGACCAACTTTGAACTTCAACATCATAAACAACGTCGTGGCTACGACCTGTCGTTTTCTAATTGCATTCTCATGACAAATGAAATCTGAGAAGCCAGGTCTGCCATCATTCAGTATTAATACGGCTTCCGGCTCAATTTGAGAGTATATGCCGGTTTTAAATAAAGATCAGTCCCTACCACAATAACAGTGTTCATAATCCGTCACCCGCGGGCGCACCAATACCACGCGTAAACCGAACCCACTGTATCCGGCATCACCTTTATACTCGGCAATGCAAGAGTTGATATCGGGGGTGATCAACATCGGCCGCCGCGGTAAAACTGAGATGATGAGTTGGCGCGCGCGGGAAATCGATCAAGGCGCCATTTTTTGTTTGTGGAGCTGTCACGTCGAGGGTAGCTCAGCCTGCTTCTGGGGCTATTGTCCCTGATGGGTCCAAGGACAATGGCCGTAATGACAGCAACGCTCGGTGATGATGGTATAATGTAGGCTCTTGTGACATCACACCGTTCTGACATGAACCACGTACAAGGTGACTTCTATCCGGGAAGCATTCCTGCCATCCTCGTTCAAACATTTCAACCGCAGCCTTGTGTCTTCATCTCTATTACTGGTATACTGGCGAATTGTGTCAAAAGCTGACTAAATACCTTCAAATTTTCGCTCTCCCTTTGTAATCCTACTTTTCAAATCCTAGTTTGATTAAATTTATTTGAATGTTGATATGATTTGACCTTTTCCTGATTATTTTTTTGACATATTAATATTCCCTTTCCTTGCTGATTTCGGTCATTCGTGAAATCTTAGGAAATAGTGGGTGGTTATGAAGCATTTTTATATTGTCTTAACAGCAACGGGTATATAACCAATTATTGAAAGCATTTTATACAATTTTTGTTACATTTAATCAAAGTCCAGAAGAACATTTGAAACAACCAAAGACAAATCAAGAAAATTTGATATCTAGCATACAAAAATTACAAGTGCTTTATTTTTTTAACAAAATGTCTTTATTGATCTACCTCTCGAAATAACCTATCTAGGCTCTCCAGCCGTGTTAGCAATATCTCGGAGGTGCACTTTTAGTTTATGATGCCATATGCAATTTTTACAAAAAATAAAACCCCACGTAATGAAATAATGCTTGCGATATGATATAAAACATACCCCACATTACCCCACCTTTACTTTAACAACCATAAATTACTAATTTAAGGTAAGCATTTCATCCATATTTTTCAAATCTAATTTCCTCTGAAACTCCAAGTAAACAGAATATACTGAAACATCAATTAAGCTGAATACACATCCCATTGAGGGTCACAAGTTCAACATGTTTTCACTGAAATACTGAAATCACAATATGTAGTATGTCTCAAATATCATTCTCATCTGTCTAAGGGCATCAATCAACGTGACGTTTTCAAACTGATTGTACTTCAATGTGAATGGATTTTTTTTTGCATCAAGTCTCAGGCAAGTTGAATGCGTTCGCATCGTTTAAGGTATATAGGTATATCCAAGGAAATCGGTGTACCATGTCACTAATAATGGCTGCGTATCAAATTCATAAACATGATAAAGGATTTTCATGATTTTCTTTTGGGAAATCATCCCGATCTATTCTTAAAATCCATCTGCAATAAAATGGGCAACCTTTCCACATCTTAACCACTTTCCATAATATGAATATCTTTCCATCCATAGATTTAGTAATTTACCCACATTGTTTCATTAATGCTGTTTTTGTATTATTTGATTATTTTATCATTTCTTTTCCTTTCGTTTTCTTTTGCATTATTTAATGCTTTCTCTTACATCATTTCGATTTTGCAGTTTACGTTCATTCGCTGAAAATAGTTTTAGCTGATAGCCTTTTTAAACATTAATGAAAAAAATGGAAAAACATCATTTGTTGCTGATCGTCTGTAAATTATATAGAAACAAAATTTTTCACGCGGTGAGAGCTCTAGATCGAGCGTTTGACATTAGACAAATAGTAGTTCTAGATCTACTTTAGATCTCATCTGTGGATCTGTCGCTAGCGTGTGGACAAACACGGCACGGGGATAATCGGATATTCTTTGATATAAAATTCGCGATCGGTTCTCAAATTGTGTAGTACCTCGATTGCTTACTATAGCGATCATTACAGTTAACTCATTTAGGATAAAATGAGGTATTATGGTCATAAAAGCGATATAATGACATTCCTTCTATTTATTTGTTTTTAATATTCAACATTTCCAAGAATACTAACAGCAATAATGAAGTTTTGATGTGGATGTCCTTCGCATTGTTTCTGGCTGATCGACCATTCTCAAAGCCTGCATAATATGTTTTCAATGAAACTCTGGTATTACAGGCGAAAACTGATATAGTTTTATTCAATCGTAAGAAATATGGATCGCCACTATTTCCCGAGTGATATAGAGATATGTGAATTTCCAGAGTAACTGAATTGGCTTGAAATATTGTTTGCGTGAAGAAATACAGAGGCTGACATCTCTATATATGCATCGTTTGGAAAAACAAAGGGTGCATGGTTTTAATATATTTAAAACAATAATTTGAAATGGATTTCACTCATCGGCGACCAACTTCAGCAAGAACTTGATAGGAAATATAATTTATTTATTTAAAGCAGTAACATAAATTACAACATCAACCATAAACATTCACAGTTGAGGAATGAGAGTGCAATGAGTGTGAGACCCTCTGTAACAAAGTCCGGAGACTAATCCACTGGGCCACAACGGCCATTCATTGGGTATTAGACAAAGTGTAGTGTAAGGTATAGACCAAACGACCAAACCATGAAAAATATTGGCATGCGCCTGAAAGGAAAAGTTTACGCTTAAGTACCTGTAAGATAAAATCGTTTGACACCGAATTCAGGCTACCGATTTTTATAAAATGACATGTCCAATATTCACGAATCAGTAAGCTTAACGATTGTTCATTTGTGAGTAAAGTCATGATTTACAACATTTATACATATAGATACTGATTCAATAAGCAGTCTCAGTAAAGTTTCATACTTTTCATCCTTCTGACTTTTTGCAATAGTAAATGCGAAATTTGCCAACTCATAACCATCCAATTACCAAGAAGGATTTGCCAGAAATAGGTTTAGTGTTTCGTAAAATGTTTAATACCACGGAAGGAATGAACAGCTTTAAGTGTAATCTAGAAACGACGTGCTAAAATCTTTTTGATATATCAAAGGGCCCAGGGTGTTGGCGCATGCTGTCTTAAGTGTTCAGTACTTTGCCCTATTATTCCGAATAACCGCTCACATCATAAGCAAAACTGTTCGGCATTAATTAAGATTATTGGATAACGCAATAAAGGAAAAACACTGCATAATTTTTTGAATTAAATATGAACTAAAAATAAATCCTAGTTCATGAAGCTGTTTTTGCGTTACGAGCGACTTTACGAACGACTGAATGAAAATTTGGCCCACATATTTACCTCAAGAACAGGTCCCGAGTCGTTCGTAAAGAAGCCAGTAACAATTTTTGTTATTTATTCGGCACTTCAAACCTGTTCAAAATTACCAAGCAATATCAAACATTACAAAAAATGACAAACATTATACAGGTACGTGCAAATTTTAACCCCAAATTTCCTAAAAATTCACTATTGACTTGATTAAGAGTGAAAACAAATAATTTGTACCCAATGATATACAAATTATACTTGTTAAAGGCGAATGTGTTATCGGGAATTATGTTTTATTTTCCGAACTGGCCACATAGAGCAAGAAAACGAATTAACCCATTACTTGTCATTGAATCAATACCCTTACTATTTTACGATTGCGAAGGTTTGGGCCCCCTTGTTTAATTGAAAGTTGAACCAACATGCATCGATATACAGCTGGCCTGGATTTAACGAGTTAAAGAGGCCTGAGGTATTAGAGGACACTAAAGCTAACACCTCTCCCACCTTCGAAAACCAATAAAGCAAGGAACGTAGTACCAGGGAGTTGGGAGGACCGTGTTTCCTGTAGGCAGACACCCCAAAAGGCTCGAGGTCGCCTAATTTAGTTCCGAGGCCTCACGAAACGTTTTACCTCTCAGTGGCGACATCGCCTTATTCAGGCCACTGCCTTACTGTCAAACAGTGGTGCGATTTTGCTAGTTTGATTTTTGATTTTAGTTATTTTTATTCATTTCGAAATGCGATACATCCCTAATAGAAAGGGCCGCATGCATTCTTCTTATACCCGAGTCACATTTGCTCTACGGCGGCCGTACGGCGAGTCGAAAACAGCCTTTGATAACATTTTTGTACCAGATTATAGATGGTTTGAATAGAAATGAAAAAGAAAATAACGGCTGTCCTCGATTCGTCGTAAGGCCGCCGTAGAGCAAATGTGACCGAGGTATCAATATGATACAACAGTCATAAAGCGCTTGATGCAAATGTTTCTAAGCGCTATACTATTACCCCTGTGACCCAGACGGTCCAACAACTTTTGACAAAAGCCTGTCAGCTCTCCATTGTGATTTGACTTGCAATTTCAAAGGAATTGGTGCGTTATAGAGAGTGTCTCCGTCGTAAATGCGAAAGTCCGGTTCAAATAACTGAGACGCAATTTATTTTTTGATGAATCATCATATTCAAAATGATTGCTTGAATGTTCGTCGGATTTTTCAGAGAATGCCAGGCAATGAAGGCAAATCGAAAATAAAACATGGAGAGGGGTGTGATCATATAGGAGAAAAAACACAATAAACTGTATTTTGGGCCCACAATTGATTAGGATAAATGAAAAGGAGGGAGATCTGTATTTTGTAAAACACATTGTTTTAGTAGTCCTCTTCTCAGTTGTCGTCCTACAATATTATATTAGATACGACAATATTATAATTACATACCACAACACTAATTTCCACTGGAATTCCTAAAAGTCTTTCTTTTGATGCATGGCCGCTCTGAAAAAGGGAAAATACGCCTTCTATATCGACCTATTTACGTAAATATTTTTAATAAAATTGCATTATTTTGATGGAAAAGATTTTGAGCCTCGTAATCTCTTTATCTAGCCTCTTGTAGAAATACATTTTTTTTCTACTCTAAATATGCATTTTTAAAAGTCAACCTCTATTTTTTAGCTCACGTTGACACGCGTGATACCGCGTGTTGTAGTGATCCCGAATTTTATTTATACCTCTTCCATCAAAGTAAATTGGTTTACTAAAGGATAACGGTGATCTTTAAATCCCAACAAAATAAGGCCGTTTTTCTTGTCTGGGATGTTTTAAGATATTTTAAAGACTTGTATTAAAGAAAAAGGATGGGGAAGGATGATTGTATTCGAGTTAGCTGGAAGGAATACACGCTGATATAAAGATACGGGATCAATAATGCGTGGGCAATGTAGGCGGTGGAGTAGATCAACATCAAACTTCCCGTTTTATTTGCTCGTAATAAGTAAATTATATGGGAATCAGGAATAAACTGCTATCTTACATCATCTTTATCGCGCGATTATACTTTGAAATTAACACATCATCAGACGATCTGAAAGTTCACTTTAACTGTCGTGCTTATGAACAGAACACAGAACAAAATAGAATCAATTTCTGAATAGACATTTGAATTGATGAACTTGGCCATTTTTGTTTATATTGCGCCAGCGGAAACACAGACACGTGGATTACAATTCGTAGTTTTTAATTCACCCTTCGCATCACAGTATATCTCAGACTTCAGATATCAAAACTATTCACTTTGGTATTAAGACAATGCTAAAATTTTCTAAGGATGTCGAGAATGTAAGCAGTTGAAGCCCCGGTCATACTTTGCGATAGTCCTTGTCGGTTTGTTGGGAGCGTATTCCATCGTCACTAAAAAAACCTTTAAACCTTTTTTTAAACAATATTAATTTTTGAAAATATTAAAAAAGTAACATTTAAACAAAGTAAAAAAATATAGTTGTTGGAGTGACAGGTCTAAACTTTTAAACAGAAAGGTGATTTTACAGTATAAGTGACAAGTCACAGAAAATGCAAGCCTAAGCTAAGGCAATCATCCTTTTCCTCGCCTTTCTAAAGACCTTTTTCACCCCTATGGATTATAGCGGTAAATTATCATTATAATCTCAAGAAGTCATCATTCTGATGACATCATCCGAAGATTCACTTCATTCATTCTGTCAGCCTTGGGTAAAAGCTTTCAATTTCACTTCAAAATAACTGATGGCAGCTCGTAATGTAAGAACGGATCATACAAAAGCCGAGCCTTAGGACCTTGAAATCGACAGTGAGGATGATAATTCTACTTTCCACTCAAATCTAGAGCCGCTGATACGGGATCAGACACCGGGTTGTTGAATTCCATGCTAAATTTTGGTGGGTTTTAAATCCGAGAGAGCAAGGTTATTTTAAGATAACATTTTCGCATGTTTTTTTTCCTGAAGCGAAAACAGTTTGGCTCCGAATGCGTAATCACTGTTGGAATTGAGGAGAGACCCCCCTCATTAAAAGAAAGAGAGAGATTGAGATACAGAGAGGGAGAGGGGGGGGGGAGAGCAACAGACATAAAAGAAGAGAGGGAGTGCGAGAGAGAGAGAGAGAGAGAGAGAGAGAGAGAGAGAGAGAGAGGGTGCAAATGAGAAAAATTAAGCTAGCACAGTGCTGAAAATTTCATCAAAATCGGATGTAAAATAAGAAAGTTATGACATTTTTAAGTTTCGCTTATTTTTCACAAAACAGTAACATGCACATAGTCTCCTCATTTGCATACCAGCCAGGATGTGCATATAACTGTTTTGTGAAAAAAAGCGAAACCTTTAAAATGTTATGACTTTCTTATTTTACATCCGAATTTGATGAAATTTTCCTTCAGTGTTATGCTTGTTGGATTTTTCTCTTTTTATTGAAATCAACGGTTTGTTGGGTGGACTTGTCCTTCAAATAATATAGGATTTGTATAGCGCACGTATCCACCTTGCTAGCTGCTCAATGCGCTCTTATATTACCCCGGCTAAGTAGTCTACCGATTCTGGTGCGCACAGCTTTTGAGTAATTACTTCCTTCCGGTACCCATTTACCTCACCTGGGTCGAGTGCAGCACAGTGTGGAAAAATTTCTTGCTGAAAGAAAACACGCCATGACTAGGGTTCGAACCCGGCTAGAGTCATAACCACTTTTCCACCTTTAAAGCATTGATAAAGTAATAATTATGCAGCACTGAGACATCGTTTCATGGACCGACTATCAAAGTCACTCTTCTGATTGTCCTGATAGCGAATGATGGAGAATTGTATACTTTCTGTTATAATCTCAAAGGTGAGATCTGACATCTCTCATTCATATCACTCTCAGACGTAATTTTCAGTGTTGAAACGATAGCTGATATGGAATGGATAGAACATGGTGGACTGCAATCAGTACGAAATGTATGTGGATGCTAAGGGCCCTAACGTGCAATCTTCTTTTTAGCAGACCTCATCCTCTAAAATTAAAGCCGCTATTATAGTGTGTAATTTTATGATATGTTAAAAAATTGTGTGTAAATGTGTGCTATCATTGTTGACGTGAAAATATTGAAAGAGGGAAATAAACGAATTGAAATTGAATTGAACACAAGTGAAATTCGATATGCCCTTATTTTTTTCTTGTTACCTCATCCACCAAGAACCTACTCTTACCCCATCTAACGATTGAAAACCGAGGTGTCGGATGTTGCGATGCATGTCAAAGTACTCGAGAGTGTTAGTACCGTTGTCGAGTCAGGCGAGAATTGACCTCAATAACGGCCAGATTTTCGAGAGTGGGCAACGGGGGAAGTGTTCTTCGTCGTATTTTCTCGATCACCAGATCGATAACGGGAGAATGACACGGATGGTTGGCGGAGGAGTCGCTCTAGCCCAGCGGATTTTGATAGATAATGGTCGGCAGATCGGTGAGAGCCTTCAGAAAATGGGAGAGAGTGAAAGCAGTATGATACACTGAGTGTAAAGGCCTGGTCACACCGCCCGAGCGTTGTTGGAGTGGTCGTGGAGCGGAGAGAAAAAATCATCACCGCTCGCTACCCAGTGGCGGATCCAGAGGGGGGCGCCCGGGCGCGCGCCCCCCTATTTTCGCCGGATTTTTTTTTTTTTTTTTTTTGGATGGTTATATTTACTGGATTGGTACAATGAAGTCAATTTCAAGGGCTAGATCTAGTCAAAACTATATTTTAACTTACGCTCATGGCCTTTGTGTTCGCACAAATGCACCTCTGTCATACTGTATTGCAATATGTAAATTCCGGAATTCCAGGGCGCGCAAGTCGATTGGTTGGAAAGTTGCACCACTTGTAATCGGGAGTTGCAGTGCAGTGACCAGTGTGAAGATGTTGGATTGGATATCATTTTTTCCCGAAATTTTGTGTTTTTTGTAACATGCGTTTGTCCGTCTTTATGGCAAATACATGTAAATTGTAAGTAACAGATCGCGAGAGAAAGTGTCAACGATGCGAATGATGTCTATCCCCGAGATTATTCTTCACTCAAAGATGAAGCCCTGTATCGGGCGCCACGTGCGCAGCATTATCATTCTGCCTTGGTCATGTACGTTTTCACTGAAATGTATAGGTCAGACATATTTGTATTTAATGTAAACTAACTTTTACACTTTCTGGTAGATTCAGAGGCATATTATCCAGGGCGCCCCAACCATAGGCGGATCCAGGGGGGGCCGAGGGGCCCGGGCCCCCCCCCCCCCTATTGGCGGAGCAAAAAAAAGAAAAAAAGGGGGAAAAGGAAGGAAAAATGAAAAAAGGAAAAGAGAGGAGAAAAGAAGGAAGGCAAGCATAAGAGGAGGAAGATGAGTGAATAAAATAAGATAAGGGGAATTAAGACTTGGAAATTATTTTTTTTTAATCTTTCATGTCGGGATATAAAATTTTCGCTCGCGCTTTGCGCTCGCATTGCCTTTTAGGTGATATCTTGCTCAATATGGACCTTAAAATATCAAATTCTGAAGTCAATATACAAAACATATTTCAGCTGGGAAATTGAACTTTCATTATTTTGTTTTATTCACAAATTGATTTTTTAAAAGTGTAAAAAATTCTGTTTTATGGTCTGAATATTAACAATTTCTGCTTGCGCTGCGCGCTCGCAAAATTTGATTTGTCAGGTACCTATTATTTTCCTGTATTCCATGAAGTTCTCAAAATATCCCTATTTAGGTCAGATTGTCAAAACGTATCAGCTAGCGCTGCACGCTTGCATTTTGATTAGTGAGTTATGTATATCTCAATATTAATTCTAAAACAAACTACTTAAAATCACCATTTGATGACAATTAATCATAAATTTCTGCTCGCGATTTGCGCTCGCATTGATAGATTTTAAACTCGTGCATCTTATGCATAATTACTAAAGTGCTTAAATGTCCAATTTTCAGGCCATAATATTAATAGATTTTGCGCTCTCATGCTTAGGAAGAGAAATAGGAAGATAGTCATCATTTTCTTATGATGACATAATGTCCTTATAGAATATCCCGGTCCTATGTCAAAATTCAAAGTAACAATAATTGAAAATATCAGCTCTGTTTTAACTGTGATCCTTCTTCACCTCACAATTTTTCCACAAAGTGCTTGCAATACAGAGCTTAAAGTGACCCCTTTTCAGATCTGAATATTATATTTTTTAGCTCGCGCTTTGCGCTCGCTTTATTGATTTTCATGGTAAAAAAAGGTATTTAGAATATCCAAATTCTAGGTCGATATCTCAAACACACGTTTATTCAGATACGCACCTTGTTCTCCATTTAAATATTTATCCAGTTTCAGATAACAATATAAAAAATTGTCTGCTCGCGCTTTGTGCTCGCATTATTAATGTATGAAAATTTCCAATAGCTTAACCTTTTCATGATTTACAAAACATGAATAGAGTGTCCAGAATTTTTCCGCTCGCGCTTCGCGCTCGCATCAATAATGTTCAGTTTTTGTCTTATCCTTTCCACGATTACAAAAAGTGCTTGAAATTTCCATTATTCAGGTAGAAATGTCAAAAATTTCAGCTCGCGCTTCGCGCTCGCAATATTTGAATGTTGAAATATGTAACGTCTTCATGGCTAAGTTCAAGCAGTCCATAACAAATACGTTTTCGATCAGCTCAAACGTATATAAAAATTTTCCGCTCGCGCTCTGCGCTCGCATTATTAATGTAAGGAAGATCCCCACTTCCTCATCCTTTTCATGATTTACAAAACTTGAATAGAGTGTCTCGTTCAGTAGGTCTAAATCACGAAATTTTTTGCTCACGCTTCGCGCTCGCACTAATCGTTTAGTTATATACCTATTCTGTTAAGTTACAAAAAGTGCTTAGAATTTCCATTCCTTAGGTAAAAATGTCAAAAAATTTCAGCTCGCGCTTCGCGCTCGCATTATTTGATTTTTAAAAATATGTAACGTCTTCATGGCTAACTGCAAGCAAGTCCTTAACAGTACCTTTTCCATCAGTTCATTTTTGCTCGCGCTTCACGTTCGTAATAATTATTCACTTGCATACACATCTTTTTTCAGGATTGCCCAGAATGTTCAAAACTTTTAGAAAAAAGTAAATAAGATTCCCCCAAAAAAAATAACTCGCGCTTCGCGCTCGCATTATATAAATAATGATTATGGTATTATATATTTATCTTGGGGGGGAGAATAAAAATACTTTCGTGCAAGCAAGTGAAGAGCCTTTGCCAAATGTATGTTTTGAATGACCGCTTATACGGTGTGTGACTGGAAACCAGCTCCTAAATGAGTCAGTATGTGTCTTTTAGTCATGAAGTTACAGTGATTTAAGTGTGCATTTTTCTTCTAAAGGTGCTCTCAAAATACGACTTTTGGACATGATTTTTTGAAAAAGTCCTTGCCGTGGGAGGGGGTATCCCCCCTCCCACACCCTCCCCCGCTCGGTCGCTTCGCTCCCTCGCCGCTGGCGCCCCCCTATTTCAAAATCCTGGATCCGCCCCTGCTACCGTTCACCATTTTCGATTTTTTTTCTCTATTTTTTCCCCAATTTTGTGAGAGAAACTCGACCCTCTCTCTCTACCGCTCCACAACCGCTCCAACAATGCTCGGGTGGCGTGACCAGGCCTTAAGGTCGTGGAGTGTGCGATTATCAAGGAATGCATGATGCGCGCGTGGAGTTTGCGCGCACAGAAGTATACATGATTCGTGAAATGACTCTGTGCACACACACCCGCACACACAGAGTATACCCTCACACCCTGCTTCACCAAAACCTGTATATACCTTTATACATACGCCTATAATACCACCCCCAAAAGTGCGGTTGCGCATGTGAAGAGAGACCACATTCTTTCAGAATCACTAATATAATTGATCATGTTTGCGATCAATCATTGCACTAATTGTGGGACACCGACTTCGATACCACACTTAACAGGATGAATAATAAACAGGCCGCCAATGGCCGTGTCATTAATCCAGTAAACCCATAATGACGAGTTTCAGAAGGTACTAGATCTAAGGCAGCATATCTTTCAAAATGCGATACAGGATGAGTGAAAAAAAGTGCCGGTTCGCCAGATTTAGCCATAATCATTCTCTCAGAGCATTTTTCAATCCTTCCAACCATTCATAATTATGAAAAACGAAAATTCAACCCCAACCTACCAACCAGATCAATATAAACATGATGCACAGATGTGGGTTCATCGGTAGGTTTTGTAAGAATAAGATAGCTGTAGAACTGTTATTTTCCATAGTTACCGCGTGCTCACTATTCCGACCGATGCACGAACAAACTTGTGTATCATTTGTTTTATAGAATGATGGATTTTTTTTTTTTTTTTTTTTTTGGGGGGGGGGGCTAAAACTCATTCTTTCACAACCATGCGTAAGTGACTACCGAAGCTTGGCAATCCATGCATCCGGTAAAATTGGCATGCATATACGAAATTTACCGGAAGCATGGTAAATTTACCGGAAGCATGGCAAATTTACCGGAGCATGGCTGGTCATGCATCGGTAATTACATATGCATGATACCCAATTTATATCGTTAAGTAACCAAGCCCACTCTTTAATTTATGGATGCTCCAGGCTGAAGATATTTATATCTCAATAAATGGAGCAAAATTCACAAAGCCAAATGCTGGAAATTTCATGAAAATCGGATGACAAATAACGAAGTTATTGAATTTTAAAGATTTGCATTATTCCAGTGAAACAGTTCTAGGCATATCTTCATGTATATTCATTAGGTGGGCTGATGATGTCATATCCCCACTTGTTCTTTTGCATTTTCTTATATGAATTTAGGTTTATTCAAAAAAATTCTACCAAGAACTAAAACAATTGGGTTGAAAAGTGATTAAGTGCATTAGTTTTTTTATTGCTTCAAATTATTTTATCATTATGGAGACACATCATTTACACATTTAAGAAAAATGAAACAATAATGATTTCATGTAATAATATAGGCAAAAAAAAACTGCAGCTGCTGGGATATGACATCATCACAACACCTAATGAATATTCATGAAGACATGCCTAGAATTGTTATACCGGAATAATGCAACTTCGTTCCTTGCTATCCGATTCCGATTAAATTTCCAGCATTTTGCTCTGTGAATTTTACTCCTTATTTATTGAGAATTAAATATCTTCATGATTTTAACAATTTCAATAGTCAAACCCAACTATGGAGTAGTAAGTAAAGTTACACATATGCCAGGTCAGTCCACAGGTCACCAATTGGCGTCTGAGTAATCGAAAATTCAATATATATTCTTAAATATATATATATATATATATATATATATATATATATATATATATATATATATATATTCATGTTTCGACCATACCATTCTAAAGACTGAAATTTATTTTGATAGAATGTTCTTTTGTTTAAAACCGATCCCGTTGGAAATGGAAAATAAACCAGATTGCCAGAGGTCGTTCTTAGAAAATGAGACCGATCGTAATCAAATAATTTCTTTTATATACTCTCTCCTATGCAAATAATATGGGTGGATGAATCCGTGTCATGATCGTGAGATGTGGGTTAAGATGTTCTTGGGTTGAGCCGTACGCTATTTATGTGGCTGCACTGTTAAAAAACATGATTTTAGAGAAAAAAAAATGTTTTGCAGAAAGCAATAACAGAATCATTCTGTAAATTCATGAAACAGAAATATTTTGCCGTTTAACATAACAGGTTTGTTTAAAAGGGGAAAAGGGTGTTTTCTTGAAGGAAATTTGTACGGTTCCATATACCAAATACCAATTTCCTGTAAGATTACGCAATCTGGTAAGATTACAGGTGTTCTCGAGACTGTGCTGCACGAACTTCTTTTATTTGAAGGATAATTTTTTTTAACAATGTGGGTGTTTAACAAAAAAAAAGATTGATGAGGTGGTCATGGTTGGAGAGAAAATTGTGGGTGAGTGAAGAAAGGGTTATTCCTTGCAACCTTTGATTTCATATAAACACAGGATAATTTGGCGTGGTCAATATCTTTAAAGCAATGCGCGTGAGCGGAATTCTCACGAAAAATGACACCACTCGTAGTGAAAAAAAGATCTTAAGATTATTTTGCATTTTGTCAAAGTTCCGTTAAAACTGTATGAACATATCAACTGATAAGATGAAAACTAAAAGAGAAATTTAGTGTGTTTGTGTGCGCTGGGTATTGTGTGCACCCATGAGGAAGACAGAAGAGAGAGAGATGGGGGGGGGGGAATGGAGGTATTAGATTAATAAACAACTAAATGCAGCAGATATCAAAATGAGGATGCACAGTCGAGTACTGCACGGGGAGATGCAGACTTTAACTTGATTACCTCATTTAAATTCTGTGTTCAATTATCATTTGCTTGCCTTCAGTTTACATGGTTTACGAAATTTATAAAGATGACAATTAGAGTTTCCTGAAAGCCCGTAAAACGTAGCGTACTTGCATTTGTAAGCTCCAAACTGATTCTGAATTTATCAGAAAACAGTCACAGAATATACAGCGACACATGGAATGATTGAATATTTGGCCAGAGTAATCGTGCGAGAAAAGCCACCACAAAAACCATCCCTTTAAGCTTCCGAAGTGCAATGCATAAAGCCCAACCCCAGGCAGGTGTTATGCATGTTTTATTGCAGTTCCCACATTGCTGCGAGGCATCAGTAATACCTCGGTCACATTTGCTCTACGGCGGCCGTACGGCGAGTCGGAAACAGCCGTTTTAACAGTTTTTTGTACCAGCTACGTAAAGGTAGCTTGAATGAAAATGAATAAAACGACCCCAATACAAGAATGAAGTGTAGATTTGTACTTTTCCCGCTGAATAATTGTTCTATCAATCTTTAGCATTCCATGTGCATGAAGAGTGTGAAGTTCCTCAACCTTTGACAAAAAGGGGGAAGGTTTTTTTTTAGATTTTGTGTGACGAGGCAAGTAAAACGATAAGTCTTTGGTGATCAGATGAAAAGATAATCGATATAATCAGGATGATGATTACATGAATATCACTTTATTTTTATTCAAAACGCCCCAATTGAAAACGGTGAACATGGAGAATGTGCTAACAGACATAGGAACAACTGGGCATGCGTTGTACATAGTTATACATGATATAGTATTAGCTATTAACACTGTAGTTATGGATACCACCTGTGCTCGGAATGGGAAATTGATAAAGGTCATGTACACGTAACATCGACCGAGGTGTCTCTAGAACATCGTTAGAACCTTAAACCTCAAACATGTTTTACATGCCTTACTATCTGCACAACGTACGATTCGATGGGTTTGCGAAAAAAAACAGAAACGTTCCGAGTAATAGACTTCCTAAACACTGTTTTTTTAATGTGGGGCACTAATTTGTCCAATAGCAGTAAATTTCTATGCCAACCGATGGAAGTGCAATAAAAAAGAAAAAGGTAAATTATTAAGAACACCCTTGACTGGCAGAAGTTACAATGAAGAGCACAGAACGTGGGTCTAAATCATCATAATTATGTTTTCATCTAAATCAGACAAAACTCCCTACTCGACATCGATCCGATAAGATCATCAGCAACACCTTGCTTTTCTGAATCTAGGAACATACATCCAATAAAATAGTCAAATAGTCATATCTGGCGCCGTCTTCATACCCCATGATGGCCTTTACAGCCAATCGCAACGCTCGTTCCCCAATTTAGCGAGTCCAACAGAAACTTATCCCCTTTTTTTATAAGGAAATGGACCGTCTGTCATATAAATAGCGGCTACATCGTATACGATTAGGCAAATCCAGATTTAAAAAAAAAACAGGTCAGATAATTTGGTATGTAAATTGAAACTCTTGTTTTGATACTAGCCACTTCCTTTTGGCTTTGACAGGTCAAGTACTAAATTCCATTTCCGCAATTGCCAAACACTGATGGTCAACTTTCATGATAGCTTTCACGCTAAAGGCCATTTTCTATGAGGGAAAAAGTTACCAACATTTCCTAATGCAAAAAAGGATACGTCTTGTCAAAGTGATTATATTCTTTCTCTCAAATTAAGTCAAATAATGAATAATCATCGCAAAATCACATCATCCACAGTTAGATGATTGATGGCAACTCCAAAGTACTCTTTTTATCAGAAAATGCTGGGCAACAGGATGGTGCAAGGAGCCTTTCCGCCGTGATATGTTCTCCTTTTGGATCGTAACAAGTTTTTTGCAGATAATATATCTAATGTTAAAAGATTCCCACAGACGTGACAAAGGAATTTGATTGACAAAAAAAATATAAGGATAACCAATGATGTGCTCTTTGGTCGATTTTTCCTGCTCACATCTCAGTTTCTACTATGCAATAAAAAAAACCCTCCATCGATGAAAATGAGAGTAAGTGATACTAAGTTCACATCTTCCTTAGATCTGAAAGTGGGTCCTGGTAAAAGAACAATCTCAGGAGTTTCAATGGAATACAGGAGTATCAAATGTCTAAGCGGCGAGGTCTATTCCGGTCATCACTGTATAAAAGAGGAATTTATGTGTAGGGGTAGATGAAAATCAATCGGCGTGGGATTTAAGGTATTTCCACGTTATTTAAGAGTAGTGTCATAGTAACCTACGTCCACTGCAAAGAATGACCTTTGAAAATTCTTACTTTCGAATATGGCAACAGCTGAAATTTTTAAGCAATACATTTTTCTGGGATCCTAACAAAAAGGTTTGCGATGAATCGTACGCTTGATTTTTACGATTGGTTGTACAGATTGCAGTCAATGGAGTCATTGGTAGAAAATGTTCCACGATCATTACTACTAAGCTTTGTGTTACAGGTCACCGAATGCAATCTAATGTATGCGTGATTCACGATGTTTCTTTTAAATTCAATAATCTCTTATCCTTTTACGGTGAATACAATACCTTAATACATTTGTTTCATTTTAATCATTAGTATTTTTTCTAAAGTTTGGGTACTTTCTTCCACTTGTCAACAGTTTTATAAGAACATTTATTTTACTTCCCGCATAACCTCATGTGTTGCATCGGCATTGATAAGGCCTGTCCTCGTGACAATGGGAAGATGCTATGACTAACAGTTCACCTTCAGTGAAGCAGCGTTGCCCACCAATCTACTTGACATTCAAACGATTCTTCTTAAACGACAACGGTTCATTTTCGGTCCAAATGTGAGTTGTTCCATAAGATCATGAATATTTAGTACGTGTCAAAGGGGCAAAGATGTCGACATTTACAACGCCATGCAAATGCCTAATTCAATTTCACAAGCGATCTAAGAATCAAAATGTGTAGAGTGTTACAGAGCAGAAGGACACAGCAGGGTTTTTGTGTAGTCGGGCAGTTATAACGACCATGGTGGTTTAAGTTCGCGCCCAATCCTTCGTGACCGGTCGAGAACATGGGAAATTAGACGGTAATGAAGTACCCACAACAGGCTCATTAAGTGTGATGAGCTCGTAATTCCGTGCTTTCATTCAGCCCTAGCTCACGCTTTACATCATGTGAGACCGAACAGATCTTCAAATTGCTCTTCGAGAAAAGAAAAGTAAGTGAAGATACAAGATGTATTTCCTCTGACTTTTACATGACGCATATGCATAAGCTTTTTGATAAAACGCGTATATGGGCTACATACCTCTGTGGCCTTGATTCGTTGATTTTGCTCTGAAATCGCTTTGGCGATATCAATGAAAATTATAAGGAAGGTGGTTCTTAGAGACAATCTGGGAATATCATTCAATACTTCGGTCCAAAATATTTCTAATTTTTCTGTTATCTCATGTAAACTGATATAAATTATCTGGATAAAACCATCACATCAGGCATAAATGGGACAGGAACGGTAAAATGTTGGCAATGATCTGTATCGTGGTCTGGAAAATCGAATCTACCCGTAGTCCGGTCCAGCATGTTAGTAGCTGTCCAGCTGGGTCCCGTCTTACAAGGAGTTGCGATGGATCCAATCAACCTCAACTCTATAGAAATCCATCAATGTCATACTTTTTTCAACAGGAAATTTGCATAGTGTTCTTTGTAAACCAAAAAGCACACTGAATTTTCAAGAAAAAAAAGGAATGTATGAATATACATCACAGTTATATTTATATAATCTATTTTGTACAAACACGCACAATAGATGTTGACGTTGTTTGCTTTCCATAGTTGTGGGTGATTGGATCGATCGCAACTTCTTGTAAGACGGGGCCCCGTTGTCTTTTTTTTTTTTTTTTTTTTTTAACGTACAATATTATGGTTACATTTGACAATTCTTAACAAAAATGAAGTTAAACAATGTCATAAATAAATTCTAAATCAATTCAATTTGTTGTTAAAGTGTCTGATATACATTATTTTCTCTTACATTTTATACATACATAATACACACATGTATTTCTAATTAAAGATCGAAATTAATTGTTGATCGAACTTATCGATCGAACTTAATTGTTGATCGAACTTATCGATCACAGTCAGTAGAAATATCCAGGAAATGAAAAGAACAGCAATCCGACCCCTAAATATCATATCGCCTCGGTCTGAACTGTCCTAAAGCCAAGATCTGGACAACTCGATTGTCAGGGATGGAAAGGAAGCTTGTAGCCCCCCTGCGTTGGGTCGTGGCCTAACCGAAAACGAACCGAACCCCCGATCAAGAAGAACGTGTTGCATGAAATAATATTGATGTTGTCCTGATTTCAATTGTTACTGTCAAGAAGACAAAGCCCAATGACATTACCAAGACTTAAAAAAACTACCTTCCTTGTAGATTTACGCAAACTATTTTTGACTTGAAAACCTGACCATAGAGAGAGAATGAAAAAAAAAAGTTTCATTGATTTGGATTGTTGAAGTTAGACAAAAACCACCCAGACCAACAAAAAAAGTTCCAAGGGCAGTCAAGGAAAAAAGAAAAAATTCACGTAGGATCTATATAAAGCACCCGCTATAATCACACAGGTCACGCGTACACTGGATTAAACTGGCTAGACTTGTGAAATTACTGGTGAGCCATAAAACTGCAGGATGTGGTAACACAATTTTCAAACGTTTTTTTTTAATAAACACAACTCCAGGAACGAAGACTAAACGTTAACGAAGAGACTAACAATGATTTTTTAAAATCATTTTATAGCGCATATTTGCTGGAGTTAAAGTCAATGGCATGTAAAGGCAAGGCACTTGGACCATCAGTAACATCATTCGTAATTTTCTGTTTACGAACTAGATGGAACTGGTTGGGTATGGTGCTTTCCTCATGAAATCCGTTCATCACTACAAATTGCTATATACAGGCCTATACAGAGCGTATCAAAAAAAAGTTCACACTGAAAAAATCTTGTAACATTATACATTTGTAATATCATGTAGATTTCTTTCACATTTTAGTATTGGTACAGATCCATTTAAGCAAAATAGGATATAACTATCGAAAAATATTTCCGCTTGAGTAAGCACCACTTACATTTGAAAAGTTAGTAAAAAATGATTTGCGCAGAACTTTCAAACAGTAATGCGAATAAAAGTAGACCTAAATTATGTAGAACTCGTGTCATTTAGCTAATAAAATTGATTTAAAGATACCTTTTACCTTTTTAAACGTGTTTTCTTGCCCAAAACACATCGAAGAGTGCATTGCGCCCCATCCCACTCCCCCACACACCGATGCCATCGTGACGATATTTGCCTTACATTGAGCTGTGATTTACATGAAATGGCTTAGGCTTGATTTTAATTTTGTTAATCATTGTCAAGATTGGAAAAAGTGTGGAGAAACAAGTATAAAATGAAAAATGAAATGCAAACCCACTTTAAATGTTAAGAACTTTAATAGTGAAAAAATGCTGGAAATGTCTGATATAAACTTTTGTTCAGATTTAGTTACAAGTACGATCCAGCTGGCACAAAAAGGTTGGGTAGCAAAATTGTAACAAAATGCTTGAATGTATCCGTTTTATTTCAATTGACTAAAAGTGCAAGAGAAATGTATGAGAAATGTTTCGCAGGGTAAGTTTGATTTCGCCCTTTCCCCTTGACATAGCGTGAAAACAAGCATTTCTGCGAGCTTTACAAAAATGGACAGTGCTCACTGAATTTTACTTTCATTGGATAGATGAGACCCAAAACCCAAGATTATGTTGGACAAAATTACCCACATGATGTATATTTTTTTTCAATTCCCGGGCTTTATCAAGGTGTAAACTTTTTTTGATACGCACTGTATAGTTTACATGAACCAAAATGCATGGGGATATGAATGTACAATCAGAAACACGAGACTAAAACTAAACTACAATATATTAAAGGTTTGCTTTTATTGATTTCATTTTATTCAGAAGTCACATTTAAGTAGACAAGCTCGATGAGCAAAAGCAGAAAATAATTAGATAAATAAAACATGTATATAATGAGAGGGATATGAAAAAGAGGATCGGAGCGATTTATGCACCTGCACTTTTCTTAAACTCCAGGGTTTAGAACACAAAATCGACCAGCAGGTGCTTCACCTCAAGTGATGCACGGTTAACATCTTCCTTTGGTAGTACGAAAAAAGGGTTCACGATTTCACACCATTTTCGTGTAGATGTACTTTTGCTACAATGGTCAAATATTTTCCTTAATATTGGGAATGCTTGCATGCAACATACATGTACGATCAAAATAAAATGAATTAAGTCAAATATGAGGAATTTGCAGTGTACGAGGTAAATATATGTACGTTAAATAATTTTAGGAATAGATATCTTAATAATAAATTTAGATAGTAAGTAAAAATAAGTGATTTTATATTATGATAAGTGCAGAACCAATAATAAGAAAGTTGTAAAGAAAAGAATTTGTTTGTTTCTTTTCTAGATATTCTTACCCTTTCTGCGTCTGTACATACTCGCCTTTTTTTCTAAGAATGTTGATAAATTTTGTGAATACATAATTATATTATCATTTTGATTTTATGTAATAAAGTACCTCAGCAGAGAAAAAGAAAAGAAGTCAAATACCACGACAATACCGAGAACCTTGGATATCAAGGGGTCATATAAGAAAATCATATCCAAAAGTGAGGGGACGAATTATTAAAATAAAGTACTAAATCAAACTATTTTCATTTGATTAAGAAAATCAAAATCAACATCTGCAGCAGAGATTCTAAAGCTAAAAGATAAAATATCATGAGCAATGGCTCAATGACACTTCTTCCTTCTCCGTATTACATGATTTTATCCTCCTACGACTAATCATCTCCATTCTCTTTTATAATTATTACCCCTTCTGTTCCCCTTCAACTCTCTCCCTCTCCCTCCTTATTCTAGTCTCTTTCTTCTTCTCATCATCCTTCATAGATTTCAAATAGTTTGATCGAACGTAAATCCCTTTTGCCCGTCTAGTGTTCACGTCCTCTGATATCGCTTCCCGCCGTGATCATGACATGAATCTAATTCCCTTCATTAAAGGTACTTAGAATCGACACCATTGGAGGCCCGAGTCACACGAGAAAATAAACCGGTTCTTTTAACCACAATAAAGGCGTTCATCATATTCGTCACAGTCACACCAGCTAGTTTTACTCCACACCGACCAAATCTGCCTTGCTTATGAAATACCGGGCCTTTTCACAAGTGAATCTTGATTCATCGTTGTAACGATGATTTCTATTGTAATGCTGTGTTAGCGTTTGTGATTCTAATCATATTCTAGTTTGGTTTGACACGTGCTGAATATTCGTCATTAGCCTTATTTTTCACTGGAATCTCCATTCAAATTACGATTTTTTTACCGTGTGAAAGGGCGGATAGACGCGTCATCACTTTTCATTCAAAAAGAAGAGGCATTGTTTTTCATTAGCTGAATAAGTATGATATAAGGAAGGGCCTTTCACACGTGAATCTTGAATCATCATTGCAATGATGATTGCCGGCGTTCGTGATTCTAGTTATGTTCTAGTTTGGTTTTACACGTGATAAAAAAATCGTCATTAGCCTTATTTATCATTGGAATCATTCAAATTACGATTTTAATTTTACCCATGTGTTAGTGCAGGAACAAAATTAGCAATATGTCACATGCAATGCGTGTCTAAAAAACAAACGAAAAAATGTATCCGCTCGCTTCGCGGCAAGGGGTGGATTGGACACACGTTTGACGTTTCACGTTTTTTTCATTAAAAAAAATCATACAAGTACACCATTTTTTATAAGACAATTGAATCCCTTCTCTTCTCCTGATCTTTGTTAAAGTAAAAACCATCTCTTACTTTTTGAAACACTTTACAAAATAACAAGGACGGTCTTGTCCGCCCCCAATCTTGTTGATACCCCTCCCCCTTGAAGGATGTCAACTTTGTCCTTTGATTACGCTTTAATTATTTCTCTTTTCCCATCCAAGTGAACGTTGTATATTCTTGTTCAATGATCGATTTGATTTACTATCTCATCTACATTCACGTTTCCAAGGGAACATATTGATATGATTTTGGAAACGCGGTCATGTCATTACGAACGGTTGACTCTAAACGAACACACGCATGGAATATCAGCACCGAGATTTTCACAACAAAGTCAAATTCGCAAGAACCCCCCCCCCCCAAAAAAAAAAAAAAAAATTCCATTTCTCATCTGACAGATTTTTTAAAGATTCATGTACTTATTTGTGTAAGATAATACATAATAAAATACATTTATTATAAAAAAAAAAGAAAAAGAGGGGTTTTCAGCCTAAATGCAGAGCTTATTACATTGAACTTACATTGAAGGGGGGGGGGTGTAATTTAGCGTAATGGTTTAGCGCAATTTCTGTTCTCATTGAAATAAAAATCGTTTTTGTTTAACACTTACATGTACATACCATTTCATTTCAAATACACACACCCAGCCAACACACACCCCCTACACACAAATAATTATATATTAAAATTTCCTGTCTTTGACTCATTAAATCTGTGATATTTTGATATTTTAAATCAAATCCATCACGTTGGCTATAGGCCTCAGAGCAGCAGCTGGCTAAAAGTTATCGACAAGTAGAGACAAAATACTTCAATCCGAATTATATCGACTGCAGCATGGACAACCATTTACTTTAATAGGGTCATGTTGTATGCCATTATTCGACAGACAAAATAGGACGGACGTATAATTTGGACGTTTATCCCAAGTGCGTTCAACTTAGGTAAGGGGCATAGGAGGGATTGGCAACATTGCCCGAGTAGGGACGATACTGGATTCGGCATGTTTGGAAGATATTGGAAACAGAAAAAAGCAGGGATGTTTCAGATTGTATTATATATTGTATTCTACCTGTAAGATGTTAAATCGAACAGTTTCCGGCAAGAACAACTGCACTGGATTTTTGGTTTGTGGTTTGGTTTTTATTCATATAAATGGGGGAAGGGAACAGAGGGAAGTGCTAAGATTTTCCACAGGTTTTCTCCAGGATAATGCACATTTTTCTTTTACTAAAAAGCACAAATCTTCCTTATTTTCGCTGATGGTGACTTTAATGTAGCGTTCTCATGCACACTTACTACATTGGGATTCAATTGAAAAAAAAAATCATTAACTAATCGAGTTCCCTTCCACGCATGCGCCTAAGATGCTTCTCTCCGTTCTCTGTATTTTTATGGAGTTATTCAGACAAAGTAGCATTCATTCGCTGGCGAGAAAGATGAAATGAAATATGAACTACATGCAATCAAAAAATAGACTTAACATGCTTAATACATGCTGTATGCGCATGGTCAACTAAATTCTATTTCAGTATTTTGCGTCCTTAGAAATGTGGCCGTCCAACAAATTAAAGTCCCTAATAATCTGATGATAACCATTAAGACGGACGGTGATTGCGTTCACGCATCCGCAGCAGAGGTGTTCGAGTGGAATTGTTCAAGATTGTTCAATCTGGAACATCGGTTTTCATAATCGAGTGCATATTTCAATATAACTTCTTCATGTGTAAGAATGACTCGATTCTTTCAAAGGTTAAGGGCATATTGGAGTCCAGACAGTATGTCTTCCAGAGCAGTAGTTATCAGATGATCCTGGCTCAGAATAAAGTCAAAGCACTGTGGCTTTTTTTTTCATTGGGATTATGTTCTTCGGATAGGGCGTGAAACAACAAGTTTATCTGTAGCTAACCTACATGTAAGCTTGTTTCCTTTGATGATGCCAGGTACCATGGTAAGATAAATATCAGAATCGCCACAAAAGTGGTTTAGTGAATAGTTTTCAACGTCTTTTTTTAAAGATTATGTAACGGATGCTTAGTATGCCACCTTTTTGAAGGTCTTTTTCTTTTTTACATGTTTTATAAAGTTGGTTATTCACACGGAAAGCTACAATGCATGCTGGGAGAAAGGGTAACGTAATAACCCCCACCCTCCCTACAAACAGACACATAAAATATGTTAAAAAAAACCAACAAAAATATATCTACATTATCTCTTTCACCAAGTTCGCCATACCATTGAAGCGCAAGCGTTGCACATGCTGGCTGAAGTATACCTGATGGCAACGAAGGACGTAACCTTTTGGCGAGCAATCATTCCACAGACGCTCATGTTTCAAACAAGACAAGCAATTAGTCATAATTATCGGTATGAAGACCTTTTTGGCATATTAGATTAGCTGGGAGCGGCGAAGGGGGAAGGGGTCCAAGGACCGTCATCCCTTGGATACCTAGACGTGAAACTATGCACACAATGACACAGGAGTATTGTCACATTTCAAAATTGGGGAGTAATACAACGTTAACGACTAACGGTATATATCCTTTTTTTGGCTCTTGTTGATTATTCATGTAACATTGCGGAAAGATTAGATAATGCTTGTAAAGGCCTGGTCACACCGCCCGAGCGTTGTTGGAGCGGTCGTGGAGCGGTAGGGAGAGAGGGTCGAATTTCGCTCACAAAATTGGGGGAAAAATCGAAATCGAAAATGGTCAACAGTAGCGAGCGGTGATGATTTTTTCTCTCCGCTCCAACAACGCTCGGGCGGTGTGACCAGGCCTTAACATAGACGATCAAAGGACCCAATGAATTAAGGTTAAACAAATATCATAAACTTCCATACTTACGATAGCAACACTGATCCCCTTTTTTAAATTTCCAAATGATTTCGTATATGCGTATCATATTCCCAAGTACTCAAGTTGAAGATCATGTACCTTTTTTTCTGGTAGGAAAAATAGTCGTTGTGCCCCTCAACATCTTTCCGCTCTCAATTGCAGATGTTCCCATTCCTCCTTCGAGTGCAGACATGCCAGAGGAGGACCCAAAAGTTCTATATTTTACCTATATTTTCGATACTTCAGTCATGTCAGTCCCATTGCCCTATTTTTGATTTTTGCATTAAGAAACAACTGTTCTAATTCGCGACACCCTCGAATTCTACGGAAGGTTCAATCCCTTCTTCAAGCCAGCAGGTGCAGAACAGACAAGTCAATAATTTGCATGATATTCTCCGCAATTCAATTACGATTTTTACCATTTGCATGTGCCTCGCGACCCATAATGATCTACAGATGGTTCCGCCCCGTCTTCAGACCCTGATACCAGACAAGACAGAACGGGCAGGTGGATACTTTCCATATGACTTACCTCACGTTGATTAATCCCCGTTGGTTCTCACGTTCTCTCCAACCAATCCACTTGGTGAATAATGGGTTCGGTCCGGCTTTCCAATTCAATTTCCAACCAACAACTTTACCAGATCCATAAGACGGATGCCCCCACCGGAGCACTTTGTGAACGCCAGAGTCAGGTCAAACAAAGTGACTCAACTTTCAGCTCACCACATCCACCAAAACCACCACAAATCTTCGTGATAGTTTCGCTCTTTCTGTAATGTAACTTATTAATGGCAAACTTTCACGGATTCCCCGAATTCACTGAATTTCCAACGTATCCGTTATCTAAATCAGTCAAAACATTCTACACGCTTTTAGAAACGAAAGTTCCTTGAAACAATAAGGAAGGTTATAGGTAGTAGGGGGGTTCTTGCGATATCAGTTCGAATACTCATTAGATGTTCACGTTACCAAGTCTATTCATCTTAAACGGAGAAAAAAAATCTGTGAACAATTTGTAGAACCACTAAAGCGTTATCTACATAAGATGATTATATCGTTTTGAAGTAAGATTTAAAGATTTAAAACTTACTTGGAATTCACGAAAACAATATCGCAATCACCTACATGTCCCACTCCCCCAGTCTGTGCATTCTCCAGAAGGCTATCTAAGGTAGATCGCAACTTACTTCCGGTTTCCTGCCGCTGAATTCATCAACACCTGTTCCAGTGGAGGAACTGTAAAACTGTAACAGACCAAAGGTGTTGTAGATTTTTGCGAATTTTCCGCTATAGGGAAATCGAACACAAAACAAATATCGTAGAGAAAGAAAAAAATCGATGCGTCCTGACTTCTTTTTTTCAGGTGATAAGCTTGGTTGACACTCGACAGATGTTTCCAAGCGAAGAATTTAATTAGCTAGTTGCGGAGCAGAGCAGCGTTCAATCGCATTCGAGCCTAACGAGACAGAAGCGAGGCGACCAGTGTAAGAGCAGTGGAAGAATGTCAAACACCGCCAAACTCTGTCATCCACTCGGTTACTGGACGCAACGGACCAGTGACTGAGATGGCGTGTAACAAGCTCCGCGGGAAAGATTGGTATTCCATTCGCAAGAGTGCGCGGAAAAGGAAGGGAGTGAGGGAGGGAGGGAGGGAGAGAGAGAGAGAGACATTAGAGAGACTTTGTAAGGAGATGGAACGAATGCGATGTAGAGAGAAGGAGGAAAAGGTGAAAATAGACTGAGTATCGAGGTTACAAGCTCTAGGTGACAAGAGGAAGATAGAGAAAGAGAGAAAGGAAGGGGGTGGGCTGTGATATAGCGAGAAAGACCGGGGATATACAAATTGATAGTGTAGAAAGAGTGTGGGGGAGGGGTAAAGTATTGTGATTCAGCGATGTAAAAGATCATGCTCAAACTATGTTATCTTCGTCTCATTTCCTGGATTTTATTTCAAAGTTCGGAAAAAAAGTTCCCAGTTAGTCTTCATGTTTTTCACCCATAGCAATAATTTAATTGTTGACTCACGTTATAATTAAATTCTTTCTTTTGACATTATGCTGTATGTAATTATTGCTTTCAAAGTGAAGATGTTGCCCATTTCGAAAGTCAATGCATTTCTGTTGATCTACTTCACTATGATTCGTTAAAAACAAAATCGAATCATATACATTCGAATTTGTATGACAATTATTTATTGTGCACTGTTTTATTCGATCTCTTCCTTTCTTTCATCTCTTTTCTGAGATGCAATTGTTCGTATTCAATTTTGTCTTGTTTATTTGCACTTATTATGTATATCCATTTATTTTATTAACCTGTTCTTCTTGGCAACTTAATTCATTCTTTCATCATATTATCCGTTATCATGAATATGTTGCCTTCCTTGTCCATAAGGTTTTCATTAAAAAAATATTCACCATAAAACTACACAAGACTTTATTGATATCTTTCAAAAAATGAATACAGTAATTTTATTCACTAATGGCCAGTGATACTTTGTTGAAATTAAGAATGTAAAAGCTTCTTTGAGAAGTTTTTACATTTATGACAAACCTTCAATAAAGTCTTGGTAAGATCTCCTACATATCGTGGAATAGTGAGATATAAAACTACTGCTATACGTGTATGTAAATTACCCAAAGTGATTATTACATACCGCGTGCCTGAAAGAATGATTGATCAACCAATTATCTATCGAATTACTGATCCATTTTACCGTTTTTTTAATGTTTCCAATCAAGATTTCTTGATAATGAATTCACGAGGGTATTTTTGCCCCATGCTAATTTAATTGATCATATTATAGGATGGCTATTGGAATGGCAGGCGATGAGAAACGACCGTTTGAAGTAATTTTTTATGTTTACTACGCATGCGCACGTTAATGTGTAGGCGTAGAGTCCCAATTTGATAGAACAGAAAAAGTTGAGACACGTGACCTATCTATTTGTCGTTGAAATTGATGTTGAAATAATGTAAGCTCAAATACACACCAAGAAAGAAAAAGGAAAGATGGTGATGGGTAACGTCCGTTGCATGTTTTTTTTTCCTTTCTCATCTGATTTTGTTTGTTTGTTTATTTATATTAATTATGTGTAATCGCATGTTATTAACAGTTTTAACAATACTTTTTTTAATCATTATATTGCTAGCATAGTTATGATCATGTCTTTTATCGTTAAGATTGTATAGATTACTCGTGTACACTCATATCTTTCTATTTATTTTTTATTGTTTGCTTGTAAATATAACAGTTCTAATTAGCTTCTTTCTGGACCCCATGGAAGACCAGCAGTGTCGTGCCTGTCACAGCTGAATATGGGTTATCCAGCCGATTCCAATTTGTTGTTTCTCTCACCCTTATATATGTATGTATTTGTCTTTTTTAATGTATTCTGGATCGGAAAAAATAAATACTATACTATACTATACTATACTACATGTCTCTGAGTTTTAAACATGTTACCCCTTACCCCTTTCATTTTCAGTCATTAGTCACATTTGCAAAATAAAATTTGCAACAAAGTCACTAGAACTGAATGAATAAAAGCATATCAAATACTGTAATACTGTTGATGGTGCGACGCCGATGTCATTGTTACCACTAAAAGGAGAATGAAACCTTTGGAACAAGATAGCGTGTTTGAAAACAAAAATATCAAAGAAACAGACCAACAAAAGTTTGAAAGTAATCGGACAGATGAGAAAGTTATGAGCATTTTAATATTACGATCACTAATGCTATGGAGATCCTATTTGGCATTGCGACAAGATGTGTGGTGTGGTCAGGGTGGTGTCTTCTCTCTCCTTCATTTAGTATACATTTCACTTAAATTGCCTCTTTTATCACATCTATCAGTAGATCATATGTTTTTTTTTCTATGGAGGGCATGTAATACAGATTTTTTAAAAAAATTCGTTATTGGATAAAGAGTTTGAATCACCATGAGAAAAAGCAAAAAGAAACTTTTTGGGGTATCTCCATAGCACTAGTGATTGCAATATTCAAATGCTCATAACTTTCTCTATTTGTCCGATTTTTCTCAAACTTTCTTTGTTCTTATTCTTTGATTTTCTGTTTAGACACAAGCCTAATTGTTCCAAAGGCTTCATTTCTTTAATAGATATTCTTGGGACGTTCATATAAGAGCGCCCCCAGTCTGAGGATATAGCAATACGCGCAAACGTAGTTGTCAGAGATACACAGCCAGGGGGTCATCCGTGCATACTTAAGCCTCAACATAATGTTTGCGCGATGACTCCACTGATTAAGGTCTATTGAATGACATGGCTCATGTATTATATAGAGTTAAAAAGCTGAAAACTGATATTTATGTCTATCATTGGTTGTTTAAAATGAGTAACCATATATAAAGTACCACATTCTCGTCATATTTCATATGATTATCACTTTTCTCAAACGGAATAATTCACTATATAACCAGAAAATACAGTCATAATTCACATTTTGGCCATTTTCATTACATTCATTCAACAGGATGTGATTTTTGATTTTAATCTAAAAGTTGTTATGTTGCCATGCATGGAAATGAGATGGTAACCAATAACCAATGTTTTCATTTTGCAACTTATGAATTTCATTTAGAACGAGATATGATACAAGTAGGCATCCTACTTTACTGCCACAATAGTCTGTATTCACAGGTATGTCTGCTTAAATTACTAAATTATTCGTTTAATCTATAATTAATTAATTAATTATTTATTCAATCTATTTTTTTATTCATTAATCTGTCTAATGAGATTATGGAATAATTATATTCAACTTTATGACAATCCATTGACTCTGATTATAAGCCAAAATTGGATGTCGTATCGCCTTGTATTTTCAGACCGCTTCTACGAAGTCTTTTGCTTAGCAAAATATGTCAATATATATATATATGGTGATCAAAAATATGCATCAACATCATGGAAGCATTTTTTTGCCAGATTTTCAACGTCGGACCGGTCGGCTGGTCACGCAACGACATCCGCAATTAGTGAATCCCAGTTGACCACTATTTATCGCATTAACAGCTCCGACAGTCCCACGAGCCTTCAAGAAATGTACTACAATTTAGCAACACATTTTTGTCGGCAGGAAGCAAGATATGTACCATGCCCCATTCTGCCCATCTACCCGTTTTTTGTTGTTTATTTTTCTTTGTCACCCCTTTCCCACTCGCATTAAACCAGCGCCAAATATGAATATATACACTCTTAGACAGTGTTATATAGTCCGTAATATTTGAGAATTTAAGCATATATGCACATCATCATGAATATTCATTAGGTGGGTTGATAATGTCACATCCCCACTTTCCTTTTCCTTATGTTATTACGTGAAATCACAAATGTTTCACTTTGTGTCTCCATTGTGATGAAATAAGATGCGGCAATAAATGCACTTAATTAGTTCCAATCCAATTATTTTTAGTTCTTGGTAGAACAATTTTGAATAAACCTAATTCATGTGATAAAATACAAAACAAGTATGGATATGACATCATCAGCCACCTAATGAATATTTATCAAGACATGCCTAGAACGGTTTCACCGGAATAATGCAAATAATTATATTTCAATAACTTTATTTGTTATCCGGTTTTGATCAAATTTTCAGCATTTTGCTCTGTGAGTTTTACTCTATTTATTGAGAATTATTTCCAGCCTGGACTATCCCTTTAAGGACCAGGGGATCATTTCATAAAACGAAATTACGCAGTGGTATTCACTGAGAATTTTGTTCAGAGCCAATTAGAGGAAAATGTTTCCGCAGCTTTCGCAAATAGTGAAAATCACAGCTATTCATTTCATGAAATGCTCCCCAGGGAAATATTACGTGGAAACATACCAGTCATAGTATTTATTGCTTTAAGCGATACTGTCAGCAGACAGGGTAGTGATTTGAAGTTTAAAATTAAGAAGCGAATCATGTTGAAATGTCCTCCCGCAGAGATTATGATGAACATGGCTTCAAACGAGATGGGACGTAGCTTTATCCAGGTAATATTCGACAATCCATGAGAATATCGGACTTCGAAGTTTGCCAGTATTAAATCCGAGTCTCTGACCTTTGGTGGATTGTTCGTGATCCATGAGAGTTAGAATGGATGATGGCGTGCATTGCTTATGTCGCAGTTCTGATAGCTTGTGAAATACTTATAACTGATGGCACCATTTACGGGGGTGTTGGGGATTGGGGAGGGGCGTTGCTTTTACACCCCCCAAAAGAAACTGTCATAATGGGGAGGGAGGGGGGGGGGGTCAGCGATTGCATTATTATAGTATAACGAGAATTGCAATCATTTTGGGGGACAAGGATAGCTTTATGACATATTTCCCCGTGCGACATGTCTGACCACTTCAAACAACATTTTTCTTTATAGCTCATTACCTATTTTTTTTTAATTTTCAAATGACAATTTCATGGCTAATAATATAAAATGTCACTTCTTTTCCCCGTTGGTATTGATAGCAAGAGAGCGAGGAAGCGTTTATCTCTGCTTGAAACTGGTTTACGAAGATCGGGATAAAATCTGTTGGACTCTGGTTGCAGGAATCAGTTTGCAATAATTGACGAAACGTACATGCAGATGGCGCTAGTTAGCATAAAATAGCCTTTTATCATCATCATCATACACAACAATCCCATTTTCCCGTGGGTCGGTGAACAAAAAACAAATCGAAAATACAAAATAAAAGGGCAAGGTAACAATCTTAAATCGTAGATCGAAAATATTTCATTTGTACCGGGAAACTAAACAAAAAGGGAGGGGGTGGGTAGCGCGTCAGAGCACGATCCTTTTCATACCGTTTTGGGAGTTCTTAATACTAACCTTCGATGGTGAAATTAAAAAAAAAGTTCTTGCCCATTCCCTTGCGCAAAAAAACTAACCAGGTAAATTTTAAGTTTTGCTCGGTCGCTACACTCTCTTGCACATAGAATATGATACTATTGTAGACTTTCATTCAAGGGTCCGCATCGAAAAGCATATCGATCATTGTAGATTTTTTTACGATTGATTGCATTGACAATATAGTGTACAATTAATCATGAAAATCAGGCTTGATAACTGTTCAATCGCTAACGTTTGTTCAACAGGACTCGCTGGATGCTATTATTGTTCATAGCTTCGTACAGAAAATCATATTTTCGAGTACGAATATTCGTACCCACACACACCCCGAAAGGGGAGCTGACTCTGAAAGGGGGCGGGCGATTATTTAATTTCCTTACCATCTGCGCAAAAATAATACAAATATATACCCAACGAGGCATTTTGAACCATTTATTGTTTTGATAGAAAATGTGAGAGGCGCATTTGGTATTTATTCATTTATTTCAATATATTTTATTATATTTGTTGACCGGGGGGGGGGTAGTGTCCATGTAAGCAAAGCTATCAGTCAAGATGAATCGTTTGTGCTTAATGAAGGATCAGAAAATTTGGAATACATAAAATCAAAGCGGCTCTACATGAAAAAGAAGGAAGAAAGAAAGTAGTAGTTGTAGTAGTAGTAGTAGTAGTAGTAGTAGTAGTAATAGTAGTAGTAGTAGTAGTAGTAGTAGTAGTAGTAGTAGTAGTAGTAGTAGTAGTAGTAGTAGTAGTAAAAGAAGAAGTAGTAGTAGCAGTAGTAGGTGTTGTTGTAGTAGTACCATGTTCATTGCATCTGTCAAATGACAAGTTTTAACAGAATATATCTAATAACTGCTGCTTCTTCGATTGTTCTCCCCCTTTTTGCACTTTGGTTTGCACGCGTCTAAAACAGATTTAAAGTGCCATTAATGTGTGTTTACATTCCTGGAATCGGACAATTGTACCTAAGTGGAATCCCATGAGTAATAGTTAGCTTTGCCGATTCCATATCGTCTTTTCAAAAATTGTGTACAGAGATCGTATATTATCGATTGAAGATATATATATCTGTCTTATTCAAAGAGAAAAGTTGATTTCATTTGGAACACGAGTCAGTGGGAGTCACTTTTTGATTTAACAACAATTTTATGATTTGCGGGACATATTTTGGGGCAGCGCTGATGAATTTAATGCTTCTAAACTTTAACAGAGTGTAAAAGGTACCGTACTGCCACTTGCTTTCTTTTCTAGCCTGAAGATGATGAATTTAGGCTTGCTACTTATTTACATAGATGTACATGCACTTAAGTCGACGACTCCGTATTCCAATGAGTTGTATGCTTTTTTTATATTCCTATTCATCTTTTTGTAAATATGATTATCATTATTTTTTTGTAATCTTTGTTACTACTACTACTACTACTACTACTACTACTACTATACTACTACTACTACTACTATACTACTACTACTATACTACTAATACTACTACTACTTCTACTACTACTACTACTACTACTACTACTACTACTACTACTACTACTACTACTACTACTACCACTACTACTACCACTACTACTACTACTACTACTCTACTACTACTACTACTACTACTACTACCACTACTACTACCACTACTACTACCACTACTACTACACTACTATACCACTACTACCTACTACTACCACTACTACTACTACTATACTATACTACTACTACTATACTACTACTACTACTACTACTACTACCACTACTGCTATTACGGTAATTGCCAATTCGTCTACGCCATCCGTCCACTCACCCATGGTCTACATTCATTTCGTCTAATGCCATTTGTCCATCAACATTTCGTCTACCACCCATTTCGTCCAATCACCATTTCGTCTAATAGCCATTTAGTCTAATAGCCAGTTAGTCTATAGCCAATTCGTCTACAACCATTTAGACGAAATAATATTAGACCATGTGGTAGTGGACAAAATGGCAGTGGACGAAATGGCAATAACTTCTATTACTACTTCTACCTCTACTAGGCTACTACAACTATGTCCGGAGAGGGTATATATCTCGAGGTAGCAGGCGAGGAGTTCGTGCGGTTCAAATCGTAAGGAAATCCAAACCTAAAAGAAATATTCCACGCATCTTATAATGCTTTCTAATTTGTTGTTTTGCTGTTCACAGATCACCCGAGCTATGGCAGTATCCCCCACGACCGCGGTGGAAATCATGAAAAAGGTGCTAACATGCGACCTTTGCAAAGGCATCCTGAAAGAACCAAGGTATCTCGGATGTCACCACACGTTTTGTACGGAGTGCCTCTTGACCCAAGCAGAAAATTCAGAAGAAAGCTGTAAAGTCATCTGTCCCACCTGCCTGGAGACTACCCGACTCTCTACAGGAGACGTACGAGCTATTCTAAATTCGAACAAGATTGCCGGCGAGATTGTGAAGATCATAAGCCCTAAGTCTCAAAGCACATTTCGTGACATATATTTCTATTCTAGTGTTCAAATAAAAGAATACGAGGGCTACCAAGGTGCTGGTGTGGCAGACATCATGAAATCACCCGCCCGTGATACGCCGAGCATGTCTATCAAGGAAATCTGCAACTTTGAGAATAGCTTGGAGGAAACCAATGATGTATTGCAACGTCGCCAGAGCCAAGCCGGGCAGGAGCAAAGCCAAGTCCGGAATCATCAAGGCATCTCTTCGAGAACCCCGGATGACCACGAAGGTACACCGTTGACTCATCGGTCAACAGAGACGGCAACGACCGGAGAAAATAACTGCTATGAATGCTGTATTCTGATATAAACTTTTTTCGTTTAATGAACGTAAGAATGGAACCATAAATTTGACATTTTGTAGTTCATTTTCTTTGCATTAATTAAAACATTAACAATTACCGTTATTAAACAAAACAATAACCTGAAAGTGAGCACTGTCAACATGCTATCATAACAGGATGCTTAATATCACCTCTACCATACTAATGAAAGCATAACGTGGGGCTTAGTTTTCTTTGTTGACTGAATTAAAGATGAGACAGTTCAGCGCCATGCAATCTTCATTAACGTACATTTGTATATAGGCAATATGAGCCCGTAGAGCAAGCACTTTGTTGCAGTGTTGTAGTCAAGGCTCAAACCTCCAAGGCCAAGGCCAAGGCTTTAATACCCAAGGCCAAGGCTTCAATAACCAAGGCTGAGGCCAAGGCCTGAAAACCTCAAGGCCAAGGCCAAGGCATTTCAATTGTACAATATATGGAAAAAAAATAGACAATGCTTAGGCGGCATACATGACACACAGGACCAAATGTATAAAAGGTGTGAGCGAGCAAAATTTTTGACCCTTGTACATTTAAAACGAAAATAATTTCATGATAGATCATGTAGATTTAGACATAAAAATTATTGTTCTAGGCGATTCACATTGCAATAATTATTATTACCAAGGTGATCTGATCCTCGCATGCCCATTCTCAACATATGTCTTTCTCCTCTACCTGGTACAGGGGAGGCAGAATGTATTTTTTTTTTGGGGGGGGGAGGTCAAAGCCAAAAATGCACTTACAAAGTCAAAATGAGAATTTTGGTGCAGTTCAGCAAAGCTTTTTAAGTGATTTCTAATTGATAAGACAGATATTTTGATTTAGGCTTTAATTTCCCGCTATAGAAAGCATAGCGAGAAAGTGGTTTTGAAAAAAAAGATCAATTTTGAAGTTGTTGTAAAAACTGGATTTTGGTCAATTATGGTGCTAATCACTGTTAAAAGGGCATCCTTGCGAGATGTTGTAATAAGATGTAAAAAGAAATGAAAATTAAATATTTCGAGCTGTTTTTGTAATCATGAAAAAGGTGTGCATCTTACTAAACAAATTAACGCGAGCACAAAACACGAGCTGAAATTTTTACTGACCACAAAAGGAAGCTGTTCTGGACTGCATTTAGTGACTCATAAATAGGATACATAACTCACCAATCAAATAATGCGAGCGCAAAGCGCGAGCTCAAAAATTTGTAATATTCGACCTAATAACTACATGTAGACATTCTAAGCATTTTTTTGTGTAAATTGAATGCGAACCTTACTTAACAATAATTTATGCAAGCACAATCAAAAATTTGTTGATTTTGAAACCTAAAATTTTGCTCTGTATGCCATACTTGGTCCCTCAAATTTTTTTGGCTCATCATGCCATTGATGCCATGGCCCATCTGGAAATGATGAAATTGAAGTTTGTGTTCAAGTTTACCGAATCTTTTCAGAATATCATTAAGACTTAAAACATTCTTGTTGGTCAAAGAAAATAATACAAGGAAAACCTAATGGAATAGAAATCACCTTGTTATCATTCTTTAGAGTAAGCTATTTTTAAAGTATGAAAATTGTTGTCAAAATTGCAGTCAGATCTGTCAGAATTATTCCTGTCATAAAATCACTATATTCAGTGGCGTAACGTGGGTCACGGCATTGGGGGGCACCAGCAAAAAACTTGGAACTGCCTAGTGAGCTCGCGAAGCGCGCCCAGTTGCCAGGTATACTGACCTAATAGAGATATTTTTTTTAAGGACAGTGCCAATAAACGGACATGTATCTCATTAGTCAAATAATGCGAGCGCGAAGCGCGAGCTTAAAATTTTTGATATTCAAACCTAAAAAGGGACATTACAATCAATCTTTTGTAATTATGATACGTACCTGTCTCGCTAAATAATGCGAGCGCGAAGCGCGAACTGAAATTTTTGTAAATATTGACCCCAAACAGGAAGATTTTAAGGACTATATTTTAGGAATCTTTTATCTATTAAGATTATACACATCTCACCAGTCGTTTAATGGGAGTGCCAATAAGCGCTTGCTGATTTTGTTAGAATTACATCTAAACATGCACATAAAGCACTTGTAATCATGATTAACATACCCATCTCACTAATCAAATTTTGCGCGCGAAGCACGAGCTGAAAATTTAGGAAATTCAGACCTGAAGAGGGGCATTTTAAGGCTTGTTTGTAGGAATTCAAGAAGACCTTACGTAGTTCACCAACCAAATTATGCGAGCGCGAAGCGCGAGCTGAAAATTTTTGATATTCAGATCAGAAAACAGAAAAGGGACATTTTAAGGACTCATTCTAGGAATTGATGGAGAGCAAACATCTTTCACCAATCCACTACTGCGAACTTGGCGGACAGGAAATGTTTTATATTAAGACCTTAAAATTGGACAATCACTTAAAGTATTCATGAAAAAGAAGCATACTATTGTAAAAGAATAACTCGAAGTGCGAGGAAATATATTTGGTAGTTTGGTGTATATTGACTTGAAAACGGGAGGTTTTAGTATAGCAGGATTATATATCTCGGTAAACAGACAATGGGAGAACCAGGAACAATGAAGACATATATGCCCTGAGCCAATTATGTTTCATTTATATGAAAAAAATGTTTCTTATGTAATGTAACATAACATAATTATAACATTATAATGAACATTAATGTCTTCTTTCCCACTACGTTTCTCTTCCTTTCTCCCTCTTTTCCTCCTTTTTTTAGTCAGCCGATTGGGGGGGGGGGGCACGTGCCCCCATGCCCCCCCTGTAGTTACGCCACTGACTATAATCCTTATCATAATTATTATCATTATTATTGATATTGTCATTATCCTTATTAGTCATGATTACATCATATTACCAATAAATAATATCAATTTTCATCACTTCTCTTTGTTACATAATTATGTGATGATAATTGCAATTGATGGCACTGCTAAGTACACTTACTGCTTCTGCTGCTGCTGACTGGTAGTATTTAGTGTCATTAGATATACAGAACAATTGAAACATTTATAATTACTTTTATAAAACAAATGAAAGTACAAAATACAAAATGCCTTGAAAAAGCCTTGAAAATGCCTTTAAAGCCTTGAAATTTCAAGGCTCAAAATCCTCAAGGCCAAGGCCAAGGCCCTCTCAAGGCCAAGGCTTGAATGTTCAAGGCAAGGCTTTGAAAAAATAGGCCTTAAGGCGCCTTAAGGCCAAGGTCGAGCATCAAGGCACTACAACACTGCTTTGTTGTTTATATATAACTACATGTACCTGATTTTGTATTTGTACATTACATTTTTTTCTCCTGAAATTCTTCACATTTCCCCGCATTTCATTGTTATTTTTTTTTTTTTCACTTTCTCCTATTCTTCTTCCTTCTTTCCTCTCTCTTTTGCACCGCCAACAAGAGAGAGAGGGGGGGGGGGGGGAGGAGAGCTTCGATCACAGTTTTGGAAAAATATTATTTTGCTTCCACAAGTAACAACCGGGTAAATGTGAAGGCATTGTACTCATGCATAATTATGTACTGGCTAAATGATTAAATACATTCATTTTTTTAAATATTTTATATACTAACAAAAAATCATTATCATTGTGGACCTAACCCCTTTTATAAGTAAACTTAAATGAATCCAATCTCTTTTGATGAAAAAGGTGATTTCTCTTTGCCACTTTCATTCACGTTTTCATTTGAATTTCAAATTTTCTTTGGTATCCTCAGAGTGACTTAACAAAATTAGAGGTTTAGAGACAGAAAACAATAAAATTTATGAAAAATGGACCTAACCCCTTTTGACAAATGAGTTCTTCAGAAGAGTTTGTTTGCAAAAGGGGTTTAGGTCCACTCCAAGAAAATCATGTTTTTATTCTCCCATATTGCAATATTCTTATGCGAAACTGAATTTTCATGATACCCTACCATGAGAACATAAAATTGGGTATAAAATAAATCTACCTGTCTTCATATTTTTAAAGACATTCTTTTCCCCAAAAATATGTGTGGACCTAACCCCTTTTGTAATTAAACTCAAATAGACCTAACCCCTTTTGAAAAAAGCGTGGTTTTTCTTTGCCATTTTAGTTCACTTTGTAATAGGAATTTCAACTTTTCTTTGGTATCATCTTATAGAACTACTAAAAATCTATACATTGAGACATACAAATCAAATTTGATGAAAAATGGACCTTACCCTTTTGCAAGTGAGCTCTTCACGTGTGGAATCAGCATTGTTTAATAATATATGGTTCAGTCAAGTCGGTCCCTAAGGTCAAATCTGTAACAAGTGGAACGCCTCTGGCAGTCTCGCCTGCATTACGCAATTCGATATACCAGCAGTGCTGCCTCTGAAAACGGCTAATGAATAATTATTCATAGAAGAAAACACTAATATGATGAGAAAATATGTCCATTCACCAAAAATGACCTTTGACCATAATCATGTGAACTAAGACATGTGCAAAACAATCATTCATACTTGATTACCCTTATGTCGATGTTTCATGAGCTAGATCCATAAACTCCCTTAGTTATTTTTTGAGTTTTTGACAGACGTGTATCAATCAGGTATGATTATTTACGTCTGGGACCGACCTTTAACGTCACCATCCGAAAGACGTGATCAGGGCTCGAACCTCTGCATCAATTTGTAACTTCCCCACAGCTTGGGTTACAGGCGCACGCCACAACGCCCAGTTGTGATGCCAATTTAACACATACTCCCAACATGGCCAGAGTTCATTGACCTTTAAATGACTTTTGATCTTGGCCACGTTCCTGAAACGCGCAAAGGGAAACATTGCTGCCCTTATGTCCAAGTTTCATGAACTAGATCGATAAACTTTTACAGTTAAAGTTCTTCCACAAATACCCCCAACATGACCAAAGTTTGACCCTAAATGACCTTTGACCTTAGTCATGTGATATGAAACTCGCACATAATTTTCAGGGATACTTATTGCTCTTATGTCCAAGTTTTATGAACAAAATCCATAAAATTTCAAAGTAATGACAATTCCTCAAATACCCCTAACATGGCTAAAGTTCGTTGACCCTAAGTGACCTCTGACCGTAGTCATGTGACCTGAAACTCGCATATGATATTCAGGGATACATGGTTGCCCTTAGGTCCAAATTTCATGAACTATATAGATCCATAAAAGTTATGATAGCAATTCCGAAAAAAAACAACAACATGGCCATGTTCATTGACCTTAGTGATTTTGACCTTAATCATGTAACCTGAAACTAGGCAGGATCTACGGCGATACACTATTACCCTTATGTCTAAGTTTTATGAACTAGGTCCACATACTTTTGAAGTTATGACAACATTTCAAAAATGTGACCATGGTTAAGATTTCGATATTGATTTCCTCCAACATGGTCTAGGTTCATTGACTCTAAATGACCTTTGATCTCAGTTATGTGACCTGAAACTCAGGTAGGATGTTCAGTAATACTTAATTACCATTATGTTTAAGTTTCATAAACTAGGTTCATATACTTTCTAAGTTATGATGACATTTCAAAAACTTAACCTTGGTGGAGATTTCAATGTTGACGACGCTCTGCTATGCAGGCTAGACAAAAATGAAATATTGTATAATGCAAACAATAAAAACAAAAGAAATAGTGAGTGATGGACATCATCGACTGACTCATTTGCATGTCAGTGGGTTGTGCATATCACTGTTTTATGAAAAATGAGCGAAACTTCAAAATGCCATAACTTTCTTATTTTACATCCGATTTTGACAAAATCTCCGGTGTTAAGCTAGTTTGATTTTTTTCTATTTATTCGAATCAACATCTTGCTGGGGTGGACTTGACCTTTAAAGTTCTGTGTCCTCTCCACCCCATCCCAATGAACCGTAGAACAAATATCAATTTGTCAAGGTCTTTCTAACATTAAGTAGGTGCTACATGTATATACTAATACCTCGGTCATATTTGCTCAAAAAAAATAAAAATAAAAAAGTGGCCGTATGGCGAGTTGAAATCAGCCGGTTTATTTATTTTTTTCTTCAAACCACCTATAATGTAGCTGGTGCGAAAAACGTTAGAACGGCTGTTTTCGACTTGCCGTACGGCAGCCGTAGAGAAAATGTGACCGATGTATAACATAAACCAGTGATAAATCGGATCACAAGAGGTCTAGACTCTTTACTTATAATAGTCTTTATAAATAAAGTCAAATGATATGCTCGGAGATAATAAGTACGTCTAAACAAAGAAAAGTATCAAAACTCCGTGGACAATAATATTTTAACGATTTTCGTCCATAGGGCTTTGTTAATTTTTTAAAATATTTAGATTGCGTCAAAGAAATGCATCATAAAGTCTACATAGGCCTACGTACACGGACCTATTTTTTTTTTATTCTTTACATGATATAGCCTTGCAAAGCCAGTAAATCCAGTTTTTTTGGTACCGCTTAATTGTCTGAACATAGTGAGAAATAGTTTTATATTGAGGAGTTTGGGTAGGCATTCAATCCACAAGGGACAGTATCGCCCATAGGGATCAAGCGCGTAACATTTCCCATAGACTCGTGTGTTAAAATCATGGCACTTAAAAAATAAATCATTAAAGAATAAAGTTGAAATTAGAGGGACAGACACTTACTACCAGCGGGTAGGATATATGTCTGACATTCCATATCTGACCAGAAAAAGCTACATTGACCAGCTCCTTTAAAAAATAAATCGCCATTTATAAAGGTACATGTAACTCCTGACGGGATCCAATTCATCACCTGAAACAGTAAAATAGCCTTTCATGCGAGTCAAAACAAGTTCCAAAGTCATTGATATATTTTCCCGATTTGGCAAAAGGAAATTCAGTAGTTACCATCACTACAATCAGTAGTTAGATTTTAGATTTTTTAATCATATTCATACACTTTTGTCAATCAGCTACTATAGGATATCAATGAAAAAAGAAATGGAATAGGTTGGGTCGAATGAATATCTTTTGCCTTTCTGTTGTAATAAGGCTCGTGCGTGGAATCTTCTCTCTTTATTTTTTTTCATTTTGTGAGGGCCTATGTGATGATCATATACCAATAGCGGTTAGATCCCAACCATTTGCCAAGTTTAAATTTTTATTACCAATGTTCGACGCCTAATAATATAAGGATATTTGTTTCGTTTTATTATCATTCATCAAATAATGTTGTCTACTTGCGACGAGTAAGAACATTTATTTTGCTGACATTGAAGTGTTTATTTACACAAACATTGATCAGGTGATGAGCTCTGCTATTAGAACAGTATCAATATTTGCGCAACAGACTAAATTAAGCATTGATTTTCAACAAACCCTGTCATAATTGTGTACGTGCAAATCAATGTCTGAAAATGCGCGAAAATAATATTTATAACCAACGAGGCATTTTGAAATATTTTTTTTCTGATAGATAAAAGTGAGATGCACGTTGGATATTTATATATATATTTTTTTCATTTATTTTTCATTTATTCATTCATTTGTTTATTTACCTATTTATTTATTCATTTCATTTTGGGGGAGGGGGTGCATGTAAGCAAAGCTATCAAGCAAAATTAATCGTTTTATGTTTAAATTCCTAGCGGCTACATATGCAACAAAAATCAAGTGACAAACATGATTTATAATTAACAGTTTTGACATCAATCAAGAAGAAAAAGAAAAGGAGAAGAAAAAAGGAGAAAATGGACAAGAAGAAAAATGTAGTAGTTTGCTTTAGTAGTCGTAGTAGTAATAGTAGTATTAGTAGTAGTAGTAGTAGTATAGAAGTAGCAGCAGCAGCAGTAGCGGTTGTAGTAGCAGTTGTAGGAGCAGCATGTCCATTGCATCTGTCAAATGACAAATTTTAACATAATAAGTATTTCAAAACTGCTTCTTCTTTTATTTTTCTCCCCTTTCTTTTTGCACTTTGGTTTGCACGCGTCTAAAACAGATAGCTTTGATGTAAATTACATTATTGGGATCGGACAATTGTAAAGGGGAATCACATGACCGATAGCGAGCATTGATATCATATCGTCTGTTCATAAAATTATATACAGAGATCGTAAACGCAATTGTTTATTGTCGATTGAAGAGAAAAATGGTTTTATTTGGAACATGACATGGACTCACATGTTAATTTGATGATTATTTTATGATTTGCAGGACATATCTTGGGTTAGCGTTGATGAAACTTCAACAGAGTGTAATTTAAGTACCGTACTGCCACTTGCTTGCTTTTCTAGACTGAGGATGAGAATCTCGGCTTGCCACTTATTTATATAAATGTACGTGCACTTGAGTCGACTCCATATTCAATGAGTTTCTATGTTTTTTTTACATAAATCATAGATAAACTGTTTATATCCGAAAAAGCCAACGTTCTAAAAACTTGACACTTAAACCTTCTTCGTATCAATTTTAATGAAAAAGGGAAAATCGTTTGGTATAACTTTATGAGGACTGATTTTTTTGTCGCAAATTTAAGTGTAATAAAAGCAACGTTTTCTACATTTGTGTAAACATTGTGGTAGTGAAGTGTTACTACTACTTCCACTACCACTATCTACTACTACTACTACTTACTACTACTACTACTATACTACTACTACTACTACTACTACTACTATTACTACTACTAATACTACTACTACTACTACTACTACTAATTCTACTACTTTACTACTACTACTACTTCTTACTACTACTACTACTACTACTTTACTACTACTACTACTACGACTAGCACCACCACTAAAACCGCTGCTGCTGCTACTGTAAATTCTACTACTAATAGTACTACTACTTATCCTACTACTACTACTACTACTACTACTACTACTACTATACTTCTACGTACTACTACTACTACGACTAGCACCACCAATAAAACCGCTGCTGCTGCTACTGTAAATTCTACTACTACTACTACTACTACTACTACTACTACTACTACTACTACTACTACTACTACTACTACTACTACTACTACTACTACTCCTACTACTAATACAAGTACTACTAGTACTTCTACGTAATACTACTACTACTACTACTAATAGTACTACTACTTCTCCTATTACTACTACTACTACTACTACTCCAACAATTATTACTACATCTGTCACGTACGAAGAGGGTAAGTAAGATTGATGGTAGTTGGAACACTTTCGATCAAAATGGCTGTTAAGTCCAAATAGATTTTATTCAAGAAATAATGATAATAAAAAACAGTGTTATCTTTTTGAGCGCACAAACCGTCCAGAGACGCTCATGGCGCTAGCGCAGCAACAGCTCCTTTTGATACAAAATTTATACACGTACATTACAAACAACTACTTAGAAGTAAAAAGAAATCTTAAATCACTACAAGTACCATCCTGCATCACCTCCACTAAAGTTCCCAGCTACATCCTGGTGGGGTCTGGTGCCCTTGTGTTTGCTGCACCGTTCACCGACAATTTAAGGGGTAAGACCGGTCAGCTCAGTACTCACAAGAGCTCTAGCAAATAATGACACCATCCCCCATAGGAAGCATGTCAGACCAGCGTGCGATGTCAGAGAGGGTACTTTAAATGCATACAAAACAAAATCATTTCTTAGAAAATTTACAATATTATATAGTGTATATAGATTTAGTTGTGAAGGTATTCAAGATTGAACATATAGGTATTAAGGGGTATTACTAGTATGACTACTACGACGACTACTACTACTACTATACTAATAATAATAATAATACCACTCCTGTTGCTACTACTACTACTACTACTACTACAACAAGAACAGCTACTACTCCTATAACTACTACTAATCCAACATTTTTTACTACATCTGTCATTTCCGAAGAGGGTGGGTGAGATAAGAGGTGGTTGGAACATTTTCGAGAAAAATAGCTAATAAGTCCCAATAGATTTTATTTAAGAAATAATAATTACAAATAAATAATAATAGTGATATCTTATTGAGCTCACACACAGTCCGGAGACGCTCAAGGCGCTAGTCCAGCAACAGCTCCATTGGATAAATTTTTTTTTATACACGTACATGACAACAGCTACTCAGATGTAAATAGAAATCTTAAATCACTACAAGTACCATCCTGCATCACCACCACTGAAGTTCCCAGCTACATCCTGGTGGGGCCTGGTGCCCTTGTGTTTGCTGCACCGTTCACCGACAATTTAAGGGGCAAGCCCGGTCAGCTCAGTACTCACAGGAGCTCTAGCAAATAAGGAAACCAGCCCCCATAGGAAGCCAGTCAGACCAGCGTGTGATGTCAGAGAGTGTACTTTAAATGCATATAAAACAAAATCCTTTCTTAAAAAATGTACAATATTATACAGTGTATATAGATTTAGTTGAGAAGGTATTAAAGGTTGAACAAATAGGTCTCAATGTGTTCTACTAGTACGGCTGACGCTATTACTACCACTGCTACGACTACGACTACCACTACTTCTATTACTACTACCACTACTATTACTACTACTTACTACTACTACT